>NC_081841.1:40343838-43207599 GCF_963259705.1 Myotis daubentonii
ACAATTGGATCTAAAAATCAAAATAAACTGATGAATAAAATAGAATCAGAGGCATGGAAACATGGAATAGACTGAGGAATCTTAGAGGGAAGGGGGTGGGGGAGTGGGAAATGATTAACCAAAGAACTTATATGCATATATGCATTACTTATAGACACTGACAAGACAGAGTGGTGAAGGCCAGGGGTGGGGCAGGAACCGGGTGGAGGGGGACAGTGGGGGGAAAAAGGGGGTACATCTGTAATACTCTCAACAATAAAGGCACACACACAAAAAAAGAATAAAACCAGAAGCTTGAAAAGAACAGTCTACACTACTACTAACAACATTGATGCATCTCAAATGCATTTTGACAAATGAAAGAAGTCAGATGCAAAAGGCGCCGACTGTGTGATCCCATTTGCACACACTCTGGAATGGGATAGCTCAGCATTGCCGGGCGCTGGTCCCGTGAGAGCAGTGGGGCTGAGTACAAAGAGACCTGAGATGAGGTCGATGGAAGTGTTCTGCACCTTGATTGGGTGACATGGTGACAGGCATTTGTCAAAACTAAAACTTTATACCAAAAGGGTCAGTTTTACTATCACTTGTACATTATATCAATAAATCTGGCTTTAAAAAAAACAAAGCAAACACAAATATCTTGTAGGATTGATGCAGATCACTATTTCCTGTGTGTGGAATAACATAGTGCTTTATCTTTCCCTGAAAGGTTGACAGATTTCGTATGTATTTACTGTGTATTTGTGTTCACTTAGTAACAGTTTCAAAGTCACATTTTTAGGTCATTAAGTATTTTACTTTTTCTATAAGTAGTAATTGTTTAAAAATTACTTGAAAGTTTTTAAATTTCATGGAATATATTGCATCTGTTTCATAGTATTTGTTTTCTGTATTAATCAGAATGCTACAAATAACAACAATAACACTCGACCTGGCTTAAACCATGGCGGCTTTTATTGGCTTCACCTCTGTGGTTATGGAATGGCTGCTCAGCATTGAAGCCTACATCGGTCCCTCATTTACATGGAGCAGCAAAGGGAGAGCGCTTTTTCCGTGGTTCTTCCTTTAAGAGTAGGGGACCTCCTCTTCCCTGCTGCTGGACACATTTCCTCATGTCTCCTTGTTTCCTGAACCAATCCCTGTGTACCCGTTATTGTTACACCAATCAGGGCCCCCCTTTAATCTGGGAGGACAGTGGTTACTTCCCCAAAAGAAAGGCTACCTAGTGGTGGTGAGTTACGTGAACCAAGTCTGGATACCATGAAGCAATTGGGGGAGGCCTAGCCAGTTTGGCTCAGTGGATAGAGTGTCGGCCTGCGGACCAAAGGGTCCTGGGTTCGATTCTGGTCAAGGGCATGTACCTTGGTTGCAGGCTCCTTTCCAGCCCAGGCCCTGGTCGGGGCACGTGCAAGAGGCAACCAGTCGATGTGTTTCTCGCACATTGATGTTTATCTCTGTCTTTCCTTCTTTCTTCCACTCTCTCTAAATATCAATGGAAAAATATACTTAAGTGAGGATTTTTTTTAAAAAATGGGGGGAAAAGGATACCAGGCAGGTAAGTAACAATGCTAGTGCTTTACCCTAAATTTATTAAGTTAAAAACAAAACCCTGACTAGTTGGGGGATTTGCTGACTACATAGTTGTTATTTCAGTATTTCTGAGACCACAAGTTATTTAAACAGCATTAGTTACTTTACCTAAAGACTTCACATAAAAATACCTCAGCTCAGTACTGCTGTAAGAAGCACTGGTCATTCCCCACATTAGAATAGATGCTGCCTATAAAACATAAGTAGTTGTCCTATATGTTGAATACAGCGAAGCATTCTTACAGCTTAATCATATTTTATACAGTTTAAAAATATAACATTTACACAAATTAAACCCTGGTTAAAACATACTTTGGTCTGTTTTGGTACGAGAGTTTTCACTAAACCTTTTATTATACTTAATATTCTCCTAGAGTGAAAGGGTATCTCAGAAAAGTAGGTAGAACTTTCTAAATAAAAAACATATTTTAGGTATAAAATATAAAATGCATTTTAATAGTACTAAGCCGAAGGGCTTGGATAGTTAAAGAAGGCTCCGTAGACAAGGGCTGGAAATTCAGCCGGCCATCGAAAGGAAGGTCAGTCTTAAACACCTACAGAGGTACAGCGAGAGCATGTGCCAGACAGAGGGGATAAAAGAAAGGTTTGGGGATGGCCGGGGACATGTTTGGATGAAGGTGGACAGATTAGTGTGTTTGGGGGAGAGTGTGCCTGTGAAGATACAGTGAGAGAGAAGTTTGAGGAAGTGACCAGGTTTGAACAACCCTGAATGGTACCCAGAATCTGGATTTTATCCTGTCATTGAGGAGAGGACTCTTGAAGGCTTCTCTTTCTGTGGAAAGTAGGGTTACCTGGGCAAAGCGGAGTTTTAGAAACACTCCTCATACGGCAGAAACAAGGTGGGTTAGAGCCAAAAATAGTGGAATCAGAGCATTTGGCAACTATCGATTGGCCTGGTCTTGAGTAAAACAGGGTAGCAGCGATGAAAACTTAAAGGATGAATGCTAAAGACATAAGAGCAGAGAGAGAGAGAGAGAGAGAGAGAGGAGAGAGAGAGAGAGAGAGAGAGAGAGAAATAAAAAGAAAGACATAATGGCATGAGAAGAGTTGGTAGCTGACTGGGTTTTGTGGTAGGGAACTAAGTTTAAAGTAATTCAAGATGCCAAAGACAGATAACCAGAAAGAGATGGCACTATTGCCAAGATGGTAAAGTTTGGAGATGGTGTTTTCCAGAAAAGATGAGTTTACTTTTACATTAACACTATGTCAAAGTGGTAATAAGTGTCCAACAATAGGTATGTGAAACTTAAAATATTTTATTGCGTGTCAATATTTTATTGAAGCATGTGGTAGACGCAGGAGATATTTAATAAGGAAAAAACTGTTCCCATCCTCATGGAACTAGCAGGGGTCTACACAGATATATTTAAGTAAATATCTGCCCTGGCCCATATGCCCAGTTGATTGGGCATGTCCAGTGCACCAAAACATTGCCAGTTTGATTCCCAGTCAGGGTACATGCCCAGGTTGCAGGTGCGATCCCTGGTGGGGGGTGTGCAGGAGGCAGCTGATCAGTGTTTCTCTTTCTCTCCCCCTCTCCTTTCCCTTTTTTCTAAAAATCAATGAAAATATATATTTCTTTAAAGAATTTGAGCCCTAGACGGTTTGGCTCAGTGGATAGAGCGTGGGCCTGTGAGCTGAAGGCTCGCAGGTTCACTTCCAGTCAAGGATATATGCCTGGGTTGTGGGCTCAATCCACAGTCGGGGGCATGCAGGAGGCAGCTGATCAATGATTCTCTCTCATCATTGACGTTTCAGTCATTCCCTTTCTCTTCCTCTCTGAAATCAATAAAAATATGTTTAAAAAAATAAAAGGAATGTGAAAGGAAAGAATTTGCCTGCCATGTATGTTCCCCTCTCCCTCAACTACCTATAAATCACCCATTCTCACTTCTGAAATTTAATGCCCCATTTCCCCTTTCTTCTTTAAAAATAATGAAGTGTGGGTTTAATTTTAAAATATGGATAAAAGGCCCTGGCCAGTGTGGCTCAGTTGGTTGGAGTATTATGCTGTATACCAAGAGGTGATGGTTCTATTCCAGGTCAGGGTACATACCTAGGTCGTGGGTTTGATCCCCAGTTGGTGTACATATGGAAGGCAACTGATTGATGTTTCTCTCTCTCTCAAAAAACAAAATGGGTAGAAGAAGGTAGGTGGCATAGGTGAAACAAGATTAACAATGAGTTGATGACTGTGGAATCTCCGCAGTGGACACATGGAGGTTCATTTCACTCTTTTCTTTTCTTTTATATATGACTAGAGGCCTGATGCATGCAATTCATGCAAGAGTAGGCCTTCCTTCCCCCAGCTGCTGGCACTGGCTTCCCGCTGTCACCCAGGACCCAGGCTTCCCTCCGGCCCCGACTTCGTCCGGAATGATGTCCAGTCTAATTAGCATATTGCCCTTTTATTATTTTAGATTGAAATTTTCTACAATGAAATGTTTTTTTGCAAGGGCAAAAAGTTTTGTGCATAAAGCTGACAATTAGAGAAGATGATCGAGAGAATGATGAAATCGTGTCCAAAGAGAGGTGGGGGAAAAACAAGAAAAGTATTGTGTCTGGGAACCGGAAAAGTTAAAAGATGTTTCAAGGCAAAGATGGGTGATAGTGTTAACTGACTGCTACAGGCATCACAGGAGAAGTTGTTACCGGCTCTAACTGGTGTGGTTCAGTTGGTTGGGTGTCACTGTGAACCTGGAGATTGCCACTTTGATTCTACACAAGGGCACATCCCCGGGTTCCGGGCTCAATCCCTAGCAGGGGGTGTGCAGGAGGCAGTTGATCGATGTTGCTCTCTCACATCGATGTTGCTGTCTTCTTCTCCCTTCTCTCTCTAAAAATCAATAAACTCTTCTCTTTTTTTTTAAATATATTTTATTGATTTTTTACAGAGAGGAAGGGAGAGAGATAGTTAGAAACATCGATGAGAGAGAAACATCGATCAGCTGCCTCCTGCACATCTCCTACTGGGGATGTGCCCGCAACCAAGGTACATGCCCCCGACCGGAACCGAACCTGGGACCCTTCAGTCCGCAGGCCGACACTCTGTCCACTGAGCCAAACCGGTTTTGGCTAAACTATTCTTTAATTTAAAAAAAGTTGTTACACATTATATCTAGCAAATTGCCCATTTCTAATTTTCTTACTTTCTGGTTGGATGTTCCTCGATGGCTGAAAGGAATTGGGTACTTGAGAAGCTTGAGAAAACTGTTCTAATCAAACCTTTCAATGAAGAGTTTATTACTTGAGAAATATTGTCCAAGCTTTATTTCCTAATATGTGCATATCTTTTCTATTTGTAGGAGACAAATGAGCAAAAACTTCACAACATAGCCAATGAGCTGTTGCTTACGGAAAGAGCTTACGTCAACCGACTTGACCTCTTAGATCAGGTAATATTTTCCATTTCAGAATTATTTTAATCTTCGGCACTATACATTACTTTAACTTAACAATTAAAGTTTTTAGAAACTACAGAGAAGGACCTGACCATTTTTGGCCAGTGAAAGGAAATTTATAACATTTCTAGGCTTACCAGTGAATTCATTGGGTATAAAGTGTTATACTTCATAAAGATCAGACTGACGGACTTTCCATACAAGTCACAAGTGTCTTTTATCCATGTTTTTCAACCCTAAACACTAGTCTTGACCATTATTGTGATTCTCTATGCTATGTTTCTATGATAATATAAATGAGAGATTGTGATTCTGATGTGATACTAACACAGGGGTGGGCAAACTTTTTGACTGGAGGGCCACAATGGGTTCTTAAACTGGACCGGAGGGCCAGAACAAAAGCATGGATGGAGTGTTTGTGTGAACTAATATAAATTCAAAGTAAACATCATTACATAAAAGGGTACGGTCTTTTTTTTCAATAGTTTTATTCATTTCAAATGGGCCCGATCCGGCCCGCGGGCCGTAGTTTGCCCACGGCTGTACATGAATATATCACTGATTCTGTTTGGCTTGTTTGCTGTTCAGTCTTATGAGCATGACCTGAGTGGCTGCAGTCATAGGGCCAGAACGGATATTGAGAGTTCACTTGCTCAGCCTTGTAGGAAATGTTTAATACAGTGACTGATGTAAAGTTGCACAGTCAGTATTTGTTGAATATGTGAGTCTACTTTATCACATTTTGTACTTTCATCCTGGTAGAGCCTTGAGTGTTATTTCAGATACACATTTGCAAAGAAAGTTATTTTTTTCTCCCGGTATTTCTTTATTTTTATTTATTTATATTTTAATTGAATTTATTGGGGGTAACACTGCTTAATAAAATTACATAGGTTTCAGGTGTACAGTTCTGTAAGGCATCATCTGTGTATTGTATGGTGTGTTCACCACCCCAAGTCAAGTCTTCTTCTATCACCATTTACCCACCTCCCCTTTATCCTTTCCTATCCCCTCCCCCACACACACACCCCTTTTTCCTCTGGTAATCCCCATACTGTTGTTTGTGTTTAAGAGGTTTATTTTTGTGTGTGTGTGGTTTTTTGTTTGTTTTGTTTTGTTTTTGCTTAACCTTTCGCCAATCCCTCTCCCCTCTGACAGCTGTCACTTTGTATCTATGAGTCTATTTCTATTTTGTTTGTTAGTTTATTTTGGTCATTTGATTCCATGTACAAATAAAATCATATAGTACTTGTCTTTTTCTGACTGTCTTATTTCACTTAGCATAATACTCACCAGATCCATCCATTCTATTGCAAAAAGTAAGATTTCCTTCTTTTTTTATAGCCAAGTAGTATTCCACTGTGTAAATGTACCACAGCTTTTTTATCCACTCATCTACTAATGGGCATTTGGGCTGCTTTCAAATCTTGGCTATTATAAATAATGCTGCAATGAACATAGAGGTACATATATTCTTTCAAATTAGTTTTGGGTTTTTTAGTGCTGGGTCATAAGGCAGTTCCATTTTTAATTTTTTGAAGTAACTCCATATTGGTTTCCACAGTGGCTGCACCAAGCTTCATTCCAGCAAACAGTGCACGAGGGTTCTCTTTTTGCCAGAACTTCACCAACACTTGTTGATTTATTGATGATAGCCATTCTGACAGGGTTGAGGTGATACCTCAGTGTGGTTCTAATTTGCATTTATCTGATGACTAGTGACATTGAGCATCTTTTCATATGTCTCTTTGGAGAAGTGTCTATTCAGGTCCTTTGGCCATTTTTTAATTGGATTGTTTTGGGGGGAGGTTTGGTGTTGAGTTGTATAAGTTCTCTATAAATTTTGGATATTAACCCCTTATCTCAGTGGTTCTAAACCTTCCTAATGCCGTGACCCTTTAATACAGTTCCTCATGTTGTGGTGACCCCCAACCATAAAATTATTTTCATTGCTACTTCATAACTGTAATTTTGCTACTGTTATGAATTGTAATGTAAATATATGATATGCAGGATGTATTTTCATTGTTACAAATTAAACATAATTAAAGAATAGTGATTAATCACAAAAATAATATGTAATTATATATGTGTTTTCCAATGGTCTTAGGCGACCCGTGTGAAAGGGTTGTTTGACCCCCAAAGGGGTCGCGACCCACAGGTTAAGAACCGCTGCCTTATTGGATGTACTATTGGTGAATATGCTCTCCCACTCAGTGGTTTGTTTTTTATTTTGCTGATGGTTTCCTTTCCTGTGCAAAAACTTTTTAGCTTGATGTAGTCCTATTTGTTTATTTTTTCTG
The DNA here is from genome assembly GCF_963259705.1 of Myotis daubentonii. NCBI lineage: Eukaryota > Metazoa > Chordata > Mammalia > Chiroptera > Vespertilionidae > Myotis > Myotis daubentonii. Next base: position 40,351,157 of record NC_081841.1, read on the forward strand.
TTTCCCTGCCCAAGGAGATATATCAGAAAAAATATTGCTAAGAGAAATATCCGAGATTTTACTGTCTATATTTTCTTCTAGGATTTTATGGTTTCAAGTCTAACATCCAAGTCTTTAATTTATTTTGAGTTTATTCTTGTGTGTGGTGTGAGAAGGTGGTCTAGTTTCTTTTTTCTTTTTCTTTTTTTTTTTTTTTTTGCATGTGTCTGTCCAGTTTTCAATATTATTGAATAGACTATCTTTACCCCATGGTATGTTCTTGCCTCTTTTGTCAAATATTAATTGACCAGAAAGATGTGGGTTTATTTATGGGCTCTCTGTTCTGGTCCATTGGTCTATAAGTCTACCTTGCTGTTTTGATTACTATGGCCTTGTATTATAGTCTGATATCCGGTATTGTGATTCCTCCAACTTTGTTCTAATTTCTCAAGATTGCTGTGGTTATTTGAGGTCCTTTGTGGTTCCATATAAATATTTGTTCTAATTCTGTGAAAACATTTTAAAATGTATTGTAAGAGTAACTATTGAAAACTAAGGTCTCTCAATCCTGCTTCAGTGATAAAAGAACAAGATAATTGGTAGATTGTCTGCTAATACAGACTCCTCTTATTAGAAGAGAGAGTTGCCATGCTTGAGCGTTGGTTGGAAGAAGAATTGTCCTCTTCTGCCATTGGAAAACTGGAACTTCATGGGAGCAGGTCGTCCTTTGCATGCTCCCTCTCATTAGTTCCTAGAGTTCCTGTTACAGTGAGCCCCCAGGGGCCGAATTAACGCTGTGTTCTTTGAAATAATGAGTTTGCAACTCAGGTATTACTTTCCAAAGAATTTCTCCATGTCAATCAAGTTATTTTGAGTTTGTATCTTTGAAACAACTTTTTTCTTCATGGGGATCACAGACCTGAAACTTTGAGTTACTCCCATAAGGGAGATATTTCTTTTTTAAAAATCGGATGTGTCCTCCACCTTTTTTCCCCAGCCACATTAGCTTGTTCAGCTATTGTTGCTGACGATAGAGAAGTTTAGACTCTTAATTACTACAGTATCCTATCTATTGGAGTCTCTAGGGACATAATTTTGTGTTCTTTTTGCCTTAAGAAAATGCAGTGGAGGGGAATTTAGAAAATTAACAACCATCTGGACATTATGAAGGACCAGACCTCCTTCTGCCTACATTTAACAGAATGGCAAGGGTATAGTAGCCCTAGTGGAGTATAGCTAAGATTGCAGATTTTTTTTTTTTTGTCTTTATGACACCTATTATTATCCATATGCAGGAGAAGATTTTTTTGTCCTCATACCAGTGTTTCAAGTTTTGCGTCATTTTTTACTAAAAAGCAGGAAAACATTAGAGAACTGAAATATTTTTTTTCATCCACTGACCAGTTATTTATTAAGTACCTTTTCTTCTTTAGAAACTAAATTATGATGTCTTCCCTCCCCAAGTTATGTAGTTTTAATAGAAAAAAAGAGACATATGCCAACAACTGACAATACCAGTAAAGACAATATGTAGTAAAGGACATAAAAATCATTCAGAACATAAACAGGAGTGGAAAATGCCACAATTATGAGGTATATGTAAAGTTTTTGATGTTTTTTTAAAAAAAATCTCTTAATTCTACTTATGGATTCGAAGGGTAAATTCTGTTAACCTCAGTTGGAAATTCTCTGGCACAAAAAAGGTTAACATCCCACAAAAAGAGGCAAAGTTTCCTAATTCTAATTCCTGGTTCTTCTTAACCAAAGTACATACTCAGTCCTGTAGTTCAAAAATGATTGATTTCTTGAACCATGAACTTTTCCATTTATTCAACAAAAAGTTGTTAAAGAACCTACTATGTGCATAGCACAGTGCCAGGTGGTAAGCCAATAAATTTGAAGTAATGTTTGCTCTATTCTCTTATTCAGGTATTTTATTGCAAACTATTGGAAGAGGCCAATCGAGGCTCATTTCCAGCAGAGATGGTGAATAAAATCTTTTCTAATATTTCATCAATAAATGCCTTCCATAGTAAATTCCTATTGCCAGAACTGGAGAAGCGAATGCAAGAATGGTAAGGAGTAGATAGCAAATGATATGTCTAAGGCAGTCATACTAGATGTTGTGTTATTCAGCTTTTAAATTGAAATACTATGTTACACAGAGCTTTAGCCAAATATTTGGGCTAAATTTTTATGCTATAGACCAGAGGTCCTCAAACTTTTTAACAATGGGCCAGTTCACTGTCCCTCAGAGCGTTGGAGAGCCGGACTATAGTTTGAAAAAAAACTATGAACAAATTCCTATGCACACTGCACATATCTTATTTTGAAGTAAAAAAACAAAACGGGAACACATACAATATTTGTATTTGCATGTGGCCCGTGGGCCGTAGTTTGAGGACCCCTACTATAGACCAATAATAGAAGGTGAACGTTTTCAACTTTAGTTAAAAAGGTTTCATCTCTGCTCTTCAAACTGTTTTTACTAGTGAAGATACAATGTTATGAGTTATATGGAGCTTGAAGATTTTCTTAGTATCGCTTTTTACTATTTCCTTCCTAAACTTCGTTTAATTCTCTACCTTCCTTCATTCTCTACCAATCTCATAGCAGAGTGAATCTGATTAAGTATAGGGTGTGTGTAGAGAGGTGATTACTTCTTTTGAAGTCCTGTTAATTCACTCATTCTATAAGAAATCTTAATGACTTGTTTCTATATTTTATACAGGGAAACTACTCCTAGAATTGGTGACATCCTCCAGAAATTGGCACCATTCCTTAAGATGTATGGAGAATACGTGAAAGGATTTGATAACGCAGTGGAATTGGTTAAAAACATGACAGAGCGTATTCCCCAGTTCAAATCAGTAGTTGAAGAAATCCAGGTAATATGACCCTTTTGTGTAAGGCTATGCAGCAGTTGTTCTGTCCAAATCATAAAGTTTCTAGATATAAAATTTAGATTGTGATATCTGTTTGAGATACCTAGCCAAATTCCTTCAACTTTGAATTATGTAAAAACCATCTTTGCAAAATTAAAATATTGAGCATAGGCCATGTGTTGAGCAGTAAATTCTCCATTTGCTTTTGAGAGCAAGAGAGTGCTTTTATTAGGGTCCCTGTAAATTACAAAGTGAATTCCCATTTAGTTCTGTGCCTCTCTTGTTTTCTTTCAGAGGTTGAAATGTTGAAATGAATAGAAGTGAATATAAAGAACTAGAGGCCTGGTGCACAAAATTTGTGCGGGGGGGGGGGGGGCGGGGACCCTCAGCCCAGCCTGCACCCTCTCCAATCCAGGACCCCTTGGGGGATGTCCGACTGCCGGTTTAGGCCTGATCCAGTCGGACATCCCTCTTACAATCCAAGACCACTGGCTCCTAACTGTTCACCTGCCTGCCCGCCTGATTGCCCCTAACTGGCCCCCCTGCCAGCCTGATCATCCCTAACCGCCTCTGCCTGCTGACCTGATCGCTCCTAACCGCCCCTCCCACCGGCCTGGTTGCCGCCAACGGCGTCCCCTGCCAGCCTGGTCACCCTTCACTGCGCCCCCTGCCGGCCTGGTCACCCCACACAGCCTGCTGTTCAGTCGTTTGGTCATCCCTCACTAACCCCCCTGCCTGCCTGGTTGCTCCACTCAGCCTGTTTGGTCATCCATTCGGTTGTTTCAGATGTGATGGCCCCTGGCTCATTATATATATAGATTGTGGTTATAGTTTTTCTCTCATTGATATTTCTGTCTCCCTCCCTCTCTCTTTAAAATCAATAAGAACATTGTTTAAAAAGAATGATTGTTATAAATTCTGATGTTTTAGAAATATAATTATTCTGGATTTTTTTGTGACTTTATATGATTAAAAAAATTTTTTTTCAATTTTTTGTGACACCTGAATAATACATTTTAATAATACCATAGTAATTTCTATTTGATTCTCTAGTCGAAGTTGTTAATAACTATTCTGTGCCAAAGTTTAAATATTTTTTAAAAAATTCTTTAGATCACATATGTTTCTGGGGTTGGGAATTCTGTGCCCCTTGACTGCTCTCTTTTGTGTTTCCTCTTCTCTGTGTTTGCCTGGCGATACTGTATCTAAGGTGCTTACCATGGAGCTTGTTGCATAATAAGTGCTCACTGCATGATGCTGGTGATGGTGGTCATTATTTTACCAAATCAGAAATCTGTCTCTACAATGTCTGTCATCTCCATATTATGAGGGAATGATGAGACTGTGAAAGGCGCAGTGGATTGAGAATCAGCTAACCTAATTTAGAATCCTCATCTGCCACTTACAATCATTTTACCTCAGAAAGCTGTCCTAACTCTCCTGAGCCACAGTTTCTTTATATACAAATTTTGGGATCAGTAATATTTTCTCGTGTGTGTGTGTGTGTGTGTAATATGTTTGTTAGAGAAAGTCAAAAGAGATCACTAAACTTATAAGAATATTTATTTATTTATATTATTTTAAAAAATATATTTTATTGATTTTTTACAGAGAGGAAGGGAGAGGGATAGAGAGTTAGAAACATCAATGAGAGAGATACATCGATCAGCTGCCTCCTGGACACTCCCCACCGGGGGGTTGTGCCCGCAACCAAGGTACATGCCCTTGACTGGAATCGAACCTGGGACCCTTCAGTCCGCAGGCTGACGCTCAATCCACCAAGCCAAATCAGTTAGGGCACATTAATATTTATTAAGCAAAGCCATTACCCCTCAGCTTCCACGCTAATTTCAGACTCTTTTTACATTTCCTAGTCTACAATAATGACTTCCAAATTAGCTTCCCCACATCTTCCTAAAGCCATATTGCAGTAGGTTGATCTTAGCAGACCTCTAACGATATCACTCCCCTGCATGAAAACCTGAAACAATACTACACTCAGTTTGACATTATTACACCAGATTACCACTTCTTCTTCATCCTGTTTCCATACAAATATATTATTTGCTAACAAAACTCCATTGTTCCCTTTTATTGACCATGTTTCATGCCCCACTGCCTTGGGCTTGTTCTCCAAGGTCCCTCTATCTTCATTTGCCTCCTGGTTTCCTAGGGTGCCTTCCCACCCAAAGCCTGCCCTCATCCAAGTTCAGGTTAAATGTTCCTTTCTCTGCGAAGCCTTTGGTTTCTTATTTGCTTTTTTTTTTTTTTAATTGCTAACCGTGTCTTAATGTGACTTGTATAACCTTGCCTTAATCATGCTATGAGTTGAATAAATATGTTAAGAAGATTCATGCTTTGTTTAATATGAACAAGAACACATCTTACTTTTCAAGGAATCTTTTCCCTTTCTTATGTCAACAGCTTATTGAAAACAAATGCTATAGACTCGATTTCACCCAGGAAAAAAAAAATCTATTTAAGGAGTTTGGTTTCTAATGGAAAAGAATGCCATGACCTAATGAAAAATGGAAAAATTTTGACAGATAATGAAATGATCAGATCTTGTCATTCTGTGTAGAGTCTTTTTTAAGTTCAAAGGAAATGATGTTTGTGGTGGCCTTATTATAAAATAGTTTCTGCTGAGTCCAAAATCATTTAATAAAATTTTTCTTAGTGAAGCTCATTAAATAGTAGATGCTTCTTTTGAAAATCTCTGTAGTATGATTTAATAATATGACCTCACACAGACTTGTAATGACTCATTGAAGTGGTTGCCAGCAATCTGGAATTTTCCTGCTTAAAATGCTGCCTGATTTTCCTTTCTGTTCTTACCCTTGGTTGGTGGTCCTCAAACTGCAATGGAAGAATCAGGGATTCCAATGCACATGCCCAGGCCCTAACCTCAAAAATCATAGTTTCATAGATTCGGATGGGGTTTAAAATTCCTATTTTTATTAGTACCGCAGTTATATCTAATGCAGATGATACATAGACTGTATTTTGTAGGGAGATACTGCCCTTGATGAAAGCTCTGTATTACATTTTTCAACTAGCTAACCTAATTTTTAAATCTTCCTTTACAAACCTTTCTAATTACAGAAACAGAAGGTCTGTGGGAACTTGACCTTGCAGCACCACATGCTGGAGCCTGTTCAGCGGATTCCTCGGTACGAGATGCTCCTGAAGGACTACCTGCGGAAATTGCCCCCTGACTCTCCAGACTGGAATGATGCGAAAAGTAAATGCATTCCCCGCTCTTTTCCATTATGGGATAATGTAGTGGCCAAGCAGCTTTGTGATTCCAACGCAAGATATAGGTCTGATAGGCACTTCAGGAAAATATTGGTGCCAGGAAATAATCTCACTGGATATTGTTAACAGCACCTCAATTAGGCAAGCACTTTAGAGCAATGCAAATCACATTTCTCTTGCTGGTTTCTCATTAATCATTAACTCTGAAATATAAAACTATAGTCTTAAAGTCCTGGCCCATTTGGCTCAGTAGTTAGAGCGTTGGCCTGCGGACCATAGGGTTGTGGGTGTGATTTCCTGTCCAGGGCTCGTACCTGGGTTGCAGGTTTGATACCCGGCCTAGAACTTGGAGCCTGCGGGAGGCAACTAATCAATGTGTCTCTCTCACATCGATGTCTCTCTCTTTCTCCCCCCCCCCCTTCCTCCCACTCTCTCTAAAAATCAATGGGAAAAATGTCCTAGGGAGAGAATTAACAAAACAAGCAAACAAACTATAGTCTTAGAGACATCTGGGATTGCAATACACAATTACCTTCTCACAGGAAGAATACAACTATCGGAATTACTAGTGCTGCTGGTTAATTAGATAGATTGATGCATACCGAGAAAGATGAGATGGCATTTATTATCTCAAAATAACCTAAGTAGTGTTGGCTTTACCTGTTCAGAAGAGAAAATGATACTATATACTGTCAGTTAACATTTTCCTGTGAGAAAACGTTATTCCTGTTCTGCTAGTTGTCTTTTATTTTATAGAAGACTTGTCATGTATGTCTAAATGAAAGGCTTTCTTTAAAGCTTAAAGGTTTCAATAATGTTACTTTCTTGTGTACTTTAAAAAAAATCTATTAGTGCCCTAGCCAGCTTGGCTCAGTGGATAGAGCAGGGGTCCTCAAACTTTTTAAACAGGGGGCCAGTTCACTGTCCCTCAGACCGTTGGAGGGCCGGACTATAGTTTAAAAAAAAACTATGAACAAATTCCTATGCACACTGCACATATCTTATTTTGAAGTAAAAAAACAAAACGGGAACACATACAATATTTGTATTTGCATGTGGCCCGCGGGCCATAGTTTCAGGACCCCTGGGATAGAGCATCAGCCTGCAGACTGAAGGGTCGCGGGTTTGATTCTGGTCGGGGGCACATGCCTGGGTTGTGGGCTCGATCCCCAGTGGGGGGCATGTAGGAGGCAGCCGATCAACGATTCTCTCCCATCATTGATGTTTCTATCTCTCCCTCCCTTTCCCTTCCTCTCTGAAATCAATAAAAATATATTTTTTAAAAATCTATTAGCTGTGAAAGTAAGAATGAAAGTTAAGAAATAGAATTGGGTTTGTATTCAAAAAGTATTAACAATACGGTGTATAATCTTAAAGTATTGCTACTTCCTCTAATAATTTCTTGTCTTCCATTATAAGTGTGCCTTGATAAGAAATGAGGATCACAAAACACAATCTTTGGTCTAGGAGCCTGGGTATTTTTTTTGAACACAGGCTCTGATTTGATTCTCCCACCATCCAAGTGAGTCAGTGACCGCAGGAACTTCTCTTCTCCCCTTTCTCCCTCTTCCATTTAGAACTTTCCTGACGTGCTGTCTTTCACTTTTTATTTCATCTCCACTTTCCACACATCTGGCCTGAGTTATTGGTGTTAGTGGCAGAACTGGTGGTGGGGCTGGAGGTGGGAGTTACCACTGCTACTCAAATTGGTCTCCTGGGCAATGGCCCCAGCCTGTCTTGCTTTGTTTCCCTGTCTCATGGATTCTGTGTGGAATGCACAGAATTGCCCGTATCTGCATAATTCTCCAGAATGTAAATAAAATTCAGTTTCTTCTATACTTAAAGACTCTGACTTCCTCTTATGTGCTAATGTCAAAAATGACAAAATTGGCAACATGATATTTTATTACTCTTTTTGATTTCCCGTTGCGACTTACACTAAAATTCTAAGGAAATCACAGAGGGAGACATAAAAGTCGGGAAAGCAACAAAAGTGCAATTTGTTTAGTAATGGAACAAAGAAGAGAGAAAATTTGATCCAGAGCCAATAGGTTGTTGTAACAGAATTAACCCAACCAGGATTCACAAGATAGAAAAGAAAGGAAGAGAGTAGGACCTGACCTAATATTGAGAGCATTCCCTGGGGTGGAGCCGGCAGGAGACCTCAGTTTCCCCAGCTTCACCGGGGGCCCCAGGCCTCCTACCTTGCTCAGACTATGAGTTCCCATTGCCATCTCTCCATACCACTCACCCCTGCAGCAAAACCCTCTATCAGCATTGGCTGAAGCTAGAACTATGGCTGTCTTTTCCCAAAGAATGTTAGTTCTACTTAGTGGTTAAATTGCTCATAAAATCAATAAAATAATACCACTGAAAAGTGTAGAAATTTGAGTCAGAAGACTTGGGTTTAAATGTGGCCCTTTAATATCATAGTTGTGTGACTTTAGCCAAGACACATCACACTCCATTTCTTTCATCTGTCAAATGGAACGAATATACTTTCCATTCAGGGTTGTATAAGAAGTAATTGACCTAATACCTATGAAAGCACCTGGCAGAGGGCCTTGTCCCAAGCTAGTGTCCATGGTGTTTGCTGATTTTGAAAGTTCCATTATGGATTAGATCTATCTGTAAGCCTCATGCTTGTCAATGAGGAAATACCCTTCAAGTTCCAAGTATTGATCTACTTACAAATGAACTTTTGAAAGTACAGTAGGTCCTCGGGTTACGTCAGAGATCCGTTCCTACGGCGCGACATAACACGATTTTTGCCGTAAGTCGGAACCCACCTACATAACTCACATGGAGCACATACACAGCAGTAATGAAGTGAAACAGTAAAAAAATTTAAAAGAAAGATAACAATTCCTGACCTTTACTTGTGGTAAATAAATAATAAAAAACATAAAGCACATATGTACATATGTTGAAATGACGGATTTTTTTTTTTTTTAATAAATAAACTAGAGGCCTGGTGAACGAAATTTGTGCACAAGGCAGGGGTGGGGGGTGTCCCCTCAGCCCAGCCTGCACCCTCTCCAATCCAGGACCCCTCGGGGGATGTCCCACTGCTGGTTTAGACCCGATCCTCATCCCTCTCACAATCCTGGACCACTGGCTCCTAATCGCTCACCTGCCTGCCTGCCTGGTCGCCCCTAACTGGCCACACCCCCCCTGCCGGCCTGAAAGCCCCTCACTACCTCTGTGTGCTGGCCTGGTCGCCCCTAACTGCACCCCTCACCCCCCTGCCGGCCTGATTGCCCTCACTGCCTCTGCGTGCCGGCCTGATCGCCCCTAACTGCTCCCCCCGCCGGCCTGGTCACCCCACGCAGCCTGCTTGTTCATTTGGTTGTCCCTCACTAACCACCCCTGTCAGTCTAGTCATAGATAGCCATCTTGTGAGAATGTGAGGATTAATTTGCATATCACCTCTTTATTCTATAGGATGGGAGATGGCGATGTAACCACGAAACAGTATAACCCGAGGAGTATCTGTATCCAGTTTGTAAATGGAAATTGCCTCCTGCTTTTATTATGTATTAGAGGCCCAATGCACGAAAGAGTAGGCATTCCTTCCCCCGGCTGCCGGCACCAGCTTCCCTCTGGCACCTGAGACCCAGGCTTTCCTCTGGCTGCCAGCAGGCACCCGGGACCCTGGACTTCTGTCGTAGCCCTGGCTTCATCCGGTCTAATTAGCATATTATGCTTTTATTATTATAGATCTTTGGTCTCAGATTTCTGCTTCTTTTCTTTTTTTCTTTTTCCAGATTTCTTCTTATTGTAGTGTAAAGTGTATGTTATTCAGTTATCTAGTTGCATAGTAAGGACAATATATATTTATATTATTTTATTTTTCTCCATTTAGAATCACTGGAAATTATATCTACAGCAGCAAGCCATTCTAATAGTGCAATAAGAAAAATGGTAAGTGGTAAGAGGAGACGGGAATCTTCTAGTTAGGTAATTGCCAGTAATATAGCCTAATATTATCTAAAGTTTGTATCAAAATGAATTGGTACAGATAAACAAAAAGGATTGTTTATAAACTGTTTAATGTTATCTGTAATAACCTTCTCTTAATTTCCTCATAAGTTACGTATTTTATACAAAAATTTATGCTTAGTTCCAATTGCTTCTGAGTTATTCATATTTTAGCTAAGGTTGTTGTATTATTAAAACCACTAAGGTGAAACCTCCTTATATTTGATGTTGCTGTGCTTTGTTTTCATTTCTTAGGATAACCTAAAGAAACTCTTAGAGATTTATGAAATGCTGGGAGAAGAGGAAGACATTGTAAATCCTTCCAATGAACTAATAAAAGAAGGACAGATCCTTAAACTAGCTGCTCGGAACACATCAGCACAGGAACGCTACCTTTTGTTAGTGAGTATTGTCGTGTGAGCAGATTGCTTAAGAATAATTTATAAGCATTGTTATATACATCTTGGAAAACTAGGATGCTTGCCTGCTCTCCAAAACAATGGTATCTAACCTGGTGCCATCACCACTGTCAAGACTCCACATCGGGAAAGTCCTCAGTAACTGAAAGTTGTTCTTTCAAGGACACAAATATTTAGTTTTGAAGTATTTTTCTATAATTTTTCTGTGTATTTGCCATATCTAATTTACTCTGGTAACACATCCTGAAGACAATTGAGCCTTTTCATGATGGTCATAGCCAGTAGTGTGTGTGTGTGTGTGTATGAGGTATGACATACTTTCTGGTTTCTTCTCCTTTCATTCTTACAGGCTAAAAGGTACTGTTTCCTGGATATTGTGCCAACATATTATTTCTTGACAACAGTTTTCTTCCTAGTCATTTCTAAACACTAATTTTTAGCCTTTCTAGTTTGAAGAAGTATAAAGCTATGTTGGAAAACGTGCACCTACAATTCGTATGTGAAAAGTACGAGTTTGCTGCATAGTTCCTTGTCACTGCGGTCAGGCCTGTCCCTGCCTGCACTTCCTGAAATAACCATTAGTCTGGGGCTTGGCTGACATGTAAGATCTCTCCTGGGGAATCCAGGCGATTTATTTTTAGCCACTGGTAGTTCCAGCTCCTTTTCCTATCTAATGATATGACAATCATCGTAATAGCTAACATTGAGTAGCAGAAAGCAAACGTTGAGTGATAGCTCAGTAAACGTTAGCTATTATTGCGATTGTTATTATAGGCGAAGAAGCAGAGAGACATTGGCATAGATGCTGCTCAGTGACTGGCACACCATACAGTCTCAGGATGTTACTCACATCTGACTTTTCTGCAGCAAGGCAGTCATCTCACCATTATAATATGAGTTGTTATTGGGGGCTTTGAGGTTTCTGTTGTCTGGTTATAATTTCCTTAAATGGGAAATTTCTAGGAACTAATTGTCATGCAGAGGAGTGGTCTCATTTTTGAAAAAAAGAACACATGATCGCCATATGACCCAGCAGTTCCACTCCAAGTTTGTATAACTCAAGAAACTTGAAAACATACGTCGACACAAAACGTGTGCATGAATGTTCATAGCAAAATTATTCATACTAGTAAAAAAGTCTAAACAACCTAAATGTTCATTAACTGATGATGGGTAAACAAAATGTGGTATATCCATGCAGTGGAACATGATACATCAATAAGAAGGAATAAACTACTGATACATTCTACTTTGAAAGCATTGTGTCAAATGAAGAAAGCCATTCACAAAAGGCCACACTGCATGATTCCATTCATATGAAATGTCCAGAATAGGCAAATGCATAGAGGCAGGATGTAAGTAGTGGTTACCTAGGGTTGGTAGGAGGAGGAAGTGGACACAAGGTTTCCATTTGAAGTCATGAACGTTTTGGAATTAGATGGTAGTGGTCACTGCACCATGTATGGCTATTCTAAAAGCCATGAATTATGCATTTTAAAAGAATATATTTTATGGTATATAAATTATATTTCAGTAACTTTAAAAAATACATAGATGTTGTCTAAATTAACTATAAAAAATCATTTGAGCTCATCAGAAGCACTTCATCTTTCAGAAGTTGTAGAGACCTACATATAAATCAGGGACATGTCCTGTCAGGGTTCAGAGGTCTATTTATTTTGAAATGTATGTTTTGTTGTTTAGGTGTGGTAAGGCCACCAGATTGGAGATGATTGCCATTGAAAAGATAGTTATGCTAACAGATCCCAAAGGAGGGGGCATTCCACACCATGGGGTGGGGGTGTGGGGATGTTACATGAGAAAGCACCAGAGTCAAGAGGCAGAGGGAACAAGCAGAAAACATGGGCAAGAGTTTTACTGTGATTTCTGCAAGAAGGAATAGGCCAGGCAGGGGGAACAGGTTTAGGATTTGCCAGTGTACATAATTTTATCAGGTTCTGGTGCTTAGGGGCTGTTGTCAGGGACCTGGCCCTAGGTGATCAGGGCAGGGCAATTCTGACTCAGCTAGTGAGAGCCTGATAAAGGAGGCTTTAGGGTATGTGGACTCTGGATAGGTTGGTTCCCATTGGAAAGGCCTGCTTGCAGGTGATTCATTTCCTGGCTCTGGAAATGAGGTAACCCTGGGAGGGCAGTCCCTTCAGGGTCAGCAAGGTCCCAAGATGTCAAAACATCACCCAGCCGGTGTTGCTCAGTGGTTGAGCGTCAATCTACAAACCTGGAGGTCATGGTTTGATTTCTAGCCAGAACACATGCCCGGGTTGTGGGCCCTATCTCCAGTAGGGGGCGTGCAGGCAGCAGTTGATCAATGATTCTCTTTCATCATTGATGCCTCTATCTCTCTCTCCTTCTCTCTTCCTCTCTGAAATCAATGAAAATATATTTTAAAAAACAAAGATGTCAGAGCATCAAAAATACAGATTAAAGAGACATGCATAATACACTCTTCTGGGCAAAATGCCTGGGAGTCAATGTCTTTCTTCCCTTTGTCATTACCAAGCCTTTAGGTTCTTAGGTAATTTTTCTTCTCTTTCACATTAGTGTTATAGTTTCTGCAGTTAAACTTTTAACCACTTGCCTTAGTTTAATTTACACGTTTGAGGATTGTTCTGGAAATAGTTTTAGGTTGCATACCTTGGTGCAAAGCCCAATTAAGCAGCTGTTTGGAGGACGGGGGGCAAAGAGCCTTTTGGGGAGGGGGATAAAGTGGAGGATAAAGCAGTACTAACTTTAAGGCAAGGACCCTCCTGTTCCAGTGCATGTTCTCATGATGCATTTGCCTCCAGGGAGAATAAAGTGAGACAGCAGGGATTTTAGAAATGCCACATTCATCTTTTGAAGACCATCTTAGAAGCATTTCCTATAGTGTTTGTTCTTCTAATCCTCCCCCTCTAATACTGTACTTGTCACAGAGTCTCTCTTCTGGCCAGCACACTCCAATTCCCGTAGAGCATCCTTGGTTTTTTTCATATGTAGAAACTTCTGAAGTACCATTTTTATTTTCCTTTCTCTCCAGAAAGAAAATGAGGGCCAGTTTTCTGTTTCCTACTTTGGGGATGTTACATTTATCTGAAAAGCCAAATCATATTTAGAATCTGATGTCAGCTTTCAAATCATTGTGTGTGTTGCAAATTTGCTTTGTCTCCACACCATATATATGTATATGTCAATGGTTGATTAAGTAAATAACCACACCTCACATCTGAAAGTTTAAAAATAAAAAAGTGTCTGAATTATCCTATAAAATATAAAATGACCAAAGAGGTTTTATTCTTGACCCTTTGGAGTTCTATTTCTTATTTCCTTGTAGCTTGATAGATTTAGATTCCCACCCTCCCACAACCCCAACTCATTTAAATTTTGAATACAAACTAGGCTCTGGAAATTTCTCCAACAATGTACTTTTACTCTCCCAAACTTTAATGGAACAGTCACTATTGAGACATGAAATTGAATTATTTCATTCAAATAAATACATTTTAAGAAACTTGAAATAAATAATTGAGGAATATTAGAGATCAAGAAGAAGGCACTTCCCTACACTTTCAATAAACTTGAGACTTGCTTCTAGGTTTGGGCCCAGACTGGCACCTCCAGAGCGTACCTCGCCACCCAGGTATTGCTTTGTCAATATCTGCTTCTGAGCTACGGGCATGGAATAAAAAGGAACCCCTACACTGAAAAGGAAAGTTGATCTACTCAGAGTTACAGTTGCTCTAACTTCCTCTTTCAGTGTCCATGGGAACCAAGAGAGAAGGTGACGGTGGCTTTTGCCACAGGAACAAGGTTCACGGAGGGAGCAGGGCTAGCTACCTAATTCCTTTACAGATATGGCATCCACTTCTTTGTAAGCAATATTCTGTCTCCTTTAAGAGCTCTCACCTTCATCTCTGGGAAGAAGAAAAGGAGTATTTATTGACTAGCATTAGATTGTGACCTAAGTAATAAAAGGTTAATGTATAGTTATTGACAATATGAATATGAAGTTCCATTTAGGAAGAATATAATAGGGGAAATGTAATCCTGAAAACATGAAAGAGGAAGAGAAATATATCATCCTATATAATTAAAGCTTAATATGCAAATTCTCCCCTCGGGCTGTTGTTCAACTGGGAATTCGACCAGGAGTTCAACTGCTTGTTATGATGTGTGCTGACCACCAGGGGGTGGCATGGAACATGGCGGGCATCAGTGATGCGGTGCTGGCAGCGGGCGGGCGGCAGTGGAGGCGGTGCTGGCAGCGGGCTGGCGGCAGTGGAGGCACTGCTGGCCTTGATGGGCCCCAACGAGAGCGGGACGCAGTGGGATGGTGGAGCAGATGAGCTGGCAGCACCAGGTCAAGGCAGGTACGAGCGGGGGCCCAATCACCCCGCAGATGGCAACCAGCTGCAGGGGGCAAGGCCCACCACCTGGCTCCCTCAGCACCTGGGGGACCCAGCCCCGATCGATCACCCCACAGGCGGGATGGTGGAGCAGGTGAGTGAGTGGCACCAGGTCAAGGCAGGGCTGCGGGGCTGAGAGGCTGGGGGCGTGAGTTGGGGCCTGATCTCTACATTATCCAGTTGTGGAAATGAAATTTCTGACACTGATTACAGGAAGTTGCAAAATAATGTATGAGGAACAACTGGTGAGAAATTGGCTTTCAGAATGAGTACAAAGGATGGTATCACATAAACATGTGGCGATATCTTTAAATATCCATCACCATTTCTTGTCTTTATGGCCGTGTGAAGCAAAAGAGAGGAGCTTGTAGAACCAGACATTTTCCTCTTTGAATTCTGTCAACAACCTGTAACTTTTACAGAGAATGATCCTGAGACATGAGAGGTTACAAGGTGCATAAGGGTTTAAGTTCCAGTTGCTTGTGTCTTTAAAAAATACATGTAACCCTAGAAACAATAAGTATGAAGTAGGAATATAGGTATGGATCTTCCCACAAATTAACCCAAATATTTACTCTTTCATCCTTTTGCATATTTTAATACATTCGAAGGGAACTAATTGCTCTCCCAAAGTCACTCATTGCTTGGGCCTGATGAGCAGGAGCTGCTCCTTGTTGACTGGAAAAGAGGGACTACACATAATTTGACTCAGTCCAAAATAAAGTTTTTCATTTTAAAAGTAGATCCTGTAAAGATCTTTAAAGACTTTTTTGCTAAAATAGATGACTTTTCTGTTAATTCATATGGGATGGGGTTTTTTTTAATGATTTTTTTTTTTTTTTTTTTTTTTTTACAGAGAGGAAGGGAGAGGGATAGAGAGTTAGAAACATCGATCAGTTGCCTCCTGCACAACCCCTACTGGGTATGTGACCACAACCAAGGTACATGCCCACAACCAAGGTACATGCCCTTGACTGGAATCGAACCTGGGACCCTTGAGTCCGCAGGCCGATGCTTTATCCACTGAGCCAAACCGGTTAGGGCTGGAATGAATTTTTAAGCAAGATGTGGGTCAATATAAAACAGTGGCTTAGTTTTTTTTGGTTGTTGTTTTTGTTGTTTTGACATTGACAATGTGCTAACCCCACATGTTTGAATAAAATTTAAACTAATAATTTTGGCTATATAGTAACTTAACAATAAATACACTGATAAAAAGAATGACTAAATATTAAACTTTTCCTCTAACAGCTATTATAGAATTGCTCTCTAAGATATAACAATTAGAAATTTTGTTCTCTAAGTACTTCGACTTTATGGGTTGATAGTTTCAGTTGCTGATATATGGAAGGTTCTTAATATATTGTTGATGAATTGAATTAATTTCTTTAATGGTTCAAAATAATGATTGGTTTATTGAAATATCAATAAAATATTTATGAACCAACAAAGGAAAGTATAAGCTATGCAGTTTAAACTATGATAATTTTGGTGCGAGCACAAAATCTCAATACTGTATAATATTTAGATAATTTTGCTCACATAGGCAGTCTGGTGCTCCTTGGGAAGTCTTTGGAATATTGTGTAGGGCTACATTCAGTACTGGTCACTTTCTTCTCACTTTGTGCTCCTCTCTATTGATGTGTGTTCTGTCTCCTTGCAGTTCAACAACATGTTGCTGTACTGTGTGCCGAAATTCAGCTTGGTGGGCTCCAAGTTCACAGTTCGGACCAGGGTTGGCTTAGATGGAATGCAGATTGTGGAGACTCACAATGAGGAATATCCGCACACTTTCCAGGTATCTGGGAAAGAGAGAACACTGGAATTGCAAGCCAGGTAAGAGAGCCGTTCTTATCACACATCAGAATTAACTGTAGATTAGAAAATGCTGAGTCTTTCCCAGGTGAATGCTACAAACCTCTGCGAGTCTGGTTGGACATAAGTGGAGAGATGGAAGCCCTTAAAAAGCAGGAATTGTGTCATCCCTTTTGATTCCCCACAGTGCCTAGGATAGTTGTTTTCAGAAATTAATGCTCTAAGTTATTTTTACTCTTTAGATTTACAAGGTGCTCAGAGAATGAAGTTGTTGCGTTTAAGCCAACGTTTTGAGTCTTACAGGAAAAGGTTCTCCCTAACCCTTTCCCCCTCCATCTTCCTCTGGTCCACACATGTTCACGGATGCTTATTATCCCATGCTAAATGTTGAGGTTTAACTCTCAGTCCTTCAGAGGCTCTGCGTTCATGGGACTTATTAGCACTTTGACGGAGAGAATGTTGGAAGGAGGCAGGCTAGAAAAGGTAGTGATTCTCTTGCCACAGTTGGAGGACACGAAGGAGGCCATTTGGGGGCTGTAGTGGCCTCTAGTGACCAGGAGTTCTGAAGAGATGGTTCTTACATGCTTTACTGAATGGAAGAGAAAGAGTCGGAGTTCCAGCATCCATCCCCCTAGCATAACCATGTTTGGAAAGAAAATATGAGAACCGCTGCAGTAGATCACAGCTACCTCATGCGTGAACCACTGCAGGACAGAGTGCTGTTGGGTTTTAAATACCTGCTTTAGAAGACTGTTATCTATTCATCCTATAAAGGCCTGGCTTGGTGAAAATTGGGAGGCTCCAAAACATCACAGATCAGAGGGTTAAGTACCAATCCCAGTACTGATGGTTCTTTTTGCTGTTGTTAACCCTTACCCGAGGATATTTTTCCATTGATTTTTAGAGAGAGTAGAAGAGGCGGGGGGGGGGGGGGGGGGGAGAAACATTGATGTGAGAGAGACACTTCAATTGGTTGCCTCCCACACATGGGATCGAACCTGCAACCCAGGCACATACATACCCTTAACCGGGAATTGAACCAGAGACCCTTTGGTGCACGCTCAAACCACCCAGCAACACCGGCCAGGGCCCACCACTGATGGTCTGACATCCCAGAAGCTGTGGAGAGTCAGAGAGCCCTTCTGTTCCTTTGCACCAATAGCATGTGGTTCTGGCTGCTCAGGTGAATTCATCCTGGATATTTGTACTCAGTGACCACATAAGAGCTTAAACTTCAGGCTTTCAAAAAAAAGAATAAATCATTTCAGCAGGAATGTGTGCCCTGGCAGTCAGGGAACTGGTGAAATTACAGTTATGGAAGATGTGGCAGGCTGCCAGGGGACTGAGCTAAGGATTCAAAGGTGGCATTTCATACACAAGTTAAAATGGTGGAGGACTTGGCTTTGAATATTATGGTTTTTCTACCTTATCGTGATGGGGTTTGGGCTCCAGCCATCAAACCCAAGAGAAGAATATAGATGTTGACTCACTGGGTGATTGGACCTGGCAACAAGGAGGACTCCCCCAGTTCTGATTGTTGTTAAAGGAGTCTCCATTGTGGAAGAACGAAGGTGCTGCCAGCTCTGAAATGTCAGCATACTTCCAAATCTATAAACCAAGAGGTGTGTCGGAGCAGCTGAAGATTATGAGGCTTCTTGGGGTGCCTAACCAGGAACTCCAGCCTTTCTTTAGCAGCTTGGGCTGTTTTTTAGGGTGGGGCTGGTTCATGGGGAGTTTTCTTAACTGCAGGTAGCCATCACTTTGTAGAGTTTCAATATGCAGTATTGGATACATTCCAATTAGTTATCGAAACATCATTTTCCTCAAATGTTTTATTCCCCTCATATCATTGCTTTAGTTCTGTTTATGATTATATGGTAAATTGAAGATCAAAATTAAGTGATTACTTGTCATCTGGTCTGTAATGACTCAAGAATGGAGACAAACATTAAAAGTCCCAGAATTGGGTATGTATTTAGAGATATTTCAAGAGAATTTTCTTCTGAAGCCACTTGAGGGGGGAGAAAAGGGGCTCTGCTTTTCTTGCTAAATGAGTCAGCCTGAACACTGACCTCTTATACTCTGTGTACCCTTCCATGTTCAAAAGAATATAAAGTATTCTTAGTTTCTGTAGTTTTTATTTAATGGTTTTTGGTTGCTGAATGGATATAAAAATATACTGGTGAGTAAACTAAACAAAGGATTGAAGACTTGTCAAGCTCCTTAGCATTTAAAAAGCTAAAAGCAGCAAGCATGCAGGGATGCTCTCAGGGTCCTAGAGCTGATTCGGTGGGGGCAGGGCACAACAATAGGGAGAATCTTTTTGAGGGGAAAGATTGATATCACACCACACCTCCCACCAACCAAGGATCCCCAGGTGAACAATAAGCAGAATCTTTCATTTTATAGGTACAGATTCCAGCAGCATTCTTGGGACATTGTGGTACTCAAAAATAAATGTACTGGAAGGATGGACAGTGTCATAGGAGCAAACCTATGCATGTGTGATCCCTGTGGGACCAAGGCATGTGACATTAAAGCGGAACTCAACCTTAGCCCTCACCTACCCAACACACGCAAACAGAGCCCACTCTTTGGAGATCTTAGTCCAGAGTCTACTAACGGGGTTTGTTCTAAGATAGTTATATGACAACAACCAGCTCTGTAAGCTATCTGCATGAGAGAATAGAATTAAGAAAATTGGCCTCAAAAAAAAAAAAATTGGCCTCAACAGGAAAATCAGAGGATTTCATTACAGTCAAGGGAAATTTGTCTCAGTAAAACGTTATTAAATATTGGGGTCCATTAATCTGTGCAACTTCCTTCCTACGGGCATTTAAACTGTTTGTTTTGCTTTTATCTGTAATTGATTAGGTATGGTATTGCCTGAAGCCTTCTAGCAGAATAAAATTAAATTGTTCATCAAGGGGAATCTATATATATAAAAAGCTAAGCAACCATCCGACCAGTAGCTATGACCGCCAGGGGGCAGACACTCGATGCAGGAGCTGCCGAGCTGCGGTGACTTGGCAGTGGTGGTTCTCAGGTGACGCACCTTGGAACCAGAGAGGAGGGAGCCTGATTTCTGGGTGTGTCACCCAAGAACCGCCCTCTCGAAATCCAGGACCTTTTGGGGGATGTCGGAGAGCCCGTTTCAGCCTAATCCCCGCAGGCCAGGCTGAGGGACCCCACCTGCTGGAGGGACCCCGCTCACTCTGCAGATGCTATTCGAGCCTCAGCACCACCCCACGTGTAGCCGCTGGGGAAGGACCTCGGGAGGTTGGCTCCAGGGCGTGTCCGGCCCATCTCACCCAGTCCCGCCCTGCTGGCCACCTTCTAATTAATTTCCTTTCAATGTGCACAAATCCATGCACCAGGGCACTAGTGTTAAATAGTTCCCTAAAACCTTACAAAGATATTTTAGATTCTCAAAGCTAATTATAATCTTTCTTAAGGTGGGCTGTGGCCCATAGCCTTTAAAGGCCCCATGTGTTTTTATAAAGGTGAATTGAAGATTACTTGTATATCCAGTGCCTAATGTCTATAACTAGATGATGGTTGTTAAACTTAATGTCAGGGCATTCTATTGTAAAAGGTAAACTTATCTCTCCCCATCAAAAATTATCTGTTCCAAAGTAAGAAGATCCTCTAAAACTCTGTTCAAGAATTTATTTGTTCAATTGCCAGAGAGTCTGTTTAATTTTAATTGTAACTCTTTCTTGGACATCCCTGAGTTTTCCAGAAAGTTGGAAGAACATTAAAACATAGTTTTATTCACCAGGTGTAACTCATTAATGGTCTCTGCATTCAGTTTAATTTTGTTTTGTTTTAGTTCTGAACAAGACAAAGAAGAATGGATCAAGGTAAACCTTATTTCTATTTTTAGTTTTTGTTTTGGCAGTCTCTGTGTGTGTATGCAAACGTGCAGATATTGTTGTATTGGGCACATGTAGTCATCGGATCAAGGTCATTTAAATTTTTTTAAATCTGTACCCAATGAGTGAGGATATTTTTTCCATTGATTCCTAGAGAGAGTGGAGGGGGGGCGGGAGAGGGAAGAGAGAAAGAGAAAGGGGAGAGAGACAGAAACATCAATATGACAGAGACACCTGGGTTGGTTGTCGACCACATGCGCCTCCAGTCAGGGGCAAAGATCGGACCTGCAACCCAGGTATGTGCCCTTGACTGGGAATCAAACCTGCGACCCTCCAGTGTGTAGGCCAACGCTCTAACCACCAAGCCTTGCAGGCCAGGGCAAGGTCATTTAATTTTTAAAGTGATTCCCATCATAGATATTTGCTTAATATAGTATTTTAATAAATTTTCATGTGATACTTTAATGTGTGCTTTGAATTTTATTTATATTTTAGGCCCTTCAAGAGACTATCGATGCTTTCCATCAGAGGTATGAAACCTTCAGAAATGCGATTGCAAAGGATAATGACATTCAGTCAGAGGTTTCTGTAAGTTGAATTAAATTCTTAACTTTAGGCTCTTTGCAATTACAAAAGATCTATCTGGTCATTTTGTTATCTAGTCTTTTTCCTTCACAACTGGCTATTAGACAGAATCTCATTCCTTCTTAGATGAATGTAGTAGTGAGTGCCTTTTTTATACTGCTTAAACTTCTTTGAACCTTTTACTTCTTTACCAGAACAGGGTTTGAGCAATGTTGTTAAAGTGCTTGGAAGGCAGGCAGGAAGGAAGGAAACGACAGTTCTTTTCTGTTAAAATTGAATCTCTCTTCCCTTTTTAGACTGCTGAGCTAGGGAAAAGAGCCCCAAGATGGATCCGAGATAATGAAGTAACGATGTGTATGAAATGCAAAGAGCCTTTCAACGCACTGACAAGGAGAAGGCATCATTGTCGAGCATGTGGACATGTAAGTGAGATTTCTTGGTCATTAAGATGGCCAGTAACTCTATCAGTATTGTAAAATCATCAACTTGGAAAAGGCGCCAAAACTCATTCAGTAGAGCACTTCATAGATAAACTTATTTTAGTGACAAGTATGCACAAAGCACAGTGCTGGGTTCTGGAGGAAAAATGGTAACCAAAATGATACCCAGCTCCATGTAGCTTACATTCTAATGGAGAAAAGTAGACCCAAGTCGGGTAAATGGAAAAATAAGCATTTCAAATGACTATAGATGCAATAAGGAGGCAATCAGGAAGTTTAAAATGGAGAATAATGGCAAGGAAGGAGGATTTGGAACCACTTTTAGTTAGAAAAATGAAGATCTATCTGAGGGGTTGATATGTAAGCTGATGCCTAAAAGGTGAGGAAGAGATAACCACAGAAGGTAGTTGGGACTTGCGTTCATGCAGAGTCTGTATCTTATAAGCCCCAAGGCAGGCCAGAGCTTGGTCTTTTCTTGAGACTGCCAAAGGTCGTGTGCTGGAGTGTGATGAGTAAGGGAAGTGTGGCAGAAGAAACAGTAGAGAAATGATAACCAAAAGAGTTGATGGCTTTGAGAGACTATCAGGGGTTGGGCAAACTTTTTGACTCGAGGGCTACAATGGGTTCTTAAACTGGACCGGAGGGCCGGAACAAAAGCATGGATGGAGTGTTTGTGTGAACTAATATAAATTCAAAGTAAACATCATTACATAAAAGGGTACGGTCTTTTTTTTCAATAGTTTTTTTCATTTCAAACGGGCCAGATTCGCGGGCCGTAGTTTGCCCACGGCTGGACTAGATAGAACTTGTTAGCATAAGTGGAAGTTCAGGCTTTTGATGGGGAGAGGGGAACTTCACTCCATGGTAATAGAAAGGAAAACAAAACAGATGGCTGTAAATGTGGGATTTTTTAATTTGCTGGTGGGAAATGAGGGAATTTAGGTCTGGTACTATGTATCTTTTCATCGAGGTAGCAGAAAATGTCATCACCTGGAAATGAAGGGGGAAGGAAGAAAGGTGGAGGAGATTTGAGAAAGGACTAAGGTGAAATAGTCATCTCTGGGCAGGGAAGATGAGCCTGTCAGAGAAATAAAGGTGGTCTGCTGGGTGCCCATTAGAGGTGTCTGGTTATAACTCAAGTCAGAGAAAGCACATAACAGGCTTTCAGAAATTGAGTTGTTTCATATGGAATGAATGACGAGGAACAAAGCATGAAATGAAGCTGGAGAGAGGTAGCAGCAGGTTTTGAAGGGCCTTGTAAAC
Source organism: Myotis daubentonii (assembly GCF_963259705.1). Classification (NCBI taxonomy): domain Eukaryota; kingdom Metazoa; phylum Chordata; class Mammalia; order Chiroptera; family Vespertilionidae; genus Myotis; species Myotis daubentonii. Next base: position 40,374,054 of record NC_081841.1, read on the forward strand.
CTTGTTAAAGATTACATACTTTCTTCTAAAAAGCAACGAATAAGTAGAAGGGTAGGCATTGCAGTGTAGTATATTATTAGTGTGCTTAAGTGCAAATATTCTTATTAATAGCTCTTTTAGATTATCCTCACACTATAGATTTATTCTTCCTCTTTTTCTAAGTTTTGGCTCAGCAAGACCGTTTTGTAGTCAAATTGAAGTGATAGCAAACATTTCCCTCCATTCCCCGGGGAAGACTTTTTAAAATTTATCAAGTTTGCTTGAAATGATTTTAGGTACTGATATATTTGGTTCAGTGAACAAACAAAAATGTTTGATTGTGGATCATCAAAATACTATGATATGATTTAAAAAGAGATCAGTTAATAGGAGTTTACATATACAAACAAGTCTAATTCTGAATCCTAGAGTAATTTTATTATAATTATATCATGAATTTTACATTCTGTGAACCTAAACCAAAAGTTTTACAAATATTTACATTTCTTAGAGTTTGTTTACTATGAATTGGGGGGGGGGGGGAATATGCTTCTAGAAGCAAGAAGATAATTTTTTTTATATATATATTTTATTGAATTTTTACAGAGAAGAAGGGAGAGGGATAGAGAGTTAGAAACATCAAGGAGAGAAATCGATCAGCTGCCTCCTGCACGCCCCCCACTGGGGATCAAGCCCACAACCCAGGCATGTGCCCTTGGCTGGAATCGAACCTGGGGCCCTTCAGTCCGCAGGCCGACGCTCTATCCACTGAGCCAAACCGGTTCGGCTAGAAGATAAATTTTTTAAGTGGAAGGCTTTTTTTTATTAACAATTATCCTATAGTAATTAAGGAAAATACCATTCACTAAGAAATCATATGTATTTTCATTATAGTTATTCATTCCTTGGCATTCAATAAATGTTTACTGTGTGCTGGTGAGCAAAATATATAAGAACAATCTCATAGAGCTTGCAGCCTAGTCGGGGTAATAAACATTACATAAATAATCACACAAGTATATGAGTATACCTTGTAATCAGTACATGAAAAAGAGTACAGGGAACTTGAGTAGCACAGTGCAAAGAGACATGCTTTGTACTGGAAGTTGGAGGAGTCTTCCTTAAAGAAGGGAAGTTTGAGTCAACATCTGGAGGATGAACGAGTTACCTCATGAAGCAAAGATGAGGCTGGAGGCAGCATAGCACTTTGGGGCCGTAGAAGCCAGGGTCACTAAAGATACGGGGGGTCAGAGGAGCAGATAATGGAGGACTTTGTAGGCCATACTGAAGAGTGTGTTCATTATCCAACAGCAAAGGGAAGACTGAAGGATTTTAAATAGAGAGAAACATATCAGATTATGATTTTGAAGAGAGCATCTGGCGCTATTTGGAAAATAGCTTGGAGGGATGTAAGAGCAGAAGCCTGGAGGCCAGTAAGAATGCTACAAGGAGCAATCATGAGGCTATAATAGTCCAAACGGGGATACTGATAGCTTAGACTCGGGTGATTAGGAAAATGTAGAAAAATGGACAGATTGAAAACTTTCTAGGAGGTAAAATTGGCAGGACTTTGTCATAGTATGACTCTTTGGGGTGAGCCGTGGAGAGGTATCAGGGATGTCCCTTGGTTTATGACTTGCCATGATTGGTTGAATGACTGTGCTATCTTCTACTACAGGGAGCCAGAGGAGAGGAGGACAGGTTGGGAAGGGTGGAGTGGGGGAAGGAGAGCGCTGAGGACAAGGAAGTTCATGAGTGCATTTTGGCGGGATATCCAAGAAACATCCAGAGGTATGAAGAGTACGGGTTTGGATTAAGCCTCTGAAGATCTCCTGTCTTTAGGGTCAGAAAGAAAAGATGAACAAGCATAGCCCATTACAAACAGCACTATAATATTGTGATGATAATCCTAATGTTCTTAGCGTAATAAAAATTTGCCTTTTATATTTAGCTCTTTCTCATTTATTATCATTGTAAATGTTTATGGCTTAAATCTTATTACTTTTAAAATATGATGATTGACTCCTTGTTACCTTTTCTAATTTAAGGTGGTTTGTTGGAAGTGTTCTGATTACAAAGCTCATCTGGAGTATGATGGTGGTAAATTGAGCAAAGTTTGTAAAGACTGTTACCAAATATTAAGTGGATTCGCAGACAGTGAAGAAAAGAAACGAAAAGGGATTTTAGAGGTATGAAATAGTAAATGTTGGGTGTTTTTTAGATTTTTATATGAGGGACATAGAATTGTATTTTAACCCTGAAGAAGACAAGTAACACATTTTGTTATTTCTCTTAGTATTTAACAATTTTTGAGAACGGTGAACAAATCATACTTTTGTTCTGTGTTGCTGAATGTTGGGATCATACAGAAAGAACAGGGTTGGTGTTCTGCATTTGAGAGTACACAGAGGTCATTTTGGATAACTGGAAAAAGATCATGAACTTCAAGATTCATTTAAGATTAAAGTGCAGGTCTGCAAACTTAAAATATAACTCTGAGTTCCAGGGTGTATAGATGTCGCTTGAATGGCAGACCAAAATGGGGTTTTTTTCAGGCAGGTCGGTGAGAAAGAAATGCTTCATTGGCTCCTAAGGACACAGGCTCAGTTCTTAACAACAGCAACTGATGCAACTGAATTAATGCGATCACTTGTTTTAAGGGGCGGGTTTCAGGCTGTAGCTATGAAGTAAAAACCTCAAGGGAGTTTTCTAGAAAAAACTTGGGGGAGTCAATTACTTAACCATGTGAACACATGTGCACACACACATACATGCAATATTTGAAACTCACTTTGTGCCAACTAGTGTTGTATGAGCTAGCTAGACCAAAGGTCTTAACAAACTTGTTCTGTAAAGGGCCAGAGAATAACTATTATAGTTTTTGCAGGCCAAGAGGCAAAATTGAGACTACTACTTCTCTAACAAGAGAGAAAACAAATTTTCACAAATTTACATTGACAAAATTTAAAATACAATAATTTAGTACAATTTTTTTCTAATATGGTAATAAGAATGGAATTCTTTTTTTCTTATTTTTTTTATTGCTTAAAGTATTACAAAGGGTATTACATATGTGTCTTCCCCCCCCCTCCCACCCTTGACTATTCCCTGGCCTCCCCCACCCCCCAGCATCCCATGTCCATTGGTTATGCATATATGCATGCATACAAGTCCTTCGCTTGCTCTCTTATACCCCTCCCTCCTGCCCCCCAACTTTCCCCGGCCTTCCCGCTGCATTTTGACAATCTGTTCGAGGCAGTTCTGCCTCTGTATCTATTACTGTTCAAAAGTTTATAATGGTCTCTATTATCCATGAATGAGTGAGATCATGTGGTATTTTTCCTTCATTGACTGGCTTATTTTACTTAGCATAATGCTCTCCAGTTCCATCCATGCCGTTGCAAATGGTAAGAGTTCCTTCTTTTTTACAGCAGCATAGTATTCCATTGTGTAGATGTACCACAGTTTTCTAATCCATTCATCTACTGATGGGCACTTAGGCTGTTTCCAGATCTTAGCTATGGTGAATTGTGCTGCTATGAACATATGAGTGCATATATCCTTTCTGATTGGTGTTTCTGGTTTCCTGGGATATAAGGAATAGAATTCTTTAGAGGGAGGAGGGAAGGTAATATTTCCCTTAATTGGAGTCTAAAGTTAGTGTTTCCTATTATCAAATTGATTTTAAATGTTTATCTGAAAGCACTTTCTTAGCTCCCAGATGGTGGGCTGGTAGTCCATAGTTTGCCAGCCAGTACTTCTTCCCCTATCTGTGATGAAGGGCCAGTTTTATTTCCAAACCTCATGATAGCTCAGTAATTTTGTAAAACACACAATCATGTGCTTGAGTATCATCACAAAGTCAAATTATATGGAAGTTTTTCAGTGTCTACTCTTACTTTCTGTGCTTATCTTGAACCAGTAACCAAACATTTGGCAAACCAGCACTCTTGAATTGACACTGAGGAACAATACGCTAAGGATATGATGCTTTCTATAATGTGTAATAACCATTAGTCAAATGGTTTTGTTCCCTTTTTAGCCAGTGATTTATGTATTTAGGAGGCAAAGCAGAAAACTATAAATGACTCTACAAACATTAATGCAATTTTTATTTTTTCATTGATTTTTAAGATTTTTTTAATTGATTTATTTGAGAAAGGAAAGGAGATGGAGAGGAACATTAATTGGCTGCCTCCTGCATGCCTCCCACCAGGGATTAAGCCCTCAACCCAGGCATGTGCCCTGACCAGGAATCGAACCATCAACCTTTCAGTATATGGGATGACACCCAACCAACTGAGCCACACCGGCCAGGGCTTTAGTGAAGTTTTTACAACTTGAATTATCTCAGATTCCAAGATAAAGATTGCTGGCCAGTATTTGCCTTTTTGTTATGGATTCTTACATACGTGAAGTTGGTATGCGTTGCGGTTAAACGTTTAGCCTCTGCACTCAAATCCCAGCATCTCAATTCCTAAATGTATGATCTTGGGAAAGCTATTTCATCTCTGAACCTTATAGATAATGAAAGTTGTAACTTCCTGGTGTTGGTGTGAAGATTAAATGAAATGATACATTTCTTAGTGAGCTAAGAAAAGTGCATGCATAGTAAGCAATTAATAAATGTTTACTAGTAACTTCATTTAAATTCAAGGTCTGGCTATAGAGACAGTTAAAATTGACTTAGATATTTTTCCATGCTAATAATAGATCTAGATGAATATTTAAATAATAATTGCAGATGAATTTTTTGGGTGATCCCAGAAGACATTTGATATACGTACACTGTAGTTAATGAATGTTGCCCTACATTTAATTACTTCTCTGTCTGGCCCGTTTTGTGTTCAATCTCACTCACTCACTCTCACTCCATTATATTTTTCTAGACTGAATCAGCAGAAGTATCTGGAAATAGTGTGGTGTGCAGCTTTCTTCAGTATATGGAGAAGTCAAAACCTTGGCAGAAAGCTTGGTGTGTGATCCCCAAACAAGACCCTCTTGTGCTGTACATGTACGGTGCCCCGCAGGTATCTGAACTACATCTGACTGAAGGGAAAGAGGTCACGCGGATGGCGGGGGAGGCAATTAGACAGTGAACTCAGAACCCCTCTATGGAACAAGAAAGTTCAGTTTCATTATAATTGGAAAAAATAATAACAAATTCAAGTTTACTTAAACTGGTGGATTCCTTTATAACCAATAATTTCTCCACCCCATGGATCCTTTCTCCCCGTCTCTCATTCCTATTCTATGGGCTTGAAAAAAAGGTGAGTTGAAAGGACATTGGGAGAAGGGGGTGAATAGAGGAAGAAGCAGGAAGGAGAGGGAGCCTTTTTATTTTTATTTTTTAAAATATATTTTATTGATTTTTTACAGATAGGAAGGGAGAGAGATAGAGAGTTAGAAAGATCGATGAGAGAGAAACATCGATCAGCTGCCTCCTGCACATCTCCCACTGAGGAAGTGCCCGCAACCCAGGTACATGCCCTTGACCAGAATCGAACCTGGGACCTTACAGTCCGCAGGCCGACGCTCTATCCACTGAGCCAAACCGGTTTCGGCGGGAGCCTTTTTAATGATAGGAAGTAACAGGCAAGCTTTCCCTCCACCCACCTTGAATACAGGAATACCTGAAAGAGAAAGAAATTGAGAGGAAGAAAAATGTAAATCAAGCTTAGATTAACATTATCCAGTAACAGTTGTTTGAGAACTGTCTGTGCTTGGATCTGAGATAAATCTGTGGGAACAACAGACATGCAGATTTACCTTCTAACCAGAGCAGCACCAGGTACTATGGAGTATATAATGCTTAAAAAAACAGGGCATGTATACCAATTGTGCATTCACCTGGAAATACATAAACTTTTCAATGTACCTATTGTATTTTAGCCTATATCTAAATTAAAGACTAGTAAAACTTGTGTGTGGGTTTTTTTTTTGTTTTTTTTTTTTAGAAATAGACTTAAAATGCCAAGGTATATGTTCTATTCTATTTTGTGGTTTTTCCTATAACTTTTTCCTGCCCATAAATAAATTGATTCATTAATGAATGAAACACCAAGTAAAACTGTTTGGTAATGAGTCATTAACATTTGCTGGTTTTATACAATAAGATAAGTATTCTTTTCTTCCCTTTTTCACTGAACGAAGAGCTGGGGAGGCTCTTACCCAGAGGAGGTATTGGGTCAATGAATCCTAGCTGAGTTAGGTGTCCACTCTCATTCCTTAATTCATGCAGTCAGTATTAACAGTGACCTCATGGACAGGCACTGTGCTATTCCTGGTTCACCAACTCTGTCCATGGAGACTTCACAGTGCAAGTCTGTATGGAATAGTCGTAGGAAAAGAGGTTTTAGTAGGGGCTTGTAGAGCATGCGAACACATCATGAAGGGACTTGTATAGCATGCTCACACATGTCACACTCCTATGTATTATTTTTTTTTTCTTTAGGATGTCAGAGCCCAGGCCACCATTCCACTCCTGGGCTATCTTGTGGATGATATGCCAAGGAGTGCAGACCTGCCTCACAGTTTCAAACTGACCCAGTCCAAGTCTGTGCACAGCTTTGCTGCAGACAGTGAGGAACTGAAACAGAAGTGGCTGAAAATCATCCTTCTAGCTGTCACAGGTGAGACACCTGATGGTCCTAACAACCATTCAGCTACCTTGGACGATAACCCTGAACCTAAATAAAAATCAGAATGCTGAACTCCAGGACCAACCACAGTGTGGGGGTCTCAAGATTCACCGCTCAAGACATTCCCAGTTCTCCTTACGCATCTCTTAGCACTTTATGTTGAGAAGTATAGGCTCATAAATGTATCTGGTAGGGGACTATTTTTCCTATGTTTGTGTACTCTGGTGAAATTAATGTGGAGAGCCATTCTACCGATAACTTTTGGAAATAATGTGAAAAATGGAGCATTTTTTTAATGAGCTATTTCTTGACTATGTACTTTTGTCTTGGAGAAAACGGTATCAATTGATTATGTCACTATCAGGTTAGAATAGGCCACTTTCACTTAAGAATTATTTTAATGTCTTCCCTTTCACATGTAAGACTTGTAACAGTTTGAAAGATATACCTCCATGTTGCCAAAATAGATCCATGGTTAGAAGAATTACAAGGACAGTTTAGGCTGTTGTGTTAACTTATTTAATTTAGTGTATAAAGCTCAAGCTGCATAAATAATGTATGTCCTTTTAAAACAGAAAAAGGACAGGTTGTTGGTGTTCAAACTTTCGACTTATTAAGAAAAGATATTTGTTTTTGTAGAAATACTCCTAAAAATAAAATATCTTACGTATATAGCAATTATGTATATATAGTATTAAATATGAATATATCTATATACTATACATGCCTTTCTCTTCAGCTTTAGGTTCATATTTGTCTCTAATTTATTTTTAAAATATAAAGCATGTTTTATCTTGGAATTGGACATGTTCTAAACTTAATGTTTTTGGTGATATACGTTTAACTGATTGACATCTAAAGGTATTGATATTTTTATAAGAAAAAGCAGTAATTTATGTGGCATGGGATATATTAGTGAATTCCAACCGTATTTTGAAAGTACTATTTTTTTTTGGTTCTGTGCCTATTTAAAACAGTGCCTCTCTTTGAAGGTGCTAATAATTTCTATTTAAATATAAGGTGAGGGTTTAATTAATGCTTCAGTCTTGCTTACTCAGATAAAGTGCATTTTGGTCACCAGAATGGTCAAAATCATACCGGTTGTTTTTCATTTTATGATCCTCTAATTGTACAACAGTTAATATCAGTATATACAAAAATCTTCACAAACCTGGATTGTGCAAAATACCTGACCTTAAGCAGAATTGGGACATCAGGAAACTGCATTTCCTGTACTGTTTTTTTTTTCTCTAAGACTGTTGAGCATGGTTAAATGAGGACTATATAATTAACTAGAGGCGGGATCAGGCAGAAACAGCTCTCTGACATCCCCTGAGGGGTCCCGGATTTCGAGACAGCGCAGGCCAGGCCAAGGGACCCCACTGGTGCACAATAGGGGCTGGGAAGGGACAGTGGAAGGGCTCCAGGGTATATCCGGCCTGTCTCACCCAGTCCCGATCGGCAGAAACCCAGCAGCAAGCGTCTACCGGTCAGAGTGTCTGCCCCTGGTGGTCAGTGCGCATCATAGTGACCAGTTGAACAGTCGGAGGGATAATTAGCATATTAGGCTTTTATATATATAGATACTCAAGATATCTGTGTCGGCCTGTTCCTTTGTCAGATATAATACAAAATTCACAAGTGATAACCTATGTTTGAGAGGGCTGGATAGATATTAAAGGAAGTTTATGTTCAATTCTTTAAACCTCCTCAGTAAAGAATGGGGGCGGGGGGCACAGTATTGAAAAGCAATGTTTTAATGGTAGGTTTTGGGGAGGTACAAGATAATTGAAGAGAGCCTGAGCATTCCTTTCTCGTTTATCTTTCTGAGGAATCATAGTAGACAAAATATAATTCCTTGTGACTAAGGCTGCTCTTCATTATATTGTAATTATGATTAAAATCTCACATTAAGCTGGCTATTTAACTTAACCCTTTTCTCTAACTAGATCTGTTTTTTTGTTTTTTGCTTTTGGGTTTTTTGTTGTTGTTGTTGTTTTTACCCTGTTATGCCTCAAATGTTATCACATTTAATGCATCGTCTAGAGATCCACAAGAATGACCTCACTATCCTCTGCCTTTGGGGATTACACCTTTTTGAAAAATATGTATATTATTATTGATTTCAGAGAAGGGAGAGGGAGAGAGAGATAGAAACATTAATAATGAGAGAGAATCATTGAATGGCTGCCTCCTGCACCCTCCCTCCCGCACTGGGGATCAAGCCCCTGTCTGCAGGCTGAGCTCTATCCACCAAGCCAAACCAGCTAGGCCTGCGGATTACACCTTAAATGTAGAATAGATTTGCTCAGACTTGGAGATTTTCACTCATCTATTTAGGCCCTCTTAAGAAAATGTGAAACATTTATTTTTCTGTGAAGGAGCAGATAAACTAATTATGGCTGACATGATTGGGTTGCCTTCTTCCATGAAAGGAATACCAACCATGATCATTTACATTAAACCAAATACTTGGAGCCAAAAAAAGATAAAAGGTAACTTGTTCCTAGTAAATCAGGGGCAGACTTAAAAATATTTTATATTGCTTCTCTTTTCTAGTTGCCGTGTGTGTGTGTGTGTGTGTGTGTGTGTGTGTGTGTACACAACATGTGTATTCATGGGTGGTTATTGAGAAGGTTAAACTATAGCTATAGATGATGCTTTTGGTTTTCTTAATCTCAGGAAGAGAGAAGCAATAAAAATATGGAATGATTACCAGGGGAAGGTGACTTTTGTAAATGTGGATAGAACAATGGAAATATAAGGGCCAATTAGAAGATCTGTTGGCCAGATTATTTTGAAAACTGTTTTGAGCAGCAGGAAGACTACACTTTCCCTTTCAGTGAGTTCTTCTGGAGTGGAAGTCGTGGACAAATTTTGGCTCAATACATATCTATGTTATTTAATTTAGATTATTGAAAGAATATTCATGAAGACACTGTTTATTATCATGCTCTTAATATTATCTTTAATTTGATAAAAAAAAGAAATATTATTGTAAGAAGAGAACTTTTAATTATCCAGTTACCAATTTCACTCCCACCCCTTGTTCTGTAGCCAAGCACAAAGAGAAGCAATGAAGCAGCCTTACCTGTTTTTGGTTAAATAATCACTAATGCTTTTATTTGGAGAAAGGCAAAGGAATAAGCTTAGTCAGCCATTTAGTAAGCACTCAACTAAACCAAAAGACCTCAAAGTATGATTGGTTACAAGAATAACTTACGTCTTTTGCTTTCTGAGACACATGAGCAGTCAGGAAGGATTGAACCTAAGAAGGTAATTGGTTGCTTTCCTATTAAAGCCAGCATCCCATCGTGTAGGTCTTACAATTTGTTTTCTCTAAGTTGGTGCTTTCCAACTCATCTTTTCTTTAAAGTTAAAAAATATTTCTTTGCTAAAAACTTCTGTTCATTATAAAACATTCCAATTTTTTAAACTTAAATTTTGCTTTATTGAAATTCTACCATTTAGGATATTTAAGTATGAAATGTAGTGCAGACTGATCTCCAGGGTTTAAGTGGGACTCAACAATGAAAACTGCCACCAGCCACTTTTGTAATAATGGCATCTATCATGCTGTCATGTATGCAAGCAATAAAACTCTTCAGGGTATGTTTTTATACTGAAATCTTAACATGAATGCCCCTAACCACATTCTAGAAGAGAATTCACTTCTAGAAATGATCATGTAACTCATTGCCTGGTATAGAAAAGAGAAAGTGTGTGTGCTTGGGAGTCGGGGTTGGGGGGAGTGGGCATTATTCTTTGGATTCAAATAACTATCAAAACCATTTTACTTCTGCAATGGGTATGGATAATGAAACAAAGCACATCTGCACTACTTTATCAAGCAACATCTCATTTTTCATGAAGTTTAATAACATACCCTTGGTGTACTTATCTTCACTGGGTGACCTACCCCCATTTTTTTAAATACACCATTTTTTAACTTTTTAAGAACTAGTTTTTTAAATGTGCCCTGTCCCCATCTATAGACAAACATTGGATTTTTTTTTTAAAGAATATTTGCTGTAGTCCTCAGTATATTACAAAAAAACAACAACTTCATAGTACTTCAGGGTTATTAAGGATTCATTAATGCCTTCTAAAAACCTTAAATCAAACATACTTCTTCGAGTTTACAATTGCGGTTTACTTCTTTTTGTCTACTCTGTGGAACAGGGTCTTTAAATTCCTTTAAATTTTAGATCTCAATTCTGGTTCTATTCAAAGCCTTACATTCTTACTCTGAGTATATTGTCTGTGGTAGCTCTGATAATGATCTTTCTGGGCTGGATCCATCCCCAGGAAAAGGCACCAATAGGAGCAAATAAACTTCTAGGGAACAAGGTCTTCTTCATGTTTTCTTGTTTTTGTTTTTGTAGTTACCTTTGCTCTAATAGAGAAGATTAATTAAAATTTCCTACATCACGTGATGTTTGTGTGAGCGGGTCTAAGCACATGGTATTTATAAGCTAAAATTAATTCAAAAGACAAGAATGTCTTAATGTTTTCATTGTTAAGATTCTGTATTCTTCAAGAATGTATTAATATAAAAACTGTGGCTAACTAGTTCTGATTCTCAGGACTGGATTGATATCCGTAGTGGACCATGTTATTTCCTTATTCTCATCCAGTTTTAGTTGAATCAAATTACTTTTATTTTCATATTCCTCTCTACTATAGATTCTCCAGATTTGGAAAATATATAAAAACCACTAGATCTACTTTTAAAACTCTTTCTGTGAATTTCTGAGTATATGTATATATGTAAAAATATTATTGATTTCCAATTCTGTTTTTTTATAGGAACAAAATTTTTATAGAAACTGTTCTTTTTAGTTTAAATATTTTAACATAAATTACTCCCATGAATTTTTAGTATAGTTCATTCTTATTTATGCCCGTATCCATGTCATGAGATGAAAACTTTGCTTTTTTTACTGCTATAGTAGAGAGAAATAAAATTAGGAACTGAAGCAAGCAGGAATGAGCAGAGAGGTGGGCAGCAGAAAGAGGCTGCTGGTCTCCAGATCAGAGCAATATGTGTTAAGATAAGAGAAAAATACACTGCAGAAGGTATATAAAATATAAATTTACATAATTGCATATTGATGGGATTTATTGCACCCCAGACTTTCACCTTGACCTCTATATCATTACTTTCTTTTTCCTTTAGGCTATAAAAGAAATAAATTTATTCTATTGGGCCATTTTTAGTGCTGTTTACTGAAGTAGAAAGAAATATCCCTTTAAAGTCCATCCTGGTCTTTTACTTCTGGACTGAACATTTGGCAGAATATAGTGTCTTTTCTGTGATTTGAGACGAAATAGCACATGCCTCGACAAGATCATTTTTAACTTGTTGGGGTTACTGAGTTACCCAATGGTTATCCCTTTCTAAAATTCATTGTAGATTGAATTAGTGAGATTAGGTAGATTTAGTGAAAATTAATTCAAGAAATCTCATTGTAGCATATTTTAATAAGTGAATACCAAATACATAGAGTGATATATATGTAGTTTTGGGGGAGAGGCATAATAATCTGTAGGGACCATTATGATAACTGAATTGCATTATATGTTAAGCATTATATGGATGTTGGAATGTATCACTTGGGGGGGTGGGGGGGAGGGTCTCCATTAGCAATCATGTCTGTATATAAAACTATCTTCTGTTTTTATTTTACCAAACTAGCATTTCATTTTGTGAGTGACAGTTGACTGATATTTTTGAGTAAGTGTGATCTGGTTTTGAATTGTTGACTGATCAGTTTGAAAAGGTATGTTATCAGAATTTTAGAGTTAACTCAAATGTGAAAAAGTATACATAAAGGTAATTTTTCTTTTCTAGCTATGTGAATGTAAATATGAATGCAGATAGTGTATATATTGTGTAACATATGTATATTTGGTCACAAAGGTGGGGAATCAGAAACATTGTAAAATTAAGCACTTTAATTCCTCTTAAATATTAAACATTTGTATCTTGTAAATAAATACATCCTTAAATGAATTCTAAAGACTTAGATGTTATTTCACCTAGGATTATATATCTTCAGTTCACACAAATTTTGGTTGGTTCTTCTCCCTCCCACCACTGTCAGATATGCAGCCAGGGGAGTCTGTTAAAACACAAATCAGATCATGTTGCTTCTTTACCCTAGTCCCTTAGGCTCCTCATTTCACCCAGAATAAAAGCCAACATCCTTTGAGCAGCTTCACTAGACCCTATATATCTCCCCCACCTCCACCCTGCACCATATGTGTCCTTGCTTTTCTTTAACCAAGCCCACTACACTCCAGCCTTAGAACACACACGCTACTGTCCGTTCCCTCTTCTTGCAATGCTCCTTCCCCAGATATCTGCGTGGTTGACACCTTTGCCAATTTAAAGTCTTTGCTCAAATCTCACCACCGCAATCTCACTTGACCAGGCCTGGCATCTTAGATTCCAACATAACACTCCCATTCATCCTTAATCTTATTTTTTTCCCCCCATAGCACTCATAATCTTGTAACAAATAATTACCTATTTTTATGTTTGTTTTTATTGTTTGTCTACACTTACTAAAACATAAGCTCCATAAAGGTAAGGATTTTTATCTGTTTTGATCACTGATGTCCCCATTCTCATCATAGTGCCTGGCACATAGTAGGCACTCCATAAAGTACTGACTGTAAAAACTAGGTTCTATAAAAGGAAAAATGTTGTGGGTACAGACTTTTGGAATAGTGGTTGAGAGGAAAAGAAAGCGACATTTTCTGTAGCTAAGTTGTTTTCATAAACAAAGCCAGATTCCTAATTAAGGGTTTAAAAACATAGTCAAGGATTTCCTCAAATCATAATGGTGAAAACCTTAGTCAATCTTTGCATGATGGAGTCTTGCTTTTAAAAAAAACAATCTCAACCCACTCTCACCAGCATCACCACCACCACACCTGGACTGGGAGGAAATCAGAGGCAGCTGGTCCCTGCTCCAGAAAAAGCCAGTGGCGCCGAAACACACGTCCTGAGGAAGTGGGTCGGAGTGGACCTGACCTGGGGTTAGATGATGGGCACTTGGTCTGCAGTTTACTCTCTTCCAGAGGAAGTGATTCACGCATTGTTTGGGTCCTGCCTTTCAGTAAAAACAAAGCCAGGTGGTTTTGTCTCAGTAAAGGAAATGCTCTGAGGTTAAGACGGCACCACATAGTCCAGTTATGGTATTTTTCACAAGATACAGTATTTTTAGATGATCACTTAAATATATCGTCATCATACACTGGGCACAGCTCTGAGTTGCTGATTCTGGGAGCTAAGTGAAGTCCAAGTCTGTGGGCGGAACTTCACGATGCTACTTCTTGGGGCTTTGAGTTGATTTCAGGGCTTGTGTTCATCTTCTACCAAAGAGTGCAGGTGGGTCTCCGACAAGGACTTAATAATTGTGAAAGATGATTAGTAACACAAATTTTTAATTCTGCTAAAAGTCGTATTTTAAGTATATCTTTTATTGATTTTTTTACAGAGAGGAAGGGAGAGGGATAGAGAGTTAGAAACATTGATGAGAGAGAAACATCGATCAGCTGCCTCCTGCGCACCTCCTACTGGGGATGTGCCCGCAACCAAGGTACATGCCCTTGACCGGAATCGAACCTGGGACCCTTGAGTCCACAGGCTGATGCTCTATCCACTGAGCCAAACGGGTTAGGGCTAAAAGTCATATTTTAAATGTATGGGTTTCCTTTTTAAATCCAGAGATAGAAGGAAGTCCTAAATCAGGGAGCTTTTGTCAAAAATTCAGGGTCGAGAACTGAATTCTAATCCTGTCTCACCTGGCGCTGTGATCTGGGCACATCATTTTACCTCGCTGAGCCCTGGTTTCCTTACTTGTACATTATTATTGTTGGGCTAAAATTTAAAATGATGAGAATTGCTAATGTTCCTTTAGGCTCCAGTAGTAGAATATTCTTATTGTTTCTATTTTTGTTATTCATTGCTCCCCTGATTCCACTTGCCTTCTTAAAAACCTGTATTTGGAATCATATGCAAGTATAATTTCACTGTATGTATAATCACTTCTCTTTTTCTAAATGTTCTTTACATGCTTTGTTAACATAGTGTTGTATGGAGAGTCTGCTCTCTGTGGCTTTTCATCCAGAAGGTTCTGATCACTCAGCTGAAGCCCAGAGGTCCTGGAAGGACAAAGGAGGTAGCTGGTGGGCTAAGCATTCGTGCTGATACACAGATAGAAGTCCCCTATGCAAGAGTCAGTTTTTATTCAGGCTGATGGGCTGGGCTGACTGTCAGGTAAGGCATTCTAAGTGCTGCATTAGGCACTGAAAAGGCATTTGTAGAGGCCACCTCTGCCCTGGCTGACCTCCCAGGCGTGGAGTCTGATTCCTAACCCCCAACACACTTACTGGTACCGTCTACCTGTAAAAAGGCCATGTTTAGCCCTGTCACTTCACTTCCATACAGTTAAGGATATCATTAACCAAATTAAAAGACAAAATGCATATTGAGAGAAAATATTTGCGACATCCACGACAAAGCTTATTTTTCATAATAAACATAAAAAGTTCTTACAGATGAATATTTTAAAAATGCAATGGAAAAAGGCAAAGAATATGAATAGGTAATTCACAGGAAAAGAAATATAAAGGATCAATATATGCAAAAATTCACTGATTGGTTTTTTTAACCTATTAAGTTAAAAATATAAAAAATATTGATACTACCTTAAGGTGGGTATGGGGAAATGGGTATACCCGTATACTTTTGCTAGAACCATAAATGGCCACACCAATATCTATTCAGATTTTAAAGATGCATACATACCCTTTGACTTAGCAATTCTGCTTCTAAAGAATCTACCCTACTGAAATACTAAGAAAAGTATAAATACAACCATGTATAAAGATATTTTCTGCAACATTATCCATAATGTAATAAATTCAAAGTGATGTATCATCTACCAAGAGAAGAACTATTAAATTATAATCCTTATAAGAGCATGCTTTGCAACTATTTGAAAGAATATTTTGGGATTTTTATGTATTGATATGGAAGATATATAGCAATGAGTGAAAAAAACCTATAATCTCACTATAAGTGAAAAAATAGAACTATATGTATGGTGTGATCTAATTTATACGTTTGTCTCAGAGCAGTGAAAAGTATGAACAGAAAGAAGCTACTAACAGTGCTTCTGATCTGGAGAGAGTGATCGGAGGTAAGGAGCCTTTCATATTTTGCATTATTTATTTAATGATATTGCTATGGACCAAATTGTGTCCCCCACCCCTCCCCCAAATATACTATATATTAAAGCCCAAATACCCAGTGTAAGTGTATTTGGAGATAGGGTGTGTGAAGAGGTAATTCATGTTAACCAGTCATAAGGGTGGGGCCCTAATCGGATAGGACTAGAGTCCTTGTAAGAAGAGGAAGGGACTCCAGAGGGCGCTCTCTCTCCACACGTGCATAGAACCAAGGCTATGGGAGGACACAGGGAGAAGGCAGCCATGTGCAAGCTGAGAAGAAAGATCTTACCAGAAACCAACTTTGCTGGCACCTTGATCTTGGACTTCCAGCCTAGACTGAGAAAATAAATGTCTGTTGCTTAAGCCACCCAGGCTGTGGTGTCTTGTTATAGCAACATAAGCAGACTAATGCAGATATGTAGAGATTTTTATACTCTTATTCATGGATAGTCTTTGTTGGGAGAGGACACCTCTTTTTTATTTTTAAAGCAGATATTTAAAAATCCCACTTTAAGAACAAGCTGAACCCACAACTTTTCCAATATTGCGTCCATCAGAGTTAGGCTGCTGCACTAATGAGGATAATTAACACCAACTGTTGCAACAGACCTCTAAGTCTTATTCAGAGTGATTTATTGTTCTTGTTACATGTCTAATATGTCTTGGCAGGGAACTCTATTCCATGTACACACTCAGGGGCCCAGGCTAAGGGTTGACCATCATGCTACCTCACTCAACATGAGGCTTCAGAGTTTGCCAAAGTGGAGGAAGGGAGCGAGAGGGTGAGCAAGGCTTTTCACTGACCCAGCTCAGAAGAAACACATGCCCCTTCTGCTCATGGTGACTGTAGAACTAGTCACATGGCCCCAATCAGACTGCAAAGGAGGCTGGGAAATAATAGCCATATGAATAGTTAGTGACTAGCAAATGTTCTTGTCATACTCCTTATCATGGATTGAATTGTATTCTCCCCAATAGGTATGTTCAAGTCCCAACCCCCAGTACCTCAGAATATGATCTCATTTGGAAATAAGGTCTTTACAGAGCTAATCAACTTGAATTTCCTTTGAATTGAAATCCTTCTTCTGTCTCCTTTTAAAATGAGATCATTAGACTGAGCCCTCATCCAATCTCCATATATATAAAAGCCTGATGCCAAAACCGGTTTGGCTCAGTGGATAGAGCGTCGGCCTGCGGACTGAAGGGTCCCAGGTTCGATTCCGGTCAAGGGCATGTACCTGGGTTGCAGGCACATCCCCAGTAGGAGATGTGCAGGAGGCAGCTGATCGATGTTTCTCTCTCATCAATGTTTCTAACTCTCTATCTCTCTCCCTTCCTCTCTGTAAAAAATCAATAAAATATATATTTAAAAAATTTAAAAAAAAAAAAAAGCCTGATGTGCAAAGTGTCCCCTTGGGAGTTCGACTGGGAGTTCGCTTGCTTGCTATGATGTGTGCTGACCACTAGGTGGCAGCACAGAATGAAGGAAGGCCCTGGCGGGCAGCTGGTAGCCGGGGAAGGGAGGCTCGGGCCGGCAGCCAGCAGCTGCTAGGGACTCTACCCATGCATGAATTTTGTGCACTGGGCCTCTAGTATCTTTATAAAAGGAGGACATTTGGACTCTCTTAGAGACAGACATGTACAGAAGGGTGACAATATGAACACATGCAGGGAGCAGACTGAGACTGGATTTATGCTGCCACAAGCCAAGAAACACTTGGGCTCCACAAGAGCTAGGAGAGGCATGGAATAATAGATTCTCCTCCCCAGCCCTCAAAAGGAACAAATCCTGCTGACATATTGATTTTGGATTTCAGCTTCCAGAACTGTGAGACAATACATTTCTATTGTTTTAAACCAAACACTCTGTGGTACTTTGCTCTAGGAGCCCTAGGAAATGAATATACTCCTTTATCAAGTTTGTGCAGAGAAAGATTTAATACACTGAATTAAATCTGGTAGAATGACTAGGCTAGGCATTCAGAAATTACTCCCCAAACAATCGGAGCGCCAAGGTTACCATTACGTTTGCCGCGGTCAGGAGCTTACTCCCAGGATCTCTCCACGTCAGCCACTATCTGAGAACCAGAGAGCACCGTTAGAACCATCAACTCCAGAGCCACGCCACGCCACGCCACCCATGACCTCTGCACAGGCAAAACGGATGCCTTGTGTAACTCTACGTCCTCACAATTTAGTTCAGAATTGAAATCTTGCGTGAATGTGTCTGTTTCATGGAATTAAGATTACGTCTAGAACATTTAGTTGCAAAGATATTGGAAATGTATTTTTTGGCTTTTTAGCTTCTGAAGCAAACAACAAAACAAACCACCACCAACAACAAAAAACAGCTCACAAGGAGGAGATTGAAATATATGTTGAACAAGCCATTCTGTTTTATTTTCCCTTTAATCTTTTTGATTATTTTATGGTTTCCTTAACATCTTCTGTCTCCTCTTATTGCCCATTCTGCCCTTGGCTATTTTTTTCTTTATATTCTCTGCACTATATTCTTTAGTGCCTCTGGTCTAAATTTGTCCAAGGGTCTCCATCTCCATTATTATCACCCTGGTATACATTACCATCATTTCTAACTTGAATTACTGCCACATCCCCTATCTGGTTTCCCATTCTCCCTTACCTCATTCCAATTCAGTGGGACGAGGGGTGGGTGACCTTTATAAAATTCATGAGGTCATGTGTTCCTGCTCACTCTTCTGCTTTTCTCCATTACCATCAGAATACATTTCCAATTCCTCACTCTTCTGAGCTCCCTTCTGACTGACCAGCTATTAGCTTTGTCACTTCCCATGCCCTCACAAACCCTCCTGCTTGATACTTAGCCACACTAACTATTTAAAGTATGCAGAATGTATCATTTTATTCCTTCATCTTCACTTTTGCACAAGCTGCTGAGCTCTGACTGGTTTGGAAGCTCTTTATCTTCCTCTTTCTTGGGTCAATTCCTGTTCATCCTTTAACCCAGGAAGCCCAGGCTAGATCCTTCTATGTGCTGACCTCAGTTACACTATCATTTTCTTCTTGAAGGGAGGGGATGAGAAGAAAGGAGAGTTGAGCAGTTTGGAGGAATGCCAATAAATGTGTTTTGTTCTCCTTTCTATCTTTAGTGCTTAATATAGTATTTAATGCCTGTTCATCTGTTTTCATTTTTATTTTTGGTTTTGCTACTGGTGTGACTAGAGGCACACATTTAAGACTGCTATCTGGATTTTGGCTGCATCATTTTCTACATTTGTATTAACTTGCTAGTATTGCTAATGCTTTTAAAAAACTTTTATTTTGGTTGTAGGTCACATCCTTAGTAGTTAGTTATATTATTATTCCCATTTCATAGGTCAGGGGGTGGGAGTAAGATCTTGCTTCTTTTTTTAAAAAAAAAAAGTATATTATTGATTTTTTACAGAGAGGAAGGAAGAGGGATAGGGAGTTAGAAACACTGATGAGAGAGAAACATCGATCAGCTGCCTCCTGCACACTCCCCACTGGGGATGTGCCCACAACCAACGTACATGCCCTTGCTGGAATCGAACCTGGGACCCTTGAGTCTGCAGGCCGACGCTCTATCCATTGAGCCAAACCGGTCAGGGCAGATCTTGCTTCTTAAAGAGGACGATTAACTCAGAACTTTTATTCTCATCCTGTACTAGTTCTAAAATAACAACTTATTAGTTTAGTCTCCGACTAGCCCAATGAGGTATATTTAATATGCAAAATATTTATTCATCCACCCATCCATTTAGTCAAACATTCAGTAACTGAAGAGGAATTAGAATAAATAAAAGCCACCAGAAAGAAACAAAAAGACAACTGTTGGGTAAACCTTCAGACATATTACATATGCTGTGCTTAGTACTGTGTGACAGACTACCTTAGTCACTGATTTACTGTCACTGATGTGTGTTATTATCCACCATAATTTGTTCTTAAAACTCAAATTGACTTACGCTGCCCACTACTGTTTGGATGAATTGTTGAGGAATAATTAGAGAGTGAAGATGTTCAAAGTCTCTACTAGACCTGGCTGTTGAAGAGAGACATGCAGGGCAGATGCCCCTTTTACTTACCAGTGTACTAGTGCGCTTCTGATACACAAAGCTAGCTTACCAGGGGCTGAAAAGCTGTACGTCCCTCAGCATTAAGTGTGAGCTAATGGAGTTGGTGTAGGGAAGACAAAAAGGAAGCCGGAAGTACAGAGAAAGGAACTTTGAAGGGCTTCTAAGAACGCCAAACAACATTTTGGGAACCTAGAATGCAGTTGTAAAGAAAAGAGGCTACTGAGGAATTCCCGGAGACAGGGTAAAGTAGTTTAAGACCGGGATGTCTAACAGAGATTTTCAGTTTTTGGCATTACTGTGATGTAAACATCACTATTATTTCAAACAGTTAAATATGTCACATGTTTGAGGGTGTTCCATTGGTGTATGTGTGTGGAACAAAAGGGAAAAAATTGTTTAGGGAGATGCAAGGCTCTACTGCTGTTTTATGTTTTACTTTCAATTTTATTTTGTATTGGTTTCAGGTGTACAGCTGAGTGGTTAGATAATCTATACTTTACATAGTGTCCTCAATATTTCCAATACCCAACTGGCACCATACATAATTATTGCAATATTATTGACTATATTCCCTGTGCTTTACCATCTCTGTGACTATAACTACCAAATTGTGCTTCTTTTTTTAAAAAAAAATATTTTTATGGATATTTAAAAATATTTTTTATTGATTTCAGAGAGGGAGAGATAGAAACATCAATGATGAGAGAATCATTCATTGATTGCCTCCTGGGGATTGAGCCCACAACCCAGGCATGTGCCCTGACCAGGAATCGAACCGTGACCTCCTGGTTCATAGGTCGACGCTCAACCACTGGTGCCACGCCAGCTGGGCTTTTATGGATTTTTTAAAGAGAGAGGAAGGGAGACGGAGAAACATCAATATGAGAGTGAAACATGGATCACTGCCTCCTACTGGGGGAATTGAGCCCAAAACCCAAGCAGGTGCCCTGACCAGGAATTGAACCTGCAACCCTTCATTGCACAGGACGAAACCCAGCCAACGGAGCCACACCGGCCAGGGCCAATTTATATTTCTTATTCCTTTCAGCTCTTTCACCCAGTCCTCTGAACACCCTCCCCCATGACAACCACCAGTTCACTCTCTATGAAGACTCTCCTACTCTTTTTTTTTTTCTAAATATATTTTATTGATTTTTTACAGAGGAGGGAGAAGAATAGAGAGTTAGAAACATCGATGAGAGAGAAACATCGATCAGCTGCCTCCTGCACACTCCCTACTGGGGATGTTCCCCCAACCAAGGTACATGCCCTTGGGACCTTTCAGTCCGCAGGCTGACGCTCTATCCACTGAGCCAAACCGGTTACGGCAAGACTCTCCTACTCTTAATTGTGTTGTCACACTGCCCTCTAATGGGCTGTTGGTATCTCACCGGATTCAATTGCTGGCTTCTGACCACCTGACCCACTCCACCCTCTGCAGACAATTTCCTGCACCCGCGGACAATATTTGAGCTAATTGATTAAAGCTGTTTATCATCGTTGCAAAACACTGGCAGGTTCCAAAATATGACAAAGAGGTATTAAGACATGGATAATGGAAGCTTGGCTAAGACTGATGATCAAAATGTTGGCATAAAATTAATTTGAATACTTATGCTGTAAAAAATCATCTGAATGGTCTTTTGCAAGAACTATTAAAATTTTCTCAGTTTCTAATTTAATTTAAAATGAACTTTCTCTTATTAAGGATTTTAAGTTAGAGCAAAGCCAGCCTACTCCCTAGCAAAGTAACATGGCAATGGCAGCTCCTCTGGTGAGGAATCCTACGCCAGGCCAGTCTAATCTGTTTTGGCTGGTTTGAATGAAAATCTTAGTTGCAATTGTACCCATTGCTTAAATCCTTGCTATTCCAGATTTTCCAAGTAAATAAAAGGACCCCCGACCCCATGTTTATTAGAGTGGTATTAGGTAGCGAGCATCATACTAAATAGTGGGGATAAGCTAAATAGGACGTCACTTCTGCCCTCAGCGAGGTCACTGTTGGCTAAGGAGGAAGGGCATGTTACTGTCATGTGCACAGTCCCCCCTCCTGTTGGAAATGGGTCTCCCTGGCTGAGACCCATATGCCTAATAGGTCATTGATAACTATGTGTTGAATAAATGAAGGAATGAATGAAGAAATGAGGCAGTATGTATAGAGGTTAAAAGCTGGTCAAATAGCCTCCTTTGATCCCAGCTCTGCCACATCCTAGCTATGTACTAGGAAATGTATCACTCCACTTAAACCCCTGAAAATTTTTTTTATGATGAATAAGGAGTCTATTTTACAAAACAAGTTATTCCACTTGGTAGGAAATATGATCCTTGAAGACAGTGACTCACATCATTATAGCTCCATAATGAGAGAGAAAATTCTCTGGTTTACTTTCTTGGGTGATTCATCCCCCGACTGATTGCCTTAACCTGGTACGGTAGGCAGAAATATGGCCCCTGTAACATGTCCATGCCCTAATTCTTGGAACCTGTGAACTTTACATGGCAAAGGGACTTTGCAGATATAATGAAAGGTACACACTTTTCAGTGGGGAGGTTGTCCTATGTTATCCAGGTGGGATAATCTAATCATGGGTTCTTAAAAGCAGAAAACCTTTCCTGGCTGTGGTCAGAGAGAGAGGTTCTGACAATGAAGGGTCAAGGAGATGTGACACGGCTAACTTTGAGGATGTGGGAAGAGGGTCAGGCGCTAGGAATGTGAGCAGTCTAATCTGGAAAAGGCAAGGAGATGGACTCTCCCGTGGAGACTCCAGAAAGGAATGCAGCCCTGCGATACCTTGACCTTCGCTCAGGGAGAGCGGAGTTGGACTTCTGACCTACAGGGTATCAGTAATACATTTTTGTTGTTTTCGGCCACTAAGTTTGTGGTAATTTGTTAAGGCAGCAATAGGAAACTCATACACCTGGGGAATGGTGGAAGCCTAGTTTCAGTTCCTCCCCAAATTCACTCAACCTCATCTGCCCAGCGGCAGCTTGCTCAGTGAGATCCCAAGCAGCCTCCACCTCTACCTGGTCCTCTCATTCACAGGAATAAACTGATTTGAGGGAATGAAGTAGATGATGATGGGGTGGGGTGGGGGGATGATGATGGAGAGAGAGAGAGAGAGAGAGAGAGAGAGAGAGAGAGAGAGAGAGAGAGAGAGAGAGAGAGAGATGGTAGAGATAATTCTGATGCTGCTTGAGCCCACGTTTCCAGTTATTTTTGAGGCCAAGGTCATGCTAGCCATGTGATTGTACAAGTTAAGTAGCTCCTCTTTTTGAGTCCATTAGTTTGAGTTAAATTTCTGTGACCTGCAACCAAACAGTTCTGCCTAAATCATAAACCTACAGTGAGAGAGGGATGGCTGAGGGAGGAGTTTGTTTTTTTTAAAGCCTTTGGAGACAGCACCTGATAATGCTTTAATTTGATTTCATAGCAACCCACTGGGAAACACATTATCCTACTTTAGATGAGAAAAGTCATACTTACTGGCTAAGTGCCTTTCCCACAAGCAAGAGTGTTCTGAACTTAAAATGGGAAAAGCCAAATCGGTTTGCTTTGTCTCCAGGGAAACACATTGCACATAGAGTATCCTGCCTTATGTTTTTGTTTTTTCTTTAATGTTATCAAATTAGAGCCACTCTTTTTCAAGGCCTCACCACTTCCCATTTCTCTATCCTCAAACACTTTAATAAACTCAACGCTCTAGTGTCTAAACAAGTACTGGACAAACCTGCTTAAACATAATGTGGTGGTACAGATAGAACTTTTGAGCACTAGCTATGTGATCATTCTTCCTTCTCCTTAAAAAAAACAAAAACAAAAAAAATTAAAAGCAGTCATGATTGTTCCTGAAGCATGTTAATAGAAGGCGCTGGTTGTTCCATCACACAAGATATTTTATCATTTAAATTGAAATATGTAATGTCTTGTAAAATTCATGACATGTCTTTCCTGGAATATATCTTACGCTTGCTCTTTTAATTTTGCCATTAGCAGTTAGGGAAAGACTGTCTATTGGTGCCACAGATAAGGGAAAAGGTTTTAGTGGCATCGTTTTTGCCCCAGGGCAGCTTGCCCCTACGAAACACTTCCTGGTTATGGTCATGGAGTGTTGCCATGAGCCTACCCCCTCTTTGGTCTGTTTATTTTTATTTATTTTTTTTGAGTTTTGAAAATGTTTTCTCCCTTTGTCTCTGAAAGTTTTGTTTTTAAGAAGAATCAAAGAAGGAATTGTTCATAAAACTTGATAAGATACCTATCCACCACTAGTGGACCTTCAGGTCTTAGTTTCATTCATTTGTTCAAAAGTATGTATTGAGTACCCACCATCAAGCATGTTCCCCAGGGCGCCTGTGGATGGCTGTGCTGGTGAATGGAATCTACTGACATTGTGTAGTGCACAACTTCTGCACTGCTGGTGTCCTTGCCCTCCTGGGTAGTAAGCCTAGTGACTTCTAGGAGGTCTTGCTTGAACTTTCCTCCCTCTTAGACTATATGCTCCATAATACACCCAACTATAGGACTACCCATTGATTTATAATGGTCCTCTGTTAGATTGTAAACTCAAAGGGGTTGAGATTTCGACTCCCTTGACACTTTCTAGGGGCTTTCTAGGGATACATCAGTGAATTAAATAATAAAAAATCTCTGGCTGCTAGCAGCTGACAATGCAGTAAAAGTGAGAGAGCGTAAACAAGTTCAATGTGTTGCATGCTAGATGGAGATACATGCAATGGAGGAAAGTAAAGTAGGAAAGGGTCTTTCTCCTCACCTACTTTGGATCTTTGCTTAAATGTCACCGGTTTTTTTTACTGTGAGATAGGAAACCTTGGAGGCTTGGAGAAGAGAGATACTATCTGCCTAAAAAGAAAAACAGCATTTAGGAATAGAACAGTAGGCACACTTAGCAAAAAGCTGGTAAGGCAGTTATCAGATCTCCACTTTGTAGGGAATCAGGCCACACAGCAAATAACGTTTTACACCGAATATAGAGAACTAGGACTGCCTTTCCCCTCTAAAACTCGGACACTTTCTTCCTGAACACGTTTTTACAAAAACCCTGGAGACCCGTGTTCAATCCGGGCTGGTTTTGTTGTTATTTTTGCAAAATAGCACCCCATGCCGTCTACTATCAGCCTCCAGACCTTTTGCACCTGGCAGGGGTGTCTGAGGCTAGGAGTTAGTTAAGCCTTTCCAATCCGTCCTTACTGACATCTTGGGTAATCAAGAGGTTCAGCTGTACTTAACACATATTCGGCATTTCCCCACCCAATACGCCTCAAGCACAGGCATAAATGCATTTCTTCCCTCCTACTCTCCAGGCTTCACTCCCTAACCTTTTGAGAAGAGCCTGGAAATTAACCCAATAACAAGCATCCCTCTCTCTCCGGCTCCGGATCCGCCCGCGCCGCGCAGCCTTCTGGAAGCTGTAGGCCCTGGCGTTCCTCCGCTGCAGAACTACAACTCCCGGCAGGCTTTGTTCCTGGCTCCCTCCCTCTTAGCGCACGGCTTGCCGGGAGGGGGCAGGTAGCAGCCAGGCGGTCACCAATGGGTGCCGGCTCCCGAGGAGAGGGCGGAGGAGAGGAGGAAGGAGGCGGAATCTGGGCCCCGGCCCCATTCATTGCCGCGGCCCGCCGGGCGGGGGTCCCGTGTTCTCGGAGTCATGGAGGCGCTAATTCCTGTGATCAACAAGCTCCAGGATGTCTTCAATACCGTGGGTGCCGACATCATCCAGTTGCCTCAGATAGTCGTGGTGGGGACGCAGGTGAGAGACGAGGGCGCCGTCCGCCCAGGCCACAGCCCGGGGCGCAGGCCTGGTCGGGGCTGCGGCGCGCACGCTCCCGGGCGGCCTTGGCGGCCTGTGGGGCGAGGGCGCTGCTTGGGGCCGGGACTGCCTGGGCTGTGCCGCGCCTGCCGCCTGGGCTGCCTGGCACCGGGGCTGGACTCGGGGCCTGGCCGGGAGGCGAGGGGCGGAGCCGGCGCGGCGGGCTTGGCGGGTCCCAGGGGCGGGGTGGGGTAGGGACGAGCCGGCGGGCGGAACTGGAGTCCTCCGGGGCCGGGCGCGGCGCTCCCCGCGGGCCGCTGCTTCCAAGGGCACTTGGGGGACGCGCGGTGCGCGCGGGGCGCACTGGCTCGCGGAGGGCGGCCGCCCCCTTTTCCGCTGGTCTCAGGGCCGTGGGCTGTTGTCGTTCCCTCCTCGCTGTGCAGAGGGGCTGCGGGATCCGCTCTGCACCCGCGTGCGGGCGGGGCCGGCAGGGCGGCTACTGTGTAGCACCTGAGTGTTCTCTGCAGTGTCATCTGTCCCTGCCAGGCTTCGGGAACGCCGAAGCGGTTATAAACACAAATAAAAGCCAGAAACAAACACACACACCCGAATGAGTGTTAGGAAGGATTGCCCCATTTTTCTGCCTAGGGCGGTGGTTTTTTCTTGCATCTGAATTGGGCATCAAGGTTCTCTGGTCTCTTACAGGTAACAATTTTTTTATATGCAGTTATGAAGAAATAATGGTATTTCTAGAGTGACAGAGAAGTGTAAGCTTCATTTTCTCTGCCTGCTCCTTTTCTTGGTTGAAGAGGAATCAATCATAGGACATTTATTAGAGTTCCGAGAAGCGCATTTTAGAATTACTTAGTATATTGATTTTAAATGCTTTCATTTCTTAGTGATCTTTTCTCTAGAGAAAAGGGACGGTTTCCCGGTCATTTGCCATGGGTTGAATCGCTACATCTTGCTACAAAATTAAAGTGTAGAGTATAAGTATTATGACAGGGAACTTAATGTTCAAAGTACTATGTGTATGGAGTGTATTCAAACACTGGAAACCTTGGAAACCATAGACATCCTATACTGTGTGCGTGTGTGCGTGTGCTTTAAATTAGTTAAAGCAATGGAAATTATTTCAAAAACAAATATCCTTGGTCTGCTATAAGATCTGTATAGATTCTGCTCAGTCCTGCCTACACATATATATGGTATCCAAAAGATGTGTATACACAGTTTGTATACACACACTTTTAAATAATCATATAGTTAGTGTTTGTCAAAATACATTTCATTTTCAAAATTGAGCTATCAGCTGTTAAAGTGTGTATACATTTCTTTGGGACACCCTGTAGTAGTATTTGTAATGATTGATGACTCTGAATCATCAATATATAGCAAATTACAACCAGTATTTTTATTAAGCATATTTTCTTACCACTGTGTTCTTATTCCTAACCCCTGTAACAGTCTGGGGTATGTAGTAGGTGTTCCATAAGTATTTTGAATGAATATTGTTCACTGTAAGTAGAAAATATTTTAAAACACTGGTACTTTTATCATCAAAACCTGTTTTTGTCAGTGAATTAGAGGTGATATAAAATAAAACTTTGCTAGTAATTTGGAAGTGCTTCCTAGTAGTAGACCGGAAGTTTTCTATATACTTTTAAGAGATTCTCAAGACTTTTTAAGCTTGAAGCAGAAAAAGGATCTATATTGTGTGTGCACTATAGTGTGCCAGCATGAATATTTTAAAGTGAAGAAGAATTTTTTGCCCTGGCCCTTAGGCTCGGTTGGTTGCTGGTTGGATTCCTT
The DNA here is from genome assembly GCF_963259705.1 of Myotis daubentonii. Taxonomy (NCBI): domain Eukaryota; kingdom Metazoa; phylum Chordata; class Mammalia; order Chiroptera; family Vespertilionidae; genus Myotis; species Myotis daubentonii. The sequence continues at coordinate 40,401,570 of NC_081841.1, forward strand.
GTGCAGGAGGCAGCTGATCAGTGTTTCATTCTCACATAGATGTTTCTCCCTCTCTCTAAAAATCAGTCAATGGAGAGGCAGGGTAGAAAAGTAAAGATCTCACCATTAAGAAAACCATTAACATGTGCTAGCAAAAACCTGGCAGTGACAGTTAACATGCCACTTTGCATGTTGATGATTGAAATTACTCAGAAGGAAAATTACTCAGTTTTTAGACTTGATCTAATCAGGGTTGTCTCCATTTAGGTCTTTATTAGCTGAAATTCAATACTTTCTTCAGGCACAGAAGAAATACGAACAGAAAAATGTATTTGTTCCATATTTTCCTCAATATGTTGGAAAACCTCTTCTACTCGATTTAAATATAAGTACATCACTACTACTTTGTCATCTATGCCTTTAATGTTGTGTAATTTATATATATATATACACGTGTGTGTGTGTGTGTGTGTGTGTGTGTGTGTGTATACAGCACACACCTCACATTTATATTTAACTAGAGTCCCGGTGCACAAAATTCATGCACAGGTGCGGTCCCTAGGCCTGGCCGGAGGTCAAAGTGTGAGCATCTGGTGGGGAACTGGGTTCCCAGGCCCCTTCGCACACCCCTCCACCTGAGTTACGGCGCCCGAGTCCCCATGCAGAAATGCAGTGAGCGCGGCCAGACACTGCAGGCTGGGCGCAGCGTGGACCTCTGGGCCACCCAGTGGCACCACATGGAAGCTGGTGGGCAGCATGCTCTTTCCCAGCCAGCCTCGAAGACTGGCTCCTGCACAAACCCACGGGGAGCCCAACCAGCCCCTGCAGTCCCAGCAGCTGCGGCCCAGCTCACCTGGAAGCCCATTGGGGCCAGTAGTGCCTCCACTGCCCCCGCTGCCAGCGCCTTGTTGCCGATGTCTGCCGTGTTCCATGCCACTCCCTGGTGGTCATCGCACATCATAGTAAGTGGTCGAACTCCCAGTCGAGGGGATAATTTGCATATGAGGTTTTTATTATATAGGATGGAGTACCATACAGTGAGTGAGTTCCAGACATAAAAGTGTTCTGTGTTTAGTTCTGACTGGTAAACTAATTGGCAATGATCATGTCTTCATAAAACAGATGGTCTCTTACACATTACCTATACCTTAAATGGCTGCAGGTCCTATTTTATTGAACTTTATAGAACAATATTTCTCAAATTTAATGTTTGTTAGAATCATTTTGAAAATAAGTTTCCTGGACTCCAACCCCAGAGATTTTGATTTATTAAGTCTGGGGTGGGCCAGGCACCACAGATGATTCTGATGTAGATAGTTCATCGATTCTAATTTGAAGTATATTAGTGAGACTTTGATTTTAAAATGAGTAAAACTGGAAAAAAAAAAACCCACAACAACAGGGAAGGGAAGCTGAGTCTCAGGGCATACCTACCATCCAGTAGCATGTTGCTTTTGGTTGCCCAGGCAGCCTTTGCTAACCCCTAACCCAGGGGTCCTCAAACTTTTTTAAACGGGGCGCCAGTTCACTGTCCCTCAGACCGTGGGAGGGCCAGACTATAGTTTTAAAAAAAAACTATGAACAAATTCCTATGCACACTGCACATATCTTATTTTGAAGTAAAAAAACAAAACAGGAACAAATACAATATTTGTATTTGCATGCGGCCCGCGGGCCGTAGTTTGAGGACCCCTGCCCTAACCCTTTGATTTATTAATTTGCCCAATACTTATTTGGGGCCTAGAGATTTGGAGGAATTGAGGGAATCATGCTTATAGCTGTCAATCATTAAGAGATTTTATGATTTAGCTAAATAAATTGCTTTCCTCTTTCTTTAGCTGAGATCTTTTGTGTGGAAAGAACAGAAAATGGGGAGAGAAAAGGTTGGTGCTTTTAACCAGGGTGTACTTTGCAAGTAGAGAAGGAGATAAGACTTAAATAACTTCTGTGAGTCAACTTGAGAAATTTAATCACTATTTCTTCAATTAAGAATTGGAAGGGGGAGCCCTCTAGCTCCAAGCACCAGCCAGAATAGGAATCAAAGTGCAGATAAAATGAACCTGAGACCCTGGCTCAGTGTTGCTAGAAATATACTTTTTACTTTGCCTTTTATTTCAGTGATTTCAGCAGTCTATCTTCAGTAATTCAAACAAATGCAAAAAGAAAAGTAATCTTGGGTTTTTTTAAAAAAATTATATTTTAAATATATTTTATTGATTTCAGAGAGGAAGGGAGAGAGAGAAAAAGAGATAGAAACATCAATGATGAGAATCATTGATTGACTGCCTCTTGCACTCCCCCTACTGGGGATCGAGCCTGCAACTCAGGCTTGTGCCCTTGACTGGAATGGAACCTGGGACCCTCAGTCCTCAGGCTAATGCTCTATCCATTGAGCCAAACCAGCTAGGTCTGAAAACGGGTTTTAAATACCAATTTGCAAATCAATGTTATTTTATTTAGCATTTTTAAAATTGAAATATAATTTATATAAAATTCACCATTATAAAGTTTACAATTCAGTGTTTTTAGTATATACACAAGATTGTGCAACTACCCCCACCAATTCCAGAACATTTTCATTACCCCAGAAACTCTATCCATTAGCAGTCAGTCACTCCCCATTGCCCTACCCCCAGCCCCTAGTGACCACTAATCTACTTTCTGTTTTTGTGGATTTGCCTATTCTGGACATTTCATATAAATGGCTTTTTTTTTTTTAACATTAAAATTTTAATTTAAAATTAATGATTCACTATACATATAAACTTGGAAAATTAAGCATTTCTAATAGTCTGTCAATGTCATTCCAAAATTTTCTCTGTAAATATATAAAGATAGATAAGTATACAAGTGTGTTTACAAATATGGAACCATATTTTACATAATTTACATTTAGTTTTGATTATCTCTATTTAAATGCATATGTAAACATTTAGTTTATTTCATATTTAATACTCATAACCAACTTTATTTTTAAAATTATCTCTCTGGACTTCATTTTATTACTTATTTCCCTGAAAAATAGATACTTTCAACACTATTTAAATTGTTCCAGATCCACAGAAAAAGAATGGGAATTACAAAGTTATTTTTAAATTTATTTTTATATCTTTATTGTTGTGAGTATTACAACATGTCTTCCCCTGCCCTACCCCCTTCTCCCCCCCAATTGCCCTCCATCACTCAAATCCCGTCCTGCCCCAGGCCTTCACCACCCTATTGTCTGTGTCCATGGATTATGTATATAAGTTCTTTGGTTGATCTCTTCCTTCTCCCTCTCCCCCCTTCCCTCTAAGATTCATCAGTCTGTTCCATGTTGCCATGCCTCTAGTTCTATTTTATTAATCAGTTACTTTCATTAGATTTCTTGTTCGTTTATTTTGATTTTTATATTTAATTGTTGATAGATATGTATTTATTGTCATTTTATTGTTCATATTTCTAATCTCTCTTCTTTTTTTCTTCCTCTTCTTCTTAAATAAGACTCTTTAACATTTCTTGTAATACTGGTTTGGTGCTGATGAACTCCACTCCCCTCTGGCCTGCAAAGTTTCTGTTGAGAAATCAGCTGACAGTCATATGGGTACTCATTTGTAGGTAACTAATTGCTTTTCTCTTACTGCTTTTAAGATTCTTTCTTTGTCTTTTTTTTTTAAATATATTTTATTGATTTTAGGGAGGAAAGAAGAGGGAGAGGGAGAAGGGGGGGAGAGAGAGAGAGAGAGAGAGAGAGAGAAACCAATGATGAGAGAGAATCATTGATTGGCTGCCTCCTGCATGCACCCTACTGGGGATTGAGCCTGCAACCCAGGCATGTGCCCTTGGCTGGTATCGAACCCAGGACCCTTCAGTCCGCAGGCCGATGCTCTATCCACTGAGCCAAACCAGCCAGGGCTCTTTCTTTGTCTTTAACCTTTGGCATTTTAATTATGATGTGTCTTGGTGTGGGCCTCTTTGAGTTCCTCTTGTCTGGGACTCTGCACTTCCTGGACTTGTAAGTCTATTTCTTTCATCAGAAAGGGGAAGTTTTCTGTCATTATTTCTTCAAATAGGTTTTCAATTTCTTGCTCCCTCTCTTCTCTTTCTGGCACTCCCATGATGTGAATGTTGGTACACTTGAAATTGTCCAGAGGCTCTCTTCATATTTTTTTGGATTCTTTTTTCTTTTTGCTCTTCTGATTGGGTGTTTTTTGCTTTCTCATATTCCAAATCGCTGGAATATGATTCTTGGACTCATCTGAATCCATTTACTGTTAATTTACAAGGAATCAATTTACTGTTGATTCCTTGTAAATTATTCTTCATTTCAGTTAGTATGTCCTTCATTTCTGACTGGTCATTTTTCATGTCTTTGATGTTCTCACTAATTTCCTTGAAATTCTCACTAAATTCCTTGAAGCTCTCATTGAGTCCCTTCAGCATCCTTATAACCATTGCTTTGAACTCTGTATCTAATAGTTTGCTTGCTTCCATTTCATTTAGTTCTTTTTCTGGAGATTTCTTTTGTTCTTTCATTTGTGACATGTTTCTTTGTCTCTGCATTTGGTTGCTTTCCTGTGTTTGTTCCTATGTTTTAGGTAGAGCTGCTATTTCTCCTGGAATTGGTAGAATGGCTTTGTGTAGTGTCCTGTAGGATCCAGTGGCTCAGCCTCCCCAGTCACCTGAGCTGGGCACTCTGGGTGTGACTCTGTGTGGGCTGTGTGCACTGTCTTGTTGTAGTTGAGCTGTGATTGCTGTTGGTATCACTGGGAAGAATTGACCCCCAGGTCAGTTGGCTGTGAGCTCAGCTGTGACTGCAGCAAAAGAGCTGCTGTGCAGGAGATACCCCTATGGAGCAGAACTTGCTTCGTTGGGGCTATGGTGCTCACTGAGTCTGCCCCTTGAGTGTGTCACTTGTGGATGTGTAGAACTGTAATCTGGTATGTTCTGAAGCTGACTGCTGGGTGCCCTGGCTCTGGGGCCTTCTGGGAGATGCAAAGTCAGCCACTGCCTGTGACCTGCCTGGGGCCGCCTGGCAAGAGCTAGCGTTGGGCTAGGAGGTGCCCAGGATAGGCCAAGCTGTGAACCCTGGCAAGCTGAGGCTAGTGCTGGGTCTGGGCCACTTATCGAGGTCTGAGCTTGCTGCAGCCAGCTGCTGCTTGTTTGAGAGACTTTAGGGAAGTCTGAAGCCTGAGTCAGAAAAGGCCATTCATATGGGAAAAACATTACAAACAGCTTGGGTGGGGCTGCAAATTGGGTGGCATGGGATCTCATGGAATCACCAGGGCAGTGTGAATAGTGTGGGCCAGGTTGATGGAGACAGATATAGTGCCTGTCAGTCAGCTCTGGGGCATTGGGAGTGGGGGGGAAATAGGGGGGTTTGTCCTCGCACTTTTGTCTGGGAGAAAGCTGCCCCTGAGTTCTTGCCCTGATGCTATGTCCCTGGATCCTTTCAAGCTACTGCCCCAGTGCTGGAGCTCAGAGGGAGTGAGTCTGAGTAAGTCTGTGCATGGGCCCTTTAAGAGGAACTGCTTGGGGTTCCAGCAGCCTCCATATGGCTCAGCCAAATTCCCGTTGATTTTTACAGCTCAAAGTACGGGGAATTCTCTTCCTGGCTCTGGAACCCTGGACTGGGGTCCTGGTGTGCAGCTGTGACCCCTTAGTCCTAATGGGAGGCCTCCGCAGCTGAGATATTTCTCCCAATTAAATGTACGCCACACGATGGTGTCAGACCAGCCTGTTCCGTGCCTCTCCTACCAGTCTCAATGTGCTTTGTTCTTTAATTCTCTATATTTGTAGGATTTCCATTCAGCCAGATTTCAGGTGATTCTGAATGATTGTTCTGTATTTTAGTTGTAATCTTGATGTGGTTGTGGGAGGATGTGAGTACCTGTGTTTACTTATACCACCATCTTGGTTCCTCCCCCTTTTTTTTAAATTAAAATTTTATTTTTTAATTAGTTTACATTCAGTATTATTTTGTAATAGTTTTAGGTGTATAGCATACATGTCTGGCTTCTTTTGCTCAGCACGATGCCTTGGAAATGCTTCCATGTTGTTGCATATATTTGTACTTCATTATTTTTTATGGCTGAATAATATTCCATTGCAGCAATTTTCAACTGGTGTGCTGTAAGAATTTTTTTAAAACATGCAGTGCCTGACTATTTTGTCATGGGCACTGACCTTAGATTGTGAAATAAGTAAATGACAACAGCCAACACAACACTAGCTGTCCTGTGTTCATGAGTAAAATTATACATTTTTTAACTTTTTTTTTTTGTCAGATTGGCAAAAAAAATAGATTTTTTTGTGTGCCACAGAATTTTCGTAATTAGTTTATGTGTACCATGAGATGAAGAAAAAGGTTGAAAAATAACTTCCATTGTATAGATATGGCAGAGTTTATTTATACATTCATTAATTGGTGGACATTTGGGTTGTTCCCACTTTTTGGTTATGATGAATAATGCTGCCATAAACATTCATTTACACGTTTTTTTGTGTGAACGTGTTTTCAATTCGCTTGGGTATATACCCAGAAGTAGTGTTGCTGGGTTGTATGATAATTCTATGTTTATCTTTTTGAGGAACCACCAAACTGTTTTCCACAGTAGCTATACCATTTTACATTCCCACCAGCAATGTAGAATTGGTATTTCCATTTCTGCAAACAAGGCCATTTCCAGATTGTGTTGAGTCTGTAGGTTACATTGGGGAGTATTGATATCTTAATATTAAATCAAATATAGAATTTTCAGTTGATTTTATTTTTTTTCCAACATTTTAAGTAAGTCATGATGAGAAAATTTTTGTATCTACAGGGAGTCCACGGGTTACGTTGGACTCGACATAACCTCATTTCGTAGTTACGTCGCCATCTCCCATTTACAGTATTTGTAAAAAAAAAAAAAGTTCCGTCATTTCGACATATGTACATATGTGCTTTATGTTTTTTATTATTTATTACCACAAAGGTCAGGATTTTTTTTCTTTCTTTAAAAATTTTTTTACTGTTTCACTTCATTACTGTTGTTTATATGCTCCATGTGAGTGACATGTAGGTGCTTATGTAGGTGGGTTCCGACTTATAGTGACGTAACTCGAGGACCTATTGTTTTGTTAATCTTATTGAGGATCTCTTATACATGAGTTGCTCTATAGTGCTCTCTTATTGCTTTCAATCTTTGTCTGTTAACAGTTTGATTATAATTGCTTTCCTACATGGAGTTCATTGAGCGTTTTCATTATGTAGATTAATATAACATACTATTCTTTCCTACTTTTATGCAAAACGGGGATTTTTGTGGATATTAAAAGTTCATGGCCTTGTTAGATACCTGGATCTCACTCATTTCTTATATGTTTTAGACAGCACTGGGCCAGTTTTATTAACCTCCCAAAATGTTCCTCCCTAGGGACTGGTAGGTGGTCTGATGCAGTTTAGCCAGTTTGGATCTTGTATAGTTGGAATGTTAATATTATTGAGTTATATGTGCAATAATTATTCCATAGAAGAACCACAGTTTAACACCATAAAGTATGAAGTAGTTTACATTTCAGATTTAAATTTTGCCAACGATGCCCAGCTGGCGTGGCTCAATGGTTGAGTGTTCACCTATGATCCAGGAGGTCACGGTTCGATTCCCGGTCAAGGCACATGCCCAGGTTGTGCGCTTGATCCCCAGTGTGGGGCATGCAGGAGGTGGTCGATCAATGATTCTCTCTCATCATTGATGTTTCTATCTCTCTCCCCCTCTCCCTTCCTCTCTGAAATCAATAAAAATATATTTAAGAAAAAATAAATTTTTGCCAATAGGTAGAGGATTTGACCTATACGGTAAAAACATTTTAGCTTATTTTAAATACCATAAAATTAATATTCCTAAGGACATTCTGAGAAACATTTAAAATAAGTGAAGCAAATATTAAGGAAACCTTTTCTATAAGTCTAAAATTATTACCACATAAAAAGTAAAATAAGTACGTCTTTATCTGTTATATTAATAGCGAAATAAAGAATTGAGAAACCTGTAGTATATAAGATGAAAAATAAGAACTTAGACATTAAAAACTGAATCAGCATTGATCAGTGGGGCATGAATGGATATTTACAACTCTTCATTCCCAACTGATGCTACTTGCCAGCGGGAAAAAGCTAAATATATGACAAAGACTTTTCAGTGAAAGGCTCCATTTCAAAATATAAGTTCAAAACACTATAAGCGTCAATACAGTACAATTTGGAAGAAACTAAAAGATGACACTGAGACAAGGCACACAAATCTTTAGCCCCCAAATACACAGGATATTGAATCAATTTTGGAAGTATGTGAAGATGAAAAAAGCAAAAGGTCACTCTATTTTCAGAATAAGCCAGTTGTGACTTCTGCTACATGCAATTCCTGTACCCACTCACCTTTCTGGAAAGAGTATAGACATTCACTGGGTATTTAAATCATGGGGGGAAAACAAACACTGGTGTAACCAATTGTTGAGATAGCCAACACCATGTGTAATACTAAGGTAAAAATTTGGGAGCCCAGAGACGTGTTTTGTTTGGTCTGTATGTGCTGATGCACATTTTTTTTTCTTTTGAAAAATTGAGATATAATTGACATGTTACATTAGACTTAGGTGTACGTCATAATGATGTGTGTGTATGTTGAAATGATCACCACTATAAATCTAGTGACCATCCAGCACATATAGCTGCAAATTATTTTTATCTTATAATGAGAACTTTTAATTTTTATTCTCTTAGTAACTTTGAAATATATAATACAACATTATTATCTATAGTTATCTTGCTGTACATGTGATGCACATGACATCTCCAGGACTTATTTTTTATAACTGGAAATTTTTACCTTTTGATTACCATCACCCATTTTACCCACCCCATGCCTCTGGCAACCACCAATGACTGTTTTTTTATTTTTTAAAATTTTTATTTACTGATTTTAGAGAGAGAGAAGAGAGTAAGAGAGAGAGAGAAACATCGATTTGTTATTCCACTTATGCATTCATTGGTTGTTTCTTGTATGTACTCTGACTGGGGCATGGAACCCACATCCTTGGTGTATCTCAGGACAATGCTCTAACCAACTGAGTTACCCAGCCATGGCTTGTTTTTATTTATCTTATATAATAAAGAGGTAATATGCAAATTAACCCTCATGCCCTCACAAGATGGCTGCTTACAACCAGGCTGGCAGGGGGGTTAGTGAGGGACAACCAAACGACTGAACAAGCAGGCTGTGTGGGGCGATGAGGCCGGTGGTGGGGGGGGGCAGTAAGAGGCGACCAGGCCGGCAGGGGGGTGCAGTTGGGGTCAACCAGACTGGCAGGGGGGCAGTTGGGGGTGATTAGGCTGGTGGGGGGCAGTGAGGGGTGACTAGGCTGGTGGGGGGCAGTTGGGGGTGACCAGGCTGGCATGGGGGGGTAGTTGGGGGCATCTAGCCCAGCAGAGGGGGGCAGTTGGGGTGACCAGGCCAGCATGGGGGGCAGTAAGGGGTGACCAGGCTAGCAGGGGGGGCATTAAGGGGTGACCACGCCAGTGGGGGGGGAGCAATTAGGAGTGACCTGGCCAGCAGGGTGGGGTAGTTAGGGATGACCAGGCCATCAGGGAGGGCAGTTAGGGGTGATCAGGCCGGCGGGGGTTGGGGGGAGCAGTTAGGGGCGACCAGGCAGGCAGGCAGGTGAGCAATTAGGAGCCAGCAGTCCAGGATTGTGAGAGGGATCCTGGATTGGAGAGGGTGCAGGCTGGGCTGAGGGACCCCCACCCCCCACCCCCTGCACATATTTCGTGCACCAGGCCTCTAATTTTCAAATAAGATTCTACATATAAGTAAGATCATATGTTATTTGTCTTTTTCTGTCTGACATTTCACTTAGCATAATGCCCTCAAGGTTCATCCCCATTGCCCCAATTTTTTTTCCTTTTTATGGCTGAATAATGTTCTCTTATATACTATTCTTTTAAATTAGTGTGTCAGGTTTCTTTGGATATCTTCCCAGAAGTGGAATTGCTGGGTCATAAAGCAATTCCACTTTTAAGTTTTTGAGGTAACTCCATACTGCTTTCCACAATGGCTGCACCAGTCTGCATTCCCACCAAGAGTGCACAAGAGTTCCCTATTCTTCACTTCCTTGCAAACTCATGTTTGTTGATTTCTTGATGATAGCCATTCTGACAGGTGTGAGATTGTTTTAATGTGCATTTCTCTGATGATTAGTGAAGAGGAGCATCCTTTCATATGTCTTTTGGCCATTTGTATGTCTGGAGAAGTGTCTATTCAGGTCCTTTACCCATTTCTTAATTGAATTGTTTTTTGTGTTGAGTTTTATAAGTTCCTTATAAATTTTCATATTAATCCCTTAATCAGATGTGTCATCGACAAATCTGTTCTCCCATTCAGTGGGTCGTCTTCATTTGTTGATTGTTTCCTTTGCTGTTCAAAAACGTTTTAGCTTGATGTAGTCCCATTTGTTTATTTTTTCTTTTGACTTTTGACTTTCTTGCATGAGGAGTTAGAAAAAATATTGCTACGAGAAATGTCTGAGATTTGACTGCCTGTTTTTTCTTGAAGATTTTTATGGTTTCGAATTTAACATTTAAGTCTTTAATCCATTTTGAGTTTATTCTTGTGTATGTTGTAAGAAGGTGGTCTAGTTTCATTATTTTGCACATATCTGCCCAATTTTCCCATCACCATTTATTGAATATACTCACTTTGCCCAATTTTATGTTCTTGCCTCCTTGGTAAAATATTGACTATAAAGGCATGGGTTTATTTCTGGGCTCTGTATTCTGTTCCATTGATCTACTGTATATCTTTTTATGCCAGTACCATGCCGTTTTGATTACTATGGCCTTTAGTGTAGTTTGATATCAAGTGGTGTGATTCCTCCAACTTTATTCTTCTTTCTCAAGATTGCTGTGGCTATTTGGGATCTTTTTTAGTTTCATATAAATTTTTGCAGTATTTGTTCTAGTTCTGTGAAATATGCTGTTGGTATCTTGATAGAATTGAGTTGATTCTATAGATTGCTTTGGATAGTATGGGCATTTTAATGATGTTAATTCTTATCCATGAACACAGTTTATGCTTCCACTTATTTGTATCTTCTTTAATTTCTTCCTTCAGTGTCATAATTTTCTGAGTATAGGTTTTTTATATCCTTTGTTAAATTTATTCCTAGGTATTTTTTAAATGCAATTGTAAATGTGATTGCTCTTTGAATTTTCTCTGGTAGTTCATAATTGGCATATACAAATGCAACTGATTTCTGGATATGTATTTTGTATCCTGCTACTTTGAATTTATATAGTTCTGGTAGTTTTTTGTAGAGTCTTTAGGGTTCTCTGTATACAGTATCATGTCATCTTAAAATAATGACAGTTTTGCTTCTCCCTTTCCAATTTGGATGCCTTTTATTTCTTCTTCTTGTTGGGCTAGGAATTCCAGTATTATGTTCAATGAGAGTGTTGAAAGCAGACATCCCTGTCTTGTTCCTGATCTTAAGGAAAATGCTTTTAGTTTTTGCTCATTGACTATGATGTTGTCTGTGGATTTGTCATATATGGTGGCCTATTTTTTTCTTAGTGGCTCCCAGGAGTTGAGCGTATGCCAAGATCTGTCAGCTTTAAAGAGGAGGATCTTAGTTAGCATCTCAATTCAAGCTCATTGGAAGCTGAACCCTCAGGCAGCAGCTTTTAAAGTATATATAAACACAGCTTTTTCTGGGAAAGACCGGGAGATGGGCATTTCTGTTCACTCTGTGCTGTGCCAGGGAGGGGACTGGGGGGTATGGGGTATGGTGAGCCTGCATGAGCGCTTTAAGAACTGTTTATCCATTCACTACAGCCTTGTGGGTCTTATGGACAGAATCGCTATTGGCTTTCAAAGGTGTAGGTCTTAGAAGTTGGGGTACCAGATGTGAAACTCATACCCTTTGTTCCTCAGGAAGAATGTGGGTATTCTTAGTTTCCTCCATATTGTGGGTCACTGCACCTGGGGTGGGGTTTATGGCAAAATCGTGTCAGCCTCTCCTACCTATTTCAGTGTAGGCTTTTGCTCTTTGCCCAATATGTATTACTCAGTTAGTTTTTGAGTTTCTTTCACAGGGAGTGGTTTGGTTGTAGCTGTAGATTTGGTGTGTCTGTGATAGGATGTGATTTCAGGATCCTCTTACTCACAATTTTGAACAGGAACTGATGCATATAATATACTAGTGACCCGGTGTACAGATTCATGCACATTGAAAGGAAATTAATTAGAAGGTGGCTGGCAGTGTGGGACTGGGCAGGATGGGCTGGACATGCCCTGGAGCCAACCTTCCGTGGTCTCTCCCCGGCATCTGTGGAGTGAGCAGGGTCCCTTCGGCAGGTGGGGTCCCTTGGCCTGGCCTGCAGGGATTAGGCCAAAACCAGCTTTCCGACATCCCCCCCAGGGGTCCTGGGGTGTGAGAGAGCAGTCTGCAAAGTTGTTGTTGTACAGGGTGTGGAATGCAAACGCAAGTGTGCAGTAAACCAGATTCGGGTCTGAGAGTGCCGGAGCAACAACATAACCCATGGCTGAAGGTGGAATCGTGCAGCCCCCTCTCTGGTTTTGGAGTGCGTCACCTGAGAACTGCCACTGCCAGGTCACTGCAGCTTGGCAGCTCCTGCATTGAGCATCTGCCCGCTGGTGGTCAGTGTGTGTCATAGCGACTGGTTGGATGATAGGAAGGACACTTAGCATATTAGCCTTTTATATATATATAGATATTTTAAAAAATGTATTACTTGCTAATGTTTAAAAATTGCTTGTGTGGGTAATTGAGTTTGTAAACCCTGTATTCATTTGTCAGGGCTGCCATAAAAAAATACCACACAAACTGGGTAGTTTAAATAACAGAAATTTATTTTCTTACCGTTTTGAAGGCTAGAAGTTCAACATCAAGGTGTTGGCAGTTCCAGTTTCTTCTGAGGCCTCTCTCTTTTGCTTGCAAATGGCCGCCTTCTTGCTGTGTCCTATGTTTGTCCAAATTTCCTCTTTGGTAAGGACACCTGTCAGATTGGATTAGGACCTATCATAATGGCCTTGTTTTAACCTAATCACCTCTTTAAAGGCCCTGTCTTAAAAAACATTTTGAGCTACACATTCTGAGGGGAGAGGGTTGATAGGGCTTTAATATATGAATTCTGGAGTAATATAATTCAGTCCATAACAACCCATCATTAAAAAACCCCAGTATGTAGACACAGAAAAATGTACAACTGAAAATCAGTAGCCATAAAGGAGGAGATAATCAGAATAACAAAATGCAGTCAATGCAGAATTCAGGAGAGAACTTTAAAAAGTATTCTTTGTGAGATAAAGACCAGCACAAACACAGTCTAGTAAAATTATTAGACATTAAAGGAAAAATAAAAATCTTTCAGACATTTAGGCATAAGTCACACACATTTAGGCATTAGGGAAGGAAAATCAGATTATTATACCTTTATACAGTAACAGTTTATGAGAGAAGACATATTATGAGAGAATTTATGAGAGGACATAATTTAATATGGAATTCCATATTTAAGATACTCAAGAAACATGAGCCCAAGATTTTACATATATCCAAACTGAATTTTAAGTGTAAAAGTCACAAACTGTTATTAGTATGGTAAAACTTTTGTTCCCATCATCCTTTCCTGAGGAACCTACTAGAGAACAAGGTTCAGGGAATCAAAATAACTTAGAGAGACATTAACATAAGGACTGATTGTTAGAATTGCACATATAAGTTAGACAACGAAGATGAAATGAGGGTTTAAAAAAAAGGTATGGTTTGTAAAGAGGTGGGAAGGAAAATGGAGAGATCATATTCAAAACATTTTAAAAAACTATTTTCAGTAATCATATTGGCAGTGGTAATATTGGTATTATTTGGAGACTGTGTAATGTGAAATAAAAAGCAAATGAGTAATTGTGTTGTTCTAATTCTGTCATAAACTGTGTCCTTGAGAATCACCATATCAGAATAGAAGACAGAGGATAGAGACGACTTAGATTGGGGGATGTGTGATATAGGGTGGGTGGGGCAAGTGTTGGTAGTTCAGATAGAGAAATAAGCTAAACATTTAACTCCTGCAATTTTAAAAAAGGAGAATAAATAATATATCTACCCCAGAAGAAGAAGGAGGAGGTGAAGGGGGGAGGGGGGGAGGAGGGGAGGGGAGGGGGAGGAGGAAATTAACAGTATTAAAAATTTACAAAATAAAAAAAAACCAATAAAATGCACCTAAGCCATAAAAAAATTACAAAGTGAAATCAATAAAATACAGATTTGACTAAATCAGTTTAATGGTCATTTGAAAAATTTGGTTGGAGAAAAAACAAACATAAAGACAAAATATTAGAAATAAGAAAAATGAATAATTTCTAACAACAATTTCTAAGCAGTTAAGTCCATAACTTTAAAAGTCCAGGAGAATTAGATGATTTTTATGTACAGGTTTATCAAACATAAAGAACAGGACATTTCCATGTTGTTTAAGTTATTTCAGAGTACAGAAAAAAAGTGATGGAAAGCACCATTTTACTTAATGAGAGGGATAAACCTGGGTACCAAAACGTAGCAATATTAGTTATGCTACATAATATTCAATATTGGACCTCTATATCCTGTTTTCTCTCATGTGAGACTTTTCTGGACAACATGAACAGGCCCCTATGTCCTCTGGCTTCTGCTTGGATTTGGAAATGGAGAGCCCTGGCAAGAATTGGAGAAAGAAAGAGACTAAAGTTTGGGTATTTATTCCCCTGGCTCATTCCTGTATGTAGGTTCCATAGTCTGGCTCTCCCTCTTCTGAAAGTCCTTTTCCGTCCAAGGGGGCTGCCTTTGTTACCAGCCTGGGTTATTGTACTTTGTGATTCTCCTAAGCCTTATTGACAGCTTTGTAAATAGTCCACTTGTAAATATCCCTCCTTAAGTTAACCTAAGTGGGCCATCTGCTTTCTGTAGACCCTTTCTGACAGTAGATAAGTTTAGGATCTTGTGTTTGTAGAAAGTATGAGATTAAAAGATGTACTACTTTTGGCTACTAAGAAAATATACAGTACAGAAAAACATTAATTGCAAAGAAAAACAGAAAACATTAACGTTTAAATGTATAATACACAAGGTTTATGTAGTGTTTGATTTTCTACCGTTTACAGCGGTTCTCAACCTATGTTGGGGGTCGAACAACCCTTTCACAGGGGTTACCTAAGACCATCGGAAAACACATATATAATTACATATTGTTTTTGTGATTAATCACTATGCTTTAATTATGTTCAATTTGTAACAATCAAATTGGGGGTCACCATAACATGAGGAACTGTATTAAAGGGTCGCGGTATTAGGAAGGTTGAGAACCACTGGTTTATTAGACCAGTAAGTTCTCAATGTCCTTTATAGGTTCTTCGATGTTAAGAAAATGACATAATGAAACCAACTTTACCATAGGCTAATTGATATAAACAAGAGTAAGTTCCTGTGTTATCTCATCAATGTTATAATGAAATGCTGTTTAACGAAACTACATTATCCAAGGACCTGATGTGTTGCATCTGTGTTGTTTTCTGAGTGTAATCATTAAATTGTGGTTATATAGCAGAATGCCCTTGTTCTTAAGAGATATGCTTCAATATTTAGGGATGAAGTGTCATGATATATGTAACTGTCAAAGGGGACAGCAAAAGAAAAATGTATGTGTTTGCAAATAAGAAACAAAGTAG
Organism: Myotis daubentonii; assembly: GCF_963259705.1. Classification (NCBI taxonomy): domain Eukaryota; kingdom Metazoa; phylum Chordata; class Mammalia; order Chiroptera; family Vespertilionidae; genus Myotis; species Myotis daubentonii. Next base: position 40,417,286 of record NC_081841.1, read on the forward strand.
GTGTGTCAAAATGTTCATAATTAGTGCATCTTTGTTAAGGTATATGGTATTCACTGCTTTTTATCTTGCAACTTCTTTTTGGCTTTGAAATTTTCAAAATAAGAAGTTGGGGGAAATATTAAAAACAATAAAAAATGAAATACTTATGTGGCTAAAGAGCTTTGTAAAACTAATAAAAAACAGATAAAATGCCAGCATTTGAACAAGCAAATCACTGAAGGAGAAATACAGACAGCCCTTCACAAAATGATGCTTGACTTGAATAATGAAGTAATGCAAATTTAAATAAGCTGTCAGTGTTCCTCTATCAAAGTAGCAAAGATAATGCTCAGTTCTGATGGGGCTGTAATAAATTTAATGGAAAATATAGCTTGGTGCCTGCCATCGTGTGTGCAGCCTGGCAATATCTGTGATTGCTCAAAATGATATTTAATCACAGCAATTTCATTAAATGAAGTAAATTTAATGAGGTATTAGGAGAAGTGAGTAAGGTTATATGTACAAAGCATATACTTTGCAGCATGGTTAGTAGTAGCAAAAACCATTTAAATGCCCATCAGTTGGGGTTTGGTTTTATATAAGTAGGATATATTTAACTGTTAAACACAGTAGTTAATATATTGATACAAAATGATATCACTGATTATTATATTAAAATATAAGCAGGTTAGATAGAAATACATATAGTATTACCCCACTTAAAGTAAAATATCTACATATTATGGACATAATTTTATTTATACCAATATTTGGGAGACTTTCAGAAAGGTAGGAAAATTATGGGGGAGTGAGACTTTATTCTTTTTGTATTTTTTATTTTAAAGAAATAAACATCATATAATAGAAAATGTAACAATTTTCATTTAAAAGTCTTTGCAATCATTTTTTTCTTTAAAATAATGTTGTGCATGCTGCTGTGTTTATATAGTCTTATTGAGTTATAAAAAAACCTGTTAAGGAACTCATTTTGCTTTTGTGTATTCTGTTTTCAGAGCAGTGGAAAGAGCTCAGTGCTAGAGAGCCTAGTGGGGAGGGACCTGCTTCCCAGAGGCACTGGTATTGTCACCCGGAGACCTCTCATTCTGCAGCTAGTCCATGTTTCACCTGAAGATCAGCGAAAAACATCAGGAGAAGAAAATGGTAAATTTTAGAATTGAAATAATAAGAATTATTTTTGGTCAAATCTTAAAGACATGAATTGATTAGACAGGTAGAAATTAGTGGCTGTAGCAGAATCAGAAGTCCTGTGAAGAGAAGTGGGTATGCATCTTTTCTCATGAAAAAGAAGAGTAATTTTTGTTGTTTTGAGGAGGTTAGTAAACTTGTTTGGAATGGTACCTTTTTGTTATTCAGCTTAGTAAACTGTTGTTAATGCTGCTTAATGGAGGATTTATTGAGAAACTCAGCAAACAGGAATCAGTTCTTTTAAAGAAAAAGTTTTTGTTTTGAGTGTTTTAAACTTTTTTCCTAGTATTTAAAACAATGTTTTTGCTTTTATACTTTGATTTAGAATTTAAATAATTTAGACTCTACTTTAAAGAGTTTTATTTTAAATGACTTTGTTTTTCAGCATAGCAGTGTTATCTCACCTTCCGTTTTCTGATCTTACCAATGTGCCCTGCTATGTTTGAATCTTTTGCCCTTCAATAAGATGATTATTTTTAGAAAGTTTTAATTTTTTAAATTATTTTTACTATCCTTCTCTTGCTAAGGTTTACCTATATAGCACATACTGTTTTGATTTTTAGATCACCCTCCCCCAAATAGTACATTTGGATTACTAAGACAAGAAAATAGGCACTATCCTTTATCACACTACTTTGATTAAACTGAATATTTAAGAAATGCCGTCTGTGTCCATCAGCAGATTTTAAATTACTTATTAAATATGTATCCTTATTAATCATTTATATTAGTGAACTTTGGAATGTTTGATGAGAATAATATATTTAACCTTTTTTAGTTTGTTGTTTGGTTCAGACTGTTAAATTTTGGAAGTCTGTAAGTAGCTCTAATTATTAAATGACATATGCAGCAGAGCACTTTGTTGTTCATCTGCAGGCATCTGTTTTCAGGGCAGTTTCATTCTACTTTCTGTATCTGATCTAAAATGCTAGTATTGATGAAATTGAAGTTACTTTAATTTCTGTATCTGAGGTTTTTTTTCTTTACTTATTATAGGAGCATTGGTGGTGGTAGCTTGGCCCTCACTCCCCAGGGAAAAGAGTCCTGTCATGAACATTTACAATGACTGTAGGAAGTTAATCACTGAAGCAAGTTAATGAAGTTGTAGATGTTAACAGTAATTTTTTTGGATAGACTGCCCAAGGATATGTAGGAGCCTGTTAATTATATTATGTAGCTTCTTGGTATATTATTCATTACTTTGCATTTCTATATATTTTTATTGAAATTCTGGACCTGAATTTAATCATTTTGCACTAATTTATGGTCTAGATTTAAATACAGTAGGTCCTCGGGTTACGTCAGAGATCTGTTCCTATGGTGCGACATCGATTTTCGCCGTAAGTCGGAACCCACCTATGTCACTCACATGCGGCACATACACAGCAGTAATGAAATGAAACAGTAAAAACAATTTAAAAGAAAGATAACAATTCCTGACCTTTTCTTGTGGTAAATAAAAAACATAAAGCACATATGTACATATGTCGAAATGACGGAACTTTTCTTTTTATATAAATAAATAGGAGATGGCAACGTAACCACAAAATGAGGTATGTCGAATCTGACGTAACCCGAGGACTGCCTATAGAATAACACTTTAAAATTTTATTTTCACTAACTTGTTAAATCAAATTTGCCAAATACCTTAAACTAAAACTTTAATGTACTGTATGGCATTCATTAGATGTCTTTCTTTTAACTTTCTTCAGTTACCTAGAAAAAGGCAGATGATAAACCTCTCGCAGAAACCATTAGCTGATGTGGCAGTGTTTCTAGAAAAGGGTGTACATTTCAGCTATAGAAGTGTTAGTTTCTCACTCTTTGCTTGTATGTCCACTGTGTTATTGATGTCTTTTCTTGGTGGTTGGCCAGTAAATCTGCATATCTTTACCTGTATATACATATATTTTCCAAGCTTAGTGCTTATTTTTTTATATAAGAAGATAAAACCTCACTTAAAATGACAACTCAGCTACCCAGAACACAAAATAGATTTCATAAATTTTGAGTACTAAATTTCATGTGTCTTATTAATATTAGGATAGTTCTTTAGTTTCTCTTCAGAGCCTCTTTATCTTTGGGATAAACAATTTTATCTAGTCATAAACCATTCTAACTAACCCAGAGGATATTGGAAAGAATGACAAAGAAAAACATTTAGTTAGCCAGAGGACTATGAACCACTGACAGCCTGACAGAGAGGAGAAAGGGAAGAAAACATAATCAGAGCTTCAAAAGAGGAAAAAAGTATCTTACCATTTTGTATAGGGATTTATAGCCTCAGAGGGCTTTGTTATGTAACAAAGGCTGAAGTTATCAATAAGAGCAAAATTTAAAAGGAATAATACAATCCATTTTAGATGGAGGTCAGCAAAGCTGGCTTAAATAAAATTTTAATGTTTGATATGTATAATTATCAGGAAAATTTACTTAACATGAAATCCTTCATTCTGACAATTACATAGGATAACTGAGGTGTCAGTATATAGATTTATAGTATTTTTCAGCTTGTCCTCCACTTCTGCTAATGTAAAAGAATTTTCTGATAAAATCTTAATAAAAAATTAAACAGTAAGAAAAAAATCATGCTTTCTGAAGATTTCCTTTTAGACAAAATCCAAAAGTAACATGCTAATTGAAGACCAAAATTGTTTTTGTGGTATTCTGTTAAATTCAATATACATTTCAAAGAACAATCCCTTATAAACCTCAATCTTAATGAATATATACTTGTACATATTTACTTGCTCTTAAGGTTTTAAAAGATGTGTTTGGTATGTTTTAAAGATTCTTTTTGACCAGGCAATTTATTTTTTTCTATAGTCAGTTATCAAATATTTAAGGCACATTTTTGAATAGTAAGTTAATTTTAATCTGTTTGTGTTAGAATTAGAAACCAGAAGTGACATAATTAGTTGTAATGGAAAATAAAAATAAATTATGGCACACAACATGTTCATTTATATCACTTAAAATATTATATACATCCCTCTAACTAGAATTAATTATACTGAAAATTATATAGTTGTAAATTTTGAATAACTGAATGGTACGAGAATTTGAAATATATTCAGGTTTCTGCACATTTTTTAAAAAGGTTTAAAATATTAGGGATAAGCACTAAACTTACCATTCTGTGCTGTTTCTCTTTAACTACAGACCCTGCTACATGGAAAAACTCAAGACACCTTTCTAAAGGTTTCCTTTATCCATTTGTTCTTGGCCCTTCTTTTCCTATTATGCCTGCATGTGTGCTTCTGTACTCTTACAGGCTGTGTGCATTTTTTTTCTTCTGTTTTTATTTGCTTATCCACTTTGATTGTTGCAGGTTTTAATGGTTCTTGTTACCTTTTGGCATTTCATCAGAATGAAGGCTTTTTTTTTTATGGTGAATGCATTGTATTTTTAATTTAAAAAACATGCTTGTGAAGCCAGGCCTTTATAATATAAGGTAAATCCAAAACACCCATTTGGTATGTAGTACCTGCCTCTGTGAGTTCTGTTCACCTTGATTACTCCAATCCTCCAATGAGACTTCTTGGAAGAAGGTACTAAGCTTCAAGTAGGTGAGCATTTTACTTGTAAAAAGGATCCAGTTTTATTTACCTTTATTTCACCAAAGAATTGATCCACTTTTCCCTCAATAAATATTTATTTAAAGATCTTACAGTAATTTTTATTTTGATTTCAGGTGGCTATATGCATTATTCATAAAGTCAGTCATTAACATTTAAAACCCTGAATTTGGCAAAGCAGAATAGCTGTACTTGGGGGAGGTAAAGTTAGTTTACCTTTTTACAATTAAACATTTCTAGCTTCTCTGGGAAACATAAAGCAAAACTTGCTTTCTAAGTTTTAGACCACTCAAACAGTACCTACAGTGAATATATTTTCCTTTTCTTTTTTTTTTTTAAGCAAGTGTAGGAAAAACAGACTTATTGGAAACTAATGGAGTGGAGCAACTCCAGACAATGCATATGCTGGGGTGCCCCCTTTCTCCTCTATTTCATTTCTTTCCTACTTTCAAGCCTCGAAATGTAATCTCTTTTTTTTTTAATTTTGTTTTATTGCTTAAAGTATTACAAAGAGTATTACATATGTCCGTCCACCCCCCACCCCCCACCCCCGCTTCGAAATGTAATCTTGGCTCTGAAAGGAAAAATTCACATTGAAAGTGCATATAAATTACACAATAGCTTCATACTCCTGAGAGACTTCTTTACAGGAAGAACAAATTGTGACCTTATAGGTAACCAATAGGAAGCCAAGTTAAAAAAAAACACACAACTGAGTTGAAAAGTTAGCTGTTTCATTCACATATTGAAAGTTATGTGTGTAAATCTATTATATATGCTTTTTTGTATTACTCAGTAAGATTCTTAATTTTTTTCTTTCAAGCCATTAGCTTAAGTGAGTACTTTGATCGGGTAACTTACTTTTATGTGTAAGATATTTAAAAATAAGGAATGTACTTTTTACTATAATATAACATAAAATATGAAGAAAAGTGAACAATTTTTTTCATAAAATATAGATTTCAAATGGTGGGATGACCTGTGAGAAACTCTATCTGAAATTAGTTGTGTTTTGAAATACATGATACCGTTTTTAAAATGTGAAAGGATAATTTAGCAAATCCTAAAATACTCATGAAACTGTAGTTAGTGGCAAAATAGAAACCAGTAATATTGTGTTGCGTTTTTGGATTCCTAAATAAAGATAAAAAGTAATTGCCGTAGTTTCCAATAAATGGAGCTTTTCTTTTTCCAGGAGTTGAAGCAGAGGAGTGGGGTAAATTTCTTCACACCAAAAATAAGGTAATGACAAAAGAATATCATGAAGAAATAACATACTGAAAAATTTTTTTGTACAAGTAATTGATAATTTATTTTTTTATCATTGGCATTGTGGCATGTTACACTGAAGCAGCTGTTGCTTGTAAAATAAAGTTTATCTTAGTAACATTTCTAATCATAGTAGTTTATTTGCAAAACACTAGTTGAACCCTATTCTCTCTAATTTAGAGATTCTTTTAAAATTTTAAAAAATTTTTTTTTATTAGTTTCAGGCATGCAACATAGTGATTAGACATCTGTATACCTTATGAAGGGATCACTGCAATCAGTCTAGTACCCATCTGGCACATACATAACTATTACAATATTATTGACTATATTCCCTATGCTGTACTTTATATCCCTGTGACTATTTTTATATGGAGATTCTTAACCGTTGTGGAATCAGGCATCCTTGAAAATCTCATACAAACTATGATTCTTGACTCAGAAAAATATATGTATATATTAGAATTTATTTACTAATTCTCTAAAGCAGATCTATGAACATCTTGAAATTTATCAATCCCCCCACTTAAGAACTTTAATCTTATTTTGCAAGTCATGCTTTTTTGTTTCTATAATTTTTAGCTTTACACAGATTTTGATGAAATTCGACAAGAAATTGAGAATGAAACAGAGAGAATTTCAGGAAATAATAAGGTAGGTATCTTTTAGAGCTAGAAAGTATAAACATTAGTAAATCTATCATTCAGAATATTTTGTATATAATGTGTGGTGAGCATTGTAAATTCATAATCCTGGTCTTTGATACTAATGGAGTATTTTCATAAATATATTAAAACTACTTAAAAGCCCTTTTGTTTCTTAGAGCTTTTATATAGTCAGATACTTCATTTAGATGTTTATTCTTGACTTTGTGATGTACATACCACTTTATTGTATAATTTTTCATTTTAATACTGCTACAATAAGTTATCTTTTTCTGATGGTTTGATTGTACTCTAACTCAAGAAGCATTGTATAACTTATGAGATATATTTATTTAAATTTTTCCCTTATTGATTTTTAGTGAGACAGATAGAGAGATAGAAACAGCATCTATTGGCTCCCTCTACACATCCTCTTTTGGGGATTGAGCCTGCATCCTGGGCATGTGCCCTGACCAGGAATCAAACCAGTGACCTCTTTGTGCCTGGGTCGATGCTCAATGTCTGAGCCACATTGGTTGGGCGAGATACATATATTTTAAAGACCTTTTTTTCTTATTCCTGAGTAAGGTTGGATTTGCTTAATGCAAAGAGAGATAAATTAAATATTTTTATTTCAGTGAATATGAAAAGTACAGTTGACCCTTGAAAAATGGTGGGATTAGTGGAAAATCCTGGCACTCTGCATATTCGGATTCCCAACCATGGAGTTGACCCTTGAAAAACATGGGTTTTAACTGTACAGGTCAGTTGAAAAATATCCACATGTAAGTGGAACCAGTTCAAACCCGTGTTGTTCCAGAGTCAATTGTAATGTTAGCAACTGAATATTTTCTGATTTTATAAGATTGTGAGAGTTTAAGATAAATAAGGTGTCTAAAATATCATTAATCTTGACACTAGACACAAACTGCCTCTTTAAATGCTTCTGTTTCTCTCTCCTTTTTTCCTATTACCTTTCTCTCTTTTTCCTTCCTTTTCATTTTTACCTCTATTCTTATAAATACCCAGAGGCACATTTAATCCTATAAGTGGGCTCAAGCCTAGTACTAATATACAACAAATATTTATTGAGCCCTTTTACTTGCCAGATACTGTGCCGGAGAGGTTATTTCCTGACAGAAAGGCATTTTTGGAGCCATGTTAATTTTTCATGCCTGTGCAGGCTATTTGTGTTTTTGTGATTGACTCAGCTTTGTTCCTTATTGAACTCTAGGCTGGTAATCTTTGAGTTACTGCTATTGCTGCCATATGTCCCTGAATTTCTAATAATTGTATTGTATAGAAGTAGAGGGAAACTAGATTAGCTTGTCCTTAGTCCTTTAATTATATCGGGGTAATTTTGACTTATCTTTGCTGAGATTCCCATGGATCTATTGAACCCGGGAATTGGTGGTAATTTTACATAGTACTAGAATTTGGAGTGGATGTGATTGGTGATTCAAAAAGGAAAGTTTTTAGTTGTACTAAACTGTATGCCCTGAGGGATCTAGTCCATATACATACAAGATGTATAATTTATGGTGGGGACATGATAGATTTACCTAGCAGGTTTTCTCATCCAGCGTCCAAAAGATGAGAAGTCCCCTACCTTCAAGTCTATGGAAAATCTTTCCTAAATCATATTTATAATAAAGTAAGTGATACTTTGATTTAAATAAGTAGTTTTATATGTGAAAATATCTAAATGGTTTATATGTCGAACATAATGCCTTGAAGGATTTAAAGTACCTGTGAGATTGGAGTTGCAAAAGCTTTTAGAAAAAGCTTTGTATTGGACATGACACCTACCACACAAAGAAGTATGCAAACAAGGTAGTTATGCCGAATATCACCATGTAATGATTTGGGGACAGTGGAGTATTTAAAAACAGAAAAGTAGCCCAGCCAGTGTGGGTCAGTGGTTGAGTGTCAACCCATGAACCAAGACCAGTCAGTTTCTGGTCAGGGCATATGCCCAGGTTTTGGTCTCAATCCCCAGTAGGGGACATGCAGGAGGCAGCCCATTGATGATGTTTCTCATCAGTATTTCTATATATCCCTCTCCCTTTCTTTCCCTCTAAAATACCAGTAAAACACATTTAAAAATTAAAAATAGCAAAGTAGTTCAGAGTAATCTAATATAGTAAATGTAATTGTACAGAGAATTCAGAGTAAAGGATGTTCCAAAAAAGTCCTCTGGGAAATTGGAATTTTCAGTGGGAAGGAAGATAGATGAGAGCACATTTTAAAGGATAAAGAAGGATGTGTAAAAAAACAAGTTATGAACATTTTATAAGTGTCTTTTTACATATAGCTAACTCAACACTAAAACTTGTAAAGGGCCAGTGGTGAAGAGTCTGTAATAATCATACTAAAGGGAAGGGGGAATATGGCTGTCTCACACTATCCAGATTTTTAGTATTTCAATTCGGGGATCTGGAGATCCAGAAAAATTTTCTGAGGATTCTCTTCCAATATACACTCTTGTCACTTGATATTCAAAGATTAGGAACCAAATTGATTTGGATAACTTGTTACCTAACAACTCACTTTCTGAGCTCAAGAACCTCATAAATTTGGATAGTGATATGTTATTCTTTTGTTCAGCACCAAGTCTATTGAACATATTTAAGAAATGGTATCTGCCTAGAATCAAGAGAAAAGAATGTTAATACAGGGATGTAAATTGTGGGCATTACTGGTATAGGATTTGAGATAGAATTGTAATATACTTTATGCCTGGCTGGCTCCCTTATTACTTTCCAATGTATTTCATCAGGTTTTGATTGTTGAAATGTTTTAGGGATCATGGTTTAATTCATATTTAAAGGTATCTGCATGAAATGAGGTTTACTTGAACATTTTATATTTCATTGAAATTTCAATGTGATTTTAATATGAGATTTTAAAACTTATTTTTTAGGGAGTAAGCCCTGAACCAATTCATCTTAAGATTTTTTCACCCAACGTTGTCAATCTGACACTTGTGGATTTGCCAGGAATGACCAAGGTAAAGAATAGTTGTTACTCATTGTGGACTTGGTCATGTTTGTTTTCACTTGAACAAATGGATTTTTTCCTTAACCCCATATGAAAATAACAAGCTTTTTTTTCTTCTTCTTCTTTTTTTTAATCAACTTGATCTATTTGCAGCATTTGATATAGTTGAGCCCTTCCTTCTCCTTAGAACACTCTTGACTTGGCTTCCAGGATACCACAGTCTACAGCCTTACTTCACTGGTCACTCCTTAAAATCTCTTTTGCTGGTTTCTTATCTCCCCAATGTCTAAATAGTTAGTATCCCAGAGCTCAGTTTTTGGACCTCTTGTCAAGGGAGTACACTTAGCCCTTTGATGATTTCATCCAATATTATAGCTTTAAACACATTAATACCTGTAAGCTGACAGTAGTCAAGTATATCCAGACCTGTATATCCATCTCCAGAATTATATATTCAACTCTCTACTTGACATATACACTTTAAAGTCTAATAGGTTTTTTAATCTTGATGTGTTTAATACCAAATTCCTGACCCATTCCTCAGTCTGACTCGATCCCTCTGTAATCTTCCTCATTTCAATGAATGGCAACTCTTTTTTAACAGTTGCTTAGCCAAAAAGTTTGTAGTAATCCTTAACACTCATCCCACACTGTACTTCCTGTCAGCAAATCATCTTGGCTCTCTTTACTTTTAAAATATATCCAGAACTCTCTTACTATGTGTTACACATTCAGAGCTACTGTCCTGATCTAGTCACTATCATCTCAGCTAGATTACTGAGATAGCCTCCTGGTAGGTCTTCCTCATAATCTATTCTTAACTAAGCAGCCAGAGTGATGCTCCTAAAGTGAAAGTTATATTGTGTCATTCCTTGGCTCAAAATCTCTCCAGTGGTTTCCAATTTCACTCAGAGTAAAGCCTAAGTTCTTAGAGATCTAAAGTATCTGTTTGATCTGTCCCTGTTATTCTACTCCTGACTCCTGCTCCAGTCTTCTACCCTTTATTGTTCACATGGCTGGAATGTTCTTCCCTAGATACCTGTATGTACCTCTCTTACCTCCTTCAATTTCTGCTCTTTCTCTCAAATGTCATTATCTGAGTGAGGTCTTCCCTGATTACTCTACTTAAAAACACAATCCAATTTAGGTAAAAGTATAACCTTATTTAATCATTCTGTAGCTTCTGTTCTGCTTTATTTCTTCCATAGCCCTACCACTACCTAAATGTTATATTTGTTTTTTATTATCTGCTTTTCACCAGTAAAATACAAGCTCTTTGAAGGCAGGAATTTTCGTCTTTTTTTTATTCACGACTGTGACATAACCTGGTATGTTGAACAGTGTTTGAAATACAGTAGGCTGCCAATAAGTACTTGCTAATTGAATGAATGAATTTGTCACTAAGTAATTAACACTGACCAATCTTTCACATGGTAAACTTGATAATTCAAGTTTCATTTTGAGACTTTCACATATTACCAAATTCATATATACCGCTAGTATATGATTTCTTTTTAACTATCTGTAAATGGAGTAAGTAATTCCTATAATCTCTGGATTAAATAAATGTGGGAAAAAGCTGAGTCAATTTTTATTACTAGCTTTTTGCTCATCTCTGTTTGGTTCAGGTGCCTGTAGGTGATCAACCTAAAGATATTGAGCTTCAAATCAGAGAGCTCATTCTTCGATTCATCAGTAATCCAAATTCCATTATCCTCGCTGTCACTGCTGCTAATACAGATATGGCAACATCAGAGGCACTTAAAATTTCAAGAGAGGTAGATCCAGATGGTAAGGACAGATGTTAATATTTATTGAAATGCTTGGTTAACAGTGGTAAATCTATTTACTTTCAAGAAAGAAGTTTTTATTTTTAAAAGGAATAACTCTAGCTGCTAGTACAGAATTTTAAAAAATGCTTTCCTATTTTGCTTATAGTTTCAGTTAGAAATTCTTATGGAAAATATGTTTTACTGGATAAATTGCTTTATAAGCTAGGCAAAAATACTTCACCATAATATCCATATTTATAAATAGTTACCTAATGACTTAAAGTAATAAGATGGCTTTGCAAAAAGAGTTTCTTGTTTTGTGTAAATAAAATGACGGGTTTTTGAATAGCTGACTTCTAAGAATAATTAACTCTCATAGTAGGTAATTGTAGATTACTATATTTTAGTAAATAATTATGATATCTACATTCTTCAGTGGTACAAAACATTTAGATGTGCTCAAGGAAGAGGGGATTCTTAAAAATAAAGGTAAAATTCTTTTATGAAGCATTCATATCCCCAAGGCTTAGTTCATACTGGGGGTCAGTGTATGATACTTCACTAATGCTTTAGTGTGCATTGCTTAGTATATATAAAATGCTAACTTGCAAGAATATAGTTACTATTGCTGCTAATAAATACTGCATATGGTTTGCTTCATGCAAGAGACTTTTTTTAAAAAAAATACATATTTTATTGATTTTTCACAGAGAGGAAGGGAGAGAGATAGAGAGTTAGTAACATCGATGAGAGAGAAACATCGATCAGCTGCCTCCTGCACATCTCCCACCGGGGATGTGCCCGCAACCCAGGTACATGCCCTTGACCGGAATCGAACCTGGGACCCCTCAGTCCACAGGCCGACGCTCTATCCACTGAGCCAAACTGGTTTCGGCAAGAGACTTTTTTTTTACTTGAGTATTTGGAGGATCATTGGGCTCTGCCATGTTTCTTTTTTCCAGCTCTGAAGAATTTCAAATAAAAATTGGATAAGAAATGATAGTGCTAAGACTACCAATTAAAATTCCCATAAATGGGGTTATTAAATTTTTTTCATTATTTCAGGTTTTTAAGGAACTTTTTTACTATATGAGTAATTAATATTCAGTTTAGATTAAAAGATAAAACTATACCAAGAGATTTAAGTTTTATTTATAGTAAACTGTTAAGCATTTTATATGCATTCTAATTTAAACATAACTTGAGCGATAATTATAAAAAATGAAATCTGGCCCTAACCGGTTTGGCTCAGTGGATAGAGCGTCGGCCTGCGGACTGAAGGGTCCCAGGTTCAATTCCGGTCAAGGGCATGTACCTTGGTTGCAGGCACATCCCCAGTGGGGGGTGTGCAGGAGGCAGCTGATTGATGTTTCTAACTATCCCTCTCCCTTCCTCTCTGTAAAAAATCAATAAAATATATTTTAAAAAAAATGAAATCTGCAGTTCCACTCCTAGGTAATTACCCATGTTAAATGAAACCTCATGGGCATATAAAAAACCTGTTTGCAAATATTTATAGTAGCTTTGTAATTTTCTAAAACTGGAAACAACTCAGATGTTTCTCAAATGAGGAATGAATAACCAAACCATAGTATATTATATCCATATAGTACGTTCATCAATAAAAGGTGATGAACAATTGATATATGCAACAATATGGATGATTCTCAGATGCATTATGCCAAGTGAAAGAAGCCAGATTCAAAAGGTGTTATGTATATGATTCCATTTACATGACATTCTGGAAAAGGCAAACTAGGATGAAAAATGTGTTTGATTGGGTAGTACAAGAAAAACTTGGGGGTATTGGAACTGTTTGTCTCTTGAGGTGGCAGTGATGTAACTCTTTGCATTTGTCAAAACTCAGAGAGCTGGCCCTAACCGGTTTGACTCAGTGGATAGGCCTGTGGACCGAAGGGTCCCGGGTTCGATTCCAGTCAAGGGCACCAACCTTGGTTGGGTTGCAGGCTCCTCCCCAGCCTGGGCCCTGGCCAGGGTGTGTGCAGGAGGCAACCAATCGATGTTTTTCTCGCACACTGATTTTTGCATCTCTTTCACTCTCTCTCAAAATCAAGAAAAATATCCTCGGGTGAGGATTAAACAAAACAAAAACTCATAGAACTGTACACCAGCATTGTGTGAATTTTAAACAAATTTTAAAATGCTTATTAAAAAGTTAACCCTAAGAGCTAAAATTTTTTTTATGTGAAATTAAAAAAAATAGATATGATGATTAAAATTGGATTTTAAAAGCATTGGTAAGCAAAGATTAGAAAAGCATCATCAAAATGATGACAAGAGGTAATGTTCAGTGGGATTATAGATGGTGATTTTCTTGATTAATTCTTAAAAGCTTTGTTTAATGGGACTTTTTCTTTTTCTTTTTTTGTTTTTTGCATTTACCAGGTCGCAGAACTCTAGCTGTAATCACTAAACTTGATCTCATGGATGCGGGTACTGATGCCATGGATGTATTAATGGGAAGGGTTATACCAGTCAAACTTGGAATAATTGGAGTAGTGAACAGGTTAGCAATCAAGCATGGGATAAGAATTGCAGCATCCTCATTTCAGAGCAAATCTGAATTTTAAAAATCAGTCTGACAATGTGACAGTGTCCCTGTTTTTCCTTTTTTACTATAATCTTGTTTTTGCTAAAGAATTCATTGCTTTACAGGGAGAAAAGAGATTCATGAAAGCCTCCTGCAGACAAAAGGTTTCAAAGTAAGCAGTGCCACAAAATGGAAGGAAATTTAATAGCTAGGATTGAAATATTCCAGCCTGTTATGTATGAAGAGAGCACTGGATAAGAGGGGAAAAAGTATTATATAATGTGTGCCCGATCTAGAAGGAATTTTTAAGGTGGTAGGATTTTAATACATTGGTTTGACCCCGAGCAGTAGTGATTCTATGTAATTGCCAGGATGTGACAGAAATTTTATTAAATGTATCCTAATGATAAATTGCTGGTATTAAAAATTGTGGAAAGGGTGTCTAATTATATTTTAGACACTCTACTGTGATTAGTTTGCAAATGCAGTTGCTTTGAACCCTTCCTTATAACACCCTTGCCGTAGCAGTTGGATGTCTATTTTATAATCAGAAAACTCAATACCAAAGCCACATGGCTGGTGAAAGCAGAGCCAGATTCAAGTGAAGATCCCTCTTAGCCCAAAGCCTTTATAAAATCAGAAGCACTGAAATTACCATATTGTCCACAGAGTAGATATAACATGGGTTGAAATGACACCTAACATCTTCGGGTTTCAGACCTTTTAAAATTAAAATGTTTTCAGTAAGTGATATCTAAGATCCATTACAGTCTGCTTCTATTCATATGTCCTACCTCACCCCTACTCCAACTTTCTTTTTTAATTCTCAACAGTTTCTCTTTTCAGGCAAGCAGGTGGTATCACACTGTTGTATTTGTAGGTGACTGCTGTTCAAGTTAACTTATTTTTTCATAGAAATTAGTTGCCTGCCCATGGGCAAAATATACAGTTACACACATTTTTTCACCTGTCTATCCCTTTTACTTAAGAGTACTGCTTTTGACTGTAGTTAAAGGTAATGAAGAAGCCTAAACTATTTAGGCTTTACTTATAAGTCACATGGTTTGAATCTTGGCTGAACTATTTATTTAATATGTGACCTTTGTTAAGTTGGTTAATCTTCCTGAGCTTCAGTTCCTTTGTGGATGATACCACATGGACTTACTGTGAGAATTAAATAATCCATGTCAGGCATTATGAACAGTGCCTGGTGCTGCTATAGCATCACCTTCATCATCCAAGGTACATAGAGGACCACAATTGACTTCAGCTAAACAGTTTTATTATTTTTTAACCTTAGGAGTCAACTAGATATTAACAATAAGAAGAGTGTAACCGATTCAATCCGTGATGAATATGCCTTCCTTCAAAAGAAGTATCCATCTCTGGCTAACAGGAATGGAACAAAGTATCTTGCTAGGACCTTAAACAGGTAATGTTTTTTACCTCTTGGAAAATGAGATGTTTTTCGTTTGCCAATAGGTGTTTGAGACCTTTCATTTTCAGTTTCTTATATTTTCATAATGTTCTTGCATGTACAACTTCACTTTTTGTTTCTTGTATAATCGGTTCTTATAATGTAGATGTCTGTTTTTATTGGGGTGGCTGGCATTAAATCATGTAGTCTAGGAATGCTACATTATGAAATTCTTGACAGTCAATTTACTTTTGGTGATAGAACTAGATAGCTGATGACTTCAATTCCACTTTTTATTTCAAGAATTGAAATGTATAATTTTCACATAATCTATTCTTTAGCATATCTTTTAGTCCTATTCATAAAAATAATTTAAGCTATCTATCTTAAATTCTGAATACCCACAGATGGAAGAGGGATTGGAATACCTTTCTAGATAGTTTATAAATGACTGAAGTCAAAGCTGTTTTGTTTTATGTTTGTCTTATTCCCTAAACAAATTAAAGGCTGATGGACTTGGATCTTAATAAGATTTTCACTGTGCTGAGCACCCACTGTAAAAGATAAGTCAGAAACCAAAATTTTTTAGGTAAAATTGGATTGAGTAGCTTACTTTTTTTGAGGTAATTGTAATAATTTAAAATAATTTTCTTCAATTTATATTTGGTTCTCTAGCAATAGCTACAATTTGATGGGTTCAAGGCAAATTTAAAAAGCAATGACCAAGACCACTTCCTTCATGTCATTTTTTTCAGACTTGAGCATTTACTTCTAGTCTAAGATTGCATCATTTCCTGACAAGACAAATTGACAGGTTTCCCCATTATTTGCATTTAAAAATATTTTTTAATTCTGAAAATCCTCACTTGAGGGGATATGTTTATTGTTTGAGAGAGAGAGGGAGAGGGAGAGAGAGGGGGAGAGAGAGAGAGAGAGAGAGAAACATTGATGTGAGAAGGAAATACCGATTGGTTGCCTCTCTTATGTGCCCCGATCTGGGATTAAACCTGCAACCTAGCTATGTGTCCTGACTGGGAATCAAACCTGTTAACTTTTGGTGTACGGTATGATGCTCCAAGCAACTGAGCCATCCAGCCAGGGCTCCATTATTTGCATTTTTAAAATTTGACCTGCTTGAGTCTTCAAAATACACAATTTTGCTTTAACATCCTTCCTTTTTAACCTTTGTTAGGTTACTAATGCATCACATCAGAGATTGCTTACCAGAGTTGAAGACAAGAATAAATGTTTTAGCTGCTCAGTATCAGTCTCTTCTAAATAGCTATGGTGAACCTGTAGATGATAAAAGTGCTACTTTACTCCAGCTTATTACCAAATTTGCCACAGAATATTGTAATACTATTGAAGGAACTGCAAAATATATTGAAACTTCAGAACTGTAAGTAAGACATTTCTCTATCAATTTGGCTGTTGGATTGATAGGTTACTTTATCTTCTGTTACAGTAACAAAAGATACTATGAGATTATTTGACTATGATTTATTACCTGTAAAACAGGAATATAATTTTGTAGAAATGATAGGATTTATCTGATGTGTGTATTAAAATTCTTTATAAATTATGTAAATAAAGCACAGTAAAAATATCATTTTTTCCCAAGACACACTTCAGAATACTTCATAATTTACCTTTTAAAATACTTGTTTCTTTAATGTGCACTGTATAACTGTTCATGAAAAAATTAGAAAATGTAGATATGAATAAAGAATAAAGCATAAGACAAAATTACTCTTAATCCCATCATCCAGAAATAATTCCTGCTAATTTTGGCATTAATGTAGACATTTCTCTATGCATCTGTATAACATAAATATGCTTGTATTATATATACGTCTTTAAAAATCAGCTGCTATATATGCTATTTTGGAATTTCTTTAAATCAACATGTCAATATTATACATTTGTATGATCAATCTTATGATTTATACAGTATTTTATTTTTTAAATATACTACCTATCATTTGTTGAACCAGTCCATATGATTGATAAGTTTGTTTTCAGTTATATAGAAATATAAACAATGTTGTGACTTACTGTCTTTGGGGCAAGTATTCAAGTATATCCTTATGATAAATTCCTAGAAGTGCATCAAAGGGTATGACATCCTCAGAGTCTCTCATTATTGCCAGACTATTAATCGATATATTGTTTTACTATTAGCAGTATATAAGAATCTCTATTTCTATAAACTCTTAAAAAAACCTTTTGTTTTGAAATAATTATAGACTTCTGGGAAGTTGTAAGTGAATATATAAGGAGGTCCTGCTCATTCTTCACCCTATCTCCCCCAATGTTGCCATCTGGAATAACTGTAATATAATAACAAAATGAGAAAATGGACTTTGGTAGAAACCATAGATCATATTGAAATTCACCAATCATACATCTACTCGTGTGTGTATGTGTGCTTTTATGTAATTTTGTGTGATGCCACTGGCCTTATTTTGTGATTTAATTCAATAAAGAGTATTTAACAAACTAATTATTGAATAGTATACATATGGCATATGGAGGGAAATAAAGATTACTAAAATGAGCCTTTTAAAGAGTTTAGTGAGTAAGGCATGTCAAGGGAACATGAGACTTGATTAGATGACAAATAGGAATCTAATCAATTATTTTTATTTATGTACTTCTTATTAAATATAATACATACCCAGAAAAGTACATGTGATATACATGGAGTTTTGTAAGTAGTTAATAAAGCAAATACCTGTGTAATCACCTAATTAAGCCTTTAGAACACTGAAGAGACTATTTACATTTCTTTCAGGGATTGAGAGAGCTCCCTCCTTAAGAATGCATTTGGGTTGGGCTATGAATAGAATTTGGGAAGGTAGTAGGTAGAATGGTTCCTTAGGCTTTGTAACAGCTAAGAATAATCCAGGATATATTTGGAGAATGGCATGTACAGTGATGGGACATAACAGGAGGTAAGACATGAAAGGTACCTAAGAATAATATTGTGGAAAGTTGAGTATCTTCAGAATTTTTAGTCAGAGGGCTGTTTTATAAGGATAATTCTGGTCATTATGAATATTATTTGGAGAGGGAAAGGTTGGAGGCAGAAAGACCAATTACTGATAATTTTAACCACTTTTAAGCATATAATTCAGTGCCATTAATTACATTCAAAATATTGTGCAGCCATCAAATAATATCTATTTCCAAAATGTTTCACCAGCCCAACAGAAATACTGTATCCATTTAAGTATTATATCCTTGCTCCTCTCTCCCCCAGCCCCTGAAAACCTCTAATTTACTTTGCCTCTTTGAATATGTCTATTCTAGATCTTTCATATAAGGGGGATCATGTAACATTTGTCCTTTGTCTGGCTTATTTTATTTATTATAATGTTAGGCCTGAACCTTTTGCTTGGACTACTGTAAGGAAATAGTGAATAGTGATGGTGAAAATAGAGAGAAAGGGGTGATTTGAGGAGACATAAAGACATCTGTAGAATTTAGCTGGACTTGAATAAAAAAAAATAAAGGATAATACCAGGGGTTCTAGTCATTAAAATAAGAAATGCATGCCTAGTACATAGGCCTAGAGATTTAATTTGTTTAAAGCAGGACTGGTGGTCCGTGAGGCCCGCAAGGTTGGCGACCGCTGAACTATAGCCCAGTGGTTCCGAATGATTTCTGAGTTTTTAAATGGTTAGAAAAAAAATTTTAAGGAAAATTCAAATTTTAGTGTGCATAAGTTTTATTGGAACATAGCTGCTTATGTTTACATATTTTCTATAGCTGCTTTTGTGTCAGTAGCAGAGTTGAGTAGTTGTGACAGACAATTATGGCCTGAAAGGCCTAAAATATTATCTGGTACTTCATAGAAAAAGTTTGCCAAACTCTACTCTGGATTGTGAATAAACAGAAATAAGTAATATACTGTTTCTTGTCCTAAGGAGTGCTTATAGTCTAGTTGAAGAAAACTAGGGCAGAGAAGAGATGCTTAATAGTTATCAGAACTGGTGTTTCCTGACAGAACAGAGTGTGTGTGTGTGTGTGTGTGTGTGTGTGTGTGTGTGTGTGTGTGTGTGAATGCCTTTCATGAAATGACTCCTTTCCCCCATAAAAAACAACAACAGCCATAGAAACTGGTTCACAATGGAGTTGAGGACACATGGAAATAATGGTCTAAATGTAATTGTGTCTCTGAGACTTTCTCAGAAGATGAGTCAAGCTTAAAGCTTATAGAAAAATTTCTAACTTGCAGCTTCTTTCCCTTTTAGTAATACTAGAAACCATATAGTTCATTGTCATTGCCTTTCAGATGCGGTGGTGCTAGAATCTGTTACATTTTCCATGAGACTTTTGGGAGAACCTTAGAATCTGTTGACCCACTAGGTGGCCTTAACACTATTGACATATTGACTGCCATTAGAAATGCTACTGTGAGTATGTTTAACTCAGAATTTTTTGAAATGAGGTTAAAGCTTTTTCTTTTTAACCCATATTGTACAGCTTCTTATTTTGCTCTCTTAGATGAAATTAGGAAGCACTTCTCATGAAAAATACCAACATGTGATTCATTTTAACCTTTGGGAAGAACGAAAATGATATGTAGCAATAAGAGCTTGAAATTTAATTTTTTTAGGGCCCCCGTCCAGCTTTGTTTGTGCCTGAAGTTTCATTTGAGTTGCTGGTCAAGCGGCAGATCAAACGCCTGGAAGAGCCGAGCCTCCGCTGTGTGGAGCTGGTTCATGAGGAAATGCAGAGGATCATTCAGCATTGCAGCAATTACAGTACCCAGGTGACTGAGAAATGGAACCGGTTCAGAGTCAGTAGTAAAAGACACAATAGCAGTTTCATGGGGTGGGAGGAAATATGTAAATAAGATGGGCTATAAGTTAAAATATGCAGTTCCCTTAACTAAAAGTGGTTTGAAATAGCATATTTAAATGTAGATTCCAAATCTAATTCATTATTTCAGTGATTATTTAATTTCCCTTTAAACAAAATAGACCGTTATACTTTTCCTTCTTCTACCATTTATAGGAGCTGTTGCGGTTTCCTAAACTTCATGATGCCATAGTTGAAGTAGTGACTTGTCTTCTTCGTAAACGGTTGCCAGTCACAAATGAAATGGTGAGCTATTATTTCACAAATCATCACTGTAGTTACTGTTAATAAAAATGTTTTTGTACAGCATTATGATTAGAGATTAGATGTAATGTGTAATTTGTGAAGGGGAAAATAAAGTGGATTTCAGTCTTATTTCAAAAGAAATTTCAATAATTCTGACACAAAGTGTATTTTTCTTCATATTTTAATCATTGTTAGTCTGCAGCCACAGGTTTTCATGACAAGTGAGTTATTGAGGTTTATGAGTAGCTTTGTTGTTATGTTGAACACTGATCTAACAGAAAGTTTTATCTGAGCCTTTATAGCAAGCTCTTATTTTAACTATGATTTGTCCACTTCTACAGTGTGCTTGTTTGATGACCTAATACTTTAATATCATGGTTGCTTGCTTTAATTTTGTGTGTTGCTGCTATCCTTTAAAATGATGTAAATGCTGAAATTCATAGAAAAACAACAACAAAAGAAATATAAACATGTGAAATTGCCCTTTGACTGGGGTTTGTTTTTTGTTTTCCTTTCTGATTACTAAAAGTGCATTAGGGTCTCTCTTGGCTCAGGATGGCAAGCCCCGAAGGAGGTTCACTGAGAGGACAAAAGCATCCTTGGAAATAGAAAATGTTAGTGCTGCTAATTTTCCCGAGCAAGCATAACCCCCAGGCGACCTCAGACTCTACCCACTCATGTCACAGAATTGTTGGAATTTCATTTGAATAGATCCTTTTCACCTGGTTCTTGACCTTTTAGTGCTGTTCTGATACCTGGCATTTGTCAGGACAGTGCAGATGAAGTTACTGTAATCTTTCTGCAATACTGAAGTTAAATTAATTTCAACCTTCCTTTTTGATTATTGTCCCACTAGGATTTTGAACCCCATGTAATCTGTACTAATAATAGCCTAGGTGGTCGTTACGCCCTCACACTGTGATGCCCTCACGCCGTGATAATCCCACAATCCATCACCAGGAGGCTTTGTGCGCAGCGGGTGTGCATGGATGGGTGGAGACTTGACGCTGCATGTGTGGCATGGAGGCGGGGCCCGACGGCCATTCCGCATGGCCAGGCCTGGGGGTCCTGTGGTCCCGTGAGGCGTGGAGGTGGGACCCCTGGCTCCGGCCTACCTCTTTGGGGCAATCCATCGAGGAGCCCTGGATGGGTGTGCGGGGCCTACCTCTTTGGGGGATCGATCGCGGGGCTCCCGCACTGTGAGAAGGCACAGGCCAGGCTGGGGGAACACCCCCCCCCCCACCACCCAGTGCATGAACTTCGTGCACTGGGCCTCTAGTTTATATTTAAACTAGGTGGTTCACAATTAAGATTAATTATTCATTGCCTCAGGTCTTTAAATGTATTCTTCACCTAAAGTTCATATCTTTATATCTAGTTATGAAATGTTTTCTTAATGTTGAACCTGACCTAAAACTTTGACTTGGAATAATGAATGATCTGAGGTTTTAATACCAAACTTCATTAAGCTTTGGAACTTAGATTTGCATATGGTAGGTAACATTTTTTCCCTAACAGAATACTTCTAACTACTTTAATCATTCCCCGGCCTCAGAAATGCAATCTCAGATGCTGAAATAGAAATAATTCAAAAGATAGAGCAAATTATTATTTGGCATAAGATTTATCAGTTTGGGTATAATTCTCAGATATTTATTTAGGCATCAGTTTCCTATACTTTTTTTAGAATTATCTGTTTAATAAATTATATATATGTAGTTTCTTAAAGTAAAATAAGTTGGCATATTTTTGTATATAGCCTAATTTTATTTTTTTCTAGGTCCATAACTTAGTGGCAATTGAATTGGCTTATATCAACACAAAACATCCAGATTTTGCTGATGCTTGTGGGCTAATGAACAATAATATAGAGGTAAATGCAACTCGAATGATCATTTTTGAGAAAAAAAATGTAACTCAGTTATATCAAATATATTGAGCATGGGGTAACTATAAAATATGCCTGTACCATATTATTGTCTGTTATATGCTAAACAGTATGCCAAGGGTATTATATTCTTAAATTTAATTCTCAGAACCACCTGGAGGCATTCTTCTCGTTTTCTGCTTATGAAACTGTAACTCAGAGAATCTGGGTTTCATTGATTTAGTGTTGAAGAACTGCCTGGCTCGACTGTGGTAACTGTTGTTGCAGTTTATTCAGGTTGAAGTGCGTAAAACAAAGTGAATGTTTAAAATTGTTTTCATCTGGCTCTGAAAGCTGTGAAAGAAACATTCCAAGATTTACTACGTTATAGTAAGTTTGGAAAAGCAGAGTACTCTTTTCACTGGGATGGCTGCATTTCATGGATCTTTTTTTCCATTTGAGGTTAATGTAGCAGTTACATAAGACCTCAGATGGAGCCTCGGCTGGTGGATATATGGCAACTGATTTGATGCTATTTTTCTCTGCACTTTTATCCAAGAACAGTAAATTTTTCTGCTACTCCTTAATACAGTAGGACCTCACAGACCCTTCTATATCAAATTTCCTCTTAAGTATATGCATGAAAAGAATATTATAAATGTGGAATTTGGGAAATGGGGAGACCCTGGGTTATGACTTCAACCTTTTGGTTAAACTAACAGATGAGGAATCTGAGACCCACAGATGTAACAGCTGTTGCTTTAGTGCCTGTTTTGCTGGGCACTGTTGGAGGAAACAAGCACCTTCTCTTTAACAGGTACAGGGAACTGTTTATTAGCTGAAGTGACTACTGTTGTCAGAAAATTCTAAAGTGCACATGAGTAAGGCCCTCAAGTTAAACACTGGAAAAGTAGGCTAGAAAATAGTTACGTTAAAATTAGCATGTAGACACTATGTTAGGATAGGATTTAGTTACTGTAGCATTGAAACCAACTTTATGTAAAATTGTGTCTGGAAGTCTTTGTAATTACAGACAAAGTCATTTATGATATTTAATTCTGTTCAGTATTTTTCTACAAGTAAGTATATCTCTGGTTTTAATGACTCTGCACTGAAGAACTTTATGTGACTATTCTCATTTAATCTTTACAATAACCCTATGAGAGTAGATCGTTGGTGACCTGTGCAGTTATTAACAAAGCAAGAAAGCCATGACTGTTGGGCTATAGGCCAGCTAAGGTCATAACTTCTTGGTAACAGACTAGGGCAGTGATGGCAAACCTATGTATGACACGCGTGTCAGAGGTGACACGCGAACTCTTTTTTTGGTTGATTTTTCTTTGTTAAATGGCATTTAAATATATAAAATAAATATCAAAAATATAAGTCTTTGTTTTACTATGGTTGCAAATATCAAAAAATTTCTATATGTGACACGGCATCAGAGTTAAATTAGGGTTTTTCAAAATGCTGACACGCCGAGCTCAAAAAGTTCGCCATCACTGGACTAGGGTGAGAATTTCTGGTCTTTGGATTTCCCTGCCTTTTGCTTTGTGCCCCTCTTCAAAATGTACATTTTGATGTGTTAACTTAATCACTCCCATGGGGGAGAGGGGGAAGAAAATGGGTCAAATTTCAGTCAGAAAATTTTATTAGCCACAAAACATCATTGTGAAGCTTATTAACTTTAAATTTTTTGCAAGTTTGAGAGTATTCATGAAATGCTCTCAGTTTAGCAACAGTTTTAACTGCTTTCCTGTTATATTTGCTGCTGCCTGCGAGTCATTATTAATGCCCACTTCCTTATATATTTTCATAGTCTTGCACCTATCATGGTGCTTGACATGTAACAGTTTCTTTAGCTACTTGTACTAGTTACTTTGATATTAGCAAACTAGAAGAATGGGCAATTAGTCCATTAAATCAGCCAAGTTACCGAAAGGACTATCGGTTTTCAACTCTGCATTTATATTCTGGAGAAGGTTTAGGGTAAAGAGAATGAACCATTCTTAAAGGATAACCTTCACCACAGATATTTCTAAAAGGTATGGTTTTGTGTGTGGGAATTGTAGGAATATCACACAAAGCTTATATTTCATGAGATTCAATCCATGGCCCCTCATTTTAGAATCCCTGGTACAGGGGAGCCACTGTTACTGACAGTTGTATTGTATCCCTCAGGTGTGTTGGGGCAGAAAAAAAAAAGATTGAGAATCATTGGGTTAAATGATTTGTTTGTTTTAAAATATAATTATGGCATGAGTTCCAACAGTGAGAGGATATACTGTAAGTTATTCCATACTTTTCAATTAAGCTGAACATTTTTGAGTAGGCTTATATCTCAATGCTCTGATAATCACTTTTTTTTTTTGCTTGTTTGTTTTACAGGAACAAAGGAGAAACAGACTAGCAAGAGAATTGCCTTCAGCTGTATCACGAGATAAGGTAAAAAACAATTTTTAAAGCTTAGTCCTATTAGGCAAAGATGGATTGGTAAGCCTCAGAATATTACTCCTAGGAGTAATTTTTTCTTTTTCTCCCTTTAATATTCCGTTGGATCTATTTCCTTCTTTGAGTACAGGTATACAAGTTTAAAAAAGGCTTTGAACAATTTAAAGATAATGGTATTTTTACAGAGAACAGGTTGATGGTTGCCTGAGGGGATGCGGAGCTGGGTGAAAAGGTGAAGGGACTGAGAGGTACAGATTGGTAGTCACAAACTAGTCATGGGAATGTAAAGTACAGCATAGGTATGTAATCAGTAATACTGTAAAACTATGTACGGTGCCAGGTGGGTACTGGAAATATCTGGGGGAACTCTTTGTAAAGTATGATTGTCTAACCACCATGCTGTACACCTGAAACTTACAAGATAATACTGAATGTAAATTGTAACTGAAAAATAAAATTTAAAAGTATTTTTAATGCATAAAGGTGGATTTTAAGTGTCTAGCCTTATTTTTCTTAAAAATTCACATTGACTTTATCAACTTTGTAAAATTAGTTGAAATGACTAATGACTTTATTATAACAGGAAGGCTTTTTGGAGAGGGAGACAACAATATGCACATAACAGGTTAACACTTGAATAGTTGCATGTATAAAAATCCAATACCTCGAATTCTTTACCAGAAAAGATTTACCAAATTCCAAAACTAAAAATGAAATTTTTGGATTTGGATTTTCCTTAGGTATGCATCTGAAAAAACCCTTTAACAAAGGTGACATTAGTACAAGAAATAAGGCAGAATGAACATTAATTTTATGACCCACGATTACTTTTGTTTTTCATGTTACTTTATTATTTTGATACAGATGGGAAAATTCACATTTATAGAATGTTTCTGAATGCATTTTGGCATCCTTGATTTTTTTCCCTGCATTTTTTGCCTTTAGTCTTCTAAAGTTCCAAGTGCTTTGGCACCTGCCTCCCAGGAGCCCTCCCCTGCTGCTTCTGCTGAGGCTGATGGCAAGGTCTGTTCTGATTCTTGGTCTAAGCCTGCATGCCTAGTTGTTTGGTTCTACATAATCATCTGAAAACAGTACACTGAAAAACAATATTAATATGGGCTATATATAACAATGTATATTTCTAAAAAGCTTTTGCTTGCAATATAGAAAATGCATACAGAAAAAGAAGTTAAAGAGGAAATTATTCTGCACTTTTTGACTTTCAAGCCATTGATAATGAAATTTTGCTTGTTAAACTGCATGTTTTAACATATCTTTTAACAGTTAATTCAGGACAGCAGAAGAGAAACTAAAAATGTGAGTCTTGCTTCAGAATGGCAATGTTGGTTCTCACTGAAACACTGTTTCAAAACCATTGAAGAACCTGTCTGTACAGTGGCATCTAACTCGTTGTCTGTTATGTCTTTAATGTTGCTTTTATCTAACTAACCCCTTTAATTCTAGTTTTAATGTTGTTTTAAGTAATAACAATAATAGTATTTCCCACTGTTTTCTGTTACTGTCGAGAATAGTTTTGAATTTAATATTCTGGTTGGGAATTAAGGTTCCAGAGATGGAAACTGTACTTTTGGATATTTGAGATCTGTGTAGTACTGATGGGTAATCTCTCATGCTCTTTCTTATGCTTCCATTCAGTTTGCACTTGTCACCCACCCTATATCTGTGGCTTAACATAAGTCTTAGCAGCTTAAGCACATTAATACAACTAGGGACTTGGAGAGTCTGAGACTTGTTGATTCCTGATCATCTTTTTAGGGGGAAATTATTAATCGGCAAATTTCAGAACCATTCGTCTGGTTATTCTGCCACTTGGCTCCTTTCTTTATTGTCCAGATTAAGATTCTCAACTTCAAATAAAACCTGATAAATGTCTTGTTTTCTCTGTCCACTGTGCTCAGACCTTACGAGAACCATCTAACATCTAAATCATTGCTTACTATTTCACTCATGGCATCACCCTGAATTTGCTTACTTAAGATTTTATTTGTTATACCATTCATGTACAGTTAACATTTTAAAATTAATGTGTAAATATACTGCCTATATTTAGGTAAAGCTGATCTTAACTAACAGATAATTTTGGGTCAGAAGAATACCCAAACTGACTTTTTAAACAGTTGTCATAACACTCACTTTTCTATTAAGTTTATATAAGCCATTTTAATTAATACCTATAAATTTTGGTTGTCGTTTTGGAGTCTAAGATCTTAAAGAGCATCTGATCTCTTAAATGTTGATGAACTACTATTTTTCTCATTTTCCTAGTAATTTTTCTTTGAGAAATCAAGGTTAAAAGTAGTTGTGATTAATGGTAGCACTAGATTTCTTTCAACAGATCCTTTCTCAAGGATACAGATAATTGAGGGAACCTGTGTGTATTTATGTCACATTTTAGGCAGCTTAAAGTCACTAAGAATCATGGGTATATTCTTGTTTCATTAAAAAGTCTCTATTTTTACGATATTTTGTTGACTAAATGTAAAGTAACTTGAGTTCTTAGAACTTTTGGAGAGATCATAGTTCAACAGTGTTTAAGGTTACTTTGCAGAAATTAAGCTGAGTGGTAGTTCTGTGTTTCCTGCTTTTAATAAGCAGTCTTGTTTTTAAGGGCATCTTATATTTTTTTCTATAACCTAGTATAAGAGGGTTTGGAAAAAAGGAAAACCTTTGAAAAGCTAGCAAATGCTAAAGAAGGCCATACATGCCACCCCATCTTTCTGACCTGTTATACCTCCAGCTGGGTATTGGATGTGTGTTCGCCTTGACTGTTGTCAAAGAAAACGACCTTTGTTTAGGTATGATCAGATCTAATATGGTTGGTAGAGATTTTGGAGCATATGGTGTGTGTGGGGTTTTTTTTTTTTAGGTTTTATCTGGAGGCGGTGGGGTTGGAGATGCTGTTCAAGAACCAACAACAGGCAACTGGAGAGGAATGCTGAAAACTTCAAAAGCTGAAGAGTTATTAGCTGAAGAAAAATCAAAACCAATTCCAATTATGCCAGCTAGTCCACAGAAAGGCCATGCTGTGAATCTGTTGGATGTGGTAAGCCATGAGAATTTGATTGAGGACTAATAAGATAATTACTAGGAAAACTATTAAAGACAAAAGGAACTAAAAGTCTCAAAAACTCAATGAATTTTGAATGCCAAATATTGCCATTTCAAAATGACACAAAAGTGCTATTTTTCTCTCATCCCATTTAGCCGGTTCCTGTTGCACGCAAACTATCTGCCCGTGAGCAGCGAGATTGTGAAGTTATTGAACGACTCATCAAATCTTACTTTCTTATTGTCAGAAAGAATATTCAAGACAGGTCAGTAGTACATGATGTAAATCAGACTGCTGGATGATTCTGTGATCTGTTTTGTAAATTCATGCATTTTTAAAATTTTAGGTTTTTATTCTAAATCAAATGGATCATCTTGTTTTGTTTTGCAGTGTGCCAAAGGCAGTAATGCATTTTTTGGTTAATCATGTGAAAGATACTCTTCAGAGTGAGTTAGTAGGACAGCTGTATAAATCATCCTTATTGGATGATCTTCTGACTGAATCTGAGGACATGGCACAACGTAGGAAAGAAGCAGCTGATATGCTAAAGGTATTCCTGTTACTTTATTTAAATATCTGTTAAAAATGCATTCTGATTCTTGAGTGCAACTATGGTCTTCATATGATGTTGGTAATTATTAGAGTCTCAGATAGATACTGGTTAGTATAAATCAACCACATAATAGAATTATAATTTTTATCTTCTTTAATGCAGGCATTACAAGGAGCAGGTCAAATTATTGCTGAAATCAGAGAGACTCATCTTTGGTGAAGAGAACTACGTAAGACTGAGACTTTGTTGACTCGAAAGTTACTGCCTACTTGAGTAGATTTTTATTTATAAACTCCTATGTATTGCAATGGTATGAACTGCTCATGTGAAGACTGGCTATACACTGAAAACTGTACTCTGTATTACAGAATGAAATCACACAATCCAAATAAATGGCTGTTTCTAAAGTTTCCCAGTATATATAAAATACATCAACTCTTTCTTGTGATAGTTTCATTTGAACTTAAAAAGAAATGGTAATGTTCTCATTGTACAAGCAGCTTACCCGTGTAATCTGTTAGTAGTCTTAACGCTGCTACCACAGTCCTTCAAGAAGAACGCACCAAGACATTTCATACGACTGTACTGCATGCATTATATAAGCTGATCTGGCTTTGAAAGATGCGGGTTGACAAGTTACTCATAGTCACTGTATTCCACCTGTCCTTATTAGTTCTATCTCTGCAACCTTTGATGTGTTAGTCAGAAGGGTGGATGTACAGAGGATCTCTAACAATGACAATGATGCAGTGTGCATAATGGGTAGCCACAGAGCCCTTCCATTTCTTGGTCCACATTGCCCTAGTGCATTAAAATATCTGATTCTTACCCAAACCTAGAAGCACGTACTACATTTTCCTGTATTAAAAACAACCACCTACACTTGATTTTATAGTAAGACTTAGAGGCACTAAAAAAATTCAGATATATCTTAAAATTGCGGCACTTAACACCATGCTCTTACTTGGAGGGGGGACATAAAACCAAATTCTGTACTAGATCAGTAAGTATTAGATGATAATGGTTACTTTTGCTTCACACCAGCAAAATTAGCATAGAGGTGTGACAATACTGGTGGAGCCTTATTTAAAAAAAACAAAAAACCATGCTGACACACTCCTAATGGCTTATAGACAACTAATTTGCATTCAGGAGTGAGGTTTAGAACATACATTTTATTAAAATTCCTCAGGTGATTTTTGATATGAATTACATTATAAATGTTAAGATAATGGTCAAAATTCTTAAGGCATCTAGCAGATATTAAAATTTCTTTTTAAGTTAAAATATTTATGAAGGACTATTGACAATATAAATATATCTGTTAACTTTAGGTACCCATTTACTAAGAAACAACAGGCTCACCAACTTATCTCAAACATAAAAAAACCCAGATTCAGATCTTGATAGAATACATCATATCAAAATGTTTGTTAGTGCACTTTAAAATCACTCTGCCATCTTTAAACATTAGCTTTGAATTATACCCATCCATGTTTACTTACTTTAGACAGATTAGATAACTACTGTTTTAGCCTTTTGAATTTATAAGGGGGGAAAAAACCCTTCTAACGCATCTTTCTCCAGTATATCAAACAGATTTCCAATTAAAAAATGTTCCCTTTAAAGACATGCTATGGTAATGCACTTTCTAGTACTACATACCTTGTACTAGTACAAAGAAAAATAGGCAAGAGAGGTGTGGCAAGAGAAACCTTTGTTGGCTCTAAACTGGGTGAAGTTCTGAAATGTGGAGATGATCTATGACATTTATAATGGATACTTGTATGTTCTTGCTGTGTAAATAAAATTGCTGGTATGAAATGACATTAAAGTTTATCAATAAATGAATTCTTCCTCACTTTACTCCCAGAAAAAGATTTAGATAAACTCTAGCTTTTTAACTTAATAAATCTAATACAGTGTATATTGTATCAAAGTTTTGACTTTCTTACTAGATTCTAACAATTCACTGAAGTATTATTACATCTCCATTTTTGCATATAAAGACAGTGACTTTCTCTAATCCAGGTAGCAAATGGCTAGAACTTGAACATTAAAGCCACTCTTTGCTGCCTGTAAGGTTTTCTAGAGTAAATTTGGTTATGAACCATTCTGTATGTTTGTGCCTTTCACTTGATCCTCAGGGAAATGGATTTGTCATATGTGGAAATTTAAGTTCTGGAGATTTAATTTGCCTAAACTATGTAGAGCTTAACTAAGTCTTGATAGGAAATCCTTTAAATTTGACCTGAAAACTTCCCTTACCCGAGTATCTTTTGATATTCTCATATAATTGGATAGTTGGTATAACATAATATTTGCCTCTTTTACTTCTGTGGTTACTTAAGTTTTCAGTTTATCTCAAGTTGTAATCTGGTGGGGGACAGAAGCTGAAGCTTAAAACTAATTTAAAAGTTTTTAAATTTATAAAATATTGCTACCTCAGTAGTTTAACAAAGTAAGGCGGTGAGTAAATTTAGTTCCACCGAAACACAGGTAAGGGAATGGAAAATAATTAGAAACTTTCTGAAAAGTCAAGTACTGAATTTTAATCTTTTCTAAGAACTGCATTTGGTTCCTAAACAACAACAAAAATCAGTTTCCAGTACTAGATTTCGCATTTCTAATGTGGATGCTAGAGGCACTGCTGGTTTTAATACAGACACTAGCGAGATCAGTGAGA
This sequence comes from Myotis daubentonii, assembly GCF_963259705.1. Classification (NCBI taxonomy): domain Eukaryota; kingdom Metazoa; phylum Chordata; class Mammalia; order Chiroptera; family Vespertilionidae; genus Myotis; species Myotis daubentonii. The sequence continues at coordinate 40,448,441 of NC_081841.1, forward strand.
TATATATACTTGATATAAAAGTATCTGCAATTCCTTAGATTACCTCTTTTTCATTGTTCCTCATGTCCAAAAAGGAGAGCAAGATAGGATTGGAAAGACAGCGTTTTTTCATAAAGTATAATTTTTAAAACATACTAACCCTGGAAACCATGGTTTTCTATGGTGGTCCTTAATGTTTAAGGATCAAGAAATAAAATCCCATCATTTACACAAACAACTTATTAACCAACCTATATAAATAATGAAATTACTCACACTGTGAGGCCTAGAGTATATACTCCATTCTCTGCTGACTGGCATAAGTGAAGGAATGTTGAGTTCTGGAGCCAACCTTTAGTATGTCTTGAGAATGAATGGCGGTAAGTTTGAGTCATCAGAAGGATTTTTCATCATAGTTGAAGCCATTTTATAATGTAGAAATTCCTTTTTCCTATTTTAAGTAATGAAAGTCCATTCTTAAGAATATGTTGTCCAACAACCAAAACACTCTCTGGATTTGTTACTTGTCTGTGATTTATACTGACTCCGCCTTCTGTTATCATCCGATACCTAAAAACAGAAATATTTAGTAACTATATAAATCCAATCACTGTTGATCTTTCCCCATAATACAGATACATCATTATTGTATTTCATGTAAATTTCAGGGGCTCTCCAGTTGAAACCTTTTAGCACTAAATCACTGAATTTATCTTCACTTTCACTGGATTATGTCTCCTTTTAATGTTCTTCTAAAGGAGGTTTAAGGCATAATAGGCTTCTTGTTTCCTAGTGAAAAAGAGCTGGGATATCTCATCTCTTGATAGAATTGTTTAGTGCAGTGGTTCTCAGCCTTTCTAATGCCGCGACCCTTTAATACAGTTCCTCATGTGGTGGTGACCCCCAATTTCATTGTTACAAATTCAACATAATTAAAGTATAGTGATTAATCACAAAAACAATATGTAATTATATATGTATTTTCTGATGGTCTTAGGCGACCCCCGTGAAAGGGTTGTTCGACCTCCAAAGGGGTCGCGACCCACAGGTTGAGAACTGCTGGTTTAGTGGGTTTCATGATAAAGTGAATTGGAATAATGGATCACTTTCTGGAGGGTACCCCCTACCTTGGGGAGAAAAATCACAGAAAAGAAACTTCCAGGACATCGCTGCTTTTAATGAGATACAAGTGACTACAGGAAGTCCTCACTTAATATTGTTGATAGGCTCTTGGAAACTGACTTTAAGTGAAGCAACATTTAACAAAACCAATTTTATCATAGGCTGAATGATAACAGAGCTAAGTTCCTATGGCATATTTCTGGTCACAAAAATATCACAAAACTTCTAACTACAGACTCCGAACACTTCTAATATTAAACACTGAAATAACTGAGCTATATATACATTTAAGATCAATAAAAACGAGATGAATTTTCCAACCCCCTAATGCCAATTCAGGGTTGCACGTGGCTGGAGCTTTCCCCAGCCCAGCAGCTCAGAGTGCAAAGGCAGGCACCAACTGTGGACAGGACGCCCTTCCATTGTAGGGCATGTGTGTGCACATGCATGTGCGTGCGCGGGCACACACACACACAGACTCATTCAGACTGGGACAATGTAGACACGACTCGTGCACATCTCTGGGATGTGGGAGGAAACCGGAGTCCCTGGGAACCCCCACAAAGACATGGGGAGATCATGCAAACTCCACACAGTGGGCCTGGCCAGAAACTGTCCTGTTTTTTTCTCATCATAATGAAATAACATTATTTGAGGACCTGCTGTTACAGTATTAGCTACAGAGATTTTTAAGAAACTTGCTTATGAAATTGGAAAACCCTTGCAAATTACATTTTGAATATATGCAAATAAGGGCAAATTTTGTTAAGACAAAGCAAAACTTCTTTAAAAAGCTGGCTAATTTCAGAAATACAAAATCAATACACTAATAAATTTTTGCTGGCCTATGTAATTAGCTTTTATTCAAGTTATTTATGCAATTCATTCAATAAACATTTACAGAGCTCTACTATGCACTAAATGTAAATAGAATATAGCAAACTAGTGGAGAGAGGCAAACAAATGAACATTCTGACACACTGATCAAATGCTGTCATGAGCTAGTAACTAGCTCTAGAAGTGCACCGAGGGGTGGGGATTGGAAGTTTTCCTCTAAGAAGAGTCACTGAAACTGGGAGTAAGTTGCAATTATTTTCACGAAAGTGAGGAAACATGGGAGTAGCCAGAAGGAGGTGAGATTTCAGTAGAGGGCTAGCGCATGAAAGGCCTTGGAAGTCTTTGCAAGGCAAATCTCGGTTTTATCTGAATATGTTACCAAAGTTAAGAAATTACTATGCATGGTTTTAGCTCAACAGTAAATGATTTAATATTTAGGAACAAATTTTCTCTTACAAAGAGTTATTTTAAGCTGTTTGCTATTATTTCCAGATCATGGTCTACATTTTGTTTAAAAGCACAAGCTTATACAATCTAAAAAATGTTAAGTATTACTTAGAACTCTGGCTAACTCAGATATGGTGACATCTTAAGTAGCAGTAAAACTTTTGTTATCAGTAAATAAACCACTAGAACAGTTTAGAAGGAAATGAAAAATGCTTCCACAGGGAGGAAAAGACTTAGAACCGCTGACTCACTGTGGAGAAGTGCATGATACCACCCTCAGTTCAGTGAATATTAACTAAACTAGCATATCAGGAAATCAATATGGTGGAGTGGCAGGTGATACAAAGAGAGACAATGGATATTTACTCCTTATAGAGAAATCTAAGCTCTTTAGGATAGAGGCAAATAATACAGAATAATTAGCGGGAAAAACACACCCACCAACTATAATATAACAAATGTCCTTCATAACCATGAACATGGACTGATAACTGTTTGACTTATGCTAGAACTCCTGTAGGTGAGGGACCCAGGGTCTTTTGGCCAACTAATGCTTCTACATCAGTTTCATTTATAAATGGGTAAGCATCAAATAATTTTATGGTTGGAAAACACATATATAATTACATATTGTTTTTGTGATTAATCACTATGCTTTAATTATGTTCAATTTGTAACAATGAAAATACATCCTGCATATCAGATATTTACATTACGATTCATAACAGTAGCAAAATTACAGTTATGAAGTAGCAACGAAAATAATTTTATGGTTGGGGGTCACCACAACATGAGGAACTGTATGAAAGGGTTGCAGCATTTGGAAGGCTGAGAACCACTGTTCTCAGACCAACATAACTCCTAGAAGAAATGAGACACCATTAATGAATTCTCAGGAAAACACGCTGTGGAAACACATGCTGTGAATTATACCATTTAATAGTGAATCAACTGTGAATCTGAAAGTTACGCAATCTTACCCCCGGGGACCATCTGGAATGGCATTTGCTTTGCGGCATGTATCTAGGACGCTTGTTCCAGGGTCAAGAACTAATTCAGAAAATGAAGCTTCTTTAAACAACTCTTTTAACTCTTGATCAGACATGACCTCCAGTGCATCTACGCTACTGTGATAAAGGGCTTGTGTACACCTGAAAAACAGTTTGAGGACAACATCATGCGACTGCTTATTCAGATACACATTCTAATACACAGTAACCAATTATGAAGTCCCCACTACGTTCTAGACTGAAAGTTTCTGAAACAGCAACATTTACCTGGTATAATTTATCAACTTAATTCAGGATCGTCTTTTTTTTATGATAAAGAGAGGCTATCTGAAAGCGACTATAGCCCACACTGACAATCCTTAGCAGTGAAGGACAACTCGAAAGCAGTGCGGCTCTAAATTTTCCCAAGTCTGCTATTAACTAAAGAACTTCATCAGTGTTCATTATTGGGAAAGGCCACCTTTTGGCAGAATCCAGCCCTTCCTGTCCATGAACCAGCTTCGTGACTTCCGCAGCAAGCCGTTTCTGAGGACCCCGCTTTTCTGGCTCTTTGACGTGCAGCTGCATGATGTGGTCGATCTCCGGAAGGGGCAGAAAAGTGAAGAGCCTCAGGTACCTTCGGGACAAAAAATAAAGTGTTACATTTAGATCACATACCTAGTTTTTACCTCTGGCTCCCTTTACTTTTAAAATTATTCTTAATTGTGAAACATAACAATTATGCAGACATGTACTGGACATAAGACAATCATACACATGCCACCCAGATGAAGGTGTTACTATTTTGCCATCTTTGTTTCAGATCTTTATTTATTTACTTATTTTTTTAACAATTTTTTTTAAAAAACCTGATTTTAGAAAAAGAAGGGAGAGGGAGAGAGAGAGAAACATCAATCAGCAGCCTCCTGCACACCTCCTAATGGGGATCGAGCCTGCAATCCAGGCATGTGCCCTCACTGGGAATCCCATGCTTGACCTCTGGGTGCATGGGATGATGCTCAATTAACCGAGACACACTGGCCAGAGCATGATCTTTCTTTCGTTAAAAGTCACAAAATAACAAAGGTATAGATGAAGGCCCCAGCCCCATCATATTCTCCTCTTGCCCCCAGAGATAATCACCAATCTAAATTTGTGTGCATTCTTCCCAAACATGTTTTTATTTTACGCTTTTGTTTTTCATGTATGTGTGTATTATATTTTGTGTTCACCATCCAAAGTCAAGTCTCCTTCCATCACTATTTATCCCCCTTTTACCTTCTTCACCCCGCCCCCACATACCCCTTCCCCTCTGGTAATCACCATACTATTGTCTGTATCAATGAGGTGTTTGTTTTTTCTTAATTCCTTTCACCTTTTCCACCCAGTCCTCATAACCCTCCCCTTTTAACAGCTGTCAGTTTATTCTATGTATCTATGAGTCTGTTTCTATTTTGTTTATTTTGTTCATTAGATTCCACACATAAGTGAAATCACATGGTATTTGTCTCTCTCTGGCTCATTTTACTTAGCACAATACTTCTGCAGGTCCATCCATGCTGTCGCAAAAGGTAAGATCTTTCTTCTCTCTCTCTCTCTCTCTTTTTTTTTACAGCTGAGTAGTATTCCACTGTGCAAATGTACCACAGCTTTTTTATCCACTCATCTACTGATGGGCAGTTGGGCTGCTTCCAAATCGTGGCTATTGTAAATAACGCTACAGTCTTCTGAATCAGTGTTTTGTATTTCTTCAGACATAGTCCCAGAAGTGGGATCACTGGGTCGTATGGCAGTTCTCTGTAGGCCTTAGGTTTCTTTTGGGTAAAAGCAAGACAATGGGATTTTGATTTTTTACGTTTCTGCCAGAGATCTAGTATAAAGTGTACTTGAATAAAAGTTTATCTATATGTGGGAGAACACATATTGGCAATGTAGGTATCATATATGATTACTGTGAAAAGAAATATAAAGAGCAGCTTAGTAATTGATCAATTTTTAATGTTGCATTAATGAAAAATGCTGTCCATGATACTGTTTTTTGGTAGCTACGTGACTATTGAATTTGTGGTCAACTAAACTTCATGGAGAAATTTTTGCATCACTGGTATCCATATTATAAATAATTAGAACAAGAAATGAGGAATTAACCAATTCTATTCATCCTTAAATTTTGATTCTGATATATTCCTTCTAAATGTGTCATCTTGTTAAGAGAAATGTCTGAGATGGATTTAACTGATGTGTTCAGAGCATTTCACCCCAAAGCAGCAGAATGTAAATTCTTTTCAAGTGGACACAGAACATTTTCTAGGATCGATCACATGTTAGGATATAAAACAAGTCTCAATTCATATCAAGCACCTTCTTTGACCATAATATGAAACTAGAAATCAATCACAAGAAAAACACTGAAAAACATACAAAGACATGAAAACTAATTAACATGGTACTAAACAATGAATGGGTTAACAATGAGGTCAAGGAAGAAATCAAAAGATACATCGAAACAAACAAAAATGAGAACACAATGGCCCCAATCTATGGGATACAGTGAGAGCAGTCCTACGGGGGAAACTAATAGCATTACAGGAAATTAGAAAAATCTCAAACAATCTAATTTTACACTTAAAGAAATTAGAAAACAGTAACAAAGTCCAAAGTGAGTAGAAGGAAGGAAATAAAAGATCAGAGCAGAAATAAATAAATTAGAGTCTAAAAAAATACAAAAGATCAATGAAACCAAGAGCTGGTTCTTTGAAAAGATAAAAAGATTGATAAAGCTTTAACCAAACTCATTAAGAAACAGAGGACTCAAATAAATAAAATCAGAAATGAAAGACAAGAAGTAACAAGTGACTCTTCAGAAATACAAAGGATTGTAAAAAAAATTACGAACAACAATATATGCCTGCAAATTAAACAATCTGGACTAAATGGATATTCCTAGCAATTACTATATTCCAAAACTAAAGCAGGAAGAATCAGAAAATCTGAATAGAGAGATTACAACTAATGAAGTTGAAGCAGTAATAAAAAAACTCCCAACAAAAAGTCTTGGATTGGATGGCTTCACAAGTGAATTTTACCAAACATTCACTCAAAGGAGAACTACACCTATCCTTCTCAAACTGTCCCAAAAGACTCAAGAGGCGGGAGGACTCCCACGCTCCTTTTACGAAGCCAAAATTATCCTAATTCCGAAGGCCGATAAAGACACTACAAAGAAAGAAAATTATAAGCCAGTATTCCGGATGAACATAGCGCTAAAATCCTCAACAAAATACTAACAAACCAGAGGTAGCAATTCATCAAAGAGATTATATGCCATGATCAGGTGGGCTTTATTCTGGGCATGCAAAGCTGGTACAATATCTGCAACTCAATAAACGTGATACACAACATAACAAAATACAGAACAAAAATCGCACAGTCATATCAACAGATGCACCCACTGATAAAAATCCAGCACTCATTTTTGATAAAAATTCTCAGCAAAGAGGGAACATACTTCAATGTAATAAAGGCCATAGATAACAAACCACAAACAACATCATACTCAATGGCAAAAACCAATAGTGTTTTCCTTAAGAACAGAACGAGACAGGGAGGTCCACTTTCACCGCTCTTATGCAGCACAGTGCTGGAAGCCCTGGCCACAGCAACCAGACAAGAAGAAATAAAAGGCATCCAAATTGAAAAGGAAAAAGGAAAATTGTCATTATTTGTGACATGATACTGTATATAGAGAACCCTAAAGATTTCACCAACAAACAAACAAAAAACCTACACAAAAACCCTACTAAAACCGATAAACGAATTCACCAAAATAAATATCCAGAAATCAGTTGTATTTTATACACCAATAATGAACTATAAGAAAACAATCCCATTTACAATTGCATTAAAAAAAATACCTTGGAATAAATTTAACCAAGGATGTAAATGACTTGTGCTTGGAAAATGATAAAACATTGAAGAAAGGAATAGAAAAAGATATAAATAAGTGGAAGCATATACTGTAGTTCATGGATAGGAAGACTCAAAATCATTAAAATGTCCATACTATCCAAAGCAATCTATCGATTCAACATAATTCCTATCAAGATACCAATGTCATATTTCACAGAACTAGAACAAATATTCCAAAAATCCATATAGAACCACAAAAGACCTCAAATATCCTCAACAATCTTGAGAAAGAAGAACAAAATTGGAGGAACCATACTGTCTGATATCAAACTATACCACAAGGCCATAGTAATAAAAAACAGCATGGTACTGGCATAAAAACACATATACATCAATGGACCAGAATAGAGAGCTCAGAAACAAACCCATTCCTTTATGGTCAATTAACAATCTACAAAGGAGGCAAAAATGTACATGGGATATAGTCTATTCAAAGACATCCATCTTGAATAAACATATTGCCAATTGTACAGGGGTGGGCAAAGATTTATAGTTGTTCGTGTGGAAATAATAACACAACAATAAACTCTGTTTCATGTACTCACAACTGTGAACCTACTTTTGCCCACCCAGTATGCTACAGCTACGAGTGAACCAACTTGATAAGGCAGTAGGCCTCCCCCACTCATGAATTTCCCCTTTTGGAAAGCCCTGGATAACCTAGATAACTGACCAGTTGAGCTACCCCACGAAACCTTAGGCACCCCATCTCATCCCCAATAAAAGCAGAGCCCCTCTACACTCCCTCCTGGCTCTATCTGTGACCTCGCTGTTTGGCCCTCAGAGTGCCATGTATCCACGACTTGTAATAAATCTTGTTTTGCCAAAGATTCCAATGGTTGCTGCTCAGGTGCATCCCGCAATCATAACAAGGGCATGTTCAGCCACAACACTGTCGCAGAAATGTCTGTGGGAGCTCACCACAAGCAGTATGGGCCCAGGTGAGCACCCACGGGCATTTTTAGCCAATAATATCACTATCAATATGCCGAGACCAACACAACCATCAGCATCGTTGGCAGGACTACATGATTGAACTTGCAATTAACTGTGGGGCTAACTGACTAGCCTTGACTACCCTTTAGCCTAGACTAGCTTACTAACTGGTGTTACCCACTTGGAAATGCAGCCTGCTTGCTGGTGTGTGCTTTTGCATATTGCCTCTGCCATGTGTTTGTTGCCTGTGATATCTATACCAAAATGTCACTGCTGCCATAAAATTCAGTGATCACAGAGTAGTGCGATCAAGGCCAATGACCTAGCTAATATGTTCTGTTCCCATCGTACAGTTTTTAAAAAATAATTTTGAAGGGGCTTTATATCCATTTACACAGCTCCCAATGAGATAAACAACCCTGCAGATGCACATAACCTTTACTGCCAAGATTTAAACACCTGACATTGGAACGCTGCAGTTTTTGGCATTATACTGAGAGAAGCATACCCTCCGAGGAAGCAGTATGAGCAGATTTACACACACTTACACACCACCTACACCAACGTGGCTGGGCAACTGCTCCTCACAAGGTCCAAGGCTGAGCATCATCTGATTTGGGGCATCATGTGATTTTCTAAGTGCCGAGAAACCCCCCAACAGTCAAACATCAATCCTATATAATAAAAGCCTAATATGCGAATCAACCGAACAGCGGAACGACCGGTCGCTATGATGTGCACTGACCACCAGGGGGCATATGCTCAACACAGGAGCTGCCCGCAGGCCCCAGGCCAGCCAAGGAGGGTGCCAGCAGGGGCCCCCTGATCACCCCGCAGAGGGAGGTGACCGGTGGCAGCAGGCGGGGCTGGCCGGCAAACGGGCAGCGGCAGGGGGTGGGGTCAGCGAGTGGGTGGCACCAGGCCAGCCAAGGCGGGTGCCAGTAGGGGCCCCCCAATCACCCCACCAGTCACCCCACAGATCGGCTCTGATTGCCAGCCAGGCCTAGGTACCCTACCCATGCACGAATTTCATGCACCGGGCCTCTAGTTACTCACTATAAACTACCCACTACTGTCAAGTTCAACACATACTAGGCCTTTTCATGTTCTGAAAGCAACACATCCTTCATCTCTCACTGCTGACACAATCACATGGGATCAAATTTTAGAAACTAAGGCCCTGACTGGCCAGTACTACTCCACACCCAAGTTCCTATGATGCCCTGGATTAGAGATGCTTCACAATAGTAGCTTGGCAAAGCCACCAATGCCTCCTTGGTAAAATGGAAATGGTACCTTAAGGAGGGCTAAATCTAACGTCAAGGCCTTTCCAAATTACAGGAGAATGTGGCCTCCTGCATGCTCAGCCCCTTGCCCAAGAGCCTTGCAGTTGGTATCAATGCTTGTTTCCTCCTCCTCGGGCTGCTTGGGGAGCCCCTTGGGACCAACTGCCTCAGATGGGCAGGGAGTCAGTATTCTTCATCAGTGGCAGCTTACACCAGCGGTAGCCCACCGGTGGTCTGCGGACCACTGGTGGTCCTCGAGGTCCGAAAGGTTGGTGAGCGCTGGCTTACACAATGTAGCTCGCTGCAGGGCCATGGCAATCCACCCGACCTCCGGCATCTCTCTCTGGCTCAGCCCAATTGGCAGCACTTGTAGGTGTTCACCTAGCCCTCAAGGTAGCCATAGAAAGGGGCCTTTTGCAGATCCACATTTTCAGACTCCTGAGCTATTATCGCCTTATAGTTTGGTCTGGCCAATGGCTAAGGGACACTTTTCTTTTTTTTAAATATATTTTATTGATTTTTTACAGAGAGGAAGGGAGAGAGATAGAGAGTTAGAAACATCGATGAGAGAGAAACATCAATCAGCTGCCTCCTGCACATCTCCTACTGGGGATATGCCTGCAACCCAGGTACATGCCCTTGACCGGAATCGAACCTGGGACCTTTCAGTCCGCAGGCTGATGCTCTATCCACTGAGCCAAACCGGTTTCGGCCACTTTTCTCATATATAGACAAGCCCATTTGGGGTGCCCAGCTAGGGAAGGAGTCCCCAATTCCTATCATTGTTACTCTTGTTTCTGCTCATACTAACCGCTTTATGCCAGAAGACATTTTCAACAATATCGTAGACTCCCTCACTGAGCCCTCCACACTCTGCATGGTACAGACTTCTCAGGGTAGCAACCCTTCCCAACCAGCTTGAGAAATGGACTCTGTAATCTCAGCTCACTGAGGAATTCATGCCCTAACAACTTGGGCTCAAATGAGGGGACTTCTTTTCTCTTTTGTGGCAGCCAAAGTTGTGATAGACAATTGCATTTTCTGCTCCCAAACCAAACAATGGAAGCTATCTACATGAGGACATATTCCCTTGGGGAGATTGACCATGCTCCCACTAGCTGATTGATTTCATTGCCCGCTGCCCTCCTGCTGCGGCTTCCAGATATGCCTCCACAATCATTAGTTACACCAGACTCCCCTTGGGGACTCTCACTCATTGAGCATCACAACAGACACTCCTTAAATTACTTTCAGGCAAGTGGGTCCCAAAATGGACTGAACTCTTGCCAAAGCCCTCATCTTGCTTAACTCTCACACCCTGGGGAACTACATACCCCATATACCAACTATCATACACTCCTCCAAATCCCACTTTTGGTGTCCTCTGGGAGTCAAGCTTTTGCCTCCATGACAACATCCATTTATTTTTTCCTCAGGCTCATCTTCCCCTTTCTGCTATGCTTTTCCATCATCTTGCCATCTGCTTCACGTTGATGACTTGATTGAGGATGGGTAGTCCAATATGAGCCCCTCATCAATAAATGACCCCTAGCCCATGACCAAGACCCCAACTGGACAGCCACATGGGAGGGTCACCAACCCACTAGTGGCAACCACTCCAGAGGACCGCACCCCTAGTGAGATGGACTTATCACTAAAGAGGACAATGCTTCAGGTGATATCACCCCAGCTCAAGAGTTTGCCATCGGAGATGATTATGCCCCCTACACTAGAGATGACACCCCAGGGACATATCACCATGTCAGAGGCCTCACCACTTGCCCAAATGGCCCCACTCCCTAGTCCACCTCAAACTTGGAAAAATGCTTAAATGGAGACTATGACTTTCCAGGAACAATGGACTAAACGTATTGTTCTGACTCCATCAGGGGGCTCATTGGAATATTTTCTGAATCTGCCTACTGCACCATTGCATCAAATCTCCCCACTGTGGCAAGCTGAAATGTGCATTCGGAGCCAGACTGTTCCCCTGCTAGAAATACCACCAATTTAGACTGCTTGCCCTCACCTGTTTATTTCCTTACTAGAGGCCCAGCGCACCATTAGATCGTGTGGGTAGGGTCCCTAGGCCTAGCCTCCTGCGATCAGGGCCATTTTCTGCCCGTTCACCAGTCTCCAGGCTGAATGCCGCCTCTGCCGCCAGGCTGTCAGGCCGTTGGGATCACCAGCTCATCCCCGCTGCTTCGGGGCTCAGGCCTGCAGGAAATGCATGCTGGATACTTCACCTCCGTGTGTGTGTGCTGGGCTGGCCACTGATGGGACGTGCTGTCTGCTCGGGGCTGCTCACGCAAGGGCCGCCGCCACCGCCACTGCTGCTGGGGCTTGAGGTGCTGCTGATGGAGGCTGTGGGGTGCACCTATGACCTACCTGTCCTGGCGTGAGTGGCCCTGAGCGGGCAGCGCCTTCCATCAGTGGCCGGCCCGGTGCACGTGCATGGAGGTGAAGTTGTTGGCACCTGCTTTCCCACAGGCCTGAGCCCCCCGAGCAGCTGGTATGAGCTGGTGATCCCAATGGCCTGACAGCCAGCCCGGTCCTCCGGCCACCCACCGGGGTTCTCCCGTTCACCATCTGAGCCTGTGGGCCGGGGGGAGGGAACAAGAGGTCAGCAGTTCATCCCTCGCCAGTCGCGCCCGCCCCCACTTGAGGGTAGGGGGTGGGTGGGTGGGAGGGACCAAGAGGTGGTCAATGCCACCTCATGGCGACCGGTTGTTTGGTCATTTTGGTCGTGACACCTCTTGGCCTTTCATTATTATGATATTACATTCCTTGGGCAAGACATGTCACACAAGACAGCAATTATCCACTTTCAAAAAATGTTTTAGATAAATGGACAACTTCACAAATAGACACACCATTAATTTGACACATAGGGAAGTAAAGAGAAGATTGGGGATGGGAAGTCAGAGCTCAAATACAATAAACCCTCGATTTTGCAGACCTGGATTTAACAGACTTTGGATTTATTAGACAAAATCTGGTCCACGTGTCATATGTGAAAATTAACACCCTGTAAATTTTAAAATGCTTTTAACCAAGATTTGTTTATAATTACATTACAGGTTATTTTTTTGTTATTAATTCAGTTATTTTTAAATATATTTTACTGATTTTTTTACAGAGGAAGGGAGAGGGATAGAGAGTTAGAAACATCAATGAGAGAGAAACATCTATCAGCTGCCTCCTGCACACTCCCTACTGGGGATGTGCCTGTAACCAAGGTACATGCCCTTGACCGGAATTGAACCTGGGACCCTTGAGTCCGCAGGCTGACGCTCTATCCACTGAGCCAAACTGGTAGGGCCGTGGTGGTCAAACCGCGGCTTGCGAGCCACATGCGGCTCTTTGGCCCCCTGAGTGTGGCTCTTCCACAAAATACCACGTGCGTGCACGCACATACAGTGTGATTGAAACTTCGTGGCTCATGCGCAGAAGTCAGTATTTTGTGGAAGAGCCGGTATTTTGTGGAAGAGCCACACTCAAGGGGCCAAAGAGCTGCATGTGGCTCGAGAGCCGCAGTTTGCCGAGCCAGTTTGCCGACCACTGGGTTAGGGCAATTCAGTTATTTTTAATAAATTCTAGTGAGTACATATGTTGGAAAAAACACTAGTAATTTTGCCTACATAAATATTACGTATCTACAACAATAGTCTGTATATTTAAATCCAAGAGTCACTGCTTGTAAACAATGTTCAGGAATGATCACACCGAATCAAGCTTGGTAATTGGTTCTGATGTCGAATGGCATGACTTTCTGCAGCAGTTTTAACCGGTGCCAGCTGCTGTTCCCATGTGCGCTAGGCCACGCCCCAACTGGTGAATGCACACATTTACTAGACCTATTCAGTATAAATTTAAAATTACAATATATATGGAAAACTTTTCTGTGAAATTAAACTTTTCATACATAATTTTAATTACACAAACGTGTCTACAAAAGTAAAAACAAGTAAACTAATTTGTCAATTTCTAACACACACATTCGGAAAACCTACTTTATTATATACTGGACTTGCAGCTTTAATGGACACCCCTTCACCAGAATTTGTCTTTATTTATCAAGGTTTTACTGTACTTGCCAGATGCAGATCAGGATCTTGGATCTAAGTTTTCTAGCAACCACAGTGGTTTTCTGCCTTAACCAACAAAAGTGTTTAACTTCAGGACAGTTAAAGTTAATGTTCTGTGTTGTAATTGTTTATGCCTTTAATAGAATCTAACTTAAAACACAACAACCAAGCATACAGAGAGATTCAATGCTAAAACTGTATCATGAGCTCAGTTTTTCTCAGCACACTATTCAGAACTCACCTTTCTACCGAATCATCTGGCTGCCTGACAAAGAACTGATACAGTTCAAATGGAGATGTCTTATCCCTGCTCAGCCACACAGCATTGCCAGCAGACTTTCCCAGTTTTGCTCCAGTTGTACTTGTAATCAGAGGAAGAGTGATTCCAAATACGTCTTCTCCAGTCAACCTATGCATAAAGGAAAACTTCATGATGTGTTTCAGGCACAGGCGATGGCAGATTTTGCTAGTCACGCTTCAAATTTCCGTGCGGTCTCTTGCTCTAAGACAGTGGTTCTCAACCTTGGTTGCACATTAGAATCACCTGGGACTCTTTTTAAAATCCTGATTCCTGGGCCTCATCCTCCGGAAATTCTGTTTCTTTATTATGGGGTGAGGCCACACATTAGTAACAAAGACACAGAATTTCCGAAGGTTGAGGCCCAGGAATCAGGATTTTAAAAAGAGTCCCAGGTGATTCTAATGTGCAGCCAAGGTTGAGAACCACTGCTCTAAGAAAACTTCTGCGACCTCTCACAGCTTTCACAGCATTCACTCTATTCTGGCATTTGTCGTTCTGAATAGCAATTGAACCAGTGACTCTGGGCAAGCCAAGGGGAGGTGCTGCTAACGGGGGAGTCAGGTGGAGACACTAAAGGAGTTAACTTAAAGGGACTTTAAAAAAAAATGAGTAGCACATGGGGTAGCCCTGTGGCTCATCCCTCGCTTCACGGAAGGTGCCGAGCTAAAGCAGAGGCTACTCAAGGAAGCCTATATACCTGCTTAGGTATAAACGAAGAAAAGCAGTTTCTCAAATCAGAAACACAAAGAGCTACTTAGGGGAATGAAAACATACAATCCTGACTAGTGGTCTATTTCCCGCAGAGCTCTAGGCTACCTCCCACACCTAACACTCCATCTCAGCCCTCTAGTTCTCATTGGCCGATGGTAATGTTAACACCACTGCAGACCCTTACTGGGGGGGAAACCAACAAGGGCTTGGACGACGGGCGTCACCTCACAATCCCAACAGTGCATCGCCGGCTATTTCGCGTGTCCATGTTTTGGTCCCAGGATTTCTCCAGGGCCGAGAGACGCTTACTTGTTGATGAACTCGTATCCCGACGTGATGTTGCCCAGCTGATCAGATCCGCCCAGCTGCACCCGGCATCCGTAACGCTGAAACAAGTAGTAGAAGTCGTAGGCTTGGAGCACCTGGTACAAGAACTCGGCCAAGCTCATGCCCTCCGGGCTCTTGAGCCGGGTCTGGACGCTCAGCCGGCTCAGCAGCGTGCCCATGCGGAAGTGGCCGCCCACCGCCGCCAGGAAGTCCACCAGGTGCTGCTCCTGGTACCAGGCCGAGTTGTCTAGCACCGTGAAGCTGCCCCAGGCCCGCCCATTGGAGAAGAGCTGCTGGTGATGCGCTGCCAGGGCCTCCAGCCCTCGGCGCAGGGCGCGCGCGTTGCTGCCCACGCGCTCCGCGTCCAGCGCCTCGCGCTCCTTGGTGCGCCCGCTGGGGTCTCCCAGGCGCGCCGTGGCGCCTCCCACGAGGGCGATCACGTTGTGGCCGGCTCGCTGGAAGTGAAAGAGGCCCAGCAGCGTCAGCAGGTGCCCCACATGCAGCGAGTCCGCCGTGGGGTCGAAGCCGCAGTAGACGGTCTGGGGACAGTTGCCCGCGATGCTACGGTCGAAGAGCTCTGGGAGCTCTACCTTCGTGCCCTTGTCGGGGAAGAACTCCTTGAACAAACCCCGAGCCTTCTGCACCGCCAGCAACCCCTTATTGCCCGAATGGGCTTCACGCAGCCCCCGGGGCAAGACTGCCCGCGGGCCCGGGGTGCAAAACCACCGGCTCGGAGAAATGCACCGCAACATGGGCGCCGCCATCTTGGTGGTGGCGCGAAAGGAGTGCTGGGACCCCGCCGCGCCGCTCGCCGTCGGCTTCCTACAAATCGCTTCAGGGTTTGTGCGCATGCCCGTAGAGCGAGGCGGTTACTTAGTTACGGAGCTGGCGTTGGAGGCCGTCACTGGAGTTGCAACTCTCCAGGGGTGTAAACAAAGAGAAGCAGTTTCTCAGATCAGAAGCAGAAAGAGCTAGCGGTCTATTTCCAGCAGAGCTCTGGAACATCCCACACCTAATACTTCAACTCGGCCCTTGAGTTCTCATTAGCCAGTGATGATATCAACACTTTCGCTTAATGCCCAGTCGCTTTAAACTCCCTTAGAACTTAATTTCTTCATCTGTAATGTGGAGGTGTTTATTACAATAGTTCCCACCTCATAAGGCTGTTGTAAGGATTGAGGAAGTACTTGGCATATTGCGAGCTACAGTTGTTAGCTTTTGTTTAAGTTTCCACGTTAAAACATTGTGATACGCAAGTCCTTTGAAGTCTTGTTTCTATACAAAAATTTGTTCGCAGAGGTTGTGAGGGGTTAGGCATTGGGTTAATTTCAAGGAGCGATATGGAGCTGGCGTTGAGACGCAAACAACTTCCTATAACTGGTTCCCCAAGCCGCGGGCCACATACACATACAAATACAAATATTGTATTTGTTCCTGTTTTGTTTTTTTACTTCAAAATATGATATGTGCAGTGTGCATAGGAATTTGTTCATAGTTTTTTTTTAAACTATAGTCCGGCCCTCCAACGGTCTGAGGGACAGTGAACTGGCCCCCTGTTTACAAAGTTTGAGGACCCCAAGTGGATGAGAGCGCCTCAGTCCCCAGTGTTCACTAGCGTCTCCAGGAGGTGGCAGTCTTGTCCAACTATAGCGAGAGAAAAGTCAATGTAATAAATGCAGAAAGCCCTATGTTTTATGTTTTTAATTACAGGTAAGCCGGTGGGGACATAGCTTCAGCATAAGTGGATGCAAATTAGTAAGCACAGCGCCGCAGCATTGCCAGGTGCTAGCAGTACGCCACTCACTAGGGATGGGGTTCTGTTGGCAGCTGGCTGGCAGGGAATCAGCCCCCAAACCCAATTTTAGAGTCTAATTTCCAGGACCACTTTCAATACCAACTGTCTTTGGATGAGTTTTTTGGGAAGCAGATGCAAATGGGAGATTTGTGTACAGAAAGATTATTGAGATGTGCTCTTGGGAACAACATCTGTAATGGAGTGATGGAAGCAGAGTTGGATAGAGGGAGAAATTGAACTGTGAACAATTTGCAGTAGAGGCCTCAGCCAAAACCATAGTGGGCTATGAAGCTGGGATTTCCACTCAGTCATCCTGAATTGTCGTAAGGAGGCAGGCCTTTGCACCCTGTTATTAATCAGTCATGAAATGTGGGATACCCCAGGGAAAGGAGGCAAAACCTTGTCAGAGGATGAGATGCAGAAGAGGACTCAGCTGTGAGCCATGAACACTGATATTCTCAGCAGCTGGGGGATTGAATGCCTTGGTCCTGAGGCGGGAATCTGGGCCATGCTCCAAACCATTCCTTACAAGGCCTTTCCACTGTTTGTTTTTGTTGCTAATCCTCACTCGATATTTTTTTCCACTGATTTTTAGAGAGTGGGAGGAAGGGGGAGAGACACAGAGAGAGAAATATTGATGTGAGAGAGACACATTGATTGGTTGCCCCTGACCTGGGCTGGGGATCAAACCTGCAACCGAGGTACCTGTCCTTGACCGGTATCGAACCTGAGACCCTTCCGTCTGCAGCCAACGCTCTATCCACTGAGCCAAACCAGCTAGGGCCCTTTCCAATTTTTAATATTATAAACTAATTTGACAACATGAAATATTTTAAAAATTAGTTTCTTTGCATGTATAATTATTAGTGAACTTTCATTGCTAAATAGTAACTTCGATAGAATGCTTAGATACTTAATCAACAGGCTATGTAACATCCCAAATGCTGAAGAAAAAAAGCAGGGTGTATTCTCTCTCTCGTACTGTTATTCAAAATATCCTTGAATTTGTGATCATAACCTGTTTGTCTGCAGCCGTATTTCACACCACTTTGGTCAGGGACATAGTTCAGTATGTGTAGCAGGAAATTCTCCTGAACACACAGCAGATGGTGCTTTTTGTTTAGTACCTGCCACAGGAAGATTGGAACATTTTACAGAGGCATCTTTCATTCTTGAGGTTTCTGGTTAATATGACTGGTAACTTATCTGTGGCTTTTACAAGAATGTTAACACTTTTATACCAGAAAGTATGACTTCATATTGTGGTTTAATTACTTAATGACTTCAGGAAAACATACTTCTCCTTATGGACACATGTACCTGTTTCAACATTACATGGTGGACCTGTGCCTCATGGAGAAGAACTCTGTGGAAAAACAGAAAATGTATATGTGAGATTAGCCTTTATTGTAAGGTCTTTAAAAATAGACTGAAATTCGACTTGGTTGCTCATGAAGTGTGGTTACTTCATGAACAAGTAGCGAAGTCTGGGACAGAAGCTGGTATCAGGCCAGGTTCTAAGGGACTGGACAGTGGCTCAGTGACAGCAACCATTATTTTCCTTTTATAAATTGTCTTGGTGTAATAGGGAAAATGACAGGAGCAATAGAAGACGGTGGACTTTTAAACCTTTGGAATTGTATACATGGCTTACATTTTATGGGACTGTATTGCAGTTTAGAGGAATAAACAACTGTTCTTACTTCCCTTTAAGCTGATTTTGTGGAATAACCTGTAGGGCTCACAGTTGACTTAATTGTATGCACCAGGTCACGTACTCATGTAGCTGAATATTTGAGATATTCATGACATTGCTTTTCTATCCTTCATCTTTCCCTTTTCATTCCATCCATTTAAGTGGACAGTAAGTTCTGTGTGTCAGTGCCTGGGGGAAGTCAGGGAGGAATGCAGAGTAGGCCTGGGATTTTTTTTGTGTCGTTTATTTCGCAAGGTCAGAAACCTTTGGGACAGGATCAAGTTTGAGGAAATAAGCTTGGAGAAGCAGAAGAGAGAGGGACAGGGTGGCCCTTGTAAAGAGAACCCCCAACCTGGGCAAGAGAGCCTGGGCTGTTGGCCCCATTTGCAAGAGGAGCTGTGCATTCCTCCCTGATCTCAAAGAAAAGGTCTCCTGGTTCCTGGTCTTACCAAAGGTTCCTCTGCTCCATTTGAGGCAGGGGAATGCCTGAGTGCCAACTGGAGGCCTTGGAGAACCACCAAGGCCGTGGCCAATAAGGATGGCGAGAGTGATCAGATTAGGTTGGAGATCAGAGAGATTATTTCCTGAGCATCATGTAAAATGATCAAATTTTAGTTAAAATTTTGGGAGAAAGGAGCTCAGTGATGATGGAAGCAGTCTTCTCCCATTCTAGTGGGTTAAGGACTCAGACGTTTGCTCACTCGTTGAACAAATATTTAAGTATTCGATGAGTCAGACACTGGTCTAATAGCTTAGGACACATTCATGAACCACAGAAAGACACCTGACCTCATGGAGATGGCATTGTTCTGTGAAGTTACATTTTTCTCAGCAACTTTCTCTTTCTGACCCAGAGTCCTGTTCCACCCCCAAACCTTGGAGCAGAGACAGGGAATGACTCCAAGGCAACTGCTGAGGAACCTGCAGGTTTGGATGGGGCTGCGGGAGAGAAACATTGTGGAGGAGAGGAGACCCCTTACTGAATAGTTGTGGTAGACACAGAATTAAAGGGATCCCAGAGTTAAAGGGATCGAGTTCAAACAGTTCTTCCCCTTTCAATCTGCAATTGTGTCTTCCCTTCATAATTGCTGCGATGAATTTTTCTCTCAAGTAACTGAATGTTTTTCTTCAAGTAACCCTTCTTTTGCTCTGAGTTTGGTGAGGGCTGGTGTGGCCTACACCAACATTTTGTTTCAGACTCTTTGCTAGGGTCATGCTTCAGGGGTGATTGGCAAGCCAGGGGAGCTGCGTATCTGTTTGCTAATGTGATGACAAAGCCAGGTTTGTCTCCTAGAAACAGAATCTTGGAGACACCAGTTGTGATTGTATTTTGAAAAGCTTAGTTCAAAAGTTATAACGTCTCCAGATAAGATAATTTTGGAATTTTTCTATTTCTCAAATTGCCTTAGTAATTTCCTCATCTCTCTGACATACTGTCCAAGCAAATCAATCAATTTGTCATTGTCTTTCCATCAAGGCCAAGTGAATGTATCACTCCACTGGAGAAGTAAAACAATAAGCGATTAGTCTAAGTTTTGCAGAACATTTCCATTGTGATTCCACCTATTTTTGTCTTTTTCTCTCCAGTGTCTTTAACACAGGCTTTATATGCTTTTGTTGTAAACCCTGTGTGCTTAGTTATATAATGGGAAACAAGCCTGGAAACATCTCTGTAACTGCTCTTCTACCTATACATATAAAAGCCTAAGTGACTGACTGTACTTACATCCAACAGTTTGACCTGCTGGAACATATGACGCACACTGGCAATTTAAAAATAAATGTTGACTGGTCCATGCACAACACATATAAAGTTCTCGCTGGCACCAATCGCACACCTGTGTTTTGATCTGTCATTGTCGATCATGAATTTGGTTGTTTTTGTTGACATTCTGAAGCTGAAAGAAAGTGGAGGTTGTTCTGATTCCAAGAATTTATTTGTCCCCTTCTGACACTGGCCTCCCATTTAAGTTAATTTGAAGACAGTTTCCCATGATGCCAGCATTTGCGATGACTATTAATAAATCACGAGGACAAACTCCAGACAGAGTAGGAATATTCCTACCCGAACCCGTTTTCGGACATGGTCAGTTATATGTTGCTTTCTCTTGCGTTCAAAGAGCGTGTGACATTAAAGTTGTAAATACTTCATCACAAGGGAAATTGGTCAAGCACTCTGAAAGTGTTTTTACTCTTAATGTGGTGTACAGGGAGATATTAGAATAAGGTTAATCAATTTATCAGTCATTGTTTTTACCAATGTTGTTTTTATATCATGTCATTGTTATATCATGTTGTTATTGTTTATTTATTAATCAATTGATATATTATTTTCATATACATTTTACTAATTTTCTTTCATCTCTGATACTTCTATTAGAGAGAAAGGGTGAATAGCGATATTAAAATATTTCTTCTAGTTCATTTCCTTTCAATGTGCATGAATCTGCACCGGGCCACTAGGAACATTATCATGGGAATACATACTTTGCTTGCCCCAAACAGAAAAGTCAAACATTGCTTCCTCCATCCTCACAAGAAAGTGCAGCTCTGCGCTGTGGCACAAAGAGCTCTGGGCCAGGACTCAGGGACCCAGCTGGTGTCACTCGGGGCCCTGGGGTCCTCACTTTACAGGTGAAGGCCTGGGTTAGGTTATTTCTAAAATCTCATTCAGCTTTAAATCCCGAGATGTTTTTCTGCTAATACATTAGTCAAATGTCACATTTATTGTTTCTTTCCCTTCATTATTTTAGCTGTCACACTAGAGAGGAGGTTAAAAGCATGTTGATCTATCTCCTCCTTTATTGGTTTGCTTAATAGAAGTCAGTTTAACTCAATGTCTGCATGGCTGCAGTTAGAGTCCAATTGTTTCGTGTCACAGTTTGAAAAATGAAGATTTAGAAAGTGACAACCAAGCCCTAGCTGGTTTGGCTCAGGGTATCGGCCTGTGGACTGAAGGGTCCCCAGTTCAATTCTGGTCAAGGGCACATGCCGGGTTGCGGGCTCGATCTCCAGAAGGGGGCGTGCAGGAGGCAGCTGATCAATGATTCTCTCTCATTGTTGATGTTTCTATCTCTCTCTCCCTCTCCCTTTCTCTCTGAAATCAATAAAAATTTGTGGAGAGTGGCTACAATATTTGGACAGGTTCAAGCCTCGGACTAATGAGAGGGCACAGTCCTCTCATGGCAAAGCTACGTGCAGGTCCCAGCTTGGAGGGCAAAGCCCTCCCCGCACAATTATAGCCGAAGGCTATGGTTGTAAGCTTGGCCTTATGGCCCGAACCTGTGGTCCCAAGTGGCTGAGTGATGTGGGCTGTGGGAGGTGCAGCAAGTGCTGCTAAAACAAAGCTTGAGAGAGTTCTCAGGTGCATTTAATCAAGTGGATTCCAAACTCACAAGAACATTGTAAACATCTTGACCACACCCTTGCTTTGCCTCATGGGATCTGACTATAAAATAAAGACTCAGCTTACAGGCGGTGGCACTGTCTCTCCATCCGAGAACAGTGTCCCGCCTGGTCCCAGCTATATTCTCTTGTCTGTTTTCTTTAATCCTTCACCGCCCTCCCGCCTCAGGTTCACCACTGGCCGTGCTGGATGCGGTTCAAAAATATATTTAAAAAAAAGAAAAGAAAGTGACAATCAATGAAACATGGGTCATGTGTGCAGAAATGTATAATCAAGACTCAAGTGGCTATGCTAAGATCTGAGCAGTTTTGGTCTCCAGTGATCTCATTGGTAGCTATCCATGGGCGGGAGACCAAACCGGAAGGGTCTCAGTAACAGACAGAGCAAACGAGAGTGACTCCTCTGTGTGTGCATAGCTGTTTTTCCTAAAACCAGAAGAAATTATAGATATGTGTGCCCCTCTTCCCATGATGTTTCTCATGTAACTCTTTTCAAAGCATGGAGTCCAAGGAAGGTGTAGGGAAGTGTGAATCAGGGACACTTATGTTTGTATCACATTGTGACCGAATACTTGGCATAGACCACCAATTGTGACACCTTCTCCATGGACTGCCAACATTCTTTCACACTGCACACTTGAGAATGGTGGTGAAAGTAGGTGACTATAAGCCCATTTTAGATGCCTCTTGTCTCAGCCTAATTCTTAATATGGCCCCTTTTGCTCTCAAAGTGTCCCACTTTGACAATAAATTATTTGGTCAAGCTACTTGAAGTTTCTACACTGGAAACCATGTATGAGAACAATGAAATCTTTATATATTTGGGTCTCAATAATATGAAATATGGGAAAAGAAAGGCACAACGGTGTGCATCAGATTATTTTAAATAGCAAGCTGTTGGGGAGAAACGTAATATCCCAAGACATAGGCACACTTTGAATAATTTAAAGGCAGTGTTTATGAAAGTACATTTCATTTACAAAATTGAGCTATCAGCTGTTAGAGTGTGCATACATTTTTGGGGGGCCACCTTGTATATTATGATATAACCCTTGCTGGCATATTTTATACCCATTAAAACTGTGGTTATAAAATGAGTAGTACCAGAAACAAAATGATACATATTTCCTATTGAGTTGGGAAAATTCTCTAAAATAAAAACAAAAAGTGGAGCCATACATGAAGAGATTAAGAACATCGGTTGGAGCTCCGGCCGGTGTGCTAAGTGGTTAGAACATTGGTCTAAGCACCAAAGGGTCGAGGGTTCGATTCCCGGTCAGGGCACCTACTTGGGTTGTAAGTTAGATCTCCAGCCCCTGCATGTGTGGGAGGCAACCAATTGAGATGTGTCTCTTTCACATGGATGTTTCTCTTTCTCTCTCTCCACCCCTCTTCCTCCCTCCCTTCCACTCTCTCTAAAAATATCCTCATGTGCGGATTAACAACAACAACAAAAAGACTATCTGTTGGAGATAACAAGTGTATGTGGAGAAAAGGGAACACTTGTGCACTGTTGGCAGGATTGTAAATTGGTACAGCCACTGTGGAAATGATATGGAGGTTCCTCAAAAAGTTAAAAATAGAACTGCCATGTGATCCAGCAATTCTACTTCTGGAAATATATCCAAAAGTAACAAAGACTTCAAAAAGATATTTGCACTCCCATATTCAGAGTAGCATTATTTACAATAACCAAGATGTGGGAACAACATTGTGTCCACTGATGGGTGAATGTATATATGATGGACTATTACTTAGTCATAGAAAATGATGAAATCCTATCATTGGTGAGACCATGGATGAAACTTAAAGGATTGTGCTAAGTAAATTAAGTCACTATGTATAATCTCACTTATCTGTGGAATCTAAATGAACAAGAAAAAAACCCAAACTCATAGAAAAGATACCGTATTTATGGTTATCAGAGGTGAGGAGTGGGAGAAAGGGAATCGGAGGAAGGTGGTCAAAGACAAACTTCCAATTATAGGACAAATAAGTCCTAGGGATGTAATATACAACATGATGCCTATAGTAACCACTGCTGTATGATATACAGGGTAGGCCAAATATATGTTTACAGTTGTTTGTATGGAAAATAACATACAATCCTATATAATAAAGAGGTAATATGCAAGTTTACTGTCATGCCCTCGCACAAGATGGCTGCCCCCATGTGGTCAAAGAAGGCTGGCAGGGGAGGGCAGTTGGGGGCGAAGGGGCTGGCAGGAGAGCAGTTAGACTTTGATCAGGCTGGCAGGGGAATGGTTAAGGGGTGATCAGGCTGTCAGGCAGGGGAGTGGTTAGGGGCAAGTAGGCAGGCAGGCAGATGAGCGGTTGGGAGCCAGCAGTCCCAGATTGTGAGAGGGATGTCCCAGATTGGAGAGGGTGCAGGCTGAACTGAGGGACACCCCCCCCCCCAGTGCACGAATTTTGCGCACCGGGCCTCTAGTAATTAATAAATAAGAATACGAGAATAAACTCTGTTTTACATACTCACAGCTGTAAACCTATTTTTGCCCCACCCTGTATAGTAAAGTTGTTAAGAGAGTAGATACTAAGAGCTCTCATTAGAAGGAAAAATTTTTCTCCTTTTATGGTATCTACATGAGATTATGAATGTTAACCAAACCTACTGTGGTCATCATTTCACAATGTAAGTAAATCAAACCATCATGCCATACATTTTAAACTTATACAGTGAGGTATGTCAATTATTTCCAATAAAACTGAAAAAAAAAGAATTTCTGTAAAAAAAAAAATACTTGTAATGTATACAAGAAGCAACTAACTTATTAAACATATATCAAATATGTAACCAGTGAGAAGAAACCTAGTACTCCAATAGATAAACCAATAAGCAAATCACACACACACACACACACACACACACACACATACACAGCTCAGTGGCCAATAAACACATTTTAGAAAATGCTCAGGCTCACCAGTAATTAAAGTACTAGAGTTTAAAGCCATAGTTTTCTCATATAAAATGTTTTGATTTTGAAGTGACTGACAAGATCCTGAGGCAGCAGGGCCTGGATTCTAAGGCAGCAGGGACTGATCTTAGAGAACTAAAGATGATAGAAGATCTAAAGCATATCTTTATACAGATAGGTCAATGATGCTCAGGCAAGTGGTTGGGGAGCCTCACAGAGTAAAAGATCCATAAGGAGAACCTTGGTGATGCCTCACAGCCAGTGTCCAGGGAAGAGAGGGAGATGTTGCTTTCTGACTTGGGACACGTCCATGGTGAGAACTGGCAAGTTGATCCCTAATGTAGAGTTGGATACAGGGGCAGGAACAATCATGATAATACCAGTAATAACAATAGACACTATTAAATGCTATGTGCTGGGCATTGTGGTAAGTGCTTTACATGCACTAATTCTCACCAAAATCTCTTGAGAGAAATTTCATTATTTTTAGCTAGTTCACAGACGAGTAGACATCAGACATCACTACTTGTATCCAGATCTCTCTGACAACAAAGAACATCTTCTTAGCCACCCTACACAAGATTGTTCAGTAGTTTTTAATTTAAAAGATAGGATTGGAACTGTATTAGGTTCTGAGAATTTAACATAGGAAAACAGATGGCCCTTGTCCTTAAATTTTAGTAGGTTACAGTTGGAAGGTGCTGCTGACAATCTCAGGCTTGCTGTGAAATGAACACATTAGACTATTTTAGCCTGATAGCATTTGTGTTAATTATAGTGGATTGACATTTATTCCTAATTCCTTCTTTATGCCTTTATGTGCTGCAAGGGCTGGAAAGCTAAAAGCTACATTGTCTCTTGAGCTGGTTCTAACCATAAGTTGGGTTCCTCCAATCAGATATTAGTATACTCATGAGAGATGTGGAGGCAGGTGTGTGCTGGAGGTTCTCCTTCCCTCCCTCCCTCCCTCCCTCCCTCCCTCCCTCCCTCCCTCCCTCCCTCCCTTCCTTCCTTTCCTTCCTTCCTCCCCTCCCCTCCCATTCCCTCCCCTCCTTTTTCCTTCCCTCCCTCCCTCCTTTTCTCCCTCCCTCCCTTCAGAAATGTTTAAGCTCCACTGTCTTATCGAATTTCAACTGTGCAATAGTGTTATCAGCTATAATCACCATGTTGTACTAGTGCATTAGAGCCGCAGACCTTATTCACCTTGCAGTCATGAGTCACTTAACAATGGGGATGCTGTCTGAGAAATGCATCCTTAGGCGACTTCATTATTGTGCAAACATTACAGAGTGCACTTACACAAACCTAGATGGTATAGCCTACCACATAGGCTGTCTGGTAGAGCTCATTGTTCCTACGCTACAAACCCGTACAGCATGTTACTATATTGAAGACTGTAGGCAAATTGTAACACAATGGTATTTGTGTGTCTCAATATATCTAAGCATAGAAAAGGTGCAGTAAAATATGGTATAAAAGATAAAAAATAGTACACCTGTACCAGCACTTACTATGAGTGGAGCTTGCAGGAAGCTGCCTTTGGTGAGTCAGTGAGTGAGTGAGTGGGGAGTGAATGTGAAGGCCTAGGACAGTACCATACACAGGAGGGCATCATGGAAGAGGAGCTGGGTCACCCACGAATTCTCATTGCTTCTGTGGTACACTGGCAGTGTGCGCTTGATGATACACTTGAAAGCCGTGTTAGAGTAAAAGGGCTTCAATTTGTAGCTTGCAACATTGTCCCCAAGCAAGACTAGTATCCTGTCCTTAAACGTCTTGAAACCTGGCATTGATTTGGCATTGATCCTGTGGATGAAAGTCCTTTCAGGCATCCATTTCCAGAACAGGGAGGTTTCATCCACACGGAATATTTGCTCTGGCGGGTAATTTCCCTCCACAATCAGCACCTCTGGAGTTTGCAAAAATTCTTTAGCCCCCTTCACATCTGCATTCCCAGAATCAGCACCACGCACTTTCATACTGTGTAATGAATGACAATTCCTGGATCATTGAAACCACCCAGAGCTGGCAGTACATTCAACACCACAGGCAGGTCCAGCCTGTTAGCATCACAAACACACCTTCTGTTTTGGCTGTGATGGTCCTGGTGCTGAGAGGGCTACGCAGGGCGTCTGGCCTTCCGTCAGGGCATTAGAAGTTTCTCCAGGTCTGACAGAGGCCCTTCTTGAAGTTTTGTTGCCTTCAGTGAAGCGGGTCCTTGAACAGCTTCTGTCATGTTGCTCTTCAAGATAGTAGCTGTGGTGGAATGGAACATGAGCAATTACCATCACCATCACCACCTTCATCATCCTTAGTTGCTTTTAATTTCCTTTTCAGGTCGACCACTCAATGTGGCCTCTTACTGGCAACCTAAGGAGCGGGTTTTGTGCACTTGGGGGCCAATGACAAAACAATACAAGCACAAGAGAAAATGATGCAATCAAGGGATGCGGTAAATGGATGATGAGGCTGCTGCAGGCGTAACATGGCATACCGTTTTACAGTAAACTTTTTAAAATAAGTAAGAGGAGTACACTCTAAAAGGATGATAAAAGTTATGGTACAGTGAGTATGTAAACCATTAACATAGTCATTTATTAGCGAGTATTATGTGCTGTACGTAATTGAATGTGCTGTGCTTTCATACGACTGGCCGCCCAGTAGGTTTGTTTACATCAGCATCACCACAAACACGAGTCATG
This sequence comes from Myotis daubentonii, assembly GCF_963259705.1. Classification (NCBI taxonomy): domain Eukaryota; kingdom Metazoa; phylum Chordata; class Mammalia; order Chiroptera; family Vespertilionidae; genus Myotis; species Myotis daubentonii. The sequence continues at coordinate 40,475,970 of NC_081841.1, forward strand.
CATCGTGCTGCCACATGACGATGACTCACTAGATGATAGAGATTTTCAGCTTCATTATAATTTTAAGAGACCATTATTGTATACTAGAGGCCTGTTGCAAGAAGATTGCTGCAAGAATAGGGCTTCCTCGGGCCTATGCCTGAAAGAATAGGGCTTCCTGAGGCCTGAGCGAAGCAGAGAAGGGAACAAAGCCCGCAGCGGACTTCACTCCCTTCTCCGCTGCCTCACTCCATCCCGTCACTACCACCTCGGCTCCCTCCCATCTCTGCTGCCTTGGCGGCCGGTTGGGCCAGTGGATTGCTGCTGTCCCACCTGGCCACCCCGGGTCGGTTGGCACACGGGACGCCTGGATGGCGGCCGGTTGGGCTGGCGGATCGCTGCTGTCCCGCCCAGCCACCCTGGGTGGAGTCGCAGATAGCAGGCCCAGATGGCGGCGGGGCAGGCGATGGATGGCGCTGTCCCGCTCTGCCTGCAGTACGCAAATTTAACGGCCATCTTTGTTGGGTTAATTTGCATACTCTTCTGATTGGCTGATGGGCATAGCGAAGGTACGGTCAATTAGCATCTTTGTCTTTTATTAATGTAGATGGGGTCTGTTGTTGACTGAAACATCATTATGTAGCTCATGACTGTACACTAGTCCACCATAATCTGTGGGGCATATGTTCCAAGATCCCCTGAAACCATAGATAGTACCAAACCCTCTATATACTATGTTGTTCCCACACACACGTACCTTTTCACTTAAAGGAAGCACTTTATGGCTTCCCTTTGGCATTTCTGAATCACTAGCATCACGACTCTTGTGCTTTGGGGCCATTATTAAGTAAAATAAGGGTCAACTGAACACAAGCGCTGTGAGACCACAACAATGGGTCTGACAACCAGGGTGGCTACTAAGAGACTAACAGGCAGGGCACATCTACAGCATGGAGACAACTGACAAAGGGATGAGTCACATTCTGGGCGAATGGAGGGGGATGCCTAAGATTTCATCACACTACTCAGGAAGGCATGCGATTTAAAATGTACAAGTTGTTTATTTCTGGAATGTTCCACTTAATATTTTCAGACCTAGGTCAACCAAAAGTGACCAAAATTGTAGGAAGTGAAACCATGAATAAGGGAGGACTACTGTACTATTGAAAGAATATATGATGTATGGAGTGATACATATTGGAACTAAATACAAATGGAACTAAAAATATAAAAATTCTAATTTTTAATCCTGTATCCTAATGGATAAATGTACACCCTACATGGGGTATACACACTTCATTTTAGGATGAATACAGTTCAAAAACAATGCAAGTAAGCCACCCCCTGCAGTGGCCAATCCCCTGTTCCCTCCTAAGGAATATTTCTAAACTAGTTTTTGATGGCTTTTTAGTTTTCTTAATGCCTTCAGGTAATCCTTCTTACTTTAGGCCTTAACTAACTTAATCCTTAATTTTTCTTGTTCCTTATTTCTTTCTTTTTGCTCACTCTTTTTATCTGCAGTCTTGTTTTCTCTCAGGCTACCCATTTCCCATTGCATTTTAACATTTAAAAACATATGCATTTACACTGACTTGACAAAATAATGTTCCCAGAAATACTGACAGGACGCACACGCAAGTGACGAGGGAATGATTTATCTTCGAGTCAGTCCACTTGGATTCTGTCCAAGGTGGAAAGAACCTGGGAGCCATTCAAAGTCTGGATAAATCACCAGTTGGGTGGAAATTTGGAAAGTAAATTGGGGTTTACCACATGTGAAAATATATATGAGAGACATGAATAGAAATAAAACCTGCACTACTTTTCACTAGAAAAATAACTCTTTATCTAAGACATAGTAAGAGCTGTGATCTCAGCCATTTGGCCATCAGATTCTAAGATCAATGTCAAAAGCCTGCGGGTTGAATTTGTGGCATTTAAAGAGAGGTCCAGTTTTCTTCCAGAAGGCAACCATTCTTACCAGTTTCTTTTGCATCTTTTCATATAGAACATTAACAAGACTATTCTATACAGACTTTTCTGCTTCTTTTTTTTTTTTTTTTCATTTAACATTGTATCTTGGCAAAGTTTCCAGTCAGCACAAAAAGAGCACCCTTGTTTTTATAATAATCTCATAAAAAACCTGTAACTTTATTTCCTTTTTAAAAATTGAGAAATAATTGACATGTAACATTATATTAGTTCAGGTGTACAACATGATTCAATATTTAAATATATAAAGGTGGGAAAAAGTTGGTTTATAGTTGTAATACAAAAAAATAACACAATAATTGATAAATAGTACAGTAATTGATAAATAATAATACAAGAATAAACTCTGTGTTCATGTATTCACCACTATAAACGTACTTTTGCCCACCCCGTATTATGACATGGTCACTATAATAAGTTTAGATAGTATACTGCCAGGGTTCTTGTTCTGGCATCAAGAAGGGTTCAGGAAATCTGGAGAAGGCTGTGCGTAGATTAAATAAGAGTTCAGAGACGAAGCATAATTTTGAAAGGCATTTGGGGGTCAGAGAAGCTTAGTTTAAAGGAAACTAAGATCTAAGTTCTAAGTTCTCCTTGTCTCAGGACCCCATGTTTTTTTTTAACACAATTTGTCCTGAGGCGAGGCAGAGATATACACTTCAAATGGTCAGGGTTTTCATATACAGAATCCATTGTCAGAATTGGGGAATTAGCCTATGGCTATTCAGGTGTTTGGCCAGTAGGAGGCCATAACGTGTAGATTAAGATGCCCTGAGTTGTCTGGCAGCCAGGCAATCATCCCTTTTCAGGTTTGGGGAAATGCCATCAGCCATTCCCAACAGGTGACTACATGTGTGACTCAACCCTGTTGAGTCCCCAAGTTCCATCAACCTTTCGATGAAACTCTTGAAATTATGACATGCTAGAATTGGCTTCCGGCAGTATACATCACCTTAGTTACAAAAAAACCTTTTTCTTGTGATGAGAACTTTTAAAATCTACTCTATTAGCAACTTCATGTATATAATATAGCATGACTGACTGTAGTTGCCACGTGTATATTAAATCCCCATAACTTATTTAGGGTTTTGTACCTCTTCACCCATTTCGCCCGCCCCTACCCATTCCTGCAAGCAGTGATCTGTTTCATCTATGAGTTTGTGTGTGTGTCCTTTTCAATGCTGGGTATAGTGCTTTATAGTTCCTAAGAACTCACATATTCATTTGTTGATCCAATTAACTGTTGTAAAATCAAATAAAGCAACATATGCGATAGAAATGAGAAATAGAGAATCTTTGAGACTAAAGCAATATGACTATTCTTGATAATAAATTCAAAATCAGCTCATGTAAGACCAGTGAGCTTTTGGGTTTCTTGCTTCCTTGTTCTGGCCTGCACAGATAACTCAGACATAAGCTGTCCATCTAAACTCCACCCTCAGTGCTGGAAGCCGATCCACCCTTGCTGCTTGACGCAGTGGCTGCAGGGAAGAAACATCTGCACAGCTTATGTTTCAAGGGACCTGGCGTATATGACATATGTTTGCTCCCCCTCTTAAGCGCTATGTGATTTAACCAGGACCACCTCCCCGAGAAACGTTGTTTCTCCAGGTTAGGGGTTAACAGGACGAAGGAAGAGAATAAATCAGTAAATCTCCCTAGTGTTACAGAAATACCATGTACTACTTATGAAGAACTTGGACTAAGACTGTTGGCAATAAATTTGGGACTTGTTGGGCCCACATTCCCAGGGGTCTGCCCACCAGGGAAAGCACCAAAGCCTATACCCCTGGAGACCCACTGACACAGGGCAGTCCCAGGGAAGGCAAGCAGCGAGGCTGGGAGGACATAACCTTTACTGGGTAGGAGAATCTCCTTCAGTCACTTCCTTGTAGCCTATCAGTAAAGCAATAGAATAGTAACCTTGGAATAGCCCTTATAATGGAACACAGAGATAAACCTAGACAAGATTCAAATCAACAGAACTAGACAGAGACAGGATTATGGAAATGAAACTAGGAACAGTAGAAGGTTTCCCCAAATATACCATGAGGTAATTATAGAGGCACGCTTATGGGATCAAATAGTATAAATATAGATGTAATAGAACAATAAAGAGAGGACCCAACCATGCTGATCAACTGAACATTGACTCCGTCTACACCTTTGGGAGCCCCTGGACCTCCTGGGGCTGGACCCCAACACCTCAGTCTACAAACTTGCATCAGACTAGCTGCAATGGCTCTGCCTTCAAAAAACTTCTGCTTTAAGTAAATGTTCTGTAAGGGTAATCTTTAAGGGTAATGCTCTGTATATAAACCCCAGATCAAGAATAAATCATCTTCACAGGGCCTGTTTGTTCAGATGAGAGGCAAAGCGTGCTTTGTTCTTCCAGGTGCGCTTCTTTGGATCAAAAGATATTCTCGTTAATCCCTCAATTAAAGTCAACCTACTAAGCAGAGGACATTGTTCAGCATTATCTCCAGTTGAAAGCATTTAGGCAGTAAATGAAAGATGGCATCAAGATGCCCAGAGCTCTGAATTTAAAGCATAAAGAATAAAGAGTGGCCGAAACCGGTTTGGCTCAGTGGATAGAGCGTCGGCCTGCGGACTGAAAGGTCCCAGGTTCGATTCTGGTCAAGGGCATGTGCCTGGGTTGCGGGCATATCCCCAGTAGGAGATGTGCAGGAGGCAGCTGATCGATGTTTCTCTCTCATCGATGTTTCTAACTCTCTATCTCTCTCCCTTCCTCTCTGTAAAAAATCAATAAAATATATTTTAAAAAAAAAAGAATAAAGAGTGGACAGAGGATGCAACTACTGGGCAAGGGGGTTGATGCTCCAGCATTTGGGTTTGCATAGCTATATGTTAACTTGCATTATTTACACCTTTACACCAAAGAGTAGTGTAGGTTGCTATAAATGTCATCTCTAGGTTACATAAGCTCTGTGAGAACCATGACGGTGTGCAGAGGACCAAGCCTTCTGGTCTAAAGGACACACACAGAACCTTGCCTGGCTCTGAGAGCTAAACATGCTGGCTTGGCCATATTCACCCTCATCTAATGGCAACTTACAAAAAGAGCAGCGGACAGAAAGGCCCAGTTCCGAGATAATGAGGCAGACCTGCTCAATGTCACAGCTCTGTGGGTACACTCTATTTTTAAAGACTGTGTGATATTGATCCCAATCCAAATGGGTCTAAACTTAGTTCTATTCTTGGCTTCCCCCCCTTTCCCCCCGCCACACACACAGTTGGTTTAAGCCTTGAATCAGCCTGGCTGTTGAAGTCCACAATAGTAAATGACACCATGCAGATCTCTTATTGGCAGTCTTGAACTCTTCTCTCTGATTTGCTTACCCAGAGTTTGAATTTTGCAGGGACCTCAGGTGAGAGGTAGCTCAACACTTGGCTTTTAATCTCTGCTTTGCTGTTAGAAGTCATGGTAACTACGTGCTTCCCTCTTTGAGAGCTGGTCCATGCAAACCCCTGTAGCCTGCGTCCTACTGTAGCAGCTTTACTGGCCTGCTAGGGTTCGGAGTAGAGTCCCTTCAAATCCGGGGAGCCATCTAGTGCGATTAAGATCCAGGATTTGGAGTAAGACAAACATGGTCTTGAGTCTCAGCTCCATTTCTTTCTGGCTGTGACTTTGGCAAGTTACTTAGCCATTTTGAGTTTCAGCTTTCTCATATGTAATATGGAGACAGTAGTGTCCATTTCATGAGGTTTTATTGATAAGATTGGAAGCAATAACGTGCATAACGTTTTTGGCAAACACTGACACTGTATCCACCCTGCTGCCACCTTTGACCAGAGCCTGCTTTTCCCTCCAATCAGTGAGGGCTGGGGCAGTCTTGATGACTATTTGCCCTTAAAGAGATAAAGGGTAAGCATTCCTTTTTCTGCTTCTCTTCCAACATGATAGGTATGTGGACTCTTCCTCTTCATGATCCTGAGTAAAAAAGACAGAAGTGTTCTTAAGCCCCCTGTTGAGACAAGAGGGAGGTCTCCTCTGGAAGTTCCAAGCCCAGGGCTCTTTTTAGTGCTAGAAATGGCTTTTAATGGATGGGGAAACACAGGCTTTCAGCATAGAGCTCACACACCCACATTCCTTACAATTATCTCTGTATTTCATAATAGTGTAAGAGGGAAGCAGATTAGAAATTAATCTTTCACCATGAATTTCCTTACGTTGAGAAAGCCAATAAATGTTAGTTAATATACAGACCATGAAAACTCGAGAAAATCAGATTACTTTGTGCAATAGATGTAAGGAAAATAGGTGCATCTGCAAACACCAAGCACTCAAAAGGGGGGGGCGGTTTTCTTGTTCTGAAGAGAGATTCACAATTATTTGTTACAGTTCTTTTGCAAAAACCTTTCAAGTCTGGAGGCCATTATTAAGTTTGCCTTTTGCCACTTCTTACCAAGCTAAGTGATTCTAATTTTTAAAAATCCTTTAGATATTCTGTTTTTCAGTTATTTGATTCCACTTTGAAGTCTCCTTAAAGGCTCCATATTTTTAAGTGGAATAACCTAGAAGTGATCACAGCTTTGCAGCAAGATTGAAACCACTGCTGAGTAGACCTGCAGTTATTTTGCCTGGTCCATTATTACCCGGAAGGCTAGCAATCAACATTTCTAATATACTGAAAACAATCTTCAATGTAATCTTTGATCTAGGAATGCTCCTACCCAAAAGAAAGCAGTAGCGGTTTTGAGAGTTGCTCAGGGGCTCTAACCAGTTCTTGAGTATGTGTCTGTGGGGATTGGAGTTTAGAGAGGGGAGCTCTGGCCTGTGTGGCAGTTGGTTGGGTGTCCTGCTGTTCACCAAAAGGTCGCCGGTTTGATTCCCAGTCAGGGCACATGCAGGCTCTATCTCCAGTTGCAGTATCAGTCCCCAATATGGGGCGTGCAGGAGGCAGCAGGTCGATGTTTCTCTCTCCCTCTCACTTCTCTCTCTGGAGTCAATAAGAAAGGAACCAAGAGAAGAAATAAAGGAACATGGGAGGCAACAAAATCACAGGATATTTTAGAATTGGGAGAAACTTGCTGATCTTCTGGTCTAAATACTTTATTCCAAGGATGATGACCCAAGGCCATGATGCTAGAAATTGGCAAGTACAACAACGCTATGACACAGTTATAATTTTAATACCAATTTTAGGGATGATGAAACTGAAGGAGGCACCCAGTGTGAACTCCCAACATGACAGTTATCACTGCTGTGATCTCAGGGGGATTACTTTGAACATATAACTAAAGTTGTGCCTTCTTCAAAATAACTCTATAGAGTAAACCCCTGGGCATAAACTAGGCTCACCATGAACCATCTGTGTTGTATTTGGTGGGGCTGTGTCTATGGACAGGTGAGGGACTGTAAATGGACTTGGGATAAATACCGCTGTAGAAAATTAGGTTTCAGTGTTGGTTAATGCTGTTGGTTGACCTAAGACCTCTACAGGTATTTGTTCATACTTCACTTTTGTGGAAGATGTTCGAGTCTGAAACCAGCCCTTCCAGTCCAAACCCTTCTTGCAGAGTCCTGGGGAAAGTCGGATTACCATTCTTTAAAAATATATATTTTATTGATTTTTCACAGAGAGGAGGGGAGAGGGATAGAGAGCTAGAAACATCAATGAGAGAGAAACATTGATCAGCTGCCTCCTGCACACTCCTCACTGGGGATGTGCCCGCAACCAAGGTACATGCCCTTGACTGGAATTGAACCCGGTACCCTTCAGTCCGCAGGCCGACGCTCTATCCACTGAGCCAAACCAGTTAGGGCAGGATTACCATTTTTTAATTTTGTAGCATTCTAGGTCCAAGAGAAAATGAGTGGCTTTGCAGCTTTCTCAGGCTGGCCCATATGTGTGCATTCTGCTTCTCCAGCTCTGGTGCCAGGTTCTTCAGGTAGAAACAAGGAGCAGTGCTGGGCCCATTTTAAAGGTTTAAGAGAGTTTTACACTGAAATCATTTTAGACCAAAGAAAAGAAAATTCTACTTCTTATAGTCGGTGAATCATAACCACGGGAAGCTTTTTGTCAATCAGTGTTATATAGACACAGCCGTTTCGCGATGAAGCCGGAGACCCTAGGAAAGTTCCGCAAGGGCGGGATCATCTTTACCTTGTTCATTACATCCTCCGTGCTGAGCACTGTGCCTGACACATTGCAGGCAGCAAGGACGCATCTGCTGAATGAAGGAAGGAATGAATGGTAATGAAAGCGGTTAGATATGCTCAAAGATGGCAGGCAGGGCCTTCACATAACCCAAGGGAAAGGTGGTAAATATTTGGGAGAGACACTGACTTCATTATGTTGACATTGAGGTAACAGCTGTCACACTATCCCATTAGATATTCCTTGGTAGAATCCCTAAGCAGATGAAGTTCTGAGAAATTCCAGATGGGTAGTGTGTAGAGTTCGCATCTAAATGGACATTGTTACACAACAGGACTGAAGGAAGGAATGAAAATGATAGGGTGGTTCTACATTCCTCCTCTAACATGAAACCCAGGAGCCTTCAGATCATTTCTCTCCTCTTCTCCATTTTCAGCCAAAATAGATTCCTTTTGCCTCTCTCCAAAGTCCCCATTTGTTGCATAATTTAGGAGGCCCCCTCAGGGCTTGCCTTGTTGTTCCGCAGAACTGAACAAAGTGCTGTTTTCTATTTAAGGCAGAGCTTGGATGTTACCGACTGATTATCAGACAAGACAAGCACATGCTGGTATCATGTTTTAGTCTCCGACCTTTAAATTCCTCGCCACAGCCCTTGGACAGTAGCCCAGTGATAACTGAGGGGCGATCATTTGCATTGGAAATATTTCTTTAGATGGCAACATTTAGGCTTTTATATTCTGTTGTTATTACATTTAAGAAAGAATGCCTCACATCCACAAAAACAAAGAAAATGGGAAAGTCCATGTTATAGCACTTGTGTTACTGTATGAGGTCTCTGATGAAAAACACCTCCACAAGGGGAAGAGATTCTGGAAAGGATGTAGTTTTGATTAACATGTCATTTTAAGAGCAACATCTGTTTTCAGTGATATTTACCTGGCACTTTTTATCAATAACCTCATATTTTTCTAATATTTTGCATAATTACTTACAGCATGTTTATGTCATCATATTTAAATCCTATGAGAGGCAAAGGGATTAACTTTTATCATCTCGATTTTGTCTGTGGACATGGGCTTTCCCTGGGAAGGGGGCATGACCTTGGGTTTATCCAAAGTGTCAGAGAGGAACTCAGCTGAGATGATGGTTGCCACCACTCCCAGGAGCTGGGGTGTGTGCCTCAGACCTGAGAAGGGGATCTGGGTGTGCACCACAGCCTCTGCTAGAGATGGGGATGGCTCAGTGTGTGGGACTCTGCCCAGAATTCAGGCTTCTTCAGTTTTTAAGCATAGCAGTACACCTTTAATTTTGAAATTAGTTTCAAACTTTTAAATCATGACATATATCATACTAGAGAACTCATAATAATATAGAGTGTCCCCAAAAATGCACACACATACTTTGAATAATTATCAAGGCAGTGTTTATTAAAATATATCTCATTATCAAAATTGAGCTACTAGCTGTTAAAGTGTGTATGCATTTTTGGGGGACAACCTGTATGTATAATAAATATACCACTTCCAAAACCTTGGAAGCTCCCACATGAATCTCTCTAATTGTATTCTTCTGTCCAGAGGTAACTGCTGACCTGTTTTGGGGTTCATCATTTACTGACTATGCTTTATAGCTTTTCTTTTATTAAATAAGGGCACCAGTTGGCTTGGGTTAGGGGACACAATTCAGCCTATAAGATTTCTTTCCTCTTACAAACACCTTTATTACGAGTATTACTCTCTACATGCACTTCTCTACACGCATTACAGAATGTCTGTGACATCCATTCACTGACTTGGCCCTGTTCTCATGGCCAATGATACTCTCACAAACATCTTTTGTACATGTGTTCTTAAACACTTCTCTACATGCATTTTTATAGCTTGTCAAAGCCACATAAATATTTATTCCCAATTAATATGATTTTCAGTTTAGTTTAGTTTTTGAACTTCATTTAAATGAGATCACCCCACTTTATATTGTCTTTAGAGTCTTTTTTCTGCTTAACCAATATCTAATTGAAGTTTACTTTCATTGGTACATGTAGCTCATTTGTTTTCTTTACTATTATTTCATTGTGTGATGATTTATTATGAAATGCTACTGTTTTGTTTTATATGGTCTTTTGTAGTTGGTTGGACTTTTGGTGTTAACTTGTCTATGAGAGTTGGCATTTAAAAGAGATTTTATATTTAACCAGAGCCTCAATCTCTAATTGTGGAATGCCAGGCACTGTGACAAGCAAATATAAATACCTTAGTAAAGTATGAACTTTTAAAATACAAATGTTTTTTCTTATATCACATAATCAGACTCCACTGACCCACAAAGGACTATTGGTTTTTGTCAGATCAGAATTAGTGTTTTAAAAATTAACATTTTATAATTGGTAAACTATGATTCTACAGTTGAAAGACTAAATAAGGGAATACCGTCTTTTAAAAAATGAGATCAAAAGGATAAGCAAGAATAAAAAAATAACTGGTATATGGAAACAAATTATGTGTATGGGCACCTCATGAATAACCCCGATTATCATGTTTGAGCTTTACTGTTGTGATTATCAAACACGGTGTTGCAGCCCAGAACACACTTTTTCAAAATAATGGATCTTGGGCAGTGAGTCAAGAAATGTTGAACTTCAGCCCACAACTCCAAGAATGAGGAATTTGGCTACTTGCTTGGGTTTTTATATTGTATTAATGTTGTGAGTAGTCTTGCAAAAAGATTAATTTGCCACGCATAGCATTGCAGGAAATGGCCTTTCTCTAATGGTTTTCCTGATGCAGAAGAAATTCCTACAAGAAACCTTGGCTTTCAGTATGATTTCCAGTGGCTTAACACAGAACAAATCAATGGTTTTAACTATCTGCTCACCAAAATTGAAACTAAAACTGTGGAAAGCAAAAGCCCCAGTAGGCACTTGTTCAAAAATGATTTTAAAACTGCCAAGTATTCTTGATCCAGGAAAATTTCTTTGAAGTAGGATATAAATTGAAGACCTGGAAGTGCCTTTCATTTCCCATGAATTCAATCTATTAAGCTCTCAGGAACAATGGTTGTACCCCCAAGAGATTAAAAGCAAAAAGTTTTTCTTTCAAAGGAATACTGCTCTCCAATTTTTAATTATTTTAGACTTTTTGTATCAAGGCCCAAAGTCAGCAATGCCCATATAATGTTTTTGTTAAAAGTGATGACTGATGAGATAGGTAACCAAGCAAAGCATAAAAACATTAATTACTATGTGTATGTGGGTTTGCAGAATTCAATTAACTGTATTCAGGCAGCAAAGAGATTAATTGCAATTTGCTTGGGGTGTGTGATTGTATGTGTATGTGTATGAGTAAGGAATTCACCTCACCTAAGTAAGATAATGAAATGTTGCCTGAGGTTGGATAAGGGGACAAGGTAGCAAAAAAAAGCATGTACTTCGAAAGTCCTATTCCTCTAAGAAGGGTAATCAGTGAGAAAGGACAGAGGGAGGTCACCTGTGGTTCCAGTGGCTTAGGTCGGATCAAATGGAACTCAGAATCCTGGTCCAGGTCTGGAATCTGACTGAAACCAGTCTGAGTTTGGGCCTGGATTACCTGTCAAATGGTCACAGCTATCCTGAGATGGTAACTCTGCTTCCCTTAGTTCCATCGGTGACTTTATAACCCCGCAGAGACGAAGAAATTACCGTAGAAATGATGACATAAATCAAAACAATAATCTTCATACTTCCGTGTACACCTAGAGGCAAGTTTTAAAATGATTACAATCTGCCTATATTTGTTATTTAATACATTTAAGAGAATTTGACATTTTGTACTTGTGATTTAATTTCAAATGTTTACTACTAGTCTTGTGATTTTTATGAGAAACATATTTGATTTATTTGGTTTATAAATAGTACTTGAATGTTTAAAGGAATCAGGTATTTTTAAAAACTCTCTGTCCAGGTTTCTTAGCACCATTTAACTGCTTAGGAAAGTTTAGTTTTCTAAATATCTGGGTCTACCGTGTTAGATGCATGTAAGCATTGAGATACACTGAAATTATGTGATTACAGCTTAACTGAATATAATTAATTAAGGTGCTAATTATTTGGGGTAAATTAGTCAAATTTATTAGCTCTTGGAATTTTAATCACAGGTCCAGTAAAAATTTATAGAAAAACAACTAGATTTATTGAAAATGGCCAGATATTTCAGTTGAGCTTAATGTTTGAGAAATACATACAAGTCATTATCAAATACCAAAGATTCCTTTTAACATTAAAAATCTCAGTGGAAAAAAAACAATCTCAGTGAACAGCCCTAGCTGGTTTGGCTCAGTGGATAGAGCGTTGGCCTGCATGCGGATTGGAGTTCCAGGTTTGATTTCGGTCAAGGCACATGCCTGGGTTGCAGGCTCAATCCCCAGAAGGGGGTGTGCAAGAGGCAGCTGATCAATGATTCTCTCTCATCATTGAATGTTTCTATCTCTCTCCCTCTCCCTTCTTCTCTGAAATCAATAAAAATATATTTTAAAAAAATCTCAGTGAACAAAATTAGGCTCTTCTGTGAAGTTAATTTCCCCAATTACTAGAAAATAAAAGTGTTTGGAATACTGTCTGAGAGTTCAGTGCAGAAAACAGAATTCACTTTAGGTATCTGAATAGAAAGGGCTTACTACAGGAATTTGGTGCTCACACACCGTGGAAGAGTTGGTGGATCAGAAGTCAGGGGCAGCTGCTGCTGTTACTGCCTTCACATCTGCCACTATCACGGCTGCCAGCACTCACAGGCTGACTGGACACTGGTACACTTACATCTTTTGGGATTTGCTTTCCCAGCACAACAGCAGCTGGAAAATGGCCCCCATTTTCCCCCCCAACTGCATGATACTGGCAGACCATAAGCTGCATCCAAAACCCTAAAGGAAAGAGTCTGAAAAATGTAGTTTTTTTGCCTTCTAGCCCTTAGGATACAATAGGAGGGAATTCAGAAGAGGTGAGAGTGGACACTGAGTGCCCAAAGACAAGATCCATGATGCAAATTCCACCAAACCTTACAGGGCTATTTATTATGACTTGGTAAGGTTTCTTAAACACAGTCAGAAATTAGATGCCTCTTGTCAAACAGAGCCCCTGTGGATACATTGAGTTAGGCACCTGTAGATGGTTTTCCAGTAGATCTTTTAAAAATGTGACTTAAGTTAGCTGTCTACTTAATGACTGTTTTCATTGTATAGAAACTTTCTTCTTGACATTTGCCAGCCAATCCATGGCAGAAAACAGGCTTTGCTGGTCACATAGTTTTATGAACTGTGTTTCGGTATTACTCACCTCCGCCCCAAGCAATATGCCCAGAGCATGCTTCTTAGAGGAAACCTGATACCATATGGTCAAGCCTGCACCTTCCAGTTAGTTCCCTGTTGGAATGGTATTTATTTTTCCATTGAGTAGAACTAATTTCACAACATGGCTGCACACTGCTTTGTAAAGAGCTTTATCAACAGGATAAAGGGATCGGAAGTCCTAAGTTAACTGACCGAATTACCTTCTCATTCTCTGTATTCTTACTAGCAATTTAATCTTATAGTTGACATTTTGATCTAGAATAGAGGTTCGGAAATTTCTTCTTTTAATTTGATTTTGCTCTAGACCAGTGGTTCTCAACCTTCCTAATGCCGTGACCCTTTAATACAGTTCCTCATGTGGTGGTGACCCCCAATTTCATTGTTACAAATTGAACGTAATTAAAGCATAGTGATTAATCACAAAAACAGTATGTAATTATATATGTTTTCCGATGGTCTTAGGCGACCCCTGTGAAAGGGTCGTTCGTGACCCACAGGTTGAGAACCGCTGCTCTAGACAATGGTGTCAAGAAGTAACAGAATTAAGTTTGATTGTGAGTTATGAAAACCAAAATAATAATAGCTTACACCTCCCGAGGTTTTATTTCCCTTTCACGTGTGCAGTGTTTGAAGGTAAGTGGTCCAGAGCTTGTGTGACGAGGTCCCTCTCGGGTCTTTGTCCTGCCACGCCGGAGTGTGGCCTTCCCTTTTGGGGTCCAGGTATGTAGCATCAGCATGCTAGTCAGAATGGATCCAGAGGACAAAAGAGGGCAAAGGGCACTTGCCCACTGTCTCTTAAGGAAGGTTTTGAGAAGCTACAGGATTATACTTCACTCACATCCCACTGGTCAGCATTTAATCATATGCCTTCACTCAGGTGCAAGTAAGGCAGGGAAATGTAGTCTTTATTCTGGACACCTGTCCTGTTAAAAATTCTAAAAATTCTATTGTATTGGAAAGAGGTGAGAAAGGGTGTAGTTGGGGTGATGTGTAGACCATGCCACACCCAACTTTCATACAAACATAAAACATTTACTGGTTCAGAATATTCTTCCAAAAAACCTAATCTTTTTTACTGCACAGCTGACCTGACACATTATTTACCCTTACTTTTTAAATAGAAAAGGTATTGCCACCCGAGTTAACAAAACACAGGGTCTCCTGCTGCAACCCCCGCAGCCAGCAGGGGAGTCCGTTCACGTTTTGCCCTTGGGAGGTTCTCCTGATTCGGGTTCTTGAGGAGGATGGGGTTTGGTGTTAACATGGGCAGGACAAGGGACTGTGGGGTTGTGGGTTACACAGGTCAGCAGAAGAAGAGTGAGGGAAATCTGGAGGCACGGGGAGGGGCTGGAGGGGGCGAGGAGGTTCTGTGGGTAAGTTTTCCCTCATCTCTTCTCACCACTCTTTCCTGGAGTTTGCTTTCTGCTCTAAGGTGATCCTTGGGACACAGTGAAAAGCAGGGGAAACAACTGGAGACCCCTGGGTGGCAGCCAGAGCGACGAGGGAGGAAGCAATCGCTACCTTTTCTTGAGCACTGAGGTGCCAGGCACTTTGAAAACATCTTATTTTATTCCCTAAAAAATCCTATGATTTAACCAATGAGGTAAAACACTCAAAAATTTAAAATAACGCTCCAGAGTCACAGAGCTAGTGAGGGGTAAAGTCAGAATTCAGGAAAACTTCCAGTCAAGATGGTGCAGCAACGCCCTGGCCGGATAGCTCAGCTGGTTAGAGTGCTGCTCCAATGTCAAGGGTGCGGTCCAATCCCCGGTCAGGGCACATACAAGAATTAACCAATGAATGCATAAATGAGTGGAACAACAAATTGATGTCTCTTTCTCTCCCTTGTGCTCTCTCTCTCTCTCTCTCTCTCTCTCTCTCTCTCTCTCTCAAAAACAAAACAAAAAACAAACAACAAAAAATAAAAAAGATAAAATAATTAAAGGCTGTGCTCACCTCCTTGTGACCACAGCAAAATCACAGCTAAATTAGAGAAACATCATTGAGAACCACCTAAAGACAGCTGAACAGAAGTCCTCTAACTAATGACATAAAGAAGTCATGTTGAGACTGGTAGGAGGGACGGAGACGAGAAATGGAGATGAGAAATGGGCTGGTCCCACACCCACGTGTAGTGATTAAGAACTTGGAGGGATATCTTAGCTGCAGAGGTCCCCTCTGAGGAGCAAGGGGTCCCAGCCCACACTGGGCTCCCCAGCCGTGGGCACCTGAGTCAGAAGAGAAGTCCCCATACCTTCTGGCTGTAAAAACCAGCAGGGGTTGCATCCGAGTGAGAAGGAGGGTGCTGGAGTCCTAGGTGTTCCTCCTGAGGGGCCCACTCATGGACTCACCAGCTCACAAACTCACTCACCCAAGTGCCAGCACAGGGGAGGCAGTTCAGTCCAAAAGTGCCAGGGACATACAGGGAGGAACGGAATTGACTAGCTTCAGGGTGGGGGCTGGAAGGATAGGGCTTAGGGGAGCTCTCTCCAGGGATGGAGGGACTGGAAGGCACCATCGCTCCTTTGTTGAGCTCTCCTCCAACCCAGATGGCAGGCACCAAATCTGAGCTCTCCAGTAACCTGGCTAACATCATTGGTGATTCCCTAGGGCAGCACACCCCACTCCAACACCTGTGCCGGGAGCCGGTCCATCCTTGCTGTTTCAAGGGACCTGGCATATATGGCATACGGTTCTTAATATGTTTGCTCACCTTCTTGGCGCTGTGTTTTAACCAAGGTCACCTCTCCGAGAAAGGTTGTTTCCCCACATAGGAATTTTCCCCTGAAGTCAGGGAGGGGATGCCTCTCCTAGAAAGGTTGTTTCCCCAGGTAGGAATTTTTCCCTGAAGTCAGGGAGGGGATGAAACTCCTTAACTAAGTGCCAGGAGGGTAGTTAATCACTACAAACAATCATGCTTAAGCTACATAATCTTTACTCCCTGGAATGGAGATAAGAAACGCCCTAACCTTTGTAATAGAGATTGATAGGATTGAATCAACTGGTATAAATACAGATGTAACCAGACAGAGAGACAGAACTTCAGACACAGAACTCAGAAGACAAGACCAAGAGAGACAGAACCTACAGGGAACCAGGAGATGGAGGAGCTTCGCTGGAGAGAACATGGCAAGGGATCCTGGACTGAACCTGACTGCAGAAATTGGCAAGAGAACCTGACTAGAACCTGGTGACTGAACCTGGCTGGAGATCTGGAGCAGAACCTCTCTGGAGATCCAGACCAGAACTTGGCTGGAGATCCTGCTAGGCTGCTGATCAACTGAACTCTGCCTCCATGTCCTTCCTTCTTCACCGACTCCGTCCACACCTTTGGGGAACCCCTGGACCTGCTGGGGTTGGACCCCGGCACACCTGGGCCACTTCAAGCAGCTTGCCTCGGCTCGAGTTGTGGACTTTCCTAAAATTTCTAAAAGATCCACAAACCCCAGCAGCTGGCCTCGGCATGCCCTGTACCTCATGCTAAGTGGCCCCAAGCTCAACGCAAGTGGCAACTGATCTCAACCTGCATTGTAACTCCCCCATCAGGTCACTCCAAACCTGTCATATGCTGCGGCTAGTGTTGGCTTGGAATGTAGCTTTAATGAAACAACCACAAACCTTGCACAAGTGGTAGCTGGCCTCGGCTTGCACTATAGAGTCCCATGCTCTTAGAGTCCCAGCCTGGTACCAGTGGCAGCCAGTCTTGCTTGCAGCTTAGCTTCTCCCAGGTGCCTCCAAGTCCAGCACAGGTAGTTGCCAAATGCTGATTACTTTGTAGCTCCTACCAGGAAGCCCCAAGCCAGGCACAAATGGCAGCTGACTGTGGCCTGCATCACAGCCCCTCCCAAGAGGCTATAGAACCAACACACCCAGTGGCCAACTTCAGACCACACCAGAGCATCACCCAACCAGCTCCACAAACGAACCACCCAAAGGGCAGAGGCGGATGGCACCAGCGCCCTGCTCTGTGGGGTAAGCTCCTGTACAGAAACATATCCACTGCAGTCATGACCAGTCCTCAAAGCCTGTCAGCCTGAGGGTCAATCCTACTCAAGGCTCAATACAACAGGAGGGCACACACGACTCACACAAGGGCACACCTGGAACACCTGGCTCAGATGAACAGGCAAATGGTGCCAATGGGCCTCACAGGACACCTGCTACGTAAAGCCACTCTGCCATAGAAAATATAGAATTATCTGCCCAAAACATAGAAACAAACACAGGAATCAAACAAAATGAGAAGACAAAAAACAAAACAAGAAACAAGTCCCAAATGAAAGGACAGAACAAAATTCCAAAAGAAAAGAAGTAAATGCAATGGAAACAAGCTGATACAGAATTCAAAACACTGGTTATAAAGATGCTCAATGAACTTAGGGGAAGAACATATGAACTCAGTGAGAACTGCAACAAAGATATAGAAACCATAAAATAGAATCAGTCAAAACTGAAGAATACAATAACTGCAATGAAGAATACATTTGAGCCCTAACTGGTTTGGCTCAGTGGACA
Organism: Myotis daubentonii; assembly: GCF_963259705.1. Taxonomy (NCBI): domain Eukaryota; kingdom Metazoa; phylum Chordata; class Mammalia; order Chiroptera; family Vespertilionidae; genus Myotis; species Myotis daubentonii. Next base: position 40,493,897 of record NC_081841.1, read on the forward strand.
GAGCGTCGGCCTGCAGACTGAAGGGTCCCAGGTTTGATTCCGGTCAAGGGCATGTACCTTGATTGCGGGCACATCCCCAGTAGGGGGTGTGTAGGACGCAGCTGATTGATGCTTCTCACTCATTGATGTTTCTAACTATTCCTCTCCCTTCCTTTCTGTAGAAAATCAATAATATATATATATTTTTAAAAAAGAATACATTCAAGGGAACCACCAGAACATTAGATGAAGCAGAGGATCAAATCTGCGATCTGGAAGAAAAGGTAGTGGAAAGCACCCAAAGAGACAGCAGAAAGAAAAAAGAATTTAAAAAATTGAGGATAGTTTAAGGGACCTCTGGGACAACATCAAGCATACCACATTTGCATCATAGGGGTACCAGAAGGAGAAGAGGACAAGAGATTTAAAACTTATTTGAGGAAATAATGACTGAAAACTTCCCTAAGCAGGCAAAGAAATAGACATACATACAAGTCCAGGAAGTGCAGAGAATACCAAACGAAGATGAACCCAAAGAGGTCCATATCAAGACACGTCAAATTAAAATGCCAAAGGTTGAAGATAAAGAAAGGATCTTAAAAGTAGAAAGAAAAAAGCAGTTAGTTATGTACAAGTTGAGTTCCCATAAGATATCTGATTTTTCAACAGAGACTTTGCAGGCCAGAAGGGAATAGCATGAAATCTTCAAAGTGATGAAGATGAAAGACCTACAACCAAGATTACTTTAACCAGCAAGGCTACCATATAGAATCAAAGGAGAGATAAAGAGTTTCCTAGATAAGAATAAGCTAAAGGAGTTTATCACTGCTAAGTCAGTATAGAAAGTAATTTTAAAGGGACTTAAAGTAGAAAAGACTAAGAATAAATATGATTAAGAAAATACAGGAAAGAAAAAAAATTCTGACAAAGGCAAACATTTAGTAAAAGTAATGGTTCAACCAACTATAATGGTAGTACAAAGGTTAAAAGGCAAAACTAGGAAGATCATGTGTAATTACAGTAAAATTTAGGGATATAACCAAACACACACACAAAAGCAAAAAGTAATGCCAAAAACATAAACAGGGAAGGGTGAATAAAAATTGTAGTTATTTTAGAATGTGTTTAAACTTAAGCAACCATCAACTTAAAATAGACTGCTATAAATATAGCTTGGTATATAGGAAGGACATGGTAACCACAAAGCAAAAATTTATGAGATATAAAAAGAAAGAAAGAAGTCTAAACACAACACTGTAGAAAGTCACCAACATAGAGAAGAGAGTAACTCCAAAAACAATCAGAAAGCAATTAATAAAATGACAATAACTACACACCTATCAAGAACTACTTTAAATGTAAATGGACTAAATGCTCCAATTAAAAGACACAGGGTTGATGAGTGGATAAAAAAACAAGCCCTGTACATATGCTGCATACAAGAGACCAACGTCAAATTGAAAGACACACACAGACTGAAAGTAAAGAGATAGAAAAAGGTATTTCATGCAAATGGAAATGAAAAAAAATCTGGGTAGCAATATTTATATGACTAAATAGAATTTAGAATAAGGCTGTAACAAGAGACAAAGAGGGACATCTATAATAATAAAAGCATAATATGCAAATTAGACGGGACAGCCAAACGACCTTCTGGATGTCATTCTGGATGTCCTTCCGGACAAAGCTGCTGTGGCAGGGGCTGAGGCAGAGGCGGTTAGGGGCAATCAGGCAGGCAGGTGAGTGGTTAGGGGAGATCAGGAAGGCAGGCAAGTGGTTAGGGTCGAACAGACAGGCATGTAGAGTGGTTAGGGTTGATCAGGCAGGCAGGAGAGCAGTTAGGGGTGATTAGTTAGGCAGGCAGGCAGGCAGTTAGGAGCCAGCGGTCCCGGATTGCGAGAGGGATGTCTGACTGCCAGTTTAGGCTTGATCCCGGGATTGGGCCTAAACTGGCAGTTGGATATCCCCTGAGGGGTCCTGGATTGTGAGAGGGTTCAGGCCAGGCTGAGGGAGCCCCCCTCTGCCCCTGTGCATGGATTTTGTGCACCAGGCCTCTAGTTTCATAATGATTAAGGGATCAAAGCCAGAGACCCCACATTTCCCCAGCATGGAGACATGAGTCTGTCATTATTGGTTCCCACAGGAGCCCTGGTCACCCCTAGCCCTGTTCCTATAGCTCCTCTGCACTTTCCAGCTATGTGACTTTGGAATGTGACTTAACCTCTCTCTATTTCAGGTTATTTTCACATATAAACATAAAAGAAAAAGAAAAAATATATGCACACTTCAGAGGATGTGGTAGGGCATACTCAATATGTCTACTATTGCTGAGTTAGTCTCACAATTCTACTCTGTCAGAATAACATAGCACCCACCACTCTCCAGCTAAATATTGCAGGTTCTTTAACTGTGTTTCCCAAACTATGGCCTTCAGAATGCTTTCCCTTCTATTTTAAACAGCTCTTATGCCAATGTGTGGCATTTTGAGTGCTCTTTCTTGAATAAATCACAAAAAGAGAGTTCTTTTTCTTATAGTCCTTAAAAGGCTACATTTAATTGCATAAGAGATTAAAAGGTCAGTACCAGTATAAACTAAAATGTTAGACCTACTAGTAAAAAGAATTTTATTTTGAAAAGTTTGTTTCTGGCCATCTGGCATGGCTCAGTGGTTGAGTGTTGACCTATGAACCAGGAAACCACTGTTCAATTCTGGTCAGGGCACATGTCAGGGTTGCAGGCTTGATCTCCAGTACGGGGCATGCAGGAGGCAGCCAATCAATGATTCTCTCTCATCACTGATGTTTCTATCTTCCTCTCCCTCCCTCTCTCTGAAATCAATTTTAAAAAAACAAAGTGTTTGTTGTGGGAAGGAATCCTATATAATAAAAGCCTAATATGCAAATCGACTGAACAGCAGAATGACCGGTCGGCCCCGGGGTGAGGCCGGCAAGCGGGTAGCACCAGGCCAGCCGAGGCAGGTGCCAGCAGGCAGAGGGAGGCAACGGCGATCAGGGGGTGATGGTGGTGGTGGTGGTGGTGGGATGATGGGGGGGGCAGCCACTCGCTGGCTAGCGGTATCCCCCAATCAGCCCGCAGGTCACCTCTTGCAGAGGGAGGCCAGACTGTGGCTTAAGCCCACTCCCTGAAGGGGAGCCATCAGTCTGACAACCCCCGAGGGCTCCCAGTCTGTGAGAGGGCTCAGGCCGGGCTAAGGGACCCCCCCCCCATCCCTTAAGTGCACAAATTTTCATGCACTGGGCCTCTAGTAAGTATAGATAAAAAAGGAAACAAACATTTTAAAATATATTTTTATTGATTTCAGAAAGGAAGGGAGAGAGAAACATCAATGATGAGAGAGAATCATCGATCAACTGCCTCCTGCATGCCTTCTACTGGGGATCAAGCCTGCAACCTGAGCTTGTGCCCTGATTGGGAATCAAACCATGACCTCCTGGTTCATGGGTCGATGGTCATCCACTGAGCCACACAACAAACACTTAAATGCAACAGCTAGTGAGTCTTGAGTTGGGCTAGTTACAGGATCATGTTGGGCATTAGTTGAATGAATGCTGGCATATTTTTTTTCTCTGTCACTTCAATAAGAACTGAGTCTTTCCTGATGCAAGAAGATACTTTATGGAGGACATGACCAGATGCCCTCTAAATTCCCTCTTAATCCTCAGATTCTGTGACTGAGGCTTCTTCAGTTTTGCTTAAAGTACACATATATTGAAGTCCTCATCATTCCAATGCAGTAAGTTCATCACACATGTTATTTAAAGGAAATTTCATTTATAACTATAATATATATAAATACAAATATTTCCCATTTCCCTTTTCTTATAGGAAATTGCTTCTTCAGAGTGATTATATTGGTTTTAAAGTGGTTTATCTACTCATGCTGTTTATTTTCCCACTTGACATTTAATCTCCTCTCTATTTTGTTAGATAATCCTTTAGTTATTCCCATGGGTATAAACAAATGTTTCCAGTTATAGAAATGGCGGGAATATCCCATATTCTTGAAGACCACACAGAATTCCTGACAAGGCACAGCCCTTTGGAACTCTTAGCATGAATGAATGCAAGGGCCCTGCTCAGCTGGTCACTTCCTTTGATGACATGGGCATAGTCTGGGTACATGGGAAATAAAAGAGCTTTGTGAGTGGACCAGTGATTAAAACTGATAATCAATCAAATAATGACTTCCCTCAGAAATGTTCACAGATACAAAGCATGAAGTTTTTGTAAGCAGAGTGACAAAGCAAAACACAGGGATCAAATAAAGTCTATCTTTCGTGGTCACAGACTCACTCCATTTACTAAAATTTAACAATAGCTAACGCACTTGTATCTCCGTTTTAACAAGTTTTAGTCACTAGCTAGTCTTATCTTTCTTATAGGAAGAGTTACTTGTTAAAGGATTAAGGACTTTAGTTAGGGAAGAATTACAAAGCAATTACAAGGTATTAAACTCTTAGTCATTAGATTAAAGTTTATCAGGTCAAATCCTCAAATATCACATCAATCATATCACATATACTAAGATACATAAATTAGATGCCCAGATTCTAATGCAGGCAACGTTATTTTTGCCTAACTTTGTGGTGAACTTTACTAAAGGCTCCATTAGTGCCTTAAAAAATACAGAAACTTCTTGAACAGAAATCAGTTACCTAGGGGAAATAAAGATACTCCAAATGCCTATCGTCAAAACTCTGGAAAAAGAGAATTGCTATCTTCAGTATTTTAAAAATGGGTATCTAAATAATTTCAGGTTAAACTAGGTTAGTAACTTCAATCTTCTCCACTGAGCTGTTAAAATGGAAAAAATTTCAAGTTCTAAATATAATAAAGACTTACATACACATTCAAATAGAAAATGGGGATTTATTTTCTATTACGCTTTTCTGGACAAAAGGAGATGAATTTTTTACTTCTTATTTCTTATAACAAACATTGTAAGGTTTCTTTTAAAAAACATAACAAAACAGAATTGTAGTTGAGAAGATTACTTCTTTATGAATGCATAAACTAGAGTCCAGTTAAAATAACACTTAATACAGATTCGCCCTAATAGACGATGTTGTCAACTTTTACATATGGGTACTTCTCATATCACTTCTGGGTGGCCTAGACCCCTTTATCCTCAATATAACGCCTTTATTTTTCTTCTCTAGAGTTTCCTTTACTTAAAATAATGGCTTGAGGAAGATTATGAGACTTAGTGGCTCTGTGCTCTTTTTTAAATGTTGGGCAAACTTGGGCTGGTTGATAACAACGTAACTTATTTAAATGAACTGTGTTTTCAGAGCCCTGGGCTGGCCCTGCAGTTTGAGAGACCTTGGTTCCTTCTGTAGCTAAATATAGAGTCCATTCTTCCACCAGCCCACTGCAGAGGCTGAGAAAGTCCAGGAAATAGATTACATTGAGTGCTACTGTTCAGAAGAGATTTGCATTTAATGCTGTTGTTATAGGTAAAGTATTTCCTTAAGCAAAAATCTCATTTACTCAGTGGTTAGAGGAAACACTGAATTTCATAGCCAAAGTTCCTTTTTCTGTAGAAAAGATTTTAAATCTGCTTGATCACTACCTTTCAATTCTTTTTTCTTATAGACATGCATGCTCCATGATTTAAACTTCTTAAGTTCATTTAAAGTCAGAGAAAAAATTCAAGAGGATAAGAACAAGCACAAAGTCATAAAAAAACAAACAAAAAACAGTTTTGCCATTAAATTTTCTCCTGGATAACTTAGCAAATATTTGTCCTTTCCATTCTGTTTCAACACTGCAGACAATATATGCATGGCTCTCTGGTGAAGCAATGTGCACATAAGTGACAAAACTTGGAAATGTAGATAAAACTTTTAAAATCCTAGTAATACTACAACAGCTTCTTTCCTTATTTATTCTGTCAACGTCCATTCCACATGAATTCACATTTCGGTTCCAGGAGGGCATGAGCCATAAGCCCTAATCCCAAAGACCACTATCTGTGGAGGGTAAATACAGCCTGCTGCCAGTATCTTCTGGTGGCAAACTTGTGAAAATCTTCTGGAAGACTAATAAAATCATATTCTGATTATTTGTCTTCTGGATTCGGGGGACCATGGAAATAGAAAAGGATAAAAACAAGGCATGCTTTATTTCTGAGGTTTCTTGGACTGGGAAGTAGAAAAATAGGTGTTTTCCTTTGGGGTTTTTTTGTGTGGCCGAGAATGGTGAGGTTGGTATTTCTGAGAGCACTTTTTCACTTTCCTCAGTCTTTAAGGGAGTGGTAGGCTTTGGTGGTCCGGCTGTTGACAAAATCTGTCTTCTTAAACTGAGCCTTTGGAATAAGCAAACAAAAAATATGATCAATAACAACATTTGCACACACAAAACTGCAGTTCTTAGTGATTTCCCACCAGGGTCAGACAAGTGGGCCATTAGGATCTGGCTCTGCTAACTAGGACACATGCCTTTTGAGCGCTCTTACCTTCTTGTAGGCATTGTGGAGCTCCGTGTGTGTCCACAGGGCATATAAGAGAACAGAAGCGGCTTTGCTTGCCTTGTTGGAGGCATAGCTGAAAGAAGAAAAGGACATTCCGAGATCAGTGAGAATGCGTCTGAGGCTCCTGGAGGTGGCCGTTGGACGGTCTGTGAATCTTCTTTAACTGCTGCTGCTCAGTAGCCATCCATTAAGTCAGGTTACTCACAATGATAAGAGAATCAAATGGTAAACTTCAGGCCAGGGAACACTCATTATTTTTTAAATATATTTTTATTGATTTCAGAGAGGAAGGAAGAGGGAGAAAGAGATAGAAACATCAATGATGAGAGAGAATCATTGATCGCCTGCATCCTGCACATCCCCCACTGAGGATCTTGCCCACAACCCGGGCATGTACCCTAACCAGGAATCAAACCGTGATCTCCTGGTTCAAAGGTCGATGCTTAACCACTGAGTCATGCTGGCCAGGCTATAAATTATTTTGAAAAAATCTTTTAAATATGTTTTTATTGATTTTTCAGGGAGAGGAAGAAAGAGAGATAGAGATAGAAACATTGATGAGAGAGAGCAACATTATTGATTGGCTGCCTCCTGCAGGTCCCCTACTGGGGATCAAGCCCACAACCTGGGCTTGTGCCCAAACTGGGAATCAAACTATGACCTTCTGGTTCATAGATCAACACTCAACCACTGTGCCACTCCAGCCAGGCGAAAAAAATCTTATAAAACCACTAACAGTGCTAACAAATAAAGAGTTTATAGAACAAATTTTTTATATTTATAAGGACTATGTTACAAATCCTTAAATTTATTTATAGAATACAATTTATATTTATATATTTATACTGCCATTTATAGAACAAATATATATGTATGCTTATAATGTGTGTACATGTATTTTTATCAGGAAAGTGTGACTGAAAAATATATATATCCTTCTCTTAGACTGAGTGACTCTATAGGTAGGAATAATTTTTTCAAGTTAATAAAATAAGTTCTTGTTGGAACAGTTGTTAAAATAGGTTCAAAATGGCTTTGTTCTTGTGCTGAGCAAATGTCAAATGTGTTCCTGTTTTAAATCCAAGTTACCACTGAATTTGACATTGTATTTAGTTTTTGATGTTCTGCTTTAAAATTTGTCCCAAATTTCCTGTTTCTGGCTGAGGAGAAAATGCTTTCTTTGATCTTTTTCTCTTCTACCACCTGAACTTTCTTTTAACAAAGAAACATATCTTTTATCTTTCCTATCATAGGAGTTTGTAAACATGCAACCAAGACTAGAGAATGCAAAGCTGTATGGAGAAGCGCATGCTGGGCTCATTCTTCAGCTAAAAGCCTTTCTCTTCTACACCAACTGGGCAGAGAGGGTAAGGCAGATCGGCACCCTACAGAACTTTTAGTCACCTCATGGATTTCTCAGACTAGCTTGTTTATAACTGAGATACTAATTAATCCATGAAAGCTATGGGTCCCTAATATTTAAAATTGGAAAGAGTTCAACAGCAAGTGAAGGGGAACAGAATACACCACCCCCAAATATGCCTCTCTGGCACGGGATTATTTTTAAGAAACAGCAGACATAGGGAAAGCTCTGAAAACTGAGTGGAAGTTACCCTTGAAAGAGACATTTATAAGGAAAATCTCCATTTGTAAGGAGTTTCTGTACCAGAAAGTGAGGGATGACTCAATCTTTAGAAAGTTTGATCAACGGAGAAGGCAAGGAGTTAAATCTGCCCAACAACCCTTGTTTACTGTGCTTTTCCTGGGAATCCCCCTAAACTGGCCTCCCCTCTTCCCCAGCATCTTTTGTTAGAGGCTTGGGCCATTTCTAGGAGTTACTCAGTTTTCCTGGGTCTCTCCCAAGGATACAGACGGTCTATATGTTATCAAACTTCCTTTGTTTTTCTTTTGTTAATCTGTCTTTTTTATTGCAGGGGTGTCTCAGCCAAGTACCCAGTGATACTGTTGTAATTAACCTAGTTATTAGTAACAGGAAAGGAGCAAAGGGAAGGCCAAATATTATAGACATGTCATTTAGGCAGTTTCACCAGGAAGTTAAAGCTTTACACTCCCCAGGGAGCCGCCAGTCTATTCCCTACAGATTGCTGGAGGAAGGCACTGAACAGGGGGCGAGAGAGACATGACCAGTAAAGTTTGGGTGACATTAGAAAGGTACTTGTTTGTCAGTCACACCTGGGAAAAGGTCACTGGCCAGAATGGGTGTGGCCACTGCAAGCACAGGAACATTTAATCCCCTAAACAAAAGAGTTAGCTCTCTTGTTTTTTCTTGGTTCCTCTTATGCTCTTAGCGTGCTGTGCTCTTGACTGACTCCCAGTTTTGGGGCTCTCACACTCCTGCTTCCTGCATTCACCCACATGACCACCCCTACACACAATGGACTAATGGACTATATAACTAGCTGCTGCTGAACTGGACCCGGCTGCAATGTGGAATGGAAACTGTGGACACTGACTTTGCTTTTAGCTGTGCTGAAGCCCCAGCTGCACTCCTTCAAGAACTGGATTAAGGGAAACGGGACTTTGGAAACCAAGGGATGTAATTCAACACAAATAAAAATCACTCATCCTCCCGTGTGAGTCTCAAAAAATTCTTTTTCTTGAGATATCGTAAGGACTCCGTCCCCAATACCTCAATTCCCCTGATAACACTAGAAGGGTAGAGAAAAAAGTATTTTTCCTCCCCTTCACAAGGGTGTTATATTTATAAAATTTGTTTATAAGTTGGCTGTTGACACTTGGGAACTCATATATTTATTCAAAGATAAAATGATATAAATGATAATTGGTCCCCAGGCTAGACCGTGTGAAAGAATCTCAACCTAGAATGAAACCAGAGGATATGAAATAGAGAATGTCATGCATGCCCCCTTAGAAGAAGAGAACTTATGAACTGAGAGACTGACTCCCTGTAAATGTCTGATTAAAGAAGACTGAGCCTCCCCGGAAGCTTGCTGCAGCATGGGTTCCCAGCACTGTCATTTCTCTGCTATTCCTGAATGAGCTCAAATTCTGGGAATCTGAGCTTGCCTCAGTTGATGTCTTCATTTAAACTGATGCCATAAATTACAGGTCAGCTGTACAACACTTTAGCAAGCAAGGAGCATCAGGCACAGACAGTAGAAATTCCTTGTTGACTTTTTTTCTTTTCTTTTTTTAGACAGGGCATGTGAGGACTGGCTCGCAAATGGACGCTTGGGGCAACAAAGAAATAACAGATTAGCTCCTCCATATGTTGCCAAGCTACAAGAAGCTCCCAAAAGTGATGGTGTTAAGCAGAGGTAGTTAGCTAGTTATTAATAAAGAGAGGGATCAAAGGGGATTCAAACACTGAGCTTAATAAACTAAGGAGCTGAATCAAATATTAAACTTAATGAACTGGGAAGCGACTCACACATTGGGCCTGCTTCACTAGGAACTTACAGCATCCCATCAAGCTGGATTTACTAGGAGGCTATAGCATTAAATTCATGTACACACTTCAGGGTATCGTGGAGGAGACTTAACCCTCCAAGCAGCCAGGAAGATCTTCCTGGGGGGTGCTGCCTGATGATACCAGATTATGGGACGGAGGAGAGAAAACTCCGCTGCTCAGCACATGCACAGTAGAAACCAGATGACGCCACAGAATTCTTAGACGTCAACATGGCACAGGGGAGGAGCTTCTACTTGAAGCATGTGAACTAAAAGCCGAAAGGTGATATAAAGAGGCAGAGCCTAGCCTGGAAAAATCTGGGGAAAGAATCAGGTTGGATAGGGGGCATGAAACCCTGGTAGGTCCAGGAAAGGGATTGGTTAAGGGCAGGGCCCAATGAGAGCCCAGGAGAAGTAGGGAAGTGGGTTGGATGGTTTGAGGGACACCTTGCTCGTTATGGAGAACCAAGAAAAAACATGCAGGATTATCAGAAGTTTCAAGGAAGTTGCTGCTAGAGCCTGCCCACCCTCTACATCCCCGAGGGTGTATTATTTCCCTCCAGCCCAGTGAAAATCTTACCACTACATTTAAACTTCTCCATGCATGAGCCCTTTGAAATTTCTTTCTTGAGACACTACAAAAGAGGCCACTTTCACCAGCAACTTTTACTCCAATGTGCCTGTTATGTCTGAGTACTCAAATAAGTAAAATCATGCAGTCTTTTGGAAATTTGCTTAGAAGTTTGGATGACTACTGCAAATAGTCATTTCTGTTTTGCAGCAATAATTCGCTTTTTCCCCACAAAGACAGACCAACTGCTATTTGCCAGGCTCTGGGAACAGGTGAATATTCCCTGCTCTTAGGAACTGACCTTCTAAGCAGTGCTCCTTTTAATTGTGTGACCCTGACTCTGAATGGGGTCTTCCCTCCCATGAACTTTGCCAGAGCGCAGCTCAAAGTACAAGGGTTTTATACTGGGTGGGGCTGTGGTAGAGGACACAGGTGATCATCCAGGATGCCACAGACCCCTCTGCTCACCCTTGTGTGGCCAAGCACATGCTTGTCCATTACAGAGGAAGTCCATTTGCTTTGCAACTCATTAGAACTGGGCTATAACATTTCTCTCTTTTTTAGTTATTTACAAAAGTAAGTTGTCTTTAACAAGTCAAACAATTCAGAATTGTATAAAGAGGAAAAGATAGTAATCTTCATGCCCCCTTTAGATCCTATCACTCTAAATTAAGTAATAGTAATAATTTGATTATACAAGGTTTTTCATTCTCTTCCTTTCTTTTTATTTTATTACTAGAAGCCTGGTCCACGAGATTCATGCACTTGCAGGGGCGAGGGTGGGGGTGGGGTGGGGGGGGGAATCCTCTCAGCCCAGCTGTGCCCTCTCACAGTCCGGGAGTCCTTGGGGGATGTCTGACTGTAGGCCCAGGGGGAGCGGGCCTAAGCCATCAGTCAGACATCCTTAGAGCTGCCACAGAGGCGGGAGAGGCTCCTGCCACCACTGCTGCCCTCACCAGTGTTAGCCCTGTGGGAGCGCACTGACTACCAGAGGGCAGCTCCTGCATTGAGCGTCTGCCCCTTGGTGGTCAGTGCACATCATAGCGACCGGCTGTTCTGCTCTTTGGTCAATTTGCATATTGGCCTTTTATTAATAGGACTAGAGGCCCGGTGTATGAATTCGTGCACAGGTGAGGTCCCTTGGCCTGGCTGGCAATTGGGGCCGATTGGGGCTGTCTTGCCCATTCCTGATCGGGCTTATTGGGGCCAGTCAGCTGTGGGGAGGGACTGTGGGAGGTTGGCCAGCGGCAGGAAGTTTGCTGTGGGATTGCACTGACCACCAGGGGCAGCTCCTGCACTGATTGTCTGCCCCCTGATGGTCATTGCATCGTCATAGTGACCAGCCAGTTGACCGGTGGTCCAGTTGTAACGGTCACTTAGGCTTTTATATATATAGATTATTTTAAATCCTCATCTGCAGATATGTTTTTATTGATTTTTTAGAGAGAGAGAAAGGGAAAGAGAAACATTGATGTGAGAGAGAAACATCAACTGGCTGCCTCGCATACTCGCCCCAACAGGGGACTGAATCCACAATCCAGGTATGAGAATCGAACTCGCAACCTTTTGGTGTATGTTCCAACCAAGCCACCTGGCCAGGGCTCTTCCTCCATTTTTAAATGGGGAAAATTCGAAGACAGAAAAGGGGATGTGGGATGATGCATATGCATTAGACTTCTCTTCTCAAAAGGGAACAAGAAATGGAAAGAGAAGTAACAGAGAAAACTGGGAGAGGAAGAATTTATTATGCTGGCCTCCCACTTGTGTTATCACTACTTCTTCTTAGCCACCTGGGCCAACATGGGCTCCACAGATTTCAGTGAAAGGTATTCCCTGTCCATAGTCCTCCCACTCTGCCTACATTCTGCTGTTCTTAAATCACAGCTGTAGTTCTGGGAAACAAATTAATTCATCAGGTTAATAAAATGCTGGAAGCTCTGGAGTTTGGCCAGCCCTGAATGTTGCCCATGGTCCACAGTGACAATGTTTACAACTAGATTTGCACACGGAGTGGTGGTGGGAAAGGGGAGACAGCCAATGGGTAGGTGCTAAAGGACTTACGTATCGCCTGCGCTGATAGTCATAATTTTCTGCAGGCCCCCAGTGTTTAGAAGGTCCCGGGCATTCTGGTAACTGTTCTGGATTAAGTTGTTCAATGTGTAACAGGCAGAGGCTGTAGTTTCAATGAGAAGCTCAGTGCTTGGAACTGTGTCAGGAATTATGGAAACCAAATCAGGTAGAGTTTCTTTGGCTACAAAATGAGAGAAAAAGAACACTTGATTAAAAACACTGTTTTTTAACCTCAAGATCCCAGTAAGTTTTGGGTAAAGAACATTTTAAAGAGGAAATACAGCATATGGAAAGATGTTACCTCTCTAATACTGGAGTTTGGAAAGGATTTTTAAAAAGATGATGCTGTTTGCTCAATACACTGGAAATCTTTTCAGAAAGGAATTTGATAGAAAGAGCAAAAAATTTTAAAATTTTCACATTCTTTGTTTGACTCAGTAATTCCACTTCTAGGAATTCAAACTAAAGATATCACTTTAAAAATAGAAAAAGCTTTATGTAGAAATCTTTATTATAGCATTATGTATAAATGAAAAATTATAATAAGCCTAATAGAATATAATACATCTGCAAAGAATTTTATGTAAAATATATCTATGAAGCACACAAATAATAAGAAAATACTTATATTAATATTCTATATAAAAATCTATACTTATTTATATAAAGAATACATAATATTATAACATTAGGAAACAAAATACACATAAGAAACCTTAGAAGCAATACATTAAAATATTAATATTGATGGTGACCTAAATATATTTAAAAAAAATTATCTTCCCAAAGTTTCTTTAATACACAAATAATAGTATCATTTTAAAAAGAGATTATTTTAAATTTATTTTTCACTAACTATGCAAGTTCTTGGTAGCAGGGTTTTAGTTTGGCTTCTTTTGTAGAAACAAGAGCGGTAGTAATGGTTGATGATTTCATTATAACTTGCCCTATGGTATATATTTTGGACAGTATGAATTTGTACTTGATTTTTTGCAATAATTATTTTCACATATGCTTTCTCTTTTTCTCTAACTAGATTGGACTCTCCTTAAAAGATATGGAAGGGGAGGGTAGGAAGAGATCAACCAGTAAACGCATATGCATATATGTATAACCCATAGTCATAGACAATAGGGTGGTGAAGGCTTTTGAGGGGGGATAAAAGGGGAGAAGGCAATGGGGGGAAAAAGGTCATATGTAATACTTTCAACAATAAAGATTTACTTAAAAAAAAGATATGGAACATATTTCTCTTGCTTTTGTAGCTCCTCAGAGCTCTTTAATACAGTGTTGTGTTTATTGTAGTTTAAAACAAATACCTCTGCTTAATTTTATTATTTTTCATCTGAGTTTATGTGGCACCTTGAACTGTACTTCTCTCTCTATGAGTCTACATTGTGATCAGTTACATGAATTCCAGATGTGGCTACGGGTCCCTTGACGACAGTCATAGTATTCGTTTGCGGATGTCTATCTCCGACTGCCATGCCTATAACAGAGACCTTCGATAAACGGAACTGAACAATGTCATCCTTTGATGACACCTGGGCCCCACTGACAGGAAAGGCATACCTTCTACTCAAAGGCCGGAACACTTCCTTCTTGACTGTGTTTCAGCATCGCAGCAGAGTGCGAAGGGCTTAGATCTCATCCTCCGAGGCCACACCTCTTTAGTTTCAGTCCTGTCTCTGCCACTTAATGGCTGTGTGGTCTAGGTAAGCTACTTAACCTCTCTACGCTTGGTATTCCCTAATTTGCAAAGTGGGTGTGTAACAATAGTATTTACTTCACAGGGTTGTTTTGAGGGATTAAATAAGTTAACATGTGTTACTGCATCATAATACCCTGTGCCTAGCAAGCTCTCAACACAGATACATTACTATGAGAAGGTTTCCTCTTTTTAATAAGTTAAATCACAGAACTAAAGCCCTTGAGAACATGAAATTTCCTTCCACTGAATTTAGGTGGAAAACATAAAAGTAAGTCTGTGACAATCACAACAGAAAATGCTCAATCTCTCTGCAAGGTGCGGTGGTGGCTGCTGAGACCGGGGTTGCCCACAGTGAGAACAATCACTGATGAGGGAGGCCCACCTTTCCCCCTCACACCACCAGCAGGTCCACTTCTGTAGATCAATTTTAAGGTGGAAAGGTAGGGTCATGTCTAAGGAGTGAGAATTAGAGAAGATAGAGTCTTTAACACTTTGTATCATGTTTGTTTTTCTGAGAAAATATAACTGTTTTCATGACAAAGCATAACACTACAATATACAAAGGGTGCCTCTCTCTTTCTCTTCCTCTCTTATTATAATACAAGAATAAATTCTTTTGTGTACTCACAACTGTAAACCTATTTTGCCCCACCCTGTGTTCTCTCTCTCTCTCTCTCTCTCTCTCTCTCTCTCTCTCTCTCTCACACTCACACACACACACACACACACACACACACACACACACACACACACAGGGCCTCCATAAATACATTCACTCACTCACTGTGGGACAATTAAAATTGGATCTTTAATAGTGAAATCTAAAATTAAAGGCCTTACCACGATATAGGAAGGTTATAGCTTAATGTCATATAGTTGAGGGAGATTTTATGTACAGACAGTCCTCGGGTTACGTCGGACTCGAGGTTACATCGCCATCTCCCATTTATTTATGAAAAAAAAAAGTTCCGTCATTTCAGCGTATGTACATATATGCTTTATGTTTTTTATTATTTATTTGCCACAAGTAAAGGCCAGGAGTTGTTATCTTTCTTTTAAATGTTTTTTACTGTTTCACTTCATTACTGCTGTGTATGTGCTCCATGGGAGTGACGTAGGTGCTTATGTAGGTGGGTTCCGACCTATGGCGAAGTAGGAACGGATCTCGACGTAACCCAGGACCCACTGTAATGGCTAAAAACCCAAGCCAAGGCATGGATGTTTGAAAATTCTGCAACAATGAATGAATGTGAATTGAAATCCTAGAGAAGTGTCCAAATACTTCCTGTTGCTTGCACATACTATACACTGTTACCTGATCCTGGGAAAACACTGTTAGGTAGCGATTACTAATCTCTCCCTGTTTGGAGCTGTTATATGACCAGTCACGGTGACCTTGGTGGCACTGCAGGATGCAGGTCCATGTCCTCTGCAGGAGGCCTGTTACTCCGTCACCGCACTAAGTTGTCTATTACATTTATTTCTTTAAATCTAAGTAACATGTGATGATTGCATTCCAGGCCAGCACATGGAAAGTTTTACCTGGCCTTGAAGTCTCTCATGAGAAACACAAAACATGCATTTCAAAGTGATTTCATTTATTCCTGGCTATTAATACTCTGAACCAAGACAGGTCCTTTTACTCAAATTATATATTTGACATAAAGCCAATTTAAAATTTAAAAACTGTATTTATCTTGCTGAAGCCTCATCTCACTATTGCCCTTAACATGTGGGGCGGTTTATTAGTGAAATCATCTTCCATAAACTGTGGAGCTACCGCTTCATCTGCCCACAGTTAGAGGACCTGCGCCGAGACCTGCAGCACTTCTGCCTGGAAGGCACATGCATAATGTGTAGAGTGCAGTTATTTCATCAGCAAAGTTTTAAAGATGGAGTCAACGTTTTATTTGGGAAAAGAAAAAAAGTCAAAGGATTATACACCCAATTGAAGTGAAGCACAAAAGCCCACAGGAGACAATGGGAACACTCCCATAATGTTGAAAGTGCCGATGGCAAAGTTTCTTTTAGATCCACCGAAAAATTTCCAGGCTCGTTATATTTATAATGGGCATGAAACCACCTGTCCAGTGTTGGGCTGCCTTCTGTCTTTGGAAATGACATTATTAAAACATAACCACAGACTTCAGTATCTCTCATGCTGTGTGTGTGTGTGTGTGTGTGTGTGTGTGTAATTTTAGAATAATCCACTCCATTAAATAAACCCACAAAAATTTGTTTATAATTTTAGTGAAATGACTACTTTATAGAGCATTAGGAAGCATACTTAATTTTGACATTATCTTCTCCTTATGTCATTTTATAGTTTTTTTACTTGATTCACAGTTATCAGATTTTTCTAAGTATTAAGCAAGTAAAGAAAACATTGTTATGTAATAGTATAACATAGTTATCATCCTTGTCAGTACAGACTTTCATAAAAAGGAGCAAATATGTTTCATTGTGTTTATTCTAAAACCATCCAGGCTGAATCTTTTGCAGTAATTAAAATGAACAAAGAGAGATGCTGGATATGAAGAAAAATCCTTGTGGAGACCCAGTTAGAAAGCCTACCCTTGATGCCTTGGTGCACAAAAGTCAGGCCTAGTTACCACATTTTGCTCTTTATTCACATTTTCAGCCCATCATTGTAAACAGAATGCGATAAGGACAATGTTTTATTGCATTTGTATTTCCAACATGGTCACACTACATGCAGCCATCCTTACTGACTCACCAATTTCATTGCACAGGGAAAGGTTCCGAGAGAGATTCCTCAGCAGAGAGACTGCGGTCTTTTTCACACTTGGGTCACCAATGTGCAGCATCTTCCGGGTGTGCTGCAGGCCGTTTTCCTTCTGGACCACGGTCTGTGCTACTGACATCGGCATCTGTTTCATGGGACACATCCTATAAATACTATTGCATTTGACTTCACAATAATGCTGTTTCTGTTGATGGCTAGAGATTGAGCAAGACATTTTCAAAACTAGAACTGGGGCTAAATCAGCCTAAAGATACTGTCTTTAAATCCTTATTAGGGTTTCAATTGAATTACTGGGTAAAAACAGTTTATGCAGTGTTTTTTAATATAGCATTGGGTTTGGTTAGCTATTATAATTTTTGCTTCTGTTTATAAATAAAATGGGCCTGTCTTTGCCTTTCCTTCCTGTTGATCAGTCCGCCCTTTATTCAGTTTCAGTTCATCACTGTGAAATGAACATGATAAAGACAATGTTTTGGTATCACAGTTGTAGAATCAAAGTTACATTTATTGGTTGTTGGCTTAGTCGTCTTTTCTGTTTCGTCTTGTTCAAATTTTGGCATTTTACATATTTTAATCAAGTTATTTGTTTCCAAAAAAACAGTTTATTATGAAAGAGACACTGGGCTTTTAAAAAAAGAAATGCATTGCTAGTCAGACCACCTGTGAGTCTATGCTCTGTGTCAGAGGCTCATATGCAGGTTGCAGGACCAGGTCCTCTAGAGGCAATTCTCTAGAATTAGGCTGGTCGCCTGCTTTCACAGGGCATCTGAGTTCCGACTAGGCCCTTCCTAGCACCAGCAAACCTCCAACAATGCCAATGCCTGCTGGAAGCCATTCCACCCTTGCTGCTTGACGCAGTCGCTGCAGGGAAGAAACATCTGCACAGCTTATGTTTCAAGGGACCTGGCATATATGACATATGTTCACTCCCCCTCTTAAGCGCTATGTGTTTTAACCAGGACCACCTCCCCGAGAAAGGTTGTTTCCCCAGGTTAGAGGGTAACAGAACTAAGGAAGAGAATAAATCAGTAAATCTCCCTAGTGTTACAGAAATACCATGTACTACTTATGAAGAACTTGGACTAAGACTGTTGGCAATAAATTTGGGACTTGTTGGGCCCGCATCCCCAGGGGTCTGCCCACCAGGGAAAGCACCAAAGCCTATACCCCTGGAGACCCACTGACACAGGGCAGTCCCAGGGAAGGCAAGCAGTGAGGCTGGGAGGACATAATCTTTACTGGGTAGGAGAATCTCCTTCAGTCACTTCCTTGTAGCTTATCAGTAGAGCAGTGGCCTTGGAATAGCCCTTATAATGGAACACAGAGATTAACCTAGACAAGATTAAAATCAACAGAACTAGATAGAGACAGGATTTTTGGCAAAGGTCAGATAAGAAACAAGGAACTGTAGAACGTTACCCAAAACATACCATGATGTAATTATAGAGGCATGCTTATAGGATCAAATAGTATAAATATAGATGTAAGAGGACACTAAAGGGAGAACCCAACTATGCTGATCAACTGAACGCTGCCTCCATGTCATTCCTTCCACACCTTTGGGAACCCCTGGACCTGCTGGGGCTGGACCCCAACAAATGCCTTAGCTTGTGTGTCGGCAACTTTATAGAGTTCTATTCGAAGCTAATTTGAGGTCACCATGCCAGAAATTTCTGCAATTCATGACCATTCTTCAGGGTGTATCTTCTCTGTTTATCTTATTCAAACACAGCTTGTTCCCCCCCCCCCCCCCCTACAGATTGCTGTCCTTACGTTCTCCACTGTACCTTTTAGAACAGGGGCTCTTAATATAGGGCCCAATATAGATTTCAGGGAGGGGACAGGTGGCCCTTAAAACTATTCTTGTGTTTATCTTTCTCAGGGAAAGGGCCCATAACTTTTATTAGATACTCAGTCTCCTTGACTCAAAAAAAGTTCAATAACCACTGAGAAGAATCCTCCCCTGTAGCCATTCTGGACAGGAGGCAATTTATTCTGCACAACCCCCATGTCTCAGGCACAGAGGTGGGCTTCGGATCCCTCTCTCTTCCCAATGGCTCGTCTAGATATTTGTCTTTCCTCATATGCAGAACTCTGCTCTCCTGAGTCTCTGCTATCCAGCTCTGTCACTCACACAGCATTTTCTTTGTCATCTCAAGACCTATTGGTCCTTTCCCACATCCACTGGGGGCTTTAGAGCCTCCTACCCATCTATCCGTTATGGATGACCACATCAATTACCTCACCGTTCCTAGGCTTCCTAAAGGTCAGTTAGGAACGCAAGGTTTGCGGAGTGGATTTTTTCTGGAATTATGTATAATGGCTTGCTTCTCATGTTTTTCTATTCAGTGATTCTTTTTAGAAATTACAAAACCAAATATTGTTGTTAATCACACCATCTAAGCATAACAAAGTTAGGAAAATAATCAGAAAAGATATTCATAAAAGTAAAAGTGTTAATAAAAAGCATCTCCTAACTTGTAAAAACAGAGTCCTTGTAACATTGTCCCATGTTGTTAATAATTTCTCCTATAAATCTCCAGGCAATTTGATTCTCATAACCTTGATTCTGGATTAATACCAGTTCACTGTAGGCCTCCTTTCAGGGGACCGGACTGGTCAGGGGTTTCACACAATAAGGGCAGTTATGAAGATATCTCTGTTGCTTGGATTCCATGCGAGATCTTGGATTGCAAGAGGCTAAAATCCAAGCTTAAAGGGTTTGCTCAGTCAGTCATCCTTAGAGCATAACAAGCTTAAACACACACAGACACACAGTGCAATTTAATTTCTGACATTTTCTTTTAAAAAAATCTTTGTTGAAAGTATTATTATGTCCCTGCCCCCCCCCCCTTGAGCCCTTCTAGCCCACCCCCACCCTCTGCCCCAGGCCTTTACCACCCTATTGTCAGTGACCATGGGTTATGCATATATGCATACAAGTTCTTTGGTTAATCTCTTCCCACCTACCCGCCCTCCTCTGCCTTCCCCCTGATGTTCCAAACTCTGTTTCATGCTTCCATATCTCTCGATCTATTTTGCTCATCAGTTTATTTTATTCATTAGATTCCACAAATGAGTGAGATCATGTGATACTTATCTTTCTCTGATTTGCTTATTTTGCTTAGCATAATACCCTCCATTGACATTTTCTTGTAAGTTGGCTGGTGGTTAATAAGAAGGCTCTGTGGTTTGGGAAAGGATAGTAGTTTTGGGAAACTCAGCATGGAAAAACGAGAAGGTACGATAATAAATTAATGTCCCTGTGTCATTCAGGTCTCTTTGATAGTTTCCCATTTCTGTTTGTGCACAAGTACATTTTACAGAAAATAAATAAGATCGAAAGGTTATTCATACATATTCTTAACCACAGTGCTAAGATAAATGTTGGTTTTAGTACTGAACAATTTGATTCAGAGCAGAGCAAGCTTCTGTGTAAACTCATTGAAGAATGAATATGATTTCTCAAATGAAGAATAAATAATATTTTTGTTATCTATAAGATGTTTTTCCCTATAAGGATGGATACTTGGCACCTGGCCATACCATGAATTATTCTGAGGGGGTTTATTCTAATCATTTTATGATCAAGGCAAATAATTTTAGTTCAAATAGTTACATATTTATAGAATCCCTGACTATGTGTAGCGAGGTGCAAAATATACGGAGGTGGGAATAAGCTTGTACTGTTTTATATATTTTGACTTTGCTCATATAAAGTAAGTGAGAAGCAGTTCTTATTGTATAGTTAAAGTTCTTGGACACCAAAGCACAGATGTCCTTTCCAACTCCATACTGCAGTGGACATCTGTTGAGTTTGCCTGCCCAGCATTTATCATTCCTTTTGGTAGTAACACTCTGATTTTCCATTGAGATGCTACTACTCCTTTACCATTTCAGTCTATTTCAGTGGTAGAAGTGTCAGTGACCCTCCCCTGCTCAAATTCATGCCTCTGAAATTCACATGTGGGCACATGACCCAGACCTGGCCAATCAGAACATCTCATAGGCTCCTGGCCCTGGTACTAATTCAGAAATGGGTAAGGAAGACTAATTCTCTGAGTTCTTTAAAAATACACACACATACACACACCACACACACCACACACACACACTAGAGGCCGAGTGCACGAAATTTGTGTGTGTGTGTGTGTGGGGGGGGGGGTGGCGGGGTCCCTCAGCCTGGCCTGCACCCTCTCCAATCCAGAACCCCTCTCACAATCCGGGACTGCTGGCTCCTAACTGCTCACCTGCCTGCCTGCCTGATCGCCCCTAACCACCTCTGCCTGCTGGCTTGATGCTCCTAACTGCTCCCCTGCCGGCTTGATCACCCCTAACCACCTCTGCCTGCTGATCTGATCTCCCTTAACCACCTCTGCCTGCCATCTTGATCTCCCCCTAACTGCTCCCCTGCTGGCCAGATCACCCCTAACTGCCCTCCCCTGCTGGCCTGATCGCCCCCCAACTACCTTCCCCTGCTGGCCTGATCATCCCCTAGCTGCCCCCCCTGCTGGCCTGACCACCCCAAATCACTTCTGCCTAGGCCCCTGCCACCGTGGTCTTGTCCAGAAGGACACCTAGAAGATGTCTGGAAGATGTCTGGTCTAATTAGCATATTACCCTTTTATTAGTATAGATTTCATTAATTTCAGAGAGGTAGGAAGTGAGAGAGAGACAGGAACATCAATGATGAGAGAGAATCATTGATTCGCTGCCTCCTGCATGCCCCCACACCGAGGATTTAGCCTGCAACCCAGGTATATGCCCTGACCGGGAACCGAACAGTGACCTCCTAGTTCAGTGGTTCTCAGCCTTGGCTGCACATTAGAATCTTCTGGGAATCTTTTTAAAATCCTGATTTCTGGGCCTCATCCTCCGGAAATTCTGTGTCTTTGTTACTAATGTTGTGGCCTCACCCCATAACAAAGAAACAGAATTTCTGGAGGATGAGGCCCAAAAATCAGGATTTTAAAGATTCCCAGGTGATTCTAATGTGCAGCCAAGGTTGAAAACCACTGTCCTAGTTCATAGGTAAATGCTCAACCACTGAGCCACGCTGGTCTGAGTTCTTAACACATTGCAGACAGACCATGAGGATTCTCATATTTTCTGTTCTAAGGCTTGTGGCCAGTCACAAGAATTCTTTAAAAAGATATTAGCTTGTAAGAGCATGTAGTAAATAACTTCAAAATGCAATGGGTATGTAAAACATTTTTTGTACTCGTTCAATAGAAACTTTATCTGGCCACTGTGTAAGCTAGCAATAAAACTACTGCTCTGCAATTTGTTAATAGAGCTACTGGGCAAAAGTAATTTCTTTTCTTATGGGGACATAGGGCTGAATAAAATGTAAGCCTGAAATCATTAGTGCTATCTGTGCTACAACATGAGGAGAGCTGTTAAGAATGAAACCAACAGCTGTGGCTAGTGTGGCTCAGTTGGTTGCTGGATTGATTCCAGGTCAGGGCACATACTGGGGTTGTGGGCTCTATTCCTGCAGAGGGTGTGCAGGAGGCAGCCAACTGATGTTTCTCTCTTTCTCTCCCTCTCCCTTCTCTCTCTAAAAATCAATTAAAAATCTTAAAAATAAAATGAAACCAACAGAGGGAAATGAAGCCTAGATATAGTCATAACTCCGGTTTCTGGGGCACCTACATTCTACCATGACAGAAGGAAGACCCCCCTGGACTTTTCAGTTATGTAAGCCAAGAAATTAATCTTTAAAAATTGTTTTCTAAAACTTAAGTCAGTTTAGGCGGGATTCTGAGACTTGTAACTGAAAGAGCTAAGACAAGTATCAGTATGTATGAGTCCTTCACTCACAGTGACCTGGCTTGGCAGAAGCTGAATGTTCTGGAACCCTGCGACTCTCTGGCAATTCCTGAGAGGCCTTGAACTGGTATTCATCCAGAATCAACAGGACAGAGAACTGTCTTAACTGAAGGGAGAATGTTTTTGTTCTTACCTCACCGTCTCATCTTTAAACCTAATGTAGCTATGTCTATAATGGCATTACTTTACAAAGTAGGAAAACAGGCATGATACTCACTGGGCCACTTCCTGCCGTGAGATTCTGGAGAGCTCCCAAAGATGCTTCCTGGGTGTAGCTTCGGCCACTTTTGGCGATCAAGGACAAATACATCCGGGTCACGATGGAGTGCCACAGCCACTCCACACCCTTGGGGTTGCTCTTTTCTTCGAGCATCGGCATGTCCTGGTATTGCTAACCACACACACGATAAGATCTAGAATTAATGCCTTCAAGGGATTTCTACAATTCCACACCCAAACCAAGAGACTAGGAACACTGACTAGTCTAGATAGAGACTCATAATTTGTATAGTAAGAAGCCCCTGAAATGGAAATGAAAATGCAAATATGTATGATTCCCAATCACTTCACTTTAAGCCCATGATGACCATTTCTGCCTAGCAACATCCCATACCCTCAACTTTCCATTGCACTGTGAGAAAGAACTCAGAGCATAAAGCATAGGCTGCCCTAGAACAGTTTCCAGGCTACTGGTAAATGAAAGCTAAATTAGGCACAAACGCTCTGAAGATAAGAAACACAGGCCTCTTCCCTCCGAGTCCAGTGAAGTGTCCGGGATCACATCAGGATTCTAAATTTACCAGTTGTTCTCCAAGTTCACAAACACCACGACACCCCGAGGAGTAGGAGAGGTCACATTCTTTCAGTTTCCATAAAATGCCGGTGTGAACAATATTCCTTCCTACGGATTTGCGTTTAGGATGTCTGAAGTTTGTTTTTAGAATGTCTAAATCTGAATATCTGGGCTGTTTTTAAATGTTGAAACTTTATATACCGTTGGCCATGGTACATTAAGCCTATTTCCTAAGCAATAGGACATAAAGCAGTATGGTTTTAATGGCTAACAATGCAAATCTAGAGCCGGATTGCCTGGAAATGGATCTCATCCCCTCTATTAATTTGCTGAATAATTCTGGGAAAACTGATAAACCTTTTTGTACCTCTGTTTCCTCTTCAATATATGTGGGTATTAATCATACACACATTGTAGGGTTGACGTCAGGATGAAAAGAACTCAAAATAATGTCTGACATAAGGCGCGAGCAAAAGTAGGTCTACAATTGTTCATATGAAAATTAATTCAATAATTAATAAATAATGATACAAGAATAAACCCTATGCTTTGTGTACTCACAACTGGAAACCTACTTTTGCCAACCCTGGTATACTAAGTACATGGAAATGTACATACATAACCACTTTTTCTTTCAAAGCCCTCCCAACATACCTCTTTTACTTTCCTGCTTCGATTGCCAAAACACCCAATACTTTTGTTGTTGTCCATCTGGATATTCCGGTTTTGAATATAGTTACTTTGGGAATATTTCTCTGGGAGCTCTGCCTCCAGCTGGTAGGAGAGGTTATGAAGAATGCACACACAGTTCTCTGTGGCCTGAGAAAATACACAAATATTAATCAGATACATATAGACATCCTTTTGCAAGTGTGATATCACAGGACTTACTAGGCTTTAGATCTTACAAGGTTTACTAGATGCTTGGACTATAGGGAACCTGGGGGAAGAGAATGAGTATGGCCGGAAAGGCTAAGGCTAGAGACCATCCATGATCACAAACATAGTGCTAAGACGCTGAGGCTGAATTTCTTAAAACATTGGCGAGCCCTTTTGGTTTACTTTTTAGAGTGGGTTCAGAATGACTCGGCATTCTATGTGTATAACTTAGTAGCCATGTGGAATTGGAAAACAGGAGGAGATGTTGTTTGTAGGGGCCAATCAGGAGCCAATTGCAATAAACAATATGAAAGTTGCACAAACTAGGACCGCAGAGGTAGGCAGCATTACAGAGGAATGATGAACCAAAAGGCATTTCACAGGAAGAATGGACATGACTTATTGCTGTGGGATGTGAGGAGAGGCAGTGAGACATTACCCATATTTCTGTTTTTATTTGGTGGATGGTGGTGATTATGAAGAGAGATTACACAGAGAAGGAGCAAGTTTGGGAGGAGGGAAGAGATGAATTTAAGTTCATTGCTGAACATGGAGCATTTGGGCTCCTTTCAAATATCTATGCAGAGTTGTTAAAGGGATAGTTGGAATTTAAGTCTGGAAAATAGAAAAAAATGGGGCTTGATATATTTTAATATTTTTAAGTGTATATGGGAAATCCTCAGCCCAGTAAATGAGTTAAGGAATAAAACTAAACCCAAACTACTACTTCAAGAATACTCTGAAGAGTCTTAGTAAGACAAAATAATTCAACATGTAAGATATTTAACTCTTGCATCACCTTATCGTCTGGCTGGTAATCTGCAATGGTTCCTCTGACATAATGGACCAGCGAATCAATCAGTCCATCACACCGTCTCATCACTTTCCTCCCATCAGGGCCAGCTGAACTCATGTTTCTATTAGGAAAAACAAACAAAAAGCCATCAGGCATAGGACATGTATCCAATAGGCCTCTGTTTCAAAGCTTTACTTGATGCTTCTTCCAAGGGTTTGGAAAACTAGCAAATTTGTCAAAGAGTGACAGTATTGCCCTGTGGTCTCCATCAGTTGTTCAGTGGTCATTAAGTCTGGACACAGCTTCTAAATATATTCATACTAGAGGCCTGGTGTATGAAATTCATGCACAGGATGGGGGGGTGGGGAAGGGTCTCTCAGCCTGGCCTGCACCCTCTCCAATCCAGGACTCCTTGGGGGATGTCTGACATCCCTCTCGCAATCTGAGACTGCTGGCTCCTAACTGCTCACCTGCCTGCCTGCCTGATCGCCCCTAACTGCTCTCCCCTGCCAGCTTGATCACTCCTAACTGTTCTCCCCTGTCGGCCTGATTGCCCCTAACTGCTCTCCCCTGCCGCCCCTAACTGCCTCTGCCTTGGCTCCCGCCACCGTGGCTTTGTCCAGAAGGAGGTCCGGACTAATTAGCATATTACCCTTTTATTAGTATAGATGACATGTCACCATCAATAAAAGTCTCTGCTTCATTCCAAGCACCAAGATCATACCATTATTTATTTAATCTTCACCAATGTTTGAGAGGGTACTCATATGAGGCAAAGATTTTGCAATTAAAAGGACAAATGACAAAATAGACATTGTGTAGTAGGATAGCCAAGTTCCAACTTGCTCTGTGACTTAACTCCAAGGTACAGAGAGTTACTTAAATTTATTAGGGCTCAGTTTCCTCATTTATAAAGATAGGGTGCTGGACTCTTATTATTTGGGGTTTTTTGTAGGTTTCAGAGTAAACTGTTATTGGCAAATATTAAACCAAATGCACTA
Source organism: Myotis daubentonii (assembly GCF_963259705.1). Lineage (NCBI taxonomy): Eukaryota > Metazoa > Chordata > Mammalia > Chiroptera > Vespertilionidae > Myotis > Myotis daubentonii. The sequence continues at coordinate 40,520,221 of NC_081841.1, forward strand.
AAATGTGATTATTCTGTAACTAAAATGGCAGAAAGTCATGAAAAATGCAGGGTTTCACAGTGTGTTCGACCTAAGTAAAAAAACATGACCTATAAATATCTTTGCACTTAGTCTATTTCTAATTTTGCTAAGCTATGACACCTTTCTATAAACAGTAACTAAATCCACAAGCAGAGATTGTTTCCTAATAGAGAAATAAAGTTTATCAAATATAGGAAAGTAATGCATTTGGGGATCATGTTTCAGATTCAGATCATGTTGATATTCAGGTATTATTATTACCATGTTCCTTTGGATTAAGTTTTTCTTGTTAGCATTAACCATTAAAAAATACCGCCACCCCAAATGTTAACCTCCTTGTCAACAAAAATGACAAAAGATTAATGCCTTTTGCCAACTTCAATTGCTAAGAACTATTACTATAAAATTTATTAGACTAGTTCCTTTGACTGGTAGGTAGAATATTCAAAACACATTGAAGACTTATTTATAATGTCTCAATGTCATTCTGAACATCAAAAGAACTATAATTCTAAGAACTTTTGGGGTATTATTTTCTTCATTTTAAAAAATAATATATTGCTCTAAGTAATTTCAAAAAGACTTTCTGCTCCCAAATACTACTTTCAATTCATAATGTCAAAGAACAAATGTGTCTGGCATTATAGCAAGAACTAAAGGAAATAACACACAGCACTATGTGTTCTCTGCTCCCATGGAGATGACATCTATAGGGCGAAACTGATGATGCCTGACTGTTTTTAACCAACAAAAATGCAATTTCATGATTCAACCTAATGGTGGAGGAGATAAGACTAATACACCTAAAACTAAGGATACTAACAACTTAATGGTTGCTGAATTGATACAACCAATTTTTTATTTTAACAAAATCCCTTCTGTGACCTCAGTTCTCTTTTGAAATTTCTAATTAAAAATTCACTTCCTTACTTAATTTTCACTGTATCTGAAAACCTTTGACACTTAAAAAAATCCTCATCTGAAGAGAGAGGAAGGGAGGGAGAGGTTTGCAGGGAGAGGAGAGAAACTGGAGATCAAACCCACAATTCAGGTATATGCCCTGACCAGGAATCAAACCAGCCACCTTTCGGTGCACTGGACAATGTTCACTCCAGTCAGGCAAAACTTTGATATTTGGTCCATTAAAAAAGATAATGAGGAGAAACCAAGATGGCAGCATAGGTAAACACCTGAAATTGCTGCCTCGCACAACCACTTCAAAACTACAACTAGAAGACAAAATGGACATCCAGAACCACAAGAAGGCTGGCTGAGTGGAAATTCTACAACTAGAAGGGAAGAGAAAAGCACACTGAGACTCAGAGGAGGTGTGGAAGTAAAGTGCAGAGGTACGGAGGTGCATGCAGAAAGGGCTGGCAACTGAGGACACGGCTGTCTTTTTCAATTGGGAGGGAGTCTCAAGCTCCTGACTGCTCTGAAATCCAGTTCTGGGCGATTCTCTGGGGAGAAACTGGACAGACTGGCATCAGTTGGAACTCGAGGGCGGCTTTCTCTCAGAGGTACTTGAAGCGATTACTGCAGGACACTGAGACCTGGGGCCTCTTAGGGCAGGGCTAAGGATCACCATAGCTGTTTGCTCCGCCCTGTTGATTCCCTGAGACCCCGTCCCACCCAAACTGTGGGCAGAGGCTTTTGCATATGAATGGCCTGGCCCTTTGCAATCTAAAATTACCTAACAAACTGCAGCTGGGTCAGAGAGACCCAGAACCTCCAAAAGAAGGCCCAAGGCCCCACAGTACCTTGCACTGCTTCACAGCTGGGCCTCAGCTGGGCACCTCCAAACCCCAAACAAAGAAGAGGAATCTGCAGATCTCTCCATAGCTCCTGCTGGGTAGCCTCAGGCAGAGGCTAAATTAGCATATCCTTAGAGATCCAAGAGCCAGTGTACCCAGTGGTCAGAGTGGGACCATCCAGATTACAACTCCTCAGATACATAAGGGACACATTCAGGGGGCAGACTTGGTGAGCATCAAAGCCCCACTGAAGCAAGTCTTGCCCCATAAGGGTGTCTCCAGCACAGAAGTTCTCCCACCATAGACACAGCTGAGTCTCATAGCCAATTGGCCTGGAGGTCAATTCCTCCCAGTGATACCAAAAACAATCAAGGCTTAACTACAACAAGACTGTGCAAAAAGCCCAAAGGGGTGCACCAAGAGTGTCCTCCTCAGGTAATTGGGGAGGCTGAGCCACTGGGCCCTATAGGACACCTAGCACACAAAGCTACTCTATCAACACAGGGAAGCAGCCAAAATGCGGAGACAAAGAAACAGGTCACAAATGACAGAAATGGAGGAAAGCAAACTACTGGATATAGAGTTCAAAAATTTTTCAAAAATTTTCTAAAACCGCTGATAAATTTAGTGAGACCCTCGATAAATCTAGTGAGACCCTCGAGGATATGAAAAAGGACAAGCTAGAAATTAAGCATACACTGACTGAAATAAAGAATATTATACAGAGATCCAACAGCAGACTAGAGGGTTGCAAGAATCAAGTCAAAGATTTGAAATACAAAGAAGCAAAAACACCCAACCGGAAAAACAAAAAGAAAAAAGAATCCAAAAATATGAAGATAGAGTAAGGAGCTTCTGGGACAACTTCAAGCATACCAACATCTGACTTATGGAGGTGCCAGAAGAGGATAAGATATTGAAAACCTCTTTGAAGAAATAATGACAGAAAACTTCCCCTACCTGGTGAAAGAAATAGACTTACAAGTCCAGGAAGTGCAGAGAATCCCCAAAAATGGAATCCAAAGAGGACCACACCAAGACACATCATAATTAAAATGCCAAGAGCAAAAGACAAAGAGAGAATCTTAAAAATAGCAAGAGAGAAACAGTTAGTTACCTACAAGGGAGTACCCATACGATTGTCAGCTGATTTCTCAACAAAAACTATGCAGGCCAGAAGGGAGTGGCAAGAAATATTCAAAGTGATGAATAGCAAGAACCTACAACCAAGATTACTTTACCCAGCAAAGCTATCATTCATAATTGAAGGTCAGATAAAGAGCTTCACAGATAAGAAAAAGCTAAAGGAGTTCATCACCACCAAACCAGTATTATATGAAATGCTGAAAGGTATCCTTTAAGAAGAGGAAAAGGAAGAAAAAGGTAAAGATACAAATTATGAACAACAAATACACAGCTATCAACAAGTGAATCTAAAAATCAAATGAATAAATACTCTGATGAACAGAATAAACTGGTGAATATAATAGAATCAGGGGCATAGAAAGGGAGTGGACTGACAATTCTTGGGAGGAAAAGGGTGTGGGGGGTGCGGGAAGAGACTGGTCAAAAATCGTACACCTATGGATGAGGACAGTGTGGTGGGGCGGTAAGGGCAGAGGGTGGGGTGGGAACTGGGTGGAGGGGAGCTATGGGGGGGGGGAAGAGGAACACCTGTAATAATCTGAATAATAAAGATTTAATTAAAAAAAAAAAGATAATGACTGGGTTTATAACCTGCTAATAAAACCATTTTATTATATTTTTTTTTCAAGAAATGATCATTTGAATTAAGATCCTCTCTCTACTTTCTGAGCCTGTCTCCTTATTTTACACATGGAAAAACTGAGGTCCATAGAGTGTAGGTTACTTCTCCAGGGAACAATAGTGGTCAAGTCACGATCGGAGAGCTGGTCTTTATGCTGTGCTCCTAGTTGCTCCAGAGTGGAGCAAAGCTCATCTGACATTCATTCAGTCTGGCATTTGCTTAGCAAATACCATACATCCCCAATTCCAAGACAATGTTATCACATTTTAAAGCTCTCCTTTGACCTTTTCAACTTCTGGCTTAGAAAAATGGCAGTATTTTAAGAATGCTTTGACAAATCAAAGATCTGTCTTTCTCACTAGCTAAATCCACTACATACCTTACAGAAGGATGGCTTAGCTTTGTTCAACTTCAGGGTGTTTATTTTGGGTGGGAATGGTAATTCAGTTTGGCAGCACTGACAGTTCACACGCACTAACTGTTGTCTTGTAGTTTGATATTATCCAGACTCTCCTTGTTTGAAAAGGGACTTACTTATCAGGGATTCCTGGCAGTTGATACTTTTGCTGACAGAAAGCACATGGAACCCACTGTTTCAGTATTTGGTCCTGCATATCAAAAATAGCTCCTACCTTACTCAACCACCCAGAAATATGAATGATAAGGGTGTATTACTTTATAGCACTACATCTATGAATAGAAGTCACTAGTTAGAAAGGAATTTGCTATTGTACCACCCAATAATTATTAGAAATTAATATATCCATTGTAAAGTATTATTTTCAACAGCTAATACTTCAGTTTGTGGGAATCAGAGAATTAACATGGCTAATCTTAGGCAGAATTGATCTTTTTACAGTGTATCTCCTGAATCCTGAGAAATATTTACCTATAACTTTTTCCTATGTATAGCCAAATAAAGGTTTAATATGGAAAAATAACTCAAAACTATAAATAAAATATATCAAAACAATTACCTTGTTGAAAAGTAAAAGAGAATGAGCATACAGAGTAGTTACTCACTAAAAACTGATTATTAGATTTACCAATGAATATACTGGATATGTTTAATTTAGTGTCTACTGTTAAATTTGATTAAACAATGAGTTTATTTTCGGCAGGTATAATCCAACAGAAGTCTGGGTAAATATATGAGTACCTTGTAGGAAACTAAAACTGTATACTATGGTATACTAAAGTTAAAATTTAAAAACCAGGTCCTAGACTGGGGGTAGGAGGCTGCCCATCCCCTCAGAAGGGGGAAGTGGAGAAGAAGATAAAACAACTCTTCACATAAAGGCAGGATTATTGTGAAGGTCTACACCTCCACTGGGCCTGAATGAGAGGATGCAGCTGGAACTAATCTGTGTTTGAAATTAAGAATTTTTTTCTGGTAATATGACTTGTAAGGGGTGAGAAGAATAGAATCTGAACTCTGTAGGTCTCTGAATAAAACTTCACATAGTTAGGAGGATTCAGATGTTTTATCTGAAAGCAAATCAGTGATTCATGACTCATCCCTGGACCACTTATCTCACATGTTCCTGAATGTCACAATGAAAAAGAGAAAAAAAAAAAAATCAAACACTCTGCATCTTACTGGGGTTAAAAGGAAGAATGGTATGTCTTTGTTAAGATGAATGACAGTGTGACTGAACCTTAAATTCATATGGCACACCAAAGAATGGACAACGCCAGATGATAAAAGCAGCTGCCATTTAGTGTGTGTGCTAGACATTATTGTAGGTACTTTACAAATATCATGACCTGTAACTTTCTTTTTTCTTTTCTTTTTTAAAATATTTTTTATTGATTTTTTTACAGAGAGGAAGGGAGAGGAGGGATAGAGAGTTAGGAACATCGATGAGAGAGAAATATTGATCAGCTGCCTCCTGCACACCCCCTACTGGGGATGTGCCCACAATCAAGGTACATGCCCTTGACCAGAATCGAACCTGGGACTCTTGAGTCCGCAGGCCGACACTCTATCCACTGAGCCAAACCGGTCAGGGCATGACCTGTAACTTTCACAAAATTCTTGAAATTAAGGTTTGTAAAACTCTCATTCAGAATCCTGACCTGTGACTCTTGTTTAAAACAGAATTGCCTGCTTCTAACAGGATTGTTACTGGGCCTTCCATAGAAGGGCTGTGTGTGCGTGGCTACAGGCAGGTGTGTTGTCAGTGTGCCAGCACTGAAAGTTCAAGCTCAGGGAATGGTCAACTGGCCTAGGCAAACGATGTGCTGATACAAAATGTTTGGAGTAAAAGGGTATAATTATTTCCACGACATGAAAATGGCAGACAATAATAGTGTTGGAGTAAATCTTTTCAAGACACGTTGTCAACAAAATAAGTAATTCTAAGAAGCAGATATATTTTTAATGGGGCCATTTCTACCGATAATAGGTGCAGTTTCATACTAATGCACAATTTACATGCACCTTGTACGCAAGACCTGCTGCCTATGGGACCAGTGTTAAAGTCCTAACCAGCACATTGAGACAGTGATCTCCTCAACGGTTTTTAAAAAACTCCGGGTGCATCTTCCTGTTCACCAACAATTACAGGCTTCCTAACACCATGTGTTGTAAATTATGTGGGTAAGGTCCCCAGTAGTACCAGTCAATTAAGTACTTCCTCAGAGTCCATTCTAAGACCCAACAGGCACTTGATAAGACACTGGTTGATAAGGAGGCATCCTTCTTCCTCTTGTTACTTGAGATTTAGGTCTGGGCTTTTGTTGAACTCTCAGCTGATATATATCAAACAGTTGGGCCTTGTCTGTGATTAACCCAGAGAAAGCTGCAGAGGCAGCCTGTGGTGGCACAGAACAAAAGGAGAGCCTCAGTTGAACTGGCAGAGCAATAGAAGTCTCCGCCCAAAGAAGGGCTTGCCTGTTATTCTGAAGTCAACATCAGATCCTGACGTATCCGCAACATCAGCCAAAGTCAACTGTTATATCTGCAAACAGAAGCAACACTGGGAGATAGAACAAAGCTCTACAACCTACACGTTTTGTTCTTCCAGGACTAGGAACATTAACTGAACAAGGATACGGCAGCATCTATTACACACCAAGAAACCAGAATGCGGAGGAGAAAATCTATCCTTTAGTTCTGCTTTCCTGCATTTTTGGGTCTTCCAAAAGTATTCTGAATAGCTGACGCACCCAGTAATCATCTGGTTGGTAGGCAACAGTCATTTCCTCTTGGTGTAGCAGGCTGTTCAAGATAGAGTGCCAAGTTCCACTTAAAATCAATTATAAACAGCAAATGAATTTCTAAAACATGCCCAGAAGCCACTGGAACTTGAGTAGACATTCTTGATACCTAAAGGGAAGGTCTAGGGGTGCCAGACTAGAATTGCTGAAGATACTCAAGACCTAGAGTAGAACATATTCTGCTTCAATATCCTGCACCTCCAAGACAGGGGCAGATTCTAAGCACAGGAAAGACATCAGTGGCTTTATCCAAATATGTCAACTCACTCGTTCTTTTATAATGATTACTTTAAAAATTTTAATAATAGTCCTGATTATGATGATAGTTTTCAGGGGTTTTTTTTGTTTTTGTTTTTTAAAGACTCTCAGTGCCAAAAGATATAGTTAGTAAAACACTACTTTAAATTGTAAGGTATTCACAGATTTTTTTTTTTTTTAACATGAAGAAGTTTTAAAAATCTCTGACAAAGACATTTTTGGTAATTTCTCTTTCTGTTCAAGACTCAACTCATTAACTAACTGATGAAGAAAGACAAGCAAATACAGTCTTCTTGATGTAATAAAAATTATTCTTCTGTTTGTTGATTCTTCTTCCTCCATATTTTCTCTATTTTCTTTAATAATTTACACAGTTTGGGGCCTACACTAGGCAGTCACTATTTATGGACTGATAGGTAACATTTTTTTGACAAACGGAAATGTCATATCTTTTCTGTGAAGTACAACTTTTTAATCTGGGCCCACCTCCTTAAGGCCATGAATAGGATAGTGAAAATTTAGTCTGAGGTGTGCGAACCTTTGCAGGGTGTGTGTGTGTGGGGGGGGGGGGGGGGAGGGTGGTTGTTAGTTGTGCTGCTTGACAATTCCAATAAGACACATACTTGTAGAAACACTGGATTCAGGGAGAGCAGAGAGGAGTTACCAGGTAAGCATGGCCATGTTTGTTTTGTTTATGTAATTTTTTTTGCTTCACTAATTTAATTATTGTTGAGAAATTTCAATATAATGGCCTATACTCTAATTATCCACATTTTGTTGTTAAAATAATGGAAGCTAATGGAAACTCAGCACCCGTAGTTTGCTGGTAAATGTCTAACCACTAGCTTTCTGGAGGCAGGGGAGCAGGGAGAGCTCTGATTTGTAGCATTTGCCAATTTCTGTGGTATAAATACTCCTCCATGGCTGATTTCAACCTACCAACATGATGCCACACACGGGAGCTATGAAGATGTTGACAATTGTTCTTGCTGGCTGTAGCACAAATCGGAGTGTGCAAATTTATTTCTCCTCTCCTAACCTGGATTTTACTACTCATTAGGCCAGTATAATATTTAAGAAAAAAGTTTATATTTGCATGAACAAACTGTTTGCCCTATTGCAAAATCTGTATCCCCTTTCAGTGAGTAAGTTCAGCCATGAAAAGTATATAATTCCAAAAGGACCTAAAGAAAGCCAAGGCCCATGGTACATGCTGCTGTGGGCAGATGCTAATCCTATAAATAAATGATTTGACACTTGACAAAGATGGTATATCTGACAGTGTTAGTCTTTTTGAAGGATAAACTGCGCATGTTCTCCTATGTGAACACAATTTCACTGTATCAGCTCCAAGTAGGCAGAACCAGAGTCGTTGCCTCAAGCTCATTAACAAAGCAAACATTTCAACTACAGGGCAGATTCACCCTGCACCACTGCTATATACAGACCAAGGGAACTGGCGTATGCAGAAGCTTTTCTCCAAAGTAGATTGAAAGAATTTAGTGACACTAACCTAAGTCAACCGCAATGCCAGAAATACTACACATGTTGCTAATTCATTGTTGGCTCTCTACCCACTGGGGGAGAGGATACCTGAGTGAACTTGTAGCAATTAAGACATTTGCTAATATTTATGACCTTTTTTATACAGCTAAGGTTCACTCTTCTTAGAATCATACAGCACCTGTCTCAAAATCTTTTTAGAGAAAGCTGGGGTCATAAATAACTCCTCAGCAGACATCTCTTATTGTCAGAAACTGAGAGTATTTGATTACAGGTTCCCTGCAGGTCTTTCTTACATTCTGATTCCTATCTCCTGGTGGCTTTTACATGCATTCTGACAACCTCTCCTCTGTAGTTGTCTCCAATGCCATCTCCTCTCTTGGAAAGATCTCCTATTTCATACACTTCATCCTTTGTACCTTTTCTGTATATGAAATGCAGTACAGAGGTCCACTGGCATAGAATTTTTAAAATGCTGTTACAATGTTCATAATGAGATGTGAACATGTCTGTAATTGGCCTACCTGACCTTGTGAGGTTGCCAGACTGTGAAGGGAAGAGGTTTTATCCTCATCAGCACAGTCTGTAGACATGTGACTAACATTAATGTATCCCATATGCTAATTAAGAGCTTTGGCTTTGGAGACATGCTTCCTGTATTAAATTTCAGCTTTGTCTCTTACTAGCTGTATGATGATGGGAAAATATCTCAATCTCTCTGAGCCCGTTTCCTTATCTATAAAATGGGGAAAATATACTTTACAGCAGCTGTTGTGAGGATAAACTGAGAAAATCCTCATAAAACATTTAGAACAATTTCTAGAACATAATAAATAAATATTAGCCATTATTATAATAAAGTAGATATACAGATGAAATAAGAACAGATATTTTAGTAAGCATATGCTATGGTGCTTAATTTCCCAGATTTTTTTTTTTTTTATATTCTCCTCTAAAAGTAGTTCAAGTCGGTAGTTTGGATTGACTATGTAAATGAGAGTGTATTCAGCTATTACATCTTCCCAAACCACATAGGTATTTTATTCCTCATTCACAGGGAAGACTATAGGAAGATATTTTTTCCTTTTTCTTGAATTTATTGGGGTGACACTGGAAGAGATTTTTAAGCAACATCTTTCTCTAGATTTTTACCGTCTCAATATATCTTTCCTGTTGATATAATTATTCTTCTTTACCTAGAATTTATCATATTCCTATCCTCCCCACACTAGATAATATTGGTTACAGAAAAAGATACTCAACTCCTTTTTTAAAATTATTAATATATTTTTATTGATTTCAGAGAGGAAGGGAGAGAGAGAGAGAGAGACATCAAAGATGAGAGAGAATCATTGATCGGCTGCCTCTTGCATTCCCCATACTGGGGATCAAGCCCACAACCTGAGCATGTGCCCTTGACGGGAATCAAACCTGGGACCTTTCAGTATGCAGGCTAACGCTCTATCCTGAACAAAACCTGCTAGGGCCATACTGAACTCCTTAACATGGCCTTCAGGGCCTCCAGAGTCTGGCCTTAGCCTATGTTTCTAACTTGTGTTTGATTACTTTCTATCACAAGTTTGACATTTTTGCCCTGGCTGGTTTGGCTCAGTGGTTCGAGCACCAGCCTGGGGACCAAAGGGTCTCAGGTTTGATTCCAAGTCAAGGGCACGTACCTGGGTTGCAGGTTCCATCCTTGAGCTCTGGTCAGGGTGCATACAGGAAGCAACTAATCAATGTCTCTCTCTCTCTCTCTCTCTACCTTCGCCCCACCCCTCCTCCAACCCTTCCATTCTCTCTAAAAATCAATGGGAAAAAATATCCTCGGGTAAGGATTAGCAACAACAAAATTTGACATTCTTGACAGACTCGATTATTCACCTAATTCACCATGTATCTTCAATTGCTCACTCATTCATTTATTCTTTTCATTCATATACTTTACATTTGCTAACTATATGCCAGAAACTTTGCTAGGTTTTAGTGATTAATGATTTTAAAAATGTGTATGCTTGCCTGCATTTGTCAAGAATGAGCCCAGCATGCAAAAGGAGAGGAAACAGATGAGATAAAAAAAAAAAAAAAAAAAAAAAAAGAGTGAGTAGCAGGCATGCTAAAAGTCTGTCCCAGTCCTTGAGGCCATGGTTCCTGGTGTAATTTCTTCAATTCCATAGTGACTGTCAACATTCAGCCACCTGAGCCCAGGAATCCCAACTTGGCACCAGCCATTTTCAACAGAAAAAAATCCTGACTGACACACTTGCCACATTAAGAACTCTGCTGTTCATGGTAAGGCAAAGGGAACCACAGAGAAATCTTAAAATACAAAATGTTTTTAAATGGATAAAAAAGCTTTAAAGGCTCAAAAATGCATTTAAAAAGCAGTTCCAGGGGACTGTATATGAGATGGATTTCAAGGGAGACCATTTAAGCACCTCTTATACTGTTGAAGAATTTTGTCCTTAGAGAATTCCTGACTATTGAAATAGTCCAGCAAGGCCCAGCTCACCTGGCGCCTCTGCCTCTTCTTTAGTGTCTTTCTGATCTCACTCAGCTGGCATGAATGGCCCTTTGTTCTGCATTCCTGCGGCACTGTACCTGGACCTCTGACGACACCACAGTGCACCAGAAGCCCCTGGAGGGCTTGTTAAAAGTGGATTGCTGGGCCCCACCCTGAGAGCGTCTGATTCCAAGAATTCCAACAAGTTCCAGATGCTACTGGGGGCCCCACTTAGAGAACCACTGCTCTAACACATTTCACTGTGGCAGTGTTCTACACCGTTTGTGCATCAGAACCCCCTGCTAGATTAAAAGCTCCTGAAGGACTTTCTAATTTTTCTTTGAAAACTCTCAGAAGCTAACATACTGTATTACACAAAAGTGCTATCTGATACGCATTACTAACTGAGGAGGTAAGAGAAACATCTCACCATAATAAATTCCCTCAGTTAACACCCAGACTCCCTAAAAACTACAACAACAAAATGAACTCTGTACCCAGAGAAAAGATAGAAAGGCAGCATACATCTTGACTTCTTTGGGACTGCCTAATTTTTATTACATCCTCTGTCTGATTTCTTTTAATCCTTGAACATAAAGGACAATGAATATTTCCAAATATGAGAAAGCTTGATATGCATGAATCTAGAGAAGTTAAGACTAGCATTTTTTCTTCCTCTTGCATGTGCTTCTATCCTCCTCCTAATCCTCCTCCTCCCCTTCCCCTTCCCCCTCCTCCTCCCCTTCTTTTTCCTTTTTTTTTTTTTTTGGTTAAGCCTCACCCAAGGAAAATTTTTCCATTGATTTTTAGAGAGAGTGGAAGGGAAGGGGAGAGACAGAGAGAAGCATCTATGTGAAAGAGACACATCGGTTGGTTGCCTCTCTCATGCAGCCGGACCAGCCCAGGGAACGAGCCTGCAATCAAGGTATGTGCCCTTGACTGAAATTGAACCAGAGACTCTTTAGTTTCTGGCTGATGCTCTAACCACTGAATCAAACCGACGAGGGCTCTATTTCTTCTTGATTTAGTTGTCATCTGACAACCCAAGGGAAAATAACATTTCAGGCATTTTTCATCCCAATGTAAGGAAATGCTGATCAAACTAGCTTCTTTGTAGGTTCTTATGGCAAGACATTCTGTCCTTTTAGGCAATGTTGCCTTATAGCTATTTAAAAACACCCAGGAAAAAATTTAAACAAGAAGGTGAAATCTGTAAGACACTGAATAAGACATGTGGAAAGATATACCACACTCCTGCAGATTGGAACAGCTGATATTGTTAAGTCCACACTACAGGCTCAATACAATACATATCCAAATTTAGCGTGGCTCAGTTGGTTGGGCATCATCCTGTGCACCAAAGGGGTGTGAGTTCAATTCTTGGTTGGGGCATATGCCTGGGTTGTGGACTTGGTCCCTGGTGGGGAGTTAGTGATAGATGTTTCACTCTAACATCAATGTTTCTCTATCTCTCCCTCCGCCTTTCTCTCTCTCTAGAATCAATGGAAAAAGAAATCATATCCTTAGGTGAGGAGTAAAAATCCCAATGGCACCCTAGCTGGTTTGGCTCAATGGATAGAGTGTCAGCCTGAGGACTGAAGGGTCCCAGGTTCGATTCCAGCCAAGGGCTCATGCCTGGGTTGTAGGCTTGATCCCCAGTAGGGGGCATGCAGGAGGCAGCCAATCAATGATTCTCTCTCATCATTGATGTTTCTATCTCTCTCTCCCTCTTCCTTCCTCTCTAAAATCAATAAAATATATTTTTTAAATTTTCCAATGGCATTTTTCACAGAAATAAAAAAATTATATAATATGTTCAGCCATAAAAAAGAAGGAAATTCTGCCTTTTGTGATGACATGGATGGACCTCGAGGGCACTATGTTAACTGAAAAAAGTCAAGCAGAGGAAAGCAAATATTGTCTGATCTCACATATATGGAATCTAAAAAACAAAACAAAACTGAAATAATAGATTTAAAGAACAGATTGCTGAAGGTGGGAGAGGAGTTGGGGGATGGAGGGTGTTAGCAAACTTTTTGAAAGGTGCCAAAAGGTGCAAATACAGGCCGTGGCTGGGTAGCACAGTTGGTTAGAGCACCCTCCCAAAATGCCAAGGTTGCAGGTTTGATCCCCAGTCAGGGCACATACAAGAATCAACCAATGGATACATAAATAAGTCGAACAACAAATCAGTTTTTTTTTTAATTTTTTCTCTCTCTAAACAATAAATAAGAAAAAATATAAAAGAAATAAGTCCTGGGGGTGTAATGTACAGCATGGTGACTATAATTATAATTGTATTGCATATTAGAGAGTAAATCTTAAAAGTTCTCATCACAAAAAAAAAATGTTCTGCAACTATATATGGTGATGGATGCTAGCTGGACTTATTGTGGTGATCATTTCACAATACATATAATAACAAATCATTATGTTATATACCTGAAAATAATATAATGTAGGTCAACTATACCTCAATAAAAAAATAAAAATAATAAAATACCAGGTTCAAAATTATGTCTTTTAGCCATGTCATTAAAGCAGATTTTTGCGAATTAAAAATAGCATGAAAACTGCTTTAAAACCTGTGAGACGGGGAAGGCCATCCTGTATGGACCTCTAGGTGTTCAGATCAGATACCTGGGTTCTCTATCAGAAATGACGCCCTCTCTCTTATGAGCTATGCAGGTAGCTTCTGAAATCAAATGGGTTTGGAAACAATACTCTATTGATATCTGAACCGTTCTCATTGCCTCTACATAGTGGTTCTAGTAGTTAGAATGATCTATATTCTTACAGCTTCCCCTTACCGGTCATAGGGTAGAGTTTTAGACAGACATGAATACAGTATTTAAGGTGCATGGAGAAAAAAGTGTGTGTGTGTGTATGGGGGATGGGGGTGGTGGAGAGGGATTGCAGAGTGGCATTACCTTAGGCATCCTGTGACATTGTAGAATATATCAAAATCAAGCAAACCATTCGCTTTGGGGTAGTCTCCTTCTGGCCATCCCGAATAGGGGATGATGATATTCTCAGTCAAGATAATCAAGGCTTCCGTTATCATGAGATTCTTGAGTTTTTCACTAGAGGACAAATTCCACAGCAAACCTAGAATCAAAAGAGTGCAGGATTGGGTCAAAAGAACTGCTGAAAAGATCAGTTAAGGCCATCACTTCTAGGGCTATGACTAGTTATAAACCAAAAGGATAGGGCTAGGGAGACAGCCCCTTTTCCAATTGAAAAAACTTATTTAGAGGTAATTAGAATTCAATAGAAGCTGATCCATAACAACAACTGAAAAATAGATAGGCAGGTAGAGAAGGAGGAGAGGAAGAGAGCTTATAATATAAAACTATGCAAATTTAAATTAATCAGGAATGTGAATGAAAGCCAGAAACCCTTAAACATTTATTGCCACTTCTTTTAAGCCCCTACCATAAGCTGAGCTCATTGAAATAATAAATTCTGAGCTACCAAGAGGGAGGCTTGAAATGACCCTATTATAACTGACTTCAACGTTTTCAAAGGGTCTTATTTTTCTCCTTTAGATGCATGGAGAGAATACGCCACTCTGCAACTTCCACCTCACATTTGCCTCCCAATACTCACAGGAAGGGCCCAAGGAAAGCCTCCAACTATGTGTATGCCTGTCAACAGTAGGCTGATCAACATTACCAAACACTATTTATTGACTCTGACCCAATGATAGATTTTATGTCCTCCTGGAATTCATGCTGGCTACCTCACCTATTTCTTATAGTTTGAGAATGAAGGAGAGACAAGAGTATTTTATCTATCTGAAAACTTGTATGGCCTGAGAATTGGTCTAAGATGGGTACTACATTTGCTCATTTAACTTTCCCTTTCTTTCTGAACTCTCCCCATCCCATACCACACCCCTATTAAAGAGAGAAAGGCCATATAAACCAACTCAGGAAAAATTAAGACAATAAGATACTGTACTTTCCAGACATTTGTGAGACAGTCTGAAGCTGGGTAGTGAGAAAGAATACAAAACGGTGTATACATTTAGGATTTGTTTTTCTTATATATTTTTTGCTCAAATACTTCTGATTCAGTGGAAAGACTACATACCTATTGCTCACTATTCCAGTGACTCTCAGAAGGTATAAAGTTGCCTGGCCATCTTTCATACCCTCAGTAAACTTCTTTAACTCACTAGCATCCAGGAAAGGAGAAAGAGGGGGAACAGAAAGAGAAGGGATCTTCATTTTCTTTCCCATTCACTCTCCTACTGCCCAGTCAATAATGCCTATGGGTTAAAGCAGCGGTTCTCAACCTGTGGGTTGCGACCCCTTTGGCGGTCGAACGACCCTTTCACAGGGGTTGCCTAAGACCATCCTGCATATCAGATATTTACATTACAATTCATAACAGTAGCCACATTACAGTTATGAAGTAGCAACGAAAATAATTTTATGGTTGGGTCACAACATGAGGAACTATATTTAAAGGGCCAGAAGGTTGAGAACCACTGGGTAAAGTTACTGCTTTGTCTAAATGAAAGGAAAGAGGAAGCATAGAAATACAGCGCAGTCTACTTTATGAAAAAAAGCAAAGATGGTGGTCTTGACTGAATTATGTGGTGATATCATCTCTAACATTAATGACTGAAATAAGAGTCTGTGCAGTTAAAGCTTGGTAATTATTCAACCACACTTGTAGTTGGCTCATCAATTAGAACATGCTAGGCTTAGTGTTTAAACAATTTACTTTGGCTGTGTACAAGGGACTAGTTTCTAAAACAATAACCAAATTTCCACTGCAACCTACACTTAGCTTCCATTAGATACGGCGACACTGGGTCTCCAGTCTTGTAAGGACTAGAATTCTGGCTAATGAAGAGGTCTCTTCCTGATCAAACTAGCATTGGAGTTAGTCATCCTCAGCGTCCCTCAGCCACAGGTTTTGCAACACAATGACTTCATTCCTCCCACTTCACCTTAAGAGGCCTTGGAAGGGCAAGAGACAGAATAAAACCCCAGGTGGTTGAAAACAATTAAAGGCAGGTCTGAGGTAGAGTTCTGGTTACTAAGATACCAAAGAAAGTTAAAAAGAGAAAGGGGGAAAAAGCTTCCTGTTCTAGATAAGCAGGCAAGTTAAGAGTCTCTGCTTGTGGTGATGGAAGGAGACTTGACATGCAGTGGTGAACACACAAGACAATATACAGATTGTATTATAGAACTGTACACTGAAACCCATTTAACTTTATTAACCAGTATCATCCCAATAAATAAATAAAAAAGAGTTTCTTCCTGCTAGAGGCTTAAAAGTGTGAAGCATAATACTTTCCTTTTTATTAAGGACCACACAGGGCACGCAAAGGAAAAGTACACCTACAATAAAACCCAGGGAAGATTAAGTTGAACAAAGGGAGTGGAATTTCCTTTCAATGTCCCTTATAGCTTGACATGCAATTATTATTTCTATGCTATTTCTATGGTTTGGGATGTTTTAGGACACATAATTTTTGAATTTTTAATGTAGGGTATTGTACAGAAATGTCATGCCTGCCAAATTTCTGTAAGGCATGAAGCTAGGAAGAGCTTAAATGCTGAAAAGAGATGCAAGATTATACATACTTATAATACACCCTCACACATATACACACAAATCCAACAAATGATCCCTTACCAATTGGGAAAACATGTATGACAATATGAGACAAAGAGTTAATACTCTTAATATACATAGTTCTTATAAATTATTAAAATTCAATGCCTAGTAGAAAAATTAACCCCAAATTAACAGATACTAGAGTCTAATATACATAGGAATGCATGTTCTCCAGTAACTGAAGAAATGCAAATTCAACAGTGAAAAATCATTTACAGCAGGTGAAACCAGAACCAATGAGTGGAAATGGTTGGGAAGGAGATTTCTGGCTCCCTGAAAGCATAAACGTCTAAGAGAGCACTGAGGAAAACAGAAAGATCTGCTTGTAAGATCCAGCTCCATCATCGGAGCTGATAAAAATGAGCTCATCTTTTACCAAAACATTGACGAGAGGGCTTTATGAAACCAGTGTTTTAGACTCAACTAGCAGTTTCCAAATGAGCCCAGTGGCAAATCAGAACCATGTATTCCTGGGTTACACACCAAACTGACTGAGCCAGAATCTCAGGATGAATTCCAGGAATTCATATTTTCAAAATGATTCCCATTTCTGGTATTGGGAAATTAGTGGACTAGATAAACTTGAATATCTATTCAATGATCTGATTCTAGACTCCCTGATATAATATTTAGAGTTTAGGTCTTCATTTGTCTCACCTTGAACTTCTGGGTAATTTATTCATAGTGCCTAAATTTCAATTATTATAGTTCTTTGTTGTAGCTAATCTGCCTATTGTTTCTATCACTAAGCTCTCATTCTAGCCAAAAAGAAAGGGAAGTGGATTCTAGTAAGAGATACACTTTGAATAGTTAGCAATAATGATAACTGCATTATCTAGAAATTCATTGTCAACTGTGATATTTGCAAAACATAGCTAACTAGTGATCTGTAAAGGGATCTTACAGATATTACCTATATTTTAATATCTTACAGATATAACTGGAAGTATAGTTATTTCACTGGACTGGAAGTATAGTTATTTCACTAAGCCTGCATGATAATGAGGTAGCAAAATGTGCGAATTTTATGATTAAATGAATTCTTCTCTTCAGTGTAGGAGATGGGGAGCGGGAGCAGGAAAAGAACTGACTGGGGTTTTTAACTTTGTTTGTTTTCTGTTTTTGTTTTTTTTTTTTTGGTTAATCCTCACGAGAATATTTTCCCATTGATTTTAGAGTGGAAGGGAGAGGGAGTGACAGAGAGAAACATCGATCAGAGAGTGACACATCGATTGGTTGCCTCCCTCAGGTGCCTGGACCAGGGCTGGAGATCAAGCCTAGACTGGAATCGAACTTGGGACCCTTCAGTCCATAGGCCAACACTCTGTCCACTGAGCCAAACCTAGTAGGGCTTAACTTTGTTTTTCGAAGTGATCACAGAGCATGAGGATTTTTTAAAAAACAATCTCCTTTGCAAGAATATACCCTTCCTTTCACCTAAATTTTATAAATTTTTACCTGGGATATTACATTACCACAAAGGCCATTTATTCCAAGTTAAAAATAAACCCAAGGTATCTTGTTGCACATTACAAATGCAGAAAAAAATACCATACAATTATTTAAAGAAGGTGCACAATGAATATTTTATAGAAAAATGGTTTTCATATCTTATGAAAATACAGCAATCCAAAAAAGTATTTCTTTAAAATACACAGAGGTTAAAATAAATTTTCAACAAATTTCATTGACAGTCTTCCCCTGACTCTTCCTTGCCATATGCAGAAGGGGGACAAGAATCCCCTAAATCTTAACACCTGTCTGTTTTAATCCAAGGCAGAGACCTACACACTACAGCCAGTGCTCATTCCTCAGTGACCTTGAAAATGAATCTCTGAGACTAGTATGTACTGTTCTCATTTCAATCAAAGTATACTACCACACTCCCTGGTAAGGAAGAGGGAACAATCTCATAGGGGAGAGATCTTTGATCCTGAAGTCTTTTCATTGGAAGAGGGAAGAGCTTCTCTCCAAGGCTGGTACAGAAAATGCCAGAAAGGTCAGTGAGTTGACATTCTCTATAGGGAACAAAGCTCTGATAGAGAGAGAGAACATATAAATTGATGGTTCTATTAATAACTTGGTTAGAAAAATCAAAGTCTTATCTGCAAACACATCTGATTCTCTTATTTATGTATAATCCAAATATTCCCAAGCCATAATTCTGGTTTTGTAAAATATTTGGTCAGACATCCACAGTTGTTGAGAATCTTACATGAGCACCACAGTGTTATGGCAATAAACAGACAGGCATGAAATGAGTGGCAACCTAACATTAAAGAATGCAAAGGTAGATCAGAGAAGCCCCTCCCTTCAAAACCAAGGGAGAGGGGCTGAAAGTAAATAGAGGGATGGCTTTTGAAAATACTTCAGAGAAGTGATACTTGGGACAGCTATCGAAGGTTCTAAGTGTACAACAGGATGCCAGTCCAAGGCAACAGTGGCAAAGATATGGAGACAGAGGGAAACATGGAACACCGGGGGATCCTTCAGTATT
The DNA here is from genome assembly GCF_963259705.1 of Myotis daubentonii. Taxonomy (NCBI): domain Eukaryota; kingdom Metazoa; phylum Chordata; class Mammalia; order Chiroptera; family Vespertilionidae; genus Myotis; species Myotis daubentonii. The sequence continues at coordinate 40,539,381 of NC_081841.1, forward strand.
GCAGAACTCGGGCTGGAGGGGTACGAGGGGAGACACTGCTGCAAGGTCATCAGGCTCAGATAATAAAATCTCTGTGTGGCATGCTACAGAGTACAAACTTTACCTTATAGGCAATGGGGGGGGGGCATAATGAGACAATATTCTCATTTTAGAAAGAAATCACTAGCAGAGTGGTGGATAGATGGGGAACGTGCGATACTGAATCACAGAGGCCAGATCCAAGGCTACACAAGAGCATAACAGAGAGCAGAACAGGCAGTGACAAGAGGAGAGAGGGAGGGTCAAAGAGAAGTGAGGGAGAGCTCTTTCCTCAGAGATTCTCAAAGACAAGCCCCTTTTCAAAGATGAGTACAGGTTAATCACCCCGTGTCCCCACACTGTCAGTGGGAGCCACTTTGATAGAGCAAAAACACCCAGATAAACCTGGGCTCAAATCTGGACTTTGTTCTTTACTGTGTAACCTTGGGCCATTTACTTAATCCCCCTGAGCCTCACATGATCATATGTAAATCCTCAATAATGCCTTTTAGAGCTGTCAGGAGGAACAGAGATGAAAAAGGAAAAGCTCAAGTTGAGTGACTAGCACATAATAGGGACTCAATAAAAAGATGTTTATGAACTAGACAAGAAGAGATTCACATATATGGCTACTCACTTTGTGTTTCCAACAAAAGATATAAACGTGTCTATTTAAGTCAACAATTTATTTCTGAGGCCAGAAAAGCACTTATTTAACTTTTCTACTAATAGAACCAAAGGAAGTTATTAAGAAGGATTTGTATCAAACATTCAAGTATTGGCTCAATTCAATGAACATATAATGAACACCCTCTGGTAGGAATGTTGGCTTATATTAGAAGTCCTGGGACTAGCACAAGCAAACTCCATTGATCAGCTCTGTAGATGATCTAAAGATGACTGAATGGTTGCCATGGCAGCAATACCACAGAATGTTTTCTGACCTTAGTTTCCTATTTTCCTATACAAAAGAAGAGGAAGTCTGAGTCAATGAATTACTTCCTTGATACACACCCACACATGCTCCCAAGCTTTCTAGCAACCCCGGTACTAACCTCCGTCACTCTTATCCAAGCTTCCTCTAAATGACCAGCAGCTTCTTTCTGTTTCTTTGCTTTGCTAGTAGTGATGTTCTCTTTGCTGGGAATAACTTTCATTCTCCTTTAAAACATCAGCCCCAAGGCTATCCCTTTTTTAAGGTCTACAATGAAACATACCTCCTTCATGAAATCTCTTATTTTTTTAACTGTAAAACAAGATTCTCTCTTGTGGTTCATTTCTATATTTTAATGAAGAAAATCTTAGTTGCTGGAATATAAAAGCCACAACACCTCTCTGGGCTGCGATTTTCACTGCCTGGCCCTGGTAGGCTGCCCTGTAAATGTTGGCTGAATAAATGAATGAGTATCTAGATCACTCAATTTCTGTAGGTATTTTAATATGACTCATAAATATGAAAGGAACTATGCCATGGGGCATGATAGCAGGCAGGCAGAAGGGTAGCACGGCACAAACCTTCATATAGTTTTATAAAATTAAAATACATCAAGATAGAAAAAATGTGAGATTTTAAGATATAAATAAGTAGAGAGGATATAATAGTTTTATAGAAAAAAGAAAGCTGTTGTATAATAAAGTGTGGATGGCATAAGCACAATATATTCAACTTAAAACCACATTTATGAAGTACCTCATTTTAAAGTAAAAATAGTCAACTATTACCACTGAAAACCATTTATATATTGGGTTTTAGTTTCCTCGTGTAAAATACATTGGGTAGAAAGGAGATATTCTTTTGTTCAAATCAGTATTTGAACAGACACAGGAAGTACAGAACTGAAAAACATATCCAGCCACTCTTTTCTTTTTCTCTTTTTGGGGTGGAGGGCTAGGTGGGCTAGGAAGCTGGTATTTTGAGGGGCTCAGGTGACAGAAGGATTGGGAAGTACAGTTACTGGTATTTTGGTTAACTTGATTTAAACTGATCGATCCTCTATGGTAGGACACTATTTGACTAATTTACTTTCTTTGTATAGATTTAGCAAATAGAGTATTGAGTGAATAATAAAATGAATTGCGTGTGGTTCTTGTTGGGTTTCTTCAGAATGTTTTGGACACCCTGGACAACATTGAAACCCTGTTACAAAGTTCACTGTAATTTCTTCCTCAGAAGAAAAGGAATTCAAACTTGACTTGAACCTGGGGTCTTAGCCAGCAGGTGACAATGTTCCTTAAAAGCCATCTGTCAAATGACAATGAGCCCATCAATCATTTGTCCCAGGAAACTTAAGAAAAAGAGATGACGTAACACATTTGGCTGGGGTGCACTGTCTATACACTTTAATATTCAGTAAACACTACCTGTTATTTGTTTTTTAGTCTCCAAGTCTCTGGTTTGCTTCAGCACCTGCAGCAGCCGAGGTACCCCGTTGAGTTCAGCTACCTCCAACTTGTTGTCATTGTCTTCAAACACCAAGTTTCTCAAGGCCCCACACACGGCTCTCTGAATATCTTCATTCTGAACTTTTAGGAGGTGCAGAAGCTTGGGGATGCCTTGAAGCTGATAGACCTGGGGGAGAAATGGATGGACATTTCAGATACTGTACATATGTATTAATTTTGATATGGTATTAAAGACATCCAGTGAAATTTGAATGAACAGATGAAGTTGATTTTAACTCCCATCAATCAACAACTATGTGTGGCATACATATAGCGTAAACAAGCATGTCAAACTCAAAGGCTAACGCGGGCCAAATAAACGAGGCATGCGGCCCGAGGGCCATGAGTTTAACATGCTTGGTGTACAATATAGTCCTGCTATCAGGCATCTCTCATCAAGGAGCTTACAATAAATTAGAGAAGTTAACACAAAAACCTATGAAAAAATGAAAGAGAAAATTAAGTGATAAAGGGTGAATAAGGATAGCTAAGTGGATAGAAAGAGTTAAGTGATAAAAGCCTTGAGCATAAGAAAGATGAAGAGAACTGGGAATTTGAGGAGTAAGGAAAGTTTTATAGAAGAACACCACATTACATGAGTGTTTTTTTCTAGGACAGAACTTTATACTCTGAAACTGAACAGAAATCACCTTCATCAATGGTAGCAATAAAAATTCACTTACCATGGCAACCACAGGAGCAATGCAAACTAACCCTTAATGTAAACTATTTTTATGATCAACTAGAGGCCCAGTGCATGAATTCATCCACAGGTGGGGTCTGGCTGGCCCCCCTCAATGGGGGCTGAGTAGGCTGGGCCAGCAGGAGGGAGGGGACACGGGAGGTTGGCTGGCTGGCCCCGCCCCACATTGAAATGGGGCGGATCAGGGGTGGGGCCGGTCGGGAGGAGGGGCCGGCTGAGGGGAGGGTCCATGGGAGGTTGGCCAGCCAGCGGGGCCCCCAATCTGGCCAGGGCCAGTCAGAGGGAGGGGTCGCCCCCCTATCGGGCCAGTTGGCCAGCCACAGTGCACATCATAGCGACAGGTCGTTCTGGCGTTCTGGTCACTTGGCTTTTATATATATAGATTGCTTTGAGTATTTAAAAAGATTTATATATATTATTCAAACATTTTAATTCAAGTAAATAACATAATTTTACACTTTTTAATGTGCTATTTTAAAAAGATTTCTTCTTTACAAATACGCAAGAGAGGACATACTGTCTATTAGAAAAAGGGCCAGAGCTAGGAGTAAGAAGAAAAATAGATGGTTTAGATTCCAAAACCTATGGCTGTTTGAGAATAGACCAAGTAAAGGCAGTCTGGGCAAGGAGATTTTGTGTTTTAGGCAGCACATATTATTTAAAGAAATCAAGAGGTGGACACAGGGTTGCTACAGAGAAATGTTAAGTTGTAGACTAACAGTTTTCTTTCCCATAGGCTTCCGTTAGCATGTGATTTAAAAAGTTGGTTAGGAACTTTTGATAAAAATCCCAGTCATTTCCAACATCTTAACGCAGACATTTTTAGGACATAAATTGTGAAAGGGCAGGAGTTTCCCTTTCAGATGAAGTTCATTGCCTATGATGCCCTAATTACACAGCAGTTCATGTTTGGGTGAGAGCTGCACACCTGGCCCAGGGGGGCACGTTTTCTCTTTTTTTTTAAAAAAAATATATTTTATTGATATTTTTACAAAAAAGAAGGGAGAGGGATAGAGAGTTAGAAACATCGATCAGCTGCCTCCTGCACACTCCCTACTGGGGATGTGCCTGCAACCAAGGTACATGCCCTTGACCGGAATCGAATCTGGGACCCCTGAGTCTGCAAGCCGACGCTCTATGCACTGAGCCAAACCAGTCAGGGCCAGGGGGCACGTTTTCATATTTCCTGTGCCTCATCAAATGCCAGCCTGCCTTCCACAGACAGATAAATATTATTAAGATCCAGTCTTCCAATTTTACATCTTCCTTTGTTAGGACTGGGGAGAAGACGAGAAAGGCAGGAATGAAAGTCAAAATGATAAAATAACCTAAATAATCACCACAATAATAATAAAACAAAAATAACAACTCCTCCTCCCACTTCCATCATTAGGAAGTGCTAGCACAGTGTTCAGGGTGTTATAAATATTATCCAATGAATAGCTCGCTAGAACCTTAAAAGGAAAGTACTCTTTTGGTCCCTAAGGCTCCACTGGTGGTAATGAGGAGTCATATTTCCACTTACTGGCTCCCTTCAGAGGAGACATTTGCAGAACAGGAGACAACCGGAAGATGGACCACACCAACTTTGACGGGTGATGTCTAGAGCCATTGTAATATATGTGTATGACAGTGCCAATGATAAAGATTTCATTTCCTAGCTATCAGTGAAACCTTATCATCTATTGGATCACTTCATCTATTCCCATTATTATATTTCCTTAAAAGCAGAAAGGTAGAATTTATTTAAAAACAGCCTGTAACTCACGTTTCCCTAATTCCTTCAAATTCTATTTCATACTTAGGTTTTGAGGCAGTTCACTCCATAAACATCACAAATGCCAGCTAGATTAAATCTTCACAGGAGCAGCATAAACATCAGATGCAAAAAGAAAATCCTATTTGTCCTGAAGGTATGTTGGCAGATTTAGAAATATTTTATTACTTAATTCATAATTTATAAGCTGCCTTCTTCAAAATATGATGTGAGGTGGCTTACTGATTACCCCGCATTTCCAGCCGGGAGGACAGCATTAGTGAGAAGTGGCCCATGGAAACCTCTGACAGGGCTGCAGGCTTCTGTTTCACAGCCTTATGACCCGCTCTCTGACCCGCTCTCTTAGCCGACCACTTCTATCCCTCGGCTTTCAGCACCTGTAGACACACCATGCTCAGATAAATGCTGAAATCCGACTACAGCTCTACTTCACTGCAGAATTTGACTCACTCGTGTCTGGCATCTACCCTATATTTAAAAATAGAAAAGTTCCTTTTACCCCATTTTATCAAGCAAATGGATATAAATCTTATCAAATGCACGAAGCTGACTATATTCTCCTGGCTGCGTAGAACTGGAAGGACACTGATCATGAACCCTACACACATCAGGTCTAATGTCACAGGTGTTGTTCCTGCTCCTTTAAATTCAGGGCAGCAGCTGGAGCCAGAGAGGTTACATCTGGTTCCCAGTTATACTAAATCCTCAGGGGATTTCTTCTCCCTTTGGGGGAAGGAAAAAAGAAACAGACTAACACGAATGTCTTAGGACTTCAAAGGAGCTTTCCTTTGAGATGGTTTGTAAATATATACAGGGGCAAAATCACATATTAGAATTTTAAGTTTCTCTTTTGACTCTATTCTGATTTTCTTCCCTGCCAACTCTAAAATAATTAACTGATTAGGATTTCTGGTAGCAAATCCGCGAAGGGAGCAGACCGCCTCTCTTGGGGTGAGGGCTCCCCTCATGCCTGGGTGCCTTTGCTCTCTTTCTTTCCTGTTGGGGACGCTCGGCCCCCTCTGCCTCTCTTCTGGCAAAGCCCTACTTATCCTGCAGGAGCCAGCTCAAATGTCACCTCATCTGTGAAATGTCACTCCCGTTCTCTCCTTTCTGTCCCCTTAGAATTAATCACTCCCTATAAATTGGTACTAAAACCCTTCAGGAAGGCAACTGACAGACAATTTATGTCAAAAAGATTTCTATTCCAGAAATCTTAGTTAGGAAACAATTTGAAATGCAGAAACAATTTGAAATGCAGACACTATGATAGTCACTACATTATTTATAATAGTGAAAAATAAGAAACCATAATTGTCCAACAATGGGGGAAGACTGGTTAATGATTAATTGTCACATATCCACATGGTGAGGTATACATGGAAGAGGCAGAACAATGACACAGCTACCTCATCCATCAAAAGAGGACTGTGTAAGATTGTGTGCGAGGCATGCAGTAAGTTACTTAACGTGTGGTAGCTGCTACTATCACCATTAATATGCCACCATTAAAATGCCTACAACCTATTAATGTTATGAGAAAATGCTTATGATATAATGTTACAGAAAAAAAGCTAAATAAAATACTTGCATTTCTACTCATAAAAACAGACATAAAGAAGGGAATGAGATTAGGGGGTTTGGGAGAAATGATGGGGTTTTAAATTATGAATGGGGCCTGTTACTTTGTATATTTTTAAACAGCAAACATATATTTGTGCATACTTTTTTTTTAATTGGTTAAGGTATTACAAATGTGTCCTCATCTCCCCATTAACCCCCCCCCCACTCATCCCCTCATCCCCCTGTTGTCCATGTCCATTGGTTTGGCTTATATGAATGCATACAAGTCCTTTGGTTGATCTCTCCCCCTTACCCCCACCCTCCCCTACCTTCCCTCTGAGGTTTGACGGTCTGATTGATGCTTCTCTGTCTCTGAATCTGTTTTTGTTCATCAGTTTATGTTGTTCATTATGTTCCATAAGTGAGTGAGATCATGTGGTATTTATCTTTCTCTGACTGGCTTATTTCGCTTAGCATAATGCTCTCCAGTTCCATCCATGCTGTTGCAAATGGTAAGAATTCCTTCTTTTTTACAGTAGTGTAGTATTCCATTGTGTAGATTTGCCAGTTTTTTAATCCACTCATCTGCTGATGGGCACTTAGGCTGTTTCCAAATTTTAGCTATGAACTAATGAGCTAATGTGCCGCTATGAACATAGGGGTGCATATATCCTTTCTGATTGGTGTTTCTGGTTTCTTGGGATATATTCCTAGAAGTGGGACCACTGGGTCAAATGGGAGTTCCATTTTTAGTTTTTTGAGGAAACTCCATACTGTTTTCCACAGTGGCTGCATGAGTCTGCATTCCCACCAGCAGTACATGAGGGTTCCTTTTTCTCCACATCCTCTCCAACACTTGTGCATACTTTTAAAAAGCAAAACAAAAAACCCCTACAGACAAGGGCACATATTTAATTTGATTATAGCTATGTACATACAGTATGGGGTAAGAGTAGGTATACAGTTGTGGGTATATGAAACCCAGTTTATTCTTGTTTTATTATTTATCAGCTAGTGACCTGGTGCACGGACTCGTGCATATTGAAAGGAAATTAATTAGAAGGTGGCTGGAGGGGTGGGACTGGGCGAGATGGGCTGGACACGCCCTGGAGCCAACCTCCCATGGTCCCTCCCCTGCGTCTGTGTGAGCAGGGTCCCTCCAACAGGTGGGGTCCTTCGGCCTGGCCTGCGGGGATCAGGCTGAAACCAGCTCTCTGACATCCCCTAAGGGATCCCAGAGTATGAAGGGCACTCTGCAAAGTTGCTGTCATACAGGGTGTGGAATAAAAACCCAAGTGTGCAGTAAACCAGATTCGGGGCCGACAGTGCCCCAGCAACAACATAACCCATGGCCAAAGGTGGAATTGTGCAGCCCGTGAGGAATTGGGCTCCCCCCTCTCTGGTTTCCAGGTGTGTCACTCAAGAACCGCTGCTGCCAGGTCACTGCAGCTCAGCAGCTCCGGCATTGAGTGTCTGCCTGCTGGTGGTCATTGTGCAACATAGCGATTGGTCGGACGGTTGGACACTTAGCATATGAGCCTTTTTTACATATAGATTCTTGCATTATTTTCCATGCGAACAACTGTAAGATTGCCTCAGCCTATATATGCCTTAAAAAATCAGTGAACAAAACCAAAATGATGATAATAGTGGAACCATGGGTATGTTTTTTTCTTTTTTTCCCCTTTCTTATAATAAACTTACATCAGTTTTATAATAAGATCTTACAAAATGGTTATGGCAGTTACTGCCTCTGTGATGAGATCTAAAACAAGCATAAAATAAAGCCAGTTTAAGAAGGTCTTGCAGATTAAATTAAGGAATTTGTTCTTATCCTGCAGAGACAAGCAGGGCAGCTATTGGAAGGTCTCCTGGGTGCTGTGAGGAGAATGGATTAGGCGTGGATAAGAGTGGAGGAAGGGAGATTCATTAGGAGACAGCTGGATTAGCAGGGACGATGGTGACAGGGATGATGTGTACCATTACCTGGGTGAACTACCACTTACTCACAGAGGAAATAATCTTCTCTGAGTTTTTATTCCGGGCAGGCACTGCACTGTTATCTGATTGCATTCTCACAACAACTCTTGGCAGTAGGAATATTATTTCTACTTTATAGGCAGCAAAGCTGAGGCTTAGAGAGGCAAAATATCTTGCTCGAGGTCACCCTGGTAATTAGGGTGCTTGGATACAAACCCATCCCTGAGTGGCTCCTGAGCACCAATGCTCAAACCACCAAGTGTCCTACCTCAACGCAGCAGGGAGAACAAGTATAGAGGGAGGTTTGGATAATGGATAAGGAAAGCAAAAGGTCATGTGTTCATTTTTTGATAGGTTGATGAGTTTAGTGGGAAGGCCAGGACGTAGATGGACACGTGTTTGGAACCCAGAGGAGAGATATGGGCTGGAGATGCTCTGAGTCATCCGCATTTAGATCACACAGTAATGGAAGCCATGAACATGGATGAGGCAGGTCAAAAGATGGTGCTGAATAAGAAAACTCCCAGGAAGACATCTAACGAATATTTAAGGGACAGGTCAAGCATCAATTTTTCACAGAGGAAACCTAAAGGAGCCAGAGAGATGGAAAAAGAATCCAGAGACTCTGGATCAAAAAAAGAAAGTTTCAAAAAGTAAAGAGTGATGGACGGTGTTAAATCCTGAGAGTGCTAATCATATAAATTAAGAACTGAAAAGTTGCTACTGGTTTTAAAAGTTATGACTTAAAATTTTGATCTTTATGTCCAATTCATAATTGTCTTTTATACATACATTTAAAAACTATAGGATCATGCTTAATATCAGCAGGACTTTGTTAATGTTTGTAGGTTCTAACATCTCCATTCTTAGATTTTCTACAAAGCATATGTTTTTAGCTTTTAATATAGTTTTCATTATTCTCAAAACTAGTCTTTGTTCTAGTTTTATCAGGGAATAAGAGTTAAGAAGGTAAGCATAGCTTTTATTCTGTACTTAAGCAAAGGAAAAAAAAATCAAATTAGTAATTTAAGGAATAGGGGAAATTGCCCTGGATGGTGTGGCTTAGCTGGTTGCGGGTCATCCAGTGCCCCAAAGGGTTGCTGGATTCAATTCCTGGTCAGAGTACATGCCTGGGTTGCAGGCTCCATCCAGGGTAGGTGGAGTGCAGGAGGCAGCTGATAGATGTTTTGCTCTCACATAGATGTTTCTCTCTCTCTCTCTCTAAAAATCAATAAAGTAAAATAAAAATAATAAAAATAAAAAAGAGATAGGAGAAATCTGTCCCCAACTTGGGTAACAAAAGAAAATTCAAGTAATTCCATATTATAAAAAGTACATATAATAATGTCCCGTTTTGAAAGATTAGGAATAAAAAAGATTTAAACATTTAGCTCGGCTGGTGTGGCTTAGTGGTTGAGCGTCAACTTATGACCATTGATCTGAATTAGCCATAAAAGGACTAATTTTTAGCCCAATTCCACTGCAAATTACAACCACCAAATTTCTGGCCATGTAAGAAGCTATTTGGGAAGCAGGTCCTCCAGCCCCATTCAAGCCTTTAGACAACAGCAGCTCTAGGCCAAATTCAGACTGTAATCTCATCATGAGTGAACTGGAGCTAGAAGTGCTTTTGTCTGACTTGACTTACCTGATTTGCAGGACTAACCACATTTTCTTTTCCCTCTGTGAAATCTACTGATTCCCTGAGTACTTTCAAAGCTGGTAGGTTAATTCTTTGTTGGGCTTTGCACTCCTATTTTTACTGGTTGAGTTATGTATTTAACAAGAATAACTTAGGTTTGTTTCCCAATGTATTTATGTCAACTGTAGTGGTTATTGTAATAATGCAATTTATTTACCTACTAGAGGCCCGGTGCATGAAGATTCGTGCACTGGGGGTGTGTCCCTCAGCCCGACCAGCACCCTCTCCAATCTGGGAGCCCTCAGGGGAGCCCTCTCCAATCTGGGAGTTTCTGTCTGACTTTGCAATCATATGAACGAATTGTCTGAGACCCCTAACCCAGTTTGGTTTGTTGCTCACAGAATAATAGAGGCATTTTTTTTTCTTTGCTTCACTGGTGGAGATTTCCTGGAAGTTTTAGGATATCTTCCCTTTAATTTTTCCTAGACACTCTGATTTTACTTACGTCTCTCACCTTTGCTTTCCCTCCATCCTTCACCGCAACAGTAACTTGCTCCAGGCTCACTTTGCTCTAGTGCAGTGATGGTGAACCTTTTGAGCTTGGCGTGTCAGCGTTTTGAAAAACCCTAACTTAACTCTGGTGCCGTGTCACATATAGAAATTTTTTGATACTTGCAACCATAATAAAACAAAGATTTATATTTTTGATATTTATGTTATATATTTAAATGCCATTTACCAAAGAAAAATCAACCAAAAAAATGAGTTCGCGTGTCACCTCTGACACGCATGTCATAGGTTCACCATCACTGCTCTAGTGTCTAGGAGATCCGTCTATCACCAGAACTATGATTCCCAGCATTCCTGGTGCTCCCCGCACTCTGGGCTTCTGCTTCAGGTCCTGGGGCTTCCAGCAGAATTACTATTCCCAGGATTCCTGGTGCTCCCCACGCTCTTGGTTTTCCCTTCCTGCTCTGTCTCTGTCCCACGGCCTTCTACTCTGCCAAGTCCTCCAAGCCACCAGTTCTCCCTCTCTGCTCTCCATGTGGTGGCTTGGGGAGCCAAGTTCCCCAAGCCTCTCCACTCTCTGCCACCTCTCCCGATCTGCTCTCCCCCCAAGCCTCCGGCTCTCCTGCTCTGCTCTCCAACTGGCGGTTTGGGGGAGCGACCGAGGGAGCTAAGTCCCTGCAAGCTGCCAGCTCTCCTGCTCTGCTCTCCACCCAGCGCCTGTATATGCAAATTAACCCACCATCTTTGCTGAGTTAATCTGCATACTCACTCCTGATTGGCTGGTGAGCGTAGTGGAGGGATGGTCAATTTACATGTTACCCTTTTATTATATAGGATTCTGAAAATGAATGAAATATAAGGATGAAGAGAGTCCTGTCTCTCTGAAAGCTAATCTGAGTGCTTTGGAAAGGTTACATAAAGGTGAAGAATTCTAAAAAGCTCTGTAATTATTTGTAGACAACATTAACTTAAAAGAGTAGATAACAGATACAATTCTAGAAGGATTTGAACTCATAGGAATTAGTGCCATTAAGTTCTTATTTCACTTTAAAGAAACTAAAAATGGCAAATAATACATAAAGAGCATCATTTATGTAAGAAAGATGATAAACTCTGTAAGTGTGTATGTGTATAATTTTAAAAAACATTTTCTCGGTAACTCTGTTGATTAACTAATCAACACTTAGTCTTGATTTCAATAAAATAGTAAAATTTCTACTACAAAGAGATGCTTTTTTTGGCTTGTCAGATGAACAAAAAAGCAAACAAAAAGTAATATCCTGTGGTAGTAATAGTTCACAATATTGGTGGGAGTGTAAATTTGTATAATTTGGGTGAAGAGTTATTTATCAAAATAAAAAATGACTCAACAGTAAAAAGGACTGAATTTACCTACGGCCTGAAACAAACAAACAAAAAAAACAGACAAAGCATACAATGGTTTCAATAACTGGACATGGGGGGGGGGGTGGGAAGCAATGATGGAAAATGACTCAATATGTGGAAAACAAGCAAGGTGAGCCTCACTGCTGTCTTGGATCATTGCCTTGAGAGAGTTCCAGGTGATGGAAGTGCATCGAGGGAAATAAGTGGAATTCCACAAGCAGAGTTGAGGAGACAGTGCAGAGTCTAAGAAAAACAAAGAGGCCAGTAGTTTGCAGGGAAAAGTACCAGAAAGAAGAGCTGCAGAGAAAGACACTCTAGTATTCAACAGAGTATTAATAAATGTATGTGTCTGAGGCCAGGGAGATAACCACCTAAAAGGATTAAGGGAACAGCTCCTCTTGCTCACATGGACCACAAACCCTCCTATTCTCACTTGGCCAGAAAACCTCCTAATTCATGGTGCATTAGGTAGAGTTCTCAGAAGTATCTTGCCATAAAAAGATAGCTAGTTCTAGAGTAAATGCTGCTCTGGTCCCACCAAACAAATTTCCAAAGCAGGGTTTGAAAGGATCAAACTGTTTTCAAGTAACTTAATTGCCATCTAGAACAAAGCTCGAGAGTATTTACAGAAAAAAAAAAAATCCTGCACCCAGCAAGATAAAACTCATAATACCTGGCATTCAATAAGAAATTTCCAGGCATGCAAAGAAGGAGAGATATATGACCCATGGTGAGGAGAAAAATCAATCAACGGAAACCCACCAAGAATGGACACAGATATTAGAATTCACAGACAAGGTAATTTAAGCAGCAATTTAAACAGTCTTCCATATGTCCAGAAATCTTGGGGAAAGATGGAACAAGTTAGGTAGGGACATAGAAGATATAAAAAAGACTCAAATTTAACTTCTGGAGATGAAATCTATAATTTATGAAATATAAAAATACACTGACTAAGATTAATGGCATTTTAAGTGTTGAAGAAGATTATTGAATTTAAAGTACAGCAATTGAAATTATCCAAAAGGAAACACAGGGGGAAAAAAGAAAGAAAAATGAGTATGGATGAGCTGTGGGACAACTTCAAGTAGCCTGATATGTATGTAAATAGAGTTCCCAAAGGAGGGCCAAAAAATATTTGAGAAAATAATGGTGAAATATTTCCAACCCAAATTCCAAATGTGATGAAAAGTAAAAATCCACAAATTTAAGCTCAATGAACTCCTAAGCACAAGAAAACTACACCAAGATATGTTGTGTCCAAATTGCTCAACACCAGTGATAAACAGAAACTTACAAGCAACTTGGCTTGATGGGGTCGGGGAGGGGCAGAGACACATTATGTACAGAGGCAGAATAAGGATGACAGGAGATTTCTTGTCTGAAATAACTACAATGAAACTCTTTCAGAAAACTGAAGAGCAGAGAACACTTTCCAATTTATCCTGTCAGGCTAGTATCACCTTCAATCCAAAACTGGACAAAGACATTATAAGAAAAGAAAATCACAGATTAATAACCTTTATAAATATAGCTGTATAATTTCTTAACAAAATTTTGGAAACAACCTAAGTGTCCATTGATAGATGAATGGATAAAGAAAATGCTATAATGTACATATAGTAACAGAAAGCAGATCACTGGCTGCCTAGGGGAGGGGTGGGATGTATGGATTACAAAGGGGCACAAGGAAACTTTGGAGGTAATGGACATACTCACTATCTTGATTGTGATGATTTTTCACAGTGCCAAAAACATGTCAAAACTTTGTCACACTATACCTTAATAAAGGTATTTTAAAAATGAACAAACTAAACTGGTGTATTTATACAACAGAAATCTATGCAGCAGTTCTAAAAAATAAAGTAGAGCTAATATATATGAAAGATTTCCAAGATATTAAATGAAAACAAAGTACAGAGTATTGTAAATAATCTGCTACCACTTGTGATTTTGTTTCAAACAAAATCAACCCATCCAATAATTGTTTTTACATGCATAAAGTATCTCTGGAGAGATACCCAGAAACTAATAAGAGAGACAAAGAGAGAGAGAGGGAGAGAGAGAAAGTGAAGGAGAGAGGGAGAAGTAGAGAGAATGGGAGAAAGAGGAAAAGAGGGAAATGGGAGTAAGCTGGGGTTTGGAGTAGGAGAGAAACTCAGTTTTCACTGCACATCTTTTTGAACTATAATTCCCCCACTAGAAATGTAGTTTTGCAATAGACTTAAGATGCTACTCACCCTTTTCCGTGCTTCGGATTTCTGGAAGCACTCGTGCTGTATGAAGGTGGCTGCCACGGAAATCCTGGCGGGTGGTGTGTGGTCTGCATCGAGCATACTCACGGCCCGCTCCAGGGTCATCTCCAGGTCTGCATTCCTAGACAAAAAGTCACAGGTTCAGCAAAATTCCCACCTGCTCCCCCCTGCCTACCAACCTGATCTTCCAGAGATGACTCGGCTAATATCAGGAAACACCCAGAACATCTGAGTCTTGGCTCTTCTTCAGCCAAGAGAAAAATCGGAATCTGAGAGCATAAGGTACAGGAAGCTAGAAGCAGAAATACTCCAGCTCTGGTCAGACTAGTCTCAGAAGACATCAGTGAACTGAGCAGAATCATAACATAGACCAAAGAAAGAAACTGAACTCTGTTTAAGATAAATATGGATAATGTGAGCATTTCATCTTAAAAGTGACTTTAAAGGCACAATAACACTTTAGGTAAAATTTAAAAGAAATCTGGTCACAGGAATAAAAAATTATTGCTACCTTGGTAATGTTTCACCTGTAAAGAAAACACCTTTCCTAAAAAGTCATTACATTTTTCGCAATGCTGCACAAAATCTATTATTTCAGCTAAAAGTGAGCTTCTAAAAAAGCATTCAAAAAGTGCTCTTATTCAATGAGTATAATAGTATATAAACAGTAAAAGCCAGGAAAACTGAGTTTGTTCTGTTAAAATAAGTCATGCTGGTTTGACAAAATCTATCAGGAAAGGTAATGATTTAATGCAATTACAAATATGCATTTTCCTAAAAAATGTTATACACATCATGTTTTCATTTCCTTTGCTATTGTAATGATACTGAGATTATGTCTAGCTAGTAGCATACTTTTGTTCTTTACTAATTGTAGGTATTTATAGTGGTGATAAAATCTGAGGCAGCTTGACACTGAGAGGATAATTTACTGAGGACAATTAAAATGCTACTTGTAAAAATAAATAAACAATAACTCCCAAATGCCTCATAGAATGACATTGCATTCTCCCCTTCTATTTTTGCCTCGAGGGACACCTGATTAGACAATCTATTATCAATACGCTTCCTTAAGCAGTGATTCTGTGAAACCACATAGGACACTAACTGTTAATCTTAGAATTGTAGCTAAAAACATGTCTTAAAGGTAACCTATGACCCTGCTTTGGCTTCAAAGAGGGTTATGCCTGACTCATTCCAGGTTGTAAACTCTGAGGGAGGGTGTTTTCCAGTATCGTCTAGCAAGCACAGTAAGTAAATTCTCTCCTGTATCAGACTAATGCACAATATATGCACACGTGTTCAGATGTGAGTATGTGCTGTGTTGTGACTGTTGTATTTGTGTAGGGTGGATGTGGCATAGGTGAGGGGATAAGTGAGCCTCATAACTAAAAACTAATACCTACTGCTTCTGAAACACATGTTCAAACACAGAAATGTTACCTCATGGGCGTAAGAGCATTAAAAATTAGGCAGAAAACAGTTCTGGCGTCTATACTGAGAATTATATAATGATCTCATATTTTAAAATGTTGTGCCTGAGGAATTAATTTAATTGGTTAAAAAAAAACACACAAAAAACCCCCCCAAAACAGGCTATTACCATTAAAACCAGAATTTGAGTATATATATATATATACCCTTTTAAAACAGATGGAAATATTTTTCATGCATAGACTCCAATGCCTTTACAGAGACACCAAAACTCTACCAGTCTCATTTTAATGGCAATTTTAAGTCTTTAGCATCTACCACTGCAGGTTTTTTAATTGATAAAAGATCACTCATAGCATTGGAATAGCCTTCTGCTTAATACAGCTCCCCCCCGCCCCCCCAAGATTCAACCATTAATCCACTTCATAAGTCATAAATGACTCAGGAGAGTTTGAATTTCCAAAAATAATTCAATTATTTGAATCGTTCATTTTCCTGAACATGATTCACAAAGAAGCTCTGCATGCACTCCTAGCCAATCTAGTGCCATTTTTCTTTATCATCAAAATTAGTTCCCAAACTAAATGAAACTTCCTCAATAGGAGGTTTGCTACAGCTGTCAGGGTGTCAATTTTCTGTTTTGCTACTGTCTGTGATGCCCAACTCTAAAACATAGCTTGTTTTGACCCCAGTCTGGCTCCAAATCCTACCATCCTCAATCCCCTCTTCCCCCTCCTCTGATCAACCACCCATCCTCCAATCACATGTGACTTTTAATCCTTTTCTTAACACTGCATGCCTCTTCACAAACCACTCCCTGATTTCTCTAGAAAGCCCACCCTTCTGCCTAATTCTTAGCTATTCTTCAAGATTCAACCCAAATATCCTCACTTCTGTGAAATCTTTCTTGTGTACCTATTCCCAGCTAAAGCTATTCCTTTCCTCCTCTATTCTCCTACAGCACTCCTCCCTTCCATCCTCTTCTTTCTCCCTCCCTCCCTCCCTCCCTCCCTCCCTCCCTCCCTCCCTCCCTCCTTCCCTCCCTCCCTCCCTCCCTTCCTCCATCCCTTCCTTCTTCCCTCCCTCCCTCCTCACTCTCACTCATCAAGCACTTCCTGAAATCTGCAGAATTGGGGCTTGGGAATGGGGTTGGGAATGGAAGAGAGGATCAGGACCCATTATCCCCTGAACATACTCTCTAGAACTGAGTCTTTTCAATGTATTATTAGTAAATACGTTAAAATGATGTCAATGTAAATGAAAACACTAAGAGGAGGCAATGTAACATATCCCTGGTCAGAATATGAACTATTTAGCAGTAAATAACAAACAATACTTTTTTATCTGTGCAATCCTTCAGCAACCAGTATCCCCGCTGGCTAACAGCACAGCCCTGTTGCACGCTGGTTCCCAGGTACTAGGATAGGGCTACACCTCCGAAGACAGGTGTGGGGTGGAGGGGGTCAATAGGGGAGAAAGGGGGACAGCTGCAATACTTTCAACAATAAAGATAAATTAATAGGGGCTGGGTAGGTTTGAAATGCGAGACAACACAAAGAAGAGCATCCCCAGCAGCAGGACTCGCAGGGGACAGCCTGAGACATGGACATGAGCCAGGGGCACACCAAAGCAAGGAAGAGAGTCAGGCATACGCAGCACCTTGGATCACCTGTTTGCCTCATTATAGGCAATATCTCTGCTTTTCCATAGAGAGCAGCGTTTTCAAAGAGAGTTCCTGTCTATGGTTTCTGATCTCTAGGATGGCAATTTTAGGAATCATCCTATATAATAAAAGGGTAATATGCAAATTGACCCTAATGGTGGAACAAACCAGAATGACCGGTCAACCAGTCACTATGAGGAGCACTGACCACCTCTTGGGTCCCTCCCCCCAGCTGGCAGGCTCCCATGACGAACAGAGAACCAAGGGTGGGTGGCAGGGGACATGGGTGGCACCAGGCCAAGGCCCCCACCCCACTGGTCAGCCCACACACAGAGGGTGAACTGCGGTGGGGGCAGGGCTGGCGAGCGTGCAGGAACAGCTGGCCTCTTGGTCCCTCCCTCCAGCCAGCCGGGGGCAGGGGGCGGGGCCAGCTGCAGGAAGCCGGGGAAGATGTCCTGATCACAGGCCAGGCCTAGGGACTGTAACTGTGCCAGAATTTCGTGCGCTGAGCTTCTAGTCAATAGATATCTTTCCCTTTACTTTATATTTCTTAATCCCAAGTGTTCCTTCTCTTCTTTGAAATATAATTATTCTAATAAAATGTACCCTATTTGTTAAAACAATGACCTGAAATAGTGTGGTTAATACTTCTTCCAGAATTTGGGTAATAAAAGATGGAAAGAGTTTATATTTCATTTCTCCCTTCTTTAATTCCTTCATTCTCTCACCATTCATTTACATAGTGACTATTATGGACCTACTTCTGTTATAGGGTGTTGAGAATATAAAGATAAGACACACTCACAAGAAGCTCAAAGTCTAGAGGGAGAGCAGGTAAGTAAATGGATAACCATAATATATTATTCTGGTAGAGACAGTCACACAGTGCAGCTAACTGGGGCACCTAGACTAGACTGAGAGGGGAGTGGTCAGGGAAAAGATGTATCTGAGCTAAGCCAGGCAAAATCAGGGCTACTGGGGGGAAAGGGATGACAGGTAGGTAAGTAGCTAGGTAGCTAGGTAGCTAGGTAGCTAGATGGAAGAAGAAAGGAAATATATGCATGAATATCTTCCATTAAGAGAAATAAAAGAGGTTCAAAGTGGTTTGAGTGTTATGTGGGGGTGGTGTGGGAAGGGTGGTGACAAAGGATGAAGATAAGAAAGATGAGACTGGAGTGATAAGCAGGGGAAAACATGGGCCTTAGGTGCCATGCTGAAAGGCAGGAAAACTTGGTGGGATTATGGAAAGGTTATAAAAAATATTTCCTGCTTTGAGTTTAGACTAGCCCTATCATCTTCAAAAAACAACTAAAGACGGCACGGACATCATCCAGAACCACAGGAAGGCTGGCTGAGTGGAAATTCTACAACTAGGAGGAAAGAGAATATCATACCCAGACTCAGAGGAGGCGCAGTGCTGAAGTGAAATACTCAGGTGTGGAGTGCAGCGAAGCGGGATGGAGGCGGAGGGCGCGGTTGTTGTTTTCAATCGGGAGGGAGTTTCAGACTCTGAGCTCCAGATCTGGGCGAGTCTCTAGGGACCCAGACTCAAACGGGAGAAGCAGGACTGTCTGGCTTTGGTCGGAACTCGAAGGCAGCTTTCTCTCCGAGGTTTGCAGCGGTTGCTGGGACTCTGTGAGGCAGAGCCCCTAGGGACAAACCTGAGAGCAGCCATAACTGCTGGCTCCGGCCCACCCTGTAGATCCCCGGGGACCGCCCCGACCAAGCCCTGTGCAGAGCCATTTGCCAGATAGCCTCAGGCAAATGCTAGATTAGCACCGCCCTAGAGATCCAGCACAGAAGCTCTCCCACTGCAGACACAGCGGACTCTCATAGCCAGTTAGCCTGAAGGTCAAATCACCCCTACTATTGCCGACAACAATCAAGGCTTAACTACAACAAGACTGCGCACAAAAACCACTAGGGGGTGCACCAAGAAAGCATAAAACATGCGGAGACAAAGAAACAGGACAAAATTGTCCATGGAGGATGTAGAGTTCAGAACCACACTTTTAAGGTCTCTCAAGAACTGTCTAGAAGCCGCCGATAAATGTAGTGAGATCCTCAAGAAATCTAATGAGACCCTCAATGTTGTGATAAAGAACCAACTAGAAATTAAGCATACACTGACTGAAATAAAGAATATTATACAGACACCCAACAGCAGACCAGAGGAGCGCAAGAATCAAGTCAAAGATTCGAAAGCAAAAAACACCCAACCGGAAAAGCAAAATGAAAAAAGAATCCGAAAATACGAAGATAGTGTAAGGAGCCTCTGGGACAGCTTCAAGCGTACCAACATCAGAATTATAGGGGTGCCAGAAGATGAGAGAGAGCAAGATATTGAAAACCTATTTGAAGAAATAATGACAGAAAATTTCCCCCACCTGGTGAGAGAAATAGGCTTACAGGTCCAGGAAGCGCAGAGAACCCCAAACAAAAGGAATCCAAAGAGGACCACACCAAGACACATCATAATTAAAATGCCAAGAGCAAAAGACAAAGAGAGAATCTTTTTTTTTTTTTAATATTTTATTGATTTTTTATAGAGAGGAAGGGAGAGGGATAGAGAGTTAGAAACATCGATGAGAGAGAAACATCGATCAGCTGCCTCCTGCACACCCCCTACTGGGGATGCACCTACAACCGAGGTACATGCCCTTGACCGGAATCGAACTTGGGACCCTTCAGTCCGCAGGCTGACACTCTATACACTGAGCCAAACCAGTCAGGGCCAAAGAGAGAATCTTAAAAGCAGCAAGAGAAAGAAACTCAGTTACCTACAAGGGAATACCCATACGACGGTCAGCTGATTTCTCAACAGAAACTTTGCAGGCCAGAAGGGAGTGGCAAGAAATATTTAAAGTGATGAATACCAAGAACCTACAACCAAGATTACTTTATCCAGCAAAGCTATCATTCAGAACTGAAGGTCAGATAAAGAGCTTCACAGATAAGGAAAAGCTAAAGGAGTTCATCACCACCAAACCAGGATTATATGAAATGCTGAAAGGTATCCTTTAAGAAGAGGAAGAAGAAGAAAAAGGTAAAGATACAAATTATGAACAACAAACATGCATCTATCAACAAGTGAATCTAAGAATCAAGTGAATAAATAATCTGATGAACAGAATGAACTGGTGATCATAATAGAATCAGGGGCATAGAAAGGGAATGGACTGACTATTCTTGGGAAAGGGGTGTGGGGGATGCGGGAAGAGACTGGACAAAAATCGTGCGCCTATGGATGAGGACAGTGGGTGGGGAGTGAGGGTGGAGGGTGGGGCGTGAACTGGGAGGAGGGGAGTTATGGGGAGAAAAAAGAGGAACAAATGTAATAATCTGAACAATAAAGATTTAATTAAAAATAAAATAAAATAAAATAAAATAATTTGGTATTGCCAAAAAATACCCTCCAAATCACTGAATAAAGAAGTATCCCTTGCTGGGTAGCTCAGTTGGTTAGAGCACCTAATGCCAAGGTTGTGGGTTCTTTCCCTGGTCAGGGCACATACAAGAACCAATCAATGAATGCATCAATAAGTGGAACAGCAAATCAATGTTTCCCTTTCTCTCTCACTAAAATCAATCAATCAATTTTTTTAAAAATTAAAACATTCTTTAAAACAAAAACGTATTGGGTATAGAAGGAAGGAGACATCTAAAAATTAGCTGCCTTGCTTAGCCATCAGTCTTTCTGTGGTAGTAGTTATCAAAATAGCATTTGAGGTTCACTTGGCACCTGGAACAGCCTTTTTGCCTTTTTCTTTCCTTTATTTCAAGAATATGCATGCAATGATCCATTTCCTGGTCTATTGGAGTTAGTGCTCATTGAGCCGAGAGGGAGCCATAACCCGTCAGCCAGCATCGAATTTGGAAGTGTAACAGATGGACTGACTGTCACATTTCCCTCCAAGGCTGCCTTCTGAGCAGGTAGCCTGGCCTCTGTCCCCGAGGTAAATAGGCTAATCTGTCAATTTCGCAGCTGCCCGCAAAGCCGTTCCTGGAACACTTATTTCTGAACACCTTTCTCTGCAGCCTCGGAAGTGCCAGCTCGGCCTGCGGGCTGTGGGAACTGCAGACTGAGACGGGCCTCACCTGAGCTGGGCGTCGGTGAAAGCGGTTCTCTCCGCCAGCACGGTCCCGCTTCCGGCAGCCACCTGGCCCGCGGTCAGGTGCGTCCTCCTCCCGCCCGCATCCACGGCGACACTGGGCCCGGCGTCCCTCACCGTGCGCGTGCTGTGGAAGGAGCTCTGATGCCAGGAGGCCCGGGCGGCCCTGTTGTGCGCGGCGGGCTGCAGGGGCGGCAGCGCCCTGGCCTGCCCGAGCGCCGCCGTGCCGACCGTCAGGTAGTTCTCTTTCTCCAGGAGGTTGCTCATGCTGTGGCTGGTCCCGGGCCGGGGGTACGCCCGCACCACGGGGTTGGGCGGGGCGCCGTCGAACACGGAGTCGTTCCCGGAGCCGTACTGGACCTGCCGGTGGTAAGTGTCATAGTAGCGCTGCCGGCTCGCGGCTCCCGACGTGAAGCCCAGGATTTCGGAGCGCGCGTACCTGGGCGGCAGCAGGAGGGTGGACCGCAGGCTGTCGCGGGGCCGCAGCGTGTGCGCCGCCTGGCTCCTCTGGCTGTACTGGTACTCGCTGTGCGAGTAACGGGCCCGCTCGGGGCTGCTGTCTGGGGAGATCTCCAGTCTCCGCAGAGGCTGCCTCAGGGACCTGTCTTCCACGGACTTCTGTGAGCTGTACTGCGCGGTGCCTCTCCCCCAGCGACCTTCATACGCCATGGTTATGCCAGACTGCACGCGGGAGAGAGAAAGGTGAAATGAGGCATCAGTCAGTCTCCGTCTCTGTTGAAGACTCACTATTCCGGGGCTCTTAACCAAGGGGTCCCTTTCTCTGAATCACCTGGAGAAGCTAGCTAGGCCCTTTCTGGGTAAAATCTGTTTCTAAACAAGACGTGGTTAACCTGGGTTGACGAGTTATTTGCACCAGGATTTGAGGCTGTTTCAATGTCCAGTTTTCTACAGTGTCCACACAAAATCAATCTTCTCATAATTCATTTAGGAAGTAGCAGTATTTCGGAGAGGCAACATTAAAAACTAATCTGTGGGAGGTGGAACATGTTTCTGATAACTGGTGTCGCGTTCTTTGGCATCCTACCTTTCGCCTGTCATAGGTTTTAGGAGCCGGGGAATGCCCGCCAGCGAAGTCATTTTCCACCAAGTGCAGGTTGTAGACATACTCAGGAACACTGCTGGCTCGGTGAAGATTTCCTGCAATCAAGCACGTACATTAAAAGAATGTAGTAGTTAAACACTGTATAACAGTAGTGTATTTTAAGTGTAAGTAATAAGGCCAAAAACAAGTATTAGATTTATATTAGGGCTGGTGTAACATTATCCTTGGATGTAGCAAATGATGAAAGGTTGTCATCACAGCATTATCTACAAGCTTTTCGAAATAAAAGTTGAGTTAAAAGTAAAATACATAATTAAATATATTAAAGGAAAGCGAAGAAAGGGGAGAGGAAATTTTCACAAACATAAAAGAAGTGTCTGTTTGTTACAATGCTGAGAAATCTGGGAATCACTTATTGGCTTAGGTGGGTCTATACTATAAAAATTCAGCTTCTTGGCCTGGCTGGTGTGGCTCCGTGGTTGAGCCTGGGCCTATGAACCAGGAGGTCACAGTTACATTCCCAGTCAGGGCACATGCCCGAGTTGTGTATTTGATCCTTAGTAAGGGGTGTGCAGGAGGCAGCTGATCAATGATTCTCCTCATTGATGTTTCTCTCTTTCCCTCTCCCTTCCTCTCTGAAATCAATAAAAATATACTTCAAAAAATAAAAAAAAGTTCAGCTTCTTAAGTCAGAGAACTCAATTCCCAGGGCAGGACCCCAGAAGCTACCTAAGAAGGCAGTAGGTGTAGGCAATAAATATAAGGGTGACTCACCAATACTAGATAAGATAGCTTGTATAAACAACAAGGTGGCTCAGTGTGGTCAAAGTAAACAAGGACTGGGGCGGGGGGAGGGTTGGAGGGCAGTATTTGGCCATGTGAGAGTGAGGCAGGAGAGGAAATCAGCCTCTGCCCTACAAATGAGTACATTTTTGGAATGAGCTGGGTTGGCTCATTCTTAGTTTGGTGATCTAACCGCCAGCCCACTCTGCTGTGAAGACAGCCTTTCCTGCTCAGTCCTGGGGCCCACAGGGTCTCTCAGCTGACGTGTGTGTCTCTTAAAGCACTCCTCTGAGGAGCGGGTGGTGGAAGACAGTGTTGTCACCGTCTTCTACAACTTGATCCTTCTCCCATCTTGTTATTTGTTCCTTTATAATCTCCCACTGCCTTCTCTCTCTCTCTCTCTCTCTCTCTCTCTCTCTCTCTCTCTCTCTCTCTCACACACACACACACACACACACACACACAAGCAGGTCAAAATAATAAAAGATCTCTAAAACCTAGGAAATTTGATTCCCTAATTTTAGCCTAGGTTTTTCTTTCCAATACAATTGGAACACACCAACATATTTTCTCAATACATTGTTATAAAGTCAAAGTTTCAAAGACAGATTCACAAGTTATTTTGAGGGAGGAGGGAATGGAGATTGTTGTTGTGTGAGAGCATGAAGAAGAATGAATCCATCCCAAAACGTGCGTGTACATGTGTCTTATTTCCTGGAGCTAAACAATCTGGCTGGTAAACAAGTTTCAGGCCTGGAGGGGTCCTGGGGGAGGCAGTGTAGGTTTGTAAATGTCACTCTAAAGACTAGAGAAGTTGAGGTAAGCCAGGCTTGATTTCTAGGGGGCTGATTTCTCCACAAGGGATGGTAAAAGGTCAAGTAGCCCCTTAACTTTTAACCTCAATGACAGAAAATGCCTAAAACTGGGACAAGGAATGGGGGAAAGGAATCTTCTCTAAGACCCCAGAGCAAAGGTTGTGAGTGGCCTTAGGGCTGAGCTCTCAATGCCTACCTCCAGCTCCTGCTCAGGCTGCCCGAAGTCCCTAACTCTTCCCCCACTCACCATTCCCCCTGTCCTCCACTCCCACCCCAAATCCATCCCAGACTTTCAGGGAGGCAGGGCTGCAAGGGTCCTGCTGGTATGGGAAAGGAGGCTAACTGAGCAGGTCCAGGGAATATGCTGGCTCTAATTCTGAAAGGCCTGGGAACCAGGGAGTCCTCAGCAGTGGGGTGTGGTGAGGGGGTGAGCAGGGACAGGGGAGTGCTTAAACTCTGCCCCCCTCCAATAAAACAGAAGCCTTTTCTACAGAGGTTATGGTGAGGAAGAAAATTATTGGTCAGTTGATATATAAGAAACTAAATTTATTACTTTAATAAAAAGTAGTTTAGTTTACTGGGTGGGAATGCTGACTGGTGCAGCCACTGTGGAGAACAGTATGGAGCTTCCTCAAAAAACTAAAAATGGAACTCCCATTTGACCCAGTGGTCCCACTTCTAGGAATATATCCCAAGAAACTAGAAACACCAATCAGAAAGGATATATGCACCCCTATGTTCATAGTGGCACAATTCACCATAGCTAAGACTTGGAAACAGCCTAAGTGCCCATCAGCAGATGAGTGGATTAAAAAACTGGCAAATCGCCAAAACCGGTTTGGCTCAGTGGATAGAGCGTCGGCCTGCGGACTGAAAGGTCCCAGGTTCGATTCCGGTCAAGGGCATGTACCTGGGTTGCGGGCGCATCCCCGGTGGGAGATGTGCAGGAGGCAACTGATCGATGTTTCTCTCATCATCGATGTTTCTAACTCTCTATTTCTCTCCCTTCCTCTCTGTAAAAAAAAATCAATAAAATATATTAAAAAAAAACAAAAAACTGCCTAACTGTTAAAAAAAAAAAAAAAAAAAAAAACCTGGCAAATCTACACAATGGAATACTACACTGCTGTAAAAAAAGAAGGAATTCTTACCATTTGCAACAGCATGGATGGAACTGGAGAGCATTATGCTAAGCGAAATAAGCCAGTCAGAGAAAGATAAATACCACATGATCTCACTCACTTATGGAACATAATGAACAACATAAACTGATGAACAAAAACAGATTCAGAGACAGAGAAGCATCAATCAGACTGTCAAACCTCAGAGGGAAGGCAGGGGAGGGTGGGGGTAAGGGGGAGAGATCAACCAAAGGACTTGTATGCATGCATATAAGTCTAATCAATGGACACAGACACCAGGGTGGTGAGGGCATGAGTGGGGGAGGTGGGGGTGGGGCAATAGGGAGATAAGGACACATATGTAATACCTTAAGCAATAAAGAAAAAAAAAGTAGTTCAAGGTTATCCATGTTCAGAATTTTAGACTGTATGAAAACTAAATATATGAAAGGCAGGGACAACCAGAATGGGAAAATCCTAATGGCATATATGGATGGCTGCCAGAACGATTAATTCCTGTTACTCTATACTAAAATGGCAGATGATGAAAGGAATTTAGGAATTCAACATTTCTTCAATGGGTCCCTCTAACCTGGCGTCCCTGCAGTGTCCAGGAACAAGCAGATATTCATAAACAGTTACTGGGGGTGGGGGGCTTGGGAGGGTGGGGGTGGGGGTGGGTTTAGAGGGCTATTTGCATCTTCAAACTAAGATTCCTGCAAGGATTTTTAAAATGTGTAAGAATCGTCCTGACCGGTTTGGCTCAGTGGATAGAGCGTCAGCCTGCGGACTAAGGGGTCCCAGGTTCGATTCCGGTCAAGGGCATGTACCTTGGTTGCAGGCACATCCCCAGTAGGGGGTGTGCAGGAGGCAGCTGATCGATGTTTCTCGCTCATTGATGTTTCTAACTCTCTATCCCTCTCCCTTCCTCTCTGTAAAAAATCAATAAAATATATTTTAAAAAATGTGTAAGAATCTTTGAGCAGGAACCAGGGAAACAGTGTAGCCTATCAAAATAGCTAATCATTGAACTTTATAAGCGGGCCTGTTGAAGTAATAAGTTTAACTCACGTTGTTGCTGGGGGCTGTAAGGCTTTTTAAAGCAATTTATTTGAACTCCTTACATTCCAGTATTACTTTTCTTTCAGGAGCTCAAATTATTTTATGTGTTTCTTTTCAATATTCTGCGATGCAGAACCAGCTATTATCATTTCCCTTGATAAATAGGGAAACAATTTAACTGCTTTAAATTGCAAAGAGATTTAATATCAGGTTTGAACTCTGGGTTCCTCCTTTCCACTGGTCTCTGTTGTTTAAGTGCATGGCGACTTTTCTGGAATTGTCAAATATGAGACCTTGAAGGGATTATCATCATAGTTTTTGATATAAGGACCAAAAATCGATCATTCTCCTTCCTCTAGAACAGGAGAAGGGAGCCTTTTTTCTGCCAAGGGCCATTGAATATTGATAACATCATTCACGGGCCATACAAAATTATCAACTTAAAAATTAGCCTGCTCTATTTGGTCAAACATTTAATAACTCCCCCCTAATTCCTTGGCAGGGTCAGACCTTATAAGGCCCTTGGGCCAACATTCCCCACTCCTGCTCTAGAACCTTTGCCCGAGCAACTCAAAATACTCTGCAAATATTAGTTCTCTACTTGCTGACACAAGTCCTCATAAGGAAGCTTCTCCTTGCATTTTCAGATGTATGAACTGAAACCAGTTTACTGGTTCCCAAAGTATCTACAACGGGGTTGGTAACAGGAATAAAATAAGATTGGATCTTTAAACCACAAACTCTCTTCCTTTTCCAGAGAAGTTGTGATTCCTGATATTCAACCTGCAGGCTGGTACAAAGGATGGTTTCTCTGGTTAAAAGGCCAATCTCAAACGACAAGTAATGCAGATTAATTTGCCTAGATAGTCATGCGTTTGAGATCAGTATAGTGGATTAAAGGTAAATTAGCAACTGTGTTCTAAGATTTTAAAGAAATTTTGAACAAGGTGGAATTTTTTCTTAAAAGATAAATATTCATCAAGATAGAAACTAATCTCTTTAAGGCAAGTCATTATTTTCTGTTCAGTCAGAGGATAAAATATTATATACCATAATAATGACTATGGGACAGATGAAATAATTCAGCCACGAATTATTCTCCAAAAATAGAAATAACAGCAAACAAAAACATACTATACATACAGGCACACCCTGCTTTAAATATATCCAACATGAAAACTCACATTTTCTAACACGGAAAATGAGCGTGTGGCTATATTTCAAAGGATTCATTTGCTTCACAAAAGGAGGTGGGTATCTTCCCTAAACCAAAGAAATCTGTGGACTTTCTGGAGCCTCTACTGCATTCTATGTGTCTGGTCAAATCACTGAGCTGCCTCAGTTTCCCTCAATTCCAGCTACTAACAGAGTTGCTGAGAAAGAGGTTTACCTGAGAAAGCACTCATTCAAATGCTTTGAAAATGTAAAGCAACATGCAAAAATGAGGTATGGTTTTTAAAACAGAATTTGGATCACAAAATATTTATATTTCACACTTTTTCTTGAATTAATCTATTCTAGAAGGAGAAATAAGCTAGTATGCAAGTTTTACATTGTGTTGTACCTCAGAGCTTTTATTCTGGTAACTTTACCAGTGATATTGAATTTGATTTTTTTTTCTGTTTTATTTTTTCTTATTAAATTTATTGGGTGACACTGATTAACAGGATCATATAGGTTTTAATTGTGTATCTCTATGATACATGATTTGTATATTGCATTGTGTGTCCACCACACGAAGTCAAATAGGCTGTTTTTGATTGACCCGGCCACTGAGGATCAGAATAACATGATAGTGGGGTTTTTTTGTTTTTTTTTTGCCATTCATTTCACTTGCATCATGCATTATGTATTTTTGTTGTTTCCAAAAAGGAGGTAATGATTTATAGGGAATATTTCAAATTAATATTAACTCAGGCAATATTATCCAA
Source organism: Myotis daubentonii (assembly GCF_963259705.1). Classification (NCBI taxonomy): domain Eukaryota; kingdom Metazoa; phylum Chordata; class Mammalia; order Chiroptera; family Vespertilionidae; genus Myotis; species Myotis daubentonii. Next base: position 40,567,638 of record NC_081841.1, read on the forward strand.
ACCTTTTCTTCTAAGAACACCATGGACATTTTATGGAACCCACTTTAAAGGAAATAAAAGAAGCAGTTACAGATCAACTTTAAACTCCACCCTCCTCAAATAGGAAGCAATTCTGGTCAAAGCAATTGTAGGGGTGGGGCTGGGGCTGGAGGAGAAGGCTAAAGGGGACTGGTTTTGATGGAAGGAAGGATTACAAATTGCTCAGAAGATGGCAGAGGTGTAGTAGACCTTACAGGACAATGTAATTCTCTTTCTTTCCTACTCTGAATATTAATCTGAGGGATATACTATACCCAAACAGCTTGTAGGAAAATATCTTGATTTCTGTTCACCTATGCATTATCCAAAATAATGGATTATTTTAGGGTTAAAAAAATAAGTTGATTTCCATAATCAGTTTTTTCTTTGTAGGTTTTGTGAGCAGTTTTATTTCCTAATTGGATAAATCAAATAGATTTATGAAACTGCAATGAGAAGCCTCTATTTTGACACCATTACTTATATTGGACACATTTAAAAAATCAACTACAGCTTCCCTTAAGGCAGTGGTTCTCAACCTGTGGGTCGCCAACCTGTGGGTCCTTTCACAGGGGTCACCTAAGACCATCGGAAAACACATATATAATTACATATTGTTTTTGTAATTAATCACTATGCTTTAATTATGTTCAATTTGTAACAATGAAAATACATCCTGCATATCAGATATTTACATTACGATTCATAACAGTAGCAAAATTACAGTTATGAAGTAGCAACGAAAATAATTTTATGGCTGTGGGTCACTACAACATGAGGAACTGGGGGAGAACCAAGATGGCGGCATAGGTTAACGCCGGAGTTTGCTGCTTTGAACAACTACTTCAAAAGTGAAACTAAAACACGGAACGGACATCACCCAGAACCACAGGAACGCTGGCTGAGTGGAAGTCCTACAACTAGGAGGAAAGAGAAACGCATACGGACACTCAGAGGAGGCGCAGTGCTGAAGTCAAATTCTGAGGTGCGGAGTGCGCGGAGCAGGCTGGCGGCGGAGGGCGCGGTTGGCGTTTTCAATCGGGAGGGAGTCGCAGACTCTGAGCTCCAGATCCGGGCGAGTCTTTAGGGACTCAGACTCAAACGGGAGAAGCGGGACTGTCTGGCTTCAGTCAGAGCGAGTGCAGCTTTCTCTCCCAGCTTTGCAGCGGGTGCTGGGACTCAGAGAGGCAGAGCCCCTGGGGACAGGACTGAGAGCCGCCATAACTGCTCTCTCTGGCCCACCCTGTTGATCCTGTGCGACCTGCCCTGCCCAAGCCCTGCACAGAGGCATTTGCCGGATAGCCTCAGGCAAAGGCTAGATTAGCACCTCCCTAGAGGACAGAAGTTCTCTCACTGCTGACACAGCTGATTCTCATAGCCACTTGGCCTGGAGGTCAAACCCTCCCTGGAATTAGCTAAAACAATCAAGATTTATCTATAAGACTGCGAACAAAGACCACTAGGGGGTGCACCAAGGAAGCATAACAAAATGCGGAGACAAAGAAACAGGACAAAATTGTCAATGGAAGAAATAGAGTTCAGAACCACACTTTTAAGGTCTCTCAAGAACTGTTTAGAAGCTGCCGATAAACTTAATGAGATCTACACGAAAACTAATAAGACCCTCGATCTTATATTGGGGAACCAACTAGAAATTAAGCACACACGGACTGAAATAACGAATATTATACAGACGCCCGACAGCAGACCAGAGGAGCGCAAGAATCAAGTCAATGATTTGAAATGCGAGGAAGCAAAAAACATCCAACCGGAAAAGCAAAATGAAAAAAGAATCCAAAAATGCGAGGATAGTGTAAGGAGCCTCTGGGACAGCTTCAAGCGTACCAACATCAGAATTATAGGGGTGCCAGAAGATGAGAGAGAGCAAGATATTGAAAACCTATTTGAAGAAATAATGACAGAAAACTTCCCCCACCTGGTGAAAGAAATGGACTTACAGGTCCAAGAAGCGCGGAGAACCCCAAACAAAAGGAATCCAAAGAGGACCACACCAAGACACATCATAATTAAAATGCCAAGAGCAAAAGATAAAGAGAGAATCTTAAAAACAGCAAGAGAAAGAAACTCAGTCACCTACAAGGGAATACCCATACGACTGTCAGCTGATTTCTCAACAGAAACTTTGCAGGCCAGAAGGGAGTGGCAAGAAATATTCAAAGTGATGAATACCAAGAACCTACAACCAAGATTACTTTATCCAGCAAAGCTATCATTCAGAATTGAAGGTCAGATAAAGAGCTTCACAGATAAGGAAAAGCTAAAGGAGTTCATCACCACCAAACCAGGATTATATGAAATGCTGAAAGGTATCCTTTAAGAAGAGGAAGAGGAAGAAAAAGGTAAAGATACAAATTATGAACAACAAATATGCATCTATCAACAAGTGAATCTAAGAATCAAGTGAATAAATAATCTGATGAAAAGAATGAACTGTTGATTATAATAGAATCAGGGACATAGAAAGGGAATGGACTGACTATTCTTGGTGGGGAAAGGGGTGTGGGAGATGTGGGAAGAGACTGGACAAAAATCGTGCACCTATGGATGAGGACAGTGGGTGGGGAGTGAGGGCGGAGGGTGGGGCGGGAACTGGGAGGAGGGGAGTTATGGGGGGAAAAAAAAGGGAACAAATGTAATAATCTGAACAATAAAGATTTAATTAAAAAAAAAACAAAACAAAACATGAGGAACTGTATTAAAGGGTCGCGGCATTAGGAAGGTTGAGAACCACTGCCTTAAAGTAAGTAGATGACAGGGAATTGCTAAACAAACAAGGAAGCAAAACTTTTAGATAACCTTCTATTAGAGAAGAGAATAGCATTCACAGTCAGCACAGCATCTTTTCTTTCAAGCGTCTAGCACCCTCTGCGCCTGGTTAAAAACTAATTTGCTTGGTTCACACTGAGCTCTCAGAGGAGAATGTACAGAGATGGAAGGACAAGCAATTCTTACGGAACAGGTATTGTTAAGTGTATGCCACAGATTTTGCCACCTCCATTGAGAAGATGAAGACCATTCTCAGCAATCAGACTGTCGACATTCCAGAAAATGTCAACATCACTTGGAAGGGACGCACAGTTACTGTGACGGAACCCAAAGGCACCCCATGGAGGGACTTCTATCACATAAATGTAGAACTCAGTTTCCTTGGGGAAAAAAAATAGGTTCTGGGTTGACACATGAGCTACCATTTGCACTATCTGCTGTCCTGTACAGAACAAGGGTGTTACACCAGGTTTCCGTTACAATATAAGGTCTGTGTACGCTCAACTCCCCACCAACACTGTTATTTAGGAGAATGGTTCTCTTGTTGAAACCCACAATTTCTTGGGTGAAAAATACATCTGCACGGTTCGGGTGAGGTCAGGCATTGTTTGTTCAGTATCTCAAGCCCAGAAAGATGAATACATTTTTTAAGGAGCTGACATTGAACTTGTATAAAATTCAGCTGCTTTGATTCAACAAGCCACAACTTTAAAAAGAAGGATATCAGAAAATATTTGGATGGTATCTCTGTTTCTGAAAAAGGAACAGGCCAGCAGGCTGATAAATGAGATCCACATTGTCCAGCTATAGAAACAACAAGATGTCAGGTGATTCCTCAGCCTTACCTTGATTTTTAAAGATGCAATAAAGGCCGTGTATTGATTTGGGGGGGGAATATGTATGCATGGAAATCAGTCAGCATTCACTGCTGGTATTAATTTAAATGCTACACTTAGCCTGGCTGGCATGGTTCAGTGGTTAAGCATCGACCTATGAACCAGGAGGTCATGGTTTGATTCCCAGTCAGGGCACATGCCCCGGTTGTGGGCTTGATCCCCACTGTGGTGCCTACAGGAGGCAGCTGATCAATGATTCTCTTTCATCACTGATGTTTCCATCTCTCTCTCCCACTTTCTTTTTCTCTGAAATCAATAAAAATCTATTTTAAAAAATAAAATAAAATAATATATGCTACATTTAATTGTGCTCACAAACAGTTGCCTTCACAGTGTGGATTCACAATGGTCTTTTTGGTGGAAAGAGAACTTGGAGGTCTAAACACTATCACCTCTGGTACTTGGTCTTTCTACAGGAACCTTTGGGTAATAATAGCGCTCTTTCTCTGCACACCTTACAAATATTTCACTTCTTCCATTAGAGAAAAATTGGGGGCATGCCATTACAAGTAAGACATGGCATCTTGAAACTTACTAGAAGAAATCTGTATAGCAATTCATATTTCTGTGGCTCCTTAGAATTATTTACCAGTAACTTAAAAGAGAATATGAAATATGTTAGGACCCATCAAGAACCATATTATCAGGACTCTTCGAGTTGGTGACACATTTTTGTTTGTGAGGCATATAACACAGGATTCTTTTCCCCAGACTTAAATTAAAAAAGCAAACTAACTTCCTTTATCTTCTTTTATTGCATTATAAGAAAAATGACCAGATATGCAACAATTTCACACATTGCATAGAACTCAGGTAGGTACTTGCTCAGGTTGGAAAACGAGTAGAAGTTGTTGGTTTCAAAAACAATGGTGAAAAGATGTTTTAAAGCACATCGAAGTCTAATAATGTTTTGCATTATTGAGAAATTAACAAAATGTGTGCGGTGTGATTATTGTGTAATTCTTATTACAGTTAACACAGCTCACATAATCAACCCTAGGAAACAATTCAGTGTAGCGGGGGTACGCCTGGATAGTACTGCCTATGATTTCTTACTAAGCTGAATATACCAGCCGTCGGCATTGGTGGCGTAGTGGTGAGCACAGCTGCCTCCCAACAAAGTTGACTATGCCTGGGACAGACCAGCTCTCTTGGGAGAATGGGCCACATGCTCCATGTGCCACTCTGTGACTAGTCAATGGATATACCAACCAACCACCAAAAATCCTTACTTTTCAGGAGCCCCCTAAGCAATTTGAGGTTATCCTTTGATGCATCAGTTTATGGCATTTTGGGGCCAATTTCAAATTACTGCAATAGATAACTACAAAAAAATATAGATTAAAAAGGCCCTTTCATAGTGCTGGTGGCTATAAATGCATTTTGTTTGGATAGCCAGAATATGTGATTATAGAATTTGTCATTATAAATTGGTAACTTAGCACTGGCTAAGGACTACATTGCTACAGTCTGGAAATGTCTAAATCTCTTAATTCGTATAATTTGTCTCCTTTGGCGTTCCTACCAATTCACTTGCTGAGATATCCCCATAGTGATTACTTTAGAATTGCAATGACAAGTATCACATTATACTCTCACAATGATGCAACAGTCAAAAAGATGAATTTTTGGAACTCACAAATTTAAATTTTTTTTTCTTTATAAAACTCACCACAGGTTTTGTAATGGTCTTAAGTCATCATATTTCTATAGCTTCTCAATTGCTAGGGCTAACCTTTTTCCTTCCAACTGATTTTCACATCTTCTATCCCTTCTCTTTTAAATCCACCAAATCTGCCAAGTGTGGTTTCAGAAAACCTTTGCATTTTCTGTGTTTCTCCTCTGCTGAAACATCTTCTGTGACTCATAATGGCCAAATCTTTAACTTGTATTAAGATCTCCTTCTATACTGTGAGGTGGAGGAGGGGTGAGGGAAGGCTGTCCATGGAGGACACAACTGAACTGCGTTTTGAGGGGCCTGCAAGAGTTAACCAGGCCCAGAAAAGGGAGGGAGGAGTGGGGTAGGGGTAGGCGTAAGAACACCATGTAAGATAAATGCACATGTTTGTTTGGTGGGCTGTGGGAGTAGTGGTGATAGGATGACAGTTGAGGAGTTGCAGGCATTAGATCATGAAGACTTTGGAATGCCATGTTGAATGAGGATTTTACTCTTGCAGATAACAGCAAGAAATGAATCAGAAGGATAATAAATCAGAAGATGGTTTGATGAGACTTCAGAAAATTTACTCTAGTAGCTAGAGGGAGAATGGATTGGAGTGAGGCCAGACTAAAGCAGGAAGAGGTTACCTTATCTTTCCAGTAAATTTTATCTCCTCAACATGAAGACTCACATCCTTTACTTCCATGTCTAGTACAGTCCTGCATTAGCAGTTGACAAGTTAATTGTTGATGAGTCATATTTCCTTGTCCATTCAAAATCTGCTAGCCACACAATTCAGTTGACACTTAATGCTTCAGGCTGACATCTATCCTGTGGCTTGCCACCATGAAGCCAAAATGTGAGGAAAGTGGTTGCTTGTGTGTTTTTGCCTTGGAGTACATGTAAGATACTCAAATATTTTCTACTGTTTCTCTGTCATTCTGGAAACATATAGGGAAGAAAAATTTCTCCCAAATGTAGGCAGACTTTCTTCCTGAGTGACTAAGAAATCTGACTATGCTCATTTTGGCAAGGTTAGTTAGACATTTGGATAATATATATTTACTCTGGTTCTCTTCTCTGTGTGGCTTGTTTATTTATCTGTAATATTTTGGTGGTCTATAATAACTTCCGATTATCTGTCAAGGAAAGTTCCTGTTTGTTTCCTTCAAAGAAAAAAAGGTAATCAAGATACAATAATTCTGATGTGATCCTTCTCAACCCCATCCCATGGTTGTATTACTGAGATTTAAGATTTAGTGGGAACAATTTACTAAACTTCTAATGAGCAATATTTTCTTCTGAAAATAAAGGAATGGCTGAAATCTGGTTATCATGCTTTGGCCAGTTAATATTGTTAAAGCCTAAAGCTGATTATTCCAAGATATAAATATGTGAATTATTTTAATGATAGTGGTGATTGTGTTTTCTTTTTTTGTAAATATGCATTTTTCTCTAAGGCTACATATTGGGTTCCCTAGCTCATCTTTAAGTATTTAAGAACATAACAAACTGTTTTTATGTCCAATATTCAATCACCCAATCATCATTAACTGCATTACACAGAGATACACAATAGATTTCTTATTATTTCCATTGGAAGAGGACCTGAAATTCTATTATTATTCTTACCCTAATAAGGCAAGGGAATGAGATGGCTCATTCTAATACAAAGATTAAGTTTTTTCCTAATTTTGTATATCCCACTTGCATTGCCTTTTACTGTTTACTTCCCCAGGAGAAGTATGGTGCTTCTGTCTTCACATATTTGTGTACATGCAAAATAGCTGGAAAACATTAATCTCAGAATTGTATAACTTAAAATTCCTGAATGTCATCTGAGATAGAACTAAATTATATTATTATAAGTCACATTAATCAAGTCTGATTTTTAAATACCAGAGGTCTTAGCAACATTTTGTTATTATATTTAATTGTTATCATTGATAAGTTGCCAATAATATGTGTCCTCTCAGAAAATCTTTTTTTTTATATATGTCAATAGTGGAACAATCCACCCTTTTTACTTGCGAAGTGTGAACAGAAAGCTACTATATTTCTCTAGGACATTTACAAAGAGTTTTCTTCACCTTAAGAAGAAACTGAATAAAGAGAAAATCATTTTTATTGATCAGACCAGAAATTCAATTTGAGTGTAAAATCAATGTTAACTATTTGAAGATAAAATAATATAAATATGTGTAGCCTTAATTTATTATATGGGAAAACCATTTACAGTTGATATCCAAAACAACACTTCAGGAGAATGAGCTAATGTGAACAACAAATACCTAGAATATCTAATTCAAGTGAGCTACCCTGTGTTCCTATGATTGGAACCAGTAGCACAGGGCATAGATAACATTAATGGAGCCTTTTAAGACGCCAGAGTGAACAGTCTTCTTCTCTTTAAGGTAATTTCCTGTATCTTATCTGTGACACATAGGCAAGAGGAACGTTTACAATCACACACTGTTCCACTGATTCTGAAACCTCTCTACCAGACCCTGCCTTACCCACAAAAGATGTGTTCTCACCATTTCTAGGGGTGAAGAGCTCATTTTTCGGTAATCAGCATTGTCTTAACATTCTACTTCCTTTGACTAATTATAATCAGAAGAATTTCTTAAAAAAAAAAACACTTTTTTTTTTTTTTAAATTCTCTGCAAGCAATTTGCTAGACACTGGACAGAAGGTCACCCATGGGCAATATATTAGGCAGACATGGAATATTAAATCAGGTGGCACTACCAACACTTTCCTTTTTCTTTTTTTTTAAATATTTTTTAAATATATTTTATTGATTTTTTACAGAGAAGAAGGGAGAGGGATAGAGAGCTAGAAACATCGATTAGAGAGATCGATCAGCTGCCTCCTGCATGCCCCCAACCGGGGATGTGCCCGCAACCAAGGTACATGCCCTTGACCGGAGTCGAACCCGGGACCCCTCAGTCCGCAGGCCGACGCTCTATCCACTGAGCCAAACCGGTTCGGCACTACCAACACTTTTCATTCAGAGCAGCATAGCCATGACCTTACCACCCTATTATTGAAGTCTTTTTTTTTCCTCCCCTCTCCTAATCTCTCCTACCTTCAGAATGACTAGTCACTTTGCTTCCAGAATTGCTTCATTCCTGGAATTCCTTTTTGGCAATAAAAGAATTCGTACAGGATTTGAACTGTGTCTAACTCCCCCACCCCAGTAACACCTATCAATTGCCTTTTTGCTGCCTTAGCCAGTTTTCAGTCCTTTCTCCAGAATTCCCCCTGATGCCAGATATTCAAAAGATATTGTCCAGGGAAACCATTTTAGTAAATGGCATGCCTCAAGTTTTTAAGGTAAAATTTGAAAGAAGTTGCAAATTTTATTAAGATACTGTTGTTCATTGTGTTTTATAAGTATTACAGACAACACTTTAAAACATGACTTTCTTCCTACATGGGCACCCATGGGGGGACAGTGTAATATGTAAAGTGGTAGTATTCCCAAAGTGTAATAACTAGGATTATGGACATTTAAAATTTTTCCCTTTTTCTAATACTTGCAATCCTTAAATGTCTTCTCTGTGACTTTTATAAAAGAATTTTAAAAACTCCCTACAATACAGACTCATTTCACAATGCTGCTGTACACCTCTGCCCCTCTGCCTCCACCCCCATGAGTTACAGCTAACTTTAAAAGTGTTCAGCACAGTTTACAATAACAACACGAGTTAGAATGATTTACAGTGAAAACCACCCACCAATATTAAGGCACTAGAGAGAAACTGATCGGGTTAAAGATCCTTGCAGGGTATTTATCAACAGATCAGCCCCATAGAGGTCATGTTTTTCAGCAGATTATCTGCTGCCTCAATCTTACAGGTATGTCAACAATTCAGAATTCTCCAGGGCCCAAGGAACTAAAAACAGTCAACACCAGGGTCACTTCTTCCCAGAATTTCTTGTGTTGATACAGGATTCTTTCCAGACCAGCACTGTTTCAACAATTGCTTGACTGTTTCAACTGTAGAGACATGACAGTAATACGGAAATAATAAATGCAATACTCACAACCATCAAGAGCCCCCAGACCTTTTCAAAGAACTTGGATTAAACAACATACTTGAACCACCTCTGGTAATTGTTCATGGCACGTTCATGTTAAATTCCTTTTAAGTGGATTACTTCTTTGAGTCTCAGAAAGCTGAGGCTTTAAAGTAAGTAGGTGTTTGCTGCCTTATCTCTCAGCCTGACTTGCATTTCTGTGTAGGTTGCTGAGTGCATTTCAGCTTGCTGGGAAGCTCCCGTTGCAAACAAAATATTTCAAACACTTTGTTCCTTAGTTTGAAGAGCCACTCAGCCAGTTGCCCTTAGCATTAGAGCAGAAGTATCATGACAGTGCACTTTGCTCTACCATATCAATTCTGTGAACTATGACACATTCCTGCTATTCCCGCCTAAAATGTTCTCTCCAGCAACCTCTCTATGTCCAATCCCACTGAATCTTGGGGGATCTAAAATCCCAATTCCTCCAAGCAGCTCCTCAAAGTCCCTTCAGTCAGTGGTCTAATTCATCCTTCTAAACTCCATAACGTACTAGCTGTTCTTTTTTACTGTCACTTACCATGTTTTATTTGATACATTTTTTTTAGAGGTAGGTTTCCTTCTTCAGACCTTAAACTCCTTGCTTTAAAGCAAGCAGAGTCTATGTTTAATTCAATGCCCTTCATGAAGAACAGACTCATTTGATAGTTCTTGAATTCACGAAACAACATGAATTCATCATGCTGTAGAGAGGACAGACAGATCATGTGTGGCTTTGAGACTAAGCGTCCAATAAATGTGGAGAGACCTACACATTCTACATATGTGAAATGACTCCTCATATCTATCTCATATAATTGTTTTAAGGATATAGTAAAATGCAAACATATTTTTAAATAGGGTTAGGCACATACTAGATGCTCAGTAATGCTCCCTTTCCTTCTCTGTTCCTCAGATTTATTGCATAGCTGACGTCCTGTTATTTCTGGCTAGCCACTCTCAGAGGGGACGGAAGACGATCTAATGTGCATCCCTGTGTCTCCAAGCAGAAGCTAGTTTGGCTCTAGTGTAGCACTGGACCTGCACAGAATAAAGGGGTGCAGTGACTCCATTGGTCAACAACTGACCTCAGCTATCCTGAAGCCATTAGTCAGCCTCCTTAACATAAATTTAGGTTTTTTTCCATACACTGTGGCAATTCTGTGTTATCTACACCTCCCACTCTCTCAGAACCACCTCAATTTTATTTATGGAAAAAATGGGAGGGAACTTGGTGTCTGATAAAGATCCTATTTAGTATTAATAACCAAAAAGCTTAATATAACTGATGAGTAGTTTAAAAATTCAGGCTTGGAAGTTTAAATATCAGTTCTGCTACTTACTATCTGTGGGAACCTGAGTCTTACCTAACTGCTTAGTGTCTTCATCTGTACAATGGGGATTAGAGGGTTTACCTAACAGATTTTCTTTTTAGGGGGGTGAGGGGCATAAATAACACAATGAACATAAACCATGTAGTCCAATTCTTGACACATAGTAGGCACTCAGTTACATTAACTATAATCATCAAACAACTGTTTGCCTTTCAAATATGTAAATATTGACTGTCTGATCCTTTAGGATTCTTTTACACGAATTGAAAACTATATGGCCTCCCAGGGTCTGCTATTTTAAATTTCTAGTCCGACCTGCAAGCGTTTTTCTTTTTCCTAATGTGCTCTCCATTTGCCATTGCCGAATTATTTCCTAGAGAAACAGTTCAACATTGCAGGAAACAAACTGATATCCCAACTTAATTAACTGTTCAATTTCTTTCCTGTTCTCTTTTCTATAACCCTTCAATACTTTTATAATGAAAAAAAAAAAACACCTAATAAAAATGGGACTGTGTAGCTTCAATCATCTGATTTTAGCAGGGGAGAAAATATTTCCTGTTTTCTAATTTGTAGAACTAGTTTGCCATCTTCTTCACCTTCCCTCTCCACCGACTATCAATTACTGATACAGTGTTTTACTTTATAAAAACCCCTTTCGCCTCTGAGGGGGTGTGGGTGTGGGTGCTGCGGCGGCCCGGCCAAAGTCCCCCCCCCCCCCCCCCCCGCATCTCCCCCCGCGGGGCACTGACTGTTCTGGCCCAAAGCCTCCTTCCCAATTTTTTCACTTCCTAGATCAACCACTGGCGCAGACACTGGGTGGAGCGCCCCGAAGTACCTGGGCGAGGCACCGCCATCCCAATGTACAGTTTGTAGGAGCGCCAGTACTTTCAGGTTTTCTTTTTCAAAATATTCAATGGGGCCTTAGACTCTTTAAAAAAACTAATAAAACCGAGGGGCGCTTTCCCCTAGGAAAATGATCCTATCGACTTTCTGCATAGCACAGCATTTCAAAGTGTTTACAGACTCCTGGAGCCTCCCCATTAAGACCCCTGGGGGGAGGGGAGGGGGAACGGGGCGGGAGGAGGACGGCGAGGGGAGCCGGTTAAGGAAGAAGTAAAAATCTTAAGACTGAATTCTTTCACATAGATATAGACGTGCATTTAATATACGTTGATACACACAGGACAAAGCTGAGTGGGAGGTTATTTTAGAAAACACTGCTTTCCCCAAGCAAGCCGGTCTGGGTCGCGAGGCGCGGCGGCTCGTACAAAGGGACCGCGAGCAACAGGTGGGCAGGATACCAGGTCCCGCACCCTCAGGAAGCAGGGAGTCGAAGCAACGGGGTGAGGGGGAAAGGGGGAGAAGGAGGAGGGTCGGGCGATACAGGGGGGTGGCGGGCTCCACTCACCGTTGCCCACGAAGCTGCGGCCCTTCCGGGCCAGGGTCTGCTGCACCTGCTCCTGGATCCGCAGGCTCTTGGCCGCCTGGCCGCCGCGGCCGCTGCTCCCCGCCAGCTTCAGCTTGGCCTCGGAGGGCAGAGCCAGGCTGGAGCTGTCCAGCTGCCCCAGGATCTGCTGGCCCAGGACCGTCCGGATGTAGCCGCATTCCGCGGGGGAGCCGGGGGCTGCCATGGGACCGCGGGAGGGGACCGAGCCGCTCGCCTGCTGCGAGATCTGCGGGTGAAGCAGCTGCCGACGAGCCGGGGGCATGGGTGCGAGCCCCACCCCGCCGCCCTGGCCCCGCCCCGCCGCCCCGGCCCCGCCCCCAGCGCCGGTGGGAGGCCGGAGGGGACCAAGGCCAAGGGAGCCCTGGAGCCCAACCTCCCAGGGCGAGGGGGCGCGGCTCCCGCCAGACAGGCGCACTGAGCCGGGGGCGGGGCGGAGCCGGCGGCCAGCCGGGACACCTGGCGAGTTGGACACCTGGTGGTCGCGCACGCTCCACATCACCTAGGCTGCTACCTGCCAGGGCCGCGCCCAACTTTAGTTTCCTTGCTGGGCCTCTGCCCAGCCCTCAGAGGATGATTTCAGCGCCATTGCGGAGCGCCCCGGGCAGGTGATCCCTGAAGAGTCACGTCTCTTCTAGGGCTAAGGTTTGCCTCTGGGATCCCCACGTGATTATTAACCTGGCTAGTCAGGCTATGCCAAACTGTTCGAAACATTTCGTGGTTTTCCTGGACCTGAGGGTGAGAAAGAATTATTTGGTCAGGCAGAAAAAGCAGGAGGAGGGAATTGTGCCAAGAGGACATGCGTGAAATAAAAGATTTTGGTTTTTTATAATCCGGTAGTTGTTTTTTTTCCCTTAGTACAACTTCAGGGATTATGTACTTTTTGCACAGATGCAGTCTCAGAAACATATGTTCTTCCTCATTGAGATCTTCTGTTTCCTCTTACAAATAAATACACATTGTACCCAGTACACTCTCTGCACACGACTCCTCTCCGAGGAACACACCCACACAGAGAAACTCCAGCTAGAGGCGCTAGGGAAGAGCACACTTCTAATAGGTGATACTTTTTAACAGCCCTGCTAATGTTGATTACGTGATCTTTACGACAGGCTCTGTAGGGGGCCCATGGAAGGCACCTCTGACTTTCAATCTCATCTTCCACAACTTGTATTTATCCCGCTATTAAATATGTTTCACACATACTCGACTACTGAGAACTTGAAAGCTAAGCTCAACAGAAAGGGTCCTTGACCTTAAAGTTTACAACCAAAGCCACTCATCCTGATTTTCCTCTTTGGCCTTGAGAGGCAGAAAGAAAAACATCTATCCCAGGTATTAAGTCAGATAGTCTTCCTTTGATTGCTTGGGAAGATGTTTGCTTTTCCTCAAGCCACTCAATTACTGTAAAGCTCCACTCACTCAGATCTGGGGTGGCTAGAGAGCGCAGCTTTCCCCTTCCCCATCCTATGCATGCCATTTTATCTTTATACTAGAGGCCTGGTGCACAAAAATTTGTGCACTCGGGGGGAAGAGGGGGTCCCTCAGCCTGGCCTGTGCCCTCTTGTAGTCTGGGACCCCTTGGGAGATAACGCCCTGCTGGCTTAGGCCTGCTCCTGGGTGGCAGAGGGCAGGCCCAATCCCTAGGTGCAGCCCCTGGTCGGGCTCAGAGCAGGGCCAATTGGGGAGCTGGGGCACCGCCCCCTGTCATGCACAGAGCAGGGCAGATTGGGAGGTTGAGATGCCACCCCTAGTCACGCTCAGGGTAGGGCCGATTGGGGGGTTGGGGCACCGCTCCCTGTCACACTCAAGGCAGGGTCTATAGGGAGGTTGCGGCGCCACCCCCTGTCATGCACAGAGCAGGGCCAATCAGGGGGTTGGGGCGCTGCCCCCTATCATGCACAGAGCAAGGCCCATCAGGGGGGTTGGGGCTCCATACCCTGTCACACACAGAGCAGGGCCGATCAGTGGGTTGAGGAGCACCCCCCTGTCACGCACAGAGCAGGGCGGATCAGGGGATTGAGGAGCTCCCCCCGTCACACACAGAGCAGGGCAGATCAGGGGGTTGGGGTGCCTCCACTGTCACACTCAGGGCAGGGCCGATGGCGGGGGAGGGGTGGGGGGGCAGGGGTTGGGGCACCGCACCTTGTCACACACAGAGCCGCAGGACGATCAGGGGCTTGGGTGATTTGACAGAAGGAAGATGGTCAAAAGCACAGCTTGTGACTGAGGCAGATATGGGTTAAATCTTAGATTGTCCTTTATAAGTAGTGTGGCTTTAAGAAAGTTTCCTTACATTTTTAAGCCTCAGTTCTCTTACCTGCAAAATGGGAGCAATAAGACACCTACCATGAAGTGCTGCTGTAAGGATCGAATGGTAAGTGGTTACAAGAAATCCTCAATAAATAATTGTTCAATGATCTTTAACAGACATCCCCCTGAGATCCAATTTTGGATTTTTTTACTTCCTTTGGTCTCTGCTCATGTCAACTTATCATTTGAATGAGATGCTTATTCAAATACACATTTTCCATAGCTCTTATTTTCATTACACGTGCTTTATGCTTTGGTTATTTAATTATTGTTTCCTTACTGTAGAATAAGCTCCATGAAAGCAGGGATTTTGTTTTGTTCACTGTTGATCTCCAGTTCCTGGAACAGTGCACATAGTAGATAATAGGTATATGTTGAATGAATGAATGAATGAATGAATGATGCATAAAAGCACTTAGTTTATTTATTACATTGTACATAATAATTACTACAACAACTGTTCATAGTACTTATTTAGGCTTTCATACTCTTTTGTTTATTTTTTTGGTAATTTATTGATTTTAGAGAAAATGCATGTGAGAGAGAAACATAAACTTGTTGTTCCACTTAGTTATGCATTCATTGGTTGATTCTTGTATGTGCCCTGACTGGGGATGGAACCCAAAACCTTGATGTATGGGATGACATTCTAATCAACTGAGCTACCCAGTCAGGGCCTGTAACTTATTTTTTAAAAAGTCAGATAGATATCCTATGTACTCTAGGTATTCAATTAATTGTTATGTAGTAATCCCTATAAATAAAAAATTATACTGACATAATTTTTAAATAGTTTCAGAATTCAATAATTCAAGAAAATAATCCTTTTGAAAAGAATATAAACTCATTAAATGGCTCCCTTTGGAGATAAGAATCCTGTTGTAATAGCAACTGTTAATTACCAGGTGAGGAAGTATGCAGACTGGCATTGTGCCCCAAAACGTAGTCTAACTATGCTCCTATTCCAACAAAATGCAGGCCCTGCCCTGTTTCCTGGGAAAACTGCCTAGCCAGCTTCCTAAATTGTGAGCAAGCCCTGAGATGACAGCAGACAGTAGCTTCCAGCCAACAGATTGAAGTGTGGAAGTAAAATGCTCTGAGTACTTTTGTGGTGTTTGGCTGCTCTACAATCTGCTACTTTTTAATATTTAGGCCCAGTTTTGAAAACTCTTTTATTTCTTTTACTATAGGCCCAGTGCACAAAATTCGTGAGGGGTGGGAGGTGTCCCCCAGTCCAGCCTGCACCCTCTCCAATCTGAGACCCCTTGGGAGTTTTCCGACTGCCGGTTTAGGCCCAATTCCGCAATCCAGGACTGCTGGCTCCCAAGTGCTCACCTGCCTGCCTGCCTGCCTGATTGCCCCTAACCGCTTCTGCCTGCCAGCCTGATCACCCCCTAACCACTCCCCTGCCATCCTGATCGACGCTTAACTGCTCCCCTGCTGGCCTGGTCACCCCCAACTGCCCTCCCCTGCTGGCCTGGTCACCCCCAACTGCCCTCCCCTGCTGGTCTGGTCATCCCCAACTGCCCTGCCCTGTTGGCCTAGTCACCCCTAACTGCCCTCCCCTACAGGCCTGGTCACCCCCAATTACCCTCCCCTGCCAGCCCGGTCATCCCTAACTACCCTCCCCTGCCAGCCTGGTTGCCCCCAACTGCCCTCCCCTGCCGGACATCTTGTGTCTGTGGGTGCTGCCATCTTTGAGGACATGACAGTCAATTAGCATATTCCCTCCTTATTAGATAGGATTTTTCATTTACCAACCAAATTTGATAAAAACAAAATAAAAAGTTTGAACCACAGGAATGTAGAAGTGGAACATAAATAACAGATAACTTAATTATGAGGCTACAGTTCCTTCTGCTGGGAACTTAAAATAATGATTCAGAAATTCTTGAACTTTACACTTGCATTTTTCTTTGATTTACACACTCCACCTTTAAAGCACTAATCTTTTATTGTTTTCAAATCTACAGTTAGGGCTTCTTCAGAGTAATTTTACTTCCTTTAGCCCAGCGGTTCTCAACCTGTGGGTCATGACCCCTTTGGGGGTCGAACAACCCTTTCACAGGGGTTGCCTAAGACCATTGGAAAACACATATATAATTACATATTGTTTTTGTGATTAATCACTATGCTTTAATTATGTTCAATTTGTAACAATGAAAATACATCCTGCATATCAGATATTTACATTACAATTCATAACAGTAGAAAATTACAGTTATGAAGTAGCAATGAAAATAATTTTATGGTTGGGGGTCACCACAACATGAGGAACTGTATTAAAGGGTCACGGCATTAGGAAGGTTGAGAACCACTGCTTTAGCCATATATAAATTCCATTATGGGAAATTTCAATATGCAAAACATTCAGGAAGTTCCTAAAAAACTAAATATAGTATAAATTATAGAGTGGAAATATTATTATTATTTTTAAAATATATATTTTATTGAGTTTTTACAGAGAGGAAGGGAGAGAGATAGAGAGTTAGAAACATCGATGAGAGAGAAACCTCGATCAGCTGCCTCCTGCACGCCCCCCATGGGGGATGTGCCCGCAACCCAGGTACATGCCCTTGACCAGAATCGAACCTGGGACCCTTCAGTCCGCAGGCCGACGCTCTATCCACTGAGCTAAACCGGTTTCGGCAGTGGAAATATTATTTTAATGGAGAACTTTAAATAACATGAACAGCATCAAAACTCTTTGATTCATATTTAAAAGATAAACTCTTAATACATTTTCATGAATGTCTTCCCTCACGAACTATTTTCCTGTTACTATTTATAGGCATTATTTTCTATTGCTTTTAAAAAGTATTTCTTAAATTAGTATTTCTGGCAGATAGAAAATTTAAAATAAACCTCAGGTTTTGTTTCCTTTTTTAGCACATGGACGTGTTGCCAAGGCAATGGGTAGCAGTTTTACATTAGCCACGTATAACGAAAGTGGATCAGGCCTGGAAAAGGAAGCTCTGAACAAGGAGGCACTGAACACACCTCCAGTGGGGACGCTCAATAGCAGTGAGGGTGAAGGTGTTCCTCTTTAATGCAGATGTTCATGTTGTCTGCTATCTTGGCAATGTGGTGAGTGTGTAGGTCTGAAAATTATTCTTTTTAAAAGACCCCTAAGTGGTGTGGGAGGTGGAAACCAGGTGGGCAACCACTAGGGCTGGCAATGCACAATTTGTTCCTTGTTACTGAAGCTTTCAAGACAGTCCCTTTAATCATGACTCATGGCACATATGAGCTTGGCAGATGAGTTAAAATGATTACCTTCTGGGTGGGTGACTACAGCTGGTACATTAATGGTTGTCAGATCTCTCATCTGAAGGCCAGAGAGGCTGAAGGGAGGGGACAATTTGGTTGATTTCTATCACATATTCTTGTCCACATTAGAGACCATGATCCTCACCTCTTTGTCTCCACCCTGAATCTTGCAATGAGATAACTATCAGGTGCTTAATAAATAATGAGTGTAACCTCTCACCTATAGGCATTTTGATGCAGCTGAACGAAAGGATTCTGAAGAGGTGACTTGGCCTGAAATAAAACATCAAAGCAACTTGAGTACCCAGAAGAGAACAACGTTTAGTGATTTTTAACCTTATGAAAGTAGCAGAGAAATTCAGTAGAATTGAGTATTTATATATAACTTTATAGATGATCTACCATGTCAGTGTCATATGTTGTTCAAATTATTAAAATTATTTTACTATATATTTTTTTATTTACTTGGAAGTTACTTGAACATAAGATATTGATTGATATATATGTTATCAATTGATATATATTATTCCTTCATAAATATATTTTCTGCATTTTAATATTTGTCTCCTTTTTTCATACACATTACTATTTTCTTAAAATTCCCCAAACAGAATCATTATATTCCATATAGAAAAATAATACTAATAATCTGAGTTGGATTTTAAAAGCCTCACCAACACCCCCCCCCCCTTGTTCCCTCACAAACATGATATAGAATAGTAGGTTGATATAAATGTGTGCTTGAAGCCAG
Organism: Myotis daubentonii; assembly: GCF_963259705.1. NCBI lineage: Eukaryota > Metazoa > Chordata > Mammalia > Chiroptera > Vespertilionidae > Myotis > Myotis daubentonii. Next base: position 40,586,179 of record NC_081841.1, read on the forward strand.
AGCTGTGTTTGATTGTTTCTTTACTGTGTGCCTTGGACAAATTACTTAAATTCACAGAGCTTTAAGTTCTTCATTTGTAATGTGGTGTCATTAATAGTATTGACCTTACAGGATTAAGAAGATTCATATAGATACTAAATATAAAGTCCTTAGCTCTCTAGTCAATATTTAGCATATCAATGCTCTATAATTGCAAAAAACCCATCCCAATATTTAAGAGCTTAAAACAAGAAAGATTTCCTTCTCATGGTTTTGTGGTTGACTCCACAATACTTCTATGGGTCTGGCCTGGGCTCACTCATGTGGCTGAGGTTAGCTGGTGACTGGGCTGGGCTGGATGGTCTGAGACAGCCATTCTCACGAGTCCCGTGCCTCAACTGGGATGGCTGGAACAGCTGGGATGGTTGAGCCTTTCTGTCCATGTGGCCTTTCATCCTCCTGTAGGCTAGTTGGGACTTCTTTATAGGGTGGGCTTCAGTAGCATTCTAAGAGCAAGAGCAGAAGCAATAGGTCGTTTTAGGCCCAGGCTCTGGCACTTGCTTAATGTCATTTTGACCATATTCAGGGTGTCCCCAAATAATGCATCTACACTTTAACAGTTGATAGCTCAATTTTGAAAATAAAATGTATTTTATTATTATTTTTTAAGTTTATCTTTATTGTTGAAGGAATTACAGATGTCCCCTTTTTTCCTCATTGACCCCTTCTGGCTTGCCCCTGCCCCCTCCCCAGGCCCTCACCACACCATTGTCTGTGTCCATGGAAAATGAAATGTATTTTAATAAACACTTCCTTTATAATTATTTAAAGTGTGTGTATACATTTTGGGGGGACACCATATAGCCTTCGGGCTAAAGCAAGTCACAAGACTAGCCCAGATTCAAGGGGTAGAGGAAAAGATGCCACTTCTTGAAGGAGAGACCACAAAGTTTTATTCCAAGGGATGTGCATGCAAGGATGGGAGGAGATATTGTGACCATCTTTACAAACCATATAAAACCCTCACTGCTCCATAAATGGTACTTGCTATTATTATTATCATAATCATCATCATTATTATTTAGAATTGGCATATCTCTCAGAATTTGGCAGAATTGCTATGACCTTTTGATGGCTGGAGGAACAAAGCCAAAGAAAAGCAATCTGGATTTACCCAAGATTTGTGGATAGAAATAGCTCTCTGCCTGTCCCATCAGTAGAGTGTAAACTCTATTCAGAGGAACCTTGGGTATCTTTACAAATCAAGTGCAGTTAATCCAGATGTGTTTCACTGGATTTGAAGGATTCACTGTCCTCTACTGGTTTAAAAGTGAATGGAGTTCCAGTTTGTTCACCATCTCAGTGAGGTCACTGGTGCTTGAACAATCATAATCTTGAATTTAATTCAGAGTATACTCATTGATAAATTTAAAAAATGAATAAAAATGAAAAAATTGAACCTCAAAAGTGATCAATGTCATACAATTTTATTGTGGCATCTCTACTTATAATGATAAAGGAAAAATATATGACCTTTTTAATAGTAAGAAGGAAAGTATACTATTCATTTGGAATATAGTTGCTATAGTTCAAAAGAATAACAATTGTAAAGAGTGATGTGAATGAGAGAGGATAGACCAATTGTCAGTCCAACCCCATTATTTTACATTGTTATTCCATTATTGTCTTAGTTTGTTCAGGCTGCTATATAAAATACCATAAACTGGCTGTCTTAATAACAATAAATATTTATTTCTTAAGTTCTGGAGGCTGGGAAGTCCAAGATCAAGACACTAGCAGATTTGGCGTCTGGTAAGGACCCTTCCTGGATCACAGAAGGCACCTGTTTGCTGTGTCCATACATGGCAGACGGGGAAGGGACCTTTCTGGGATCTCTTTTAAAAAGCACTACTCCCATTCATGAGGGCTCTATCTTCTTCCCCACACCCCCCAATCCCATCCCTGACCTAAGCACCTCCCAAAGGCCCCACCTCTCTAATACCATCACAGTGGGCATTAGGTTTCAATATATGAATTTTGGGGACACACGCATTCAGACCATGGCAACTATGTTTTGTTCTCTTTTATTAGGTCTGCAGCATAAACCCCAATTTAAAAATTGTCCAGGTGAGGTTGGGTGTGTGAGGGGGGGCATAGTATTCCTTTTTATTTCTTTATAAAATATACCTGTGCATTATTCTTTCCTCTTCCTGGAAGATGCTTTCCTGCATTTTCAAGGGATTGGCTTTTTTTCTGACATTCAGATTTGTTTAAGTATCTCCTCCTCAGAAAGAATTTCTCTGATCAACTAGTCTTAAGTAGCTATCCTGTCACTCTCCACAAAGCACTTATGATGGCCTGATAGTTTTCTTATTTACAGAGGTATATATGTTCATATGTATTATTTCCCAACTAGAATGTAAGACCCATGCAAGCAGAAACTTTTTCTTGCTCACCAAGTCATCTGTAGTTCTTAGAATCTATACGTTTAGTAAGCTCACAGGACTTGTTAAATTAATGCATAATAGAAAAACACCATGAAAAAAAAAAAAAAGAAAAAGAAAAACACCTTAATTTTAGTCCTTCTCTCTTTTTAAATAGAGTGTCAATGTGGGGACAAATCTTTTAGTGTTATATATATATATATATATATATATATACACACACACACACACACTAGGGGCCCGGTGCACGAAATTCGTGCACTGGGTGTGTGTGTGTGGGGGGCGGGGGAGTGTCCCTCAGCCCAGCCTGCCCCCTCTCACATACTGGGAGCCCTCAGGCGTTGACCCCCATCACCCTCCAATTGCAGGATCGGCCCCTTGCCCAGGCCTGACGCCTCTGGCCTAGGCGTCCAGCCCGGGCAGCGGGGACCTGCAGTGGCAGCGGGGGGGGGGGGGGGGGGGGGGAGGGTGCCGCGATCGCACGGGCTCCACCCCTGCCCCTGCAGGATGCCTCTGGCTGAGGTGTCCAGCCCGGGCAGCAGGGACCCGCAGCTGCAGCGGCCCCGCGATCGTGGGCTTCAATTTAGGCCCAGGCAAGGGACCCCTAGCTCCTGGAACTGCCAGCTTCGACCGTGCCCAGCTCCCATCGCTGGCTCCACCCCTACTTCCTGCTGTCACTGGCCAGGGTGGCAAAGGCACCTGATTCTCCGATCATGGCTGGGGGGCAGGGCAAAGGCGGCCCCAGGGCCGCCTTTGCCCTGCCCCCCAGCTCTTAGCTCTCCCCTGGGTTTCCAATCACTGTCAGTGGCAGGGGGCTTCTTCCTGCTTTCCCTTTCGCCTCCCTGCATTGTGCCTACATATGCAAATTAACTGCCATCTTGTTGGCAGTTAACTGCCAATCTTAGTTGGCAGTTAATTTGCATATAGCCCTGATTAGCCAATGAAAAGGTATCGCCGTACGCCAATTACCATTTTTCTCTTTTATTAGTGTAGATGGTTTATAATTAGAGATGGGATTCTGACATTTGTTTATTTATTTTATTTCATTATTTTTATTTTGAAACTTAATGCTCTGAGTAACAATGTGTTAAATGAAAGTAAGGTTGAGCAATTGCCTGTTTTCACAATTTGTAGTAGATCCTAGAACCTGAAACCCAGCTTACTGCTGACTTCTGGCAAATCTCCCAGAGTCATGACCTAAATCCTCTAAAGGGCAAAGACCTTTTGAGAAGCTCTGGATTTTCATGGTTTCAGGGATAGGTCTAAACAGGACACATAACTCTGCATTCCTGAGCCTTCTTGTATTATCTTTGCAGCCCAAGTTTTCTGAAATTCTTCAATATCACTATTGCAGTGAACCAAACAAGCTCCCATTAGAGCCTGTCCAGGTCTGCTCTTTTAAAGCTTAAAATCTTGTATCTCAGAAAGCAGGAAACCTTTTGAAGAAAAAATTCTGACCATAGAACCGAAGTCAAATAGGAATCCTAGTGGTTTCTCTGTGACAAAAAAAGAAAAGGTAAGAAAGAAGTCCCTCTGAAGTTGTGACTGTGGCAACAGCTTCTAAAGAAAAGATTCAGAATGATGTGCTGGGTATTTTGATTGACCCTGCTCATATTTCGATGTCCTAGATTTCAGCAGAAATATCAATATAGTATATTGACTCAATAAATAAAATTTCAAAGATATTATCTGGAAAGTATTTAGTGAGGAAATGACCCTGGTAACAGTCAGTTGCCTAAGGGATCAAGACAGTATTAGTTATCCTGGCATTTTAAGATCTTGCCCATCAGCCTCACCTAGCAAGTTTACTTTATTTTACAATATGAAACTCTCTAGCGCAAAGGTTCTGAAGTGGCCAGGCTAAAATTCTTGTCATCCCCTAAATTACTGGTGCTCATTTCCTCTTCCTTTCAGTGGCTGCCTGGTTTATTTCTACCCATCTCTTAAGGTCCAGTTCATGCTTCCTCTCCTTAGCAAGGCCGACGTCGTCTGTCCTCATTTTTTCTCTTTGCTCCACCCACAGACTCCTTAGTAGCATTTGGTTTTGTTCCTGAGAATTAAATGAGACGACATTTTTTAGGAGCTTAGCCTAGTGTCCTGAATAAAGAGGCTCATTTTATGTTTGCTTGTTTATAAGATACTTAAAATGAAAAATTAGGGGACAAAAAATGAATAATAAGGTGTGATATATAAAGAAATATAATATGGAATTAGATGAACCTGAATTATTTTCCCTACTCTGCTGCTTAATAGTTATTTAACCTTGGTCAGGTTGTTAGACTTCCCTAAGCCTTAGTTCTGCCTTAATGATGGAGGCAGTAAACACTACCGCATTTAATAGAGATAACATCACAAGTAAAATAATAGGTAGAAACATTTTTCATAGTCACAAAGTGCTACGTGAATGTTAAATGTTACCTTGCATATTTTAGAATGTTTAGATATGTGTCATCAAAGTAACAGATTGTTTTAAAAGCCAGCAATGTGCAAGACAGTAGTTAGGAGTTTGGTATCCAAAAGGGTAAGGCACATTCTTGTCCTGGAGGCCTTTCCATTGTAGATTGTAGATAGGGAGATAAAACAAAATATGTAAAGGTTAAATAACAATAGCATATCAAAAATCATTCAACAATGAAGGGAGTGGTCTGGGGTGATGTGCTGAATAAACTGAAAAGATAAACAGTATCCCTGAAGTCCCAGGAATAAGAGATAGCTTTCCTCCTGGTGCAATCACGGAGGATATTTGTAGGGACTGTGGTTGGGTATTAATTGAGCTACATCTTTAGAGTGGGAATTGGTTAAGTGGCGAGTGGGTAGAGAGTATAAGAAAGTGGGCAGCAGTAGTGCGGAGGTAGAAGAAATGTGTGATAGTTGGAAAGCTGATAAGAACCTAGTTTGACTAGAGTACTTCTGACTGTTATTCCCAGACCCAGGTGAACATTAGACTCAAAGAAGAAACATTAAAAATCATACAGATTCTTGGGCTCCATTGCTCCATAAATCAGAATCTCAGAGGTAGTGTTGGGAATCTGTAGCTTGAAAACACTTTCAATGTGATTCTGATGAATAGGCAGGTTTGGGATCCACAGGTAAAAAAGGATTAATGGGCTATAATGCAAGAAATTTAGTTGAGGTCCAAACTCCAAGGCCTTGAATGTTAAGAGTAGGTTTTGTACTGTATACAAAAGTACTTCTCAAACTTTAGTAATGTATGGATACTTTTTAATGGGGAAAATGTCTCTGGAAAGTCTATGAAAAACCTGCAATTAGTTAATGGAGAGTCATAGAAAGTTTTGGAGGAGGGACAGTGCTTTGAGGTATGGATCTAAGATACTCATATACTTACTTATAGTCTCTAGAATGGCCTGGAAGAGAAAAGAAAGTAGAGATGAGTTGATCTCCGTTTAGGAGATCCCATAGATCAGCGGTTCTCAACCTGTGGGTCGCGACCCCTTTGGGGGTTGAACGACCTTTTCACAGGGGTTGCCTACGACCATTGGAAAACACATATATAATTACATATTGTTTTTGTGATTAATCACTATGCTTTAATTATGTTCAATTTGTAACAATGAAAATACATCCTGCATATCAGATATTTACATTATGATTCATAACTGTAGCAAAATGACAGTTATGAAGTAGCAACGAAAATAATTTTATGGTTGGGGGTCACCACAACATGAGGAACTGTATTAAAGGGTCACGGCATTAGGAAGGTTGAAAACTACTGCCATAGAGGTAATGCAGTGGTTATCGGGGTTGTAAGGGGAAAGAGGGCTCTAGAGTATGTATTTTTCTCAGCCAGAGGAAGGAATAGTAGCAGAAACATTGTTGATGTGGAAAGGATGTTCAGCACTATTCAAAAGACCACGAAGAAGTTTGGTTGTTTAGGAGGTTAAGACTGCTTCTTTTCTTTCCTCTGTCTCCTCTGGCTCTCAACACAAGCAACTCTTGGGACACATTTTCTACTGATTTGCTTGGGAATCTCAAATTTCTAGTCCTGCCTTAAAAATAAATTCCTGTATAACTTCTCTGGTGGACTTCTAAGTTTAAAGCAATAGTTTTTAAAGCATAGTGTTCATGCCCTTAGAGTTCCCTGAGATCCTTTCATAGAGTTCTCCACAGTAAAACTGTTTTCATAATAATACTAGTAAAACTTTATCTGTCTTTTCCACCATGTTGACATTTGCACAGATTCCCAACACTACCTCTGAGATTCTGATTTATGGAGCAACGGAGCCCAAGAATCTGTATGATTTTTAACGTTTCTTCTTTGAGTCTAATGTTTACCGGGGTCTGTGGATAGCAGCCGAAAGTACTCCAGTCAGGTGGAAAACAGTGGTGGGTAAAACTGCTGGCCGGACAGTGGCCCTGCACTGCAGGAGGAGTCATTGTAGGCTTCACTGCCACACACTTGCTAAAGACAATCTGCTTTCACTCAGGAGGATCCTTGATGGAGCGGTAACAATTATTCATTTTATTAAACTTTGATCTTTGAGTGTGTGCCTTTTAAAAATCCCGAATGACAAATTTGGAAACACATGTAAAGATCTGCTGCTGCTTACAGAAGTGCGAGGATTGTTTTGAGGAAAAGCATTTGTGCAACTGTTTGAGATGTGAGTGAAACTAGTCTCCTTTTGTCATGAGATATTTTTTGCTTGTAAAGACTGACAAAATATTTTTATTCAGACTTGAGTAATGTGCTTACTTCATTTATTTTTTAAAAAAATACCTGAATTTCTTTTTCAATTTTACTCAGACAAAATGGACGGTATTTGTTTTCTTTCTGTTGGCAGTGTTTCAAGTATCTGGTGCTCACATAATCATTATTTTGGCTATTATCAGACTTCAGTATGCAATTTTTGCTTTGATATTCTTCCCGGTTGTTGTGTTAGGAAGAAGGCAGAATTAGAGTATGCTAAAATTGAATCAGTCTTTCTTACATAAATGATTGGTTGGGTGAATGTGTTTCTGGTCATAAATCCCCTTTAAAAGCAAGTCTAAAAGCAAGCAAGAAACTTGAGATTGTTGATATTTTCTACAAAAGAGCTGAAATGCACTGACTGTTGTTGAAAAACAAAACGAAAACCAAGAAGACATTCTAACCTTCAATTTATCAGCCAAAGGTGGGGCTACTCGTTAGATTCTTTTTCCAAGGCGTAGATTCTTCTGTCCCTTACTTAGCAAAAGTTTGGCAAGTGTTCTAAGTGTGCTGGATTCTGATAGAGCAGTGGGCTCACTGCTCTGGGGTTTGCCATTAGCTTCTTTTCCCTGGTAAGCAGAAACAATATAACACATCAAGAAGATTGCGTGCTATGTCTTTATGTAAGACTCTTCATATCTAACTTGCAGTCTGCACAGTGGACACTTAATAAATTGGTCAGTAGCAAGGTGATCATATTTCCGACAAGACAAAGCAGCATCTGAAACCTGCAAAGGTATTTGTGTTAGAATTTCTGACTTTAAGATTAGAGTGTGGGGGTGAAGGAGGCAATATTCTGGCTTCAGTTTCTTTTGTAAAGATACATTAATGGTATACTTCCTGTACAATTTTGTGAGAGAATGTAGGCACTTGTACGAAATAGGATCAGGCATGTAATTGGCCGGTAAAGGGAATTATTTTAAAACACATATATATTTTACCTATAACATTGTATAAATTTAATAAGGGAGTTTGTTTTTATTATTAGGAAAATGCTGAAACTAAAATTGTGCTTGTCATAAAAGAAAAGACCAAGCAGCAAAGAGAGGTGGAATTAGCTCAGCTTTCCTTCAATTGAAAAAATAGATATATACGTAAAGCAAAATATGAAGTTATTACTATTAAAGATGTGTATTCTGTGTAATATTTAAGGAAGAGAAAAATAAAGAAGTTCCATGAAGGAAAGGAAATGAAAGAAAGAAGGGCTGAATGAGGGATAAAAGTTCATTTTGAGTGGCATATGAAGATATAAAAATGTATAATTATTCAGTTATATAGAACTAGAGGCCCGGTGCATGAAAATTCATGCACTGGAGGGGGGTCCCTCAGCCTGGCCTGCCCCCTCTCACAGTCTGAGAGCCCTTAGGGGTGGGAGGTGACCTGGCAATCAGGGGAAGGCAATGCCCCATCACACCTCTGCTGCTGCCACTGCCAGCAGTGCAAGCCTCATTACCTGAGTCTTGGGTGGCCCTGTTGGCTGGGCAGCCAACATCCGAGGCTTGCCTGTGCCTCGGGCCAGTCCTGGGCGGCTGGGGGACTGAGGGATCTGGGGGACTCTGGAGGCAGGCGTGCAGAGGGGCTGAGGGGACTGGACGTCGCCATCTTGTGGCTGTGGGTGCCACCATCTTTGAGGGCTGGGCAGTCAGTTAGCATATCCCTCCTTATTGGCTGTGGGTGCTGCCATCTTTGCGATGGTGTGAGGGCCAATTAGCATATTCCCTCTTTATTAAATAGGATATCAAGTCAGCTTACATTCTCTAACATTATAAATTAGGAGAGGTGTAGGACAAAGTGAAACAGAGATTTTCAAACCTTACTGATATTCAGAATCACTCTGGAAAATTTGTAAAAACATAAATGTCCATGCCCCAACCCAGAGATTCTGATTCTGTAGTTCTAGGGTAGAGTCCAGTGATCTGTGTTTTTAAAAACATCTCCAGATAAATTTTGATACATGGCTACATTTGAGAACTGCAAACAGGGGAATGAAATATTTGCCTTTGTCCAGTAGTATCTGCTCAGTCCCTTCACGCAATTCCCTTCTCTTTACAGAGCTAGTAAAAGACACATGGTGGAATAACTCAGTTTAAAACAGAAGCAATCATTACTTTTTAAAAAATGTCCATGAGAAAATACTAAAACTATATTTGTCTTCTCTTTTCTGGTGACTTAAGAAGTAGCCAACTTCCCTGCTTCTCCAAAGCTGGAGAGGAGCTACAGCAGTGACATCAAGTGGTTGTTATAGGGTATTTCCCTTTTTATTTGGGACTTTGATATTTAAATTAATTAACTTAAATAGGGTATTGTTCTCCCTTCCCCCATCAGTTTCAGGATGTATTCTTTTGTTTATGCACACCTTACTCCCCCCAGAATGCTAAAAGAATAGAAAAACAACAACAAAAATTTGACCCTGACATGGGATCCTTTGAGTGCTCTCCAATATAAACACCTTTGTTAGTTGTTTCTAGAACCAGGTGGTTTCAGTGAAGTGAAAGAAAGCCTAAGATAAACTGTACATGCAAAAACCATGATAATGTTGATGAAACTGTCAGTGGTTTTAAAACAATATGACTCATCAAGGAGAGAGCACTATGAACTTGACTAAAATGAGAATACTTCGGGCTAATGCCAAGAAAATCCAATGAGTTTATGACAAAGGTCAAAGCTCCTTTTGTAACCATGCCTAGTGAGCTAAAATCGAGGTACCCAAAATATAACAATGCTAAAGAAATCACAAAAAAATCCCTGATTTTATAGGCGATCTCACAGTATATTTATATTATGACTAAGTTTATAAATATTTGATATACATAGTTTAAAGAAATACAATTGCTGAACAGAGTAAGACACACCCAACTTACAAATAAAAGAAAGAAGAGGAAGTTGGGCAATTAATTGGCATGTAGACGTTTAGTTAGTCTGGACTGTGGCACTTCAAAACACTGGCAGAGAAAGAACCCTGAGTTATTTAAAAAAACAAAAAACAAAAAAGGAAGTGGGATTACTCTTGATCCCAGGGACCATCATTTTGTATGTGGAACCAAAGATTTGTGTAAGATCTTGCAAGTGCAACTAGATAAGCCACTAGTCCCAAGCTGCCTATACTAGTGCAAGAACTGTAGAGCCAAGTCACCAATTCACAGAAAGTCCTCTTTACTTTTGCACCCGTGTTTCTCAAATCTCATTTTCTTATTTTTTTTCAATATGTCTATCTTATGTTTCTAAAATCTGAAACTAAAAGGAAATATGTTTCATTTTAAAATTCTAGATTTAGCCACTTTCTAAGTGGGGGAAAAAATTGGCCCTCAGTTTAGCTCTTTGATGCTTTCTTATTTTACATCTCAGGTAGAAGGCTTATCCATTTAGAAAATTCACAGGAGGAACATTTATATAAAAACTAAAAACAGCAGTCAGATGATAATGGTATGTCATGGACTTGCTGCCGTAGACAATGGAATGACCAGAAACAATAAACGGGGAGAGAACTTTTATGAGTTATCATCTATTTTTGAGCTAAATGTTCTAAAACTTGTGAATGACTAAGTGATGAGACACCCCTCTGCATGTCACATTCATATGTGAATAATAGAGAGGGATTAATGAGTACTTTTCTTTAGCTTCTGAGTAATAAATCATTCCAAGATGAGAAGAATGCTTTGCTTTACCTTAAATGGAAAGTGTCCCTGGATTGAAATACTGGGAACTTTATAAGTCCCTATGAAATTATCTCAAGGCCCCAAATAAGAGGACAGAATTTTCACTTTTATTTTACCCAATCAGACGTTAAAACAGATTGAAAACAACTGTGTCTACTTGGACACAGACATAGTATAAGCACTTATATTATAGCTAATAATAATTGTTCTTTTGCCAACTCATTCTATTACACCTCCCCCACCCATGAGTATGTAATACTTAGTAATCAGGAGATAAGCCAGAAGAGTAGACTGGGGTCAGAACATGGATGACTCATATTTTCTTCAGCAATAAATGGATGTTGTCAAGAAAACAAAAGAGATGACCATGCCTGTGTCTTGGGAAGACATAACTGGTAGTGGTGTGTAAGACATATTGGTGGAGGATGAGACCAAAGGTAGGGAGACCGGCAGATACAGTGGCTGGAAAATGGAAAGGAGCATAGAATTAATGGGGTCAGTTTATGTGAACTTCTCTTTTTCTCTCATTTAAAAAGAGTAAATGCTAAAAAATAACTTTGTTTGAATACATGCCGGTCATTGTTGAGGAAATACATAGGTATGATGTATTTGATGGAAATACTGCCCTTTGGATGTGGTGTGTTGGCAATGCCCATCTTACATAACCATATGCGTCTTAAGTGTTACCTACTCCTAAGGAAATCACAACTTTTTATTTAAATCTAGTGAAAGAAGAAAATGTAGCCAAGAGTGAAAAATGCTGCAAAGGCAAAGGAAAATGAGAAAAGACTAACAAACACTGTGTGTAACAATTAAAACGATATTTGGTGATTTTTTTGAGAAAGAAATTTCATAAAATTATAAACCATTTGGGCTTAAAAAAAAAAGTCCTACAGAGATCTTTTAACTTTCCCCCCCTTTTTTTTTCCAAGTGGAAAAACTGAGACCCAAGAATTTGAGGGATTTTCCCAGTATTGAGGAGCACTATCTAAATCTCTACATTTCTTTTGGCCCTAGGCTTGTGTCTTGTATTCTTCTTTCCTTATTACTGGTTTCCATAAAGAATGTTCTGAGCTAATAAGCTTTCCTTATCACTTCAATTTAGGGAATGTGAAAGCCTAATGGGCTGAATTCTGATAAGCAAAACTGACCCTGGGGAATGAAGAACATTATTGACAGCATGGGATATACCAAGATCAGCTACAGTTTTTTTTTGTTGTTGTTTGTTTGTTTGTTTGTTTTTTTAGAGGAAAACTCAGAATATCTTCCAGTATCTCTTTTATCCAGAGTAAGGGTCTCTGAGTATCATATCACTAGAATAAGGTTCCATGTCTTGGGTAGATGAGCAGGAGAAGAGATGGGTTTTAGACTACATAACTTCCAAAAGCACTTACTTTTCTATTCTTATCAAGCAAGAACTAGGTCAGGAATGGGAGAAGATAAGGGGCTGATATAATATATATAAATACAATTCAATGACAAGAAAACAAACAAAAACCACAAAACCCCAAGTAATCTAATTTAAATTGGCAAAGGATCCAAACAGACACATTTCCCAAGAAGACATACAGATGGCTGACATATGAAAAGATGGTCAACTTCACTAGCTGTAATGAATATGCAAATCAAAACCACAATGAGATACCACCTTATACCTATTAGAATGGCTATTATCAATAAGACAAGAAGTAACTGTTGGAGAGGAAGTGGAGGAAAGGGAATCCTTGCACACTGCTTGGTGGGAATGTAAATTGCTGCAGACACTATGGAAAACAGTATGGAGGTTCCTAAAACAAGAATAAAGCTACTATATATCCAGTAACCCCCCTTATGGGTATTTACCTAAAATTTTTGAAAACACTTATTTGTAAAGATATATGTACCCCTCCCTGACTGGGTTGTTCAATTGGTTAGACTAGTGTCCCCCCTATATGCCAAGGCTGTGGGTTCGATCCCCTGTCAGGACTGATACAAGAATCAACTAATGAATGCATAAATAAGTGGAACAACAAAAATTGATGTTTCTCTCTCAATCTCTCTCTCTCCCCAACCCTAAAATAGAAAGAGATACATGTACCTCTATGTTCACTGCAACATTATTCATAACTAGGGGCCCTGTGCATGAATTTGTGCACCTTGAAAGGAATTGTGCACTGAGAGATTGCAGTGGGCATAGGGGTGGGTCTGGAAACAACTGAAGTGTCCTTTGATGGATGATTGAATAAAGAAGATGTGATACATATATACAATGGAATGCTACTCAGCCATAAAAAGGGTGAAATACTGCCATTTGTGACAGCATGGATAGATCTTAAGAATATGATGCTAAGTGAAATAAGACAGATGGAAAAGGAAAAGAACCATATGATTTTACTCATATGTGGGATATAAAACAGCAACAAAAAAAGAAACTCACAGACACAGACAACAGTATGGTGACTAGCAGAGAGGAAGGAGGCTGGAGGAAGGATGAATAGGATAAAAGGGGTTAAATATATGGTGACAGAAAGAGACTAGACTTTGGGTGGTGAGTATAGAATGGAATATACAGATGTTGTATTATAAAGTTGTACACCTAAAATGTATATGATATTATTAACCAATGTTACACCAATAGATTTAAATAAAAAAAGGAAAAAAAGGAAATAGGGCAGGAAAAATAGCTGAGGATTAGGTTTATGTAAACTGTGGTGTGAAGTTTGGGGAAGGGAAAGGATATTAAAATAACCATTTATAGTGTTAGACACTCAAAGAATCCCCAATCTTTTAGTGGAGATAAAACATGCATATATGTATAATGAATTGTAGAAGATCAATAAAGGACTGCAGAAATTCAAAGGTGGAAAGATATTTATTTGGATGAATCAATAAAGTAAGAGGTGGTGACATTTGAGCTAGATTTGGAAAGACAGGGTTGGATTTATGGATGTAGGGGGAGGGTCAGCCAAAGTAACCAGAGGAGCAAGACATGGAATCAGGTTTGGTGACAATGGGGGATGGGTGATAGGGTGCCATTTCGCTCTTTTCCTTTTGTCCATTCACTCAAAATAACGTCTTTTTTGTTAAAATTTTTTTTTTCTTAAAAAAATGTTTAGGTTATTTGTTTTAATTTAGTTTTTTATTTTTTAATTGTGATAAAATACAAAAGACATTAAACTTACCATCTTAACCTTTTTTAAGTGTACAGTTTAGTGGCATTAAGTACATTGTATAACCAATCTCCAGAACTCTTTTCATCTTATAAAACTAAAACTCTATACCCATTAAACAACAACTTCCCACTAACCCAAACCCTGAGGAATCACCTGCCTTTGACTACTTTCTGTCTTTGACTACTCTAGGTACTTCATATAAGTGAAATCACATAATATTTGTCCTTTTTGTGACTGGTTTATTTCATTTAGCATAACGTCCTCAAGGTTCATCCATGTTGTATCACTGTGTCAGAATTTTCTTCTTTTTTTCTTTTTTATCCTCATCCGAGGATATTTTTCCATTGATTTTTAGAGAGTGGAAGAAAGAGGGAAAGACAGAAATATTGATGTGAGAGAAACACATAGATTGGTTGCCTCCTGCACGCGTCCTGACCAGGGCCTGGGCCGGGGAGGAGCCTGCAACCGAGGTTGTTGCCCTTGACCAGGATCGAACCCTGGACCCTTTGGTCTGCAGGCGGCGCTTTATTCACTGAGCCAAACCCGCTGGGGCAGATTTTTATATATATATATATATATATATATATTTCATTGATTTTTTTTAAAGAGAGGAACGGAGAGGGATAGATAGTCAGAAACATCGATGAGAGAGAAACATCGATCAGCTGCCTCCTGCACACGCCCCACTGGGGAAGTGCCCGCAACCCAGGTACATGCCCTTGACCAGAATCGAACCTGGGACCTTTCAGTCCACAGGCTGATGCTCTATCCACTGAGCCAAACTGGTCAGGGCAGATTATTTTTTTAATGGCTGGATAATAAATGCACACCACATTTTGTTTATTCATTTACCTACTGATGGACACTTGGCTTGCTTTCACCTTTTGGCTTTTGTGAATAACGCTCCTATGAATATGTATATTCAAATATCTCTTCAAGACTCTGCTTTCAATTCTTCTATATTTATATCCAGAAATAGAATTGCTCAATAGTATAATGATTCAATTTTTAAAAGAACTGCTGTACTGTTTTCTATGGAGGCTGTAACATTTTCTGTTTTCACCAACAGTACACCAGGGTTCCAATTCCTTCACATCCTTAACAGGGTTCCAATTTCTCTACATCCTGTTATTTTCTATTTTATTTATTTATTTATTTATTTATTTATTTATTTATTTATTTATTTATTTATTTATGTTGCCCTGCCTCCTGCATCCGCGCTCCCTCCTCCCCGCTGCGCTCGCCAAACTCCTATTTTATTTTTTTTACAGTAGCCTTCCCAGTGGGGGAAGTGGAATCTCATCATAGTCTTGATTTTCATTTCCCTAATGATTAGTGATGTTGAGGACCTTTTCATGTGCTTTGTTGATCATTTATGTATCTACTTTGGAAAATAAGTCTATTCAAGTCCTTTGCCCATTTTTAATATTTTTTGTTTGTTTATTGAGTTGTCTCTTGTCCATTTTTAAAAAGTGCCTACTGTTAAGGCTTAAACTGTTTGAGAGAATTGGTAAAAACCACTTATAAAACTAGCCCAGTTGCCAGTGTTAACGTAAAAAAACCATTGAAACCTGTAAAGAATTTTTGTGAATTTGAGCCAAACTGTCGACATATTCCGGGAAGCAGAACCTCAACGGATTGAGATAGTGCTTCGGAGAATGGCAGGGTTACATCCGTATTTATACATGAAATTCATTGGTGACACATTTAAGGAGGTGGGATTAAGCGAATCGGGGGAAACCTCTGTGATAGGATAAAAAGTAAAATGATGGACACATACTTAGGAGGGTGCAGGATCAATTGACATGATAATAAAGGAATTTGTAGTATCTGTCCTGGCGCCCAGAACATTTGGTTGTGCCCCAGGGGCTCCAGAAAAAGGAAAGTTACAAGTTACCCAGACATCTCAAGGGAATGTTATCTTAGAGGCAAAAAGGCAAATGGGCTCAGTAAGGATCAAAGTTGATCTTGTCAGTGAAGATACTGGCTTAGAACATAACTGCCCACCATAACTGCTTTTAGTCAAAGTTTAATTTCAGACCATCCTTTGTGGTTATTTTAGGTCTCTAGGCTGCCACGCAGGCCTTCCCTGAGCTTGTCAGGTCAGCGTGTGGCCCCTTTCGTCCACACCAGTATCATGTCACATGTAACAGAATAAGTGAATATAGCAGATGAAGCAGTCTAAATTCTGTTTCCTTAAGTATGATAAATAATTGGGTCAACAATAATTAAACTCACTTCTGAATCAATATTCCACATACATTTATTAAGTGTTTACTGTGTTAGGCATGATTTTGTTGGCTATATTGAAATATATACATACAAATAAGAGAAATTTTTTGCTGTTATAAAGTTCATCTTTTAAGGGTGTGAAAGAAATAGTAATCCAATAACTATAAAAATAACTAAAATTTGATTTTAAGAAGAAAATACAGTAGGGTAAGGGATAGGGAGTTCCAGGGTTGCCTTTAAAGAAAACTGAATGCGTTAATTGTTAATATTTTTTAAAGAAGTGCTCTTATTGATTTCAGAGAGAGAAGAAGAGAGCGAGGGAGAGAGAGAGAGGGAGAGAGAGATAGAAACATCAGTGTTGAGAGAGAATCATGGATCAGCTGCCACCTGCACACCCCCTACTGGGGATGGAGTTGGCAACCCGGGCATCTGCCCTTGACCAGAATCAAATCTGGGACCCTTTGGTCCACAGGCCAATTCTCTATCCATTGAGCCAAACAGACTAGTGCTCCAGAGTTGCTTTTTTAATTTCAAGTATTATGTGGTGCTTTGGTATAATTTTCTTCATGTCTCTTTATTCTTGGGATTTGTTGAGCTTCTTGGATGTATGGGCTTAAAGATTTCAGCAGATTTGGAAAAATCTTAGCCATTATTTAAAGAATTTTTCTGGCCATCCCCTTACTTTGAAAACTTCAATTATATGTATATCAGGCCCCTTTGAAGTTGTCCTGCAGCTCATTGATGTGCTGTTCCAATGTTTTTCAGTCTTTTCTATTTTAATGGCTTTTTCGATAGTTTCTATTGTTATGCCTCAAGTTTACTAATGTTGTTTTTGGCAGGGTCTAATCTGCTCTTCATCCTAACCAATATATATTTTTTACTTAAGACACTGTATTGCTCTACCTAATGTGCTCAGTCTTTCTCTACATCCCTGAATATAAGGAGTACATAATATATAGCATATATATATATATATATATATATATATATATATATATATATATATATATATATATATATGTTTTAATGTCCTTGTCAACTAATTCTAACACCTGTATCTTTCTGAGCCTTTCTATCTTATTATTGGAGCCATTTTTCTGTTTCTTTGCATGTCTGCTAATTTTTATTGGATGCTAGATATTGTCGATTTTACCTGTTGAGTGCTGGGTATTTGCATTTTCTAATAATATTCCTGAGCATTATTCTGGGATGCAGTTATTTGGAACATTTTAATTTTGAGCCTTGTATTTAGCTTCTGTTGCAGGACCAGAGCAGTCTAGGGCTCGGTTGGTCCTACACTGAGGCCTTTTGAGCACTCTGTTGAGTGGGAACAGGAAAATTTTCCAGCCTAGTGTGAGCTGTGAAGACTGTTCCCTTTGCTCATTTCTGGTTGTTGGTTTTTCCCCTGGAGCTCAGGAGTTTCCTTATGAGCAAATGCTGATCAGAACTCAGACCAAGACTTAAGGGAGTCCTACAGACCTCTGGAGTTCTAATTCTATGTGGCTCTAGTAGGAGAGGAAAAAGTTTTCCTTGACCTCTTAGGGTCCCTGGCTGGGCTGAAAAGTAAACTGAGAAATTAACTGGAGAAAAGCATACAAGGTGAGCCAGGACCACCTAGCAAGCATTTCCAGTTTCCTGACCTGTGGAAATTGTAGGAGATAATAATTGTTGGTTGTGAGAAAACCAAGATGGTGGCATAGGTAAACACCTGAAATTGCTGCCTCGCACAACCACTTCAAAACTACAACTAAAAGACAAAACGGACATCATCCAGAACCACAGGAAGGCTGG
The DNA here is from genome assembly GCF_963259705.1 of Myotis daubentonii. Lineage (NCBI taxonomy): Eukaryota > Metazoa > Chordata > Mammalia > Chiroptera > Vespertilionidae > Myotis > Myotis daubentonii. The sequence goes on from NC_081841.1 coordinate 40,604,138, forward strand.
CTGAGTGGAAATTCTACAACTAGAAGGAAAGAGAAAAGCACACTGAGACTCAGAGGAGGTGCGGAAGTAAAGTGCAGAGGTACGGAGGCGCATGTGGAAAGGGCTGGCAACTGAGGACTCGGTTGTCTTTTTCAATTGGGAGGGAGTCTCAAGCTCCTGACTGCTCTGAACTCCAGTTCTGGGCGAGTCTCTGGGGACCCAGACTCATACAGGGAGAAACTGGACTGTCTGGCATCGGGCAGAACTTGAGGGCAGCTTTCTCTCAAAGGTGCTTGCAGTGATTACCGTGGTACCCTGAGACCCAGGGCCTCTTAGAGCAGGACTGAGGATCAGCCATAGCTGTTTGCTCCACCCTGTTGATTCCCTGAGAACCCGCCCTACCCAAGCTGTGTGCAGAAGCTTTTGCATATGAAAGGCCTGGCCCTTTGCAATCTGAAAATTACCTAACAAACTAAAGCTGGGTCAGAGAGACCCAGGACATCCAAAAGAAGACCCAAGACCCCACAGCAGCTTGCATTGCTTCACAGCTGGACCTCATCTGGGCACCTCCAAACCCTAAACAGAGTAGAGGAATCTTCAGATCTCTCCATAGCTCCTGATAGGTAGCCTCAGGCAGAGGCTAAATTAGCACCTCCTTAGAGATCCAAGAGCCAGTGTACCCAGTGGTCAGAGTGGGACCATCCAGATTACAACTCCTCAGATCCATAAGGGACACACTCAGGGGGCAGACTCAGTGAACACCAAAGCCCCACAGAAGCACGTCTTGCCCCATAAGGGTGTCTCCAGCACAGAAGTTCTCCCACCATAGACACAGCTGATTCTCACAGCCTATTGGCCTGGAGGTCAATTCCTCCCAGTGATACCAACAACAATCAAGGTTTAACTACAACAAGGCTGTGTACAAAGCCCACAAAGGGGTGCACCAAGAGTGTCCTCCTCAGGTAATTGGGGAGGCTGAGCAACTGGGCCCTATGGGACACCTAGCACACAAAGCTACTCTATCAACACAGGGAAGCAGCCAAAATGCGGAGACAAAGAAACAGATCACAAATGACAGAAATGGAGGAAAGCAAACTACTGGATATAGAGTTCAAAACCACAGTTATAAGGTTTTTCAAGAATTTTCTAGAAACCACCAATAAATTTAGTGAGACCCTCAAGAAGTCTAGTGAGACCCTCGAGGATATGAAAAAGGACCAACTAGAAATTAAGAATACATGGACTGAAATAAAGAATATTATACAGAGTTCCAAAGGCAGACTAGAGGATCGCAAGAATCAAGTCAAAGATTTGAAATACAAAGAAGCAAAAAACACCCAACCGGAAAAACAAAAAGAAAAAAGAATCCAAAAATATGAAGATAGTGTAAGGAGCCTCTGGGACAACTTCAAGTGTACCAACATCTGAATTTTGGGGGTGCCAGAAGAAGAGAGAGCAAGATATTGAAAACCTCTTTGAAGAAATAATGACAGAAAACTTCCCCCACCTGGTGAAAGAAATAGACTTACAAGTCCAGAAGTGCAGAGAACCCCAAACAAAAGGAATCCAAAGAGGACCACACCAAGACACATCATAATTAAAATTCCAAGAGCAAAAGACAAAGAGAGAATCTTAAAAGCAGCAAGAGAAAAACAGTCAGTTACCTACAAGGGAGTACCCATATGATTGTCAGTTGATTTCTCAACAGAAACTATGCAGGCCAGAAGGGAGTGGCAAGAAATATTCAAAGTGATGAATACCAAGAACCTACAACCAAGATTACTTTACCCACAAAGCTATCATTCAGAATTGAAGGTCAGATAAAGAGCTTCACAGATAAGAAAAAGCTAAAGGAGTTCATCACCACTAAACCAGTATTATATGAAATGCTGAAAGGTATTCTTTAAGAAGAGGAGGAAGAAGAAAAAGATAAAGATAAAAATTATGAACAACAAATACACATCTATCAACAAGTGAATCTAAAAATCAAGTGAATAAATAATCTGATGAACAGAATAAACTGGTGAATATAATAGAATCAGGGGCATAGAAAGGGAGTGGACTGACTATTCTCGGGGCAGGGGGGAAGGAGTGTGGGTGGTGCAGGAAGAGACTGGACAAAAATCGTACACCTATGGATGAGGACAGGGGTGGGGAGTGAGGGCAGAGGGTGGGGTGGGAACTGGGTGGAGGGGAGCTATGGTGGTAAAAAAGAGGAACAACTGTAATAATCTGAACAATAAAGATTTAATTTAAAATAAATAAATAAATAAAATATGAAAAAAATAATTGTTGGTTGTTATTTTAAGTTGCTAAGTTTTGGAATAATTTTTTATGCAGCAGTAGATAACTATTACATATTTTGGTATCTAAGTCTAGAGTGCTGTCATAACAAAACTTAAAAATGTGGGAGTGGCTTTGGGGCCTGGCAGGGGGCAGAAACTGGAAGGATTTTGAGGAGAGTGTAAGTGAAAGCCTAAGGTGTCCTGAGGAGACTGTTAGTAGAAGCCTGCTGGCCTTTCAGAAAGTTGCCAGTGAGAACTTAAAGAAAATTTGAGGAAAATGCTTTTGAAAACTGGATGCAAGGATCCTTGAGGAGTGGCAGAAAGTTTAACAACATTGTCATCTGAGATAATATAGAAAGTATAAAATATACCTAACAAATTAGGCCATCTAGTTAAGAAGATGTCCAGGCTAAGTGTGAAGAGATATATAAGATATATATATACACACACACACACACACACACACACACACACACACACACACACACACACACTAGTGGCCCGGCTGCATGAAATTCACTCATGGGAGGGAGTCCCCTCAGCCTAGCCTGTACCCTCTCCAATCTGGGACCCCCCGGGGGATGTCTGACTGCCGGTTTAGGCCCGATCCCTGCCAGCCTGGTCGTCCCCAACTGCCACCCCCCACCAGCCTAGTTGCCCCTCACTGCCCTCCTTGCTGGCCTGGTTGCCCCCAAATGCACCCTCCCGCCAGCCTGGTCACCTCTTACTGCCTCCCCTGCTAGCCTGGTCGTATGTACGTAGAGTTCGGGAAGTATGTCTCAGCGCTGCGGCTGATGCAATGGTGTGAGCACACTCCACCATGACATACTTCCTCGGCACACCAGGAAGTAGCAATGCCCGCCTGAACAAACTCCTAGAGCCACATGCACAGTACCCCAGCCTTTCAGCCATTGGTCGCCTGTATTTACGTGTCTTCCTCTGATTGGTCCCCTCATGCTATATATACCCCTGTAGTTCCACAATAAAACGGATCTGCGTCACTGAACCTGGTCTCCGGAGTCGTGCATGCAGACGCCCTAGTGCGTTGAGGCTCCATCATCCTCACCCCTGAGGGACCCCCTGCTTCAGTTGTAGGCAGTCATCTTGTGAGGGCTAACTTGCATATTACCTCTTTATTATATAGTATAGAGAGAGAGAGAGAGAGGCGAAACATGACCTGTTGTGATCCATGGATCTTGGGTGGGGGCTGGGCTAAAAGACATAAGCTTGGCTCTCCTGGGTTAGAGGGAGAGAGAAGTAGGAGGACTTCATATCTATTAGGTGCTTCCTTGTCTATCTAGGAGTGGAGGAGAGGGGAGGTGGTAAGTCTGTCATCATTTGGTCAATGAGATTCAGCTCTCCCTAGAAGCTTTGGGAATATCAAGACAGTGTGTGTGTGTGTGTGTGTGTGTGTGTGTTTGTTGAATAGAGGCCATTTCTCAGTGATCTAATTCAAGCTGTGGTTTTTCAGATTTTAATACAAGTTTTGGGTTTATGTAATTTTGAAAAGAGAAATGTGGTTCTATTCTGGCCCATCTCCCTTTATGCCCATTGACAAAATTGATTTTCCTGGGTGTAGCAGAGCTTTGCTTATGGATAAACTAATCTATATATATAAAAGCCTAATATGCAACGTGTCCTCTCGGGAGTTTGACTGACTGTGGGTTTGATTGCTCGCTATGCACTGACCACCAGGGGGTGGCGCAGAATGAAGGAAGGCCCCAGCTGGCAGCCGGCAGTCACTAGGGACCCTACCCATGCACGAATTTCATGCACTGGGCCTCTAGTTCTTAAATATTTATGATGTTGCATTTCATTGTGTTCTTTATGTTTTGGAAAATACTACATTTTCAGAATGAAGTGTGTCCTGGAAACTGTCTATATGCACTGGCTATTTATAGTGGCAAAGTTCAGAGGAGGTTTAACTCATGACCTTTTAATTCCCAGCAGGTATTTTCTGGTTATTTATACAGGATGGAGGTATTAAAAATAATCTCTTTCTCACCTGCCAATATAACTGAGGTACTGAAATCACCTAATAGTTTATAATTATCCCCCTTTATGCTAACTGAGGCTTCAATTTAATGTGATCTTGGGACCACTGATTATCACAGGAGATGTTAGAGTGCAAAACATCAACATAAGGGTCTTAGTTTCTTTCTCTGTGCAGGCCACTGGTTCTGATTTTGAAGTTTTCTCAAACTTTTTCTCCCACAGAGTCCATATTCTAAGCCGAGGGTATGTTTATCACACATACATACAGGAAATTAAGAAAACAACAATAATAGACTAGCTTGTTGTATCTCGCTGATAAACTTCCCAATAAAAGGCTGAAACAAATGGGTCACTGACCCCATTCTGACAATTATGTGAGTGAGGGTCCTGCCTCTGAGCTCTGTCTCTGTAGCTGCCTTTTGTAGGCTAGGTATTGAGAATTGTTCACACCAAGGTTAATACATGAAAATAATTCTTGAATAAAAAAATTGAGTGGGCAGGAAATTAATATGCACCTTGATTTTTATTCAGGCCCTTGGTGTCTTGGAAATTAATGTGAACATTAAGCAAGAAGAAACTATTCCCCAGCAGGTGCTTTGTGAAAAGGTTGTGCCATATCAAATGGCATAGGTAATAGATACTGCATAAATTTAAGATGCAATTGAGGGTCGGATCTCACTGGGAAATGAAAATGCCTGGATGACAAAATGATGTGACTACATTAAGCATTTTAAATACTTCATTTTTACCAACTGCAGCATGCCAGATGTTCATGTCTCCTCAACTGCTATTGGCTGCCACTACTTTCTAATGGTGATTTCACATAGAAGATTAGTGTGTTTTCCAGTAAGCATCCAATCCGATAAATAAAAGCATGGATGAGCAGCAAATCCAAATGGAAAAAGTAATACAAATAAATTAAGTGGCAAAACCATCTCTATCCCTGCCAATAACTGGAACTTCTAGTCAAAGTTGTAGTTACCTTATCTGGACTACTTAATCTAGAATTTTGATAAAGTACCGTAGTTCTAAAATTTTTACTGATAAACTTAATGTTTGAATGTATATGTTATGAAAACATAAATATAGATCTGTTACGGGCATAATTGTATCCATCAAATTTATATGTTGAAGTCCTAACCCTAGTTACCTCAGAATGTGACTATATGTGAAGGTAGGGTCTTTAAAGAGGTAAAATGGGATCATTAGGTGAGCTCTAATCCAATATGATTGGTTTCCTCATAAGGAGATTAAGACATAGACATGCACAGAGGGAAGATCACATGAGGTTATAGGGAGAAGACAGCTATCTGGAAACTAACGAGCGAGGTGACAGAAGAAACAATCCTGTCAACACCTTGACCGTGAACATCTAGCCGCCAGAACTGTGTGGGAATAAATTTCGATTGGTTAAGCCAGACACTTTGTGGTACTTATTTATGGTAGCCTACCAAACTAATACAAGGTCTCAAATGGCTGTTTTGAGAGAGAATGGGAGAATCTAGGAAAACTAATGTTTATTATCTCTGGAGAGGTATACCTTTTCCTTTTGGAGGAGGTGGTTGGACATGAGGGAGAGTATAGTTGAGAGCAGAGTTCTCAAATTTTAGTCAACAGTGTCATGATCTATCATCCGTCATTCCCCTTATTCTGAAGATATCTGGTTGTAAATAAGATATGAAAGATCAACATATAAAGAAATATATAAGCACAAAGCAATATATAAGTATAAAGAAAATAATTGCAAAACAATAATATATGATAATTCCATTAATATGTAAATCCAGGTTTCTGCTGGTGCCTATGTCTAGACACTGGAAAAGTGTCCCCAAGGGGTAATATTAAGGAAGAAGATCTTATCTGTTGAATAAAGTCAAACATGTACTTGTTAAGTTAAAATTATTTTGAAAAGAAAATGTTTGGATTTCACTTATTTTTAACTTGTCTTTAGAAAATTTAAAGCACTAACTTTTAAAATGGTGTATTAAAAGGAGAAATTCCAGGTAAGACCTGGCAGACACTTTCTGTGGTAGAGATGTTTAATGTCTTACTTCTGGCTAATATTTTTAACTAGTGGCCCGGTGCATGAAATTCATGCACGGGGGAGGGGGTGTTCCTCAGCCCGGCCTGCACCCTCTCCAATCTGGGACTCCTCAAAGGATGTCTTACTGCTGGTTTACAGGGACTGGGCCTAAACTGGCAGTCGGACATCCCTCTCGAAATCCGGGACTGCTGGCTCCTAACTGCTCACCTGCCTGCCTGCCTGCCTGATTGCCCCTAACCACTCTGCCTGCCAGCCTGCTTGCCCCCAACTGCCCCCTGCCGCCGGTCTGCTTGCTCCCAAATGCGCCCCCCCCCCCCGCCAGCCTGATCACCCCCAACTGCCCCCCACCCCGGCTGGCCTGCTTGCCCCCACCTTTCCTCCACACTGGCCTGCTCGCTCCCAACTGCCCCCCCTGCTGTCCTGATCACCTCCAACTGACCCCCACTGATGGCCTCCTTGCCCCCAACTGGCCCCCCTGCTGGTCTGCTTACCCCCAACAGTCCCGCCCCCCACCAGCCTGATCACCCACAACTTCCCTCCCCTCTTGGCCTCTAACCGCCTCTACGTCGGCCCCGCCACCATGGCTTTGTCCAGAAGAATGTCCGGAAGGTCTCCCAGTCTAATTAGCATATTACCCTTTTATTAGTATACATAGAGGCCTGGTGCATGGGTGGGGGCCGGCTGGTTTGCCCTGAAGGGTGTCCCGGATCAGGGTAGGGGTTCCCTTGGGGAGTGGGGTGGCCTAGGTGAGGGGCCTGTGGTGGTTTCCAGGCAGGCCACACCCCCATGGGGTGAGGGTCCCCACTGGAGGTGTCGTGGCCAGCCATGGTGAGGGGCTGAGGGCTGTTTTCAAGCTGGCCATACCACCTTCAGGGTGGGGGTCCCTGCTGGGGTGCCTGGCCAGCCTGGGAGAGGGGCTGAGGGCTGTGTGCAGGCTGGCCAAGCCCCCCCCCCCCCCAGTCGGGACCCTCACCCATGAGGGTGTGGCTAGCCTGGGTGAGGGGCTGAGGGCTGTTTGCAGGCTGGCCACACCCCCTTCAGGATGGGGGGTCCAGCTGGGTGCCTGGCCAGCCTTGGTGAGGGGCTCATGGATGTTTGCAGGCTGGCCAAGCCCCCCCCAGCAGGGACCCTCACCCTATGAGGGTGTGACAAGCCTGGGTGAGGGGCTGAGGGCTGTTTTCAGGCTGGCCACACCCCCTTCAGGGTGGGGTCCCCGCTGTGGTGCCTGGCCAGCCTGGGTGAGTGGCTGATGGCTGTTTGCCAGCTGGCCATGGCCCCGGGCAACCCAGGCTCCCAGACCCTCCTTGAGCGGAGGCCACAGCTGCTAGAAGCAGGTATCTGGGATTTGTCTTCTATAATTGAAACTTTGTAGACTTGAGTGGAGCCCACAGCCAGCCAGGGCAGGCAGGAAGCTTGGCTTCCTCCATCGTCCGGGGCAACCCAAGCCTCCTGTTCGCTCCAGCTCCGTGGCCTCCTCCATCTTGGTTGGGTTTATTTGCATACTCGCTCCTGATTGGCTGGTGGGCGTGGCTTGTGGGTGTAGCGAAGGTATGGTCAATTTGCATGTTACTCTTTTATTAGATAAGACTAGAGGCCGGGTCCACAAAAATTTGTGCATTTGGGGGGGGGGGGTAGGGGGGGTCCCTCAGCCCAGCTTGTGCCCTCTCGCAGTCTGGGACCCCTCGGGAGATAACGACTTGCTCGCTTAGGCCTGCTCCCAGGTGGCAGAGGGCGGGCCCAATCCCTAGGTGCAGCCGCTGGTCTGGCTCAGAGCAGGGTCTATTGGGGAGTTGGGGCACAGCCCCCTGTCTTGCACAGAGCAGGGCAGATTGGGAGGTTGCGATGCCACCCTCAGTCACTCACAGAGCAGGGCCCATCAGGGGGTTGGGGAGCTCCCCCTGTCACGCACAGAGCAGGGCCAAACAGGGGGTTGAGGAGCTCCCCCCTGTCACTCACAGAGTAGGGCTGATAGGGGAGTTGGGGCACCACCCCCTGTCACACACAGAGCAGGGCGGATCAGGGGGTTGGGGCGCCGCACCCTGTCACACTAAGGGCAGGGATGATGGGGAGGTTATGGCTCTACCCCATCACACACAGAGCAGGGCCGATCAGGGGGTTGGGGAGCTCCCCCCTATCAGGCACAGTGCAGCGCTGATCAGGGGGTTGGGGTGCCTTCCCCTGTCATGAACAGAGCAGGGCAGATAGGGAGGTTGTGGCCCCACCCCCTGTCACACACAGAGCCGCAGGGCAATCAGGGGGTTTGGGCGCTGCCCTGTGTTATGCTGATCCTGGTGCCCGGAGGCCTCACGGCTCTGCTGATCCCGGTGCTGGGAGGCATATTACCCTTTTACTATATAGGATAGAGGCCTGGTGCATGGGTGGGGGGCGGCTGGTTTGCCCTGAAGGGTGTCCTGGATCATGGTGGGGGGTCCCACTTGGGTGCCTGGCCAGCCTGGGTGAGGGGCTGATGGTTGTTTGCAGCTGGTCACACCCACTTCAGGGTGGGGGTCCCCCCTGGGGTGCCTGGCCATTCTGGGTGAGGGGCTGAGGGCTGTTTTCAGGCTGGCGGGTGACTGAAGCTCCCAACTGCTCCTTTTTTTCTTTTTTTTTTTTATTCTGGGCCAGCGTTAGCTCTGAGGCTTGGCTCCAGCTCTTAGGCCTCGGCTGCTGAAAGCAGGTATCTGGTTTGTTTTGGTTCTATAATCGAAACACTGTTTCAACTCCAGCTCTGAGATCCCGGCTGGCTGAAAGCAGGTTTCTGGGGTTTTGTTTAGCTTCTATATTTGTAACAATGTTTCAAACTGCAAGCTCAGAGGCCAGCAGCGGCAGGCGGGGAACATTGGAGTCCTCCGTCACTGAAGCAAGCAAGCCTCATGTTCGCTTCAAGCTGCCTGGCTGCAGGCCGCCATCTTGGCTGGCAGGTAATTTGCATATTGCCCTGATTAGCCAATGGGAAGGGTAGCAGAGGTACAGCTAATTACCATGTTTCTCTTTTATTAGATAGGATATGCATTTCAACATTGGGGGAAAATCTGGTGTTAAATCAAGCTTACATTGCTATCTTCTTTTTTAAAAAATATGTTTTCATTGATTTTTAGAGAGAGATAAAGGGATAAGGGGAGAGGGAGAGAGAGAGGGAGAGAGAGAGAGAGAGAGAGAGAGAGAGAGAGAGAGAGAGAGAGAAACATCAATATGAAAGAAAAACTTTGATCAGTTGCCTCCTATATGCACCCTACTGCGGGTCGTACCTTCAACCTGAGTATGTGCCCTGACTGGGAATCAAACTGGTGACCATTTGGTGCATGGGACCATGCTCAATCAACTGAGCCACACCAGCCAGGGCATTGCTATATCTTCTTTTAAATTGAATAATTATTATAGGTCAGGCACTATTATAGACACTATAACACAGTAGAGAATAAGACAGATAAGGCCCCTAACTTAGAGCTTATATTCTAGTGGTGGTGTTGATAGTGAGATATATAATAATCAATCAGTACATAAAGATGATCTACCATGATTTCTATGCACAGAATCCCGGTATAAGAATCACCAGAAGAGAGTGGCATTTTTAAAGATATAAGCACTAGCAGAATGCTGAACTTATGATGGTTTCCAATATGATATTAGGCAAATTATTTTCCTGTAACTCAAAATCCCTTTCTGGGAACAATTCATTTTCCATTCATTTTAATCTTAAGATGGGCAATCATTGGGGCCTTTAATTCTTTAATTTGTATCCTGGCAGTGGAGACCAGTTAGAGCCTATATTAAATGATTGTTGACAGACTACAGGGTACTTAATTTTTCTATTTACTTTATCTTTAATAATCACATCTGGAGTTTTTCTTAAAAGAATGTCTATGCCCAGTGGAAAGTGTTGAACAGTTAAGTGTAAAATAGTTAAAATTATGTTGTGTGTATATTTTTAGAACAAAACCTATAGAATTCGTTGCCGTTGCTCATTACATTTTCACAAGGCACACATTCATGAGTGCCTCATAAAATAAAAGCAAGCATAATTATGACAAGAACTGGAATCTATTGAGTAACTTGCCATGTGCCAGGCACTGTTTCTAAGCACTTCTGTGTATTGGTTGTTGAATCTTCACAACTACCATAGGAGGTAGGCATCAGTCTGAATTTTATTTCACAGACAAGCAAAGTGAGGCCCAGAGATATTAAGTTGCCGGGAGCCGGTCCATGCTTGCTGTTTCAAGGGACCTGGCATATATGGCATACTGTTCTTAATATGTTTGCTCACCTTCTTGGCACTATGTGTTTTAACCAAGGTCTCTGAGAAAGGTTGTTTTCCCCAGGTAGGGATTTTCCCCTGAAGTTAGGGAGGGAATAAAACCCCTCAACTAAGTGCCAGGTGGGTAATTAATCCCTTTAACTACGAACAATCATGCTTAAACTACATAATCTTTTCTCCCTGGAATGGAGATAAGAAACGCCCTAACCTTTGTAATAGAGATTGATAGGATTGAATCAACTGGTATAAATACAGTTGTAACAAGACAGAAACACTCAGAACTTAGAACAGAATCAAGAAGACAGAACCTACACGGAGCCTAGAGACAGAAGAACTTCGCTGGAGAGAGCATGCCGGAGGATCCTGGAGAGGGACTGGCTTTGGAGCCTAGAGACAGAGCCTAGCGGGAGAACATGGTAAGGGATCCTGGACTGAACCTGACTACAGAGATTGGCAGGAGAACCTGACTGGAACCTGGACACTGAACCTGACTGGAGAACCTGGACCGAACCTGGCTGGAGACCCTGACAAGAGAACCTGGCTATGATGAGCACCTGAACACTGCCTCCATGTCCTTCCTTCTTCGCCGACTCCGTCTACACCTTTGGGAACCCCTGGACCCGCTGGGGCTGAACCCCGGCATTAAGTAAGATTTTTATATATTAGAAAATTTACATAATGACATTTCTCATGTTACTTCCTCAAGCTGATCAACCATCCTGGTTTGCCTGGGTCAGTTCTGGTTTTAGCACTGAAAACCCTAAGTCTCAGGTAAACCAAGACAGCTGGCAACTTGAATATTTTCACTAAATATTTAAATCCTGCATCAGCTATTGTCAGAGGAAGTTCATTTCACTTGTTTTTTTTAAAAAATATATTTTATTGATTTTTTACAGAGAGGAAGGGAGAGAGATAGAGAGTTAGAAACATCGATGAGAGAGAAACATCGATCAGCTGCCTCCTGCACATCTCCTACTGGGGATATGCCCGCAACCCAGGTACATGCCCTTGACCGGAATTGAACCTGGGACCTTTCAGTCCGCAGGCCGACACTCTATCCACTGAGCCAAACCGGTTTTGGCTTCATTTCACTTGTTTTAACAAACTGCTGTTCGTTTGTCTTTCAGAGAAGAAGTCCCTAATCCAAGCTCTACTTCCCCTCTCTGAGGTATTGTTTTAAAATACTTTGAAGGTTTTTCAAAAATCTGATAGTTATTTTGCTATTACATCTAACCTCACTTCATCTATTTTCCAGTTTATTTACAGTGACTGTTTATAACTGATGCTAACTTTGGCATAAAATGTTTAAGCAGGAACCTCTGAAAGACACTTCTCTGGGGCATGAGGGTGTGAGCTGAGTCAGGCCAGGTGAGTCAGTGTTGAAGAGTGGGGCAAAGGAAATGGCCTGAGGGCCAGAGTGGATGGAAAGTCAGGACCTGACATACATGTTATTGTTTTCACACAAGTCTGCTGACGACCACGGGTTCATTTCTGGAAACCTGGCTAGGAATGCTTCTGAGATTCTAATCTGGAAATTCCAGACAGTGTCTCAGACATGGCAGGACTACATTGAAGCTACAAGTCTAAACCTGAAATGTGGAATACATTGATTGCTAGACAATGTATCAGTAATGGAATTCTAGGTTCAGTGCCCGGCCCCTAAGTTCTATTTTGTGCTCCTTCCTTATGGTTTTTTAAGTACCTGTAAGTTTCCTGCAGTGCCCTGTTGGCACACAACTTCATACTGAAAAACTTATAGTGAGTCCCTATCTCCTCACCATTCTCCTATGGTCCTACTAAAATTTAGTATTTTCAGCCAGATTTACTTTTTTTTTCCAGCTGTGCTAATTGTTGAGCTTTAAGCCATTGAATAGATCACAAAGGTGAATGTGATTGCGGAGGAAGAGGGCCAAGATAGTGCATGATCAACCAGTTTTTCATGATAACCATTCCAATATAATTAGATCAACATTTTTTATTTGCTCTATAATAGAAATGTATTATGAGGGACATAATCTATGAGATGTTCCAAGAAAAAAAGAGACTAATATTCAAATAAAGGTTGTGAAATCTGCATCCTACTATATTTATCCTCAATAAAAGTGTAGATATAATTGTAAGTATTGCCATTGATTCAGTAACTTTGGATAAAAATTTATACATTAAATATTCACATCAGTTATAAGTCAAATTCTTAATTTCAAAAACATTACAAGGTGAATAAAAGTACACTATAGCATTGAGAATATATTAAAAATTCTTTTTCTCAGAGAGCCAAAATCAAATTAGCATATTAAATGCCTTGAGAAGCCTCACAATAATAAAAGCTTGTTATTTTTGTTTTACTCTGGGTTATCCAAAATTACTTGACCACAAATGTCGTTTTTTTCATGTATCATTTACTCATGTATTGTGACTCCAATGATCACACTACAAGTAATGCTGCCTTATCATTTTGCTGTTGTTTAATAATGAACCCCCAGTATTTCATTCAGAGGTGTTTTAAAGAACCTTTTTAGGAATATCTTGAATTTTTCCTGATCAGACTTCCCACTAGATGGTAGTGTTACAACAGCAAAATCCTTCACACCAATGGCCTAGCAGCTCCAATTCATTCCACGGGCATTGCCTGCTTTTAGTGAGATAATTGTCTAATGCTACATAGTCTAGTGACTTCGCGAAACAAAGATTCAGATTCTTTACTCCCAGGCCAATGCTCTTTCCATGTACACAGCATATGCCCTTAAGAAAGCAAGTGCCTCTCTTTTTAACCAAGAGTCTTTGAAATGCTATCTAATTACAAATTTGTAAAATTTTCTAAGGAGCTATGCAAGAAAGCAAATCTCTTCAGGAGAAGGCAAAACTGACAGCACAAATGGTACATGAAATCTTATGAGAATTTTTCATGGGTTCCCAGACCCCAGAGAGGTGAGAGATAGATACAGTCGATTCTAGAAACAGTTCAGCTCAGGAAAAACTTGCAGGGCAAACCCACAGCAGTCCTAGCACATATGATTCATACGTATACTCCAGGTCAGAGTGTACATCAGCCTGGAGATCTGTCTTATGACACTGAAGCTGCTTGAAAGGCTGGTATATGTTGTAATAAGAAGTGACCTTAAGGATGAGCTTAAGGGCTTTATTTTACAAATGAGGCTGCTGAGGTTAAGGGAAAACAAGTCATTTGTCAGGAATATTTCTAGCACACACATGAGCCAAGTAAAATCTAAGGAGACCTGTTTAGAGGACATTATTCTGGCTCTCATCATTTCCAGGACCTCTGATATAAATCTTTCTCCCAATTTTAGGATTAGTAACTCTGAGTCTCCTTGCCTATCCAAAACTTGTTGCTACCATGACCCCTTATTATGAGCAGAAATCTGATTCACAAGACCCTAGTTCTTCTATCATATAATGGAATCATCTCAGCATCCCCATAGCCTAGCATGCTGCCTAGCACATGGTAATCTCCGATGTATGCATGCAGCTATTCTGACCCATCCACTCATCACCACTCAGTCAAATAGTAGGGGAATAATGTGATAAAGACTTCAGAGCCCTCCTTCACTTTTGGTAACATCTACTTTTAACAATAACTTTTTGTAAACAACATTGCCTCTCTTCTTGCCTTTCTCACATAGTTTCTGTATTATGATCTTATATTATAAACTCTTTCCCCACCTTGATATTTACAGACTTTTTTTGTATTTTCACCTAGTACTCCTTACTATTCATATTTAAATCTTTAATCATTCTAGCATATATTTTTGCATAAGATTAGATAATTTCCTGATAGGACTTATTAACTTATCTATCCTTTCCCCACTGATTTGAGGTATCATATTTGTCATCATTTTTATATAAATTGTATATGTAACAAAATAATATAATTCATCATTGTATAAAATAATAAAATATGTAACTTTTATATGCTATACATAATAAAAATATAAAGTGTATATTTTAATACATAATAAAGAAAATATATAGTCTGTTTCTATAATTTTATTATAGTTTATCAATTTATCTATTTATATGACTTTTTTTATTATGAAAAGGATAGTATATATTACTTTTTTCCTTTGGATCAAATGAGTAACATATTTAATAAATATTGTCAGTATTGAATATAGGGATGTTTAGCTAAGTGAACAATATAATCAGTCCCAATAATATATGAATTGACATACATATAGGGAGGCAGTTTTTATCATTATAAGAGCTAGGGGATTATGGGAGATGAGCAAGGAGCATAGGTTATAAGATCCCTGACCTTAGCAGAGGTGTGCACATATTCCTCATCTACTCGTACAGACATCTCAGGTAGGTCTTGCTTGTGTTTGAGAAACAGCCATTGAGAATGATTGCGTAGAACACATTATCTTCTTTACTGGAGACATAATCATTAAATATTTAAGGGCAGTTGAAGGCAGGATCAGATCATCCTGAGGAGCAAGATCACAATGTCCTCATTCTCAAGTTTCTGAAAATGAGGATGATAGTAAATTGTGTGAGTTTATTATGAGGATTAAATGAAATACCAAAATGTTTTCCAGCCCAAATTAGATGATTAATGATATTATCTTCCCTAAAAGACACTCTATGAGATCCTTGTGAGCAATAGAGACTTTAATAAGAATATAAAAAAGAAAAAATTGCTCAAATATGGAGCTGATCAGTCTCTTTTACTGATTTGATGAAATAACTAGATGAACCAAAAGTGAATATTAGAGCTAAGTGTTTTGAAATATGAAATGTTATTTTTCCTCTGTAATGCTAACAAGGAATATCTGCCTAATATTGCACAATTCACATGAAAGTTCATGTGCTTTGACAATCTGTGTAGAAAAACCTTTTTTTTTTGTTTTTGTTTTTTTGAGGAGGGAGGGTCATATATACCTTTGTTAATTACTTCTGTAGGTTAGGTCAAATGTAAAGTTCTTTAATTTGGAGGTATCCTGTAGGGCTTTAGCAATTAATGAGAAAATTATTAATAGGTTAAGCTAGGACATATTTGATCTGTGTCATTGAGAAGGAACTGTCAAAGGTCCTATCTCTGTATGTCTGAAAACTATAGGTTAGAACGTTTTTACTCGGCCAAACAGTTTTAGTATCAAGTCAAGAGTTTACGAATTTCGGAGAGAAACCAAGATGGCGGCATAGGTAAATACCTGAAATTGCTGCCTCGAACAACCACTTCAGAGATATAACTAAAGGACAGAACAGACATCATCCAGAACCACAGGAAGGCTGGCTGAGTGGAAATTCTACAACTAGGAGGAAAGAGAATATCATACCCAGACTCAGAGGAGGCACAGTGCTGAAGTGAAATACTCAGGTGCGGAGTGCCGGCACGGAGCGGGCTGGCGGCAGAGGGCACGGTTGTTGTTTTCAATCGGGAGGGAGTTTCAGACTCTGAGCTCCAGATCCGGGTGAGTCTCTGGGGACCCAGACTCAAACAGGAAAAGCGGGACTGTCTGGCTTCGGTCGGAACTCGAAGCCGAGGTTTGCA
The DNA here is from genome assembly GCF_963259705.1 of Myotis daubentonii. NCBI lineage: Eukaryota > Metazoa > Chordata > Mammalia > Chiroptera > Vespertilionidae > Myotis > Myotis daubentonii. The sequence goes on from NC_081841.1 coordinate 40,620,208, forward strand.
GCAGTTGCTGGGACTCTGAGAGGCAGAGCCCCTAGGGACGGAACTGAGAGCAGCCATAACTGCTCGCTCAGGCCCGCCCTGTAGATCCCCAGGGACCGCCCCGCCCAAGCCCTGCACAGAGCCATTTGCTGGATAGCCTCAGGCAAAGGCTAGATTAGCACCGCCCTAAAGATCCAGCACAGAAGCTTTCCCACTGCAGACACAGCGGACTCTCATAGCCAGTTAGCCTGAAGGTCAAATCACCCCCACTATTGCCGACAACAATCAAGGCTTAACTACAACAAGACTGCGCACAAAGACCACTAGGGGGTGCACCAAGAAAGCATAAAACATGCGGAGACAAAGAAACAGGACAAAATTGTCCATGGAGGATATAGAGTTCAGAACCACACTTTTAAGGTCTCTCAAGAACTGTCTAGAAGCCGCCGATAAATGTAGTGAGGACTAGTTACTAGCTCGCTTGAGGACATGTACGCCATGCTGAATCTGCCTGGCCATATAGGAGGGTGAGATCTCTTTCTGTCTGCAATTTCTTAGTCGAGTGACTGTGATAACAGTCACATGCTTATTTGATACTAAAACTGTTTTCTTTCTCTTCTACCTTTGTGGACAGGTTATCTGAGTTGGCAGGAGAGTTTGTTTTTAATTATATTTTCCCAACACATAATAAATAGTAGTGAGAGAGAGGGATGGAATAGGAGAACAAAATTGTCTGGACTGGGACAGGAGTTTTTAGGTGGTCTTGAAGAGAGAAATAGGCTCAAAAGGCACTGAAGTGAGAGCAAGGCTGGGAGAAGAAAAAGAGAATTTTCAACAAATTAGGCACTATGTCCATTTTCCTTCATAGTGTTCAAAAACTAGAAATAAAGGACTTGGGCTAAAAATTGAAATTACCGTTGGCTACTTGGATCATAATTAATCAATTTCATTGGGTTAAAAATTGAAATTACTTTGGCTATCTTGTTCTTTTGGCTACAATATCACTCTGGGCCTAAACAAAACAGGCAATAGGTTTATAGCAGTACAAAGAAATAAAGATTTATGGTTTTGAAATCTTATCTTCCTTCAGTTACATTCAGGCAACACACATGCCTCAATCAATTTAGCATACCCCAACTAGATTTACCTTTCAAAACACTTGAACAAACATATCAATAGAAAAATGGGTAAAGGGTAAATAAGCAATTTCAAAATTTATATTGAGAGTACATGTATGCAATTGTTGAAATGCCCTAAAAATTAAGAAAATGCAATTTAAGATGACTGTGATATACCAATTTTCACTTGACAAAGATATAAAATGATATTTTCAGTTTATATAAAGGTGTGGGAAAAGGGGAATTCTCAGAATTTACCCTTTTTTGATTCTTCATATTTCAAATCTTTGACTTGATTCTTGTGATCCTCTAGTCTGCTGTTGGATCTCTGTATATTATTCTTTATTTCAGTCAGTGTATGCTTAATTTCTAGTTGGTCCTTTTTCATATCCTCGAGGGTCTCACTAGATTTCTTGAGGGTCTCACTAAATTTATCATTGGTTTCTAGAAAATTCTTGAAAAACCTTATAACTGTGGTTTTGAAATCTATATCCAGTAGTTTGCTTTCCTCCATTTCTGTCATTTGTGATCTGTTTCTTTGTCTCTGCATTTTGGCTGCTTCCCTGTGTTGATAGAGTGGCTTTGTGTGCTAGGTGTCCTATAGGGCCCAGTGGCTCAGCCTCCCCAATTACCTGAGGTGGACACTCTTGGTGCACCCCTTTGTGGGCTTTGTGCACAGTCTTGTAGTTAAGCCTTGATTGTTGTAGGTATCACTGGGAGGAATTGACCTCTAGGCGAATTGGCTGTGAGAATCAGCTGTGTCTATGGTGGGAGAACTTCTGTGCTGGAGACACCCTTATAGGGCATGACTTGCTTCAGTGGGGCTTTGGTGTTCACTGAGTTTGCCCCCTGAGTGTGTCCCTTATGGATCTGAGGAGTTGTAATCTGGATGGTTCCACTCTGACCACTGGGTACACTGGCTCTTGGATCTAAAGAGGTGCTAATTTAGCCTCTGCCTGAGGCTACCCAGCAGGGGCTATGGAGAGATCTGCAGATTCCTCTTCTTTGTTTGGGATTTGGAGGTGCCCAGATGAGGCCCAGCTGTGAAGCAATTCAAGCTGTTGTGGGGCCTTGGGCCTTCTTTTGCATGTTCTGGGTCTCTCTGACCTAGCTGCAGTTTGTTAGGTAATTTTAGATTGCAAAGGGCCAGACCATTCATATGCAAAAGCTTCTGCACACAGCTTGGGTGGGGTGGGGTCTCAAGGAATCAACAGGGCAGAGCAAACAGCTATGGCTGATCCTCAGCCCTGCCCTAAGAGGCCTCTATACCTCTGCACTTTACTTCCGCACCTCCTCTGAGTCTCAGTGTGCTTTTCTCTTTCCTTCTAGTTGTAGAATTTCTACTCAGCCAGCCTTCCTGTGGTTCTGGATGATGTCCGTTTTATCTTTTAGTTGTAGTTTTGAAGTGGTTGTGCGAGGCAGCAATTTCAGGTATTTACCTATGCCGCCATCTTGGTTTCTCTCCTGGTCTCGGGTTTTAGCCAGCCCTCCTCCATGTTTCCCAAAGTAGTTATTCAGCCTCTGCCTTAGCATCTGTGTTGATTCAATAGACTAAAAGTTTGGCAAGACTTTCTTACTGAAATAATTAGATTTCAGTAGGGTCTTTTATGCATGTCTGTGACTTACAAATTTATATTTCTCTGTTTTACTTTTAGAGTACTTTGAATTTTGTTTCTGCTCATAAATCTTGCTATGGTGCTAACACCTGATAGCACAAAGGACATTATTAGGAGAATAAAAAAGATTGATGCATCCTACTCCAACCTGTAGGTGAATTGTTGCTTTAATGTGATTGTTCTGTTTTATGCCTGGGCTTTGTCCCACCTTGTTGAATACTGAGACATAATAATGCAATTTAGTCAGGAGAGCACCAGGTGGTACATAATGTCATCACTGAAGATGCTGTTACTATGGCACCCAGAACCCTATTCCAGCTCTATGCTTTCACCATCTTTCTCTGTTTTCACAGAGGGGAGAAGCGGCTGCAAACCAGATTTTAATATTTTAAACTTAGCTAGGAGGTTTTGTTCTCTATCAGGATGGATGTTCTTCTCATCATTCTTTTTTTGTCAAGCAGTCTCACTGTGCATAATCCAAAGCTTCCTTTGGTGTTAATAGAGTCATTTCCAGGTAAAATATTTTGGCATATTACCATTGTGACCTAACAGTTGAACCAGAGAAAGAGAATTAATCTTTGGGAAAATATTAGTGAACAGAAACTTGACGGTCTTCCTGTGCACTGGGGAGGCTAGCTGGTAAATGAAATGATCTTCCTCGTTTCTAAGAACCTTAAAATATATGGATTGTTTATTTGGGTCTCCAAACACTGCAAGGCAATCTTCTGCATGATAAATTTTTAAGGAGAAGCTTGGATACAACAAAGGCTTATGATGTTAAGGTTTCTTTTAATTAAACCTAAATCTTTATGGTGATAACTTAGTGATAAAGTGTGATATTTTGGAATAAACTTTAAGAAAGAGGAACTGGAATTTTGAATCTCATAATCAGCATTTTTCAAAGTCTGTTCTGCAAAATGTTACTGAATGCCATACAAACAGATGATTTCATTGAGAAATGCTGGGTTAAACAAAATTAAGCTGGTTGACTCACTGGAAGAATTCACAGGGGCCTTCATTTATTAATTAATGCACAGGGTGAATTTCTAAGAGTTGGATAAAATAGGCAGCATTTTTCATTTTTATTTCACCATGAAATTATTTTTAACAGAGTATATTAATGATCTCATGTCCCCCCAAAGCAACCATTGGGAAGACCCACCCTAAATTCTCCTTTGAAAAAAATCCTATGGACTACATAGATAAAACATTCTTTGTTTAATTAAGCAATGTGCACATGATCAGATGAAGACAGTTATGTAAGCAACAATGGGTTACACAAATTGGAATCCGAGAGCATAATCTTCTGTGATAGATAATTGAAAGAATCTACTGCTGGAGCTGTAGGTGCCAAGAGATCAAGAGATTAGCAGAAACTTGGACCTCTCACATGTGAGTGTGATTGAACAAGGTCCATTGTGAAGATCCATCCCCTCATGAATGTGAAAAGTAGGTACGGGATAGTTGTGTTGGGCTTTTGTCCTTAGCTTGCATATTTTTTTTTCATTGGAAAGGACAGTTTTACACAAATGAAAAGTGAAATAACAATATAACTCGATATTGAATTGATTTAAATGTGTTGTACAGACAAAAGTTTGTTAGAATTCAAAGGGAGAAGGGAAAGATAGTGGGCTGCATGGAAGGCTTCAGTAGTAGATGAGATTTGGTCTAGTTTTAAAGAATAGCCTAACATAGTGAGAGACTGAGTGGAACTTTGAATTTAGTAATTTCATCTTCTGTCCCCCAAAATCCCTTTCTTTGATGATCTTAGTGATGACTTGAGATATGTAGAATTATAGAGTATGCCTAAATACCATCCAGACATTTTTGTGCTGTCACTCTTATATTTTATAATCCAACAAAATATTTGCTTTGTCTAAAAGAAATGGCATATCTCTCATTCATAAAAGAATAAAAAGAGGAAGGAAAAATAGTTAAGGGAGAGGAGAAACTGGAATTTTCTTAAAAATGCATTGCCTTCTATTTCTTTAAAAGTAATCTATTATAACAGGTTTCTGTATCTCAGTCACAGCATAAGAAAAATGGTGCTATTATAAGTCATATGAATTTACAAAATACTTCATTTCTTTATCACTGTTGATTGTGCAAAAAATTTAAAATAAAAATAGAAGAATAAAAAATTGAAACAAATTTAAAAATTACTAGTAATTCTAAGCCCAGAGATAAATAGCACACAAATGGAAAAATTATATAATTTATAGTAAGCATATATATTATATATATTAAGCATACATATTTCATATATATGAAAGATAACACACATGAAAGATATATATGAATGATAATATATTTGGTATATAACTATATGTATTTATAAAAAAGTGATTATAGTCTTCATTCTACTTTTAAACCTGATATTATTCACACAATAGTATTGGCCTACCCTAATATATCTCTATTTTTTTAAAAAATTTATGATTTGTTGAACCAACCTCCTATTGTCTGACTTTTAGATTCTTTTTTCCATAGACTAGACCACATGTTTATCTTAAAATAAATGATACAAATGATTGACCTATAACTGAGTTCTTAAAATCAAAATCATCTAAGATATAAAAAGCACTATTATTATGTTCATTATTAACCCATATTAGTGTTATGATATAACCTACCAGCAATCAGGATACTAGGAGTGTCCCAAATTATGTTTACTTATTTCTTAACTATGTTTTATAGTAAAATAAAACAAAATAAGAGAACCCAAAATTTTACATTAGGATAGTTTTTCAATCTGGTTAAAAAAAGTAATATTTCTTTATTTTTCCACATGGAGGGAGGAAACTCCTTTTGGAATTCAGCGATTGCCACTCTGTCCTCTTTGGGTACTTAAAATACAAGGTGTCCCAAAAATGTACACACAGTTTGAATGATCATAAAGTCAGTGTTTATTAACATACAGTTCACTTTCAAAATTAAGTGAGTTATCAGTTGGTAAAGTGTGTATACATTTTTTGGGACACCCTATATCCTGATTGCACCTGTGTCTCAGTTACTGGTGTGGAGTCAGCCACATGTAGAGAACCTCTGACTGTTTTTGTTTTTTAAGTCCTGCCTGTGCCAGAGAAAGAGAGAGAGTACACAAACAGTGCTTCTCAACTGTGGGTATACACTAAAACCTGGAAATCTTTAACAAATGCTCCTTTTTCCTTAGGAGATTCTAATTTAATTGGCCTGAGGTGTGCCCTGGACATGGGCATTTTAAAGACTTTGTAGGTGATTCTAATGAATAGCCAGGTTGAGAACACTCTTGTAGAGAAGCCAAATATATACATATATATTTCATCTCTAATGGAAAGAGAAGTTATTCTTTCCTTTGGCCACTGTAAACATATTCTTTTAAGATATATCATCAAACTTTTATCAGTACCTTTAAATTCAGTTTGTTCAAGAAAGTATGGAGACAATAGAAATGACTTTTAATTTTCCCTTAGAGGTAAGAAAGGCAATTTTAGAACAAGTAGAATAACATGATGTTTTGCTTTGCAAGTAAGTAGTCCACAGAACCCACCCTTCAGAATGGCAATGCAGGCAGAAAATAGAATAGGTTCCACAGGGCATAGACAGAATGCTGAATGCTTGCTTAGAAGGAGATTGGGACTATTCAGAATACCTACTTAGCCCTTGGGCTTGAAATCATGAAAATAACTATATTTGTTCTTTTCCAAATGTCTTTCTGATTCATAGTCACAATACTAAGTTGAAAGAACCACTAATTTTACTCATATGGGACCTTATAATTTTATGGGGGCCTTATCACAGAGTTTTAGAGTTGGAAAGGATCCCCAGAGTAATTGAACCAAGCTCCTCTCGGCTCTGTTTTTGAATCTTTGCTACTGAAAGGATTTTACAGACAGAAGAGTCAGTTAGGGGGAAAAGGGGTCCACGGAGAGGAATGCATATATAATGGGCAGAGACAGCTCCAGCCGCCAGATTGTTTACAAGAATGGTATAAAATAAGGGGAAGAAGAGGAGGGGGGCAGCAGGTGAGCTTTGGAACTTTGAAACTGACACCATGCAGGGGAAGGGGGAAAGTGGCCAATTAGGAAAACACGGGGGACATAAAATAAGGAAGGGTCCAATAAGGATGAACAGACGAAGACGCTACTAGCACTTATAAACCCGTAGACAAAGAGACTCACAGGACTAGGCTCTTTCCCATTTCAGAGAGAGAGAGAGAGAGAGAGAGAGAGAGAGAGAGAGAGAGAGAGAGGGGTTCTCCATTTTGGGGACCCCCTCCCCAGCGGGAGTTTGTATACACTTGCTATAAACTTCCACACTTTTGCTTAAAATCTTTTAGTCTGAGGATTTTATTCTTCAAACTGTAAGACAAGAACCTGCGAGAAGAGTCCAAGCTTGCCATTTGGGGTATCACTACCACGTTCACAGCAAGTGGTGTACATTTTTTGCTTAAACACATCCAGTGACACGGAAATCACTGGCTCACCCTTAAGTCTGAACATCTCCAGTTGTTATAAAATTCTTTTTTACTTCATAAATATGTGATAGTTTATAACTTCCATCCTTTCATTCTGTGTGGCTATTGGAAGGAAAAAAAATAATTTGTAAAGCAATTGTCCTAAGTAAATCAAATATAAGAATTAGATTCTTTTCTGTGTAGATAAGAAATATAAAGACAAAACTTACAACAAATTTAAAATAAAATGCTGTTTCCTGATATTTTTATGAGATGTAATTTATTCTAATTTACCAAATATTAAAATTAAGAAGAATATAATTCGCCCAGCCACATAGCTCAGGGTTGAGCATTGACCTATGAACCAGGAAGTCATGGTTTGATTCCCGGTCAGGACACATGCCCAGGTTGTGGGCTCGATCTCCAGCGTGGAGCGTGCAGGAGGCAGCCGATCAATGATTTTCTCTCATCATTGATGTTTCTATCTCTCTCTCTCCCGCTCACGTCCTTTCAGAAATCAATAAAAAATATGTTTTTTAAAAAGAATATAATTCATTTTAGTTAGTATAGTAATGAGTGGCCAGGTAAAGGAATATGAAGATGAAAAAAATGTGAAACAAATGACTGCAGGTAAGTGAATTTTTAGTTGCTTGAACAATTTTTAAGTTAGAGCAAGCTCTCTCAATTAGAGAACCAAGGTTTACACTTGAATTTCTCCTGGAAAATATAGTTATTAATGCCTTAGACCAGCGGTTCTCAACCTGTGGGTTGCAACCCTTTAGGGGTCAAATGACCCTTTCACAGGGGGCGCCTAAGACCATCGGAAAACACATATATAATTACATGTTGTTTTTGTGATTAATCACTATGCTTTAATTATGTTCAATTTGTAACAATGAAAATACATCCTGCATATCAGATATTTACATTACGATTCATAACAGTAGCAAAATTACAGTTATGAAGTAGCAACAAAAATAATTTTATGGTTGGGGGTCACCACAACATGAGGAACTGTATTAAGGGTCGCGGCATTAGGAAGGTTGAGAACCACTGTCTTAGACAAAGATATAGAAATCAGGTCTATCTAATTTACATTAACAAATCTGGGAATGGTTATTGCAGTGCTGTGGGGCACCTTACTGAAGCCTGAGATTAAAAGAATTATACACTTACAAAAATATCCTCCCATTTTGTGAACCAAATGGAGAAGGTAATACAAAATCTACAATAAAAAAACCATATATATGGCTCCAATTTGGCCAGTCTGTTTGCATGTCATCATCAGCTCTCATAAGCCCACTGGTTTAGCGATGAAGTGGGGTTGGGGGGCATTCAGTGGCTACCCTGGCCTGGGAGCTGCAGGCTGCTTGAAAATGACTGTTCCCCTTGCATAATAATGTGGGGGGGGGGTCATAAAACAAACAAACAAGCATAGTCTGTCTTATTTAAATTTTGATATTTTGTATATCAAAACTTTTTTTGCATAGATTTTGTTTTTTTAAAATATTGCATAAAATATTACTTGCTATCTTGAAGCAACATCTGTTCTTCCATGTTCACTGCAGGATTATTCATAGCTAGAGGCCCTGTGCATGAATTTGTGCACTGGTGGGGGACATGGCCTGTAGGGATAGGCCCGCTGTGGGAGCACCACTCATCCTGGTCAGCCAAGCGGCTGTTGACCTGCCCTTTGAGTGGCTGCTCCCACTGTGGGAGCATCATTCATCTCAGTCAGCTGAGCGATACTCCCACTATGGGAGCGCACTGACCACCAGGGGCAGCTCCTGTGTTGAGCGTATGCCCCTTGATGGTCAGTGCATGTCAGAACGACTGGTGAGTTGCGTTCTGGTCATTCTGCTGTTCAGTCATTGGGCTTTTATTATATAGAATAGCCAAGGCATGGAAATATTCTGTGTCCATTAATGAATGAATGGATAAAGAAAATATGATATCTATATATATAAAAGACTAATATGCTAAGTGTCCAACCGTCTGACTGGTCACTATGACAAGCACTGACCACCAGGGGGCAGACGCTCAACACAGGACCTGCTGTGACATGCACTGGCACAGAGGACCTGGTGCCCACAAAGCAACACTTGGTTCCCCCAAGTGGGACACAGGCCCCACCACCACTCTGAAGCGACACCCCACCAAATTGCAGCCAATGCTGCTGAGACCCCATGGTGCAAAATGAGGCCCACAGCCCAACCTAGAAATGGTCACTGTGGGCCCTGGGTAATGACGTCATGTAGCAATGCCCAGGTTCCTCTCCCTAATGACGACCAGCTTCCTTGCAGTTTTTTCAGCCCAGGAACATGACTTGCTTTGTAGCCAGGTGCAAACATTTCACACTTTAACCGAATGTCTATGAAGTGTTTTCCCAAGCCTCATCTCATTTGATCCTCACAGAAGTCCTGTAGTAGGAGACTCAGTGGAATCCTATTTTCTTTTCATTAGCCGGAAAACGGAGATTTAGAAAGCTTAGAAACTCGACCCAACGGAAAAGAAGTAAGAAATGGTGGAGCTTGAAAATGACTTCAGGTTTTCTCACTACGCAGAATATAGTCAAACACTGTTGCAGTTACATATTTTACTCTTTGTTCTCCCTGCATGATCTACAATAATAATCTGCTTTGTGTTGATATTTACTGCTGTGTTGCTGACAATTACCTGAAAGAGAAGTTGGGGTGCTTCACTGTGCTGGAAAAAGTTTAGCTAAGTCAGAAAGCAGGTCTAATTAAGCAAGTTTATCTATATACATAAAGGTCTCGCTGGCGCCAATCACACACCTGTGCTTCGATCTGTCATTGTCAATAGTAAGTTTGGTTGACACTTCTATTACAGAGAAAGAGTGAATAACAATATTAAAATATTTCTTCTAATTAATTTTCTTTCTTTCTTTTTTAAAATATATTTTATTGATTTTCTACAGAGAGGAAGGGAGAGGGATAGAGAGCCAGAAACATAGATGAGAAACATTGATCAGCTGCCTCCTGCACACCCCCCACTGGGATATGCCCGCAGCCAAGATACATGCCCTTGACCGGAATCAAACCCGGGAACCTTCAGTCCCCAGGCTGATGCTCTATCCACTGAGCCAAACCGGTCAGGGCTAATTTCCTTTCAATGTGCACAAATCCGTGCACTGGGCTATATATATACAATTTAGCATAAAAAAGAAGGAAATCCTGCCATTTTTGACAACATGAGTAAACCTTGAGGATATTATGCTAAGTAAAAAAGTCAGACAGAGAAAGACAAATACTGCAGGGAATCACTTATATGTGAAATTAAAAGAAAGAGTTGAACTTACAGAAACAGAAAATAGAATGGTGGTTGCCAGGGACTTGGGGTCGGGGAACTAGGGAGAGACTGGTAGAAGGTTACAAATTTCTAGTTATGAGTAAGTCTGAGGATCTACTTTATAACAGAGTGGCTATAGTTGATAACACTGTATGGTATAAATAAAATTTGCTGTAGGAATCCCTTCATAATGTATCTATATATGAAATCATCATGTTGTACTCTTTAAATATATTACAATTTTATTTATCAATTATACTTCTATAAAGCTGAAAAAAAAATTTGTCTTGAGTTTTGAGAGTTTGGTGCCCTTTAAAATTTGTCTTTGAAGAGAGTGCCTGACTTGTCTCATCCTAATCTTGGCCTGGCCCTTGGCTAGTGTATTGTATAATTGAATAATAACTCATTTAAAAATAGAACAGATGAAAGTAGACTAACAAGATGGAATTTTGGCGGGATAAAATTTAATCAGGAAATACACAAAATCAACTTTGAATAACGAGGATTGGGGATTCATGGTTTAGTGTTAGTTTATGTGAAAAGGAATGAAGAGCATTGGTGGCTATAGGCTCATTGTGTGTACCAGGGCCACACAGTTATTCAGACACTAATGCAATTCAATCTGTAAAGAATAAGAAATCACAATGGCAACTTCGTTCTGTACTCCTCAGACCACTGAAGAATGCTAAGTGCATGTAAAGATTGACTTCCATTGAGTAGAGCATATTCAGGGGATTAAGATGATGAGTGAATTTAGAAATGTTGTCATATGAAGAATAATAGAAGGAGAAGGGAAGAATTAGTTTGGGCAAGAGAAAATAAATAGTGTAGGGAACAAGATAGCTCTCTCCAAACACAGTGGTTCTCAACCCTGCCTGCACATTAGAATCACATACTCTCCAGATGACTCAGTGTGCACCCACCCAAATGTGAAAGCCACGAATTTAAAGGACAAGTAGTAGAAAGCCTTATTTTGTCATGGTTCATGGAATAGAGAGCTAGGATCTGAATGTGGAAGCTTCATAGAGAGTTACTTGGCTCATCATAAAAAGCATATTGAAAGCCTTATTTTCTATTGAGAGGAGTTCAAACAGAGGTTAGGTATTGTGGAGGAAATTTTGCTTTGGCTAGGAGAATAAATTAAATAATTTCTAATTTTATATCCATCTTAATAATTCTATTACCTGTGACAAAATTTTTTAGCAATCCTCTTTAGAATGAATATCCTTTTGCTTACTTTGATCTTAGAGTCAGAGGTTCATTTATGGACTGCCCCACCCATTTGAGCTCTGCTACTCAATTATGGATTAAAGCTGGAATAATTACATTTGCAATGAGAGCTATTAGTCTGAGCATATCTCCAGGATAATGTAATTGCATGGGTGCAAATGACTTTGCAGAAATGAGTATTTGACAGAACATTTATAATCATTCTTTTTTTGTGAAGAATATAAACTACAGTATCTTAGATGAAACCTAAGTATTAGGTTTAACTTTGATTCTAGCAGTGAAGGGGCAAGTTGTAAGTTTTCCTCCTAGAGAGAGGTGTGGGTAGAAAAGCAGGTCAGTAGAAAGAACTATCCTTCATTTATTTAAAACAAATATACTTCTTTCTTTACTTTGTTCAGTGACAAAATGACAGATGTTACATGTATATCAGGTATACTGAGATAATAAAAAGGTACAAGAACCAGAAGTATTAAAAACTTTAGTAATGGTATTTAATGACATTAAGCTCCTTCCAAAATTAACATCTCTATTCATCTACATATATTTCCAAATAATCTCTTTTTATTAGATGTAATATTTAAAGTCATTCACTTTTTTCATTATATATATGTATATATTATTTTATAAATCCTGGAAATTTCCGTTAGAAAGGTAAAATCATTCATATTAATAATGAAAACTTCAATTACTAACAAAAACTATAATTCACTTAAAAGTAATATTATGGGGCTGTAGTCTTGTGATTTGTTAGCCTTTGGGTTAACATTTCTCGCTGTGTGTAGTTGCAAACTGTGTGACAGAGAATAAAGACTGAGTGTAAATCCATTATCATTGCTTCAAAAATCACATGTCAAAAACTGTGCTGGGCGATTGGTCTGCACTGTGAACAATATAGACAAAGTTTCTCCCATCATGAAGCTTGGAGGACAGATGATAAAAGAAATTAGACATGTAAGTGAATAAATAATGTAATTTTAGGCATTGATAAATCCTATAAAAGCAATGTACAGTCATAGTAATGTAGCAATAAGGGAGTAGAAGGTCACAGAGCAAAGGGAATCTATTTAGACAGGTAGAAAAATATTTTTGAGGAGGTCACATTTCAGTAGAGACCTGAATAGATGAGCTAAGAAAAAATAAAAAGATTTGAGAGGAGTGTAGTAGCCAGTTTCCAAGACAATCCCCAGAGATCCTTGCCTCTGGTGTTTATGTCCTGTATCACCTCTCACACTGTATCAGTATCAGGATTGGTCTATGCGACCAGTGGAGTACAGTGGAAAAGATGGGGTGCAAATTCTGAGATTCGGACATAAAAGGCATTGCCAGATATCTCCACCTTAATCTCTTGGAGCATTTTCTGGGGAAGGCCAGTTGCCATATCATGAGGATGCTCAAGCAACTCTGTGGAGAGGGGAGCCACATGATGAAGAACTAAGGTTTTCTGCCAACAGCCAGTGCCAAGTTGTCAGCCACATGAAGAAGCTTTCTTCAAAGTGGACCCTCCAGCCCTCAGTCAAGTTTCAGATAGCTGAGCTGATGTATTATTGCAACCTCATGAGAGACCTGGAGCCAGAGCACACAGCGAAGCCTCTCCTGAAATTCTGACCCGGAGAAAGTGTGGAATAATAAATGCCTATTGTTTTAAGTCATGAAGTTTAAAGTATCTTGGTGCACAGAAATATACAATTAGTGCAAAAGGAAATAACAAGTACAAAATCTTTTGGGCCAGAACAAACTTGGCATGTTTGAGGAATGGCAAAAACGCTAACGTGGTTGGAGATTAGTGGGGTGGGGAGCGTGGTGGACAATTTCTATTTATGGCCTGTTTTTGTTAACTAATGGAACATAACCAAAATTTTGTAAGTACTCAAAATATATTTTGTGTTCGTAGTTTTTTTTTAAAAAATTATCTTTATTATTGAAAGTATTATAGATGTCTCTATTTTTCCCCATTGACTCACTCCACCTCATACTCCCCCAGGCCTTCACCACACTATTGTCTGTGTCTATGGGTTATAAGTTCTTTGGTTGATGTCTTTCCAACCCACCCCCCATCCTCCCCCGCCTTCCCTCTGAAATCCCGAAGTCGGTTCCATGCTTCTATGTCTCTGGATTATCAGTATATTTTGTTCATTAGATTCCACATATGAGTGAGATTATGTGCTACTTGTCTTTCTCTGAATGGCTTATTTTGCTTAGCATAATACTCTCCAGGTCCCTCCATGCTATCTCAAAGGGTAAGAGATCCTTCTTTTTTTTCAGGCTGCATAGTATTCCATGGTATAAATGTACCACAGCTTTTTTATCCACTCATCTACTGATGGGTACTTGGGCAGTTTCCAAATCTTAGCTATTGTAAATAGCACTTCTATGAATATAGGGGTGCATATATTCTTTCTGATTGTTTCAGGATTCTTAGGATATATACCTAGAAGTGAAATCACTGGGTCAAATGTCAGTCCCATATTTAATTTTATACGTTATGTTTTCCATAATGGCTGCACCAGTCTGCATTCCCACCAGCAGTGTACTAGGGTTCCCTTTTCTCCACATCCTCACCAGCACTTGTCATTTGTTGATTTGTTAATGGCAGCCATCCTGACAGGTATAAGGTGATACCTCTTTGTTGTTTTAATTTGCACCTCTCTGATGATTAGTGACTTTGAGGATTTTTTCCCATGTTTCTTGGCCATCTGTATGTCCACTTTAGAGAAATATATATTTAGGTCCTTTGCCCATTTAAAAAATATATTTTTATTGATTTCAGAGAGAAAGGGAGAGGGAGAGAGAGATAGAAACACCAATGATGAGAGAGAATCATTAATCATCTGCCTCCTGCATGTCTCCTACTGGGGATTGAGCCCGCAACCAGGGCATGTGCCCTTGACCAGAGGAGAACTTGGGACCCTTCAGTCTGCAGGCTGACTCTCTGTCCACCGAGTCAAACCAGCTAGGGCCTTTGCCCATTTTTTAATTGTTCGTTTGTCTTCCATTTGTTAAGTTGTATGAGTTATTTATATATTTTAGAAATAAACCCCTTAGTAGATGTATCATTGGAAAATATGTTCTCCCATACAGTGGGCTCCCTTTTTATTTTGTTGATGGTTTATTTTGCTGTGCAGAAGCTTTTTATTTTTATTTATTCTCATTATTTTTATCTCCTTAGTTTATTTTGCCCCTAGGAGATGTATATGAGAGATATCTGAGATTTTGCTGCTGATGTCTTCTTCTAGGATTTTTTATGTTTTCACAACTTACATTTAAGTCTTTTATCTATTTTGAGTTTATTCTTCTGTATGGTGTAAGTTGGTGGTCTAGTTTCATTTTTTTTTTTTTGCATGTACCTGTCCAATTTTCCCAACACCATTATTGAAAAGACTATCTTTACTCCATTGTATGCTCTTGCCTCCTTTGTCAAATAGCTTTTTAATTATTTTCTTTGGTTTTGTAATGTGATAAATCATGTATTTAACAAATCATCACTTAAAAGCTATTATAATGTAAAATGTTATATTTCAGCTATTGTCAGGATATTGACTTTCCAGTCATGTAATTGACTTTCCAGATATGTAATATATTTTTTGTAAATAATTATTTGAATAGGCTATTTGGATGGGAAGAATTCTTTGGATAGGTTGACCATCATAAAACATGATGAAGCACCTTAAAATCCCCAAAGATTAATATTATATAGAGTTGAACATGGATATTAAAAATGTTGTTGATATTTGGTTATCACTAATGATCAGACACAGATGGAATTTTTGAGAATAAATTCTTTCCTTTTTTAGTATCAATTTGTAATGACGGATGTTAACTAAACTTATTGTGGTCATCACTTCATCATTAATATTAGTCAAGCAATTATGCTGTATACCTTAAAATTATATTTATGTCCATTATACCCTAATAAAACTGAGAAGAAAATATATAATAGCAAATGATTTTTTATTAAAAAGGGAATTACCCTGGCTGGGTGGCTCAGTTGGTTGGAATGTCATCCTGTACACCAAAAGGTTTTGGGTTTGATCCATGGTTGGGGTGCATATGGGAGGCAACAGATTAATGTTTTTCTCTCACATTGATGTTTCTCTCTCCATTCCTCTCTTTCTAAAATAATTAAAATCATATCTTTGGGTGAGGATTAAAAATAAACAAGGAAATCTCTCTTCTTGCTGATTCATAATTAAATAAAAATTTCTTGGAGAAAAAAAGGTCATTGTTAAAATAGACTTTAGGATAAAGGCATTGTCTGTGGAAGACAACATAATTAGAAAATTAATTTTCATGTATTAGCATTTTGTTTATAAAATATAAATTATTAATGGAATAAATCCCAACATTTGAGTACATATCTTTTTATTATTCTGGGTGACAAAATAGGAAGTATTCATACAGCCCATCTGCTGTATATAGCAGTGTGATGGCTGTCTGGAGAGGAAGTCTTTGAGTGATTGACTTGTGAGATGAACTTGGAGTTTTTAATCTTTATAAATTTTAGGAATCTGTATGTGATACTGTGAGCTTGACCATTTCCCAATACTTAAAGATTTTTTTTCCTGCCCTAACCGGTTTGGCTCAGTGGATAGAGCGTTGGCCTGCAGACTGAAGGGTCCCAGGTTCGATTCTGGTCCAGGGCATGTACTATGGTTGCAGGCACATCCCCAGTAGGGAGTGCGCAGGAGGCAGCTGATGGATGTTTCTCTCTCATCGATGTTTCTAACTATCCCTCTCCCTTCCTCTCTGTAAAAAATTAATAAAATATATTTTTAAAAAAGATTTTTTCCCCCTGATCAGATCAATATTAATATTAACAAAAGTGTGGCTAGTCGGGATCCACATCCAGGCATCTTAGCTTCAGATTCTGTGCAGTTTACTATTCTTTCTCTCCCTGCTTTTCCATAGAACCAAGGAAGTAAAAATCCTTTAACACACCAATCAGATGGTATTTGTCCATCCCATGGAATGACTGAGCAACAGCTGTGGCAATGGGGATGGGGCAGACTCCAGAGACACTCACAGGTGATTTCTGTGAGAGGTTAAAAAATGTGCCATCCAAGTCGTGGCCTAGACCCGTGATTGGCAAACTGCGGCTCGCGAGCCACATGCGGCTCCTTGGCCCCTTGAGTGTGGCTCTTCCTAAGCCTTAGAAGTACCCTAATTAAGTTAATAACAATGTACCTACCTGTATAGTTTAAGTTTAAAAAATTCAGCTCTCAAAAGAAATTTCAATCATTGTACTGTTGATATTTGGCTCTGTTGACTAATGAGTTTGCCGACCACTGGCCTAGACAAACAGAATATGGAGGACTCTGACTTCCCTTGGGCAGTTCTTCCAAAACAAACAAACAAACAAACAAACAAACAAAAAACAAAACAAAACCCCAAAAAACAAAAACCAACAAAGAAAACCCTAAATTCAATTATTTGAACTGAACTGGGAATATTAAAGCTTATCAGCTCACTGGTAGGCTGCATTGGAGGCGCTGTCAACCTGGGCCCCTAGCTTGATGTAAGCTCTTCTTGGGGATCCCCAAAATGTAAACAGTACTTCTCTCCAGGGGTACCACATGTACCCCTGAGAATGTACTTCTTGTGTGGAAGCCAGGCACTAATTTGCTTTCCTCCTGAAAATACAGTGACTTGCACCTAAGAGGTAGTCACAAGACATCTTTAAGAGTTTAAAGAGGAAGTCCTTCGGGACTTGCCCGCCTGGTCCCCCAATATTGCAAAACTATCTCGTGTCTTTTTCTCTCATTTGTTGTGCGGCTCCTCTTTCAGATACCGAACCCTACTCCACACAGAACGTGGAGGGAGTCATACTCGACATCTGGCGCCCGACGGGTAATCTGGAAGTGCAGGTCTCGCTGGAGAGAGAAAGGGAAGTTTTCACCGAAAAGGTGTGGAAAACTCACCGAAAAAAGGTGAGGGGAATTATACCGCACGCAATGCCCAGGATCAACTACAGAAGCCCGGGTCTAGAACAGCTACAAGACCATGTGGATTCCTGTAACAACGGATCCCAGAAAGCCAGCCACAAAGACAGAAGAGACAGTTCAGAGACGGAGATGGTGAAGACGCCTTGCCATGCTAGCAGTCAGCAGCTGTGCGTCGCTGCAGGGTGCCCAGGACCAGACCAGAAAGGACCGGACCTGCATTTTCCACCATCCAGAACCAACATTTCATGCTGGCATGTACACATGAACTGTCGGACATTGAAACTTGGACTCAGAACTGTTGGACATTGAAAATGGGACTTGTTCTCATATTTATAGTCTACAGATACTTGACTTTTTAAAGAAAAAATAAGGGGGAGATGCCGGAAACCATTTACTGTCTTCACTAGCTGAGTATTGACAGAGACCCCCAAAAGCTAGTAACATTTGAAAGCCCTAGCAAAGGTCAGGGCTGTGTACCACCCAGTTAATCTAGGTACTACCCAGTTAATCTAGATAATGATAGCTGAAGCAACCTCCCTACCTTTAATCATGTAAATTGCCTAAGGGTGATGTTATGACCTAATCTGTGTGTCACTCAAACCTCCTTACCCTAGGGCTACCCCAAACAAACCTCCTTACCCTAGGGCTACCCTAGACCAAATAAAAGGTTGGAGCGGCCTGAGCATTAGTGGAAGTCCTTCGGGACTTGCCCGCCTGGTCCCCCAATATTGCAAAATTAAAAAAAAAAAAAAAAAAAAAAGAGTTTAAAGACAGTCAAACCTCAGAGGGAAAGTAGGGGAGGGTGAGGGTAAGGGGGAGAGATCAACCAAAGGACTTATATGCATGCATATAAGACTAACCAATGGACACAGACATGGGGGGGGGGGGAGGGGGGTCAATGGGGGGGGATAAGGACACATATGTAATACCTTAATCAATAAAGAAACAAAAAATTTAGAAAAAGAGTTTAAAGAAAGACCTTCACTTGATTCAATAGTCCTTAGAAGACTATAGAAATCTCTCCAAATTGAAGTTACCCTTTATTACTTTCAGCAGCTTCCCAGAAGGATAACTGACTTGTTATTTATGCTCACTTTGTAGATAGCTATTCCCCTAATAGGAATTCAATTAGATAAAGTGGTATAAAATATTTGACTTCCTGAAATATACTGAAGTGTAACAACTCAGTGCAAAAATGCATTCAGATTAGTGCCAACTCTGACAAACATTTTTGTGGGTGAGAGAATTGCCTAAGACTTCTTTTTGGGGGTGCTAAGGTGGAGAATGAGAAACTGATAATATATGTATTTTGCTTTACCTGAATTACTGTCTCCAGCTAAGTGGAAAGGTCAATATAGAAGCATAAGGTGAAGGCGAGCTGGATTTCTAATGTAGGTCCTGATGGTTTCTGGTATTTGTTTAGCTGCTTAGTCCTGGACCCAGCAGGGCATGGTTGGGGTCAGTCCTGTAGGTTGGCCTCATCCTGGGGCCTGGAGTCTTGTTGCTCATCTTAATTAAGACTATTTATTACTGAGTGAGAAAAGTTGAATGGATTGAGTCCCAGCCTCTGTTTGTCAGACTAATTCAAGTGGCCTATGTGGTAGTGTACTCATTGGAAAATGCACCAGAAGCCAAGATGGTGTGGAAATGAGAAGTGGCTATTGTTGGGAGACAATTCTCCTTGTGTCCCTTGTATTTCTGTGCATTTTGTAAACAGGGACACAAAGATTATCTTTCTTCTGAACTATCTTTTCAAGGATGTTAGTGTGGTGAATAGACTTGTAAGGCAGAGACAATGTCTCCTTCAAGGGGAAAAGCCAGATGTGTTTATGGTCTTGGAAAAGAGCCTCCCTCTAGAGCAAAGGGCAGATATGCTTACTGCCCATTTTAAGAGATTCATTTCCCTACGCTCTAAATTCCTCTCCTGCAATATAGCCTACCATGTGCGCAGGTATCACCTGGTCCTCTTGTGTCATCCCATTGGAGTTGGAGCACAGGGACTAGCATAATAAAATGCTGAAACTATGGCTACTGGTATTGCTGTGAATAATTAAGTACTTGTGTCTTCTGCAGGCATCCTTGAAATTGTGGCAGACTAGCTTGTTAGC
The DNA here is from genome assembly GCF_963259705.1 of Myotis daubentonii. NCBI lineage: Eukaryota > Metazoa > Chordata > Mammalia > Chiroptera > Vespertilionidae > Myotis > Myotis daubentonii. The sequence goes on from NC_081841.1 coordinate 40,639,942, forward strand.
TTGCAAGTAGGGTAAAATGTAGACCCCTTTGCAGTTCTTCACATTTGGGTTTCTTGGATTTCACATGCAGTTCTTGGATTTCTTTTTTACAAACCCAAGACCATTTAGTTATGCTACCAAATAGGCTCCTCAAGATTCACCTCAAGGTAGCAAATAAGGAGCAGGCATCTGAGATGGCAGAGGGGTGGTTTATTCAGTTTACAAGAATTCTCCTCCCCTGAGTATACTGAGAAGATTGGTGATCTACCACAATTTACGTAGGTAAATCAATCACTGATACACTGTTAGGTTTTCTCAAGTTTTCTTTTTTCCTATTAATAATATTGCTATAGTCACCCTAGCTGGTTTGGCTCAGTGAATAGAGTGTTGGCCTGTGGACTGGAGGGTCCCAGATTCAATTCCAGTCAAGGGCACATGCTTGGGTTGTGGGCTTGATCCCCAGTAGGGGGCATGCAGGAGGCAGCCATCAATGATTCTCTCTCATCATTGATGTTTCTATCTCTATCTCCCTCTCCCTTCCTCTCTGAAATCAACAAAAATATATTAAAAAACAATATTGCTATAGTCAATATTGTTTTGAATTTGTATTTTGAAATATGTCTGTATTTATAAGAAACATTTCCAGCTAGGGAGTTTCTGGGTCAAAGTACATGCTAATTAAAATGAACAAATATACAGTTAAAAAAATCTCTGTCCTGCCTACCTCTAGCCATCCATTTCTCCTCCCAGGTATCGAATGTCATCTTTTCAGAGATATTTTATGTAAATACAATCCAAATGCATCCATGGTCTTGCCCCTCTTCTAATTTTTTAAAAAACAAAAATGATTATTTTACACATTGTATTGTATCCTAATTTTTTCTTTTAATGTTATTTTGAGATCTTTCTATATAAGTCATAAAGAGCTCCCTCATTATTTCCTTTTGACTGCATGGTTTTACATTGTATAGATTTTCTTTCCCAGGCTATTGATCTTTTACATTTTTATTTTATTTATTATTGTTTTTACAATATATATTCATTGATATCAACGAGAAAGAGAGAGGGAGGGAGAGATAGAAACATCAACGATGAGAGAGAATCATTGATCAGCTGCCTTCTGCACACCCCTTAATGGGGATGGAGCCCGCAACCTGTGCATGTGTCCTGACCAGGATTTGAACTGTGATCTCCTGGTTCAGAGGTGAATGCTCAACCATTGAGCAAAGCTGTCTGAGCGATCCTATACATTTTTAAACCTGTCACTTATAGCACCATGGACAAGACAGCTAATTTGGCTTTCCTGTATTGTTAGGCTTCTTCTTTGGAAGCAATATTTTGTCTCCCTAAAAGTGATTGCACTTTATACAACAAAGCTCCATCACTGGTTTATACACATAATTCTCTAGGTATCAATACTATTCATAATCACCCTGTTAATTATCTGCTTTACTTCACATTGCTCATAGGGTAATCTTTCTACTTTTTAAAAACTTCAAGTTCAGAATGTGTCTTCCAAGGTTATAATAGCTATTCTTTTAAATAGAGCAATGAGATTGAAGTTTGCCAGAGAAACCTCAAGATGTTTCCATATGAAGAAAGCACTTTCAGACATTTGACTCCATTATTTTTGTTTCCTCTTTGTCGTGGGTGTTCGTAACGGCCTGGAGTTCATGCTGTCACAGTGAGAAAGTTTCAAGATTTGATGTCTGTATTAAAAAAATGGAAAACAAAGGTGTTTAAAAAGTTGGCATAAGAAGGGAGAGTAATAAGACTTTACACAGCTTACTTGCATACTTAAATATTTTCTGCTAAAACATTTACTTGTTATGCCAATGACTTGTGATTGGTATGTTTATCTCCATACCTCATTTGGTTTAAAGTTTATTCTAATTAAAACCCTAATTATTAATATTTGTATTTACCAGGAATGATGTTTGACTTTACAGTTTTTGAGTGTAATCTCATTTTGTTTGTTAATTGGTTTGCACTATTGGCTCATTTTAAAATTCTAAGAAAAATCCCAGTGACAAATGAACATAATTAAATCGGAGCAGAGGTCACTTCTTACTGCCTCTTTTTTCCAGTGGGTAGAGCATTTCTATAAACAGAAATAAAGTCTCCTTAAAAAAAAAAATTAAGGTTCTAATTTACATTTTCAGTAGGGATGAATCTCATTGCATTTAAGATGATCATTGTGAAATTTGATCATTATGAAATGGGAAAAATAGCATTTATGGGAAGATCCATGTAATAATATTCTGATTGAGAGCAACATGTAAGACGTCACAGGGTGGCTTTTGGTATAGAAGCACAAACGGAGTTAGACCTGAGTTTGGGTCCTGAATTCAACATCTACTACCTGTGAGATCTTGCTTAAGATTTTATGTGCTCTAAGTTTCAGTTTTTTCATCTTTAAAATGGGTATAATTATAGCTGCTTAATAATATATTTTTAAGAATTAAATGAGGTAGCATTTATCAGGCAGCTCATACATCAGAGGCACTTAATAAATGTTAATTTATTTTTCCTTCTAGTCTTAAATGCTTTAGGTAGAATAATTAGAAGCAATATAACATTGACAACAAAATTCCACCTATGAAATCTTCCTCCTTGCAGGTGACTTAGTTAAAGGCAGCCACTTTCTAGAGAGAAGTATTAACCATCTTTTATTATCAGTTTGGTTGGCTACTCATCATCTCATCAGATAGGCTATAAACAAAGAACATTTTGATTATTACTATAGAAAATCTGAACTGATCTAACACATTTTATTTTTCTTATGGGAATATATTTATTTATTTTCAGAACTAAATCATCCCCCCATGGTTAATTAGGGAATTATTATTTTTTAACCTAGAATAATAGAACATATGATATGATTAAGCACAGTAATTTATTCTTCAAAGCAAAGAAATAAATTTTCAAATAGTTTCATCTAATTATCTCTTGAATTTAAAAAGTATTAATTTCTTGTAATATGATTTGTAAATCAATGATTAAAAATGAGCATACAGCCCTAACTGGTTTTGCTCCGTGGATAGTGTCAGCCTGCAGACTGAAGGGCCCCAGGTTTGATTCTGGTCAAGGGCACATGCCCAGGTTGTGAGGCATGCAGGAAGCAGCTGATCAGTGATTTTCTCTCATCATTGATGTCTCTGTCTCTCTCTCCCTCTCCCTTCCTCTCTGAAATCAATAAGATATATTTAAAAAATGAGCACACAAACAGGATATGCCAAAAAAAAAAAATCATGCTTCACAATTTGGGAGTAGAGAAGGAGAAGAAAGAAATGGAAGAGACATGGGGAATTGAGAGGTAGCTAATCCCTGGGAAGATTAAAGTAATTTTACAAAATAACCTTGAAAAATTTGATGAGTAATCAGTGCTAAATAAGCTCAATAGAAATCCAAACTAGCTACTGTACTTGGGAGGAAAAAGGGGCCATAGACAAAAGGTAGAGAATGTCTGACTATTAATTCATTTGTTCAACAAATATTTGAGTGATTATCATGTGACAAATAGAGCTAAAAACTGAAGAATATGTGGGGGGACTGAATAAAATCACATTTGTTCTGGGAAAGAAGTAGAGATAATTTACACTCAAACACTTGATTCAGTTTACAAATGAAAGTCATATAGATTCATCTAAAATTTCCATTCTAATTATTGTATATGCTACTTTTAAAAATTTAAAATTATTTTTGACAAATAAATATTGTATATATTTTAGTGTCTCAGAAAATTCCAAGTATACTATACAGCCTTATTAACTATAGTCACCAGGTTGTACATTAGGTCTCCATAACTTAAGTTCTTAAAGTCTGTTCCCTTGGATCAGAATCTGTCCCTTCCCCTCACCCACCAGCCTCTGATAACCAGCGTTCCTATCTCGGTTACTGCGAGTGATGAGAATCTTCATCACTGATATACCTGAGATCAGGAGATTTTGCTGAAATCAATCTGGGAATGGCATTTAATGACCATAAGTCATGCTGCACAGAACTTGCGTTAGCTACCACCTTTTTTGAAAATCACTCTGAGAGGATCAGTGTGGTCTCACCTCTAAGACAAACAGGAACATGGAATGAGAAGCTTTGGGGTATACATTTATAAATATACTAGAGACCCGGTGCATGAAATTCGTGCATGAGGGATGGGGGCGTCCCCTCAGCCCAGCCTGCACCCTCTCCAATCCAAGACATCCCTCTACAATCCGGGACCATTGGCTCCTAACTGCTCACCTGCCTGCTTGCCTGATTGCCCCTAACTGCCCCCCCCCCCCCGCCAGCCAGCCTGATCACCCCTAACTACCCCCCTCTGCTGGCCTGGTCTCCCCTAACTGCCCCCCCTCTGATGGCCTGGTTGCTCCTAACAGCCCCCTCCTGCTGGCCTGGTCACTCCTAACTGCCTGCCTGGTCGCCCCCAACTGCCCCCCCCCCCCCGCTGGCCTGGTCTCCCCCAACTGCCCCCCCCCACCCGCCAGCCTGATCGCCCCCAACTGCCCCCCTGCCAGCCTGCTGTTCAGTCATTTGGTTGTCCCTCACTACCCCCCTGCTGGCCTGGTTGCCCCACGCAGCCTGCTGTTCAGTCGTTTGGTTGTCCCTCACTAACTCCCCTGCCGGCCTTGTTGCCCCATGCAGCCTGCTGTTTGGTCATCCGTCTGGTTGTTTTGGTTGTGTTGGTCCCTGGCTTTTTATATATTAGGATAATACAATAGCATTTACTTTTCTGTGGCTAGCTTGGGTTTTTAAAAGGTATTTACTTTGATATCTATCACCTTAATTCCTATTGCTCCATTCCAACCAGGCAGAGCAGAAGCAAAGGGAGACTAACATAATTTGTGGACACAATACAGGTAGTGAGGGATCTAGTTTATGAGCTGAATGTTGAAAGGGAACCTAGAGGCACTGCTGTCCCTACTCTTGAGCAGCCACAGGAAGCTTCCCGGCACTCTCTAAGTCTGACCTGCTGGGGACCGTCTGCATTTCTCATCAACATAGTCAATATTTCAAGATCAAGGATTTTGGGAGAGAGGTGAAGTTTTTCCAAATCTCTAAATCATTTATCACTCCTCCTATGGAGGAAAAAATTTATTTGTTCCTCAGAAAGAGGCACAGAACACGACATTTAATTATAGAACTTTCCTAACACTTGATTTATTTTACCAGTAGATCTGTTGTTAAAAATAGAAAGCAAATTATTATGCTTGAGTGACCAGAGGAGCTTTCCTACCATTCCAATTTGCAACTGCGTTGTTTACAGGGAAGATACTGGGGGCTGTGGGAGAGTGGGAGTGAGGAGGAGGAAGGGAGGAGGGGAGGAAGATCTAAAGAAATGAGGAGGAGGGGCGGGCTGCCAGAAGCTCCACAGTTCGAAATTATAGCCTGGATGAATTGCTTATTGTATCTCCTCAGCTGAACTAAAGTCTTGGAAAGAAAATTAATCCTAGAGATAGGAAGTAAAAGATCACATACATTCCAAGGTGGTTGGACTAGAATCCACAGAAAATATTTTAATAAATATTTTTGCATATCCAGGCCTTTTGTAAAAACATAATTTGGAGAGGGTAATATGGAGAAAACAAAAAAAAATCACAAGCATTTCAAGATAGATTTTTTTTCTCTTACTTTGATTTCATTTTGAGGACAGTAGAGAAAGAAATAACTTAAAAACAAGACTGAAGAAGTCAGTTCAAGACAGATAATCTCTAGTGAGAACTAAATTAGTAGCACTTTAATATTTTTTTAAAAATAAACTTTTATTTAGTTCTTTTATTAAGAACTAAATAAAATAATACTTTTATGTGGAGAGCGGCTCCTAGGTGGCTAGGTGATACAGGCTGCCTGAGGTGCAGCAAGTAAACAAAGCTTGATCAGGTGCATATAATTGAGTAGATTCAAAACCCACGAGAATGTTGTAAACATCTTGACCACACCCTTACTTTGCCTTGTGGAATCTGGCTATAAAATAAAGACTAGGCTTGTAGGCCATGGCACCGTATCTCCATCAGAGAGGGCAGTGTTCCACCTAGTGCCCAGCTTTATTCTCTTGTCTGTCTTTTCTTATTCCTTCACCGCCCCTTCTCAGGCTCACTGAACCTGGCTGTGCTGGTGTGGCACACTTTTTATATAATAATCATTGGGCCTTTTCAGAAAGTACTTGAGAACTACTTGTTGACATAAGCATATTGTTAATGTATACAAATCATATTATATATGTACTAGAGGCCCGGTGCATGAATTTGTGCACAGGTTGGGTCCTGAGGAGGTGGTGGTGGGGTGTTCCAGGACACGATCGGCTCTCTGGGTGGATGGTGGGATGCCCTCGTGGGCCCGGGATCTGGATCCGTCCCGCTGACATTCGCGCTGGTTGTTGGGAGCCACCTAGCAGCTGCTTTTATATTGTATCTTCCTTGCAGAGCATCTAGGGAGGGGAAGCGGCTGCTGTGCCCGAGGCTGACTTCCAGGAGGCCAGCGGCACTGTCAGGATCATGCTGGCAGCACTGGTCCATCGGTACCTGGCCCATTCTCTGGAGATTTGACCTGCAGGACTGCTGAGGGAGTGAGTGGCTGCCAGCAGGCTGGTGGGCTACCGGGATGGGTCTCAGCTGAGCTGCACTCCTGCTGTGGGAGCGCACTGACCACCAGGGACAGCTCCTGCATTGAGCGTCTGCCCCCTGGTGGTTAGTGCACATCATAGAGACCAGTTGTTCTGGTCGTTCAGTTGCTTAGGCTTTTATATAGATGGAAATGTATATATGTAGGGTGTCCCCAAAATGAATAATCACATATAAGGCAGTGTTTAATAAAATAAACTTAACTTTCAAAATTGAGCTATCAGCTATTAAAGTGTGTATATATTTATAGATCTCATTCAGTTGGGTAGCTTTTAAAAGAAACTTTTAGCAGAAAAGCAGTCACATTTTAGTATGGACATTTGTAATGAGGTGGTCAAAGCTATTATTTCTATCTCAATGGCAATAAGCTGCCAACAGTTCGCCCAACAAATCAAGTTTAGCAAGACAGAGTATATTTTATAGGCAAAAAGACAATGCCTACAATGTAGGATGCTTTCCCATAATTAGTGCAGCAAGGACTGAAATAATGATTTTATTATAATGAGGGATAATATAAATACAACCCAATCCCAAGATCTTCGTGACTTGGAGAATGTTCTTTTTAAAGAGAATGATTTTATGTGCAGTACCCAAAGTTGGGCATGTATACATAAATATGGATATTTTCAACTCTTTGCTGTCTTCTGTATCTTCTCTTATCCCCAGGCAGAAAGTAAGCAAGTAGTTAGTTAAGACTAACTACTAAAAATAGTTCTACAGTATTTAATTTACATGTAATATTTGGCACAGTCCATAACTGGAGAAATTTATCAGGAAGATTTGACTACTTTTTCTTGAAATAGAATGAGGAAGTGGAATATTTGATATATCACACATGGAAGATAGTTTATTCTTTTCATGCTTATTTAATGTCTGTTATGTGCATTGTTAAAGATGTAAAGATAATAGAACATAATACCTGTTTTTGAAGAATTCATAGTCTCCTTCGGGAGACCAAATTAAATATTTTTTTGAATCATATTTCCTTTTGCTTGGTGACAAAAATGCATTCCTCTAGGGGCCTCTAAGGTTAGACCCCAGCAAAGAGAGCCTTATAAACATTTTCCTGAATTTTAAACTGTCTTTCCAGAAAGACAGTGTACTGAGTTTTGTTTATTTCTCATCTTTAAAATGAGTGTCTGGGCTGGTTACCATTGAAGTTCTCATATAGCTATAATTCTACATTTAATATAAAGACAGCTATGATTCTACATTGTAATGTAAATGGGTTAGGGAGTAGGGTTGGGAAAGTGGACAGTTCTCATAAGGAAAAGAAAATGCAGCTCCTAACCTGACGAACTGTTGTAACGTAGCACATGCTACTCTGTGCAGTAGAGCACTTCTACTCAGGCCTGATGAATATGTTCTAAGACTGAGTGCACAGCCACGAAGCTCCACGTTCTTGTCCTTTGAATCATTCATCTAACTGAAACAACTTGAATTTTTAATAGTTTAATTTACACCCACTTTATAAATTTGCATTACTCGGAAATTCTACACAATTGCATATTGAGAGCTGGGAAGAGCGAAGGCAGCTGCTTGCACTTGATGTTTGTCAGAGGCACTGCATTCCTGGTACACATGGGATTAAATAACACAGGTGCAATTTCGCTTTGGATGTAATCAAGACAAGGTAGGCTTCTCAGCAGTACATGAGCTGGCAGAGCGAGCTGTGGCAGGCCACTGGGAGAGATCAATGTTTTATTTTGTCAGGTTTGGTAGGCAGCCTCATTTTTATTTTTATTTGATTAGGTGTTTTGTTTTTCTGACTACTTTTCCTACAGCCCTTTTGTGAGGGCAACATTACAGGGGCTTTAAAAATAGCATATTGAACCAACAGAAACTGTGAGACACCATAATGGGATGGTGATTTGGCTATCAAAACCTCTGAGCCAGATAACATGCTTACAAGTAACTTCATGCAGATTTGCTCATTTAATATTGGCACTATTTTAAGTCAAAAATTTTCTCTCTTTTAAAGGATATTATTAATTTACAAGATGCTTAAGAGACACCAGTGAGGTTGAGGACAAAAGCATACAGAATACTGCAACGCGACTGTCTGTCCTCTGACGTGCAATGAATGGGCAATGGAAGCCCAGACTGCTGTTTGTGCCGGAAGCTACAGGACGCCATCTAGGACAGTTACTCAGGTCCTGAGCTGTTATCGTTTTGGTAAGGATGCTTAGGTAAGGGGGTGGGAATGGAGACGGACACTGGGATCTGTGGGTATTCTTTCTGCACTTTTGCATTCAGGTGCCTGGCAATCCTCTAAGACTGATATATTTATCTAGTTCCTTCTTTGTGTCGAAGCACAGTTCCATGCACCTCATTATTATCTAATTTAATCCTTTCAATGGGCCTTTGAGGTAAACAATTAACCCACTGTCTTACCTAAGGGCACAGATGAGGTCCTGTTAACAGTAACACCCACATTTCAATGGCCTTTAGCCCTCCCAATGTGAGAGCCACCCTTCAAGTCCCTCCCCATGGGTGTCTCATGTGGGTTTGAGAGCAAGGCTACTTCTGTCCCTCCACTCTGATTGACATGGTCAGCATCGCCTTTCCTGGGGACACCCTCTCCAAGCCTTGCTGCCAAGCAGAGCTGCTCTGGGTTGGCAGCTGCCCCTGGATCCCTCAGCACCAAGTCCGAATTGAGGTCAGTGGCAGCATGGGTGCTGTAAAGGGATTCAGGGTCAAGGATGGCTTTATCTCTATTTCGGTGTGGCACCTTTCCACCCGGACCTGAGGCTGCATTGCTTGTACATGTCTCCATCCCCACTCAAGCTCCACCTGTTACTACTCTTCAAATTCTGTTCCTAACTCCTTTTTCCATCAGGGCTCAAAACTAAGGGAGAGAGAGAGAGAGAGAGAGAGAGAGAGAGAGAGAGAGAGAGAGAGAGAGAGAGAAAGAATATCAATACCTTTTCACTCTTCATCTTCCCCAACTCTCTGGTGTTATAGCCCACTCCTCTCCACCATTCTTCTCTTTCTTTAGGCCAAAGATTGAAAACCCGCATGCACATATCAACTCATGCAATCGACATCTGAAGGGAGAATGTGTCCACCAGTTCTACACGTTTCAGATTACCAGCCTCTGAAATCTTTTTTTTGGAATCAGCTGGGGAAACTGGCTAAAACAGCTCTGAGCTGGACCCAAACCCCGAGCAGTGTGACTCCACAGGGTCTGCTCTTCCACAATCACAACAGTTAACACACGGGCCTAGAACTTCACTTGTTTCTGACTCATCTCACTCTAGAAGACTTGCTTCTTGACTCCTAATTTACAATATTTCTGAGGGAAAGAGAAATAAGAAGCATGGGAAACTGTTCTGAATTTTAATGCCTAAAAGCTTCCTGTTATTTGAGAGTTAATCAAATGCAGGGACCCTGAAAGGCATCATACCAAGAAAACAGTACCCAAAGAGCAATGGAATGTGTCAGGAGAAACTTCCCCTTTCCGTGACATTCTGAAGGAAGCAGTGACTTATTATTTCCAGGTACATGACTAATTTAACTGAGCTGCAGTTTTTAATGGTGCTTTTGATGCTGTACTGAACAATGCACATTCATGTACACATTTTAGCTTGCTTCTACACCTGAGTTTTCCTCATAACTCAGCTCTTCTGAGTTTCATGAAGATCACTGGAGGCTGCCCAGGCTCTGTGATCTGTGCCCTTCTCTGCAGTCCTGACTGAGTTCCAGACTCATTCATACTAGAGAGGCCCAGACCAGCTGCACTGCCTTCTCTTCACTCCTTGGAAAATGTTTACATTGCACTGTCACTCTTCCTCCCACTGTGCTTAATGTCCCTGACAAAATATTAAGGCACCAGAAGCCCCAGGGTTTAATAATAGTACAGATTGCAATATTTTATTGGTGCTTCTAACTTTCGAGGTACTTTGCTCACACAATCATATTTTATGCTGATAACAAGCCTATCAGAGGGCTGGAGCTGATGTTATTGGCTGGCTTATACCTGTGACAAAGAGGCAACAGCTGAGAGGTGTGCCTAGAACGGTCCATTTTGTAGATGCCCTAACTCTATGATTGGAGTGTGTTGACTTTAACAGATAGGTTGAGAGGCTTTGATGTAATCACTCTGGTTATGTTCTCATCATTTTGAAAGTCCATTTAAAAAATATTGACAATGACTTATTTATTAATTCATTTTTTGCATTCATTCATTCATTCAGAATATTTATAAACACCTACTACTTAGGTCTGTGCATATAGCTGTAGTAAAACAGTGAAAAAGCCTCTGCTTTCATGGAGTATAGGTAATAGCAAGTTAAGTCCTTCACAAAACAGTAGGCTATGTATTGTGCAACATGGTGAAAAATGCAAAGGAGACCAATAAAGCAGGAAAGGTGTTGGAAGTGGGCTGCATTTTAGACAAGGTGCCCAAGGATAGCATTTGTATAAAGACCCAAAGGAGAAAGACATTAAAGAGGCTGGGTATATATGGTTTATTTTATAGCTTACAATTTTTGAATGACTTTCCTATATATAAAGTCATTTGGACCTCACCAAGGAGAACATTTACAGATGAGGAAAATGAGTTTGAATGATTTGTTCAAAGTCATGTGACCAATTAATGTCCAAGTTGGACATAGAAAAATCATTTTTTTAAAATATATTTTTATTGATTTCAGAGAGGAAGGGAGAGGGAGAGAGATAGAAGCATCAATGGTGAGAGAGAATCATTGATTGGCTGCCTCCTGCACATCCCCTACTGGGGATCAGGCCCGTAACCCAGGCATGTGCCCTTGAGCGGAATCGAACTCAGGACCTTTCAGTCCTCAGGCCAATGCTCTATCCACTGAGCCAAACCAGCCAGGGTTTGTTTATTTCTTTTCCACTCTACAAACTCTGCCTCTCTAAACCAAGACTGAACATATTTTTGAGGTTCATAAAAATAGGTTTAATATATCTACAATGAAAATTTTAAATCCACTATTTTAACTTAAATGTAGAAATTAAAGTCTTTTAAAATCTTTTATCACACTTGAATCATATTTATTTATTCAAATTTGGTACAACTAACTGCTTTAACAACTTTTCATTTTGTCTACTTATAGTCAACTAAATACATTTGTAGCAATATGTACAGAAAACTGTTCTGTTTTGTGAATAAGATAAAAAAGCATGAATAGTCAAATGAGCCATCAAGGAGTTCATGGGACTATGTTTTGTGATTGTGACAAATCAGGTTCTTCAGGGCCCAGTTCTTGGCATCCTGGTTCGAGGGCTATGACATATATAGGACACAGATAATTTTTATTACACATCTTCTAATAAATATGTCCTCATAAGGTGAGTCCTCAGTTCCTGTATGCAAAATCTCAGAAACATGGGTGTGGTTAGTTGCTCCTATTAGATAACTGGAAAGCACGATGCACAAAGATGGTCCCTAATCCCTTATGCCCATAAGACATAATGATGCTTTCAGTAAATAAAAAGATTCCTCGATTAATCTTCTCATTCTTAAGATGGAGAAGAATAAGTAGTGTAGCTATAGCTTTCTTTCCTTGGCACTGAACATCTAATGCAGAGTTTGAAAAATAAAAGCTGAGTGCATGACTTGTTTTACATTGCTCACAATTTTGTGGTACCCAGTAGGCAACAACTTGGCAACAGTTTGCTAAATTGCAGGTTGGTACCATATTCACACTGCCTCTTCACCAGGCTAAGGGGAAACACCAGTAAACACAGGAGGTAATATTAGACTCCCATGATGTAGTCATGGTAGCTGTAAATTGCGTTTTCCCCAGGCCCCTTTGAAAATGACCACTTCATTAGGCACTGAGCATGCTCATCAACATCATCATTGCCTTCTATAGTTCTCAAAGTTTCCTGGCTTGACTCTCTTTCTCCAAAGAAAATAAGCAATTTTCTCTAACTATGTTCACTGTTGTCCCTGTTTACGGAATTAGAGTTTCCAGGTTTTGGTAATTGGTGTCCTGCAAATGTTGCAGCCACAATGGTTCTCATCACTCCCATGGCAACAGACGTGTTTACATTCACAGCGTTGTTCAACTTCTTTTTTTTTTTTTTTTGTCACCTCTGCAATTCAGAAAGAAGAAAAATTGATGTGTGAGAAAGGAAGATATTGCTATAAAAAGGGACAAAAAAAAGAGAAAAAAGAAAATAATTTTTAATTACAAAAAATATTCAAAAAGCAGAGCATATTTGTTTTTAGGGGAAAGTACTAAAGGCAGGGGCTTGTGGCTTTGTGAGAAGCAGCAAAATATTTTAAAATCAGAAATAGAGATTTTACTGAATGTTTGGATGCAGAGCAAATTGTAATTATCATGAAGGTAAGAACTGCTTTAATTCAACTCCAGAAAATTATTATATGTGAACAGAGGGTTTTCACACCTTCCTATAAATTTTTTTCTCTCTGCTGTTGAGATCTTTGGGCTCACTGTGGACTGAATGTTGGTCTTTCCCCCAAACTCATGTGTTGAAGCCCTAATTCCCAATGTAACAGCCTCTGGGAGGGGATAGGTTTAGATGATGTTATGTGAATGAGGCCCCCACGATGAAATTAGTGCAACTGTAAGAAGAGGAAGAGACATCCAGAGCTTTTCTGCGTGCACATACATCAGGGAAAGGCCATGTGAGCACACGTGGGGAAGTGACTGCCTGCAATCCAGAATGGGATTCTTGCCAGAACCTGACCCTGCTGGCATTGATCTTGGACTTCCAGAACTTTGAGAAAATAAATGTGTTGTTTAAGCCAGCCAGTCTATGGTACTTAGTGATGGCAGCTTGGGTAAACCAAGATGGGTCCTATCGTTGAACCTGTGGAAATGAACTATTTAGTTCTGATAGGCTTCAAACACTGTACAATAGGATGAATGCTATTTCTCTGGGAAGCATCATGTCCTGTGGGTATGCTCTGCGTATGTATTCTCATAACTTATACTTCAAGTGAGACAACTTGCAGTTTGAGGAAAGCCCTGCTCATACCTTGGGTCTGAAGTCTTTCTGCTCATTTATACCTGGAAATAGAAACTAAGACCCACGTTTATCCCTGTAAGCTAATGGATTTACAAGTTTTAGAAAAGCCAGTATCATAGAATCATTTTTCTCCATGAAGCTATCCAGGAGCTAAAAAAATTTAAAATATAAATAAACTTAACCTCTACTTCACTCACTTTCTAAGGAAGTGGGAACAGAGGAGGATTCTTTGGTTTTGTTGAGTGTAGTGGTGCATAGGAAAAGCAAATGGGTAGTTTGCAAGTACAGAGACTTACCAAGAAAAACAAGAACCATGGGAGGTGGCAGGGAGGAAGACAAGTAGTGGAGGAATAAAAAGGGAAAGTCAGGTAGGCTGAGAGCAATTTTTGGAGTTTGTAAAGGGTAAGAGAAGGGAGAGGAGTAGTTGCCACATGCAATAGAAGTTTGGGGGGATGCAGGTGGTATCTAAGAGGGTTTTAAAACTCATAGGTTTTGCTGTGTGATATAATTCCTCCTTTGCTGACTCATCAAGTGGCCTTCGTGAAGACCTACATTATTTTTCTGTTTTATTTTTTTTAAGTTGAACTTGGATTTTTTAAAAAGTTGTGACATTATGATGAGACTGGCAATAAGATGAATTTTAAGTTTTACTGATCCATATGAACTGCCAAGGCTTCTTGGTACCCTGCATTCATGGGACTTAATTCAAATGACTCTGTTCTCCTCTTTACATGTCTTGGGGATACCTCAAAATCAACATGTCAGGCCTGAATTTTTCATTGTATTCTTGTCATCTTAATCTCAGTCTACTGCCTTTCTCTCTCCTTAATGCTCCATCTCTGAAAGCTCAGAATCAACCTTGAATCCCTCTGCCTAACTTCATTGTATTTATGTATCAATCTCCATTTCATGAAAAGGCATTAACATTCACCTAGTAGTTCAACCCCTCAGCCCACCCCCATAGTATGAACTTTTGTCATAGGTAAGAAACGTCTATGAATTCTCTGAAGCTCCTCCCATTGAAAGGTGAAGTCTTTTTCCCAACCCTTTGCATCTGAACTGGCTTTGTGATACTCTGCCCAGCAGAATGCAGTGAAAATAATATTGCATGGTTTCCAAGCATAGACTTTAAGGGACCTTGCATCTTCATTCATTCTACTGAAGTGCTGAATTCATTCTCATTCAGCACTATTGACATTTTTAGACCAGATCATTTCTTGTTGTTGGAAGCTATTCTGTGCATTTTAGGATGTTAATCAATATCCCTAGCCTCTACCACTAGATGCCAAGAAGCAAGCCTCTCCACATACCACCATACCCCATCCTCCCTCCCTCCCTTTCAATTGTGACAGCCAAACCAGGCCTGCAGACATTGCCAAATGTCCCTGGGGAATGGAGCAAAATCACCCCAGTTAAGAATCAATGCTCTATTGGAAAGTTGCCGCTATGTGAACAAGACTGGTCTGGATTATGGGGGACGAGAGACCATGTAAAGCAGAGAAGAGCATTCATAGGCGAGGCCTCCCAGATTGGCAATCCTACATTACCCTGGATATCCAGTATTAGCTGAGCAACCAGCAGGCCACTCAAATCATTGGACACCTGTGCATGGCCTGAGGTTAAATACAAGTTTCGTTTGTTATAAATGGTTATCCAATTGTCTCAGGACTATTTATTAAGAGATTATTCTTTCCCTTTCTTTTTCTTAGGTCAGGTATACATGTCTATATGTGTGTGGTCTGTTTATGGGGTATTTTATTCCATTGGTCCACTTGTCTATTCCTGCAAAAATTACACACTTTCTTAATTACCATATGTTTATTGCAAGACCTGATATATTATAGCTTAAGTTCTTATACCACCACCATCTTCACAACTATAATCACTGCCTCCTCCTTCTTCAATGCCTTTGATATTCCCAATTCTTGCATTTCCATATATATTTTAGAATCAACTTGCTGCATTTTACTTGGAATTTTGATCGGTACTACACAGAAACTAAATCAATCTGGAGAGAATTGATATCCTCACAATATGGAATATTTCAGCCTATGAACATGATTTTCTCCTACTTGTTTTGGTCTTTAGTTTTTCTCCATAATATTTAATAGAGAGCTCCTCATATTTTTTATTAGATTTATTTTTAGAAATGTAATATTTTTATGCTATGGTAAATAGCCTCATTAAAAATTCATATTCTAAGTGTTTCACAGCTGGTGTGTATAAAGGCAATTTTAAAGGCAATTTATTTTGGTATTAACTTGGGATCCAGAAACCTTACTACATAAACTTATTCATAACCCTTATAACATATATCTTTTTATTGCCTTACTTCACTGACTGGAAACTTATTATTTTTTAATCTCAAAGAGAAAGTTTTAAACATGTTATTAATTATGATATTTGATATTGATTTCTTATATATATGTTTTAACAAATTAAGGAAATTATCTTTGATTTCTAGTTCAGAAATAGGCTTTAAAGTGTTTTTTTGAATGTATGATGAATTTTTAATTCTTTTCTGCATCGATTGAGACAATGATCTATTTTTCCTTATTTATTCTATTAATGTGGTGAATTGATTTATTTTCAAACATTAAAATAACTTTGATTCTTGAAATAGGATCAACTTGTTTGTGTTTTATTATCCTTTTTATATTTTACTGGATTCAGTTTCCTAATAATTAGTTCAGGGCTTTTCTACCTGTGTTTATGAGTGTGGCTGATCTGTAATTTTTCTTTATTGAAACATCCTGTCAGGTTTTCTCGTCAAGATTATGCTGCCCTCATAAAGCAAACATGGGAGCTGTTACAATCTTGTTTTTCATTTGCCCCCTAAGATAGTTTCTTTGTTTTTCTCTGCCCTTTTATATGTTCAGGCAGCTTGACTGCTAGGGACTCAACCAGGCTATTCTGCTCCCTACTTCCATTTGAGTTTGGGTATGAGGGGCCAGGATTGGAGATCAGAAAAAAATAAAACAGGAGTGAGTGAGTGATTGAGGTACTTATTCTTCCCACTCTTTCCAGGTTCAGCAGGGGCTACCTTCCGTTTAAACTAGATTTTGCTAGGAATTCCTTATTGTGCGGCCCTAGTTTCCATGCCCTCTGATAACCAGTTCCCAGTGGTCATAGAGATTTCCCACCGTTGCAAGTCGGCCTGGGAGGGCCTTACCGTTCTTTGTTTGTACTTGTAACCATGTCCACATCTCTGAATACTTCCCTCCTTAAGTTCTCTTCAGTTAATCCTTTTTGTGTGTTATCTTTCTACCAGAACCCTGATTGATATATGGTTCTAGAACTGGACTGGTGCTATGAAATAAAGCTTCCAAATGGTGCTCTGAGTTTCAGTTGTCCCCACATTTAATGATACACACATACTCTACGTGCTGGAGGGAATGAGGCACATTTATTCCACGGCACACAGCAGCTTCACAATTATTATTATTTTTTAAAAATACGTTTTTATTGATTTCAGAGAGAAGGGAGAGGGAGCGAGGATGAGAAACATCAATGATGAGAGAGAATCATTGATCAGCTGCCTCTTGCACATTCCCTACTGAGGATCAAGCCCACAACCCCGGACATGTGCCCTGACTGGGAATCAAAGCGGTGATCTCTTGGTCCATGGGTTGATGCTCAACCACTGAGCCACACCAGCTGGGAAGCTTCACAGTTATTTACACTATCACTGACAGTGGCATAGAATAGAGTGCTGGAAGAGGCAAGGTGTTGGTATGGTGGTAGGGTGATAGTGTTTTGTTTCTCCTTTTTCTTTTTAATTACAGTGTTAGTTAGTCTGGTCATTTATGAGGCTTCTGGAGAGCATATAAAAATGAAAGCACAAAATTAAATAAATAAAATTAAATAAAAAATTAAGGCTTTGGGCTTCCAAGTAATGTCATGAATGTGGTATCAGAGAACCTTCATGATGGCCTTAAAGAAAGACCTTCTCTTATGTAGTCACAAGGCAAACACTGCTGAGCATCAGGCCCCAGCTCTGATGGGAAGGTTTGCAGATTTGCAAAGGCTGTTAACCTGCTAAGTTTCTAATGCTAAGAAAACTGTTTGGGAAGGAATGGTACTGTATTTTGAGTGGATAATTTGAACAGATAAAGAAAAAAGTAAGAATTTTGGATCTCCATTTTATCTTGAAACTTCTTTCTTCATGAAAGGGCCCCTCTACCTCACTTTGAGCAAACACTCCATTGCCTGAGTAATCTTCAATGACTTTATCTGAGATGGTTATCTTGTCTGCAGGAAACTCATTGCTCACTTTGTATCTCTACCTATTGTTGGACCATTGCACTATCCTTCTAATTAGACTACTTGTTTCCCTAAAACTCATTATCTAATTAACTATCAGAGTTACTTTTTATAAGCTATATGTCATGTCACTTGTTAAAAACTTGAAAGATATGAAGATTTAGTGTCTAGCATTGATTTTTAACTTGGCTTCATGAATGAGCTCCAGGGATCTAAGATATTACTTGGAATTATATGCAAATATTTTTGTATATAAAAATTTATATGGGAGTGTCCTTAACTCTTATCAGATTCTTGGGAGAGTCATGACCCTCCTCTCATGAAAAACTACTCTTTAGAACATTTACAACATTGATAATATTTACACAAATTATTGTAAGAGTATATATAGTTCTCACACCAGAATATGAATTTACGCATTCTCAGCAAGTATGGTTGTAGGCTGACTGAACACTGCCAGAATTTTACAGTAAAGATTTTTGTATCCAGAGAAAATCTATGTAAGAAGCCTGCCAACAAAATGCTGCCTGAATAAGACTTACATCTGTTTGGATGTACTACAAATTACTGAAATACTTGGTATATATATAACTAAAAAAAATTTTGCAATAAGGGACCACTTTCCATTGTAAACAAAAAATTATTTGAATGAAGGAGGAAAGGCCTTATGTATTAGGAGGAGAATATTGAAGCTGTTGTTGGGAGGGACAAGTCTTCCTCCTACCCTCTTAGGTTCAGTGATGGGGCCAGTAAATTATAGTACAAAAAGACACATTAACAGGAGAAAAGGCACACAATTTTTATTAACATTTATATGCACAAGAATTCATAGAAAATAAGTGAAATTAAAAAAGGTGGTTAGACTCAGGGGCTTATATTCCATTTTAAGAAAGAAAAGGGGATTTGGGCTTGAAGGGACTATAAATTGTGGGGAAGTAACTAGGAAATATATAGGGGAACTAATGGAAGTTAAGGGATTAGTAAGGTTTGTGTATGCAGACTCATCTCCATGCTGCCTCTCTGTCTCCAGTAATGAGTTTCTCTTCCTGGTATGGGAGACCAGGACACCTTCACAAAGGGAAATTTATGTACTGTTTTTAGGCAGATAAGGGGAAGGCAGAGAAGATCTTGCTATTAGTCTGCTAACCCTTGTGTAATCATTCTCTGTGGAAAGATCCACTCCACTTGTATGCATAGGAATCTTTCTACCTTGAGAAGCCTTGTTTCTTTTTTCCTTAGCATATGATTCAAGTGTGGGCTTGGAGAGCGGACAATGGGAAGCCTTTGGGGTGACTGAATAAATTTCATGAGTGCAAATATTGAGGGGCAGAGAGTGTGCTGGTTGAAGGAAAAACAGGTAGGTCAGATATATCTCTTTATGTATAAAATCTAAGCATTCCCTAATGTGGCTCTAGCCTACCTCTTTGCACGTCAGTCCTTACACTTTCTTTTCCTTTCCTGGAACAGACTTCCCCCAGATCTTTGCATGGCTGACTCCTTAGTGTCATTCAGTTTCAATTCCCATGTCACCGACTCATAGACATCTCTCCTCAAAATCCAACCTAAAGTTATTTTGAGAGTCGTTCCCTATCATATCACTCTGTGTTGCTGACTTCGTGGCACTTACCACTGTTAGAAGTTGCTTAACTCATACATCTATTTACCTGTGTATTGTCTACTTCCACCAGAACATAAACTCCAGGAGGACACAGACTGGGTCTCTTTTATTTACTGCTCTTTTATTATGTGCCGTGCCAGCATGGCCAAGGGTGAACCTGAGGAGGGGCAGTGAAGAACTGAAGAAAAGACAGACAAGAGAATACAGCTGGGGCTCGGTGGATCTCCTGTGCCTGGATGAGGTCACAAAAGACCCAGCCTGCAAGCCGATGCTTTATTTTATAGTCTGATTAAAACAAAGGTAGATTAACATGTATACAAATGTTCTTGTTTTGGCAACACTTGCTGTACCTCCCACAGACCATTAGCTACTTAGGAAGGAATCAGGGAGGTCTACAAGGTCAGGCTTAATTATGCTAGGAGAGCTCTGCCCTCCAGGCTGGGACTTGATGTGGCCCTGCCACAGGTCAGCCTGAGGCTTGACCCTAGAGCTGCTCCCTACAATTACCAGCCCTATAATATTGTTTGGCAGTAAGTGCTAAATAAATATTTGTAGGCTGAGTGATTGACTAAGAGACTGGTTTGATGAAGTATGGGAAAGAGTTCACCTAAGGCCGTAGTCGGCAAACTGCGGCTCACGAGCCACATGCAGCTCTTTGGCCCCTTGAGTGTGGCTCTTCCTAAGCCTTAGAAGTACCCTAATTAAGTTAATAACAATGTACCTAACTATATAGTTTAAGTTTAAAAAATTTGGCTCTCAAAAGAAATTTCAATCGTTGTACTGTTGATATTTGGCTCTGTTGACAAATGAGTTTGCCGACCACTGACTTAAGGCAACTGTTTGCAAATAATTACACTCAAAATTATTGAGGATGACCAAATAGCTTTAGTTTATGTGTATTAGCAACTAAAATTAAGAAAATGTCTACTAATCAATTTATTTTAAAATAACAAGTCCACAATATGTTAACTAAAAGACACCTTTTAAAAAGAAAAAAATATTTTCTAAAACAAAATTAGTGAGAAGAGAGCATTGTTTTATATTTCACTAATCTCTTTGGTATTTGGTTTAATAAAAGACATCTGGGCTGTCAGGTCTGCTTTGCTTTCAAAAGTTGTGATATGTTGCTTTGATTAAATTACATGAAGAAAATTCAGCCTCACATAGATATGCAGTTGGAAAAGAAGGGGTAGTTTAATAGCCTTTTCAAATAATAGTGGCCATTCTTCTTTGTTCTTAACAAAGCTTGACAAGTAATACTTTCTTAAGGTTAATTGCAGTGTAGAATTTAAGACTATATCACAGAACTTTTTGTACTTAGTTAAATTAATATCCCATTTTTCTGTGGATGGGTGGATATTTTTTCATATGCAATTTTGTAATATTTCTTCATTGATCACTTTCAAAATATTAATTCACGGGGTCATGCAGATATTCCAAATGTTGACACATTTCATTATATAACCACCACCATCACACACACACAAAATAGAATCTGTTAATATTCCTACGGATATTGTCCAAAGAGTCTTTAAGTATTGTGAAGATGTCAAGTTTATGCTGGCAGATATGTTTTCAAATTTAATTTTTGCTTGAAAGCTTGCATTCTATTTCCAGCAATAAATACTTGCAGTGCTATTTTCTGAATTTGATGAACACAAGTTTATTTAATTTTGAAGAAACTTTGGCTAAAAACCTAAGATCATTGTTTGTCCATTTTTCTTTTAAGTAAAAACAGTGTTTTATGAAAAAAGTGGCTGGTTCAGCTTGAAACTCCAGCCATTTCCCAAATGCTTTTTCTTGAGACAAACATCGTACCTCAGTGTGCAGCAAAAGTGCTTTAAGTACAGTTCTAGCAAAGAATATTTTATTTTCTTTTTCTTTTTTTTCTTTTCAGTAGAGTTTAGTTTTATTAACTCTTATTACTTCATCAATCTTTTGAGTCATTGTTAAGTAAAACAGGTAACTTTTTTTTCCTGTGAGTATATGGCAATAAAAAATACCATAATTACTTGGTAACAAGCCTTGTTTCATGCTAGGGCACCTGCAGTTTCCCCCCACTTTGTTTTTGTACTGTCAGTACGAATTTTAACTCTTTGAAAGGGCAAAATACTTTTTAGTATTATTATAAAAATAAATGTTGACTTCATCTACCTCTTGAAAGGGGACATTCCCCCTTCTGCCCCTAGAAGTGTCCTGGGGACCCACTTGAAAAGTGCTGGCCTACTTCATGGTTACTGTAGGCCAAAGATAAGATATAGAAGAATAGTTAGCATATACCTTTCTAACCCAAATTTCAATCTAATTTAATTTACAAACACCAAGTTCAAGGCAATATTTCCTTTCCTTATCTATAAATATCTACCCAGGAATGGGCTCCCCAAATCAAGGTAGCAGGAGTGAGGTACCTTGTACAGCTAGGCTGTAATTATGGAGGCTTCCTGCTCCCATTGCTTTGTTCTGACTCTAGGCTTTCTTCATCCTTTGCATTGAGAAAGGCCTTATATTTGTGCACTGGGTCTTAGGAACATTTCTGCTGTTTTCTACTGGTGAATGAGTAGGGTCTAAAGAGAGTAAAAAGGAACAGTATAGGAAGTAACCCATATGTTTTAAAATGCTCCCCATAAAAGTGGTTCTGCAATAACACTGGAAAAACTCAGAAAGATTAAAATTTGACTAGTTCTGATGAACAAGCCATCATTTAGAAACTCAAACTGTTTCATATGTAAAAATATCATTTTATAGTGGCGATTGAGGTACTTTCACATAGGTTGATATGAATATCTGATAAGCTGAAATAATGGATATGTTCTTTTATATTCATGCATTATGCAAAATAGCAATTCACAGTTTTGGAAATCTAGGCAGTTTTATGTGTCATTTTAGAATATGGTACCAGTAGGACTTATACATGATGCTACTATTCCTTTGGAAAGACATCTTTCACTAGGTGGACCTCCTTTAATGTTGACTTAATCTTTTGAAACACATTCAATATATTGAAATTTATAATAAGTGTCAGTTAAAAGCATTAATCATATAGATTTTCTTGATTCAATGGTTTCCAAATGTGGCTACACATTAGAATCACTTGGGGAGCTTTTATAAAATGATGCTGAGTCCCAACCCAGACCACAGACTCTGGGGATAGGGCCCAGACATCGGTGTTTTTTGCTTGAAAGCACATCAACTGATGCTCATGTGCAGCCAAGGTTGAGCACAGCTTGTTCCTGAACTGTTTTCTCATAGCAACATAGGCCTTCAAAAGAGCTGCATTAACTCTTTCAAGCCTTCATGATTCCATTTAGTGGGTTGGTAATTGATAAATTAGATTTTATAAACAGAGAAATGACTCCCACCTGTAAATACAGGTGGATAGAGAAGGCAGTGTGTCTCTCTGAGAACAATACAATAGCCAAATTGGATGATGCAACTATCCTAATGATAATAATTATTGTGAAGTATTTGTTTCAAAAGTAATTTTCTCCTTCAAACATCACCAGTATCATTTTGTCCCCCAGATAGTTGGCTGTAATCAGATCAAAGGGTTTGGTTTCTTTCCCCAAGTAACAGTAATGATCCTATATCTTATTTCCACTTAGTAAGAGGAAAACATATATTTTAAATTATTGTTCGCTATATCAAGCTTTTCTAGATGTTTCATGGGTTGGTGTATTAAAGAATTTATAAGCTTGAATAGCATCTGTTTATTGTCTTTTCTACTTCAGGGAGACTTTATAGAAAGTAATTAAGTCCAAACTGTCAGAAGCTCCTCACAAGGATTCTTTTCAGCAGGGACTTCTGATGTAAGAGCAGTCTGAACATTAGACTCACTTTACTCAGGGTATCTAATGGCAACTGCTCCCAACAGCATTGAACAAACATGTCAAACTTCGTTCATTTTTGAGCTGAGACCACGTGCAAAGTGGGTGCCAATCTACTTTGATAAGTAGATATCAAAGCCCCTCCTTGGAAGTATTCCCAGTGCTTGGGGTGAGGGCACCTTGGCAGATTGCCATAGTGACCCATCCTTGAGAGCCTGGTTTTGGCTGGGAGGGATGATCCCTAAGCCTTCAGTGATTTTGATTTCCTTCCACACACACTTTCCGAAATATGTATCTTAAATTCCAGTACTGCCCTATGAATTTGAGATTTCATTTTGAAGTCGACTGTTTAAATAAATGTTGCTCCTAGATGGACTGCCCCCCCCCCACCCCCCGCCAAAGGCACCTCAATCAGGAGTGGACTGCTTGGCCTGTCTCTGCTTGTTTACACATCCCACCTCCCCCCATTACCCTCCCCTAACCCAACACTCGTATTGTGAACTTTCACAAGGAACAGTGTAGGCATTTATGACTGAGTTGTTTGAAGTAGGAAGACAGAAGTTTCATGTAGCTTAGCACTTAAAAATCTTCCTGAAAACATCTTCAGATATTGCTCACTTTACCCAAGTTTCCCAATTCAGGGCAACTGCTAAAAATCTGTCTCTGACTCTTTCTGTAGCCTCTCACCATTTTGATGCTTTCCCCTCTTCCTTCCCTTATTCTCTGCCAATGCTTATGCACCACCCTTCTGAAAATTGTCCTTTTCCATCCCATAGCTCCATGGCAATTATGGTTTATCTAATATTTCTTATTCAAAGCAGAATCCCCCAAACCCTTTGTAATTCTGAATTCTCTTGCATGTAATTCTCTACCTCATTACATTATTCCCTTAGCAAAAATCTCTAGTGCTCCACAGAGAAGCACACAGTATACATTTTTGCTTCCTAAAGTCCTTTCCCACTCAGAGTTCCATATTCCTTTCTTTTCTTTTTCTGAGGTGAACAAGATTTTTCTTCATTTCATTGGCAGGCATTACCAGGCTCAGTCTGGTTGTGCTCATCAGTTTTTCCTGGCATATCTGGGAGCCAACACATTCATACTGGGTTTTAATTTTCACCTCCTTTAGGGGTTCTACTCCTATAAGTAGGGTTAAAATTCTCAAGATTTAAATTGCCACTAAATGTCTTTCTGTCATAGAGCCAGTGTATAGCTATCTTCACCCCTGCGGGGGGCGATGAATTAGCTGTAGATAGATATCTGGGTACTAAAAGCTGTGGTCAACTTGCTGTGCTAGAAGCAGATCAGAAGTCCTGCTTCCAAGTAAGCCCTACATTGATTTAGGGTACAGGGAAGAGACTAATCACCTTAGTTGGCATTGATGAACTGGCTTAGCCCTGTCCACTAATATCTTTCCTCTCATCATTTCCTTTGAGATGATGAGACATATACCCATGGCACACTTTACATCAGTTTCATTTTAGTGTTCAATATTTTAACCAACAGTGAGCATTTAGGGAGCCACATAAGACCCAGTAAAGCTCAGTCTCTTTAATGACTCTTTTACAATTTTGGCCCATGTGTGGTAGCTTTTTGAAGTTGTACTTCACAATTCCAGATAAGCATGAAAACATGCTTATAACCCAACTTTCTCTTCAGTTTCCTTAATTCAGCCCAAAATGATTGATTAATTGTTGCTTCACTAATTGCTCACTGAAGAAACTTTCCCCATCTATGGAACCCAAATTAATGACAGTCTCAATAACTGAGAATGTTTGCAGTGTAATTTTCTATCTCTACGCTCTATCTAAAGAGTAATTTCCTTCAGATGGTCTCTTGGCTAATTTCCCTTCTGTGACCTCTCACCAGCTACCCAGGGGTGGGGGTGACGATGGGGATGGAGGTGTGGTGAGAATGCAGGGTGTCTCTCACTCCCCTTGCTACTCTCCCCTGGAATGCCAGGGCTCACGCCCTGCCGGGAGCCGGTCCATCCTTGCTGTTTCAAGGGACCTGGCATATATGGCATACGGTTCTTAATATATTTGCTCACCTTCTTGGCGCTGTGTTTTAACCAAGGTCACCTCTCCGAGAAAGGTTGAATCCCCAGGTAGGGATTTTCCCCTGAAGTTAGGGAGGGAATAAAACCCCTCAACTAAGTGCCAGGCGGGTAATTAATCCCTTTAACTACGAACAATCATGCTTAAACTACATAATCTTTTCTCCCTGGAATGGAGATAAGAAACGCCCTAACCTTTGTAATAGAGATTGATAGGATTGAATCAACTGGTATAAATACAGTTGTAACAAGACAGAAAGACTCAGAACTTAGAACACAGAACTCATGAGACAGAATTCAGAAGACAGAAAGACACAGAACTTAGAACACAGGGCTTGGAAGACAGGACCAAGAGAGACAGAGCCTAGGCACAGAACCTACACAGAATGTTCTCTAGAGACAGAAGATGGACCCCAGCATCTGAACCTGACTATAGAAATTGGCAAGAGAACCTGACTAGAACCTGGTGACTGAACCTGACTGGAGTACCTGGACAGAACCTCTCTGGAGAGCCTAAGCAGAACTTCTCTGGAGATCCAGACCAGAACTTGGCTGGAGATCCTGGCTAGAGATCCTGGCTAGGCTGCTGATCAACTGAACACTGTCTCCGTGTCCTTCCTTCTTCGCCGACTCCGTCTACGCCTTTGGGAACCCCTGGACCTGCTGGGGTTGGACCCCGGCAACGCCCCCCATGGGCTCAGGTGCTGGGAGCCCATGAGGAGCCCACCCCACACCCGCATGGCCTCTTCTGGATGAGCTGGGCCATAGCCACCGGGACCACAGGGGCCAGTTGGGTTCCCTGTGGGTTTGTGTAGGAGCCAGTCTGCGAGGCCAGCCGGGAGAGAGCGCTGCCCGCCTGGCTTCCCTGTGGTGCTGCTGGGAGGTCCCGAGGCCCACACTGTGACCCGGCCGCAGGGTCTGGCCATGCTCACTGCATCTCTGCCTGGGGACTCAGGTGCTGTGATTCAGGTGGAGGGTGGTGCGCTGGGGCTCAGGGGCCCAGGTGCTGCCCAGGGCCCAGAGGTCAGTTGGGACCTGCCCTTCCATGCCAGATGCTGGCGCTTCAATCGCTGGCCAGGCCTAGGGACTGCACCCATGCACAAATTTTGTGCACTAGGCCTCCAGTAATAAATAATAAAGCTTAACGTGATAAACTAAGCTAAATAGAATGCACTAATCAAATCCCAATGAATAACACTGCAAGAGAGGATTATTCTTATGTTTAAAAAACTTGCTAAACCTGCTTATTAGGAGAGGATGCTATTTAATAACAAAATGTTTTCTCAAACTTTCATATTCCTAAAATTAAAAAATTATAAATTAAAATTTCAAATGAGACAAAAGAATGAGAGTTTCTCCTTAGAATTAAAATAAACTCATAATTAGTAATACTTGCCTTTACTTTGATCTGATACCTATTTAGATGCCTTTACTCTGTGGATGATTTAGCAATCTCTTTAGGCTTTATTCTGAATAAATTGAAAAACCAGTGGAAACAAACTAAGAAAAAATTAACAAAAATCTGGGAATCAGCCTAGTTTAGTGGATAAGATACTGGAGAATGGGGTTCTTGTCTGAGCTTCCTGACAGCCAGCAGCAGTATGATATTGGTCAAGTCACAAACTATTGTGACTGGCCTTAAAATGAGAGGTTGTAGTTAAACATCCCACCTACCTCCAACACATCTATGACTTCATGTTTAGCTGGTTTGATCTTTCTAACTCCAGAATTCTAACACTCTATGAATTAGATAATATTTATGGAAATATGTTGAATTATTTTGGTGCTAATTACACTTGAAAAAAAATTAGTAATGATGGTAGTTAATACCATGAAGGGGAGAAGAATAAAGGGCTAAGTACTCAGCCACAGTTAAGAGTACTGAGAAAGGTATTATGGTAAGATTATTCCAGGAGAGTTATGGGGAGAACTAGACATTAAAAGTGTATGTTAAGGGGAGGGACTTATGAGACATGTAACAGGCACTGAGTAGGCTGAGGACTGAGTAAGAATGGTTGAAGTTTATGAGACGGTCCTTTGTGTGGTTAGAGAGCAATCTAAATGCTATGATGAATTAAGGAGTCAGACTAGGAGGGAATTAAATAGAATATGCATGTAAATGGGAAAGTGTAAAACACTGGGATTAAAAAGAAGGCGATGATTTTAAGAGAAAATGGATCAACCAAAATTTTTTTCACTCATTTGAAAACTGGGTATGGTCCTATGGTTGAAAGTCTTATAAAATAAGGGTATGAGGCTTGGAGTAAGGGTTGTCAAATCTCTAGGGGATAGACTCTAGAGCTCAGGCAGAGACAATATAAAAGAGACAATTAATTGTCAACTATTTGTAGCAGAAAACACTTAGGTTGGCTACATAATTTGTTCTGGAGAATGGAATAGAAACAGCAATAATTATGTAACTCATGGGAGGTTGTTTGCTAATTCTGCCCCATACTCTCTCTCCCCTGTCCACGTGGTCAAGAAGAAAGAACTCTAGGATAATGAAAACATGTGATGAAAGGAACCTTGATTCCTAGTCACTAAGGAAGAGAGCCACTAGATCACATAGGGCTTTGTGTGAATGAGAACTAAACTTTTCTTGTAAGCCACTGAGATTTGGAGGTCATTTTTATAGCTGCTAAATAGCTAACCAAAACAGAAACTAGTATTATGTGTGTGGGGCTTCATAAGTATGCACTACTGGATGCATATTCAGGTATTGGTTGCTCTACACTTACACTAATACCTCATATCACCAGTCTTTTTAAATATAGTCCTTCTAATAGGGGTGTAGTGTTATTTTTATTCTGCATTTCCCCAATGACTAATGACCTTTAGCACCTTTTTATGTGTTTATTTGACATTTTTATTTTCTTTGGAAAAGTCCCATAAGTTCAAATCTTTTGCCCATTTCTTTGTTAATTGAATTGTTTTCTAGTTATTGAATTTTGAGAGTTCTTTATAAACAGTACTAGAGGCCTGGTGCACGAAATTTGTGCAAGGAGGGGGGGCTCCCCTCAGCCCAGCCTGCACCCTCTCCAATTTGGGACCCCTCTCACAATCTGGGACTGCTGGCTCCTAACTGGCCCCCCTTCCAGCCTGATCACCCCTAACCACCTCTGCCTGTTGACCTGATCGCCCCTAACTGCCCCTTCTGCCGGTCTGGTCACCCCCAACAGCTCCCCTCTGCTGGCTTGGTTTTCTCTAACTGCCCCCCACCCCCTGCCGCTGACCTGGTCTCCCCCAGCTGCCCCCCCCCACTGTCCTGGTAACCCCCAACTGCCCCCCCTGCTGGCTTGGTCGCCCCTCACCACCTCCCTCTGCTGGCCTGGTTGTCACCAACTGTGCCCACTGCCAGCCTGGTCACCCCTCACTGCCCCCCCTGCCAGCCTGGTAACCCCACGCAGCCTGCTGTTCAGTCTTTCGGTTGTCCCTCACTAACCCCCGTGCCGGCCTGATTGCCCCACTCAGCCTGTTTGGTTGTCCATTTGGTTGTTTTGTATGTGATGGCCCCTGGCTGGCTCTTTATATATATATATACTAGAAGCCCGGTGCACAAAAATTTGTGCACTGGGGTGGAGGGGGGGGGGAGTCCCTCAGCCCGGCCTGTGCCCTCTCGCAGTCTGGGACCCCTCGGGAGATGACGACCTGCTGGCGTAGGCCTGCTCCCGGGTGGCAGAGGGCAGGCCCAATCCCTAGGTGCAGCCCCTGGTCAGGCTCAGAGCAGGGCTGATTAGGGAGTTGGGGCGCAGCCCCCTGTCATGCATAGAGCAGGGCAGATCAGGAGGTTGCGATGCCACCCTCAGTCACGCTCAGGGTAGGGCTGATTGGGGGGTTGGGGCACTGCCCCCTGTCACACTCAAGGCAGGGTCTATGGGGAGGTTGTGGCACTACCCACTGTCACGCAGAGAGCAGGGCCAATCAGGGAGTTGGGGCGCTGCCCCCTGTCACGCACAGAGCAGGGCCCATCAGGGGGTTGGGGAGCTCCCCCCTGTCACTCACAGAGTAGGGCCGATAGGGGAGTTGGGGCACTGCCCCCTGTCACACACAGAGCAGGGCCGATCAGGGGGTTGGGGCACCGCCACTGTCACACTCAGGGCAGGGCCAATGGGGAGGTTATGGCTCTACCCCATCACACACAGAGCAGGGCCGATCAGGGGGTTGGGGCGCTGCCCCTGTCACACACAGAGCAGGGCCAATCAGGGGGTTGGGGCGCCACACCCTGTCACACACAGAGCCGCAGGGCGATCAGGGGGTTGGGGAGCTCCCCCCTATCAGGCACAGAGCAGGGCTGATCAGGGGGTTGGGGCGCCTTCTCCTGTCATGAACAGAGCAGGGCGGATAGGGAGGTTGTGGCCCCACCCCCTGTCACACACAGAGCAGCAGGGCGATCAGGGGGTTTGGGCGCTGCCCCCTGTCACGCTGATCCTGGTGCCAGGAGGCCTCTCGGCTCCACTGATCCCGGTGCTGGGAGGCATATTACCCTTTTACTATATAGGGTAGAGGCCTGTTGCACGGGTTGGTGCTGGCTGGTTTGCCCTGAAGGGTGTCCTGGATCAGGGTGGGGGTCCCCACTAGGGTGCCTGGCCAGCCTGGGTGAGGGGATGATGGCTGTTTGCAGCTGGTCACACACCCTTCAGGGTGGGGGTCCCCACTGGGATGCCTGGCCAGGCTGGCTGAGGGGCTGAGGGCTGTTTTCAGGCTGGCGGGTGACGGAAGCTCCCAACGGCTCCTTTTTTTCTTTTTTATTCTGGGCCAGCTTTAGCTTTGAGGCTTGGCTCCAGCTCTTAGGCCTCCACTGCTAAAAGCAGGTTTCTGGCCTTTGTTTACCTTCTGTATTTGAAACAATGTTGTGATCCTGCTGGCTGAAGCCCGGCGGACTAAAGCAGGTTTCTGGGGTTTTGTTTAGCTTCTATATTTGTAACATAGTTGTTTAGGGTTGCAGTTCAGAGGCCTGCAGCGGCAGGCGGGGAACGTTGGAGTCCTTCGTCACTGAAGCAAGCAAGCCCCATGTTCGCTTCCAGCTGCCTGGCTGCCAGCCGTCATCTTGGCTGGCAGTTAATTTGCATATTTCCCTGATTAGCCAATGGGAAGGGTAGCAGTCATACGCTAATTACCATGTTTCTCTTTTATTAGATAGGATATTCTGGGTATGATTCCTTTATGAGAGATATGATTTGCAAGTATGTTCTCCTAGTCTGTGGCTTATCTTTCCATTTTCTTAACAGTATGTTTTAAGTTTCTAGTTTTTATGAAGTATGATTTATTTATTTATTTATTTATTTATTTATTTATTTATTGTGGTGGTAGTTGGTGTATACATATATCAAATCTTGTCAATTGCATACTTTACATATTGCCGGAAGCCGGTCCATCCTTGCTGCTTGACACAGTCACTGCAGGAAAGAAACATCTGCACAGCATATGTTTCAAGGGACCTGGCGTATATAGCATACTGTTCTTAATATGTTTGCTCCCCTTAGCACTGTGTGTTTTAACCAAGGTCACCTCTCCTAGAAAGGTTGTTTCCCCAGGTAGGAATTTTTACCTGAAGTCAGGGAGGGGATGAAACTCCTTAACTAAGTGCCAGGCGGGTAGTTAATCACTACAAACAATCATGCTTAAGCTACATAATCTTTACTCCCTGGAATGGAGATAAGAAACGCCCTAGCCTTTGTAATAGAAATTGACAGGATTAAAATCAACTGGTATAAATACGGATGTAACAAGACAATAAACAGCAGAACCTCTCTGGAGATCCAGACCAGAACTTGGCTAGAGATCCTGGCTAGGCTGCTGATCAACTGAACGCTGTCTCCGTCTACGCCTTTGGGAACCCCTGGACCTGCTGGGGTTGGACCCCGGCAACATATGTGCAGTTTTTTTTGTTGGTCTATTATACATCAATAAAACTACCTTAAAAAGGAAGGGGGTTGGGAATGGCAAAATGGATGAAAGGGGTTAAACGGTTTAAATTTCCAGTTATAAAATAAATAAGTCATGGGGATGTAATGTACAAAATGGTGACTGTACTGCATATATGAATGTTGCTAAGAGAGTAGGTCTTAAAAGTTCTTATAAGAAAAAATTTATAACTATATATGATGACATATATTAACTAAGACTTATTGTGGTGATCATTTCATAATATATACAGCATCAAAATCATTATGTTGTACCCCTGAAACAAATATAATGTTATATGTCAATTATCCTATCTAATAAAGAGGGAATATGCTAATTGACCCTCATGCCATCACAAAGATGGAGGTGCCCACAGCCAATAAGGAGGGAATATGCTAATTGACTGACATGCCCTCAAAGATGGAGGCGCCCACAGCCATAAGATGGCGGCGCCCAGTCCCCTCAGCCCAACTGGGGCGGCAGGCATGTGGCAAGGCTAGGCCCACCCCAGGAGGTCCCAGCTGCTCTGCGTGCCTGCCTCTGGAGTCCCCCAGTCCCCTCAGCCCCCCAGCTGCTCAGGGCTGCCCAAGGCTCAGGTAACCAGGGCCAGCTGAGGCTTGCGCTGCTGGCAGTGGCAGCAGCAGAGGTGTGATGGGCCATAGCCTTCCCCTGATTGCCGGGTTACCTCCCGCCCCTGAGGGCTCCTGGACTGTGAAGAGGGGCCAGGCCGGGCTGAGGGACCCCCCTCCAGTGCATGAATTTTCATGCACTGGGCCTCTAGTATCTCAATAAAAAAGGGAGGGGAGCTAGAGAGAGTCCAGTAATTCAGGTTTTTTAAGGATTGAAGGGTAATTACTTACTTCTAACCCTCTCTCCACCCCCAAGTAAGAATTAAGTGACTTGTTGCAAAGAGAAGGTTAAGGTTGTGGTCTTTCCATCCACTGTGCTAGATAATCTCAGGAAATTACAGTGAAATTGTTAGGAGAGATAGGATATAGGAACTGGTGGTGGGGGAGGGGGGGGGGAGGCGGGGAGAAAAGGAATAAACAAAATAGATCAGGCTGAGAATTATACCTAAGATAAACATTGAGTGTGGCTACTAGCACATGGAACTAATTGCAATCAGAGTTAAAAAGCCTGCTAGGATTTTGGAAAAATTATATTGCTGAACATGGAATAAAAAATCTTTTTACTGTTCAGAACTTAAAAGCATTGTGTTCTCAGCCTTCTATAAACAGAGGTAACTTTGACAACTGCACAACTCCCAAGAAGAGCATTAGGATAAGTGGACCTTCTAGAGGGTGGAGCCCTAGGGTCACGGAGAACCATGGATAAGGCAGTTCTTTGCAGCAAGCAACAATACCAGATTTTGAAAGTTTCTATCCTCCATGGCAGAGAGACTTCATCGTGTCTTTCCCTCAGAATTCAGAATTGCTGCAAATGAGTGACTGCTTTCTGCTTTCAATTCTTCCCCTTTTAGAAGGAGCATTCAGTGTCAGTGTCCTGTCTCTATACTGCCGTTGTGTACTGACCATGTACTGAGGGATATAAGCTGCACTTTAGTTTACTGGGAAGCACATGTCTGGGTCTAATGGATAGGACATGGAGACATGATTCTCATAACAACTCTTTAGGGTATGAACAATGATTTCCCCAACTTTACAGAGGAGAAAATGGGTAAGTAACATGCCCAAGTCTACACAGCTAGTGAAAGAATACTGGATGCTGGATATGACCTGGCTGTGTCCTTGGGTTGGGTACCTGGACAAGGGTGTTTTCTGAATGTAAGAAGAGGGAACCAAATGGATATTTGGTAACTAAAAGGCAGAGGGTGACAAAGACTATTAATAATATGAGCAATGTCCATGTGCTGTATCTCTATTTTCCAGGCTCCCTAAGTAGGTCATCTGACTAGTTCTGGATCATAGACTATGATCAGAAGTGACATATGCCATTTCCGGGCTAAAGGGTCAAATGTCTGGCTCACCTTCCTCCAGTGCTGTCACTTTAAATTCTATTTTTAGGGGGCAAAAGGCTCCAGGATGGCTTGACCAGATGACGGAAGGAGCCTGGATCCTTGAATTTTGGCTGGAGGAGTGTATCCTAGCCTTCACCGGACTCTATGTGAGTGCAAAAGAAATCTGCATTGTGTTAAGCCACCAAGACTTGGGGGCTGTTTGTTGCAGTGACTAGAATTAATAACTCTGACCAATGCTGTTTTAGAAACCATTGTTGGCTAAAGATGCCACTTTCTCTGTATTTAGTCACTTTGAAGATAATGGCTGCACAGCTATCAACTTTTCACATTCCAAAAGATTTATGACTTAGTTGTTTTCTGGTTTTAAATGGAAGAAGGTGACAGAATAGATTTAGGACACCTTTCCTTTTGAAAATACAAAAGACTACAATGTGGTTATCTTCAAGTTGGAAAGTATGACATGGTAAGCCAGAGAAGAATTATTTGTGATTTGGGGGGTGGTTTTTTTTTGTTTTTTTTTTTTGTTTTTTTTTGCCAGATTTCTAAACAAGGACCAAATAACTGAAGGAGAAAGTATATAACATTTAGCAACACAGGCTCTGAAGTCAGATTCTCTGTCCATTCATTAGATGTGTGGATTTGGGCAAATTACTTAACCACATTGTGCCCTGTGAAAACAATTGGTTGTACCTCAAAGGGTTATGAGAATTAAATGAGTTAATGTTATATAATAACAAATTTAGCTGGCCTTTAACCCTGGCTCCTTGGAAATTCCTGAGTAATGGGAGTGTCTTTGTAATTTATGGTATGCCCTTTGGGTCACACCTAAGTTTATTATACTAACAAGGCAACTCATGGTGGGCCTGTGGGTAGTGTCAGGATGCAGAAAGACCAACCATGGGATTAGAATGTTGGGGCTTTGAGCTATGTGATTACCAGTCTGACCTCTTGACCTTTGGGGAGGGAGTCTAGAGACTGAGTTCAATCACTTGGCCAATGATTAAATCAATCATACTTATGTAAATAAAACCCAGACACTCCAGCATGGTGAGTTTCTCTGATTGGTCATCATATACTGATATGCCAGGAGGGTGATGTTTCAGAAGCTTTGTGTTTAGAACCCTCCCAGACCACATCCTATGCATCTCTTCTTTTGGCTGGTCCTGATTTGTATCCTTTATAATAAAACTGTAATTGTAAGTACCTTCCTAAGTTTTATATGTTGTCCTAGAGAATTATTGAAGTTGAGGGGTTTCGGGAACCCTGAATTTTACCCGGCTGGTTGGTAGTATGGGTTGCCTGAGAATCCTTAATTTTCAGTTGGCGTCTGAAGTGAGAGCAGTCTTGTAGGCAACAGTGGACTTCACCTGTGAAGTTTTGTTAGATTTGCATAGTAGTTAATATATGTAAGGGCTTTTTAGAATAGTGCCTTGCCCAGAGTAACTTATTCAGGGAAAGTTAGACAATAATACATATATATATATGTGTGTGTGTGTGCGCGCGCGCAAATTAGGCCAGGACTCCGTAACAGGTCACGACCAGACAGGAGGAGGTTGTGCGCACAGGTGAGGCCTGGAGCGGAGACAGAGACAGAGACAGGGGGCTGGCGAGCCGCGGTGTCCTGGCTTGGGCAGGCCCCCTAGAGCCAGAGTGGACATGAACATGGACAGGGTGGCCGGCCTGCAGCCTCCACAACCAAGCGCAGGCCTGGAAAGGAGACGGCGGGCCCGCCTTCAGTGGAATCGACATGGGTCCCTCCCGGCTCCCGTGGGCACCAGTGGCTTGCTTCTGCCTTCCACAGAAGCTGCACGGCTCCCATGGAAGCAGTGTGGCTCCCGGGTGCACGCCGTGGTTCCCGCTGGCTCCCGCAAAAGCAGCAGGCGGCCTACTGTGTGCAATATCACTCTATGGGCTACTAGTACTATATAATAAAAGGCCAATATGCAAATCAACCAAACGGCAGAACAACCAGTTGCTATGATGTGTACTGACCACCAGGGGTCAGACACTCAATGCAGGAGCTGCCCCCTGGTGGTCAGTGTGCTCCCACAGGGGGAGCGCTGCTCAGCCAGAAGCCTTGAGGTGGGCTCATGGCTGGCGAGCACAGCAGCGGTGGCGGGAGCCTCTCTCGCCTCCATGGCAGTGCTAAGGACCCCTCAGGGGATGTCCGACTGCTGGCTTAGGCCCGCTCCCTGTCAGTTAGACATCCCCCGAGGGCTCCCGGACTGTGAGAGGGCACAGGCCAGGCTGAGGGATCCCCAAGTACATGATTTTCATGCACCAGGCCTCTAGTTAAGCTACAAAATATGATCTATGCAGGAGCATTGATGATTTAAAGAATCAATCTCAGGTGAACATAGAATTACTATATTTTAATGCTGGAAGGAACCTTGCAAATTATGAAGTGATTTTTGACTTAGTTAAAAAAAATATTATTAGTGATAGAACTAAGGCCAAAACCCTAGTCTTTTAAAACAAGACCTTTACATAAAATGTGCTTTAGCTTTCATGTCTTTAAAATGGAGTTAACTCAACAGAACCTGCATCCTAGTAGTAGGAACATTTGGGGGAATCTTTCTAGGACCTCTCCCTTTTCTCTGATAACCCATTTTCCTGTGCCCCCACGATGGGACCCTGAAAGCCACATTTGAACTATGTGATTCTGAATTCTTGATTACAGTCAAGGGACTAGGGTAGATCACAATTAGCTTCTCACTTTTCAGAATTTGGATTGTGATTTGAAAAGCACTGTGTGGTCTTGTAAACTGGAGATGAGGCAGCTGAGGACCATGAGCAGGCTGACTCCATGAAGAGAGGCAAAAATAGACAGAGTGGTGACTAGGGGTACTGGTTTCTTTGCTTGGTTCCTGTCTTCAGTGGAGCTAGGCTTCACTTCCTGCCCTTTGTTTTTATGAGACAGTACCTTTCCAATGTATCCCCCTTGTTTGCTTATGCTTACTCAAAGTGGGTTTTGTTACTTGCAAGTAATAGTCTTAAATAACCCCCGAGAAGGCTCTTAAAAGGATGAAATGAAACAGAAGGTGCAAATTACTGCCACCATGATTGTTACTGTGACTATGGAGGACAAGGGCGAGGAGTAAAGGGAGGTGAAAAACTGACGAGTAAGGTGGGCCAAGGCCTTAGATTTAATAGGAACACTGTAACATGGGTTTTCTTAAAGACAATGCTTAAATATCTTCAATTTCAATACAATTACATTAGACGCCTTTGACTGTGGATGAAAGAATGGTAGAGATGTGGAAGAATAAGGTTAAGTAAGCAATCGACAATTCTGCTGCCCTATTCAAGACGAAACTGGGTTAAGCAATAACTTTGGTGTGCCAATGCCATTATAAAATATAATGAAACTGTTGGCGGCCAATAGAAAACACGACAGGACCATATCTCGGGTGACTGTACTGAATCAAAAATAGTATTTTACAAACAATTTTGTTATTTTGAAGGAAAAACCAACAGCCCTCACAAAGCTCATGTTCCACTGCATGTTTGAAAGGAAAAAAGATTTATCTCCTCAAGCGGTGGGCCCCATCAGGCTAAAGTAACCACTGTAAACAATGGACCCGAGATTCAAAGCAGAGAAGTAGGTATTTGCTAGGCTGCCTCTCTTCATTGCTGGAAAAGGGTCAGATCTTATTTTGTTTGATGAAAAAGAGGTTCTAACAAAATACACAATCAAATAGCATTCACAGCTGAAGGAACTTCTTTTCTAGGTGCTGGGTATACTAAAAGAAGGCAAGAGAGGCTGGGCCCTTATTTTTATTTTAAAAGATCACTTTGGATAAGGGCAGCCAAACAAGGGAAGAACACAATTGGATCCCATCTCCCTCTCCCTCTTCTTCCGTCCATGCTTTATCCTTTTTCTCTCTCCTTAGCTTTTTTTCCCCCTCTCTATAATGTAAGTGAAAAATATGAAGTCCCATCAATAAAGATATCTTACAGAGTGGCAAACATTAAGAAGCGTATTTCTTTCTCATATGGAGATTAAATAAGGAACTAGAAATTGGGGCACCTTAAGCATTGTAAATCAAAAAACTAGACAGATTTTTAAAAGAATATTTTGTCTACCCTGCCACATACAATCAGGTCTAAGAATGAAATAAAGAATTTTCTTAAAGAATTGTTAAAGAATTCTAGGGAAATTTTCTTAACTTAAGAGTTCTCTTTTCTTAAAGAATTCTAGGGAAATCATTTCCATAATAAATCATTTTCTAAAAAAATTATTTAAGAATAAAATCATTTTATAAGAGAATTATAGGGAAAAATTAAAAAATCAGCTTGCAAAGTTATTCTAGTCAGAAACATCTTCTTTGTAAGCAACTCCAATACTTATTGCTGTCATCAAACAGTATTTAATGCTAGGACTATATCTTCAGTGTAGCAAGCCAGCCTTCAATTTTCCATGCCATTGGAGGAGAGCCATGCCTTCCCAAATGATGGGAAATGCCCCCCAAATTTTGTAATATGCTTTTGTATTTTACTTGGATAAAACTGAGTTTGTCAACCTGAAAATTAAGAATTTTTTATTTTTTTATTTATTGATTTTAGAGAGAGAGAATAAGGGAGATGGACACACACACACACACACACACACACACACACACACACACACACGTGTATCTATAATAATCCTATCTAATAAAAGAGAAACATGGTCATTAGCATATGACCGCTACCCTTCCCATTGGCTAATCAGGGCAATATGCAAATTAACTGCCAGCCAAGATGGCGGCCAGCAACCAGGCAGCTTAAAGTGAACATGAGGCTTGCTTGCTTCAGTGACGAAAGACTCCAACGTTCCCCGCCTGCCTTGCTGGCCTCTCAGCTGCACTCTAAGCAACATTGTAACAAATATACAAGCTAAGCAAAACCCCGGGCTTCAGCCAGCAGGACTGCAACACTGTTTCTAATACAGAAGGTAAACAAAGGCCAGAAACCTGCTTTCAGCAGTGGAGGTCTCATAGCTGGAGCCAAGCCTCAGAGGTAAAGCTGGCCCAGAATAAAAAAAAAGGAAAAAAGAAGCCGTTGGGAGCTTCAATCACCCGCCAGCTTGAAAATGGCCCTTAGCCCCTCACCCAGGCTGGCCAGGCACCCCAGTGGGGACACCCACCCTGAAGGGGTGTGACCAGATGCAAACAGCCATCATCCCCTCACCCAGGCTGGCCAGGCACACAAGCGGGACTCCCACCCTGAAGGGGGTGTGAACAGATGCAAACAGCCATCATCCCCTCACCCAGTCTGGCCAGGCACCCAAGCGGGACCCCCACCCTGATCCAGGACACCCTTCAGGGCAAACCAGCCGGCCCCCACCTGTTCACCAGACCTCTATCCTATATAGTAAAAGGGTAATATGCCTCCCAGCACCGGGATCAGTGGAGCAACGAGGCCTCCCAGCACCGGGATCAGCGTGACAGGGGGCAGTGACCAAACCCCCTGATCACCCTGCAGCTCTGTGTGTGACAGGGTGCAGCGCCCCAACCCCCTGATCGGCCCTGCTCTGTGTGTGACATGGGGGAGTCCCCCAACCCCCGATCACCCTGCGGCTCTGTGTGTGACAGGGTGCGGCGCCCCAACCCCCTGATCTTCCCTGCTCTGTGTGTGACAGGGGGCGGTGCCCCAACTCCCCTATCGGCCCTGTTCTGCCGGGGTCCTGCCCCAGCGGGTCCAGGGGTCCCCAAAGGTGTGGACGGAGTCAGCGAAGAAGGAATGACATGGAGACAGCGTTCAGTTGATCAGCAACCTAGCCAGGATCTCTAGCCCAGATCTCCAGAGAGGTTCTGCTTCGGATCTCCAGCGAGGTTCTGTAGCCATGTTCCCTCGCTAGGTTCTCCAGCCAGGTTCTGTCCAGGCTCTCCAGTCAGGTTCAGTGTCCAGGTTCCAGTCAGGTTCTCCTGCCAATCTCTGTAGTCAGGTTCAGTCCAGGATCCCTTGCCATGTTCTCCCGCTAGGCTCTGTCTCTAGGCTCCGAGGCCAGTCCCTCTCCAGGATCCTCCGGCATGCTCTCTCCAGCGAAGTTCTTCTGTCTCTAGGCTCCGTGTAGGTTCTGTCTTCTTGATTCTGTTCTAAGTTCTGAGTGTTTCTGTCTTGTTACAATTGTATTTATACCAGTTGATTCAATCCTATCAATCTCTATTACAAAGGTTAGGGCGTTTCTTATCTCCATTCCAGGGAGAAAAGATTATGTAGTTTAAGCATGATTGTTCGTAGTTAAAGGGATTAATTACCCGCCTGGCACTTAGTTGAGGGGTTTTATTCCCTCCCTAACTTCAGGGGAAAATCCCTACCTGGGGATTCAACCTTTCTCGGAGAGGTGACTTTGGTTAAAACACAGTGCCAAGAAGGTGAACAAACATATTAAGAACCGTAGGCCATATATGCCAGGTCCCTTGAAACAGCAAGGATGGACCGGCTCCCGGCACTGCTCTGTGAGTGACAGGGGGGAGTTCCTCAACCCCCTGATCGGCCCTGCTCTGTGTGTGACAGGGGGGAGCTCCCCAACCCCCTGATGGGCCCTGCTCTGTGAGTGACAGGGGGGAGCTCCTCAACCCCCTGATCGGCCCTGCTCTGTGTGTGACAGGGTACGGATCCCCAACCCCCCTGATGGTCCCTGCTCTGTGCGTGATAGGGTGCAGCGCCCCAACCCCCTGATCGGCCCTGCTCTGTGCGTGATAGGGGGCAGCGCCCCAACCCCCTGATCGGCCCTGCTCTGTGCATGTCAGGGGGTGGCTCCGCAACCTCCCTATCGACCCTGCCTTGAGTGTGACAGGGGGTGGTGCCCCAACCCCCCAATCGGCCCTACCCTGAGCATGACTAGGAGTGGCATCTCAACCTCCCGATCCGCCCTGCTCTATGCATGACAGGGGGAGGCGCCCGAACTCCCCAATCAGCCCTGCTCTGAGCCCGACCAGGGGCTGCACCTAGGGATTGGGCCTGCCCTCTGCCACCTGGGAGCAGGCCTAAGCCAGCAGGTCGTTATTTCCCAAGGGGTCCCATACTGCGAGAGGGCACAGGCCGGGCTGAGAGACCCCCTCTCCCCCCGAAAGTGCACAAATTTTTGTGCACCGGGCCTCTAGTAAAAGTATAATATGGTAATTACACTGAACTTCCTTCTGGATGTCCTTCCAGGCAACCTTCTGGATGAAGCCAGGGCTGTGAGGGAAGCCCGGTCCCTGGTGCCAGAGGGAAGCCAGTGCCGGCAGCCAGGGGAAGGAAGGTCTACTCTTACAGGAATTTCGTGCATCAGGCCTCTAGTATATATATCCTATCTAATAAAAGAGAAAAATGGTAATTGGCGTACGACGATACCCTTTTCATTGGCTAATCAGGGCTATATGCAAATTAACTGCCAACTATGATTGGCAGTTAACTGCCAACTATGATTGGCAGTTAACTGCCAACTATGATTGACAGTTAACTGCCAACTAAGATTGGCGGTTAACTGCCAACAAGATGGAGGTTAATTTGCATATGTAGGCACAATGCAGGGAGGCGAAAGGGAAAGCAGGAAGAAGCCACCTGCCACTGACAGTGATCGGAAACCCAGGGGGGAGCTAAGAGCTGGGGGGCAGGGCAAAGGCGGCCCTGGGGCCGCCTTTGCCCTGTCCCCCAGCCATGATCAGAGAATCAGGCGCCTTTGCCGCCCTGGCCAGTGATAGCAGGAAGTAGGGGTGGAGCCAGCGATGGGAGCTGGACACGGTCGAAGCTGGCAGTCCCGGGAGCTAGGGGTCCCTTGCCTGGGCCTAAAGCGGAGCCCACGATCGTGGGGCCGCTGCAGCTGCGGGTCCCCGCTGCCCGGGCCGGACACCTAGGCCAGAGGCCTCAGTCCTGGTCAAGGGGCCGATCCGGTGATTGGTGATCGGAGGGTGATGAGGGTCAACTCCTCTGGCCGAGGCATCAGGCCTGGGTGGGGGGCGGAGCCGGGGATTGGGGGGATATGATGGTCCCCTTGCCCAGGCCTGAAGCCTGGGTCAGAGGCGTCAGGCTTGGGCGGGGGGTGGAGCAAGCGATCAGAGGGAGATGGGGGTCCCCTGCCCAGGCATGATTCCTGGGCCAGAGGCCTCAGGCCTGGGTGGGGGCCAGAGCCAGTGATCGGGGGAGATGGGGGTCCCCTGTCCAAGCCTGACACCTCTGTCAGAGGCGTCAGGCCTGGGCAAGGGGCCGATCAGGCGATCGGAGGGTGATGGGGGTCAACGCCTGAGGGCTCCCAGTATGTGAGAGGGGGCAGGCTGGACTGAGGGACACTCCCCCCCCACACACACCCAGTGCACGAATTTCGTGCACCGGGCCCCTAGTATGTATATATATATATATATATATATATATATATATATATATATATATATATATATATATATATTTTCCACTTATTTATGCATTCGTTGGTTGATTCTTGTATGTGCCCTTACCAGGGATCAAACCCCTAAACTTGGAGTATCAGGGTGAGACTCTAACCAACTGAGCTACCAGGCCAGGGCTTTAGAATACTTTATTGTTATTATTATTTTTAATCCTCACCTGAGGATATTTTTTTCATTAATTTCTAGAGAGAGTGGAAGGGAGGAAGGAGGGGGGGAAGAGAGAGAGAGAGAAACATCTACATGAGAGAGACATATGGATTGGTTGCCTCCTGCACATGCCCCTATGGGGGTTGGGGAACTTGCAACTGAGGTACATCCCCTTGACTGGGAATTGAACCTGTGACCCTTCCGTCTGTGGGCCAACCCTCTAACCACTAAAAAACTGGCCAGAGTTAGAATATTTTAAACAAAATATTAAGTCCTAGTGTGAAAGCTCAGCTTAGGGCAGTGATGGTGAACCTATGACACGCGTGTCAGAGGTGACACGTGAACTCATTTTTTTGGTTGATTTTTCTTTGTTAAATGGCATTTAAATATATAAAATAAATATCAAAAATACAAGTCTTTATTATGATTGCAAATATCAAAAAATTTCTATATGTGACATGGCACCAGAGTTAAGTTAGGGTTTTTCAAAATGCTGACACGCCGAGCTCAAAAGGTTCGCCATCACTGGCTTAGGGTCAGGAATTTTGCTGACAGCTTCCAGACCTAGAATTCTCCCTTTCTTCATTCTCTGAGTTGTAGACGTGGTATATTTTTCTATATTCATTTGTAGTTGCATATCTTCCTTGGTTGGGGAAGAAAGTTAATGCTTTGGCTAAAAAAACTCTTCTTCAGTTCTTGGGAAGTTGGAAGAGAAAATGAATGAAAAGTGTTTTAATAGATGTACGCTACAAAAGTTAGTAATTTAGAATCTACACTAATAAAAGAGAAAAATGGTAATTGGCGTACGAGCTACCCTTTTCATTGGCTAATCAGGGCTATATGCAAATTAACTGCCAACTAAGATTGGCAGTTAACTGCCAACAAGATGGTGGTTAATTTGCATATGTAGGCACAATGCAGGGAGGCAAAAGGGAAAGCAGGAAGAAGCCCCCTGCCACTGACAGTGATCGGAAACCCAGGGGGCAGCTAAGAGCTGGGGGGCAGGGCAAAGGCGGCCCTGGGGCCACCTTTGCCCTGCCCCCCAGCCATGATCGGAGAATCAGGTGCCTTTTCCGCCCTGGCCAGTGATAGCAGGAAGTAGGGGTGGAGCCAGCGATGGGAGCTGGGCACGGTCGAAGCTGGCAGTCCCAGGAGCTAGGGACCCCTTGCCTGGGCCTAAAGCGAAGCCCACGATCGCGGGGCCGCTGCAGCTGCGGTCCCCGCTGCCCGGGCCGGACGCCTAGGCCAGAGGCGTCAGGCCTGGGCAAGGGGCCGATCCTGCGATTGGAGGGTGATGGGGGTCAACGCCTGAGGGCTCCCAGTATGTGAGAGGGGGCAGGCTGGGCTGAGGGACACTCCCCCCCCCCCCCCCCCCCCACACACACACGCCCAGTGCACGAATTTCGTGCACCGGGCCCCTAGTTGAAATATGATGGAAAATAGCTACAGATTACCTTTCCATTGTTTACTTTTTAGGACATATGATACCAAATTTTACTTTTCCACATTGCTTCTAATTTCCTATACTTTTTTTTATTGCAATTTACTTCAATTACTTTACCTTAACATGATAATGTTTGAATGATTTTAACTTAAAGATCGAAAATATAGATCTGTAATTCTTAAAAGT
This sequence comes from Myotis daubentonii, assembly GCF_963259705.1. Taxonomy (NCBI): domain Eukaryota; kingdom Metazoa; phylum Chordata; class Mammalia; order Chiroptera; family Vespertilionidae; genus Myotis; species Myotis daubentonii. The sequence continues at coordinate 40,683,296 of NC_081841.1, forward strand.
CTTAAAATGCTTTTATTATCTAACAGGTTTACCATATGTTATAGTTGTAAAGTAATTATCTTTATTCTTGAGACTAGCAAGACACTCGTTCAAAAGCCATGTTTAGCTTGAGTCTCTCTGTGTCTGCTTTCCCCTGCTCCTGGACATACCAACATACTGGAAGGGGGAAGGGAGGAGTGTTAATCCCCTTGGAGGGACAATGCTGCCATTCCCTGGGGTATGAAAGTAGCTTCCTGGTGAAGCAAACAGGTTTATGCGTACCAGTTGAATATGCTCAACAATTTCTGACTTCCCTTTGCTCTCTTCCCTTTATTAATATCAATACCTTCCTAATTAGGAGGATTACACTAGGATGAGGTTAGCCTTTCTCCTAGGTGTGATCTTTTTAGTGTCTCCCCTGAATGTTCCAGGTGATCAGTGAGGTTTGTGCCTTTGGCAGAATGAAATTTGGCTATCTTCCAGCCTTGTGTGAATTCCGATATTTGTTTTTCCCCCTAGCAGTTCTTTAGTTAGCCTCATACAATATATTTCACTCCCAGCTTATGTGCAGTTTAGTAATCAAAGTCTCAAGAGGATCTGAGTTTTCTTTTGCCTTCCCCCCCCCGCCCCCCCGCCCCCCCCCCCCGCCCCGCCCTGCCTCTCAGGTACCCTGCTCTCCAAATTCCAGCTAATACTAGTTTTCATTTCTCAGAACTCTGCTGTCTGTCTCCTCAACCCAGTGACACCTCTATAGTCTGTTGGTATTCCCCCTTTCAGTATGGCATTCCAGGATGTGCCTTCCAGCAAAAAGTCCAGGCAATCTAATGGTTTACCTAATTTGTTTCCTTTCTCTCAGAATTATAATTTTATGCTGTCTGTCGTCCAATATATGGAATATACGTGGACTTAAAAAATTCAATTTATGAAAGCAATTGCTTCATATATTTAGTCTAGTATTCTTGTTTTTTGTTTTGTTTTGTTTTGTTTTTTACAATGAGAGTGCTAATCAAATACCAGTTAATCTATTATGGTAGAAAGCCATGATAAATTTTTAAATAAAGTTATCCATTAAACCAACCAAAAGCCATAGCATCTACTATGAACTTTTGTTTTGAGAATCAGGTTAATTTAGAGTCTCAATAATTTTTGAAATAAACCTCTACCAAAAGTATTACAATTAAAATCACCATAAAGGTAATTGCTGATTACATATAGGTGACACAAAATAATATTTATGCTTTTTATCTTGGTGACATCTGGGTTCCCTATTTAAATGGAGATGTAGAAAATTCTGCAGGGTTCAGAAACAAGTCACTCAAATGCTGAAGAGATTATATTAAAAGACCTACCTGGCCTACCTGAACACAGGTCAGTGGGACTGGGTTTATTTAGCTCTTGGAAGGTCAATTTAGGAAAGACAATAGTCAATGAAATCAGAAAGGGACATGATATTCTTGCATTCCATAAGGATATAAAAATATTTAAAGGTTATAAAGAAGATTTATATAACAAATAAAGCTAAATGTCCTCTAAAAGTTTCCTGCATTTTTAAAAATTGTTTGGGATGCTATGAAATCTTTCTCTGCTTGGGAGATGAGCAAACAGCAGGGCATCTTCTTTGAAAGATGATTTAGATATGGGATTAGCAGTAAGTTAAATAAACTACCCAGATTCCTTCCAGGCCTCGATTTTTTTTTAATAGATTTTTTTTAGAGACTGAGGAAGGGAGGAGAGAAAGAGAGAAACGACGATGAGCTGCCTTCTGCCTCCTGCATGCCCGCTTCAAGTCCATAACCCTGGCATATGCCCTGACCAGGAATCAAACCAGTGACCTCTGGGTGCACAGGATGCCCTGAGCCATACCAGCCAGGGAACACCTCTGATTCAAATAGTGTTAAGGAGACATTTCTTCTGCTTCCTGATGGCTGCCTTCTTAAAGTTTATGAGAATTCTCTCCTTCTTATTCTTTTTTCCCCCCAGTAGAACAATGCCTTTGTGATTTTTTTTCAATTGCCTGGGGTGTTTGTTAAGATAGCAAAACAAGAGAGTTCTCGGCCTCACTGATTCTTTTTCCTGGGCAGAAAGTATTTTTTACACAAATAAAAACTAATACCTATATTTGCATGCAAAATCAAATATTTATGGAATGTGTTTCAGCAGGATCCAGAACAGCCACTATATTTTAATTCTCAGGCAAAATTTTTGCTTAAGAGAAAAATGATGAGTTGATATAAATTTAAAAAATATTAAAATGGAAAATATTCCAATTACTACATAAATAATTCTTTTAGCTTTTTTTTACAATGAGACATCTGCCTATGAAAAACAATCATATTAAAAGAGGAACTTTCAATGTCCCTTTTGTGAAAATTATTTCTATTTCTATTTTCTTTTTAAGATGTGACCTGAAAATTATATTGGCACAAAATACTTTTGTCCCCCCCACAGGAATAGAACTCAGTAGTTGTTTTTTCAGCCAGAGAGAACGGTAATGTTCTTGATAATTGTTCTACGGGAAGGATCAAGTTTAAATCCTTAGAGGATATATAAAGCAGTATTTAATTTACCAAGAAAAGTCTTTTAGCCAGGACAAAAGATAAAACCCTTGACTTATTATCTTTTCTCTGATTAGTATTTGTGCCATGTTGTTATATGTTTTATATACATGTTATTTGAGTATTCTTTTACCTAAGAGAATATGAAGAGATTGTAAAACTCCATGTCCCCTCAAATATCTCCTAAATAATTACTATAGCAACACAATACCTATATTTAATTCAGTATAAAAATTAATTGCTTTTTTTTAAGAGAGGGGTGGTGGTTAGAAAACAGGTGGAATGGCTTTTAGAATACATTCATACAGTTTGGAATGGGAGGTAGTTGGCTGAGGGTGGGAGGCAGAGGTAAATGGTTTCATTATTCATCTCTCACAGATTACTTTATTGGATTAGTTAGCCATTACTTAACAAGTCATCTGTAGAAATTAGGCCTAAGGACTATATATATTTTTAAGGCAGGCTTATTTTGGGAGAAGTACTGACCTAAAAAGATATCCCTTAATAGTGCTTTTAAATGTGCTCTCAGAGTTTAGGGGAAAGCATGATAGAACCAGGGTAGGAAAAGTTGGAGGAGGTGAGAGGACCCTAAAAAAAAATTGATTGTCTGAGCTGATTTGACAAATCTAACATCTGGCTGCCAGTGCTAATGTGTTCTGAAGGTACCTCCTTTGTGGATATCTCTCCTGATTGTATGAACTCATTCGTACAGGAGAACGTTTTCAGAGAGAGAGAGCAGGCAGAGTGTTATAATTATTTCAAGACTACAGAGTATAACAGCAGAGTCTCTTTTGCTAGTACTGCTAAAAAACCCCACAAAAACCCTGAATGTCTACCGGCCATGGCATTCAGCAGGCACACGAGAGCAGGGTACGGAAGTGTATGCTAGCACTTGGCGTGTTGGTGCACATGAATCTGTAAAGGCCGAGGGTACTGAAAACAAACTCAGCTGGTTTTGGTAGACGCAGTCTTTCCATATTATGATTGGTTGATAACCATAGGTGAAGACTTCAGGGTCGGGACCTGGGTAAGACATATTTAGACTATTCCAATGGCAGCGCCAATATAACACTTATGTTTGAGTGTTTGTTATAGAATTAATGACGTGCTGCCTTGTATTACAGTCATAGACTCATAGCTGAAATGTGAGCCGCTGGAAGTCAGGGATGGTGTTTGATCAATCACTGCATTCACACAATACATACTCCATGCTTTATGTCCAGAGGAAGCGCAATCAATGTTTTCTGAATTGAATAGAATATATTATGGTGTCTTCTGACTCTTAGCTCAAAATAACTTACATAAAATAAATAATAAGGGTGTTTGGTGCACACTATTACATTGGAGTACAAACCTAACAACAAAAGAGTTACCCATGAGATGTACAGACTACAGACTGATTCTTTCCCAAAAGATATAGCAAGTAAGACTGAGAGAAACTTCTCTGAGAGAAACTTCTCTTTAAAAAGCAAAACAAAACAAGTTCTCTTCTTCCTCCCTTGTGAACCAGACAATGTAATTCTTTGGTGAATGGAAAAAAAGTTTGGCTTCATTATTCACCATTCTTCCCTTTAATATAAAGTAAGGCAATGAATAAACTTTATATGTTATATTCTGAAACCTTAAAAAACATTAAAAAGTATTTTAATTTCTTTTAAAGTCTCTCTTTTCCTAGACTTCTCCCCAATTTATCTTACTAATTTTTCAAAAGGGAGATGAAGAGTTATGCCAGCAATCTCAAAACCAAAACATATTCTGGCTTCATAATAGCTTTTGGAGCACAAAGAAAATAAAGAAAACAATTAAAATAATTGGGAATGTTATTTACATCTGGAGTGAAAATAACAGTTATATATTTCATGAACAACAACAGTATTTCCCACAAAATCATGTTTCAAGTCTTCAAGCAATTCTCTGATATATAAAGATGAGAGCATATATTATAGATATAACTACATTAAAGTAAACTTGACAAAATAGTCTTTATCTCCTTTTATGTTGAATAGCTGAAACTATATTACATAGAAAATTTGTTCACCTATAAGAGAAGAAAACTGAGTGTTAATTTATTTGTCTGTTTCAATCTAATTATTTATTTGTACATTCTTTGTTTAGGAACTTTGCTAATAACTAGTCTGTACTTTTAGGTTCTCTTCAATTGAGAGAGACAGAGCTCAATTTTTAATTATTTTTTTCCCTCTCATTTTCCAAATAAAATTAGACCCATATTTAAATTCCACAGATGTCTGCACTCATCAGCTCTGTGGTGTTGGGCAAGTTATTTGACTGGAGTTCAATTTCATCATTTGTAACAGGAAGCTAATATTTGCTTTGTAGCACAGTTATATGGATTAAATAATATGACATTGAAAATATTTATCATAGAGACGAGGAACATGTGCTTAATAGGTGTTATAGTGATTCAAATAATACATTGTATTTAAATATTTTTATTATTTTTCTAACATGGTTGGGCTTAACTAGTTGAAAAATGAAATAGCAAATTGGGTGTGGTCTTCTTTTCTCTCTTTGAAGCATATCATCAAATTTGAGAGAAATAATTTGGAACCGTCATTCATGAATTTTTTAAAAAATATGTTTTTATTGATTTCAGAGAGGAAGGGAGAGAGAGAGAGAGAGAGAGAGAGAGAGAGAGAGAGAGAGAGAGAGAGAGAAACTTCAATGATGAGAGAGAATCATTAATTGGCTGCCTCCTGCATGCACCTGCATGCACCTGCATGCACCTGCACGCACCTGCACGCACCTGCACTGGGGATGGAGCCTGCAACCTGGCCATGTGCCATGACGGAATTGAACCGTGACCTCCTAGTTCACAGGTGAATGCTCAATCACCGAGCCATGCTAGCTAGGCAAATTAAATTTTAAGGCACAACCTATTTCTCAAGAGATACAAAGCTCAGGTGAGAAGCTGTAACAACAGTGAAAATGGAAGTAAGTTTGTGAAATTTGCTTTTGGCTACCTTTCACTTATTACGCTCATCAGCCTCCTTCCCCCCACACCTCCTCTTCCCTTTCTTGAACTTTTACATTAAGAAAGGCATGTTTTTATAACATGAGAGTTTTCACAGAAATGAACAGAAATAAAATTGAAGTTAATTGTAAAGAGAAAGGTGGAAATAGTTTTTTTAAGGTAGGTGTATAAGCAAAATATCAAACCAACTCTTCAATATTAGAACATGTATAAAAATCTTAAAATATTCAATTTTGTTTTTTGTTTTTATTACATTCTTTACCAATAATTTCCTCCAGAATTTGTGGCAAAATCTCTTTCTCCTTTTAAACATCGCAGTGGAATGTCTGGATTCTTGAATGATGAAATTAGAAGGAATGGATCTATTTCTTTACCCTCTTCTGATATCTGTGTCATCTGCTTACTATTGTATGACAAACAAAGAATATTGATAGCAAATACATATATAGTACTTACTATGTAAAATACACTGTTGAAAGTGCTTGCCTCGTATTAACTAACTAGAGGCCCGGTGCACAAAAATTTGTGCACTCGGGGGCAGGAGGGAGGGGGGTCCCTCAGCCCAGCCTGTGACCTCTCGCAGTCTGGGACCCCTCAGGGGATGACCACTTGCTGGCTTAGGCCCGCTCCCCGGGGGGATTGGGCCTAACTAAGATGGCAATCAGACATCCCTCTGGCAGCCCGGCAGCCCTCAGGGGATGTCCACTTGCCAGCGGGGAGCAGGCCTAAACTGCAGTCGGACATCCTTAGCGCTGCTGAGGAGGCAGGAGAGGCTCTCACAACCACCACTGTACTGGCAGCCATCAGCCTGGCTTGTGGCTGAGCAGAGCTCCTCCCATGTGAGAGCGCCCTGACCACCAGAGGGCAGCTCCTGCATTGAGCATCTGCCCCCTGGTGGTCAGTGTGTGTCATAGTGACCAGTCAGTCCCAGCCTTTCTGCTGTTAGGGTCAGTTTGCATATTACCCTTTTACTATATAGGATAGAGGCCTGGTGCACAGGTGGGGGCTGGCTGGTTTGCACTGAAGGGTGTCCCGGATCAGGGTGGGGGTCCCGCTTGGGTGCCTGGCCAGCCTGGATGAGGGGATGATGGCTGTTTGCAGCTGGTCACACCCCCTTCAGGGTGGGGGTCCCCACTGGGGTGCCTGGCCAGTCTGGGTGAGGGGCTGAGGGCCGTTTTCAGGCTGGCGATTGACTGAAGCTCCCAACCCCTCCTTTTTTTCTTTCTTTTTTTATTCTGGGATTTATTTACCTTCTATGGCTGTCACTGGAACTGAGAGCGGGCTTTAGCTCTGAGGTTCAGCTCCAGCTCTGAGACCTAGGCTGCTGAAAGCAGGTATCTGAGGTTTGTTTAGCTTCTATAATTGAAACACTGTATCAGCTCCAGCTCTGAGGCCCAGCTGGCTGAAAGCAGGTTTCTGGGGTTTGTTTAGCTTCTATAATCGCAACATTGTTTCTTAGAGTGCAGCTCAGAGGCCAGCAGCGGCAGGTGGGGAACCTTGGCTTCCTCCATCACTGGAACAAGCAAGCCTCCTGTTCGCTTCACCTGCCTGGCTTCCGGCCGCCACCTTGGTTGGCAGTTAGTTTGCATATCGCCCTGATTAGCCAATGGGAAGCGTGTCAGAGGTATGGTTAATTACCATGTTTGTCTATTATTAGATAGGATACTCAAAATAGTCTTAAGCTGTAGGTACCATTATTATCATTTCCATTTTACAGATGAACAAACTATGTCACAGCAAAGTTAAATTACTCACGCAAGGTCAGAGTACAAGTGGTATAGCCTGAACTTGAGTGGAGACATTTTGGCTCCCCAATCTAACCTCTTATTTTGCCTCAAATTGGTTGGCAGGAGAAAAGGATGAGCAAAAGACATCAAGTGTAGGAAGCACTTTGGCCTCTTTTAGACTTTGGGCATTATGCCACCTAAATAGACTAAATGGCAACTCAAACATTGGAAGAGTGAAAGTTATTTTCTCTTTGGGGTAGAAGAGTCCTTGAAAAGAAGTTTTGTAACCATGTGATCTTGGACAAACCAATCTTTGTCTCATTCCTTTATTTTTCTGATTTAAATGCCTCTTAAAGATTTTTGGTTATATCAAATATGAAAGTTCTTTGAAAAATAGACTCTATATGAAAAGTGGGAAATTTATCTATAATAATAAAAGCGTAATATGATCATTAGACCAGATGTCTTTCCGGATATCCTTCCGGACGACCTTCTAGATGAAGCTGAGGGAAGTGTAGGTCCCAGGTGCCAGAGGGAAGCTGGTGCCAGCAGCCGGGGGAGGAAGGCCTCTCTTGCAAGAATTTCATGCATATAAAAAAGTCTACTAATATTTTACTATATAAAAAAGTCTGTTAATATTGTTTTCTTTTGTAGTTCAAGTCCATTTTATTGGTTTCCTTGTTTGTAAACAGTAGAAAGTAAAGATATTTATCTATCCAGGATTTTTCTGGATGAAGCTGAGGTATACAGAACTTAAGCCAAAGAGGAACAGAAATAGTTTAGTCCATAATCAATTTGAATCAACTGAATCTTGTGTCAAGTTAAAATTTGCTCAACCAAGAAATTACGAATGCCTAACCCCATGTCTCTCACTCCCTCTCTTTGTATTGACTTAAGAGTGTAGTTTACAGGGAGCTGTTGCTAGGGGACAGATTTTCTCAAGTTTCTGTTGAAGATATATTCACAAAGAAGTCATGCAATTTTCAAGAATAGCCATCAAAAGTCATTGCATGGAGCCCTGTTCATTATAAAAAATATAGCATATCATTAAAAAATAAGGAGATTCAGTTTAATTTTGCATTCAATCCATTCAAGGGGTGAGTAGAGTGAAACTGGCTTGAATTTAGGGCACAGGACAGTGTGAGGAGCATCCTTCAAATTTCTCTGATTGTTTCTAACTTATCCACTCATTCAGGTAAACAATTACTGGGGCCCATTCTGAACAGAGAAGGAGTAGACAGTGATTATTTAGTAAGACCCACCCTAGAGGAGCTTACAGCCTCATTACAGAGAATGGCTCACCATTTTTGTAAGTCAACATCAACAAATATTGACAATTTCATTTGTTTTAATCGAATGCTACTAATACAACATGGTTTGCATAATGGTAGAAATCTCCAAGGATATCGAGTATTGAAGATGAAAATATTATGAATGGTCTGCAATCAGTGTTAAAGGTCCTCCTACAATCAAGTGCCTACTTCAGGCTGTCATAGGACTGGAATGGGAAGGAACATAAAGAGATTAGACAACAATATAGAATTCACGTGAGGAAAGGAGAGGTATTGGGTATGATCAGTTAGACCCATTTTCCTTCATTACATCTGATGAAGAGTTTCTGATTCCTTAGTGAGGAACATTTGAGAACTAGTAGCAGAATCCTCTTATGCACAACTCAAGTTTATTACATGTATATTTACGCAGAAATCCTCAGTGTATGAAACTGTATATAGTTCATAATGTAGTTTCCAATATTGTCAATTAATACTCTGATTATCTTTATAATTTCTAGAAATAAAAGAAATTGAATTTAGGCATTATTTTAGAAAGAGTCTCTAAATAATTATTTCAATAGAGAGATGGATTATGTGATGCCTCTTGCCATGTGGTACCCTAACAATGTTTATTTCTGTCTGGGTGTGAGCTAAATAGAAAGTTCATGGGCTTGAACTGGATCCATTAACATTTCTTTTGCTTAATCTGTATGTCAGAATTTGCTAGGGATAAGGGTTTGGATGGTGATAATACCACTATTTAAAGTTGCCATTTATATAGCCATTATGCTGAGCCCTTACATTCATTGCATAAACTATTTCATTTGATTCTCTTAAAAGCCTTGCAATAGTACGATTAATAATAGAAAAGTATCACAATGCATCAAAATATTTCAAAAATAGGTATTGGTCTACAGGTCTCCCTCTTTTTATGCATGTTAGTTTATTTACTTTTCAGAGCAAACTTAGAAGGGCTATTGTTGTTCCCAGTTTAGAGATGGGGAAACTAAAGCAGAGACGTTAACTACTCACCAAAGGATGCATGGTTGGTATGTGGCAGAGCTAGAATTTGAATCCAGGCAGTTTGGTTCTATTGTTCAAACTCTTAACTGTGCATATGCCTGTCATATTTAAGGTGACTACAGCCTAAGAATTGCAGTGTTTTATTGTTTCCTAAACTTTTCCTAACATATTTTCAGATATCAAAATGAACCAATTTATTTAGATTTCAGGTATACCAGGAAGTCTATTTTCTCACACAATTGCCTCAGAAAGTTAGTCATATGAGTATAAAATTTGTGGCTGAAATATAAAATATGAGCTGTTTTAAGACTTACAAATATAACTCCATGTTAGCTAAAATCAAGCACAAATTCTGCTTTGAGCTAGAATATTGCTAAAGGTTTAAAGTATTGATTTCTGAAGCACAATAGAATGGATTGATTCCGAAGGGGTTAATATGTTAAATTAATATGTTAGAAGTTGTACAACTTCTTAGCATTAATTCATTCACTTTAAAAACAATGCAATTCCAGTTGGCCAACTTTACTTCCTTGATCAGTTTCTTCACATGTCCAAAATGGAAATGGTAGTTATAAATCCTTGAATAAATTTAAAGGACAGTAAATCTCTAAAAATTTAATTCTCCTGCAAAATTGGATTTCACCCACGCACATTTTCTATCTTTTCTCGTCCTTCACCCTCTTCCTGTTTTTTGAGTGCATTGCTAAAAAAGAAGTATCCGTGTAATATAGTGACACACAGCGAACCTATGAAAGGACAGATTCCAATGACAGCCTCCCCTCAGATTTTCACTTTTGTGGATCACACAAAGTTGTTGCTAGACCTCTTCTCTCATTGACAAATATTTATTTTGTGTGGTTTTTTTTTTTAGCTTCCTTTGCTGTCTCCCTCTGTCGTCTAGTAGATACTATATCTCAAGATACTTAATATTACTTTTAACATTAGTACTCATAGACTCTAGCTCCATAAAAATCCTCCTCCTCCTCTCTGTATATACTGAGAATCCAGAGATCCACTTGAGACTACTAGTATTTATCTGCAGTGGGTACAAGTAGAAGTCTTTAAGAACATTATAATCTCACCGGGTGAGACAAGATGTCCAGATAGAAAATAATTGGAGAAGTTTCGTTGTTTTTCCTGGCAGTACTTTTTTAGTGGATACTAATATGACTTACTCCTTCAGTTTATTCAGACCTCAGTTCAAAGGTCATACCTAGAGAGAGGACCTTTTGAACTGCCCTACCTAAAGTCTATCCCCTTGATTTCTATTCACTTATCCTGCTTCTTTCCCCAGTAGTTCTTATCATCAGCTGATTTTATACTTGTTTGGTAGCTGTCTGCACCACTAGCATGTAGCTCCAATTGGGCAGGGACTTTGTTCTGTTCACTGTTCTATCCTCATCAGCTAGAGCACTGCCTAGTTCATTGGGGGCACTCAATAACCATTGGCTGAATGAAGAAAATTTAGGTTGTTTTAGGTAGAAAAAGAAATGAGGGATTCACAAATATGAATTTAGTATATTTTCACATTCACAGTAGATACACAGACTAATTTTAAAGATTATTTTAGAATGCAGTGATGTGGATCATTATTTAACTTGCAAGGATGACTAACCATCACTTTGACGAACCTACTTTGTAAGGACATTGGAAGGACACTTTAGCGGTGGTTGTCAAGTCCTCTCAGCAATTTGAAACTAATATATCTACCAATTAGAATGATAGAAGTACTACACTTCAGACCTTTAATGAGCAATGCTGTTGAGCTGCATACAGAATATAGAGCAAGTGGCATCTGTTGCCTATTACCAGCGATAGAAGTCCAAACACTTCAGCCTCCCCTCCCTGTAGGGATTTAGATATAGCAGTGAGATTGACCAGGTGCCATATGATGCACATGCTTAAGCAGAACAAAGGAGCACACATTGAGTCTGAAACAGGGAGAGATACTCTCACACAAGGTGCTATGTCCAGCACAGGGTGAGGATTCTATTTCTTGGTAGGAGGTGCTATGGGCCCAAGACCCATACTTATGTGGCCTAGTGGGCATCAAAAGACTGCATGTATTAGACTGCTTTTCCCAACACAAAATAATCTAAAGCACATGATTCAGAATGCTCCTGTTCAAATAGAGGGAACTGACTAATACCCAATCAAATAATATGAGTCAATTTATTTCCTTACTTTTTTTTTTTGAGATATCTCTCCCTCTTTTTCTTCTCTCTCCAAACTGTGTGTGTGTATGTGTGTGTGTGTAATATTTTATATTTTCCTTAAAAATAAATTATTCTTGAGCACAGTATCAAGTAGAGGGACCTTACCACTTGAACATGGAATTTGGTTTACCCAGGTGGTTACCTGCGCAAGTCCTTTGGACATGATTTAAATATTTGAAGATTTCATCCTCTGTATATGATCTCAGGTATAATTGATTGGAAAGCTGATAGAATCAAATCAAACTTGTGGTGGAGAGACTTGAATATCAGTGTTATGATAGAAATTATACATGTAATACATCATAACACATTCTCATACTAGTTAATTCATTATTTTCTCCTCAGATAAAACCATCTATTTTGACTTTAATTATTGTGCACCACTACTAGTAACTATAGGTCTGAAATATTAGATATACACTTCTCAAGAAAAGAATATACAGATTTTTTTTCAAATATAATTTGCTTGGATGATTTCTGCATCTTCAGGCAGTTTACCACAAAAATTCCCTTGTACCAGAATTTTTATTGTTTTTTTCTTTTTTAGTTTTGGTGTAGACTGAGAGTAGAAAATGAATTCAATGGATGGAGAATGGCAATGGGAAGCTTAATACATGAGTTTGAAAAGAGTTTTTGATAATAGCAATTTAGCCTGAAGTAAACATTTTTAATTTTAAACTTTTTTAAACCAACAATTTTCAATACTGTAATGATAGTTAATATTCCCTTTGCAATTCATATGTGGTACCTGCTTTATGTTAACAGTATGTTCAATGCAAGTTTCCCTGGCTTTGTTGTCTTTCCTGCCTGACCAGTGGAAAGAGTGAAAGAATGAAGAATGCTGACCCTTTTAAAAAGTTTTGGCTCAAAAATGATGTGTATACTTTCCATAGCATTGCAATGCAAGACCTAGTCACATGGCTACATCTACCTGTAAGCAGAATGGAGGAAGAGAAGGCTGGTGATGGTGCTGGGAAATGTATCCTGGCTGAGCAGCCAAGTCCATTAACAACTATACTATAAGTGGAAGAACATGCATTTTCTTGTGATTCTTCCTGCCACAGTTTGCCCCTTTAGCCACCAAATACGGGGAAGAATATATATATATATATATATATATATATATATATAGCTATGCATTAAACAAATTCTCCCTCCTTAGAGAGAACATCTCTCATTCATTTTTCCCCTATGGCTCTTGATTTCATCCATGTTTTCACTTGATGTGGGCATTAAAAGTGAGTCTTCCAGGGGGTTGGTTTCTTGCTAGTACAAATCTGGAGAACCAAAGTTTGAGGCTGAAACAGTCATAGATTTACCTACTAAAATCAGCAGATGAAGCCAATACACATTCTGGTTCTATCTACTTTCCCTGGGCATGGCAGTTATACGATAAATGTAGCTTTTATTATTCTCAACGTTTCATTTACATATATCACCTACTCTAATAATAACAACCAATTCTTCTTCTTTAAAATATTAAACTCCTAAGCAGGACTTCCAAGGGAACTGTCCATCCAAGATACAGACAGGGACATTTATCACTTTCATGGCCTTCATTCTGGTGATTTACTTTATTCCATCTCAAACCACTTTTTCTTTCTACAAGAACGGTCACTGTCCAATAACTCTGAAATTAGTCTATTTTCCCAGTTTTTCAAAACTCTGTCACTAAGGGAGACTTCCAGAACTGTCATTCTATCTTTGGTACTTTTGGTACAAGAAATACCAGTGCGGTGATAAAATGACAGTGAATTCTCTGTTACCACATTTTACAAAATGACTTCTCTCATTGGTGTGTCATTGGTTTATTACATGACGCCATGTGTTTTGGATAAAAAGGATTAATATCTACTTTTAATGCTGTGAAGATACAAATCTTACTTATCAACTAAGATGTGAAAAAAATAATTTTGTTCTAAAAACACAATTCATTTTAATTTATTTTATGCCCCATTTGGACATAGGAAAAGAAACAATCTCCATAAATATAGGATTCTTCTCCTTTCACCATGTGAAAACTAAGATGCAGTGGGGAGGTGGTGTCTATTATGTCCAGCTTTTGGTGGCTGGTGGAGGTGTGCCTGTCTCTCAATATCAGGTCCACAGGAATCTCTCCTGAGATCTATGTCATCCCTTCTGATCCTTTGGCCATCAATCTATGCAGATTGTGCCTGAGACATCCTTGCTTCTATTGCCTGACCTCTTCAGGACCTGGCTCTTTCCACCCCATCAGTGTCATACTTGAGGCCATAGGGATCTTTGCAAGGCCTTTGAAGTTTATGTTTCCTCAGATAGAAATCAACCTCCGTACTCACAGGGCTCTTCCCAGCAACAGGGTGCAGGTTCTCTCTCAAACTTTTTGCTATCTAAAGGCTCTCTTTTATGCAAGAGATGTTCCCCATGAATGTTACAAAAAAATGCTTAGAAACCTTTTCGTTCTCACTAGGTGTGTGCTTTTTGATTAAAAAAAAAATGCCTAGAGGATCCTTGTTAGCAACTTCACCTTGCTTCACTAGGCTAAAGCACACTTGGCTGGTTGGATAGAGGCAAAGCCCAACAGGAGAAAAATAGGAGGGGCAATCAATGAAAGAACAAAAGCAGCTTTGTCCACCCACGATTTACTTTATGGCTATTTCCTATCTTTTTTTTCTTCTGCTCATCACCTGCAAGCTCTTTGCTCGAATGATATCCTGCATCTCTCTGTAACCCTTCCCCATCCTGGCCACTCTCATTAGTTCTTGCCCCTGGAAGCGAGGACATAAACTTTGATAGATGGCTTACTGTCTGTCAGATTTGGCTTCATGTTTTATGTCATATAAAATTATAAGGCTGGTTTAATTTGGGGGCCATTTGAAAGATTTTTATAGGGTCTGGCTTTTAACTTTGTTTCTGCTGGTTGGCCTGAGGATCAATAAACTGCAATAACAACTTTGTGATAACTGTGAAAGCATCATTATTAGAGTAATAAAGTGATGACCATATTTGGCTACCTAGATAGATGTCAAAATATATTGACTTTTCTACAGCTTAGCAAAAGTGGCAATATCCTAAGTAGTCCTTTAACAACAAGCCTATTGAGAAATAATTATTGAGACATAACGATTATGCTAAATATTTTTTTCTAAGAGGCAGAACACAAAGATTTCAAAGTCTCAATTTCTGTTTGACAAATAAAATAACCAATAATCCAGCTAAAAGGTCTTTGGAATCCAGGGGGTTGTTTTCCTCTATAGAAAAACAAAGAAAAAATGGGAAGAATTCTGCAGATTTTCTTTGTAGCCATTGAAAATAAGTGGAAAAAACCTTGCTGTAGTAAATATTGGGTTTTCTTTTAAAATGCCTCTTTATACGCCAAGATTGAGCAATCATTCATTCTGCTTATGTTTTCCAGATCAGTTGTCAGCAATGTTTCAAGCCTTGTGAAAAAATTATTTATATGGGTTAAGAAATGTTTTTATGTTCTTTTTTTAGGGCTTTGTAAAAAATAGTAGGTTCTGTAAAAATTCACAACATATTTTAGATGCCATAAGTCAAATGATGAAATTGCAGAGATGCTGAGCACCTTTTTCTGGAATGAAAAGGGAGGGTAAATAGCAAGAAGTGAGGGAGCTTAAATCTTATTGAAAAACTTATGGGACTCTATTGATATTAAAGCCATTGCTTGCCCCTGTTTGGAACTTTGGAAAGGTAAGTATATTACATTTCTCTAGAATTTGCTCTTGATGCTGGGCTACTAGTGAGAAAAGAAGTAGAAAAACTGAGTGGGAAATTTGTATTAGGCCCCTAAGTTGTTTTTTTTTTTTCTGAAAAACCCTCAAAATTATGGATCAAATAATTTCAATAATGATAATGAATTGGTGATCTTTCATGGAAGTAATTTTTGTGTACCAAAAATAAAAAAGAACTAGTGAAAGTAAGATCTCAGAAAGGACAGTGAAGCACAGAACTTCAAAGCATTTGGTAAGCTTTATACAATTGAGTTTTGCTTTGCATGGCCTGGCTAGATACCTGATATATGAGATAAAATCCAGGGCTCCACCAAATTGGTGAGCTTAATAGAATATATTCCTCCAATATCTCTAAGATTCTTCTACATCATAGTCATTATAAAGGTGAACTAGAAATAAATCAAACACTTGTTCCTTTCATGTGGCAAAGAAATAGTTATTCCCTTGAACTTGATGCTGAGTAGGAGCCAAAATTAAAAGAAACAAGAATTTGGCACTAAAAATCTCATTTGTATTCAGCCTGAATTTATAATTTCTGTGTACTTTTAAAAACTTCATTCTGAAAACTTAGAGTCATTCTAGATAGAACTAGGTAGATGAAAGAAAAGTCTGAGAATATAAACATTTTCCACAAATAAAATTCCATGGAAACTGAGTATCTTGCAACTTAAAACAACTACACACAGGCAACATAAAATGTAGCACAGAGAGACAAAGCTTTGAAAGTTCTAAAAGAAATATAAAAGATGGAAAAGGCAGTAAAAAGGTTAGCATTTATATATTTGTGCCACAGGAGGAGAACACAAATAGGAAAAAGCAATGTCTAAAAATATAAAGGCATGATCCATGAAAGAAATGACTAATAAGCCAAACTTCATTAATATAAAAACTTCTGCTCTTGAAAACAGACAAGAGAATGAGAAGGCAAGACACAGAATGGGAGAAAGCATGTGCAAAAAAATCCTATCACATAAAGGACTATTATCCAAAAATATACAAAGAACACTTGCAAGCAAACAACAATAAAATAAACAGCTGAAGTAAAAAATAGGTAAAAGATCTAATAGGTACTTCACTAAATAAGATATATTGATGGCAAATAAAACATAAAAAATTGCTCAAAATCATATGTCAGTAGGGAACTGCAAATTAAATCAACAATGAGATGCCATTACAAATCCATTAGAAAACCCCAAACATTGATAAAACCAAATGCCAGCAAAAATGTGGAGCAACAGAATCCCTCATTTATTGCTGGTAGAAAGGCAAAATGGTACAATTCCTCTGTAAGACAGTTTGGAAGTTTCTAGCATATAATTCAGCAACTGTGTTTCCTGATATTTATCCAAATGAATTGAATACTTACACCCACACAAAAACCTTCACACACATGTTTATAGTAGCTTTATTTATGATTGCCAAAACCTGGAAGCAACTAAGATGTCCTTCAGTCAGTGACTGTACAAACTGTGGTTCTTTAGACAAATGAATATTATTCAGTGCTAAAAAGAAATAAGCTATCAAGCAATAAAAAGATGTGACTGCACATTACCACATGTCAGAAGCCAATCTATAAAACAATATGCTGTATGATTTCAACTATATGACATTCTGGAAAAGGCAAAGACATGGATACAGTAAAAAGACCAATGATTCCTGCGTGGGAGCTAAGGGAGGGCAGGGAGAGATAAATAGGCAGTGCCCAGAGGACTTTAGGGGAGTAAAACTATTCTTTCTGGTGG
Organism: Myotis daubentonii; assembly: GCF_963259705.1. Lineage (NCBI taxonomy): Eukaryota > Metazoa > Chordata > Mammalia > Chiroptera > Vespertilionidae > Myotis > Myotis daubentonii. The sequence continues at coordinate 40,700,535 of NC_081841.1, forward strand.
ATACATGTCATACATTTATCCAAACCCATAGAATATGTAACATCAAGAGTCAACTCTAATGTAAACTATGGACTTTGGATGATAAACGATGTGTCAATGTAGGTTCATTTATTGTTAACAATGAAGGCAGAAGACAAATATACACTCTAGTGGGGGACGTTGATAATGGGGGAGGCTAGGAAAGTGTGGAGGCAAGGGGTATATGGGAAATCTTTTGCTAAAGCCCATTAATAAGATATAATGACTGGTACATATAATATATATTTCCTTGGTCTGTCAAGAGATAGAGCAAAAAAAACAATGACATCACAGTAACAATGAGTGCACCTAGCACCCCCAACTTGGTTTCTCATACTGTTCTTTAGTGAAAGGAATGCAGGTTTATTGGAGAAGTGACTGATTCTAGAACTGGGGCAGGAAATATACAAAATGAGTCTGAATCATCTTGTAGTGCCAGAAAATAAGGACGTGCTCAACAAGACAAGACAAAACCAGATAAAACACTTAAGCAAACCACAATGCTTTGGTAAGTCTAAAGGACACAAGAACCAACAAAAAGAGTTCACAATGGTCAAAGCTAAAGCAATTTGAGCAACACAATAAATCTATACTAATAATAGAGGAATATGCAAATTGTCTGAGATCCATCACAGTAACAGTAATGACCAAATAGCAGGCTGCGTGGGGCGACCAGGCTGGTGGGGGGTGGGCAGTTGGGGCAACCAGGATGATGGGGGGGGGCAATTGGGGGTGACCAGGCCAGCAGGGGGTGCAGTAAGGAGCACTCAGGCCGGCAGGGGGGAGGGAAGTTGGGGGTGACCAACCCGGCAGGGGGGGCAGCAAGGGGCAACCAGGCCGGTGGGAGGGGGGCAGTAAGGGGCGATGAGGCTGGCAGGCAGAGGCGGTTAGGGGTGATCAGGCTGGCGGGGGTGGGGAAGTTAAGGGCAATCAGGCCGGCAGGCAGGTGAGCAGTTAGGAGCCAGTGGTCCCAGATTGTGATAGGGATGTCGACTGCCGGTTTAGGCCCGATCCTAAACCAGCAGTTGGACATCCCCCGAGGGGACCCAGATTGGAGAGGGTGCAGGCTGGGCTGAGGGAACCACCCCACCCCCACCCCCGCACAAATTTTGTGCACCGGGCCTCTAGTAAAGTAATAATGGATTGTAATTCAAAGTGTAAAATAGCTATGAGTTCATACTGATATAAATAAACGATTGAGTACATAGATAAATGAGGGAAAATATACATATCTCCCACGCAAAATAATTTCAAACAATTTATATAGTTACCCTGCCTTTAGGGATAGAGAATAACTCCTCAGTCCTTAAGTGTGGGCTGCACAGAGTGACTTCCTTCCAAGAGAGTACAGTTTGGGAGGGGGAAGAGAGTAACTTTACAACCGAGAAAGCTAACAAACTATTTCAGCCAGCTGATCAAGGTTAACAACAATAATGATAAGTAATATTGATAATATGGAACCTGGTTATTATGTGATGAAAATAGTACTGTACCTCTGTGATCTTCCTGCTAAGAAACCACAACCATGGTCTAATAATGAGAAACACATCAAGTAAGTCCCAATTGAGGGAGATTCTGCAAAATACCTGACCAGTACTCTTCAAAAACTGTCAAGGTCACTGAAGGAAGTCATGCCTGAGGAACTGTCACAGCCAAGAGGAGGGTAAGGAAACACAGGACAAAATACAGTGCGGTATTCTGAATGGGATCCTGAAACAGAAAATAAAATTAGATAAAAGTAAGGAAATCTGAAAAATCTTAGAATTTTAGTTTAATATATCAATATTGATTCATTTTTTGTGACAAATATAATATACAAAGATGTTAATAATAGAGAGAAGTAGGTGTGGAATATATAAAAACTCTTCCAAAACATTCTGTAAAAATAAATTTATTGTAAAATAAGTTCTATTTAAAAAATATAATGAGTCAGAATTTCTTCCAAGTAGTAAAAGGCATTAATTCAGAGATTTAAAAAGATTAACAAATTCCCCAAAGGGATACCAAATCCACACCTAATCATATAAATGTAAACCTGAACAGAAAGATAAAGAGATCTCAAAAAATAAAAGAGAAAAGACTAATGATATTCAAAACAGTCACACTGAGAGTGTCTGCCACTTTTCATCAATAGCAATGGAAGACAGAAGACAAATATAAAAAAGGGGGCAACAAAGGTTAGAGCAGTAGTTATTGAGTGAAAACAAACTTTGAGAATACCAACTAATTAACTGTTGATTAAAAAACAAAATACTAACAAAATAAACAGCCTCTGGTAAGACTGATAGAAGAATAGAAGTGAAACACAACTATAAATATCAGAAATTAAAAAGGACACAATTATTGATATATATATATATATATATATATATATATATATATATATATATATATGAAATGAGGACATTATGAGCTTCCAAAACTCAATCAGGAAGAATAAAAAAATCTGAATAGGCTGATAACTACTGATGAAATTGAAACTAATCAAAAATCTTCCATCAAACAAAAGCCCTGGTCTGGACGGCTTTATAGGGAAGTTCTACCAAACATTCAAAGAAGAACTAAAACCTATCCTTCTCAGATTACTCAAAGAAAAATTCAAGAGGTAGGCACACTTCCAAGCTCTTTCTATGAAGCCAGCATTACCCTAACTCCAAAATCAGATAAAGACACCACAAAGAAAGAGAACTACAGGCCTATATCCCTGGTGAACATAGATGCTAAAATCCTCAACAAAATTCTAGCAAATTGGGTCCAGTATTACATTAGAAAGATCATACACCGTGACCAAGTGGGATTTATTCTGGGGATGCAAAGATGGTACAATGTCCTCAAATCAATAAATGTGATTCATAACATAAACAAATTGAGAGACAAAAATTACATAATTATATCAATTAATGCAGAAAAAGCATTTGACAAAATCCAACACCCTTTCTTGATAAAAACTCCAGCAAAGTGAGAATAGAGGGATCATACCTCAACATAATAAAAGCCTTATATGCCAAACCTATAGCCAACATCATAATCAATGGGCAAAAACTAAAACCATTTCCCCTAAGAACAGGAACAAGACAGGGATGCCCACTTTCACCACTCCTGTTTGACATAGTACTAGAAGTGCTAGCCATAGAGATTAGATAAGAAGAAGAAATAAAGGCAGCCAAATTGGAAAACAAGAAGTAAAACTGTCATTATTTGCAGATGACATGATATTGTACACAGAAAACCCTAAAGACTCCATCAAAAAGCTACTAGACTTAATAAATGAATTTGACAATGTAGCAGGATACAAAATTAACACCCAGAAATCTATCACTTTTTTATACACCAATAATGAACTCACTGAAAGAGAAATCAAAAACACAATCCCATTTACCATTGCACCAAAAAAATTAAGATACCTAGGAATAAACTTAACTAAGGAGGTAAAATACCTGTATTCAGAAAACTACAGGACATTGAAAAAAAGAGATAGAGGAAGACATAAACAAATGGAAGAACATACCATGTTCATGGATTGGTAGAAATCAACATCATTAAAATGTCCATACTACCCAAAACAATTTATACATTCAATGTAATCCCCATTAAAATAGCAACAACATATTGTACAGCCCTAGAACAAACTCTCCAAAAATTCATATGGAATAAAAAAAGATCCTGAATAGCCACAGCAATCCTGAGAAAAAAGAATAATGTTGGAGAGATCACAATACCAGATATCAAGCTGTATTACTAAGCCACTGTTCTCAAAACTGCCTGGTACTGGCACAAGAACAGACATATAGACCAATGGAATATAACAAGGAACACAGAAATCGACCCAAGCCATTATGCTCAATTAATATTTGACAAAGGAGGCAAGAGCATACAAAGATTCAAGAAAGTCTCTTCAATAAGTGGTGCTGGGAAAATTGGTCAGATACATGCAAAAAAAAAAAATGAAACTAGATCACCAACTTACACCATAGGCAAAAATAAACTCAAAATGGTTAAAGGAATTAAATGTAAGACAGGAAACCATAAAAATCTTAGAAGACTCCATAGGCAGCAAAACATCAGACATACGTTGTAGCAATATCTTTACTAATACAGCTCCTAGGGCAATGGAAATTCAGGAGAAAATAAACAAATGGGACTACATTAAAATAAAAAGCTTTTGCACAGCAAAAGAAACCATCAACAAAACAACAAGAAAGCCCACTGCATGGGAGAACATGTTTGCCAATGTTATCTTAGATAAGGGTTTAATCTCCAAAATTTACAGGGAACTCATACAACTTAACAAAAGGAAGATAAACAATCCAATCAAAAAATGGGCAAAGGACCTAAATAGACACTTTTTGAAAGAGGACATACAGTGGTGGAAAGACATATGAAAACATGCTCAAAATCACTGATCATCTGAGAGATGCATATCAAAACAGCAATGAGGTACTATCTTACACCTGTCAGAATGGCTATCATCAACAATTCAACAAAAGTCAAGTGCTGGAGAGGATATGGAGAAAAAGGAACCCTCGTGCACTGCTGGTGGGAATGCAGACTGCTGCAGCCACTGTGGAGAACAGTATGGCGTTTCCTCAATAAGTTAAAAATGGAACTTCCATTTGACCCAGTAATCCCACTTCTAGGACTATATCCCAAGAAACCAGAAACACCAATTAGAAAGGATATATGCACCCCTATGTTCATAGCAGCCCAATTTACAATAACTATGATTTGGAAACAGCCTAAGTGCCCATCAGTAGATGAATGGATTGAAAAACTGTGGTACATCTACACAATGGAATTCTACCCTGCTATAAAAAAAGAAGAAACTTTTACCATTTGCAACAGCATCGATGGACCTGGAGAGCATTATGCTAAGTGAAATAAGCCAGTTGGAGAAAGATAATTATCACATGATCTTGCTCATATGTGGGATATAATGAACAACATAAACTGATGAACAAAAATAGATCCATAGACTAAGAAACACCGATCAGACTGTCCAACCTCAAAGAGAACCCCGGGGGGAGGGGAGGGAGGTAAGAGATCAACCAAAGGACTTGTATGCATGCATGTTGGCATAACCAATGGACCTGGACACTGGGGCGGTGGGGGCTTGTCCTGGAGGGCAGGAGTGGCGGGGAGGTGGTCAATCAGGATAAAAGGAGACATATTTAATACTTTAAACAATAAAAATAAATAAAAAGACAGACATTTATACAGTATGATCAGGTAAAGTACACAGAAAATATTGGAAGGAAATTGATAAAGGTAGTTTGTCTTTGTGTTGTGAGTTTTTTCTTCCTACATTGCCCTAATTTAAAATTTTGATCATTCATACCTAATTTATGCTAGGTATTATATTAAAATAATGATAGCCAGAATTAATTTTTTCTATCTACATAATCTTAACACTCTATACTTTTGTCTTTGTGAGTTCAGGCTACTATAACAAATCACCATAGATTGTGTGGCTTAAATAATAACCATTTATTTCTCACAGTTCTGATGTCTAGGAGTCCAAGGTAAGGGTCAGGTTCTTGGTGAGGACCCTGCTCCTGGGGGGCCATGTTCCATCTGTGTCTCTCATTGAGAAAGGGACCTCTGGCCTCTTATTACAAGGACACTAATCCCATTCATGAAGGCTCAACCCTCATGACCTAATTCCCTCCCAAAGGCCCAACCTCCTAATGTCATTATATTGGGATTAGGGTTTCTACATATGAATTTTGGAGAAACACAGACATTCAGTCCTTGTACAGTGGGGCCTTGACTTATGAGTTTAATTCGTTCTGTGACGGAGCTCGTAACTCAAATTACTCGTATGTCAAATCATTAAAGTGAACGAGTGAGACACGTGATGCTGGGCTGATGTTGTGGTGTTCACTGTGATGTTCGCTGTGCCAACTAGCGGTGGGGTATCTGAAGTTGGCTCGTAACCCGAATTTTAGCTCGCAACTCAAAGCAAAAAATCAGCCAAGAGACAGCTCGTATCTCGAAAAACTCGTTAGTCGGGACACTCGTAAGTCAAGGCCCCACTGTACTTTTCTTTTCCTTCCACAAGTTCCTAGAAATCAGCTCAGAGAATGGAATGGCAGTAAATTTTAGAAAATGACAGATTATCTTCTGGTTTTTGCTAATATATTTTTTTGTTTACTTAGAATTTTCATTTATGTCAGAGGTTAAGATCATGATAGACATTTTATACTATTAAAAATTTCTAGTATCTTTTAAGATGATTGACACTAAGTGTTTTTTGAACTTTAGAAATTGTATTTAATACATGTACCTTTTTGGCACCTATTATATGCCAGTACTACATTAGCAATCAAGGATTTATAAATGACTAAAACACAGTAATTGGTCTTATGAAAATTATATCTAATGGGGATAGGATACAATAAGCAATAGTGATTTCACAAGGAAAAATAATTGCTATCATATGTATAAAAATGACACTTTATAAGTTTGGAGGAGGCTTCTGATATTAGATGAATACCTATTTTGTGTATCACACTGTCCTAGATGTTTTCACAAACATACATGAACCAATTTTATTTTGAGGTTAAGAAATGTTAAGTAAAATGTATAAGTTTTTATAGATAGTATGCTGAGACTATTATTTAAACTAAGGGGTATCTGAGTGGCTCGACCATAAGCCATGGGAGTGATGATGGGCTTCCCAGACATGGTAATATTTGAGTTGAAATTTAATGGTACAATAGAATTTTGATATATTGAAAGGCCTTAAAGAAATTTCCAGGTTGAGAGAAATTTATCTCCTTGGTGCCTCTCTCTGTTCTTCAACTTTCTATCCCCAGTTCTAGTACCCATACATTGGTGACTATTGTAGGTACATTACAGCTTACAATTTTCTCTTTGAAGAGTGAGTCTAGCCCTCTCAGGCTGTTTTTCTCTACCTGATTAACCTAATCCTTATAGAACCCTATGAATAGAAATAAAATAAAATGAGAAAGACAAAACTCTGTCATAAATATAGTATTTTCAATTTTGGGGGTGGAGTTATTTTCCAAATTTATATTACTGTAGCCTCATACTCTTATTGCTAACCAGGTTTCATATAAAGTAAGTGTTTGATTGGGGTCACAATGAGTTAAAAACTTTTGGATATCATAGAAATCTAAATCTTTCCAAGCAGACAGAAAAGCCCAAGAATTCTCATTACATTGGAGCTATCTCTTTAGTCTTTGAAAATTATGGCATCAATAAAAATTATATACAAAGCCATGAAAAATGGTTCTTTGGAGATGTGTCCTTTGCCAGAAATCAATTTTGCCCAGCAGAATATCATCTCTGACTGCTATTATAAAAGATAAAGTTGTAGGGTGGGAAGGGAACTTAGAAGGTTATCTATTCTACTAACCTGTCTCCCTATAGCACCACACTTAATCAAGTTTTGAAATATAATATTGTTCTGTTTTTAAAGATTCCCAGAATTTTTTTTAGATGCCCAATTAACATTGAACTGTCTCCTAGGTGGAAAAAACTTTTATTCTACTTTATATAGTCCCTGGTTTCTTATATTTGCTTTCCTCCTCCTCCCCACCACAATCTTAACATATTAGATACCCTTTATATCTTTGAAGAAGATTCTTAAATTAATTCTTAAATTAAGAATTTCCATTCGTTTATTTTATTTTATTTTATTTTATTTTATTTTATTGCTTACAGTCTTACAAAGGAAGAATTTCCATTCTTAATAATGATAGTTTTCTAACATTTTTTTTCATAAACATTTTTTTCCTGCTTTTTAAACATCTTCTTTAGTAAGGAATAAATGATTTCCAAATTTCACACATCATTCATTAGCCAAGATGCCCAGAAAATGTATACTTCTCTAGAGGGCAGGATGGCAAGAGTGGAGGATGGGTGTGTCTAGGAATGGTGGGGGGAACACTTTGTAAAGTATATAATTGTCTAACTACTATGCTGTACACCTGAAACCAATACAAAATAATATTGAAAGTAAACTGTAATTAAAAAAATAAATTTAAAAAAAGAGTTGGGGAACTTGGGACCTTTGCAGAGGAAGATAAAATGAAAGACTTATCCTTTTGCTACACATTCACTACCGTTTTATAATTGAAACAATATTATAAAGAATGAGAGATTCAGTCACAGAGACAAAAACAAGGTGAAATGTCACAAATAAACATCAATTTGAGAAGAAGAATGCACAGAAATGGGGGGTAAGAAAGAAGAAACATGGACTTTTCAGAGACCATGACTTGTCTGTGGACATGATCATCAGTTACTAACTGTATTTTATTGAATTGGGTGTTTTTAGTACAGAACATGAAGACAACTCCTTCTCCATGAAGTCCACCTGCCACCTATCTGCATTATTATAACCGACCCAATTCTGGGTGTAATGAGAAACATATGTCAAGGCCCCTACACTCCACGTCATGTTACCTGCTATGTAACAGTGATTCTCAACCTTGGCTGCACGTTAGAATCACCTGGGAATCTTCATAAAATTTCAGAAATCAGGATTTTACAAAGATTCCCAGGTGATTCTAATGTGCAGTCAAGGTTGAGAACCACTGTGCTATGGGGTTGCGTTTCTTTACAAACCTTGCTATCTTTCTGTTTAGGGGTAATTCTATCATTGATAGCCATGCTTGCAGGTCACCTAGCTTTTTCCACACAGGGTTTGTGGTTTTCCCTCTGTGTATGTGCTACCATAACTCACACTGGTGAAGATAACCGTTAAATGCACAACACTATTTCACAGAAGTGAATTCAGACATAAGAGATAAGATATGGACCCAGAGTAAATAATTTCTGAGTGAATGAGTGAAATCAAAATGGGGCATGTTGAGAAGTTATTGTTGCCAGGGTAGGGACAAGTTGACAGAGAAATGCTGGAAATAATCATGAAAAGAACATTTAATTCATAGGAGAAAAGGAAGAAAAAAAAGGAATTAAATATAGAATAAAAAACTCCAGAATAATGAATAAAAGAACCATTATTATCCCAGGAAGTTGTGACAGGGTAGTATTTGAAAAAGTACTTACAGATTCTCAATCTCTACTCAGCCTTATTTTGTTTATCTTCTTTGGATTTCCCCACTTTCAAGGTGCTCTACAGTCTGTTGAAAAAAAATAAGTGGAGTAAGCTTGAAATGGTGGGGTGCAGTGTTTCTCCAAGGGTGACCCCAAAGAACAGCATCAGGACCTGGAAACTTGCTTGAAATGCAGGCACTTCATCCGCAGCCCAGACCTAATGAGTCAGACACTGGAGTAGCGAACTGTGTTTGAACCATCACCTCCAGGTGAGTCTGCTGCTGCTGAAGCTTGAGAGCCCCTGGTGTAGTGGATGGAGCCGATTCCCTTTTAGGACAGGTATGCTTATTACATCTCCAGGAAGAGGAGAGATCAGGAGAGGTGGTAAGTGTATGGTGTTCATTTTTATAAACTACTTCAAGTTAGGAATCCTAACTAAAATGGTTTCTAAAAGAAGGTATTTTTAATTAATTAATGTTTCCTTCTTCCATTTTTAGTAGGTTTTTTACAAGTCAAACAATATTATTCATTACAACTGTTCTATTTGACTAGAGAGATTCTTGTAGGTCCTATTTTTTTTTTTTTTTACCTATGAAATAAATGCCCACCGTTTGTGGACTATATATCATATATAGTTGTGGCAAATTATAGTTGGTAGCTATAAATAAATTGTGCAGACAGACATCAACAACTCTGCCTTACTGTTTTGGCTATACCAAAACAATTTGTAAATTAACCAGTGTTCACCTATTTGAGACAGAAAATGTTTTTATTATGGTAATTATATCCGTTAGTTGCCTACCAAAATTTGTTCTCCCTTTCTCCCCAGTTTCCCTGGCAGGTTTTCTTTAAGACTTAAACCATTTGACTTAAATTGTTGCCACTGGAATGTGAGCAGAAACGTTGGGGCTGCTTGTGGGCCTTCTCCCTTGTCACAGACATGCCGTGAGTCAGTCTTAGGGAACCCCAGAGGCCAAGATGGAATGAACCTGGGCCCCTTAATGACTGCAGGAAGGAGAGCCACCAGCCTGACCTTAGTGGAACGTGACAGAGAAATGAATTCCCTTTTCTTTCCTTGCCACTCTATTATTGGGTCTCCTTGAGACAGTTTTAACCTAATATTTTTCCATTCTTCCATATTTGGAAATAATATTTTCAGAATATTACTGTGATTTTCTTAACTTGATTTTCTCATTGTCCCTACAAGACAAATAAGGCATTTTCAACAATATTTTCTTGCTTTAAGAGCTAGCATTAGCCAATTAGGCATATTGAGATAAAGTGAGTCAATCACTCCACAAATATTCACTGTTTTCCTGTTTGTTACATGTTTGCCACTCTATTAAAGTCTGGGGCCTACAAATGTCTCCATGACATCATTCTTGCTCACTTTGATGGAAAATAAATATTTTCACGTATGTTATAAGATTGTTTTATGTATGTTTTTGGCAATCATTTTACTGAACACATTATGTACAACTTACTCTGTAAAATGGTATAGATAAAACTGAAGACTAAACAGTCACTTCCCTCAAATAATTCAGTTAGAAGGAAAAAAAATAGCATTTAAATATACTTTGTAATTTGCTTTTGATAAATGATGGCTTATTTGAGCTTCATTACAAGCTAGAAAAGATATTTTATCATATCTTTTGTAGATGATGAAATGGAGACAATAATGATCATGTTAATGACAGTAACTATACTTACTCACTATCTGCTAGTAGGTTCTGTGCTCTGCTTTCTGGGGCCAAACTATGTTGGGATGGAGTGAATACAAAACTCTAGATGATATAGTGGGATCTGGGAGAGGTAAGAGCATGTCATGCCTGTTTCCTGATGGAGCAAGACCTGGGGGCATAGTTTTACAAAATGTTTGGTGTCCCGGTGAGGGGCAACAATAGAATGATTCCCAAGCAAGGAAGCTGGGTTCATAGTGGGCCTGGAGTGACATAAGAACAGAAGACTGATTTCTATGTGTCAGACAGCAGTGTGAAAGTGACAGAGAAAGCTAACTCCCTAATTTCCCTTGTGCCAGGTGTGGGTAGCTGCGCCAATGGTAGCGACTCCCCTGGTGTTTCTTATCTACACTTAAAGCATTATCACCTGATAGCTATGCATCATTTGCAGTGGTTCTCAACCTTCTCGCCCTTTAAAACAGTTCCTCATGTTGTGACCCCCAACCATAAAATTATTTTCATTGCTACTTCATAACTGTAATTTTGCTACTGTTATGAATCGTAATGTAAATATCTGATATGCAGGATGGTCTTAGGCGACCCCTGTGAAAAGGTCATTCAACCGCCAAAGGGGTCGCGACCCACAGGTTGAGAACCTCTGATTAAAGGGCTCTTTATTATCCCCTGGAGGGATGATAGGGCCAGCAGGCTCTTCTGAGTGGAAAACTGAGTCTTCCAGGGGTAGGCAGGGCCACAATGGGTTCTTAAACTGGACCGGAGGGCTGGAACAAAAGCATGGATGGAGTGTTTGTGTGAACTAATATAAATTCAAAGTAAACATCATTACATAAAAGGGTATGGTCTTTTTTTCTTTTAGTTTTATTCATTTCAAATGGGTCGGATCCGGCCTGCAGGCCATAGTTTGCCCACGGCTGGCTAGGACCCTGGATGTTCCGCCTGCTCTGAATGGAATTGCCCCTTTCTTACTAGTACTCCTTTCCTGGTAAGTAGGCATTGGTAACTCACTCAATCTTCCCTCAGTAATGAGCTATTTATTACGGTCTGTTATGTTGTAAGACTTTATAAATTGTTTAATTTCATCTTCTTGACAGCACTATAAGATAGGTTCTAATATCCACATTTTTACTGAGGAAGAAATGGAAATCCAGAGAAATTATATGACCACAAGACAATAGCAGGACTTCATACTCAAATGACATATCGGAGAAAGTATCAAATAAATATTCATTATCTGACCTCTGCAGTTATGACAGTGGTTCTCATCCTCCGGAATGAGGCCCAGAAATCAGGATTTTAAAAAGATTCCCAGGTGATTCTAATGTGCAGCCAAGGTTGAGAACCACTGGGTTGTTATGAGGTTAAGTGGGTGAGGTTAAGCTCTCAAAAACTGTATGAGTGCTCGCTTAATAAACTAGTAGTAGAGTTTGGAAGATTGGAGTTTGAAACTTCTCTTCAAGTGCATAGATCTGGATTAGTACTTTCAGATCAATAGTATAAATTGTGCATAGACTGTATTGCCATAAACGTTTTCTAGGGGGAGAGCTTTGATTTTACTTTTTACTTAGTTCAAATCCTTTATGTTAAACACAATAATATCCCAACTATTTATTACATAACATAGCAGAGAGCATAGTGTTGCCAATGGTTACCTAAGCCAATGGCAATTGGGCATGACAAACATTGATTTAAAAAAAAAATCCAAGCTGTCAAAGCAAATTCTTAAAAGTAGTCACATTTTAGCATTCATGTTATGGAAACAGATAAAGACAGTGTTCATTGTTAGTACAATTGCATTTTGTTCCTGAGATGGAATTCTGCAAACTCATTTGCTTCCATGAACCTAAGAAAATACAATTCACCCTTGAGAAAAATTTTACTTGTACTTGACCATCTCATTATTGTTTTCTCTGTTGTCTGGAGGAGGTTAATCCTGAAGCTTTGTGTAGAACAATGTTTCCTGCTTTATTGTAACAGAATAATCCTGGTGTTCTGACAAGCAGGTTGGAGCCTGGCTCGGATGAATCTTCAGAGGAAAGTCAGGCAAGGACAACTGGCATAAATAAACCTGGCAGTTGGGCCCTGTTATATTTTATTTTATTAATAATTAATTATTTTTCTTTCTGAAACACAGCTCTAAGTCCTGGAGTTATTAACTCTTGTTAATTAAGTCTCTTATGGTACAAGACAGAGCTGGAAAGGATGTAAAGCAACTAGACCCCATTTGTGGCTTTGTCAGAAATATTGGCTGCTAATACCACACAGGTACAGGTGAGGTGTTCAAGTCTATTTTGAATAATAAATAGAATACTCTTCTATGCTTACTGAGAGGATTCCGAATGTGCTAAACCATTTGGAATTTAATAAACTAACAAACAAAATAGAAACAGACTCATAGAAACAGAGGACAGACTGACAGCTGTCAGAGGGAACGGGGTTTGGGGGCTGGGTAAAAAAAGCTGCAGGGGTTAAGCAAAAACAAAACAGAACAGAACAAAACAAAACAAAACAAAAAACACAGACAACCGTATAGTGATTACCAGAGAGAAAGGAGAATGGGAGAGGTAGGAGAGAGTAAAGGGGAAATAGAGATGGAAGGAGACTTGACTTGGTGTGGTGAACACACAATACAATATACAGACGGTATATTATAGAAATGTACACCTGAAACATAATTTTATTAACCCATGTCACCCTGATAAATAAAATTAAAAATAGTGATCATCCTGGTGCAGAGGCTATTTCTGGTGTGGGAAGGGGAAATATTTCTTAGTGGAGTGCCAGAAAAAAAGGAAAAGGAAATGGAGACTCAGATGAGTTAAATAACTTACCTAAGATCACAGGCTGGTAAGGATTCACTCTGGATCTCTCTGACAACAAGTTACTGTTGTTCCTGCTACACTCTGTTGTATATAATAGTATTTTTATACATCCAGCCATCTTTTTGATGATTAGGAGGACTCCATAGTAAAGGATTTTTGCAGTGAAATAGTCCTTTCAGAGAATGCATTTAAAAATCAGGCACTTTATACTCTGCTTATTTCTTTTGTAAATTTGTTTTTTGTGTTAATTTAAAAGTTTCTATCTATAGCAATATTATCAGTATTATGTTCAAAAAATACATTGTATATATATATTTGAATATATTGTAATTATATTATATTGTAATATATATATATATATCCTATACTAATAAAAGAGAAAAATGGTAATTGGCGTACAACCGATACCTTTTTCATTGGCTAATCAGCGAGATATGCAAATTAACTGTCAGCCAAGATGGCGGCTGGCAGCCAGGCAGCTGAGAATAGGAGGCTTGGTTGCCCCAGCGATGGAGAAAGTCAAGGATCCCCGCAGCTGCAGGGCTCTGAGCTCCTGAAGCAACAACTCCAAAAGATACAATGTTTCAATTATAGAAGCTAAAAGATGGCGGTTAATTTGCATACTCAGGCTCCAAGCAGAGCAAAGCCAAACAGCCCTGAAGCAGCAGGGCAGAGAGGCCTCAGGGCCTGGGATCAGCGGAGCCGAGAGGCCTCCCGGCCCTGAGATCAGCGGATCCGAGAGGCCTCCCGGCCCAGGTGATCAGCGGAGCCGAGAGGCCTCCCGGCCCCGGTGATCAGCGAATCCGAGAGGCCTCCCGGCCCAGGTGATCAGCGGAGCCGAGAGGCCTCCGGGCCCCTGTGATCAGCGGAGTCCAGAGGCCTCCCGGCCGGTGATCAGCGGAGTCCATAGGCCTCCCAGCCCCCGTGATCAGCGGAGTCGGAGGCCCCGCGATCAGCGGAGCACAGAGGCCTCCCGCCCCGGTGATCAGCGGAGCCGAGAGGCCTCCGGGGCAGGGATCAGGGGAGCCGAGAGGCGTCCTGGCCCTGGGATCAGCGGAGCAGGGAGGCTTCCCAGCACCGGGATCAGTGTGACAGGGTGCGGAGCTCCAACCCTCTGATCGGCCCTGCTCTGTGCATGACAGGAGTGGCGCTGCAACCTCCCTATGGACCCTGCCTTGAGTGTGCCAGGGGGTGGTGCCCCAACCCCCCAATCGGCCCTACCCTGAGCATGACTGAGGGTGGCATCGCAACCTCCCAATCCGCCCTGCTCTGTGCATGACAGGAGGCGGGGCCCCAACTCCCCAATGGGCCCTGCTCTGAGCCCGACCAGGGGTTACACCTAGGATTAGGCCTGCCCTCTGCCACTCGGGAGCAGGCCTAAACCAGCAGGTCCTTATCTCCTGATGGGTCCCAGACTGTGAGAGGGCACAGGCCAGGCTGAGGGACCTCCTCTCCCAACCCCGAGTGCACAAATTTTTGTGCACCGGGCCTCTAGTATATATATATATATATATATAGCCTTTGTAATATGTTGGTGCTTTGTGCATACTATTTTATTTAATTCTTATAATAATCAGATGTAAAAATAGGTGTATTATCCATAATTGCAAATGGGGGAAATAAAGGGCAATAAGGTTTAATTACTTGTCCAATGATATATAGCTAAAAAATTAGAACATCGCATATGATTTTTTCACTATAGTATGTTGTCTTTATAATTTTTTTATAAAGCTAATATTATATAATACATAATATTTATTTTTAAAATGTCAGTGATATCACAAGTTAATATAAAATTTCTGTATTTGAACTAAGAAAACCAAATTGGGTAATTGTCAGCCCATGAAGAGAATTTAATATAGTAGAGCTGATATTTCTATGATTAGATAAAAATCAATAATGCAATTATATATGACAGAAGAGCATGTATTAAAGAATATTTTTGTTTTAATCTTAATATTTTCTTAAATCTTCTTATTGGTTCCTATACCAATTCTAGAAATTCTAGAATGACATAAGTTGCCTAACTAAAACTTAAGTCACAATAATTGTCAAGTTTTATTTTAACATTAGGGGAAAATACCATAAATATTTAGACTGTCTCTTTTTGTCCTTAAATATAACACTGTAACAAAATTTTTTCCATAAAGAAACTTAATTTTACATGAAATTTGAAGTATTTTTCAAAGATATTGTATATCATTCTTCAGGCTTCTTCAGTCATTACAATTTAGGAATGAAATGGAACAGATACTTTTCTCAGATGACATAAATATAGGAACATATACAACATTATCATTCTGACTTTTAGCTAAACTCATTGAGAAAAAACAAACACATTTCTACTAATAAATTCTTATAAGAATCTTTACCTTTTTCACCAAACTATACAAATGTCTTAAGGAAGGGATGACTAATAATCTGATTTTCTTAGCCTATCATAGTATTTTTCTGAGGATTGCTTGATATAAGAATTAAAATTGTTGTTATTCTTCAGTTGCATACCAGGTGCAGAGTAAGATACTTTCTGTTACCTGGTCTGCTTAGTGAGTGATGTGGATGAGAAAGTCAATACATTAGCAACACAGGGTTTCAGGATGGGTATTGTTTTCTTGACCACATATTCAAGCTGATACCTTGATTAAATAGCTCCATAGAGAAGTGGGCAGCTGATGTGTGTGTGGTGGAGGGGTGTAGGAAAGGGATAGCAAGAAAGAGAGAAAGGAAATAAAAAATGAAACCCAGTCTTAGGTGGACAGCTCAACTTCCTCAGAATTTTGGCATTTTGAATAAATCCTATCTAATAATAGAGAAACATGGTAATTAACTGTAACTTCGCTACCCTTCCCATTGGCTAATCAGCGAGATATGCAAATTAACTGCCAACCAAGATGGCGGCCGGCAGCCAGGCAGCTGAAGCGAACAGGAGGTTTGCTCCAGTGAAGGAGGAAGCCAAGGTTCCCCGCCTGCCGCAGCCCAGCTCTGAGCTCTGGATGCAACAATGTTGCAATTATAGAAGCTAAATAAACCCAGAAACCTGCTTTCAGCTGTCAGCGGGCTCAGAGCTTAGAGCGCCAGTGATGGCAACAGAGTTTCAATTATAGAAACTAAACAAACCCAGATACCTGCTTTCAGCCAGCCACAGCCTCAGAGCTGGAGCTGGCTCTCAGCTCCAGTGACAGCTATAGAAGGTAAATAAATCCCAGAAAAAAAAAAAAAAGAAAAATCAAAAGAGGCTGGGAGCTTCAGTCACTCGCCAGCCTGAAAATGGCCCTCAGCCCCTCACCCAGACTGGCCAGGCACCCCAGTGGGGACCCCCACCCTGAAGGGGATGTGACCAGTTGCAAACAGCCATCAGCCCATCATCCACGCTGGCCAAGCACCCAAGTGGGACCCCCACCCTGATCCGGGACACCCTTCAGTGCAAACCAGCCGGCCTCCACTTGTGCACCAGGCCTCTATCCTATATAATAAAAGGGTAATATGCAAACTGACCCTAACAGCAGAAAGACTGGGAATGACTGGTCACTATGACACACACTGACACTGACCACCAGGGGGCAGACGCTCAATGCAGGAGCTGCCTGCTGGTGGTCAGTGCGCTCCCACATGGGGGAGCTCTGCTCAGCCACAAGCCAGGCTGATGGCTGCCAGTATAGCGGTGGTGGTGGGAGCCTCTCCTGCCTCCTCAGCAGCGCTAAGGATGTCCAACTGCAGCTTAGGTCTGCTCCCTGCTGGCAAGTGGGCATCCCCCGAGGGCTGCCGAGCTGCCAGAGGGATGTCTGATTGCCAGCTTAGACCCAATGCCCCAGGGAGTGGGCCTAAGCCAGCAAGTGGTCACCCCCGAGGTGTCCCAGACTGTGAGAGGGCACAGGCCAGGCTGAGGGAACCCCTACCCCCGAATGCACAAATTTTTGTGCAGCGGGCTCTAGTATTCATATAATCACCTATATTTATGTGTACAGGATCATTGGCTCCTAACCACTCACCTGTCTCCCTGCCTGATTGTCCCTAACTGCCTTTGCCTGCCTGCCTGATCACCCCTAACTACCCTCCCCTGATGGCCTGATCTTGCCCTTAACTGCCCTCCCCTGCCGACCTGATCTCACCCCCAACTGCCCTCCCCTGCTGGACTGATCACCCCTAACTGCCTCTGCCTCAACCCCCACCACCTTGGCTTTGTCTGGAAGGAAGTCAGACATCCGAAAGATGGCCAGTTGACCCAGTCTAATTATCATATTACCCTTATATTAGTATAGATAGACTATATAGTATAAGATTGCTTAATGGGGGGGGGGCTTTTTCAGCAGGAGGAGATGCTCTTGGCAGACAAAAATACATAATCCCTATATCTGGACTGATAGCCAGCCATATGCACTGTATTGCCAAAGTGGTCATTAAAACATTGAACTGCTTTCTTACACCTTACACCAACAGCTGTTGCTCTTAAAACCCCTCCTCAGCCCCCACATTAGGTTTTGCCTTCACAGTTCACCCAGATTTGGTTCTAATTGGTCAGTTTCTATGCCAGTAAGTGTCAAAAGCTCTACTTCCTAGGCAGCCATTGGCTCCTCGCAGTTCACCCAGGTTTGGTTCTGATTGATTGCTTTCTATGCCAGTCAGCGTCTCCGGGCCTATCTCCAGCCTGATCAGAGAGGTAGGGCTGCTCAGCAGCCACTCCAGGCTGTTGGCGAGGGCTGAACTGCTGACTTCTCAGAGAGAGAGAAAGAGGCGTGGCTGCTGGCAAGGCCCAGAGAGAGAGGCAAGGGCTGATCAGCAGCTGCCACAGAGGCTGTGGATCAGACCCTGCTACTCTCTCTGGGCCTCGCCAGCAGCCGCAGCAGCTGCTCATCAGCCCCGCCTCTCTCTCTCTCTCTCTCTCTCTCTCTCTCTCTCTGAGAGGTCAGCAGTTCAGGCCACTCGCCAGTCCCCGTCCACCTGAGCTAGCTGTGTACGCAGCCTGGTGTTTGGTCATCCCTTCAGTTGTTTTGGATGTTACAAACCCTGGCTCTTATCTATCTATCTATCTATCTATCTATCTATCTATCTATCTATCTATCTATAGATAGATATTAGAGAGAGAGGGAGGAGAGAGATTTGTTGTTCCACTCATTCATTGGTTCATTTTTGTATGTGCTCTGACCGGGGATGGAACCTGCTATCTTAGCATATCGGGATGATGCTCTAACAAACTGAGCTATCCAGCCAGGACTAGTTGGTCTCATTATTCTACACTAATTTAGATGATGCTTCACTAGTCAAAACCTATTCTTTTCTTCCTTTGGCTTTGGATCTACTTATTTTTGATTTTTTGGGTGGTGTGATAGCAATACAATGAAGAAATCAACAGGCACTTCATAACTTCCTATGTTTCTCAGGTCAACAGGTAAAGCACACTTTTTTAAATTTACCATTCTAGTGATGTTTATATGAGAGAAATGATTAGGAACAGTGTGTAATGGTGGGAAAAGAGAAATTATTAGTCATTTTTGGAACATAAAAGATTCCAGAGCTTTTGGGAGATAGATGCCTGCAATTTAATTCACAGGTTTCAGAATCTGTTCACCAATTAGTATGCAATTATCTCCAAATTTTATCATTTCAAATAGGAGGCTAAAATTATGGCCATCACTGCAAGCACGAGAGTGCTGTAAATTATGGTCTGCTAATAGCATGCACAGATACACTCACAAATGCACTCTGAGAAATTGTTTTGGGAGCCACATATAACCAGAACAAGAGTGAAATTATAAAGAGGGATACATGAAATATAAAATAATTACAAATGAGCTATTGGCATTATTTTGTAGAAACAAGAGGATATATATATATATATATATATATATATATATATATATATATATATATATATATATATATATATATAATCTCCAGCATGAATGCTCCAAATAACATTAATTTATATATTGGTGTTGACTAATGCTGAAGATGTAGTAAGCAAAATAATAATTTTTTTTAAACAATGTGAGTACTGATTTCTAGGTATGTGTTTCATGTTTTTAAAAGTAAAAATGTTGAAAACTTTTATTGTAGAAATATATAAGATATACTATAGTAATATATTTTAAAGATGTGACATATTAATTTGTAATATATAAAAATTACTGTATATTATTCCAATATTTTAAGATTCTTAATATTATTCATGTAAAATATGTATACATCAAAATATTGCTCATGTGAAAATGTATATTACATCAACTCTACCTTAATGTTAAAGTTAATGGCTTCTTATTTCTGAACAAGTTTGGATTGGCTGGAATGAAATGTGTGTGTGTGTGTGGTGTGTGCCTGGATATAGGTTTGATATGTATGTGTTAGGCCTGAAAGAAATAAAAGCTCACATGTTAAGGATGGTTTCTTGAGTCTGGGCATTTGCCTTAGTTCTTAACTTTAATTTCCTAGTGAAAACGTGGTGTTTGGAATAATGTGCAGTTAATTGTAATACTTACAAGAAGTTAACTTGTGGAGTCAACACTCAGGATCCCAGAGCTATGTCATTTTTCTTCACATTCTGGTCACCCCCAACTGCCCTTTACTTTTATTATTTCAAAATGTTAACAATAGTATGTTTGTAGTAAAAAATAAAACAATTAAGAAGCATATAAAAGCTCAAATCTTTCTAAACCCTTCTATTCAAACCAACCACACTTTCTAGAGGCAGTAACTTTTATAGAATAGATGAATTTTCCAAGGAACTTTCCTATAAAATTGTTTTTCCTGTTATTTTTAATTATTGTTACTTTTAAAAATAATTAATTAAATTTTTAATTGTTATTTTTAATTATTTTTCTGTAAAAAGGGGCTATGTATTGACTTGCAAAACTGAAAAGTCCATGAGCAGATGCGACTTCAATTTCACCTTATCTCGGGGACTCAAATGACAGCACTGTACTTCTCTCATTGATACAATTCTTCAGCAATATTCCTCTTTGTCTAATACATTCTTTGACAGGTATAGCCTCATGGTGACAAGAGGGCAGCAGCAACCCCCAGCTTGAATTCACTCAGCTTCAAATGCAATAGTGAAAAAATTCATTTCCAGAATTGAATCTTTTTGGTTCTGATTGATCTGATTTATTGATTCACATACCCATTTGTATTAGTTTGCTAAGGCTGCCATATCAGACTGGGTGATTTAACAACAGAAATGTATTTTATCACATTTCTGGAGGCTAGAAGTCCAAATCAAGGTGTCAGTAGGTTTGGTTTCTTCTGAAGCCTCTCTTCTTGGCTTGCAGATGGCCACCTTTCTGTCTATCTTCACTTGGTTGTCCTCTGTATGTGTGTGTGTGTCCTAATCACCTCTTCTTGTAAGGACACCAGTCATATTGGATTGGGAACCATCCTAATGACCTAATTTAATCTTAATTGCCTCTTTATGGGCCCTATCTCTAAACACAGTCACATGCAGAATATTTTGAAAATAAGATTAAGAACCCTGCATATAAAAATGTAAGGTAAAGAGAATAAAGATAATTAACCATTCAGCATAAGATATTGAACAAATATGTCCAAGGAAAGCAAAAGAAATAAAGGAATTAATAAAGATAAAAGCATAAATTAAAAATAGAAAGAATTTGCTATAACCTTGAGACTTAAGTAATAGTAACAAAAAACCTATTCCAATAAGTAATTTCTCACTTAGCTTCATCAAAGGGATAGATGGGAAAAGATGAAAGCACAAATATGTAGCTTTAAGGATGAGAACAGGGAATGATCCACCAGTACAGAAATAGTTAACAGGGCTATCAGAAAATAGTTTTCAAAAATCTATGCTAATAAATGTGAAAAGCTCCTTGAATGGATGATTTTCCAGGAAATATGCTATCCAAATTAACTCCTAAAGGGAGAGAAATACATAAACAACCAATAACCACAAAGGAAATTAGACACTGTCAAAGACCCACTAGAAGGACTTTATGTCTAGAGTGTTCTAGCACCAATATTTATTATACATAATATTTTAAAAATGACTTCCGGTCATCCTAAGATTGTATTTGTACATTCTTTTAATACTTTGGGATATATTTTGTCTGGTTTAGATATTTTGATTGGTTTAAACATTTAAAAAATTATTTTCTTGTCTACATGGGATTCAATATCTGGTTTGGAATTGTTCTTATTAATTACAAAATCTAGAATCACTTTACTGGAGGGAATCTTTGCATTTAGTTCTATTTTCTTTTTTTTTTTTAAATATATATTTTATTGATTTTTTACAGAGAGGAAGGGAGAGAGATAGAGAGTTAGAAACATCAATGAGAGAGAAACATCGATCAGCTGCCTCCTGCACATCTCCCACTGGGGATGTGCCCGCAACCCAGGCACATGCCCCTGACCGGAATCGAACCTGGGACCCTTCAGTCCGCAAGCCGACGCTCCATCCACTGAGCCAAACCGGTTTCGGCTAGTTCTATTTTCAAGTTAGGAGATACACTGGTAAAGGTGATGTAAATATCTTTATCATGGTCATCCAGAAAACTTGAGGTAGAGCAAGTACTAGAAAAAACTGATTGCCTGACCAGTATAGAAAACGTAGAGAAATTTCCTTTGCTACATAGTGGATGAAGGGAAAGTGCTATTATTTATAATTCCCAGACATACTTTACTCCTGTAAATACTTTAATTTTAGCTAATAGAAAGTGATTTCAGGTTCTTATTGCTTACATATATACTTTGTTTAAAACAGATTAAGAAAGCAAATTTGTAAAACTATTTGAAAATCTTCCTGAGTTAGTAAAATATGCTCTAAGAAGGATGCCTTCAAAATTAGAGCTGAGGGGAACAGATGTCTCACAAATTGCCAAGTTTTTGAGGTTGTGCAAGAATTTTAAAGTGGTCCCCAAAGATTCCTAAGGGCCTCACTGCTTATGACAAAAATGGAATCATCAATGCCCAGCCTGGGTAAACAATAATGGCACATCCTGACATTATCACACTATCAAAGCTGTTGAGAAAAAGCAAGCTGGGAGGTAACAGCTGTATTTCCAAATGATGAAAATGTTAAAGGTGTTGCAGAGAGCTATGAGTTATTTATATTCATCAGAGAGGTACATAATGGGTGGGTTTCCTTTAATATTCTATAAGAATCAGGTCCTTCAAGATTTAGAGCATTATGTGATTGAGGGCCTGGGTTTCTTGTCTTCTCTTTTGACAAAGACTATATTTTAAGGGTTGGCCACAAGTCGTGTGAAGGTCAGCCTTTAGTAATATGAGTAAATCAGTATGAATTGATCCACAGATCTGAAAGAACTTTAACATTGCCTTGTAAGTTTCATCAGGGCAGATATTTGTTTTGTTCGCTGTTATATCCCTGTGTCCATAATAGTGCATGCTTAATAAATATTCATTAAATGGATATACACACTATTTCTCTAATAGTACTTCCTGCATATAGCATGTGTTTCATTTAGGTTCTTATAATCTCTTCCCTGGGTTATCGTAGCAGCTTTCAACCCAGTTTCCTTGATTATAGTGTTATTCCTATTTCTCATCCACCTTTCAATCTAGAGCCAGATCAAAAATGTATCTCTGAACTTGTCCCTCTCTAATCTAAAATTCTTCAAAAGTTAACCATCAACTGTAGGATCAAGCTGAAGGTTTTTAAGATGGTGTATGAGGTCCTCCATGATCTGACCTAAGCCCTCTCCAAGTACATCTCTCAGCATTATCTGCCTCATGCTTTCTGCTCTAATAACCACAAATTGCTTTATTGTTCTGTGCACATTCCAGATGTTTCCTCCCTTCTGTTCATAATTTACCTTTGCTTGGAATGTCCCATCCCACTTACCTTTAAGATTCAGTAAAGAAGTACTCCTTTTTGAAGCATCACTAATCTACCCTCTCCTTTACTTTCTGGCTGGATGACTTGTCCAATTCAGCGCTCTCTGGTACCCAAGGTATACCACTATTATAGAACTTTCTACATTGCAGTGTGATGATCTGGTTATGAACCAAACTCCTCCCTGAAACCATGAGCATCTACAGGGCAAGGATGAGTTCTCATTCATTTTGAGATTACCAATGTCTTGCACAATAAAAGCAGTTAGCAAACTCCATAAATTTATCATCATAATTTATAGAGATAAGGGAAGAAAAAAATCTTATGACTCTTGGGAAACATGATTTCTGGACTCAAGATGAAGAGAATACATAATTTTATCCACCAAGTATTGCACAAAGGATTCTGGCCTAAGAACCTTATGTTACCAAATTAGAAAAAGTCAAAACTAAAAGAAAACGGTTCCATCCCCTCAACCCAGCAAAAAATGGAAAAATTGGTTGCAGACTAGGAGAAAGAAAAGAAAGCAGTCTGAAGGGGAATATCACCCTCAGGGAGGGCAGAGAGGAGGCAGGTGACCTGGTCTAATTGGAATGTGAAGAAGGTGATACATCTCTTTGGGGTATAAAGTGGACATGTTTCCTAATGTAAATGCTCCCTCTGTATGAAGTGGTTCTTGACTCTGGCATAGAGATCCCATCTATTCTGGACCAGAGGGAATGTTTGGTGGGAATAACCTGAGGATCTACTTTTGACATCTCAGCCTTCTCTCTGCTTCCTTTGAGCCTTTTGTTAGCTTGAACCTTTGATGATATATAGTAAGCTTGCTACTTGGTAAGGTAACAAATTTCATTTTCTCTCTTGGCTCAGTTCACGAACATTTCTGGTTACCTACTAAATATTCAGTCTCTTCTTTTCTTACTAACAGAACCCTAATTTTTTATGCAACACAGGTCTAGCTAATGACATAGAAGCAGATATATTTGGATGGGACTTCCAGGAAGTTCTTTGAAAAGGAATAGACTTGGTTGGCTTGTCCCTTTGGCTTCCTCTTCCTTCCTCCCTCTCTTGCTCCCTCCTTCCCTTCCTACCTACCTACCTACCTACCTCCTTCTCCCCTCCTTTTCTCCTTACTTTCACAGATGCTCATCGTCCTGCCTGGAAGTGGAACATCCATGTTATGAATATGATGGGAAGGGGCACCTGCTAGGAGTGCTGTGCCATTAAAAGAAGAGGTTGTGTCACTGATGGCTTTTTGAAGCCAAAGTATCATTCCTACATTCCACATTTTGTGAAAAAAAAATCACCTTTCCTCTTCAATGTGGTAAAGACACTACTATTCATGAAGCAGAATCTATTCCTAACTGATAACAATCTCTTAATGTCATTAGAGAGAAACTAGAGAAGATGACTTTTAATTGTTGGAGAATACTTTAACTGTCTTCTGCTTAGGAAAAGTGAGACCAGAGGTCTCATGTTGATGGATTAGGGCTACAACAACGAAAATAATAACACTATATGTCATAAATAATAAAATGCCAAGAGTTTGGGATTGAGAGGAGAATATGTGGGAGACCTGAGAATGAGAAAGAAGAAGAGATACAGAGAAGGGCCAAATGCAGAGAAGGATCCTAAGGCAATATCGTGGCAGGCTGGACCATGAAGAAGAGCGAACCCCCAACCCCAGAAAAGAAGATTCTCTGTAGACAGCAATGAAAAGGGACTTCATAAACAGAAATGGCTAGTATTAAATTGTGCATTTTTGTTTTTTCTCCCCTGCTGTTAATCCAATATTTCAGTAAAGTTCTCTCTTCTCCTGAGGGATAACTAAAAAGAAGTTAAACATCTAGCCTGGGCTAAGCTGTGCAGGAGGTGACTAGGTTCCATGAGAGGCAAATTATTATGAGGATAATCAAACCTTCAGATAAAGCAGGGGCTCCTCAGCTGTGTAGACTTTTCAGTGTATGAAGAAGGGCTTACTGAGTTATTAAAAGGGGAAGTTATGACCCTAAAATGTTGGGGGACTTTGGAATGTGCCCGTGGTTTATACTTGGGTTTGACAGATGAAAAGTGGCACATTTTCCCTTAAGTTTGTCCAGGGTACACTAGTTTTCAGACCAGATGCTTCCACTTAGGTAAGTGGCCATCATGAGAAAAGATTTTTTTTTGTAACTTTCACAGAATGTTTCTACAGCTGCTAAATTGGAAATCAGTTCTGCATTGTTTTGCTTAACTCAAGGGACCATGTTTTGTAGAAAAGCTAATCCATCATTTTCCCCATGAGAGAACTGCTGGCATTATAGAAAAGGTGAGTAACAATACTTTTTAGAAAACTAACAGATAACTTTTAAAGGGAAAGTGTGTCATTTAGTTTATTTTATTTGGTGGTCACTTTTTCCCTGTGAAGAGTCTTAACTGACTAAAGAGTCAGCTTAGAAGCAGTACCAAAACTGCCATTATAGCTCAGTTGCATTCTATTTTGCATATTATCTATTTATTGAAAATATCATTTATTGAAACTCCAGAACAATTTAGCTCTTTATATAAAATGTTTGGAACTACCATGGCACAACCTTTTGTACCTCTCTATCAAGACATACTTCAGTGAGGAACTAACTCCAAGTTTTCTTAAGACTTTTAAGAATAAGCAAATGTAGGAAATTAGGACTTACAAAATTGTTTGGATGAGCTGGAGGAGTGGAATTCAGAGGGTGTCCATTGTATTTTTTGGCTTCAAGTTCAATATACCAATGTTGTAATTCAAAGGTCATATAGTGCTGTTCTGTGGCTTCCACCACTGCAGCCCACAGCAGCACTACACCATCCAGGTGAATGACTAGACTAGACCATGAAAAGTGGAGTCTTTCACTGGAGACACTCACATCTGTCTGAGCTTGTTTCTCTGCCACATTGTCTCCACCACTCTTCAGCTTTCCATTATCTTATGGGAACCATCTCATTGGTGGAATCCTTTCATGTAGCCATGTGTGAACAATAGCTGGTAGGTAAGATTTAGTACATTTCCTTCAGAGTTCTAGGAGTTTCATAGTATAAGACTTTGTATAGAATCAGTCTGATTGCTTTTGAACAGGTAAAAACTTACTATTGTGGATGGTTTTCCTTGGGCTATTTAACGTCCAGGGTTGGCATTTATTAGGTCTTCTCAAACCCTCAATCATCAGCATTAGCATTCTATTTATTCTCAGTTATCATAAAGACAAAATATACCTTTACAATGGAAAATTCTAATGGTCATCACTTTAACAAAATGGTCAAACTCAGCCCCATCAGTAGAGAGACAACTTGACATTATGTATCTTCTGATAGGATGAAGAGGTACACCCAACCATTGCTTAGGCATTTGTGCCAAAAACGATCTAAATCTATTTAAAAGGCAAGATACAGAAAATAGGAATTCTACAAGATAACTTCCTGGACAATTAAAAAAAGCTGATAATCTGAAAAACAATCAATCAATCAAACAAACAAACATGTGAGATAATGTCCTATATTCAAAGACTGAAAAGCCATAACAACAGAAAACTCATAAAACTTAATTCATATGTATATATATATATATATATATATATATATATATATATATATATATATTAGATGTTAGAATATATATATGTTAGAATAAACATATATATGCATAGCATTTTGGAGATACAAAAATGTAAATATGGATAGTATCTTAGATGATATTATGAGTTATTAACACTAGTGACCTGGTGCACATTAAAAGGGAATTAATTAGAGGAAATATTTTAATATTGTTATTTGCCCTTTCTCTATAATAGAAGTGTCAGAGATGAAAAAAAATTAGTAAAATGTATATGAAAATCTCCCTCCTGTCAGAGTCTGGGATGCACCACGGGACCCAGAGTCAAGTCCTTGCCCACCTGCATGTGCCTCGAAATTGCGTGAGACCCAGACACAGCTGGCCCCACCCCCATCAAGCCCCGCAGGGTGGGGCACGCAGCTTCAGGTCCCCTGGCCTGGTGCCGGGTGCGGGGGGTGCACAGCCTCAGGTCCCCTGTCAAGCCCTGCCGGGTGGGGGATGCAGCCTCAGGTACCCCGTTAAACCCTACCAGGCAGTGGGTGTGGCCTCAGATTCCTCAGCCTGGAGCCAAGCGGGGGGCATGTCCTCAGGTTCCCCGGTCCAGCGCGAGGGTGTGAGGGCGCAAGGGCATGACAGCACAACCATTTGCATATTAGCTCTTTATTATATAGGATTTTAGTTGTGATGATGGTCTATAGTTACATAGGAGATACATGTTGGAGACTCTGGGGTGAAAAGTCACAATGTCTACAATTTACTCTCAAGTGGTTTTGCAGAGTAAATCACACACATATGCACACATACAGAAGGCAAATGTAGTAAGTCTAGAAGAAGTGTAAATAGGTGTTCATTGCACTATTCTTTCAAATTTTATGAAGATTTGAAACTTTTAATAACAAAATTAGGAAAAAGGAAAAGAATTCTGGCATTCATTAAGCTCACCCTGCTAACATAGCAGGTGCTATTAGTACTGGTGTGTGACTGCTCAGCATGGCTTCTTCACAGAGCATCCCACTGACTCACAATGGCCTGAGGCACACAGCAGCTTTTAGAGAAGAGTGGTTAACAGCACCATAGCTTAGCATGTTAGTTAGTTTAATATTAGTTAGTTAGGGCTTCAGCATGTTAGTACCTATCAAACATGGGATATATATGAATAAAAACATTTTATTAAATGTAAAATGGGAACTATTTTAAAATGTACTATAATTGTGTAGATAGCCAAACAAATATCCTATATAATAAAAGGCTAAAATGCAAATGGTTGTCACTCCCTCACACGTAATGACCAATCAGCAAGAGGCTGCATGCGCAGCAGGCATACGCGGGTGGGCGGGGCTGCATGCATGACCGGTCACCAGGAGATGCGTGGAGCATCTCTCGGACCCTCCCCCCCTCAGCTCCCATGGGCGGCTCCCTCCCGGCTCCCGCAGGTGGCAGTGGCTCACTCCCACCACTTATGGGCGCCAGCAGCTTGCTCCTGCCTCCCACGGAAGCAGCATGGCTCCCTCCTGCCTCCCTGCCTTGGAAGCAGCTCCTGCAGGCTCCTGTGGGTGCGCTGCAGCTCCTGCTGGCTCCTGCAGAAGCAGCGGGAGGCCTACTGCGTGCGATTTCGCGTGCTGGGCCACTAGTTTATTAATATTGTGCAATCCCTTTTAATGGTAATTTTCAGAAAAATCCCAATACAGGATGGTTAAAATATAAAAACAAGTGTGAGTCCTAGAAGTATAATATTTAACAAGGAAATGGGTGATTATGTAGGATAATCAGTATTATTTCATCTAAATCTAGTCATGGTCCTTAGTATTATACCTCTATGGGAGAAATATTAGAAGAATTTTAATAATGAATCAAACATAAGGTTTTCTGCCAGTGGCACACATGGCTGGATCTATTAGTCATAGAAATAGTGGAGCAAACCATTGAGAAAGATGGTATAGAAGGAGTAGGATTTTGACTTCTGTCATATATTTGGATCGTATGCTATTCATTGGGCCACTAATGTTCTCAGTTTCAGAATATTATAGAGTTCCTTTTCTAAGTCAGTTTGGTTCAGGAATGGCCTTGTGACTTGCATTGATCTCTGAATGTCATGTGCCACTTTGTGCATAGGTTTTAAAAGTGAGTTCATAATTGTCCATGTCTTGCTTTTCCTTCAACTTGAGACTCAAACATGGATTGTTTTTTAAGTCTGGGTCCTATAATAAAGGCAAGGAGGAACAGAAGTGCAGCAAAAACAATTTTAAAAATTGGCAGTCCACAGGAAGAGAGGTGCAGCAAAAACAATTATGGACATGTAATATGATGAGAAATGGAACTTATTTTTAAAAATCTTTGAGATTTTGATTATTTGTCAATGCAATATAACAGCATTAGGCTAATACTTTGACTAAGAAAAATTTGATATCAGAGAAATAATCAATGTACACAGACATATAATAATGCCAGTGGCTAATATCATGCCAAAGAAATTTATTAAAGATTAGATTTTATAAAAGAACTAAATACCCTTGACAAAATTATTTTTTATCCTGCAAAATTTGCCTTTTTCTTCCAAACAGGGCCACTGAGTTATTAGAGACAGCCATAAAATAATGCTGATTCACTATATACCTGGGGTTGCCTGGCAGAACAGATAAATCATCATTAAAAAGAGTTTAATGGAAACAAATATTAAGGTTGAGGTGGTAAAATAGTAAAAACTAACATTTATTTATTGCCTGTTATTGCCATACACTGTTCTAGGCTCTTTATATGCATAAACTCATTTACCCTCATGGTAATCCTCTGATTTTACTAATGAGAAAATAGGAGTCCTGAGAGATTAACTAATGAGCCCAGTGTCACACATTAAGCAATGCCACAACCAGAATTAAAAATCTGTGGACCCTCACTTCTGACTGGCATACTTAGTCTCAATGAGGCAGTTTAATTGCAAGTAATTTGTAACCTGTATAATGTGTAAAATTACTTATAATAAATCCAAGATCACAGGGGACATGTAACCTGTCACATGGAGAGTTTGCCGTTATGGTAGAAATGTTGCTGCTAGAAACTGCAAAAGATTTTAAAAACTGGCAGTTCACAGGAATTAGTGTTATTTTGGGGAGAGTTGCTCTTTTCCCCCTTTCCACGCTCAGTTCAAATATACATGGACAGGCCTTGGGGTCACTTTTTCATTCCCCATTTCTGGATGCCATCCCATGACAAAGGTTTCACAACTTGAGTGGAGATGTTGTTCCACTATCCAAACCCAAATAGCTCTGAAATGGGTCCAACATGATCTGCCCATTCAAATAGCATATACTTGCATACAAAGATCAGCTATATAATAAGTGTCAGACACTGATTGATTATATGGTAGATGCTTAGCACGGTTGGTTTGGCTAATTTGAAATTAGCACTTTTCTTGTCTTCTTAAAGCTACTATCATTCATAAGGCCTGTCCCTTTCTGGTCTGTCAAGTCTCTGGCTCAGGATTTTTTTTTACCATCCTGCTAAGGAGCTCAGCCACTTCAAGTCTCAATTTCAATCACTCTGAGGATGACTTTTTATTCTAAAAGAAGCAGATTGGGGACTAAACTTTGTGTCGTATGTCAATCTCATTTGCTCTTGAATTAGCTGAACTTTGTTGAATGGCAGTTATTCTTCATTGTGCTCTTGAAACTAACTTTCTTCTGGCCCTCCCTCTTTCCTATGCCCCCCCCCCATCCCACCCCGCTGCTTTCCCTCCATGCAGGGAAATATGTAACAGCTGGCTTTCTGAAAAGAAAAAAAAAAAAGTTCTGATTTGAATTATTTGCTTTGTCAACTTCTGTGGTATAAATATTCCCATCATGGCTAATTTTAAATTATCAATATAATGTAATTGATCATGGAGTTGGGAGAGATATGCTCTATTGGCTCTCGTGAGGTGGCAGGAGACAGTATAAGTGCAATGCTGTGTGCAATCCAGATTCTTCATTTTCATTATGCTAGTTTTGCTGGCATAATTTCCTACCTGTATTCAAAGAAATGAACTAAAACCATCCACTTAAAAAATATTAATGAACACTTAAGGTGCTTCCTTCTCAATTCATAAAACATAAGCAAAATATTAAATTTAATTTACAATTTTACATTATAGGCAAATAATTTCATAAAGTTCAAAAATCAAAGTGATATAAACAAGTGTATGTTGAGTAAAATATTTAAATGTAAGTTTCTGATTATGAAAAAGGGACATATATTACAGTTAAGATAGACTATCCCAAAATTACCCAATATTTTACCCAAATATAGTAAAATACATCCTATACCCTTAAAAAAAGTGGGAACAACAGACAGATGATTTCTAATTTCACATGAGCTCTCACAAAGCTGGTCATCTTTATCTCTTATGACCTAGTTCATTCATTTTAAAAGTTCTTCCAAAACTTTTCTGTTTATCTCAAACCCTATCCAGTCTTGCTATTTGAATCTTCTACTTTCCTGGATTCTTTGAGGAAAAATTACTTATAGTAAATCCAAGATCACAGGCATCTTATTTCAAAATCAAATAGGTTAATAAATTTTATGTTAAGCTCTTTCAGAATAAGTTTGCCAAATAACTTTACACTTTTCTTCCATGAACATAGCCAGACTGGACCATCTTCTGCCTTCCTGCCCCATGCTTAATTTATGTTCTTTCTTTCTTCTGTATTGCCTCCACCACCCATTTTCCTAATGCCTTCTGATTGAAATCCTGCTGAAAGCCTAGATTACTATTTCTCCCTCAATTTTGTTACCAGATTTTATTTTTTAAAATCATAGTTTATCTGTATTCTTGCTTTTTATATAATTGTAAATATATATTATTTAATATTAGTAAGGGGTTATAAAAATTAATTGTATTTTTATCAATAATGAAGAACCCACCACTAGGAAGAATTTGACTCTCAAAAACTCTTTACTTTACAAGAGTAGTTCTGATTGCTTTCAAGAACCATTTCCCCATTAAAATTCACTTAGAGATAGAACACTTGAATTATTCATTAAGGGTAATTTTCTCAGAAGATATAAAGTTGCTAAATTAAAAGCAAGTTCCACAATGGAAATGTTATCTCAGCATTAACTCTAAAATGATAATTTAAGTTTGACTTCATGTCCATTTTCTAAGATATCATTGATTAGTATATCAATGAAAATTTCATTAGGGTTTTATAATAATGTTAAACTCATTTTATCCCCATTTTTCCCACTCCCCAGGAAGGAATAGATATGTTATAGCTGAGGCTTTTCCCTTCATTTTGCCAAGTTTTCAGCCAATTATTACAAAGTGCCACTTTGAAGTTATTCTCAATGTAGTAGACTTACTTTAATGGATTTCTGAATAGAGTGAGATCAAGGGAAGATGTGGTTGCACATATTGTTTCCTTCTCTGGCTAAAAGCCACATTTTGTTTTTCCAGCAGAATTGCCTATGAGCAATGTCAAGACCCCAATGGAAGTAACCAACTTTAAAAAGATTTTAATAAAATTAGATATTACAGTTATAGAAATCTCTAGGATTTTTTTTGTTTGTTTTTGATTTTAGATTTTAAGAGGATTGCAACATTACAGTTGAGAGAAATTGTATAGGCGCTAGAGTTCAATTTCCTCTTTGGTGTTGTAAAGATTTTGCCACTTCTGATAGATGACCTCAATTTTGTGTTTAAACTTGTCCACTAATGAAAGATTGTTTAATTCCTGGGGTAGTCCCTTTCTTTGAAAATTTTAGCTACTTGAATGTGTTATGTACTTGAAATAATGCAGTATGAACCCTGTTCTTTTCCCCAGTGACTGCCCTTCAAATATCTGAGGGCACTTTTTTTCCCCTTCCTTCTCATCTCCAATCCTTAATCATCCTGATATCACTTTTTTTGGATGCCCCTCTTTGGAAGTGAGACTCAGAACCAGATATAATATCCCAGATGTCATCTGGCAGTAGAAAGTCAGAGAGACTATTATCTCCCTTGATCATGTGCTTCTGACAAATAGTAACCAATCAATTATTAATGCTGTATTAATAAAAAATGCTTTCCATAATCCCATTGTTTAGTAGCTACATGACTGGAAGGTGAACATGGTGGATGGTGATATGATATACACACTTGTCATAATCTTATGTAGTCACTTAAGTTATGCTTTTATTAATAGTGGGAGAATTTATATTAAGGTGGAAGAATGTTTTTGTCATAAAGAGAAAGTGAAAAATGGGTTACAAATTTGTTTTTTCAGTATAATTACGCCTATGAAAAATAAACAAATTAAAAATTATGCACAGAAGTATAAAGAAAAAATAACTCTTAGATACTAAAACTGGTTTTCTTTAGTTATAGAGACTATTTAACCATAAATAAATAATGAGCATTAATGTTAGTACACCAAATAAATGTTGAAATAATAATCTTTAGTAACTAATAGTAACATAGTTTGTTCAGGGAACATGTATTTGTAGTAATATGTGAACTACATTATAACAATATTTTCTGCTAGTATGTAGGATAGAATTCAATGTATTTACATTTCATCTGCTCTGCAAAAGCATCAGATTCCATAGAGCCCCATGAGTTTCAGGTGCTCTGTGTGATAAAGAGATTTGAGAGCTACCGAGGTGCTTGTTTCATAAGGAGTGCAGCAATCAGAGCTTCTTTGGTTACTCAGGTCCGGTGGAAGATCAGGGAATTTTTGTCTTTCTTCAATGCAAAGAATGGAATTTATATCCTATTACTAAAGACCATCTGGAATATTAATACTATAATCACTTACATTTTATTGAGCACTTATTATGTTTCAGATACAGTGGTTTACAAAAGCCATAACTAATTTAATCTTTACAAAGTTGCTACAAGGAGAGTAGTATTATTTCCCTTCCTATTTTATAGCTGAGGAAATGGAGGCACAGAGAAAGTACTAAACTACTCGAGGGTGCAAGCACAGATGTGTTTGAGTTGGCTGAGAATCCAACCCGGACACTACACTGAGTGGCCAGATTATTATGACTGGCCAGATTATTATGACCACCCCATCAGTACAATGAAGTGAACTAGTTATGCAAATAATAATAATAATAAAAACTTGAGAGTATTTGGTTAGGAAGTTTTCAATATTCAGTATTTTTGGAAGTGTCAATGAAGTACTGATGGGGTGGTCATAATAATCTGGCTGGTCATAATAATCTGGCCACTCAGTGTATATTGTACTGACTTTCCTATACTATCACATTGCCTAAAATAAGAATAAATTTCAAAATAACAAATCTTCTTTTTTGTTTCCTTCATCCTTACATTATGAAAATATTATCTGGGATGGTAAAACATTTTATCTTTTTATTGAGAGTCCTCTTTAAAGAAATACATGTTTCTAAGTTTTTCCAGGAAATAACAACAAAATGATTTGCACAAAGGAATTTATATTAATAAATTTAGCAATCTTTGGTACATGCTGTATTATTAATTTGTGTAGGTATATGAATCAATATTAATCTACTATTATAAAATCCTATCAGACACTTTATATGTAATCATTGGTAATTGTCATATTGTGTCCCAAATATTTTCATATTCTTAAGACCATAGACTTTATTTGTCAATGTGAATACAACACATAACACCACATGACAGACTGTATTTATGGATGAATGTTGTTGATCAAATGTCTGTCTCTACGTATGACCATAAGTCCCTTGAAGTCAGAGGCATTGTGGCAGTCGTCACAGTAGACTCAAACATAACAGTGCCCTAAATAAAATGGCCCTAAATAAAACATTTTAATGGATTGCCTTATAATCAAGGGCTGAATTGATGTCAATGGAGTGTGAAAGTCCCCTACTATGAATGCATTACCATCAATCTTTGTCTTTACATCCAGCAAGATTTGCTTTTATATTTAGGTTCTTCTATGTTGGGTACATACATGTTTACAAGGGTTAAATCCTCTTGTTGGACTGATCCCTTTAGCATTATGTAAAGTCCTTCTTTGGCTCAGTCACTGAGAGAGCCTCTGGCAATACTCGGGGTTGCATGAGATAGGTTCTCAGTGAGTCACCAGGAGGGGAGAGCGGTGTTCACCAGATTGACACTGGATAAAACTCAATGCCAGTTCTGGGTCTGAGGCTGCTCAGCACATGTCCCAGGTTATATCAGGTTTATCTCCACCTGCTGGGTGCCCACAGACCTTGGTGTTGAATAGAGTCTCAGGGAGTTGTCAGGGTGAGGGCAGCCAAATTTGTCAGGCCATAATAGACCAAGATTTTCTGTACGAAGGAAGGGCTCTCCTCTAGAAGGGTGTGTGAAGGGAAAATGGCTCCCATCCTAGAAACACACAACTGCCCAAGATTCTGCCAGGAGCCCAAGCTCAACTGGGCAGGGCTACTGGGAGTCAAGAGGCTGTGGTTAGTAGATATCTTGTTAAGGGAAGGTGCTGATCAGACTTGGGGGGAAGATGGGAGGAGTATCCACTACATTAGAGCCATACAACTCAGTCTGTCCCGGATTCTTCTTAGAACTCCACAGGGCAGGGCCACCTGGAGTATAGAAAGTGGAGATACCTGGAGCCTGGAACTAAAAGATTTTGAATGAGGAGGAGGCACCAATCAGGTTCATGGGGAAATGGGGGAAATGGCCCCTGCCCCAGAGCCACACCCTGAGTCATTGAACCCCCTGACTCTGCCTAGACCTGTACAGCTTGTCTCAGGCAGCTGACTCTTCAGCAGGGCACAAGCTCCACAAGGTGGGGCAAGAGGGAGTCCAGAGGGTGAGGCTATTGCATTCCCACAGGCTCATGCCACACAGAGGACAGTGCTCAATCCAATAAAGATGACCTCCACAGTGCAGGAGATTGACTCAGCACAGGGGTCCCAGTTACAGGTTAAAACTCAGTGCCAGTAGGGGTGCCCCTTCAGCTCTCTCCCCAGAGCCACAAACCCCAGTCTCTCCTCACATGAATTCAGCCTGCTCTGCCGTCTCTCTTCCAGAGCCCAGGGTGAGTGGCTGCAGGTGAGATTTTGTGTGTTGGCCCTTAACGAGGGCACCTGTATGTCTCACCCTAGCAGACAGAATCCCTGCTGATTTTCACAGCCAGATGTTATGTGGGCGCCTCTTCCTGGCTCTAGTGCTCTGGGCTGGGGAGTCCAGTTTTGGGTTGAGACCCTGCACTCCTCAGGGGGAACATTTGCAGCTGCAATATCTCTCTGAATTCTCAACTGCTGCCCATGAGAGCAGGGCTGCCCTTTTCATGTCTCTGCCCTTTCTACTAGTCTTGATGTGGCTTTTGTAAATTCTTGGTTATAAGACTTCTATTCAGATAGTCTTCAGTTGGTTGATTGTTCTATATTTTAGTTGTATTTCTAGTCTTGAAGGAGGTGAGTGTAATATACAACCTGGTCTGTCACCATCTTGGATCTCCCCCACCATTTATTATTTTGGTTTTCTTTCCAAATCTCTCTGATCTTGCTTTTTAGATTATTTTTTTTAAAAAAAATATATATATATTTTATTGATTTTTTACAGAGAGGAAGGGAGAGGGATAGAGAATTCGAAACATCGATGAGAGAGAAACATCGATCAGCTGCCTCCTGCACACCCCCTACTGGAAATGTGCCCACAACCAAGGTACATGCCCTTGACCGGAATCAAACCCGGGACCCCTCAGTCCGCAGGCCGACGCTCTATCCACTGAGCCAAACCGGTCAGGGCACTTTTTAGATTGTTAAAATCACTTGCATCTGTTATAATCTTGAGCCACAATTCTTTTTATAGTTGACATTTTAAGTTTATTTGTAACCGCATTTGCTGTTTTACTTGCATTGTTTTTCTTATCTAACTGCCTATTGTCTATTTGCAAGTATAGCGCCTCCTATCTAGTAAGAGCTAGTTTTCATTTTTTTTTATATGTATTAAGACAAACAGAAAAACTACTAAACATAAAAAATATTCAAAGGCGACTTGGGTTCATCTGCTCAGTGCTTTTGAGTTACTGCCTTTTCAACTCCAGAAAGCTTCTGAATTAAAAGTTGCCTTTGAAAACAAAGGTGGTTTTGCTGATCTTTTATTCTTGAGGGAAACTTCACAGTACAGTCACTTCGAATGATGTTTGAATAGTGCAAATGGTAAAAGTATTGGGTCCTCTTTGGAAATTCTTTCTGCATCTGAAATTTCTTGAGGATGTCAGTAGGCATTTTGCCGGGGTCCTGCCCCAACGGGTCCAGGGGTCCCCAAAGGTGTGGACGGAGTCGGCGAAGAAGGAATGACACGGAGACAGCGTTCAGTTGATCAGCAGCCTAGCCAGGATCTCTAGCCCGGATCTCCAGC
The DNA here is from genome assembly GCF_963259705.1 of Myotis daubentonii. Classification (NCBI taxonomy): domain Eukaryota; kingdom Metazoa; phylum Chordata; class Mammalia; order Chiroptera; family Vespertilionidae; genus Myotis; species Myotis daubentonii. The sequence goes on from NC_081841.1 coordinate 40,737,775, forward strand.
CAAGTTCTGGTCTGGATCTCCAGAGAGGTTCTGCTCTGGAACTCCAGCGAAGTTCTTCTGTCTCTAGAGGACGTTCTGTGTAGGTTCTGTGCCTAGGCTCTGTCTCTCTTGGTCCTGTCTTCCAAGCCCTGTGTTCTAAGTTCTGTGTCTTTCTGTCTTCTGAATTCTGTCTGCTTAGAATCTCCAGCCAGGTTCTGTACAGGTTCTCCAGCCAGTTTCAGTCACCAGGTTCTAGTCAGGCTCTCCTGCCAATCTCTGCAGTCAGGTTCAGTCCAGGATCCCTTGCCATGTTCTCTCCATCAAATCTCCTCCATCTCCAAGTTCCGCGTAGGTTCTGTCTTCTGAATTCTGTCCTAAGCTCTGTCTCTCTCTGTCTTGTTACATCTGTATTTATACCAGTTGATTCCAATCCTATAAATCTCTATTACAAAGGTTAGGGCGTTTCTTACCTCCATTCCAGGGAGTAAAGATTATGCAGCTTAAGCATGATTGTTTGTAGTTAAAGTGATTAATTACCCGCCTGGCACTTAGTTAAGGGGTTTTATTCCCTCCCTAACTTCAGGGGAAAATCCCTACCTGGGGAAACAACCTTTCTCAGAGATCTTGGTTAAAACACATAGTGCCAAGAAGGTGAGCAAACATATTAAGAACAGTATGCCATATATGCCAGGTCCCTTGAAACAGCAAGGATGGACTGGCTCCCAGCAGCATTTAATAAGTGCTGGGTGATTAAATAATTGACACGCACAAATATTTTTCCATTATTTACCTACCAATTTTCTCTGTGATATTTCAAAGTCCCCACAAATTTGAAAGCCTACTCTAATTTGGGTTTTTCTTCTAAGGTACAACCAGACTCTTCCAATTGCTTCTAGTACACTATGGGACACTCGCAGGGATATCATCTGGGGAGTCTTCCTATGCTCATATTTTTACCGCTTTCCTCTAAGGAGGTGAACTGAAGGCAATACTAAGAAAACCAAAACATGAGTTCTTCCCAAGAAACTTCAAATTGACTAAAAGCTATAAAACAAGTAAAAATGGAACTCAATAATACAAATTAAGTCCCAAAATATAGGTGGGGGCTCAAGTGAGGAAAAGATCACTTTTTAAAAACAGGATCAGAAAAACATTAGGGTGGTAATTATGTGGGTGATGTCTTCCTAGACAGAAGAAATGAAAATAATGAAATTGAGAAAAGTATAGGGGCTCCTTGGAGGAACAGAGAATTAATTTGGCTAGAACATTTAATTAACTGAGGGTAATTGTTGAAAACAAGACTGGAAGATAATTTGGGCCTATACTGTGAGGGATTTAGAAAGCCAGGCTTGGGGGTTAAGATTTAATATGCTATGATAAGCAAAAGAATTTGAACAGCGTAGCATGGACAAACAGATGCATTAAGAAAATTTGGCAGCAATGTATCAGCAGACAAGGGTAGGAAAGACTCTTGAATTCAAGGGCCAGCTAGGTGTTTGTGTGGGTGGGAACTAATGAGGCTCTGAATGGAAATGCATCCTGAAAACAGTGGTTAGTGTGACTACTTACAGGATTGGCCATGTTTGAGCTGGATGGCATAGGGAGAGGAAGAAGCAAGAGTGAATTTAAGATTTTCTTTGTGACCAAGAGAACAGAAAAGCTGTTAAAAGAAACGAGGAATCATGAGGAGGACCTGGTTTTGGAAGAACAGAATGATTTTAGTTTTTTATATATGGAAGTGGAGAATTCTAACAGATTTTTTTATGTAGATTTTGAAGCTATACATAGGTAGCTGAAAGCATAAGAAATTATAAGATTCCCTTAGAAATAGAAAGTAAACAACAAAAAAAAGGCATCTCAAAAAGAAAAAAGATGTAGCTGTAAAAAAGAAGGATTTCTTAGCCTTTGAGACAGCATGGAGGGACCTGGAGAGTATTATGCTAAGAGAAATAAACTAGTCAGAGAAAGACCAGTATCACATGATCTCATGTGCAATTTAATGAACAAAATAAACTGATGAATAAAATAGATCCAGAGACATTAAAGCATGCAACAGACTGACATATTTCAGAGGGAAGGAGGGGTGGCAGGAGGAGATTAACCAAAGAATTTATATACATACTAGGGGCCCGGTGCACGAAATTCGTGCACTGGGTGTGTGTGTGTGTGGGGGGGGGAGTGTCCCTCAGCCCAGCCTGCCCCCTCTCACATACTGGGAGCCCTCAGGCGTTGACCCCCATCACCCTCCAATCGCAGGATCGGCCCCTTGCCCAGGCCTGATGCCTCGGCCAGAGGCGTAGACCCCCATCACCCTCTGATCGCCTGATCGGCCCCTAGCCCAGGCCTGACGCCTCCGCCAGAGGTGTCAGGCTTGGACAGGGGACCCCCATCTCCCCCTGATCACTGGCTCTGGCCCCCGCCCAGGCCTGAGGCCTCTGGCCCAGGAATCATGCCTGGGCAGGGGACCCCCATCTCCCTCTGATCGCTTGCTCCACCCCCCGCCCAAGCCTGACGCCTCTGACCCAGGCTTCAGGCCTGGGCAAGGGGACCATCATATCCCCCCAATCCCCGGCTCTGCCCCCCACCCAGGCCTGGTGCCTCGGCCAGAGGAGTTGACCCTCATCACCCTCCAATCACCAATCACCGGATCGGCCCCTTGACCAGGCCTGAGGCCTCTGGCAGAGGTGTCAGGCCTGGGCAGGGGACCCCCAGCTCCCCGCGGTTGCAGGCTCCGCCCCTGCCCAGGCCTAACGCCTCTGGCCTAGGCGTCCGGCCCGGGCAGCGGGGACCCACAGCTGCAGCAGCCCCGTGATCGTGGGCTCTGCTTTAGGCCCAGGCAAGGGACCCCTAGCTCCCGAGACTGCCAGCTTCGACTGTGCCCAGCTCCCATCGCTGGCTCCACCCCTACTTCCTGCTATCACTGGCCAGGGTGGCAAAGGCATCTGATTCTCCGATCATGGCTGGGGGGCAGGGCAAAGGCGGCCCCAGGGCCGCCTTTGCCCTGCCCCCCAGCTCTTAGCTCCCCCCTGGGTTTCTGATCACTGTCAGTGGCAGGGGGCTTCTTCCTGCTTTCCCTTTCGCCTCCCTGCATTGTGCCTACATATGCAAATTAACCGCCATTTTGTTGGCAGTTAACTGCCAATCATAGTTGGCAGTTAACTGCCAATCATAGTTGGCAGTTAATTTGCATATAGCCCTGATTAGCCAATGAAAAGGGTATCGTCGTATGCCAATTACCATTTTCCTCTTTTATTAGATAGGATATGCATAGCCCATGGACAAACAATAGTGTAGGGAAGGCCTGGGGAGGGAGCAGGGTGGAGGAGTCAATGGCAGGGGTGGGGTGGGGATGGGAAGGGGACATCTGAACTACTTTCAACAATAAAGATAAATTAAGGAAAAAATAGAAAAAAATATAAAAAAGTTAAAACAAAGTGGCATATATCCTTGGAAAAGAAATACATTGTGGTAAGAATTACCATAAAGGTAAAAGAGGGTGCCATGGACATATGTCAGCATCTTTTAGGGTCAGGAGAGGATTCTTAAGGAAGGAAATACTAAGTTCATATCTTAAGCATGATTAGGAATTTGCCAAAAAGATCAGGGTGAGAGACAGAATGCTCTGTGGATTCAGGGCAGTGGGCTCCTCAGCCAGCCCTAGGAGGCTCACTCTCCTGTGAAGATCCTTGATTGGAATCTGGTAACAAGGCCTACATATTCCTTTAAGTATAAATCTCTTACCACTCTGTTTACCTTTTGTATCACTCCAATGAAGCTCTCTGGCATGAAATAATTTCATTCTAGAAGGTCTTTTACAATTCTGAGTTTGCTTAATTTAAAACTGTGCATCTAATATGCCTTTAAATCTATCTGGATTTTCTGGGTAATCACCAAACAAAGGTTTTTAGTTACTACTTCCCACTACACTGGCTATATGCAAAAATTTAAACCTATTTTTTACAGCCTTAAATCCTGCCTTTTAAAAACCTTTTCTTAAAATATATTCTCTGTATAATATTTTCCCCCACATCCTTCCATTTTTTTCCTCCCTGAACATTTGCCGTACTCTGGCAATTTCTTTCTGTAATTTTACCTAACACATTAAGATGCATATCCGCTTTTATTTTTATTAGCTTTATAGCATCACTGGAGGCTTTTATATTCTGAAAATTAGAAAGATATTTTAAATTATTTTATGATTCTATAATTATGAACACTGCTTAGGATTATTGTAAAAGTAGTATTAATACTAATACCAAGTAGTACTATTGCAATAATTAATACTAATAAATTTTTGTTGAGTGTTAACTGTATTCTAGGGCTACCTTATTCAATATATTAGTCACTAGTTACATGTGGCTGTTAATACTTGAAATGGGACTACATTGAGATGTACTCCAAGTGTAAAAAATGCATCAGATATAAAAGATGTTATAGGAAAAATATAAAATATCTCATTAATATTTTTATATTGATTGCTTGCTAAAATGATAATATTTTGGATATATTGGGTTAAAGAAAATATATAACTAAAATGAATTTCCCCTGCTTCATTTTTTTTTTAAAATGCAGCTACTAGAATATTTATAATTATGTGGTTTGCATTTGTGGCTAACATATTTCTATGGCACGGCACTGTGTTAGGGCATGCTGATAAAAGCTTTACACAATTTGTCTTTTAAACTCCACAAACTACTCCTGTGGGGTAGCTATTACTATTATCCCCATGTTAGAGATGAGGAAACAGGTCTCATTACACCTAATCAGTGGTAGAGAAGAGGTCTATTCACTCTCTGGCTTAAACGGAAGATTGGTTATCAAGCAGAAGATTGAAGTTGTTGCTAGACTAAGAAGCACACATTTGAGAATTTGCTTGTCTTTGTTTTGAGAGTAACTATTGCATTTCACATATGATACCTGAAATTGGCTTTGTTATCACAGTCAGTTTTAAAGGTACAGAACCTTACGTATAGGTGCACCATTCAAGTGTATTCTATATACCAAAATGTGTGATGCAATCCACAATGTGTACTGCATATCAAACTGGATTCAAATATAAGGCTAGGTAATTTACCTGGGTCTGGAAGTTGTTGCAGAGCTCAAATTAAAGGGTCTCTTTAAAATTCTGCCCCAGCTGAATACTTCACTGTTAGAACCTAACTCCCATATGTAGGCGATAGTATTGCTAATATCTTTGTGATCCATTGGGATAAAACTTGATACCAATTGGACTGTCAGGCTCTTCCAGTTTCTAACTGGAGCTTGGTGTTCTCACTGCTCAATAGGCCCCTAGGTGATGCTTCTTTCTAATGAACTGTAGAAAGCTCCTTTGGGTCTAACTTTTGTAGTGGTTCTGACCCTGCATGGAGATGAACCTCAGAGAAATCATGCTTCAATTTTTTATAAAGCCATTTCTTTCATTTATTCTTTAGTCAAATGTTATCATGCCCATAGTTGTGTCCTAAGATGAAAGAATTTGGAGAATACTCTGAAGAATTTTGATTCCTTTCTGTTCTTTTACACCTAGGCTCCTAATAGCACTGCTATTGTATCCAGAGCCTGAGAGACTGTCTTCTTTTTAGTTATCCCACCTTTATAGCTTTGAGTTTCAAGAGTGCCCTGATAATTGGTAAATCATGAATCTACTCTCATGTATAATTAATATCAATGTATGCAGTTGTACATTGTGTACTGCCTCTGTACTAGTCCCTGGTGGTCAGAATTAACTAAATATTTTTATATTTTGGACTCAGTAAGTGATGTTTTGTAACTTCTTTGGGGAGTGTTCTATTGGGGTCAGATCTATCCTAAGGAACATTTGTTCTAAATGATAATATTACAACATGAAAGAGACAATGATGATGCTTTGTTGAAATACTATTTCAAGGGTCTTGGGAAATATTACAAATATTTACTATTGCTTTTTTTCTTGGAATACTTGTATTACCTCAGTTAATCATGCACTATGATAATTAACCTTCTTGATAATTCTCAAGTTTTAGCAACTGTTTGTAATATTTTTAGGTCATTTTATGTAATAAGCACATATATAGTAGCACTTTATGCCAGGTATTCTAAGTGCATTAAAAATATTAATTCATTCGTGTTATAACTTAAAAAAATATAAATATGTATGTCATGGTGACTTGAATAATCATTAAAAATAAACACATTCTTGGTTCTCAAATATATTTTATTAATTAATTTAGTAATAAAATTTTGTTGATTAAAAGGCACGCAGAAAAGAATAATGTAGCAAAAGAATAATACTAACTGACTATTGTGAGGATCTAAGTTTTTTGGAGAATGGAACCTATAATTTATTTATCTTTCTGTGAAATCATCTATCTATACATTCATTCTCTGTCCACTTATTATCAATTAATAATGTAGAATATTTATTTCAAAAGAATTTTTAATGAATTGTGGTGTTTGGATATATAAAAGAAATAAATGGCTTAAATAAATGATAAGCATGGTAAGAAATAATTTAGAAGAAAAAATATTTGTCCTGGGATATATAATTATAACAATTAAATCTTGTATTTGTATATTCTTTCTCTCACTACAAAAGGAAAAAAAAAGGATGAATCATAATTTTGGTATGATTTAAAAAATCAAAGTATGACTTTGTTCAGAAAGACATTTTTTTCTTGGTACTAAATTTTAGGAGAAATTTTTTGGTAGTTTTCTTACATAAGAGATGCCAGATGCCAAGTAGAAACATATTTCCACTGTGAGAGCTAGAATCTTCAAATGACATGACATGGTTACTTTAAAAACACCTGCTAGTATCCATGCTCACATAATCCAGGTACACTGTTTGCTTAGTTGTAATTTAGTAAGTAGAGAACACACAAAACACCTAAAAAAATAGGCAGGGTACAAATCCCATAGGTGCTCATACTCTCAAACTTTACTGCTTCAGTTGAACTTCAGTGTACTCTTGAGAGCAGTTAGTTTAAACAGTGCTTTCTGGCTGGTGATTGTACATTTTTCACCACATGGGTAGAAACCTATATTTGATAGATAGTGAGTATGCATTCTGCAACACTGAATGATGCTGTGATATCCACTCTATCCATTCGTGGCTTATAGGGCTCATACTTCCAAGATACTATTCTCCCTGCTTGATGAAATGCCTCTCTATGGGTTCCACAGTATCATGAACACATTTTATCATAACACTTATTATGAAGAGTATTTCAATCTTTATTTTATTTTATTTTTTTATATTTTATTTTATTTATTCATTTCATTTCATTTATTTTATATATTTGTTTGTCTGGCTTTGGTTTCTGAGCTACTTGAGAGTAGGAACTCTCTTACACATCATTGTATTTCCAGCACCAGAATAGACATGACACATAAAAAGTACTTGATACATATCTCTATATATAAAAAGGCAGTGACTGTGATGATGGAAATGACCATTTGACTGGTCACCATGCGATGCTAGCATAGATGCACTCCCCTGCCAGGTAGTCTATGAGTGAACTAAGAATGAACAAGACAAATGCTTGCCTTCATGGAGCTTGCACTGTAAGAAGGTTAGGTCAGGGGTGAGAACCGAAAACTGCCACAGACCTGACCTGCCGCTTCTCAGAGCAGCCAGAGGATACACCCGGTAGCGGACTGGGGGCGTGACCGAAGGGCTGGTGCTGACATGAAGGCAGGGCCATTCTGGATTTCCCAGAGGAGCCAATGGCTGCCTAGGAGGTGGAGCTTTTGATGCTAACTGGCATAGAAACCGACCAATCAGACCAAATCTGGGTGAAGTGCAAGGAGTCAATGGCTGCCTAGGAGGTGGAGCTTTTGATGCTGACTGGCAAAGAAATCGACCAATCAGAACCTAATCTGGGTGAACTGCAAAGGCAGAACCTAAGGTGGGAGCTGAGGAGGGCTTTTAAGGGCAATAGCGGTTGGGTGTAAGGTGTAAGAAAACAGTTCAATTTTTTAATAACTGGTTTGGCAGTATACTGCATATGGCTGGCTATCAGTCCAGATATAGGGGTTATGTATTTTTGTCTGACAAGAGCATCTCCTCCTGTTGAAAAAGGCCCCCCCCACAATTAAGCAATTCTATTCTATATAATCTATCTATATTAATAAAAGGGTAACATGCTAATTAGACAGGGTCGACTGGCCATCTTCCAGATGTCTGACTTCCTTCCAGACAAAGCCATGGTGGTGGTGGCTCAGGAAGAAGCAGTTAGGGGTGAGATCAGGCTGGCAGGGGAGGGCAGTTGGGGGCGAGATCAGGCCAGCAGGGGAGAGAAGTTGGGGGCACCAAGGCTGGCAGGGGAGGGAAGTTGGAGGCAACCAGGCTGGCAGGGGAGGGTAGTTGGGGGGATCCAGGCAGGGGAGGACCATTGGGGTGACAAGGCCAGCAGAGGAGGGCAGTTGGGGGCATTAGGCAGGCAGGCAGGTGAGTGGTTAGGAGCCAGTGGTCCTGGATTGGAGAGGGTGTAGGCTGGGCTGAGGGACACCCCTCCCGTGCACAAATTTCATGCACTAGGCCTCTAGTGTGGTAAATAAATGAATTCAGGCATGATTTAATTTATCCCTGATTGATATTTTCATCCAGACCAAGGACCATGCTTAGCAGAGATACTTCTCCTATATAATAAAGCGGTAATATGCAAATTGACCATCATGCCCTTGCACAAGATAGCTGCCCCCATGTGGGTACAAAATGGCCACCCTCGTGTTGTCAAAATATGGCCGCCACAAGATGGCCAGCAGGGGAGGGCAGTTGTGGGTTACCAGGCCAGCAGGGGAGGGCAGTTGGGCGCGGCCAGGCCAGCAGGGGAAGGTAGTTAGGGGTGATTGGGCCAGCAGGGGAATGCAGGTGGGGGAGACCAGGCCAGCAGGGGAGGGCAGTTAGGGGCAACCAGGCCTGCAGGGGAGGGCAGTTGGGAGCAGCCAGGCCTGCAAGGGCAGTTGGGGGGGGCAGGCTGGCAGGGGAGGGCTGTTGGGGGCGATTGGGCAGGCAGGGTGGCAGTTAGGTGTTGATCAGGCTGGCAGGGGAGTGGTTAGGGAATGATCAAGCTGGCAGGCAGAAGTGGTTAGGGGGCAATCAGGCAGGCAGGCAGGTGAGGTATTGGGAGCCAGCAGTCCTGGATTGTGAGAGGGATGCCTGACTGATCCCAGATTGGAGAGGGTGCAGACTGGGCTGATGGACGCCCCGCCCCCCTCCCCCACCCCCCGGCACGAATTTCGTGCACCGAGCCTCTAGTTTTTCATAAAGACTTTAGACCAGCGGTTCTCAACCTGTGGGTCGTGACCCTTTTGGGGGTAGAACAACCCTTTCACAGAGGTTGCCTAAAACCATTGAAAAACACATATTGAATATATAATTTCATATTGTTTTTGTGATTAATCACTATGCTTTAATTATGTTAAATTTGTAACAATGAAAATACATCCTGCATATCAGATATTTACATTACAATTCATAACAGTAGCAAAATTACAGTTATGAAGTAGCAACGAAAATAATTTTATGGTTGGGGGTCACCACAGCATGAGGAACTGTATTAAAGGGTTATGGCATCAGGAAGGTTGAGAACCACTGCTTTAGATAGATTTCTCTTCAACATTCTCATTAAAATAATGGCTATTTTTATTATAAAAATGAAAATAAATAATTCGACTTGAAATATGTACATAGAAACAAACACATACACACACCAAAATAAGATCTATGCATAGTTTTAACTGCTATATGCTCTGTTTCCACACCTTTAACTGTTCTAAACATTTAATATACCTAAACATGCAAGAAAGTAGGGTTGTAATTTTCTCATAAATCAGCTGCTTAGTTTCTTGGTTTACATGAATTGTGTATTGCTACTCTCAATATTGACACTCCATATTTAGTTCAATAACTCAGTTAGGGCTCTTTACCTTGGTTCTGGCATGGCAACCTTACAAGGTATTGCTTCAGCTAATTTTTGCTTTATGCACTGAAACCACAGCTCCTCTGCACCCAAATCAAACCCTGAGGAGACCACCAGCTGGGTCATTGTGTTCCCAAACACTGTCCCTCTTGGAGAGAACTTTAATAAATATTACTGACTCAGTTCCTAAAAGTCCTATAGCAAATTACAGTTTCCAAGATTAAAGTGTTCCTTAGTTTTTAAATGACAGCTTCATGATGATACATCAGGGGATATATCTTCGGAAAGTGAAGATCACTTCATAAAGTAACACTTCAAGCTCAAAGCAAAATGACATTTTCATCTAATATTCTCAATTCTGTGGTAATTTTGTTTATTTTCAGTTTGAGATCTAAAGTCCAAATGCCTAGAGAGGCCAGGCAAGAATAGAAAGGAAGAAAGAAAGAATGGAAAGAGAGGAAAGAATGAAGGAAGGGAGGAAGAAAAAGAGGCCAGCGAACCAAATAAAAATCCTGGGGTCTGGCCTAGCTGTTATCCCTCGGTAGCTGAGCTTCAGCCTATGAACCAGGAGGTCATGGTTCGATTCCCAATCAGGGCACATGCCCAGGTGGTGGGTTTGATCCCTAGTAGGGGCATGCAGGAGGCCGCCCATTGATGATTTTCATCATTGATGTTTCTATCTCTCTTTTGCTCTCTCTATCTCTCCTTTCTTCTCTGAAATCAATTATATATATATTTAAAAAGTGCTGTGGTCTGAAGTGTACCTGTCCCAGCTGAAGGCGGCAGCCTCAGATTAGCTCCAGTGATTACCGCCATACGGATATGTGGTTGTTGAGGTCTAGTTATTTCACTTTCCAAGGGAAATGGAACACACAAAATTTCATGAGAAATATTATTATTTTAAAATACTAGTAATTCACTCATTTTTTATTATTTATTTTAATCTAGTGAAAACACACAACTATGCCATTGGCTGCTTGTTTATAGTATTTTAACTAGACAGTGGGGATTTCTGACCTTGCTCCTAGATTTAGAGATTACTTATTTATTTAAGTTTAGGACTAGTCCACCACCCTGGGGTCTTCAATTAAAAATATATTTCTGATCTCTTTTAAATGAAAAAGGCTAAAGCTAAAATCAGAAAGTGTGTTACAGCTTAAAATCAGAAAATGATCAAAATTAAACAAATGGCTATGTTTGAAAGAGGAAAACTTCTATGAAACGCTCAAATTACTGTTGTTTATTGATTCATCCGCTGAGAATCTAGTATTGAGAAGCAGGCCACCTTGATTGGAGCCTTGCCATGGAAATCAAGAGTAGTGATGACTTTTTCTAGCATACACATCACGCTAAGGTGACCTTTATTCAATCCACACACATTGACTTTAAAATAGGAACTTCTGTATGTCCTGTATATAAAAAGGCTAGATATAGTATAATTGCAGAAGAAGGGCATTATCTAAGAGTAAACATAGGCAAACATGTTTCAAGGAAAACATTAAACAATAGGACTTAAATGTTTTATTTTAATTTACACGTTGTGTTATTTATTTATTTTTCTGAAGTACTAAACCTCCAATAAGGAAAGCAGGGTGTTTTGCACCCTTGGATGCATTTATATATGTTATTAATTAAGGCAGTGCATGCTCCTTGTTTGTTTCAGTCTATTATACATAATTTCCTAGACATGGATACTACACCAAATTCTTTCATCTTTTTAGTGTTGCTAAACTAAAATTGAGAACATTTAGAGTATTCATATTTAGCTAATTGCAATTAACATGTTATTACTCCTACAATTCATATTTTACAGTAAAACATTAGTGTGAAAATATCCAAGGTATTTTATGAAATCAATTTTTCTATGGTAAAAGAAGAAATCTTTATATTTAAAAAGTCCTCTTGAATGCTAGTGCATTTGAATTGTTTTCAGCTACCATATTAAGCTGATAAGGAAGTCCTTAGCCTCTATTAATACACATTATTCTGAAGCTAAAAGAAATAGGACATATATGAGAGTGAATTTTAATCCATAGTTTCATCAAAGCAATGGATATCTTATTAATGGTTTTATTTCCCTCTAGTAATTTTTCTGCATAAAGGCACTAGATGGCCTTGCATGTGCTTGGTAATAGTTTCATTTACTCATCTTTCTCTGAGAAGACAGACTGATTAAATTGAAAAATATTTACAGAAGGACTCAAATCACATAAAAGCAAATTCTTAGTCAATTATGACAGATTTCATGACAACTTGCTATATGCTGATAGTTGTGTTTATAGTTCATATAAAATAATGATTAACTTCTATACTTTCAGGCAGTTCTTTTTCATGAGAAGATTAAAAATTGAATTACCAATGCCATAAAGCTTGTTTTTAACACTTTTCAATCTTAGGTATTAAAAATAAATTTGAGCGTTTTAATTTCAAGTTCTAAACCAAGTAAACTGAAACTAAATGTAAAGGAAATAGTAAGAAATGATAGAAATTTAGTGTAGCTTGATGGGTGTGTGGCCTGTTGAAAATTAATGTTGGATTTGTGACGATTAATGACAGGGAAGGATGGGAATCTCTGGGCAACAGAAATCTCTATCATCTTGTTTATGATATTAAACATTATTTTCTCTTTCATTAATACTGGTATTTAGGAGATAGTGGCTTAATTTGGGGGTTACCTTATATTAATAAAAGTCACTTTGGTTTGGCCAGTATTTGCATCATGTTTTAAAGGCATAAAGCTCTTTCATATTCTTAACATTTGGTTCTCACCTCACCAACTTGAAATATGTAGGGCATATATTCTCATTTACAAATGAGGAATTTAATTTGCAACAAGCCCACACAGCTAGTAAAAAGAGGAGACAAGGCTTGAACCTATGCCTTTTGATTCTAAGTTGTATTCTTCTTCAAGGCACTTAAAGTTCTTGCCCAGTGGTAGACTTATTTTCCACCATCCTAAACTTATTTTGACATCCTTACATAAGACTAAGGACTTAGAGTAAATAAATATACCCTCTTTATAGGCCTTAGGTTTCATTTGGGTAAAAGCAAGACAATGGGACTTTTGATATTTTAAGCTTCTGCCAGGGATCTAATGCAAAGTCTACTTGAATAAAAATTTGTCTACACTTGGGAGAACACATATTGGCAACCTAAGTATCATATATGATTAACATGCAAAGAAACATAAAGAGCAGCTTAAAAATAAATAAGAATGTGCACAATAAAAGTGTGTGAAAGATACAAATAGGCAATTTATAGAAGAATTATAATTAAAAAATGTCTACTAAATATATTAAAAGATAGACACGTGGAGGGAACCAAAGTTTTGTTAGCCTGAAGCTCCTTTTTGGAATATTGATTTTAATCTGTTTATTACAAAACAAGTCTCAGAAAGAAAGAAACTTTGACCCTTTTCTCTACCCTGTCCAAGAGATTCAGACAGAAAAACATGCTTCAGGAAGGAGATCTTAGGATGTAGCCTAGTGTAATTTGAATTAAGTATGTTAAGTAAACAAGAGGGCTTCAGGCATACCTGTTGGACTAGATAATCTATGTCCCATTGTTTCTGAGTTACCTAGCAAGAATTTTTCTGCCATTTGTGTTCTACTCTTCCTCCTCTACCTGTAAATCCCCCATTCTCACTTCTGAAATTTAAGACCCATTCCCCCCCCCCCCCACCTTCTTTGTCCAAAATGTCTTGTATACCTAATGTTGCCTCACTGTCTTTGAAATTTTCATGCCATGTGATGGATTCCCCATCCACATGTATTAAAAGTTTGATTTTTCTCCTGTCTTTGTTAATTTGATTATTGGCCCAGCCTAGAAGAACTTAGAAGGTAATAGGAAAAGTATTCATATTTTTAGCTCCACCCAACCTCTCTGACAATAAAACATTTTTTTCTAATCAATTAGCAAATGTTAAAAATTGTTAATATTAAGTGTAGGCAAATATATGGAAGAAACCTTATATATTTAGTACAAGCATAAAATGGTGAATCTATTTAGAGGGTAGCTTGGCAGGATTTGTCAAAAGAATCTTTACAGTATTTCATTACTAAGTATCATTATTATTTACAGAAATATTTGTATATCTATATGAAGAGACATGTACAGGACTGCTTATTACATACAGTATTATTTGAAATATTAAAAAATTGGAGGCATCCTAAATGTCCATCAATTTAAGGATAGTTAAATAAATTATACTTCATATATTCCATGGAATATTAATATCAGGTAAAAAATGAGCACTGATGAAAAACACACTGAAATATATTAAATGAATAAAGTGAACCAGAAGAGAAAATATGAAGTATGATTATATTCACTCCCTCCCCCCAAAAAACAATCCAAAAATATATTTTGCATATATGTAAAATCACAGAAAGGGGTGTGACAAGTACCCACTAAACCATTAAAAGCATTTTCCTTTGGGGAAGGAATAAATTTGGGAGTTGGGATAATGGTATGTCAGGAAGTTTACTTTTACTATGTATACTTTATTTAAAAAATATGACCAGTAATGTTACTAGTTTATATCAGATCTGTTAAGACTTCAAATTTTGGGTGGTTATTCTCCATTCATTATGTGAAGAAAAACATGATGTGAATTTGTTTCATGACTAGTGATTTTAATTTGGTCACTTGTGTCTATGGCATTCCTATCAAAGATATATAACCTGAGTATAATTATGAGAAAACATCATGCATACTTAATTGTTGAACCCAGGCAATGGGAGGTTCCTCAGCCCTTCCCCTGTTCTTAGATTGTATACTCTGCCTACCATTCCCACAGTGGGAACTGTTCCAAGGATAGCCTTGAGAGAATAAGGTATAGAGAGCTTCTGGACTGAATATGTCACTGAACCCAGTTAAGGCCTCTATATAAACATTTAGTATTCTAATGGGCAGGGTGGGGATCTACTCATCTTGCTGTTGCCCAAGGCAAGCTTCATATGTAATTTTCTTGCTATTTTAAAAAATGTCTTTACTGTTGAGAATATTGCAGATGTACCCTCCCCCCCCCACCCCACCCCCTACACACTATTTTCCCCCCACACTGTCCTCTTCTACCCAGATCCCGCTCCACCTCAGGCTTCCACCACCCTATTGTCTGTGCCCATGGGTAATGCATATATGCATATAAATTCTTTGGTTAATCTCTTCTGGCTCCCCTCTCCCTCCTTCCTTCTAAGATTTGTCAGTTTGTTCCATGTTTCCATGCCTCTGGTTCTATTTTATTCATCAGTTTATTTTGTTCATTAGATTTCCTGTTTATTTATTTTGATTTTTAGATTCAATTGTTGATAGATATGTCCCTTGCTTATTAAACCTACCATCTACCAATCTGGAGTGGTCTGCTTCTTTCTTCAGTTTCTCTTGGCCCTCTATGTATGAAGGCCAGTTTGTTGACCAACACCAATTTAAGAGACTTTTTAAAAAAGTGTAAATGTGAAGAAATGCAAAAAATTTAAAAAAAAAGATTGTGAAACTATTCCAGATTAAAGGAGATTTAATGAGACATGCCAATGAAACACAATGCATGACCTGGGATTTTATTTTGTAATCAACACTAATAAAATAGAAAAATGGTAATTGGCGTACGAGCTACCCTTTTCATTGGCTAATCAGGGCTATATGCAAATTAACTGCCAACTAAGATTGGCAGTTAACTGCCAACAAGATGGCGGTTAATTTGCATACGTAGGCACAATGCAGGGAGGCGAAAGGGAAAGCAGGAAGAAGCCCCCTGCCACTGACAGTGATCGGAAACCCAGGGGGGAGCTAAGAGCTGGGGGGCAGGGCAAAGGCGGCCCTGGGGCCGCCTTTGCCCTGCCCCTCAGCCATGATCAGAGAATCAGGTGCCTTTTCCGCCCTGGCCAGTGATAGCAGGAAATAGGGGTGGAGCCAGCGATGGGAGCTGGGCACGGTCGAAGCTGGCAGTCCCAGGAGCTAGGGGTCCCTTGCCTGGGCCTAAAGCAAAGCCCACAATCGTGGGGCTGCTGGAGCTGTGGGTCCCCACTGCCCGGGCCGGACGCCTAGGCCAGAGGCGTCAGGCCTGGGCAAGGGGCCGATCCTGTGATCAGAGGGTGATGGGGGTCAATGTCTGAGGGCTCCCAGTATGTGAGAGGGGGCAGGCTGGGCTGAGGGACACTCCCCCCCCACACACACCCAGTGCACGAATTTCGTGCACCGGGCCCCTAGTAAAGAATAATATTGGAACAACTGAAAAAGGTCTGTAGATTAAAAGATACTAATTAATAATTAACACTTGACTAATAAAACATACTAATTAACATTTAATACTAAGTATAAAATTCTAGGGTCTTCCTTTCAATATTTGACTATATTGTTTAATTGTCTTTCAGAAAGACTACTTATATTGATAGCCTAAGGCCAACCTGTCATGTGAATTTTTGTTTTCCTAACTTGAAGCTTTATAATTCTTTCTTTGTTCTTATAGTTCTGAAACTTTCTGAAGTTATGGATCAGTGCTGATCCTACTGTATTGATTTTTCCTGGAACATAATATACTTCTTTGATCTGCAAACTAAAGCCATCATTTCAGGATTCTTTTCTTCTATTTTAGATTTAAATGTGTTTTTTTTTTCTGTTCTATTTGTTCAGTTCTTTTTTCTTTTTCAGGAAAACATACCAAGTATGAATTTGTTAGATCTCTTTACATGTGTGTTTATTTATTCTGTATGCTTATTTAAAATCATGATTCTTTTACATTTTGTTTTCTGAGAATTACAATATCCTATTCACTATGTTCCTGACTGTGTGTTTTCAAGTGTGTGTGTGTGTGTGTGTGTGTGTGTGTTTGTGTGTGTTGGATACTAATCTGCTTTTGTTTCTATTTTGTCTCTATTGTGTTCTTTTTCTATTCTGAGCTCCTAAACTCATTTTTCACCTCTTTCTGTAGTTTCTTATTTAAACATTTTGAACCTTCTCATTGACCTTTTTTTTTTTTTTAGAAGAAAAAGTTGTGCTGTAATATTTCTGAGAGAATAGAAACCCTTTATTTGTCTGACTTTAATGTTTCACTACCTAAATTTCCATTTGGTTTGTGTTTCTCATCTTTCTCCCATATTTTAGGCATATTTTGTAATGCATACTGCATAATTCTTTCTGATTATGATTTATCCTCAAATGGAATTGCTTAACCACTGAAAAAATAGAATGAGAACAGGAGCAGATATATGAGGCAAGAAGAGACCTATGACTATCTATAGCTACCATTTGTGGCCTTGAAGAGCCTTTCATTAGATCTGTCATTTATTACCTTGTTATCTGGGATGCATCAGTTTTTCTAGGATGGTATGTCTCAGGACAAAGTCCATTAAGGACATAGGCTCACTGGATTGAAATCTGGCAATTGTTGCCATTTCTTCCTCCAAATCACTCAAACACTTCAGGTGATTTTTGCTCTACTGAAAATCTAGGGAATAAATAATATAGTCTGACAGCATAATTTGACCCCTAACATTTAATGATGTTGTATGAATATTTAAAGTAATATACTAGTAATTTTCACAGGACCACATCTTTGCTGTTGCTCATTCATCTTTTCAATTTTGACATTCTAATCAGAATTATAGGTTAAGCTTTACTGGACTGAGGTGCTCATTGGGGGAAATTCTGTACTTGCCAGAGTCCCAGTAGGCATGAGTTCATTCTCAACATTTCTCTTCCTCCTGGCCTAGATTCCATGGTGTTTGGAAGGTGGACTTCATGGATTAAACTTTGGAATTGAGAGAGTTAACTTAATTCATTGAATATGGATGATTTTCCCTGTTTTTAAAATTTTTTGTTGTTTTTGGTTAGTGTTTTGTTGTTTTGTGGGAAGGATGTGGGAACAAATGTAACCAAAGTTATTTGAGAGGTAAACTGTTTATTTTCTATTTTTATCTTCATTAAATTTAATAGAAATCTATAACATATTATGGAAATTTTTGAAATAAAATTTAAAAGAGTTTAATATCTTGGGTTTATGGGTAATATACTGTATGTGCATGAATATGTATTAGCTACAATACAGATTTTGATTTAAAATTTTTAGTTAATTTCATAGTAGCAGACAGCCAGAATCTGCAATTATGCTACCATTTATTGTTGTGTAAAATTCTACTTGATGCTAATTATACTTAATGATTATAGTTTTTAACAGTAATTACAGTAGAAAATCTGTAAATCAGAATTATCTTTATTCATTTGGTAGGCTGAGTTTTAGTAAGAAAAGAGATATAAAACTTTAGCAATATAGGTGTCTCAGCCATAAATAGTATTTATTTAGCATTTGAGTAATAGTCAGACTAAATCATTCAGTGGTACATTAGAATTATAGTGTTCATAGTGAGTTCTACATGCCTTTCTTATCAACCTCTTTTCATTTATATAAAGTATATACAATTTTATAGCTCTAAAATTAAAATAATTAAGGCTGAATTTGGATACTATCTTTGGTAGTGCCAGCTTACACAATTCAAACCAGTCCTCTCACAAGAAAACAAATAAATCTGGGGAAAATTATTTAAAAACTATTTAAACTTAAACATAAGATATGATACCATATAGCTGCTAAAAGAAAACATAGGGAAGCAGCTCCTTGACATTGGTCTTGGCAATGATTTTTTTGGATATTACACCAAAAGCACAAACCACAAAAGCAAAAATGAACAAGAGGGACTACATCAAACTTCAAAGCTTCTGCATAGCAAAAGAAACAATCAACAAAATGAAAAGGCAACTTAAAAAATGGGAGAAAATATTTGTAAACCATATATCATATGAGGGGTTAATATCCAAAGTATATAAAGAACTCATACAATGTAATAACAAGAACAAAACAAATTTAGCATTCATTCACATAAAACACTTTGAAGCCAAGACTATAAGTGACCTTTTAAAGACTGATAAGGCCTATGTAACTACAAAGGACATCATATTTAATGGTGAAAGTTTCAAAGATTTCTCTGGTAGCCAGACAAGAATAACTGTTATTTTATCTTTATTCACATTGTAGCAGAAGTTGTTCCCCATGTAGTAAGGTAAAAAAAAAAAAATTAAAGGTCAGAAAAAGAGAAATAAAATTTGTCATTATTCATTGACATTACTATGTAAATAGAAAATCCAAGCCATGTATGAATAAATAATTAGACTTAATAAGATAGTTTTGGTAGTTTACCAGATATAATTTCATTATATAGAATTCAATTTAATATATCTGCAACAAACAGAAAGTGAAATGATATCATTAAAAATATACAGATATAATAAATACCTAGCAATAAGTAACAAAAGATGACTAAGATATCTATACAGACAATATAAAATTCAACTTAGAAAAATGAAAGAAAATCTAGAATAATGGATATATGCAATATATTCATACATTCATTTGAAGATTTGATATTGTAAAAATACTAATCATCACCAGATTCATAGAAATAATGCAAACGAAATCTTAATAGTTTTTTTATGAATATTTGTATGGATCTTGACAAGATGACTCTAAAATTTATATGGAAAAAAACTATATACAAAGAAGTCAAAGTGGACTTTTTCAGGTAGATGATATTAATTAGAAAAGTACAGTAATAGGAGAGTGTGATAATGGTGTAAAAATAGACCAGTGGAAAGAGTAAATAGCCCACAAAGAAAGCCAAAGATATATGGACACTTGATTCATGACAATATGAAACTTCAGAAGTGAGGAGAAAATAGACTTTTCAATTAATGAGAGAGCAACAGCACTGAATATACATAGGTGACAAAAGTAAACTTGACTCTAACACTATACACAAAAATGACCAAGGATTGTTGGTGGATTGCAGCAATAAAGGTAAAAATGAAAACATAAAGCATTTAGATTATGAGGTTTTCTTTATGATCTTGGGATTGGGAAAAACAATTTACACAGGAAATTAAAAGCACCAATCCAACGTAAAAGATTGATAAATCTGACCACTGATAATAATAACTTATGTTTATCAAACACTATTACAGAAGTGAAAGGGCAAATCACAGAATGGAAAAAGGGAAAAATATATAACCAACAAGTGGCCCAGAACATATAAAGAACTCTCATCTACACTAATAAAAGAGAAAGATGCAAATTAACCATCATCCCATCACTCCGCCACTCCGCTACACCCACAAGCCATGCCCACTAGCCAATCAGGAGCAAGTATGCAAATTAACCCAACTAAGATGTTGGCAGCCATGGAGCTGGAGTGAGCAGGAGGCTTGGGTTGCCCCGGCGATGGAGGAAGCCAAGCTTCCCACCTGCCCTGGCCAGCCCTGGGCTCCACTCAAGGCTACAAAGTTTCAATAATAGAAGACAAATAAACCCCCCCCCACTCCCCCCCCAAAAAAAAAAGAAAAAAAGGAGAGGCTGGGAGCTTGGGTACCAGGGGGCGTGGCCAGCCTGAAAATAGCCATCAGCCTCTCACCCAGGCTGGCCACACCCCTATGGGGTGAGAGTCCCCACTGGAGGCCTTGGCCAGCCTGCAAACAGCCATTAGGCCCTCACCCAGGCTGGCCAGGCGCCCCAGTGGGGACCCCCACCCTGATACAGGACACCCTTCAGGGCAAACCAGCCAGCCCCCACCCATGCACCAGGCCTCTATCCTATATAATAAAAGGGTAATATGCAAATTGACCCTAACAACAGAATGACTGGGAATGAATAGTCACTATGCCACACACTGACCACCAGGGGGCAGTTGCTCAATGCAGGAACTGCCCCCTGGTGGTCAGTGCTCTCCTACAGGTGGAGTTCTGCTCAGCCACAAGCCAGGCTGACGACTGCCAGCACAGTGGTGGTGGCAGGAGCCTCTCCTGCCTCCTCAGCAGTGCTAAGGATGTCCGACTGCAGCTTAGGCCTGCTCCCCACTGGCAAGTGGACATCCCCCAAGGGCTCCTGGGCTGCCAGAGGGATGTCTGACTGCCAGCTTAGGCCCGATGCCCTGAGGGGTCCCAGACTGTGAGAGGGCACAGGCCGGGCTGAGGGACACCACCCCCCCCGCCGAGTGCACAAATTTTTGTGCACCAAGCCTCCAGTCTATATAATAAAAACCTAAGCGACTATTATGGCAGAACAACCAGAACGACTGGTCACTATGATGCGCACTGACCACCAGGGGGTGGACGCTCAATGCAGGAGCCCACTGTTGGTCAGTGTGTTTCCACAGGGGGAGTGCCGCTCAGCCAGAGCCGGCTCACACTGGTGAGTGCTGCGGTGGTGGTGGGATCCTCTCCCACCTCTGCAGAAGCACTAGGAGCAGCGAGCCAAGCGGTTAGGAGCAGTGAGTAGGCGGGCGGTAAGGAGCGAGGGGTCCCGGACTGTGAGAGGGATGTCTGACTGCCGGCTTAGGCCTGCTCCCTATGGGCAGTCGGACATCCCCTGAGGGGTCCTGGACTGTGAGAAGGTGCAGGCCAGGCTGAGGGACCCCCACCCCCAGTGCTCAAATTTCATGCACCAGGCCTCTAGTATATAAATAAGAAATATAACTCAATAGAAAAGTGTGCAAGGGACATAAACTGACACTGCTCAAAGGAGAATGTCCAGTGGTCAGTACATAGATGCAATAGTCAAGCTTTGTGGAAATTAGAGAAATGGAAGTAAAATTATAATGTGATACCAGTATATCTCCACTAGAATATCAAAACTAAAGACTATCAGTACGCAGTATTGGTGGTTTTGTGGAGCAAAGGGAATTCCTTTAGTGCTAATGGAAATGTAAAATGATGTACCTAGTTCAGAAACAGTTTGGTATTATCTCCTAAAGGTAAATTTATGTATACTCTATTGTCTAGGAATTTCACTATCAGGTATATCTCTAATAAAAATGCATACATGTGTATACCAAAAGACATGTATGAGAATGTTTGTATATCATCAATTATTCACAATAGAAAAAAATCTAATCTAAAAATTCTTAGTGTCCACCAACAATAGAATAGATAACCAAATCCTACATAATAAAAGCCTAATATGCAAATTACGCCCTCAACTGGGAGTTTGACCAAGATTGTAACTGCTCGCTATGACGTGCGCTGACCACCAGGGGGCAGCACAGAACATGGCAGGCATTGGCAACATGGCAGTGGGTGCCAGTGGAGGCGATGCCAGCCCCAAGGAGAGCGGGACCGTGGCGGGATGGTGGAGCAGGTGAGCGGGTGGTGCCAGGCCAAGGCAGGTGTGAGCAGGGCCTGATTGCCCCGCAGACAGCGACCAGTAGCAGCAGCAGGGGTTGGGGCCATTGCCTGGATCCCAGGCACTGAGGGATCCAGGCGGGGGCCCAGTGACTCAGGCAGAGGGGGGCCTGCAGGGGCCCAGGTTCTGCCCAGGGTGCAGAGGTCAGCTGGCACCTGCCCTTCCACGCCAGACGCTTGCACTTTGATTGTTGGCCAGGCCTAGGGACTGCACCCATCCACAGATTTCATGCACTGGTCCTCTAGTTTTGTTATATTCATACAATGAAATATACGGCAATAAAAATGAATAAATAGCCCCTACTTAAAGAGCATGGATGAATTTCGAAACTGTAATGTTGAATTAAAACAAATGAATAATGAAGTCATTCTTTACTCTTCCTTATTT
This sequence comes from Myotis daubentonii, assembly GCF_963259705.1. NCBI lineage: Eukaryota > Metazoa > Chordata > Mammalia > Chiroptera > Vespertilionidae > Myotis > Myotis daubentonii. The sequence continues at coordinate 40,760,266 of NC_081841.1, forward strand.
AAGGCCCCTCTTCCTTGAGAATAACATGAGAACCTCACATGGCATGTCTGACACACGTAACACAGGACTTTCAATTTAGTCATTACAGTTGAGTAAAACTTGTCTCCTTTAAGTAAAAGTAAAAGAACTTCATACAGTTTCTAATAATTTATCACTATATTCCAGTGGATTACTTTTTGCTTTCATGATAAACTGAAACACCACTTCAGAAAATGTCTTTTATGAGACTACTGCTAAAATCATTAATTTCCCTTTATTATATTCTTCTGGACTGTCTTCCAAGATACTTACTTTTTCATCCCTGTTGTAAACATCTATCAATCATCTATCTATCTATCTATCTATCTATCTATCTATCTATCTATCTATCATCTATCATCTATCTATCATCTATCTAATCTCAATATATGAACATGGATATATATGTATATGAACATATACATATACCATGCTTCATGCAACTTTTCTAATCTGTCTTCTTTAATATAAAGGCCATTCAGTTTATCAACACTCCCATTTTGGCCAGTTTCCTTCTTCCTCCTAGTCGTTTTTACTGCATTTTGTGGACCCTCTTACTCACCTAAAAATAAACCCCAACCTTAGACTTTATTGAACTGTTTTTTCCTTCCTTGTCTAGTCACTATATACTATTTCAACTTTCTCTTACTGCTTTCTGTTTCAAACATTCTATTAAAATCATGTTTTAATAGCCATCCATTCTTGGTTCTATTCTTGGTTTCTACATTATTTACCATAACTTTTATTAGTGTTGCTACATTCAGATGCTTTGAATTTTTTTACCTGCCCTCACACTGTCCTGTTTGTTGGTACCCTCTTATATTTATAAAATTTTTTGAGGGAGAAGTAATTTGTATTTCATTGAGAGATGTTCATGGTTTTCAGAGTTCTCACTTAACATATTGCTCTTCCCAGTTTATATATAGAGAAAATAACTTGGTTAAAAAATGGTACTTATATGATTTATCATTTACTACATCACCATAAGGATTGCTGACATACTTTCCTTTCCACTGGTAAAAATTTTAAACATACTAGTTTTAGGAAAAAATTGAAAAGGAATATAAGAACAGTAGATAGATGATAGATAGATGATAGATAGATAGATAGATAGATAGATAGATAGATAGATAGATAGTATCAAGGAAGATTTGGCTTCATGAGTTATAATACCAAATAAATGTAACAGAATCCTGATAAGGAATCTATATCTATCTATCTATCTATCTATCTATCTATCTATCTATCTATCTATATAGAGAGAAAGAGGTAATATGCAAATTAGCCAGGATGCCATCACAGTCATGACTGCTCAGGAGGAGACTGCGTGCACAGGTGGGCAGGAGGGGACTGCTGCGTGGTGAGGCAAGCCACGGATGGTGCAGGCCTGCAGAGAGCAGGGAGCAGGGAGCAGGGCCTGCCTGCTGGCTGTGGTGGTGAGCAGGCAGGCCCGCAGAGAGAAGGGAGCAGGGTCTGCCCACAGGGAACAGGGCCTGCCTGCCAAGGTGCACCAGCAGTCCTGCCTCTGTGTGTGAGCTACAGAGGAGACACCTTTGCTGACCGCTCATTGGCTAAGCTCCCGGTACACCACATCCCAGTGTTCTTGGTAATAAGAATCCAAGACGGTGATCTAGGGTTTTTCCACCTCATTCCCGGAGGAAAAAACGAAGGTCCGCTGCTGGAGGGATAAGAAATGTCATATCCTGCACTAGTCAGTTTGGCTCAGTGGATAGAACCTTGGCCTGCAGGGTCCGGGTTCGATTTTGGTCAAGGGCATGTACCTAGGTTGCAGGCTCCTCCCTGGCCAAGGCCCAGGTCAGGGTTCATGCAGGAGGCAACCAATCAAAGTGTCCATCTCACATTGATATTTCTCTCTGTCTTTCCCTCTCTCTTCCATGCTCTCTAAAAATCAATGGAAAAATATCCTCAGGTGAGAATAAAAAAAAAAGAAAGAAAGAAATGCCATATCCTATGAAAGAGACATCTTGAAAATGCCTAAAGAAAGTTGTCATTTTTTTTGTGGTGAAGGGACTGGAGTCTGTGTTGATGAAAACACCTTGGCGGCTGCAGTGGCCCATAGTGGCAACAGCAGTGGGGTGATGGGGGTGGTGCATTCCCCTGATGAGCCCGGTCACCTCCTTCAGTAGGACATCCTCTGAGGGCTCCCGGATTGGAGAGGGTGAAGGTTGGGCTGAGCTTTTCATGCATCAGGCCTCTTGTAGTGTATAAAATATGACAATTAGAAAGAATTACCAAATTGAGGGTCCAGAACTCCAGAGAGAGGCTAGGAATAAAGATCACTAAAAGATAGTGTGGTAGGTCTGGCCTCACCCTCAATCCCTCCTAATCTTCAATAACATTAAAAGTAATTAACTGCATATGTGGACAGACTTTTTAAAAAATTCTTTATTGATTAAAGTAATACATATGTTCCTTTTTCCTTCATTGACCTTTCCACAGCCATTCCCCGCCCGCCCCCCACCCCCCCACCCCCAACATGCCCTCACCCCCCTAGTGTCTGTGTCCATTGGTTATGCTTATATGCATGCATGCAAGTCTTTGGTTGATCTATTACCACTCCCCCCCCCTTCACTCTCCCCTGCCTTCCCTCTGAGGTTTGATGGTCTGTCCGATGCTTCTCTGCCACTGGATCTATTTTTGTCCATCAGTTTATGTTGCTTATTATAGTCCACAAATGAGTGAGATCATGTGATATTTATCTTTCTCCGACTGGCTTATTTTGCTTTGCATAACGCTCCTCATGTCCATCCATGCTGTTGCAAATGGTAAGAGTTCCTTCTTTTTTATAGCAGCATAGTATTCCCTTGTGTAGATGTAACACAGTTTTTTAATCCACTCATCTGCTGATGGGCACTTAGGCTATTTCCAAATCTTAGCTATTGTAATTGTGCTGCTATGAACATAGGGGTGCATATATCCTTTCTGATTGGTATTTCTGGTTTCTTGGGATATATTCCTAGAAGAGGGATTACTGGGTCAGACGGTAGTTCCATTTTTAATTTTCTGAGGAAACTCCATACTGCTCTCCATAGTGGCTGCACCAGCCTGCATTCCCATAAGCAGTGCATGAGAGTTCCTCTTTCTCCACATCCTCTCCAGTACTTGTCCTTTGTTGATTGGTTGGTGATAGCCATTCTGACAGGTGTAAGATGGTACCTCATTGTCATTTTGATTTGCATCTTAAGGATTATTAGTGACTATGAGCATGTTTTCACATGTCTCTTGGCCTTTTGTATGTCCTTTTTCAAAAAGTGTCAATTTAGGTCCTTTGCCCATTTTTTTGATTGGATTGTTTATCTTCCTTTTGTTAAGTTGTATGAGTTTCCTGTAAATTTTGGAGATTAAACCCTTATCAGAGATAACATTGGTAAATATGTTCTCCCATGTAGTGGGCTTTCTTGTTTTGTTGATGGTTTCTCTTGCTGTACAGAAGCTTTTTATTTTGATGTGGTCCCATTTGTTTATTTTCTCCTTAATTTCCATTGCCTTAGGAGCTGTATCAGTAAAGATATTGCTATGACATATATCTGATATTTTGCTGCCTGTGGAGTCTTCTAAGATTTTTATGGTTTCCCATCTTAAATTTAAGTCCTTTATCCATTTTGAGCTTATTTTTGTGTACAGTGTAAGTTGGTGGTCTAGTTTCTTTCTTTTTTCTTTGCATCTATCTGTTTAATTTTCCCAACACCCCCATTTATTGAGGAGACTGTCTTGACTCCATTGTATGCTCTTGCCTCCTTTGTTAAATATTAATTGAGCAGAGAGGTTTGGGTCCATTTCTGGGTTCTCTGTTCTATTCCATTATCTATATGTCTGTTCTTGTGCCAGTACCAAACAGTTTTGAGGACAGTGGCTCGGTAATATAGCTTGATATCTGGTATTGTGATCCCTCCTACTTTGTTCTTATTTCTCAGGTTTGCTGTGGTTATTCGGAGTCTTTTTTTATTCCATATGAATTTTTGGACAGTTTGTTCTAGGTCTGTGAAATATGCTGTTGGTAGTTTAATGAAGATTGCATTGAATTTATAGATTGCTTGGGGTAGTATGGACATTTTAATGATGATTCTACCAATCCATTAACACGGTATATTCTTCCATTTGTTTATGTCTTCCTCTATCTCTTTTTCACTGTCCTATAATTTTACAAATACAGGTCTTTTACCTCCTTAGTTAAGTTTATTACTAGGTATCTTATTTTTGTTGTTGTTGTAGTTGCAATGGTAAAGGGGATTGTTTTTTAAATTTGTCTTTCTGTAAGTTCACTATTAGTGTATAAAAAAGCGATAGATTTCTGGGTACTAACTTCATATCCTGCTACATTGTCAAATTCATTTATTAAGTCCAGCAGTTTGTTGATGGAGTCTTTAGGGTTTTCTATGTACAATATCATGTTATCTGCAAATAATGACAATTTTACTTCTTTTCCAATTTGGATGCCTTTTATCTTTTTTCCTCTTGTGTAATTGCTATGGCTAGCACTTCCAGTACTATGTCAAACATGAATGGTGAGAGTGGGCATCCCTGTCTTGTTCCTGTCCTTAGTTGCAATGGATTTCGTTTTTGCCCATTGAGTATGATGTTGGCTGTAGGTTTGTCATATAGGGCTTTTATTATGTAGAGGTATGATCCCTCTATTCCCACTTTGCTGGGGATTTTGATCAAGAAAGGGTGTTGGATTTTGTCAAATGCTTTTTCTGCATCAATTGATATAATTATGTGATTTTTATCTCTCAAATTTTTATGTGATGTATCACATTTATTGATTTGTGGATATTGTACCATCCTTGCATCCCCGGAATAAATCTCACTTGGTCATGGTGTATGATCTTTCTAATGTAATGCTGGATCCGATTTGTTAGAATTCTGTTGAGGATTTTAGCATCTATGTTCATCAGGGATATTGGCCTGTAATTCTTTCTTTTTAATATCTTTATCTGGTTTTGGGACTGGGGTAATGCTGGATTAATAGAAAGAGCTTGAAAGTGTTCCTTTCTCTTGAATTTTTGGGAATAGTCTGAGGAGGACAGGTTTTAGTTCTTTGAATGTTTGGTGAAACTCCCCTGTGAAGCCTTCTGGCCCAAGGCTTTTGTTTGCTGGAAGGTTTTGGATGTCTGCTTCAATTTCCTCCAGCCTATTCAGATTTTTTAATTCTTCCTGATTTAGATTTGGAAGATCATATTTTATTAAGAATATGTCCATTTCTTCTAGATTTTCCAGTTTGTTGGAATAGAGTTATTCATAGTATTTTTTATAATACTTTGTATTTCTGTGAGGTCTGTTGTAATTTTGCCTCTTTCATTTCTGATTTTGTTTATTTGGGTACTCTCTCTTTGCTTCTTGGTGAGCCTGGCTAAAGGTTCATCAATTTTTTTTTATCTTTTCAAAGAACCAGCTCTTGGTTTTATTGATCTTTTGTATTTTTTTTGGGGGGGGTGGGTCTCTATGTCATTTATTTCTGCTTTATCTTTATTATCTCCCTTATGCTGACTCTGGGCTTTTCTTGTTACTTTCCTTCTAATTCTTTAAGTTATAGAGTAAGATAATTTATTATCAGTTTTTCTTGTGTTTTGAAGTAGGCGTGTAATGCTATGAACTTCCCAATCAGGGCTGCTTTAACTGTGTCCCAGAGATTTTTAATTGTTGTGTTTACATTGTCATTCATTTCCAGGATGTTTTTAATTTCTTCTTTGATCTCTTTGGTAACCCAATCATTGTTTAATAGCATGATATTCAGCCTCCAAGTGTTTGAATTTTTTTTCATTGTTTTTATTGTAGTTGATTTCTAATATTATGCCATTGTGGTCTGAGAAGATGGTTGATGTGATTTCAATCTTCTTGAATTTGGAGAGACTTTGACTGTGTCCCAACATGTGGTCTATCTTTGAAAAGGTTCATGTGCCCTTGAGAAGACTGTATATTCTGTAGCTTTGGGGCAAAATGTTCTGAAGATGTCAATTAAGTCTATCTGATCTAGTGAGTCATTTAGGATTGATGTTTCTTTGCTGATTTTTTTTTGTCTAGAGGATCTATCCAGTGATGTCAATGCAGTATTAAAGTCCCCTACTATGATTGTATTGCTGTCAGTCTCTCCCTTGATATCTTCCAGAAGGTTTTTTTTTAAATGTATTTGGGTGCTCCTGCATTGGGTGCATACATGTTTACCAGAGTTATATCCTCTTGCTGTATCGATCCCTTTACTATTATAAAGTGGCCTTCCTTATCTCTTATTATGACCTTCATTTTGAGGTCTATTTTGTCAGATATAAGTATTGCTACCCCAGCTTTTTATTTTCATTTCCATTTGCCTGAAAGATATTTTTCATCGCTTCATTTTCAGTCTGTGTGAGTCTCTTGTTCTGAGGTGGGTCTCTTGTAGAAAACATATGGGTCATGTTTTCTTATCTTTTCAGCCACTCAATGTCTTTTGATCCAAGCATTTAGTCCATTTATGTTTAACATTATTATTCAAAGTTACTTGTTTGTAGCCATTGCTATTTTTTTGTGCCTGTGTTCCTTCTTCCCTTTCTATTTCTTCTTTTTACAACAGTCCCTTTAGAATTTCTTGCATTGCTTAGTGGTAATAAACTCCCTTAGCCTTTTTTGGCTGTGAAGCTCCTGATTTCCCCTTCAATTTTGAATGATAGCCTTGCTGGATAGAGTATTCTTGGATTCAATCCCTTGCTTTGCATCACCTTATATACTTCCTTCCATTCCTTTCTGGCCTGATGTGTTTCTGTTGAGAAATCATTTGATAATCTAATGGGAGATCCCTTGTAGGTAACTTTTGTCTCTCTCTTGCAGTCTTTAAGATTTTCTCTTTGTTATTAACAGTTGCATTGTAATTACAACGTGTCTTGGTGTGGGTCTTTTTTGGTTCATCTTGTTTGAGACTCTCTGTGCTTGTGTGACTTTTTATTCCCCAAATCAGGTAAGTTTTCTGACATTATTTCTTTAAATAGGTTTTCTAATCTTTGTTCCTCTTCTTGTCGTTCTGGCACCCCTATTATATGTATGTTTCTTTGTTTCATGTTGTCTCAAAGCTCCCTTAGGCTCCTGCTTTTTAATGTTTTTCTCCAATTGCTGTTCAGATTGGGTGTGTTTCTCTACCTTGTCTTCTAATTCACTAATTCGGTCCTCTGCTTCTTCTAGTCTACTGTTAAAACCTTTTATAGTGTTTTTTTTTTTTATTGTAGTTATATCACTCTTTCTTTCCTCTTGATTGTTACATAAATTCTTGATTTCCTTATCCAGATAGTTTAGAAACTGTATGACCCTTACTCAAAATTCTTTTTCTGACATATTGCATGCCTCCATTTCATTTAGTACCATTTCTGGGGACGACTCCTTTTCTTTCCTTTGGGGGTTGTTTCTTAGTCTCCTCATTTCTGCTCTCACCAAAGGATCTAGTTTTTGAGTCACATGGGGACTTTGGCTGCAGCAGGGGGCTTGGCAGGAAGGTCATGCTCTCTGAGATTTCCGGAGGGCCCAGGTGCTGGGACACCCAGGACCTGTGTCTCAAACAGTGAACTTGGTGGGCGAGTGATGCAGTCATGAGGCCCTGGGTGATGCAGCGGGCTTGGCAGCGGGCAGTCACATAATTGCAATGTGTCTATGGAGTAAGAGGCACAAATAATCCTATCTAATAAAAGAGAAAAATGGTAATTGGCGTACGACGATACCCTTTTCATTGGCTAATCAGGGCTATATGCAAATTAACTGCCAACTAAGATTGGCAGTTAACTGCCAACATAGGCGCAATGCTGGGAGGCGAAAGGGGAAGGAGGGAAGAAGCTGCCTGCCGCTGACTGCAATCGGAAACCCAGGCGGCAGCCAAGAGCCAGAGAACCGAGCTGCCTTTGCTCGGAGAAGCCAGGCCTCCTTTGCCGGCTTCTGTGATAAGAGAACCTGGCCGCCTTTGCCAGCCCTGGGCCAGTAATGGGAGAAGCTGGGTGGGGCAGGGAAGAGGCGGATGTCTGCCTGGCTTCTCAGATCACTGATCACCAGTGATGGGAGAACACCCAGAGGCGGGGCCAGAGGCCAGGCTGCATAGCTGCCTGGGGACACCATCTGGACCCCAGGGGCGATGCAGCCAGGCCCCAGAAGGAGACCCAGGGCCCGGGGCTGAGTTGCAGCTGTGGTACGCAATCCGGTGCCCAGGCTGAGGAGACCCAGGGCCCGGGGCTGCATCGAAGCTGGGGCACGCCATCCGGTCCGGGGGCGATACAGCCAGGCCCCAGAAGGAGACCCAGGCACCAGGGCTGTATCGCTGCTGGGGCACGCGATCCAGTACCTGGGCTGAGGAGACCCAGAAGGAGACCCAGGGGCCTCGCAAGAGGAGAGTCTCCATGGTCAGATGGCATGGTGTCGGGACAGGAATAAAGACCCGAGGTGACTCAGATGCCTGGCCACAGGGTTAGACCAGCCAGCAGGGCCTTTCAGTTGGGACTGGGGTGGGGGTGGGGCGAGGGAGGCAAGCCGGAAATAGAGAACTACAACTCCCAGGAGGCTTAGCAGCCAGGGCCTGGGTGCCTGGCTGTGAAATCGGATGGGCTGTAGTTTCACAAGCCACTTTAAACTAGAGGCTTGCAAGGTTGGAAGTTCTGCGTCGGGAGGCAGGGAGAAATGGAGCTGGAGCAGAGAGAGGGGTCCATGGCAGCTGTGGGCTTTGAGGAGTTCTCAGCACCTCCCGGCTGGGAGCTGGCGCTGCCTCCGCTGAAGGTGGTCACATCCTGGAGAGCGAGCTTGAGACCGAAGTGGAGTTCGTGTCTGGGGGTCTGGGCAGCTCCAGCCTCCAGGAGCGAGACGAAGAGGAGGAGGCAGCCTGAGGCCAGCAAGGGCAGCGCCAACAGGAACTCAATCGCAGGAAGTACCAGGCGCTGGATCGGCGCTGCAGGGAGATTGAGCAGGCGAAGGAGCGGGTCCTGAACAGGCTCCATCAGATGATATAGAGGATAACATGGAGACTCCAGCAGGAGCGGAGGTTCCTCATGAAGGTGCTGGACTCCTACTGTGACAACTACTGGGCCAGCCAGTTCACCATCTTACTGGAGGACGAGGGCAGCCAGGGCAGAGACGCCCCCAACCCAGGCAACGCTGAGAACGAGCCTCCAGAGAAAGAGGGGCTATCCCCACCCAGGAGGATGCCAGCGCCCACAGAAGCCAGCAGCCCGGCCCCTGGAGAGGGGCCCAGCAGTTGGAAGAGGCGGCGAGTGCCATAGGAAGGGCACTGGGCAGGAGTCCCGCTGACTCCGGAGCTGGCCCCCGTGCAGATAAAGGTGGAGGAAGACTTTGGCTTCTAAGCCCTCGAGGCTCTGGACTTAAGTTGGGTTTCTCGGGGGCCAGACAAGCTGCTGCCCTACCCCACCCTAGCCAGCTCCCCATTTGACTGACCCCCCAATAAATGGACCCGATGCAAAAAAAAAAAAAAGCTTATAGAGGCATGTTTATAGGATCAAATAGTATAAATATAGATGTAACAGGACAATAAAAAGAGAACCTGGCTATGATGATAACCTGAATGCTGCCTCTGTGTCATTCCTTCTTCGGGAACCCCTGGACCTGCTGGGGCTGGACCCCAACATTCCTCTTCTTATAAGCACTTCAGTGACATGGGCTAAGGGTCCCACTGGAACTGCCACAATTTAATGTAATCCCCTCTTTAAAGATCTTATCTCCATATACAGGTACATTCTGAGGTTCTGGGGTTTAGGATTTTAACATACATTTTGTTGATTACCCAAATCAGCCCTTAACAACCAGCATGTTTCAGAAAGTAGATTCCTACAGGGTTATTTACCAAACATTCAGAAGTATTTTTAAAAGAGCTAAGCCCCTCGCCCACCGTGTGGGCCCATCCCAGCGAAGAGCAAAGGCCTGGGTTCCGGGCACCGGAGGAAAACTGGTGCCAGCAGCCAGGTCGAAGGGGCCCCCAAGGGGCCCCAGATTGTGAGAGGGCACAGGGTGGGCTGAGGGACCCACCCAAGTGCACAAATTTTTGTGCACCGGGCCTCTAGTATTATATAACCATGGCCACAGTAGTAAGATGATGGTGATGGAATTGTAGAACTCAGCCCAGAAACCAATGACAAATCTAGGTTATATGTTTATTAAAAGCAATTTTCAAACCATTTAAATTTTATTTTAAATTTTAAAGTAATGACACTGTTGTTTTAGAGTGAAGTTGTTTGTTGGTTTATGTTTATGACAATGCACGGTAACTTCCATAAGATTAATGTGATAGTGCTCTTTCACCAAAGCTCCAATTTATTCTTTGGGAGAACTTCACAGTGTCTTCTACTTAAAGGTGGTAGTTGTATTAGAAGAAGCTTGAATGTTCAAGCTTTATATCTCACTCCAACTCAAGGATGCTATTCTAAGCCATTCTTTCTTGAACTTTACAGAAGCTGTAACTTGATTATAAGACTTTTCCAGGTACCTATATTGAGGGGAGAAAAATAAAACCTAACTGGTCATTTATAATAGTTATTAATACATATAATTTTTATGTATGTGTATGTCACAGATGTGAATATATATGTATATGCAATAATATGAATATATAAAATATGATTGAATATATATGAATATATATGCTATATTATTGTGATTTTATTTCTCTATTGACAATATGCACAAGAGTGATGACCTAGGGGATAGGAATGCCTTCATGCTGGCCAGGGGACATTAGGTGTCTGACAGAGGGTTTGATACTAATTGCTGCCATAAGGTCATTGATAGTTGTCAAGTTTATTTTACTTATATGACCCATATGATCTATAATCAGAGTTTCTGTGTGTGAATTAACTCATCTAATCCTCATAGTGAACTTAGAAGGTAGTTGCTATATTATCATGCCCATTTTACAGGTGAGGAAACTGAGATGAAGAAAGATTAAGTGACTTACTTGCCCAACTGGTGAAATTGAACTTCAGATGGAGGAATCTGGCTCCATGATCCATGTTGTATACCACTATCTTATGTTTCTATACTTCTTAAAATAAAATAAAATAAAATAAAAAACAAGATCTCCTCACCGAAACTAACTTCAGATTGAATTCTCTTCTGTATAGAAGGAAAATCTAGAATCACACAAATACAAACCAGGCAGTCATGGGTGACTTGTGTTCTCAGAATGATTGTCAGTAGTGTACTCAAGCAGGCACAGTGCAGAAGAAATTAAGCATTGGATTTGAGCAGTTACGTTTTGTGCTTACAGATAATTGACAGACAAGAAAAACAGGGACATAGAATAAATTACGATAAATGCATTTGAAATACACTACACATCTTTTATCAGCCTTGTTACTCAATTTGTCAAAATTCTTTCAAGCTGTCACAAAGTGGTTGCATAGCATTTTAGTCAACTGAACCACCATTATATGTAGGTTTAAATATTGGATCCATCAGCCTACTAGCTTTGTGACCTTGGCAAGATAGTCAACCTCTCCGTGCCTCAGTCTCCTTTCCTGTAAAATAAGGATACAATTATGATTTCCTCCATAGATTGCTGTGAGAATTAAATGTACACAAATGTTTGATATAGGGACTGGTATATGGTGAATGCTATGGAAGTATTTGCTATGATTTTTAATCATTATTTATATTTCACATAAAATAAATGGTCACCATTCTACCATTTCTATAATTATATTTGTTTACACAAAACATTTTTCTGACAGAGTATTACAGCAGACATGATATTTAAACGCAGCTAATTTTCTATACATTTTATTTGATAGAGTGAATTCTTACCCCTTACTATTCAAATTAAATTTACTTTTTATTTTTAGAAAAATAACATTAATTTTTGCAGGGACTTGAGTAGTGGGAAAAGAACATTCTTTTAAACAAATGGTAATGAATCAATTTGATATCCATATAAAAATAAATTTACCCATTTCACACTATATACTCAATTATAGGTGACTTAGAGATTAATAGATGGTCATATAAAACAATAAAATAAAAATTTTACAGGATAATATAGGAAAACATCTTTAGAACCTTGAGGTAAGGAAATATTTCTTAAACAGAAAACAAAAAGCACTAACCATAAAAGTAAAGGTGTATAAATTGGATTTCATTAAAATTAAAAACCTCTGTTTATCAAAATATACCAATAAGAGAGTGAAATTCTCACATGTCAGCTGAATAAGCCTACAGCTACTACAATTCTTCACATTAATTGGCAAATATGGCAAATGCTGCCGCCAGATGACCACCAACCTTCTTTTCTCTGATGGTCTAGTTTCTGGGTAAGAATCAATTTAGATAAATTGGTGTGATTGAATTGGATTATGACATGTGTGAAGAAGCATGGTGATAGTCAAGTCTGAGTGAGAAGGCATAGATCTGTCATTGAACCTTTGGCTTATTGGAGCAGGGACATTAGGTAGATGGGAGGGGAATTATCCAGGGAATTTTGTAATCAAAGAAAACACAATAATTTCAAGAGAAACATCAAATGTGCTTTATTCAAAGTAATGTCCATAACTAGCTACACATTTCCCCCATCTTTCAGGTAATTTGTGGATACCGGCCCAACAGAACTTTTCTTGTTTTGAGGCAAACCATTCAGAAACCCAATTTTCCACTTTTTTGTACGCTTTGAAGTGCTGCTCAGAAAGTGCATGTGCCATCGATTGGAACAAGTGGTAATCTGAAGGAGCAAGGTCTGGTGAATACGGCAGGTGGGTTAATACTTCCCAGGCAAGATCTTTTAACATGTCTTTAACTGGTTTTGAAGTGTGTGATGGTGCGTTATCATGAAGCAAAATTACTCTGCTGTGTCTTCTGGCATATTCTAGTAGTTTTACGATCAAAGCATGGTTCAAATTGATTATTTGCTGTCGGTAGCGATCAGTATTAATGGTTTCACCTGGTTTTAGAAGTTCATCACACTTCTAAATACATCACACTTTCTTGATCCCACCATACGCAGAACATTGTCTTCTTTCCTAAGCGATTTGGCCTTGCAATCGATGTTGATGGTTGACCTGGATCAACCCATGATTTTGTGCATTTGGGATTCTCAGAATAAATCCACTTTTCATCGCCAGTCACAATTCAATGCAAAAAAAAGACTTTCTTTCATGCCGTTGAAGCAACATTTTACTGATGACTTTTCGGTTTTCCATTTGTCTTTTGTTCAATTGACGTGGCACCCATTTTCCTTCCTTTAAAATCTTTCCCATTGCTTGTAAACAATCAGAAATTGTTTGCTGAGCAACGTTTCATCTTTCTGCAAGTTGTTTTTGAGTTTGACACGCATCTTCATCCAATAATGCTTGCAATTGTTGGTCTTCAAACTTTTTTGGTTGACCTGGACGTTCTTTGTCTTTCACATCAAAATCATCACTTTTAAACCAGCATTCACAAGTATCTTGAGATGGAGCATATTCACCATAAGCTTCCCAAAGTATAATATAACTTTCAGCAACACTTTTCTTCAAAATAAAGTAATGAATTAAAACTTCCCACAAATGCTTTTTCAGCACGAAATTCGACATTTTTAAGTGTAAAAATATCTATGATGTTAACACCTTCAGAAAATTTGACATATGAAGTTTTGAAGCTTGCTGTCAATACAACAAAATAGCATACATATCAAATCACATATGTATCAACATATGTGTAACTCCATCTATTGAAAAAAATCTGCATTAGTAACCAGTACACCTGGTATTTAAACTGCATAAAACATTGATTCTTTGGAATGCCATCAATATACATAAAAGGCTAAGCAACAGTTCGACCGGTAGCTATGATGTGCACTGACCACCATGGGGCAAACACTCAACGCAAGAGCTGCTGAGCTCTGGTGACTTGGCAGCAGCAGTTTTCGGATGACGCACCCTGGAACCAGGAAGGAGCGAGCCCGATTCCGGGGTGTATCACCCAAGAACCACCCTCTCACAATCCAGGACCCCTTGGGGTATGTTGGAGAGCCGGTTTCAGCTTGATCCCCACAGGCCGCGCTGAGGGACCCCACCTGCCGGAGGGACCCTGCTCACTCAGCAGGTGCCCTTCAAGCTCCAGCACCACCCCAGGTGCAGCCGGCCTGGGAGGGACTGTGGGAGGTTGGCTCCAGGGCATGTCCGGCCCATCTCGCCCAGTCCCACCCTGCAGCCACCTTCTAATTAATTTACTTTCAATGTGCACGAATCCGTGCACCAGGGCACTAGTTGATATATCTATAATAATAAAAGTGTAATATGCTAATTAGACCAGATAGCCGAACGACTTTCTGGATGTCCTTCTGGAGGACCTTCTGGATGAAGCCAGAGGGCTGCGAGGGCCGAGCTCCTTGCACGAGTTTTGTGCATCAGGCCTCTAGTAATTAGATAAGACATGTCTCTTTCCTACAATGAATAAAAGCGTTAAGTTGGTGGAGTCTCTGTGTATAAAGAATCATTCCCTTTATTAGAGTGCATGATCAATTCTTGTGAATTTCACCAACACTGTCACAATTTTGCTCATCCAATATGTCAATACACAATCTTCTTGCTTGGACAGATTTCAAAACATCTTAGTCTTGATACTGGTTACAAATTTAGGATTATAATCTCGGTCAAATATATCCAGAAAAAACAATAAACAAATTCATTTACCAGACCTAGCCTGAGTGTCATGTGCAAAAAAATACATGCCCTCTCTCCACTTACAAAGTAGCAGTTGAATGTGTAAATTCAATATTTTGCACAGTAAATTTCAAGATTTCTACCTTCTACTGTGTTCTGGGGGCCACAGTGTTCCTGAGAAAAATCATGGGCTTCCTCTTTGTGAAAAACATATGACCCTCACTTAGTATAGGTATTTGTTACTAGTGATTTTGCTTTTACTATATGTTTTATAAACACATTGGTAATACCTTATTCTTATGAATATTCCTCTTTAAAATGCTCATGAGTCACAGAAAATGAATTGAGAAGCATAGACTGTAGTAGAGGGCTCTTGAAGTGTTCCTCACCCTCCTGCCCAGGTTTTCATCCTTACTCTTAAGTATTCTGTAACTTTCTCACATACCATAACTTCTGCACAAAGGGGAAGAGGTAAGAAACTGGACCACAAAATATTTCTTTTGGCTATTTTATTTATTTATTTAATTTTAAATATATATTTTATTGATTTTTTACAGGAGGAAGAGAGAGGGATAGAGAGTTAGAAACATCGATGAGAGAGAAACATCAATCAGCTGCCTCCTGCACACTCCCTACTGGGGATGGGCCTGCAACTAAGGTACATGCCCTTGCCCGGAAACGAACCTGGGACCCTTCAGTCCACAGGCAGACACTCTATCCATTGAGCCACACTGGTTGGGGCATATTTTGGCTATTACAATAGAAAGGATAACAAATAAGAGATTGGGTTGAAGATCACACATGCCTGGGCTCAAACTCAGGTCTAAAATGTTCTTGCTGGGAAGACTTGAGCAAATCATCTGACTTTTCAGAGACTCAGTTTCCCTACCTATAACAATCTTCCTCATAAGTCTACTGTGAAGATTAAATGGCATAAAGTATGAAAGCCATTAATACAGTGCTGGCATTTTATGAGTATCCAATAAATGGCTGGCCACCTTGGATGAAATCTTGTATGCACACTAAAACTTGCTATGTGTATGATCTTAGATCAGGGGTCCTCAAACTTTTTAAACAGGGGGCCAGTTCACTGTCACTCAGACCGTTGGAGGGCTGGACTAGAGTTTGAAAAAAAACTATGAACAAATTCCTATGCACACTGCACATATCTTATTTTGAAGTAAAAAAAAAAAAACGGGAACAAATACAATATTTGTATTTGCATGTGGCCCGCGGGCTGTAGTTTGAGGACCACTGTCTTAGATGAAGCACTAAGACTTGGTTTCGTGTATCTGTTAAATGAAGAGAACTAAGAGGACATAATTTCAGGACATACTTGGGCCATAGACATACTTGGGCTACCCAGTTGTAATAACTGTGCTGCCTGTAATTTTCCTTAAATAAGTAACACAATATACAAAGTAGGCTATTCATCATTCCCTCTCATACCCCGTCCCACACTCCACAAGCTCTGAGAACAATCTTGATAATTATTATAATAGCAACTAGAGGTGCGGTGCATGAAATTCATGCACGGGAAGGGGTCCCTCAGCCCAGCCTGCACCCTCTCCAATCTGGGACGCCACAGGGGACATCCAAATGCCAATTTAGGCCTGATCCCGCAGCCTAAACTGGCAGTCAGACATCCCTCTTGCAATCCGGGACCACTGGCTCCTAACCGCTTGCCTGCCTGATCACTCCTAACCACCTCTGCCTGCCGGCCTGATTGCCCCTAAGGTTCTCCTGCTGACCTGATTGCCCCTAACTGCTTCCCTGCCAGCTTGATCGCCCCTAACAATCTCTGCCTCAGTCTCCACACCCAGGACCCAGGCTTCCCTCCTCTGGCTGGCCACAGGCGCCCAGGACCCTGGGCGGCTTCACCCAGGCCCGGCTTTGTCAGGAAGGACGCCCGGAAGGTCACCTGGAAGCCGTCCAGTCTAATTAGCATATTACCCTTTTATTAGTATAGACTAGAGGCCTGGTGCACAAAAATTTGTGCACTCGGGGAAGTGGGGGGGTCCCTCAGCCTGGCCTGTGCCCTCTCCCAGTCTGGGACCTCTCAGGAGATAATGCCCTGCTGGCTTAGGCCTGCTCCCGGGTGGCAGAGGGCAGGCCCAATCCCTAGGTGCAGCCCCTAGTGGGGCTCAGAGCAGGGCCGATTGGGGAGTTGGGGCACCGCCCCCTGTCATGCACACTGTCACTGTCACACACAGGGCAGGGCCGATGGGGAGGTTATGGCTCTACCCCGTCACACACAGAGCAAGGCCCGTGGTGGGGGAGGGGGGTTGGGGTGCCACCCTCTATCACCCACAGAGCAGGGCCGATCAGGGGGTTGGGGTGCCGCCACTCTCACACTCAGGGCAGGGCCAATGGGGAGGTTATGGCTCTACCCCGTCACACACAGAGCAGGGCCCGTGTGTGGGGGGGGGGGTTGGGGCGCCGCACCCTGTCACACACAGAGCAGGGCTGATCAGGGGGTTTGTGCACTGCCCCCTGTCATGCTGATCCCAGTGCCGGGAGGCATATTACCCTTTTACTATATAGCATAGAGGCCTGGTGCACGGGTGGGGGCCGGCTGGTTTGCCCTGAAGGGTGTCCTGGATCAGGGTGGGTGTCCCCACTGGGGTGCCTGGCCAGTCTGGGTGAGGGGCTGAGGGCTGTTTTCAGGCTGGGACTGAAGCTCGCAACTGCTCTCTTTTTTTTTTTATTTTATTTTATTCTGGGCCAGCTTTAGCTCTGAGGCTTGGCTCCAGCTCTGAGGCCTCAGCTGCTGAAAACAGGTATCTGGTTTGTTTTGGTTCTATAATCGAAACTCTGTATCAACTCCAGCTCTGAGATCCCAGCTCTCCGAAAGCTGGTTTCTGGGGTTTTGTTTAGCTTCTATATTTGTCACAATGTTTCTTAAACTGCAAGCTCAGAGGCTGGCAAGGCAGGCGGGGAACGTTGCAGCCCTCTGTCACTGAAGCAAGCAAGCCTCATGTTCAGTTTAAGCTGCCTGGCTGCCTGCTGCCATCTTGGCTGGCAGTTAATTTGCATATCACCCTGATTAGCCAATGGGAAGGGTAGCGGTCATACGCCAATTACCATCTTTCTCTTTTATTAGATAGGATAGGTTATAGATTACAAAGAGGATCACTTTTTGTTTTTTGAACGTAGGAAACCTACAGTTGACCTTTGAGAAACATGGGTTTGAATTACATGGCTCCACTTACACAGATTTTTTTTCAATATATATGTACAGTACTGTAAATGTATTTTCCCTTTCTTATGATTCTCTTAATAACATTTCCTTTTCACTAGCTTACTTTGTTGTAAGAATAAAGTATATAATACATGTTATTGTTAAGGCTTTTGTTCAACAGTAGAATATTAGTAATTATGTTTTTGGGAAGTCAAAAGTTATATGTGGCTTTTTTACTGCAAGAGGGTGGGGGGCATTTGCACCCTTATCTGCCACATTGTTCAAGGCAACTGCACCTAACTTCTCATTGCCTCTATTTTCTCATTCCTGAAATAGGGATAACAGAACAAATCTTTTTTTTTTTTTTATTGCTTAAAGTATTACAAAGGGTATTACATATGTGTCCATTTTTTCCCCCCGCCCTAGACAGTCCCCTAGCCTCCCCTATCCCCCAGTGTCTTATGTCCATTGGTTATGCTTATATGCTTGCATACAAGTCTTTTGGTTGATCTCTTACCCCCCTACCTCCTGCACCCACCCTCCCCGGCATTCCCGCTGCAGTTTGACAATCTGTTTGAGGCAGCCCTGCCTCTGTATCTATTATTGTTCAAAAGTTTATAATGGTCTCTATTATCCATGAATGAGTGAGATCATGTGGTATTTTTCCTTTATTGACTGGCTTATTTCACTTAGCATAATGCTCTCCAGTTCCATCCATGACGTTGCAAATGGTAAGAGTTCCTTCCTTTTTAGAGCAGCATAGTATTCCATCGTGTAGATGTACCACAGTTTTCTAATCCATTCATCTACTGATGGGCACTTACGCTGTTTCCAGATCTTAGCTATGGTGAATTGTGCTGCTATGAACATAGGGGTGCATATATCCTTTCTGATTGGTGTTTCTGGTTTCTTGGGATATATTCCTAGAAGTGGGATCAGAGGGTCAAATGGGAGTTCCATTTTCAGTTTTTTAAGGAAACTCCATACTGTCTTCCATAGTGGCTGCACCAGTCTGCATTCCCACCAGCAGTGCACAAGTGTTCCTTTTTCTCCACATCCTCTCCAGCACTTGTCGTTTGTTGATTTGTTGATGATAGCCAGTCTGACAGGTGTGAGATGGTACCTCATTGTTGTTTTGATTTGCATCTCTCGGATGATTAGTGACTTTGAGCATGCTTTCATATGTCTCTTGGCTTTCTGAATGTCCTCTTTCGAAAGGTGTCTATTTAGGTCCTTTGCCCATTTTTTGATTGGATTGTTTATCTTCCTTTTGTTAAGTTGTATGAGTTCCCTATAAATTTTGGAGATTAGGCCCTTATCAGATATGTCATTGGCAAATATGTTTTCCCACACAGTGGGTTTTCTCATTGTTTTGTTGATGGTTTCTTTTGCTGTGCAGAAGCTTTTTATTTTGATGTAGTCCCATTTGTTCATTTTCTCTTTCGTTTCAAGTGCCCTAGGAGCTGTATCAGTGAAGAAATTGCTTCGGCATATGTCTGAGATTTGTTGCCTTTGGATTGTTCTAGAATTTTTATGGTTTCCTGTCGTACATTTAAGTCCTTTATCCATTTTGAGTTTATTTTTGTGTATGGTGTAAGTTGGTGGTCTAGTTTCATTTTCTTGCATATATCTATCCAATTTTCCCAACACCATTTATTGAAGAGACTAATCTTGGCTCCATTGTATGTTCTTGCCTCCTTTGTCAAATATTAATTGAGCATATTGGTTCGGGCCAATTTCTGGGCTCTCTATTCTATTCCATTGATCTATATGCCTATTCTTGTGCCAGTACCAGGCAGTTTTGAGAACAGTGGCTTTGTAATACATCTTGATATCTGGTATGGAGATCCCACCTACTTTGTTCTTTTTCAGGATTGCTGCAGCTATTCGGGGTCTTTTTTTATTCCAGATGAATTTTTGGAGAGTTCGTTCTAGATCTCTGAAGTATGCTGTTGGTATTTTAATGGGAAGTGCGTTGAATTTATAGATTGCTTTGGGTAGTATGGACATTTTAATGATGTTGATTCTACCAATCCATGAACACGGTATGTTCTTCCATCTGTTTATGTCTTCCTCTATATCTTTTTTCAACGTCCTGTAGTTTTCTGAGTAGAGGTCTTTTACCTCTTTAGTTAAGTTTATTCCTAGGTAGCTTAATTTTTTTGGTGCGATGGTAAACGGGATTGTTTTTATAATCTCTCTTTCTGAAATTTCACTATTGGTGTATAGAAATGCCTCAGATTTCTTGGGGTTAATTTTGTATCCTGCTACATTGCCAAATTCATGTATTAAGTCTAGTAGCTTTTTGATGGAGTCTCTAGGGTTTTGTATGTATAATATCATGTCGTCTGCAAATAAGGACAGTTTTACTTCCTCTTTTCCAATTTGGATGCCTTTTATTTCTTCTTCTTGCCTAATTGCAATGGCTAACACTTCCAGTACTATGTTGAACAGGAGTGGTGAGAGGGGGCATCCCTGTCTTGTTTCTGTTCTTAGGGGAAATGGTGTTAGTTTTTGTCCATTGAGTATGATGCTGGCTGTGGGCCTGTCATATATGGCTTTTATTATGTTGAGGTATGATCCTTCTACTCCCACCTTGCTGAGAGTTTTTATCAAAAATGGGTGTTGAATTTTGTCAAATGCTTTCTCTGCATCAATTGATATGACCATGTGGTTTTTTTTCTTTCAATTTGTTTATGTGATGTATCACGTTTATTGATTTGCGGATATTGTACCATCCTTGCATTCCTGGGATAAATCCAACTTGGTCATGGTGTATGATCTTTCTGATGTACTGCTGGATCCGATTTGCTAAGATTTTGTTGAGGATTTTGGCATCTATGTTCATGAGGGATATTGGCCTGTAATTCTCTTTCATCAGAACAAATCTTTTAAGGCTACTATAAAGAATAAAGTGACTCAGGTAAAGCTAATAGAATAGGATTTAGTATCAGTAAGTACTCTATTAACTTTAAAAAGCATTTAGGCATGTATAATCTAATTTGACTGTGACAGTGGGTATTTTTTTAGATGAGACTTTTTAGTAGATACTAAGACATCTTGGACCTTTTCCAGAACATATACAAATAGACATTTTACTTGAATTGGTTTCAGCATGGACATATCAATGAGATTCCTAGGGATTGAGCAGTCCTCATGCCCAAATGGAATCCTTCCTCACCTATTTGTCCAGCCTGAAAGTTAATAACTGCAGGTACTCCTGAAGTAGTTCCAGTTTACACAATATCTATCATTCATTCTTGAGTGGGGATGAATTTATTAGGACACTTTTGAAAATTTTGACAAGAGATGTTAGGGGATTGGATAAAGCAAAGCATCTAGAGTGCCTGAGGAGGGAGACAGGACACTAATATGGTAAAAGAACGAAATCAGGGAAGCTAAAAATGCTAGATGGCACATATCACCTACTTAGGATGTTTGCCTTTGGCTGACCCCAACTGCCATCTCTTCCTGATAGACAGACACCCTTTTTGAACTGGCAGCTCTGCTGAGGTTGTTTTTGCCTGCTCCACTGCAGAGAGGATAGTTTCCTTTGTATCTCAGACCACTGGGATGAAATATGTATCATACCAGTGAAGGAAGTCATTAATGTTAAATAAATCAGAATCTCAAATGTGCTTCATTAATTTCTGATAAAATGTCATAGGAGAAAAACAACAATTTTAAAAATCTTAAAATGAGGGTGACAATTATACCTGATGTACTTTGAATGTATTCAGTTAAAACTCTTTTTAACCCTAAAAATTGCATGGGAACACATAATGCAATATGACATGCAATATCACAATATATCATAGAATTATATACTTGAAACCTATATAATTTTATAAACCAATGCATCCCAGTAAATTTAATTTAAAAACTGCATGAAAAAGAAAGAAAACTTCCACCATCACTTTTATATGCCCTGATTTAAGAGCTTCAGATTTTCACTGGATAAGTCTGTAGTGATTTGCTCCAGGTTAATATTTATTCAACACAGGGCTATAACCTTTCTGTCTTATTGGAAGGTTTAATCTCAGTTTAAGTTTTAAAGGAATTTTAAGTCAGGGAGTGTGGGGTAGCTTAGTCTAAATAAATACGGGGGTGGTATGTTTTAGGAAATGCAAGCAGCTTAGACTAGCCGAAGAAAGGATATGGGAGACAAAAATAGTAGGTGAGGCTAGAGAACTAGGCAAAAGCTAGGTTATTGAAGCCCGTGGACTTTATCTGGAGGCTATGGAGAGTGATTGATCAGATTTGCCTCTTACGTCACCTTGAGGGGGGAAATGACTGTTAGGCTATTGAAGTAACTCAGATCAGAGGCAGATGCTGGTGATGGTAGCGAGGATATGAATTCTGGAGTTATTTAAGAAGTTACCTTGATTGAACTTTTATCCTTAATCATATGCTTGTGTGAGGGAGAGGTGGTATTTAGGGTATCTTGCAGTTTAAATGGTAGTGTCCTTCACCAATTTAGGGAGCATGGGAAGAGGAGCACTTTTGGGGGTAAGGTGTTCTGGTCCGCTGCTCTTTGACAGATCTTTTTTCAAAGGCCTACCCTAAACCAGTGATGGCGAACCTTTTGAGCTCGGCGTGTCAGCATTTTGAAAAACCCTAACTTAACTCTGGTGCCATGTCACATATAGAAATTTTTTTATATTTACAACCATAGTAAAACAAAGACTTATATTTTTGATATTTATTTTATATATTTAAATGCCATTTAACAAAGAAAAATCAACCAAAAAAATGAGTTTGCGTGTCACCTCTGACACATGTGTCATAGTTTCGCCATCACTGCCCTAAACTGCCAGATTTTCTACCTGCTGTGTTACTAAAGACAAAAGTAGCCACATCAACTCACAATTGCCACAACCGTAGATGCATTAAGATGATTCAGATCAGATGTGATGCAGCAGAAATACAATATGTAGTGAATTTGCCACATATTGTGCAAATATTTCTTTTCCTATGCCGCTATAGCCCAGTTGTCCTGGGTTCACATGTGACCTTAAGAAATTAGCCTGGAAAAATAAATTAGAAAGAAGCAAAGACTCTGGTATGTGGGCAGCAAATAGATACACCTTCCACCTGGACATTCTACCAGGGATGTGTATGAGTTTTAAAATGTCTATGGAGCGAATGGCTGACACATGCTCATTGACAGATCTGAGCAAATACAGGCCCCTGACTCATTTCTAGTGGGGTCATAAGTGTGTGTGAGCCATACCAGGGTAAAAGGGTAGAAAAGTGGGAAATAACTTCACATATATAAGGCCTGTGTGTCTTTATCTTTATTAATGACCCTATCCTAATCTTATTTCTAGGAGCCAGGTTTGAGTTCCCAGATTATGGGGCCCATTTTGTAGTGCAAGCGTTGTACACATGCTAGCCTGGGGAGAGATTCAAGGGGTAACTGCTAATTTAGGTCAGGAGTTGAAAATGGCCATGTAGTCTAGATATTTAGGGAGACTTTCCTGTATATCTTGTGAAACTTACACTGAGTACTTTGGGAATCATGAACTTATTTTTCCTCAGTGTTTTAAATAATAGACCATCACGTATTCAGCACAGTGTTATAAAAGTTCTTAGATGACTTTTGGTAGGCCACTGGAGTTTTACCATTTTAAATTCAAATACACTTAGCACAGATGCATGGAACAGACTGTCAGCCCTCAGAGGAGAGGGTGGAGGTAGGGAGAGATTAATCAAAGAACATATATGCATGTATGAATAGCCCATGCACACAGACAATAGTGTGGGAAAGGGCTGGGGAGGGCAGGGGGGCTAGGTGGAGGCGGTGGGAAAATGGGGAACATCTGTGATCTATCAAAAATAAATTTTTAAAAATCAAATACACTTAAGCTAGAAGTATAGGACTTACACATTTTTATCTTGTATAGGCGATAAAAAAGTTATCTGTATTTACTTAAGTATATTGCAAGATGAAAAATTTAATTATACAGAAAATTAAACACTTTCAAACTCTTAATTACCCTGAAATATTTGTAGGATTTATTTTTATTTTTATTTTTTTTATTGCTTAAAGTATTACAAAGGGTATTACTTATGTGTCCATTTTATCCCCCCGCCCTAGACAGTCCCCTAGCCTCCCCTATTCCCCAGTGTCTTATGTCCATTGGTTATGCTTATATGCATGCATACAAGTCCTTTAGTTGATCTCTTACCCCCCTACCTCCTGCCCCCCAACCCTCCCCGGCCTTCCCGCTGCAGTTTGACAATCTGTTTGAGGCAGCTCTGCCTCTGTATCTATTATTGTTCAAAAGTTTATAATGGTCTCTATTGTCCATGAATGAGTGAGATCATGTGGTATTTTTCCTTTATTGACTGGCTTATTTCACTTAGCATAATGCTCTCCAGTTCCATCCATGACGTTGCAAATGGTAAGAGTTCCTTCCTTTTTAGAGCAGCATAGTATTCCATCGTGTAGATGTACCACAGTTTTCTAATCCATTCATCTACTGATGGGCACTTAGGCTGTTTCCAGATCTTAGCTATGGTGAATTGTGCTGCTATGAACACAGGGGTGCATATATCCTTTCTGATTGGTGTTTCTGGTTTCTTGGGATATATTCCTAGAAGTGGGATCACAGGGTCAAATGGGAGTTCCATTTTCAGATTTAAACACTACTTATTAAATTATTGCATTTGCAGATACCATATTTTGTGCTATACATATCAGGCAAAAAAAGGGCATAGTCTAATCTGGAACTTTACATTCTAATATGAATTAAAAAATAAAACAAAAATATAGAGATGCATGTTCCAAATGAAAGAATATGGGGGAGATGTTAGATGCACCAACATAGGTAACCAAATTTTTAAGCATTGGCTATTTGATACCAAATATTACTAATGCAATCATGCAGTATATGTGTAGAAACTCAATCTTAATTATAATCAATATATAGATTATACTAGAGGCCCGGTGCACCAATTTGTGCACCAGTGGGGTCCCTCGGCCTGGCCTGTAGCCTCTCACTATCCGGGACCCCTCAGAGGATGTCAGACTGCTGGTTTCAGCCCAATCCCCACAGGCCAGGCCGAGGGACCCCACTGGTGCACAAATCCATGCACTGGGCCTCTAGTATGTATAGAAGATCTTTGGTTAATCTCTTCCAGCCCTCCCCACTCCTTCCTTCCCTCTGAGATTCATAAGTCTGAGATTCACTCCGCTACGCCCACCAGCCAATCAAATGAATATGCAAATTAACCCAACAAAGATGGCAGTTAATTTGCATATGCGGCGCAGAGCAAAGACTGAAGGCTCTGGCCAGAGTGAAGACTGAAGACCGAAGACTGAAGAGGCTTGGCTTCTCTGCTGCGGCCTCAGCAGAGGAATTTGCATGTTTCTCTTTTATTAGTGTAGATATTATTATTTTTTACTTTGATATGACTTCAAAATTTAGACAGATTTATTGTGAACAGTCACAGCAACAACAAAAATAAAACTAAAACCACACAAAAAGCCCCACATCATGTTTTTCCAGTTTCCATGACTGTTCATTGAGCGTCTGCCCCCAGTGGTCAGTGCGCATCATAGCTACCAAACAGTCGAACAATCGCTTAGGCTTTTATAGATATCGACTAGAAGCCCGTTGCACAAAGATTTGCACAATAGGCCTTCCTTCCCCTGGCTGCTGGCACCGGTTTTCCTCTGGCACCCAGGACCCAGGCCTTTGGTCCGGCCGCAGCGAGGCTTGGCTTCTCTGCTCTGGCCACAGCAGGAAGGCTTGGCTTCTTCGCTGAGGCCGCAGCAGAGAAGCCAAGCCTCTTCAGTCTTCAGTCTTCAGTCTTCAGTCTTCAGTCTTCACTCTACGCCGCATATGCAAATTAACTGCCATCTTTGTTGGGTTAATTTGCATACTCATCTGATTTGCTGGTGGGCATAGCAGAGTGACACCAATTTGCATGTTTGTCTTTTATTAGTGTAGATATTATTTTTTACTTTGATATGACTTCAAAATTTGACAGATTTATTGTGAACAGTCACAGCAACAACAAAAACAAAAGTAAAACACACAAAAAACCCAACATCATGTTTTTCCAGTTTTGTCTTCCAGTCTTATTCTCATATATACATGGACAATGATACTGCATCCCTTTAGATTAAGTTGTTTTGAGGTTCAACTAAATTATACCTGATAACTCGCAAAACTTTCAAAAAAAAAAAAAAAAAAAGAAAGACCAGTTCACACTGCTTGAGAGTTTCCAATAGAGGATACCGCCTCCCCACACAGGGTTTGTATGTAGAGACCTTTAATGGTTAATTATACCCTGGCAGCTTTGCTGGTAATGTCAAGATTATCATCTAGTTCTTACGGCAGCCTTAATAATGTAAGATTTGTAATGTGGTTTATATGAATAAAGGCTTATCATTATAATTTCTTCAGTTATTTAAGAGGCTGTGCAAAAGAAGACTTTACTTTTAATTCCTTTCCATTTGCATATGCTCTTCATTCTTGTTTGTGATCAACAGATAAAAGACCAGAAAAATCTGTTTAATTGTACCTTGCAAAGTGGCTACATCTCTAGCAAGCATGGGACTATTGGTTGGGCAGAAGCATTTAAGGGTCTTTTGGGCCAGAAGGTTTTCTGAAATCCTTTGGGTCTTCTTTGGTTTAATGATGCTTATTGGCCGCAGGAGAGGTAGGGGTGAAAGAGGAGCTGTACTGAGGGTAAATAGTGCAATTTGCTGGTGATAAGTTTCTTGGGGAAAATTATGTGACTAAACAGTTTGCTTACTTATTCTGAATTAGCTACTCTCAGGAAAAAATGTAAAAGGCTAACATGAATATATATTATTTTATTTCCTGTTATAAGTACTCAACTAATATTGACCTTCACTACGTGCCAAGAACTGATTTAGGCGCCAAGAACAGTGTTAAATAAGACAAAGTCTCTGCCATTATGAAGATTAGTTTCTCCCACAAAATCTCTTTGAGATCATAGGCTTTTTCTGCCATTACTCGCTTCTTTCCTTCCTTTTTTATTTTGTGAATATTGAGATTTGGGGAGGAAGTGGGCAAGTGAATCTCATCCCATCTTTCTTCCATTCTCTTCTTGCGAGGCTTCTGGCTGCAGGAAACACATTTCATACTGTATGTTTAAGGGACAGAGCCCATGCGTGAAGGAATGGGGTTATTTAACCTGTCTTTGGTGAATGGTAAGTTTCTCTAATTCTGGGCTTCAGTACATACTTAGGAAGCCCATTTCTGCTGCGTGACTAAGCCATGATCACAACTTTACTAATGATGTTGATATCTTGGTCTTTATCTGTTGTCTTTTAACAAAACTTTTTTTGGTCTTATTTTTCAAGTGATTTATAACTTGGGCAGGGAAAATGTATGCTATTTATAAGCCCTCTTGAAATACCAACTTCTTATCAATGTGTTAGAAATTTTGAGAGATAGATAAAACCTGGCTTTTGGTGAGCAAAATAACTTGGACTAGATCATTTTTAGCTTGATGCAATTTTTTTCAAATTGGGTTTTTGAATGTTGTCATGGTTCATATTATTCCATGTGGCTGGAGTTTGCAGTTAAGGGTCCATTGTTAACTCTTATAACCTGGGCAGGCAGCTTTAGAATTAAGCAGTAGTCATAGTAGATTTTTACACTAAGGCATTACAACTTAGGATTTCTCCCCCCAAGCAAGGAGCTCCTTCTTAGCTGGGAAGAGTCTGCTATAGAGATAGAGTAGTATTCATGAGACCTTAAGCAAATGGTGATAAATCTCACCTACCTTTTAATGATGGTTTAGTGCAGAAAACACAAAATGCTCTAAAAAACTCGTGTGATGGGATTTATATTTGAAATCACTCTAAGCTGTGTTGATGTTGGTGCTGTCACATCTTAACAAAAGTTTTTAATGGAAGGATTTCAAAAAAATTGTGTCATGGGTGCTACATGGTTAACAATGATTGCAATAAAGCCATTGATTCTATGAGGTTCCTCAGGTTCGAAAAGGTAAAATTGTGAACAAGACATATTTTAGAATTGATACAGGTGCTTTGAAAATTATTGGAAGTACTCAAAGATTTAGATTCTCAGTTGGGCCTCCTATAAAGATTTATAGGACAATATAGGGCTGATTCACTGAGAAAGTTACTACCTCCAAAATCACACTTGAAGTTATGTTAAAGCAGGAAGCTACTGCCACCACAATTGCTTTTCATACTCAAGGAAAGTGCAAAATGGGCACTAAAAATCTGCCCACGGAAGCCTCACATTTCTTTCTCTCTCTCTCCTCTCTCCTCTCTCTCTCTCTCTCTCTCTCTCTCTCTCTCTCTCTCTCTCTCTCTCTCTCTCTCTCTCTCTCTCTCTCCAACTAATACATACACACAAACAAATAAACAAACCAAACACCAGCTAAGAGCCATAGTTAGATGACTTCTGACTTATGTTTATTTTCTCTGTCTCACAAGAGTTCATCTAATTGACAGAACCAAATTGGCAACAAGAATCCCACCTGCACATGAGTTTGGTGAGTGTAGATTGAAGGTACCAACTTTTCCAATTAGAATAAATTAAGAATGGGGATTGAGTAATGGATCCTCAACATTAAGTACTTTAAGGAAAAGTAAAAGTCTCAGGAGGTGCTGAACATGTGGGACTTCGTGTGCACATTGTTATATTTTGATCTTGAACTATCCAGAATGCCTTGGTAGATTCAGGTAGGTGCTATAGCCTCCATAAGTGAGTACAACATGGGAGGGAGTAGATTATAGGGAAAAGATTACCTCATGGGTAGGATTATCCATCTCAGGAAAATAAAAGAAGATTAATTTTGTGAACAATGGGTCCTTTTCACAGATCTAGAAGTTACTGATTTCATTTTTCTTATTATCAAACATAAAGACAATGTTTAGAAGAACATCATAGGACAACAAATGCCAACTAGAATTCAAAGAGAAAGCAAGGAGGCATTTAATTCCAGGCAGTAGTACTGACCTTTCATGCTGTAGAGAAGGAATCAGTTTCAGTTGTAGGTTAAATTATAGGAAGCCCATTTGAGCTTCCCTTGCTTTAGGACAGTGGTTCTCAACCTTGGCTGCACATTACAATCACCTCTGAATCTTTGTAAAATCCTGATTTCTGGGCCTCAAAATTAGTAACAAAGAAACAGAATTTCCGGAGGATGAGGCCCAGAAATCAGGATTTTACAAAGATTCCCAGGTGATTCTAATGTGCAGCCAAGGTTGAGAACCACTGCTTTAGAAGAGCAGAGGAAAATTAATGATTGAGGCATCTCATATATCTACAGAAAAAGATGGAGCAGAATGAAAAACTCAAAATTGGAAATGTTGCAAAGTGTGGGAAGGCGTGCCTTGAAAGCACACAGAGGAAGCATTAGTCCTCTGTAGCCCCCAGAGCATGCGCTGCAGAAGCATTGGGAGCAGTTTCTGTCTGGCAATCTGCTGGGAGCGATTCTCCCTCAGAAAGAATTCCAGAGATAAGGGACAAACCTTTCCCAGAAGGCTTGAACTATTCCAAAGCAAGCAGTAATGACAGCAACCACTGGCACAGGGTAGAAAGTGTCTACTCCCAAGATGTCATGGCTTTGAAAATATTGGTTATTAAAACAGACACCTAAAATAAGACTGAGTGCCATCACTGTAAAGTTCTGCAGTTTTTCAGAAGTGTAGAAAATCACAAAAGCTGTGAAAAACTATACACAGGTCTATTCCCTCCTCAGACATAATAAGTACACATCACAGTAGTCCCTCCCTATCCCTGGGGGATACAGGGCAAATGTTCCATAACCTCCAGTAGATACCTGAAGCCTCAGGTAGCACTGAATTCTATACACAAGGTAGGGGAGACAGTAGGTTTACTATTGTTTATATGGAAAATAATCTATATATATAAAAGGCTAATATGCTAAGTGTCTGACCATCTGACCGGTTGCTATGATGCACACTGACCACCAGGGGGCAGAAGCTCAATACAGGAGCTGCTGTGATGCACACAGAGAAATGGCACCACGAACCTGGTGCCCACAAAGCAACACTTGGCTTCCCCCAAGTGGGACACAGGCCCCACCACCACCCTGGAGCAACACCCTACCAAATCGCAGCTAAACTCTAAACCCCATGGTGCAAAATGTGGCCCACAGCCCAGCCCAGCCTGGAAACGGTGGCTGCGGACGCCGGGTAATGACGTCATGTAGCAACGCCCGGCTTCCTCTCTCGAGCGACTAGACTCCTTACAGTTTCTTCAGCCCAGGCGCACAACTTGCTTTATAGCCAGGTGCAAACATTTCACACTTCAACCAAATGTCTGTGAAGTGTTTTCCCATGCCTCATCTCATTTGATCCTCACAGAAGTCCTGGAGTAGGTATATAGGAAACTCAGTGGAATCCTATTTTATTTTTTAAAATATATTTTATTGATTTTAGAGAGGAAGGGAGGGCGGAGATAGAAACATCAATGATGGGAGAGAATCATTGATTGGCTGCCTCCTGCACGCCCCCTACTGGGGATCGAGTCTGCAACCCAGGCATGTGCCCTTGACCAGAATTGAACCGGGGACCCTTCAGTCCACAGGCTGACGCTCTATCCACTGAACCAAACTGGCCAGGGCAATCCTGAATGGGAGGCATAGCAAAGGTACGGTCAATTAATATGTTTGTCTATTACTAGATAGGATAAAAGTGTAAGTTGACTCGCACATGTGTGATACATATAAAGTTCTTGCTGGCACCAATCGCACACATGTGTTTCGATCTGTCATTGTCAATCGTGAATTTGGTTGGCACTTCTATTATAGAGAAAGGGCGAATAGTGATATTAAAATATTTCTTCTAATTAATTTACTTTCAATGTACATGAATCCATGCTCCAGGCCACTAGTATAATAATAAATAACAATACAAGAATAAACTGTTTCATGTACTCACAACTGTAAACCTAATTTTGTTCTGCCCTGCATACTATGTTTTTGCCTATATATACCTACCTATGATAAATTTGAATTTATATATTAGGTACAGTGAGAGACTAACAGCAATAACTATTAAATAGAACAATTATAAAGATATATTGTAAAAAAAGTTTTGCGAATGTGGTTTCTGTGAGAATTCATCACATTATTCAGAATGACCTGCAACTTAAAACTCATAAATTGTCTACTTCTGGAATTTTTCATATAATGTTTTTGGACCAAGGTTGACTTCTAGTAACTGAAACCACAGAAAGTGAAACAGTGGATAAGGGGGGATTACTGTAATTATTTTGATAGAAAATTTTTCTAATTAAGTGTATAGTTCAAAGACTCCAGAAAGCTGGCAACAATGACTGGCAACCTGACAGAATAAAACAATTTTTGCAACAAAGACAATATATTTCATTTTTTAATATATAAACTTAGTAATTTTATTTTCAGTTTTTAAATAGACTTTGAATTTTAGAGCGGTTTTAGGTTCAGAGCAAAACTGAGTGAAAGATACACGATTTCCTATATACATACCCCTGTCTCCCTGTATGCACAGCCTCTCTTATGATGAAAGTTTCTGACCAGGATGGTACATTTGCTACATGGTGAACATACACTGCCACATCGTTATCATTCAAAGTACATAGTTTACGTTAGTGTTCACTCGTGGCATTGTACAGTTTATGGGTTTGAACAAATTTATGTATTTATTTAAACATAGTTTTTATTTATTTCTATTATATACTTTAATCTGTCTTTCCATTGTAAATATGAACAACAAAAATGAAATTATTTTTTAAAATTAAATTTAATATTTTTCCATTACCATTTATCCCCCCCATGCCCTCTTCTACCTCCACCCAACCCGCTCAGTGAACAAATTTATAAGAACACTAGAGGCCGGATGCACGAAATTTGTGCAAGAGTAGGCCTTCCCCCGCTGCCAGCACCGGTTTCCCTCTGGCACGCAGGACCCAGGCTTCCCTCACAGCCTCGGTTTCGTCTGGAAGGTCCCCCGGAAGCACGTCTGGTCTAATTAGCATATTACACTTTTATTATTATAGGTGTATCCATCATATAGTATTACACAGAATAGTTTCACTGTCCTAAAAACTTCTGTGCTCTACATAGTCATACCTTCCTCCCCGATCCCATGGCAATTTCATTGTCTCCATAGTTTTGCCTTTTTCAGAATGTCCTATAGGTGGAACTATACAGCATGGAATCTTTTCATATTGGCTTCTATTAATTAGTATTGATTATGCCTTTAAATTTCCTCTTTGTCTTCTCTAGTTTAACATTTTCTTTTAGCTTTAAACAATATTTTGTTGTCTGGATGTAAATAGTTTATCCATTCACCCACTGGAGGACATCTTCCTTAATACCAAGCTTTGGTAATTATGAATCAAGCTGCTATAAACATCTGTACGCAGGTTTTTCCATAGACATGTTTCCAACTCATTTGGGTGACTACCAAGAATTGTTCGATCATAGGACAAGGAAAGGTTTACTTATGTAAGAAACCATCAAACTGTCTTCCCAAGTGGCTGTACCGTTTTGCATTCCCACTAGGAATGAATGGGACTTTCTTTTGTTCCACATTCTCAGTCGCCTTTGGTGTTGTCAGTGTTTTGTATTTTTGTCATTCTAAGGTGTGAACTAGTATCTCATTGTTTTGCTTTGCAATTCTCTGATGACATATGATGTGGACAATCTTTTCATAGGCTTACGGTCATCTGTATACCTTCTTTAGTAAAGTGACTATACAGATTTTTTGCCCATGTTTTTAAATTGATTTGTTCATTTTCTTATTACTGAGTCTTAACATTCCTTTGTATATATTAGATAACGGTTCTTTACCACATACCTTTTTTTCTGGAAAATATATTTTCTCCCAATCTGTGGCTTGCCTTTTTCATTCTCTTAATAATATCTTTCACAGACCCAATGTCTTTAACTTTAACAAAGTTCAACTTATCAATTATTTCTTTCATGATGGTGGGTCTGATAACATTGTAATTTAACTTAGTTATAAATTAATACCTGGAAAGGAGCAAAAGGAAGGCCACATAATATGTGCATGCCTTTGTGCCATAAAGCTGCAATTTAACACTCTCCAGGTTCTTTCCCCACAAATCCCGGGGGAAGGGACTAGACAAGGAAAGAATAGACGCATGCCCAGTGAGGTCTGAATGACATAGGAAAGATTATTTCCTCTGTCACACTTGGGAGCAGGTCACTGGTCACAAGAAGCGTGATCCCTGCACGGGCATGAAATCCGAGATACATAAACTCCTAAACAACGGGAGTTCCCTCTCGTGGCCCTCTTGCCCCCTCTACCTTGCTGCTCGGGCCTGACCCCTGGCTTGTGGGAGTCTCACGCTCTACACTCACCCACATGGCCCACAGCCATGTATGTGGACCCACACACAATGGACTGACAGACTGGAATTCGTCTGGCGCTCTGCCAGACTCAGCTTCACCATGGAACAGAAACTCTGGACACAGGCTTTGCTTTGAGCTTGGCTGGATCCCCAGCTGCACATTTTCCAGTATTGGTTTAAGGAAAATGGGACTTTGAAAACTGAAGGATATAATTTTACACAAATAAAACTTTCTATCACATCTTTTTCTCTCCCATGGGGGCCTCTGGAAATTCTTACTCCAGCAGTGTCTCAAGAAAGCCACTCCCACTAGTAATGGAGAAATTCCATCAGCACAATTTTCTGATAATAGGTCCATTTCCTTCTGGTTTCTTCATGATTTTTTCTTTATCTTTGATTTCCTGCAGTTTTAATATGATATGCCAAGGAATAGATTTGTGATGTTTATCTTACATGGTGTTCTCTGAATTTTCTGGAACTATGGTTTGTTTTGTCAATAATTTTGGAAAATCCTCATTTTTACTTCAAATATTTCTTCTGCTCCTTCTTTCTTTTTCTGGTAATCCAGTCACACCTATGTTACTCCTTTTGAAATTGTTTCGTAGTTCTTGGTTGCTTTGTTTGGTTTCTTTTTATTTTTTCATTCTTTTTTTTCCTTTGCCTTTCTGTTTGGGAATTTTCTAATGCTCTGTCTTTAAGCTTACTTAGATATCTTTCTTGCCCTTGTCTCATCTACCTACTAATGAGCCCATCAAAGGCATTTTTAATATTTATTACAGGGTTTTTGACTTCTAGTATTGGCTTTTGAATTTCCTTAGTTTCCATCTCTTTGCTTGCATTTACAACCTGTTCTTGCATGCTGTCTGCTTTTTTCACTGGAGCCCTTCACATATTAATCATAGTTATTTTAAATTCACTGTCCAGTAATTCAAATACCTAATCCTACGTCTTGCTCTCTCTTTACACTGTAGTTTTCCCCCTTTTAGAATGCCTTGTAATTTGTTGTAAAAAAGACATGACGTGTTCAGTGATATTAACTGAGGTAAACAGGCCATTAGTGTGAAGTTTTATGATAATCTGGCTAGGAGTCGGGCTATTTTTAATTTTTGCTGTAGCAAAATTAGTAATTCATGTAGTAATTCATGCTGAGGCTTCAAATTCTTCTAGGGTATTTTATTTGTCTTCTCTGCTGACTTTGGACTCCCCTAAGCTCCTCTTCAGAGAGTCTGTGTCTTGCAGCTCTTTCAGATGTTATATTGGAGCCCGGTAGGTATGATGAAAATGAATGAAAGAGGGGAAGCATTTTATAATATTTGGTTAAATCTCCATTTTTAGTGAGACTGTGTTCCTGGGCCTTCACAGGTTTTTTATAGCCATACCCCCTCTTCCGTGGGACAGAAAGGCTAGAGCGGGCTAGCATGGTAGACATGCCCTTCCTCCAGGCAAAATGACTGTGGAAAAGTTTCTTCTGGAGAACTGTCCTTTGTTAGGGAGAGTGGATTGTTTATATTTTGCAATGATTATCCTTCCTTCCCCAGACAGACGGGAGAGACCTTTCTCTATAAGTGCCTGGAAGGACTCCTGGTGACAAAGCCCCCAGGAGTTTCTCGATTTCATTCTAATCCACACTCTTCCATCTCCTATATACACTTACATATTCCCCTTATAATTAGTCACCATAATCCAAAGTTTAGTCAGATTTCACTAGTTTTGCCTCTAATGCCTTTTTATTGTTCCAGGATCAAATTAGTAATCAATTAATCTAGAACAGTTTCTCAGACATTCCTTGTTTTACATGATCTTTACAGTTTTGAGATGGGGAAGTAATTGTAGCACAGTCAAGTGAGTGTGTGTGATGTTTCTCTCACGCTTAGATAGGAATCATGGCCTTGAGTCAGAGTGCTACCTAGATGAAATTCTGCCCTCATCACATCATAGCAGCATCATATCAGGGGGGCGTGATAGCAACCTGACTTATCACTGATGATGTAAACCATCATTTGGCCAAGGTAGTGTTTTCTAGGTTTAGTACCTGTAAAGTTTATTCGTCCTACTTCCCTTTTTTATATTGTAATTGTTAGAAATGTCACTAATCACAATACACATTCAAGGGGGGGGAGATATTTAAATATTTTTAGTGTAACTTGGAATTAGTTTATAAATCAGGCAGAATAGAGAGTTGATATTTATCAGACCACAAGCTACCCCAACATTAATAAATATCCACCTGCAGGATTAGTCAGGAAAACAGAACTATTAAGTGGACAGAAGGGGCATTGTGGTGACATGAGAGAGTGGCTTCATGGCTAGTGGGTTTCTCTGAGGTGGGCAACTGGCTAGAGAGTGGCAAATGATGCAAAATAGAGTCTGGAGACTAGAACTAAGGGGACAGGCAGGATGTCCCCAGTGGAGGGTTTTAGCACATTGAGCATCAGCTAAGGAATATAACATTTGTCCACACCTGCAGAGGGGAATCTGTTTCTCAGTGAGTTCCGCAATGGAAAAAAATCAATTTTCCTGTTTTGATTTATATGAAAACTCAATGTTCTTTTGCTCATTTCCCCACATGCACGTGTGACTGATGGCCAGGAGAAACCAAATGAATTAACTTTTAAGGGCAACCTCAGCCCCTGGGTCATCTTTGCTAAAGAAAGACAAGTGGGTGGGTGAAAAGACAAATTAAAAAGCTTCTGCTGTCAACAAGTTATATCAGTTTAGATCAAATACCAAGGAAACTAATTTAATTTTGTGCTGTTTCCATCCTAAAGCTCTTTCACTCAGTAGGTTATTGCTGCTATAAAACTGACATTATTAATAGTTTCTTCAATCAATAAAAAAATGGAAGCTTAAAGGTTGTAGAATTCTTACTTTGGACTTAGACTTTTCCAACTAAAATAACCTTAATTTACATATTTTTCTTCAACTATCATATAACTATCTTTAAAAATTTATATTTGACAAAATGTGTCTAAGAATGATAGTTTCATAGATGAGGAAAATATCACGTAAATAGTTAAAGTTAACCAGTGGATAGTTTGAGATATTAAATCGTGAAACATTAAATTATTTGGACCTGGCATTATTTTTCTTTTGTTCCTGACAATTAAATGTAGATTTAAGACTTTCCTTATGTTTATCTTAACTTTTTTTATTTTATAAGTAATTCATGCCTATTGTGCAAAATTGATAAAGACATAATATTAGAATGAAAACTATCCTAAAACTATTGATTTTCAATAAATATCTATGAACCATCTATTATGACCCTTCCTTCAGTGCTAGAGGTATAGCAGTGAACAAAACAGACAAAAACCCATGCCTTCATAGAGCTTATATTCCAGTGGAAAGAGACCAAAGGGAAGAAAAAAAGTCCTATGTGTGCTATGGCAGGGGAACAAAAAGCCAGGAGGAAAGAATGGGAGTGCATGGGGGAAAGTGTAGTCTTTTAAACCAGGGCCATAGAGGAAACCTTACTTCAAAACTGACATTTGAAGAATTGAAGGAATTGAGAGACAGAGCCAGCCAAGTGTAAGCCTGGAGCAAGTGCATTCCAGGCAGAGCAAACAGCAAGTATAAAGGTCCTGAAGTGAGACTTTTACTGAGGCAAGATGGGAAGCATCAGAAGGTTTTAAGCAGAGGAGAGATTTAACGAGTTAACTTTTTAAAGGACCACTTTGGCTGCATTGTAAGAAGAGATTTGACAGGGTAAGGATGGAAGCAGGGAAACCAATTTTATGGCGCTTGACTGGCGGAACCAACAAGGTATCCAGATAACTGGTGGAGCTCAGGTTCAGAAACAATTCTCTGGACTCCTAGATTTTTTGCTGTTATATTAAACTAGAGGCCAAGTGCACAAAATTCATGCAGGGAGGGGGGTCCCCTCAGCCCAGCCTGCACCCTCTCCAATCCAGGACCTTTGGGGATGTCCGACTGCCAGTTTAGGCCTGATCCCGGGGATCAGGCCTAAACCGGCAGTCAGACATCCCTCTCACAATCCTGGACTGCTGGTTCCTAATCACTCACCTGCCTGCCTGGTCACCCCTAACTGCCCCCCTCCCCCACCGGCCTGGTCACCCAACACAGCCTGCTTGTTCAGTCATTTGGTCATCCCTCACTAACCCCCCTGCCAGCCTGGTTTTAGGCAGGTGAGGGTGTGAGGGTTAATTTGCATATACCTCTTTATTATAGAGGATCAAACCTTTTCCACAATTATGCTTTATGGTCTTTAATAAGGCATAGATAAGCATTTCTAGTGTTGTTTTTTTTTAGGTGACAACTTTTAACTCTAGGGCAAACAATTGGTTCATTTTTCAGTCAAATGAAATGACTATTTTTTCCCCATGAAGGTTAGATGCCGGGGTCCAACCCCAGCAGGTCCAGGGGTCCCCAAAGGTGTGGACGGAGTTGGCGAAGAAGGAATGACATGGAGACAGCGTTCAGTTGATCAGCAGCCTAGCCAGGATCTCTAGCCCGGATCTCCAGCCAAGTTCTGGTCTGGATCTCCAGAGAGGTTCTGCTTCGGATCTCCAGCCAGGTTCTGTGGCCATGTTCCCTAGCTAGGTTCTCCAGCCAGGTTCTGTCCAGGTTCTCCAGCCAGGTTCAGTCACCAGGTTCTAGTCAGGTTCTCTTGCCAATTTCTGTAGTCAGGTTCAGTCCAGGATCTTTTGCCATGTTCTCTCCAGCGAAGTTCTTCTGTCTGTAGGTTCTGTGTAGGTTCTGTCTTCTTGGCTCTCTTCTAAGTTCTGTCTTCTTAAGTTCTGTCTTGTTGTCTTGTTACATCTATATTTATACCAGTTGATTCAATACTATCAATCTCTATTACAAAGGTTAGGGCGTTTCATATCTCCATTCCAGGGAGTAAAGATTATGTAGCTTAAGCATGATTGTTCGTAGTTAAAGTGATTAATTACCCGCCTGGCACTTAGTTGAGGGGTTTTATTCCCTCCCTAACTTCAGGGGAAAATCCCTACAAGGGGAAACAACCTTTCTCAGAGAGGAGACCTTGGTTAAAACACATAGTGCCAAGAAGGTGAGCAAACATATTAAGAA
Source organism: Myotis daubentonii (assembly GCF_963259705.1). Classification (NCBI taxonomy): domain Eukaryota; kingdom Metazoa; phylum Chordata; class Mammalia; order Chiroptera; family Vespertilionidae; genus Myotis; species Myotis daubentonii. The sequence goes on from NC_081841.1 coordinate 40,798,458, forward strand.
CAGTATGCCATATATGCCAGGTCCCTTGAAACAGCAAGCATGGACCGGCTCCCGGCAGTTATATGGGACATTTCCTGAGTTCTTGCATTATTGAGAATACTAGGGGCCCAGTGCACAAATTCGTGCACCTTGAAAGGAACTGTGGGCCGTGAGGCTGCGGTGGGCATAGGAGCAGGTCTCGGCCCATCCTCCATGCCCCTGCCCGGCCCCTTCCACCCTGGCCCCAGTCCCCTGTCTTCTGGCAGTCCCGCTCCCGCTGCCACTGCTCCCACACACTGATGGTGCTGGCCCTGCTCGCACCCACTGACAGTGCAGAGCGGTTGGGGCCTAGTGCCAGCAGTGGGTGTGCACAGGGCCAGCACCGTCAGCAGATGTGAGTGGCAGCTGCAGCCCCGATTGCCCCTCAGGAGCAGGGGGAGGTGGAGAAGCCCTCAGGTGTGAGCGGGGCCGACGCCAGCAGCAGGTGCAAGCACCCAGTGGGACTGTGGCGCACAAGAGCAAAGAATTTTCAGTAACCACCAGAAGCTCACCCTGATGACAGTGACGGGCGCCCCACTGTGGTCTGGCACCCCTGCTTACCTGCCCTACCATCCCACCATGGCCAACGCCTGCCAAGTTCCGTGCTCTGCTACCTGCTGCCAACACCCGCTATGTTTCGCATGCACCCCCTGGTGGTCAGCGCACATCATAGCGACTGGTTGTTAGGTTGTTCAGTTGTTCTGCTATTTGGTCTATTTGCATATTAGGGTTTTATATAGATAGATTTATTTTTACTTATGAAGACAGTACAAAGCCAATTAGTTGGACATACAATATTTAATTATTGTCTTACTATTTAATTCTACAGATATCATTCTATTGACTTAGCATAGAATAAATTTGATATGTTTGACTTTTGTTCTTGTATACGTGTGTGTGTGTGTGGGGGGCATGTGTCCCTGTGGGCATATGCTATTTTTTGGCTTGAATGTACACAGAATTTTCTTTATTTAGAAATATAAAAAAATTGCTAGGACCGCACTTGGAGTATACTTCTAAATTTGGTCTTCTAAAATTTGAGTGGAATTAAAATTAAACTTGAATGAAATTCAGATATTTCTTTCAATCTGCCTTTATTACATACAGGAATTTCATCACAGAAATTTTTCTTTTATTTCTTTTTTTATCATTGTCTTTTCTGTAAATTATCTGATATATTACTTGGACCCATGGCCTGAGACCGTCATGACTAAACCTCACTATATTTTTCTTCTCTATAGTTCTATTATTTATGGGAGACCTCACAAACTTTACCCTCTATGAAACAATTATATTTTTGTAGTATCAGATTCACTCTTTGTTCACTCTATGGAAGTTTTTAATCCCACAGTTGCATTTATAGTTTCTTTGCAATATATTTTTGGGCTAGACTTTAATAAACCAATGAGTTATTAGTATGGGCCTAGAATATCTTGAACAAAGATTTTTATGGCCACTGCTTAAGTTGGTAAATATTTACACTCCTTCACTCTATCCACCCCCACATATAAAACTGTCAAGTACTTAAGGAAGAAGAGAAAAAAAAACACCACAAAACACACACACACACACACACACACACACACACAGAGTAATGGTGAAGGCCCATATCCACCAACAAGGTCCATTAATCTTCCTAAGATATAGCCCCACAGACAGCAGCAGAGGAACAAATGCAGGCCTGCATGGAAGAACATATAGTTGCTGAGCTTTTCCAAGCCCTGCTCACTATGATTTCTCTAAGAGCTGCAGAGTGATTTTATATTGCTTTAAAAAACTGGAAGAATAAGGACTTGGGAAAGGATCTCATTCTCTCTTGGTTTTGTCTGCCCAACATCTTTTATTAAAGAGGAACCTATAAACATAGATATCCCTCGATTTAAAATTAATAATAAAAACATCTGCACAGAAATTGTAGAAAAACATCTCAGAGACGATAAGCTGATTTCAGAAGTAGCATTTTATTTATTTATATTTCTTATAAATTTCACACATCTTGGGAAGAGGTAATGGCTCGCAATACAATTCAGTCAAGGAAAGTGTTTCTACCATGTTATAGCCCTGTATCTCACCTGTTTCCTACTGATCTAATGCGGCATTACTTTCACCTTCTTGTCTTATGGCTTTCTGGTCCTGTTTCAAGGGGGCCATCTATTTGCTAATCCAATTGAAGATGCCAAATATTTTCCTAAAGTTTTCTATGTACATTTTCTCTTTTGGTTCTCTTCCCCTCCATCTGTGTCATTTGTGATGTTTCTGTTTTACTTGTCCTCAGATAATAAATTGATTGAGCCTGAAATTTGCCAATGGAGAGTGTTTTTGCAGAGAGTGCCAGTGAATTGCCTTGGGTGCCCTTCTGTCTACATGACTGACTCAATACCCTTCTCATCCACAGCTGGAGGGCAGATAAAGACAGCTTCTGGCTTAGTATCCAGTTGTCTTTCATTTGTCTTAGCTGTTCTGGCCTAAAATAAGATGATCTCCTACCTTCATCATCTAAACAAATAGGATGCACAAAATGCCACAATTTCCAGTATTTTCTGCTACCAGATAGCTTCTATCTTTGCCCCCATGTCCCACTCTTTATTTATGGGGACTATGCATTCCAGTCTGGAATTTCTAACTACATGTCTCATACATAATCTTACATACTGACACTTTCCCAGTTATCACCATCACTGAATGCATGTGGAAAGAGGTACATGTGAGAGAAGCCATATGTGAGATTTTGATTTGCTCAAAACCAATCTCCATGAACTAAAGGAACAAATGCTTATTTGAGTGCCTTAAAGCTGTATGGCTCTCTGCTGCTGCTGCTAGAACTACCACACACTTGGGCACCTATTTTTGCACAGGCTTTTTGACATAGCTTGGATATATACCCAAAAGTAGAATTGCTGCATCATATACTAGTATGGCAGTTCTAAGTTTAATTTTTTGGTGAGCCTCCACGCTGTTTTTCACAGTGGCTGCACCAATTTGCAATCTGACCAATAATGCACGAGGGTTCCCTTTTCTCCACATCCTCCCCAGCATTTGTTACATCTTGTTTTTATGATGTTAGCCATTCTACAGGTATGAGGTGATACCTCATTGTGGTTTTGATTTGGACTTCTCCCCAAATTAGTTATGTTGAGCACCTTTTCATGCACCTGTTGGTCATTTGAATATCTTCTTTGGAAAAATATCTTTTCAGGTGTGTGGGGTTTTTCTTTTGGCCATTTTAAAATTTGGATTCTTCTTCTCTCTCTTTTCTCTCTTTCCCTCACCCTCCCAACCCCTCCTTCTACGTTCTTTCTTGCCAACTTTGCAATTAATACATCCTAATCACTTAGGATGGTGCTATGAGCTTTCATCTTTTATGGCCTCTTCCTAGTTATCCAAAAGAGATGGCTCCCCAGTCGCATAAAATGCATTATGATCAGGTTTTAACTGTCCTTTTCCGGGTATGTTCCCAAATATGTTGGCTAATTTTCAATTCTGCTCAAGAGAATATTATTTTTTACTGGAGGCCCAATGCACGAAATTCATGCAAGGGCCTTGGCCCCCGCCACTGTGGCAGCCGCCTCTGCCTCGGCCCCCACACACCCCCACCATGGCTGGGGGCCTCTGCTGCCTCTGTTTTGTGTGAAAATATCTCCAACAGTGACTTTTCTCTCTTCCCTGATTTTTGCCCTGGATTTATCTCACATCAATTAGTGTACTCTTTTCTGCAATACGTTAAGACTCTCTAACTCAGTGGTTCTCAACCTTGGCTGCACATTAGAATCACCTGCGAATCTTTTTAAAATCCTGATTTCTGGGCCTCATCCTCTGGAAATTCTGTTTCTTTGTTACTAATGTTGTGGCCCCCACCCCATAACAAAGAAACAGCCAAGGTTGAGAACCACTGCTCTAACTGGAATGATCACTACTCTTTTGCATTCCTAGTTTCTTTAAGCCAACGATTCTCCAAGTGTGGTCCCTGAGCTAGTAGAATCAGTATCACCTGTGAATTTGTAAGACATGCAAATTATCAACTCCCACCCTCAAACCTATCGAGTAAATAACTCTTGAGATGGGGTCAGGCAATTGTGTCCCAACAAGTCCTTCAGGTGATTCTGATACACGCTTAAAAATTTGTAAATGCCAACTCTCTCAGGGTATTATAGTCTTGTTGGAGGTAGGAAAATGAAGAAAGTTTGCTGGAAAGATAAACATTTAAAAAACACACACAACAGGTCTCACCCTGGCCAGCGTGGCTCGGTTGGTTGGGCATTGTCCTGTGCACCAAAAACAGGAAGGTTGTTGGTTCATTCCCCGTCAGGGCATATGCTCAGGTTGCTGGCTGGATCCCGAATAGGGGGCATGGAGGAGGCAGCCTATCAATGTTTCACTCTCACATTCATGTTTCTCTCTCCCCCCTTCCTCTCTCTTTAAAAAAAATCAATAAAAAAAGTGGTCTCAGAGTTTTTAATATGCTAGTCTTGTTTAAGAACCATGACTCCAAACTGCTGTCCTTTTTTCAGTTTAAGACTCATATTACCAGCTGGCCTGTTCTTAGTAACAGTCTGCCAATTTGTTGTGTCACTAGCATTTCTAAAGTGTATTTCACATTGGCTATGTTTTCATCTTCCAGGGAGAGATAATGATGAAACTTGATTAGGGAAAGTATATTTGCATATAGTTTTCTCTCCTCTGTAAAACCTGGGACATTGGTCATCAGAGGCATCATAATCCAATTTATATCTGCTTTCCATCACTACAATACCCAGTGTTACAGGATTAGTGAGAATAGGCTTTACCTGATGCTTGGGCATTCCTTACTCCTACAATGCTTATGCCTGCTTTAGCAATGAAGAAAAGTTAAAGTGTCTTGAATCTCTTAATCTTTAATGACCTTTCATAGCCAAGATAAGTCTTTCAAATAAGAAGTCTAACAAGTATTCGTTTTATTTCTTTTTTAACATTGAATTTATTGGGTTGACATTGGTTAATAAAATTATATAGGTTTCAGGCATACAGTTCTATAATACATCATCTGTATATTGTATTGCGGGTTTACGACCCCAAGTCAAATCTCCTTCCATCACCACTTATCCCCCTTTACTCTCTTCTACCTCCCCTTAACCCCTATTCCTCTGGTAATCACCATACTGTTGTCTGTGTCTATGAGCTTTTTTTTTTTTAAGCCTTTCACCTTTTGCACCCAGCTCCCCAATCCACGCCCCCCCCCCCCACCCGCCTCTGACAGCCTGTTCTCTGTATCTATGAGTGCAAACAAGTATTCTTAACTAGAAATTTCAATTATAATAGCATGGACTTCTTTTTTAGGCTGGTGTAGAACAACCTGTTCAGCCAGTTGGTTTTTTGTGGATTACACAAAATACACAATTGTAACCAAGCAACACACACACACAAAGCCAGAAAACCTGGACCAGCAGATAAAAAAAGACAGCCATTAGCCCAAGCTGAGTACTCTGAATGCAGGCCTCATATATCGTTTTCACTTTCTCTTTTTTCTTTTTCTTACTGATTTTCTACCACCTGCAACATAATGTCTTGAAACAAGAAAATAAAAACACTTGCTCCCAAACATACTGCTTTTTATATAACAGAAAAACAATCTGTGAAAAAAATTTAAATTGTAAGTGCTTAAACACAATTTTTCAAACTGAAGAAAACGCTTATAGGAACTTTCCGTTAAGACACTTACAGTTGGAACTAACAGGGTGATTGTTGGGTAGCTATCTCATACAAGAGGTTTATACTATAACGGTTACATTTTAGCTTTTAGATAATTTGGGGATGAAAAAAATTTCATTTGCAAAAGGGTGTCCTTCAGGTTACAAGAAAATGTTCACAGATTGAAATTCAGATCTAAATGAAGAAAAAAAGAAAGCCAGAAATGTTAAATACATGGGCAAATATTTTAAAAAGTGTTCTTTCTTTTTTTAATGTACTTACAAATATTTGACTGTTTAAAACAAAAATAATATCATAAAATGGTGTTTATAACACATATAGAAGTGAAGATGATGACAATTACCCTAAAATTGAGTGGATGCGTAAATGGGAGTATACTCAAAGCATGTGAGGTTATTAAATTTGTGAGGTGAGAGGTATAAAGTATGTGATAGGCTGACTAATAACCTCCTAGTCATATTTACATTCTAATCCACAAACACTGTGAATATGTTACCCTGCATGGTAAACAAAACTTTGTAAATGTGACTAAGTTAAGGATCTTGAGATGAAGAAATTATTTTAGACCATTTGGGTGGGCCCAACATAATGGCAAAGGTCCTCATAAGAGGGAGGTGGGATGATCAGAAGCAGAGAGACAAAATGTAAGGATGGAAGCAGAAACTTCTTTTTGAAGCTTCTATTCATTGACAATTAGTCTCTACTCATTAAGAAGAATCTCAGAGTGTCATGGGTAAAAGGTACCTCAGCAATATTTCTCTCTCCTTATTTTAAATATAAAAAAAAAACAAAGGCAAAGGTGGTATAAACATGTAGTCAAAGTCATTCAGTTGAGTCAAGAAGAAGAGTTCCTTGGTATCACAAACAGTGCTACCAAGAGATAATGACTACTAGAACTAAAGGGGCATCTGCTTTCCATGTAACCTGACAAAGTAAAATATTGGGTATGATCATTGCTTAGTGTTTATGACAATGGTAACTGCCATCTGGCTGGTAGGACTGGAAAGAATCTATAAATATTTAGCTATTTAGTAAGAGGGAAAGGAAAGTTAAGTTATTTGCCTTTGTGGAAAACAGGAACATTTTACACTGAGATTTTTTATTTTACTCTAAGTTTCCGGTATTGTATTTGCTTAAAGATACAATAAGAGCTGTATCTGTAGGCTGCTCCTTCAATAAAGACAATATTTGCTATTGTCCCAGTATTTTTCTAGCATGTACATGTACATACAAAGAAGTACAAGACATCCTTGGAGAATCAAGAGAGACTTGCCTCAAACAGTTATTTGAGAACAATATGCCCAATTACCTTCTAATTTACAAAGTACAAATGATATGTAATATGGGTGTTCTTAGAAATCAATTTGCCTTTCAAATTCATTCTTCCTCTAAGAAATTAGAGAAAATGCTGTAGTAATTCATTTCCCTGGCCTCTGACTCCTCTAGCTATTCAGCCAGGCCTTCTTTGAGCAAGCATTTAAGCAGCCTTAGCTGTTCACATTCAGGCTGCTTTCTCCCCTGGGGCTAAGGGAAATGTTATACTGTACAGAGCTCTGAATTTCCTTCCTCCTCTGTGCTGTGGTTCATTTTATCCCATCCTGTCCGGTATTCTGTGCACTGTCATTTTACAGAATAAAAGGCTGGAGCAGTAAAGGGAAGCATGGCCTGCCCTCAACAACCTTTCTTCTAGAACCAGAAGTGAGAAAGCAATTTGCTATGGAAGGGTCAGAAATAGGAGTTCCAGGTAGTGGACAGCAGCTAACAAATGATAGCCATGGCATCATGGAGGTGTCGCAGAGAGATGCAGGATACAATCTTTGGTTTCATAATATGTGGCAGACAAGGCTGAAACTGAAGGGTGTGCTGGTCAATATGAGGGAGACGCTTGGATTGTGTAAGGATAGTCAATAGTGTATTTAATGAACTCCCTATTGACGGACAGTTAATTGTTTTGTTTGTTTTCACAATGTTGTAATGAACTGCTGTATACATAGATAGTATAAATATAAATACTTATATACATTGTATTATTCCTTTAGAAAAATTTTCTTGAAAAAACAGTTGGGTCAGAGTGTATATATACTTTATATTTATATCTCTTGCAAATGGTTTTCAAGAAAGGAAACATCAATTTACACCAAAAATGTGTAAGAATAGCCGATTTATGTATGTTAATTATACTTTAATTTTTTAAAGAAAAGGATGCTCTGTTTATTTTTACTTTACCCTCATCAATCCTGGGCATCATTTAAGGCATTTTTAGAGACATTGAAGAGTTATAACCTATTTCTATACATCAAGATAAGAATATATAAAATAAGGGACTACCATCATGTGTAGATATATTTCTCTCTTTGAATAAGATTTTCGGTATTATAAATACAAATTTATTTAGGACCACAGTTTTAAAGATGTTTTCTCAGAGACAACATATAACATTGTGATACTTTTAGAGTTTTAATACAAATAGGTATGGGTTTTCACAACACAATTATTCATGTGATATCTATGTATTTAGCAGATCATTTCTTAAGATCTTTTTTTCTGTGTGTGAAAATGCAAATGTAAAACAAAGGCCCTTGATACTAACCAATTTTAGCTCGTACACTATATTTTTATTATTCACTTCAGCTGATAGTTATTTTGGTAGCCTTGGAGGTATGTGGCTCAGATATTCCTTTAAGAGAGAGCCTGTCACCAGGAGTGAACTTACTTACCTGCTGTGGATCCTTTCAGGATTGTCTCAACTTTAGATCCAAGGCCATGTTCCTCCTGGCAACCTCCAGGTGATGATTGAGCACAGTGGTGGTACAAGGCTCACCACAGCCTGCCCAGTATCCTCTAACAAGAGCCTTTGTGCTGAGTGCTACCTGGGCTGACAGACCTACAGACCTTCTGAGAGCAGAGGATTTTCTGCTATCTATCTATCTATCTATCTATCTATCTATCTATCTATCTATCATCTATCTATCTATCAACTATCTATTATCTATCATCTCTGTATTGAGTTATAATTCTAATTCTGCGTTGGTGTCTGGTAGATCCTATTGACATATTTGTTAATCATTTTCTATAGCAAGGAGCTGTGCTAGATTGAGCTCTTATAAGAATAAATTTATAATTTATCAGAGAGGCTAAGGAAAATTTAAAAATAAGCATTTTATTCATAGCAATATTTTTTTCTGATATATCTCCTTAAGCAAGGGAAACAAAAGAAAAAATAAACAAATAGGACTACATCAAACTAAAGAGTTTTGTCAGAGCAAAGGAAACCATCAACAAAATGAGAAGACAATCCACTGAATGGGAGAACATATTTGCCAGTGATACATATGATAAGGGATTAATATCCAAAATTTATAAAGAAATTTATACAACTCAACACCAAAAAACCTCCAAACAATCCAATTAAAAAATGGGCAAAAGACCCAAATCAACACTTCTCCAAAGAGGACATACAGATGGCTATTAGACATTTGAAAGGATGCTAATTATCAGAGAAATGAAAATTAAAACCATAAAGAAATATCACCTCACACCTGTCAGAACTGCTATAATCAATAAATCAACAAACAACAAGTGTTGGTGAGGATCTGGAGAAAAGGGAACCCTCATGCACTGATGGTGGGAATGCAGATTGGTGCAGGCACTGTGGAAAGAATATTGAGTTACCTCAAAAAAATAAAAAATGAAACTGCCTTATAACCCAGTGATTCCTCTTCTGGGAATTAATCTGAAGAAACCCAAAACAGTAATTTGAAAATCATGTGTGTCCCAATGTTTATTGCACCATTAATTACAATAGCCAAGATTTGAAAGCAGCCCAAGTGTCCATCAGTAGATGAGTGGATAAAAAAGCTGTGGTACATTTACAGAATGGAATACTACTCTACTGTAAAAACAAATAAAATTTTACCATTTGCAACAGCATGGATGGACCTGGAGAACATTATGATAAGTGAAATAAACCAGTCAGAGAAAGACAAATACCATATGATTTCACTCATATGTGGAATTTAAAGAACTGAACTACCAAGCAAAATAGAGACAGATTCATAGCATATAGGCAGACAGCACTGGGGAGTAGGGAGTGGAGGATGAGGGGGTTGGGGGGAGGATTGAGCAAAAATGAAAAAAAAAAAAGAGAGAACTCATGGACATGGACAACAGTGTGATGATAACAGAGGTGGAGGGGGGATGGGTGGAGGTGGAAGAGGGCACAGGGGGATAAAAGGTGATGGAAAAATAATAAAATAATATAAAATTACAAAACAGGATTTCATAAAGAAAAATAATTAAAAATAAGCATTTTATGTTATACAAAGGGAAGAATTATGATGCACAACTATCTCTCAGCCTCTTTCAATTTCTTACATGCACATTCTTCTTACTTTTTCCTGATTCAAGGCATTTGTATGTACTTCTGCACTCCTCTTTTCTCTTTCTCAACTTTTGGGTCTCAGTTTAAATGTTACCTCTTCTTATTGCATTGTGTCATTGGAAAAGAAAACTCAATAAATGTTAAAGTAAAAATAAAATTCATCTAGATATTGCAAAGTGTTTTTTCTCTGTATTATGTTTCAAAGAAAACATATATATATATCTATTATATGTATACTCAAGAATTGAGATAAACTTAAAAATGAACAGAAACAGACAAGAACAGTATAACAGAGAAGAAAAGACAACCAGAAACCATAGCTTTGATTCTGGCTTTAACATTATTTATTTGTGTGATTTACCTAAAACTTTATATGAGGATTTTGACCTTTAAAATCCCTTCTAGATCTAATATTTTAAGATTCATTTATTTTTTGCATTCATTCATTTTTTTAACTCAAACCATGCCCAGTAACTATGTCCTCTTCATGAGTGATGCCAAACAGCATGAGGCCAATAGGGTGTGTTCTTTGTGGAATTTATATCCTAGTGTCTATATTGTCATTAAGAAAAATAAAAATAGATCAACAAATTTTGAAATCTGCTTGTCTGGCATGGCTCAGTAGTTGAGCGTTGACCTATGAACCAGGAGGTCATGGTTAGATTTCTGGTCAGAGCATATGCCTGGGATGCAGGCTCCACCCCCAGTAGAGGGTGTGAATGATTCTCTCTCATCAATGATGTTTCTATCTCACTCCCTCTCTTTTCCTCTCTGAAATCAATAAAAGTATATTTAAGAAACTTAAAAATCAAGTCTGTTGGCTTTTATGAGAATATATCAACTGGATATGAAAGACAAACATTATTAAAACTAGGAAGCTTCACTGTACTTTGTGTTTGCCTGTTTTCTATGAGAAAGGGAGAATGGGGGAGCCCAGCTCAGAGCAGAAAGACTGCTTTAATCCTGCTCAATTTACTATATTCTGCTGCCTCTGCATTCTTAGTCTAAGCTTGTACCTCTGAGACTTTGAAGAGAGTGTTAAACTGTGCCTCAGATATTCATTTTTAAAATGAATTCTAAATAAATAAATGCATTGTGAGTGGATACATTTCTATCTAAAAGGTATAAATTCTACAGCATCTACATCTTCCAATGAAAGGCTTTACACATTTGCCCCAGCAACAAATCAATTTTCTCATAAATTTGTCAAAACATGAGCAATATGAAGGCATACAACTCTAAAATCTGCCACACATCATAATTTCAAGGTAACTGTTCTTTTAGAGAAATGGAAAAACTATTGAACAGCAAAATTTCAGAATGGAAGACTAATTAATATCATTCTGTTGCACTAAATATAATGTTGTTAAGTACCAGACAGCTTAATAGCAGACTTTCAGCACATTTTAAGAGTTGAACTAACTCAATTCTACTAGAGTTTGGACAAAGTTTATAAAAAAGTTGAACTAAGGACAGACCAGCAAGTAGAAATATTCAAATACATGCAAAGTCTCAAATGAAATTGTTAACTGAGATTGAATACAGAAATAAACTTATAATCACAGATTTTACTGCCAGAAGGGCCTTAGAGATTATCTTATTCAATCCTTAGCAAAGCAGGCAAAACATTAAAAACAACACACACTTTTCTATATAAATAAATGATTCTTTCCCACCCCCTATCACCACAACCGGCACTAAGAAAAATCTTATAATTCTTGCTGTATAATTTTGTATGTCAGAAGTAACAAAGATGATTATGGTTCAATGAAAAATATAAAATATAAAATTTAGTTGTTTGCTCTGTGTTTTATTTTACTCTGTTAAGAAAAAGATGAACTGCTTGAATGTGTGGGAAGAAAGAAAAACATATTTCTATATTCAGAGAAAGATGTGCACATAATGCTTTCCGCTCACAAAGGAAACATCATGCAGGCTCATTTAATATTTAGCAAAAAAGAATCATAGTATATCTGAAAAGTGACCACTTTTTAACATTTATTATGCATCTATTCATGATTTGTCCATGTGTGTATTTCAGGTAGTTAAGCTCATACTGTTTCAATTATTCTTAGTACTAACTTGGGATAGTGCAGGGTTGTGGTTACTAGTATATGTAGTGTGACAGCTTATGAAAATGGATTGTAGGCCACACAGCATATCTAATAGGACAGATGATTTAGGCTGAGGTCAGACCACAGAGCCTTGAATCCACACTGTTGGGATAAATGTTATGAGATATCCTTTTAGTTGAGAAGACTGTATATATATATCCTCTATTCTGTTCTGCCCCTACTCTCTGCATGCTAGCTTGGGGTCCGTCCTCTTGGGCTGCCTGTGAAATGTTTATTTATTAAGCCGTGAAGAGAGTGGGCTTGTGATGTTCCTTGACTACAGAGACTATTGTAGCAATAGCTCCTTTTTCTACTGTGGCACAGAGTCCTTGCACACTGGACCTGCAGATAACCTAAATGGCATTCCAATTCACAACCTTTCTTCCTCACTCATCCTCCAAACTATGCCAAACTTGCACTTTCATTGTCTCCTTACTGCAGCCTGCTCCACAGCCACTTTTGACAAATGGGTCATTTTAAGTCTCTCTTTCCCAAAATCTGGTTACCTAATAAATAATCTAGTTACCTGATAAATGTTCTATGAAAAGCAGAAAGAATAAACCACTAAAGAAATTAGACTTTGAAAAGGTCATAGCCATAGTTTCATTTTGATTTGGAAAAAAAAATCAAACAAAATTCTAACTGGTCATAATTATAAAACAGTGTTGTATGGAATATGTCCTCAGCAATTTTCATTATTTTTACTTTAACACTGTGTTAAAAAGATGCATTTTTAATACAGATCGATGGTTTTATTTGAGACGTATTATGGCTTACGCATGTCCTATGCTCCTAGATATTTTTAAGTCAACAGACAAACTTTATTTTGCTTTCTATTATATTTGTACTGTTATTTTCCAGGGAAACTCTCCAAGCTCTATTGTGGCAACCTTCATCCATCTGCAGGAAGAATTGATTGTGCCCATACAAGCACTTAAAACAGCAGTAGGAAGAAGCTGTACACTGAAGTCCATAAGGCGGAATGAATTTAATTCACCCATAGAAGTTAATGCTACTTACAGAATGATATTTTCCAATGGTCTGAGAATACATGGTATATAATGATTACCGGTATTTCAAGAACTTAAGACTTTAAACATCCAACCACTTTTCTTCATAATGAAGCCTAAGTTTCATGCTTAAGCTGAAGCCTAGTATATTATATATAATATATACATGTAGCACAGTAGTTCTTACTTTGATTTTCTCTGGTACAGATATGCTCCTTCAGTGTTTATTTCTATAGGGTCAAATTGGCAACCAACAAATCCACTATTTGCACGATATTCACTCAGGGGGTCTGACTTGTTCTAAAATTTCTCTCTTGGGTTTCTTTGGCATCATTTTGCTATGAAATAGCTTTTGTTTGATTCGAGAAATGGTTTTAGTAACAGAAAGTACTTATTGCAGAGTGGCTGCCTAGGAGAACTGTAGGACTTTCACAGGTGTTGGCTCTGCAGGATAAGAACAAGAATGATACTTTATAGTAATTTTTATGAATATTAATTTCATTCAGCGGTCCTTTGGGGAGCCATTTTTTACTTTATTTTTAAATCCTGGTAAATGGAGAAAAGTTACTCTCAAGAGACAGATAAAAGCATCAGGAAGCCTAACTCTAATTGAGAAACTACTTCAAACCAATATTTTGCATTAAAGTTAATTGTCAGCACTTATCCATGGGAAGAATTATGTTGTCAAGTTAGTTTTAATCATTACAGGTTGAATCTGTAAGACCTGAGGATTTTTTTTCATTTGATGCATCACATACTTTGGGTTTAATGAAAATAACTAATAATTATTATTATTTTAGGCACTCAAAGTGATGGCAACATTTCCAGAGATATTTTAATTCATTTAAGAGGGTGCACCTATTTCTTAAATGGGCCGCAACTGGGAATCCTGAGAGGGATGACTGGTGTAAAGCTGCCCCAAAGCAGGGGAAGAGAGAAGGATTTGTGAGCCCTAAGAAGAGGATGCGAAAGAGTCAGTAGGTCATGAGGTAACATGTTGTAAAATATTTAGCACTAAGGGCTCACTGCTATTAAACATGTAGTAGGTGTTAAGATGTGTGCAGTTTAAAGCTGTGTAGTAATTAACCACATTTGCTGTTTTATACTGCAGAAAGGAATATTAATTAGACAAAATATTATTAGAAATCCTTCAGGACAGGCTGTTTTTCCTCTTTACATACAAATGGAAGTGAGATGTGATTGATCCCTACCTGATACAGTAGAAGTGTTTGGGGTGTGGAGTCATAGTCTTGGTTTTTTTGTCCATCCACTTCTAGATACAAGTTACCGAATTTCTTCAAGTACAATTTCCTCACTGGTGATGTAAAGTTAATATGTATTTTGTTGAGTTGTTGGGGAGCTTGAATTAAATGATAATGTACTGGTATATGAAGCAATTGGCATAGTGACTGGTCTATCATGGGAAACTCAAGAAGAGAGAGCTGCCACATAGCAGTTAACACTTGTGCTAAATATTTTACGTGTTTCCTCATGTAATCCTCATGACTGCATTTGAGGCAGACCATTAGGATAGCCCTTTTACAGGGAGTGAAATGGGGACAGAAGACATGTCATGTGACTTGTCTCCCAGCTATTAAAGAGTTGAACCTGGACAGTGTGACAACCCAGCCGTGGGCAAACTACGGCCCGCGGGCCAAATCCGGCCCATTTGAAATGAATAAAACTAAAAAAAAAAAAAGACCGTACCCTTTTATGTAATGATGTTTACTTTGAATTTATATTAGTTCACACAAACACTCCATCCATGCTTTTGTTCCGGCCCTCCGGTCCAGTTTTAGAACCCATTGTGGCCCTCGAGTCAAAAAGTTTGCCCACCCCTGGACCACTTGACACTACTGCCTCCAATTTTAAAATTGAGCCTGGCTGGTGTGCTCAGTGGATTGAGCATTGTCCCATGCACCAACAGGTCACCTGTTTGATTCCTGGTCAGGGCACATGTCTGAGTTGTGGGTTCAATCCCCAGTAGGGGGCGTTCAGGAGGTAGCCCAATGATGTTTCGCTCCCTCTCCCTCTCTATCTAAAAATCCATAGAAACATATTTTTTTAAAAAAGAGTCAAAAGGTCAAAACTATTCTCTTGCGAAAGAAATGTTACCTGTGGGAAGTGGCATTGTTTTTTTAATCTCACATTGCACTCCATTTCCTGATCATTTCATGATGTTTTTACATTTTTACCACTAATTTTTTAATTATTTATAGAATATTTATAAAATATTTGAAAGGTGTAAAGAAAATATAGTCAAACACCATTGTATGTCATTGTATCCTCCATTCAACTTAAATGAAATAAAATTGCTATTCTTTTGAGGCAGTGAGGGCTTATCTGGCTGAGGTTTTAGAAATCTGTTAGGTTCATTGGGTAGAGAAGGTAGATTGTTGAGCAGAAGACAGCTTAGAGAGCTTTTGGCTGTGAGCAGAAGAAATAACTTTTGCATTTTATGCTTTTTTCTTACTTTTCTTTATTGTTTGCTGCTACGTTTTATCCCTAAACAAAAGGTTGTTCAGTTTTGTATATTTTAGAATATTTTATAAATGGAATCATACTGTGTTAATCTTCTGCCACTTAATATTATCTTTTTAGTGGAGGCCCAGTGCACAAAATTCGTGCATGGGTAGGGTCCCTAGGCCTAGCCAGCTATCAGGGCCAATTGGGGCCTTCTTTCCCTGGCTGCAGGCTGCCAGATGGGGCCTTCCTTCATTCTGCACCTCCCCCTAGTGGTAGCACACGGCATAGTGAGCGTTCAAACTCCTGAGGGAACAATTTGCATATTAGCCTTTTATTATATAGGAAGGTTTATTCATGTTGTTATATGTAGCCATAATTTATTCAATTAATTGCAGTAGTGTTTTATTGTATGAATATACCACACCTTGCAATTACTGGTCTGCATTTTTCTTCCTTGCTAGACTGAAACCTTTTTAAAGGTAGATAAAAACTCTTATTTACCTTTGTTGAATTCACATTGACTTGGCCATAATCATTGGTATGAAGAGAGTAAATGTTTGTCTAATAGTAACTTGGTAAAAGGGCAATAAAAAATATCAAACAAACTTTCTTTTTTGTGAGCCTAAAGTGTAATTTAGACATTCATACTTCTAGTCTAATTACAGGGAAATCCTCAAAGCAAAAATTCTGGAGACATATCTTCTGAACATAAAATGCATTTGTATTTTCTGGGCTTAAAGTCTTAATTAATTCTTGGCCTACAGTCTCTGATAGGCATAGATTTAGGTATTTTGTTTTTTTTTTTTTTTCATTTGAATGGGTATGTTCTTATATAGCAAATTTGAAAAAGAAGGTGCAGGTTAGTCTTAAACTGTTTGTACTCTGTTTTCTCAAGATTAGCTAACATGATGTTGCATAATCTAAGCAATTAAATGCCCTAGCAACATGGCAATTAGTTACTCTACAGAGCAGGTGATTTTTCAGGTTTGTTCTTTGCATAAAGGAAAAAAACAAAAAACAAAAAACCTCTCAGGTGTATTTTTTGCTTGTTTGTTTTGGATCCACTCCCTTATTCTTGGAAGAGGAATGGAAATATGATAGGGTTGATTTTAGGGCTTTATGTTTTTCAAAAACACTCTGAAAATCAACACCTTGATTTAATATATTTGTTATACTACTCTCTCCCCAGTAAGTACCACATTTCCAATATATTTCATTTATTACAATAAAATAAGAAACTATGTTTCACAACCCCCTTTCCTCTGAGCAACCCCTATAGCTTCTTTTTAGTTAGACCCCACTGAGTTAAAATTTAAGATTGAAAATAATGCTTCCAAATTTGTGAGCTGTGGATGCTTGGGAAGCTGAAACGTTAGTGCCAGAGTTGTAGAAAACTGAAGACTATATATATATTCAAATGTAGGTAGGTGCAATTGTATTTAATAAAATAAAAATAAATTTTAAAGTTCTACTAAATGTATTAAAGTCATTTCTCATTTATTCTTTTTATTAAACTTTGTTTTATTTGTGTTAAGTATGTGTGTACTGTGTGCACATAGTTTTATTTTTTTTCTTTTTTTTTTATTGCTTAAAGTATTACAAAGGGTATTACATATGTATCCATTTTATCCCCCCGCCCTAGACAGTCCCCTAGTCTCCCCTCTCCCCCAGTGTCTTATGTCCATTGGTTATGCTTATATGCATGCATACAAGTCCTTTAGTTGATCTCTTACCCCCCTATTTCCTGCCCCCCAACCCTCCCCGGCCTTCCCGCTGCAGTTTGACAATCTGTTTGAGGCAGCTCTGCCTCTGTATCTATTATTGTTCAAAAGTTTATAATGGTCTCTATTGTCCATGAATGAGTGAGGTCATGTGGTATTTTACCTTTATTGACTGGCTTATTTCACTTAGCATAATGCTCTCCAGTTCCATCCATGACGTTGCCAATGGTAAGAGTTCCTTCCTTTTTAGAGCAGCATAGTATTCCATCGTGTAGATGTACCACAGTTTTCTAATCCATTCATCTACTGATGGGCACTTAGGCTGTTTCCAGATCTTAGCTATGGTGAATTGTGCTGCTATGAACATAGGGGTGCATATATCCTTTCTGATTGGTGTTTCTGGTTTCTTGGGATATATTCCTAGAAGTGGGATCACAGGGTCAAATGGGAGTTCCATTTTCAGTTTTTTAAGGAAACTCCATACTGTCTTCCATAGTGGCTGCACCAGTCTGCATTCCCACCAGCAGTGCACAAGTGTTCCTTTTTCTCCACATCCTCTCCAGCACTTGTCGTTTGTTGATTTGTTGATGATAGCCAGTCTGACAGGTGTGAGATGGTACCTCATTGCTGTTTTGATTTGCATCTCTCGGATGATTAGTGACTTTGAGCATGTTTTCATATGTCTCTTGGCTTTCTGGATGTCCTCTTTTGAAAGGTGTCTATTTAGGTCCTTTGCCCATTTTTTGATTGGATTGTTTATCTTTCTTTTGTTAAGTTGTATGAGTTCCCTATAAATTTTGGAGATTAGGCCCTTATCAGATATGTCATTGGCAAATATGTTTTCCCACACAGTGGGTTTTCTCATTGTTTTGTTGATGGTTTCTTTTGTTGTGCAGAAGCTTTTTATTTTGATGTAGTCCCATTTGTTCATTTTTTCTTTAGTTTCAAGTGCCCTAGGAGCTGTATCAGTGAAGAAATTGCTTCGGCATATGTCTGAGATTTTGTTGCCTTTGGATTCTTCTAGAATTTTTATGGTTTCCCGTCGTACATTTAAGTCCTTTATCCATTTTGAGTTTATTTTTGTGTATGGTGTAAGTTGGTGGTCTAGTTTCATTTTCTTGCATATATCTGTCCAATTTTCCCAACACCATTTATTGAAGAGACTATCTTGGCTCCATTGTATGTTCTTGCCTCCTTTGTCAAATATTAATTGAGCATATTGGTTCGGGCCGATTTCTGGGCTCTCTATTCTATTCCATTGATCTATATGCCTATTCTTGTGCCAGTACCAGGCAGTTTTGAGAACAGTGGCTTTGTAATACAACTTGATATCTGGTATTGAGATCCCACCTACTTTGTTCTTTTTCAGGATTGCTGCAGCTATTCGGGGTCTTTTTTTATTCCAGATGAATTTTTGGAGAGTTCGTTCTAGATCTCTGAAGTATGCCGTTGGTATTTTAATGGGAAGTGCGTTGAATTTATAGATTGCTTTGGGTAGTATGGACATTTTAATGATGTTGATTCTACCAATCCATGAACACGGTATGTTCTTCCATCTGTTTATGTCTTCCTCTATATCTTTTTTCAACGTCCTGTAGTTTTCTGAGTAGAGGTCTTTTACCTCTTTAGTTAAGTTTATTCCTAGGTAGCTTAATTTTTTTGGTGCAATGGTAAACGGGATTGTTTTTATAATCTCTCTTTCTGAAAGTTCACTATTGGTGTATAGAAATGCCTCAGATTTCTTGGGGTTAATTTTGTATCCTGCTACATTGCCAAATTCATGTATTAAGTCTAGTAGCTTTTTGATGGAATCTCTAGGGTTTTGTATGTATAATATCATGTCGTCTGCAAATAAGGACAGTTTTACTTCCTCTTTTCCAATTTGGATGCCTTTTATTTCTTCTTCTTGCCGAATTGCAATGGCTAACACTTCCAGTATTATGTTGAACAGGAGTGGTGAGAGGGGGCATCCCTGTCTTGTTCCTGTTCTTAGGGGAAATGGTGTTAGTTTTTGTCCATTGAGTATGATGTTGGCTGTGGGCCTGTCATATATGGCTTTTATTATGTTGAGGTATGACCCTTCTACTCCCACCTTGGTGAGGGTTTTTATCAAAAATGGGTGTTGAATTTTGTCAAATGCTTTTTCTGCATCAACTGATAAGACCATGTGGTTTTTTTCTTTCAATTTGTTTATGTGATGTATCACGTTTATTGATTTGCGGATATTGTACCATCCTTGCATCCCTGGGATAAATCCTACTTGGTCGTGGTGTATGATCTTTCTGATGTACTGCTGGATCCGATTTGCTAAGATTTTGTTGAGGATTTTGGCATCTATGTTCATGAGGGATATTGGCCTGTAATTCTCTTTCATTGTGTTGTCTTTACCTGGTTTTGGTATCAGGGTGATGCTGGCTTCATAGAATGAGCTTGGAAGTGTTCCTTCCTCTTGAATTTTTTGTAGTAGTCTGAGGAGGATAGGTTTTAGTTCTTCCTTGAATGTTTGGTAAAACTCCCCTGTGAAGCCGTCTGGTCCTGGGCTTTTGTTTGATGGAAGCTTTTTGATGACTGCTTCAATTTCTTCCATAGTTATTGGCCTGTTGAGATTTTTAGATTCTTCCTGATTGAGTTTTGGAATGTTGTATTTTTCTAGGAATTTGTCCATTTCCTCCATGTTGTCTAGTTTGTTGGAGTAGAGCTGTCCATAGTATTTTTTAACAATCATTTGTATTTCTGTGGGGTCTGTTGTTATTTCGCCTCTATCGTTTCTGATTTTATTTATTTGGGTCCTCTCTCTCTGCTTCTTGGTGAGTCTGGCTAGAGGTTTGTCAATCTTGTTTATCCTTTCAAAGAACCAGCTCTTGGTTTCATTGATTTTCTGTATTGTTTTTTTGGTCTCTATGTCATTTATTTCTGCTCTAATCTTTATTATCTCCTTCCTTCTGCTCACTCTGGGGTTTTCTTGTTGCTCTCTTTCTAATTCTTTGAGTTGTAGAGTTAGATGATTTACTACCATTTTTTCTTGTTTTTTGAGATAGGCCTGTAGAGCTATAAACTTCCCTCTCAGGACTGCTTTCATTGTGTCCCATAGGTTTTGGATTGTTGTGTTTTCATTGTCATTAGTTTCCAGGATGTTTTTAATTTCTTCTTTGATCTCATTGGTAACCCAATCAATATTTAATAACATGCTATTCAGCTTCCAGGTGTTTGAGTATTTTGGGTTGTTTTTATTGTAGTTTATTTCTAGTATTATGCCATCGTGGTCTGCGAAGATGCTTTTTATGATTTCAATCTTCTTGAATTTGGGGATACTTTGCTTGTGACCCAATATGTGGTCTATTTTTGAATATGTCCCATGAGCACCTGAGAAGAACGTATATTCCCTGGCTTTGGGGTGAAGTGTTCTGAAGATGTCTATTAAGTCCATCTGATCTAGTGAGTCATTTAGGATTGCTGTATCTTTGCTGATTGTTTGTCTATAGGACTTATCCAGTGCTGTCAATGGTGTATTAAAGTCCCCTACTATGATTGTATTGTTGTCGATCTCTCCTTTGATATCTTCCAGGAGTTTTTTTATGAATTTGGGTGCTCCTACATTGGGTGCATATATGTTTACCAGGGTTATATCTTCTTGTTGTATTGATCCCTTTAGTATTATGAAGTGGCCTTCCTTATCTCTTGTTAAGGCCTTCACTTTGAGGTCTATTTTGTCCGATATAAGTATTGCTACCCCAGCTTTCTTTTCCTTTCCATTTGCCTGAAAGATATTTTTTCCATCCTTTCACTTTCAGTCTGTGTGAGTCCCTTCTAATGAGGTGGGTTTCTTGTAGACAGCAGATGTATGGGTCATGTTTTTTTATCCATTCAGCCACTCGATGTCTTTTGGTTGGAGCATTTAGTCCGTTTACGTTTAAAGTTATTATTGAAAGGTACTTGTTTGTAGCCATTTCTTTTTGTGTGTGTGTGTGGCTGTTTTCTTTCTGAGCTTTTTATTTCTTCTTTTTATACCAGTCCCTTTAGCATTCCTTGCATTGCTGGCTTGGTGGTGACAAACTCCCTTAGCCTTTTTTTGTCTGCGAAGCTTCTTATTTCCCCTTCAAGTTTGAATGATAGCCTTGCTGGATAGAGTATTCTTGGATTCAGTCCTTTGCTTTGCATCACTTTGTAAATTTCAGTCCATTCTTTTCTGGCCTGATGTGTTTCTGTTGAGAAATCATTTGACAGTCTAATGGGAGATCCCTTGTATGTAACTTTCCGTCTCTCTCTTGCAGCCTGTAAGATTCTCTCTTTGTCCTGAACATTTGCCATGGTGATTATGATGTGTCTTGGTGTGGGTCTTTTCGGGTTCACCTTGTTTGGGACTCTCTGGGCTTGTGTGACTTTTTTCTTCCCCACCTCAGGAAAGTTTTCTGATATTATTTCTTCAAGTAGGTTTTCTAATCCTTGTTCATCCTTCTGTTGTTCTGGTACTCCTATTATTCGTATGTTGTTTCGTTTCATGTTGTCCCAAAGCTCCCTTAGGCTCTCCTCCTGTCTTTTAATTTTTTTCTCCAATTGCAGTACATTTTGGGTGTGTTTTGCTTCCTTGTCTTCTAATTCACTTATTCGGTCCTCCGCTTCTCCTAGTCTACTGTTGATACTTTCAATGGAGTTTTTCATTGCAGCTATATCACTCTTCATTTCTTCTTGGGTCTTACTTAAGTTGTTGATTTTTTCATCTGTTTCTTCTAGCTTCTTCCATATGTTATCGATTTTTTCATCTGTTTCTTCTAGCTTCTTCCATATGTTATCGATTTTTTCATCTGTTTCTTCTTGCTTCTTGAAGAGGTTGTCGATTTTTTCCTCCATCCGGTTTATGCACTCTAGGACCCTTATTCTGAATTCTTTATCTGTCATGTTGCATGCCTCTGTATTAATTAGCTGCTTTTCTGGAGAGTCCTCCTTCTCTTTCCTTTGGGGGTTTCTTTGTCTACCCATGTTTGATCTCACTGACATATCTAGATGTTGAGTCGTTCAGTGGTTGCTCCCTGGGTGGCAGTGACTCCTTGGTCTGTGGTTGCTCTTCGGGCGGTTGCGGTAGCTGGTGCTCTTCAGTTGGCAGCAGCTCCTCTGGTGGGTGCTGTTCACAGCTGTGGTGGCTCTTCTGGCTGGTGGGGCGAGGTTTCATGTACAGCTGCTGTTCCTCAGCAGAGGATGTGGTGCTCAGGAGGTTGCTGTTGCTTGGATCTGCTGCATTGATTTAAAGGCACAAAATACAACACAACAAGGCACCACGTACCAGGCACTATACACAAATATATTCACGATATTAATAACTCCAAATAAAGGTGACCACCTGAATTAAGAGAATTAGGGGATAAGGAAGAAGGAAGAGAAAAAGATAAAAGAAAAAAAAGAAAAGAAAAGTAGGGACCAAAAAAAGGAGTGCAAAAATGAAATCGGGAAAAAGGAGGGGTGAAAATAAAAGCGAGAAAAGAAAAGAAAAAAAAAAGAGTGAAAAGAGAGAATGAAGTGGAAGAGGGGAAGAGACTTTTAATATGAGGAGAATACTCCTATAGAACAGCCATTAATCCCAACAAATTCCAGCAACAGCTCCCTGGATATGAATGCAAACTAGAAACAACCAATAATATAATAATGAAAATAGAATGGTGAACACTAATCCCAAAATAAAATAAAGAGAAAATAAAATGGCACTTTAAAAAATGGTAAAATGGTAGCAGTAATAATACTGGTTAAAAAATAAGAAGGTAGTAATTAAAAGGGTAAAATCAGGTGATGGAAAAAGAAAAAAAAAAAAGAACAGGAAAAAAAATTGATTTCTTAGTTAAAAAGTGAAAAAAGAAAAAAAAAATGCAGTAGTGAAGGTCCTTCGGTTCTTCTATTCTTCAGTGTGGCTCGCCTTAGACCTTCCAGGTATTCAGGAGAGTGTTGAGTTTCCCTGCGATATACTGTTCCTCTGTGTTGTGAACCACAGTCCTTATTTTAAAGCAGGTCGCATTTATTTCCCAGACTGCCTTATTTTGTGTTTAGCAAAGAGTCAGTTTGTGGGTCAGCCTTTGGGTGGCAGTGTTCTGGGGTTGGCCTCTGAGGCTATAGGGCCTCTCTGTCCAGTGCAAGTTCACTGCCCAGAGCTGACTGCGTAATAGTTAGTTACCGGCGCTATGTTGTTGCTGGGATTGAAAATCCCTCTATAGGCCAGACCCTGTTAACTCCCAGGGACTGATAAGGTTATCTTAATCCTTGATCTCGTACAGGGTGGAAACTGGGTGTGGCTGTGCTTCTTGCCTGGGGGCCGGGGGGAGGAGCCTCACTCTCTGGAGAGAGTGGCTGCCCCAGTCTTGGGCTCAGGGGTGTCTCAGCACTCAATTCGCTGCCACCTCTCCCGGCTCCCCCTCTCTCCCCAGTCTCTCCCCAGATTCCACTCCTCCGCACACTCTCCCTCTCTTCAGCACAGGTGAGTGTCTGTATCTGAAATGTCCCATGAACAGGATTCAGTGAAAACAGACAAACAAACGCCGGCTGCGGAAACGGCCGCGGAAACGGGGAAGGCTTGGTTTCTGTAAGCTTCTTCTCTTACCGGGACTGTATGGTCAGGTCAGCTCTTCAGGCTGTCCCCTTTAGGCTCAGTCCTCCGTGATCACAGAACCCAGCTCTCAATTTCCCTGGCAGCGCCAGGAATCCCGCGGTTCTCCTTTCCCCCCGTCAGGGGCTTGTGCACATAGTTTTAAAAACTCAATTGGCTTATACTGGAAATAAGAAAACTTCTTTTTCAGCTTTGTATTCCTCTAGTTTTGCCTTTTCATAGGCAATTACTATAGTTTTTAGTTATTTATTCTGGTATTCATCTTGCAATTTCTAAATAATGTGCATATGCTACTATTACTTGATTTTTCAGTTTTAGACATTACTTACTGATTTCTAAGTAAGGATGTCATAAAATGATGTCTAGTCATCACTGGCCAGAAAGAAGCAAAAACTTCTGGTGGGACCTTTTCTTTTTGTGTCTTTATAATACAATAACTATAATATATTATTTAAGTCATGAGAGAAGAGAACATGTTTATCAATTTAGCATCACAGGACTTAGAGTTAGTTTTTAAAACTTTTAAAGCAAACATTTTCCCCTATAATTTGTACTGTTCCTTTGTATACTTACTGAAGCTCTTGATTACTTCCTATGTTTTCTGAATTCCACATTCCCCAGAGAAGATTAAAGGGCACAAATGGCTCTTCATTGTCAAAATATTACACTTTCCATAAATATAAGTAAAAGGAGGAAGTAAAGTGAAACTACATATTTTTAGGTCGTTGATTAATTTTCTCAAGAATGTATTTTCCCTTTGGTCTCTTTCATGTGGGAATATGTGATTTTGTCCACCCCATTCTCCCTCTCCTCTCTCAGTCAGGTCTCATTTAAATTACTGTAGGCATTTAATTTAAAAGACCTTAATGGTAATCTTATTCAATCTTTTAAAAAAATGCATACAAATTGAGATTTCACAACCTCCCTGAATAAAATTTTAGAACTAGAATTTGAATTTAATTACGTATATTTGTTAGTTTAATATTAATCTGGATTAGACTGCCTTTCATTCGTAAACATTCAAAGACCCTACATGAACATAGTTGTACTTATATTTTCACTAGAGGCCCAGTGCACGACATTCGTGCACTGGGGCGGGGGTCCCTAAGCCCAGCCTGTGCCCTCTCACAGTCTGGGACCCCTCGGGAGATGTCCGAGAGGCTGACTTAGGCCTGCTCCCCGCAGCTGCGCTTGCCAGGCCTGAGCCTGGCTTCTGGCTGAGCACTACTCCCACTGTGGGAATGCACTGACCACCAGGGGGCAGCTCCTGCATTGAGCGTCTGCCCCCTGGTGGTCAGTATGCATCATAGTGGCCTGTCGTTCAGCCATTTGGTTGATTTGCATATTAGCCTATTATTATATAGGATAAGTTGATAGAGTAAATACACATAGGTAAGAAGATGCTTTTCAATAACTACCTAAATAGCATCCCCACAACCACCATTGCCCCACATAGCTCTGTTCCATTGGTTGAATTATTTACCCTGTTAGGAAAGACCAGAGAGTTTCCAAAGCAGGACACTTGGTTTTAAGTAAAATTCTTAGCCTCAGACTTACTTTAATAGCACGGTGACCACACCAAAATGCTTTACTCTGAAAACATTATTGAAGAATAAATAAGAAAGCTCAAAACACATTTAATTTGGAAAAAATCCTAATGTTACATAAAAGTACAAGAATGACAACAGCACAAAGAACACCCACATGCTATTTACTCAGATTCGCCTATTATTAACATTTTATCCCATTTGCTTTTATCACTTACTTTCTCTTTCTATATAATCTGTATAATATTTTTGAACCATTTGATATTAAGATGCATACATTGTGGCCTTTTAATCTTAAATTCTTAAGAGAATATTTCCTAAGAATAAGGCCTTTTATATCCCAAGTGTAGTTTTCACAGTTTGCAGCAATGGAGGCTCTTATTTATCCCCCATGCTGTTCTCAAATGTACAGTGTATTTATTGCCACCAGTAAATTTATCACTGATATATTACTTTTACCAAACCTACCATATGTTTTCCAATACTGTCAATTAGCTCGTTATGACCTCTTAGCACTTCCCCTTCCCTTCCTTTCAATCTAGGATCCAATATAGGAACAGGAGTTGTATTTAATTATATCTCTTCACTCTTCTTTAATCTGTAAATTTTTTCAGTTTCCTCTGGTTTTCATGACAGTGACATTTAAAAAATACAGTCTTTTAAAACAATTCATATAATGTTTCTCAGTTTGGCTTTGCTGTTTCTTTTTGCTATATTTAGGTTATGCATTCTAGGACAGAATAGTTCATAGATGATGTGTCATTTTCAGAGTATCCCATTTGGAGGTGTACCTTGGCCAACTGACCATCATTAGTAATGACAATTTTGATCACCCAGTCAGGGTGTTGTCCAATTTCTCTATGTATAGTTGCTATTTTCCCCCATTGTAATTTAATAAGCCATCTGTGGAATACACTAAGACCATGCATATACCTTGTTTGTTCTTCAGCAAAAATTTCCTTCAGATTTATTACATACAGGCTTACATATTTACACATTACACTGAGGGTATTCAGTGAAATTCTGTATTCATAAATTACTTGGGTTAATTCAATTTTTCTCCCCATCCCCCTCCATTATAGTTATAGTATTCATCTGAAACACATTAAGCATAAAAATTCTATAGTCACTTTAAGTTGCAAATATGGTCTTAATTCAATAATTGTAATAATTCATACTTCCAACCTTATTCAATGGTAAAACTTTTTATATTTTTCCTAATCTGCACTCTCTTGTAGATGGCACCCTCCTTTAGGAGAAGAGAGAACAGACATCTTTATTTCTCAGTTGTGCCATTCCTACTTTCTAGCTGTAATTACAGACCCTTCAGGAGATAAAGAGGGTGTTGAAGAAACAGAAGCAAGACGACAAGGAAAAAGCCTAGTTTACCAGTACTGTTGTAATATGGATGTGCCCTCCTTGGGTTTGGTTGTGCTTAAAACTGACTCTGTCTGGGTCAGATGAATGTGTGTGTTGCAGAGACCCTCCACCAATTGCTGATGCCCTTTTATTTGCAGTTACTTTTATAAAGTCAAACATGCTCTTCTAGGCTGTCATTTTCTTAACCTCAGAGGAATTTTTCAATGGTGGCGATTAGATTTTACCTCTATACTCTTAATTGTGGCTTTCAAAGTGTCCAGTAGGTCTATCTATCTATCTATCTATCTATCTATCTATCTATCTATCATCTATCTATCATCTATCTAGTCTGTCTATCATCTATCTATTGCAAGAAACCAGCTTATGCTATTCTGAGGACTCGCAAGACAAGTTTGAAATCCATAGGGCAGGCCATCAAGAAGGGCAAGCTAGAAATTCTTGCTGAAGTATACAAGTGGAATTTCTTCTTCCTTAGAGAAAACTCCATTTGCTCTTCAGGCCTTCCAACCAATTAGATGAAGCCTATTCAAATTATCAAGGACAATCTCTTTTATTTAAAAGTCAGTTGATGGAAGGTGTTAATCACATGTACAAACTGCTTTCACAGCAACACCAGGATTAATTTTTTGATGTGGGAAGCCATCCATTGTCAATACTATCATGAGAATGCATCAAGCAACTTGGAAGGTTGATGGACCTTGGACAATTAGCAGGGCTAATACCATGCACCAATTGTTCTGTTGAGATAGTGGTGGCTCGAAGCAATTTCCTGACCTGATAGCCTCAAAGTAAATTTTTACTGACCTTTGAGACTGTCTGTCTGCTACCTGTTTACTGAGGGCAAGATGTCTATCTAAAAGTGAATAAAAAGCAGACAGGCCAGAAGTCGGTGTGCCTCTCCAAGAGAGAGGTTTCCACCTGCCTTCTAAATTCATATTTCTTGTCTAGTGTTTTCTTTTGTGCACAGCCCCTTCTTCAGATCCTGAACCCCTGCTGCCAAAGGTTGCGACAATTTTTGAATGACAGAGGACTATAGCCTGGACAGATTAACATATTTGCTATATACCAGTCATAAGTAGGTATTCCACAACATGCCTACTATACCAGCTACATAAGAAAGTGAAAGTGCATTAGAAGAAAGAATGTTGAGTCTGGTCTTGGACATGTAGTATTTACAGTGTCCTTAAGTGACTGACATATTATCTTAGTGGTTTTGTACAAAAGGCTTGTTCCAGAGGATTTCAGAGGCTGCTTTCAGTTATAAATTAATTTCCATTATCATGCACAAAGGTAGTAGAGATGACTAACAATTGTCATTGCAAAGAGAATAACCATGCAGAATTGAAAATTTTCCCTCTCTACTGCCTGTCTCAAATGTAGCCACTTTATCAGCACACTACGTAGCCACATTCTCAGCACACCAGAGCCCATAGACTAGTGTAGATGCTGCAGATACAAAGTGGAATGTGATTCAGTCCTGGGCACAGAGAAACATGACTATAATGTAATGATAATAAGTAAATCAATAATTTCAGTCCAAAATGATAATGCTATGATAGAGATGTGTAGAGCACTGAGCAGTGGCGTCGGAATTAGGATTTAGGAAAGTCTTCCTGGGGGATCTATATTTGGAACTGAAATTGAAGGTTAGAATTTAGATAAACTAAGAAGGTGGCTGCTGGGAAGTGGCAGTGGTGGGAGAGGGAGTTAAAGCAACTGTGATAAAGCTCTGCCATAGGCTGGTAAGGTGAACAGAAAAATGTGATGGGCTATTCCTTTTTTTTGGTTTTGTTTTGTTAATCCTCACCTGACGATATTTTCCCATTCATTTTTAGAGAGAGTGGGAGGGAGAGAGAGAGAGAGACAGAGGAACATCGATGGGAGAGAGACACATTGGTTGCCTTCGTACACGCCACGACCAGGGCCAGGGATTGAGCCTGCAACCGAGGTACAGAGAGCCGGTTGCTCTTGACCTGAATCAAACTGGGACCTTTTAGCCAGCAGGCCGATGCTCTTTCCACTGAGCCAAACCGCTAGGCCTATCTAATTTCTTGAAAAGTGCCTTGGGTTTGCAGGGAAAAAAGTTAATGCATGTGGGGAGAGTGCAGGAAGTCATGTGTCTTGATCAAAGCCTGAAAGAGAAGAAATTTCTAGATGTGTGATGGAGGGGAGGGCCATTGGGGATAGGCATAAAGGAGAATGGAGCATTCCAGGCAGAAAGTGGAACATAGCAGGTTTGGGGTGAGGACGGGGATAGATAATTAGTTTACTTTTGAGTATGTTGTGTCAGTGTGTCTATCTAAACATTAATAGATTTAGAAATAGCCTGATTAGATATAGACTAGGGCAAAATTCATAGCTCACGTATTACTTGGCTATTAGTTTAAAGTAATTATATTATACAGAAAAATTCTAAAGTAATAGATGATTTGACCCTAGATTTATTCCTTTGGTCTCAAATAAAAATTTATTAAGATCTCTTTGTTAACATTGACAAAATTCTGTTGTCCCCTATTGTTTTGGTTCCTTCCTCTTTGAGAGTTTTCTGGTTGTATTAATGTCCCCTTTGGTAACAATCATGTTCCATTTTTTCAGCATACATAGCTTTTCAAATTGTTACCTGACCCGAGCAGTTTCAATAATTCTCATTTATTCTTCCCATTTTAAACAATGATTAGAAGCAGAGCTTTTACATTCTGCTACACCCATGCATTATGAAATCTGCCTTTGAGAATGACATTTGTTTACTTATATAAATCTTAAATTATCCAAGGGCCCTTTGAATAAGAACTTTATTTGCCCAGAACATATTACCATGTTGTTTGTTTTCATTGACAGAGCTGTGAAAAACATCGACCAGCACAATTTCAGAGCATGGAGATAAAATAAATTAGAGATTCTGTGTGGTTGAAAGGCTACATTGTATTCTCCCCCTCCCCCCCCCCCTCTCTCTCTCTTACCCAGTGAAGTAATGAAGCGCTCCACAGAAATGCTAGTACATGGGTTTCTCCTTAGTTTGTGCCTAGGCACTTGCTGTCCTATATGTTGAAATAATGTATGTGAATGCCCTTAGTGTAATGTACTGTATTAATGTGAAACTATACTTCTTTGCATTGTATTAAAAAATATTTCAGGACTTGAACATAATCAAGCTGGATTGGTTGGTTGGAAGCCTCTTTCGCAATATAAATGTATTTATCCAAATTTAGCATTAACAAAACTTTTACTATAACTTTTTTTTTCTTTATTTTTCCCCTCCTTGCCTCCTTCTGCCTATCCCTTTCTTCCTTTCCTCCTACCCCCTGCTTCTCTTCCTTCCTTCCTTTCTTCCTTCCTATTTTATTAGATCAATGACAACATCTCTCCCCTTCCTTTTACAATGCCTATTATTATTTTATTTTAAGAATATACTTTATACAAATAACCAGTTCATATGGAAATAGTCTATAGACTTCAGAGGATCAAAAGCTTTTAAAAAATCATCCAACACACAATTTTGAACTATTGGGGTGTTACTCTCACTGAAACAGGGAATTAACAGACCACGGCAAAATGCACACAATATAAAAATAAGTAGCACTCTCTTTTCTAGTACTTTCCAGGAAAGTTCATATGGCTTTTAGAGTAGGAGCAAAGAATCCTTGACCCTGTGTGCCACAGTTGGTGGACACTGGCCTGGAGTCCCAGGTACAATGTCTATTTAACTTTTGTATTTAAAGTTGTAAAGATAAAAAATAATACTAAAATTAATTAATCACTCTTGAGTACTTATTATGTATCGGCATGCTTCCATGTCTTTTACATGTATTAACATTTAAACTTCACAATAGTTATTTGAGATAAATACTATTACCACTCCCATTTTACAGGTGAGGAAATTGAGTCTAAAGAAGGCCAATCATTGCCCATGGCCACATGGGGATTAAGAAGCAGAAGATTTAAACCTGTATTCTTAATCATAAACTCACTGTTCCACCTAATAAAACCTAGTGGGAAAAGTGACAGGCACTAAAATAAATAAAAAATAAGATAGAATGGAGAAAGTGCCATGAGAGATATTAGTACAAAGTGCTACTGGAGCTCTGAGGAGGAAAAAGCTGTGGGGATGTTGGGAGTCTTCATGGAACTTGACCAATCAGAGCATTTTTTGAGAGAAAGGTAGATAGTTTAGCAGGAGGGAATGGTTTGAATTATTTCATTTGTATGTGTCATTGAGAACATAAAGTGGAACAGTCAGTCCAAGACATGGGGAGTCCCAGCCATGTCCTGTGAGGCTTTAAATACAGATAGAGATGTTGGTATTAAACAGGTCAGGTGGAAGGAAAACATCTAAAGGTTTTGAGTAGGATAGTGACACAATCAATGTAGTGATTTGTAAAAAATTATGTATTAACATTCTGTAGACTGGAGTAGCCTGGAAAATTTCAGATTCTGGGAGATTAGTTAAAAGTTTGGTAAGAGAGATTAAAGGCTTCACTTCAAGTATTGGTTTGGAAATGGAAAGAGGAGAAATATAGGATGGATAAGAGGTCCTATAGATGCATACTAGGACTTGGTAACTGTCTGAAGGAATTGTTAGTGAGGCCTCCAGGGTTTCTAAGAGGACACTATAGCTTTGGGAGAATGATGATTGCATTCTCTTGCATAGGAAGCAGCAGAGAGAGCATGTCTGGGGCGGGGGGAGGGGAGACAGAGTGGAGAGGTGTTCATGCTTCCATCTGGAAGTAGCTAAGATGTTCCACTGTTCATAGGAAATAAATGTGTAAAGTCGAGGACAAGGACTTTTAAGAGGCCCTCAGTACTTGGCTCAGATTGTTTTCCATTTCTTTTCTTTCCCCTCCCTTTCCCCTTTCACATCTGGCCTGTCTGGCACTTGGAAAGTTTCCCAATGCTGGAAGCAAATGCTCACCATTTATACCTTCCTTCCAGTTTCTCTCCATTGTTATAATCAAATTCATTAAATTATACATCTTAGTTGCTTATTGCCTGCATGGTGCTGAACCTTTGGTAATATGCATTAGTGCTGACTTTTAACATAAAGCAAAACCAAAACCAAAAGCAAAGCCAGAGCAAAACAGAACAAATAAATACACAATTCTTTAAGCTAGAGAAATAGTGAAGCCATGCAGAAATAAACCTTGGAACAAGCAAGCAGAAAGTGCCTCAGAAACAATGCTGCCTGCATTTGTTTCCATGGATTTTATCTCAGGCTCTGCCAGTGAAAACCCAAGAGGAGGACTTTCGCGATTACTTACAGGGTCTGTGGTCAACAGATTAGATTGGATAAAATAAAACCTGTAAGGAAGAGCAGAAAAGTTCAGTTTTCTAAACTGGACAAATCAAGTTTCTTAACTTTGAAGAAAGGTCACAGTGAGTTAGTCAAACATTTTTTTGAAGGTTATATGACAGAATACAAGTTCAGGATGCTTGTGAATAGCTTTATTATATTATACTAGAGGCCTGGTGCATGAAATTTCATGCAGGGGGGAGTCCCTTAGCCTGGCCTGCACCCTCTTGAAATCCGGGACCCCTTGGGGGATGTCTGACTGCTGGTTTAGGCCCGATCCCAGATCCCTGCAGATCAGGCCTAAACCAGCAGTGGCACATCCCTCACAATCCAGGACTGCTGGCCCCAACAGCTTGCCTGCCTGCCTGATCGCCCCTAACCACCTCTTGCCTGCCTGATTGCCCCTAACCCAGGGGTGGGCAACCCCTGGCACACGTGCCAAACATGGCACGCCAGTAACTTTTGCTGGTACGTGAAACCCTCTCTTATAATCTTCCATTTACAATTTTTTTCTTAATATCGACTTTTTTTTTCAGATAAATTCAGTGTAGGTGCATCTTAGATAAATAAATAATTTTACATAACAAGTTATCTTAAAGACCATAGACATGGATTGATGAGAGAGGGGAAGAGCAATTTCTATGCCTCTGCCTTAACTCTTCCTGCCTTCCTAGATCCAACCAGTGTTTTGGTTTCATCCATATATGCTTGTGAATCTTTGTTCTGTGATGAATTTTGTTAAGTCTTGTAATAGGAGTAGCCTGACAGATGAAAGTAGTAGCTCGTGCATATCTCTGAAGGTCATGAAATATAAACCTGATGTAAAATCTCTGTCATCAGTGATGCAGCAGCAAAAGTCCCACTGATAATATCAAATGGAGTCATAAAGTTTTCTGTCAGACTATCAGTGTACATGTATACATTAAAAAATAAATGTATTTTTCATCATCATATACTGTGTTTTTGTCGCTTGAATGAATTTTATTATTTCTTCAAGGTTCTTCACATACGTGTACACCTTAAGAGATATCAAGTAGACGTAACATGTTCTCAAAAAATTAGGGTTGGCACGCAGAAGAATTTTGAGTCAGGGATTTTGTTGGTTTTGGCACGCACTCACAAAAAGGTTGCCCACCCCTGCCCTAACCACTTGCCTGCTTGCTTGATCACCCCTAACTGTCTCTCCTTGCCTGATCACCCCTACCACCTCTGCCTGCCTGCCTGATCACCCCAACTGCCTCTGCCTGCCTGATCGCCCCTAACCACTCACTGGGGGACTGCAGGCAGGGATGAGGGACTGTGGTCATTCTGGTCTCTGGTCATCCCGCCATTTCAGTCACTGGGCTTTTATTATATAGGATTCTCTATCTCATTAGCTGCCAGCTAATAGCTTTAATAGAAGGAAATTTTTTTTAAAAAAATTAATTCTCTCAATCTTCAGTTAGTTTTTAAGTTTTTTAGCAAAATTACTTCCTGGAAAAGATTTTGTTGAAAATCATAATTAGCAAACAAATTTATGGTCAAGTTATTTTCTCAATTAATGGAATTCATTTCGATATCAGTTTTGAAATAGCACCAGTCATTTTGTTTGTTTTCCCCCAAATGTACTTTAGTTAGAACTAATTCTGTTCCCTCTGCATTTCTCTCTGATGCCTTGCCAACTGCCTATTTACCATGTGCTTCTGTCCTGCCACCATTCCAACCCATCACTCATCTGCTCTTATTTGTGTGCCCTCATAGCAAGTGTCTCTACCAATGCCCAAACTTCTGAATTCACTCCTGGCACCCTCTGCAGGCCTCTGGGATGAGGACTCTGTCTTTAATTGTGACCCCTGTCTTCCCCTAATAATGCCTCTACTCTCCAAATTCTGGGTAGACCTCCCTGACCTCTTTTCTCCTCTGGTCAGGTCAGGCATGAGCTCTCCTAGCCCCTTGTTCTTAGGAATCTTAGCACTTACTATAAGACTAGAGGCCCGGTGCATGGATTTGTGCATGAGTGGGGTCCAGCTGGCCCGCCCCGTTGGGGGCCCATCATGCCAGGCTGAGGCGGGAGGGGCCGTGGGCAGTTGGCCAGCTGGCCCCACCCCCAACCGGGGTGTTGGGGGCCGATCTGGGGCCGGGCTGGCTGGTGGGGGAGGACTAATCGGGTCCTGGGTCAGGCTGGTTGGCTGCCGCAGTGTGTGTCATAGCCATTGATTGTTCTGACGTTCTGGTCACTGGGAACTTATATGGAGAAATTGAGTGCAGAGGCTGTCATTTGTTTTTTATCTTTAGGGCTTTAATTGTTTTCAGCAAACAATTGGTTCCCCAATAAAGATAAGTGGAATGGGGGGAATAAAAAGGAACCACAAGGAACCATTTATTTGTATTTGTTAAAAAATGTGTTTTAGAAAATAGACTCAGATATTGTTATTGAGATAGTTACAAGTTAATTTAATTTTTAGTCTTTTCTCAACTCCCCTTTCTAAGGCTTCTTTCTACAATACCAGTCCACCTCCTGTTCTGCACACTGCTGAAGTTTACACTGGGATGGGGTAGTTATTTGGGGGCAGTGTATATTATAATATTCATCTTTTAGCTGCAATCTCCAGCTCCCCAGACACTGTGGGTTAGAGCTCAGCATATGTTAATGCCTAAGGGAACCCAGGTTCCTCTCCAGGCTCATTACTTTCAATTTTCCTCTTCACTCTCTATGCTCTAGCCTCACTGGCTTTCACTTACTTTTGTATGTACAGTCATGCCTTTTTCTAGCCTAAGAATATGCTATCTCTTCCAGGATATGCCATCATCCTCCGGCTCACCTAGCTAACTTCTACTCATCTTTAAGGCCTCCACTTGAATATCACTTTCTCCTGGAAGACTTCTCTTAAGTTTTCTAGGTTGGATTAACCTTTTTCCGCCCATGTGCTGCCATATCATCTTGCTCCTCCTGTCCTAATCCTGGGTAGCAGAGGCACAGGCAGCACAGCACATTAGGGACTGAACCTGAGCCAGACTACCTGGGTGCAAACCCATTTTGCTTATTACTAGCTGTGTGAACTTGGGCAAATTTTATTGAACTTCTTTATGCTTTTGTTTTCTCATCTGTAAAGTGGAAGTAATAGTGCTTATCACATATGGTTTTTTTAGAGAATCAAATTAGCTAAGACATAAAGGATTCAGAATAGTGCTTGACATGTAATATATAATACTAGAGGCCTGGTGCATGAGATTCGTGCACTGGGAGTGGGGAGGATCCCTCAGCCCGGCCTAGGCCCTCTCTCAGTCTGGGACTCCTTGGGGGATGTCCGCCTGCTGGCTTAGGCCCGATCCCCCCCCATCCCTCTTGCAGTCCGGGACCCCTTGCTTCTTACCACCCGCCTGCAATGGAGACAGGAGAGGCTCCCGCCACCACTGCTGCGCTCAACAGCCATGAGCCCGGCTTCTGACTGAGCAGCGCTCCCCCTGTGGGAGTGCACTGACCACCAGGGGGCAGCTCCTGCATTGAGCGTCTGCCCCCTGGTGATCAGTGTGCATCATAATGACCAGTTGTTCCACCGTTCAATTGATTTGCATATTAGGCTTTTATTATATAGGATATATTAATAGAAATATATTATTTAAAATATATAGCATAAATAAAAATGTCATTTTAATATATAGATATTATTTCTATTATGGGATGTGGTATGTACACAGACATATGTATTTACATTTATTGTTTTTATAATTATCTTGTTCTCACAGAGATGAGTTTTTATGATAACAGTTTAAGGACTGTGACTTTTTTCTCACTATTATATAGCTAAAAACTTGTGCAATACAAATAGATAAATGACCTCCACAGTTGCTAGAACCTAAATTCAGCTGCTAGCAGGGCTTAAGCATAGATCCTGCCAGTGGGAGGCATCCTGCCTGAGAATGGGAGGTGAAAATGAGTTAGAACTTTTATGAGCTTTTGCAGTTGTGGAGGCAAATAACCTGGGCATCCTTCTTAGGAGTATTCCCCTATAGCGACAGGAAATAAAGGCAGACTGCTGCTTGGATGCAAGTCAATAGCGGCCACATCAGTGCCCTCTCCTGTGGTGCTGACAGTAGCTTCCTGCAATTCCTGGTTTCTGTAGAATATGCCTATTCCCTCCATGGCCACCCACCCCACCCCATTTTTGTTCCTCTTTCCCTCAAAGTTTTTTGTAACTGACTTGTAAGAAGACTACCATCTTGCATTGAAATGCCTAGAATGGTGTCTGCTTTTTCTAGCTGAATCTTGACTAACACATTATTACAGGAAATTACGTAGACGTTACCTAGAATTTTAAAAAGCAGCCAGATTAATGTGTTATATTCATTCCCAAGGAAGGAACTATATGTTCTTTTACTAAACATTCACAGGTGGGTAAGAAACGTTATTTATTCAATAATATTTATTAAAAAGGCACCCCATACCAGACACTATTCTACATTATGATGGAATCGTATGTAATTTTTTTGGTGTATGAGCATTTGATTTCAGGTTATTCTGGATTATGTCATAAACATAACAGCCCATATATCTTTATCAATAATCCCATACAATTGTAAGATCACTGTGAAGTTACTTATGTGAAGGAATTCTATATTTCTATGTAAAGGAATATATCCCTCTCTCCTTTTCTGTATTTTCACCTGCAATGTCATATTGCCCAAGCTGATGGGCATATTAGAAACTTTTTTCAGAAAAAAATTACCTACATTTCTCATATGATGAAATAGCAATATTTTATGGTGGCAATGTACCAGCTTTGTCACTGCATTATTGGAATGTTATTATGTTCTTGGAAACTGGTAGCTTGTATTACCAGCAGTTAACTTCAGTCTATAAATATGTTAGGAACTTCTCTTCCCTTACAAAACTAACACAACTAAATATTATTACTCCCTTCCTTTGAAAGACAATTTTCCATTAAATCAACCTGAATATCTCCTCTGAGTTCTAAAGAAAAAGTCTACCTCTTATTAAAGTAGCTAATTTTCATTCTTGTCTCCACTTCTTTCCAGCTTATTAAGTCAGCTTCTTGTTCTCTGTCTTGCCCTTAAAACTGACAGGCTGGCTCCCTCCTATATGCCACCTTCCTGGAAAATGCTATGCAGAAATTTCAATTCTTCTACATGAGAAAAACAACAGCAATGATTCACAGACTCTAAGAGAAGTTTTAACCCAGCACTGACCTGGAAGTGAGGAAACTGAATTACAATCTTGTATTTACTCCTTACTACCTATAAGATCTTCACCAAGTAACCTCGCTGAGCCTCACTTCCCTCATTTGTAAAAAGCAGGTTTGAACTGGATTGTTCCTAATGTCCCCTGGGGCTCTATAGTTCACTTTGTGTGACTTGACTTTAGTTTTGCTATGATGTAGGCATGGTAACCTCACAATATCATCAAAGATGCAGGCTCCTTCTAGTTTATCTATCAACATCCATATAAGTGCAATATTCGATACAGGACAAAGGAGGAAGAGAAAAGACAAAGACAGGGGAATATAGATTTTTACTATATTGATGCCTCAAATACAGTTGGGATTCTGTTTGTAAGGAAGAGCACAGAATGGATATTGAGTGGGCTGTCACATGGGACTAATATTTCCATCTAGTTCTTCAAATATTTATTCAGTGAGCAAATCTTTATTGAGGGCCTTCTTTGTACCAGGCATTCTCTTTAGGTACTGAGCATTTCATGGTAACAACAGACATCACTTTTCTTTCATAGAGCTCAGTAGAAGCTATTGAAATAAGCAGGAGAGCTATACA
This sequence comes from Myotis daubentonii, assembly GCF_963259705.1. NCBI lineage: Eukaryota > Metazoa > Chordata > Mammalia > Chiroptera > Vespertilionidae > Myotis > Myotis daubentonii. The sequence continues at coordinate 40,836,422 of NC_081841.1, forward strand.
TTAAAAACAAAGTAAAAAATAAATATACAACTACACTTTAAGATATGTGATCTGATGGAAAATAATTAATCATTATAATATGGCAACATACCAAATTAAGATTGGAGGGTCAGATACCTTTAGAGAAAGTGAGACTTAAATAAGAGTTGGATTCTCAGAGTAAAAGATAGGTTGGGTGACAAGAATCTTCAAAGAGAGGGAAGAGTGTGGCTAAAGGCCTTGGAGCCCTGAGATTCCATAAAGGCCAGTGTGGTTGGAACATGTCGATGGAGGGAAAAGAGTAGCAGGAGATGATTTTGGCCAAGCTGATGGGACTAGAGTACAAAAGGAGAGAAAAAGGAGTGGGGCATCCAGGGCAGAGGGTATTGACTATGTGGACCAATGTATGGTGGTATCATTTTTCATGGAAGTTGGACATTGGTGGTTCATAAAGGTTGTGACATGCGGGACCAGAGTTGGGGCTGGAAGACATGATCAGGTTACAGGGCATTTTGAGTCATGCTCAGATAATCAGATTTTATCCTAGTTGATGGCAACTTACTGAATGGTTGCCATAGAAACGGTGGGTGCTAGTGGTAATGGACGTATGAGATGCTGTATGAAAGACGGATTAAATGAGGGGCAGGGAGACACAAAAGAGACTATTAAAAAAGACTAGGTAAGTCTAGATAGAGGCACAAATTTAGTATCATTTCCACATTTTTGTTTCTGAACCAAGGGACCATGACAGAACTTATACAACAAAGAGCACAAAGCAGAACATAAGTGTAGTAATAATACCTTCCATTTATTTGAGGCCACCATTAGCTGGGCATTGTTTTAAGGTCTTCCTTGAGTTAATTTAATTAATCCATTCAACAAGCTTATTATCTTTTTATAATTATACTGTTATGCCATTTTACAGAAAAAAATAGTGTAAGGGTAAGATCCTCCAGCTTTCCTTGTTTAATAAAGTATCTACTCCTTATTTTTTTTTTTTTTACATTATATTGACTTAAGTAGAATTTTGCAATGAGTATGTCATTATGTTGGCTACTCTGATTAATCTGACTAACAGATGATGGGATCATGTCCATTCAACATTTCTCATAAAACATGTAATTAATGTTTTATCAAACATTGCAACCAGTAAGAGCAGGCCATGAGGCCAACCTGCCATACTGACCTTATCCATATCATCAATGTTCTAAACATAATTAGCTGAACAAATCACTTAAACCAAAGGGTCGACCTAGAAAGCCAGGTAGTTTTTAAATTTAAGTTTATGCTTTAACTTCTTCTAATGGCACACGATATTAAGCCAAGTGCAAAATAATGTATCTATGATTATACAGACTCTACCTGGTCTATAAGGAAGAAGTCTAGGACGATTCTATCATTTAAAACAGCCCTGGCCAACGAGGTTGACCTGAATTTCTTCTGAGGCTGATGTGGGATCATTGATTACTTTAGGTAAATTAATATCAAGGATAAATCTCATATATGGTCAACTAACTTATGACAAACGCGCCAATAATACTCAGGGGAGAAAAGCCAGTCTTTTCAATAAATGCTGATGGAAAAAATGAATATTTAAATGTAAAGGAATAAAATTAGACTCTTATCTGACACCACTCACAAAAATTAACTTGAAATAGATTAAATACTTGAGTAAAAGATTGGAAATCATAAAACTCACTGAAGAAAACATAGGGAAAAAGCTCATTGGTCTTGGCAGTGAGTTTTTGGATATGACACCTGAAGCACAAACAACAAAGTACAAAATAAGTGGAACTAGTCAAAATAAAAAGCTTCTACAGAGCAAAAGAAACAATCAACAAAATGAAAGGACAACCTACAGAATGGGAGAAAATATTTGCAGACCATATATATGATAAAGGTTAATATATAATATATAAAGAACTCACATAACTCAATAGCAAAAAAACAAAACAAACCAATTTGACTTAAAAAAAAAAACATGGCAGAAAATCTAAACATGAAAGGAGCTCAACATCACTAATAATAAGGGAAATGAAAATCAAAGACATAGTGAGATACCACTTTATGCCAGTTAGAATGACCATCATAAAAAATACAAGTGTTTTCCTCCACATTCTGCCCTCTATTTCATGTGTAATTTAGGAAACCGTTTATATTTTTATATGCAATTTAATAACTCAAAACTCAAAAGATGTGTGGAAACTATTTTTGTAGTAATTGTTTATGAAAACTGGCAGGGATGTGGAGAAAAGGGAACCCTTGTACAACTTTGGTGGGATTATAAATTGCTATAGCCACTATGAAAATGATGTGAAAGTTCCTCTACAAATTAAAAATAAACTACTACATGATTAAGGAGCTCCACTTCCTGGAATATATCCAAAGGAAATGAAAACACTATGTCAAAAAGGTATCTGCATGTCCATGTTCATAGTAGCATTGTTTATGATGGTCTCTTATTTTTAGAATAAAATATTTTTCTTTGTCCTTAGCCAGTGCTTCTCAACCTCTGGCCCTTTAAAACAGTTCCTCATGTTATGACCCCCAACCATAAAATTATTTTCGTTGCTACTTCATTAACTGTAATTTTGCTACTGTTATGAATCATAATGTAAATATCTGATATGCAGGATGGTCTTAGGTGACCCCTGTGAAAGGGTCGTTCGACCGCCAAAGGGGTCGCGACCCACAGGTTGAGAACCACTGCTAAGACAAATAAATGGGAGAACTGATGAAAACACAGATGACATGAAAAATTAGTTGATCTCTCATTGCAAATAAATTTTAAGGGAGGGGGGGACTGGATGAAAGAAGGTGAAAGGATTAGCCAAAGAACATATATGCATGACACAGTAGATACAGACAACAGTGTGGTGGTGTCCAGAGGGAATTGGGTAGGGCAGGGATGGGTGAAGATGGACAAAGTGTGTGTGAGTGCATGTGTGTGTGGGGGGGGGGGGGGGTGAGGGGTGCGCAGGGCAATGGGGGCATCTGTAATAGTGTCAACAATAAAGTTTATTTAAAAAGTTCTCAAACTTTTAAATTCCATATTAAATAAAGAAATAGTTTATTTTATCTCCCAAGAAGATTTGATCTTAAGGAATCTGAAGTTAAAATATAAGATATAAAATTTCTATCACTGAAATACATTATTGAAACCCAGTTCCATTAAATATTATGAATACCTATAAAAATGGTTTCCACACATCTTTTAAATTTTCAGTTATTAACCTGCATGTAAAAAATAGAAACGATTTCCAGAATCACACATGAAATCGATGGCAGAATGGGGCCTGGGATCTTGTTCATCTTAGTTTTGAGCCAAGACCTTAACCATTGTGTTTTAGAGAAAGCCTGCACCTTGAATCCTAAACCACTTCAGGGGAGATTTTCACACAGGTCCACTTTCATTTGGGGTAAGGCAAGTCAGCTCTTGTATTCTCTTGATTTCTTCTAGCACAGAGAGGGGGGAAAAGCTCTACTTAATTCATAAGTCCTTTTTAGAATATTCTGCCCTCTATATGATTGTGCTAACTCTGCTTTATTAAGTGTAGCATGGTGTTAAATGGTTAAAGGCAACTTTTCCTACTGTCTCAGAGATTACTTATATGCCTCTAAAGCCAAAAAGACATATCCGTAAGCCATGAAGCAAAGGTAGAGTTTAGACCACATACACAACACTTTCTGAGTGACTGGGAAGCCTTCCCTGTCAAACTTCACCCACCAGCCACACCCACCATACCTAAGAGAGGTTGAAGAGCCGATGACCTTTTTCAAGTGAAGCACAAAAAGACCTTGATTTGAAAATCTTAATTGGGAAGACCCTGGGACTGGTGCCAGGAGATAGTCACAGACAAAGGCATCATTTGAAATGCCTACTTGGTGCCAGAGAAAAGGGGCTGCATTGGAAATGAGCTGTAATTTCACTCATGGTGGGGAAACGGGACCTATCTCTTGGGTATAACATGTGCACCCAGCAGGAGTGGAAGCCATATTTAAGAGGACTCCATGTAAGAGTGCTTTAATAAAGCCGAGTTAGCACAATCATATAGAGGAGTGGTGAAATGACTCCAGCAGTGGGAGAAACTGCTGGAAGACAGGAAGCAGAGAGAGTCTAAGTCAGTGGTTCTCAATCTTCCTAATGCCGTGACCCTTTAATACAGTTCCTCATGTTGTGGTGACCCCCAACCATAAAATTATTTTTGTTGCTGCTTCATAACTGTAATTTTGCTACTGTTATGAATCGTCATGTAAATATCTGATATGCAGGATGTATTTTCATTGTTACAGGTTGAACATAATTAAAGCATAGTGATTAATCACAAAACAATATGTAATTATATATTCAATATGTGTTTTCTGATGGTCTTAGGCGACCCCTGTGAAAGGGTCGTTCGACCCCCGTAGGGGTCGCGACCCACAGGTTGAGAACCGCTGGTCTAAGTGGACAATGGAGGAGACTCTACCAACATCAGGGGAATGTAATGAGTCTGAGGAAACTCCATTTCAGGTTCCTGAGCCGGGAGTAGGCTGAAGCAGGAAAACTGAATTTGGAGTACTATAGTTGGGCCAGAATTATATTACTTTTTATCTAAAAAACTAGAGGTCCAGCATGCGAAATCACGCAGCCCCATCCACCCGCACACGCCCTGCCCATCGCCTGCCGCCCTGCCTTGACACCCTAACCTCTCCACCCAGAGCTCGAGTGCACCTGGTCCTCTCCCCGCCCCGACCCGTCTGGCCTTCTCTGGCAGCTTCAAGCCCAGCCCTTGGTCCTGTGAGTCACCTTGTGCCGGGAGCCGGTCCATCCTTGCTGTTTCAAGGGACCTGGCATATATGGCATACGGTTCTTAATATGTTTGCTCACCTTCTTGGCGCTGTGTTTTAACCAAGGTCACCTCTCTGAGAAAGGTTGAATCCCCAGGTAGGGATTTTCCCCTGAAGTTAGGGAGGGAATAAAACCCCTCAACTAAGTGCCAGGCGGGTAATTAATCCCTTTAACTACGAACAATCATGCTTAAACTACATAATCTTTTCTCCCTGGAATGGAGATAAGAAACGCCATAACCTTTGTAATAGAGATTGATAGGATTGAATCAACTGGTATAAATACAGTTGTAACAAGACAGAAACACACAGAACTCAGAACACAGAACTTAGAACAGAATCAAGAAGACAGAACCTACACGGAGCCTACAGACAGAAGAACTTCGCTGGAGAGAGCATGCCGGAGGATCCTGGAGAGGGACTGGCCTCGGAGCCTAGAGACAGAGCCTAGCGGGAGAACATGGCAAGGGATCCTGGACTGAACCTGACTACAGAGATTGGCAGGAGAACCTGACTGGAGAGCCTGGACAGAACCTGGCTGGAGAACCTAGCGTGGGAACATGGCTACAGAACCTCGCTGGAAATCCGAAGCAGAACCTCCCTGGAGATCCGGGCTAGAGATCCTGGCTAGGTTGCTGATCAACTGAACGCTGTCTCCATGTCATTCCTTCTTCGCCGACTCCGTCCACACCTTTGGGGACCCCTGGACCTGCTGGGGTTGGACCCCAGCAACCTTGGGCTGATTCCGCCTCCTCCCTGCCCTCCCCATTTCTGCTCCATCTCTGGAGCAACATGGCGGCTCCACCCCATCATGGCACCGGAAAAGAGCATGGAAGCCTCACGCCTGCTGCAGAGTTTTGAGTGCCGCTTCCTGGTAGTGTGTGCGCTGTGCTCCTTCCCCTGGTAGGTGGGCGGCGGAGCGCTCTGAGTGGAAGGGGTGGGTAGTGAAGGACTGGTGAGGGAGGTGCTACAGGCTTTCACCCCCACCCTCCCCGCCAGGGGATGGTCCTGCCTCCTCCGGGCGCTTCCCTGCTTCCGCCCCATCTATAGAGCAACGTGGAGGCTCCGCCCCACCGTGCACGCACGTAGCCTCCTGCTGAACGGTCATTATGGCGTGAGGGTGTCATGACCATTAGCATATTAGCTCTTTATTACATAGGATTCTATAGGGTATAGGACAGTGATGGCGAACCTATGACACGCGTGTCAGAGGTGACATGTGAACTCATTTTTTTGGTTGATTTTTCTTTGTTAAATGGCATTTAAATATATAAAATAAATGTCAAAAATATAAATCTTTGTTTTACTATGGTTGCAAATATCAAAAAATTTCTATATGTGACACGGCACCAGAGTTAATTTAGGGTTTTTCAAAATGCTGACACGCCGAGCTCAAAAGGTTCGCCATCACTGATATAGGATATAAGATATAGGAGGACTCACTGTGATTTCATTCAGAGGATTGAAAAAAACTCTTCAATGGAATAAGTTTAATAGAGAGTGAGAGAAAAATAAGGTTGCTCTCTCCATGCTTTCTAACAATTAAACCCATTTATGATGGGGAAAAGACAGAGATAGACACTGTGGGATGATATGAATTGCCTGAATATTAGTTGTAAAGACTGGCCTCACTAGTCACCTAATGCAAGTATATGAGAGACAAATATCCCAACAAAATATATGGAGTTAAATGAGGTGATAAATTGTGATGAAAACTCCCTATTGCAATGAGTCTTTATATGTGATGGGGTTATGGAGCAATCATGTGTCAAAATGTCAATTGATATGATAATTATACAAATAGGTGAATTACACCCTGCCCAGTGTGGCTCAATTGGTTGGAGCGTCAGCCTGAAAAGTGGCAGGTTCGGTTCTCATCAGGGCAAACACCTAGGTTGTGGGTTGTGGCACATATGGGAGGCAACCAATAGATGTTTCCATCTAACATTGATGTTTCTCTCTCTCTCTCTCTCAAATCAATAAAAAGCATATCCTCGGGTGAGGAAATTTAAAAAAAAAAAGTTAAATTACATGAGATTAATATAAACTCTGAATAGAAGGTGGGCACCACATGTCTACATAAAGGCAGAGAGATAATGGTGCAAATGAATTTTTAGTGGGAACCCTTTGGGAATTATGGGACCAGTGAAACTGTATAGACCTTCAGACAACCAAACTTATTCAGGGTTAACATATAACCTCAACTTCAATGAAAGAAATCACTTTCTTTGGCCAAAGAAATGTGAGAACTCAATTTCAACTAGATATAGATTTAAGTTGAAATTCAGAAGAAAATGCTGAATTCTCACTTAGAAAGAGAAAGAATAAATACTTCTGCTAACAAGGTGGCCTTAAGTGGGCTGTCAGAATTATAGTAAATAGACCATAATTATTGTTGCCACATGGATGGCAAATAGCACCCACCTTCTACTCTACACTCGCCCAAAGGAGGTTTGAACTTTGAGAATGATATCACACATGCACAATGAGGGCATGAAAAGGTTTATTATTTGCATAGGAAGCTTTTTAGGGAGAGTAGGACAGGCACCCATGTTACTCCCCCATAGCCTGAGTGAAGGGGGAAGTGAGTGGCTTTGGTTGTTTACTATGGTTAAAGGGGAGACCCGGAGCGGGACAGGGTTTAAGTAGTTTGAAGTTCCCAAAGAGGGAACTGTAGGCTTTTATTTTTAATTTTTGTATCAGTTTGTCCACAAGTAGAAATGAGGGGAGGGGCGGGGAGAGAAGGGTGGAACTTTAAAATTGTCAGCAAACATCAACTGTGGAGTCAGACTTTTTGTAAGACTATATTTTTATTGATTTAGAGACAGAGGAAGTGAGGGGGAGAGAGGAAGAGGGGGAGAGCAGGAGAGGGGGACAGAGGGAGAAGGGGATAAGGGAAGTGGGAGGGGGAGGGAGAGGGGGAGGGGGATGGGGAGGGGGAGAGAGAAACATTGATCAGCTGCCTCCTGCATGCCCCCTACTAGGGATTGAGCCTGAAATCCAGGCATGTGCCCTGACCCAGAATTGAACAGGCGACCTCTGGGTGCATGGGATGGTCCTCAATCAACTGAGCCACACCAGCCAGGGCTAGACTTTTTAATACAATAACAAAACCTGTCTCTTAAGTTTTATACACTTAATGTTCAAAATATTTTTATATTTAAGATAATAGAGCTGAGCATGAACTATGAAGAAAGGAAAGGTCATAACATAAAATTGTAGCCCCTAGAAATAACCTGGAGCTCCTGATGGTAGTAATTATGGCAGAGGGCTTGGTGTTTCAGACTGAAGAAACAAAATTTGAACATCCAAATATTTTCCTATATTAACATAAATTGTATATTATTATATGCTTATCTCTTAATTTTGCCACTTCACTATTTAAAATATATGTGCTTTTATTTAAATTAAGCTGCTTTCCCTATATTGCAAATTTCCTATGGCTTACTCACTGCAGGTTTTCTAAGACTGTTTATTACTTACATTGTCCAACCTCTCTCAAAAAGTACTTTTGCTAAAGATATCACAGAGAAAACAAGATGGAGCTTTGAATGGAAAGGTCTCATTTGTAATTTTAATCATTCACTAAATTAAAGTAGAAGAAATAATGTGATTAGGATAGATGAGGGGAAGCTAGAAAAAAACAAATGATGACTGAGAACATGTAAAAGAAATATTTAATAGATTTTATGACTGGGTTTAAAAAATGATTGTCAATGGAATTTTAGGTAACAAGGATGTTGTGCTGTAGGGCAAGTGACAGAAAACTAGATCCAGGAGGCTACATCCAGCCTACTGCCTGTTTTTGTACAGCTCTTGAACTAAGAACAGTCATTACATTTTTTAAATGATTATATTCTAATCTCTCTATATAAAGAGCCAGGGTCCGTAATGTCCAAAACGACCGAAGGGATGACCGAACACCAGGCTGTGCACCCAGCAGGCTCGGGTGGGTGGGGACTGGTGAGCAGGCTGAACTGCTGACCTGAGAGAGAGAGAGAGAGAGAGAGAGAGAGAGAGAGAGAGAGATGGGGCTGATCAGCAGCCACCCCAGGCTGCTGGCGAGGCCTGGAGAGAGAAGCAGGGTCTGACCTGCTGATCAGCCCTTGCCTCTCTTTCTCTCCGGGCCTCACCAGCAGCCGGGCCTCTCTCTCTCTGGACCTCGCTAGCAGCCTGGGGCAGCTACTGATCAGCCCCGGAGATAGGCCCGAAGACACTGACTGGCATAGAAACCGACCAATCAGTACCAAATCTGGGTGAACTGCGAGGAGCCAATGACTGCCTAGGAGGCAGAACTTTTGACACTGACTGGCATAGAAAGTGACCAATCAGCACCAAATCTGGGTGAAGTTCCAGGAGCCAATGGCTGCCTAGGAGGTGGAGCCTTTGACGCTGACTGGCATAGAAACCGACCAATCGGAACCTAATCTGGATGAACTGCGAAGGCAGAACCCTAGGTGGGGGCTGAGGAGGGGTTTTAAGGGCAGCAGCTGTTGGGTGTAAGGTGTAAGAAAGCAATTCAATTTTTTAATAACTGGTTTGGCAGTATAGTGCATTTGGCTGGCTATCAGTTCAGATATAGGGATTATATATTTTTGTCTGCCAAGAGCATCTCCTCCTGCTGAAAATGCCCCCCCCCCATTTAAGCAATCCTATCCTACATAATTTATCTATACTAATAAAAGGGTAATATGCTAATTAGACCAGGTCAACCGGCCATCTTCCGGACGTCCGACATGCTTCCAGACAAAGCCATGGTGGTGGGGGCCGAGGCAGTAGCAGTTAGGAGTGATCAGGCCAACAGGGGAGGGCAGTTGGGGGCGAGATCAGGCCGGCAGGGGAGGGCAGTTATGGGCAATCAGGCAGGCAGGCAGAGAGGTTAGGGCTGATCAGGAAGGCAGGCAGAGGGGTTGGGACAATCAGGTAGGCAGGTAGAGGCAGTTAGGGGCAATTAGGCAGGCAGGCAGAGGGATGTATGACTGCCGGTTTAGGCCCAATGCCACAGGGGTCCCAGATTGGAGAGGGTGCAGGCCAGGCTGAGGGACACCCCCTCCCTCGTGCATGAATATCGTGCACTGGGCCACTAGTGGTTATATAAATATCTATATAACATCCTTGATTTTGCTTCTTGTCTTGCAAATTCTAAAATATTTATTCTTTGAAACTTTACAGAAATAAAATCTGCTGACCACACTTTAGGGAATAGATTCAGTTCAGGGCTCATATTGGGCTAGAATTTTGAAAATAAACAAAAACAGAATTTGGGGACCAAAATAACAAAGGTAAAATTGTTCAGAGTAGTGTGTTTAGAGCTTCCCTTTAATATGATCTATGTACCTATGAAATGTATATGTGAAATGTGATAATCATGTTATTATGTAATGTATGAAAGAGAAGAAATAAGAAATAATCATTTGTTTCCTCAGCTCCCTACTGTTCTTGAGAATCAGTGCCCTGGACAGACCTATTCTGTGATGTGGTTCAAGTAGTTATTCCTGGAAACCCATCCTAGAAACTTCTCCTGCACGTCTTAAAAGAATTTTATTTTATTTTTATTAATTAAATCTTTATTGTTCAGATTATTACATTTGTTCCTCTTTCCCCCCCCCATAACTCCCCTCCACCCAGTTCCCACCCCACCCTTCTCCCTCACTCCCCACCCACTGTCCTCATCCATAGGTGCACGATTTTTGTCCAGTCTCTTCCCGCGTCCCCCACACCCCTTTCCCCTGAATAGTCAGTCCACTTCCTTTCTATGCCCCTGATTCTATTATATTCACCAGTTCATTCTGTTCATCAGATTAATCACATTTTCAGATTCACTTGTTGATAGATGTATATTTGTTGTTCATAATTTGTATCTTTACCTTTTTCTTCTTCTTCCTCTTCTTAAAGGATACCTTTCAGCATTTCATATAATACTGGTTTGGTGGTGATGAACTCCTTTAGCTTTTTCTTATCTGTGAAGCTCTTTATCTGACCTTCAGTTCTGAATGATAGCTTTGCTGGATAAAGTAATCTTGGTTATAGATTCTTGGCATTCATCACTTTGAATATTTCTTGCCACACAGAGCAGGGCCCGTGGGGGGCGGTTGGGGCACCGCACCCTGTCACACACAGAGCAGGGCTGATCAGGGGCTGGGGAGCTGCCCCCTGTCATGCTGATCCCGGTGCCAGGAGGCCTCGCGGCTCTGCTGATCCCGGTGCTGGGAGGCATATTACCCTTTTACTATATAGGATAGAGGCCTGGTGCACGGGTGGGGGCTGGCTGGTTTGCCCTGAAGGATGTCCTGGATCAGGATGGCTGTTTGCAGCTGGTCACACACCCTTCAGGGTGGGGGTCCCCACTGGGGTGCCTGGCCAGTCTGGGTGAGGGGCTGAGGGCTGTTTTCAGGCTGGCGGGTGACTGAAGCTCCCAACCGCTCCTTTTTTTCTTTTTCTTTTTTATTCTGGGCCAGCTTTAGCTCTGAGGCTTGGCTCCAGGTCTTAGGCCTCGGTTGCTGAAAGCAGGTATCTGGTTTGTTTGCTTTCTATAATCGAAACACTGTTTCAACTCCAGCTCTGAGATCCTGGCTGGCTGAAAGCAGGTTTCTGGGGTTTTGTTTAGCTTCTATATTTGTAAAAATGTTTCAAACTGCAAGCTCAGAGGCCTGCAGCGGCAGGTGGGGAACGTTGGAGTCCTCTGTCACTGAAGCAAGCAAGCCTCATGTTCTCTTCAAGCTGCCTGGCTGCCTGCCGCCATCTTGGCTGACAGTTAATTTGCATATCGCCCTGATTAGCCAATGGGAAGGGTAGTGGAGGTATGGCTAATTACCATGTTTCTCTTTTATTAGATAGGATATTCAATTGTCAGTTTGATCCCTTTTGGAGAGTCTCCTATTTTGGACAATAGGAATGGATTTACAACAGTGTCTCTACAACCTAAATACTAAAGATGAGCTCAGAAAAAAAACAAAAAGCTTTGCACACAGAAATAAAGATAATATAGTACCAGGACAGCTTTGTCTATGACATTATGATAATGTTTAAGAAGGGCTATAGTCTATTTGACTGTGGGACCCCTGTGCCCACAAGAGGATAGAATGTTAGGATCAAGTATAGATTTGTAGTACCTTCAGTGTGAATGAAAAGGAGTCAATCCAATTCCCAAGATTAGCATTACCCACACACAAAGCTGAAGAGAGAGAGAGAGAGAGAGAGAGAGAGAGAGAGAGAGAGAGAGAGAATGGGACATTGTATTTCTAAATGTTGAATGGTAGAGTCTGCTGAGTTGGAAGGAATGAGAAATACAGCAAACTGGAGAGGGACCACACTATGAGCCTCTTCCTCAGCAAGGCAGTTGTCATTCTCAGGGGAAGGAGTGAAACACAGAATTAGCATAGTGGAGAGCTGAAAGCAAGGATATTCTCATTCTTGCCTACAGGTTTATTATCTTGCTATCCTTGTGATTTAATCATCCATTGAATTACCAATATCTCTCTCTTTGGCATTACAAAAGCTTTAGATCCTCTTGTTCTATTCCAGACTCCTCCCCCCTCCACCCCTGCCACACACACACTTTGGCACTAAGCATTAAATATTCCTTAATGGGATTTTTCTTCCAAATACCTCAATGCTTTGTCTTCATTTTCTGGTATCAGACATTTTGCCAAATAGTGTAGAGGAAATGTCCTTCCCTGTCACCCCAGCATGCCAGGTGCTAAATGTTTACATTTTTTTCAGATGGCAGCCTCCAAGAGAACTACATGTTGGTCTTTGAGCCATAGGCTAAGGGCACCCGTGTGTCTTTGCAGTAAGCTCCTAAGGATCATCCTGGTGGGGTTACAACTTACTTTCCTTCCCATCCCTAAGGTTATGGTCAGTAGGAACAAGAGGTGTTCAAATCTTAGGTAATATGATTTTCTGACTTTTTTATTTGGGTAGCTACTAGAAAATAGGGATCCAAAGTAAAGACACGTGACACAAGTAATAGAAGTGTCTCAGTCAACTTCCAAGGGACTGCTATAACTCACTATTATTTTTATAAATAACATATGTGAATTGAATTAATATTTCAGGTAATCTAGAATCTAAAAATTAGTGCCTTCTAGGCTTCAAGCCTCTCTTACCTTCACCCCTATGAAACTTTATACCCTGAAACTTCCTTCTGCTACAACAGCCACAGCAAAGCAAATGAATGAAACCTGCTGCTGTCAGGAAGTACTTCTGTGGTGACAGTAGGTGACGAATCCCTTCTTTTTTTTATAGGGATGACTAATATGGATTTGCCTGGGGACCACTGGCTATGAAAAGGCAGTAATGCAAAGCATTCAGGACATCTCATAGCATGGACTCCCATGTAACTGAAGTGGCAAAGTGGGTCCTATAATTTAGGATGTGGAAAGTGTATCAGAGAATCAAAATTCCTAATTCACCTTCTCTTTAGATGCCTGTTCAGAATCACATTATTTGAGAGCTTAGTTTATACATATTTTATGTCTTAACATACCTTAATATTATGAAAACTAGAATTCTACTTGCTACAGAGATGTTTTCAGCTTCTGACAAAAATAAGAGAAGGGAAGAGAAAATAGGATGGTGCTGTAGGCCCCAATGGAACTAACATGAAAAATACATCAGCTGGAGTTGCTTTGGGGCTCTAAATACGGTGAGTTCAGAATTCTTTCTCTATAGACAACTACCTCCTTTGCCTTCCCCTAACACAGAATAATATGGATTCCACAACACTGTTCACAACAGAGCACAGGGATTTTCTTTTAACTCATTTCTTACCCACAAGCATTTAATAACCTACCGCCATGCTAGGTTCTTTGGGAACAACAAAAAAGGAGGCTATAGATGTGGTTCCAATATTCATCTAGTGAAATGTACAATCAGAAAAATATTTTGGATATAGAAAAGAAAGACACAACAGAATTTTCTTTATAAAAGAGGTTCTGTCGTAAATGAGGATATAGCTTATCGTAAAGGAGACTGCTGTATCTGGTCTTTTTCAAGGATAGGGGAAGAGAAAGAGATGAACTGGTAACTTTTCCCTAAATTATATGCTTGGAGTTCTTGTATAATTGTCAGAAAGAAAAGACCAGTCCTTAAAAAGAAGAAAGGAAGCAGAAGCATGCTGCCTCCTCCTCTGAGTTTGGGAAGCTCTCTCCATGGCAGGGGTCAGCTCCACATTTCCATGGTGGCCAGGAGTTTGTTCCTGGTGATCTCTGGCTAAAGGGCATTGACATAAGCTGATATATGGGAAGTGCTTAGGCAGTTGGCACTCATTATGCTCAGCACACAATACAGGGCTTGGAACATTGTTGGTAATCAGTATGTATTTGTTAAATAAATAATTCAAGACATGCTGGGCTCATGTATCATAGATGTTCAAAATATGTGAATCCTGGGTTGCAGATGTATAATTATGGAAATGAACTAAGGAAAGTAATGGGTCAAATCTGTAACTGTTAACCTATGGAGCTGTGTGAAAGGGAAAATTGAGAATTTAGAGTCTTTCTGGGCTGGGAATTTTAGCTCTATTTTGAGATAACGAATATGCAAATAACTGTAAATAAACTCTGAAACATAATATTTACAAAGGTTTTAAAAAACAGAATACAAAGTATGTTTGATTTTACAAGTGAGCCCAGATGAGAGATATAAAAATGTAGGAGTAAAATAAACACACACATAGTAGTATATTAATGCTCACTGGGATATGTACTGTGTTTTTAAATGCTCTGGAAATATTAATTTTTTAATTATGCAGAGTATATGGAAAATTTGCAAATTCATATGGAAACAAAAAATGAAATGTAGGTCAATATAATTACAAGAAGGAATTCTCCTTTTCAAAAGGTCAGAAAGTGAAGAGATAAAAAATATAAAGCAGGGAGAATTACCATGCAAAAGGATAAAACATAAGGTTTAAAGAGCAAAAATTGATATTCTTTACTACACGCTCAATTAATTAAGTTTTAGGCTAGAAAATTAAAGGTGAAGATATTTAGACAAAATAGAAAAATCACAGAATAAAAGAGTAATTTTGCAGAAAGGTTTAAGGTTATGAAAATAGCAGATCAAGAAAGATTCAATATTTAATGATTGTCTAGGACAACTTCCGGGCACAATTAAAATGTGGTAAGATATAAAATTGTAAATAGGTTGGCATGAAAAATAAAAGAAACAAGAATAATTAACATTAATACATTAGAAAGGGGAAAGAGAGGGTATAAAAATTAGCATGATTATAATATTCTATTCAAGAATGTTTTGGGCGACAAAAGTAGCCCAAATCTGAGCAACCAAGGTACAGCAATACATAATAGACCCCAGATAGATGATTTCCATGGGAACTTAAGGAAAATGGATCAAAGTATGGAGTGGGGACAATGTTTAAGTTTAGATCACCAAAATGCTTCTGCTTCAGTAAGTTTTGGTATTCTCTTTAAGATCATGATATGCTAGTTATGTTAATGGAAAATTAGATTTTATTTACTAAAGTAATCCTCTATATCATAGTACATGTTACTTTGATAGGCAAGGAACACAATGGGATAAACTGAACCTTATGTTTTGACATGCCTGGCTTAAACTCCCACTTCAGCAATATTTGAGGTAAATGTGTATCACTATGTGATTTGGGGTTAGTTCAATTTTTTTGAGGTTATAATTTTTTTCACCAAAAAAAGATTACGAGGAGTAGAGATAAAATATGTAAAATAAATTGCACAGAATCTGTTCAAGGTATTCAATATTTTTTTCTTCTTTCCTCTCTTCCAAATTGCACATTTTTCTCTACCTTCTTTCTGAATTTGGGATGTATCTTAGAAATGTCAAAAGAAATTTGCTGGCCACCAGGACAAGGAGTAAGTTTCTATTGCCTTTGCTTGTGAGGTTTCTTTTTACAGAGGTTCCTTTGATTGTCACCTCAATAGAGTCACTTAAATTGATAACGAATTCCACAGGCAATAGAATAAGTTATTTCTGAATTCCTAATTCTTGCTTAAAGTGTCTTTGAAAAGACTGCATTGTGATGCCGCATTGAAATGTAAAGTTACATTGTGTACAGAAGATTACTTGTCACAAGCCAAGTCATTTAATGACAGAAGAAATCTCTCAGAATAGAACATAGAAATTTTCAAAGCTAGAAGAGGTTGAAGTGACTGATTAGTGTGTCATAAAAAACCCTATCACTCAGATGCTATCAACGATCTGTCAAAAATTTCCAGGTGACTAATGAGAAGTGTTTAACTTCCATTGATACATACTTCAATTGATGAGAGAGAGAGAGAGAGAGAGAGAGAGAGAGATTGAGAGAGAGAGAGAGAGAGAGAGAGAGAGAGAGAGAGAGAGAGAGAGAGAGAGGAACTTAATAGGAATAACAGGGAGAAAAGCCCAGAATTTTTCAATATGCCTTATTGTCCAGCAAAAACAAAACAAACAAACAACAAAAAAACAGAACCCCCAAAACATAAAAAACAGGAGCTACAATAACTATGAAAATCTGTAGTCTCCATGAGGACTTTTGTGTTAACTTTAAATTTATTTTAAAGTTATGTTTGTAATAGTTACTATGAGCCAGGTACTTCTATATATTATCTTAATTACAAACTAACTTATTTAATCACAAATTAACTCACTTAATTCAGAAATATAAACTCAATTTTTCTAACAAATCCATTTATGAATGAGGAAGTTGAGGAATAGAAAAGATGAAAAGGTGACAGAATGAGTAAGTGGTGAAGCCAGGATTCAAACCTCCAGAGTCTATGTTCTTATTCTCTAAACTGCTGTTTTTGAGACCTGATAAATAGGGAAACTTTAGTCTCAGTCTATCTTAACAGGTTCTGTTCTTAACATTTTTTAAAATGTATAAATAGGTTTAAATCTTGCAAGTTCAGGAGGTAGATACAATTTCTTAGAGCTACACAGAGGTGAGGTAAATTGTCTTAACAATTAGGCTGAGATTTGTACTTAGGCAGCCAGCCTGGCTTTAGACACATGCCTCTAAACTGTAAAGCAAGTTCAAGAAGAACTTAAGTAATTAAAGATGCAATACAACTCTAGTTATCCAAACCTCTGTTTATTGCCACAAAGTCTTCTCTGTACAATTGATTTTCTTCACAAAATGGAAGCATGACAGTGGATTACTGCATATACTAGCCCTAAGTACTATGCTCACACTAGTATATTTATTTATTCATCAACTCTGCTATGAAGAGGAAAATTTATCTCACCTCATGATCTCCTTTTTCATCCTTCAAATGTTTGTTATATTATTGGCTACTTTGAAATAATAAAAGTACCCCTATTTTGTGTTTAATCAACATTCCTCAATATCTTGCCACACCTCAATATAAAATAAGAATTATCTGCCGTAACCAGTTTGGTTCAGTGGATAGAGTGTCAGCCTGCGGACTGAGGAGTCCCAGGTTCGATTCTGGTCAAGGGCATGTATCTTGTTGCGGGCACATCCCCAGTAGGGGGTGTGCAGGAGGCAGTTGATCGATGTTTCTCTCTCATCGATGTTTCTAACTCTGTCTCTCCCTTCCTCTCTGTAAAAAATCAATTAAAAAATATTAAAAAAAGAATTATCATATCTCCTTTCTCTATTTTTACTTCCTACCTTCTGTCAGTTATACTTTTACTTTTATGTTGCAAAGGCTACCAATGTTTACATTCTGTTCTGCAACCCAAACCAAGGATTAGTGCATTGTCCACAGGTTGACTTTAGATGTTGAAAATTGATAAGCACACAATTTATTTTATTACTAGTAGCCCTGCGCACGAAAACATGTGCCAATAGCTCGCCAGTGGCTCCCTGACGCCCTCCAGTAGCTCTCCGCCCACTGTCCCACCCTCCTGTAGCTCCTCCCGCCCCCCTCATAGCTTGCTGTCCTGCCCCCTCCTGTAGCTTCCTCCGCCCCCCCCCCCCCCTCATAGCTTGCTGCCCTGCCTCCTCCTGTAGCTCTCTGCTTCCCGCCTGTAGCTCACTGTCCCACCCTCCTGCTGACTGTGATCTGGTCGTTACACGGTCGGTCTTATGCTTCACAGCGTAAGGACCATTTTCATATTACATGTTTATTATATAGGATGACACCAGATATATTTTATACCTAGAACAAGAAGTATTTATTCAGTATTTACTAAGTGCCTATCATGTGTCAGGTACTGTTTTAGGCACCAAAGATATAGCAGTAAACAGGATAGGTAAATAACCTATGCCCTTAGAGGACTTGCATTTCCTTGAATTTTTCAACTCTGTGGAGCCAATGTCACTGTCATTGCCTACTTGAAGGAAATGTTTCTAACAAGAAGGTTTAAAGTTTTCTTTCAATTATATCCCATTACTTACTTCAAATCATACCATATTTTATTTATTAGTTTATTTTTAATGGAAATGATGAGTAACTAATTTAGCACTTAATATATGACAAGCATTCTGCTAAATATTTCATGTATATTTTTATAACATCTCTATGAAATAGGTATTGATATTATCATTATTTTATAGATAAGGAAAAGGAGCTATAAAAAGGTTAAATATGCCACAGAAGGGATGTTGAATCTATAATCACTGAAGAGAATTGCACTGAAATATATGAAAAAAAATTCTTAAAGATATAGGGAAATAGTTTCAGAAATGTAATCATATGGAGAGCTTTTTCAAGCTTTAAAAATAAATCTATAAAGCATGTCAGAAAATAAAGGTGCTAAATGACAAGGTTTATTTGAAATCTATAAAGAAAAACTCATAATTTATAGGGAATATAACCTTTCCCATGTGGCAATGGACTAATTATAAACATTTTATATCGTTTTAATAGTGATTTAAAATTATAGAACACAAAAATTTATAAATTCCATTCAAGAGTTATTGAGACTATATAAATTGATTCTTTTCCCTTCTAGCCTCCTTTCCTGCTGTTTCCTTCCTGGAATAACTAAGCGATGACCAGGCCACAACATCCATGTTGGAACACGAGGACACTGAAGTTGAAAGTCACCCGCTTAGGATGGACAAATAGAAACAGACACTGACGACCAAGAAACAGTAACATCAGTCCTGGCCTCTGTTTCAGGACTCCTTTAAAACGGAGAGAAAAACAGCCCCACAGACCTTTAGCTAGTAGTACTGCTGGATTCTGTTGTTTCTGTTACATGCAGCTAAATCTCATTCTCACCGATAGATAATATTGCTGTCATTTTTCTTCTATGCCCAAGCTCTAACTAAAATAATCTAAGGCGATATGGCCTATAGCTGGTATTACCTTTCAAGTAAGGTCTTGATATGGGAAACAAAAGATAACTCTAGCTGCTTACCCACTGCTTTGTGTAGACTTATAGGGGAGGTCACTTAGATGCATAATTCCTCATTTTTACCATTACACTCACCCCCCCCCCTTTATCTATGGGTAATATGTTCCAAGACCCACAGGAGATGCTTGAAATTGCATAGTACTGAAATATATATATATATATAGCTCCTATCTAATAAAAGAGAAACATAGTAATTGGCGTACGACCGCTACCCTTCCCATTGGCTAATCAGGGCAATATGCAAATTAACTGCCAGCCAAGATGGCGGCCGGCAGCCAGGCAGCTTGAAACTAACATGAGGCTTGCTTGCTTCAGTGACAGAGGACTCCAACGTTCCCCGCCTGCCGCTGCAGGCCTCTGAGCTGCAACTCTAAGCAACTATGTAACAAATATAGAAGCTAAACAAAACCCCAGAAACCTGCTTTAGTCCGCCGGGCTTCAGCCAACAGGATCGCAACATTGTAAGCAAAGGCCAGAAACCTACTTTCAGCAGCGGAGGCCTAAGAGCTGGAGCCAAGCCTCAAAGCTAAAGCTGGCCCAGAATAAAAAAAAAGAAAAGAAAAAAAGGAGCAGTTGGGAGCTTCAGTCCCAGCCTGAAAACAGCCCTCAGCCCCTCACCCAGACTGGCCAGGCACCCCAGTGGGGACCCCCACCCTGAAGGATGTGTGACCAGCTGCAAACAGCCATCATCCCCTCACCCAGGCTGGCCAGGCACCCCAGTGGGGACACCCACCCTGATCCAGGACACCCTTCAGGGCAAACCAGCCGGCCCCCACCCGTGCACCAAGCCTCTATATAGTAAAAGGGTAATATGCCTCCCGGCACCGGGATCAACATGACAGGGGGCAGCGCCCAAACCCCCTGATCTCCCTGCGGCTCTGTGTGTGACAGGGGGCGGGGCCACAACCTCCCTATCTGCCCTGCTCTGTTCCTGACAGGGGAAGGTGCCCCAACCCCCTGATCAGCCCTGCTCTGTGCCTGATAGGGGGGAGCTCCCCAACCCCCTGATCGCCTTGCGGCTCTGTGTGTGACAGGGTGCGGCGCCCCAACCCCCCTCCCCACGGGCCCTGCTCTGTGTGTGATGGGGTAGAGCCATAACCTCCCCATCGGCCCTGCCCTGTGACAGTGGCAGCGCCCCAACCCCCTGATGGGCCCTGCTCTGTGCGTGACAGGGTACGGAGCTCCAACCCCCTTGATGGGCCCTGCTCTGTGCGTGACAGGGTGTGGCGCCGCAACCTCCCCATTGACCCTGCCTTGAGTGTGACAGGGGACGGTGCCCCAACCCCCCAATCGGCCCTGCTCTGAGCCCGACCAGGGGCTGCACCTAGGGATTGGGCCTGCCCTCTGCCACCCGGGAGCAGGCCTAAGCCAGCAGGTTGTTATCTCCTGAGGGGTCCCAGACTGTGAGAGGGCACAGGCTGGGCTGAGGGACCCCCCCTCCCCCCGGAGTGCACAAATTTTTGTGCACCGGGCCTCTAGTATATATATAATTTTCCTACGCATACATACCTATGATAAAGTTTAATTTATACGTTACACACAGTAAGAGATTAATGACAATAATAAAATAGAGCAATTATAACAACATGCTGTAACAAAAGGTATCTGAATGTGGTATCTTTCAAAATACCTAAGGGCACTGTCCTCACCTTCTTGCGGCGACGTGCAATGATAAAAGGCCAGAACAATTCCTGAATCTGCGGGACCAGCCCTTCCTGTGGTGGAAGGCTCCCTGTTCCCTCTCTCAGGGGACCCAGCGGTGGAGTCCTGGCTCGGCGCTCCCTGGCGCCACCTGTTGCCATCACCCAGATGCGTTTTCTGCTCCTGTCCTCCATCCACAAAGGGATGCCTTCGGCACCGTGGCTGTCACTTTGGCAGCTTCAGGTGAGACACGAATTTCTTTTTCCTTCTTCGCAGGTTCATGGACGGACGATCCCCCCGACCATAGACCTCGGCAACCTCAGCAAATGACGTTGTTTCCTTATTACATCGAGAATGTTCACAGGAGAGCAGCGCCCAGGGCTCCCCTTCGCATACTGGCATCGAGCACCACTAATTTGCGCTTTGGGGCCCCTGTTCAGTAAAGTAAGCGTTACCTGAACACAGGCAGCGGGAAGCCTCGCAGGGAGAGTCCACCAGGGGTCCTCAAACTACGGCCTGCGGGCCACATGCAAATACAAATATTGTATTTGTTCCCGTTTTGATTTTACTTCAAAATAAGATATGTGCAGTGTGCATAGGCATTTGTTCATAGTTTTTTTTTTAAAACTATAGTCCGGCCCTCCAACGGTCTGAGGGACAGTGAACTGGCCCCCTGTTTAAAAAGTTTGAGGACCCCTGGTCCAGGCCGTCCAACAGGCAAGACGGCCGCCGCTGTGCGTGCCTGCGGGCGGGAGGCGTGCGGTTCCCGTCCTGGGAAACCTCGCGAGAGTTCATCCTGTGGCTCAGAATGGTGTGCAATTGAAAACGCACGAATTGCTTATTTATGAAATGTTCCACGTCATATTTTTCGGGCCATGGTCGACTGTGGGTAACTGAAAGCACAGCCATCAAAACTGCGGGTGAGTGGAGATTGCTGCTGTCACAACCTCCGCCCACAGCTGCTGAAAAAGCGTTCAACTTCGGCATTACCTCGGCTTCCGAAGCAGAGCCGGTAAAACAATTTTGAGGAAAGGGGGTCTGAGCAATCTCTGTGTAACTGGAGGTTATGTGGTGTTTAATGTGTTTCACAATAGAACTACAATTAACCTTAAATAACTAGGTTTCTGTCAGACGTTACACGCAATAGAAACATATGTTTGAGAGGTAAATGGAAAAGAAATATGGTACTTATTCAGGATCTGTTTGGGGGAGTGGTACATGTTGCCATCTCACTTAACCATCAGTATTTTGTTATCACTTAACTATGAATATTTTGTTAATCATTAAAATAGTCTCAGCCCTTAGCCGGTTGGGCTCAGTGGATGGAGCGTTGGCTACAGACCAAAGGGTCCTGGGTTCAATTCCCGTCAAGGGCATGTACCTCCCCAGCCCGGGCTCTGGTCAGGGCACGTGCAGAAGGCAACCAATCCGTGTGGTTCTCTCACATGGATGCTTCTCTCTGTCTTTCCTCTCTCTAAAAATCAATGGAAAAACATCCTCAGGGTGAGGATTTGGAAAAAATAAAAAGTCTCAGTGTACATGAGCATTTATATATTTTCGGACCACGGTAGACTGTGGGTAACTGAAACACAGAAATCAAAACGGCGGATAAGTGGAGATTGCTGCTGTTACAACCTCTGCCCACCGCTGCTCAAAGGGTTCAACTTAAGCATTACCACGTCTTCCAAAAGTAGAGCCAATAAATATTCTGTCCACTCAGTGCTCTTGTTTTCCACTTGAAAAAAAAACAAAACATGTATTACAGATTACTCATTTATACTATAAAAATACACACTTTACATAATCATTTTCCTACTTAAAAAATTCAAACACACTACTGCAAGACAGACTTGAATGAGAAGGATGAGAAGTGAATAGATGTTTTGCTGTGATCTTTTTGACAGGACTGCAATTAAGCTTTCAGCAGCTAGGAGAGAGAGAACACATGTGCACTCTGCGTTTGACTGGAGAACGCTGCTCGAGCGGAGCACATTATGTGCAACAGATTCACGGAAGCAGTCAGCATATCTGACAAACAATGGGTGACGGGCGTGAGATGTGAGTCCCTGGAATCAGCTCTACCGTAGAGCTTACTCGCTTCACATAGTCTGCATGTATGCATGTTGACCTTTTATATCTGAGTAGAATGAAAATATAAGCACATCTAAAAATTAATACTGTAATGAATAGGCTGAAAGGACAGAACAGGATTGATAGCTGTGTTCCTAACTCCTCTTCCAGCAAAAGCCATAGAATGTATCAGTTACTCAGCCTGCCCTTATCTCAGCCAATGGGAATGCAAGGGAAAACAAACTCAAGGCCGAAAGTTTGCTGAACACCCCCCTGTCTTTGTGTAACCAGACCCTAACTGCACCCTGCCCTTGCGTCACTAGCCCCCGGCCCTCACTCAACCAACCGGAATTGGCCAAATCAGTGGTCCGAGTGTGCCCCCACCCCCCAACCCCAAGCCCCAAAATTCTTTGTTCTCTTGGGACTCCGGGCTCTCTCTCACATCCAGTAATGGAGGCAGAGGGAGACCAAGCTAGCTTGAATAAAAGACTCTCTGCTTTTGCATCGGATTTGGCGCTCCCTGGTGGATCTTTGGGGGGTCTTGAAATCTGGGCATAATAGGCTTTAGGGTGAGTGATGATTTGAATGAGGACTTCCTTCTTAGGTCTCCTGCACCTTGTAGTGTGTGTTCAGGCACCAGAAGGCTGTCATATTTGACACCTCTGAGGTCTTAAAGCAGCTACCTTTTGGGGCAGGATAACTGTTTCTCATGCTTTCTTATTAGTATCTTTGTAGGCTCAGAGCCCAATAAGAGTTATAAGATTTTATTTTTCAATGGAGATGTTAGCAGTTTGTATTATCTGAGAAGGATGCTAGTTCTATATAGCTCAGGCCCTGCAGGTGCTCCTTTACTATAAGCCATATTTTGTTCATGAATATAAAATATCTATGGAAGATTTGGAGGATAAAACAGATCTTACAGAAAAGTGGGAGTAAAATCAGCCTACCCAAAAGTCTGTCTTCAGTAAAACTTAGTCTTCTTTTTAAGTTTTTGTATTTTTTCTGGATGACATGCCATTGCTCACCAATTGTTTCAGCTTCTAAAGGACTCAATTGGAATAAATATGTGCAGTGCCTTCTTTAGAGATGTGTCAGCAAAGTCATTAAAAGATGTAGGTTCTCTTGTTTCATAAAAGATGTGCTTAAAATGTAAAAGTCATGAGTGTGAAATATCTAAAAACTCTTTAAGTGAAATTTTGACATGGGAGGCTTTGGAAAAGGCACATGTGGTGGTTAATTTTATGTGTCAACTACAGTGGACTATGGGGTGACCAGATATTTGGTCAAATATTCTGGGTGTTTCTATGAGGGTGTTTTTGGGTTAAATTAACATTTAAATTGGTAGAGTGAGTAAAGCATCTTGAACCGCCTCCCTAATATGGGTGGGCCTCATCCAATGAGTTGAAGGCTTAAATATTTTTAAAAAGGCTGAACCTCTCCTGAGTAATAGAGATTCTTTCTTTCTTGATGGTCTTCAAACGGGGATATCAGTTTTTTTCCTGCCTTCAGACTTGAACTAAAAACATTGGCTGTTTTGGGGTCTCTAGCCTCGTGGTCTTTGGATTGGAACTACACCACTGGGTCTCCTGGGTTTCCTGCTTGCCAAGTCACACTGTAGGTCTTGGGACTTGCCAATCCATGATCGTATGAGCCAATTCCTTAAAACAGTTCTTTTTATATATCTTCCTATTGGTTCTGTTTCTCGGGAGAACCCTGACTAATACAGGACTCTTCACCCTTTTCATGTTTGATTTGAGAATTATTCTTCATTACAGGTGATCTGCCTGTATGTATTTGGAAGCATCATAAGACCCTCAAACGAGAGGTGTTCTTCCTATACCCCATAGAAAGGAGCGTCCTTATCTCTGAAGACTGGAGGGACATCAGGAGGAATCTGAGCAGTACTTGCTAAGTTCCCCCCAGTTTACCGCACTTGGTTCGTACCCCTTTGTCCTATCATATTTCTCCACAGCTTTCCACTTTTCATCAAGCGCAGTACAAAATGCTCAGATTCAACATTTACTTATGAATGTTCCCATGTCAGAATAAACTTATATTAGACAAATTTGTGTGCTTTACTCACCTTTTTCTTTTTCTTTTTCTTTTCTTTTCTTTTCTTTTCTTTTCTTTTCTTTTCTTTTCTTTTCTTTTCTTTTCTTTTCTTTTCTTTTCTTTTCTCTTCTCTTCTCTTCTCTTCTCTTCTCTTCTCTTCTCTTCTCTTCTCTTCTCTTCTCTTCTCTTCTCTTCTCTTCTTTTCTTTTCTTTTCTTTTCTTTCGTTTCTTCTTTTCTTTTACTTTTGAGTTGTAGGAGACCAGTGTCACATTTTAAACAGTAACCGTAGCTTCCTCTAAAAGGCATATGGTGCTTTTTTATTTGTTTTAAAATCAAGAAGTTAATTTTTAGTTTCTACCCTCACAATGAGGTTCATTGTATCCATGACTTAAAATGGTAGTTCACTCTAGCATGAAATTAACCCAAATTTTTCTCAGTTAAAAAAGAAATGCTTCATTGTTTTCTCCACCCCCACTGGCATTCTTCTTAGATTTGGCATGGCAAGGGCAATGCTTATGTGTTTACCAAGTTTCATTTTCCTACCCCTGGGTACACTGGAATACACCATTTTTCCAAGCTCCCTTGTAGTTAAATTGGGCACAAGTGACTGGGTCTTGGCCATTTGCTAAGGTAAGTTACACATATGTCTGTCCCTTAAAAACAGCTCACAGTATTTCTTCCTCTGAGGTGAGGACTTTGGAAACCATATGCCACAGAGATAGCTGCAAGATGGAGGAGGGGTGGCCAACTCATATTGGATTTGATAAGAGCAAGAAATAATCATTAAACCATTAAAATTTTAGATTTCTTTTTTTTTCTTTTCCCAAAGTAGAGCCTAGCCTATCATGACTAAGTCATGTGAGCTAAACCTATATAAAAGTTGATACAAAAATATTTATTAAAAATTAAAAAATATATAAAGGCATTTGAAAACATAAAATCAACATTTTCACCAGTAGTCTTTATGAAAATTTGATACCTTATCAGATAAATGATAGTAAATTAATGCCAGGAAGAAAATTAAGTTGTTTTGAAAAGCCAAAATGCAGATTGGAGAAGTTTAAATGTATTTAAAAACACTGAATAAGGCAACATTCGCTGTAATTATATTTAATGACATGGTAACAACTTTTGGGTTAAAAAATCTGAGAAAATAAATCTTTGGTAGTTGGAACATTTCTTCTTTAAAAAAATCTTTTATTTTTTTTATTTTTATTTTTTTAATATATTTTTTATTGATTAAGATATTACATATGTGTCCTTATCCCCACCATACCCCCTACCCCCCCCCCGCTCATGCCCCCCCCCCCCCCGGCCCCCCCCGTTGTCCGTGTCCATTGGTTAGGCCTATATGCTTCCATATAAGTCCTTTGGTTGATCTTTCCCCCTTACCCCCACCCTCCCCTACCTTTCCTCCAAGGCCCAACAGTCCAATCAATGCCTCTCCATCTCTGGATCAGTCCTTGTTCATCAGTTTATGTTGTTCATTATATTCCACAAATGAGTGAGATCCTGTGGTATTTATCTGCTCTCCAGTTCCATCCATGTTGTGGCAAATGGTAAGAGTTCCTTTTTCTTCTTCCTCTTCTTAAAGAATACCTTTCAGCATTTCATATAATGCTGGTTTGGTGGTGATGAACTCCTTTAGCTTTTTCTTACCTGTGAAGCTCTTTATCTGACCTTCTATTCTGAATGATAGCTTTGCTGGATAAAGTAATCTTGGTTGTAGGTTCTTGCTATTCATCACTTTGAATATTCCTTGCCACTCTCTTCTGGCCTGCATGGTTTCTGTTGAGAAATCAGCTGACAGTCATATGGGTATTCCCTTGTAGGTAACTGAGTTTCTTTCTCTTGCTGCTTTTAAGATTCTCTCTTTGTCTTTTGCTCTTGGCATTTTAATTATGATGTGTCTTGGTGTGGTCCTCTTTGGATTCCTTTTGTTTGGGGTTCTCTGCACTTCTTGGACCTGTAAGTCTATTTCTTTCACCAGGTGGGGGAAGTTTTCTGTCATTATTTCAAATAGGTTTTCAATATCTTGCCCTCTCTCTTCTTCTGGTATCCCTATAATTCTGATGTTGGTACGCTTGAAGTTGTCCCAGAGGCTCCTTACACTATCTTCATATTTTTGGAATCTTTTTTCTTTTTTCTTTTTCGGTTGGGTATTTTTTGTTTCTTTGTATTTCAAATCATTGACTTGATTCTTGGGATCCTCTTGTCTGCTGTTGGATCTCTGTATATTATTCTTTATTTCAGTCAGTGTATGCTTAATTTCTAGTTGGTCCTTTTTCATATCCTCGAGGGTCTCACTAGATTTCTTGAGGGTCTCGCTAAATTTATCGGCGGTTTCCATAAAATTCTTGAAAAACCTTATAAACATGGTTTTGAACTCTATATCCAGTCATTTGCTTTCCTCCATTTCTGTCATTTGTGACCTGTTTCTTTGTCTCCGCATTTTTTATGCTTCCCTCTGTTGGTAGAGTGGTTTTGTGAGCTAGGTGTCCTGTAGGGCCCAGTGGCTCAGCCTCCCCTGTTACCTGAGGTGGACAGTTTTGGTGCACCCCCTTGTGGTCTTTGTGCACAGTCTTGTTGTAGTTAAGCCTTGATTGTTGTAGGATCACTGGGAGGAATTGACCTCCAGGCCAGTTGGCAGTGAGAATCGGCTGTGTCTGCAGTGGAAGAACTTCTGTGTTGAAGACACCCTTCTGGGGCAAGACTTGCTTCAGTGGGGCTTTGGTGCTCACTGAGTCTGCCCCCTGGGTGTGTCCCTTATGGATCTGAGGAGTTGTAATCCAGATGGTCCCCCTCTGACCACTGGGTACACTGGCTCTTGGAGGTTACCCAGCAGGAGCTGTGGAGAGAACTGCAGACTCCCTGTCCTTTTTTGGAGTTTGGAGGTGCCCTGATGAGGCACAGCTGTGAAGCAATGCAAGCTGCTGTGGGGCCTTGGCCTTCTCTTGGAAGTTCTGGGTCTGTGGCCCAGCTGCAGTTTGTTAGATAATTTTCAGTTTGCAAAGGGCCAGGGTATTCATATGCAAAAGCCTCTGCCGCAGCCTGGGTGGGGCGGGGTCTCAGGGAATCAAAGGGCGGAGCAAGGAACTATGGCGGATTCTCAGCCCTGCCCTAAGGGGCCGCGCACGTCTCAGTGTCCCGACAATCCAATTGCTGCAAGCACCTCTGAGGGAAAGCCGCCCTCGAGTTCCGAGTTCTGCCCGCTACCAGACAGTCCA
The DNA here is from genome assembly GCF_963259705.1 of Myotis daubentonii. NCBI lineage: Eukaryota > Metazoa > Chordata > Mammalia > Chiroptera > Vespertilionidae > Myotis > Myotis daubentonii. The sequence goes on from NC_081841.1 coordinate 40,864,529, forward strand.
GTTTCTCCCCGTATGAGTCCTGGGTCCCCAGAGACTTCTCGAAACCGGAGTTCAGAGCAGTCGGGAGCCTGTGACTTCCTCCTGATTCAAAAAGACAGCCACGTCCTCAGGTACCAGCCCCTTTCCACGCACTCTCGAGCCTCCGTACCTTTGCACTTTACTTCCGCAGCTCCTGACCCTCGATGTGCATTTCTCTTTCCTTCTAGTTGTAGAATTTCCACTCCGCCAGCCTTCCCGCAAGTTTTGGATGATGTCCGTTTTGTCTTTTTATTGCGTTTTGAAGTTGTAGGAGGCAGCAATTTCGGTGTTTCCCTATGCCGCCATCTTAGTTTCTCCTAAAAAAATCTTTTAAAATGGAAGTTGAGAATAATACTGTTACATTGGACAGTTAAATTTAAAGTGCTAATAAACTGAGGTAGGAATCTAAGGAATACTCCTAAACCTAGTAAAACTAAATGAATATATCTCCAATGAAGTTCACTAAGTGTAAATTGATAACATTAAGAAATTTCTCCCTTATAAAAGTCATCTGCAGAGCCTATAAACTAAAAAAATTGAGGCAGTATAAACATCAACTTTAGTATACAGGTCACTCTAACATATGAAAATCAAGTCATTAAAATGTGCAGTTAAAGATCAGTAAGGGATACTAGAATCTGCCACCCCAAAATATGTCTCCTTGGCATATGGATGATTTTGAGTCAAAGTAAAATGTGAGGTTCAGGGTGCAGACTTCTTGTGGGTCCTTGTCTGAGGAAGTTGAAAAATAAATTCGTGGACTAAAGCCTTCTTTAATAAAAATGTAGACGTTTATTGGAAGCATATATAAACTCCATCTAGGTATGGGGGTCCCCAAATGGGAAAGGCCTGCTCTCTCTCTCTCTCTCTCTCTCTCTCTCTCTCTTTCTCTCTCTAATGGGAAAATATCTAAACAATCTGAATCTGCTGAGTCTCTTTGTCTCCAGTTTATAAAAGCTCTTTGTCTGATCATGAACTTTTCTAATTGGCCCCTTTCCTTAATTTTGGACCCCCATGCTTTCCCCATTGGTCACACTGCTACATAGTAAAAGTTTCAAAGCTCAAAGCCCACGTGGTACCCCCCTTTTCTCTCCCCCTTATCTTGTTGGTTGGAGTTGCTTTTATTCTCCCTTATGGCTCTCCCAGCTGCTCAGGCCAGAGATACCTCTGCCTTTGGTTTATGGCTGTTTTAATTGCTCAGGCCAGAAATGCCTCCATCCTTCCTGTATCTCCCCTTCCTGTCTGCCTAATTAAGCTAGCTAGCTAACCCTTATCAAAAGGCCATTGAGAACCTGCAGATGCTGGAAAAGCTCTAAAAATAGGATACACTTTACTTTTGTTAAAAAAAATTACATTTAAAAAGTAAATTTCTAATTGTATAAATTTATCAAGAAGAGGAGTCCTTTTCAATAACTCTTACAGTGGAAAAGACAGGGACCTTCTATGCATAATAAGCCTTACTAAAGCAATCCTTGTTTCAGTACTTTTCCTGATCACCTTTCCATAATTTGTGTACTTGGTGATGGCTACTGCCCATGCAGCCTGTGCAATTGCCTTACAAAAAGATGTCTAGGTGCTGGAGAGAAGAAAGAGCACAATGCCAAACCTGTCTGAGCGGCCAGGATGATAAACTCTTGATTTTGCTGCTTCTGTACCAGTCTGTAGATTACCATCAAACCTTCCTTTATTTCCCCTCAGAATTAATGTTTGCTTTCTTTAAATGGGCTAATAAATATGCCAGAGTCACACAAAGAGACGGGCAAGTGTAGAAGCTTTTAAAATGGTTGTACCTGAGATGATTTCACTCTATACTTCTAATAAACCTCCTAGGACAGCGGTTCTCAACCTGTGGGTACTGACGCCTTTGGGAGTCGAACGACCCTTTCACATGGGTCGCCTAAATACATCCTGCATATCAGACATTTACATTACGATTCATAACAGTAGCAAAATTACAGTTATGAGGTAGCAACGAAAATAATTTTATGGTTGGGGGTCACCACAACATGAGGAACTGTATTAAAGGGTCGCGGCATTAGGAAGGTTGAGAACCACTGTCCTAGGACATCCTACTTAGTATTAGCACTGGTAGAATGTTTGTCTCTGCCAGGAAATTGTAAATCCCTCCAGAGTGAGACTCATTTTGTTATCTCACAACTCCTCTACGGTACCTTATTCTGGGGCTTATTTAGTCTGTATTGCATGGTTTATTTATGTGTTTTTTTCCCTTTTACTAGATTATGAATTCCTGGAGGACTAGGTTGTGTCATCTTCATCTTTGTGTTTCTCATAGCACCTAACACTACTTGATACATAATAAAGCTCAAAGGTTGTTTTGTTAAATTTGAGCAGTATCTCCTCAGGGTAATTTTATTTATAAAACATTTATACTTGAATGGGACTTGTTTTATCAAAATGATTTACTTTGAAAATTAAGATGATTGTGAATGAAGCTAGAAGACATGGAAAACTTTAAAGTATAGCTTCAGACTTCATTAGGGTTTAACAGGGTTCTACGGTATAGGATGGCAAGGTGAATTGATGCCTTTTGGTACCTAGTCATTTTCAGATTGTGTTTCTTATGAGAGGGTAGGTAAGGTATCCCGTGGGGGCTTTTACAAAATGGGGAAGAAGCCCTAAAATCATATTCTTTAAAAGACCTGCATTCTTTCTATACAAATTTTAGCAGTGATGAACTTAAGTTTAGACCATTCAATAGAAAAGAATAGCCAAGAAGCTATGCTAAGCACTCAGCTCAGTCAAATAATTGAGTTCTCAGAGAGAAATGTTTACTTACTTAATTGGTTGTCTGAAGCTGATGTTTGAGGCAGAAAACCTTTTAGTCAAAGGTAGAAGGACAGTGAAGGAAGTTCTAAAAATGACTTATATTTAATTCTTTTGTCTTCAGTTCTATAAAGATTTTTTTAATGCTCACCTGTTATATAAAATGTACTCATTCATATGTATAGAGTATGCTTTTTCCCCCCCTATTTTGGAACCTCTGCTTTAAAAATATCACTCTGTATCAATTTGTAGATATCCATGAAGCCTTTATTAATTTCATTTCAGAATTGATCATCGATTTGTTTGACCATTCTATTAAGATAACACTTTGACATCATTGGAATTATCAAAATTAGTCCTTGAAGTTGGAGAGAATCAGGATTTAAATCTTATTCATTGTCTCACCCAAAGTCCAGCTAGTCCCCTGGGGGTCAGGAAAGGCCCAGCCTAGAATAACTATCATCAGCATTCAATTGCTCTGAACTCAGAATGCTTGAGGACTTGGTATTTGAACAGGTGAGAGAGTATGCAGTTTCCCAAGGGGCCTAACTAATGTTACAATGTACAGGAATCTTCTTTTAATAGTAGCAGTCAGAGGTTAGCCTACATCTCCCCTGAAGAATTTCTCCAGTGAAAACCTGCCTCTTATGAAGTCCTGTGGATATAGGCCACCTCTGTCTTTGAAAAGAGACTTCTCTCGTATTAAAGTTAGACTTCACTCTGCTTTGCTGATGGATACGGGAAACATAATTTCTCATCCAAATTGAGACAACGAGAATGAAGGGCACACCAATACTACACACAGGAATCCCAGTCATAAACCAGTACTGTCTCAGGCCGTATATGGTCACCACACCAACAGAAATTCTTGTAGTATGTTTGGTTCTGTTACTACATGAATCAGATCGTTTTCTTTTTTTACTTGTTTTATTTTTGGGGGATTGGATACCAGATTGTGACTTTATCTAGACTGGTATCAGATTGGGAGTTTCTCAAGGCAAGACATTATCTTAATTTCATTTTGAAGAAACTGCAGAGGAGTCTTCTTGTTCTTTTTTTTTTTTTTTTTATTCCGCATACATCTATGTCAGTGGTTCTCAACCTTCCTAATGCCGCGACCCTTTAATACAGTTCCTCATGTTGTGGTGACCCCCAACCATAAAATTATTTTCGTTGCTACTTCATAACTGTAATGTTGCTACTGTTATGAATCGTAATGTAAATATCTGATATGCAGGATGTATTTAGGCGACCCCTGTGAAACGGTTGTTTGACCCCAAAGGGGTCGCAACTCACAGGTTGAGAATGGCTGATCGATGTGATAGTGTAACCAGACAATCAATGGGTCCCTGCTCCCTGTCACTACTTGAGTAAATTAAGCAGAGACAGTGTTGAATCATATGAGCATTTATTCCAATACTGCCAGCAGCATGGGAGAGCAGCAGGTCATCCACAAAAATCTGCTCTGCCCCCCACCATAAGCCAGCTGCTTATATTGGGTAGAACAGTGGCCGGGAAACTGCGGATCATGAGCCACATGTGGCTCTTTGGCCCCTTGAGTGTGTCTCTTCCACAAAATACCACGTGCGGGCGCGCCCATACAGTGCGATTGAAACTTTGTGGCCCATGCGCAGAAGTCAGTATTTTGTGGAAGAGCCACACTCTAGGGGCCAAAGAGCTGCATGTGGCTCGTGAGCCGCAGTTTGCCGACCACTGGGGTAGAGGACAAAGATTACAAAGGGCATGCCAAATGGGAAGTTAGGTAATGCAGGCTGGAGATTTGCAAAGATCCAAGGGTATGCAAAGGGCTGGAGGTCTTCAAAGAGCTGGCATCTCTGGTTTCTGCAACAAGGTTGTTAACCTTTCCATGATAATATGCAGCTCCCTGATGGGGAGGATGGGCTGCATTTCCAGGTGAGCTTGCAGGTCCCACATGCAACTCCCAGCCAGGTTAGAATGTGCCTTCTTTAATCAGAACAAAACAATCACGGTTAACAGAGCATGATTAATATTTCTTACGATTATAGCCTTTCCCCAATATTCTATTTCTGCCCCTATCAATGGGAATAAAGGAACATTTCTTAGAAGTCTTCTTCTTTCCTTTTTACCTCCATCTCCTCCCCAAACTTGTCCTCCCATTTGGCCCAGGTTTCTAAGGAGGAAGAATGACTTGTAGCTTGGTCAGCTAAAAGTCTTTGTTGTGCTCACAAGACTCTAAACGTGCTAAATATAGGAGTAGGGACAGTTGAAGAAAGTGAGAGGATATAATGATCACCAGTACAGGAAATGCCAGAGAGAAATTTATCAGAGATTGGAAGTCAGGGCCTTTGTTAAATTTTGCAAATAGGAATGCTTTAGAGACTCCAGTTGCTGCTATTTAAGGTGACACTTAGAGGGAGTTGGGAACATTTTACTGTTTAATGTGGACAGTAATTCCAATACATTTTCAACTGAACTGTAATAAAGGTCAGCAATATTCTTAATGTTTTATGGAGCTGGACTTCTATATCTTTATTTTGTTTTATTTTTTTAATATATTTTTATTGATTTCAGAGAGGAAGGAAGAGGGAGAGAGAGATAGAAACATCAGTGATGAGAGAGAATCATTGATTGGCTGCCTCCTGCACGCCCCCCACTGGGGATCGAGCCTGCAATCTGGGCATGTGCCTTTGACCAGAATTGAACCTGGGACCCTTTAGTCTGCAGGCTGACGCTCTATCCACTGAGCCAAACCGGCTAGGGCAGTGATGGCGAACCTTTTGAGCTCGGCGTGTCAGCATTTTGAAAAACCCTAACTTAACTCTGGTGCCGTGTCACATATAAAAATTTTTTGATATTTGCAACCATAGTAAAACAAAGATTTATATTTTTGATATTTATTTTATATATTTAAATTCCATTTAACAAAGAAAAATCAACCAAAAAATGAGTTCGCATGTCATAGGTTCACCATCACTGGGCTAGGGCGACTTCTATATCTTTTGAATGTGATAAGATAACATAGTTTTGTGTATTATATCTATTAAGTACATATCAGATAGCAGGCAGTCTATTTGAGGAGGCAATGTTGAATAAGGCATCCTCTGTTAAGAGGATGTTTGTTGAGTGAATGAACAATGAGTGCATGAATAAATGACCCGCGTGGAAGATGAGAAAGTTTTTCTCCTCTGGAAAATTTAAGGCAAAGTTGCATACATATGACCCTCTACCCCTAGTGTATTGTTTACTGGATCTTCTGAGAAGTTCTTCTAAATCTTAGTAGACTCTACTGGTGGCTTAGGAAACAATAGGAGGTCTAGACAGATTTAAATTGGTGTGAGCTTCCAAAGGTACCTAAAAAGAAAATTTGCAAACTCATTACTGACAGGTCAGATCCAAGATGCAAGACTGCAATTCCTTGCTGCTTATTAAAATTTTGATCCTTTCAGTTAAGTTAAATAAGTTTTTAATTGGTTACTAGCATTTGACATAGAGATTCTGGCTGCTCTTTAAAATATGGAAGAGGTCAATGGGGGAAAAAGAGACATATGTAATGCTTTCAACAATAAAGAATTAAAAAAATGATATTCATTTACAAGGCAACAATCTGCTATAGCTAATAAGCTGCTGACCTCTTTAGATGAAGTATCTGATTTGGTCCCCGCCTCACCTGTTTCAATCATTTATATTCCCTGCCTGGCTCTGGGAGGCATTTGAGTTTTTGACATCTCTTTTAAGGGCTTGGAAGCAGCCCGTTTCAGGAGGTGGAAACAGGGCCATGTCAAGGTGATAATTGCCCTCAGAGAACACACAGAACTCGGGGTGTTTCTTCTGTGGCTCCTTTGCCTTGTCCCCTGCTGTGGGTGATATTTTCTTGAAAAAATGATGGATTGACGGACTGACCTCAAGAGTCACTGTGACTCCTTAATTACAAACCCCTGAAAACCTTTCAGCCTCGTGGAGCTCACACTGTTTGTTCAACTGGCCAGGCTTCCATTTGCTGCTATTGGACTGGCCGTTTCCTAAAAGGGGACCCGTAGAGTTAAGGAATAAACATGGAAGCCACTGGGTCGATCCAAAATATAAATGCTTCATGTCATGATCTTGACTAATACTCTTTGGATTCCTGTTGCAAATGAGTAATGTCTACACCCCTCTTTAGCTGCTCCCACTGCTCCTGGCCCTCTCAGTCGTAGCTCCATTATAATCTTATGCTACTTTATCCCATTCACTTTGCTTCAGGCAACAGCTGTAGGTCTCCCGCAGGTTTTGGATGTCTGTATTAAAGGTTTGGAAGCAGTCTCTTCGGAGAGGTGGAGAACAGGGCTATTTCAGTGTAATAATTTGCTCTGAAAGGACATTGATCCCAGCGTGTCTTCTTCAGGTTCCTCCAGTCTCTTCATTGCCTATGGGATTGACTTTTACTGTTGACTTTCATCTTAGCTGTCTCTTGTTCTCTTCTTACCTTGTAGGTCTCGGCTTAAATGTGCCATCCTCTAAAAGGTCTTCTTTGATTATCATATTCAAAGTGGGTTCACTCATTTACTCTTCACCATATTGATATCTTTATATTTAACCCAGCTATTAATTAACTGGAAAGAAACAAAGGGAAACTCAAATATTATAGGCATTCCCAGTAAAATCTGGATGACTCAGGAAAGATAGTTGACTTTTGGCCACATCTAAAAGCAGGTCACTGACCAGAATGGGTGTGGCCACTGCAAGGGTGGGAAATCTGCGATACAGAAGCTCTTGAACAAAGGTCCCTCTCTTATACTCTCGCCTGCTCTTGCTGCTCAGCCTGACTGCTGGCTTGTAGTGCTCTCACACTCTGCACTCACCCACAGGGCCCACAGCCATGTGGACCCCACATACAATGGACTGATGGACTCGAACTAGCCTGGTGCTGTGCAAGGTCCTCCATGGAATGGAAACTTTGGACTCTGACTCTACTTCTAGATCTGCTCAATCCCCAGCTGCACCTTTTCCAGGACTGGTTTGAGGGAAAAGGGACTTTGCAACTTGAGGAATGTAATTCCATGCAAATAAAGCTTCCTATCATATCTCATTCTCCTGTGGGGGCCTCTAGGAATTCATATTCTAGTGGCACCCCATGAATCCTACTCCCACTAGCAACAGAGAAGGGCAATCCACCCCATTCTCTGATAACAATATCGCCTTATTTATTTTTATCTTAGCATTTATCACAATCTGGAATTATCTTTTTATTTATTTTTATTGTCTATCTCTCTACCTCAGATCTGTATGCAAACTCTCTGACCACAGCAACTTTATGTATCTTCTTACTGATATATTCTTAGCACCAAAACAGTGCCTGGCTTATAGCTGTCATTTTGAGAAAGGTAAAAGAATGAATAAATATGTACCACATGTTGAGTCTTTTTTGTTACTTTGTAATTTCTGTCTCCAATTTCTAGAAATAAACTATATTATTGGAGGACATTATATTAAATATTTTCACTCTGGGTATAAACTAAACTGAGAGTGCCAAAGTATGGAAGAAGGTTATCATTTACTCGAATTAAATATTGATTTAATGTTCTTAAAATAGAAATCAACAGTGCCATACACTTCTACTTCTCCCATGATTCCTTTTGAAGGTCATAAGTTTAAAAACACGAGAGTAAACTTTGTGGATAAGATTGTGTCAATTTAATTTGAAGCACATTTATTTGAGAGGCATGTCACATGAACACTATAATTACCAAATAGGTTTTAATATATAATTAAAATTATTTTAAGTCAAACTCTGAGATTATAACAGCCAGTACTTTATTTTCTACATTCATTGGCATTCTATAATTCTAAAATAAATTTATTCTTTTTAAAAGTCAAGTTGACTTTCAGAGGATGTTGTAGGTCTTGAAACGCTCACCTTTACATTTTCTCTAAACTGAATCTATTCAACCTCCTCTGTAGGTATAGACATACTCCATTCTTAAGGATAGAGAAATTTAGGAATCTGTGCCATTTGCATATCCACTCAGTATTGAGTCAGCTTTTGCTGTTTCCAATATAACATGAGATTCCCCAAGAGTTAGTGGTAAGATTTACCACCCCAATGCCATGGTCAGTCGGCTCCTTTTTTGGCTGTGTCCATCTTTTGGGTCATCTATCCTTTGCCTTCCCCACTATTGTTCTAGATCTTAGTTTTTACTCCAACTTATATCAGTTTTCATCTTACTCTATACCCATAGGACATGCAGTTATGTATATGGTTGGTTTTTCACACTAGTCTACTTTTATTGTGTTTCACTTGTTTTTAGTTATTATATCAAGCTTTGAATTTCTCTTACAAATAATCCCCAAATGAAAAATACTAGATATCATTATATTTATATAATGGACTCTGACTTTCAAGTTGAGTCTCATTAGAAACAGAGTGTTAATGTTTTCAGGTGTCCTTATTTTGATCATGATTCCCCTGGTGAGTTAATCTCTAGTCATCTCATTTTGATCATGGTTCCTTTGGTGAGTTACTCTGTAGTCATCTCACCTCTTATTGATTTAGCTTTCTTGTTTCTAATTCTCTTAGGTCCACAGAAATGCCATTGCCTTCCTTATTTATGCTCACAGCATTACCTGATACAAGTTCCACAGGGGATCTCATCTAAAATCAGACCAAACACCAGTGTTATTCTATCTCAAAGTATTTTCCTTCACTTCATTATTGGTTACCTTGAGTTCTAGTTTTAGCAAATCTTTATTCCCTGCAATAGTGCTTGTTGACTATCAAGCTGGGAGGGTTATTTCTGTGATTAAAATTTCATAGTTTCTTACATCTAAGTTCTTTGCTAGAGAGAACATTGAATATTCTCTGGAGGAAAAAGAAACAGCAAAATAATTTTTGTGTGTGCAGAAATTTACCATTACAAATTCTAAGGCATGCTCTTTCATTAGTTCTCTTCAGGTGAATCAGAGTAATGGTAATAAGCTGCTTAGCTAAAATCAGGTTTGACAATTTGTATTTATAATAATAAAATGCTCTGTAATAATATTTTTGATATATGCAGGATGATTTTTTTCATTCAGATTTTAATTTTCTGGACCAAATAGAAAATAAAATCGAGACAATTAAAACAAGAATATGCTATATGAAAAATTTAGTCCTACATTATGCTATTTCTAGCCTTTCTATGGTTTGTTGATTCTGCTAAAATGATCATGTTCCTCAGAATTTTTTCTTAATTAAACCAAAGATATTTTGTGCAATTAAAAATTTGGAGGAGGAACCTTAATTGAATTAAGAATTGACTATAAGGACACATATGTTTTTTTTTTTTAATTATGTTCAATTTGTTTTTTTTTGTTTTGTTTTTATTTATTTATTTTTATTTTATTGCTTAAAGTATTACAAAGGGTATTACATATGTGTCCATTTTATCCCCCCGCCCTAGACAGTCCCCTAGCCTCCCCTATTCCCCAGTGTCTTATGTCCATTGGTTATGCTTATATGCATGCATACAAGTCCTTTAGTTGATCTCTTACCCCCCTACCTCCTGCCCCCCAACCCTCCCCGGCCTTCCCGCTGCAGTTTGACAATCTGATTGAGGCAGCTCTGCCTCTGTATCTATTATTGTTCAAAAGTTTATAATGGTCTCTATTGTCCATGAATGAGTGAGATCATGTGGTATTTTTCCTTTATTGACTGGCTTATTTCACTTAGCATAATGCTCTCCAGTTCCATCCATGACGTTGCAAATGGTACGAGTTCCTTCCTTTTTACAGCAGCATAGTATTCCATCGTGTAGATGTACCACAGTTTTCTAATCCATTCATCTACTGATGGGCACTTAGGCTGTTTCCAAATCTTAGCTATGGTGAATTGTGCTGCTATGAACATAGGGGTGCATATGTCCTTTCTGATTGGTGTTTCCGGTTTCTTGGGATATATAAGAATTGACTATAAGGACACATATGTAATACCTTAATCAATAAAGAAAAAAACATTTTTTATAATCCTGACATGTGCCTAGTTCTATATTGTTTACTACAGGAGTGGGCAAAAGTAGATTTATGGTTGTGAGTACACAAAACACAGAGTTTATTCTTGTATTATTATTGTGAACAACTATAAACCTACATTTTCAAACCCCTGTATGAAGAAATTCATGGTCTTTGCTGCTGCAAATTTATTAACCATGACAAGGAAACAAGTAGAAAGTGCAATTCATTATAGATATTATTAAGTTATAACATAGAAGCTGAAAGATTTTTAAAAGCCTGCATGTTGGAATCTTAAGGGGACATTAATTAAGGGGTGTGTAATTTTGATTATCTTTAAAGGGATGTAGGAATTAAATTACTGGATGGGTGAGGAGGAAAAAAGAGAGGATGTAGTAGAAAAGAAGCCAGTTTTCATCAAAGGGTGTGCAAACTTTTTCCTTCTGGGGCTGTAAATTTTTGTCGAATCCCCAAATTTCATTCGACCAACCCTCCACAATGGGTATAGTGATTCCTTCAGAACTCTAGGATTTCCAGGTTTCTTGCTGTTCACAGGAATGAACAGGCTTCATGGGGTGATTTATACCAACTGAATTAGAACACCTTCAATGTTTTTCAATTTTGCCACATGTGTTGAGACACAGCCTTAGCTCTGGAAGTTATTTAGATTGTATTTCAATAATAGGAGGTTAACTGGTAAGGTCACATTGTGACTCAGAGAGGAAAGACAAAATGTTCTGAGCCAGATAATGAAATAAAGTGAGACATATGGTCAGGCTTGTTTCAGGTACTAGCATCTGAAACATATTTTGTATTTTGGAGAAAAACAACAACAACATTTGGTTAAATATGTCATACGAAAGAAGTAACATGTGATGCTGACAATTTTTGCATATAGCATGCATTAAATTTTAAGTAGCTCCAAACAGGAGGGTTTTTAAAAAAACATATTTTTATTGATTTCAGAGAGGAAGGGACATACAGAAACATCAATGATGAGAAAGAATCATTGATCAGTTGCCTCTTGCATGCCCCCTACTGGGGATCAAGCCCACAACCCGGGTATGTGCCCTGACCGGGAATGGAACAGTTACCTCCTGGTTCATAGTTTGACACTCAACCACTGAGCAACACTGGCTAGGCAAGGAGGGGGATTTTAATATCAAATAGAAATATTTAAGATTAGTGGCTTCTGGGAAGTTAGGGAAAATGATTTAGGACCATTTAACTTGGAATTTGTTCTCTTGTTATCAAAATTCAGAAGCTATAGGACCTTCCCAGTGCTATGTTGTATATATGAAAGAAATTGAAAATAGAAATGCAGAGGTACAAAGAGGATTAAGCTAACTAGAGACAGAGACATACATAGAGACAGGTAAACTGAGAGAGAATAAGGCAAAGGGAAAGAGAGAGACAGGATGATGAGTAAAATACGAATTATCAGCTCTTTCCTTTAATTCAATACTTATGCTATGTCCCCCCAAAAACCCAATTCATTGTTGAAGACTTAACCTCCAATGTCACTATATTTAGAGATAGAGCCTTTAAGGAGATAATTACGATTAAGTGAGGTCATAGGCTAGATCCTTAATCCAATAGGACTAGTATTCTTCTTCTAAGAAGAAGATACACCGGAAATCTCTCCCTCTTTCTCTTTCCCTCTGTGTCCACAAAGGCAAGGTCACATAAAGGACACAGTGAGAAGGTGGCCATCTTTAAGCCAGGAAGAGAAGCCTTACAGGAAACCAACCCTGGTGGCACCTTAATCTTGGACTTCCATCCCTCAGAACTGTAAGAAAATAAACGTATGTTGCTTAAGCCACCCAGTTGGTGGTATTTTCTATAGCAGCCTGACCAGACCTAAAACACCCAGTATGTCAGTAAAGAAATAGTATGCTTTGCAGAACTGGTTGCAGTATCCAGGAGTTAGGAAGGCAGGCTGGGGCATTACCTGGAGATTGGTGGCTGCACCCCTTTTCTGTTCCCTGTATTGTACTCAGCAGGCATACCTCAGAGTTTCAATCTGAGAAGTAAAGCCCAGAAGGAGCTGGGAGGTACCTTCTCCATGAAATGTATACACTACACTTTTGCTTAAACCTGCTGGGTGAGCATAAAATTCAAATATAAAACACCACTATCTGCCCCTCTCCCCTAAACAAAACCTCAAACCAAGAACTTTGTGTGAACATGTAGACATGACTGTGAATCCTGCCTTCCCTGGGTCTACGCTGTCTGAGCCATGAGGCTGAAAAACAAAGAACATAGCATTAACCTGAGATCAGACAGCATCAAGGTGCATTTAGGGTAGGAGACCAGAAGCCTTGCTTTCTAGCTCGTGAACATTGATATACCTATCAAAATCATCTTTGTTGCTGAAACCGGTTTGGCTCAGTGGATAGAGCGTCAACCTGCGGACTGAAAGGTCCCAGGTTTGATTCCAGTCAAGGGCATGTACCTGGGTTGCGGGCACATCCCCAGTAGGAGGTGTGCAGGAGGCAGCTGATCGATGTTTCTAACTCTCTATCTCTCTCCCTTCCTCTCTGTAAAAAAATCAATAAAATATATTTTTAAAAAAATCATCTTTGTCTTCCTTAATGTGACACTATCATTGCATTAGACCAGGGGTCCTCAAACTACGGCCCACGGGCCACATGCAAATACAAATATTGTATTTGTTCCCGTTTTGTTTTTTTACTTCAAAATAAGATATGTGCAGTGTGCATAGGAATTTGTTCATAGTTTTTTTTTTTTTTTTAAACTATAGTCTGGCCCTCCAACGGTCTGAGGGACAGTGAACTGGCCCTCTGTTTAAAAAGTTTGAGGACCCCTGCATCAGACAGTTCAATACAACCAAGTCTTAAAAAAAATTAAGTTTAAAACATATTATTAATAAAAGATTCTATGAATACATAGGAAGTTATTCCAGTCTTGTTCTGTTAACACATGTAATCCAGTGCCCAATGTAATGCTTACAAGTTGCTTTCAGAATCTCTTCATGTTTTCATTGGGCAGGAGGTTCTGTGTGAGGGGTTCACTCAGCCCCTTATGTTCTGACATGGGGACTTTGGAGGACCTTGGGAGGCACCCAAACTGCTGTGTTCAGGGTGGGTCCCTACTGGCAAAGTTAGATCAAAGCAAGTTTATTCTGGAACAAGAGCCACAGCAGCAACTTCTAATCTCGTATCTTTTAGAATGTAAGAAAGTTCTCAAGATGAAGACTTGGAAAGAGGAGAAAGGGAGCAAGAGGGAGGGTGAAGGGAAGTGAGGGACAATCTGGGCTAAGTGAAGCAGCCATGTCTGCCTATATCTAGTCTATCGTCCTTAGAACATAATGGCTTAGTAGTCAAGAGGAGCTCAATTTTTTTTCCACAGGGGTGCACATGTGCACATTCAGGGAAGACCCTACAGAGCATCCAGATCTGTGGAAATAAGCTGAGTCATCTGCCATAAATATCTGTGTGCTTCTAAAGCCAAACTAAAACAACAAATACAAAATAAAATAAAACAAAAAAAACCTATCACCATTTCTTCTTATACCCCTTGCTTCTTCACATCAAATAAACAAGCAAACAAACAAATCAAATCGTATCCTTGAATAGCTAAACCACTTTCTTTCCAGTATGGAGAAATGAGATGAGCATCTTCATTTGTGTCTAAGTGGAGGTGACACCACACCTGAGTTCCTTCCATTTTGCTAGCACAGTGGGTATGCATTAGGCCACTGAGCAGTTCAGAAAGATCATGAGCTGCATTCCCACCCGGTTACAGTAACATTCCCTAAATTCAGTTCTATTGCAAATCCAATCTCCACCCCTTCTTCCAAGAGATCAAAGTGAGTATTCTGTGGTTGGAATACATCAGCAAGGGTCCAAGCAGCATTACAGCATTGGAAGACTCACTCCCTGCTAGGTGACACTCAGTTTAGAGTTGGCTGTGGCGCCAGAGAAGTCTTGTAAATCAGTAGGGAGCTTAACCAATGGGAATGGGTGGTGCTTCCTCCACAGTAACTGGGGAAGGTCAGCTTTTCTGTAGCTGCCAAGTCCTTGAATAAAATGCCTCCTGAGAGTGATCCTTTGCTTCAAAATCCCTCATTCCTGTCATGTCAGGCCTTCTCATCCTGGCTCAGCTCCCCACCACCCAGCCTATAGAACTTGTTCTAGTCTCACAGGAGTGGAAGCGGCAGAAAACTCTGCCTTAATTTCACAAAGTCATCTCTGTGCCCCAATGAGTATTGGCTTTTGAAACAAAAAAGCCAAGAAGAAACTCTTTTTTTTTTCCTCCTGTCATGTTTTTCCCCTGAGAAAATGATCATGGAAAATGTAGCTGCTTTGACTGTGGCAAACAGAAGAAGAAAGAGGTGAGAAAAAGTAAACTCCAAGGAGGAAGGAAAAAGCAACAACATTGCTAAACCTCTAAAAATAGTTTCCTCTCATGCTTGTTGGGCCACTGGTTGTATTCATGTATGCATGTACAATGCTGCAAGATCCTTTCTAGTTCCTTCAGAAGGAATTTCAAGAACTGGTGAACAATTGGAGCATGTTTACGAATGTCACACAGGCTTAATTAAACCATGGAGAAAGAAGTAAAATCATTGGATCAGTAGTTGTCAATAAGAATGACATTCTCCCAGGATGTCATAGTCCTATCTTATTTAATGAGAAAAGACCAGGGGTGCTATTGTCCTGAAATATTCAGGGGCAGCCTTCACAAGAAAGAATTGTTCAGTATTCTGCATAATTTTCAATTGATCTACAGAACATCAGATAGATAAAGATCTACTCATAATTATCTAAACTTAGAACTTACCTCTGTTTTACATGTAAACCCAAAGTATTTTTGCATAGCGTTGAAATACATTTAATTTTCCAGGAATAATGCTATTGAGGGAAGATTACACTTTACTTTTAAATTTGCTGAGAGTTGTTAACCATTTGGAAAAATCATGCCTCCAAAGATAAATGGTGCTCTTTAGCTTTAGTTCTAAGTCCAAGCATCTGACTACATTATATATTGTAGTCATGCCCAGACAATTCCATGTTTAAAGATCTATTATTTTATTACAAACTAGGGGCTTGATGCTCGAAATGCATGCAAGAGGCTTGGCCCTCGCAGCTGCGGCAGCTTGCCTCAGCCCTCACAGCCCTGGCTTTGTCTGGAAGGACGTTTGGCTATCTGATCTAATTAGCATATTACGCTTTTATTATTATAGATAACTTTCTTTCATGTGTTCTTTTATCTTAAAGTAAATATTTTGTATGCTTAGAACAGAGTCCAGAGAGATCAGATTCAAGCTCATGGTTGTTGTCTCCCAGTGGAGTCACATGTTTAATTCTTCCAGCCACAACATGCATGAAGTGTTGCTAACTCACTTAGACCATGGCACCCAGGATTTTTATTGGGGGTCAGTCACATAGTTATGGAACACCTATATGGCTGACCTTACTCAGTCTCCAGCAACTCCAAGATCAAATTGACACTATGTGACCCCATAAATTACTTTGTTAACATAAACTGTCTGCTGTGACCCAAAGCCATAGATAGGTAAACAAAGACACTCTTTTCAGGCATAAGATTCTAAGGGCTTAGATATTACCTTCCTGGAGCCAGTCAAGGGCCAAACCTTTGTTTGGAATGTGCAAGGTTTGGACAACCCAGGCCTGTTGAGTTAATCCTTTACCGCGTGCTATCAATTTCATTTCAGAACATGAAATATTATATTAGGGATTATAATCACTGCGTTGAATGTAGAACGAGATAGAGAGACAATAGAACAAAATCTTATACTCTGGGAGGAAAGGAAAAGTCCCCCCCCCCCTTTCAGCCTCCTTAAGGTGGTGGAGTACAACTTTCAGAATATGCGTCTTTGGAGTTGGGCTTCTGGACTAAAAACCTGACCCTACTATTTATAACTAGTGTGATTCAGGGGAGGCTGTTGAAATGTTCCATGGCTGTTTATCTGTTAGTAAACTAGAGTTGTAAATGCTCCTACCAAAAACATAGTCAATTATGGATAAATGGTTCTTAATAAGCACTCAAAGTCTGTTAGGACTACTAATTGTATTAGCTCTCCTAAAAGAAGAAATGGGATAACCAAATTCAGAAAGCAAAGGAAGGTTCATGGTCATTTGAAGTTTGGGAAGTGGTACCTTTTCAGGTTGGGGTTTTGGAGGGCTCTTGCTCTCAGTCTTTCTCCCAAATAATGAAAGGAACACATGCTATTGGAGATGAGTTCTGAATTCTGGGGAATGAGAAGCCAAGATAATGTGTCATTTATCTTCTGAGGGTTTGCTTTGTGCTTTTGGTTAAAGAGAAGAGAAGAGGGGAGAGAGAGAGAGAGAGAGAGAGAGAGAGAGAGAGAGAGAGAGAGAGAGAGAGAGAGAGAGAGAGAGAGAGAGAGAGCTTAAAGCAAAACCTCTTTTTTAAATTCCTAAATTGTCCCAATTTATTCTCTAAGATACAAATAAGGGAGAGAGATTCAGGGCAGAAGCTCAAGTGATAAACATATTGGTGCCTCTCCCTTTGAGAGGCTTAGAACAGAGGCTGCGTATGGCACCCTCCACACACATGACAGTTAATGGACAGCCTGAACTCATAAGACTTTTCTTACTGAGGGTGAACAAATCACATTACATAGAGAGATTCTGAACTGCTTTAGTCATTGCTTTCACATTATAGACACAAGTGATAAGAGTATGAGAATGATTCATTTAGCCAAAATGGGTTACATAAATTGACTTGTCAAAAACAACTTAGAACAAGAGAATCAATTAATTGAAGACTGTATGACACCTCAGCTAAAGAGTCTCCATTGATGGAGGAGGAACATACCACTTAATCCAAAGGTAAGTGTCATCAAGCAGCAGAAAATGAAAATACCTACTTTGTGTTAGAGAGCTTGCTTTCTAGGTTAGCCCACAGGGCAAGGGGGTGGTTCTTGGGGATGAAGAGACTCATGCTCCCAACCCTCACTAAAAGCTATTAATTTTTCTTCTTTTGGGGGAAAAACTGTTAACTTTTTCAGAGAATTGAAGTTGGATAATTAAGCTGTTGGATAATGTGATTTCATAAAAGAAACATTTCCTAGGACCTTTCCACAGCTGTCACTTAAAGATATCAAGAAATCTTCTCCTCTTGCCCCATCACAAACCACAGGGCATCTTTTCCAAACTTCAGCAACCCTGGGAAGCTGAGAGCCAGCCATCCTCCAGGAACTACTGAAGTGAAATCTGCTGCTTGGCATTCCTGTGGTTCTAGACAGCCTAGTCATTCTCAACCACTTTCAAGTTCACATTCTCATGCTCTGGGGCTTCTCTGCTATTCTAGTCCCTCACACCTTTTACACTCTCCTTTCACTGTGTGTGCCATTTGCTATTCCTCATCCACGATCAGCAAAATATTGTATAGCCTCAGTGTCTTCCACATGTTTGCCTTATGCTGACCTCCTCCTGGTTGCTCATCTGCTCACATTCATCTCTAGGTCAGATCATATGAAACACTTAAGCTACTATGCCTTGGCCACCTGCCTGAAGTGGTGTTATTTTGTCCACCTGAGAGTTCACCTCCCCATGTTCATCCTGTACCTTTTGTTCAACCTTAAAATAGCTAATTTAGAAATTTCACTTAAGGCCACGACTTCTTATATTACTTGTAAGCTTATATAGCCTATTGGCATAATTGTTTTTCCCCAATTTGATTAAGATATAATTGACATATAATGTTGTTTAAGTTTGAGAAGTATACTGTACCAATTTGATTGATAGGTGTAGATATTACAAAATGATTACTACAATAGGTTAGTGAACACATGTAACTTTCTCATGTTCTTCAGTAACTATTTTAGAATTTTCCTCTATATCCTTAAACACCTTACTTCCATGTTACTCTCAGCAAATGATTTGGACTACTTGCCATAGACATTGAGATCTTTCCTTCACCTTAAACCAAGTGTGAGGAAAATATTTTTTAATCTCCCCTCCTCCATCAAAAATACTCCTCCTTCAGTGTTCTCTGTTTCACTCTTGTATCCTTACAGTCTATTTTCTCAATATTTAAAAAGTGTAAACCTGAAACTCTCCTGTCTGTGGGGATCCCATTTTCCTATTAGAAAGTCCAAATGATTAGTAGTCATACCGCTGCATAAGCTGGCTCCCACCTCGCTATCTCTCCAGCCTCACTGCTAATCTTTTTGTTCCATCCATAGTCAGCATCTTTTATTTCTTCTAATATACTCAGAGTCTTTGCACAGGCACTACTCTCTGTTTTCCATCACACCTACCACCTTTTCAGACTTCATGACTCAACTAAAATATCCCTTCTTCTAATGAAATTTCCATTGACCAAGCTCCAGCAGACTAGGTTAGGTCTAGCTGTTACACAGTATTAAAAAGTTGCATGTCTCAATTAGAAGTATTGATTAAAATCTCTTTCCCACCTCAACTTATGCTCTATAATGGTAGAGTCCGGATCAATTTTGTTTACTCATATAGATGATCAATAACATCCGTGAAAAAAGTGAATGGCCTGGTTGGCGTGGCTCAGCCGGTGAGTATTCATCTATGAACCAGGACAGGAGGTCATGGTTCAATTCTCAATCTGGACACATGCCCAGGTTGTGGGCTGGATCCCCAGTAGGGGGCATGTAGGAGGCAGCCGATCGATAATTCTCAATCATCATTGATGTGTCTATTTGTCTCTCCCCCTCCCTTCCTCTCTGTGAAGTCAATAAAAAGTATACACTTTTTAAAAAGTGAAGGAATGACTTTAAATCAGCCTGTTTACTACACTTTAAAAATTGCAAAATATTTAAAGAACTCATACAACACAACAACAAAACCCAAAAAATCTAATTAAAAAATGGGCAGAGGACCTGAACAGACATTTCTCCCAAGAAGACATACAAATGGCCAACAGATATATGAAAAGCTGCTCAACTTCCTAGATTTTAGGGAAATGCCCAGCAATCATATTATATTTCCCCCAGGCTGATCACCCTCCACTCTCAATACCACCCCACACCTGCTAGAATGGCTATTATCAACAAGATAAATAATAACAAGTGTTCAAGAGGTTGTGGAGAAAAAGGAATCCTCATTGACTGCTGGTGAGAATGTAAAATGATATAGCTGCTATGGAAAAGAGTATGGAGGTACCTCAAAAATTAAGAATACAGTTACCATATGACACGATAACCTATTTTCTGAGTATCTACATGAAACATTTGAAAACATTTATTTGTAAAGATATATGCACCCCTAGGTCATTGTGGCATTATTCACAGTGGCCAAGACATGGAAACAACTGAAGTGTTCTTTGATAGAAAGTTGGATAAAGAAGATGTGTTACATACATACAATGGAATACTATTCAGCCATAAGAAAAGATGAAATATTGCCATTTGCAACAACATGGATAAATCTTGAGACTATCATGCCAAGCAAAATAAATCAGACAGAAAGAGTAAAGAACCATATGATTTCACTATGTAGAGCAGGGGTCCTCAAACTTTTTAAACAGGGGGCCAGTTCACTGTCCTTCAGACCGTTGGAGGGCCGGACTATAGCTTTAAAAAACAAACAAACTATGAACAAATTCCTATGCACACTGCACATACCTTATTTTGAAGTAAAAAACCAAAACGGGAACAAATACAATATTTGTATTTGCATGTGGCCTGCAGGCCGTAGTTTGAGGACCCCTGATATAGAGTATAAAACTGAAAGTAACAAATGAACAAACAAGACAAACAAACAAAAAGTCATAGACAACAGTGGTTACCAGAGGGAAAGGGGAGTGAGGGGGTATTATGGGTAAAAAAGGTCAAATATATGGCTATGGAAGGGAATTTGACTTTGGGTGGTAAACAGTGCAATACACAGATGATGTATCATAGAATTGAACACTTGAAACCCATATACTTTTATTAACCAATATTGTCACAATAAATTTAATTTAAAAAACACCCCTACAATTATTTCCTTTTTATTGTGACTAACAGCAGTATAATTTTCTTTTCTCATAGAAGACATAAATAACTGCAGTCCTTCTATTTTTTCAATTTCATGCCTTGCTCTTGGGTCACTAGCTCCTATTTTTCCAGCTTACTTTCTTTGTTAATCCTATTCCATCAAATTCTGTGCCTATACCCCTGAAGCTGAGCATGACTGGAGAAAATTACACAGCCATGCTAACTGTTCCTAGTTTAAATTCATGGCCACAAACCTTGAAGTAAAGATTAATTCTACCCAGCAATCATATTACATTTCCCCCAGGCTGCTCACCCTCCACTCTCCTGGAAGATTTTCTCATCTCGTCCTTTCTCAGGATTTTAAAAAAAATCTTTACTGTTGAAAGTATTATATATGTCCCCTTTTATCTCCCATTGATCTCTTCTAGCCTTCCCTCTCCCCCACCCCCATCCCCAGACCTTCACCACCCTATTGTCAGTGACCATGGGTTATGTATATATGCATACCAGTTCTTTGGTTAGTCTCTTCCCACCTACACAACCTCCCTTCCCTTCCCTTTGGGTTTCCACAGTCTGTTCTTTGCTTCTATGTCTCTGGATCTATTTTATTCATCAGTTTATTTTGAATACTTACCTGTGGACTTCCCCCTCAACTGACATCCTTGCTTCCTTCTCCCCTGAGAACACTGAAGCATTCAAAGGAGTGCTTCCCTATGTCCCACCACCATATCTGCTAATCTACCAACACCTGTAGCTAAAAGCTCTGACAACACATTGGTGCATGAGCTGCCCCTGCACCTGATTTAGGTGGAGCCTTCCTCTGGTGCATTTGACCTCAGCTCCTCTCACTCAGGTAAAGACATTGGTCCAGAAATCTGCCCCCCCACTTCTTGTATTATGTTTTCCCGGTTTACACTGTTATTCTCAAAAGTGTGATGTTATTTTTCTCATCTGAAAAAAAATTTAAATCTTTGATCCCACTTTCCCCACCAAATACAGTTCCATTCTTCTGCTCTTTACAGAATCTCATGTTCACTGACTCAAAATCCCTCACCTCTAATTTATCTCTTAACCCCCTGCTTTCCCTCTCCCAGCCAGATGTTGGCCCTTCCATTGTCTGACTCTCTGACTAGAATTTAATTCCCTTAAGATCACAGATTTTGATTATTTTTGATCATTTACACATTTTACAACTCAAGAAAAATGGCTGACAGAGTAGCTGCTCAGTAGGTATTTATTGAATGAACTAATGACTAAAGGATTTGTGTTAAGATTTAAGCTACAGCCGAGACCGGTTTAGCTCAGTGGATAGAGCGTCGACCTGCGGACTGAAAGGTCCCAGGTTCGATTCCGGTCAAGGGCATGTATCTGGGTTGCAGGCACATCCCCAGTAGGAGATGTGCAGGAGGCAGCTGGTCGATGTTTCTCTTTCATCGATGTTTCTAACTCTCTATCTCTCTCCCTTCCTCTCTGTAAAAAGTCAATAAAATATATTAAAAAAAAAGATTTAAGCTACAGCAAGTGTAAAAATATTTTTTTAAGTTGAATAAATATTAGTTTTCATATTTCATGATATGTAGAGACTAGGATGTCAGACTTTGGAATGAGTTAACCATGTGTTCAAAGCTGTGCTCTAGTATTAACTACATGTATATCCACTCAATTAATCTGAGCCTCAATTTTCACACCTTAAAATAGTCATCATAGTACATCACAGGGATTTTGGTACAGATTAGGGATAGGTTTGCAATGAGCACAGTGCTAGGTGCATGGTACATGTTCTGTATGTTTTAGGCAATATGTCCAACTTAATAAAAATCTAATTATTGACTCTACCTTTCAATTACAGCTTCTGGGTAAGATGACTGTAGCTTTCAGTACTGCTTCTCCCTTATTATTCAGGTAATAGCATTTGTGCATTCTGGGAGGCATCATTATATAGGCTATAGTGTGATTGATGCCTCCAGGAGTTGTGCAATTTGGTGGCTTGTTTGTGTCTTGCGTTTTCATAATGATCCTTACATATTAGGTCTTTTACTTTCTGGTTTGTGTTCCCATCACTGACTCAGGTTTAGTTTCCCATTCAAAGTAACATTTTCAGTCATATATGAGCTGAAATTTATCAAAGAAAAATAGTTGATCATGAAAATACACATAAGCTAAGTAATTAGACTCACTAAATGCATTCACAGTGGGAACTGATTCTGTTTAAGCAATATACACTTGCATTTGGAACTTTGGATGATTATTTTTTTATTATTTGGGAAGAAAGTGAGTTTAAAAAACATGAAAACTGTCAAGTGTCTTATTTGTGGTTACTATTCAAATTTTTGGTTGTATTCTCTGTAGACATTAATGAACATGCCTTCCCTTTGTTCTGTATTATTTTATGTGAATAGAAGAAAAATGTTTAAATATAGCACAAAAAGGAATTTTAAACAATCCACACTAATAAAATACAAAGATGCTAATTGACTGTACCTTTGCTATGCCCACCAGCCAATCAGAAGAGTATGCAAATTAACCAAACAAAGATGGTGGTTAATTTGCATACACAGGCGCCCAGTGAAGACTGAAGACAGTGTAGAAGGAAGCCAAGCACTGCAGAAGGGAGCCAAGCGGCGGAGAAGGGAACGGATCAGAGGTAGCAGAAACGGGAGCGGAGCTGAGGCAGTGGACATGGGAGGGAGCAAAGTGGGGGAGATGGGAGGGAGACGAGGCGATGGGGAAGGGAGGGAGCTGAGGCAGTGGACATGGGAGGGAGCAAAGTGGGGGAGAAGGGAGGGAGCCGAGGCAGCGGAGACGGGAGGGAGATGAGGCGATGGGGAAGGGAGGGAGCTGAGGCAGTGGAGATGGGAGGGAGGGGAAGCAGAGGACACGGAAGGGAGCCTAGGCAGTGGGGAAGGGAGGGAGTCGAGGCAGCGGACACAGGAGAGAGCTAAGCGGCGGGGAAGGGAGGGAGCCGAGGCGATGGGGAAGGGAGGGAGCTGAGGCAGCAGACATGGGAGGGAGGCAAAGCAGTTGACATGGGAGGGAGCCGAGGTGGCCGGGAATGGAGGGAGCCGAGGCAGCAGAGACGGGAGGGAGTGAAGCCCGCCTCCGGCTTCGCTCCCTTCTCTGCTTCGCTCTGGCCTCAGGAAGCCCTGTTCTTGCAGGAATCTTCCTGCAACGGGCCTCTAGTAGCATAAATAATGACTTATCCATGAATTGGATGTTTTTCAAATTCTTTCATATACACCAGTGGTGACAGCCCAAAATTACCTAGAAAATTGTCAGTATAACAACTCATACATTTTAAGAGTTCATTAATTTTTAATTACATTTGCTTTCTACTTCTCACATGTTTTTCAATGTGTACATTTTTCATTCATATATAGTATAAATTGTCTTTACAGATTATAACCTAATATTATACCTTCTGCTTTGCAGAATGGAGATCAGTTTGAGAGGTGGTCATAGAAAGAATTTATCTCAATTAAAAAGAAAACTAGAATAAAAACCTCTATAAATCAATTAGGAAGACAATTCTAACAGAAGAATGGGAAAAAATCTTAAACAATGAAATCCAAATTGTCAATCAATATATATGAAAAAATGATCAATACCACTAGAAAAAAATTTTAAAACACTGATGAGATACCATGTTTGTCATGTGCAAATTGGCAAAGATTCAAATAATAATGTCATGTATTTATCAGAGTATTTAGAAACTCATGTATTGTTAGTGGGAATATAGATTTTTATTATAAATATATACATATATTTTATTATAAATATACACATATATTTACAATATGTATTATTGTAAATATAAATGTATACACTTCCTAAAAATTAAATATAAATGCTTCCTGGGGAAATATTTAGAAATATTAACAAGAAGTGACCATGTGTTTTCAGAAGCTTAGATTTCAATCAGGCTCCCCCATTTTTTGGAAGTAAAGACTTAAGCAAGGACTGACAAGTCAGATCATCGACTCTTCTTTACCCTGCATTCTATACAGATTTATTTATTTGCTTCTTTGAGCTATATTTCTTTCATAACAATGATTCTAGGTACAGAACATCTGCTTTTTCAACGAATATAACTTCTTTGAGCCAGTGCTGTATTGATTACCTAGTTGCTACAAACATTCCTTATGAAAATATTTTTTGAAAATTTGAGGCAGAGCAGAAACAAACAAAAAGTAACCCCAACTAATGGATCACCTGCTAAGGTATTTATAGGGACTTTTTCCAGATGAAAAAATGTAACTAATATGTGTAAGTGGTATTTACCTCTTTTAACACTTGACTAATGATTGTTTAATTACCCCTTAATGGAAATTATCCAGGACCTTAAATTAATAATTTTCTGATAAAATGTATGTATTAAGTAAAGTATTTAAGACAGTGGTTTTCAACCTTCTGGCCCTTTAAATACAGTTCCTCAAGTTGTGACCCAACCATAAAATTATTTTCGTTGTTACTTCATAACTGTTATGTTGTTACCGTTATGAATCGTAATGTAAATATCTGATATGCAGGATGGTCTTAGGCGACCCCTGTGAAAGGGTCATTCGATCACCAAAGAGGTCGCGACCCACAGGTTGAGAACCGCTGATTTAAGATACAGACAGTTGCTTGAACTGTTGAAATATTGATACATGGGTTACACTGCTCTCTCCTGAGTGCCAAAAAGATGACTAATAAAGAAACACTTAACAACACAGATGTCTCAAAATTAGATATGAAAAGTTATTTTCTTCAAAGACAGACAAAAATAATTTATATTCACTTTATTTATTTTTTCAAAATACATATGAAACAGTAAAATTATATTTCAAGTGCTTTTCCATTTTCTTTTACAAAAGTAATCATAAACTGTACACTTCATAACAGCTTTGAGGTTTCATTGTTACATAATTCATCTGAACCTGACAAATATGTTCACACATTCTAAAGAAGACATTGTAAAAATACTGAAATGTGTACATCTTTTAAAGGTGGTTGCAAAACATTTGTTCTCAGAAATACAATTATATGCTGTCAAGTTTCACAAATGGCTGGTTACTGTGTACAAAAGCCAGAAACACGAATTTCAAACGATTTTAAAATTTTTCTTCTATAATACGGAAGTCAACGATATTGATTTGAACAATGGTTACGTATTACATCACAAAATTCAGTTAAAAAGTCACCTTATGAACAATGACTGAAGGATACAAAGCAGGATTAAATATGATGGATCCAAATTATTCAATTTTCATGGTTGCTGTCAGTTTAGAATAATTGGAAAATATATTGGATTATTCATTAGTGAAATCACTACATTTACAATGTCAGGCAGTTTTTTTTCTATTTTGACTTCTTCATTCTTCATAATAAAATGAAGGTCTCACTTCATTGTAATCCATAATTTATCCCTATTTTGCAGATAAACCAAATCACATTTTTCAGTTGAAAAGGTCAATAAAAAGTTAATGCAAATGATATAAACCTGGGTTGAACTTTCTGTTTACAAAAAATTATAAATGCAAATATTTTGTGTCTGGTCTACTTGCTTCTTTCTTATACAGTTATAGAATTTATAAAGCTAGTCACACTGGGGGTTATTGTGTTTTTTAAAATAGAAAGCTTAGAGGGTCTTTTTAAAGAAAAAAAGCAAAAAGATTTATAATAAAACCCACAAACAATCTATATAAATATAAAAAAATGCAATTTTTTTATAGTAAATGATTCTATGGCCAATTTGCACATAGCTTTAGGAATGATAGGGATATTTTTGGTTCACAAACTTTATTCTACAGCAAAATTCTAGTTAAACATAATTTCATGTATTGGTGTTCAAATGGGGAAAATTTTCTTTGAAAGACAGAAAAAGACAAAAATTCAATGTATTTATCTTTCAACGTTGAGACTTCTCTTAACAATTTCGACTCATTTCTATAACATGCATTGTTTTCTAACAAATTAGTTTTTGAGGGAACAAAACATGAAATTGAATAATTGAAATCCACCAACCTGTACAGTAAATAGGGATTCTGTGCATAGCAGATGCAAATCACAACATAATTTCCAAAGAAAATGGCCTATTTTTACCCTTTCATGACAAGATCAGGCATAGTTTGCTCTTTGGAGAGGTTCTCTTGACCCAGGTGAGCTTAAAAGTTATTGTCAGTTTGAGATGAAAGTGTTTCCATATAAATACTATCTCCATCTCTAGATCAGTCAATATCAAGTCACTTCCAGTGTTTCAGCATAGATAAAAATAGGATTATTCTCATCAATTCCTCCTTGTAGGGGTATATTTAAATCATTTCAGGCAGGAAAACATCTGTTTTTCTCTTAAACATCTTCCACTTTTTCTTCCAATCACCATTTCTAGTATTTAAAATGTTGGCATTCAATAAATCATTAAATCCCATCTCAAACCTTAATTTACTGATTTTTTTAAAGTCTCTATGGCATGAAATTGTCATCCCATCAAGTCAAACCCTGGTTACCTATCTTCATGATGAACAGGGCAAAAATAAAAACAATTCTTTGATGAGAAACACTTGAACTGAAATTAGTTAAATGCCTCTGTTCAAATATACATATTTTTTGGTGAACTGTTAATGGCAGAAGACAATGCATCTTTTATTAAATTACAATTCACTCTAATTAATGTAGGATTGAGTCAATGTCGGAAATCTTTTAATGAAAGCGAAAATTCTTACTTTAAAGAGCATCACTGAATAACGTATTAGAAACAGCATTTAGTTTAATTAGCTCTGCTGCCTATGTAAAATTCAAATTCACTATTTTCTTTACATAATGGGTCATAATAGGTTCAGATGAATCATATCCTGAGCCATTTCACTAACTAATGAAATACTGTGTCATGGGTTGCTGTTTTTGGAATAATATTAGAGGATTCACTTTCCATTAAAAGTTAAAATACCAAGGAGTTTTTTGTTTTGCATTTAAATGTGTTTATTTCCATATGCTATAACGCATTCGTTTACCACTTATTTATATAGATTCTTACTTTATTTTATGTTCCTTGCTTTTGTATAATTTCTTATTGGCAGCAATACATTTTTAGCCTGGAAACTGAGTGTATCAATTGAAGTACCTTGGAATAACTGGAGTTGTTTCAAAAACAAGTTGTAAAGAAAACAGATCTCCACATTTTCACTTAGATTTAAGAGAATCTCTTTGTTACATCCTTATCAACTCTAGTTTTCTTTTTAAAATTATCGGGTTATTAAATTACCTGATCATAGTCACAATTAAGGTAGCAAAAAAAAAAAAATTCACATGGAACTCCAGTCTATGAAAACATTCATTCTGAGATAATAATATCAAGTACTCTTTTTAAAGAAGTAATTTAAGAAATTACCACGTGTTCAATGTTAAGATTTTGTATCTTTTTATTTGTAATAGTCCTTTGGCTCTTTGGATAACTCATTCTGAAATAACTTACAATTTGTTTTATGGATAGTAAAATTTGATAAAACAGCGGAAGTTTGGCTTTTTCATTTTTGAAACAGTTAATCATTAAGTGAAAGCCTTAAGACATTGATAGTTCTTTACCGAGTCTGCAAAATGTTTAAATAAGAAACATCACAGGAGAATAAACACAGGTGAAAATGTCAATTAAATATCACAACCAAACAGGTTCAAATATATTTGCTTTTATCTAAAACCTGAGTCAGTATTGATCAGTGTGATCTCCCTGCAGTAACTAGAACATGCACTCACTCCTCAAAACAGCATAAGAAAGTGGGTGCTTGGCTCTGCCTTCCTGTGTCTTATTCCCTGGCAAAAGTCTGGGTGAAATATTCACTCAACTGTGAATGTATGAATATCATGAGTTTTTCATGAAAATGAAGTATCAGAAACAGAGCTGGTCTGACCAAAAAATTAAAATTGTCAAGAAAAATATTTTTAAGGAGCCAGTGTAAAAAAAAAGTCAATTGTTGTGAATTCTGTGAGATTACATATTCCACAAACACTAATGCTCTTTTCATATTCAGTTTCCTCATTCTTCTGATCACTTAGTGAATCAGGTAAAATAAATAAATAAATGACCCCAAAAGAACATCGGTGTTGTTATGCGAACGAATCAACATTGGCTCCTTTTTCCTAGACTTAAGTTTGGCAAGTCCCTGAATAAATCCCTGAAAATTAGGTATTCATTACATACCTGAACTGCAACTTCATAATGTGTCAGTGTTATCATTAAAATGTGGTATCCCACACAAACTAGTGGAGGAAATCTGTAACATCAAACCTTATTTTAAACACATTTCACCTTCAATCACAAGTAGAAAGAGGATACATTCTGGTTGTATGAACACGTGGCTGTGTAGAGTGAGGCGGTGTTGTATTGAAAAGTGGTGGGATTACAATTTTATAATATGAACTATCATTTTAAATGATTATGCTTTATCAATATGAGTGTAAACCTCTCTCATGTATTGCATGAAAGACGACTTGTGGTGAATTTTCTCTCCTTAATCCCTCTCCCAGAATTAACAAATCCTCTGGCATCACAGATTTAACAAATCCTCTGGCATGCTGAGTTTATTTTAATCCATGGGAAATATTTCTTAAAAATTATCTTTAAAACTTACTTTAATCTACAATCCTGTTTGGCTGATGGCATCTTATTTGTCATCACAAGCACTGGCTTTTTCTTTATATGAGGCAAAGAAAAGCATGAGCTTTAAGAATGAGTATACAGTCCTGAAAATATCTTTGCAGATGAAAATAATTATTATACTCACTTAGGAAATATATTTACTAATTAATTGTAAGCTTCAGCTACATCTACTAATAAAACAAGTGCCTCCAAAAATGTCATTTTATTAAGAGGATAACTTGTCTTTCCATATGACAATTGTTATTTCCCAGTAAAATAAAGAATTCCAAAATGGGAGTGTCATATTCAGTGATTCTGTCTACAGCAATGATTCTTTTAGACTTGATAAGGTAGCCAGGTATTTTCAAACACGTTTCTTCTATAGTTTTCAATTAGAAAATTTGGCTAGAAATACTCATTTTCATTAGGATGGTAATAAGCATTTGAAAAATTTTAGGAAATTGTGTTTGCCTTTACAATGTTAAAAGTGTAAATTCCATCTTAATGAACAGTGATGCCATCATTTATGAGAGATGCCAATAAACAAAATTTCAAATCTTTTAAAACTTTTTACTTTTTAATATTTAGAAATATGGGATAAAAATTTTATAATTCCTAATACAAACTTCTCATTTTGATGAAGGTGTTTTAATATATTAAGTACAGATTTTCTTGCCTTTTTGATGTATTCTTTTAACCTCCTATCTTGGGATAAGCTTGAAATATGCACTATCCACAGGTCAAATCTCAAAACAAGGTTGGGTTGTTCAATATAGATACCTTCCAAGAGGGCTGAGAAGTACGACAATAAAAAGTTGACATGATGTCAAAGAAAGTTCTGTCTTGTAAAAACATTTGCATAGTTTTTACCGCTAGTGGCCTGATCCTTGATCCTTATTTAAGGCAAATGCCTTTTATGAAAGGACTGTGGTTCTGGGCCGTGAGAATTTATTTTTATTAAATGTTGAAATTGTATTATTTATGGTATATTTCTATAATTTGCTGAAAAATAGGTCATCCTTTTCTTTAAGAAAATACCCAATTTTAACAATTAGCTTCTGATTGGGTTTGAAAGTCACCAGTACTGTGTACAACCTAAATGACAGTGAGCACAGACATTTATTGTACCTTTGGTGTCTGTTAGTATGGTCTGTCAGAAACACAAGATCTCCACGAACGCTTCATGTCACAAAATATACATCACAGTACTTGAAAACCTTACGAACACAAAAAATGAACAAATTCTAATTCTATTCATTTAAGAATACTAGTGCTACATTTGAGATTAAGATTATTAGAATTTTAAAATATCAGTTAAACAGTGTAACAGATGTGTGAACTAATGTAACATTATGACGGTATAAAATGATAGCCCAAGTGGCTCAACCTCCACTTTCCAGTTACTAAATATTACTTTTTACATTTATATTCAAAATGTTTCTTTAAATTATAGCTTTAACTGTATGTTTTAAACAATAAGCTTGAGAGACAACGTTCTGAGTTTAGCAGAGCCAAACCTCATCAAGAAAATAATTTTTCTGAGAATGAAAGACTATCAGAAAAGTAACATTAATTTGATGGCACAAGGATTTAATCCTGTGCAAATTATGTTCAAAATTTCCATTAAAGCTTATATAGAAATATGTGCATAATGAGAAATGAACAGCTTAATAAAATCCAAACCATACATATGTGACATGCTACTTTATATAATAGCAGCATAGACTCTATTAAAATTTAGATAAGTATCGATTCTTTTTTAAAATGTATTTCTTTGCTTATTCAAAGGATTACAACCTAATAAAACACTCTGTGCTAATAGGCATGTGACAAGAAGAATAAAACGCCTCGTGGAAGTAAGGACTATCTGTTTTCAAGTAAAGTATATCAAGATGTCCAAAGTTAATACACAGACAAAAAAGTAAATGAAAAATTGCACAAGTTCGTTTACTACCAGGATATATTTTGAATGAGGAAATCAAACCTTCTGCTTTTTTTCTGATCTGATGAGCACATGTCCTGGGTCCTCATGACAATGATCTTATTTTGGAGGCATTACGGTGTGGAAGGTGGTTTGGGAGATGAACAGGATCCTTGACTATCAAAACTGTTCGCCCGGCCAGGTAACTGAAAGATAATAATTTCATAATGTATGACCTAGTATAAAAATAAAGTGGGTAATTATTGCTACCTTTTATTTATTTAAAAAATATATTTTTATTGATTTCAGGGAAAAAGGGAGAGAGAGGGAGGGAGGGAGGGAGAGAGAGGGAGAGAGAGAGAGAGAGAGACATCAATGATGAGAGAGAGAGGTAGAAACATCAATGGGCTGCCCCCTGCACTCCTCCTACTGCAGATCAAGCCTGCACCCTGGGCACGTGCCCTGACTGGGAATTGAACCTTGACCTCCTGGTTCATAGGTCAACACTCAACTATTGAGCCACACTGGCTGGGCTGTTGCTACCTTTTAACAGTGAATATTCACTCATGATATGCAAGCCTGTGAAGAGAAAATATACATAACGCCCCCTGCCCTCCACAACTCAGCTCCTCAGGGCCCATGAGAGGACACAAATATCTCACAGAGATGCAGGCAGGGTGTGGTACCCAGATGGGATGCAGAGCAGCCTGGCATGGACAACTACTCCTTTCACATTCTATGACAGGTGCCTAGTTCTTATTGTAAAGTAACTATTGGTTTACTATAATGGGGAGGGGGCAATTGCTAGGTAAATGCAATAAGAGATTCTAGACACAAGAGACTGCATTTCACTGGCTCTAAAGCAGGAAGTGACTTTTATAGGAGCAATTCATGAGATGACAGGGACTAAGTTTGGCAAATGGGAGCCACAAGTGATGAAGAATAATTTCTCTCAGTCCCCAAATATTATGTGTATTTTAAAAGTTTAGTTACAACAGAATAAATTTGTGATTATCTGGTAGAAGTAACCAGATTTTCTAAATGATGCTTTAGTCTCTGT
The DNA here is from genome assembly GCF_963259705.1 of Myotis daubentonii. Classification (NCBI taxonomy): domain Eukaryota; kingdom Metazoa; phylum Chordata; class Mammalia; order Chiroptera; family Vespertilionidae; genus Myotis; species Myotis daubentonii. Next base: position 40,896,831 of record NC_081841.1, read on the forward strand.
CCCACCAACTTACCCAGCTCTCGAATTATTCCCTTCTAATTTTAATCCTTTCTCTGGCAACAAAACACATAATTACACACGCATCACTTTCACACAGTGCAAAATCTAGCCAGTTCTTAGGTCTCTAGTCCATATGTTCTGTTTGACCATTGAATGTAGGTACAGGAGTTGGAAAAAAGGTGCTGTTTGCTGGAGAAAGTATATTTACATAATATTTTAGTCCACTTGTCCTCTGATACTCCACTGCTAGAAAAATATCTGGGATCTTCTGATATCCATATTGCAGCTTATTTTTCCTGTATATCCTACAATGACTGACACAAACACATGCCTAGTCCATAGCTCCCCTTCATCAGGTACATGAATAACTGCTTATTAAATAGTCATATGTCATTATCATATGCCCTGGGTTGCACAACATATGCCCTTTCATTAAAGTTCTTGCTCACGTTACCTCATTTCTCCCTACATAATGCCTGTGAAGTCTGAGGGGCATGCATTTCCATTTTCATTAACTCTGGAGAAATGCAACTGTAGGCAGAGGGAGTGGTCTGCCCAGGATTATCCAGCCAGAGGAGCAAGGATTAGAATCCATGTCTCCCCTTCAGTGTGGTTCTCTGCCCAGCAAATTTTACTCCCATGTCTAGATTCTTAAAATTAATATATACTTTGCACCCAGCCAGTGTGAACCAGGGATCACTGGTTTGATTTCCGCTTGGGGCACATGCCCAGGTTGTGGGCATGATCCCCAGTGGAGGGTGAGCAGGAGGCAGCCCATTGATGTTTCTCCCTCTCATCAGTCTTCCTATCTCTCTATCCCCTTCCTTTCATCTCTCTCTTTCTTTAAAAAAATCAATAAAAACATATTTTAAAAAAGAAAAGAAATTAATATTCACTTTTCAATCCTTAAATAAAAACAAAGATGAAAATCAGGAAAATGATCGTAAATGTACAATAAGCAGTAGAGTATACTTTAGACAAAAACACCATTGAAATAAAATACAACCTTCCCAAGGCTCACTGAAATATTTAGAGGATATATTGTCTATCTTTCTGAACCACTCTAGGGGAAAGTGCTGTGCACATGTGCATTTGTGTAAGTGTCTGACTTTTAAATGATGATGTGAGGTAAACGTGTGAAACACACACATATAAGCAGATATCTATGATGGCAGCTCACCTCTGTTATCTGGGCATGCAATATTCATACCACATTCATCCAGTTTTCTCTATCATGTCCTGAGTAACATGGCCAAGGTCACATTTTTGTGACTAAGCTAAGATTAGAACCTGAGCCCGTTGACAGTTAATAGTTAATTACACTGCACGCAGTGCCAGAACAAGAAGCAGAATTGTAACCACAGCGAGACAACAATACATCATCTACTTACCATGTGGTTATCATAACTGTTCTTTTTATTGAACTGCATAAATTCTATCATCTGCCACAAATCCTTTTGCCAACATGCATCACCTTTCAGTTAACTAGGCCAGATCAATGACTTACTCTGTGACTCTCCCAGAGGCTCCGCAATTGTCTTTTCATCTAGCAACATTCAGTGTTTCCAGTAGACTGACAATTAACTTTACGGCTAAAAATCCGGATAGAAGCTGGTATCGATATCCATTCTGGTTAAATAACCTATTATTATAATCAAAGCTAACACTGCGTCACACTCAGGGCTAAGAATTCAACATCCAGCCTTTTATTTAGTTTTACTCTCTCAGTTTACTACTATTACAGAGTCATAGCAGAGCTTCGGTTAAAGTAACTCACCCCAAGCTTCTCCAATATGTAGTCACACAGCACAGGCACGCTTTGGTCTCAAGCAAGCTGACGCCTCTATATTTAAAAAATCTGTGAGCACTTTTACTTCCTGGCCAGAGTTGGGGTAGATATACCTGTCCTTTTACACAGATGAGTGGTATTCATTGACAGGACCTCTATTTAGGGTTTCTGGAGAAGTTTAGGTGAGGTGGCAGTTTTCACAAAAGAAAAGCACCAACATTCCTTTTCCAGTTAGGAATGAATTTACTGGAGTACCCCACCATTCAGTGATGTAAGTTTTCCCACTATGCAAAGAAAATAATAGACTTGCAGTTTTTAGGGGCTTACTGTCCAAAGGAATTTCAAACCCAGAAAGGTGAGTGTTTTTGGGGAATCCAACAAGGCACACAGAACTTTGAATACTGGATGACAGAGTCTCTGGGACAAAGCAAGAGCAACATTGGTGTGGTGTTTTTTTAAAAAATAGGTGAATATATAAAACATCAGAGAATGATTGGAGATAACATATTTAAGCAAAAGAGATTTTAAATAGAGAGTAGGTGTCAGGGAATCACGCTCACCTCCAGCAAGGGGTGCCAATGTGTTATTGGTTTTCGGTGATAGGCCAGCATTTCATTCCAGTGGTCTCGCCCAAGGCCCTCAGCATCCAGTCCTGTTCTACACACCCCTATGACCTCATTGTGTCCTACCCTGCAATTCAGAGAATGTTACATTTTCATTTCCATATTCAAAGATACATGGAATTTCACACATCTTAGCAGAATTTTAAACATATGATTAAAACACTAGATTTTGTGGCAGGTTCTAAATGATTTTGCAAATCAAATTACTTAGGGCAAGTAAAAAAAAATTAAGTAAACTAGAAGTTACTAAACAGAAGCAGCATTCGAAAATGAATTTGTAAAGGTGCACATACAAACCATTTTAGTGCTCCGTAACTTGAGCACGTTGCACAATAATAGACGTCGTGTGAATGAGGAATGCCAGCTGGTCCTTACCTATATGATGAGTTTCTTTCTTGGAAGCAATCCAATTAACATTAAGTTATGTGAATCACAATCTTGTTCTTTCCACAAGGCTTAGTGTTTTGTAATGATGCTCATATTTCTCACCAAGACCTCAATATCCACTTTTTTTGGTATAAATGATCATATTTAATTGACTAAATGATATGTCAGTGAATGTTATACTTGTACTATAATTAAACAGGGCAAGACTATGTTCAATACCACAAAACTTGATTTATCATTGCATAGCAGCAGAGCATACTGAACAACATTCCTATTTTCCATCCATGTCCTGTTTTTACAGCAACAAATCAAAATAATAATGACGGTTAATAATTTGGGAGCTTATTATATGCCAGACACTGTTCTAAATAATTTAAAGGTACTGCCTCACTAAATCCTCCCACCAAGACAATGAATATCATCACCATCATCTCATTTTACAGACAGAGACAAACACCCCGAAGTGCAGGGACCTGCCTGCCTTTACACGCTTAGTAAAAGGTCGAGGCAGCATTTGAATTGAGACAATGGACGTAAGTGTGCAAGTGGTTAGGTTGCTTCTCAAGAATGGAGTATAATTTAAAGGCATTTCTAAAGGTTATTTTGACAGACATCTCTAAGAAGACTTTGAGATGATTTTTTAGGACATTTCATTACTTTCTTCCTGTCATTGATATTGATTTTTATGTTTACTATCATTTTCCTCAATATTAAGTTTCCCAAACAAACATACTTTTTAAAAATATATTTTATTGATTTTTTACATAAAGGAAGAGAGAGAGATAGAGTTAGAAACATCGATGAGAGAGAAACATCGATCAGCCTGCCTCCTGCATACGCCCCACCGGGGATGTGCCCGCAATCAAGGTACATGCCCTTGGCCGGAATCGAACCTGGGACCATTCAGTCCCCAGGCCAATGCTCTATCCACTGAGTCAAACCGGTTAGGGCCAAACATACTTTTAAAAATAAGTTGTTTTTTTTTCATCTTCCTGTTTTGTATATTGTCAGGATCCATTTCCCTAAACTTGTCTGAATGACAAATTCTCAATTGGATCTCCCTGCAATCACTGTGGTGAGAAATCAATAGGAGTCATTTTCTTGGTAAAGCAGGACAAGGGCTACCAATGAAAACAGCACAACATATTTAGCTTTTGAAATTTCAACGGACTCAAGAGCGCTCTCTTTCTTAGGATAGCTTTCTTTGTAAACTGTGATATAATTTAATTTCAAATATTAGATGATACATGTCATTTTATTTTTCACTGCTTCATTTTGTTAGCTCTGAGCCAGAAGATAACATATTAATTTCTCGAGGTTATAGGGTCCTGGTTACTACCATTTTCATGGTCCTATACAGATGACATTCTTTTAAAATATTTATATATGTGTGTTCCATTCCACTTGTGTTATTATTAGAACAAAATAAATGTAACAAGATACTGTCTATTGCTGATAATTTTGTAGGTTAAACATACAATAGTCCTTTCCAAAAAGAATTTATAAATCTGAAAAGCAAAACAATAGAAAGAAGTATAGAGCAAGGACCAAAGAAGAGTTATGAATGTTTAAGGTGGGACAAGAGTTCAGAGGAAGGAGAGGCAGGTTAGTGGAGAAAGACACAGAAGTGGTGTCTTGAGCACGGCTGTAAGGCATGGGTGGGATGAGATACACAGAGCAAGGTGATACTATCTCAGACACGGGAAGGGTAGGAAGATAAAGGTTAGGGCTGCAGTAGGGGGAACCTTCAGAGCTGTACCTGGGAGTTTGCAATTTCTCTCATGAAAGGACAAGTGACTCCGTGTGTGTGAGCTGGAAGAGCTGTCCACAAAGCAATGTTTTAAGATAGATGTCAGAGCATCAAGGCTGCATTCCTATGGCCGCTATTCAGCTTCTCCTCTTAATGCTCACTGTTCACAGTTCCATATTATGCTGATGTTTTACAAACGGGAAAAACAAATCCCCAAGAGATTGCATAACTTTCCCTTTCACACAGCCAGTTAATGATAGAGCACTGATAAGAATCATAATATTCATATTCCAGCCCAGTTGGGAAAACAAACTCCGTTGATTTTAATTTCTGTTGTCACTGTCAAAAGGCTTCACACAGTGCTTTCTATAATGTGCTCCATACTGCGTCTGTCTGTACCCATTCTTTCACCAGCCCCAGGTGTCCCATTCTTCAACTTAACAGTGACTTCTTTTGGAGAAGAAGAAGAAAAAAAAGAAATATTATAACATGGAATAAATGAGTTTTGAAGGAATAACTTTTTCTTCTTCCAATTGACATTAAAACCGCTATAGTGGACTATGGTTTGCATATAACTAAACATGACTGTTCATCAGTGAGGACACGGATACACGTACCTGTCATAATCCATGACCGCGATGGAGAGGCTGACCTGCTCCACATTCTCCGGAGGGATGTCAAAAATAATGGCCTCATTGTACACAGGGTTTAGAGTGTTTTTCTTTGTAGTTGTTTTCCTCTTTTTTAATCTTCGACCCTCACACATCAGAGACACTTTGACATAAGGATCTAGGAGTGGGAAGGTCATTTTGTTAAAAGTAATGGTACGAAGTAGAAATAAAATTGCTGTTAGTTGTTACAAAGAAAAGTGGCATTTAAGCTAGTTAGTATTACCAGTTTTAAATTCAAATGATTTACTTGGGGGCAGTAGACTCTCTAGGACTTCTTACTTTAAATAAAAGCATTTATCTTGAACGAACTTGAAAATAATTAACTTGATCTCACTATTCGTACCGTAACAGAAAACTCACTCATTTCTCAAGAGCCAATCCAGAGCTATAATGTCACAGCTATTTAAGGACACAGCTTGTTAGAAGTGATTTCTAAGGAATGGAATCCTAACAAGTAAGATTAATTATATTAAAGTTAATTTCTTTCAAAATAATTTATAATAAGAATACTAAAACGTATGAAAGAGCAACACTATCTAGACCAGTCTATATAATCACAAGTTGAAATTAGAAAGCAACAACTACAATAGCTGGCATTTTCTTCAATCGTTGGAAAAGATACTACAATCAGAGGTCTCATTTTAATCATAGCATTAGTGCTTAATAAAGAGCTCAGATTGAAGAAATGATTACTACACATAATTATTAGGTGCTCAAGAGTATACAAAAAGAGGGCAATATGTGCCTTAAAGATGGCCACAAGGAAGGTTTCTGTTATGACATTGTTTATATGATGCCAACTGGAAAGAGAAAAATATAGTTGGGTTATATTTTTATGGGCCAAGGGATCTTAACAAGTTTTGCCCAGCTGATTGTCTCTACTGTCTTACTCCTGACACCTTCTGTAGAACAACTGCTACAGTACTATAGAAAGTTATGTAGTATTACACAAAAGTTTCTTTAAAAGCCTTTACTTTTTTATAGAAAGGAGGCATGGCTTTGGGAAGGGGTGTTGGCATGGTAGATGGTTAAAATAATACATTTCTAAGCTCTATCTTTATGTTTTTATTTTCTGGTCATCCTCCAACTATAGCACCACCACCTTTTCTCTTTCCACCAATGTAATAATACATCTTATTTCCTTAGAATAGGTCAAAATGATGGCAATATTAATTTAGTTGAGCAAATTAATGTTTTTTGAGCTCTAGAAAAATGTACCTATGTATTTTATAAGCATATCCTCCAAGGGTTAAAAACATATTTTGAGGCTAGAATTGAGGTATGGAGAAGAAAACAAGGTGAAAGGACAATGTTCAATGGCTGTTTTCCATTTATTTTTATTTATTTTGCAAAAAATAATAATATATGTGTATATATTTAGATTTTTCAATAACTGGAAATACGTTCTAAGAAAGAAGCTCATTTTTTGTGATCTATTTTTGTGTATGAGCCCATAGGCCTAGGCATTTCATTAACAATGGGAACAAGCCCTGATTTATCCTTCCATGCCCTCATCATGTCTCTGATGACATTTCTCTACTCTACTCATGACAAGGATAATTTACTGGCTCCTGAGTTGATGCACAAGCCTTTTGTGAGAATTAATGAGGTGGTGTTCTCAAAGCACGCACTCATCTCATAAAAAGCCTCATATAAATAAAAAGTAATCTTGTACTTAATTACAACTTTGATGCTGTTTGCTTGTCTCAAAATTTGATCTCTTTTGATTCATGGTAGAAAGAATAGAATAAACAATAATTTGTGAGTACACTGTTTTACTGAAGTTCTTCAACATTTGTTGACCCAATAATTTTTCTTGGGTTATTTAAAAATAAATGTGGAATTTACTTACTTTCTTTCTACATTTATATATCCACTATGTATTGCAAATTTAAAAAAAAATGCATAGGCCCCTGAACTCAGACAGTGGGCTGGTGAGGGCCTGGGGTGGGGAGCGGGAGGGGGCTGTAGGGGGTCAATGGGAGAAAAAAGGGACATATGTAGTACTTTCAACAGTAAAGATTAGAAAAAATAAAATAAACATGAACAATAAAATGGCAACAAATACAATAAATAAATAAATAAATAAATAAATAAATAAATAAATAGTAAATCATGACATAGTTCAAAATTCAAGTTGCTAGAAAAGGATGTGCAATAAGAAGTCTCCCTCCCATCTGTCTCCATACCTCTCAACTCCAACCCCAATTTTTTTTTGTGTACCCCTCCAGTACTTATTTATGCAAATTTAGCAACATGAACATATATCCTAAAAATTCCCATTCTTACATAGAAGGGAGCATGATATCCATACTTACATTTGCATCTCATTCTTTTAATTTATATACTAAATCCTGTCCCTCTTTCCACACTAGAATTTAGAGTTCCCTCAGGCTTTTTGTAATGCAAATTTAGGGGGCATTTTTGTTCTTAAGAACCACAACATTATAAATTGCCCATCCCCATGTCATACTTTACTGTATCTCCATTACTATTTGTTATTTCTGTTCATTTCAACAAGTGGTTATTGACCTCCCTACTCTGCTCTCATTTTTCCTCCCCCAGAGTATGCCAAAGGTCACATATTTAGCTATAAATAATCCTCCAGAACTGCAGTGATATAAGTGAAGGGATAAAAGTTAGCCCACACAAAAATTTCCTTCAAGAATGTTTTTAAGAAACTTCAAGAAGCATTTATTTATTTTATTATTTCTTTCCATCCCTTATAACATACTTCCAATTATTGGCAAATTTTTAGTTAGGTAGTAAGAATGCAAATGCAAATGGTGGTCTTGAAACCTGGTTATTCCTCTGCAGATCAGGTTGGGAAATAAATTCAGCCTAAATATGTTTTCAAGTGGCCCCCAGTCATAGACTAATGCAAGTTCGAAGTGCATGCCTTCAAGTCCAAGAATCTTCTTTTATAAGCAAGTGATTAGCTGAAAGTAGGGAAGTGGGTGGTAAATCACATACTTTTCAGAAAGAGTTAATCAGTAGAGGAAGAAATAAAAATAAAAACCCAAGTTCAAAGTCAATCTATTTGGTAATACCTTTTAAAAATTTTGTGATGATAATGCAAATAAAAGAGGTGATTTGGAGCACTTTAGTTGGTAATCTCTTTTTCCACTTTTATAGTACCCCAATACAGACAAATGAACTCATTAATTCCACCACTACACATACTTTTCGGTAGGTACATGTACTATTTTATTTGGGAATGTATCCTTGGCTCACTAACCACTTGTGTGCTTACCTGATGCGCCAGTAATATCCATAGCCTTCAGATTTCTGCACTTGATGACTGTCAATGTCATACGTCCAGCAGTTGGCAAATAACAAAGGGAAAACATGATTTCACCCAGGTCTACGCTTTCCTAGAAAGGCAATTGGTAATGTTAGCAATTTCAAACACCAGAGAGTGAATACAAAATGTAACTGAAGGGGTTAAGTAAAAAATCACTTTAATAGAATATTTGAATGTCAGTTTAAATTGTTTTATTGAGGATATAAATAACATTGTGAGAAAGCTGTTCCATGTGGAGAAAGAAAAGAGAATATATCCTATCTCAGATACTTACTTAACATCTCTACTTGTATTTCTTTTTTAAAAAATATATTTTTATTGGTTTCAGAGAGGAAGAGAAGGGAGAGATAGAAACATCAATGGTGAGAGAGAATCCCTGATTGGCTGCTCCTACATGCCCCCTATTGGGGATCTAGCCTGCAACTGGGAATGTGCCCCCACCAGGAACTGAACAATGAACTCCTGGTTCATAGGTTGAAGCTCAACCACTGAGGCATGCCAGCCAGGCTCCACTTGTATTTTTAACAGGAATCTCAAACTTAATAGAGTCAAAACCAGACTGTTGATTCCACTCATTCCCTATCATCTTCTGAAACCAATGCCTCTGTCAGTCTTTCCATAATCAGCAAATAGTAGCATAATTCATCCAGAAGCTGGAGCCAAAAACCTAGCAGTCACTTTTATTCTTATCTTCCCCTCATGCCTACATCCAACCGATGTCTTATCTACATTATCTACAAAATGTATCCCAAATTACTGAGTTTCTTTTCAACTATATTACTACCATTCAAGCCATTAGCACCTCTTACCAGGATTATTTCATTAGTCTCTAAAACTGATCTCCCATTTCAGGAATTAACCTTCATACAGTGGTCAATGAGGTTATTTATTAATACAAATCAAATTATTTCACTTTCGTACTTAATACCATCTAAAGGCTCATGACTATACTGTAATAAAACTAAAATTATTTACCCTGGCATAGAAGTGGGGTAACTATAAATCCTGGTGTACCTGGGAAATTCTGGCTTCCTACCTATTGTCTGGTGTAATTATTAAGAACATCCCCTTTAATTCTTATATATGTCTTTGTTTGGACAATGCATTACAAGGTTGTACATGTAGGGCCCCGTGTGATTTGGACCGTGCCTATCTCTCTAACTCTATCTCTTGCCTCTCCCCTCAGCTCACTCTGATGCAGATACAAAAGGCTTTTTGCCTTTTTTCTGTTGTTCAAATGAATTTTGTTCTTGCTTTTGGTCTTGAATTTTCTATTTTGTAAATCTTCACATGGCTGACTCTTTTTCACCATGTAGGACTCAGCTCAAATAGCATCTCTCCCATGAGGCCTTCCCCCTTCCTATCCTACGCTCACCCTACTCACAGATCCCTCACATTTTTTCCCCATAACAGTTATCATCATCAGAAATCATCCTTGAATTTCACTTTTGTTTCCCTGGTTCCCATATAAAAGAGCAGGGTTCTTGTCTGTCTTATTTTTGCATCCCACTGAAGTGGCTGGTGCATAGCTAGCTCTCAGTGCATTTTTTTTGAAGCAATGAAAAGATTATTAAGTAGGGGGTTAATGGGGGGGATGAGGACACATTTGTAATACCTTAACTAATAATAATAAAAAAAAAGATGTCAAAAAAAAAGAAAAAAAGAAAAGATTATTAAGTAACCTGGATAAAAAATGACCTACTTTGTTTCATTCATAAACTGTCCACAGTGCCCTGATACAGATATATTTGCTGTCATTGGCACATAGATTGTGGGCAAATGAAAATGAGTGTGAACAATGCACATTTAGGATGCTCCTCAAAAAGTCATTTACAGGATTTAATCACATCATTCCTAGTTAAGACAATTTGTGGTGGATTTAATTTGGGGGGAAATAGGTTGCTATGCATTTAGGTCAAAGAAGTAGGCTCCCAAAAATTGTTCAGAAGAAGCTATTATCATTTATTAGACATATTCTTACAGATCAGGTTCTGATTTAGGTATTCCCATTTCTTTATTCATGGTCTAGAAGTGGTAAAACCAAATAATTAACAGAATAAACTTTGAGTCAGTTAAACTTGGTTTTGACTCCCGTTTTCTGCTCCTCACCTGTGAGATCCTACAAAAGTTAATTAGGCTTTGACTCTCTGAAACTTAATTTTTAAACTGAGGAAAATGACCATGCCATAGGGTTTTTAATCAACATGCTCTAAACCAGTGGTTCTCAACCTTCCTAATGCCACGACCCTTTAATATAGTTCCTGATGTTGTGGTGACCCCTAATTTCATTGTTACAAATTGAACACAATTAAAACATAGTGATTAATCACAAAAACAATATGTAATTATATATGTGTTTTCCGATGGTCTTAGGTGACCCCTGTGAAAGGGTCGTTCGACCCCCAAAGGGGTTGCGACCCACAGATTGAGAACCGCTGCTCTAAACAAACCCCGTTATTTAACAGTATCTGGCATATGGTAAAAGATGCCATTCATTGCTGTATTGCTATCACATGGAGCAGTGTCTTACACATAAGTACTGGATAAATAAATAAAAATTAATAAGGTGAAGCAATTATTATTTTTCAAGAAAATTATTAAAAATAAGTATTTTATTAAAAAGTTATATCCAACTGGGTCTCCTCTGTGCTATTGGATTGTTGCAGACCCAAAGTAGTGAGCAAGACCTAATAGAGGAGGCCTGCCAAGAATTCATTCTTTTCACCACCAAGCAAGTACTGGGCTCATGGTAGGTGCTAAACACCAAGATAGACATGGCAGGATTCTGCCCTTGAAGATCTCAGTTGAAAAGGAAGAGTAGTCTGCAAAGGGCAAATAAAATAATTCTGAATTCTACCTTTATCTGATGATTCTCTCCTTGTTTCACTTTCTATCTCTTTTTCCAAATGTTCCTTTAGGCTTAGTCAAGGGGCTGAAGCTTCCTGTCGGCAGCCATCCCCCTCCTGCACTGGGTATTCCTCCTCCCAGAAACTATCAATCAGAGTCAGCATATTGCGTTGTCAGATGGTAAAAATTATGAAGGTAAAGCAAGGTATCAAGTTCCACCAAGAAACATGGGGGTGAGAGGTGGTGATGGAGGAGCAAGGAATGAAATAGGAGACATGATCTCAGACATGAAATGCTTGGAATCCAATGGGATGTGCACCAGGTGCAAGCTCGAAAAAAGTGTGAGGAGGCATCTAAAGGGATTCGTAAATAAAACATTTTCATGTGTCTCACTGACCTGGATTTACTTTTACACATTAAATAATCAGAGGGAGTAATTTTGTACTTCGCTGGGCATATCACATGCTTACTAGCTGAAACAAAGTTCATCATGTTTGGTCCTATCTCTCAAAGACCCTTTCTATGGATCCATATGCAACATAATTTTGACCATTATTAACAGGTATTAGTAAACACAGAGTCTAAAGTGAGGAGATGACCAAAGTACTAGCCCAAATATATGGAAAACAAAAAGCATGATCTCTGAGTAGCTCCAAATAACAAGCTAGCTGGCTTTATGCCTAGTACAGTAATAAGAAACCTACTTAAATATTTAAACTACATGTAGTCAGGAGTTGTTTGTTTTTTTAAAAAACTGGAATGAACTGGGTGGTAAAAATTAATTTATAATATGCATCCATAAAAATTGCACAAAAGTTTCATTCTTCAGTAGACTAAATGTTCCCGTCAGGAAATATAGCTGTAGAAGAACTAGAACTGCCTACATACTGAAAAGGGCAGAATGCTCTCTAAGGTAAATGCCATTATTCTTCAACTTTTAAAATCTGGAAGCGATCAAAGAGATAATCATGAAAAATGAACTTAATTAAGAAAAATGGCTATGGGACCTTAAAAAAGGTCCTCCAGCAGATGGAGCAGCAGAATTCTGGATTTTGGCCACAGTGCTCTGAGCTGGTGTGCACTGATTCCCACTGCCCACCACCGAGTCTGTCCTGGTTGATGGCCCAACTCCAAATTCTAATTGCTGCCTCTTCCCCCTCTGCTCCAGACCACTACGGTTTATAAGGCCACACTCAGTCTCAACAATCTGAACCCTCTGACGGCTAGCAAAGAACCAGGAAATAAGTTGAAAGGTGTTTGAAGAACCAGCAAAAATATAAAAAGTTATGCAGTAAATAAGCCTCTTATTTAACGAGATTATATCATTTCTTATTCAACACCCATTTGCTATTATTTTAGACAAAATTCTAACTAGAATGTTTACTTAGTATACCAATATATACCAGGTCAAAACTCATGCAAAATGTGGAAGTGGGGAAACATATAGCATTAGGTCTAGTGAAGATAGAAATAAATGATAGCTGCAAAGAAGCCATACATATAAAAGAGAAGCCAATATTCTGAAAAGGATAGCAATCTAGGTCATTTTGTATCATGGGGAACTAACACTAATGCCTCAGCAACTTAAAAACAAGAGTTTGTTGCAGACTTGAAAAGAAATTAATATTCAAAATGATGACTCTGAGTCATCAAGCTAAGGGAAAATATCCTAAATGTTCTATTGAAGAAGGTAGAGGCATGTACACTATTTTTTACAGTTATTTTTATCCAAAATCCTTAAAATGTTTGAAGTGGTAATTTTGGCTTATCATGAAAAGCTTTGAGTTTCTGAAATTTTTATTCATGGGTAATTTTACTTACTGCAATTCTATATAAATATGAACTTTACATAGTAAATTTTAAAACACTGGTACCTTTGGGCAAATAATCATTTGAAAGCTGGCTATAAAGTCTAGGGCATAGCATTCTAAGAAGTTTCTTTCATTTCAGACACGCTAACGTATTCGGTTGGACATTCATAGAGACAGTCTTCCGGCTGGGTCAGGGCCTGGACATTTGATTTCTTCACCCTGGCTCCACAGACAGCTGGGTGAAGGGCTATCGTCAACCTCACAAACGAAGTCGCAGTGATAAAGTTGTTTTGTTCCATGCACTGTCTCACCAAAATAAAAACCATTGGAAAAATAAATTGATATACAAATGGTTGCATTGCACATCCTATTTTAGGACTCACAGAACTAACAGCAAGATCGAACTACAGCAATTGAGTGTAAGAGACCTAGAGAAGGCACTGCGAGCTCCATACTTGAGGGTGTGATAGCCAAGAGAAGTAGTCCAGGAGGAGAATAATCATTACACTGGGGTTCGAAAAATTAAACAGATGGGATTGAGAGGGAAGGCGAGGAATCATGTTGTATGTGAGAACTACAGTTAGTAAGAATGGTAACAAAATTTGAAAAATGTTTCTTTATTTTGAGGAAGCTAGGTTAGGATGGAGAAAGATAGAAGAGAGAGGGCATTGAAGTAAACAGGTGTGGGAAGATGCTGGCTGAAGAAAGGTTTGAATTCAGTGATATATTAGAAAGTAAAAATCATTAAAACTTATTGGGAAAAAAACCCCTTTAAACAAGCAGTTGGTTGCCAAGGTGACAACAGCCATCACATCCACTTAGCACCCTAAATGCAGCCTGCCTTGTACATTTCCTGGTTGGCAAGAGAACGGATGGTTTTCCACACAACGTTAAACAATGTGTTATTAGAGCAAATGAGATCTTCATCAAATTACTTTAGTCCTTCATCCACCTGCTCGTAAAATGAAGCTAGAGTGAAATGCAGACTCAGAAAGGTCTACTGGATTCAAAATACCCTGATATTTTTATTTCTCTCTGATGCACACCTCCCATTTGCCTAAAAAACATTATGGCATTTAACCTTGAGCAATACACTTAACCTCACTTGATCTCAGTTTTTGGGGTTTTTTTTGGTGTAACGTGAGGGTGCTCAAAGAAATGAACTAATTTATCTTCCGTTCTAAAAGTTTGTCATTTTAAGCACTGGCAACATGAAGATTACTTAGCACGTATAGCTCAGGCATGTTCAAGAATGTACAGACAGGCATTTTTAAGCCCTGTTTGCTATAGAACTGGTGGAGCCTCATAAGAAAGACCACAAAGGATCAACTGGTGCTAATAACTTGATTTCAAGTTCAAGAACAGATGGTCATACAAAATGGCTATCATGCTGATTTCCAGATGACACACTAGATGAGGAGGATGCAATCCTTAAGGCAGAGTGCATCCGGGTTGATATGGTTGGTGATCATGAGGAAAGACCTTACAGGATAATGAACGTGCACTGTCATTTATATAGTCTCCTGGCTATGCTAAAAATCTCAAGGGGGTTGTTTTTTACTCTCTGAAATGTGTTGGGCATACAGGGGCTAAAATATAGAGTCCACCCTCCTCCACATTACAAATGTGGTTCCTAAGAATCTGGTCCCTACGTGTTTTTCTACATTCATCGTAGAAATTTCTCGTGAAGTTTCTGCAACTCCAAAACTCTGCACTCTAGTGATATCAAATGCCATGTCAATCTCTAAACATTTTTTTCATTCATTAGTATACTCTTGTTTATTGAGAGCATCCAGAATGCCAGGCAATGTTCTAGTTATTGGGGGGACACTGATGACCAAGAGAATTTTTTTCTCCTTATAGGGTTTATATGTGATTTTTAAATAAAGTCACGTAACCTCTCAGGATATCATGCCATTAATCAGGAAACAAGCTAGCAGAAACACATAAGTCTGCATAATTTTACAGTACATCCTCTTTTTTTGTTGTTGATTTTTTTTTTTTTGGATCCAGTGTTGCAAGGGATTTTTAGAGAAATTCTTGGGTTTTAATTATAGGAACAGAGATAAAAAGTACCCGATTCTTCCCATGAGGATCTCGGAGGACTTCAGAGTAATTAAGTGCGTGACATTTAATCTGAACCTTTAAGAATGAGTAAAGGTAAAGGGAATTAAAAACAGAGGGAGATGAATATAAAGAGGCTTTGAGGGTTGGAATGTCCCACAAGGACCAGAAGGCAAACAGAGACCACAGGCTCTGGCAATGGCAGAGTATAATTTAAATGGCAACACACTGACCGTATTCTCAGGACCCTTCAGAATACTTATTCAGGTCAACCATGATTTTCTCTGCAGTCAGGATGAGATCCATTTCCATAGCCAATAACAACTTCCTGGGTAGGTTGCATTTAGATTTAAAAGGGCTAATATAAAAACATAATGTATGTCATGGGTTTCATTTGCTGCCTGACACATAGTAGATATTCAAACATTACCATCATTTTTTTTTCTTGTTTAGAACAATTCTTCTGGGGTCAGTGACTGGCATAAGGTTGATGCTTAATACAAAGTTTATTGAGTGAAGAAGTGAATGAATAAATGGAAAAAGCATCAGCCCTGATCATGACGCCAATGGCAGCAGGGATGGCTGCTCAAAGAGTGAAAGCTACTCAGTAAGCAGGGGACAAGTGAGCAAATTGCAACACTGTGGGTGTTGTGGGCTTTGTGAGTGGGACCCCTGAGAACTGTGCAAGGGCATGCCCATATATTGTGGCCCTGAGAGTACAATAAACTAATAGTCATAACAGTTCTGAGCCATTTAAAGATATATTTATGGTTTGGGGAGCTAAAGTTAGAGGATACTTATCGATTAGTTTTACTGAACTTTATTTCTCTACAGGTCCCTCTGGTCTAGTGTGATTTGGGATGCTGTGTGCTATAATTCCATCGCACGTTGGCATTCGGAGCCAAATGTATCCCTGAGGCGTATAAATTGTTTTTTTTGTCTTTGAACATCTGGCCACCTCCTCCAAACTGCCAGCAGAAGCTGTTGAGTGACTCTGAGAGGCACAGGAGAAGGAGGACGCTGTTTGATATGCTTCCTACCTTGATATACAATTAGGAAATGTAATTAACACTATAACCCTTCCTCGCTTTCTAGCCCGCTTCCCTCCTTTTCTTCCAAAGAACTACAATTTTCACACAGCACATCCTCCCTGCCCTTTCTTCTCCCGGTGATTCTGATTAAATTAGATTTCATCGTGTTCAATGAGGGTGGGGGCAGGAAGAGGCAAAGGAGGGTCCTCTCATAAAACCTAGTTAGATTCCTGGAGTTTTCGATCACATTTTCCATCACGGAGTCTTTCCTGCCTTCTCCACGTGAAGACACAGGAAATGCTCCCAGGTCCCCTCAGTAGGACCTGCTTGTGCTTCTGCAAGAAGGAAGAGATGCACTTTGGATTAAGCACAGACTATTAGGAACTGTGCTTGGCCATGGTACACAATCCAGGTGAAATTTTCTGAACTCAGGGCAGAAAAGGGCAGAGAACATGGCAGTGTTAGAGACGGGGTAATTACAACCCCCAACGAGCATTAAGTGATTAACAGTCGCAACTCAGAGCAATTGTTGCCAGGGATGCTATTGAATCCTGCCATGTGGCTGCTCAGTGGGAGAACCATTTTCAGCTCCAATGCAAGTGGGAAATATCTCTGCCTGCCAAAACGGGTTAGCCCTTATTCTATCCTACACAGCTGTAGACTTAGCTACCACCAGCCACGAAGTGCTCAGGTTGTAGAGATAGAGCGGAGGCCTTAAAACAGCCTTTCCTGGATTTAGCAAATCAAGTCTCCTAACTCTGTAATAAAGAGCCTGAAGCGAAGAGGGGCCTGAAGCAAAGCCCAATACAGACACCTGGACAAGGGCAATCTAGGACATGAGAAGAGGACACAAATTTGATGAGAACTCTTCCCTTTATCATACTGGATAAAAGCTATCTTAAGCTTCTTGGTGAGCGGGGCTAGAGGCTTATTCTCAAACCTTAATCATTATTTATAGATAGGGGCCTAGAAACTAGTGTAATAAACTGTATGCAGCTCTCTTTAGAGTATTTGATGCTTTTGAGTGTCTTTACGAAATCCCTGACGAAAGGAATCCCTGTCAGTATTGCTGTACATAACCTTGGACTGGATGAACTTGGCTTCACAATTCTCGAGTCTACCTTAAATTGGTTCTCATGGCATCATTCCTGCTCCCCAAAGTCTATTCTTCACATAGTAGCCAGAGATTTATTGATCATGAGACGACGGCTCACTTCTGATCAAAAGTCATGAATAATCTCCAGAGGCACTCAGAATAAATTTCGAAGTTCTTTCCATGGCCTAAGGCCACTCAATAATCTGACCCTCAGCTGTCTTTCTGATCTCATCTGCTATCACTGTCATCAGAGGCCTTATCTGACCACCCTAT
This sequence comes from Myotis daubentonii, assembly GCF_963259705.1. Lineage (NCBI taxonomy): Eukaryota > Metazoa > Chordata > Mammalia > Chiroptera > Vespertilionidae > Myotis > Myotis daubentonii. Next base: position 40,914,477 of record NC_081841.1, read on the forward strand.
CTAGAGTGTCCCTGCCCTACAACCACGTCCTATCCCCTACCCTGCCTCATGTTTCTTAAAGCACCTGCATTCATTGGGCATATTATATATTTCCTTTGTTATTACATGTCTCCTTTCTTACAAAGTAGGACTCAGAGAATGGGGACATTGTATGTCCTGTAACATGCAGGAGAGTGGGTGGTAAATAGAAAAACTAAACAGAAGTTGGTTGAATTGATGAATTTAAAATGCTTGTTCTACAAGTGGACAGAGCAGGTAGCAAGCCTCTATTACAAAATGTTGATTTAGCCATTATTTTCTCTGGATGAGCAAGATATAACAATTGCTTCTCTCTATACAACCAGATCACAAGTTAAAACATTTGCAGTCTACTTGGTATGATAGCAATCTATTTGGCATAATTTTCTGCTTTTGTTCTCTATGCTCTTCTGTAGACTGGTATTTGATAGGTGCCTACAACATTTGTAAAGCATCCCTTCACTTACTATGGGGTATGGGATTCTGCATAGTTTTTAAAAATTAAAAGCACCCCTGAAAACATCAATAAAATTGATGTTCGGTCAGTAAGATCTTTGGTTTACTTAGTTTGTGGAAAGACTTCATGCAATATATGCCATGGTATAATCTTTTACAACATTGTTGTAGTTTATTCAATTTCAAGATTGAGTTAAAGAGTACAGAGTAAGTATCTTTCACTCATTAAAAAATACACAAGGGTATACTTTTAAAAATTTAAATATTAGGGTGAGACATTCAAGACATGAAAGTAATTGGGATGTTAGTTATGAATTGGGTAGCAAATAGTTGTTTTCTTTATGTGCAAGATTATGACACTTGGCAACTTTAAATTTTACAAAAATTTCACATTTATTATCCCATTTTATTTTCAAAATATTCCTATGGGTTTGATATTATTATAAACCTCTTTTTTCTAATGGATGAAGTAACAAGTTCAGAAATGCTAAGCAGCTTACCCAGTAAAAAAGAGAGAGAGAGAAGGCAGCAGAGCCAGGATTCTAGTTAAAGAACATCCACTTCACTTCCTGGAGTTTTCTCTTTCCCTCTGCACCCTCCCTAATGGAAACAGTGCTTCAAATGTTACTGGTCAGGAAAACAAATAAAATTGTTTCCATGGTCTTAGATGTCAAAGCTAGCAGATGAAAAATGTTTAGAAATTAGAAAATCAATTATTTGATTTACAGGAAACTGTTTAATGCAGTCTATTATGGAGAAGATTTTGAACATTCCCACTTTTAATTGAACTGCATATTCTTTTCACTATACAATAGCATATTTATAATTAATGACTAAACTAGTTAAATGCAAGAGAGCTAGGATAACTCAACAGTACCTTTAGGAATATTCTAAACTCCTAAAACTTGCAACAGACCATATATTACTAAAACACTGCAGCTAAAAAGCTCCTCCTTAGCTCCTACAACCTCCAAGCTGTAAAACACCGCAAGATGCAAATGATCCAGTTAAATTATATCCCCAACATAAGGTTTTCACTAATTACATTTAAGAGAAAAACATTGCCTAGAAATTTCCTGAAGTAACACTGATACCAACCGCTTGTTTGAATGCTGCTCAGAATTATTGCTTAGTTCTCCATGAATTTAGATAAAAATTGTTAACAAGATGGATTTTATAAGACTGTAAGTTGTAAAGATCATGTATATATATATTTTTTGTCGTAAGTATCATTAACATTTTATTTAATTTAAACTATATAAGTATTCTGATATTTCAATTCTGTAAGTCAAAAGTTGAACTTTCATGTTAAAAAGAGTCAATTTCTTTTAGCATGGTACTACTTTGATATAAATCAAGGCAAACAACACTGAACTAAGAGTTAATTAAAGGTAGAGCCTAGTTTTTTTAATCGCCTGAGTGAATTTAAGTGATTTTTTTAAACTATAAAATGGAATGAGCACACTTGAACTCTACCAGTTCTATAATAATATGCTCATATGATCTAGACATAAGACTTCTCAAAAATTCTACTCAACTCACACCCATGAACGTTTAAGTTAATATGAAAACACTCCTGACCTGTTACAAGTCTCATGCACTTTATTCTGAGAACAAGATCTCAGGGCATTGTTTAAGATTTATTTATTTTATTTATACACAAGTCTCCCAACTTAGTGTTTTATTATACAATCTGAAAGCAACAAATTGGAGATGTAAAGAATGCAGGAAGCGTGTACCTTTATAGTGGAGATAAAACAGTGTAATAGAAGAGCAATCAACAGAAATAAAAGCCTGCCTATAAAATGTATTGTAGCCCTGACCGGTTTGGCTCAGTGGATAGAGCATTGGCCTGTGGACTCAAGGGTCCCAGGTTCGATTCCGGTCAAGGGCATGTACCATGGTTGCGGGCGCATCCCCAGTAGGCGGTGTGCAGGAGGCAGCTGATCAATGTTTCTCTCATCGATGTTTCTAACTCTCTATCTCTCTCTGTAAAAAATCAGTAAAATATATTTTAAAAAATGTATTGTAATGGTTATTGGTGCTAACGATCACCACTATTAAGAAAAGGTTAAATTATTCAGTAGATTCTACTTAAAAAGCAGGGTCGGTATATCATTTTAGAAGTAACACTGAAATTTTTATTTTAAATTTCTAAAGTAAGACATTGAATAGATAAGTCTGTGTTCTGAAACCTATAAAATTAACGTAAAATTATTTTTTCCAGATTGTTCTAAATAAATAACGTATTATTCTTGATTGAAATCTAGAGTTTAAGGGACAGGAACTCTAGCTTTTTGGAATTTTGATGAAATGTGACATTCTAGTTTAAGGAGCTCCATTGAAATTTTCTGTGTAATAAAGATTTAGAAGGTTATAGCAATGGTCAGGGTTCCCTTTCACTTTCTGTGGTGGAAGAAAAGACTTGTCTTAATATCAAGATTTTAAGGAATTAATTTGGTGCCTCCCAAGGTAATGAACACACAGGATATCACAGGTACCTGCCACAGTCCCAGGTGGTTAAAGGAAATGAACCTGATTGTAATCAAGAATATTTTTCTTTCTTCAGGGTATTAGTCAGGGATCCAGGAGGAAGCAGAAGGCATGCACAAATTAGAGTAACTCCACAGGGCCTAACCAAGGGGCCACTTACAGAGATGTGAGCAGGGAGTAGGAAACGACAAGAGTTGGTGCAAGTGTTCTGAGGCTGGTGACAGGGGAGGCTGTAAGGACCCCTAAGTCTGAAAGGACAAGGGAGGGGACAGTTACCTGGATTCAATAGAGAAGTCTACTCTGAGAAGAAGTACCTCAGGTGAAGGACATACCAGCCTGGGGTAATCTCACAGAGGAAGATCTGAAGAGAATACATCCGAATGTCATTCTCCGCCTGACCTCACAGGAGGAGGGCAGAGAATCTTGGCACCAAACAAGGCAGCCTCTTGCGGCACCAAACAGGGAAGAGAACAGTGGAGAGTGAGCTTAAAGGGAAACACTCAGAAAATACCCAGCATCCTTAGCCCCTTGAGGTTTTAAAAGGTGCACTTCATAAGAACATGTACACATTGGTAAAGGAAGACAGAGGAGGAAGTGCCTAGTAGAAAGGAAAGAGTGGGAGATAAGGGCATGCTAGGTGACAGAATGTAATCAACACTAATAAAAGAGAAAAATGGTAATTCGTGTACGAGCTACCCTTTTCATTGGCTAATCAGGGCTATATGCAAATTAACTGCCAACAAGATGGCGGTTAATTTGCATATGTAGGCACAATGCAGGGAGGCGAAAGGGAAAGCAGGAAGAAGCCCCCTGCCACTGACAGTGATCGGAAACCCAGGGGGGAGCTAAGAGCTGAGGGGCAGGGCAAAGGTGGCCCTGGGGCCGCCTCTGCCCTGCCCCCCAGCCATGATCGGAGAATCAGGTGCCTTTGCCGCCCTGGCCAGTGATAGCAAGAAGTAGGGGTGGAGCCAGCAATGGGAGCTGGGCACGGTCGAAGCTGGCAGTCCCAGGAGCTAGGGGTCCCTTGCCTGGGCCTAAAGTGGAGCCCACGATCGCAGGGCCGCTGCAGCTGCGGGTTCCCGCTGCCCGGGCCAGACGCCTCAGCCAGAGGCGTCCTGCAGGGGCAGGGGCGGAGCCCGCGAGATCGCGGCACCCCCCGCTGCCACTGCAGTTCCCCGATGCCTGGGCCGGACGCCTAGGCCAGAGGCGTCAGGCCTGGGCAAGGGGCCAATCCTGCGATTGGAGGGTGATGGGGGTCAACGCCTGAGGGCTCCCAGTATGTGACAGGGGGCAGGCTGGGCTGAGGGACACTCCCCCACACACACACACCCAGTGCACGAATTTCGTGCACCGGGCCCCTAGTCTATATAATAAAAGAGAAACATGCAAATTAACTGTCCCTCTGCTACACTCAAGCCACGCCCACAATCCACACCCATCAGCCAATCAGGAGCGAGTATGCAAATTAACCCAACTAAGATGGTGGTGGCCATGGAGCTGGAGTGAGCAGGAGTCTTGGGTTGCCCCTGGCAATGGAGGAAGCCAAGCTTCCTGCCTGCCCTGGCCGGCCCTGGGCTCCGCTCAAGGCTACAAAGTTTCAATTATAGAAGAGAATAAATCCCAGATACCTGCTTCCAGCTGGCCATGGCCTCTGCTCAAGGTTACAAAGTTTCAATTATAGAAGATAAATAAATCCCAGAAAAAAAGCAAAAAGCAAAAAAAGAGAGGCTGGGAGCTTGGGTTGCCGTAGGACTTGGCCAGCCTGAAAACGGCCATCAACCCCTCACCCAGGCTGGCCAGACACCCCAGTGGGACTCCCCCACCCTGAAGGGGCTGTGGGCAGCCTGAAAACAGCCCTTAACCCCTCACCCATGCTGGCCACACCCCCATGGGGTGAGGGTTCCTGCTGGGGGGCTTGGCCAGCCTGCAAACAGTCATCAGCCCCTCACTCAGGCTGGCCAGGCACCCCAGCGGGACCTCTACTCTGATCCGGGACACCCTTCAGGACAAACCAGCTGGCCCCTACCCATGCACCAGGCCTCTATTCTATATAATAAAAGGGTAATATGCAAATTGACCCTAACAGCAGAATGACTAGGAATGACTGGTCACTATGACACACACTGACCACCAGGGGGCAGACGCTCAATGCAGGAGCTGCTCCCTGGTGGTCAGTGTGCTCCCACAGGGGGAGCTCTGCTCAGCTACAAGCCAGGCTGATGGCTGCCAGACAGCGGTGGTGGCTGGAGCTTCTCCTGCCTCCTCAGCAGCACTAAGGATATCTGACTGCAGCTTAGGTCAGCTCCCCGCTGGCAAGTGGACATACCCCGAGGGCTCTTGGGCTGCCAGAGGGATGTCTGACTGCCAGCTTAGGCCCAATACCCTGGGGAACATGCCTAAGCCAAAAGGTGGACATCCCCCAAGGGGTCCCAGACTGCGAGAGGGCACAGGCCTGGCTGAGGGAGCCCACTGAATGCACAAATTTTTGTGCACTGGGCCTCTAGTATACATCATAAAAAGAAAAAACAAAACCAGTATCTACTCACAAAGTCACAGCATACAGTAACTAAAAAGATTTAAATTACTCCTCACACAAAACTTTCTGACCCAAGTAGACAAATACAACCTAAAGGTAGCTCCTACCCTAGTAACAGGTCAGCCATGTTTAGCACCAAGATCTACTTTCCTATTTAAAATGTAAGCTACATCAACAACTAAAAACATATCCTGAGATATCATTCTGCTAATACTTTGCAGTTAACATACAGTGAGAATTTACAAATGTCTGGTTCTGTGCTAAGGACGTATCTTGTTTAGTTTATTTAACAAATTATGGTTGGCCTTCTTGCCTTGTCATAATTCCCATTGAACAGATAAAAGAATTATAACTTAGAGATTTATTAACATGCTCAAAGCCATATAGGCTACACTGCTTCAATGGGAGAGAGAGAGAGAGAGAGAGAGAGAGAGAGAGAGAGAGAGAGAGAGAGAGAAAGTGTGTGGAGGGAGGGGTTAGATGGCAATTGTAATCTTTATAGAGGTAGAACAATGAAATTTAGATTGTAAATTATGTAGATACAAAGAATTTGGAAAAAAATCATCTTGCTTTATAATCAACCACAAATATCATGATTAAAATATTGTTACCTTTCACTACCAAGTTCTGAATGACATTCTTTCACTGAATCAAAATATCACACTGTGCTTACCTAACAATTCTGTATTTATTTAAAAAGCATGGCATCAGTGTTGAATTAAGTCTAAATTTGGTGGCACAAATTTAAGTTTTGTTTTGTGTTTTTCTAAAATATATTTTATTGATTTTTTACAGAGAGGAAGGGAAAGGGATAGAGAGTTAGAAACATAGATGAGAGAGAAACATCGATCAGCTGCCTCCTGCACACTCCCTACTGGATATGTGCCCGCAACCAAGGTACATGCCCTTGACTGGAATCAAACCTGGGACCCTTGAGTCCGCAGGTCGACACTCTATCCACTGAGCCAAACCGGTTAGGGCACAAATTTAAGTTTTAAATATGCTTAATTCTGATTTTTCATTTGGTGAAATAGAACACTGTAATCAATATTACAGAAATCTACTGCTTAAACTGATATTAGAAAGGCTAATATAATCGTTGTAGGCTATTTTAAAGCCAATTTATCTTTAGTTTTTCACTTGAAATGCAAAATATAGTCAAAACAGACTGAATGGACACTGAGCCTTGTACTCTAAATGTACACAGGTGTGTACATAAATGAAACAAAGTTTCTTTTAACAGTTGGCCTGGGTTGAGCAAATATTAACATCAAGAAGAGTCAGGCTTTAAAACTCTCATAATTTTGTGATAGTCTATGGTAGACTCTATTATTTTAAACTTAATTTAAATTTAATTGTGTATTGCAACATAGATTCTTCCTATTAATGCCTGCAAAATGGCTAAAAGACCTGACAGATAAGGTCCGGGAGTTTATTTGCATCATTTGCATTAATAATTGGTGGCAGCCCGTTAGCAGATGTGATATCTGTGACATTCCAGGGTCAGGTTTACAGCAGAGATGAAATAGGACATTAGGAATGCCCTCAGGGGAACAGATGTGGACAATCCGCAGGCCTGTGGCTACGATACTGCCGGCTGCACCCAGGAGATCTTGCAAAACAGTTCCTGATCAAAAAGATCGATTCCTTACAGCCCTGCTTTCCACCACATTGTTTTCCTTAGAATGAGGTTGGGATTTTGCCTCCCCCTTTAAAATGTTATTCCATAGTTAACAAACTTTATAAGAGAGTTCACTGATAGCTAAACGCAAAAATATACAGTATTATCCTAATCTTGAGGTTGGTCCAGGATGGTTGGGGAAAGAAAAATATTCACAGAAATAAGAAAAATTAATTTTTTAGACGTTTAAAGAAATGTTAGTAATCTCTCTATATAAAAGCCTAAGAAACCGGCCGACTGGCTGATCAGTAGCTATGATGCACACTGATCACCAGGGGGCAGACGCTCATCGCAGGAGCTATGAGCTGCAGTGACTTGGCAGCTGTGGTTCCTTGGGAAATGCACCTGGAACCAGAGAGGAAGGAGCCCAACTCCGGGGTGTGTCACTCAAGAACCGCCCTCTCACAATCCAGGACCCCTTGGGGGATGTCAGAGAGCCAGTTTTGACCCAATCCCTGCAGGCCAGGCCTAGGGACCCCACTGATGCACAAATCTGTGCACCAGGCCTTTAGCCCACTGGCTCCCCACTTCAGGTCTGGATCCCCTGGGGCTTCTAGCCTATTGCATAGATCATGGATCTGGTCCTTACAGAAATTTTTCAACTCGATTAGCTAATGATGAGATGCGCAGGACCTACTGGCTGTGGCCCCAATGTCTGGTGCCCGCGCTGGCCCATCCACTTAATATTGATTTCCAGTGGAGGTAGTGAATTTTCCCACTACCATTATCGGCTAGGAAACTGGCCATGGCTTCCCTCCTACCGGGCAGACAGTAGCACCAGCAGGCAACCTCCGGGGAGGGAAGGAAGCGGAGGAGCGGCTCAGGTGGGAAGGAGGTTCCCGCCACAGGACTTGTCCTGGGCAGAAGGGCCTGGGCGGGAGCCTGATATTGAGCAGGGTCCTGCCCTAGGCCAACTAGATTCCATGCTAAGTAAACCCTGTTTGCTAAATAATTGCATTTTGTAACTAAATGCCCACAAGTCATCAGTTACCGCCAAACTTAGGGTAAAGTGAGATGAAAGAAGCAAGACAGATACAGAGAGAAAGTGACATAATATTGGGAGAAGAGAGGAGGGAACCGGATTCCAGGGTGCGTCACCCGAGAACAGCCCTCTTGCAATCTGGGACCCCTTGGGGGATGTTGGAGAGCCGGTTTCAGCCCGATCCCCACAGGCCAGGCCGAGGGAACCTACTGGTGCATGAATCCATGCACCAGGCCTCTAGTGTGAAATAAAACACATTACTTTAAACCAAAGCTCAGCTAGTGCATTTAGTACTCTGAATGGTTGGTACAATGGACACAAGTTTCTTGTATTTGTCATGTCAAGGCCTACTCTTTCAAACAGTATTTGACAGATCCTTAGAAGGTAACACATTCAAGCATTTATAGTTGCAAACAAGGTGAATGTGGTTATACATATACACCTTCCTTTCTTGTGAGAATTCCTGAGTGTCTAAAACATGGTTGATGCTGAAAAATGTTCATTGAATGGATGAGCAAATAAATAAATAGGCAAAATAAAATTAGTACGGTTAAAAAAAGCTTTTCCTTTAATTTCAATGACTTCTTGAGTGCATGAGACTACGTTTAAATATTAAAAATACATTAGTCTTTATAATGATTGACTTTCTGAAAAAATATTTTAATAATATACTCACAGTTTTAAAATAAAATGTATATAAAGAAATATGTTGGCAAAAGCATTCCTTTTCTATATTCATTCCATTTTTACCATTATTCCAATAAGTAATTAATATTATTAAATTCTTGTGGGTTTTTACATAGATTTTTTGTATATATAATTGAATGTAAATAAATATTTCTCTTTCACATTACAGACATAGGTACACATACACACCATTCTTTAAGTGATTTTTTTTCCTAAGTTGGAGGTATTTCTGTTGTGCAAGAGGTGATAGGCTTGAAATATTTGTCCTATATAGTAAGATAATCCTAAAGTAAAAATTATTTTTTGGACATAATATTAAGACACACCTTTATTATTTCCTTTGTCATTCTATTTGAAATTTAAAAATGCTGGATAATTTCTGTTAAAAATATAAATCATCCTTATATAGAAATAATTTATTAGCAAGGGAATTATGAATATAAAATATGTGACTCTTGTTTCAATTTGATAGAATTTTTGACAATAAATTAAAAATATTCTTGGTTTATTTTACAAATAAATTTGTGCCATAGACTGACTAATAAAAAAATAACCTGTCTATAGAAAGTAGTTAATGTTAACAAATATAACTAAGCATACGTTTATTAATTTGTAATCAGACGGGTACATCACTACATTGTTTGTTTTTCCAGTGGTAGATTTGTACTTACATACATTCTTACACTTGACCTTCTATGAAAATTTGTTTTAAAATTAACCACTAAGTGCTCATATATGCCATGCAGGGTGCAAGAGATGCCTAAGATAATTGCTTCTTCCAGAAATCAGAGGCAAGTGGCAGACAATAAAACATACACTTCTAGAATGTGGACATAAGTGCAACAGATAATGCTTTCATTATCATATATTACCTTCTTTTCATTTCCATTGCTCCCAGCCTCAATCAGACTTTATTTCATCTAATTTACACTGCTGTTAAACTCCTTCCTGACGTCCTCTATTTCATAATCCTCCACTCCTATCCACTAAACACACCAAAATGCCACACAAGATAATATTTCCAGTAGTTTCACTCCTCTAATAAAAACAAAATAAATGTGAGCCCCTATGGTATTGAAGGTCCTATTGATTGTAGTTAAAAGATCACATTCTACTTTGGGTTCTCTTTTGTGCCTTCATCCCATATTCCCATTCACAGGTCTACTGTTTTTCACCCTGAAAACATTCTAGTCTCAATTTATTCTCTTTACCTCTGCTGTTTTCTCTTCAGGGAACATCTATCTCCTTTTTTTCAGAATTCTATCATCATCCAAAGGTGATCTTAAATACTATTTTCATCTGAGATACAATCTGTGCCAAAAAGTGTGTGTGTGTGTGTGTGTGAGTGTGCGCGAACGCGCGCGTGTGTTTGTGTGTGTGTGTGTAGACAACACTACGTTCACTACGTTTGTGGATATTATCAAGAAATGATTAGACAGTATTATTTATATATTGACATATACTCTATTTTTTGGTATACTGGTTCTTCCATTGATTAAATTTATTAGCCAAAATTTGTATTTTATTAGTTTTTATTTCCACTTTGAAGAAAGTATAAAATTAACTTTGCACATAGAGGATTCTCAGTAAATATTTATGTAATCAAACTGAAGTTATTTAAATCAAATGCTATAGAAAAAAATAATTTCATTTAATAAACTGGCCTAGATAGATTTTTTGAATAAGACTTTGGGCAGGCCTTTGGATATATGGAAAAATGTGACAGATTCCATGATGAAAATTTGGTGGTGTGAGACACATACAATAATTAAAAATTATTTGATAAAAAGCAGCTACTCTTATTTCCACAAAGTTCTATGTTCAATAATTATGAGAAGGAAAAAAAAGAGGTCCATAGTACTGATATTAATATGCTAGTAAAGCAGGACTTGATATTCATGATATTCATTAGAAATTAAAGATATATCAACTATTTCTTTACAAATTGATGACAAATGTTTTTTTCTACTAAATTTTGATTAAGTTTGAGATTTGTAGTTACATAAAGACACTCTTTAAAAACTCATACATGATTATTCTATATAATAAAAGGCTAATATGCAAATAGACCAAATGGCGGAACCGAACAATTGGTCGCTATGATGTGCTCTGATCACCAGGGGGCGTGTGCGGAACATGGTAGGTATTGGCTGTGGCAGGATGGTGGAGCAGATGAGCGGGGGAACCAGACCAAGGTGGGGAGCCAGTCGCTGTCATTGGGGAGAGCCTCTGGGGGTTACTGAAAATACAGTCCTGCCCAGCACTCACACCTGCTGCTGGCGCTGGGCCCCCTCGCACCTGCAGCTGGTGCCAGACCCATCACTTGCACCTGCTGCTGGTGCCCAGTGCCAGCCCCGCTCACTTGGCTCCATCAGCGGGTGTGAATGGCTACTGGTCCTGATTGCCCCTGAGGGCTTCTCCACCTCCCCCTGCTCCTGAGGGGCAATCGGGGCAGCAGCCACTACTCACAGCCACCGACAGTGCCAGTCACAATTGCTCTGCGCTGTCAGCGAGTGGGAGCAGTGGCGGCAGGAGCGGGGCTGCCGCAGACAGGGGACAGGGGAAGGGGCAGGGCGGGGTCACAGAGGATGGACCAAGACCCAGTTCTATGCCTACTGCAGCCTCACAGCCCACAGTTCCTTTTACGGTGCACGAATTCGTGCACTGGACCCCTAGTTTCAAATAAAAAAGTATAAGAATGTTTTTTTTTCAAGATCTGTGCTCAAGTAGGTAGTTATTTATACTGTCATCAGTGTCTCCTAATACATAAATAGTAAATATATTAATTCAAATATATGTTTTTATTTGGTATGTAAATTCTTTTATATCTATGTTTACATAGCTGGATAACCTAGGTTTCCACAGGATTTGGGTGAGTGAGGGCATGTTATTATATTTATTTCTTTCTTTTTTCCTTCTTCTTTGTATAAATGTCTATAATTTATGTATAAATTTATTTAAAGTTAAAGAAAGGTTACAGTTGAAAGTTTCTTAAGCAAATATCAACCTATATCATTTTTTCTCATTTTATAATCTGAATATATATAATTGTTTCACGATTTTTCAAAAGTTAAAAGAGGTGTTTTTTGTTGTTGTTGTTTTTTTTAATATATTTTATTGATTTTTTACAGAGAGGAAGGGAGAGAGATAGAGAGCCAGAAACATCAATGAGAGAGAAACATTGATCAGCTGCCTCCTGCACGCCCCCACTGGGGATGTGCCTGCAACCAAGGTACATGCCCTTGACCGGAATCGCCCCCGGGACCCTTGAGTCCACAGGCTGATGCTCTATCCACTGAGCCAAACTGCTTCTAGCTCAAAAGTTAAAAGAGGTTTTTAATTAAATACTATGCTAGCCATGAAAATGATAGTCCTGTATATTGTGGATTTTGGTCCCATAGCCAAGACATTTAGGTTTCATTATTATCTTCTCAATAAAACACTCATAAGCTGTATTTGGAACTGTGTGTTGCTCAATGTTCCAGTTAAAGGGAAATGTCATTTGACTAGAATAATATAATAATACATTTCATTATCTGCCTATTTACTTTTCTTTCTAGAATACTGAAATAAAACTGTCCTTACACGTGGTATGCAGAATAAAGGCACCCCAAAAATAGCCACATCCTGATTCCCAGAATCTGTGAATGTTACCTACATGGCAAAAGGAATGTTTCAGATGTGATTAAGATTATAAACCTTGACCCTGGCCTGTGTGGCTTAGCCTCTGAGCATGGACCCAATAACCAGGAGGTTACTGGTTCAATTCTAGGTCAGGGCACATGCCCTGGATGCAAGCTCGATAGCCAGTAGGGGGGGGGTGTAAGAGGTAGCCGATTGATGCTGTGCCTCTCTCATCAATGTTTCTCTCTATATACACCTTCTCCTTTCTTCTCGCTCTAAAAATCAATAAAAACATATTATTTAAAAATGATTATAAACCTTGGGATGGGGATATTATGCTAGATTACCCAAGTGGGCCCAGTCTAAACAAAGGAATTACTGTGGCTCCTAGAAGCAGGAGAAAAGGAAATGGATCTTCCCTAGTGACTCCCGAAAAGAACACAGACCTGATTTTTATCTAATTAGACTATGTCAGACTTATAACCTGCAGAACTGTAAGATGATAAATGTGTTGTTTTAAGACACTAAACCTGTAGTGAATTTTACAGAAGAAATAGAAAATTAATAAATCAGGCATATGGAAGAGTTGAAAATAAAACTGAAGGTGTTATTAATATTTACTGAAAACAAACATGTCCAAATTGAAGTTTCCACAAAGAATCCCTACTTTTTTAAGGACCAGTTTAAAACACAAAAACTTACAAATGTTAAAAAAAAAAATCCAGTATCAATTTCTTAAAAGGTTATACTAATTTTTAGACTTCATTTGGAGGTTACTTACCCCTGATCTTAAATATATGAACAAAACATGCTTCAAATAATTTTTGGTATCCCTAGTACTTAGACCATACCAAACACTCAAAATATTTGTTGAATGAATTAAAGAGGAAATAATATAAGATTGGGGAATCAAGAGAAATAATGTAACAATTAATTGTTACCTGTTTTTATAGAATTCTAGAAGGTATTATGTTTTTTACAACAGTAAAAATAACTGCTCACCATTTTTACCCTAGTAGAAATATAAATAATAAGGTAAAACAACATGAAATCAAGAGTCATAATATCTTTGAAATATATTCCAGGTTCAAATTTCTTCTTTGTTACTTAATATACAGATCACAATGGAGACCATAAAATAAAAACACAACTGGAAATGTTATTATTATCTAATGCAATAAACTGGCAGTATAAATTTTAAAATTAACTTATCATATAATTATAGTGAAAATATGATCCCAAATACCGATTTTAATTAGTAAAATATTGATAGGCAAAAAAACATAAAAGGAGCTACTTTGAATTTAAGTATAATGCTCTTATTTTTTTAAAAAATAATGCCTCGCCCTAACCGGTTTGGCTCAGGGGACAGAGCGTCGGCCTGAGAACTGAAAGGTCCCAGGTTTGATTCCGGTCAAGGGCATGCACCTTGGTTGCGGGCACATCCCCAGTAGGTGTGCAGGAGGCAGCTGATCAATGTTTCTCTCTCATTGATGTTTCTACCTCTCTATCCCTCTTCCTTCCTCTCTGAAAAATATCAATAAAATATATTTTAAAAAAATAATGCCTTGTCTATATTCATAACTTCTATATTTTAAGCTTATAAATTATGGCAATACTTAGACAAAAGATGGTAAATACATAAAGACAAGTTGGTAGTAAAAAATTAAATTCCTCCCTTTAAAAACCAACAAATAAAAATAATTCAGCAATCTAATCTTTGGGATCAGCTCTCTAATTCCATTTCTATAATTTTATCCTGGACAAATAATTTCAAATAAAAACAAACAAACAAATGTATAGCCCTAGCCAGTTTGGCTCAGTGGATAAAGCACCAGCCTGTGGACTGAAGGGTCCTGGGTTCAATTCTGATCAAGGGCATATATCTTGGTTGCAGGCTAGATCCTCAGCCCTGGTTGGGGCGCATACGGGAAGGCAACCAATCAATATTTCTCTTTCTCTGTTTCTCCCCCTCCTTTTCACTCTCTCTAAAAATCAATAGACAAATATCCTCGGGTGAGGATTAATAAAGAACAACAAAAAAACAGTTATATAAAAAACACAATAATTTTTAGTATAACAAAATTTATGCCTAACTCAAATGTCCAACAATAAAAGAACGGTTAGGTAAATGGATCATAAATGTAAACATCATGCATCAAAACAAATATAGCATGAAAGAAAATAAGTGGAAATATTTTAAAACTTAGTTTGATCTTAGTAATTTTAAAAATGCATTAAAAAATTTAAAAGCAATATTTCATGATATTATATATAATTGATAGCATTATAGAGACTTTAACTCTGTGCTTTTTTCCAAATTTTTCATATTAAAGTTATTTACAACCAGTAAAAGCATTTTGTAATTAAAACTCTAATGTAAAAAATCACTTGTTGACCATTCAGCATTTCAAATACTGTAAGTGTGTCTATTCCAAAAAAGTTTTTGAAGGAATGGGCTGTTTTAGACCAAACCAAAGACTTTTCAAAATATTATCAAAATACATTTTAGGCTTGATTTGAGGAACACATTCATCTTAAATAAGCCAATATTAACTATGAGGTAATGAAGTGCTGGGAATAGGTGACAAATAAGTATTTTATTTTATTTATATTTATTTTTAAAAATGTATCATTATTATTGAAAGTATTCTAGATGTCCCCTTTTAAAAACCTATTGACCCCCTCCACCCTGTATCTCCTCAGGTCTTCATTGAACTATTGTCTGTGTCCGGGGGTTATGCATATATGCATATAAATTCTTTGGTTACTCTCTTCCCACCCCCTACCTCCTCTCTTTCCTCTGAAATTCATCAGTCTGTTCCATGCTTCTATGTCTCTGGATCTATTTTTTTAGTCAGCTTATTTTGTTCATTAGATCCCACATATAAGTGAGATCATGTGATACTTGTTTTTCTCTGATTGACTTATTTTACTTAGCATAATACTCTCCAGGTATGTCCATTCTGTCTCAAAGGGTGAAATCCTCTTTTTTACTGCTACATAGTATTCCATGGCATAAATGCACTACAGCTTTTTTATCCATTCCTCAAAGGGCACTTGGGCTGTTTCCAGATCTTAGCTATTGTAAATAGACCTGCTATAAACAGCGGGGTGCATATATTCTTTCTGATTGGTGTTTTGGGATTCTTAGAAGAACTATTGTTTTTAGTAACTTGTAAGAACTTTTTTAAAATTTATCCAGTTACTAATGTTAGCTATATACTGTTAGATACCTGAGTTAATACTTGCATGTAATCAAGTCCTACCTTTGCAGGTTCTTTGCACATAAATTCCATGACTTTGTAAACTTACTTCAACAAGCTGGGTAATACTTTGTTTTATATACCACTGCAGGTCAAATAAAAAGCAATATATTAGTAGAACTATTACTTACTGCGGTCGCCCAATGGATATCTCTCCATACTGTGGCTTCCCTGGAGAGATCAGAGATGTCGAACAAATTATCAAGAATCACTTCTCCAATCATGTCATGTCTAGAAAATCTGTCAAAGTCATAAACACTGAAATGCAGTTTTCGGTTGCTTATTTGATCATATGCTACTGGAAATTGAAAAGTTTCATCAAATTGAGGATTTAAAGTCTTTCTGTGCACACGCGTCTGGAATTTCTTTTTTCTATCTGGGAGAAGATACATCTTCACATACGGGTCAGACGTTCCTGTGAAGTCTTTAGCAGGGAGATCTAAAGCTTTGATGAGTTTAACAACCAGAAGTTCATTTTCATAATCATACTGGAGGGTAAAGTTAAGTTTCCCACAGGTTTTGACATCTTCTTTCCTGTTGCCCTCAGAGTCGACTGATTTCTGTTTGTAGAGCTCTGGTTTTATCCTCCCAATGCTGGTTGTTGTTTCTCCTCTTTGTAAAACGGGTTCTGTGCCTATACTAAAATCGACACTGGACACATGCATTTGCCGTGGTAGGTGTCTCTTGAAAGAACTGTGGCTGCACACACAAACATACACACAAGATCATTTAGGTAGACTATTGGTGACAATATTTAATAGTGGCATATAAACTGTCCCCCCCCCCATGATAATGGAAGCATTATATTTATACAAATAAAAGATACACACACACACACACACACACACAGATACTTTAAAAAACCCAGATATGCAATATTCAAAGGAAAGGTCTCCTAAAATTATAGAAACACTGGAAACACACAAATGAAAATATTTATGACCTTTGCAATTTTGTAATTTTAGTTGTAAAGAAAGCAATTACCAACCAGGTTCAATATTTCACAAAATACTATGAATCATCAATTGTCTGGGCATATCTAAATGTAAGCATTGTGTAGAAAAACCATACAGATGGCTGGTTTCTTTTCATCTGGCTATTTATGTCTCATGGATTCCATGTTTCAGTGACTGAGCATTAAAATGAAAAATATAAGTCCACATTTTCTTATAGAGGGTTAATTATTTCTAATACTTAAGATAACTAGATGACTATTTACTTTTAAAAAGCATATATAGTTGTGACAGCCCAAATGAGTCCTTTTTTCAACAGAGAGTGGGCTTTAGAAATTCTAAGGATTAAAAAAAGGTAGAGTTTTAGAATTTGGGACATAATAACATAATCAAGTTTTAAAAATTCAAACTGATATTCTTATAGTTTCACCGAGTCAATATTTCCAGAACATTAGCTCCATAACCGTACTAGTGTTCTGTAAATGTGACTGACATTAAGGTCTGCTACTCTTATACTTCCTCCCTGATTTCTGGCATGAGCCATGTCAACTATGTCTCTCCTCAAAACTTGGTCCCAGGTCTTTTGTTCTTTTCTTTCTTCATCTGTCCATTAGACTAATCATCAGTTCTTGGACTACAATTATTATCTTGAATCTGATGGTTATCTAGATATACTCAGATACACACATTTCCAGTTCCATTCTCTAGTATCTCCAAGAGAGGTTTCTAAATGGATGTCCTAATTTTGTCTCAATTTCAAACAAACTCATTATTTTCTCCGATTTGCTCTCAAACTAGGTCTCTCTTCTAGTCTCTGACAATAGCGTTAACATTTTTTTTTATCAGTCACTCATGTTAGGAAACCTGCAGTATGCTTTGAATCACCTTTATCCATGGGATTTACTGAATTTTCTAAGTCCTGATGATGTTTGCATTGCAACACCACATGTAAATGCCCATTCTGTTCCATTTTTATCGCTACTCAATCCAGATCATCACCTTATACTTTGTTTTCTAGAGTAGCTTTCAGCTGACTTTCCTTTCAGCTCTCTCTTACATTTAAAACCTATCTAGCACTTACTTCAAAATCCTTTACTTACCTGTTGTCTAATTACATCAGGTCTACATATTTTACTAGTATAGCACAAATACTGATGACACTGTTTAATTAATACATGATCCATTGATGCACACATATCATTTAAGAATAATAAAAAGTTAGTAAGTATCCAGAAGTAAGATACCTAACCATGATACCATTTGAGAAGTAGTTAGAGGATCTGACACTGTTAAATCCAGAAAGAAGATTAAGAAGCAGGAGTAGAGAACGAAAATGGGATTAATGCTGGCCATCTTCTAATATCTGAAGTATTGTCATGACATACTTAATAGGATTTATGGGAGTTAAAGGTAGCCAGACTTTGGCTTATATAAAGGAACATTTAAACATATTTAGAGCTGTCTAAAATGGAGAAGTAATAAACTTCCCTGAACAGCAAATGTAGAAACAAAGTTAGATGTTGAACAAAAACATTTCTGTCTCGGGTGAGATGCTAGACCTCTAAGTGTTTTTTTAATATTTAATTTCTATGATCCTCTGTCATTCTGTGGTTCTTTGATAGTTTTATGGGTCTGAATATTTAATATATCATTATTATGTATATTAATAAAATGGAATTTTAAAAAATAAGAATTATAAACTGAGGTGTTCCAAGTTCACTCTCTTACATTTAATTAGCTTATTTTCTCTAACTGGACTGAAATACTGAACAATTAACTGAACACCATAAAAAATGCTTAAGTTGTATTGAAACAAATTCAACCTCTCAATAGTCTCCTTTTATACAGATGAAGAAGACAACCCAAAATGCGCTGTGCGAGTACCAGGGACTTTCTGCCTTTTGCTGTATTATTTATATGGGCTTCTCAAAAAGCTAGAGTGTTGTAATTGCTGGGGGTGGGGAGGTAAAGGGAGATTTAATTGGAAGAAGGTAATAGGGGAGAAAATGATGGAAAAAATAAAAGAAGAAAGAAAGAAACAAAAAAAGGAACTCTAGTTCAGCACATAGGCTGCAAATTAAGGTAATGGTTGAGGCTGGTAAAGTGAAGGAAAAGACCACAGGTGAAAACACACTGCAGCATTCTGCATGATCTTCTCCTCATGCCCAAGATAGAGGTCTTCAGTGTGATGTCTTAGAGCAGCCGTGGGCAAACTACGGCCCGCGGGCTGGATCCGGCCCGTTTGAAATGAATAAAACTAAAAAATAAAAAAGACCGTACCCTTTTATGTAATGATGTTTATTTTGAATTTATATTAGTTCACACAAACACTCCATCCATGCTTTTGTTCCGGCCCTCCGGTCCAGTTTAAGAACCCATTGTGGCCCTCGAGTCAAAAAGTTTGCCCACCCCTGTCTTAGAGACTTCTATTGAAGAGAGAAGGCTTAAGGAAAAAAATTATATTCCAGTATTTTGAAGAAATAATACTCAATGAAAATATGGATGAAATAAAAGATTATTAAAACAGGAAAAAATGAAAAGTATCCTAATATATAAAAAGCCATGGGCCGTCACGACCAAAACAACCAGACGGGTGACAGGCCATTAGGGGGATTAGTGAGGGATGACCAAATGACTCAACAGCAGGCTGCGTGGGGTGACCAGCGCGCCAGGGGGGTTAGTGAAGGATGACCAAACAACTGAATAGCAGGCTGCATGGGGCGACCAGGCTGGCAGGGGGGCAGTTGTGGGCGACCAGGCTGGCAGAGGGGGTCAGTTAGTAGTGACCAGGCTGGTGGCGGGGGGCAGTTGGGGGAAACCAGGCTGGCAGAAGGGGACAGTTGGGGGCGACCAGGCCAGTGCGGGGGGGTAAGTTAGGGGCAATCAGGCAGACAGGCAGGTAAGCAGTTGGGAGCCAGCAGTCCTCGATTGTGAGAGGGATGTCCGGATTGGAGAGGTTGCAGGCTGGGCTGAGGGGACCCTCACTCCCATTCCCCTGTGCACGAATTTCATGCACCGGGCCTCTACTATGCTATAAAATTTTCACAATGAAAAATTAAAGTGTGATCTTCCTCCTCAGATTTTGCCAGTAAAGGTTAATATAGCATTGAGTGCTTACTATGTGCAGGGTACAGCTGTAAATTCTTCATCAACTCACTTGGTCCTCATGTAACCCTATAAGATGCTTAGCATATGTTCCCCATTTTACAAATTAGGCCACTGAGGCATAAGTAATAAGTAACTTATTTAAAGTGACATAGCTAGGCAGGCGCTAAAATTGAAATTTGACCAATTTGTTTGAGGCAGTCTGAGTCTAGTAGCCATGCCCTTTAACCCTGTGCTGACATAGTGGTGGCCCATTTGACTGAATTATTTTAAGTAGCCATCTATATATATAAAAGGCTAATATGTTAAGTGTCCATCTGACCGGTCGCTATGATGTGCACTGACCACCAGGGGGCACATGTGCAACGTGCCATGATGTGCACTGGCCATTTACAGAGAAATGGTACCATGGACCTGGTGCCCACAAAGCAACACTCGACTTCCCCCAAGTGGGACACAGGCCCCACCACCACCCCGGAGTGACACCCCACCAAATCGCAGCCAACGCTGCCGAGATCCCATGGCACAAAATGCGGCCCACAGCCCAGCCCAGCCCTGAAATGGTAGCTGTGGGAGCCAGGTAATGATGTCACATAGCAACACCCAGCTTCCTCTCCATAGCGACTAGCTTCCTTCCAATTTCTTCAGCCCAGGAACACGACTTGCTTTATAGCCAGGTGCAAGCATTTTACACTTAACCAAATGTCTGTGAAGCATTTTCCTGTGCCTCATCTCATTTGATCCTCACAGAAGTCCTGGAGTAGGTAGATAGGAGACTCAGTGGAATCCTATTTTCTTTTCATTAGCCAGAAAACAGAGATTTAGAAAGCTTAGAAACTTGACCTGACTTAAAAGAATTAATAAATGGTGGACCTTGAAAATGACTTCAGGTTTCCTCACTGTGCAAAATATAGTCAAACACTGCTGCAGTTAAATACTTTACCCTTTGTTCTCTCTGCATGATCTACAATAATAATTTGCTTTGTGTTAATATTTACTGCTGTGTTGCTGACAATTACCTGAAAGAGAAGTTGGGATGCTTCACTGGGCTGGAAAAAGTTTAGGTAAATGAAAAAGCAGGTCTAATTAAGCAAGTTTATTCTTTCTATATAAAAGGCTAAGTTGACTCGTGCATGCATGATACATATAAAGCTCTTCCTGGCACCAATCTCACACGTGTGTTTCTATCTGTCATTGTCAATCATGAATTTGGTTGACACTTTTATTATAGAGAAAGGGCGAATAGTGATATTAAAATATTTCTTCTAATTAGTTTCCTTTCAATGTGCATGAATTCATGCAGTGGGCCACTAGGATAAAATAATTAACAAGATTTATAGTATATATTTTATTAAGTTTTTCTACTTACACATGAACTATGACATTATTTAATCCACTAAAGTACAAAGTTTACTTGGTTCAAATAATTTGTGATTTTTTTTTTTTAGAGCTGTTTTAAACATTTTTGGCTAGTTACCACAAATTGAAAGGAAGCAAATATGTTTAATTCATAAGTTATGATCAGACATATACAAAATTCTTATTAATTATACAGTTTTTATATTATATGAAACATGTTTTGAAAATACCAAGTACCAAAAAGAAATTTGTAAGGTAATTTATGCTGTATTATACATTGAAAACTAATTAAGATATGATGATAATAAAAAAATTATTTCTATGTAAAGAAATATAGTAAGACTATTCTATCTCATACTAGAGGCCCAGCACATGAGAATGCATGCACTGGAGGGGGGGGCCTGCCCGCTCTCACAGTCTGGGAGCCCTCAGAGGCGGGAGGCGACCCAGCAATCAGGGGACGGTGACACCCCATCACACCTCTGCTGCTGCCACTGCTGGCAGCGCAAGCCTTGGCCAACCCTGGTTACCTGAGCCTCGGGCAGCCCCAGGCGGCTGAACAGCTGACATCTGAAGCTTGCCTGTGCCTCGGGCTGGCCATAGATGGTTGGGGGGCTGAGAGGACTGGGGGACTCCAGAGGCAGGTGCACCTGCTGCCCGGTGGGGCTGAGGGGACTGGGCGCCGCCATCTTTGAGGGCATGGAGGTCAATTAGCATATTCTTTCCTTATTGGCTGTGGGCGCCACCATCTTTGAGGGTGAGCCAGTCAATTAGCATATTCCCTCATTGGCTGTGGGTGCCGCCATCTTTTGCGATGGTGTGAAGGTCAATTAGCATATTCCCTCATTATTAGATACAATGAGGGAATTAGCTCCTAATTAAAACCATACTGAGTTTAAGACCCAATATTTTAGTTTCTCCATGTATCTTTTTCTATATCTATCTAAATCTATCTATATCTATCTATATCTATATATTTATTTATTTATTTTTGCAAAGGATTTTTTTTGTTTTGTCTTATTGCTTAAAGTATTACAAAGAGTATTACATGTCTCCCCCCCCCGCCCCCTTGACATTCCCCCGGCCTCCCCTACTCCCCAGTGTCTTGTGTCCATTGGTTATTCTTATATGCATGCATACAAGTCCTTCGGTTGATCGCTTACCACCCCGCCCCCCCCCAACACTCCCCAGGCTTCCCACTATAGTTTGACAGTCTGTTCAATGCTGCTCTGCCTCTGTATCTATTTTTGTTCATCAGTTTATAATGGTCTTTATTATCCATAAATGAGTGAGATCATGTGGTATTTTTCTTTAATTGACTGGCTTATTTCACTTAGCATAATGCTCTCCAGTTCCATCCATGCTGTTACAAATGGTAAGATATATATCTATATATCTATACCTATATCTATATCTATATCTATATCTATATCTATATCTATATCATCTATATCTATATCTATATATCTATATATATCTATATATCTTATGCACCAATTTTTATCTTTGTGAGCAAAAAAAAAAACAAAAACCTAAAAATAATCCCTCATTTTTTATAGATTGGTTCCATAACTTCACATTCACTTATACTTTTCAATATAATGAAATTTTAATCTTCCATCCTCTCCCTAAAAATCAGTAATTTCTTTCTATGCTTCAGAATATAAGTGTATAGCTGTAAAGAGCCCCTTTCTAACAGGAAATCAGGGTAGTAACACTTTTGTTCTAGTAAGCCAGTGCCCTAATTATAGGGTAAATAGTGCATATTCTAAGTCACAGTTGAGCTAGTCAGCTAAGAGAAGCTTTAATTATTACAATGTTAAACTATTACCATGACAACACAGATCTTCTTGCTTGCTTTTTCTTCTCTTCTTTCTTTTGGAATGACAGAGATAAGTGGCTAATTTAGTGTCACACAAATATTCAACCAATCCAAGTGTAGGCCATTCAATTATTTCTGATCCCATCCTTACCCTTCAAATCTAGGAAAGCACCACCCAAGTACTTTTACAGATGGTGAAGGAAAAACTTTCCCCATTTTATCTGAACACCTGAAAGTTGCTAGATATAGTCAATATTACTTGATGCATGCCTCTCTCTGATCAACATCTCATCTCTTCTACTCCAACTTAGATAACTTTCCCAACTCAACAGAAACTTCAATCCACAGATCTTATTACCATTTCATAATCTCTAATGCCTTAATATAATTTCCCCTCTTTACCTAGTTTCAACCCCACGATTAATTATTAAAGCCATTCTATGCATACATCCCTAATTCCCTTATTGCTCTCTACTTTCTTAGTTCTAGAGCAAAACCACAGAACCAGTTAAATTCAATTTTCCATCATTGCTACACCTGCACATGTGCAAGTGAATTTGACTGGAGTAAAACATAAAACAACTCTGATGGTTTCACTTTATATTCAGGATCACATTTCTCATGTTGACCCTAATGCTGCACAGCAACCCATTCTCTCTCTTAAATCTCCTAGATCTCAAGAAGACTATTTCACACTTTTCCACCTTTCTTCACACATTCATCAACTTCTTGCTCAGTCCCTGTCTCCATTAATGACCAGACTTTGCACTTCACTAAGAAAACTGAGGCAAAGAGCAGAAACCTTCCAGACTCACAATACCTCATCAACCCTCCTATCTGAATCTGTACCCATATATTTTGCCTTCCAGTTGATTATTAAATTAACCACCCATGCTCCTACCTAAAGACAATCATTCCACTTGTAGACTAATTCCCATTTTTCTCTCACATTACCTTCAAGAATGCTCCTCTCTAATTCCTGTATAATTCTCCCTCTTTATTAGATTACTAGAGGCCCAGTGGACAAACTTTGTGCATGGAGGGGGGGTGTCCCTCAGCCCGGCCTGAATCCTCTCCAATCTGGGACCCCTTGGGGGATCGGGCCTATAGGGTTGGGCCTAAACCAACAGTCGAACATCCTTCTCACAACCCGGGACTGCTGGCTCCTAACCGCTCACCTGCCTGCCTGCCTGATTGCCCCTAACCACTTCTGCCCGCTAGCCTCATCACCCCCTAAACGCTCCCCTGCCAGCCTGATTGATGCCTCACCGCTCCGCTGCTGGCCTGGTGGCCCCCAACTTCCCTCCCCTGCCAGCCTGATGGCCCCCAACTGCCCTCCCCTGCCAGCCTGGTCACCACTAACTGCCCTCTCTGCTGGCCTGGTCCCCCCCAACTGCCCTCCCCTGCAGGCCTGATGGCCCACAACTGCCCTCCCCTGCTGGCCATCTTGTGTTGGCCATCTTGTGATGACATGAGGATGTTGCGCAAGGACACCCAGGCTTTTATTAGTATAGATTACCATAAACATAACAGCATACTCTGATTTCTCCTATCTGAAAGGAACCTTCTATTCCCCTCACTTTCTCTCTCTGTACTGCTCTGTTTCTCTAAAACATTTGCAGCAAACTCCTTGAAAGAGTTAAAGATGGTATGTTCACTGTCTAGTTTATCTCTTTCCCGTCTATTTAAACCCACTCTAATTAGCTTTTCACATCCCAACTCCAGCATAACTAATGAGAATGGCACCAATGTCTCCCCCATATTACTAAACTCACAGGTCAGTCCACAGTCCTCAAGCAAGCTGGGAAGATCGGAGTCACTCCTGGTTGTTCACATACTCTCTTCACTTGGCTTCTGGGTTATTTCCTCCTGGCTTCCCTCCTATCTCATGCATCTCTACTTCTCATTCTACTATGTTGTTCTTTATGTCTTAACATTAGAGTCCCTCAGAAATTCATCTTTGATTTTCTTTTTTTTAATCCATAATCACCTTTTTGATAATATCATCTCCTGATTTTGGACACTAGCTGTGTATACCTGTACCTCAAATTTATATACATATCACAGATTCTCTCCAGAATTCAAGTTATTATCCAGTTGCTTACTCAACTTCTCCACTTTGATTTCTAATAGAATTCTGAAACTCAACAGAAATAGGTCTCCCATTCTTGCCTCTCAAACTCACCCCATCTACAGTCTTGTCTATCTCAACTTGATCTTTCCAGCTGCTCAGGCTAGGGCCTTGGCATCTTCTTTGACTCCCCTCTTTTTACTCATATGCCACAGCTAGTCTGTCAAGGTATTCTGTTTAGTCCAGCCGGAGTGGCTCAGTGGTTGAGTGTGGACCTATGAACCAGGAGGTCATGGTTCGATTCCCAGTTAGGGCACATGCCGGGGTTGCAGGCTTGGTCCCCAGTGTGTGTGTGTGTGGGGGGGGGGGGTGAGGGGGAGGGGGGCGGTTAAGGGCGTTAGGAAGGCAGCTGATCAATGATTCTCATTATGATGTTTCTATCTCTCTCCCTCTCCTTTCCTCTCTGAGATCGATAAAATTATATTTAAAAAAAGATATTCTGTTTGTTCTACCTTCAAAATAGATCTTGAATCCAGCCAGTTCTCACCATCATTGATACCACCTTCCTGGTCTCACCATCACCTATGGTCTGGATTATATAGCCTCCTTAATGAACTTTCTATTTCTATCCTTGTGCCTCTGTCAATGTTCATTCTCAAAACAACAGAGTTATCTTTTCAAAGCATAAGTCAGATCATGCCACCGCTTTGAATAAAAACCCTTTAGTGGCTTCCCATTTTACTCAGAGTAAAAGCCTAAAATGTTTTAGCTCAAATGTTTCAGCTCCTGTTACCGCTCTGATTTTTCTCCCAGCATTCTTCGTCTTGCTCTCTCTGCTATAGCCACTGGCCTCCTGGCTGCAGTTGGAACACAAGTGGCAAGTTCTAGCTTCAGGGCCTTTGCATGGAGAGCTCTCCCCAGGCACTCTCATGCCCACCCTCCCACCTTTTCAAGATTTTTCCAAAACATCTCAGCATTTCATATATGATAGTCTATACAGACAGACTATCATATTTGAAATTACAATGCAGCCCCCTCTCCCATTTAGACCCACCAATATCTTTATTTTGCACTATTATTTTCTATAGAACTTATTACCTTCTAATACATCATGTAATTTACTTAGTTATGTTGTGTGGTTCTTTTTCACAAGAATGTGGGTAGGAATTTTTGGCCATTTTGTTCCCTAATATATATCAAATGTTTAGAAAAATGCCTGGTACATAACAAGTGTTCAATAAATATCACTGAATTAATAAATTCATTGAATTCTTTTTTCCCAAAAAATTTAGACATCTTATAAACAATCCAATAACAACAAGTTATTTAGAGGGAAAACTGTTTTCTTCTCAATTATGCAATATAATAATTAAAATTCATTTAAGTAATCTATTTTTATTCTGTTCAAATAATTTACCAGCAATCTATAAATAGCAATTAATAAAAATAAAGGTTCAAACAAAGGTTAGTTATTCTGAAAACACTTGCTTCCTGACCTTTCTTCATGTTAAAAAAAAAAGTATAAAAATCATAACAGGTGATAAACAATTGCTTTTGCTCTAATATATATTTACAGAAATGCCATGAAACTATGAATTAGGTTGGGAAACATATCTTGGTAGTTTTCAATCTACAAATAAAGTTCTGAGAACATATTTAATATTACTAAAAAGAAGCAATACAAAATGAAGCCTTAAACATTAAAAAAAACACCCCTCTGTAATAATAATACAGACAAACCTCTGGTCAAAATAATAAATCTAAGAACATTCTATTTAGTATAACTAATTCTTTAGAGGGTCTTTTGACCTAAACTATGTATTCTAGCTTCACATTTCCAGCTCAGTGTGTCTGCTAGTTATCAGGAGCCTCCTTCCTGGTGAGCACAGCTAGGTTTTGGAGGAGGAAAATGTGTTAGTCTTCCCACTGAGTTCACCTGCCACCCTGGGTGACACCTCTTCTATATTCCACATTTCATTGAGCATACTACAAATAGTGTATTAAAATTCCCTGTTTTCAGATTAACATTCCATTCCAAAATCCTTTTACTTGATTGTGTTCTTTATAATGGTGCAGTCAGTAGTATTCATGTTTTTATCAATTCATAATAATATATGCTGGAACTAAGGAAATGCCATTTGCAATTTGTATCAAAATAATTTAATTAACATTTCTGTGACTAATAGAATCAACCCCCCCAAACATTGTTTGTACTGTGAAGAAGGAGGGCCCAATCAATTTAAAATCAGTGGCTTTTAAAGAGATGATACTTATCAGTGCCAGAAAAACAAACTCTTCAAGTTTGAATCTACTTTGTAAGGTTTTATACCTGACTTTGATTGATTCAGAGAGGCATCCCATTTCAGAAAAAAAGTTAATGGGTACATCAAATGCATATCCTATATAATAAAACCCTAATATGCAAATCGACCAAATGGTCATTATGATGTGTACTGACCACCAGGGGGCAGATGCTCAACACAGGAGCTGCCCCCTGGTGGTCAGTGTGCTCCCACAGGGAGAGCTCCGCTCAGCAGAAGCCAGGCTCATGGCTGGCGAGTGCAGCAGCAGTGGCAGGAGCCTCTCCCACCTCCGTGGCAGCACTAAGGATGTCCAACTGATGACTTAGGCCCACTCCCCATGGATGGCATCAGTCGGACATCCCCCAAGGGCTCCTGGACTGTGAGAGGGCTCAGGCCGGGCTAAGGGACATCCCCTGACCCCCGAGTGCATGAATTTCGTGCACCAGGCCTCTAGTGTTTCATAAAGGGGATTATTTAACCACTTCAAGCATTTGTACAGCTTGATTCATGCAATTCTATTTCAAGGAGCTAGATCTCAGTTTCTCCCATTGTTGTGGACAAGTCCTGCTTCTTGATATCCTAGTTAACTATAAACTTTTTTTTAAAAAAGTATTTTTAATTCCTTTTAGAGAGAGAGGAAGGGAGGGGGAGAAACATCCATGGGAGAGCAGAACATGCATTGGTTGCCTCTTACACAACCGGGCATGTACCCTAACCAGGAATCAAACCAGCAACCTTTTGGTACATAGGACGACACCCAACCAACTGCGCTACACTGGCCAGGGCAACTATATACCTTTTAAACTCTCCCTTGGTGTTACATGTTGCTTTCCAGTCCTTACAGTGTCCTGGAATGGATAACTGCAATTTTGGCTATCTTTTGAGAGAAATTTAATTTAAAAAATATCTTAAAGAATACTATGCAATCCAGTTTTACATATTTTACATACTTCTTCACCTCTTGTTTAACAATATACATTGAGTGTTCTTTCTGACATTGCGTCTGATGATTTTAAGACTTACTTTTCTAAGCAACCAAAACTAATTATTAATCCATCAGCACATATGAGTCAATGATTTCTTTCCATGTACATTTTTCTGCTTTTGTTCATTGGGTCTGCCATTAAGTTTCCTAATTATTTTCAGTAGGTACTTAGAATCCTCTCAAATAGTGCCTAACCTATGTTACTCATCATCCTCAACAAATTATTTTGCCACTTTTTATTCACTTCACCTTAACACCACTAATGAATGCCCGGGAAATTGGTCCTCAGACTCATGCCTGGGAGTATACCACTTTTAACCTCTTTTTAATATGAGCACAATTTATATCACCACCCAATGATGCTTTTAAAGGAGAAAGTGAAGTGGAGAGATGTCAATCAAAAGTATTCACTTGGTGTTTATTATGTACCTACAAAATGATGGAAATCAGGTTTCACAGCCTTGTTCTCTGAGAATTTAGGATGTAGTTTGGCAGAACAGCAGTAGTTCAATATTAGGGCAATAAGCATCAACTGCTACATTGTAACTATGACTTTAAATAATACAGCTTATGATTGAGCAGGAAAAGTAGACTCTCAAATGCATTTTCTTTAAAGATCTTACAGAAAACAAAAAGGAGGTCATCATTCCAGACCAAGGAAACAGCAAGTGCAAAAAGCACAGAGGCAGAGTCAAGGTCTATTGGAGGATGATAAAAAAAAAACACCAGGGACCCTCCTCATTGGCAACCATGAAATATCTATTAGAAAAGATAAGATGAAGTCATTACGTTCATTTGTTGTTGATATTTTTTATTCAACAAATACTGGGTGGGGCAAAAGTAGGTTTACAGTTGTTTGTATGGAAAATATAGGTTTACTCTTGTATTATTATTTATTACTATGTTATTTTCCATACAAACAACTGTAAACCTACTTTTGCCACACCTTATTTACCCTGAGTTCCCATAGTGCTTTGTCAAGGTGTCAAGAGCAATACAGAAAAGAGTTTGGCCGATTCTCTGCCTCAGAAAGCAGTATAGTGCTATGTGTGTGGAAGTACCGAAAGTGCTATAATGGTAGTTTGGTATCATCAGATTGTAATAGTTTGAATGTCAGGCTTTTAAAATGTTTGGACTAAACTTGAAAAAACTAACATGACACTTAATTTATTTTTTATAAGGGATCTTACATTCTCCCTTTACGACTTTTCTCAGGTTTCTGTCTTTTTGTTGTTGCTTGCTACTTCCTGATTTTTATTATGCTTTAAATACTGTATTAGATACAAAATACTAGTAGATATCTTCTTCTCTAGTCTATCCTATGGACTTTTGCCAAATTTATTTTCCTAAAACACAGCTCTTACTCAAGGGAGTCTTCTGCAAATATTTTTGACAGGACAGACTTTGAATGTCTTGACTATGATTTCTCCTCACACTTTAATTCCAGCTGATTTTATTTTCTATTATTCCCCTATATTCTGATTAAGGTAATTTACCTGCTGTTTTCTTAGAGAGTTTTCTTGTTCTATGTCTTTTCACATAAAATGTTTCCATGTGGGATGCACAAACCCTCCCGATTGCCATTTATGTAAATTACTAGTTTCCTTTAGCCTCAGCTTACTGGCTGGCACTCCTCCGTGCCTCAGCTGGCAATGATTTTCCTATTATCTGAATTTTGCATTCTTCACTATACAGTTTGCACTTGTAATTCCTTATATTGAAGTTGGTATTAAGTATCTTATCTTTGCATTATGTAGCCTATTTTTTTTCCAGCTCCCTAGAATTAGCAGAGTGGAAGAGTGTGTAGAATACACTGTCTATTCCCAGAAATAAGTATGTACAAAATAAGCCTATTGGATGAAAAAAAAACAACAATCAATCAAGATGGATGCTAGAAGAATGTGTAATGAAGTTATCACATGAAAGTCCACAGGGTTGTTTGGTTGCCTAGCAGGCTGATGGGGCCAGTGTCCAGGTATTTGAACAGGGAGATGAGAAATTGGAAAAATGTGGCAGTTTCCAGCAATGCTGTTAACTTCTGAAAACTCAGAATGTTAAGTATAGAGACAATTAAAATTTGAAAGAGTATGATGTTTGTCATCTATTCCCTGAGCCAAATATAGAAGAGTAGCTGGGATGTCTTAATAAGGTGAAGAAACCAAGCATTAATGTTAAATTCATTTTGTGTGTGTATATATGGTTTCATTTTGCTACATCTCAGTGAAAAGTTAGCATTTGAGCAGAATAATCTGATTTATAATAATGTACCATTGATCTCTGTGTCTAAGTGGACTGTGTAATAAACTCAGCAACTTCCTCTTCCTCTCCATATAAAGGTAATTTCTAGCATAATAAAGTAATTTATGTAGATTGGGATTTTTGAGAACTGATATAATCAAATTTTCTGCATGGAATTCATCCCAAGGCCAAACATTAAAATCATGACTCTAGTCATTCATAATAACCATATATAATTCCTTATTTCTGAGTAGAATGAGCAGAATGATACTCTCATTCTCTAACCTCCAAAATATCTGTCCTCAGCAGACTTATAACCAATATCTTTGCAAAAAACTATACCTGCTTGGCTTTATTGCTTAAAATGTATTTCATCTAGATAAATTTAAACTCTAACTCTTCGCCAGCTGCATGACTTTGGGCAAATTTTGAAATCTCTCTAGGCTTCAGTTAACTCACAAGTAATGGGGATAATTAACAACACTTACTTCATGCAGGTTGGCAGAGGATTTGTAGGAAGGTTGCCTGGCAAAGTGACTAAATTGCAAGCAAAAAATTAATATTTTTTTCTTTCTTTACCCGCCACTCACATAAACAAGAAAATTCAAAAAGGCTGGTGAAATATTAAAGTTCTAGAAAAACTATGAATCTCTATTTCACTTTTTCTTATAGAAAATATGAGATGTGTACAATCCAATTTTATGTTTTCTAAGATTCAAAGAAAAAGTGTTTTCTGATTTATTCAATTGCACATAATTATCGCTTCTCGGCCTTTTGGCTAAGATCAAGTGTAGTATCTGTTCTTATCAGTTTAATTGCACATAATTACTGAGAAAACCAGGTCTAGAATGATGTGTCTTCACCCCTATTGTATATTGTTTCTAGAAAGTAATTCTGTAGCCAAAACCAAGTCTTCACACGTGTTCTCAGTACATACTCTTTCATTCTCCCCTAGTTAGGAATAAAAAGATAAGCCAACTCTTTATATTCAAGAGATAATACCTTGAAGATAGTATTTTTTCTGAGGTTTCCAAAAAGCTTTTGGGCAGAGAAAAACAAGCAATTTTCAAAGCTTACCTCAATTTTTCTTCATGAACTGAGTGTCCTTATGGAGGATGTACTTCTCGACTAAAAGAGTTGAATAATTCTGAATGCTAATAAGGCAGTATATATTCATGGCTGTTGTTAATATTTTTTAAATTTTTGTAATTTAATTGAATATTTTAACTGAAATTCCTGAGTGTCTTCATACTTTATTACATATAATATTTGGCCACAGTGTGCAGCAATGATAGTAGTGATTACCAAGAAACTACATGAGATCATTTTAAAGCAGCTTTTCCTATAGATATTTTAAAAAGTGGCACATGGGACAATTATTTTATAAATATCCATAATAAATGAATTTAAATAAATATATGTTGGGTCATGTTACATAAAAATCATAAAAATTTTTTTAAACATAACCTTAAGTGCCACCACTCAGGAAAACTTGTCAAAATAATAACTAAATATGAGGCATATCTTGGTTATAAAATTTAAATAGAAAAGTACAAAATTGAAAAGATACCCCTTTATATCCTCTTTATCCCAAAATTCCTTATCCCCCCAAACAATAATTATTTTCACTTATACCTTTGGAGTTTATTTGAGAAAGAAGAGGATTGATTGATAAATACAATTCTTTTTTACTTCATAAAAGATATATTGAATATATTCTTTCAATTCTAGTAGCAAACATGACCCATGCCCAGTTTGTCAACTTGATAGATTTCTAAACACACAAAAATATGTCATGTCAGAAAGCTAGGCTGCACCTTCAATTTAGAGAGGTAGAAAGGTAAGATCAGAAAGTCAGTTAGCAATTTACCTGCAGTACCATTTATTACCCCGCGCTAGGTTAAAATTAGTTACTACTTCTGGGAAATAAAGAAAAACTGCTACTAGCATGTTGTTCATTTTAAGGATTGAAGACCACTCACACTTAGTAGAAAAAAATGACTCCTCATAAGAATCTTTTTTTCCATTATAGTTAACACAATCTAAAACACACTATAACAACTTATTTTCATTCAAGCAAATTTTAAGTGATTTTTTTCCAGGCTGAGGTAAAATGTCTCTCTTTGTTCCTTTCATGTCTGTTCCTGATATTCAACAGAGCTCTTGTGGAACTTACCAATCTCTGTCCAGTATAAGAGTATGGTCTATACAAATTCAAAGAAGCAGTGAACATTTCCAGCAACTCCACGTTTATGGTGTCGTGCTAAACAACTGTAGACTAAACCTCTGTTCCTAGGCTTTGATTGTGAACTTTTAGATGATTTCATGCTATGGCTGTTTTCTTGATATTTATTGGTTGAATTCAACTAAATTGAAAGATTATAAGCAGTAATTATCAACTAATAATATTTCAAGGGAAAGAGTAAATAATAATCATCTGTCCTACCCATTCCCTCTATTCAATTATGTTTCATATGTATTTCGCATTTCTTCTGTTTATCTTTTTTCTCCTTTCCCACTGTTTTTCTCTCTTCTGAAATCACACACACACACACACACACACACACACACACACACACACACACACACAGAGTTTTAAATGTTTCAACTTCCCTTACCGGGTTGAAGATGCAGGCTCAGTAATTTGTCTTTGCACACGTGCATGCTTAATTAAATGTTCTTTTAAAGCAGTTTGAACTTCTGCTGGGATATCGGGGGAAGTGTGGCTGATTTTTATTGCAGGCTCAATAGCTTTCGGTGCTGGCTTTCCATTTTCTTTAAGCTCTTTCTTCTCTTCAGTCTCAAGCACTTCGGCAGGAGCACTCGCGGGGGCCTGCGGAAGAGCATTATTGATGTTGCAGGTCACGGGTTTGCTCTTCCAGCAAGGCCAGCACAACTTCCAGAAGACAAAAAGAGAGACCACCAACAGGGCCAGGCCACAGAAGCTGACGACGACTGCTAACAAGCTGACCGAAATATCTGGGGAGAAATTACAATGTGAAGAAATACTAGTTCATTGATACGTACATAAAAGAGCAGAAGTGGCGAGGTGATTTTACATTATAACTACTAGTAACAGCTTCCTCATTTAGAATTTCAAAAATTTAATTTTAAGTTATCTTGGTAGGGAGAAGAAATTAGTAATTATGTCAGAAAATTCTCAAAGGAGATGTTTGAAAAATTCCATCCCAGGGAAATTTTAGGTTGTATACCAAAAAAGCATGATAGATGCATATTATTTCCAAGGACATGATAAGGGGTCTAAGAGTTTGCAAAATGAAGGTTGGCTACTTGCAACCTGCCATGAAGACATGAAGTTTAAGAAACTCAGAAACTGCATAAGCAGAAAAGGCTTCTGTTTCCTTCATCTTTAATTCAACCTTCTCTCTCTCTGAGCAGGAAATAACATTAAATATTTGTATAAACCACTTTATATAGTGTAAATGAGAATAACATATTACTCATAGAGAATGTGTGCACTATTAGCTGTATGTTCAAACTCTATAGTTTGATAACCTTGCATGCTCCTAATTTCCAAAGTCCAAAACTAGTTTAGGATTTGTTATCTAAGTCCCTTTACAATATTCTTACTGAAAAATATTTACAAATTAATACATACTTATTATGTAAAATGATTCAAAGAAATATAATAAAAACATTAATAAGATCGACTAAATAAATGGGAGAGAAGTGACCCATCTCTTATGAAGAATTACAAACAATTTATGTAGATATTTTGCCTTCAGGAAGGTTGAGCACATGCCCTTACTCAAGTGTGGATTGCACAGAGTAACTTCCTGCCAAAGAATACAGTATGGAAAGGGGTAAAAAAGGCGTAACTTTACAGTGGAGAAACCTCACCCAGGTGGTCAAGTTGAACATCAAGAGTGATAAATCATATCGATAGCATGTACACTTCATATGACATGATGGAAATGACACTTTACCTCTGTGGTCTTCCTGCCTTAGACCTGTAGCCTGAGTCCAATTATGAGAAGAACATAAGACAAATTGTAGTAGTAGAGCATTCTACAAAATACCTGACTAGTACTCTTCAAAATTGTCAAGGTCATCAAAAATAAAATAAATAAAGTCTGAGAAACTGTCATAGCCAAGAGGAGACTAAGGAGACATGACAACTAAGTGCAATGTGGTATCCTAGATGGAATCCTGGAATAAAAAAGGATATTAGGTAAACACTAAGGAAATTTGAATAAAGTATACACTTCAGTTAACAATGTTCCAATACTGGTTCATTAATTGCAATAAATGTCTACTCTAACATAAAATCATAATAAAAGAAAGTTTGTATTATCTTTACAATTTTTTCTGTACATATAAAACCAGTCTAAAAACTAAAGTCTATTTTAAAAAAGTAAATATCTCCCGACCTGCTTCCATTTTCATATTCCTAGGTAATCAATGCTAGCAATCTGGTGTTCTAGTGTTCTTCAAGTTCTGAAGACCAAATAGATTTCCTATGAAGGAAAATTGTTCTAGATTCAAATAATTTTTCAATTTATCTCACAAATTTAGTTTAGCCTTCGTGTCACATATGAATCCAATTTCTTTCATTTGTTTTAAATAAAAATGTTAGGAGTATGTTATAGGCGGAATTATGTCTGTTCCTCTACCCCATCCAAATTCTTATGTTGAAGTCCTAACCCCCCAGTTCCTCAGAATGTGACTGCATTTGGAGACGGGGCCTTTAAATTAGTGATTAAGGCAAAATAAGGTCATATGGATGGACCCTAATCCAATATGACTGGTGTCTTTCTAAGAAGAGGAGACTGGGACAAAGACACTCACAGAGGGATGACCATGTGAAGACAAAGGAAGAAAGTGGTCCTCTGCAAGCCAAGACGAGAGACCTCAGAAGAAATCAACCCTTCCTGACACTTTTATCTCAGCCACTCAGTCTGTGGAACTTTGTTTTGGCAACCTTAGCAAACGAATACAGAACAAACCTAATTCCCTTTAACTGGCACTGTAAATCCAGGGGTTCTTTTCCTTCCCTGAAGCAACCACTTATCTCAGTGGGGTGTGTATCTGTCCAGGCCAACCTCTAATAAACAAAGATACCTCTTGAAAAACATAAAGACACAGAATTGTTTAATATACTCTTTACATAAATGGCTTACTCCATATTTACTTTTTACATAAATGGTTGACTCCATATTACTCTTCAATTTGCTTTATTTTTTTTATTCAGCAACACTTGCGGTCTAAGTTCATGTCACATAGCACTCCATAATACTTCATCATGGTGGATATTTAGTTTATGCCCAGCTATTACAACACAGCTATAATTACTGTCTTTGTACCTTCTTCCATGTGCATATTTGGGGATGTTTCTCTAAGGTTAATATCTAGAAATAGAATTGTAGAGTCACAGGTTATGCACATATTTAGTTTTACTAGATATTTCCAAATTGTGACTCCGGAGTGGCTGTAACAAAAACATCATATGAGTTTATCAGTTCCTATAATCTCAGAGAAATATTGTTGTACTTTAATTTTCACTGATCTGACGGGAGAAATGATACCTTGTTTTAATTTACATTTTCCTGATTAGTAAGATAAAATGGTTCTGTTTAAACTCCCAATTTGTAGCTAATGAAAATCCATTCAGGAATTAAAAATAATTCCAAGTTTTTACTGCTACTTAATTATAAGGATAAAAATTGATTTGATATGATGTGATGCAGAGACATTAATATTTTCCTTACTTTCCAGTTGATTATCAATAATTGAATATATTTCCCATTTATGTTCCCTTGGTGAAAATATTTTATATTTTGTACTTCACTTTATTTTTACTTTTGATTTTCATCAGCACCATACTTGTAGGAAAGACAAAAAGTATAAAATGAATGTGCTTCCTGAATATTAACTGTGGTTTTAAAAATGGAAGAATAAATATGACAGTTATGGCTTCCTAATCTTCATGTATTTTCAGCTCCATTTACATTGTATTTTATGAATATTTTAACCCAATTAACTTCTCCAACAGGCTAACTTCTACCCAGTTAGAGCCAAATGCCAAGATATAAGAAAACTGGGACAATGTGAGGTAGGGAAAAGGAGGGGGGTAGTTTTCAGTCTATAATGGAACACTCCTCTTTTCTTACTAATGGGGGTCAGACATTAGAGACCTTTTATTACTCCACCCACAAGGATTTTATGAAATTCTTTTATGCCCTTGTTCCTTAGTGATGGGCTGTGGCATTCATACGTTTGTTCTCATCTTAGAGAAAAGCCCTGTGGAAATCTCTGACCCCAGTTCCATCTTGCCTATTGCTGACAATTTTCTTTCTAAAATCAATATCTGGTTCTATCATTTGGGGGAGCCATGAAACATTTCAACCAAGTCACTTTTGAAAGTGAAAGGCTGTGCTATCAATAATTCCAGGGTAGCATGAAGAAAAACCAAGTTATGTCCTGGCAACTGAGTTATATACTCACTGTCTCAGCTCTCTCTTAGCCTAACATCCTTCCAGGTCACCCCTTAGCCAA
Organism: Myotis daubentonii; assembly: GCF_963259705.1. Classification (NCBI taxonomy): domain Eukaryota; kingdom Metazoa; phylum Chordata; class Mammalia; order Chiroptera; family Vespertilionidae; genus Myotis; species Myotis daubentonii. The sequence continues at coordinate 40,951,572 of NC_081841.1, forward strand.
AATTCGCATGGCATTCCATAGCATCTTTGTGATTTGACTCCTGGCTATTGATCCAGCTTCATTCTTCTTCCACTCTCCTACCTATACTTCTTACTCTGACTACACCATTACTCTCTCATGAATTTGTTCAGGCTGTTTCATGTAGCTCCACTATATTTTCTCCTCCTATTTGGCTGCCTGGAAAATTTCTATTCATTCTTCAATAATGAGATACAATAATGCCTCTTGCCTGAAGCTCTCTCTGCTTCTCCTATTCCTACAGGCTTTTAAAGCACACCCACCACTCTGACACTAGTATTATAATAATTGATTGGCCTATAAATCTTTAACCCACACTCTTAGAACATATATTTCAAAATTATTATTATTTTCTTTTGGATATTACAAAGGTAACATGGTACATATTATCCGGGATAACATCTAGTAATTAAACACATTAATATATCTATAATGAACTACATGAATTAGTTAACACTGAGTGGGATGATTGAAGACTGTAAATAGTTAATGCCAATTCAGTTGAGGTGTTAATACCAAATTGTCATAATTTACAAAATAATGTTCAGTTTTCAGGATTTGAGGTTTCATAATTATGGGTAAGGAATTATGGATCTGTACTTATTTTGCTTTTCTAAATGTTCCCATACTGCCAATACACTCACTCCCCTATCCTTCAGAACAAAATCCAAATTTATTCACTTTTTTATTTCTAGTGTCTGCTATATATTACAAAGTCAAAAATGTTTATGGAGCTACTGAGTATATATTTTGGGAGTTGTCTAAAAAGACAATAAAATGTCTGTGGAGTTCAAGGTGGCTACTGACCTAAAGTTGACTGATTTGGAGGGAATATGCAGAAAACCTTCTACTAGGAAGATAGTAGAACAGCTTGTACTGTGAACAATCAAGACATGGATTCAAATGTCAACCCCACCATTGCGTGATTTGGGGCAAGCTGCTTAGGTTTTAAGAACCTCAGTAAAGTGGGAATATTTATTTCAAAGAAATGTTGTGAGATTTAAATAAGAAAATGTATATAAAATATTTAAGTAATTCACATAATATGTATGAAAATGGGTTGCTATTATTATCATCAATTATCTTTTTTTTTAAACCAAGAGTAAGTACTGAGGAGAAAAGAGGCAAAGACATGGATTGGGTATAAATTGAATGGTGGGTCACAATTTGGAAAGGAGAGGAGAGACTCATCTTATGTTGATATCTGGTACTGAAGAGTGAATTTTTAATAATGGAGACCAATATTTCCAAGTAAATGTTAATGTGTAGGAAGCTAATAAATAACATTCTATTTTCCTACTTATTTGTGCAGAGCACAGCTGAGGGACAGACACAGTATTCAAGCTGGTAGCAATTAAAATACTTCGGAATATCACCTTAGGTCTATTAGAAAGTGGACTTGCTAATATATCACCTTGAATTAATTAAACTTACCCATACAGGCACAGGCCTGGCTGGACAACGACAGGTGTTCCCCATCAGGACTCAATCCTGTAAAATTCACTACATGGAGGAGCAGAGAATATTTGTTTCCAGAGCATACACCTCAAAGGAAGAGTAACAGCTAAGTCATATCTCAGAGATGGGAGTGGGGTAAGGTCCCATAAATATTCCCATCTTGGATCTCCTTCTATCCAGAAATACAATGCAAGGGGAAAAGGTATTTCCCCTCAATAGCAACAAGTGAAAGAAGGTAGATTAAATACAATTTTATTTTGAAAGATAAAACAGACTATAAAAATAAGCTACTTGCATTTTATATAATTTTACATTGCTTGCAATTATGACAAATCATTAAAAATATTTTAAAAATCTGTTTAATACTTAGATCTTTATGACATGATTTTTTAAACAAAATCTGTTTAACAAAATAAAAATAACCTATCAAAAGATTATGGGAGGATTTATAAAGTCATCAGAATGTTTTAATGACTCTTTTGTGATTGTGATTCAACAGTTAACCATGACATAAAGAATATTATGACTTTGGATTTAGTGCAGTGAAAAACAAGTAGCCCTAATAACATTTTTAAGTCAGTTACTGAAATGGTCCGGTATACATTTCAGAAATGATGCTCTGGCTAAGGAGAAGAGTGCAAGCCAGAGTAGAAGAGGAGAAACTAGGTAACAGAATTACAATAGTCATCCACATAAAAGATTATCGCAGCGCCAAATGAGGGTTTCTCAAATGGGGGAAAAGATCAGATTCCGGAGATAATTGGGAAGTCAAAGCTGTAGTGAAAGAGTGTGGACTGAAGGACAAGAATGCAACGCTTTAGGAGACAAACAGGATGATGACGTAAGGAAGACCATGACTTCAGCTTTGGCCTTACTGAGTTTCCAGGACCTGTGGTCATGCCAGTAGAAATTCTGAGCAAAATACAACTCAAGATAAAATTGAAGGACTTACTTAAATAGTGGAATCTGAATCCAAGAAAGAGAAGATAAACTCCTCCACAAAAGCCTGATTACACCAATATTTAAGAAATACAACTTTAAGGAACAAAAAGCCTGCATGAATAAAGGTTGGTAAAGAGTAAGGTATAAAAAGAATCAGATCAATGTGTTTTCATAAGTTTGGAGGAGAATAATTTGAGGGTTAAGTAACCATTAAATTTAACAACTAGGTGTTTAATGAATTCAGTGATGCCAGTGAAACAAAGGTTGTGTTAACTAGATTAATGTGGTTCAATGAGGCTAATGAAACAAAGGTTAATGGAGTGAGGATGTGAATTCTATGAGTAGATAATCCCTTCAGGAAACCAGATTTAGGAAAAGAGGAGAGTTAGAGCAACAACTAGAGTAGAATGTGGTGTTGATGAAGGTACTTTTAGTAGGATGTGTAATACTTAAGTATGTTTTAAAACTTATGGGAAGGAATGAGTAGAGATAGAATGTTAAGCAGAGTGAATAATTAATAATGAAGTCCCATAACACATGAAAATGGATGGGGCCTGACTCAAAGGTAAAATAATTGGATCACTTCTTCCTTTGTAAGCAAAGGAGGGTGGTTCTGGAATGAGTTAAGTTTATATGTCTTTGGTAGGAAGTCTAGAAAATTCTTGTTTGTATTTTCTCTCCCAAGTGGAAGTTAGGGTTAACTGCCAGTTATTTGGGAATAGTTTGGAATATTTAAGTAGAGTGTGAAAGTTCGAAATAGGAACATAGAGAACAAAAGAAAACTCAATAGGAAAAAATAGGATTTTTTGGTCAAAATTGAAGCTTCTTTTTAATTTTATACTAATAGAGTGATACTAGTCGGCCTGGTTTTAAAATCGCCTAATTATTCAGTTGCTTTGGTGTAGGGATAGAGAGACAGATGAATTTGTCCACGAATGAGGTCCCTCCCTATCCAGGAGACTGTGGTAAACCTCAAAGGAGAAAGTGATTGCAATGATGAAGGATGCCTATAAGTGTGATGCCATATTTTATTGATAGGGAATTCACAGAGAAGTAGAAAGGTGAACATTTTGAAGTTTCTACATGAGAAAGATGAAATCATAGGAGCTTTTGGTTGTAGGCTGATATACCTGAATTTATAATTCTAAGATAGTATTTTTTCAGCATAATAGCAAGGGTTTGGGCATGATCATAAAGAAAAGAGATAAGGTGGAGAAGAGACGATCACTGTAGAAAAGGTGCCACCAGGGAGTCCAGGGTGATAAGTATGAATGGCTTGCCTTTTCCATATGGACTATGAAGTTGCTCACTGCAGTGGGCCAACTTGATGAGCAGGACTTGCTGGCTAAAATTTTTAATGTCTTTGTATAATTAAAAAGAATCCACTATATAACATTCACCCTATTATATCTTGGTAAGACTAAGTGTTAATGAAATTTAAAAAAAATTAGAGTAGGCTCTAAGATAATTAGATTTAAAATTGCTCAAATTCTGGTTTGCTTACCTACACATATATAACCATTGTTCTACCACTTTCTGTCTGACTGTATATCTCTGACTCATTTTTTTTTTCTATAGGAATCATACTCTGTGATCACATCTTGGTATCTTGAAGTAAAGTGACACAGTTCTGAAAAACTGAGAAAACAGAGTAAGCCTAAAAATGCCAATTTCTCAGAAACTTTTACTAAACTCTGTATAACCAGATCATAACATCTACATGGTCCTATTCACTATGGATTGTGAAAACTGTTAACTCTAATTACCTACTCCCCATGCAGATGGCTATTACCGCACAGAAAAGCACAGACCACTGGCAAGCTCTGAATTCCCAATCACCACTGCTTTAGTTGATACTCTTATCTGCACTTTCTGTATCATATGTTTCCAAATTTTTAAATGCTAGTACATTTTCAAAATGTACAAAAATTTATTTCTCATAATTAATCAAATTCTAATTTAGTTCACAGATATTCCTAGCCTTTTGTTTTTATGGTGGTTTCCCATTGTTGCCTGACCACAGACCACATTTATGGCATCATTCTGTCAAGAAAGAGGGGGAATAAAACTTAAATCAAAGTAAAACTCCTATTCAAAAAAGCTGAAGTGTGCCTCAGGGAAGTTGAGGCAAGCTGCTGCTGCTAAGATGAAAATTTGAAATTACTTATGGTAATACTATTGTAATAGGGCATACTTCTGATTTCTATAACAAGGGACAAAATTAACAGTGGTTTAAACAAGAGAGAAGTTTCTTGCTCAGGTAACTGAGTGCCCTGGCCTAAGCAGGCCAGGGCAGTACATTAGCTTCAAGGTGTCTGGAATCCTGGTTTCTTCTGCATTTTTGCTTTGCTATGCAAAGGGTTTTGCCTTTTCCTTAAAGTCCAAGATGGCAAGACACCATGCCCACATTCCAGGCAGCTGAGTGGAGGAAGAATAACAAGGGACAAGGGATGATGAGTGACTGTCCTTTCATTTTAAGGGCACAGTCTGGAAGAAGTGCACATCACTGCTGCTAACATTCCAAGGAACAGAACTTAGTCATATGGCTGCACAAACTACAAGCAAGACTGAGAAAAGTTGTCCTTTTCAAGTTTTTGTTTTTTTTTTAAATTTAATTCTGCCTCATGCCACTTAAAGAGAAAGGATTCCAACCTGTGAAACGGAAGGGGAAAGTGAATATTGGGAAACAACTCGCAGTCTCTTCCTCATCTACAAGTTCAATACGTAATCATTCAATGTACTTAACCTTGCAGCAATGCCACTTACAGTTTCCACTTGAATAGTATTGACTTTTGCCTTGGTTTTGAATTTCAGTAAATGACAAAAAAGTCTTTACATCATACTAGATGCCCGATGCACAAAATTTGTGCAAGGGGCTCGGCACTCGCAGCCACGGCTTCATCCAGAAGGTCATCCAGAAGGTTGTCTGGAAGGTCATTCAGACCAGTCTAATAAGCATATTCCGCTTTTATTATTATAGATTTGATTACAAAATCAATATTTTTAAACATTTTCTCTTCCTGAAATCAGAGTGAATATCAGTATCCATCGCTTGTTACAATCACTAATAGCCAGGAAGTAATGGTGTCATAGCTTTCTCTATGTATGCATCACAGGAAAAGCATCATTACTGAAGGCCACTGAATGACTCTCACTGGCTGGGAAGAAAACATTGGAGAGAACAGTGAAGCATACCTTTGACCGTTTAAGCCAAACTTTTGTTGATATTAGGTGGGAAAATAGTGTGTGTCAGACGAGTTTGGCAACATTGCCTACATTCCCCATAACTGTACAGCTAGCTTAGGAGCACAACAAAAATAGCCTTTGTGTTTTTGTAAATTATTTTAAGAAAAAGCATCAATAACTTTCTTGACAGCACTCTTAATGGCATACAGTCTAATAATGAGTGGATTAACAAAGGCATCTTCAATTCTGAATCAAAAAAGCATTCAGAAAGATTAGACTCAGAACTTTAAAGTTACTTTAACCAATTTGGTTGTTTTATTTTTCTGGTACCATGTAAAAATAATGGTGCATCTCATAATCAATAACATCTTAGATTCAATAAGAATTAGATTAGGCTCTAAAACAGCAGTTCTCAACCTGTTGGTTGCCAACCTGTGGGTCGCGACCCTTTGGGGATTGAATGACCCTTTCACAGGGGTCACCTAAGATCATCGGAAAACACATATATAATTACATATTTTTTTTGTGACTAATCACTATGCTTTAATTATGTTCAATTTGTAACAATGAAAATACATCCTGCATATCAGATATTTACATTATGATTCATAACAGTAGCAAAATTACAGTTATGAAGTAGCAACGAAAATAATTTTATAGTTGGGGGTCACCACAACAAAGGGTCGCGGCATTAGGAAGCTTGAGAACCATTGCTCTAAGATAATATGATATCCCAATATGGTATTCAAATATCCAAATTTATAACAAAAGTCTTTATATATGCTCATTTCTGAGTAAATGATTTATAACCCATGATTGTATATTAATTACATATTTAAATTAATGTGTACAACTACGCACAGCATTCAATTAATGGTATCAGTACATTTTACTATCTGGAACAATGGATTTCACATAGTAAGTGCACAATAAATAGTTGTTGAATAAAAGTACAAGACTAAAACCACTTTGTGTATACATTAACAACTCATACAGAAACATATTAGGAATGATAGTAAGCTTTTTAATATTGTTATATCAATTATTCCTTAAATCTATGACTTCTGAAACAGAACTATGGGGATAATGAAGGCTGAAGAGAATACAATAGTCCTTGCTGTTCATTTAAAAAAATCCTGCCCTATGAACAAACTGACATTTATAAGATTTAAAAAATTGACTGTAATTGTTCTCTGTTTAATGATGAAATGTTAGACAGTAGATTATAACACACTTCAGGATGTACCCGAATGAAATAAATAGTTATTTATATCAGTCGCCTCCCCATCCTGTCCCAACCACCCCAAGATGATTCTACTTTTTTAGCTCTGAGGCCATCACATAACAATTCCAATTATATGTGGTGTTTTGTTTTCTAATAGTCTACATAAGTCATGTTAATGTAAGCTCTCACAGCTTCAGTGGCCACTTAGGATATTTAATGTTATGAGGAAAAGAAAAACTAATGTATGAGATAATAACAAGCAGCTATCTCTTCAGTTAGGGATTTTGTTTCTAAGCTTGGCCAGTGCTGGGTATTCCACCAACAAAACAAATTGGTATTGTACAAATTAGATACAAGTAAAATAATTTATTGATCTTTAATAACACTCCCTATTAGGAGGTCTAGTTTTCTTTGACACATTAATACCAATCATACTTTGGAATCTTTAAATAGATAACTCTCAGCTCTTTTGTAATATTCTGTCTTCAATGTTCATAATATTGAATTTTAATAATAATATGAGCTGTTAATTAGTTAGCTAAAATATGGTAGGAAAATAAACCAATGAAATTTTAATGTATTGTTTTTCTAATTAAAAATGCCTTAGCGGGCTTGGCTCAGTGGATAGAGCATTGGCTTATGGACTGAAGGGTCCCAGGTTCCATTCCAGTCAAGGGCACATGCCCAGGTTGTGGGCTTAATCCTCAGTGGGGGGCGTGAAGGAGGCAGCCAATCAATAATTCTCTCACATCACTGATGTTTCTATCTCTCTCTCTCCCTCTCTCTTCCTCTCTGAAATCAATAAAAATATATTTTAAAAAAATTAACTGGTAATTTAATATCTGCTTTCATTATGGGATTTTTTATGAACATATAAAATGAGTTATGTTTATATCAGTTCAAAGTTGTGTATTGAAACACACTAAAAGCTTTTACAAGATTTTACTGTTGAAATAAAACAATTATATTTGGAAGAAATGAGTAAACAGTTGTTATACTTAAGTGCATATGCATGCATATATTCCAGTAAAAAAATGAACATTGTATCTTATATTTGGATGACAGCAAATCTAATAAAAAAAGTTTAGGGTTTGGGTCATAACTGTACACTACGAAATCTTATTGATACCTTATGGTATACCACTAATTACAGCCAACAGTATAGTAATAGTTAAGAGTCTATCTTTGCAAACATTTCTTCCAGTGCTCTTGAGCACCATGAATGCCCCTAGGATCTCTTCTTATTCCTACTTTTTGTTGAACCTAGGATCTTAGGAGCCCTGGGTTCCTAGTTCCATCATTAACTAGTTGTGATTTGTGGGGAAATTGCCAACTTTTCCTGCATTAGTTTTCACAACTGCAAAACAATGTTTTCTAGTTCTAACTGGAATGACTAACAGCAATTTGAATAATGATATATTATTTTCAGGCTCATTTCTACTTAAGGAAACAGGCTTTCCTTTTACTACTATACATGAATATATTAAACAGACGTATACACTTTAGTAGAACTTCAATAAACTCATACATTTATTATACAACACAAATATAGTGACGCTGTCCATTGCTTTTTCATGAGGATGTTGCTCATTACATTTTAGCTTCTAAATGCCTCAAGTACTTTAATTCCTGTCATTCCAGAAAGTAAATATTTTAATGCTTATCTACATAGGATACTGTATTAGAAATTGGAGGCACAAACATACTATATACAATTTCTTTATAAAAGTGATTTGGAGATTATTAAATACCACCCATAATTTTATAAATAAGAAAGTTGAGGCTTCTTGAGGACAAGTTCATTGATTCAACTATTCATTCTTTCATTCATTGAGATTCTATTAGGAGCCACGGATTTTTCTAGGCACTAAGGACAAAACAGTAAACAAACAATTGCCCTCAAAGAGTTATATTCTATTGACGTAATGCGCACATCATTAGTAGATTAAAATGTAAATCAGGAAGAACACAATTACATTTTCAAGTATAGATCATTTTAATTGGCATTGGAAATTTTATTAAATATTTATGATGTTTGTTTTCTGCCAGAATTTTATTCAACAAATGAATGCAGATATACCCCCAAAATAACATTATTTTTTGCCATGAAACAAAATTACAATAATGATTAGGCTTTAAAGAAAATGTGATTTGAATAAAATGGGTAGCTATATACTTTGTACATAAAATCAATCTTGTAAGAATCAGATGTCAGAGACTTACTGCTTAAATAAAGAGAACTTACGGATCTTAATTTGTTACAAGAGAAAATATCCTGCTAATACTGTAAAAATATTGATGTTTTAGAATTAAGAAAATTAGATGCTTGCTGGGACCTATTTAGCCTTTGAAGGGAGTTGTCCATTTAGCTTTAGAGAAAATTAGACAAAGCACAACATGTATTGATGAGCAAGCAAAAATGAGACCAGAAATAGAAGAACCAGGTCATTCATCAGTGGAGTGACAATGGAGAGGAAGGACAAAATCCTTTTATGCATCTTCTTCAAATGGTGCATACTTCTGAATTCATTGTGGTTTACTTGCTTTTTTCCAAATCTACAAGTCACAAGGAAAAATTTCCACTGTTTCTAAATTGTAATTCTTTATACGCTGATTAGAATGTGTAAAACTCAGCAGTTTAATGATATAAAAATTATAAATAAATTAACTGAGTAATCATTGCTTTATGTCTGTAGAGAAAAACTTATGAACTCCCCTTACTCATTTTAAACTCTTTTGTTAAAATTTAAATTCCTTAATTACAAAGGAAAATCATGATGTAACTTTTAAAATTTCACGTAGCCATCTCTTTTCTTAATAATTAACTTCAATGAAATTCATTGCCATTTGCCTACTCAGCACTACACCTACACTTTTATTTTAAAATTTGTTTCAAATTAAAAGTGAAAAAATGCAAAATTAAATCATCGATGTATTAAATGTTTATTTCAACTATTTATATTAAGCCAGATCTATACAATTGTGATATGACTAAGTTATATCACAATTGGGTTTGGTTAGCTATGATTTATGAGGTCTGCCGTGCAAACAACCTAGTTTTCTAAAACTTTAAAAGCATTTGGACATGGAGCAGTAATTAAAGACTGAATGGAAATGAACCCAAATCCAGCTCAGAAAATATTACATCTATTTAGTCACAGTATATCTAAAAAAATAATATTTGAGGCTAATAGATTGTTTTGTATTTTTCCTGTGTTTTAGTATTAAATCATATTGTGCATTATGATGATTTAGTGGGTGACATATCTTTTTTATATATATACTAGAGGCCTGATGCACAAAATTTGTGCAAGAGCAGGCCTTCCATCCCCCTTCTGCCGGCACTAGTTTCCCTCTGGCACCCAGGACCCGGGCTTCCCTAGCAGCCCCGGCTATGTCCAGAAGGTCATCCGGAAGGTCGCCCAGAAGGTTATCTGGACAGTCATTCCACTGTTCGGCCGTCTGGTCTAATTAGCATATTGCACTTTTATTATTATAGCTATTTATTGATTTCAGAGAGGAAGGGTAAGGGAGAGAGAGATAGAAACATCAATGATGAGAGAGAATCATTGATTGGCTGCCTCCTGCACACCCCCTACTGAGGGTGGAACCTGCAACCTGGGCATGTGGCCTTGGCTGAAATCTAACTCAGGACCCTTCAGTCCACAGGCCAACGTTCTATCCACTGAGCCAAACCAGCTAAGGCAAACATATCTCTTTAAGGGGAGGAGAAAATCAGTGGTAAAAAGACTGTGAAAATCTGATTTTCTAAAAATTACACATAATGAACTTTATAGTGTACTAGTGATGTTGACATCAGTGATGTCTTTAACAAACTATTCCAAAAGAGTAAATTAACTAGTGTTGGCAGCTGCAGGAAGTCTAAGTCTTTACAAATTTTACTAAAATATGGAATCGGTCAACTTAATTGGTAGACCCTCAATATCAATTACTGCTACTGCTGTTACAGTGAAAGGGATGGTGAAACTTGCTCTTTATTGGCATTTTAAAAGCCAGTAGGATAATGTCTTATTTAAATATGTAATTCATGACTTCTTTAATGCAGATTGAGTTTAATTGGGATTACCTCAATTTCTCTCCCTCCACCCCATGTGAAGGCATCTAAAAATACACACAATCTGGATGCCTGCAATTGTCACTGCAACCTTAGAGTAACTGACACCATCTGGGCAGTGCTGCTTAACATTCAAAGTAAATAACCACTGTACCATTCAATGTCAATGTCCTCCTACCAGTAGTACTGTGCTTCTAATTAGGTGAACAGTGAGTAGAAGGATCACCTACTGAAAGTGTTATTTTGGGACCTATGATAAAGGGCACAGGTGCATAAGTTATAAGAAAATCCACTTTAAAACATGTGAGGCTAAGTGGATTAATACAATTAAAGATTTGGTAAATAATCCTAGAATTCACTCATCGATACCTCTTGATATTGGGAGTTTATTTGCCAATTAAGACATTTTACTTCTGTTGCCTAGATTTCCAAATGGAAAGTGTGATGAAATCTGGTGCATCTTTGTATCTCATACACATCCTAGTAGAGTGTCTTCTTTACTGACAGCCACTCAATATATATTCATATGTCAAATTAAATACCACACTTGAATAGCATATATTTTCCTGTAAGGGGAAAAACGTCCATGTATTTGTTTTAGACTAACCTCCCCTTTTTGTTCCCAAGGGAGAGTCCAAAGGAATTAGGATGACAACTACTTCTTGTAGTGCTTAGGCTAAGCTCAGAACCCCTTCTTCAATTCATAGCCAGCACTGTGTTTTACCTTAGGCTAATGGAGTTGTGCATTTACAAAGATTTAGAAGCTAGAACTATTTGGTTTCCAACCCTCACAAACTGTCCACATTATCAGCCAGCCCGAGACCCAGGAAAACACTACTTGGTGTATGATCACAAAGGGGGAAGGAAGGGAAGAAAGTACTATTTTTCTGCACAGCATCAACTGTTAAATGACCCTCCCCAAAACGGGTCTTTAGACGGGTCATTTCTTCGACTGTACACCCTTTTCTGAGTCTAATCTTTAGCATGTGAATCCCTAAAGACATTTCAGAAGAGCTTATCCAGTATCACCACAGAGAACGTTATAGTCACACGTTTCCCATGCTTAGCAACCATACAAATGACACACATATATGTGATGTTCACCCAGTCGCTTTCCTCTAACAGTTGAGTTTCATACATTCCTCGGAATTTAACACCTACTGAACAAATGGAAAAGACTTCTGTTGTGGTTACTATGGATTCATAAAACGTCTAAGTTTCCAGCACGTGGGCAGCAGCAATAATGGATCATGCTGCTCCGGGGTCCAAGGAGCAACAACTCCTCAGGTTCTGCGAAGTGCACACGGAAGCCTCTCTAGGTTTCTCTTACCTGTGATCAGAGAATTCAAAACCCCGCAGATATTCCATTTAAATCACGGTATACAAAAGCTAAACCAAATCTATTCCCACCTGCATCCCCTCTCCCTCTGTTTTGGTGGTGGTGGTGGTGTGTGTGTGTGTGGGGGGGAGGGTTGTGCACCCTTCTGGCCTCCTTTCCAGCAAGCAAGGCCCCCTGCAGTCGCGCTCCTCCCAGAGCTTAGAGGTCCAGCTCTTACTTGTTGCCCTGGCTACCTGCAACCCACAAAGCCCCCCTGGGAGGCTAAAGGGACAGGGAAGAAAAGGAGAAGAAACAAGACCCTCCAGGAGGATTGGAGACCTTTCAGCGCTATGCCCCAAATCCCATAGCCAGTGTTTATCACCCAAAGCAACAGGTGACTCTCTCGGGGGACCCTGGATAACACGCGAACCACAAACCCGGAGTCCATCTCTCCCACGTGAATAGCACAACAGGCTGACCCCATCATTGCGCAGGTGGTTAAGACCCTTGCCCCAAAGCGTGACCAAAACAGAGGTTCTGAGAAGGTCCCTCCCTCCGTCCCTCCCTCTTGAGAGAAGTCTGCCACCTGTGATTTCTTCCCATCTCCAGATCTCTGATGGCCAATGTCCTCCTTCATCCCACCCCATTTATTTCCAAGTTTCCTAAAGGGGTAGGAAGATGCCTGTATGTTGGGGTGTGTAGGAGAGCGTGTGCGAGGAAAGGATTTATAACCTTTTCCCCTCTCTTGCACTCACTCTGTATGTGTCCTGATGGGCGATCAATAATCCCTGCTGCTTTGCCAACGTTGACATGAAGCCCTGGAAAATCATATATATATGAAAGGGCTTTGGAAACTATCAAGTGCTCAACAGGTTGCAGCTTCGAGTTACCCTTTCCAAGATCCTCTCTGCCTTCCGAGGCCAAGGCAGCCCCTGGTGCAAGGCACATCCCTGCCTCCAAGCACCGACGCCTGGCCCCTTCCCCACGCCCGCGCCACGGGGCCAGGTCGGGCAGCCCGAGTCCCCCCAGCAAGCGGTCCCTGCGCCGCAGCCCGCGCCGGCCGCTCCGCTCCCGGAGGGAGACGCGGGGCGTGGGAGTGCGCGGCGAAGGGGCGCAGAAGCCGGGGAGCCAGACGGCGGGCAGGAGCGGACCGGAGAAGTGGAAGGAGCCAGGCGGGTGGAGATGGGGAGACAACACAGGAAAAGCCCACAGTCCAAGTAGCCAGCTGCCGAGTAGGAGGAAGGAGCAAGGTAGGAAGGCGCTGCGCCCTAAAGCTGCCGCCAGTGCGGCGCGGGAGGCACGGAACTGGGAGCCCCGAGGGGAGCGCGAAGACGCGAGCGGGGCCCTCCCCTTCCCGGTTACCTGTGCTGCCTCCGCCCTGGCTGCCTCGGTCCGGGGGGAAGATGCCCGAGCACTTCTCCCACTCCACCTGGCCCGCGAAACACAGCTCGGTGACGATGTGCAGCGCCTTCTGGCACAGGCTGTTCACTCCGTCCTTCTTGTGGAAACTCATCGTGCGGCTTCTTTTTGCCTCAATTGGCTGCCCTCCCCTGGCCTTGACCTCTCGGCTGGCCCCTCTGGCGTCCTAAGCCATAGCCCGCCCGCGGGGACTTGGGCCAGAGCGCGCGCGGCTGAGAGGCGGCAACTCTTAGGAGCCGCAAGTTGGCCCCATGGCGGGAGCGGAGGGCGCGGGAGCAGGCGGAGAGGCTGGGCGGGAGCCCACGCGCGGCAGCTGCGGCGAGGTGTGCGCCGACTCCCGGCCGCTGAGAGCAAGCCGAGGCGAGCTGCCTAGAGAGCCGGGGCATGGAGTGCGGAGGAGAGGGGGAGACGGAATGAACCTAAAGCCCCGGACTCCCAAGAAGGCCCCCTCCACTCCCCTCCCCAGCCCTTTTGTGTTCCTGGCGGGTGCCTGACGATGGCGCGTCCAATCGCAGCTCCGCGCGGGTCCGGACGACTCCGGGGGGAGCGCACAGCGCCCCTGGCGCACTCGGCTGGGGCGGGGTGGGCGCCCGAGGGGGCGGTCCGCGCTGGAGCTGGGCCTCCCTGCTGGGCCTCCCTGCTGAGCCCGGGGGTGCACAGGTGGGTGCGCAGCGGCGAAGAGAGATCTCAGTTTTCTCAGTCCTTTTCCCCAAGCTCAGACCCCGCCCCCCCCATCCTCCAGTCCTTTCAACTTTCCTACAGACATGTCCTCCTGTGTTCTCTCCGCTTCTCCTTTAATGAAGCATCGATCCAACGGGAGACAAATGGAAAAAGTTAAATTTTAAAAATGTATAGGTGAATAGTCTAACCAGACGTCCATAGAAAAGAGAAAGACATCCCTGGAAAGCATTTAAAAATGATTTCTAACGGTGGGTGATGGTTTAACACAGAATATTTAACCTAGAGGTCTTATTATTTATGGTAGAACAATTCAACATGAGGTGCATTTGTTTTTCACCGAGTTCAGTTTTTCTTTATGCATAAATACAGTGAATAGGCACATTTAAATAGCTTGCTTTTGATTTTTTAACCCTCTTAGAAGATCACAAAACGAAGTGTGTTATTTGTATTAATAGTCAGAATTCTGTCAATTAATCCGTAATTGGCAATTGAGAATGCACAACTTGACAAGTCCCCTTTGTCACTTTTGCAAGGGACTTAAGTATGGAAAAGACAAGGCATGTGTGTTAAAGGGGAGAAAGGTTACCCTTGAAGAAATTGCTTTCAGGTCTTTATCTCAGTCTGTAAATTGAGGGGCTTGGACTTTCCTGTTCTTATACTTCTTTAATGTAAACGGGTGCAACTTTCTTATGGCGCTAACGCTACAAAATAATGCTGATAAGCATGTACCACAAGGTTAGAGGACCATGCATTTACCTTGTTTTTAAATTGTTTTTGGGCAGAGTTTGATTCCATTTTGTAACCTGAGGATTGATTTAACCTTTAATTAGATGAGGATTCTTTACTTTTGAAGTGGAATCTTCTGAACTTGTTAGCATATTTTTTACTAGTAGAATAGATCATCTTATTTCTGGTCAGTTGATGATAAATTATTTCCTCTGTAAGGACACTATGGCAAAGCTTACTATAATTATTAGGCACAGCCTGCCAGTAGGTAAGCATTTATTAGTTGAATCATTTGACCTGATTCATAGGACAATTGCTATAACTAGGACTATTTTTATCATGAATGAAGACAAACTAAAATCTGCAGGCTTCATTTGCTTTGGTCTTTATGCACATTGATTTGGGTGTTTTTTAGATCTGATTGACTAAAAAAATAAATTCACTGTCAATTAAAATATTAAATATCTGCTGTATGTTTGAAGAGAAGTAACACACCTTAGTAAGGCCCTCTCCGATTGACCTTGCTCTCCAGTTCTCCACAATCTAGACTGAAATGCAGTGCTGTGCTTTGTTTTTACTGTATGAACAAACTGCTGTGTGGAAGGACCAAATGAGTAACTTATACTACTTGCAGACTCTAATTGCTTAACTGGAGTAATGCAGAAGGTCCGTCTGATATGACCCTCCGATGTTTGATTTCAGTGTTAAATATTAAGTAAGCACATTCAGAAAATAATTTTTCTGGTATTTGTTTATGCTGTTCCTGACCCGTTGCTGCTCTTACTACTGTTTCCACAACAAACAGAGTTAATTTCATGTGGATATTCATTAATTTTTCTGAATTTGCTTGAAAAATTTTTGTTTTCATCTAAAACTAATACCATAAGGTTTTGATGTTTTTTTCCTTTGTTCTTTAGACTATCTTACAGCTCATTAGTAGGTGAATCAAACCAGTTTTTCTTATTATGTATTAACAGCTCAGGTAAGGGTTTGGGAAAAGTAGAAATTGCATTCAAGATCATTTTTTTTTCAACGATGAAGGATAAGATGACAAGAATTTCAATTTACAATCTTTAAAAAAATCACCAATTATTTCAACTAGCAAGAGCTTGATAAGTATGCCAAACAATACAGATTTGCATATTCTTCCTCACCCACACTTTGAAGTTGCTTAAACAATAAAGAAAAGGAGAGCATGTTAGACTGATACTGAGCACCATTTGCTGTGTGAAGTGCTCTATGAGACATTGATAGTAAAAAAATATACACTGTAAGGGTGTCTGCCTCAGCTTCCTTCTGAGTGACCTCTGCATTAAGTAGAGGAAGAGTTGGTTTGGAGGGGAAGAACCTAAGAGAATCTCCTTGTGAGCTAACCTAATCTCTTGAGTGATAAACTTGAACATTCAACAACCATTTCCCTGCTTGCTCAAGCCTCTTCCCATTCTTTCTTTCTCCCCTTCCCACACCCCTGTCAAAGTCTGGAGCGGTAGGGGTTATCTCCTTAAGCAAAGATATCCCTAGGGCAGCGGTTCTCAACCTGTGGGTCGTGACCCCTTTGGGGGTTGAATGACCCTTTCACAGGGGTCGCCTAAGACCATCAGAAAACGCGTATATAATTACATATTGTTTTTGTGATTAATCACTATGCTTTAATTATGTTCAATTTGTAACAATGAAAATACATCCTGCATATCAGATATTTACATTACAATTCATAACAGTAGCAAGATTACAGTTATGAAGTAGCAATGAAAATAATTTCATGCTTGGGGTCACCACAACGTGAGGAACTGTATTAAAGGGTTGCGGCATTAGGAAGGTTGAGAACCACTGCCCTAGGGTAAGGGGAATTTGGGAATCATTTCTGAGATTATAATTTCAAACATTACTTTACCCTCAAGACAAGAACTAAGAGGTTGGGTAAATGAGGAAATCTCATAACAGCTGAGCTTGGTCTGGATGAAAATCCAAGACACATATTAAATTTCAGTTTACCTTAAAAATTCTGTAGTGAGCACATGGTGCAATATACAGGTCTTGTAACAAAGAAACCCACACCTGAAACCTGTATGTTCATGTTAACTAATGTGACCCAATTAATTTAATAAGAAAGAAAGAAAGAAAAAAAGGAAGGAAGGGAGGGAGGGAGGGAGGGAGGGAGAGAGAGAGAGAGAAAGGGAGAGAGAGAAAGAAAGAAAAGAGAAAGAAAGAAAGAAGGAAAGAAAGAAAGAAAGAAAGAAAGAAAGAAAGAAAGAAAGAAAGAAAGAAAGAAAGAAAGAAAGAAAGAAAGAAAGAAAGGAGAAAGAAAAAAGTTATAGGCCTGGGGGGAAAATATCCCTACCTTACTTCTCTGTGTTCTATAGCTAGCTCAGATTCATAAGATGCCAATTCTGACTTCCTGTACACACTTGGCCTGCTCCTGTATTCCTTAATTCAGAAAAATGAAGGATGGCCATCATTCCAAGTGGTGATGATGATCAAACTTCTGATTTGCAGGGATGGGTATTGCTCCTGAGAAGTTCAGTACTATTATAACTCAACTCTGAAGGTTTGGTGTCTTCTCACTGTGCATTGTATTCACTTTGTTCATTCATCCTGACAGGTACTAATCATTTCAGAGACTCAGTTTTGAGTTCTTCAATTTTGAGAAACTCTATCGATTTATTCCTTTAATAATTATCTGACTTGAATTTTTTTGTGCAGTCCCTCCCTGAAACTCATTTATGTTGGATTTTTTACTACCAGAATTGAATCTCCAATTTGTATTTCTCTTCTATTTCCATCTCTATCACCTTTTACTCCTTGTACTTGGATTTTGGATTTCTTTGACTTTTTCTTCTGAGCCTTCTAAATAATGATATTACTATGGTTTCATCTATTAGCTATCATAGTTTTAAAATATGAATGCTTTTTATTTATTGATTTTTTTGTTTTTTATTTTATGGATACACTAGGGGCCCAGTGCACGAATTTGTGCACCTTGAAAGGAACTGTGGGCAGCAAGGCTGCAGTGGGCACAGGGGCAGGTCTCAGCCTATCCTCTGTGTCCCCACCCGGCACCTCCCACCACGCCCCCAGTCCCCTGTCTGCCAGCAGCCCTGCTGATGGCTCTGGCCCCGCTTGCACCTGCTGACAGTGTGGAATGATTGGCTGCCCTAGTCACCCCTCAGGAGCAGAGGGAGGTGGAGAAGCCCTCATGGGCAATCAGGGTCAGCAGCTGCCACTCATACCCGCTGACAGTGCCAAGTGATCGGGACCAGCACCAAGCGCCGGTAGCGGGTGCAAGCAGGGCCCTCACCAGCAGCAGGTGCAAGCGCCTGGTGGGACCACAGCACATGGGAGCAAAGAATTTTCAGTGGCCACCAGAGGCTTGCCTTGATGACAGCAACCGGTGCCCCGCCTTGGTCTGGCACCCCTCTCACCTGCTCCACCATCCCACTGCAGCTGACACCTGCCATGTTCCGTGCTCGCCCCCTGGTGGTCAGCGCATATCATAGTGACCATTTGTTCGGTTGTTCAGTTGTTCTGCCATTCGGTCTATTTGCATATTAGGGTTTTATATATATATATATAATCTGTGCTTATTTCTCTAACCATATTAACAATGTATTTTAGTTTACTCTCCCCATTTCTGTCTTGTGTCTTTTTTCTCATCCTGTTGTTGTTTAGTTGTTCTTCACGCTGTAGGATTTGTTCAGGTGTCTGCTGATATAAATGACTAAACGTAAATACTTTCCACTTATATTTAAGAGCAATATAGTATAGAGTTGAAGCTTCAAGTGCATTAGTAAGGCTTATAACCATGGGTTTCACTGATGGGTGATTCATGGTATTTTAATTGGAGAACCCCCAAATATTGAAAAGGGACAATTTAATCATTCATTAGGGATATGGAGTAATAATTAAAACCTCCCTGCTTGTACTTAACTTTCCATTTTCAATCTGGGACCTCATTCTGCTCTCTTGTAGTTTTGGTGTCTTGAGTTGGAGCCTTTCTAGTTTAATAGTGTCAGGAATAGACTCTCTTATTTGAAAATTTGGGGAAAGGTAATTACCTGACTAAAGAGTTGTGTGATTGGAGACTTGAGCCTCAAGAGGCCTTAAGAATTACAACTCCAACCCCACCTCTTTCAGCCTCTCACCTTGCCCCATCTTTTTCAGAATCAGTACAAGGTACCTCCATTTCTGTTTTTGCCTGAGGCTCTGTGAGGTGGAGCACTAGCCTCCCATTGTTGTCTCCCAGAGGTTTAGCTCCCTCTGCTCAGCAGTTTCTACTCCTTCACCTGTTCCATCTTCTAAAACTGCTGAGATCTTTTGGCCTTTTGTTGTCTTCTGTGTCCTCTTCTATTCTTTTTTGTTCTTTTGGATTTATAGCTTTCATTGCTCTATTGTCATTTCAGTGTAATTTTAGGTGGGAAAGGAACACCTGCATGTCTCTAATCTGTCATTCTTAATTAGCTGTTTAAAGGGCAATTCTGGTTGTGTCACTTCTGGTGCCTTCCCATTGTGCTTTAGACACATCAAGCACCTTGGATGTGGCCTTCTTGACCTGGCCTCTATTTCCTCTTCTGAATTCTTTGACTTTGTGCTTTCTTTTTATTCTCTATTTCCTTTTTGTAGCACATGGACTTTAAATCAAATAATTGGATAAACTCTGTTAGGTAGAGAACATTTTTTTTCCTTTGTCTCTGTTCTTTCCCAAGTGTCTTGTACTGTGCCACCAATAATAGTCACTAAGTAAATATTTGCTAGGTGAATAATGTAGGCCATTTATTAACCCTATCTTTTCCCCTCTAGTTATCAGCAATAAAAGCCTTATCCTTGTTTCAGGAATACCAGGGTATAGTAGAAACTAAGAAATGGTTCTTTCCAGGGAAGTTGGGAGAGGAGGGAGTGAAGGAAGAGTGAGTGGTAGTAGTGGAATATGTCCTTCAAAAAAGAATAACATGGCCATTTGTATCTTAGGCACAGAGACTAACTTTGGAGCACCTGCTCTGTGTCAGGTTTATTGTTTATCTTATACATATGATTTAACAATGATAATCTATATTTGCTATATAAAACTGAGTACTTTGTGAGCTCATTGCTATAGTAACTCAGATACTAACATTTAGAACAGTGACAGGCATAGTTCTAAGCTTTTTAGTATATTAACCCACTTAATTCTTACAATAAACTTGTGAGATAGGTGCTATTCTATCCCCATTTTACAGGTTTGAAAACTGAGCCACAGAGAGCTGGAGTAGTCTTTCTTAGGCCATGCTGCATTGGTAGCAGACAGGGCCTGGATTTGGAATAAGACCTTAAGGTTATAGAATTTAGGTTCTGAACTATTGCAGTATGCTGATTTTCTTGTAACCTCATGAGATGATTATACAGTAGGCAGAATGAGATTAAAGTGTTATTCAGCCTAGCAGCTGTACTTGATAAAAACATGTTATGATAAAAGTATAGTATGGCCTTTACCTACTTCTTCATTCACATTAGCAACCAGTCCTTGCCCCCAATAATTATGCCATTTAAGAAATTTGCGTCCATCTTGTCAAATTATTCTCCTCTCTCGTATAATTAAAAAAGCAAGTAGGTAGATGTGGAGATAAATAGGTGTTGTTCTGTCATTGTCTGTTTTCCCAAAAAGTGTAGTTCATACCCAACAATAATCAATGAAATTCCTTCAGTTCAACTGGGTACCTTTAACTAGTTATTTTAAATGACTATATGTTTTTCAATGGGATGATTTACTAGAATTTATTCAACTGTTTTCCTACTCATGGGGATTCACTTTATGTTTCATTACTCACCGCTGTGGGTCCTCTGTCATGCATTCACACATGTTGTAGTAGTGCATAGAGGTAAACATCCTTGTAATATTTATTTACATCCTGAGATTTCATTTATATGATCTGGATTCCCAAGGAAGAGAATTCTGCTACAAGAAGTCACATTTAAATTCACATTTCCACCAGAAATATCTAAGAACGTATTTTCTTAACAATCCCTGCTTACAAAAATAGGTGCTACTATTTTGAATTCTTGCCATTATTTTGAGTATATTTTTCAAAGACTGCATTACAAAACTGTAAGTGATATGGCCATATGTAAATATTAATCTATACAATATGTATGTGTATAAATGAAGTTAATATGAAACTTCAAAATATTTATTCTTAATTTTTTAAAAAGGATATGGGCCCTGACCAGTTTGGCTCAGTGGATAGAGCATTGGCCTGCGACTCAAGGGTCCCAGGTTCAATTCCGGTCAAGGGCATGTACCTTGGTTGTGGGCACGTCCCCAGTGGGGAGTGTGCAGGAGGCAGCTGATCGATGTTTCTTTCTCATCAATGTTTCTCTCTATCCCTCTCCCTTCCTCTCTGTAAAAAATCAATAAAATATATTTTTTTAAAAAAGGATATGGAAGTAGGCAGAATTTCCTGGAATGCTTGTTAAAATAAAAATTCTGGGCCCATGAATAATGTATGTCATTTTTTAATTCTGGGCCCCACTTCCAGAGTTTCTGATTCAATAAGCCTGAAGTGTGGTCTGAGAATTTGCATTTTCATCAACTTCCCAGGTGATGATGCTGCTGGTCCTGGGACCACACCTAGAGAGTCACTGTTCTGTATGGCCTCCTTAAAATAAAAAAAGTATTCCTGACAATGTACACCAGAACTCAGTTCCCCAACATTCATAACTAGTCATTTCAAATAACCAATCTAAAATAGCAAAAGAGTGGGCGTGTTAGTCAAATTAGATAGAAAACCTTAGTCGTGGTCTGGGTTCCGTCATTTGCCAGCTGTGTGGTATATAACTTACCCAGACTCTTTGAACTTTGATTTACTTTTCTACTGTTAGAATAATGTTGTGTTTTACTTTTATCAAAGGATTGTCCTGAGACTAAAAAAATACAGTTAGTTTGAAAGTGCTCAAAAACCTATGGAACACTATGCCAATACAAATCATCACCATCATTCTTTGGATTAGGATCGCGTGATATATGAACCAGTTACAATTTAGCCTTGTTACTCCCTGTCAAGGCCTTTCTCAAATCAACATTTCATTCTAAAGTAAAACAGTTGAGACCCACAAAATCCTTTTAGTAGCAATGCACCTTTCTCAAGAGGCAAGAAGTGATGAATAACCTCACACAGCACACCATTAACCTCCCTAACATTATTCTTGAGGCAATGTTCTCCAGTTTCTACTCTCTGAGGAGGATGCAGTTTAGTTTTCGTGTGTTTTTTTGTTAATCCTCACCCTGAGGATATTTTCCCACTGATTTTTAGGGAGAGTGGAAGAGAGAGTGAAAGACAGACAGAAACATCAATGTGAGAGAAACACCTTGATTGGTTGCCTCCACACACGCCCTGACCAGGGCCCAGGTCTGGGAGGATCCTACAACCAAGGTACATGCACTTGGCCAGAATCGAACCTGGGACCTTTGGTCCGCAAGCTGATGCTCTATCCACTGAGCAAAACCGGCTAAAGTGAGGTTTTGAATCATACTAGGATATCTCTATAGCACTAGCCTCTTTCTGAAAAATATACTTTAAAAAAAGATGTATAATTAGCATACAATATCTTATGTCAGGTGTACCTAATATGACTTGATATTTATATATATTACAAAAGTATTCCCATGATAAGGTTAGTTGCATTTGTCCCAATACAAAGTTAATTCAGTATTATTAATTTTATTGCCCATGACTTACTATTTTATAACCGGAAGTTTGTACCTCTTGCTCGCTTGTGTATGTGTTTACATTCTATCTTCCCCATACTTGAGTACAGACTCCATGAAAGCCAGATCTCTGACTTTTTCACCCACTACATCCCCAGAACTGAGAACAATGATGGGCAGATTAGGAATAAAACAACAATTTAGGTTTTTAGTGATGAAATGAAACTGTATAATATCTTGTAAGCAGCTTTTATCTGGGACTGACAAGTTTGAACTAGGCGCTTAAGTGTGCTATACCAATTTTTAAACATCAGAAAATTTAAACATTGCTAGTTTATTTTGAGAAGTGCCATAGGGAGGATATATTGACCAAAGGCTTCGTAAATTTACTGTGATTACAATTTCTTCATTGAGCAAATATTCATATAATTTATCCATGATAAAAAAATAACATGTACATTTTCAGCAACTTTTGAATTCCAAGTCCTGTTCTTGTGAGAAAGCTAGCCTAGAAAAAAGCAATACTAACTTGGTAGACTTCAAGCGATTCTCCTAATATCAAGTGTACTTCCCATCAGAAAAGATGATGAAATTGTGTTCTGCTCTTGAGAACAGAAATAGGATAAAAGGTGTAGGTTCCAGGAAGGCAGCTTTGGGTTAACATGAGAAATGACTTTCTGAGAATGATTATTGTTCTCACAATATTTCAATTTTAATTTGTTGAAGCGTTTGTAATATTCTTGGCTCCCAACATTAAAGAATAAGTACTAAAACATAGAATGTGCCTATCAAGTAAGCACTAATTCACTACTTAATATCTACCCAAGAAAACTGGAAACATGTGTTCACACACAAAAAAATTGTACACTGATGTTAACAGCAGCTTTATTCCTAGTAATCAAGAAGTGGTAACCTCTATCAGTTGATGAATGATAAACAAAATGTGGCATATCCATGCAATGGAATATTTTTGTCAATAAAAAGGAGTAAATTATTGACAGGTGCATAGGTTAGCCACAAAAATTCGTCTTAAATGAAAGAAGCCAGTTCCAAAAGAATACCTATTGTATGATACTATTCATACAAAATGTCCTGCATGTAAATACATAGAGACAGAAAATAGATTATAGGCTTCCAGGGTCCAAAGTGGTCGGAGAATGGCTGCTAATAGAGATGGGGTTTCTTTGTGGAATGATAAAAATGTCCCAGAATTAAATAGTGGGATGTTTGCACAAGTCTGTGAATACACTAAAGCCCACTGAATCACAGACTTTTAAAGGCGACTCTTATGGTATGTGAATTCTATCTCACTGAAGTTATCTTTTTAAAGCTAATTTATCACCATAGAGCTCATTTAATTTTAAATGCCTTAAATACGTAAAATTATTTATAAAATGAAAATTTCTTTTAGAGAATCTTAAATTGTAAAAATTGAAACATATATGACAAAAATATACTGAAAAAATTCCATTAAAAACTGAACTGAGAATAATTGAACTCTTGCATGTAAGTAAAAAAGGTTAATGACAATATTAAAATAACATCTTAATAATAATTAAAGATCTCTTACAAATTAATTAAAACAAAATCCAAATTTTAATAATGAATTAGGAAACCATATTTTTAAAAAAATGCATATAAGACAAATAAACATATAAATAAGTTTAACAATATTAGAATCCTTTTAAAAAATGATAAGACCTAGAGTGGGCCAGATTTGGGGGAAACTGAAATTGTGTGCACTGCTGGTTTGAAAATAAATTGATACAATATTCTCTAAACTAACATCAGTACAGCTTTGTATACTTAGAAATCCACTTCTAACAGTTCATCTAAGGAAAATATCAAAATATCATAAATGTGTTCATTGATTTAGCAATAAAAATACTTCTTGAAACATTATTTGTAATATTAAAATGTTAGAACAATCTGCATTTTCAAAATGGGTGATTTATTACATCAATTGTTGTATATCCATAAAATTGAACAACTATTCAGCTTTTTAATTAAAAAAATCAGATTATAAAGAAGCAGGTACACATTTATTGATTTAAAGATAGTAAGAAAAAGCAACAAACTGCTCACAGTCCTTATGCTAGAAGTTGGGATTAGTGGTTATGATCACTGGTGCTCAACATCTCCTCCAAATTCTTCGCTAACCGTTTCCTATAGTGTAGAGACTAGAAAGTTAGAAATTCCACTCCTTAGACTCCTCCGAAGCTTGTGTTCTGTATGTAATTACCATCCGTGAGCCCCATGTCATTGCAAGAGTTTTGGAAGATGCCAGCAAGGCAGAAGCTATACTTTTGTTACTTCTCCGTTTCTACTGGCAAGCATGTCTCAGAAGCATTTGAATTTTTTTTTTCTGCAGCATCTTAATATCTACCAAAGTCAAGCCACTTGCACTATGATTGTCATGAAGCTGTGCATGGAATGTCCATTCTGCTGTTGTGGGTATAGCAGGCACAGGGTAGATAGCGGAACAGTTTTCTAGGCCTGGCAGTGGCGGCATGGTTTTGAATCCTAACTTCTAATCTTTGAAGAATCAATAATATGGCTGTGGGATTAATTTCTGAAAGCATAACCTGGAATCAGTCTCCTCACCCTCTACAAAAGTTCTGTAAGCCTTTTAGGACTTAGTAAAATCTTACTAAACACTGGCAGAAAGATTCTTTCCTCCTTAAATGAACAAGGGACATTGATACAAGTGGATTATTTTTGTTTTCGTTCCTTAGTTTATATGCATTATTTAAATGTTCTACAACAATTGTGTATTATTATTGTAATAGAAAAACAATATAATAGTGGTAATGACAATAGGAATAATGTTTGAAATAAATCTCAAGTTTACAAAGGGATTCCTTTTAAGATTGCAATTAAAACATTTTTAATTTAAATTTATTGGTGTGATACCTAAATAATAAAAGGGTAATAAGTAAATCAACAGCAGAACGACAGGTCGCTATGATGTGCATTGACCACCAGCGGGAGATGCTTAATGCAGGAGCTGCCCCCTGGTGGTCAGTGCACTCCCACAGGGGGAGTGTTGCTCAGCCAGAAGCTAGGCTCACAGCTGGAGAGTGCAGTGGTGGTGGCAGGAGCCTCTCCGGCCTCCATGGCAGTGGTAAGGGGGCATGCAGCAGGGGGCAGGCCTACTGCAAGGGGGTGCAGGCCGGGCCAAGGGACCCCCCCCCCAGTGCAGAATTTTGTGCACCGGGCCTCTAGTTGGTTAATAAGAGTATATATAAGAGTATATAGGTTTCAAGTGCATTTGGGACAAAGTATTATAGTTTAGTAATTAAGAGCCTGGGCTCTGAAAACATCGTAGGGTTAAATCCCAGCACTGCAACTTCCTCCCTGAGAATTCTTAAGCAATAACACTTCCAAAACTTCAAAGTTATTTTCTATAAACTAAAAGTATGTCAAAGTATGATGTGAATATTAAATGAGATAATTGTATAAAGCAAAGATCTCAATGTTTAAATTTTATAGGAATTCAGTAAATGGTGGGAGCCTTTGCTGTCTTTCTTAAACTTTCGTGGAGCTGACATTTCTCCATCATTGTCATAAGAACAACCATGCATATCTTTCTTAAATGCTTTTCTTTGAACTGCATTTCATTATACCACATCAAAATAAACCTTGGAAAATGTCCTGATTTCATTTAAATTAGATGCCAGGAGCATGAAAATATTTTTCTATGTGAGGTCATACTTCATTATCATTGGCATTACTGAAGAAAACAAATGCTACTTTGGACTCAAGTGACTTTAGGATTCTTTCAGCTCACTAATTGTCTCAAATTGAAACAAGTACTAGCCTGGTGTTCCAAGTACAGTGGCACATCAATGTCTGATAATTAAGGAGTCTTTGCTTTCATAGATACACATCACAACTCTTAGCAGAGTAAATAGCAAATGAGGGCACACAGTGAATTTCTGACAAATTTTATTTTATTGTATTTTTTTCAAAATATATTTCATTGACTTTTTACAGAGAGGAAGGGAGAGGGATAGAGAGTTAGAAACATCGATGAGAGAGAAACATGGATCAGCTGCCTCCTGCACACTCCCCACTGGGGATGTGCCCGCAACCAAGGCATATGCCCTTGACCGGAACCGAACCCAGTACCCTTGAGTCCGAAGGCCAATTCTCTATCCGCTGAGCCAAACCGGTTAGGGCTCTGACAAATTTTAAATAAGAACATGCTTTTGAGCGGTTTTTAACTCAGGTATCCAGAGTATTACGTGTACACCTAAATATTGTGTGATTATCAATAGATCTCAAAAACTGTCAATGAGCTAAAGCTCCTTGTTTAGTAGAGCTAATGGTTTCTACTGATGTAGTTGGAGTCACATTCTTTTGCAATGCTGAATTGCCTCAGGAGAAGAATGGAACATGTGGTCACAGCACAAGCAAATAGAAAACCACCTTTTATGGAATTCAAACTTATCACCTTGGTTTTACTGGCATATACTGAGCTGATCTTCTAAGTATTAATTATAAATAAATCACCATATGTCACTATTAGTTACTTTAAACATATAATTCCTGCATTCTTGAGAAAAATGATGCTCCTGAGGATTATCCCTTGAGATGTGCTCCTGAGTTGTAGGTAACTATTTGAAATTACTTCCTGTTTTAACTAATGAGAATGAGATTAGGGATGACTTCCTTGCTTACAACCTCTTCTTATAAATAATTGCCTGCAACTAATTTGTTAAAGTGAGAACTTGTTAATAAGTACTAGAACTATGTTCATTTCTTTGTTCATTCATTCTACTTATTCATTCATTGAGACCTACTAGGCAGTGTTCTAAGTGCTGGAGATACAGCAGTGAGCAAAAAAAGCAAGGAATGTAAATTGTGCAGCCATTTTAGAAAATAGGTTGGAAGTTTCTTAAAACTGTTTAATATAGGGTTATCATACAACCAGAAATTCCACTCCTAGAAATTTATTCAAAAGAGTTGAAATAATATGTTCACACACAAAAAAAATTGTGCACTAATATTCATAATATCATTATTTTTAGATATTTACTTATATCTATCAACTAAGGCAGGAAGGGAAATCGTTTTCCTGCCAAGGGCCATTTAGATATTGATAACATCATTTGTGGGCCATACAGAATTATCAAGTTAAAAGTTAGCCTGCTATATTTGGTCAAACATGTAATTAACTCACCCCTAATGCTTTGGTAGGACTGGACCAAATGATCTCATGGGCCTTATATGGCCTGTGGGCCAGACATTCCCTGCCCCTGAACTAATGAATGGATAAGCAAATGTGTTATATTTTTATACTGGACTACATTTACCAATAAAAATGAAGTATTTGTACATATTATAGCATGGATGAACCTTGTAACATTGTGCTAAGCGAAAGAAGTCAATCACAAAAGACCACATATTATCTGATTCCATTTATATGAAGTATTCAGAGAAATCCATAGCGACAGAAAGTAGATTAATCACTCTCTAGAGCAGCGGTTCTCAACCTGTGGGTCGCGACCCCTTTGGGGGTCGAACGACCCTTTCACAGGGGTCACCTAAGACCATCAGAAAACACATATATAATTACATATTGTTTTTGTGATTAATCACTATGCTTTAATTATGTTCAATTTGTAGCAATGAAATTGGGGGTCACTACAACATGAGGAACTGTATGAAAGGGTCGCAGCATTAGGAAGATTGAGAACCACTGCTCTAGAATAAGAGGGGAAAATGAGGAATGGGGAATGATTGCTAGTGGATATGAGATTTCTTTCTGGGGTGATGAAAAAATTTAAAAATTCTGTAGTGGTGATGTTAGACAACTCTGCGATTGTACTAAAAAATCCCCACCAGATTATACATCTTTAAAAGATCGAATGTTATAGTATGTGATTTATATTTCATAAAGATTGTGTGTTAAAATTGAAAAATTAATTGTGGATCCCTTTTATGCCAGGTAATGTTTCAGGATCTAGGGGCACTTTAGGTGTCAAAAAGCTAACCATTTTCAATACATTTTTTTGAAATTGAAAGACCATGCACTACGTTTGAACAAAGGTTTATCATAAATGAAATTATTACTGGGTGTTATAGTTGGAGGACTATTACCTGGAAGGGGTAGGATTCTTCCTCTTACAATATTATGTAAGGAGCTCAAAATCATTAGGATGAATTGGAGCATGACAGAAATTATCACTAAAGAAATGGAGCTTGCCCCTTCCATTTAAGATAAAGTTTAAAACACTAAGGAAGCTTTTAGAAACATATTTTTCTATACTTTTACATCAGAATTTCATGGAAGATGTTCATGACCTATAAAAAATTTTAAGAAGTGACACCAATGAACTCTGTGCCCTTGTATTGGAATATCAATGTTCCTGCTAATGACATTGTATCAAGGTTTTTGTTTTGGAATAAAATCACCAACCAATACTTATTTTTATAAAAATGAAACTGTGGAAACAGATATAAATATTAATCATACATTGGGTGTAAAATAAAAGGTTATTTAAACAGAATGGTAAATATGTGCATCAAATTACATAATGTCTATAATAATAAAAGCATAGTATGCTAATTTGACTGGACAGCCGAACGATCTTCCAGACATCATTCCAGATGTCCTTCTGGATGAAGCTACAGTGGTGGGGGCTGAGGCAGAGACTGTTAGGGGCGATCAGGCAGGCAGGCAAGCAGTTAGGGGCGATCAGGCAGGCAGAGTGGTTAGGGCCAATCAGGGAGGCAGGCAGAGGCAGTTAGGGGTGATCAGGCAGGCAAGAGAGTGGTTAGGGGCAATCAGGCAGACAGGCAAAGGGGTTAGGGGAGATTAGGCAGGCAGGCAGGCAAGAGGTTAGGAGCCAGTGGTCCTGGATTGAGAGAGGGATTGGGCCTAAACTGGCAGTCAAACATCCCCCAAGGGGCCCTGGATTGTGAGAGGGTGCAAGCTGGGCTGAGAGATACCCTTTCCTCTCCTCCCTGTGCATGAATTTTGTGCACTGGGTCTGTAATTACATAATAAAGACATAGACCTCATTCATGTTAGTTTCGCATCAACTTGACTAGGTAGTAATAATATTATTTAATTAAACACTAACCTAGTGTTCCTGTGAAGGTATTTTTATAGCTGTGGTTAGCATCTACAATCAGTTGACTTTAAGTAAAGGAGATTATCCTCCATAATCATTTGAAAGGCCTTAAGAGCTAAACAGATGAAAAAGAAATTTCACCACAAGTTTAGTTTCTGCCCATGAGTTTCCAGCTTGCCAGCCTTCCCTACAGATTTCAGACTTCCTAGCCCCCACTATTTTGGAAGCAAATTCCTTGAATAAATCTTTTTCTTTTATTGCCTATCTATCTGTCTGTCTGTCTATCATCATTCTATCCTACTGGTACTATTTCTCTGTGAGAATCCTGATGAACACATATTTTGGTACCATGAGTGGTTCTAGAAGAAGAAAAATTTCAGATGAGTTTTTAAAAATGGTTTTGAATTTTCTGGAATTGGTTCGCTGATCTCACTAGATTTAAAGACATTGATAATTCTATTTGGAGTGGTAAAGGGAACCTTGTAGTCCATGGCCCTATTGTGGCTATATAGAAATGCAAAACATTACCATTGGATAATTCAAATAAAATATTTACAAAAGGCAAGGTTCTGGGTGACCTTGCATTTGATGATTAGGACATTTTAGTCAAATTAAGGAGTATAATGAGGTTGATTGATTATTTCTAACTATACTGGATAAAGTAAGAAAGGTAAAGAATGAGTTCAGGATTTTAAATTTCCAGCTCAGTTTCACAATACATGATCTAAAAGCTTCTGTATGTCTACCTTGAAAGAAACCCTTAACTCCTATTGTCACTGGGTTAAGATTCCTGAAAACCAAACTTAAGTTCTTCTGAGCAGTTGGATTACAATGAAGATAGAATTCCAAGTTTTGCAGGTATTCTCTATTAAAGTGAAGGCATTGTTAGGAAGGAGTAGAATCCTGAAAACTGGATTGGAGACATGCGGAAAGATCTCAATGAAGTTAAGTACACTGAGTCCCTAAATTCTGCTGAGCCTCTTTTTCCAGTAGGAACATCTCTTCTGTCTCTGTCTGAGAGTATTCATTTTGCTTTGTCTTATGAGATACCACTGATTCTCCTCAGGACATACTACTAGACTTATCATTACATGCTAGTCACAGCAGGACCTAAAGGGTGAGGTACAAAGTGTGACCCACAGGAGATGCACTAGACACAAAAAGATTTTTCCAACTTATATAGACAGAAATCTGGGGAATGTGTGTAGAAATGAATATTAAGTGTAGCGGTTCTTGGAGTTCAAGTGTTCCATTGCATTTTTGCTCAGGTCTGTCTCGCAGTGGGTCCTTTAACCCATCTGGTGGATACTTTCTCAGCTCTAGAATGTATGACTGGGATAGAAGCACTCAGCAACTGGTGGAATCCCATAGTATTCCCCTATTATGGTAGGAAGAGCCAAGTGGAGGTTACTGAACTGCTTCTACCTAAGAAGATAGTAAACCAAAAGCAATATCCCATTCCTGGAGATATCATGTGACTTGGTGTCACCACTGAGGACTTGAAAGATTCAGGGATGGTGACTCCTACCATATCCTCATTCACCTTTTTGTCTGTGCAAAAAGAAGCAGATGTAGCTGTGTGTGAGTGTGTGTGTGTGTGTGTGTGTGTGTGTGCGCGCGCAAGCACATATCTCTAATTCTCACCATCATGCTGTGTGTGAGTGTGTGTGTGTGTGTGTGTGTGTGTGTGTGCGCGCGCAAGCACATATCTCTAATTCTCACCATCATGCTGAAGTATATTTATATTTATTACCAAGTTACAGAATTAGAAATAGAGCCACGGAGAGATTAGGCATCTTGCCCTTTGTCCAAAGATACCCAGCTAGGGAGTTTTGGGGCTAATAGGTAAATGTAATTTATTCAGACTTTAAAACATGTGAAGTTTCAACTGTGTGAACAATAGTTCCATTTTCTAAGAGTAATAGATACTTGTAGCCTTTCTTGGGAAACTTGCTTTTCTTGGGTGAGAAAGTATAAGGGTCACTGTTATAATCTGTTCAGAGAGTGACTCTGGCTTCATCATTGCCCTGATGCCCTTCCACACTTTTATACTTAAGGTTGTCCTTCCATCTCCAGAGTGGCTACACTCAAGCTGTTAACAGAATAAAAACTCAATTTATTATTTCATGTTTATACTCTTATTTGTTATCAGGAGGAGCAAAGGTCATGGTACTTGTAATAACATTGTACTGAAAGGTCAGAGCAAGCCACGAGAAAGGACATAGCAGACATTTTTGCTTCCATGTCAGAAATAATAGGACATGAATTAGATCAGGTTTCATTTGACTTTCTAGGCAATGATTCTGAGGATTGGGACACACAAACTTTATACTTTACATTGAGTAGTTACTGAATTTTAGGGTTTGAAGATATTTACTACTCTGCAGGGCTATAACATATTTCCCTATTTTCTACTTTCATTTGATTAAATAAAAAATTCAAGCGTCCATAAAATAAAATTTATTTAAATTTATGTATTTATTTCCATGAGAAATCCCAAAAGAGGGTAGGAATTATAATTTTGCTTAAAAAATAGGTACAGATATATAAAATAAAGTTATATATATTTACATTAAATATCCAAACGTGAATTGTCAGAATGTACCCCTGGACACTCATCAGAGTTACCTGCAGGGCTTTATACAGTGCTCATACCTGGATCATACCATGAATCAGAATTTCCAAGGGGAGATTCCAGAAACCTGCATTTTAACAAAGTCCCACAAGTGGCTTTAAATTTATGGCCATGGTGGAAAAATACAGAGGTAAAAAAAAAAGAGACATTAAAATTTGTGTCACTTAATTGAATTGATTGATCTTTCTATCCTGTTCCTCCTTTATGAGCCAAATTCCCCATTTCACACATACATCCCTAATAATTGCTTTTTTAGATTCACTTTTGCCACAACTTTAATTTTGGACTTCCTGGTTAACTCCACCCTCCGAGGCTGGCAGGAGCATGTTCTTTAATTCTGTCTTCTTGTTATGCTTAAGGATTTTGTAAAGCCTTGGCATATATCAGTTCTGGTTTGGTGAATCTATTTTTTCATTGATTTTTAAATTCACAAATGGGTTAGCCCAGATTATTTCCTTGAGTTAATTTGTTTGCTTGCTTCCTTGGAGGAAAAAGAAAAGCATTTTGAGAACAATACAAAAAGCCTATTTTCCATTAGCTGAATCCTGGAAGAGCAACAGAAATCAGTTGTGCAGAGCCATCACATTGGAAAAACATACCCATTCTGGATGTTATCATTTTAAACATGTATATAATTATTATTGCATTTTTATTTGTTGTGGATAACAAAATTCAAACAAGGGCAATATGTCTCTCTCTCTTTCTCTCTCTCTCTCTCTTTTGTAATGAATGTTGGTAAATAGACAACATTGTGTTGCTATATATGTGCATTTTTCTAATTAACATTTGAATAGCAGTATAAACAAAAATGGAATTAAAATTTTGAAACGTTATTGAGCTTATTTCATTTGAATTGAAATGAAACAAAGAACTAAATGAAATCAGGATACTAATGTCTTATAAGACAGAGAATACCAATAAGGGCATAGAAATTATAAAAAGGAACAAAGTAGAAAATTTGGAGCTAAAAAAAATACACTTAGCTGAAATAAAAGATCCTTTAGGAAGGGGATAAGTGTATATTTGAGAAGGCAGAAAAAAATCAATAAACTTAAATATAGGACAGTTGAAATTACCTGTTCTGAGTAATAGGGAAGGAAAAAAGTGAAGTAAAATAAACAGATACTATAGAATTATGGGAGCCCCAGAAAGACAAGAGAGAGAGTTAAAGAGGAAGAAAGAAAATAAGACATATAGCTGGAGAAACCTTACGAATTTGATGACATACATAAAGCTACAAATCCAAAAGTTCATCAAACTCTAATAGGATAAAGTAAAAGAGATTCACATTCAGACACATTATAATTAACCTGTCAAAAGTCAAAGAGAGAATCTTGAAAGTAGCAAGAGAGAAGTGATTCATCACCTACAAATGATCCTCAGTAAGATTAGTAACTGATTTCCCATTAGACATCATATAGGCCAGAAGACAGTGGAAAGAAAAAAGTTATCAATCCCAAATTGTATATCTGGGGAAACTATCCTTCAAAAATGAAAGGGTAATTAAGACACTCAGAGAAAAACAAAAGCCATATAAGAAATGTTAAAGTTCTTTATGGTGTAAGTAAAATATATTAGACTAAGGTAAAGACATACATGAAGTAAAGAACTCCCGTCAAACTTTTAATAGAGCAAATAAATGAGTTCAGCAAAATTGCTCTGTGCAGTTGTTTTTCAACAATGACATACACACCTAAACCAATACAAAATGAAATTAAAAGAAAAAACTTTAAAAAAGAAAAATTAAATACATAAAAAATCAGCTGTATTTCTATACAATTAATAATCTGAAAAGAAAATTGAGAAAACGATTCCATTTACATTACCCAAAGAATAAAACACTAAATTTAACCAATAAAGTAAAAGACTTATACACTAAAAATTATAAAATGTTACTGAAAGAATTTAAAGACCTAAATTCTAAATGGAAAGAGATCCCGTGTTAATGGGTTGGAAGACAATATTATGAAGATGGTAATATTACCCTAAAAAGACTAGGGTTTTAATGCAATTCCTATTAAAATTCTAACATCCTTTATTATAGATTTAGAAATGCCAATTCTCAAATTCATATGAAATTTCAAGGAGCTCTGAATAGCCAAAACAATAATAAAAAAGAATAAAATAGTTGGAGAACTCACATTTTTTTATTTCAAACTTAATACAAAGCTGCAGTTAATAGAAGTGTGGTACCAACATAAGAACAAACATACAAAAAGATGGAATACAATTGAAAGTCCAGAAACAAACCCATACATCATCCACTTGATTTTCAATAAGAGTGCCAAATCCAATCAATGGGGGAAATAATGGTCTCTAAACAATAATGATGTCACAATTGGATATCCGCATGAAAAAGAATAAAATGATTCTTACCTCATACTAGATATAATAATTAACGCAAACTGGATCAATGGCCTAAATATAAATGTCAAAATCACTATATTGTACACCTGAAATTAATATAATATTATATACCAACTATCCTATACAATAAAAGCTTAATATGCAAATCGACCAAATGGCAGAATGACCGGTCGCCATGATGTGCACTGACCACCAGGGGGGCAGATGTTCATCGCAGGAGCTGCTCCTAGCCTTCAGGCCCCAGGCCAGCCAAGGCAGGTGCCAACGGGGGTCCCCCGATCTCCTGGCCAGTTGCCCCACAGAGGGAGACGACTGGCAGCCGCAGCGGGGGGTGGGGCTGGCAAGCCGGCAGTGTCAGGCCGGCCAAGGCGGGTGCCAGCAGGGGCCCTCGATCACCCCACTGGTCGCTCCTCAGATTGGCCTGATCACCAACCAGGCCTAGGGACCCTACCCAGGCACTAATTTCATGCACCAGGCTTCTAGTGCTTAAATAAAAAATAAAGATAAAAAGAATAAAGTACCAAGCAATACATTTAACCAAGGAGTTGAAAGGCCTGCATATTGAAAACTACAAGACATTAATGTAAGAAATTAAAGAACACGTAAATCAAAATACATTTCATGCTACAGGTTGGAAAAATTAATATTGTTAAAAAGTCTATATTACCCAAAGCAATATACAGATTTAGTGCAATTGTATTAAAATTACAATGACATTTTCCCAAGAAATAGAACAAATTTTAACATTTTTATGGAATCACAACTCCCCCCTAATTGCCAAAGCAATTTTGAGAAAGAAGAAGAAATCTGGAGGCACCCTGATTCTAAACTATATTACAGAGCTATAATCATTAAAACAGTATGTTACTGGCATAAAAAACAGACATATAGATCAATGGAACAGAATAGAGAACCCCAATCAATTGATTTATAATACAGGAGAGAAGAATATACAATGGGAAAAGGACAGTCTCTTCAATAAGTAGAGTTGGGACAACTAGACAGCCACATGCAAAAGAATGGAAATGGACCACTATCTTTTTTTAAAATTCTTTATTGTTTAAAGTATTACATATAGTAGTACATATGTCTCCCTTTTCCCCCATTGACCTCTCCCCAGCCACTCCCACCCCCTGCACATGCCCTCACCCACTAGTGTCTGTGTCCATTGGTTATGCTTATATGCATGCATACAAGTCCTTTGGTGGATCTCTTATCCTCTCCCCCCACCCTCCCCTGCCTTCCCTCTGAAGTTTGATGGCCTCTTTGATGCTTCTCTGTCTCTGGATCTGTTTTTGTCCATCAATTTATGTTGTTCATTATATTCCACAAATGAGTGAGATCATGTGATACTTATCTTTCTCTGACTGGCTTATTTTGTTTAGCATAATGCTCTCCATGTCCATCCATACTGTTGTGAATGGTAAGAGTTCTTTCTTTTTTACAGCAGTGTAGTATTCCATTGTGTAGATGCACCACAGTTTTTTAATCACTCATCTGCTGATGGGCACTTAGGCTGTTTCCAAATCTTAGCTATTGTAAATTTTGCTGCTATGAACATAGGGGTGCATATGTCCTTTCTGATTGGCGTTTATGATTTCTTGTGATATATTCCTAGAAGTGGGATCACTGGGTCAAATGGGAGTTCCATTTTTAATTCTTTGAGGGAACTCCATACTGTTTCCACAGTGGCTGCACCAGTCTGCATTCCCACCAGCAGTACACGAGTGGGCCATTATCTTAATCATACACAAAAATTAACTCCAAATTGATTAAAGACTTGAATGTAAGACCTGAAACTATAAAAGTCCTAGAAAAAAAAACATAGGTGGTAAGCCCTGTGACATAGGTTTTGGCAATGATGCTTTAAATTTGACACCAAAAGCAAAAGTAAGCTGGACAACATCAAATTAAAAGGCCTCTGCACATCAAAGGAAACCATCAATGAAATAAAAAGGCAACCTACTAAATGGGAGAAAATATTTGCAAATCATATATC
Organism: Myotis daubentonii; assembly: GCF_963259705.1. Taxonomy (NCBI): domain Eukaryota; kingdom Metazoa; phylum Chordata; class Mammalia; order Chiroptera; family Vespertilionidae; genus Myotis; species Myotis daubentonii. The sequence continues at coordinate 40,988,381 of NC_081841.1, forward strand.
TGATAAGGGGCTAATATCCAAATTATAGTATAAAGAACTAGTACAACTCAATAGCAAAAATAATCACAACTGATTAAAAAATGAGCAGAGGATCTGAGCAAACATTTTTCTAAAGAAGACCTATAGAGGTCTAAGAGGTACATGAAAAGATATCAACATTACTAATCATCAGGGAAATACAAACCAAAACTACAATGAGATATCACCTCACACCTGTTAGAATGGCTATTATAGAAAGGACAAGGAATAATATGTGCTGTCAAGGATGTAGAAAAGGGAAACCCTGGTGCACTATTGTTAAGACTGTAATTGGTGCTGTCACTATGAAAAACAGTATAGAAGTTCTTCCAAAAATTAAAAACAGAACTACCATACAATCTAGCAATTCTACTTCTGGGTATGTATTCAAACAAAATGAAAAATACTAAGTGGATAAGATATATGCACCCCCATGTTTGTTGCAGCATTATCTATCAAGATATGGAAACAACCTAAGTGCCTTTCAATGGGTAAATGGGTAAAGAATATAAATATAAATATGAATATAAATATAAAGAATATAAATATAAAGAATATAAATGTAAATATGAATATAAATATAAAGAATATATATAATGGAATATTATTCAGCCATAAAAAGGAATGGAATCTTGCCATTTCTGACAACATGAATGGACCTCAGGGGAATTATAAGTGAAATAAATCAGAAAGACATATGTCATATTATCTCTCTTATATGTGAAATCTAAAAAAAATGCTCTTAGATCAGAGAACAGATTGTTAGGAGTAGTGGTGGAGTAATGGTGAAGGGATCAATAAAAAAAGAAAAACAAACAAAAGATATGTAATTGGGAAACATGTAGGTATAATACTTATGACATGGTGTCACTGAAATAATTATGTGAGATAATTCATGTAGCATATATAATCCAGTGCTTGGCAAATAGTAAGCTCTCAATAACCATTATATTATTATCCACTGCGATAAAAGTAAATCATGAACACTAATCTTCATTTTTTTTTCATGAAAAGCACTTCTTGGAAATCTTTTCAAAACAGTACATAGCCTGTGCTTTTTGTGAGATTACTTTTATAATTACAAAAACAGAAAACAATAATCTTAAGGGGGGGTAATCTGCATGTCATCTGCTGATGACTCACACTTTAATTAATTCACGTTGCTAATGGATACCTCTGGTTGAACAAGGCATAATTGTATTTTAATAGCAGTTCTTTAGTGGAGACAATAAGAAAAACATATTCAGCATCAAATTTACGGACACATGGATAGTCACATTAATTTTTTCTACTTTTGTAAAGCTCTGGATCAAAAGCACTGTGTAATTAAAGCCAGTGTCAAATCTCTTTTCTTCAACCTATGGACAAATCCCTACTTGAAGACTGACATGCCCAGAAACTGAGCATATGTCAGGGAGGCAGCAGTGAACGAGATAGAGTCCCTGCCCTCACAGGGCTCTCTCATTTTAGTGGTGGGGAGACAGATAATAAACACCCAGGCTTATATGATGCATCAGTTAATGGTAGATTACAAAGAGAAAAGGAATGAAGTACTGATACATACTATAATATTGATGAAGCTGGAAAACATTATTATATTATTATGTGAATGAAGGCAGATACAAAAGGTTACAATATATGGTTCCATGTATATGAAATAACCACAATAGGCAAACCTATAAAGACAAAAAGCAGATTGGTGATGCTCAAGAACTGAGGCAAAGGGGAAATGGGAAGCGACCACATAATGAAAACAGGGTGCTCTTTGGGGGTGATGAAAATGTCTTGGAACTAGCTGGAGGTAAGTGGTGGTGGTGAAACAACATTGGGAATGTACAAATGCACGGAATTATACACTTTTCAGTGGTTAATTTTATATTAAGTACATTTTACCTCAAAAAGGAAGTGAAGAACTCACTACATTTTTTTACAGAAACCCATGGGATGAAACTGAAAGTATACTAATCAGGATCCAATCGAGAGACAGAAACCACAGCGTAATTTAACAGTGAAAATTTAATATGAAGAATTATTAATTATAACGGGTTACCTACTAATGGGAAAAGAGAACTCTGAAGAATACAAGAAGAGCAGATATGAGATGTCCCTGTCTTTTTGGCTGAGACAGAACACCCAAGGAAGGAATGCACAGGGAGAGCCTCCCTCCAGGGCTGAGATCCAGACCGTAGGGAATGTTTGCCGAGGTGCTGCACTGTGAACTCACTGGTAACGTCCTGCAAGGGTGATGACCTGGGGAAGCTGCCTTCTGGGGGAGGCTGTCCAAGGCCAAGTGCTGCTGGCTGCTGTCCAGTGCAGGTCTTTACTAAGAGGAGCACCCAGAAACCGGGAAGGAAACACCGTTCCTCCTGGTGGGTCCCTCCAGCACTCCGCACTAGCAAAGCTGAACATTGTGCCACCTGGCAAAGGGGAAATGTTTACAAGATCACATTATGATTTCCATTATCGCATAGCAAGACATAAAGGAGTGTCTTTAGCTGAGAAACAATAAAATTGATAACTGGAACAAAATGAATTTAACAAAGTAAGTTTAGATGAAATGTTATACAAAGGTCTCTAATTTTGGCAATAGCCTTCAATATTGATTCAGGAGGCATGTAAAAATCATCATTGTGATTGCATTGCTGTCACTTGGGTTTCTGTTATTACCTTTAATCATCTGGAAGTTGAAAAGATAAATTCCTCAGTGTGTGTGTGTGGGGGGGGATGTAAGTTTGTTTTTAAAAATAGGCATATTAAACTATAATGTTCCATTGAAGGTATTAAGTAAATGTCACAAATGAATTTAAAAACATCATCAATTAATATATGCTTATTGATAATAAAAGGCATGGTCTGCCATTCAGACACTCAGGTGCTAATCATTATTTCAAGTAGAGCTTGTACAAGGTAACTGTATAATGAGTAAGATGATAACTAGCTGTCCTAGTGGACTAGACACTAAAATAAATATTTCTAAATGGTTAAAAATTTTTAAAAGCCCAGTTATGATCAAGTTGAATAACTGTAACATTGAATATGATAACAAATAACTGTTAGGACACAGTGATAGCATTCTTATAAAATAACTTTTCTAGCATTTTTAGAGCAAGTTATGATCTATGAGAAATAAATTATTTCAATAGGAGATTGTTTAAAGGTTATTATTTTATGGCATAATAATTTTCATGTCAACTTGGATGTATGTTTTTGAAAAATGGGCTTCACTTCAATATTTATAGAGCGGCAGGAGGCCATTATCTGTGACAACACTTCACTGCATTGACATTATCTGTTAATTATCTTTGCCACCACTAATCTTGAACCTGGTGTGCTGTGTATGCTGGCTCCTATGAGTTGATGATTGTTCTTTCCTTCTTCATTGATGAGTCTGGAAAATATACAAACCTTAATTACAAGTGAAACTCAGACAAAGGTTATACTTTGCACAAAGATTTCTGGAGACACTATGATCACACAGAGTGTTTAAAAAATAACCTTCAGGTATTCAAAATTGCCTCTGATAGTCACTATCTTTATTGGTATGGCCAGAATGGCCTACAGAGTTTCTCTCTCCTGGTTACATCCATCCCTTTCAAATAACTTTTGAATGTAGTTCTATAGTCTTTACCTAAGTGTCTCCACTCATAAATACCTTGTATAGATATTTAATAGGCATTTATTAAAATCATACTCACTCATAGGTCCTTTGGGGGGAACAACAGAAGGAGTAAGAAGAAGAACTGATCAAAAATAGAAAATGAATAAGAAAGACCCTGTCCCCAGGGGAATTATGGCCTTGTAGAAGAATACACCTTTCCCCAACTATGTAAAGAAATATATGTTTTCTTTAGGTTTTTCATCTTGCTTCTGGCAGCCTCTGTTTTAATTGCCCTGACTTTGTCTTCCTATCTTCTTACTGAGAGCTTTCATAAACTTCCCCAGTCTGTTAGCTAAGATCTTGTGCTCCTTGGGGGATGATATACTACCTCTCTTCACCTTTCATGCTTTCCAAAATGGAAAATATTGTACTGTTCCCCTCTGAACCACTGCCTTTTCCACTCCTTCTGCCATAGATTATTATTCTTGGTGCTCCAGTTCCCAAATAAAGGGCCAGGAATGTGGTTCTGAGCCTCGGCCTTTCTATTGCCTGGCAGTCTATCCTGCCCCTTTTTACATGGTTTTCTCATACTTCCATTCAGATGAACCTTCTTGAAAGAACATATAACTACTGATATATAAGAATATTTAGGTAAAGAGGAAAATTATATAAATACGGTAATAAAACAAATTAGTGTGTAAGGAAATTTATTTTTGTAGACAAGTATATCAATGGAATTCTAGCAATGAGCCCATCAGTTATTGTTGTTATTAAATTGCCCTTTTATCACTGTCCTCACTACTTAGAAACATTTATAGAGAGGTAATTATTATTCCTGTCTATGTGTGAGTGCATGCACAATTTGTTTTTAAATTAAAAAGTCACCTATTGAAGGCTTACTTTTTTCTCTTTATTGATTCAAATGTATTAACTATAGGAATACAAGACTTAGGAGTTTTCTTTCTTTAAAATTTACAAAAGCTTCCCCTCTGCCCCTCAGGAACTGTGTATCTCCCATAAATTTATAACACTAAAAAGCAATTGAACAGTTGATATTACTGTGTTCTTTTAAAGATGAGGAGATTGGTACAAAGGTTAAATCAAATGAACTGCCCATGTGTACACACTTATTGAGATTATACATACACAATGCATAGTTTAGTGCCTGATACATGTTAAATAGTCAACCCATTGCAGGTGGTATTGCAAATAACCAAATACATACAAATATGTCAAATATTTGATCACAAATGTGAAATATTCTCTGATATTAAGCCAAAATATGAATGGATCCTTTTTTTCTTATTTGAGATATTTTCATAGTGTTTTTATGTGTCTTAGTCGCTGTGTGTCTATTTCTGTAATTTCCTATATAAATATTCTTTGGGCAATATCAAGGTGGAACATACAAAAAAGTCTGACATTTAAGGATATAATATTTTTCAGTGAAAAAGTGTTCTATTTTCTACTCTTAATAAAACACAGGACTAGTCTCTCCAAATCAGGCTTTAAATAAGACTTGAACAGGTAAATAGGTGGGAATAAGTCGATAGCACTTAAAAATTTCTGTTTTTACTCACTCAAATAATATTTATATTACTATGTCAATATAAAATATATTTTATAGGAAAAGCTATAAAAGAAGGATCAAACTATAATTTAACAGGTCAGGACTCCATGAACATAATTTACTTCTGACATTAAGCTTGTAATAGCCTACTCTCAGAATATATTAGAAAAACATTGAAATCGTTACAAACATTGGTGGGTAAATTTACCATCACCATGTGGTATTTCAACATATCTATTAAATAATTGACAGATCAAACACACATTAATAAGGATATATAACAAAATTAATAAGCTTAAAAAAGTAGGTAAAATGAAATACAAAATTGAACAATTAATGTCCTTCTTAGACATTCATGGAATATTTACCAAAATTGGAAATGAGTATGCCATAAATGAAGACTCAAAATTTTCAAGTAACTGGGAACCATACAGATAATATGCTCTGAGAACAATTCAGTTAAAAAGTAATATGTTAAAGATAATATATTTGTAAATGTCTTGCAGAACAAAGAATAGTATTTTATGTGCATGATAATATAGTTAAAAGTATATTGAAAATACCACCTATTAAAATGTGGGTACAGCCTTTTGAAATTGTACAGTGAAAGAAATGCATAGTCTTAAATGTAAGAGAAAGGAAGAAATGTAAATATCTATGGTATTCCTATATAAGTGAAGTAAAAAGCTAAAAGTTTAAAATTAGGGGGGATAAATGTGATGGAAGAAGACTTGACTTGGGGTGGTGAACACACAATATAATGGACAGATGATGTATGGTGGAATTGTGCACCTGAAACCTCTATAATTTGGTTAACCAGTGTCACCCCAATAAATGCACTAAAAAGGGAAAAATATAATTTGTTACCAGGAAGGCAAGGTGGATTAAAAGCTGTCCAAATTTATAATGATAACAACTACAGAGTGACAAGACACTCATTTCCTGAGAACATTGAGGTGCCTCATCAGTCTTTTCCAACAGTCTTTTCCGGGACCATGAATCACTGTATGTTTTCTATCCACGTACTTTCCTGTTCACAAAAGGAAATACGAGAATGCAATTGTCAGTTAGAACTAGAAATGACAGTTCATTTTCTTTGTGGTCCTCTGTCTCATTGTTAATATTAAAGATGTATTTAGAAGTGGTAGGTGAGCAGGACTTTCATTTTGCATACTGCACTCTTGGGAATAATTTGAACTTTTCTTAGGCACGAGAAAAATATATAATTTATAAATATGCATTAAAAGTGATTACTGAAGCCCTAACCGGTTTGGCTTAGTGGAGAGAGCATTGGCCTGTGGACTCAAGGGTCCCAGGTTCGATTCTGGTCAAGGGCATGTACCTTGATTGCGGGCACATACCTAGTAGGGAGTGTGCAGGAGGCAGCTGATGGATGTTTCTAACTCTCTATCCCTCTCCCTTCCTCTCTGTAAAAAAATCAATAAAATATATATATTTTTAAAAAGTGATTACTGAAAAAATAAATAAAATTTAAAATAAACCATTAATAATAGCATTAAAAATTGATTTATTCCAATAGAGTAATGTTTATTAAATATTGCCTTTCTGTATAAAAATGTAACCTACTACCTAAAAATATATAGCATATATAACACTAATAAGAACAATCTGGAAGATCTAACATTTTCCTTTTTTATAACCAAACTATATTGAGCACCTTTTATTTATAAGAAATGTGGCAGAAAGTATTGCTTTCATTACCAGATATATACCTTGCAATGAAATGCAGTAACTCTGGCTGAACTTTTGTGAACTATTATCCTCTGTGTTCCTATGAATTTTTTTAAGCTGAAAATTGGTATAGTGGTTCCTTTTTAGGAGAAGACCTAGTTTTTAAACACCCATGTAACTTATATTTATAGAAAAAATTTAAATTTAACAGTTTCTATAGTTTTGTCATTATTTTAATGATGCATCAAAGAATGTGTATACTATATTTTAAGTGGAAACAACACCATTTTTTTTTGTACTTGACATAATGCAGTAGCATTTCTCAGGCAAACAATGAGGCAGGCAGGCTCCAGGATTATACAAGTCCAAAGTATAGTATTTTATATCAAGCTCAAGATTTGTTACCTTATCTGAAACTGGCAATATCACTTTGGTATTCAGATTGAATAACCTGTGCTATGTATTTTAAAGTTGACATATGATTATACAGGAATTGCTGACAGGGTCATGAATGATAACATTAAGGAGCTTGTTCAACAAATCTTGCTTCTATAGGAACTGAATTTCTATATTTGTGTGAATTTGGAATGTTATATATTATGCATTCATTATTTCATTGATACCTTTATTCATGTATTCACTTATTTCCTCAACAAAATTTATTGATCGCCTGGTAGGAGCTACATTCATTTTGATAAATGACGAGTAGAATTAAAGACCTGCATTCAAGGTCTAACCGCAACACATGGCATCAGGGTTTGGATTTTGGAAATCTTTAAGGCCCCTTTTTGTTCTGTAATTCCATCTATGCTATACATTTTTACAAGCAAGTATCTTACCTCCTGTCATTTACAATCTAGTAGGAGATGAGAAAATGGCATATTATGTTAGGAAATCAGGAAAACAGCTTTAAAGTGTTAAAGTTTAAAGCAATTCATTTTGGAAGTAAAGGTGTTTGAATGCAGAGGCAGGCAACAAGTGTAGGAATACCCAGGGAACATTATGACAGACGTTCAAGTAGAGAACTTTGATCTTGAATATCCCGGCGACTCACCTTAACCAAAATCATGAGACTTTACAGTGTGTAATGTGGAATGCCAACTTGTTCATTCATTTTAATTGTCAATAACACAGATAGAAAATCATCTTGAGTAGTAGATTACTTACACCAGGAAAACTACGGAGGAAGCTGAGCTATCAGTGGGACTTTTAGTGGATACATAAAGTCTTAAACAATGGGAGCTACAAATAGTGTTTTATGTTTAACTAGAGGCCCGTTGCATGAAATTCATGCATGAGAGGGGGTCCCCTCAGCCCAGCCTGCACCCTCTCCAATTGGGACCCCTCGCTCCTAACCACTCACCTGCCTGCTGGCCTGGTCACTCCCAACTGGCCCCCCTGCCAGCCTGGTTGCCCCTAACTGCCCCCTTTGTTGGCCTGGTCGCCCCTCATGGCCCCCCCGCCGGTCTGGTCGCCCCACGCAGCCTGCTTGTTCAGTCGTTTGGTCATCCCTCACTAATCCCCCTGCCAACCTGGATGTAGGCATCCATCTTATGAGGGTGTGAGGATTAATTTGCTTATTACCTCTTTATATAGGATAGCATCAGATTTTATGGCCTATATACTCCAGTCAATGAGATCAGGCAGTCTCATAGTGAGTTAAAACGTTTGCAAGAGCCAACTCCAACTACTTTACTAAATCTCATTATCTAGATTCCTGGCAGATCAACCTCAGTTCAGCATAATATATTACCTCTAAAGGTTTATCAATATATTCAACTAAGGAATAGTGAAGTGAGAGTTATATCTTTTTTACTGTCTCTACTAGCATGTGTAGAATTTAGAGCATGTATCAGTAAAGGCAGTGTTAATCATTTATGTCCAGGGACATGTGGTGAGGGTGGGGCTCTTTAATTGTTCAGTATATATATCTGTTTAGGAAATGATAATGTCCTTTAAACTTTCTAAAGTCGAATATTGAAATAATTATTATTTTGGTTAGTTATGTACTATTTTACTTTTTGAGACATTGAGATAAATGTTCTATGTTCTCTTTAGGGTGGTATGCTAATTTCTACAGTTGTTATCTTTGAGTTATCCTAGCATCTCCCTTTTGTTCTTTCAATACTCTGAAAGTTATGTAACCAATTTTCTATATTAAAGTTCTTTGGTGGAAATATGTAGATGTTTTCTATTTTCCTGGATGGATCCAACTGCACCTGAACTTTTTCTTAACTATTTCAATTTTATGGCTCTAACAGTCAGATTAAATGGGAAATTCAAAGATATTAACAGGTGTCCTTAGATTATTAAATTAGAATTATGGGGAGATTTTCTCCATATCTTTATCTATACCTATATCTATATCTATTTCTACCTATAAATATACATCTATACATATATTTATGGAAGTAGTTGAAAGAGAAACTTTACCTTAGAACCTGATTATAACTTGTAACATCAAGTACTGCTATTATGGTATGTGAACAGAGGTATATGTGGTATCTTATTAGTAAAAAATAAATACATTATTGTTTTATTATTATACTTTGAGAGAACAATCAGAAGATACTTAAGAGATGGACTAAAGTTACAAATACTGTTTTTAAGTCTAGCATTAAGGGAAATAATGTGACAGTGTTTTAAATATTCTAATCTAGACATTATATTTAAATAGATCAGAAGTAGTTCATTTCCATGTGAGTAACTGCAATTACAAATATTTTACTATTTTTTTCCTATGGTAGCTACTTAGGATTCATGTAGGAAATAATCGATCATTCTGATATGATCTGTGCATTTTCTGCTTTCCTTCCTTTATGTTTAGCACAAATGTAATATGCGCGAAAACAATGACTGGTAATCCATAATAGTATCCAATACAATACAGAATCATCCCCTTTCAAGGGAAATGGATAATTGTATCCAGTATACTGTAGTATTATGGTATGATTTATAAGAGGTGTTTAACTTTTTTTTTTGCGGATTTATTTAATACTATTTTTAAGCTAATCCCTTAAATCTAGAAAACCCTGCTTTCCTTAGACTAAGGACAATTAAAGGTTATATGTTCCCTCCCTAAACAAAAGTTATGTCAAAGTCTTTAAAAGGGACTAATAGCAGTAATCCAATTTCTAAAGTAAAGTACGATTATTTTAGGTAGAAACTGTGGTTTCATACTGATCTTAGAGGGCACATTTTTCCTTTGCCTGGGTCGGAGGGCTCCAGTTCAGTGTTCTGGAGACCTAGGACATGCCTAAGTTTAACCTATGTTACCCAAGGACTCTAGATAATACATTTACCCAAAACTGTGGTTTGGATTGCATGCTGTCTCTGCTTCTGTAAATTGATCTGTCTTTATTGCTTAAATATGTATCTTTGTTGTTTAAAATTGTTTAGCTAGTGAAATTTCTGTGTCTCTTAAAAAATTTGAATGTATTGCTAATCTGAGAAATGTTAATTATTTACATGTCACCTAAAAATTAAGACTAAGAGTTCTAACTAACTGGAAAGTATGGCTTTGGTGTGATGGGAGGAAAGAGAAATGTTGAATGGCAAGAGGTGTTTAACTTTTAAAAACATAACACTTACCGCATGTTTTCCACCAAGAAAACTTGGTTGGTATGGCAGATATTCGTGAACTGCATCCTTGCTTTATAATATGAGATATTAGAGACATTTTGTCATTAGATGCAGAACTAAATAAGGCACATGTCATGTCTATTTTCTAGATGGAACATCAGAGTTTACTATGAAATAACCACTAAAATAAAAATACTCAGTATATAACTATTTGAAAAAAAATGCATTAAAAATAGAGATTTATGCTAATGGATTCAGAAAACAGGCACAAAATTATAAGAGTTTAGGAGAACAAATTTCTGTAAGTAAAATAATTTAAGGTAACTTGTAGTTATGTATATCATGAAAAATGTACATAGTTGAAAATTTTGTGCAGATGGGTAATAATACATAGTCACAGAGACCAAAGTTTTTTGGAGAAAAAAGACAATAAAATAAATAAGTAAAACACACACACACACACACACACACACACACACAGACACACACATATATGAGCCTAGTGCACAAATTTATGCACCTTGAAAGGAACTGTGGGCCACGAGGCTGCAGTGGGCACAGGGGCTGGTCTCGGCCCATCCTCCGCACCCCTGCCTAGCCCCTCCTGCTGTGGCCCCCCCACTTCCTGTCCCCTGTCCCCTGTCTGCTGGCAGCCTTGTTCCCACCACTGCCACTCCCACGCACTGACAGTGCTGGCCCCGTTCACACCCGCTGACAGTGCAGAGCAGTTGGGGCCAGCGCCAGCAGTGGGTGCCAGTGGGCCTGACACCATCAGTGGTTGTGTGCAAGTGGTGGCTCCTGTCCTGATTGCCCCTCAGGAGCAGGGGGAGGTGGAGAAACCCTGGGGAGCGATTGGGGCCCCACAGCCACTGCTTGCACCTGCTGATGGCGCTGAGCAATTGGAGTTGGTGCCAGGTGCCAGCAGCAGGTGCGAGCAGGGCTGGCTCCGGCAGCAGGTGTGAGCACGGGGTGGGACCACAGCATGTGGGAGCAAATAATATTCAGAGGCTCTCCCCAATGACAGCGACTGGTGCCCTGCCTTGGTCTGGTGCCCCTGCTCACCTGCTCCACCATCCCGCCAAGGCCAGTGCCTGCCATGTTCCACACTCTGCTGCCTGCTGCTGATGCCTGCCATGTTCTGCGCATGCCCCCTGGTGGTCAGCACACTTCATAAGGACCAGTTGTTTGGTTGTTCCGCCGTTTGATCTATTTGCATATTAGCCTTTTATTATATAGGATATAGAGACAAGTGCTTCTTGTATGATGATTTACACCTCCTTCCTAATAAAACTCTTTAAGGCACCAACAGTATTTGTGTTATTATCTATACTATAAGATCTTTAAAAAATCGATTTCCTGTAGAAGTTATAATTTATTTTATTGTGAATAATTTTTACCATTGCATATGAAATACATAGCAGCTACATCTTAGTTTTCAGCAGAGGGCACTGGATCACATCATAGAAGAAAATAATCTAATGGAAAAAGTGATCAACACATGGAAAACAGTTTTTAAAGTGTCCTGCATTTTAAATAAGATAATTATAAAAGGACAAATAATAAACAGTGACAGTTTTTCCAATTCAATATTTTACACTATAAGGAATTTGTGGAAACTTTTGCTTCTGTTGCAATCCTCAAAATACCTACTTTGTTCTTGCACAGCATGATGCAAGTAACCTATTATAATTTGGACAATGTAGCTTGCTCATTTATATGGGTTAGGATCTAGATATGCTAAAAATTGAATAGCTCTTTAATAAACTGAGTCTTTCTGTCTCTTACACATAAATGGAGCCTGACAATCTTTTTTGTTCTGTGCAAGTTCATTAAAATATCTATGATATGGATGCATTCTAGCTTTATTTCTGCCATAAGGCAGATGATAAATATAAAGCTTCTTGATATCATTACACTTAGTAGAGATAGCAAGACCTCTAGTGGCTTTAATAACAAGCATTTATGAGTATTCACTACAGAGGTAACCTTTTCACTTCAGCAGGGCCATTGTAATAGTTTCATAGCATTATACAACTGAAACTAAAGTTCTTTGGATGACTACAACTTCAAATTAAAATAAAGTGCATGAATATAAAAAACAAAATAAGAATACTGAATATTTATTGTGATTCCCTTACCTTTCTAATGAAATACTTTAAGTGAAAGCAAACTGTATACTTATTTTAATTATTTATTTTTTGTATGAAATTGTACTACATGTAAGAATTAGTGATCTTGGGAAATAATAATCTATAGTAGAAGTTTTCATCTAGTTTCCTGTCCATTCTCATGATTCCATTGAAGAAATGATATTTAAATTTTGAATGTTATTTATGTTGTACCATCAGTGTACATTTCACAATGTACTGCCTTTCAGCAGGGGAAAAGAACATCTTTGAGGCACACTCTCAGTGCTCAAAAAGGTGGCATTTACAAATGTAGAATTATGAGTCACACATTTAATTAAAGTTCTTTATATATTTTAAACTCAGACAGATTTCCTTATTTAAGGAGTGATTCATTTTATGCAGAATGTACAGCAGGAAAAACTATGCAGCCACAAATTTTAAATGTTATTTTTGCTTTGCATAATGGATGTGCTACAATCAAAATAGAGCAAAACATAATAATAAGCCAGACTGCTCACATATTTCTTACTCTACTCCATGGGAACAAATTGCTATAAGACTGAAGATGTTTTCTGGCACTTTAGGGCATTATGGAATTTTAAAAAGTCCCCGATTTTTTTAAGCAAAGATGACTCTACATTGACACGTCATAGTTACTCAAAATTGAGAGTGTACCTTAGGTTTCACTCTTGGTGTTGTACATTATATGAGTTTGGACAAATGTATAATGACAGACATTCATCAACTGCCCTAAAAATATCCTGTGACCTCTGCCTAGGAAAACATGCTCAAAGTCACTAATCATCCCAGAGATGCAAATCAAAACAACAATGAGGTACCACCTCACACCTGTCAGAATGGCTATCATCAACAAATAAGAAGTGCTGGAGAGGATGCGGAGAAAAAGGGACCCTCCTTCACTGTTGGTGGGAATGCAGACTGGTGCAGCCACTGTGGATGACAGTATGGAGTTTCCTCAAAATTAGAAATGGAACTCCCATTTGACCCAGTAATCCCACTTCTAGGAATATATCCCAAGAAACCAGAAACACCAATCAGAAAAGATATATGCACCCCTATGTTCATAGCAGCACAATTCACCATAGCTAAGATCTGGAAACAGCCTAAGTGCCCATCAGTAGATGAATGGATTAGAAAACTGTGGTACATCTACACGATGGAATACTATGCTGCTGTAAAAACGAAGGAACTCTTACCATTTGCAACAGCATGGATGGAACTGGAGAGCATTATGCTAAGTGAGATAAACCAGTCAATGAAGGAAAAACACCACATGATCTCACTCACTCATGGATAATAAAGACCATTATAAACTGATGAACAAAAATAGATACAGAGGCAGAGCAACATCGAACAGACTGTCAAACTACAGCGGGAAGGCCGGGGAGGGTTGTGGGGGGTGGGTAAGAGATCCACCGAAGGACTTGTATGCATGCATATAAGCATAACCAGTGGACACAAGACACTGGGTGGTACGGGAGGCTAGGGGAAGGTCAAGGGGAGAAAAAGAAAGGAGACATCTATAATACTCTTTGTAATACTTTAAGCAATAAAACAATTAAAAAATAAAATTCAAATTCTGTTAGTCAATTGTAAGTACATAGAAAATGAATTAACTTTTGTATATTAACCTTGCATCCTGCAACCTTGCTCTAATTGCTTATTAGTTTCAGGACATTATTTTTGTGTGTGTCAATTCTTTCAGATTTTCTACATAGATGATCATGTCATCTCTGAAGAAATACAGTTTTATATCTTTATAATGTTGAAAAGAGTGGTGAGAGGGGGCATCATTTCCTGTATCAGATATTAGTGGAAAAGCTTCAAGTTTCTCATCATTGCATATGATGTCAGCTGTAGGTTTTTTGTAGATATTCTTTACCAGATTCAGAAAGTTCCTTTATATTCCTGAGAATTTTTATCATGAATAGGTGTTGGGTTTTGTCAAAGGCTTTTTCTGCATCTATTGATATGATCATGTGATTGTTTTTTAGTCTATCATGGATTACATTAATTGATTTTTTAATGTTGAACCAATCTTACATACCTGAGATAAAGCCCACCTGGTCATGGTGTATAATTCTTTTTGGAATTGCTGGGTTCAATTTTCTAGTATATTGTTGAGGAATTTTGGATATATGACATGACAGATATTGGTCTTTAGTTTTCTTTTCTTGTAATGTCTTTGTCTTGTTTTGGCCTTAGGGTAATATTGGCCTCAGAAAATGAAAAAAAATTTCTTAAAATTCATGATTGTGTTGGAAATTTTGGGGTCAAGCATAATTATAGTCTAGTACTTTGACCTTTCTAACTTCAACTAAGTGCAGTTACAATTTTCCTTCTTCACATAAGTCATGTTTTCAAATGACATTGGGTATGAATAATTGTTAGCAGTATTATTTATGTTCATTTTTCTATTTGCTCAGATATTATATTTGGTGCAGAGCATAGTAAATACTTCCACAATATTCTTGAACATCAATTTTTCACTTTTAGAAATGTGGAAACTGAGGCATGAAAAAAAAAACAGAACAAAAATCAGTAAGAAATCAGTAACAGACTTAGAACTAGTTAGATCCTTTGTTTTCTCTATTTGTTCACACACACACACACACACACACACACACACACACGATAAAACAAAACCATAAACAATCTATAGAAGTAATTGAAGTGTAATAATATACAACCCAGATAATGCTATTGTTGATTTAACTTTTTTTTTAACCTGGCCAGTGATTGAGCTATATTAGAAATAAGTGAAAGTTATTTCTGTAGTAAGGTTATAGCTCAGGCTTATAGAAAAATAAGTCTTTGACCTTTTTATAATTTCCCCTGCACAGATAGTAATGTCAACATCTTTAAAAGAATATACATATGCCTGGGGAAAAAGTTTTTATTTCCTCAATTTCTATCATTCTTTTCTTCTTTCCCAGCTCAATATACAGAAAACTAAAATTTTGCTTAGAGCTCATAAACTCTAAATTGTCTTCAAAACATAGAGCAATGCACAAAAAATATCAAGCCAAAATGAGATGAAAAAGAGATCATGGAGCTTTTAAAATTTCTTTTTAGGCCTGCTGACTCATTCTCATTAAGACTCTCTTTTGATTCTTAATAAGACCACTGTAATTTTCTTTTAAGCTCTGCACAAGTGGGATCATGCTTATTTTTATAGCTAATGTTTAGTGTTCCTTTAATAAGACTCTCAAACCAGGTTTTAAAGTTTTTGGTAACTTAAAAAATTTTACATATGAAGAAAAAGTTGGCATTACTAGGATTTGTTTTATTGTATATTTGCTTATTTTAACTTTATTTCAATCGAATTGAGGGGTGAGCAATAGCAAAGGGGGATTGTTATTAAATTGTAAGTTTCTTCAGCAAATGATTTAATAGATTTATTTCACTCTTCAGGAAAATTTATTTATTTCCAAAGTATAGATTTCAATAGAAAGCTATGAAACAAATCACCAGTGTTATTCATTTTCTTCACCTATTAAACTTTCCTTTCCAGTGAATTGGGTTATCATCAAATCAGAGAAGGATAAATGTATTCAGGAATTAAAAGAAGAATCATTTTAATCTCCTGCTCCTTATCTGATGGTGATGACTATTGCTCACTCATCATTTTACCTAAAGGAGAAACCTTTTTATTGTCAAATGCATTCAGCAGAAGAAAAAATCTTTATTCTGTGATCACCTGTGTGTCTTATTGGCTAAGCACAAAATAAGTGTAGGAGATAAGGTGTTGGTTCTCTAAGACTTATGTTTGAAAAATGGTCATAGGCAGAATGCAGTGTTAAGAACTGTTCTTGTTTCTTATAGTCTTTTCCTTTTGATGCTTGCAGAGTCAAATTAAGCTTAGCACCAGGTGGGAAACAAAAGGCACCGCTGCCTCCATAAAGAAGTCGCTCCATGGTTGTATTCCATTCTTGTTGTGGGTTCTTTCTAATCCCTTCCATGTCTTGCTGCACTGTTCCTACTGATATACCTGACAGCTGACCTTGTTGGAGTGAAAGTTCTATCTTAACTTTTCTTCTTTTACTTTGTTTCTCTTTGTTCTTTTTTGTCAAAATCTCAGCATAACTTCAGATAAAAAAGAAATTAATGATAATTAAGGTTTAAACTTTAAGGAAAATTCCTGAGAACATACTAAAGAAGTGAATATATATTATATGATTTACTTATCTTACCTATAACGCAGTATTGTTAACTAGAGACACATTCTACAGAGATCCCTAGAACTTATTTATCTTGCATAAATAAAATTTTATATCCACGGAATAGCTAATTGTTAACCTATGTACTTCACTCAATAGACATTTATGGAGTAAGCTACTAGGTATAATGAACTCAACTATATATTGTAGACAATACAAGAAGAATAAATACTTTATTCCAAGGAGCCCAGTAAAAATTCCATTTACTTAGGACTTAAAACTTTTAAAAATTTTAAGAAATTAAATCTGTAAAGATTTAAACATATTTTGTGATATTGATAGGCTTTCAGAATTTTAGTTCCTGTTGATAGTTTAGATAGTGGTGATCTTAGTGAAGCTAAGAAACTCTGGAGAAGAAGTGGGTTTCAAAGAAGGTGAATTTTATTTTAAGAATGTTAAGTTTATAATCTGTGCAAAAGGTCTATCTAGAGAGGGCCACTAGGTACTTGGGAATGTGAGTTTGTAACTCAAAAGAAAATTATAAGCTGGTGAAAGAAAAATTAACTGGAGCTACAGACTTAAAAGTATTTGGTGAATATATGAAATTAAAAATTATGAATTGGCTTGGGTAGATCTTAGGCAGGAGAGAACTTGAGAAACATATACTTGGGAACATTAGCATTTAGGAAGTGGAAGAGACTGAGACAGAGTGGATGGATATAAGGAAAAATTTAGAAGAGAATAGTGTCATGGATGCAAGGAAATAAAAGTTCAGAAGACATGACCAAAAATAAGCAACATTACAGGGATGTGATAAGCTATGTGGTGAAGGGAAACATTATAAAAGCAGTTTCAGATTAGAATGCCATGAGTGACAAGACAAATAACTTCAACGGCATGGTGAGAGTAGGAACTACATGTGTAATAAGATTCAGAAGTGAGAGTTTAAAAATCCAAACAGAATATAGATTTATCTTTTAAAAAATTATTGTAGAAACATGAATGGAGAGAAATGGGGCTGGAGCTGGAGAAGGAAAAAGAGTCAAAGGAAAGGTATTTAAGGACTATGTGAACTTGAACCTTTCTGTAGATGGAATTTAAGAAATTGTAATGAGAAAGATTAAAGATGCAGAAGAAAAGGCAACTGATGGAAAATCTTTGAGGTAGAGTTGGGGGATAGAGTCAGGCGGTGAGGAATAGGTTCAGCTTGGGAAGATACTCACTTTAGCAGGCAGTAAGACTATTTGGAAATGTCAAGGTGAGGTGGGCAGTTGAGGGAATATTATGGTATTTATTTCCTTACTTAAACTTCCAGTGAAATCATCTGCTGAGAATGAAGAGAATGTGATGGGCTGGAGCTAGTGGCATGGAAAAGGTGATTGTGATTAGGACAGAATGGGAAGGAAACTAGAGAACAGTAAAAAGATTAGAGAGGGCCCAGCTGGTGTCCACACAGTGATTGAACAGGGATTCCTGAACCTGGAGATCAGGGTTCCATTCCTCATCAGGGCACATGCCTGGATTGCGGGTTCTATCCCCAGTAAGGGGAATGCAGGAGGCAGCTGATCAATGATCCTGTCATCAGTGATGTTTCTATCCCTCTCTCCCTCTCCCTTCCTCTCTCTAAAATTAATTAAAAAATATATAAAAAAGATTAGATAGGAATATTGAGATGAGCTGCTCATAGCTGTTAGCAGAAAATAACTAAATCTCAGTTTTTGAATCTATTTTGATTGCTTGCAAGTAAAGTGAATTTAGACTCTTACTCTTAATTTTTCTTCTTGATTACATAAAATGAAAACATGATAATATTTAAAGGTTTACAACAAATAGATTTTCCTGTAGACATAACAGATTTTATAGCTTAATTATACTAGAGAAAAGTAATATTCTAACGATAATAAATTTTAGTTACATGCCTCTAAAATTTATTATTTAAGATGATTTAAGTGAAACTATGTAAATATATTTAAACTACCTAGATGAATACCTGGAGATAATTAAATCGTGACAAGAATCTACATAATTATAAATTTTACACTCACAGCATCTATTTGACATCTAGTTTCTTCTATTCTAACTAAAAATAATGTTAGATATGCAAAAGAGAGGAGCTCTAATCCACAACGCTTTATTGAAAATTTAATAAATGTTCATATCAATGGGACCTTACACGAGAGTGGGGAAAATGGATACATGTTAATTACAATAATCCTATATCATAAAATAGAAACATGTAAATTGACCGTCCCACCACTACACTCACCAGCCAATCAGGAGTGAGTATGCAAATTAACTCCAAAAAGCTGGCAGGTTAATTTGCATAAGCAGGCACCAAGCAGCCTGGGTCCCGGGAACATCCTTGGGACCCAGGCTGCTCCTAGCCTGTAGGCTCTCACTTAGGCCCTGAGCAGCCAGGGTCCCAGAACGTCCCCGGCCACTCTGGGCCTACAGGTGCAGGATGTTCCTGTCCCATGGCTGCTTGCGCTTGCTCTGGCACCAAGCGGCTGCCCAGGTCCACTCCTCACAGCCTGGCTCCCACAACGCGGGGCTGCTGGTCTGGGAGGTATGCCCCCGGTGGCGGCGGCAGCTGCCTCGCGGCCTGGGTCTGCACACCCACAATGCAGGGCTGCTGGCCTCAGGGGTGTGCCCTCCTGGTGGTGAGGGACATGCCCTAGCCCAGTGGACACAACACAGGGGGTCCTCTGTGCATGAGCTGCAGAGGAAACACCTTTTCTATTCTTTTCTTTTTTTAAATATATTTTTTTGATTTTTTTACAGATAAGAGGGGAGAGGGATAGGCAATTGGAAACATCGATGAGAGAGAAACATTGATTAGCTGCCTCCTGCACACTCCCCACTGGGGATGTGCCCCCAAGAAAGGTACATGCCCTAAACAGGAATCAAACTTGGGACCCTTCAGTCTGCAGGCCAACGCTCTATCCACTGAGCCAAAACAGTTCGAGCATAAACACCTTTTCTGACTGCTTATTGGCTAAGCTCCCTGCAGTGTTCTTGATAACTTGGGTTATAAAAATCCAAGAAAGTGATCTAGGGTTTTTCCACCACACTCCTGGAGGAAAAAAACAAAGGTCCACTCCTGGAGGGGCTAAGAAATGTCATATCCTGCCCTAGCCGGTTTGGCTCAGTGGATAGAGCCTCGGCCTGCCAACTGCAGGGTCCAGGTTCGATTATGATCAAGGACATGTACCTAGGTTACAGGCTCCTCCCTGGCTGGGGCCCAGGTCAGGGCTCATGCAGGAGGCAACCAATCAAAGTATCCCTCTCACATTGATGTTTCACTGTCTCTCCCTCTCTCTTCCACACTCTCTAAAAATCAATGGAAACATATCCTCAGGTGAGGATAAAAAAAGAAAGAAAGAAAGAAATGTCATATCCTATGAAAGACACAGCTTGAAAATGCCTAAAGAAAGTTGTCATTTTTCCATGGTGAAGGGACTGGAGTCCATGTTGATGAAAACACCTTGGCAGCTGCGGTGACTGGCAGTGGGTGCAGCAGTGGGGTGATGGGGCTGGCACCTTCCCCTGATCAGCCTGGTCGCCTCCTGCAGAGGGACGCCAGACTGTACCTTAGGCCTGCTCCCCATGGACCCCATGGGGAGCGGGCCTAAGCCGTCAGTAGGACATCCCCTGAGGGCTCTCAGTCTGTGAGAGGGGGCAGGCTGGGCTGAGGGACACCCCGCCACTACCAGTGCACGAATTTCGTGCACCGGGCCCTAGTGATGATGATGATGATAATAATAGCAACTATGAGGCTTCAACTCACTCATTCTTTTTAATTTCATGACATGGGCAATATTTCTATTTCTAAAATAGATATATGAGGACACTAAAACTTAAGAAGGTTAAGTGAGTGATTTAACTGAGGTCCCAGCAGAAATTAAGAAAAAAAATTAGGTCTTGGAACATGGGAGTTTTGACACTGGCCCAGCTTTATGTTTTTTCTTTGTGTATAGATTTGGTAGTCCAGAAGAAGGCATTTAGTCTGATGTGGGGTGGAGAAGTGCTCCCTACAGTAGTCAATTTATGAGTAGTATCTAGACAGAGTGAAATTTAACTGGATAAAGGTGATAGAGGGAAAGGAATTGGTGCATGAAGGCATAAAAACAAGAGAACATTCCTGTTTTCTCAAAGGAGCAAGGCAGGGATTGAAGAACATTAGAGACCAGGTCATAGCTTTGAATGTTATTCTATGGAGCCTGGACATCTTATGGCTGATGGAGAATCGTTGAGGTCATTTAGGCAGCGATGTGACATGACCAGGTTTGTGTTTGAAATTTTTCTGGAAGCAGTTCTAAACCATAAAATCAAGAAAAAAAATTCATAGAAATATATCTTTTAAAGTTTTTGTTCAAATAATTGTGCTGGATGTAAAAATTTAGCAAATTGGATGTTAAATAATTCTGTTTTTATTTAAAAAGTTGTAATTTTCTCCAACTTTGGTAGATCACTACAATACAATTACCCACCCCAGCCTCATTTTGCCATTGGTTGGTAATTTGAATCATCTCATGTTTTTGAGGTAAAATACATTACTTTTTTTTGGTTTATTTTAGGGAAAGATGAAAACTTATATTTGGCAAAGAACTTCATAAAAATCTTATTGGTTATAAGTTAATAATATTTCTATTTCTAAAGGTTTTCTCAACCATAATTAATGAAAATCCTATTGGGGGGCAGAAATCATGGATTTATCTTGACTCATCTATTTCTCTTATACAATCATTCACATCAGCAAATTCTGGACTTTGATAACTTCTTACCATCTCCTATGTTGCCATTCTATTTCAAGCCCATGAATTGTTTGTGTTTTTTACTTATAATCATATTTGCCTTAATTTACATAGTGATTTTAGTTCTTATTTTTCCCTCTCTTGGGCATACTTTTCCCCTACAATCTTTAAATCATATATGGCCTGGGCATTCAGCTCTCTTTATTGTCCTTCTTCGGTCATTCTACTAGTAGTGATGCTAAATAAATATCTTACCTTCATTGCCTGAACCCTTGTACTGCATCAGACCATCGCCCAGGCATAGCAAAACACTTCAATATTTGTCCATCCACATGTGTTAAACTAGGCAATCAAAGAATTCTTTTAAAGCATAACCTATTATGTAGGTAAACTGAATTAGTGGAAAATTGAAAATTTGTGCTTATTACACAACTGAAGTTTCAGAAAAGGAACCAGTGTTTCTGTCTTTTTATTTACACATACACTAATAAAAGGTCAGGTCTACAAAAACTGTTCCACTGTTTGCTGATCTCATAAATTTCGATAGATGTGAGAATTCTGCAGCTCCTGCTGTCTTCTGTTGCCAACAGCCTCCCTCCTGCACTACATGAACTTCCTGTCTTGTGCCAGAGCATCAATTACCTCTCTCTCACCATGGTTCTGACTTACAGTCTTCTTAGCCCTAAAAATAAAACTCAAGATGAGGCAATGAAATGATAGCCTTGACATATGTGAAAAAGTGAATATTTAGCCTCAATGTTCTTATGACTGAATTTTTGACATGGAAAATTTTAGCTAATCTTTTTATCAGTAGGTATTGAGCCAGAACTATACTTATATAGTTAAATACAAGGAAATCTGTTTATAACAATGGCAACTGTTTTAAAGAAAATGGTGGTGTCAGGAGAGAGGAAAAGAAGTGACAGGAAAAGTACTTCCATAAAAGATATACAAAAAACATAATTTGGATTTTTCAGTATTTTTGCTGTTAATCAGTAAGCTGGGGCAACAGGCAGAAATTGGGGACTGTGCAGGGAAAACAAGGGCATATGATTGTCCTAGCTATTTCATGAGGTCTTGCACCAATAAGAAGCAAGACAGTATCTGCTTACCAGGAGCTTAACAAAATCCCTTTGGAAGAATACATGTTACAACTGTGTTTTGGTGTCTTAAAAGAGACAGAGTTTAGAAGCTTATTCCCATTAACTGTTGCTAAAAATAGATATCAACACTATCAGTGCCACTTGTAAAAAGCTCTATTACATGTGATGAACTCTTAGAAATTTATACTGATAAAATATTTCTCTCTTGTAAATTTGATGTCTACTTTCATTATGTAATGAATTTAAATTATCTTAATTTTTTTGTGATTTCCAGTGTCAGAAAACAGAGGTAAGTCTTATATTCAATAATTCAATCTAGTAATGTTTTCTTCATTCTTTTTTTCTAATTTATTGAATTAAAATTTTATCTTCTAGAGTGAGTTGCCTCTGCTTTATTTTGGAAATCAGTAGGTTATAAATTATAGGTATGTTAAGATTTGAGTAGTTTCTATGTAGTGTATATACCAAGGTACAAAATAATTGTAATGTCAAGTTCTGATTTATAAGTCTGTGCACTGTAACTGAATCTGCTTAACATACAAAAAGTGCCAAGTTTCAACAAAATTGTGTCTGGACCAATGGGTAGATATGTGGAGGCAGAAGTTGTTAAAATGAACAGAAGGCTACACACACACACACACACACACACACACACACACACACACGCACAATCTACTATACATTTTCAAGGTTTTTTTTAAAATAAATCTTCAGTTGGTTTTACATGAAATAATATATAGCAACATTGTTAAGTCAATCCATCTTGGAACAACCCTAAAAAATATATCAAATGACACATCAGAATTAAATTAGTTTTCTTGTCTTCTACTCATGCACTTACAGTCTCTTTTCCCTTGTTGTCATCCTTGACACACAATTCCTTCTAGTCCCTGATGTCCTAAATTACTGCCCTGGAGTTGCAGTTTTAGGGGCCTGTATGCCCTATTCTAATGTCTTCATATGTCCTAGTTTATTTTAGTTGATTTGCTCAACCTATCTCTTTTCTTAATTATTATTCTTATTCCCAATGCCCATCCATGACTAAAAATATTGTTTTTATCTTAACTCCTGAGTCTGTTTGTTTTCCTAAAATACTAATAAAATAATGACTGAATTATACCTTTACATTGGCTAATTAGAAGGCTAGGCCTATCGTGTGTTATGATTTTTTACATTACCTTTGCAACATCTATATTTTAAAAGTTGCTCCTAGTTTCTTACAGAAAGGACCCAGATTTTTATTATTTTTTATTAGAATAGTCTATATATTTTATTTATTATAATTAGTGGTTTTAAAACAGTTTTATTGAGGCATAAATGACATATGATAGACTGTCTAAATTTAAATGTTCAATTTTATATGTATACACCTATGATATCACAAGAAAAATCTGAAGATAAATATATATCACCCCCCCTCAAATTCCTTCATATTTCTATCAATTCCCCCACCATTCATTCTTTTAACCCAACCCCAGATAAACACGAATCTGCTTTTAGTCACTATGGATTAGTTTGCATTTTATAGAATTTTATCACATGGAATTATACGGTATGTATTCTGATTGTCTGGCTTCTTTCACTCTATAATTATTTAGAAATTTATTCATGTTATGTATATCAATAGTTTATTCCTTTTTATTGCTGAATAATATGAGTGTTGAGGACTGAATGTTTATGTACCCCAACCCTCAAATTCATACATTGAAACACTACCCCCATTCTCTTATTTGATGGCATTAGGAGGTGGGGACTTTGGGAACTTATTAGGATTAGATGAGACCATGGGGGATGGGGTTAGTATCCTAATAAAAGTCAGGAAGGAACCTGTTTCCCCTCTCTGCCTTCCACCACACAATGAAAAGATGGCATTCTGCAACCCACATAAGGCCTTGGCCAGAGCAGGTTCATGCTGGCACTCTGATTGCAGACTTCTAGCCTCCAGCACGGTCAGAAGTAAATGCCTGTTGTTTATAAGTCCCCCAGTCTATGGTATTTTGCCTACTGCCCTATCTAAAAAGATTAATAAAAAAGTAAAGGACCTTTGAATACAAGTAATATAGAATGGTGAATATTAAAAAAAAAAAGGATTTAAAGTCAGACAGACCTCTGTTTTATGGAATGCTATAATACATGTCAAATCTCAGTACGTCAGGAAAATTTAAATACAGAAATAATGCTCACATTTAAATATTTAATAAATACATAAGATTGCAGGCTTCAAATTGGACTAGATTTTGCCTCATAGCCCCAAAATCTGTGATTCCATGAATTCTTAGAGAAAACCCTTGTGTTAATATAATAGGAATTCTAGAATCTCTCTATATGACAAGGATGTTAATTAGGAAATTATTACTAAGGGTTTATTCTATGACATCATAACTTTCAGGACTTTTTTTAATAGGCATAATTTTGCATAGAATTTTGTTCATACTAGAAGCTATATTCATTGGCTTTTTACAATGGAAGTTTATATAGGCAGAACCAATACTGTTTTAGTAAGGAAACAGATTGTTACCTAATACATGGTCCAGTTTTAAATGGCCATGATTATTTAATTTTCTTTATTTAATTTTCTTTAATTTAATTTTGCTGCTCTTTCATATTCACTGGAATTATTGCATGTGAGTCCAAAGTGATGACAAGTAAAATTCATCGGATAAAACACTATGAGACACTAGAGTGGTGCATGCTTCACAAGGGAATTCCCATCAGAAATCAAAGACACAAAGATAGTTTGTCTTCGAAATAGACAATAGAGCATCAAATGAGATTGTAAGCAGTTTTCCTTCTTTTTTTTTTAAGTCACAGAATTAAAATTAAAAATGTGAACAACTTTTCTTTTTGGAAATTTTTTCTCTTTTGGCCCACTTTCTGCACAATGCTGTGTGCATTTCCTTTTGCAGTTATGTGTTTTGTACTTAAAGCAGATGTCTGAGCCTTTGCAATGCCAAAAACAAAAATTATAGAAGGACAGACTGGAATGACTATCCCCTGGATTATCATACTAAATTGAAGCCATTATATTGATCATACAGTTATATAATTATCCCATATTTGAAAATAAGATGTAAGCAATTTAGAGTATCTTTAATTTTGTTGAGAAGGAATTTAAACAATACTTATCAAAAATAATAATACATTAGGTATAAATTTATAATTAGTGTTCCGATTATAAATCACTGGGGCTTCCAATAAACATTTGAATATATTTTTACATCATTTAGCAACTACTATGTATATTTCTTGTGCATTTCATACTTTATTGTAGAAAATCTAGTTTCTCTCCACTTGAATGGAAATGGGGTATTTAGAAATAATAATGAAAGATACATTCAACTGCATTATATGCAAATAATCCAGTTTGTTTACTATATTGAGTGGAAATTTTTTCCCTAAATTATAGCAAGCTGCTGAGGGGGGAGCAGAGTTTGCTACCCCAAAAGATGCCTTTTGGGAGATATTGATATTTTAAGTTGCTTAATTTTAAGAAAGGACCTTTGATCTCCCCCTAACTGCCTAAACGAATTTATATAAAGGATCTGATACAGAAAGGGAGTGATCACCATAGAAAACTACAGTATAATGTTAACTGGGTGTGGTAGACAAGGAGGAACCTAGTAAAATGTATTAAAATTTTTGTGTCCCATTATTTCTGTATTTGTTTACCAAACATTTGCTCTTTTTATCTTTCTGTGGATTGCCTTCCTCACCTTTGATGTCCCAGCTCCCTCTCCCCTTCTGCTTAGCTCAAAATGGCATATAAACCTCATTTTGTCTATTTTGAATCTCTCAGGGTTATGTAGATTCTACATACAAACATAATTAAATTTGATTTTCTCCTGTTAATCTGTCTGATGTCAGTTTAATTTTTATACCAGAAAGAAGAATCTAGAAGGGTAGAGAAAAAATTTTTCCTCTAACAACTGCTCTATTTTGAACAATTGAGTATTTCAGATTATGGAGAAGTGATTAAATTAAGCAAGAGCCTAACATAATAAAATCATTAACAATCACATAAAAGCATCACTTGTTAAATTGCTTTTTATTTTTTTACCTTTTCTTTTCATTCATACTTCTGCCACCCAAAATTATTTAAAACACACAAAAGAATTATCTTAAAGGTTAGATTCCATAGTAGACAAAATAATTAGTTCTGTATTGAAATCATGTATGTGCCCCTTATTAAAAGCATGACTATGGGAAAGATATTTAATTTCTTTATCTAAGCCAGTTTTCTCAGTTGAAAACAAGCTAATATTAATATCCATTCATCTTCCAGGTTTGTCATATGCTATCGATAATGTTTGCCCCGCCCTCCTTTACATGCTGAAACCTGACCTGCAGTATGATGGTATTTGGAGGTGAGCCTTTTGGGGGTGAGGCTTTTGGGCGGTGATTAGGTCTTGGGAGTGGAGCCTTCATAAACAGAATTAGTGCTTTTATAAAAGAAACCCAGAGAATTCCCTTGTCGCCTTTCACTGTATGAGGACATAGTAAAGACCTTTTATGAACCAGGAAATGGGCTCTTACCAGGCACTGAATCTGCTAGCACCTTGATCTTGGACCTCTCAGCCTTCCAAACTGTGAAAAACAAATTTGAGTTGTTTATAAGCCACCCAGTCTATAGACATTATGGACATAAAATATTTTATGTAAAGTATTTAGCATAGTTATTGATATATAATATAGGGACTGTAAAGATTGGAGCTGTTACACCGATGCTTTGCATAATAAGTTAATGAATGAAGATGTAAAATGAGGAAATCAGGAACAGAGAAAAAGGAGGAAGCTAAAGAGAAAAGTTGCAGCCCTAACTATTTTGGCTCAGTGGATAGAGCGTCGGCCTGTGGACTGAAGGGTCCCAGGTTCCATTCTGGTCAAGGGCATGTACCTTGGTTGTGGGCACATTCCCAGTAGGGGGTGTGCAGGAGGCAGTTAATTGATATTTCTCTCTCGATGTTTCAAACTCTCTATCCCTCTCCCTTCCTCTGTAAAAAAGTCAATACAATATTTTTTTTTTTAAAAAAGAGAAAATTTGCTGAGTACCGAATAAAAATTAACTCAGATTTCTGACAACTCAGACAAGAAGGAACCAAGATGCATTATAATCATCCTCCTTATACAAAAGGTGGATACATGACAGTTTATCAGTAGAATGATAATTATTTTGATATAATTTTCTAAAAAATTTCTTACTCAGTATTTTATATTATGGATATCAACTGGCATAATGGGTAGTTTTACTATGAATGTAAAAGTAGATTTCACAAGCTTGTTTCTGTGGCATAATTTCATTAAAGTTGAAGACATAACATGACAGAAAAAGGAGATGGAAAGAACTAGGCCATTGTGTTTCAAGTACAAAGACTAACTCAATCTAGAGTTTATTATACCGAGAGAAGACTATCCACTAGCATTCACTAAAGGGTTTACTGATCCTCAGCGTCACTTGGGGAACGTTAAAAAGAAGAGATTCCCAGGTCCATCACAGGGAGATTCTAATTGTAGATGGTCAGTGAGGCCCAGGAATCTGCCTTTTTAAAAACTTGCCTGATGGAGCTGAGAATCAACTTATTTTGGAACTACAGCTTTTCTAAACTTTATTCCTAAGCATTATTTTTTTTAGCTAGCCTTTTGTTAGACATTACAGAGAGGACACAAGATCTCTGGTTGTTTTTTGGTTGTTTGTGCCCTAAGTTGCTGATTTTGGAAACATTGTGTTGGTTTTTTGTTGTTGGAGCCACATGATCACTGGCAAAGTCAATTGAGCTCTGAGCAGCCCTAGATCATGGTTCTTGATGAATTTCATCTGCTTAAGGCAGTGTGGGTCCTCGAATGCAGGCAAGGCAAGAACAAGATACGTTTCACAAAGGAGCTCTGGACCTGCTTCAATACCCGGACCAGTGACTGAGACCCAAAATTCACCCGTCAGAATATGTCAGATTTGGTGATGCCTTAGAAAAATAATCAAGGAAAGTGCTGTATGCAACCTGACGTCACCATGAAAGTATAAACCTCAGGAATGCCCCTGTAGAGTGTCTGGTTCTATGCTGCAGAGTCCCCTGAGGAGCTGCCAAGATGAGTTAGATACTAAACGTAGTTAGCTGAAGGAGTTAACTTAGTTAACTAAAGGAGTTCGGAATAATGAAGAGAGGGGTAGTTAGTTAATGTCCTTTTCGTGAAATGCTATAGTAGAATAGAAGTTTATACTTCAGTTGAAGAATCAATACTTAACACTAGTGAAGCGGTTCACTGATCAGTAGAGAGAGACTAAAGATCTCTGGTGGTAAACAAGGAAAAGTAGAGTATGTGAGTAGAATAAGTTTGGATTTTAATTAGAAAAGTTAGAGCCAGTAAATTGTTTGCTTACTTGCATATATCAAATACAAATTCACAAATTATTTTAACACTGTTTTATAAAAAATTGCACACAGATACTAGTCTTGTAACAAAGTGAAATGTTAATTCTTTATTATATTCCTATGCTAAAGAATCAAGAGAAGGCTGAGACTCAGAAGGCCAGCCATGGAAGAAGTGGTAAAGATCAAGAACAAAGATATATCACTAGAGACGAAGGCTAAGATTATCTATATTCTTGTATTCTTAATTGCTACATATAAATGCAAAAGTAGGACAGTAAAAAAAGGCTGATAGGGAAAAATAATGATTCATTTGAAACATGGCATTGGATGAGAGCTCTATGGATACCTTGGACCACTAGAAAGGTGAGTAAATTAAACATGAAACATTGCTGGAGGCAAGAAATGACAAAACTGAACTGTCCCACTTCAGGCACATCCTGAGAAGGCGGGATTCTTTGGAAAAGACAATAATGCTGGGGAAAACGGAAGTCAGCAAAGAAGACCCAACAGGAGATGGATTGACTCCATAAAAGAAGCCATCGACATGAGTCTACAGAGCTAACTAGGGCTGCTTAGGACAAGTTACCGTGGCTATCACTCATGCATAATGTTGCCGGTAGTTGGAGGCGACTCAACGGCACATAATATATACACATGCAATTTGACTGTCAGAGACTACCTTGTTTGGTAATTAAAATGTCTCTGTTTGAGACCAAAAGTTGAAAATTGGAAAGAAAATTCAGGAGAAATATGCTCAGTTTATTCTCAGGGTTGCATCAATCTGTATCTGAAAGGGCATGGTAATTTTGAAAACTTGGGTAAAGTAGAAGAGCATGGAAGTGAGATTGAACTACATGAAAAGCCACATTATGACACTTGCCAGGTGTGCATTTCTTATCTGAAAACTTGAGGAAAATATCACAAGCCTTTGTGGGCTTTTTTTTTTAAAAAATACTAAATAAAATGATGAATGTAAAATTCCCAGAATGTTGTGAATGATTAATAAATTGGTTCCTTTCCTCAGGTAATATGTCTTTTCTTGGAAATCTTTCAGAAGGATCTCTGAAAGGAATTTTTATCCAAACAATATTAAAATCATACCTAGAATTTGTCTAAATTTCTATGTAGGTTTTTCCCCCATTTATAATGTATACTCGAGGCCCGGTGCACGGATCCATGCACCAGTGGGGTCCCTTGACCTGGTCTGGGGGAATTGGGCTGAAATTGGCTCTCCAACATCCCCAGAGGGGTCCCGGATTGTGAGAGGGCATAGGCCAGGCCAAGGGACCCCACTGGTACATGAGATCAGGGCCAGGGAGGGACCGCAGGAGGGCTCCAGGGCATGTCTGGCCCATCTCACCCAGTCCCGATCACCCAGGCCCCAGCAGCAAGCTAACCTACCCTGGTGGTCAGTGCGCATCACAGCGACTGGTCAAATGGTCGAATGAATGGTGGGACACTTAACATATTAAGCTTTTTAATAGGATGATTTTCACAGCCATTTTCTAATATTTTAAGCAATCTCTTTTGATTAAAGAACATAAAACACATGCTATTAAAACTAACTCATTTTCCCTGGCCGGTTTGGCTCAGTGGATAGAGTGTCGGCCTGTGGACTGAAAGGTTCAGGGTTCGATTCCAGTTAGGGGCAATGCCCAGATTGCAGGCTTGATCCCTAGTAGGGGGCATGCAGGAGGCAGCCAATTGGTGAGTCTCTCTCATCGTTGATGTTTCTATCTCTCTCTCCCTCTCCCTTCTTCTCTGAAATCAATAAAGATATATATATATATATATATATATATATTTTAAAAAACTAATTTATTTTCTGAAAACCCTATTTGTTGAAGTTACTTATGTAGGCTGCTTATCTAGAAGCCTACAGTGTTTAAAGCCCAGTATCTCTTCACTACTAGAGACATAGATGTAATTCCTTTGTCTTTGTCTTTACCTACACACTTGACCCTAGGACCTAGGAGTAGGGTTATCTTTACTTGCTATAGCTCTTAAGTGGTCATATGGCTGCCTAACAATAGAAGAAATATGAAAATTCCTAATGTATTTTAATCATGACACTAGAGTTTATATGACATCAATAACCATTAATAGAATTAATGACTATTTTATTAATTTAATAATTAATTATTTTTATTATGAATATAAAAGTACAGTGGATTATTATTATAAATACCAGTTCTTCTACTTAGTTACTCAACATTGTCGGTTGCCACACTTCTTCAAGCCTCAGGTTTTTGTCACTACCTGATGAAATAGGTACTAGTATTATGCCCATTTTACAGATTAAGTAACAGGTTTTAGTGAAGATAACTAACTTGTTAAAGTAATCCATTTAGGAAAAGATAATGCAGGGAACTTAATGCAGCTCTTTCTAACTATATTCTTAACTCTTGATTAATTTATACTTCATAACAATGTGAACAGTTTTGACTATTCACTTTTTCCCGCCCTTTACTTTGGTTTTGAAAAATAGTTTAGGTTCTTATTATTCTAAGCCTTACACTTATTACATACTAGACCGCTTCTAATTGTATACCTATACCATAGGTACAGAATGATTTCCACAGAGCAAAATTTCTTGTTCAATCCTCTTTACTATGTCAATCATCAAGGGAATAGAAATTAGAAAAGGAAATCATGCAATTATCTTGGAACTTTTTACAGAAAAATCAGTCAATTTTACAAATTGCTTACAACATTCTAATTATATGTTCGCCCAACCTATTTTTTTTTAAAAAAATAAGCTCATTTTTTAAAAACAGATTGTCACTCAGAATTTAGAAGTTTCATTAAAAAGCATCCCAGCTAACAACAGTTATAGACACATTATCTAAGTATATAGGTAGGAAGGAGTAACAAGAATTCTTTATAAATGAAATGGATGATTATGCCATTCCAGGATTGTGGTAGCCTCGGGAGAACCACAAAAGAAATGGCAACAGCAGGTCTCTTAAAAATGTTTTAAAAAGTTGGCTCATGTGATTGTGATATCAGAGAAGTTGAGGTAGCCCTTTCCCCATTGAGTGCTGGGGGTAGAGTCCTTATGATATCTCAAGAGAAAGAATTTTTTTGAGATTCATACGCATGATGAGTGATTTTTACCTGCATGGAATTACATCCCTTGGTTTCCAAAGTCCCATTTCCCTTAGTTCAGTTCTGGCCGAAGTATAGCTGGGGCTTCAGTAGAGCTAGAAGCAAAGCCAGTGTCCAGAGTTTCCATTCCATATTACAGCTGGGTCCAGTTCAGCATCAGGCTAGTTACAGTCCATTAGTCCATTGTGTGTGGGGGTCCACATGGTGGTGAGCCATAGTGTGAATGCCAGGAAGCAGGAGCATGAGAGCCACACAAGCCAGGAGTCAACCAAGAGAGAGCGAGTTACTTTGTTCAGGGGGTTAAATATCCCAAATTTTGTGCCCTTGCAGTGGCCATCCCTATTCTGGCCAATGTTCCCAGGTGTGGCTGACAGCAAGAACCTTCACTAGACTCCCCTCCCACCCCTACCGCCCCGCCAACTTTACTGGGCATGCGTCTATCTTCCCTCCTGTCCAGTCCCTTTCCCCAGTGATCTGCAGGGGAATGGACCCACAGTGGCTCCCTGGGGAAGGTAAACCTGCAGCTTTCTGGAAAAGCTGCCCAAATGACATGCATATAATATTTGGCCTTCCCTTTGCTCCTTTCCTATTATTAATAACAGTTTATTACAAATGGTGAAGAGAAGACTTTTAGTCAGATATTGAAAAAAGTTTTTAATTTTACACTTCTATTCTAACCTAAAGCCTTTTACCTTCTTTTCTAAAAACTAACGGAATGGAGAGTCAGGTGTATTGTTTATTAAGGCATAAATTTGGAAAACAAATCTTTCTGAAAATGTCATTGAACTCAGTGAAATCTATTTTTGCATCAACTGCTTTTAGGTTCTCCAATTGTGGTCTCAGAAAAAGAAAAAAAAATAGTGGGCAAAAACATGTCTTGCAGTGAGAGAGTGCTGCTTTCTCAATGAGCCCTCCTCCAATTCTTTGACGTGTAAGTCTGAGTTTTTCCAATGTTACTTAGACTGCTATGCAAACATAATCACCTAGGTTTGCTACTGAAAGATGCCACCAAGACACCACTGCCAAGAAATGTTCCAAAATGTACAGTGCATCAAAATTACCTGCATCAAAGTTAGTTGGATATTATGCCTACAGTTCTTTTACTTTGTGCAGTTTGTGTTATGACTTTCAGGTTTTCTACAGGGACATTTGCTTTAACAGGACAGAAAACCTGTAAGTATAAGAATTGTGCTCTATCAGGAGGAGCTATAGGTTTTATAATTATTTTAATTGAATACTTCTCCTCCCTTTGTATTAATGAAGACTTGGGTAATTAGGTTTAGAAGAACATAGTGTGCTCGCTTGTCGGCATACTGAATTTTAGTGGCATTTTCTCCTCAAATGGATTGAGAATAATACTGAAATACTGAAATCCTCTGATACATAAATGGGATGGCTCTCGGCTTGTAGTAGTTAAAGGGAGAACAAAATCATTCACTCTTTTCTTTGCATATTTTTTTGTGTATGTGTATGTATTTCTGTATTTAGAAATTTATTTGTATACATGCCTATGTTTAGAAGAGCAGTAGTCTTTTTGGTATGCTCAGATGCAATACATGTCCAAGTATAATTTATGAACTCCTAGCAAGCACTAATTATATTTAAAATAATATTTTATTAAATAGTTTATATATTTTTTTAAGTTTGATTTGTTTTACTTTGATAAACTCATATTGGATATATAAAAACAAAGTCATGATTTTAAATCCCAGAAAAACTAGAATTATATGAGCATGTTTAATAATCAGTGGTTAAACCTCTACTTCCAACTAGATATGTCACAAGCTATTTCATTGGCTCATACCTTAGTCAATCATTCTTTTATCCATTTGGAAAATAATAGCAATAACTCTATAAGCTGTCTGGATCTCTTTTTATGTTCTTTTTCATGTTCTTATGTTTTATAGCTATACTAGAGGCCCGGTGCACAAAATTGGTGCACTCAGAGGAGGGGGTCTCTCAGCCCAGCCTGTGCCCTCTTGCAGTCCAGGAGCTCTTGCAGGGGATGTCCAACTGATGGCTTATCCCACCTCCACTGCTGCGCTCACCAGCCGTGAGCCTGGCTTCTGGCTGAGCAGCGCTCCCCTGTGTGAGTGCATTGACCACCAGGGGGCAGCTCCTGCATTGAGCATCTGCCCCCTGTTGGTCAGTGCGCATCATAATGACCGGTGGTTCTGCCTTTTGGTCGATTTGCATATTAGCCTTTTATCATATAGGATAAGTTTATTCTTTGCTTAAAACCTTGTCATATTTGTTTGGAAAGACTTGGGATATTTAACAATTTTGGTAAAATATAAAATGTAATTTATTTATCTAAAATTTAATTATGATATATTAGCTTTGGCAAAGTATTCCAAGGAAATCAAGAAGGGGTAGCAGTCATGGGCCCATCCTTCATGAGCTTATACTGTTGTAAAAGCAAAATTTTCAAATGGCTAAAAATATAATTCTCGTATGCATGGTGAATCCATACACATTTTATTGTAATAATTAATGCAATAACCACCAGAACAACAGTGGTTGAAATGGATTTGACAAACTGGAATTAGAAACCAAGTGGAAAAATAAATGCTGAAATAAGATTTCTAAATTATATACAAAACTGGATTATGTTCTATAGAATAATCCCCTCCACACACACTTTTTTTTTTAGTATTGTCTCTAAAACTGTGAAGTGTCTGATACATTACCCTACATTCATGCTAACACATTGGCCTGCCACACTTTCATGGTTGACAGAAGATATGAGACTCTTGGGTCAGAGGGAAAGGAGTTTATTACTGTGACACAACAGGCAGTATGAATATTAGCATATTTTTCATCCAGTCCCCATGCCTAACATCAGTTTCACACGACTAATACACATGAACCCAAATGAATGCTGGATAAACAGTGAGTTAGTTATGTTATAGGAGAGGGACTCCAAGCCCAAGAAAATAAAAACTTTTATAATGGACAGTAAGAAAGCCGGTCATTTTAATCAGAGAAAAAAGTTATCTTTATTATACTAGAGAGTAAGCATGCCTACTCTTTGCTCTAGAGAGAGAGAGACACTATCTCTTTCAAGACTGTAAGCAATCCTATCCTTTGCAGTGTAGGGTGGCGGCTCTATCTCTGAAGGCTTTTTATGATATAAACATCCTTGATAAGACTGTTCAGAAAAGAAGAGAGAAGCAATACACCCTTACTAGCAAGATTTGTAGCAATGGGAGAGAAAAATAGAGAATTGTTTCTCAATAATGTACATGCTTCTTTTTTATGCTATCTTGGCTTCTGGGAAATTTTCCAAATGTGTCAGTTTGGTGGTGACTATGATTAATCTGACAGAGGTTGTGACCAAATCTGTTAATTAGTTTCCTAAAGCATTTAATTGAGGCAACTACCAACAGGACTACTAACAGGATGTTGACTTTGTGTTGAGTTCAACCATGTCTCCCAGGTCCCAGATCCAAACAGTAGAATAAAACTTGTGGCCCTAGCCAATTTGGCTCAGTTGATAGAGCATTGGCCTGCAGACCAAAGGGTCCCAGGTTCAATTCCAGTCAAGGGCACGTACCTTGTTTGCAGGCTCCTCCCCTGCCCAAGCCCTGGTTGGAGTTCATGCAGAAGGCAACCAATCAATGTGTTTCTCTCGCATCCATGTTTCTCTCTGTCTTTCCCTCTCTCTTCTACTCTCCCTAAAAAAAAAAAAGAAAAAAAATCAATGGAAAAATATCCTCAGGTGAGGATTAACAAAAAACAAACAAACATACAAAACACTTGTGAACCATTACAATCTATTTTAGAAAGACAGGTATCTTTCTCCTTCAGTTTTTGTATTCACTTCTTTAGTTGGCCTGAGGCATTAACCCAGGTATGAAAGCCTTACAGCAATTGCACAGACTCTGCCTTGGTCTGCATTTATCCACCTATAACAAACCTGGCTAGTGAATTGAGCTGACTTGATGACTTCCAGGACTAAGGTGATGTCATTGTCTACCTCAGTTAGAATCAAGAACAAATTTCATACCATCTTCTCTAATTAGGTGACCACACTGTAGTGATAACTGCCCACAAAGTTTGCATAAATAAGTCTGTTCTCCAATTAACCTCTCCTTTTTGAGAGGCTCCCATAGTCATCTGAGAGCTATGTAATCTACTGGTGGTGTTTCCTTAAATGCTTGAATGTTCCTTATGACTATTATATATGATTTGTTTCCTATATTGCATTTATTGCAATTGAGAGTAATTATATTTATTTATGTGTGTTTTTATTATTTGAAT
This sequence comes from Myotis daubentonii, assembly GCF_963259705.1. NCBI lineage: Eukaryota > Metazoa > Chordata > Mammalia > Chiroptera > Vespertilionidae > Myotis > Myotis daubentonii. Next base: position 41,024,744 of record NC_081841.1, read on the forward strand.
CTTCCACTAGAATGTCATTTCCATTAGATAAGGCATCTTATCTATCTTGCTGAGTACTTTATTTTCTATACCCATGACAGTCCCCATGTGCTCAAAAAATATTTTTAAATAAATAAGTTAAAGATAAGAAGAAAACTCTTTGAACTTTAATTTCTTCATTAATAATTTGGAATGATAGCCTCCCTGTTTGGAGTTATTGATGTTGCCTATATTTCTAACAATATGGCTATGTATGTAAGAGTATATTATAAACTCTGCAGTGTTACACAAGTGTTGAATAAAATTAAGTGAAATCTATCTTAGATGTAGTTCCACCACCTGTTTGGGGATATTCTCTTGCTTTGGTGTCTTCTTTCAGTGCCATGTATCCAAGTGACTTACTGTTACTTCCCGTGTGAGCAAAGCCCTGCTGTAATGTCGCCACAACTGACCTTGTCTTCTCAGATTGTGGCCTAACCATTGGGCATATTTTTGACCCTACTCTCTCATGAAAAACCCAATCACCAGTTCATTTTTCCATTCTCGCAAAGTACTGAGATATGACCCATTAGTTGATTTGGTACATTTTATAAAAATGTATTGGTGATAATATCATGACTTACCCTTTTCAGAATTGCTTTTATTTTACCTGAGGCCTTTGTTAAGTGACTTTTGTGGGTATTGAAGCTGGGCCAACTTAAGCTAGTAATATAATAACCATTAGCTTATATTGTAGGCAAATGTTACACAGGTGAATGAATGATTACTTGTCGTGTGAGGATGGTTGAATCTGTGTCTGGGTACATTGTCATCTGTTTTACCCTCTGACCAAATTGAGAACTAACTTGAATGCATAGTTAGTTATTTTTTTTTAAGGAATGAAGAATTCCTTGTTATGACAACAGATGTCTTTTATGATTGAATCCATCAAATTCTGGTTTGTGATTTTCTTGTATTAGCGATAAAACTGTCATAATACATAGGGGGTTATGTGTAACAAAGTCTGTGGTTGCGGTGGAAATGAGGCAGAAAGAAGAGAATTCATATAGTACAAATGTCTATACCTGTGTGGGACACCCTTTGCTTGTCTGGAATAAAACTTATTTTCTAAAACGTCAATGTCATTTGCACCACCCCTCCCATTTCTGACAAACAGCATGAATATCTCTACAGCTAAATAGGGCTTTTGATGGATAGCTGTTAGATCTTATATTACTTTAAGGCCCAAATAATGACCTGGAAGAAGGGAGGGGCTGGTATTACCATTCTTATATGTTATAGGACAATTTAGAATCACACAGCAAGCCTACTCTGAAGTTCTTTCTATACCTAGGCTGTGGAAGAGTCATTCTTTACTGAGATAACAAAGAAAACTGCTTCAAAAATGGCCCATTAATACCACTTCAGAGTTGGGAGAAAAGAACATTCTATTATCATTTCTATCACACAGGTTTGATAATTGGAGATGAACAAATTCAATAAAATTTCACTCTGAAATACCACCCTTTTCTTGGTGGTACTTAAACATTACAAAGGACATAATATAAAATAATTATAGCATCTTTAAGAATAATTTGATGAAAAGTGACAGATAATGAGATATTTTTTCCACCCTTAAATTATTACTTCAAATTGCATCAGCAGTAACCTGCAGGCAATTCGGGTCTTTGTAAAATGAGCCTTCCATCCAATATCACTTCAAGGCTTCAGTTTCCTGTCAAAGCTAATGTTTCTTCTTAGTTTCTTCAGGAAGAAAAAAAAGAGAAAGAGAGAATGAATAATATGCATCCTTGAATTTTACAGACATCTTCATATCACTTTTTTCTTAATGAATTTGAGCCTTATTGGCAGGCATTCTTGGAGATTTTAATTTAAAACAGAACTCTTTAGAAGAATATCCTTAGAGTTGCAACATTTAAACTCAATTTGTCAATGTAGGTAAGATAGCATGTCTAAGGCCTGCTCTGACCACCTTGTTTTGCCTATTTGCTCTTTTTCTGAAACCAAGGTTTTCTTTGTCAGACTTGTGCTTCCTTTGGCCTTTATATGTGTAGCCTAGTCTAACTCTAGCCTTATTTAAGGTTATCCCTCTATATTGAGGTCTTTGGAAATGTTTTCTTCTGCGACAGAAGAAAACCATAGGCCCCAAAAGGTGTCACTCATGCTAAAGCCCCTTAATCCAGCAGCCTGGAATTTTCTGGTCAACAACATCAACAAAAATAATCTGTCATGTGAGCCCTCCCCATTTCCCATAGAAAGAAGAGTCAATCTGTATAATGAAAAAGCCTTGTCTCTTGCCATTCTTGGTCTCTTCCCAAGAAGATGTTCTGGTCTAAAAATAATCCTTTTTCCTCTTTTGTGAATAGCTCCCTTGTACCACCCTGTGTTTTGTGTGTGTGTGTGTGTGTATGTTTAATCTTGATCGTTGAAAGTATTACATTTCCTCGCCTGTTCCACCATTGACCTCTCCCAGCCTGCCCACGCCTTCACCCCCCTATTGTCTGTGTCCAGGGGTTATGCATATATGCACACAAGTTAATTGGTTGATCTCTTCCCACCTGCTCAGCCTCCCCTGCCTTCCCTCTGAGGTTTGACAGTCTATTCGATGCTTCTGTGTCTCTGGATCTATTTTTGTTCATCAGTTTATGTTGTTCATTATATTCCACAAATGAGTGAGATCATGTGATACTTATCTTTCTCTGACTGGCTTATTTCACTTAGCATAATGCTCTCCGGGTCCATCCATGCTGTTGCAAATGGTAAGAGCTCTTTCTTTTTTACAGCTGCATAGTATTCCATGGTGTAGATGTACCACAGTTTTTAATCCACTCATCCGCTGATGGGCACTTAGGCTGTTTCCAAATCTTAGCTATGGTGAATTGTGCTGTGATGAACCTTTTTCTATAAAATCCTTCCATTTTGTACAACCGCTCAGAGCACCCTTTTCATTGCTAGATGGGATGCTGCCTGATTCATGAATCATTTAATAAAGTTAATTCTATCTTCAAATCCACTTGGTCGAATTTTGTTTTGGATTACTAGTAGTTTTAAATATTCTTTGGTTATTTCATAACTCTGGTAATAGTGATGCAGACCAATTTTATCTATATTTTTTTCTAGTGTCCCTCTGAGATAATTGGAACATTTGATAACTCAATTAGTGACATAAATTTTTTTAGGATATTTAGGAAAAGCTTAGGATAGGGTTTTTAGACATGTAAGTTATTGCTTAAGCTACGATCATGCACTTTTAACCTAAGGGGCAAAAATACTATATTGTTAGAATTCAAAGAAATATGATGTAGGTCCCTATCTCAAGCAGCCTGTAAACTGGCTAGAGAGAAATGTGACAAATGCATAAGTAAAAACACCACAAATTAAATTACAACAAAAGTTTTAAAATATTATTAGATTTATTGGAAAAATGTTCCAGGTTAATTGCTAAATGAATGATATAGGAATTAGGTGCAAGGGTCACCTTGAATATTTCTATGAATCAAGACCAGGGACTCTGAAAGTTAGCAAGCTCTGCCCAAAGTTCTCCATAAGGTTGGCTGATAGATTGACCCATCAGTTGACAAATGTGTAAGTTATGGGGCAGACATAACAGCTGGCTGCTATTATGACCCTTTGGTAAATAATATAACATGCCATAGGAAAAGGACTGATTTGAGGAAAGGGTTCAGAATATAGAAACTGCCATGCTTAAAACACATGAAGATCTTTTTAGTAATTTATAAAGGATCTGTCAATGCTATATTTTGTGATCACTCCTACAACAAATATTTTGAGTGCCTACTATATGGCCAATAGTATATTTAATATTAAGGGTAAATGGTGAAGAAGATAGGTATCATACTTGCCTTTAATGAGGATACAGTTTAGGAGGGAATTAAACATTAAATGAATGGTACAATTGAATTTAAATAATTTATATATGTAAATATGTAATAGTTCTGTTCAACAATTCAGCAAATATTTATTAAGCACCTGCTCTGAGTCAAACCTTATTTTATGTGTTTGGAAAATATCAGGTACAAAGAAAAGACCTTTGCCTCCATGGAGCCTATATTCTATTATGAGAATGGGGTAGACAATAAAAAGTAAAATATACTGCATGCTAAGAACTGGTAAATGGTAAATACTATGGGGAAAAAATAAACTAAGGCTTATGAGAGGGGATTATTATTGAGAATGAGCAGGAGTGGGGGGCTAGTGGTGGTGGGCTACTGTTTTCAACAGGATGATCATACACCTCATCAGAAAAAGAACATCTGAAAAGTATGTGAAGAGTTAGCTATATGAGTATCTGTGGAAGACTGTTCCAGGCAGAGGAAACAGTGCAAAGTCTATATGGTGAGTGTTTGCATGAGTATTTGAAAAAAAGAGGGCCCTGTGGCTAGAGTAGAAAAAAACAAGAGGGGTAAAATGAGGAACAGATGATGTCAGAGAGGGGAAGTGGGGGCATATGGTGATCTTAGTAGGCCATTGTATGAGGAGCCGCTGGAAAATTTTGTGAGAAATAAAGACGTGATCTACTTACTGCAATCTGACCTACATAGTTAAAGGGATGCTTTGTTTGCTATGCTCTGACTTGAATTAGTTGGGTTGGGCATTAGAGCAAGAAGTACTGTTAGGAGGTCTATTGAATCTTCCAAATAAGAAATAGCAATACATAAGAGTAGTAAGAGTAGAAATTAAGGGAAACATTCAGACTCTGAATATATTTTAAAGAGAAAACAAACAGGGTTTTCTGGAAGATTGGATATAGGTCATAAGAAAAGGAAAACTCAAAATGTTTGTCCTGAACAAATGGAAGGCTGAGATGGTATCATTAGTGATCGAGGAGGCTGTGTATGAGGCAGAGAAGCAGGGTTGGGGGCACCATAGGAGTTTAATTTTGATTTTGCAGGTATATTTAAACATCCAAGTGGTGATTCCAGTAGGTAGTTTAATAAATAAATCTCAAGTGTTGGGGAGCATTATGGACTGGAGATTCAAAATAGATGGCATTTAAATCCATGATACTGGGTGAAGTTGCCGAGAGTGAGAACAGATAGAGAAGAGAAAAAGAAATCAAATAATAAAGTCAGGAAAAAGTGAATGAACTAGCAGAGAAAATGGATAAGTAACAATGTGTGATGTAGGAGACAAACCAAGTGAGTGATGATGCTGATTAAATGGTGTAAGGATTCAGTATGAGCATTCAGATAAGGTATTCTTTTAAAATGGATCCCATTTAGATCTGTGAACATTTTTGTAGTTCCTGTTTTTCATGTGCCACCTTGCACCAGCCATGTTTATTTTTGCCATCACTAATGGGCCTTCCCTGCAAAGGACCCACACAGAGAACACCTGCTCCCTCTCTGCCATGAATAATGTCGGGAGGCAGATCTAGCTCTATTGGGCTCCATTCCTTCCCATCAGACTCCTAGAGGCCTGTGGATTGACATTGGAGCCTGCTTCTCCTTGTGCCCGAAGATCAGTGAGCACTGCAAAGGCTTTGATTAATTTTAATCTGGTGGCTTTAGGGTGCTTTTATACTAAAGCCTGGAAAATGTTCAGTAACTTTGAAACAACCATGATCACAATTACAATTTATTTTTGACCCTTTTGAGATTTTTCAATTTAATATTTTTTTCCCACAAGACAGGGCAAACTTTGTATTGATGATTGACAAGAACTCTGTGGTATTTCCATGGACCTGAGAAAGGATAGAACATACCTTTCTAAGGCACAATAATCTAGACCAGTGGTTCTCAACCTGTGGGTCGCGACCCCTTTGGGGGTCGAACTACCCTTTCACAGAGGTTGCCTAAGACCATCGGAAAACACATATATAATTAGATATTGTTTTTGTGATTAAACACTATGCTTTAATTATGTTCAATTTGTAACAATGAAAACACATCCTGCATATCAGATATTTACATTATGATTCATAGCAGTAGCAAAATTACAGTTATGAAGTAGCAACGAAAATAATTTTATAGTTGGGAGTCAACACAACATGAGGCATTAGGAAGGTTGAGAACCACTGATCTAGACAGATGAAAGTTCAAGAGCTCACGAGTTTGTAACCAAGTGGGCTTATTGATTTAGTGAAAAGGGCAGGACATACACCTAGACATGTGCATAAACCTTCCCTTTTCTACTTTGCAGTAAAGCAGGAAGTGGAATGTGGCCAAGAGACCCAGTGTCTCTGAAGTGCAATGAAGCCCTGCTCCTCATCTCCTTTGAGCTATCTGATCAAGTACAGTGATCTCATTCTGTCAAGGGGGGTGTATATTTCACACCCACTTTCTCCTAAGAGGAACCCAGTTGTAACCTAAATAAAATTATGTATTTTATTTAGCTCTTCATCTTGGTTAAGTGACTATTTTTAGTAATCCAATGCTTTATAATTCAAAAAAATTGAGAGTAATTGTGCTTGTCCTGAGCTACCTGTAAAACTACCTGAGGAATAAATATACCTTCTGAATATAATTAACTCTTATTTAATATTTATATGGAACTATAGCTGCCTCATGAACTGACAAGTTGTGATTTAGTGAATTTGCCAAATATCAAGTCATGTATAACACACACAACTGAGAAAGGATTTCTATTAAAATATATTAAAACACCTACATATTGATAAGAAGTTCTACTGAAGCAAATACTTACTGACCTTCCTTATCTGCTAAGTTAATGACAATGACTAGCCAGTGCTTTGCACACTAAAAAGCAATTGTGTCAACAATTTCCATTCCTTTCTCTGACCTCTGTTATCAACTATAATTTCAATCAAGGCAGAACTAAAGATACTTGCATTTATTTCCGTAAGCATAGCTACCGGGTTTTTAGCACAAGTAAGTGGAATTTTGGAGAGACAGATTTACAGTGGAAAAATCATGAGGTCAGCCTTAGACATGTTAAATTTGATTTATCAATATGATAGTTATTTGGTAAGATAAAGTCAGTTATTAAACAAATAAATTTAGAGTTATGGAAGAGGTTTGGTTGGGTGAGACATTTGAGTGTGATCTTTGTATAGGTGGTAATTGAATCCATTAAATTGAATGAAATCATCTTCTGAAGAGTAAGGAATGAGAAGAGACGACCTAGGACAAAACCTTGAGGAGCTAAAACATTTAATGACCAGGGAGAGAAAAACTAACTTGCTAAAGAGATAAAGAATGAAAGGTCAGGGAGGTAAGAGAAGAGGCATTTTACGTGGTTGAGCACCTACTATGTGCCAGTCACTGAGATAAAATGATAATTTCAAAATGACATCTCTCTCAAGAAGTTTCCAGCCTAGTGGAGTATTCAAACCTCAAGCAAGTTATCACACTAATAAATACATAATTATAAACAGAGGCACAAGCTCTGAAAAGATAAATATAGTCGTATAACAAATTTGCTATAGAATGTACAGTCAGGAAAGACTTCCCTGCTGAACCAATTCTTGAACTGATATTTAAGAGTGAATGAAGGGCAATAGGTAAAGGTGAAAGGTGGAAGAAAGCACATTCTAGAAAGAAGAAATTGTGTAGTAAAGACCTTTGTGACAACAAGTAACATGGGAATATTTGATGGATTTTGAAGGCCAATATATCAGAGGGGCAGAGAGCAAGGTGAAATGAAGAGAAGATTGACCTTCAGAGATAATCATGGGTCAGATTAGGGTTTAGTAGTCTCTATAAGGATTTTGATATTTATTCTAAGAGCAATGGGAAACCATGCATGCTCTTAAAACAGGCAACTTTTTGCTAAGGTTACTGAAAAATAGAGACCTATTTTTTTTTTAATGGAGGCTTCAGGGAAAGAAAACTATTTCTAGTTACTGAATCCATATGAAGTAATAAAACCTAGATATTACCCTCCCTAAAGAAACTATTATCTCAAAAGCATTAATGAGCAAATGGGAATGTATTGAACATTTTATAGGATTGCTGAAGGGCAGGATTTTTATCACATATTGTATAGCAATCAACTAGAAATCCTTCTTGGAATTTTCACCAATCCCTTCTCAAGTCACTCTGTTTCCAGTATCTTTCCTTTCTTTTCTTCTCCCTATGAATTTTTTTTAAAAAAATGTATTTTATTTCTTACAGAGAGGAAGGGAGAGAAATAGAGAGTCAGAAACATCGATGAGAGAGAAACATCAATCAGCTGCCCCCTGCACACCTCCTACTGGGGATGTGCCCGCAACCAAGGTACATGCCCTTGACCGGAATCGAACCTGGGATCTTTCAGTCTGCAGGTCGACGCTCTATCACTGAACCAAACCAGTCAGGGCTTAAAATTTAAGCCCAGCTACCTCTTGTATTCTTCAGTTCAGCTCCAACCATTAGCTTAAATAGCATATCAATACTCTGAAAACGAGAAGATCTTGCCGATCCTGTTGATCCCACCACCTTAGAAAACATTTTTGTGATAATCTTTTAAAACTGATTATGATTTTAGGACCCTGATTCCAGACAAAAAAAAAGGTAGCATTACCTCTAAAAGTGATTTTTATAAATGCACCCCCCCCATTTCATTTAGGATAAATACACATTTGGTTTGTATAGTGTCGCTATTTCTTAACACCGCAAATCATTCATCTTCTACCTATTTTATTGATACATTGTTTGTTCTGCTTCTCCATTTTAGATTCATTTCCAAAATAAGACAAACTGCTCATTATTTAGGCCTCTAATAAATTCTAGAAACATCTTTAATCATTAAATGCAATTTAATGCCACAAACATTGTGGAGCCCTAGTATGTGAAAGCATTGGATCAGTATTAGGAATACAAAATACTTAAAAGAATGACCCCTGCCCTGGAGGAAGTTAGATCTAATGCAATAACGGAAAAATAAACAGATAAATTATAGTCCAAAGCAGCAAATGCCATGTTCATGGATCAATGCTTCTACCATTCTTTTATCCTATGTTGAAATCATGGAGGGACTTAGCATGACAATGCTCTGATTTTCTAGAACTGGGGATTGTACAGAAAGAGTACTCCAGTGAATTTTTATACTTGAGGAAAAACATTAATTACTCAGGATGCCTTGATTTTTCCAAATTAAGGCTTTACGAAGTTATAAACACACTAATAACAAAACAACAAAAACAACTTTTGATCAATATTGGAATTCTGGGTAAGAATAAAATATTTTTATTACATTCAAAAGTATTGATGACTGCCAATCATTTGTTAGGTACTGAGGAAAGAACAGTTAGAAAAAGTCACCTGTTCACAGAACTTACATTCTAATGAGAGAGCTAAATAGTAAATAAGTAAGTAAGTAAATAAATACTATAACTAAATAGTGATGAAGGCTATAATGAAAAATCATAAGGGTGTGATGAAGCATGATTTAGACAGAGACAGATTGGGCAGTTCAGAGTCCTTGTTGAATAAATGACATTTTAACTAAGAGCTGAATGACAGGAAAGACCCAACCAAGATATAAGTGAAGCCCATTCTAAGAAGGGGGAACATTAGGTGTACAGACTCCAAATCAGAAACAGTCTAATGTTCCAGAGAGACAAAATGATGACCAACATCTCTGAAGTGTGGAAAATGAGGCAGGAAGAGGTAAGAGTTGAAGCCAGAAGGGAAAGGAGTGAATGAATTTCTTAAACCTCCTTTAGGATTTTGGATATTTGTAGGTCCAACAGGACACTCTTAGAGGATTTTAAACAGGGCAGACACACAACATGTTTCATTAGTTAAAAAACTACATAGACTGTTGTAAAGTCAATGGATTGAAGAGATACAAATGTGGAAACAGGAACAGTAATATATTGATGTGTTTACTAATTTGTTCTCTGGAGAGGAGGAAAAGCCCTGATTTGTTCTTTTATTTTCATGGTGTAAATGCTTCCATTCATGGCCAATTTTAAGCTACTAACACAACACATTTTGGCTTGCAAAATTCTTGAAAATGTAATTGGTTCTCATGGATTACTATGGGCTGGCTCTGCATACCACAGGTTAGAAGGCTAATGTAGTGGTACAGTCAAGAGATTATGAGGGTCGATTTAGAGTGGTTGTAATAGAGATGGAGAAAAGTAGACAGATAGAGACTATACTTGGAGGTAAAATCCACAGTAGTCATCCTTGTATAGAATTTATGAGGATTATGGGGAGGAAGAAAAGAATGTCTCCTAGGTTTTGTTTGTTTGTTTGTTTTTTAAATCCTCATCTGAGTACATTCTTCCATTTCCATTGATTTTTAGAGAGAGTGGAAGAGAGAGGGAAAGACAGAGAGAAACATTGATGTGAGAGAAACATATTGACTGGTTGCTTCCTGCACGAGCCCCAACCCTTGCCTGGCTGAGCAGGAGCCTGCAACCAAGGCACGTGCCCCTGACCAGAATTGAACCTGGGACCTTCAGCCTGCAGGCCTACGCTCTATCCACTGAGCAATGCTGGCTGGGTCCAGGTTTTTTTGTTGTTGTTCTTAATTCTCACCAAGGATATTTTTTCCATTGATTTTCACTAGTAGAGAGAGTGGAAGAGATGGAGGGGGAGAAAGAGAGAGAAACATTGATGTGAGAGAGACACATCGATTGGTTGCTTTCCACATGCATCCCAACTGGGGCCTGGAATTGAACTTGCAATCCAGGTACGTTCCCTTAACCCAGAATCGAACCCATAATCCTTTGGTGCTCAGGCTGATGCTCTAACTACTGAGAACCACAGGCCAGGGCTCTCCTATGTTTTTGACTTGAGTAGCAAACATATGGTGGTCCCAGTCCTGAGGAAGAGAGTACTGAGGAAGGAATTATTTTTGGGAGAGTTGGCAGAATAAGAATTTGGTTTGGTCATCTACAAATTAGCAAACAAGTAAAGTTGCCAAATAAGGTAATTAGAACTAAGAAGCTAGAGCTCAAGGGGGAGGTCAGGGCTAGAGATTTAATTTTAAAGTCAGCAGCATAAAATGTCTCCTAAAAATACATATTTGTTCTTTTCAGTGCAGATTTAGAAAGCTAAGATTTGCGTTCAATCAGTTTGTAGCAGACACGAATCTCCAAAGGCACACTCAGGTAAGCAATGTTGAAATTATCTTTAGTTTTTTAATTCCATTGAATTTTTAGCAATTAGCATTCTGCAAGGTGGTAGAAACTTAATCTCAGTTAATTCAGAGATCCTTTTTCCCACAGAGTAGCATCTGATCTTCTAGGATCTTATGTAACCAAGGTGTCATGATGGGTCGATGGCTTTTGGCTCTTAATGTTGTCAGTCATCCATGCTGGTTTCCAACAATATGTCTTCATGCCTGTCCCGAGTTTCCCTCAGATTCTTAAGTTAACTTATATACAGATAATTCTGCTATTTCCCACCACGCTGGATCTCAAAAAGCTGTGGAACTTTCTCATTCCTTTGTCAGTTGTTATTGAGTACGTAACTTGAGTACCTTCAGGGGGTATAAAAGTCAATCTAATTTCCTATAAGAAGCTCTCTGACTCTTATTAAATTTCTTCTACCTAAACACATTTGCCCAAGTTTCCCAAGAATTTCTGTTTTAACCTACACTTGGGGCTTGATAAGATCTCTATTTCAGAGGAATACAAATGTCTTGTCCATTAGTCACAAGCTGATACCTAGATCAGGTCAGGCCCAACATCGTGATTTGTTTTCAGAATGCTTTTCCAAAAGTTGAAAAGTGACAACATTTACAACTAAGATGACTTCAGATAAAAATCCAAACTTTTTGCTTTTTTGCAAAAGACTATACCCAAAGTTGGAAGACCAATAGTTCATTGTTCCCACATAGTACTAATTGTCCAGACACTTGCTGTTGCCCAGACAATGGCTGTTGTCTTTTTTTTATGTCCAATCTAAGTTATTTATTTGAGCCATCTCCTTCCATAAGCAAAGAGATGGAAGAATAGTATATTCTAGTCATCATATGATATTAGGAAAGAAGGTCAGCTTAAGATCCCATACACTTTTGTGGTCTGCATGCAGAATAATGGTCCAAACCCGACTGTGGTCCCCATTGGGTAGTGGTCCAGGTTCTCTTTATTTATCTTCATAGCTGATTAGAAGTGCATTCATATGAGGATTATGGAATAGAATATGGTTACCGGCTCTCCAGGGAAAGGACTTGGGCCTGATGCAGAGATGGGGATAGGCAATGATCTCGGCCTCTTATTCATGGTGCCATGTCAGAAAGACATTCAGCATGCTCACTCCCACCCCCAGGAGTGCAATGGAAGTGAGGGCCTTCCATATGCAAGCTGAACCCTCCTCGTCATGGGCACCAATGGACATAGGCCAAGCCAGCTGTGGCTGAAACTGATATATCAGCCCAGAAACCCGGGACTCAGCCACCACTGCCATTTTTGACCTGCTATCGTCCTTTGATGAGCTGACATTGTCCAGTTTGGTAGTTTCTTCCATTTTTTATTGGCTCCCTGATGCTGAGGATATAAGCCAGTTGTCATTTATTGCCATGCCATTCTTCTGCTGGATTTTTCTTTACACCTTTCTGCTTCACTCATTTACCTTAACTGCCTGAACATTAGAGTTTGTGACCCCATTTTACTCCTGTGGTTAGTTTTGACTAGCTGATTAACTATTACTCATAAGGTATTCTCTATAATATGTCATGTATGTCTTTATATTTGTCGCATAAATGCCAGTTATTTAGTCTTCTCTGATTTCTGCTATGAAGTCTATTTTCTGAGTCCGTAATTATTGGTTCTATTAAATTAGTGAGTTGTAAGAAAGGTCAAGGGGAAGAGGAACTAAGAGGGAAAATCATTGTATAAGATATCAATATATATAATGTCTTCATTTTCTTCTTAATTATATCAGATAGGCTTTAATTAGGAGATAGTCATGTTATTTAAAGAGAGGAAATTTAATAAAAAGGATTGTTAATAAAGTATTAGAGAATTACAAAGGCAAAGAGTGAGCACTAAAATATGAAAATAGCAGCTGCACAAAGTAGTTAATTTCTCTTATGACAGAGAGAAAAAGTAAGGGGGTGGAATTATTTGAAATCATTAGTACTTAGATACTTAGAAGAAAGTCTCTGAAACCCAGACCTCAGAAAAGGAGATACTCCCCCGCTGGTGCTGGTTTCTCTGAGTTAAGAGGACAATGTACCATGGAGCTAGAACCAGACCTTTCAAGAGGGATACCAGCTCTTTGATTGGAGAGTCATAAATTAAGTTGCAAGCATTGAAAAAACTGCATACTAAATACAGCAGGTGCCAATGGAACAACAGATACTGCCAAATGAAAAAAACAACAACAAACTTTTCGAAGGAATTCTTACCATTTGCAACAGCATGGATGGAACTGGAGAGCATTATGCTAAGTGAAATAGGCCAGTCAATGAAAGAAAAATACCACATGATCTCACTCATTTATGGATAATAAAGACCATTATAAACTGATGAACAAAAATAGATACAGAGGCAGAGCAGCATCGAACAGACTGTCAAACTACAGCAGGGAGAGTTGGGGCGGGGGGGGGGGGGCGGTTAAGAGATCAACCGGACTTGCATGCATGCATATAAGCATAACCAATGGACACAAGGCACTGGGGTTGGGGGGGGGTGTACAGAGGAGTCCGGGGGAAGGTCAAGGGGCAAAAAATAAAAAAGGAGACATATGTAATACTCTTTGTAATACCTTAAGCAATAAAACAAAATAAAAAAAAAAACTTTTCTAGGATGACACTAACAATATCAGAAAGCCAAACAGAAAAATCAAAGACTGATGTCTGGCCCCTCTTCTGGCCTCTCAGTCTTCTAATACACAGCCAGCTGGAAAAAGAGAAATGTGGCAGGCAGAGAGCCAGCAAGAAGTAGAGTACAGAAAGGTAGACTTGGAGTGGAAAGATAATAGTAACTAATATACTAGTAAATCTTTTTTCCTCACAAACAACAGTAGCAACAACAACGAGTAACAGCAAAACCACAAATTGTCATCTGTGCTGTCCCCCTCAACTGCAGGAGTAGTGTCCTTGATCTTTGCTCAAAATTGTAATAATCATGACAGACCAAAGCACATGGCTGAGTAGTTTATTTCCTAGGCTGCAAGAGGCCAAGTACATAAATGAATTAGTTATGGTAAACACAGTGCAGTTTAAACAAATTCCTCTTCAGAATATAGAAGCTTAACATGATAGAAGCTAATTTTCTCTGCTGGGGATATTTCCAGTTGTTTTGGTTCAGAGAGTTGCTCTGCTCCAAATAGTAATTCACAGATTCAGGTGCCTTTCTCCTTCTTGTGCACCATCCTTTATATTTTCTTGCCATCCTGACTAAAGCTGGGTTGTGGGCTCATCCACCATCTAGCTCAGGAAAAAGAATTGCAGCCAGGTCAGTGTGACCTATGAACCAGGAGATCACTGTTCAATTCCAGGTCAGGGCACATGCCCAAGTTGTGGGCTCAATCCCCAATAGGGGGCGTACAGGAGGCAGTCCAATGATTCTCTCTCATCATTGATGTTTCTGTGTATCTCTCCATTCCTCTTTGCAAACAATAAAAATATATATTTTTAAAAAAATTGCAGGCAACCATCACTAATAAGCTAGTGAAGAAGATTTACACAGGCCATTCAACTCATATACTATTGGGAAAAAACTTAGTTAAGTGACTTGAAATAGCTGAGTGGCTGGAAATGTAACCTGGTCAGCTAAATATCCATGGAGAGGGGAAAGGATAGGGTGGACAACTTGCAGTTTGACAAGTACAGGTAGATAATAGACACATTTTAATTTCTCCCAAAAAGGCTTTACTCATACTTTTCTTCCCATCTCTTTCCCTGGACCTCAGGATCAGAGAGCACTTAAGTTGTACGGAGATGAACTACTGGTAGACCTTGAATTAAAGTAGAGTTGTATGCATGTTTGAACAAGTGCTTTGCTTACAGGCAGTAAATGACGATGGCACTTCACCATCACAAATTCTTTCCATGACTTCTTTCTATGCAAAGTTATTATGTAACATCTAGCAAAGAAGAAAATGGATGCAAAAATTATTATGTAACATTAGCAAAGAGGAAAATGGATGCAAAAAGGAACTTTACTTTTATGGTATTATGATTGTCACAGTTTTAGTCGTGATCCCCTTTCTGATTGCCAAACACATCCCAAACTTCAGCATGAAATAATCCTTGTAGATATAATCTAACATGTAATCTTCAACTTCACCATTTCATGATAAGCAAAACCAAAATAATACAATTTTCTACCTTTATACTCTGAAAAGCTAAGTTAGAACATTATTGTTTTAGATTTGGCAGAGCTATTTCTTGTTTCATTATAACAATTTCTTGTTTCACTCCACTTCCAAGCTCAAAAGTGCATTTTTGGCCAACAAGCATTGGGAGACTTTTGCAACTGTCAAAGGTTTCCTCTGCTTTGACCACTAGAGCTAACAACAACTACTGTAACTGCTATTCCTTTCTAGGTATAGGCCATTTTTTAAAAAAAGAAATTTAAAGTCCAAGACTTACACCTTAAAATTACCTTCCATGCTGTTCCTTTTTAGCAGCTCTCTTGGGAATTAGAATTCAAATATAGTCCTCCTGCTCTTATAAGTCCACAGTCACCTGATTAAGGGAATGATACCATGCTGTAGTACCCTTTTAAAGTCAATGCCATACAGGTCTACTGAGATACCTGACAACATCAGTTATTTTTAAAGTTTCTTGTCACCCCTGTATATCATTTTACCCCACAGATTTCAGCAGTTTCTTAAAGATCACTTGGCTGGAGTCAAGAGTTTTTTCATCAGTTCATGTCACAGACATAGAGAGCAAAAGAGTTTCCTGGACTTTCAAGTTCACATCTACTTTGTAGGAGTTAAAAATGTTAAGCCAATAACACATATATGTAAGACATACAATTTTACCTTTATATAACCCTCCCTTTCTATTCTGAGCTTTATTCTTCTCACCATTGTATTCTTAGTATGTAGCCCAATGTCTAATACAAAATACGTGTTCTATAAATATTTTTAAACTGATAAATGCTAGGAATAGCCATACCTGAAAGACTAGTCATCAAAACTGATCTAAAATAAGGTATCTACAATTTTCCCTATAATTTAATTGGCAAAATCTAATGGTTGCTGGGGAAAACTTAGAATAGTAGGTGTCCTTCCATAAAGTGTCACAGAGGGAATAAATGACCTCATGAATCTTACCTGAATCTAATAGGTTTATATGTGGAAGCAATTCTGAATTTATTTACATGCTTTCTCTTTCGCCTGAAAGTGCTACAATCACTGTGAAAGAGATATTTTAAAAGACTCCCTTTTCCACCCCCTTCCTTTATTATTATTATTATTATTATTATTATTATTATTACATAAATAACAGAAATAGCAACAAGGAACAAACTGCAATGCCCTGAGGACATTTGTCAGGGATAAAGATATTGTGCTTACATTGATGAAAACACAGCCGTAATCTTCAACAGACTTTGCAATAACAGTATTTACATAACTAAACACAGCAGGGAACTCATTAAATGGCATAAGAGGGAATCAGAGCTGAATGTCTCTCTGCATTTACCATGTCCCTAACTAGGAATTAGTGAAATTCCACTTACAATATGATGAAGTGTAATTTGCCAACTCTAGTAAGTTTTCATGACTAAAGAGACTGCCATTTCCCTGTTCCTCTCAACTGAGATTTAAAAAGTAAAGACTGCCCTAACCGGTTTGGCTCAGTGGATAGAGCGTCGGCCTGCGGACTCAAGGGTCCCAGGTTTGATTCCAGTCAAGGGCATGTACCTTGGTTGCGGGCACATCCCCAGTAGGAGGTGTGCAGGAGGAAGCTGATCAGTGTTTCTCTCTCATTGATGTTTCTAACTCTCTATCCCTCTCCCTTCCTCTCTGTAAAAAATCAATAAAATATATTAAAAAAATAAAATAAAATAAAATAAAAAGTAAAGACTAAAAAAGGTAAAAAGAGAAGAAATATGTTTTTGAAACTTGCTTAATATTTCCTTTGTATTTTGAATGGATGAAAATTGAATTGTTGCTGTTTTTATTATTGTATATAATGAAGGAACAATAGATGCAAATTTCAGTCTTTATAAATTACAGTTTGTAAGAAATCTCTCTCAACATTTTCCATAAGTCAATTTCACTAGCTTGCAGAAACTCAATCTTAGTCAATTAAGGACTTTTGTCCCAATTCCCCATGACGGTGTCTTAACGAGGTGAGCAGCCTCAGTAGTACCAAGCCTTTGAGTGCTGGTGGTGGACCATCTTACATAGAACATATATGTCTACAGAGGCATCCAATGATATCCCTTCATTCCTCTGGTCCTCAGTCAAAGGATACATGTAAGTTGCAGCGGGGTTGTCTTTCATTCCACTGTGAGCATAATTCTTCCCCCTTGGATCTTACTGCTCCTTTGGAAAACAAAAGAACCTAAATAGTAGCACAAATAATTCTAAAATTTACAAATGTTATAAGTACAGTGAAGAAAAGTGCAAGCTGCTGTTAAAAAAAAAACATAATGGCAAGGCCTAGGCTAATTTAGGGGGAAAAGGAATGCTTTCTTAAAGAAATGATAATTGAACTGAGGTCAGAGGATGTGTAGGAATTAAAATTAATTATACAGAAGGGAGATTAGTTATTGGTAAAAAAGGTTATGGACAGAAGGAAGAACACATGTAAAAGTCTATGAAAGGAGATCATTTTGATAAATTAAGAGAAGTTCAATGTGGCTAAGAATAGAATGTTGAATCAGAATTTTAACCGCACTTTGTAGTCCATGTCAATTATTTTTTTTTTAACTAAAGATCAGTGGAAGCTGAATTGTTTTAAGCATATGATGTATATGGGGTTTTAACAGATGATTAGATTTTGTTTTGAAAAGATTGCTCTGACTAAGGTGTGGGGAACATATTGGAGGAAGTGAAGAATATACTTGAGGAAACAGGGATTGTAATAGCATAAGCTAGGGTAACATGAGCTAGTGGAAATGAAGAGAGATAGCAGATATTGCAAAAGTCAATTTGATAACTTGGTGGTATAAATTATATTTGGAGGTTAAAGAACAGAGGAGTAAAAATAACTCTCAACTTACTGAAATCCAGATGGGAAGAAAGGTATGAGTAAAGCCTTTTTAGGAAAAATGGAACTGTAATCTAGATGGAACTGCTTATTATTTTACTAGAGGCCCGACGCATGAAATTCATGCAAGGGGCGTCATCCAGAAGGTTGTCCAGATGGTTGTTCTGCTATTTGGTTTAATTAGCATATTAGTTCTTTATTATATAGGATAGGATTAAATTTAAGAATCATACAATGTATTTGATTTTGACAATGTTGACTTAACTTTGAGACATCCAAGTACAAGTGTTAAGGAGGCAGATGTCTATGAGAATCTTGAAATCATGAGAAAAGCCCTCTGGTGTATTGTGATTCACAATGATTAATTCATCGAGCTGTGGTAAATGAGACTGTCTAAATGATTCAGTATAACTTTTTCAATATAAATATAAATATATATATATGTAAATATATATATATATGTAAATATATATATATATATATATGTAAAATGTTCAATTAATAAAGGATAAGTGTTTGGAAGCCAAAATTTGGAAAGATTTAGCCTCATTGTTCTGATGAATGGAATCACCAGTGCTTTTCAGTGTTCTTTTATTCTGTCTTATATACATCCAGACACTTTAGTGAATAATTTATTTTTGAACAAATATGGAAATCTAAAGAACCTATTTTAAGTGGTCACTATATTAAACACAAAATGAAATGGGGGGGAGTGAGAAAAATTAACCGGGGAACATATATGCAATATATGCATAGCCCATGGACACAGATAATAGTGCTTTGAAAGCTTGGGAGGGGCAGGTGCAGGGTGGAGGGGGTCAAGCGGGGGGAAAAACAAAACAAAGGGGACATCTGTAATACCTTCAACAATAAAGATAAACTTTAAAACAATGAAAGCATGTTACTAGAATACTACTGCAGGGTGTCACAAGATTTGTGTTAGACTGTAAGTTTCTCAAAGGCAAGGTGTCTTTACTTTTTCTTCTCTCTAAGTAGTGCCTAATGCACATTGGCACGACATTTATTCATAATTTATAGAATTTATTCACAAAACACTGCATTGGTGCATATTATTATGTTATGTTCCCCCAATAATTTTATACAATTTACTTTTTTTGCTTGCTAGAGGGTTTTTTGTCTCCAAAGTAGGATATCTGAAGAAACAGAACCTATACTCTCTGTCCTACCAATACCTGTTACCAGGCAACGAGAATCTGGCAGTTCTTTGGTAATTTTCATCAGCTAAATCTTCAGATGCTTAAACCAAATATTGAAGATACACAGCAGGAAAGCAGCTAAATCCATATCTTGGGGACCATGAAGAAGTTTCACACCTAGAGGAAATAATTAAGTTAAATAATAAGATTTTCAAAGTCACACATATAATTCTCCACAAAAATGAAATGAATAATTATTATCCAATTCATGGGTTCAATGATAATAAAATATTGAAGAAAGAAAAATAATATTTTTATGGAATTAAAAAGAGAGGCATCATAAAATGTGCTTCTTTGGTTCATGATTTCAGTTGTTAAAGAAATTGCAAGTTCTTATCATTCATCATTTTTTGTTAAAATCTAATCTCATGGATTAGTGACTTTTGCCAGTTATTTTAGATAAAAGTTATTTTTATTTCTTATACATAATAACATAGATATTTAAATCTCATAAATTCTATTTATTAAAAATAACTTGTTTCAAATTTCTTCTTACGATGATAATGAAACAAGAGGGATCAGATTTACTTTTTCAACCACAACAGCTAAAATAACTTGACAAAAATATGAAACAATGATTTTTAAGACATTGGACATCAGACAATTAAGGAACTCGATCTTTAGGACACAGGAAACAATGATGTGAGCCCTAAAGTGGTTGCTGCCTGGAGAGAGATTATAGGACACAGAACAGGAAGAGGGAAGCCAGCTAAGACCAATCAGTTCTCCTGAGTTGAGGAGATAGAACTGAGAGTCAGGGAAAGCTACAAGGTCTAGAGTAGTAGGAGAAAACTACACAGAAAGTGAACTCCAGATATGTGCATAATATTTGAATATTCAGCTGAATATTGATGAAAGGATACATTTGAAGAAACTACCGCAGTTCCTTTAGTCAGTAGGGGAAACTTGATAAATCATGGAGTATTGATTAGAGTAATAAGAAGGCTTTTGTCTCAGTAGTAGAGCAAGATTAGCTACAGATTTAATGCTGTTCTGGTATTGCCTAAAATTTCTCAAATCCAGTCTTAAATAAAATATTTCCAATTACTTTATCACATCCAGAACAAAGCTCAAGAATATTTATATTATACAAAAATATCCAGGGCCCAGCAATGTAAATCACAATGCCTCGCATTCAATAAAATATATTGCAAGCATATAAATAAGCAAAAAATGTAGTCCATTGTCAAGAAAAAAATTATTCAAGTAATACCGACAGAGAAATGACATAGATCCAGAGACAGAAGCAGCAATAAGACTGTCAAACCTCAGAGGGAAAGTAGGGGAGGGTGGGGGTAAGGAGGAGAGATCAACCAAAGGACTTGTATGCATGTATATAAGCCCAACCAATGGACACAGACAACAGGGGGACAAGGGCATGAGTGTGGGGGGGAGGGGGTTATGAGGGGAATGAAGTCACATATGTAATACCTTAATCAATAAAAAAATTAAAGATTAAAAAAATGGAAAAAATTATTCAAGTAATACCGACAGAGAAATGACGTAGATGATAGAGATAGTAAAGAAGGACACTATTATAGTTATTATAACTATTTTTTGTGTTCAAGAAGCTAAGTAGAGATGTGTAAAATATTTTTAAAGATCTAAATCAGACTTCAAGAGATGAAACTAGACCATACTGGATTATTGGCAGAATACTTACTGCAGAAAAATATTTTGGTGAACTTGAATATAGAATGAACAGATCATTAATGAAATATAGGGCAATTTCAAGCAGCTAAACATTCATGCAATTGGATAACAAAAGGAGAGTAAAAGAAGGGGGAAAAATTATATGAAGAAATATTAGCTATTTCCCCAAAAATTTGATTTAAAAAACACACAGCTGTAAACTGACAGATTTAAAAAACTGAAAAGCAAAAAAGCAGGCATAAAGAAACATGAAGACTACTGCATGAAAGTACATCATAATTAAATTGCTCAAAGAGGAAAAAATATAGATGGGAAAAGTAGAAAACAAACAGAAAGATGATAGTTTTAAACCTTACCATATCAATCATCACATTAAAAGGAAGAGATGTATATATTGGATAAAAAAGCAAGACCCAACTATATGTTTCTCACAATCTGTATTTTAAATACAAAGACACATAGATTAAAAGTGAAATGATGGAAATGATATAACATGCTAACAGCAACCTAAAGAAAACTATTATGTCTATATTGAAATAAAAGTAGATTTCAGAACAAAGGATTTTACCAGGAATATAAAGCATCATTTCATAATGATAAATGAGTCTATGCATCAAGAAAGTATATCAATATTTTGTTTGTGCACATGAAACGAGCGCTTCATAACACATGAAACAGAAACATGTAGAACTACCTGTAAGGGAAATAAACAGATCCTCAATATTTGTTAGAGTAAGTAGACAAAAAACATCAGTAAGCATATGAAGACATGAAGAACATTGCAACCCAACTGCCTAGTTGACATTTATAAAACCTTTTACTTGACAACAGCAGAATGCACATTCTTTTCAAGTTCACACAGAATATTTACTAATATAAACCATATGTGAGCCATAAAACAAGCCTCAGTAAATTTAAATGGATTCAATTCATACATTATATGCTGTTTTATCACAAGGAAATGAAATTTGAAATCTGTAACAGAAAGATATCTGGAATCCCCAAATAATTGAAAATGGAATAGTATACTTCTGAATAACCAACAGGCCAAAGAATCAATCTAAAGAAATTAAAAAGTAATATGAACTGAATAAAAACAAAAACATAACCATCAAAAACTGTGGGACACAGCTAAAGAAATACTTAGAAAATAAATGGATTAGCAAGTTGTGAAATGTCTGTAAACTAAAATTTGAATCCAAAATAAATAGGAATAAACTATTGGTATGTACAACATGGATAAATCTCAAAATAATTATGAAGAATAAAACAAGACAGACAATTATGATTCTACTCATCTAACTTTATAGAAAATGCAAGCTAATCTATAGTACAGAAGGCAGAACAGTGGTTTCCATGGGAGACCTGGGGCAGAAATGGACAGAGAGTAGGGTTAACAAAGTTGAATAAGGAAATATTCGAGGGGAGAGGTATGGAGAACATATTTATTGTATTGATTATGTTGATGGTTTAATGAATCTACATAGATGTCAAAACTTATCAGTCTGTACATATTTACTATTTTTCATTTATTACATATCAATTATACCTCTAATAAACCTATTAAAAATAAATAATGATATAAGCAATTGTAGTAATGGAATAAAATAGCATAGCCTATTTGTACATAACTCCTGAGAGAGGAATAACTGCACAAATTTTCTGATAATAGAAGTCCCATCTGAATTAAGTCCCTTTCTTAATTTATCAAAATAGGGTTCTTATTGAAATATGTTAGTGGTTCAAATATAGGTTGATGTGCCATGGAAGCATCATACGTTCTATTCCTCAAAACTTTGTTTCTCAATAGAAAATATCCAAGCTCTGATGTAATTTTTATTTTCATGGATCTTAACTATTTTTCATTTGTAACATTTAACTTGGATATTTGAATATGTGACCATCCTGTTCATTAAAAGTATAAACTATTGGAATAATCCCGGTGTTCAGCATTAGTCTTAAAAATGTACTGATATAAAACATAGTTACAAAGCTGAGTTGGTAGATGTATTGTCTCCAATTAGATGGTGGCAGATAATGACCTCCGTGAAGCTTGCAAATTGTTTCTGAATTTTAAGGAAATAGACTAGTTTACCTGCACAGACACTAAGCTTGTGCCTAGCACAGCATCTCTTAAAGGGTAAGTGCTTTTGTAAAGCTGAATGAATGGATGAATGAATGAATGAGATTTGTATCACAACTGTAGATATAGAATTTGGTGTTGAAACATCCTTTATATTGACAGGAACAAAACACCTTCTATATCTAACCCCATGGTAAAAGAATTTTACTTGTTAAAGTAATTAACTTAGTTTTCCAAGGATGTCACAGGGTCATATACTAACTCTAGATCCTGTACTTCATATAGTTAGTAGTGTGGTCAGTCACTGATGTTTTGTAGTCTGTCTCATAGTGAAAAATGTTGACACCATAACATCTAAAAGTGATAAAAGGTGATAGCAACAGTGGGTTGTTCAGAATAATCCCAAGCATATCCCATCACATTAAGGATAAACTCCAAAGATCATATCATGGTATACCTACAAGGCCCTGAATATCTACCATTCTATATCACTTATTCTGTTATTACATATTCACACAAGCCTCCTTTTCATTCATAGGACATACCAAGTACATTCCAATCATGGGCTCCTGCAAGTCTATTTGCTTTAATTGAAATAGACTTCACTTGATTTTTTCATGGGTTCTCTGACTTTATCCAGAATTTAGAATTATAAATAAATATATATTTGTTCAGTTCAGCTTTTTCTTTCTATACATTTAAAACCCAAATAAGAAAGTTGCCATACTTTGAAATCTGTGACAACTTAAAATGTTCCTGCATTATTTTATTTTCCAGGTATTCATGATGACATAAATGCCAAGTACCTTAGCCATTATCCATTCTACATAGAATATAAAAACATTAAAGCCAGAATAAAAGTTTTTAGTCAAATAGTGTGGTATGGGGAAGCTGGAGTTTCCTTTTCTGAAGTTCATTTTATGAGCTAATTAACCTTTAACTTAAAATGATACTAATATTACTTTCACTTTTCTCTCAATTTTAATTTTATTATTGCTTATAAAGGGTTTCTTCCTGATTCAGTTGTTTCACTTTTGGTTTTGATAAAAATCCATGAAAATATAAATGGACTTCTTTATATTACTGGTAACATGGTCATGTTCATTCACTTTAAAAATATTAAGTAGATATGTACACATATATTTGTCTTTAGAAATTTTTTCTCTTTTCCTTCTCTTCTTTCTCCTTAAAAAATAACCTTAACATCTTTTATCTGCTAGAGTTTGTATCTTTATAATTGGCTTACTCTGAAATAAAGGTATTTAATGCCCCCAGTTTTCGGTGTCCAAATGCCAAATATTTTGAAGTAGTTTTTTCATTTTTACATATGAAATTTATTCTGTCTATAGAAGAAAACCACAACTATTGTCGATAGCATAATGTGAATGGCCACTGGAAAAACTGAAAGCTGGTAAAATGTTTTTAATCCAATAAAGGCTATTTTCTGTCTCTTCTCACTCAAAAGAAGCAATATTTACTAAAGCTTCTTTAGGGGCAAAATAAGGTAGCTTTTATTATAACAGACATCAAAACATTGTCCAAACGCTTTCAGAGGCAGGCAGTAGTAGGAGTTACCTAAAAAAGTAACTTTTCTCTGGGCTTAATATAGAAATACAAGAAAAATTTAAAGAATGGTTAAATCTAAGAACCATGATAAGTGAAATTTGATGACCAAATATATATGTATTTTAATTTAAATGCTGGTTGAAAGGAGAGAAAAAAAATAGTAAGTAGAAGGATAAAATGTGATGATTGGAAAGGACCTGGGAAAGTGTTGCTTCGTTTAACAAATTTATGATCACAATATATACTAATACTAGAGTCTTCATTAAAACTGTGGAAGGTTAACTGTCATATTACTACCTGTGACATCTTGGGTGAGTTGTGTAACCTCATTGAGATTTAATTCCCTCTATACATGATTATGATGCTGCCTTACTTAACTCTAAGGATTACTGCGAAGATAAAATAATAAAGGACAACAAATTTGATTTTCTTTTTTTACTTGTTTAAAGTATTAGAAATATGACTTTCTTTTTGCAGTTGGGAACAAAAGCCTGAGAAAATTTCATGACCTATTTAAGATTATTCTGTAGTTTATGACATAGACAAGCTTAGAATTTAGGTTTTCAAATTCCTAGTGTGTTTTTTCCTGCTGTGCCAATAAGAAGCATATCTTATTGACTAAAATGGGAAATTTTAAAGCTTGTTTTCAAATGTAGTTTCATTATGTGAATATAACTAGTATATATTTAGTTCAAAACAGTTATTTTTAGGAAAACAAGAACTCAGTATAAAATTGCATTTTAAAACTGGTAAATCAATTGTGAAAATTGCTATCCTTTATCAAGTAAAATCAATACTTGAATCACTAATACTGCTATTTCTGAGCCATTTCCCCTATTCAAATCTATACTGTGGCTAGGCAGTTGTAAATATGGCTGTATGTGATGTCACATGATAAAGTACTTCTCATATAAAAAATATGGTAAAATTCCTGTCTGCATATCTATTTGCACAGTCTTTATAGCAGCTATTCACATATCTCTCATGTTTCCCTCAATTGTTCTCTTTAAGATGCCTTAAAAATTCTCCTTCACTCTGCCTTTTGTTTATTGAATCATTGAATTGAATGGAGGGGGGAGGAGGAAACAAGAGTGTTAACTTCTTTGGTAAGACTTTTACCTATTAGAACAGTGGTTCTCAACCTTCTGGCCCTTTCAATACAGTTCCTCATGTTGTGACCCAACCATAAAATTATTTTCGTTGCTACTTCATAATTGTAATGTTGCTACTGTTATGAATCGTAATGTAAATATCTGATATGCAGGATGGTCTTAGGCGACCCCTGTGAAAGGGTTGTTCGACCGCCAAAGGGGTCGCGACCCACAGGTTGAGAACCGCTGTTTTAGAATAATTCAATAAAAGCGCAATGCTGTAGATGTCAAGTAGCTAAGGACTGTTCATCTTAAAAAACATATCTTAATATATTGGTTCTTGCCTCTGTCTTGTGTGTCTTCATTGTTGCTTTACCTCCCATCTTATGCTCCATTTTCTGCAATCTTAGCGCTGTTGCCTCTGGACACCTTCAGTCATATCAGGTTCATTCACATTTAGAATAAAGTAAGTTAGACAGGTATACATAACACATCACAATGTAGACCTCAAGCCAAGGGTAATGAGCAGTGAAGATGAGGAAGTCACTGATGGCTAGCAAGAGGAAGATTGAGAACTGGCATGTTTACGGTGGCCCTTAGACATGTCCTAGAGGCAGTATTCCAACCTTCTCCCTACCTGCTTTCAGGCAAAGCTTTGTAATCAACAGAGAAAATAAATGCTTTCAAATCTTTAAAAATAGAATTTTCACAAGGTAGATAAAGAAAGTGTAAAAGATATGCCTCCAGCCATTGCATTATTGTGCAATTATAATTGAGATATTAAATTTGATGACTTAACATATCAGTTTCAAGCAAGAGCAAAGGTAAATAAAGATGGTTTTGGAATTATCTAATATCAAGAACCTATTTCAGTTTTCAAGCTTCTAGGTAGTACAGTGAATTGACATAAAATCTAAACATTTGCTCTGACTCACTTCCTCTATTTTATTTGGATATCTTGACCTTTGAACATTGTTTTCAGACCTGTTCTATAAGATTATGAATTGACAGCGAATGATTTGGCTTTGAAGTGGGCCTGCTTTGTCATCTGTGTCATCAAGATGAAACCCCCTAAGATTAGTATCACACATAGATGCTGTTTTTTTAAAAATATGTTTTTATTGATTTTTTAGAGAGAGAGGAAGGGAGAGGGATAGATAGAAACATGGGTGAGAGAGACACATCATGGATGGGCTGCCTTCTGCAAGCCCCCCCACTGGAGATCAAGCCAGCAACCTGGGTATGTGCCCTGACCAGGAATTGAACCGGTGACCTCTTGGTTCATGGGTCAGTGCTCAACCACTGAGTCACTGTGTGGACAATGATGTTTTGATTAGCATTATGAATGAATTACCAAATTAATTTAAATTCTTCCTTAGGGAAATATTTTTCAAATTTCTTATAAACAAAAAAATTCGATGAATTTGGATAGAAAGCAAAATAGATGGTTCTGAAAGCTCATGCTGTTTGAATTTCTTCAGACTTCTTTCCCAGTTGTTGGGCAACCAGAAGCACAGCTATTGTCAAAGCCATTATTTGAGTAGCTGAGTAAAAGCTTAAAAGCACTGAAAAGTGGGGGAAAGAGGTGAAGGGAAATATTCCCACTCAGCCAAGTCAACAAGGATATCTAGTAAGCAATATTAATACACAAGGCAAGAACTGGAGTTATGGCTAATAAAATACAAAGCATTTACACACCTCTTGAGACAGAGTTAGAATTTTAAAAGCAAGAACCCCATCTACAGCATGTTAAACATAAAATATCAGTTGTTAAATGCACACATTTATTTTAACATTTATTTTCTTCAAGTGATCTCTACCATGGATGTGCTTTTCACAATAGGTATGCCTGCTAGGTTCAACACTGAGCAAAAGGTTTCTGCTGTAACAATGCACCTGGAGAAGGGATTCTTGAACATCATTTAACTAATTATCTTGCCATTTTGTAGAAGAGAAAATTGAGTCCTAAAAAGAGTAGTTCACACACTCAGTTAATGTCAAAGTCAGAACTGGAATCCAAGGCTGAGTTTTAAACCAATGATCTTTACTTCCCACACTTTGACTAGAGAATAGAAACAATTCAGCAAGCCTGAGGGAACAGCCGTAGGAGGCCCGGCTAGAGAGCTGTCTTGATGAGAAACACTGATTGCTGCTGCATTTTGAATTGTGAAGTACACCACATGCATTTTACATGGGCAGAAACTAATCAGAACAAACTCTAAAGCTTCCATCTTGGGTGGCAGGGGGACGCACAGTGGCAGCGGATTGGGGGGCGGGGTGGGGCGGTGGGGGGGGGGGGGATACTTCCCCTGACACCTGATTTGTCTCTGTTGAAAATCAGCCACATGGGCTTTTTACTGGTTTTGTAAATCAGCAGGGAGGAAAGTCTTTCACTTCAAACCTAGTTGCAGAGGAAAGGTAGGAGAGGTATTTCATTAAGAAGAACCAGTGGGATTTTGTGGTCTTCAGAGCAATGATCAGATGGAGTTTGTTCATGGTCAGCTTGTGCGAGGTGGATTTCTAGGAGAAAATGGAAAGGAGGATTTGTCCGTCCCAATTCCCTGCTGTATTAAACACAACCCAGACATCTTTTCCATTCACAGGATCCTGCAGGGAATGCTCTACTACCTGCTTCAAGCCAGGCTTACAACACCCAGCTGGTTCCAATAACAGTATGTTGGACTCCAAAGTCTAAGGGTTTTTGGAACAGGGTTTTTGGAAATTTTTACATGTCACTGGACTTTCTATCTCTAATCTTGCCCACATTCCAATTAAACTTCTAGCCTGACCGGTGTGGCTCAGTGGTTGAGCATTGACCTATGAAGCAGGAGGCCACGGTTCAATTCCCAGTTAGGGCACATGACCGGGTTTTGGGCTCAAATCCCAGTGGGGGGCATGCAGGAGGTAGCTGATCAATGATTCTCTCTCATCATTGATGTTTCTATCTCTCTCTCCCACTCCCTTCCTTTCTGAAATAAATAAAAATATATTTTAGAAAAACACATAAAACAAAACAAAAAACACTTCTGTCCTCATTCCTCCTTCTGTTCTATATTCCTAGTCTTTGGACCTTTAATGAAAAAGAAAAAAGGAAGAGCTACTTATCTCCCTTAGCTGTTTATCAACATTTATTTTAATGAGGCCTCATCAATCACAAGGTCAATTAAAGACCTTTGGTAATCATCTGATAACTTGCCAACTTTTACACGTCTCAACTCTTCCTAAACTCAGCGCTTGCTTTGTCTTGCCTCCTGGGCTTTGCAAATGCTTCCTCCACCTTCTTAACCACATCTTCATCTTCTCCAAGTGCTACGATAATTTATGCATTCTTAAAATATTGGCTCAGCTATTCTTTCCATATGTAGCTTTCTCATTCTCCTCAAAGCTGGTTGTTGTGTTCGCTTAGTTCTACAGGTACAATGCCAAAGACACAAGCTTCCAATGGCCTAGCAGAAGTTTAGTGGGATGTGGTAACATTTTTGAAAAGTTTGATATGATTTGAATTGGAGCCTCCAAAGAAAGGATAGAACCCAGGGCCTATGAAAATTGTAAAAGTCTTGCTAAAGTCAGGGGTATGGGGAGCCTGTCCTCATATTTGGAAATACGTTTTGTTAGCACTCTTATCACATTAATCTTACAGTTGTGTACATAGTAATCTCCAAGCTACACTCCAAGTCACATTTTTCAGAAACTATATTTCTAGTCTTTGGCTCAATGTAGATTTGGTCTCTTAGCATAAAAGCACTGCATCCAGTGGTCAGAGAGAGTATCCTGGACCTGCCAAGAGTAAGTAGTAGCAAACAGCTCTCCAGTCATCCAGCCTGGTGTGTGAGAGGCAATGGCAGGTGGGGGGATGGAGAGGTTCAAGAAGCACCATCTTCCTGAGCTTTTTGAGAACAAAGGTTATCAAAGGACATCAGTCAATAACAGATTCTTATGCTCAAGACAAAGTGACCAGGTTTGCAAACCCTTTATTCAGAAAACTACTTCCTTTTGTCTAAACACTCATGCCAAGCATGGCACAAAAATAAATATGGGAGACTGCATATTTGAAACCTTGACCTGTTGGTGGAGTATTATTCTTTGTGAAAGGTTCACTTGGAGTTACTTAAAGGTCATTCAACTCTCCTATGATATATTATACTATTATTAAATATGTATGCAATCCTATAAGGTTTCTAAGCAAAGCCGATTGGTAGGATTGAAACTTGTACATTATTCACAGAATAATCTATTCATCACTTCAAGACAGAATTTCACCATTAAGGGCACTGTCTCCATTCAAGTTGTTAAGAAGACAATTTGACATTTATACTTCTTTTTATCTCTTTAAGGATACTTTACAGCTCATCAGATAAGATAAAAATGTGACAGGACATGACCTTTCTTTGATATAGAAATGGTATTGCAATATGAGAACATGAATTGAGAAAGTTCTTGTAGGAAGCTTTCTTTTATTGTTTTCCTTTTTATTATTATTTTGGTTTTGGACCGATGTTTTTAATGATGTTTAAAATGAGGGGAAGAGGAAAAAATACAATAGCTTTAAATAGAATATAAAATTATTTTATAATCTATTTTACCCCAGTTTTGCTTTCTGTAGCTCTTTACATTTAAGTTTCTTAGCATATTATTTTCAGCAACTATAAACATTTTATGATACTCTACATCATATGTTAACAAGGGAGATAGAAATTAAAACAATAATCAGATATCACTCACTACCCACCTACTAGAATGGTTAAAATCTGTAACATTGACATCTGTAACACTAAATGCTACTGAGGATAGAAAACAACAAGAACTCTCATTAAAAAAAACAAAAACTAAAAAAAAAAAAACTCTCATTCATTACTGGTGGGAATGCTAGAGTGTATAGCCACTGTGGAAGACAGTTTAGTGGTTTCTTACAAATCTAAAAATACTCTTACCATATGATCCAGTAATCACTTTCTTTGGTATTTACCCAAAGAAGGTAAAAACATGTCCACACAAAAGTCTGCACATAAATATTTATTGCAACTTGATATGTAATTACCAAAACTTGAAGCAACCAAGATGCCCTTCAGTAGGTAAATGGATAAATAAACTGTGGTACATCCAAACAAGGGAATATTATTCAGTGCTAAAAAAATGAGCTATCAAGCCATGAAAAGACAAGGAGGAAACTTAAATGCATATTACTAAGTATAAAAAGCCAATCTGAAAAGGCTATATACTGTAATTCCAACAATTTGTCCTTCTGGAAAAGATAAAACTATGGAGACAGTAAAAGAAATCAATAGTTGCTAGGGATTTTTTGGGGGGTGGGAATGGAGGAGGGTGGTGGAGGGATGAGCATAGAGGATTTTTATGGCAGCAAAACTATTCTGTATGATACCATAGTGATGAATGCATAGCATTATATATTTGTCCAAATTTATACAATGAACTATAATCTAAACTATGGACTTTGGATAGTTATGATTTGCCAATATAGGTTCACCAATTGTAACAAATGTACTACTCTGGTGGGAGATGTTGATAATTAGGAAGGTTATGCAAGTATGTGTAGGGTCAGGGAGTATATGGGAAATCTCTGGACCTTTCCTTCAATTTTTCTGTAAATCTGAAACTGTTTTAAAAAGCTAAAGTCTTAACAAATTAAAAAAACACACATACAAAATGTAAACTATCTTAATATTTTTTGTATTGATTACATGTTGAAATAGTATTTTTATATCTTGAGTTAAATAACCAATGAATGCTGAAGTTTTATGAGAAACATGATCTTACATAGCATCAATATATTCCCTTCATGATGCTTATTAATCACAAAGGTAAAGCGAGTAACTTTACAGTTGAAGAAACTGGGAACCATACCACCTTAACCAGGCGAACAAAGTTAAATGACCAATAATAGGACTAACGGACAGCATATGCTCTCTAATAGGAAGGATACAGTATCAATTTTGTGGTACGAAATAATGTATAACATGAGTCTTATAATATGTAAAAATCAGAAAAACACACTCTATAAAATATAATATGATCATGAAATAGAAATTATTTCAGAATGTTCCAGATTAAAGGACCAACATGACAATTAAATGTAATAAGCAATCCTGGACTCAAAAGAATGGTATATAAGGCATTTGTTGGTAAAAATGGGCAAATTTTGGAACAAGGCCTGTAGATTAGATATTGTAACGAAGTTAATTGCATGATTTTGATTATTATACTTATGGAAGAAAGCCTTTGTTTTTTGCAAATGTAAACTGATGTGTACAGGGAAAAAGGAATATCATGTCTACATTTTTTGATTTTTCCATTTTTTAAACTACCTTTAGTGCAATGTTGGAACCAAAACAAACTTTTATGTGCTGCCTCTAAAAAGTTATATGTTCCATTTATTATTCTTTATTATGGCTCCCTAAAAGCATTTCTGAAAGTTCTGAAAATTGAGTTACTGAAAGGAAATTCTATAGCCAAATGATGACATACACATTGACAACTAGATTGCATTTGATACCAAACTAAATGGTGAAAGAGCATATTTTACAATTTAAAACACAGAACATATTTTAAAATTTGATTGAAGCATTTAAAATACAGAAGTCTTAAAAGCATATCATTTTCTAAAATTCTATATATTAATAAATCATGTCCAAGCCAATTTTTTTATTTTGTACTGATATCGTGAAAAAGAAAGTGGTATATAATCACTACTAAGGCCAATAACTTTCTGAGAAGATATTTAGCGCATGGCATACTTGCAGATGTGTCTGTCTTTAAAGATTGGCTGAGAGTAGAGCTGTCTTTATGCTATTATCTTATTTTTAAAGAGGCAAAAATCTGGTTCTTCAAATATTCCTTACTAGTGTTCTCTGACGTTTTTTCTTTTTTCCTTTTGACCCCCTTCATCTACTTCTCATACCCTTGAAACTCCCACTTCAGAAACCAACGAAGGTATTCTGTAATTGTGGGGTTGTTTTTGAAATGAAATTCATTGGTGTGACACTGGTTAATAAGATTATGTAACTTTAAAGTGTCATGTCTATAATACATTATCTGTATATTCAATGTGTGCTCACTATACAAAGTCTAGTCTCCTTCCATCACCATACATTTGACTCCCTTTACCCTCTTCAACCTCCTCCAACCCCGTTCCCCTTTGGTAAGGAGCTTGATTTTTATAAAATCTCACATATAAAAGATATCAAGCAGTAATTATCTTTCTCTGTATTATCTCAGTTAGTATAATGCCTTGGAGGCCTATCTGCATTGTTGCCAATGACAAGATTTCCTTCTTTTTATGGCTAATACTCTGTTAAACATATACCATAGTTTATCTATCATCCATTGATGGACTCATGTTGTTTCCATATCTTGGTTATTGTGATGCTACAGTTAACATGGAAGTGCATATATCTTTCTGAGTTAGAGTTTTCATTTTCTATGGATAAATTCCCAGAAGTGAAATTGCTGGATCGTATGGTAGTTCTATTTCTAATTTTGTAAGGAACCTAGATACTATTTTCCATAGCAGCTACACCAATTTATATTCCCACCAATAGTGCATAAGGGTTCCTTTTTATCTGCAACCTCACCAACATTTATTATTTCCTGTCTTTTATTTTTACTTTTTAGTGACTTCATTGGGGTGACACTGGTTAACAAAATTACACAGGCTTTAGGTACATAATTCCACAACACATCATCTGTACACTGCATCATATATTCACCACCCCAAGTCAAGTCTTAGTCCATCACCATTTATCTCCCCTGTACTCTCCTTTACCTCCCTCCCACCCAACTTCCCCCCAGCAATCACCACACTGTTGTCCGTGTCCATGAGTTTTTTTCTTTTCTTTTTTGCTCAATCCCTCCACACCTCCCAACCTGTCAGCTGTCAGCCTGCTGCTCTCTATCTATGAATCTGTCTCTATTTTGCTTGATAGTTCATTAAGTCTTTTTGATAATAGCCATTCTAACAGGTGAGAAGTAATATCTGATTGTGGTTTTGACTTGCATTTTCCTGATGATTAATGATGATGAGCATCTTTTCAAGTACTTGTCAATCAGTCTGTATGTCTTCTTTGGAAAAATGTCTATTCAGATTTTTCTGCCCATTGTTAAGTCTGATTTTTTTATTTTTTTATTTTTTGCTACTAAGTGGTATGAATTTTTTATTAGATTTAGACATTAGCTACTTATCGTATATATGATTTGCAAACATTTTCTTCCATTCAGTAAATTGCCTTTTTATTTTGTTGGTGGTTTCCTTTGCTGTATATGCTTTGTAGTGTGATGTAGTCCCATTTGTTTATTTTTGCTTTTGGTGTCAGATTTGGAAAGTCATCACAAAGACCTATGTCAAGGAGTTTATCACTTACATTTTGTTTTAGGGATTGTATGGTTTTAGGTCTTATGTTTAAGTCTTTAGTCCACTTTGAGTTAATTTTTGTGTGTGGCATGAGGTAGTGGTTGAGTTTAATTTTTTGGATATGACTGTTTTCCCAACACCATTCATTGAAAAGACTGTCCTTCCTTTACTTACATGCTAGTCATGCATCTGCTCCTTCGCTGAGTTCCAGTTGCTCACTAACTTCTATTGTTGCCTGAATTTTCCTCAGAGGCTTAACCATAGCAACCAGAGTAGATGAATGTGGGAATAAACAACCTTATGAAAAAACACCAAAACCAAAATAACTAACATAATTAAGATGGCTTTACCCTGAGATGGAAAAATTAGTGGATCAAGAATATTGAATATCATTTATAGCCTCTAAATAATATTTCAATTTTTCAATATATACTAACCTTTTTTAGCCTTTTAACAAATTTCTGTTTAAAACATAAATTCATAAATTAAGTTTCAAAGAAAAATTTGTAGTTAAATATCAGAAAGCTATCAAAAGGATTTAATTCTGAAGGCTCTTCAGCCTTTTAATTCAAGACTTACTTCAATTTTATTGGACTTTCAGTGAAAGCTGTGCAATATTATACTCTTTTATAACCCACCCCAAGAATATAAATGAATATATTTCTAACTTCTGGAATTGAAAAAGTTTCTAAAAAATTAGATTGATAAGCAACAACTCACTTCAGTTTTTATTAACATGGAAAGAGAATTAAAGTGGTCAATTGTCATGTATAATTCTAGGCCATACTTTGTGGTGTATCTTAAACCTTCACTAATGTCACCTCTATGCAATTTCACTTAATTTAACCTCCATGAACTTTGTGCTTAATATCATTTCTACACATTCCATAAAGGAAAAGGAGAAAATAAGCACACTTAAAGAAAACATTATCCTTGATCTTCATAAAATTCTAGATACACCCTACCTTGCTCTCTATCCTAGTATGCAAATTGCTTTCAGTTATATGTTATTTAGGAAGTTGTAAACTCCTCTAGAACGAAGGGAGGAAAATAATTCAATTTCACATAACTTTGTTATAAAAAAGAAATAAATTTATAATACCTGAAATGTCACTTGAAAACCTTAAATTAAAAAATTTAAGTGTCATAACTAACAATCATTCTTAAGTACAAAGGAATTATTTATAAATTGGGGACAACTTGCTTGGGAACATCACATTATCCACTTGACAAGGTTCTACTTATGATTCAAAATATGCAAATAGTTTGCTATAAAATCTTCACTCACATCTTTTTCTACATGCACTTTTTTATCTAGTCCCTTTATTTCTCATGCTTCCAATAGGTTTTTAAAAATTATACAATCATGTTAATGAGGCACATTGTTATGCAAGGCATTGTGTTGAGAACTTTATATATTTTAATTTATCTAATGCTCACACTATATTACTTCATTTTTATAAGGAGATAAGCTACAGATAGTTGTCACTTGCTCAAATTTTTAGTGATATTGGGATTCAGGCACAAGCTGTCTTACCCTACTTAATCACTTCACAATAATACCCCCTTTATGTTTTTTAAGCAAAATATGGTATAATTCTTTTTTTATCCACTTTTCATTCTATGATGTGAGCCTTTTAATTTATTTATTCATTCAGTTACTGAATACCATCTGCTACACCACAATACAGCATTAAAGAAACTAGAGATAGTTCCTGGCCTCATAGAGTTTGGTATAACCACTAACTAAAGAATCATCCAAGGGAATGTCTATACACAACTGTGTTATGAAGAGGCATGTGGTCATAAGAGAGCCTATATTGGTGGGAGCTATGATCGAGAAAGCAAAAACCAACCCCTTCCTTTACCACCATTATGACTAAGCTTGAATATCACAGATTACAGTAAGAGAAGACTGCATTTGAGATACCCCCCCCCCCCCCACACACACCACCTATCTAATCTTAGTCCTCTACTAGTAAATAAATAAATTATTGATTTCTTTTACAATACATTCCACACTTTCTAATAAAGAAGCTTCATCACTGATGTGTGTTTTTTTTTCATTATTAACATCTATAGAAATATTGACCATTGTAGATATAATAATTATGTGAGGAAATTCAACTTTGGGAAAAATTGAGACTAATTAACAAACTCAAACTTTTTTCTCTAAATTCTTGCCATATTATTTATATATAAAGTCTAGTTATTCCAGGGGTTGGACCCTCTTACAAGAACTATAAGTAAAATATTTGTGTTGATATTTCTATTAGTCTCTGAGTTTTCTTTTGATCTGATCTGATCAGAAATATAAAGGAAGTCTTCTTGCCTCAGAGATGATTAAATTGAGATCTAAGGAATAAGCAAGAGTTGACTAGAAGAAAGGAGTTATGGAAATTTTTGAATAGGCTAAAATATTGAAGTTATGATTTACACTGGATTTGTGTTTTTAATACCTGAAAATGTAATGGTTTTAATATCATGATCTAATCTAATGTTCTAATATATAATATCTTATTTAATAGTTCCAATATATAATACCTAATCTAATGGTTCTAATATCATGATGCAATCTAATAAAATGATCAGAAAGATATGGATCTGAAAGTGATATCATCTGGAAGCAAGAAATGGAGATTCACTATAATCTATTCAAAAGCAGATCTGGGAAATTTAAAAAAAAAGCTTTTTTGCTGATTGTGTGTTACAGAGTTCAGCTTGTTTCATAAGTCAATTTTTTAAAAATATATTTTACTGATTTTTCACAGAGAGGAAAGGAGAGGGATAGAGAGTTAGAAACATCGATGAGAGAGAAACATTGATCAGCTGCCTCCTGCACACCTCCCACTGGAGATGTGCCCACAACCAAGGTACATGCCCTTGACAGGAATCGAACCTGGGACCTTTCAGTCTGCAGGCCAACGCTCTATCCACCGAGCCAAACCGGTCAGGGCCATAAGAATAAAATGTTCTCCTAAATCTAGTAGGAAGATTTTCTTCTCCCAAAATATTGATACATGTAAATAGAACTATTGTTAAAAATATTTAATTGGTTTAGTTTGTTTGGGGCACCTAAATTTGTTCCTAGAACTTTACCTGTGTTTAGGCACTGAAGAGACTAGAGTACTTGTCTCTTCAATGACTTAATGGCACAGAAGGCCAGCCTCCCATTTTCTTATGCCACTGCATCAATCAATATGTATTTCGAGCACAAGGATTCCTTTATCAGCTCTATTAGAAGTCTTACTATTATATATGTAAGTGCATATCTGTTTATATCTGCAACAAATATTTCATATGCAGCCACTGTTCTAGACCATGGGAAAGCAGCAATGAACAACAATAACAAAATGATAAAGCTCCTGCCCTCCTGGAGATCACTATCTACTGGGGCAACAGAGAAATAAATATATCTTACAATGAAAATATGATTAAAATAAATAAATAAATACATAAATACAGAGTGAGGGATAGAGAGAGAGAAGTGTTATTACAGTCACAATAGTTACCTTGGAGCCAGCCCCTATGAGGTGAGAGAGGAAGCCTATGAATATCTAGGGTAAACTTGCTCCGGGCAGAGGTAGGAGCAGCACATAGACCCTATGGGGGAAGCTGCTGTGCATATTTGAGGACAGTAAGCTGTAGAGAAAGAGAGAGAGGAAATGAGTCCTGAGGGTTGCTAGGGGATAGATCATGTGGGACCTTGTAGGTCATGGTAAGATCTTTACATTTTATTCTAAGTATGAAATGAAGCCCGGAAAAGTAGTATGCTGTTCAGAAGTTACAGTCTAATGTGTAGTGCTCTGGAGTGCTTTGTAGGATGATGTGCTAGTGATTACCATTTCTGATATTTGACTTAATTAGTCATAATAACGATATTTTAATAATCTTATTAAATAAGTTCTTATTTTAATAGGTATTTCAGTGTATTTATGTCCTAAGAACCATATGCATTATGGTAATAAAAAGATCCCTGAAATTCAGTTAATTTTGGTTACACTCAATACAAAAATTATTAAAATGATGTTTAGCTTAAATGTAGAGTTGTCTTGTTTAAAATGAATTTTTTCCAGAAAATGATAAAAACTGATATTTGAGGAACTCTAAAATAGTAAATAATAAACTAGAAACTAGATTCTTATTATTATTCTTGCCTACCACTTACTAAATGTCCACCTTGGCCATATTATTTAACTTCTCTCAGCCTCAGTTTCCTCATCATTAAAATGGTGATAATAATACTTTTCTTGGGAAATTGACCAGAGACTCAATTGAATAATCCTTGTAAAGTGTTTAGAACAGTAAGTGTTCTAACTGTTAAATAACTGGCTAAGTAAGTGTTAAATAACTGTTACTTTTCTTCCCTCTTTATATGGGTTTCAAACTTTGTGCACAAAGCCATAGTCATGGTCCTTTCACTTTGTTCTAGAAGT
Organism: Myotis daubentonii; assembly: GCF_963259705.1. Taxonomy (NCBI): domain Eukaryota; kingdom Metazoa; phylum Chordata; class Mammalia; order Chiroptera; family Vespertilionidae; genus Myotis; species Myotis daubentonii. The sequence continues at coordinate 41,063,170 of NC_081841.1, forward strand.
AAATTAACTCCTAAACAAAATAAATCCTCTAAAAAAAGAATTCATTGCCATACAGACTATGCAATTTAAATCATTTTCTAAAACATTTGTTTTATCAAACAATGAAGCAATGAGCAGTGAAATAGTTGATGTATGTACCCCATCATTAATGAAGTTAATTTCCTGGGTATTTTATTAGTTTGAAAAAGATGTAATACTTTGGGATATAGCATAATGAATGTTTAAAGAATCATTGCACATAGTATAAAATATGTTATACAAATACATTGAGTTTAGCTAAAATGTATATCATTTTCTTATGCACAAAACATTTTCACTAATACTGTGTTAGTTAACCCTCAATCCCTTGGGAGTAATCCCCATTTTATGGATGAGAAAATGAATATTGGTAATTACTCTAGGGCAGTGGTTCACAACCTTCCTAATGCCGCGACCTTTAATAAAGTTCCTCATGTTGTGGTGACCCCCAACCATAAAATTTTTTTGTTGCTACTTCATAACTGAATTTTGCTACTGTTATGAATAGTAATGTAAATATCTGATATGCAGGATGTATTTTCATTGTTACAAATTGAACATAATTAAAGCATAGTGATTAATCACAAAAAAATATGTAATTATATATGTGTTTTCCGATGGTCTTAGGCGACCCACAGGTTGAGAACCGCTGCTCTAGGGGGAAGTTGGCAGATGAAAGAGCCTAAATTTGAACTGATGCCCAATGTTTGTAGAAACATTTGTTTGTAGAAACATATTCTAGTGAAATTTATAGAAATATACTAATTTTTATTATTTAAACTTTTTATTGAAATATAATTGGCATATAATATCTTAGTTTCAGTTATATATCATAGTGATTCGATATATACATACATTACAAAATTATCAACACAATAAGTCTAGTTACCATTTGTCACCATATAAAGTTATTACAATATTACTGACTATATTCTCCATGATGTACATTTCATCCTCATGATTTGTTTTTAACCAAAAGTTTCTATCTCTTAAACTATTTACAGCCACCATACTAAATTTTAAAGATGAGGTTGTTGTCATAGAAATTTGTCTAGTCAGGAGAAATGCTAAATTACAGATGTAAATCAGCATTTGAGTAGAGGAAGAATAAAAAGTAAGTGATCTTGCTTATCAAAATTTTCTTCAATTAAATACAACAAGAATTCATAGAGTATTTATTATATGAAAAAACCTTTTAGATAGTCACGATTACTTAATAAATCTTGAAAACTTTGTAAGACTTTTCTAACTTTGGATGAATATCATTTGAGTAAATATCTTACATGACTATATTTCTTACTATTAGTGTCAGATTTATCTGCTCTCCATAGTGCCTGGCACAAAGTTTGAATAGATGTGATGCACTTTTATAAATAAAAATTTATAGCAAGATTTTTAATTAATTATAATTTTAAAAGAATGCCCAAGAATAAACAAATTCTACATTTATTTTCATTACTTTTATATAAAAAAGATAATGGATTAAAATATCTGTATTTTTTTAAATCAAGAAAAATTATGTTAATTTTTCAAATTGGTTCTTTGAAGAAATGTAGATTTCTTTCTTTAAATACTTTTACCAAAAAAAAAAAAAAACAACAACTTTGTGGTGTTATTTGTTTTTGTTTTCTATTATAAACTAAGTGAACATTAGAAAAGGTAAAGGATAAACATCTTGAGAGAGTTATTATTTGAAGAAATAACTTGCTTAAGTCCTTTGAATTGCAATATAGTTGTTATTACATTCTCTGCCTCTTTGAGTTAATGGCAGTTGTGGAAGTTGAAAATCAGGCTTTAAGAGCTGGGTGACTGTAATTCATTTATTAAAACATTTTTCATTCTGTGACAATAGAGATTATTTTTTTACCATTAGTTCCAGAGGATACAATTTAATGGTCTTATATTAGTTTTATTTTTTTCCTTCTACTTCACAAATGGTTTCTTAATTCAGAGGTTATGAAGACACTTGGATGGGAGGAATGACCAAGGTCAGAGTAGCAATTCTAAAACCCTGCCCTTTTATTGGACTGAAGTAGAGCAAAGTTTTCTATCTCTGACCTTTGAATTATTCTACCAAGGGTTTAAGTCAGCTCCAAGTTGAGGTCTTCTGTCTTAGCCTTTGTGATCCCACAATACTATGTGGTTAAAATCAGTCTGTCTTCTAAGAAAGGAGGACACTTCTTCTAGTAACTGGTAGGTGCTGTCAATGTTTGATTTAATGAAACTTTATACTATTGTATTTTAAATCCAAACATGGTGATACTCAATTTAATAATAATTTAATTTGTTTTATGTGTATACCTTTCTGAGTTTTCAGCATTTTATTTTAGCAATAATTTACATATATTTTAAATATTTTCAATTTAAAACTTCACTTTCCGAATTTTAATAATTTGAATTCCACTAACTACACTTTTAAGAAAAGATATTTGAAGAAAACACTGGTTAGTGTTTATTGGTTGGACTTGTATATACATATAGTAATATCACACTTTAAGCATTCGTCTGAATGAATGTTGTAAAGAGCCTTATCTTATTTAAATGATCTCTTAAGGCTAATGATGAAATTTTATAATATATGATATTCAAGGCCAATTACAGTATTATGTAATGGAAGAAAAGATAAACATGTTTCTATATACCAGTTATCCAAGTCAATAATAGAGGACCTCCTGTGAGCAAGGCACTTTAATAAACACACCAATAGATAGGCTTGGACATTTTCTCTCTAAAATATTTAAAATAGATTTCTCTTGCTAGTCTGTACTGGCCATCTGTGTTTTGTTATTTCACTAAGATGAAGCTAGTGAAATATGGTTTTAAAAATCAGTGTTTCAAGATAGGAACCACTTTTAAAAAGGAATCAAGTATATTCTTTTTCTGCTTCAAATATTGATCATAAACATAATAGGTAAAGGTAAAATGAAATGCTATTTATTATTTTATAACCTTATAGAGGTATAATTGACAAATAAAATTACATGCATTTAAGGCATACAATTTGGTGAATGTGTGTGTGTGTGTGTGTGTGTGTGTTGTGAGATGATTATCGCAATCAAGTTAATAATACCTCTGTCCCCTCTCATAGTTTCCTTTGTGTGTATGTGTGTGTGTGTGTGGTGAGAACACTTTTAAGATCTTCTCTCTTAACAAATTTTAAGTAGACAAGACAGTATTACTCATTTTAGACACCATACTATACATTAGATCTCAGAACTTATTCATTTTAAAACTATTTACTTATTTGTTTGGGGCTAATGGTACATCTTTAGCTGAAGAGTTTATGTTTTAGAAGCTACAGTAAACCTGCCACATTTGACATGGTAAAGATGAAAAATTAAGCTGATGTGTAGTAACCAGAGGGCAAACATCAAAGCAGTGAAACTAATGAGAAATACATTTAGCCTAAATGCATATTCAGTAAAGAACACAAAGTGCTGGCAAAGGCAAACCATATTGTTTGCTTCAGCTGTGAATTAGGAGACAGGTTCTCCTACACTCAAGAAATGGTTATTCTCCACTTACTATGCCAGAGCAAATTTCAAATTCAATTATATTAGTTTGCAAAAGATACAGCCTTCGGAGTCCGCCTGACTTTTGTTTGCATCTCAGTGCTGCCACTTATACGATATTGAACAGGTAAAGTAGCTACTCTGAGCCTTATTCCCGTATCTGCAAATGAAAGCTGAAAATAACCACTGTAGAATTGGTATAAAGCTTAAAACATGTCATATATGTGAGGCTCCTCTCAGAACATTCAGCAATGACAAAATATCCAATGCAAGCTACATTTCTTTCATTTTTAAACTTGTTTTAGCTGTGCCATTTCTGATCTAAATCAGTATCTTCTCTACAAATCTAGTTTACCATCCTTCTCTCAAAATTCAATATTTAAAATGCAAACCTTTCATTTTTACTCAAATAATGTCTATCATAACATTTTTCCAATTTTGAGTATATCAAACAAAATAATAATGATCAAATTACTTTAATAGCCTTTAAACTGATCAGAGAATGTCATATATACCAATAAAATCAGTGTATTATTTAAAATTATTGTTAAACTAGAGGCCCTGTGCACAAAAATTTGTGCACTCGGGGGGGGGGGGTCCCCTCAGCCCGGCCTGTGCCCTCTCGCAGTCTGGGACCCTTCGGGAGATAACGACCTGCTGGCTTAGGCCTGCTCCCGGGTGGCAGAGGGCAGGCCCAATCCCTAGGTGCAGCTCCTGGTCGGGCTCAGAGCAGGGCCGATTGGGGAGTTGGGGTACCGCCCCCTGTCATGCACAGAGCAGGGCGATCGGGAAGTTGTGATGCCACCCTCAGTCACACTCAGGGTAGGGCCGATTGGGGGGTTGGGGCACCGTCCCCTGTCCACTCAAGGCAGGGTCGATGGGGAGGTTGCGGTGCCACCCCCTGTCACGCACAGAGCAGGGCCAATCAGGGGGTTCGGGCACTGCCCCCTGTCACTCACAGAGCAGGGCCCATCAGGGGGGTTGGGGCTCTGTACCCTGTCACCCACAGAGCAGGGTTGATCAGGGGGTTGTGGAGCTCCCCCCTATCAGGCACAGAGCAGGGCTGATCAGGGGGTTGGGGCACCTTCCCCTGTCACGAACAGAGCAGGGTGGATAGGAAGGTTGTGGCCCCACCCCCTGTCACACACAGAGCCTCAGGGCGATCAGGGGGTTTGGGCGCTGCCCCCTGTCACGCTTATCCCAGTGCCGGGAGGCCTCATGGCTCCGCTGATCCCGGTGCTGGGAGGCATATTACCCTTTTACTATATAGGATAGAGGCCTGGTGCACGGGTGGGTGCCGGCTGGTTTGCCCTGAAGGGTGTTCTGGATCAGGGTGGTGGTCCCCACTGGGGTGCCTGGCCAGCCTGGGTGAGGGGATGATGGCTGTTTGCAGCTCTCACACATCCTTCAGGGTGGGGGTCCCCACTGGGGTGCCTGGCCAGTCTGCGTGAGGGGCTGAGGGCTGTTTTCAGGCTGGAGGTGACTGAAGCTCCCAACCGGTCCTTTTTTTCTTTTTTTTTTTCTTTTTATTCTGGGCCAGCTTTAGCTTTGAGGCTTGGCTCCAGCTCTTAGCCTCCGCTGCTAAAAGTAGGTTTCTGGCCTTTCCTTACAATGTTGCGATCCTGCTGGCTGAAGCCGGCGGACTAAAGCAGGTTTCTGGGGTTTTGTTTAGCTTCTATATTTGTTACATAGTTGCTTAGAGTTGCAGCTCAGAGGCCTGCAGCAGCAGGCGGGGAATGTTGTAGTCCTTCATCACTGAAGCAAGCAAGCCTCATGTTTGTTTCAAGCTGCCTGGCTGCTGGCCGCCATCTTGGCTGGCAGTTAATTTGCATATTACCCTGATTAGCCAATGGGAAGGGTAGCGGTCGTACACCAATTACCATGTTTCTCTTTTATTAGATAGGATCAACAATAATAAAAGAGAAACATGGTAATTGGCATACGAGCTGCCCTTTTCATTGGCTAATCAGGGCTATATGCAAATTAACTGCCAACTAAGATTGGCAGTTAACTGCCAACAAGATGGCGGTTAATTTGTATATGTAGGCACAATGCAGGGAGGCGAAAGGGAAAGCAGGAGAAGCCCCCTGCCACTGACAGTGATCGGAAACCCAGGGGGGAGCCTTTGCCCTGCCCCCAGCCATGATCGGAGAATCAGGCGCCTTTGCCGCCCTGGCCAGGGATAGCAGGAAGTAGGGGTGGAGCCAGCGATGGGAGCTGGGCATGGTCGAAGCTGGCAGTCCCGGGAGCTAGGGGTCCCTTGCCTGGGCCTAAAGCAAAGCCCACAATCTCGGGGCTGCTGCCACTGCAGGTCCCCGCTGCCCGGGCCGGACGCCTAGGCCAGAGGCATCAGGCCTGGGCAAGGGGCCGATCAGGTGATCGGAGGGTGATGGGGGTCTACGCCTCTGGCCGAGGCATCAGGCCTGGGCAAGGGGCCGATCCTGCGATTGGAGGGTGATGGGGGTCAACGCCTGAGGGCTCCCAGTATGTGAGAGGGGGCAGGCTGGGCTGAGGGACACTCCCTCACACACACACCCAGTGCACGAATTTCATGCACCGGGCCCCTAGTAATAATATAATAATTGAAAGCCATGACAACAGATCTGACAAGAAATATTATTTTGATTTTTGATCATTATTTGGTAGCACAAATGAAATAATTCAGAAACAGGTTGTCATGTTTTTTAATCTCCACTTTGGTAACAATTCAGTTACGTTAAATAAGTGTGATGGGAAGCATAACTTTAGATTAAAACTTTTGAGAGACAACCTTTGTTCTATAATGTATAATCCACTGTCTCTGACTTCAGATCACAGATTCTAAAATATCTCTGGGAGATGAGTAGCTTAAATTCATATATTAAAATGGGTCAACTACATTTACCTCAATTTTTTCTCAGGCCTAACTGTAATAAAAATTATGGGTAATGTTTTTCTCCTAAAAGTAACATAACTGTTCAATTTTCCTCTGGCAAACAATTTACTGAGTTATGATGTGACTAAAACATAGCTAATGTACAAAATAATTTTACAGTGGTAGAAACAATTATCTGCTCAAGTTTACGACTTTGTAGTACAGAACACAACAAGTTCAAAAGAACTAGCAACAAACCATCCGTGATTTTTTCATGGTCACAAGATACAAAGTAAGTGTAAATTGAACAGAAATGAACCCTTACCCCAACAGAAATTAAGATTTCTATTCTTAGTCTTTTCGAAGCAATTTTCTTCAAAAGAGCCCCAAGTGTTATCCAAATTTAATTAAATTGGAATGGCCAGCTCAGAGCCTTACAGTCCTCCAAGCACCTGTGACAACAGGTGCCCAGGATTTTTCATTAACCATTGCTAAGGAAAGCATGAAGCCCTTTTCATTCAGAGTGTGATCTTTGGGCCAGCAGCTGGCGTCACCTGGGAGCTTGTTAGAGATGCAAATCTTAGTCCCCACCCACACATTTGGAAGCAGAATCTGTATTTTTCTTTCTTTAACTCAGGCAATTGGTATGCACCTACACGTTTGAGATTTCAGTCTCTGAGTTTAATTTGCTCTATAGCCAAAGGTAAATTTAAATTATTAAAGGAGGTATAATATGATTTTTTTAATTATTTAAAATTTTACATTGCAGCTTAAGAAACTAAAAGACTGAGGAGGCATGGCTTCCATCTTAGGAGAATTCTCCTAAAACTAACAATTATCCCTGGAAGAAAACGAAAGCAGTATCAGAATCCACTGAAAATCTTTCTTCCCTTCTGTCAAATTTAGAATCACCTGAATTATTTGTATTTATGTTTCAGGAGGAATTGGATTGCAATGGTCACATTTCACATGTGTAACTCAGAATCACTCCACCCAGAATGTGATTAACTAGAAGGGAAAAAAATCAACTCTTTCTTGCCCTAAAAGAAAAAATATACATTTGTTTTTATCTACATTTTTTTAAGAGCATGGAGCTCTGATTTTTATAGCAAAGTTCCCACAGTTCTCACAGCACATTTCTCCAAAGTGAAAAGTTTTAAAACGATCCTATATAGTAAAAGGCTAATATGCAAATAGACCGAACTGCAGAACAACTGAGCACCGGAACAACCGGTTGCTATGACGTGCACCAACTGGTTGCTATGAAGTGTGCCAGGGGGTGTGTACGGAACATGACAGGTGCTGGCAGCGGGTGGCAGAGCGTGGATTATGGCAGGCGTCAGCCATAGCAATGGGATGGTGGAGCACGTGAGCAGGGGCGCCAGACCAAGATGGGGCACAGGTCGCTGTTGTCAGGTGAGCCTCTGGTGGTTACTGAAAATTCTTTGCTCCCTTGTGCCACGGTCATAACCGGTGCTTGCATCTGCTGCTGGCACTGGAGCCGCCACTCACACCCGCTGCATTGGCCCCAATCGCCCCTCAGCGCTTCTCCATTTCCCCCTGCTCCTGAGGGGTGATCGGGACTGGCAGCTGACTCTCGCACCTACTGCCAGCAACAGCCTCTCTTGCACCTGCTGCTGGCACCAGAGCTGCTGCTCACACCCACTGCCAGTGCCCGGCACCAGTCCCGATTGCTTGGTGCTGAGCTTCAGCTGCCAGCCCTGATCGCCCATGAGGGCTTTTCCATCTCCCCCTGCTCCTGTGGGGTGATCAGGCAGCAGCCACTGCTTGCATCACCCTGCTCACATCTGTGGCTGGCGCCAGCACCAATTGCTCTGTGCTGTCAGCGGGTGCAAGTGGGACCAGGGCCGTCAGCATGTGGGAGCAGCAGCAGAGGAAGCGGGGCTGCTGGAAGACAGGGGACCGGGACCGTGGTGGGAGGGGCTGGGCAGGGGCGCAGAGGATGGGCTGAGACTTGCCCCTGTGCCCACCGCAGCCTGGCGGCTCACAGTTCCTTTCATGGTGCATGAATTCATGCACTGGGCCCCTAGTTAAAAATAACAAGGTGAAGCTGTAATTTTTCCTTATCATTCAATTAGTCCATCAGCTGAACTCACAGTTTAGGAATAACTTGTTTTTATGAGTCTTGATAGGGGACAAATACAGTTTCCTTTTTTTGAAGGTGAAAGTTCTTTCCCAGGTTCACTTGCAGCTAAGACATAGGAATGCAGTACAGTCTTCCAATTAAACACGTCCTCATCAGAGTTACTCTCAAGAGTTGGTGTCACAAAGAGGCAGAGTACAGACTTGAGCTCCTGGCGCAAAGGCAATAGCAGTGAAAACCACAGTGTCTATGCACAGTAGTAATGACACTGTCTTCTTTGTATTGGTGCTATGCAGCAGTTTGGGTCATTTGTTGTACCTGGAATACTAATTAGACTCAAGTCTGTTTTGCCAACTTTCCCCCAATTTTTTTCTTTCAATCAGCCTAGGAAGGCATCTGATAGTTGTAACTGAAAATACAGACACTGTGGTTGTATTTAAAGTAGACATTTCAAATAATGCATACCCTTATTTTACTCTGTCATATCTGCCTGGAACAAACTATATAGTCTTGGCTTTGGGGCTATTTTCCTGTTATGGAGAGCACCATCTCACTTTAAAAGAGTGCATTTTCCTGGGGTGAGCTACTTATGTGTCAGAATCTGTCTCCATTTCCAGCTATTGGGCCTGCTATGACTAATGTTGTATTAATACTTACTAAAATTCCACAACTTGTAAAACAAATCTTTTTTGGTACAAGGGTTGGGGATTGGGGAGAATGTGGGAAGTAAGGGCCTCATGAAGGTGTTCAGGACTGGGAAGAATCATTTCTCTCTTTAATATATTGATATTAAGGCAAATTTGAATGTTCTTTTCTAAGTAATAACAGTGCTCATCTCTTAATTTAAAAAACTGTAGTATTATAGTTTGGAGTTTTAAATGTTTTGCATAAATAGATTTGAAAGCCTCTCCTATTTTATATCATCAGAGATCTGGTTAATGTCTAAGAGAACCAAATCTATAATCAAAAAGGATATAGCTCAGGTACTTGGCATTGAAAATTAGAGAGAAAGTTAGGATTAACGTTTAGATTTTGAGTTATTGCATTATCAAATTTTATGCTATGTTTTCCAAAAATATTTTATTGTAAAAATGCCACAGCAAAGAGTGAAATATTGAAGAGCCTAATTAAAACAACAATTTTTAGAAATCTTGGGAATATTAAAGACTGTTCTCTTAAAAACTGCAAAGCCTTATGCCTGAATTTCTCACTGAATCATAATACCCACAAAAGCAAGAATTTTGATCTGTTCACAGCTATGTGTAAAGTTAAATATTAATGACAGACATTCAAACATATTTGTTAAATGAGTGTTTTGCTTGTTAAAAATATTGATCACTGAGCCTCATCCAAGAATTTCTAAGTCCAAATCTCTGTGATAGGACTGGACAATCTGCAGCCTTGATGATGCTGGCACCTGACTCTACCTAAGGTCGAAAATGGTTCTTCTGCTAAGAATCATTCAATATCTGTTTTCTAGGAAACAATTCATTAAACACTGAAGTAACTAGGATTTTTTTATTTATTTATTTATTTTTGCATTTGTAAGATCGCCTACCAGTGGTCGGCAGACTCATTAGTCAGCAGAGCCAAATATCAACAGTACAACGATTGAAATTTCTTTTGAGAACCAAATTTTTTAAACTTAAACTATATAGGTAGGTACATTGTTATTAACTTCATTAGGGTACTCCTAAGGCTTAGGAAGAGCCACACTCAAGGGGCCAAAGAGCTGCATGTGGCTCCCGAGCCGCAGTTTGCCGACCACGGGCTAGACCTGCACCAGCATGAAGGCCTATTGCAAAAAGAATGTTTTAACACAAATTAAATTCATTGGGGGAACTGTTCCCCATTAGCGAAAGTTTTAAGTGTCATTGCTCTTTCTTCTGTTGAAGAAAGCAAGTTATAAGAGCAGGAGAGTGGCTTGGTTTCTTCCCCCAGGTTGAAGGATTCTTTAGTTTTTCATTTATTACCATCAACACAGATTCGTTTAGTGCTCACTGTGTACCTGGCACAGACTGTGTGTAAATGAAAACAGATTCTAGTATTAGCAGCAGGAGTTACAGGGAGGAATGAGATGATAAGCAAAAAATACTGCCGTGTGTAACCAAACAAATTTAAACTGAAAATGTGAACTCCCTTGAAAATTTCTCATGAATTTGACAGCGAGGTGGGAACATTTTTATTAACAAAGAATTCGATAAGTAGAAAGAAAGAAGAAAGTAATATTGAATTTAGTGTATTTGGAAGATGGAGGAAAGATAATATCTGAGGAATAAGTGAGGGCACAAAAGACATCATTTAGTCAAGCAAATAAGCGGAAAGGGCAGCATTGGAGCGCCAGTTATGTGCCCAGGTTTTCTGTTTTTCTTTTGTTCTTGTTTTTGGTGATATTTTATTGAAATATATACTGATACTTGCAACACTTTAATAAAAACATTTCCAGATAATGAAATGACATTATTTTTAAAGTTTAAAATATTTCATTCAATTGAGGATCTTTTTTACATTATGAAATAATGCTGATTTGGATAGGTGCTAATTACTTAGGATTTCAAACCAAGTACTAAAGACTTGAAAATGATACACAAGATCAAAGTTAATTAGAAAATATATCATTAAAGGTCAGGGTAGAAAGTAAAGCTTTGGCATTTTGATATTTAGATGAAAGCACAAAGTAATGATTTATTTGACCTAAGATATGATTGACTAGATATTGCTCTATCATAGCGAATTAGGATGAATAGCAATAGCTATAATGTTAAATGTTGGTTGTGGTTAAATATAAAGGCTTTAGTCTATCCTTAAATATTTGTTTTCCAAAAATTTTAATCACTGACTAGAATTCTTAATTTAATGTATTTTTATCTGGGTCCACGATCTCCTACTCCAATAAATGGTTGGAAATGCTGAATGCAAATGACTACCTGACAGATCACATGAACCCTTACACAAACAATTTTTTGTAAGTGATCTTCCTAGCATACGTATTACATATCTTAAATATACTCCTGTTCAAAATGTTCGGTCATGACAGAATATTAATGATGAGTAGCTTTTGTTAGAATATATTGATTTGATATATTTTTAGAATAAGATGTTTTTCTTAATTCTCTAAAGATGCTAGCTAACATAACTTACCCTATCCTGACATCCACGGACTCAACAGGATGTCTTACCAATGTCTGGGTGGCCATTCATTTACATAATAAACATTTGTTGAGCACCTACCTACTACCATATGGGACCAAAGGGTAAAGTCATGGCGGCTAACATTTGCAAACAGCTCAGGACAAGTAGAGAGTCTGAGTAAAATATTTCAAAAGCCATGATAAGCCGAAACCGGTTTGGCTCAGTGGATAGAGCATCGGCCTGTGGACTGAAAGGTCCCAGGTTCGATTCCGGTCAAGGACATGTACCTGGGTTGCGGGCATATCCCCAGTAGGAGATGTGCAGGAGGCAGCTGATCGATGTTTCTCTCTCATCGATGTTTCTAACTCTCTATCTCTCTCCCTTCTTCCTCTCTGTAAAAAGTCAATAAAATATATTTTTTTTTAAAAAAATCCATGATAAAAGTGACAAGTTCACAAATAAAGATAAAATGAAATGGCATAAAAGCCCAGAAGGAATTTGGAAAGCTTGTTGGAGATCCCCTAGAACAGGAAACGTTTAAGTTGTATTTTAAAAAGCAAAATGTACTTGATAAGCTGAAGGGTATTTCAGAATAATAAGAAAGTGTTTTTTAAACCCTCATGAATACCCTATGATTACCATTATTATTCCACCCTGCAGATTAAGAAATTGAGTCTCAGAAATATCTTATAGCTAGTAAAGGATAGAGTTAGGATTCAGGCTCAGCCAGTCCAACTCCAGGCTCCGGACTCTTAAGGACTATGCCATTTGGATGGCACAGGAAAAGATGGAGGTGTGCTGGTAACGAAGTTTGAAACCTCCCCAGTGCAAAGCCAATCTTAACCCTCAGATGTTATAATTCCAAGTATGCCCCATTCCAAGAGTATAATTACTTTATCTGTGAGCGTATTTTTTAATAACTGAATAATTTGGAATTTAAATTTAGGGATTTGTTTTAGTAACTTTAAAAATGTGGTGCCTGGACCAAAAATTACAGTCTTCTCCAAAATTTTCCAAAATGACCTCCTTACTTTTTATCTTGTTAAAAATTACCAGAGAAAGAACTTGCTGGGGTCTTTCCACATCTACTAGGGTTCAAGGAATCTGGAAAGGGGGCTGTGCATAAATGAAGGAAGAGACTAAAGAAGAAATATGAATTTGGAAGGCATTGTGGGGTGCCAGACGAAAACTTAGTTTTAGTGACTACGCTCCCCTGGAAGCTTGGCTTTTTATTCCCACATGTTGCCCTATAGCAAAGCAGATATGCATATCAAAGGTAAGGTTTGGTAAACAGTAAAAGATTATCAGGTTAGGGGAAATGCCCTCAGCTGTCTGGCAGCAGACAATAATATATGCAGATCTTCAGCCCTGCGGAAGCCCCAAGGTTCATCAGCCTTCTGATGAACTTCTTACATTTTATTATGCCCTGCTGGAATTAGCCTCTAGCAAGAACTAATCATAAATATGCCCCTAGTGGTCTTTTTACCTTTTAAAATATGCGGAGCTTCTTCTTTTTAAAATAATTTTTTTCCTGAAAGACTGTTTGGGATTCTCCGTATCTCTTTTTCACCTTCAACAGCATATATTTCATTTTTGTTTGCTTATAACCAAATGTACATATTTTTCCCTCTGAGTGAATCTTTGAAGATAGGTCCTGAAAAATGAATCATGGTCCTGAGGTAGGACAATGCACCCCAATAAAAGTTCCAGCTGGCTTGGTTTTATGTTTGCTTTACAGGAACATTCTGCCTTAGGAATGCCCGCTTTGTAACCCTTAATTTGCATATATATTTAGGGCAATAGTTAGTACTGTCACATAATAATTGACTGCAAACTTTACTTTGGTAGAGGTGTTACCAAGCCAAGCATGAAAACCGGCAAGGGGTGGAGGGAAAACTAAAAGCAAAGCAGTAGTACAAGTACCGCTGACGACACTCACCTAATTAAAATGCCTTCTTTTTATTCCTGCTTGTGAGGCAAGATAGTAGACGTAGGTGGTAATAAAGAAAACAGAATTGGATTCAGCCCCCACAGCAACTGTGATGATTGCTAAGGTTCTACTAAATATCTTTTTATGTAACACCATGTGATGAAGATGTTTACAGCTGTCCAGTGTTTAAAATTTCTTGTCCAGTTTAAGCCCATCCAGACACTCATAAAGGTTGTTTATTCTTATTCTCGCTCATCATATAATATTCTCTATGCTTTCTTTTTTCTTCATCTAAATTAGATTACCTGAGTGATTGTAGAGGTTATGTAAGTGTCTGGCAGGCAGCCTCTAAGTCTAAGATGTTCTATAACAATTCCCACCTCATGGTTTTCATGCCTTCGGGCCATGTTGACCCTTTGAGTTTCAGAAGGACTTGTTAAATCCCAATGAGTAAAATGTAACAAGTACTAAGGTGTTACTTCTGAGAGTTGGTTAGGACTGCGGCTTTCTCTGGGGTGTACTCTTGCTTTCTCACCCTGAGGGAACCATGCCATTTTGTGAGGACTCTGTAGAGGACTGTATTTATTTGCTAGGACTGCCCTAACACAATACCATAGACTGGGTGATTTTAACAACAAAAATTTACTTTTTTTGTAAATCTAAGATCAAAGTAACAGCATGGTTGGTTTTTATTTTAGGCCTCTCCCTTTGGCTTGCAGATAGCAGTCCCCTTGCTGACTTGTCCCATGGGGTACCCTAATGTGTCTTTTTGTGCCCAAAGTTTCTCTTCTTATGAGGACATCACTCAGATTGGATGAGGGCCCACCCTAAGAGCCTGCTTTTAACTTAATCACCTCTTCAAAAGTCCTACTTCCACATTCTGAAGTCACATTCTGAAGTACTGGGAGTTATGGCTTCAACATATGAATTTGGGGGACACAATTCAGCCCTTAACAATTCACCAAATGGCAAGGAAGTGTGGGAGGCCTCATCCAACAACTTGTGAGTGAGTTTTGAATCAGGTTCTCCACAAAGTCAGCCTTCAGATAAAATCAAAGCCGTGGCCAACTGCTTGACTGTAATCTCATGAGTGAACTTGAGCCAAAGGCACCAAGGTATCACAACTAGTGACCTTGATGATTTACAGAAACTGAGATAAATCTTCCTTCTTTTAAGCTCCCAGGTTTGGAAGTAGAGTCTTAAACAGCAAGAGATCGTGTCTTTAAACTATCATATGAGTTTGTGTTTGTTTGGTAAATCTGTCTTCTTGGGAGTAGAAGAAAAGGGTTTTTTAAAAATTTAGGATCAATGAGTGTGGTGGGTGCTGTGATGTGCCATCCAGATTCCCCACATCAGATCATAAACACTCATTCCCCCAGCTACCAAAGTATTGCTGAAAGCACGCAGCTGCATCCCTTTCAAAAATTGCACTCAGCCAAAAGGTAATTTGTCTGATGATTCAAATCCCATTTGTCATCGTGTTGGGGGGTTTGAGCTTAGTGAGAACTGATAGGCATTCATAGAAACTCTGGCTCCTTATAGAGGTTCCCAGAGCCTATTATAAATGGGATCCAATGTAAGAAACATATCCTCTTTTCTTGGTGCTCTCTCTGTACTCCTTTTGGGATTTAATACTTGCTTATCCTTTAGCAAGACACATAAGACTCGGGAAGAAAAAGGCAGAAGAGGTACCTCTAGGAGAGGTGGTTTTTTTTCTTTGTCCTACCTGGGGTAAAATGCCCAGCCATATCTGCAGTACACTCAGGAATTACTCTGCTAGAACTTCCAATGGTGGCTCACCCGCCTTCCAGAGCCCGTCAGGGAGCAGAATGATGATAGGGCTGAGCATCTCTTGCAAAACCTTTGTTCTCAGCACATAAAAGCAATTGAAACTGGATCATTGGCATCCATCTCAGTGATGACCACCCTAATTTTTATTATTATTTTCTAAAATAAAATAACAAAACAGGATGTACATATTTTTTGAAGATCCATGAACTTTACTTCCTTTAACTGGAAACAGACTTTTTCAAAAAAGTGCCATAAGAGATTAAGAATTGAAGTCATGTTATCGATGTTGTCACAAAAGCTGACTCCTTTGAAATCCACAATGACTTTTAGTCGTGAGCTTTATGTTTAATGATAATCACTACTTCACAACCTCCCTTTGGAAATGTCAAGGTAAAGTGCTCACATATTAGAGCAAAATTGCAAACACTTAGCTACATCAGTGAGCTGCAATCTAACCAGGCAATCTGATTTTTAATAGCAGGATCACCCAATAGTGTAATAGATTGATATTGTCTATTACTACTGACTATAAGAGAAAATCATCACATTACTAAAAACTGCTGTGCTATATTAAGGGAGCTGTTGGGATGTGCAGATATAGGCACCCAAAATAACTCTAGGCATTTGGATAAGAAAAGAGCATTTTTAAATATGCTTAAGATAGAGAAAACAAAATGCAATGCCATTCTGAAACTCTTATCTTTTATTCATATTTTTGATGCTTATAACTGACAGTACCAATCTACAAATCTGTGAAAAGCTCGATATAGTGATTAGCTTTCTCTGCAATCTATACAGGACAGAATAAATTACAATCTGAGCAAGGTGTCCCGGTCTGTGGAAGCCCCAGACTGCATGAGGGATGTTCGCCTGCCGGCTCAGGCCCAATCTCTGAGCCAGCAGGCGGACATCCCCTGAGGGGTCCTGGACTGTGAGAGGGTGCAGACCGGGCTGAAGGACCCCCACCCAGTGCAAGAATCTCGTGCACTGGGCCTCTAGTATATATATAAACTGCTTTTGAAGCCTGGATGTTGGTAGCCCTTCTTTATTTTCTATAATAGTCAAACATCTCTAGGCATTAGTTTGCTTTCATGAATATTCTCTGGTTCTCGCTGAACCTTTCTTATTTGCACCTCATTTCCTTTGTTTAGTCCAGGTATTGCTTCTGCCCTCTCTTTGGCCTGTGACACTTACTCTCTGCCCACTCTACCCTCCACTACTCCTCACCTGAAAAATCCTACTGATGAAGACCATTCAAATAGCAGAAGAAATTCTTACCGCCTTCCCCCATGGTATGCGAGCACTAAACGATGTATGAATCTTCCATAGCACTGACTACAGATGAGCTTGTACCTTCTTTTGCATGATTATTAAATCAGTGTCTTTTCCCTCCATGTCATTAAGTTTAATAAAGGCAGTGGCTGTGGATTTTTTATCACTATTTTGTTTCCAGTGTCTAATGTATTCGAGTAGAATATATGTATTTCTTGAATAACTATCTCAGTGAATTTATTATTTATCCTTTATTTTCTCTTTCTCTCCCTCTCCTTCTACAACTTCTACTGTAGTTAGATTCTCTTAAGACTATGTTTTATGGTTCATTTACTTTTTCTCTATTCTCTGAGTTCTGTAAAAATTACACAAGCTGTGACCTTCTTTACTAAATCAGGTTTTTTTGCTATCTAGGTCTGTTTTTTACATACTCCATTGTGATATTTATTACTAAAATCAAGATATTCCTCTACTTAGTTTTCTTTTGAATTTTGCATTTTCCCTCTTCTCCTCATTATTACCTCTCCTTGGTTTATTAGTGCAACATCCTCTTGAATTTTAAGTATATGAATTAAGTATTATTTATACTCGTCTTCTATATTATTTTGCTTCCCCTTTGTTCTCATTTCTTTTGGAAGGGCCAATGATATTTCATAGTTTTTCTATGATTTCATTATACTAGCTCTCTTCATTTAACTATATTTTCTACTCATATTTTCATCAGTTCTATTTTTTATTTATGATTAAAGAATAAAACTTATACTTTCCTAGCTCTGAAAGTTAAGATTCATTCAAAATAAATGAATTTGGGGAGATGGTTTTTCCTCTACAACAACAAGCAGCGGAAAAATATAAATGGGACAATTTTCTACCCCTGCAATATGACTCATGGGCCAAAAATATTCATAGCCAGTGTTCTGTACATCCCAATTCAGATGTTCTTGTGAATTCAGCTTCCGTGGTGAATAAAAAGAACGATACTTTAGAAATCTTCTTTGTAATGGTAAATCATATGGTTTTTAAAAATAACTTATTTTTCAGTGTAGGTAAAGAATTTAAGATAGTCTGAGTAAATTTTTTAAATTTTAAAATATTCTAACTGACAGTACTTTTCTAAATAATCCTTATTTCTCAAATTTTTCAGTAGTGGAGTAGCATGTTTTTTACTTATTTAGTGTTTTAATTGGTCAGTAATGTCTATTCCCTAGAGAAGATGCAGAATTTTTGTTCTGATTATGTGAGATATTGTAGCCTGTATATAGTATCAATTCATGCCAGAAATAAATTATCATCACTTTCTTTAAATAATTATCAATGCTTTAAGTTTCAGCCTATTCACCATGAAATATTCTTTAAACATTGACAAAGGCCACTGGTATAAATTGGTGTAAAGTTTAATAAATATTTGTTTAGAAACTAAAAAAGGAAAATATGAAGCTAAAAACACACATTTGATTTCCTAATATTCTCCTTAGTTAGACACAGTAATTAACCTCATTTGCACATTTAGGCTATTTATTTATTGGTTCTTTTGATATTTTGACTTTCAATTAAGTAATACAGAAATACTGCAGCGTCTGCATATTAGTTTGGGGATTTATAGTTTTATCCCAATGATAATTGGAAAAGTAAAATGGTACAGCCACTATGAAAAACTGTGTGGCGTTTCCTAAAAAAATTAAAAATGGAACTTCCATCTGAACCAGTGATCCCACTACTAGGAATATATCCTAAGAAACCTGAAACACCAATCAGAAAGAATATATGCACCCCTATGTTCATAGCAACACAACTGACAATGGCTAAGATCTAGAAACAGCCCAAGACCTCATCAGTAGAAAAGTGGATAAAAAAAAGTTGTGGTACATTTACACCATGGAATACTATACAGCAGTAAAAAATGATTCTTATCCTTTGAGACAGCATGGAGGAACCTGGAGGGTATCAATGTGCAATGAAATAAGCCAGTCAGAGAAAGACAAGTATCACATGATCTCACTCATCTGTGGAATCTAATGAACAAAATAAACTGGCTAACAAAATAGATCCATAGGCATAGAAGCATGGCACAGACTGACCAATCTCAGAGGGAAGGTGAGGGTGGGTAGGGTGGGTGGGGAGAGATTAACCAAAAACCTATATACATATATACATAACCCATGGACTCAGACAATAGTGTGGTGAAGGCCTGGGGGTGCAGGGTTGAGGGGGTCAATGGGTAAAAGGGGGGCATATGTAATACTTCCAATGATAATAAAGATAATTTTTTTAAAGTATCAATCCAGTATAACAAAAACCAGGAAACAGATGCAAAACAAAACAAAACAAAACAAAACAAAACAAAACAAAACAAAACAGATAACAAAATCATAGAGGTGGAAAGAGAGAGAATGGTGGAAAGCCAGTGCATCTTCACTCATTAGGAATGATAATGTTCCTTAAAATCTTCATCATAAGTGGAATTATAACCTGCTTTATCCATATCTAGTTTAGTGAACTATGATTAAGCAATTTCACTTTGAGGTATTTACTCAAGAGAAATGAAAATGCATGTGAAAACAAAAAAATGTATACACAGATGTTTATAGTAGCTTCATTTATAATAGCCAATAGCTGGAAATAATTCATTGTTTATCAATAGGTGCTATGACCATACAACAGCAACTACCTAGCAATATAGAGGAACCAACTGCTAATGCATACAAAGCTTAATAAATCTCAAAAACAGTATGTTAAACAAGAAAAGTCAGACAAAAAGAGCATATGTAATTTAAGGAAAGCCAACAAGTTTAATGATTTTCTCACAATGTTTTTATAGTATTTTTGCAGTTTCCTAAAATCCCTTTGATCAACCTGTAATACTCCAGTGTCCATCCAAGTGTTCTGTGTCAAGGACCTTATATTATTTATCTCTGTAAGTCAAGATGTAACGTAGCATCTTGTACACATAAAAATCTTACTGATTGGTGTTTCTGATTTCTTTGGACATATTTCCAGAAGTGGGATTACTGGGTCAAATGGGAGTTCCATTTTTAGTTTTTTGAGGAAATGCCATACTGTCTTCCACAGCTGCTGCACCAGTCTGCATTCCCACCAGCAGTGCACAAGTGTTCCTTTTTCTCCACATCCTCGCCAGCACTGTCCTTTGTTGATTTGTTGATGATAGCCATTCTGACAGGTGTGAGATGGTACTGCATTGTAATTTTGATTTGCATCTCTCAGATGATTAGTGACTTTGAGCATGTTTTCATATGTCTCTTGGGCTTTCTGTATGTCCAATTTAGAAAAGTGTCTATTTATGTCCTTTGCCCATTTTTTGATTGGATTGTTTATCTTCCTTGTGTTAAGATGTGTGAGTTCCCTATAAATTTTGGAGATTAGGCCCTTATTGGATATAACATTGGCAAATATGTTCTCCCATGCAGTGGGCTTTCTTATTGTTTTGTTGATGGTTTCTTTTGCTGTGCAGAAGCTTTTTGTTTTGATGTAGTCCCATTTGTTTATTTTCTCCTTAGTTTCCGTTGTCCTAGGAGCTGTATCGGTAAAGATATTGCTATGACATATGTCTGAGACTTTGCTGCCTTTTACGGTTTCCCTTCTTACGTTTAAGTCTTTTATCCATTTTGAGTTTATTTTTTTGTATGGTGTAAGTTGGTGATCTAGTTTCATTTTTTTTTTTTTGCATGTGTCTATCCAATTTCCTCAACACCATTTATTGAAGAGACTGTCTTGACCCCATAGTATGCTCTTGCCTCCTTTGTCACATATTAATTGAGCATAATGGCTTGGGTAGATTTCTGGGTTCTCTGTTCTGTTCCATTGGTCTATATGTCTGTTCTTGTGCCAGTATCAGGCAGTTTTGAGAACAGTGGCTTTGGAATATATCCCAAGAAATCAGAAACACCAACCAGAAAGGGCATATGCACCCCTATGTTCATAGCAGTACAATTTACAATAGCTAAGATTTGGAAACAGCCTAAGCAGATGAGTGGATTAAAAAATTGTGGCACATCTACACGATGGAATACTACACTGTTGTAATAAAGAAAGAACTCTTAACATTTGCAACAGCATGGATGGACATGGAGAGCATTATGCTAAGCGAAATAAGCCAGTCAGAGAAAGATAAATATCACATGATCTCACTCATTTGTGGAATATAATGAACAACATAAACTGATGAACAAAAATAGATCCAGAGACGGAGAAGCATCGAACAGAGTGAAGGCAGGAAAGGAGGAGGAGGTAAGAGATCAACCAAAGGACTTGTATGCAGGCATATAAGCCTAACCAATTGACACAGACACAGTGTGTTCCCACAGCCAACCTCCAGCTGCTGGCCAGTCTCCTGCGGTCCCTCCCCATGGCTGGCCGGCCCTGATCAGGACTGGGCAAGATGGCCCTGATCGGCCCTGATTACAGGCCAGGCTGAGGGACCCAAACTGTGCACAAATTCGTGCACCAGGCCTCTAGTTAATTAAATAAAAACCATTTTAAGACTTATCTCCCTCCCCCTTATCTAAACTTTAAAAAATTTTATATTCTCCCTTCATAATTTATAATTTGTAAAAGTCTTTACCTATAGCCATGTCAGGACTTGCTGTGAAGTTCTGAAGCTTTTCGTTGTTCTAATTTTTTGTTTATATTTTACAATTTGTGAAGTGCATTCAAATACATTAGTTCATTTTGATAATGGTTTAACATGTTGGTTGTTCAGTTTCAGGGATCATTCGAGCTATAACCTTTTAAAGTCCTGTACTCATGTGAAAATGGAGCTAAAAAGTAATGCTCCTGAACCTGACACCTCCATGAAATATCTCGGCTCTTTTGAATGTGTTTTAACCCACAAGGAAAGACGGGAGCTCCCCTCTTCCTCAAACTCCGTGTTTGTCAGACTCTGTGATGAACACATGGAGTACTATTTAAGATAATTGTAGGTAGTCCATTGACAATCATTTATACTACAATACTTATGTATATATTTTAAACTAATGTAAAATAGCCAAGCCCGAGTGGCTCAGTGCTTGAGTGTCAACCTATGAACCAGGAGGTCATGGTTCAACTCCCGGTCAGGGCACTTGCTGGGGTTTCAGGCTCAATCTCCAGTGTGGGGCTTGCAGGAGGCCGCTGATCAATGATTCTCTCTCATCATTGATGTATCTATCTCTCTCTTCCTCTCTGAAATCAATAAAATATTAAAATAATAATAAAATAAAATAACCTAAAATACATATAGATTGAATCCATGATTTCAAAGACATCACTGCTTAGGGTAAAGATATAATTTTAAATGCGTTACCTTTTTAAAAATTTTTTGTTAATCCTCACCCGAGGATATTTTTCTATTGATTTTTAGAGCAAATGGAAGAGAGGGAAAGAGACAGAGAGAAAGAAACATCAATGTGAGAGAGACACATCAATTGGTTGCCTGCACGAGTCCTGACCAGGGCCTGGGATCGAGCCTGCAACAGAGGTATGTGCTCTTGACTGGAATCAAAACCATGGGCCAACGCTCTATCCACTGAACCAAACTGGCTAATACAAATGAGTATGTTTTAATATTAAATTAAACTACGTAAATATGACATAATTTTATGTACATGATAATACAAGTGGTATTCAGTTTTGGCAGAAAAATTACATAAATTGTAGAAGAAAAGACTGAGAAACACTGTCCTACATGTCTGAGCTATTGAGAACTCTGTATCTAATTTATGTTCATCCCCTAGGTTACCTCTTTAGAAGATGAGAGAGAAAAAAGAGTACCATTCTATTCTTATGCTATCTGATGGGCCAGAATAGTAATGTATAAAAAAGGATTCAATTATAATTCCAGCTCTGAGCACTGTAAGATGTGTGTAGAATTGAAGGATTATTAAAGCTCCCAGAACAATACTTGCAAACTTAATAAATCAAATATATAAATGAAATAAATTAGCTTGATGGAAGTACTCTCAATTATTGCATACTAATAATCAAATTATCTAATGCCTTACAAATTAAAATACCACGCTTGGAATCAATTGCAAATTAAGTCATTAATCTCGTAGAAAAAATTTATACTTCAATTATATACCACTGGAGGTTACCCCTCCAGATTACCTGAATCTAGGCTTTCAATGTCTTTGAGCTATTTTGCAAATCTGTACATTGCAGGTAACTGCTATGCATTGGATGTTTGTGTCTTTCCATTCCATCCCCCCCTCCGCCACCCGAATTCATATGTTGAAACTTAACTCCCAAAGTATTAGGAGGTGTGCCGTTAAGGGGTGATTAGGTAATGAGGGCAGAGCCCTGAGCAATAGGGTTAGTGCCCTTATAAAACAGCCTAAGAAAATGTCCATACCCCTTCCACCATGTGAAGTCACAAAGAAAAATGGTAGTTTGGTAGCTGGTTCCTTGATATGGACTTCCTAGACCAGTGATGGCGAACCTATGACACACGTGTCAGAGGTGACACGCACACTCATTTTTTTGGTTGATTTTTTTTTGTTAAATAGCATTTAAATATATAAAATAAATATCAAAAATATAAGTCTTTGTTTTACTATGGTTGCAAATATCAAAAAATTTCTATATGTGACACGGCACCAGAGTTAAGTTAGGGTTTTTCAAAATGCTGACACGCCTAGCTCAAAAGGTTTGCCATCACTGTCCTAGACTCTGGAACTGTGAAAAATAAATTTCTATTGTTTATAAACTAACCAGTTTATAGTATTTTTGTTATAGAGGTGGGAATGAACCATGACAGTAACTCATAAGAATGGCAGCTAATTCTTATGTATAGACATGCAAATTCTGTCCTACCCAATGAGGTTTAATTACCTTCCCTCCCTGGAAAAAGTGATTTTTATATATTCCTGGTCTATAAGCATGTTTGTTTTTGGATTATCTTTTGAACTAATTGTAACATCTGATTCCTTCATGATATAGGGTTGGAATAAATTCTTTTAAATGTGTGAATTTTTGTATCTGTATGAGAGTACTGGCTTTACCTGGTTTTTGAAAACTATCTTCTAAGAAGCTATTGTCTGATTGTTGCAAACAATCACAAAATCACAGAGACTATTCCCATAAATACAAAATGTATTCCTAGATACAAAGCAAAGTATTTAATCAAAGGCTTAGATGAGTAGTTCTCAAATTTTAGTGTGCTTGGGAATTACTGAGATGCGTAAGGGCAAATAAAAATCAGGGGTTTAATCCCCCCTGAAAAAAATAAGGAAGAGACTTCTTGCCCCTCTCTTTTCTGAGAGTATATACTTTAGAAAACTTGTCAGTATGAAGTTCTTTCTCTGTCTCTTTTAAATGTACGCAAGTCTTTTAAGTGTAAAAGATTAATAAGCCTCTTGATAACTTTAAGATCCAGGAATGCCTTTCCAAACACCTGGGAGCCATCCCTTTGAAATGGCATCATCCAGGAGGATAGCACCCCTACCTCCCAGTTTCTACCTCCCACTTCTTAACCTCCACAGGGGCCTCCAAAATCACCATCACCTGTCATGAAACGTGTGAGAAGAATACTGAGCCATTTGTCAGCGTTGAACATTCAGGAGATCGTATGTTCCTGTCTGTTGTGCTCTTAATTTTGCAAACCAGTTTTTTGTCAACCAGCACAATTCAGTTAGGAAATATAAAGCTATTAAGACCTCACCTCCTTGCCCCTTTCTCTCTTCTCTTCCTTCTTTTTCTTCTTCTCTCTGATATTCTCACTACCAGCTTCTAAAGTAAGCAAGCCTCAGAATAAACTCCGTACACATTTGTTAGCAAGCCAGCAAAAAATAATTATACAGTGTCTTGCAGTTAGCAGAATGAGGGCCAAGTTCTCCATCATTTTTGGATTCTTGGAAATCCTTGTGGTTAAGAGGTGTTAACCTAAAAATAAAAGGCCAAAGCGAGAGGCAAAAAGCATTTATTTGAGATTCAAAGAATAGCTATACAGAAAGCACTCACTCAGGCAGAAACCAAAATAGTGTTTTGATTAGAGGGTGAAGGCAAGGGGATTTTATGGGAAAGGATGGGGAGCCCTGGCTGGTGTGGCTGAGCTGGTTGGGGATCCCCCAGTGCACCAAAAGGTTGCTGGTCCTATTCCCAGTCAGGGCACATGCCACGGTTTCAGTGCAATTCACATAGGGGACAAGCAGGAGGCACCAATGGATGTTTCACTCTCACACTGATGTTTCTCTTTCTATTCCTCTCCCTTCCTCTCTCTCTCTAAAAATCAAGAAAACATTTATTTTTAATTATGGGAAATAATTACACAAATAGAAGAAAATATTTTTTATAGGTGCGAGTAAGCTACATTATTCTTTAGCTATATATGGGGATACTAATTCTAAAGAATCTCCTTGCCCTAGCCGGTTTGGCTCAGTGGATAAAGCATCAGTCTTCGGACTAAAGGGTCCTGGGTTCGATTCCGGTCAAGGGCACATGCCAGGGTTGCTGGCTCAATCCCCAGTAGGGGGCGTGCAGGAAGCAGCTGGTCAATGATTCTCTCTCATCATTGATGTTTCTATCGTTCTCTTTCTCTCCCTTCCTCTCTGAAATCAATAAAAAAATATATTTTTAAAAAAGAATCTCCTCAATTTTCAGTCTGGTAGTCAGAATGTCTGTTTTTCTGTTAGCTTTGCAAACAGGTGTTTGGAATACAATGTTGATTTGGCCCAGTCCAAAGGATTTGCCCAGTTCAAATAGGTTTGAGGAGGAAGATGACATGCAAGGCAGTTCCTCTGCAATGGCAGCTCCTAGTCCATTTTGAAGTTGCTCCATTTTTATAATTTTTCTCAAGTGCAACTGAGGCAAGTATGATAATAGTCTGGTAATAAAATTCTGCTAATTCGTTAATGGAGTCAGATCCTTTCAATTAGCAGTGAGTACACAAATTTATTTAAATAAAACTGCACTAATTTAGTCAGGGAAAACTCCTTTCTAAAAGTCTAAACCACATATTTTACCAATGGGTCAGCCTCTAACTTTAGTATGTTAATTAGTGTAGCCTCAGGTGTTGATGGAAGGTAAAGATGGCTGGAACACCTATAGGAGCTGCCTTTGGTGCTGGCCTTTTAGATTAAAAGAGAGCAGACCACCCTCAGAGTGTGAATTCTTGATTAGGGCAACTGCTGTCCCTAAGGTGGAAATTAAAACGAACTCACATTTTAATCACAGTCTCCACACTGAAATATTTTAAAGTTGATTTCTTACACCATAACCCTGGTGCCTGGTGCTTCCCCTGGGCCTTTGTAAGAGTTTCATCATTACTCAGTTTGTATCCTTTTCCAACCTTTTATTTTCTGATTTTGAATAGGTAGTATTAGACATTCCTTAGTTGTAAAGTAGCTAATTTTTGACTAAACTCTACCATTTTATCAGATTCTGCACCTCCTCTGCCGCCCCTCCCCCATTTATTCACTTCTTTGGCCTTCACTCCATTGTCATATTCATCTGATTTGGCCACTTCATCCTTTTTTTTTTTGTTTTTTTGTGGGTTTTTTTTTTGTTGTTGTTAAATGAGTGTGATTTTTTCAATGACAGTTTATATTCAATACTCTGTTGTATTAGTTTCAGGTGTACAGCATAATGGATAGACACTCATACACTTTACAAAGTGTTCCCCATGATATTTCCAGTACTCACCTCACTCCTTTAAAACACGTCTGCTTTGGCCTCAATAAGCATTTGATTTTGTTACTTTAGTAATTCCTATCACTGGCTACAATTATAACTCTGTATTGCAGAGATTTGTACTCTCATGTCCAAAAAACAGGTTTTGTAAAGGAATGAAAGAAAATAATGAGATTACTGGACAATTCAGTGTAAAGGGAAAGGGAATCAGAAATGAAGGTGAAGGTAGACAGGAGATCTCACCAGTTCAGGTGGCTGATGCCAAAAATTTTGGGGGTATTAAATAAATTGCTGATGACTTCCTCTACGTACATAATTTTTAAAAAGTAAAAGCAGGGGAAAATTAAATAAGCAATGATGTTTTCAGAGAAGTAGCATACTAATCATTTTATATCTTGATTATGCAATATGTTATTCTTAAATTGTATTTGATTTTGGACAAAATAGAATTATTTTGTGGGATTATGGCCCTCTTCAATACACAGGAATAGGCACTCTAAATTTTTCCTACTTCTCTTTATTGTGTGCACACTAAGAAGTATTAATGGCTATAACATATTTTGTAAAGAAGCCAAAATAGCAAAAGGGCTATCCTTTGTTTACTTCCTATGAATACTTGGAACTGATTTAAAGGTTCTTCGAATAAAAGCACATTAAATAAAGAGCAATCCTAATTGAGATTAATGTACAGTAATTTTTACTAAATTATATTACATAACAGCATCCTTATTGAAAATATATATGGCTTATCTCAGCTTTTACAGACCTAAATGAATATGATTATTAATTAGAAAATAACATCCTTGTGGTACTTCAATAAAATTAAGAGAGGACTGAATGCTGCCTTTTCCCTTTTGTTTCTCACCAATAGAAATAGAACAACCGATTTATTCTCTAATTATATAACAGCAACATTTAATACTAGGTGATTAAAATATGACAAAAGAAAAGCAGTATTTCATAACCAATTCTACTAGGGAATAGCTTTTGTTGGAAAATAAAAAGTCACGGGAAGTATAAAAAAGTCATGGGATAGTACTTTCTATAGACTAAACTAAAGCCAAAAACTTGGAATATCCACTAATGAGGAAAAACTTCTTAAATTAAGTTGCCCAAGACTCAATTGCTCTTATCTATGGTCCCTTCTCTAATAAACAAACAAATATAAGTTGGTCAATTTTTCTTTCTTTTGGTTCTAATAGATGTTATGACACATATTCCTGCTAGAAAATATTGTGTAATTAAAATGTGTTTATTTCGTCCTGGATCCTGGGCAGATAATACAAAGGCAAATATTTGGTTTGCATAATTAGTGCTAAAATAACATGGAAAAAAACCATTAAAAATAATGGATTCAAATGGGTAGGTACTTTTATTTTTTTTGTTTGTTTTATAAATCTTAATTGTTGAGAGTATTACAGATGTCTCCCTTCTACCCACCCCCCATTGCCTCCCTCCACCAGATTCCCACCCTGCCACAGGCCTTCACCCCCCTATTGTCTGTGTCCATAGGTAATCAAAGGGATAGATTGTTTTAAAATATTGTACTAATTTAACTAGGCATCACTTTTTTAATTATAAAAGAAATAACTGTACTTTATAAAAAATTTACAGTATCAAAAGTATAATAAAGATACAAAAAATTATCATAGATCTAAAACACAGATAATCAGTGAGTACTAATGATATTTTGATGTATTTTCTTCAAGCTATTTTCTCAGTATATGAGTGTGACTCTGTAGATTATGTGTATATATACCAATCCATATCACATACACATGTATGAGATCTATATATACACAAACATATATCTATATTTACTCATTTGTTATAGAGCATTTTTTATTTCTTTTTCTTATTATATTAGTACATACTGATGATTTTCTCAAGTTCTTAAGCAATCTTCAAAACCATGATTTTTCCTCTGATTATTTCTTTCATATAGATTCTTTAAGTGAAAAAATCTAGCTCAAATAAGATAAATAGTTTTAAGCTTATTGATACATATTGCTAAATTTTAAACTTTCAGGAAATATTGTAGCAATTTACTATCTAACCAACAGTATCTGTAGAGTTAAACAGTCAGCTATACTATTCTAGTCTCAATGCTACATGCAAACTGTGTATAATCATCCATTTCTCTCACAGCAGATAATTCAGAGAAAAAACATAATTTTTTATAGAAAAAGATTGTCAGTATTTAAGAATTCTGTGTTTCAGAAAATTCATTTTCATTTGTCCAGAAGGAATTCTGCTGTGTTATTTATGCCTCTGAGATTTGGGGATTTGTGTTAATACAGAATGACCTAGTCAGGTTTTAACGTTAAACCACACTTCATTTCTATATACACACATATATAATGTTGAATAATTTTAAAGCTATTTTATTCAAAGCAACTTATTAAAAATTCTTTACTGTATTTTAATTATCTCCAAATTTAATTATGGTTACAGTATAATCTATTTTACATCACATAACATTGTTTCTCAGTACTAATTTAGTAGTAATTTAGGAAAGACCCATGAGTATTAAAGCTGCATTTTAAAACAAATATTTTTTCATCTATTATAGACAAGTCATTCCAAGAATTAGGAGTTATGTAAAAAAAAAAAAAAAAAGATGCTTAAAGCTATGGGCTCTTTTGAGCACTGACAAAGTCTTGCCAATTTCTTAAATAGATACAGGGAAAAGATAAATTGTTATATATGTTATATGTTCAACTAAATGGATAGTACCTTTTTTTTCCCTTTGGTTATATAGCCATGGCTTGTCAATAATTATTTAGGAAAAGTAAAAAATAGATTAATAGGTTTTTTCAATACCTATAAATCCCATTCTTCTCACTTGGTTCAATTTCCTGGTTTATTCTTTTTAATAGGATTTCTATCAGATGTCATGGCATCTGTACATTGCTCCTTAATTACTTGCTATATAACTACGAGACTAGTTTTTAAGTTATTTGTGAAAGGAGCTCAACAATCAATACTTCCTTGAAAACTCCTTACTCTTAGTTTATGTTTATACAGCTTTATCATGTGTGTATGCATGTGCATGAATTTCTGACAGTCTTGTAACTCTACCTTATTTAGTTCCTTCAAACAGTAAAATATTTTCAAGGAGGACTTTACTTAACTGGGTGTATACATTTATAATAATGTTAATGTTACACATTTTACCTTTAACAAAATGAGCTTCCAAATAAATCCAACTATTGGTAGCCTTAACTTGATGAATTTATTGTTTAAAACATTCCTTGATTGTCAACAACTAATATCATGTAACAATTAGAGAAATTTTCTGCAAATGGAGCCAACACAAATACAACTATCACTTCATTTCTCATACATGCACACAAAAACTTAGAATAGAAAATGAGTGAAATTAACTTAGAAAATAGTGGTTTTCATTTGTTTGGAACAAAACATCTTCCCTGGCTGCTGTGCTCCCCCTATCCCCCGCCCCCCAGCTTAATCCCTTCACTCTTATCTTCCAGCTCTCCTCCCCTTTCCCCTCTGACAGCTATGAGTCTGTTTCTATATTGTTTGTTAGTTTATTTTGTTAGAGTCCATATATAGGTGAAACCATATGGTATTTGTCTTTTTCCGACTGCCTTATCTCATTTAACATAATACTCTCCAGGTCCATCCATGTTGTCGCAAAATAGCACTGGTGCATCAATAAATAACACTGTTGCATAAAATTCAACAAAGGAAATGGCAGAGAAAAAGTAAGTCATTATGGAATCCACAGCATGTGCAATGTTTCTGTACATAAAGAGTACAAGATTATAAGAAAGTCAGTTTGGCTAAATCAGCCGTGGGCAAACTACGGCCCGCGGGCCGGATCCGGCCCGTTTGAAATGAATAAAACTAAAAAAAAAGACTGTACCCTTCTATGTAATGATGTTTACTTTGAATTTATATTAGTTCACACAAACACTCCATCCATGCTTTTGTTCCGGCCCTCCGGTCCAGTTTAAGAACCCATTGTGGCCCTCGAGTCAAAAAGTTTGCCCACCCCTGGAAATGAAGATCAAGAAAGTATAATATACTAGGAGCCCAGCGCCAATTTGAAATCGCATGGTGTCACCCACCCTCCGGTCTGGCCCTGCCTCCCTCTCTGGCCCTTGAAGCAGCTGCCCCCCTGCTGATCAGGCCCTCCCCCAGTGCAGGCGCACGGAGGCCCCTGCCACCCTGCCCCGAGGCTGCATGCGCAACCTCCTGCTAGTTGACCTGTTTCAGTGTCCTGGTTAATTAGCATATTTCTCTATTATATATATACTAGAGGCCCGGTGCACAAAAATTTGTGCACTCGGGGGGGGAAGGGGGGTCCCTCAGCCTGGCCTGTGCCCTCTCGCAGTCTGGGACCCCTCGAGAGATAACGACCTGCTGGCTTAGGCCTGCTCCCGGGTGGCAGAGGGCAGGCCCAATCCCTAGGTGCAGCCCCTGGTCGGGCTCAGAGCAGGGTCGATTGGGGAGTTGGGGCGCCACCCCCTGTCACACACAGAGCCGCAGGGCAATCAGGGGGTTGGGGAGCTCCCCCCTATTAGGCACAGAGCAGGGCTGATCAGGGGGTTGGGGCGCCTTCCCCTGTCGCGAACAGAGCAGGGTGGATAGGGAGGTTGTGGCCTCGCCCCCTCTCACACACAGAGCTGCAGGGCGATCAGGGGGTTTGGGCGCTGCACCCTCTCACGCTGATCCCAGTGCCGGGAGGCCTCGCGGCTCCGCTGATCCCGGTGCTGGTAGGCATATTACCCTTTTACTATATAGGATAGAGGCCTGGTGCACGTGTGGAGGCCGGCTGGTTTGCCCTGAAGGGTGTCCTGGATCAGGGTAGGGGTTCCCACTGGGGTGCCTGGCCAGCGTGGGTGAGGGGATGATGGCTGTTTGCAGCTGGTCACACACCCTTCAGGGTCGGGGTCCCCACTGGGGTGCCTGGCCAGTCTGGGTGAGGGGCTGAGGGCTGTTTTCAGGCTGACTGAAGTTCCCAACCACTCCTTTTTTTCTTTTTTTTTTCTTTTTATTCTGGGCCAGCTTTAGCTCTGGCTCCAGCTCTGAGGCCTCCGCTGCTGAAAGAAGGTATCTGGTTTGTTTGTGTTCTATAATCGAAACTCTGTATCAACTCCAGCTCTGAGATCCCAGGCTCGCTAAAAGCAGGTTTCTGGAGTTTTGTTTAGCTTCTATATTTGTTACAATGTTTAAACTGCAGGCTCAGAGGCCGGCAGCGCAGGGGGGAACGTTGGAGTCCTCCGTCACTGAAGCAAGCAAGCCTCATGTTAGTTTCAAGCTGCCTGGCTGCCGGCCGCCATCTTGGCTGGCAGTTAATTTGCATATCTCGCTGATTAGCCAATGGGAAGGGTAGCGGTCTTACGCCAATTACCATGTTTCTCTTTTATTAGATAGGATAGCAGTGAGGCCTTTATCCAAAGCATCATTAAATGGTTGTGAGAGGAGAGAATGACATCATTTGCTTCTTGAAAAGATTACTCCATCAGCATTGTACAAAGGGAGGATAGGAGGCTGCAAGGTGTATGTAGCAGAGGCTCTTTCAGTTGTCCTAGCATGGCCACAGGTGGTGGCTGTTAGATATGGACAGCGAGTGAAGAAGATAGGTTTATAAGATTTTTAAGAAGTGAAATGTATTAAAACATGATACTGAATTGAATACAGAGAATGATTGATGGGAAGGTGTCAAGAATAATGCCTGCTTTTCTTGCTTGTGCAATTGAATAGGTGATAGGATTTTCTTGAAATAAGACACACTATAGGGGAAACAAGTTTGAAACAACACTATGACAAGGTTTGTTTCCCCACTTTCTTTTTCTGAGCAGTTATTAATTTATATAAAACCTGAACGGATAGTACAGAGAGTTCCCACATTCTCCTCTGTGACCACACATATCAGTTGTTGTATCAGTTGTAATGTCTCCTCTTTCATTTCTGATTTTACTTGAGTCTTCTGTCTTTTTTCATTAGTCTAGCTAAAAGGCTCATCAATTTGTTTATCTTTTAGAAAAACCAGCGTTGTTTTCTTTTCAATTGTCTTCCTGGTCTCTATTTTATTTATTTTTGCTCTGATATTTATTGTCTCCCTTCTGCTAAATTTGAGTTTACTAATGTCATTGTTTTGTGGCTGTTTCATAGTTCCCTCTTCTTTTTGTCCTCTCTTGCAGTCTTCCTCTTGTGAATTGACGAGTTTTCAGTTGTATGCTTCGTTTCCCTTCTCTTTATCTTTTGTTACTAATGAATAGTTTTGCTTTGTGGTTACCATGAGGCTTACATAAGCTTATAGTTATAAAAGTCTATATTGTGCTGATAACTTAAATTTCATCACCTAGATAAACTCTACCCTTCCCCTCTTTTATGATTTTGATGTACATTTTTAGATCTATGATCCACCTTCTGTTATATTTTGCAAATGGCATTAAGTATAAATCTGAATTAATTTTTTTACATATGGATTTCCATTTTTTCCAATACCATGTGTTGATGACATAAACTTAAAGTATTCTAACTTTCCTTCATGTATTCTATACCTGAACAGAAGATTAAAGATGAATAAACAAACATTCAAATGAATGTAATGAAAGAAAATAAAAATTTAAGTACTGTGTGGTCCTTATAAAAATCCCACTGTGTCATTCTTTTTAAAATACCTATATTTTTTATTGATTTCAGAGATGAAAGGAGAGGGAAAGAGAGAGAAAAAGATCAATGATGAGAGAGAATCATTGATTGGCTGCTTCCTGCACATCCCCTACAAGGGATCGAGCCCCTCAGCTTGGGCATGTGCCTTGACCAGGAATTGAACCATGACTTCCTGGTTCATAGGTCGACACTCAACCACTGAGCCACGCTGGTCAGGCCCACTGTGTCATTCTCTTGTAGCAGTTCAGGACACCTCTGTTCATCCCTGGCCCATTAGATTTTTCAGCTAAGATCCTTGTATATTCTCTACTGCCCCTGCTCACCTGGCCGTGGACTCAGATCTTTGTCTTGTGAAATGGCTAGATATTGTGCACTGTTTTTCAGAAGCTTTCTGCTTAGGATTTTAGTTTCCCATCCTGTGCAGGTCGAGAACATCCAATTCCCTGAGAGTACAATGGCCCATGTGCTTGAGATGCCCTCCAGCTCTGTCAAAAGCTGTCCTGGCTTCACAAAACTCACATGAAGTGTGGGTTCTGCGTGTGCTGCCAATGCCCAGAATCAGCCCGTGCGCCAGAGTGGGAGTGGTGGAGCATTCTCTCTGTTCTCTGAGCTTCTTTCCACCTGGAGTCTTGGCCTTTTCACTCCTCGCTAGCTCCTCAGTGTCAGTCACCCTGAAATGATGATTTTGGTATTTTATCTGACTTTTCAAATTGTTCTCAGAGGCAGCTGTGATTTGCCATGAACCTTTCCAGTAAAGACAAAAGCAGAAGTTCTCTTATAACTTTCTTAAAACAGACAGGCAAAGCCTCGCCTTGTAATTGAAGGAGAAAGTAATTCTTTTTACAGAGGAAAAAAAATCCCTGAAATCTTAAATACATTATTAAATCTAAACATCGTATGTTTTTAGCACAGTTAAGGGTTTGGGGAAATCAGAACTCTTATACACTACGGACAAGAGTACAGCTAAATGCATGTAGCATGTGGAGGGAAAATTTGCATTAGATATAGAATTCAATAAATGTACAAAATACTGTTGTAATAGCAAAAAAAAAAAGAAGAAGAAGAAGAAGAAGAAGTAAAAGTGGAACCTAGCTGCCCAAAATAACACAATAGCGGTTTAAAAACTCATTGTTACTTCTATATAGTGAATTCAGCTATTCAAAGGAATCTGTTAATTTGAATTTTCTGACATAAAATAATTTAAAAATCTATTATTAAATATATAACAAAATATTTTTAATTTTTGGAAAATATGTAAATGAGCCTGCACTTCTGGAAAATAAGACTGGAGATCTAGGGTGAGAGGAATATTTTATTTTTATTGTATATCTTTTTATATGTTTATTTACCATTGTACTTATTAATAAAGACTACTATTAAATGATAAATTGATGGACTTTTGGACAGGAAGATCTCTAAATCACTAATGCTTTAAACTAGTTAAGAGAAAAAAATAAAACAAAAGGAAGAACATAGAGTAGTTTTTAAAATAATTATTTAATACCAG
This sequence comes from Myotis daubentonii, assembly GCF_963259705.1. Classification (NCBI taxonomy): domain Eukaryota; kingdom Metazoa; phylum Chordata; class Mammalia; order Chiroptera; family Vespertilionidae; genus Myotis; species Myotis daubentonii. Next base: position 41,097,559 of record NC_081841.1, read on the forward strand.
TGGTTCCTACTCACATTCATCTGATTATCCAATGTGCTCCAATCAACTGCCTACTCTTAACTTGGTGTGCCATTATCAGCAGCTACTTACAAGGAAGAAGTTTGTAAAAATCACCCTGGAAAGGAGTAGCTGTAGAAATGAACATACTAGCATCCCTGGGAATATTTGAAACAGCAGCTAGTGAGAGAGCAGAGCTTTGTCCAAGAACAACTTGAACAGATAAATATTAGAAAACTGTTCAAAGGTAGGACGTGGGAAACTACTGAAGCTGTTCATCTACCTCAGCCTATAACCCTATCATACAAACTTTAAATGATTTTTCACACATCTATAATAATAAAAGTGTAATATGCTAATTAGACCAGACAGCCAAACGACCTTCCGAACATCATTCAAGATGTCCCTCCAGATGAAGCTGCTGCAGCAGGGGCCAAGGCAGAGGTGGTTAGGGGCAATCAGGCAGGCAGGCAAACAGTTAGGGGCAATCAGGCAAGCGGGTAAGTGGTTAGGGGCAACCAGGCAGGCAGGCGAGCAGTTAGGGCCAATCAGGTAGGTAGGCGAGTAGTTAGGAGTGATTAGGCAGGCGATCAGAGTGGTTAGGGGCAATGAGGCAGGTAGGCAGAGAGGCAGTTAAGGGCGATGAGGTAGGCAAGCAGAGTGGTTAGGGCAATCAGGTAGGCAGGCAGGTGAGTAGTTAGGAGCCAGCAGTCCTGGGTTGCAAGAGGGATGTCTGACTGTTGGTTTAGGCCTGATCACCCAGGGACATCTCCCAAGGGGTCCCAGATTGCCAGAGGGTGCATGCCGGGCTGAGGGACCGTCCCCCTATACCTCCGTACAAGAATTTCATGCACCAGGCCTCTAGTAAAATATATGCAAATAAGTCCAGAAATGTCACTATAGTTTCTAAAATTATGTTGACTAAGGTTTATCTTGTCAATATGTCAAAATTTCAATTGTATATACAGTATTTTGAAACAAAAATTGTGTTAGTGTTGTTGTTGTTTTTTCTTTGCTCATAGCTCTGATTTCTACTCTACAAATCCTAGATCCTTTCCTGGGTTCTTTGAGCAGCATAAGCATAATAACAACATTAAAAGCTGAATGACACATTTATTGAAAGTTTTCCTGCTCTTGTGCCACCAACATAAATTCAAAAGAGTGCTATTTGTCATCAGACCAAAGAAATGCATACAAAAGAAACATGGAGGGAGGAGGGGTGAACTGGTGAGACTCAGAATAGAAAAGTCCTGAAATTTGATTAGAAGCAGACACTAATAACCTACCTTGAATAATGAGGGGGAAATAGGAGATTACTTGAAAATTACCCTTAATATTAAATCTATATAAAGCACATTAGGAAGAAAGCAAGTGTTAAAAATATCCAGATTTATATTCAATGTCTTTGCTGTGATTACAGTCTCCTAATTTTACCTTTCTTTGCCTCACATTTAAGTGTAAAAAGCACATAAATGCTAAATGCTAAGGTCAATCCCCATTATGCATCAACCAACTTCAATAACTGGCAATCTTGTTCTATTTCTGCCTCCCAATAACCTATTTGTTGCTGGCTATTTATTTATTTTATAGCTTTATTGAGGTATCATTTTCATGCCATAAAATGTATCCACTTTTTGTTCCTGAAATTCCACCATAAGCAGTTCATCCTTTTGAAATAAAAAAAAACACAACTTTTTAAGACCTATTTTAAGTTATTAATTTTCATGAATTTATGGAATTGTGCAACCATTATAAAATAGTTTTATAATATTTCCATTACCTCTAAATATTTCTTTGTACCTGTTTGTATAGTCAATCCCCAGACCTAGAAAAAGGCTGACGTGCTTTCTGTCTCTATAGATTTGCTTTTATGGGCATTTCATAGAAATTAGATTTAAAAAATAGGTAGTATTTTGCATATACCAGTTAATTTTAACCCAATACCTCTTAGCCTAACTTTTTTATAGCATAACTTTTAAAAAATGGCTCAGTACAACATGACCTTGACCTAACAAAGATATATGGTAGGACAATTAAGCACAATAAATCATCAAATCACTTTCCTAAAAGATAGGGTTTCAATACAAGAAAAGAAAAAGAACATGAAAGAGAACGAGTAACCAGTGATGAAGTAAACAAAGCTCAAAGTTAGGGTTCCCAAGATCATGATAGACAATGAGAAGGGGCACAGAAACATGGCCAGAATGTTCTCAGGTTTCCCTGTCCCTACAAGGCTTGCTCTGGTTCGATCTGGTGTACATCAGAATACTAATCAGAATCAGTTGGATGAGTTTTAGAGGTAAGAGATGGGATGGTATTTAAGCATGTGACAAGAACCAGGCCAATATTTGGACTCTTTCTAGGTGAGAGAGGGGATAGTCCCATTATGAAAGCAGTCATGACTAATTAAGAGCATCTTTTACTCGGCAGCATTAAGATTGTTAGTATTCCAATCCTCTGCTTTCCATTGGTTTTAGGACAGAGGCTATCCGAAAATAAACACCGGCGTCTGGGCAGAACTAGGATAGAAATGAGCACTGTTGATTAGAAGCTAGAAAATAGAATGAAGATAGGGAAGGGTTGCTCTAGCTGGTTTGGCTCAGTGGATAGAGCATTGGCCTGTGGACTGAAGGGTCCTGGGTTCCACTCCCATCAAGGGCACATGCCCGAATTGCAGAATCAGTCCTCAGTATGGGGCCTGCAGGAAGCAGCCGATCAATGATTCTCTCTCATCGCTAATGTTTCTAACTCTCCCTCTCCCTTCCTCTCTAAAATTAATAAAAATATATTTTTAAAAAGATGGGGAAGGGTTAAGAAGATCATTGGAGGCAGTACTTAAATATATTATGCATGTGTTTCTATTGATATTCATAAGGCATGGATGTATGAACTATAAAGTATAGCAAGAAGTAAGCAACAAGTTATATCATAGCATATATCTAAATATTGAATTTATGTGGGGTACTTATATGGTTTAAACTATTTGTAAATAATGAATAAAACCACATCATTTTAATATCCTATGAGGAGTAATATGGGTCATTGAACATAAAGATGTTTCTACCTTCTTCCTAGATGTAGATTATTAGAACGGTCTGAAACCCCAACTCACCTCTGAATTAGTGATAGTCGCTAGTACCCAGTACCAGTGACAGTTCTAAATAGAAGTTGGGTCACCTTAATATTCTCTTTTAAATGAGTCTTATTACCTACTGGACCTTGGCAGCATGCCACAGAAAATGAAGAAGCAATCAGGTTGAGCTCTGTCATTCAATTCTGAGGGGGAAATGTCACCAATTTATATAATTCTCAAGACATGTGCTCCTTGGGGAATTCAAGAAATATTGCATTTAGAGTGTTATCTTTGAGTCTGCCAGTGGCACTTTCTCGACTACCTCTCTTTAAAATAAAGAGGACTATCAGTATGAATCGTGGCATACTGAAGTCTGCCAAAATATCTTGTCAATTCACCTAAAAATACAGTCATATTGGTTGCCTCAATCCCCATAGACATTTCCTGATAATTAACTAAACTGGCTTAATCAATATAACCCAACATATAAATGAAGAAGAATAAAAGGAAAAGAAAGTGGGATTAATTGAGATATTATAATTGCCATATCAATGAGTACATCAATTTTGATGCATGCAATAGGTTTATCCAAAGTTATTTTACACCTCACCTGCTCCATAGCAACCTTTGGATCTCTGAAGGCTTCTCATCAAATATCCAGAAGGAATTAGCACATCATTACTATTATGGATTCAAAAGTAAAAAGAGATTAATCAAACACATGCAGAGTATATACAGGAGCCACTCATACAATATTGTATTAAAAGAGAAACAATATTTTCCTTAATTATGGAAGTTTATGGAAGCAATTAAAGAACAAAGCTTTCCTGCTAAGCCTTCCTATACAAGCTTAGAAGGTAGGACTGTTTTCAATCTTTCCCAAAATCTTGATACATTTATGCTGCGGAACTTTTTAGAGTTTATGTGCAGGATATGACCTCTACCGGAGCACTGGAGTATACCAACAAACGCTAAACAATCATTTCTGACGTGTTCTGGCTTGTTATATTTAGCTGATAGTAGTTGGGAGGTATAGTTTAATGGCTGAATTAATCCTTATCTAAATCATGGAATGCAAATTGACAGCTTAAATAAGCTTTCTGCTAAACACTTTTAAATATATCAGTATATCTGGGCCTTATAAGAACCTTAAGAAACAGGTAGGACGAGGTATACTTTCATTGCAGAAAGGAGAGTTCTGATTAGGACTTCTTTAGGCAAACATTATGTGTGTCTTACGAAAAGCTTTGGAGTGCACTTGGGTATAATGGTAGTTGATCTTTCCTTGAGAAGATACTCTGTATTTCTTAATTTTCTATCTTGAGAAAAAGTAATTTTTTTAAAAAAATGTATTTTTATTGATTTCAGAGAGAAAGGGAGAGGGAGGAAGAGATAGAAACATCAATGATGAGAGAGAATCATTGATTGGCTGCCTCCTGCACGCCCCCCATTGGGGATCAAGCCCACAACCTGGGCATGTGTTCTTGACCGGAATTGAACCTGGGACCTTTCAGTCCAGAGGCTGATGCTCTATCTACTGAGCCAAACCAGCTAGGGCAAAAGTAATTATTTTAAATAATTATCGAACCTGTGGAATTGTCAGTGATGTTTGACAACATATATACTTTATTTCAGGTATTAAAGGTGTTCAGTAAACTTTTGTAGGTCTACAAATGTATGCCAGCACTGAAACTGGAATATTATGTAGAACCAATAAGAAGCATTGTTGGTGGGAGTGGCTGGAGCACCTCTCCACATGTCCCTTTCCCCGTTGCGGTGTTCATCACAGTTAAGCATGTATATAAACATACACATTCTAAGGTAATGGACCTTTGTTCTTTTCTACCTCTAGTTTTAATTTAATTATTTGAGTAGCATTTCTGAGAGATGAGTACAAATGATAATAAAAGCAAAACCAAACTAAATATAATAAATCTGATAGAAAGTGTTATGCTCGTTTAGAAAATGTAGATTCTGTTCACATAAATAATGACTCATGTCCCAAAGATTTTAGAATATACTCTGGTGTTTTCAAAAGGGTTGAAATTAAATACCATGTACTTAATTCTAGGGCTTCCAACTAGATAAACTCCTCATCTTATCTGGTAGTTCAGCATTCCCAGAGGCGCGCGCACACACACACACACACACACACACACACACACACACACACACACTCCTTTCACAAACTCACATATACTCTGAAGATTTGTGCATTTCCAAAATATGCAGCCTGCAAACCCGTCTTTCAGTGCCACCTGTTCTGATATGTCTTCAGCTATTTATAAAAAGCACAAAGCAGAACTCAGTCCAGCAGACCAAAGTACTGTAATTTATTTCATTTGCATTTCTTCTGCTTGTCTTTCTCTACATAATCACTGATAATAACATCTTCTTTCCATGAGCCGCATACAATATGCTGATCTATAATTTTGTGGTTGAAAAAATAGTTATATTTCAGTGCTTCGTATCAAGAATCTAAGAGCACTTGTTTAGGTTGAGAAGAGAATACACAAAGTATGTTAAAGGGAAAAAAACCATCTAAGAGATTTGGATCAGACAAAGAATTTCCATATTTCTCTCCTCTGCCTACAGACTCACAGACATATACACTCCCTCTCTGGTTCCCCAAAGTCTAAATAAAAAACAGACATTCAAAGTCTAGGGGCATAGAAACTGTATATATTAGCACTATTTCTATGAATCTATGCTATCAAGAAAGAAATCAAATAGAAAGAATGATAGAAATGCCTGAAGTTATGGGCTCAAGCCTCTAGGTATTGTTATAGGATAGAAGGCTTCAACTCCAGCCACACAAAATAGGTTCACGCTAATTTTACAATAGTAGGCATTTCTGTAACAGTTTTATGGATTTTAAAAAAATTGTTACAGCTTGAATGAGTTATAAGTGGCATACAATAAACTGCATATACCTTAAGAGTACAATTTGGTGAGTTGGCACATATGTATATTCCTGTGAGACCATCACCATAATCATGATAGCAAATATTTAATCAGCCTCAAAAATTTCCTTGTGCTTCTTTTATAATCAATTCCTATTTCCACCCTATCCAGGCTTCTTATTACACTAATTTAGTTTGCAACTATATGGACTTACACTTAGATTTTCCTATTTTTCATGTCTAGCCCTTTCATAACTCTTGTTTTTTAAATTAGTTTGATATTTTAGATTTAGAAAGATATTTACAACTTGCTTAAATATTATTATTCTGTTTTTTCTGTTATGTCTTGTCTTATGGTTTTGGAGTGTTTATTGAGCAAGTACAATTCTTTAATGTCCTTAAATAAAAACATGTATTCTTTCATAGGCAGTCTTTTGTTATTTTTTATTGTTGGATAGCTTTGAAGGTATTTTTGATACCAGTTTTGCTGTTCTGCAATTATAGTACAATATGTTAAAGTATGATATGTTTATTAGGTATTGGGTGAATTTTTAGTCTGAGAATGCATTCACGTTCTACTTGCTATACATGTATAGGAAAATAATTGGTTCTATATATTGATCTTAGACACCTTTCCATTTTCTCTAAATAATTCTAAGTCTTTGTATGTATATTATTTTAGAATTTCTTCCTAAATTACCCACATAATTTTCTATACATGAATGCACATCCACTGAAAATCTATAGCAATCTTTATGCTTAAAGGCATAAATTTTATAAATTATCCTTGGACTGTAGGAAAACACAAAGATATCCTCCACTTGATTACATAGATTCAACATTATCCTGGAATCTTAGCTAGCATAGCAAGGAAAGAAAAATAACAAAAGTTATAAAATTTTGAAAATATTAGACCTTACTATTTAATTTTCTTGTTTCCTGAAACACTTTTATTAAATTATATTGCTTAAAGTATTACAAAGAGTATTACATATGTCTCCTTTTTTTTCCCCCGCCCATGACAATCCCCTGGCCTCCCCTACCCCCCAGTGTCTTATGTCCATTGGTTATGGTTATATGTATGCATACAAGTCCTTAGGTTGATCTCTTACCCCCCCCTCCTGCTCCCCCACCCTTCCCGGTCTTCCTGCTGTAGTTTGACAGACTGTTCGAGGCAACTCTGCCTCTGTATCTATTTTTGTTCATAAGTTTATAATGGTCTTTATTATCCATAAATGAGTGAGATCATGTGGTATTTTTCCTTCATTGACTGGCTTATTTCACTTAGCATAATGCTCTCCAGTTCCATCCATGCTGTTGCAAATGGTAAGAGTTCCTTCTTTTTTTACAGCAGCATAGTATTCCATCGTGTAGATGTACCACAGTTTTCTAATCCATTCATCTACTGATGGGCACTTAGGCTGTTTCCAGATCTTAGCTATGGTGAATTGTGCTGCTATGAACATAGGGGTGCATATATCCTTTCTGATTGGTGTTTCTGGTTTCTTGGGATATATTCCTAGAAGTGGGATCACAGGGTCAAATGGGAGTTCCATTTTTAGTTTTTTGAGGAAACTCCATACTGTCTTCCATAGTGGCTGCACCAGTCTGCATTCCCACCAGCAGTGCACAAGTGTTCCTTTTTCTCCACATCCTCTCCAGCACTTGTCGTTTGTTGATTTATTGATGATAGCCATTCTGACAGGTATGAGATGGTACCTCATTGTTGTTTTGATTTGCATCTCTCGGATGACTAGCGACTTTGAGCGTGTTTTCACATGTCTCTTGGCTTTCTGAATGTCCTCTTTTAAAAGGTGTCTATTTAGGTCCTTTGCCCATTTTTTGATTGGATTGTTTATCTTCCTTTTGTTGAGTTGTATGAGTTCCCTATAAATGTTGGAGGTTAAACCCTTATCAGTGATAGCATTGGCAAATATGTTCTCCAATGTAGTGGGCTTTCTTGTTGTTTTGTTGATGGTTTCTTTTGCTGTGCAGAAACTTTTTATTTTGATGTAGTCCCACTTGTTTATTTTCTCTTTAGTTTCCAATGCCCTCCTGAAACACTTTTAAGAAAGAGAGTTGAACGATTGTCTTCTTAATCTCTGGAAAAAAACCTGAATTATTTCTTTATTGATTTTCGGCAGCATTTGAGAAGAGACGTATTATAGAAAGAGAAACTGTCACAGGTTCAGTAACTTAAACAGTGGGTGTGAATGGGCCTAGAACTTCAATATGTTAAAATAGTTTCAGTAATTTTTGTGTGTGTATGTTTACCTCAATTATGAATATGTAACCACAAATTCAAAATTCATTATGTCTCCTCTGTGGTTGTTACATTATTTTATTCCCTTGTTATTTGAAAAGAGATTGAAAGTGTAAGGTACTGGGTTGACAGCTGTTGTATTGTTTGTTATTTTCTATAAAATTGGCAGGGACAAAATGACACTGCTCTTTTTTCAATAAGTTCAACTGTCAATGGGGAAGTACAAGAAGACTTGAAAGTTTTTCAATCTTTAAAATGGAGTCAAGAAAGAATTTAGTCTGTGTATATATTTTGACAAACTGGAGTCTCTGAGTAAATAATAACGTAATTATTTTTAGTCATTATGTGACAGATACAGGGCTTTGTCTTGTGGATCTACGGAGGTCATCCAGGTCTCACAATCCCACAGAGGAAACTGGAATTTAAATACATCCACCACCTTAATAAAGAAATTTTTGTTACTCTTTTGTAAAAAGTTGTTAACTTTCTAGGGAACGTAGTGTAGGTCCAATGATTGTTCATAGGAAGTTTCTAATATTTGAGACTATAGGAGAAATAAAGTCAAAATTTAATTTTCATAGTAGTTTCACAGAATGATTGAATCATTCACAGCCTTTTGTTTTTCTTCTGCAAAACAAGTTTGTTCTGCATAATTTTATCCTTTCCTGTGCGGATGTATTTATTTGGCTATTTTTACCTACCCAATGTTCCAATATTCAGAGTTCCTCATATCAAGAAATACTACAATAAATATTCATATTCATGTCTAATTGTTTCACTGCACAAGTATATAAATAAAATTAATTCTTAGATATGAAATAGCTAGGACCAAAATTATGTGTTCTTTTTATTTTGATAGTGCCATAGTTCCCTCTCTTCTGTTTTGAAAGAGGAGAAGGAGGCTCCAGAGCTGAGCAATGTTTTTCTTCTCTGAACTTTTCTTTCCACAGAATTCTCCCTATGTGTTTGGCTTCTTTTACCCTCCTTAAGCGTTATCTCAGCTCTTTGGTGTCACCATCTTACATCTGCAGTTATTGTTCCCTACTCCAACTCTAGTTCCATGTAAAATAGACTGATACTACATACCACTAGAGCAGTGAAATTATGAGGTGAGAGAAATCTCCTTTCCCATGTTGATCCCGTCATGTTTTCTTCCTTTGAGTGACCTACCAGACCGTGCAAATGTAGATTAATTCTCTTTATCGAAGGTTCTGAGCCATTTAAAAATTCAGAATTGGAGAGAAAATAGGTCCATCTGATCTTCTTAGATGTGTCCTTAAGATTTTGTTTCAGTGGTATCTCAGTCCAAAGTTTTACCCACAATGTTATGGGGAAAAAATCATTCATAATCACAGGAAGAAATCCATTTTCTTAGATATGTCTTTTTCCCATTGTCACTACTCCAAATCTGAGTTGTCATTTATGACTAGCTCCTCCTTATGAAGAGATGGGTCGTGATACTCAGTGCCTGCCCATTCTCAGGGGCCAAAAAGGGAAATAGATATAGTCACCATAGTCATTGATTATATGAATCTCCTTTCTACATTCCCTTTTGGATACTTCATCCATAGAATAACTTGTAAAAATATCAATTTAGAATCAGTGTGATTTGTGAATTAGAACAGTGGGTAAAACAAAGTGGAATTGCAAGGGTCAAGGTATCAGATGATGGAATGGGGGAATGAATTAAGGCTGTGACGGCAGGTCTGTGGAGGTATGAATGGGCATGAGTAGGAAGAAAAATGAATAACAAGAATTTAGAGACATAAGTGAAGAAAAAGGGAAAATGATCCGTCATTTTTTTGTATTTGACATTATGCGGCTCAACTAACTATTTTGGTGTCATCTTGCCTCATCTTAATCAGAATTTAGTGCCCCTAAATAAATATAAGTAAATATTTTAAATTTATTTCTTGAGAAATAAATGTTTGAAATAGGTGGCCAGTGTACTTTGTTTCTCCAGCCTACTGAAAGCTTAAAAGAAAGGATACAGTAGTAAATGAGTGGATGGTATGCAAGCCTCAGGAGCGCTCTCCAGTATAATTAGGGCTCCTGATGTTCTGTGTGGTCAACACTAACAATCTGATCCTGGTCATAGCCCATAGGAGTAGCCAAGGTCAAAGCCAGAGATAATGCCGAGTTCCTTCAGTCAGAAAAAGAGCGTCCTGAGACTTAGGAACCATGGCCTGAGGTTAGTCATCAGTGCCCTTAGGTTTCAAAGTAAACAGAACAAAAACAGAACTGGGAGAAAGGCCCAAGAAGATGCAAGAATTCTGAGAGAGCAAATGGCTCAACGCCAACTCATAGGAAGACATCTTGTGAAGGCAGAGACCAATCTGCTGTTCAAACATCACTCAATGAAAGATATAGTTACACACAATCAGAAAATGTTTCCACAGTCGTCAGATAAGAGGATCCTTCTAGATCTCTGTGTACCTGCAGGTGTGTGTGTGTGTGTGGATGAAAGAAGATAAAGCAATCAAGACAAAGACTGACCAGGTATGGAAAGATGACACACTTCTTTTTGTCTACATTTCTGTAAGCAGTCCCTTCCAATCACCCAACTGTGGTGGGTGTAGGAGGGAGCTGTCCACTAGGAAGACGGGTGGAAGATGTGACTTCCAAGGGTCCCCTGGTCAGGGGAAGTCATGATAGCGTGAGTCACACTTCCAAGATATAGGAAGCAAGTACAAAACAGAACAGAGGAATTGAGACTGTGATGGTGGGAGACTTAGGCCCTGTAAAGCCAGGGCATTCCATGGGACCACACAGAGCTGAGAACATCATTATTGTGAATTGAAGGGATAGTCAGCACGTAGAGACAGAGCAGTGTCTGGTGTACTTGGCATACACACAGTCTCAATTACTGCCAGTTATAAAACTCACAAGTTCTGGAAATGTAATCGGTGCAGGTATTGGGACCCTGGAGCTATTATAGCTGTTCTATAGCCCAGGGCCATGTCAATGTCATTCCTCGTGGGAACCCAGTCTTGGGAGCTGTGCCCCAGTTCAAGTTTAAGCAGTAATATCTTATGGGAGGGAGACATTAAAATCTATTTATGACATGTAAACAAATTATGCAGAAAATATGCCTAAACATCAAAATACTGTGAAGGCTTTTCTCTGAAAAGCTAAACTAATATAGTCTAGGTCATTTTTCAAGGAGTGTTTAACTTAAAAATTAAAGCAGCACTTTACAAACTGAGGTGACAAGTTACCAGTAGGTAATGAAATTAATTTAGGGAATGAAATATTTAAAAATTAGATTAGAATAGAAAATACCATAGCTTTAAATAGTTTTATGTACATATTTAGTACATGCATATCTGTGTATTTGAGTCATGAAGTAAAATATGTCTGTGAGTCATAGCCATACAAGTTCAAATATCATCAAACAGAAAACATGAACTAGTTAATTTTTCTTGAATTTCCTTCTCCACCAAACCAAAAGATTTAATTAGGCTCATTAGTCATGATCTGTACAATAACCAAGAAATATTTGCTTACTTGTTTGTAACAAGTGGACCAATACTTCTAGGATATTGTCCCTTGTTGGAGCTCATAAGTTAAGGCAAAGTAAATTTTTTTTTATCTTTTTATCTCTCTAAATTATGGGTACCTTAGAGAGGAGGCATAAACTTTTTGAGGAAAAAAATACTAATTTAATGTTGATTTTTACATATACTATGTAAATAAGATTAAGCATAAACACTGATGAAATTTATAAACCACATTTTTAAAACTTTGAAAATGGAACAGTAGAAAATTGCAATCACAATAAAATTAGAGGCATAGATTTAGATTTAATTTCAATTATAAACATAACTTTCCCCTATTTTCTTTCTGAAAATTGTGGTCATTTCGAAGCAATCAAGTAACTTTGCCAACATTTTTTCTATTAACTACACACATTAGAAAAGGGTACATTTTCCCCATTAGAACAGTATTTTCTTTAAAGAGAACTAGGATTAGCCATATTATAGTCCTTATACTTGTGATATGTTTTACTACAATACAAGACAAATACACTTTTTTATGGTTGAGTGAGCCCATGAATTAAAATTGTCTTATAAACTCCCAAACCTTCTGCATGTAGAAAACAAAGCATCTATCTTACTCAAAAACAAGCAACCTGACTCTGAAATATATACCTTATTCAATAGGGAAAAATGATTTTCTCTTACCTCTGACCTTACTTCAAGCAATATAAATTAGAAAAAGAAAGCCAATATTTAAATTTTAACTTGAACTTGTTCCTCCAACTTCAGATACTTTATGATAGTAATTAACTTTTAATGTTGGGATGAAGTGTTTACAGCCAAAATTATTTAAGTGAAATAAATTACAACTTTTCAAAGAGAGCTCTTGGCAAGGATATTAATCAAGCAGAAACAAAGAATTCAAAACATGATGAAAATTTAAGAACTGTGATTTAATATATAAATCTTAAGATATCAAAAGTACTTATATAAAATTATTTAGAAACACAAAGTTTTACTTTCTCAATCCTTAAACGGAGATTAAGTAAATCAATGAAAGTAGTTCTGCTAAGGTATCACATGAAGGAGAGAAACATCCTGATGTGTGACTTTCTGAAATTCAAAAAAGTTAAATGTTAGAGAATCTTATAGCTTGAAGGACGTTAGAAGTGTTGACAGTGTTTTCTCAATTCTGGCTACACATTGGAATCACATGGGGAGGAAGGGAAAAATGCAGATACCTGGTCCTCACCTTCAGAAATGTAATTTTATTGGTCTGGAGTAGGGCTTGGCATGGAAATTTTGGTTTATAAATCCTTCCAGGTAAAGCTAAGGAGCAACCTGGATGGACTAAGATGGAGATTCCCAAACCTGAGTCAGCCAATGGGTGCCTGTGCAAGACCAAGTTTCAACTATGCAAGACAAAATAAGAAAAATAAGGAGAGTGGGGTGGTGGAGTGACTTCATCAATAAAGCTAATTCTATTCATAATTCAGCTGTTATGTTATTCTTTCTTTTGGAAGATGGTGATAACACTTATTTGTTGCTGTTTGATTTGTTTGCTTAATTTTTCATTTATGCAAAAAAAAATAGTCGTTAACACTGTATGAATATTTCCAATTGATTTTCCTCTCTTTTGGAAGGACAAGTCTATGAAAACCAGAATACGAGGGATTACCACTCTTACTGAAATCCTTAGTTTTATTAATAACCAAACTGGAACCCAGATATAGAAATGTGTCCAGTTTGGCCTATAGTTGAACCCAGAACCTAGTTCCCCTGACTCTTCCAGCAGCCTTTCAGGGTCACATTTCATAAGGATGAGTTCATTCTTTCTAAAGCTTAAGGCCAACAACATGTTTCACTCAGCTTTTCTCATTATAGGGTTCAGCCCAGACAATAGGTAAGCTTTTAACAAAGACCTTATTAAGTTATTTTAGTAAAATATCTGCCCAATTTTTACACAAAAGCAGGTTTGTCTGATTTTAAAAAATATATTGATTTCAGAGAGGAAGGCAGAGGGAGAGAGAGATAGAAACATCAATGATGAGAGAGAATCATTGTTTGGTTGCCTCCTGCACTCCCCCCACTGGGGATAGAGCCTGCAACACAGGCATGTGCCCTGATTGGGAATCGAACTGTGACCTTCTGGTTCATAGGTTGACACTTGACCCCTGAGCCATGCTAGCTGGGTGAGGTTTGTCTGGTTTTTATTTTTAAAAAGGAACAACAAATCAATTAAGATCATAAGGAAAGAGCAATCAAAAGTACATTGATGAGACAACGGACATCTTGCAGTAACCTGGATTTTCCAGATAAAATTGGGGCTTCTTTCCAGATAAAAACTGTACTCCAGGTCTTCCTCAATTTCTTCAGCTCTTGCTTCTACACCTCTTCACTCCAAGCAACTCCATTACTGGTAGCTCCATATTCTCAATAAGCTGCTTTCACACCTTTGTTGGTGTTTTTTGTTTTGGTTTTTATTTTTCTATCTAAAATACCTTCATTTCCTTTATATTTCTTACCTCTCACCTTTTGTGTAAATTGTATTTATCAGAGATTTATTTTGGATTAATCCTCTGACAGGAAGTATTTTGGGACTAGCCTGTGTAAAGTTCCCTTCCTGTATGCTTCCATCGAAATTTCTATCCTAATCTTTAATACATTTAAAACATTTTGAGGTCAGCACTATTTCCAAAGTACCTAGCCAGTGCATTGCTATATTTTCTCATATTTTCCATCCAGCAAGTGATCCTTTATCAACTGAGAGCAATACAGGGCTCTTCCTAACTTGAATTTGACTATGTATAGAAATGGAACTTTCCAATCTCCCATATTCTCTCCATCTTGTGATTTCTTTCTCTCCAATCACATCTTCTTCCCTCCAATCCAACTATCTAAATACAACCCATGTATCAAATTCTACTTCCTCTGTTTAATTATATCTAGAACTAGGGGCCTGGTGCACGAAATTCGTGCACTGGGTGTGTGTGTGGGGGAGTGTCCCTCAGCCCAGCCTGCCCCCTCTCACATACTGGGAGCCCTCAGGTGTTGACCCCCATCACCCTCCAATCGCAGGATTGGCCCCTTGCCCAGGCCTGATGCCTCTGGCCTAGGCGTCCGGCCCGGGCAGCGGGGACCTGCAGTGGCAGCAGCCCCATGATCGTCGGCTTCGCTTTAGGCCCAGGCAAGGGACCCCTAGCTCCTGGGACTGCCAGCTTCGACCGTGCCCAGCTCCCATCGCTGGCTCCACCCCTACTTACTGCTATCACTGGCCAGGGCGGAAAAGGCACCTGATTCTCCAATCATGGCTGGGGGGCAGGGCAAAGGCGGCCCCCCAGCTCTTAGCTCCCCCCTGGGTTTCTGATCACTGTCAGTGGCAGGGGGCTTCTTCCTGCTTTCCCTTTCGCCTCCCTGCATTGTGCCTACATATGCAAATTAACCGCCATCTTGTTGGCAGTTAACTGCCAATCTTAGTTGGCAGTTAATTTGCATATAGCCCTGATTAGCCAATGAAAAGGGTAGCATCGTACGCCAATTACCATTTTTCTCTTTTATTAGTGTTGATACTTTATCCTTGCTCATCCATCCTTCCTCTCCACTCCAGAAACACTGAGGTCTCCTGATCCATTGGTTAAGTAACATATGATGCTTCTTTTACCATTTAACTATTTGATGAGTGTTATGTTGTCTTCTAATGTTAGCACAGGAGTTTGCATACATAAGATTCAGATGGGAGCTGGTAGGCAGAGGAGCGTGTCTGATATTCCTAGATATTTCCTAGTGAAAATCTGATGAAAGCTCTGAATTTGCCTCCCAGGAAAAATAATGTAATTAGGCAGATACTATACAAGATTTATGAATCCCTAAAGTCTATCCATGTACACTATAGGGGTCCAGGCTGAGAAGGCCAGAACTAGAATAAAAGGTTCTTGAGGAATGTAGAATTTATTACCAGCCAAGTCCAAAGCGTTACACAGGCACTTGATGGATAACCTACGGAAATAATTAAATGGATTCTCTCTGAACTGGAGGGAATGTCTGTTAAGTGGAGGGTAAATGCAAAGAGACCAATATTCTCTATGAGGAGAAAATTTTTCCTTTAAATAACCAATTTATTTGTTCACTTATTCACTTTTTAAACTTATCTTAAGTCTCTACTGTGTTCTCAGGCACCCAGTTAAGTACTGGACATACTAGGTGAGTAAGAAGAGCTTGGTCCTTGAGGAGTTGAGAGTTTCCAACAGAAAATACTGATATTGAAAAATAGAATGTAATGATAAGTGCCACGAAAGTGAAGGAGGAGGAGGAAGAGGAGGGGAAGCAGAGAGGAAGAGGAGGAGGAGAGAAAGAAGAAGAAAACAGCAGAGAAAACTCTGAGAGTGTATTATAGTGAAATCAAGCTGGAATTTCTAGCAAATAGAATAAGAAAGTCAATCTCAAAAGGCAAACATTTAACAGGAAGTGGCCCTAGCTGTTTTGTTTACCCTCTGATTTGTTTAGTTAATTAGCAAGTGTCCCAGCAGTATATCTGGCTTGAATCTAATTATTCTGAGAATGTCATCATTTTCAGCCAAATAATTTCTTTTTTTTTATTGGCTGAGCAACTAATGAAGCCTTGTTTTTCCCAAATTGTAAATGTGAAAAGTGTTACAAATTGATTTCAATAATATTTAAGGTTCTTTTGTTATAAGTAACATCAATTGTCTTTGACTAACTTAAGCAAAAACAAAATTAACCAACCAAACAAAAACATAGGGGATATTACTGGAGTATTCCAGTAAACATTTACTTTGAAGAAATCAAAGAGGAACTTCAAGGGTAGCTCTCAATTAATATTAACACAAGAGCTTGTAGACAGGAGCTGGTAGGCAGCAAAGGTAAAGCAGGGAGGTGGATGGGGATTGAGAAAGTTGAGAGTATGAAGAAGGGACAGCTGGGAGCTCTCTGTTTACTGTCTGGATGGTTGGATCCAGAAGGTAAACAAAGCTGCCTAGAGGAAAACAATGCTATGAGCTGCCTCAAACCAGTAGTACATGGGACTATTTGAAACTATATTTAAGAATGTATTGCAGAGGGGGAAATTAAGTCTTTTTTTTATTAAGTTACTCACTGCAAGTTAATCTTCACAATTGATGGTATAGATAGTAGCAAACATATGCCTGCAGAACAAGCCATGATCGTGAAAACAACAAAGGCCCTACTTTGAGCCATGATTTTTTAATGCCATTTGTAGCTAGAGACGACACAGAATAGTTTATTGAAGTTTCACACACACACACACACACACACACACACACACACACACACACACACACACAGTTGCTGGATTTCTGAAGTCACCTGAACAGTTGAATATCGATATCTTCTGAAATGAACATATTCTCTAGCCTCACTGACACTCTGAAAAGAAGCAGAGGACAGCCATACCATGCTTTCATTCAGTTCTCTCTAAACTTGAAGTATTTCCCCTAAGGATAGAAAAATATGAAATTATATTTAAATGAAGAGAGAAGGAAATTCTGGCCCTAATAACCTTTCCTAATATTTCATCTTCAATTTCCTGGTTTGGAAAAGCAATTGTACCAGGAAAGAGCAAAACTATCTTTGATTTAGGATTTCTGTTGGATGCATTAAGAGCAGTCTGTAAACCATTGTGTGGACTTGAGGCTAATAGCTTAAATGCATGACTTTTTGTTACATTTGCCAAAGGCAAGGAACTCTTCTTAGCCTAAATTATAATAATTTTCAGATTAAAATAGTGTAACGAAAGTGGAAAATAACCCTCAGGATTGAATTTTCTCCCTTCTGTTTGAAATTACAACATGAAACAAGTAAAATCATCTATTTTTTTTATTCTCCCTAAAATCCAAACACCTCTCCATCCTTTTCTTCTCTCCCTATTTCACTGAGAAGATGGAGGTTTCAGAATAGAACTCCTTCAATATCCAGGCCAACCAGCACCACCAGCATCCATACCTATCTTCTCCTCCCTTAATCCTTACAGTTTCCCCACACTTCCCTTCCATTTTCTCAATAATTTTACAGAAGCTATTATGCTTTAGTTCTCTTATATCTGAATATTTCCAAATAGCATTTTAAAATTCCCAAATCTCTCTTTTCTCTAAAACTGACACTTTCACCTTTCTACATTCCTCTCTCTCTAATCACTACACTTCTCCCCTAACTCCCTGTTCAGTCCACTCCAATCTTCTTATCAGTACCATTGTTTAACTATCGCATTCCTTGCTAAGGTTAGCTAGGGCATCAATGTCTCTAAATAAATAATATGTTGGTCATTTTCTTAGCTGACCTTTCAGAAGCATTTAGCAGTGTTGACCATTCTTCTAGAGTAACTATTTTCACTAGACTACCATAACGATACTCTTCATTTTCTCCAGTTTCTCATGCTGTAGTTTTTCTGTTGCTTTGCTGACTTTCTTTCCTGTGCCCAGTCTTTAAATGTTGAAGTCTTGAAATCTTAGATTAACCACATTCTAAATTGTCTCCCTAGGGATCTTCTAGCTGTAACTACTATCTACATATAATAATTCCTAAATTTATACCTGCAGCTCAGACCCTTCATCGAAACCTCAAACTTGCATGATTAACTGCCTGGATAAGTACTTCTGAAGTATTACTAAGTGAAATCACCAACTTCTAATGGAAATCTGGTTTCCTACTTGAGAAAGGGAAAAAAAGCCCTCCTACTGGGAACTGTTCTGACAATTACCGTGTGACTGTAGTGTTTTTAGAAACTGGCCTGTCACTCACAGCTAGGCAAGTCATTCTCCTATTGGACATAAACAATCTCAGGGATCATGAGCATCAGACAGTCACTCTGAGGCCATGATAAAGTGAGAGAGAAAGACACCACTTCATATCTTATTTCTAAGCACTGACAAAAACAAAGTCGCTATGTAATTCACAAAATACCAAGCATTCCCCTCTCCCAGCTAATATAACTGGGCATTGCATTTTTACCAATTACAACGTTCGCCTTGTTCTCATCTGCTCTCCTGATACATAAAGTTTATTGAGGTACATTGTTATAGATTTGGCCCCATTTTCCGATAGTACTCAATCTGGAGTGAAACTGATTTCTTGGGCCATCCCCAAAATGACTCAACCTAAGCTAATTCCTTTAATAGGTCCTTTCTAACACCCTCTTACCCAGATGCCCAAGGTTCCCCATGGTGTGCATTCTCCTTTGCTGCAATCCTATATAATAAAAGGGTAATATGCTAATTGACCCTCATGCCATCATCTCAAAGATGGCGGCACCCATAGCCAATAAAGAGGGAATATGCTAATTGACTGTCCCACCCTCACAGATGGCAGCACCCACAGCCAATAAGGAGGGAATATGCTATTTGACTACCACATCCTCAAAGATGGCGGTGCCCACAGCCACAAGATGGCGGCGCCCTGTCCCCTCAGCCCTGCTGGGGTGTCAGGTGCCTCTGGAGTCCCCCAGTCCTCTCAGCCCCCCAGCCGCCCAGGGCCAGCCCAAGGCACAGACAAGCCTCAGATGGCCAGTCACTATGAGGTTCACTGACCACCTCTTGGTCCCTTTACCTGACCAGCAGGCTCCGATCACCCAATGGCAAATGGGGAACTGGGGTGGGGGGCAGGGCCAGGGAGCAGGCAAAATGGCCAACCTCTTGGTCCCTCCCCCCAGCTGGCAGGCTCCGATCGCCTAATGGCAAATGGGGAATCGGGGGTGGGTGGCAGCAGGAGGTGGGGCCAGCTGTGGGCAGCCAGGGAAGATGGCCCTGATCACAGGCCAGGCCTAGGGACCATACCCGTGCACAAATTCATGCACCAGGTCTCTAGTAAGTAATATTAGTAAATCCAGTTTGTTTAAGTACAGATGTTCTCTTGGTGGTAGTGGATTACTTCTTCATAGAACTTATCCCAATCTACACTAATAAAAGAGAAAAATGGTAATTGGCGTATGGCGATACCCTTTTCATTGGCTAATCAGGGCTATATGCAAATTAACTGCCAACTAAGATTGGCAGTTAACTGCCAACAAGATGGCGGTTAATTTGCATATGTAGGCACAATGCAGGGAGGCGAAAGGGAAAGCAGGAAGAAGCCCCCTGCCACTGACAGTGATCAGAAACCCAGGGGGGAGAATCAAGTGCCTTTTCCGCCCTGGCCAGTGATAGCAGGAAGTAGGGGTGGAGCCAGCGATGGGAGCTGGGCACGGTCGAAGCTGGCAGTCCCAGGAGCTAGGGGTCCCTTGCCTGGGCCTAAAGCGAAGCCCATGATCGTGGGGCCGCTGCAGCTGCGGGTCCCCGCTGCCCGGGCCGGACGCCTAGGCCAGAGGCGTTAGGCCTGGGCAGGGGCAGAGCCTGCAACCGCGGGGAGCTGGGGGTCCCCTGCCCAGGCCTGACACCTCTGCCGGAGGCCTCAGGCCTGGTCAAGGGGCCGATCCGGTGATTGGTGATTGGAGGGTGATGAGGGTCAACTCCTCTGGCCGAGGCATCAGGCCTCGGGGGGGGGGGGGCGCAGAGCCAGTGATCAGGGGGAGATGGGGGTCCCCTGTCCAAGCCTGATACCTCTGGTGGAGGCGTCAGGCCTGGGCAAGGGGCAGAGCCAGCAATCGGAGGGGTCTGGGGGTCCCCTGCCCAGGCCTGATGCCTGGGCCAGAGGCATCAGGCCTGGGCTGGGGGCAGAACCAGTGATGGGGGGAAATGAGGGTCCCCTGCCCAGGCCTGACACCTCTGGCCCAGGCGTCAGGCTGGGCAAGGGGCCGATCCTGCGATTGGAGGGTGATGGGGGTCAACGCCTGAGGGCTCCCAGTATGTGAGAGGGGGCAGGCTGCGCTGATGGACACCCTCCCACACACACCCAGTGCACGAATTTTGTGCACCGGGCCCCTAGTAATAAATAAACACATAAGTATGTAAATAATTGTTTTATATCTTTCTCCTGGGCAAGTATCATGTTGGCCTTATTTACTACTATCTCCCTTGTGCTCAGAACAGTCCCTTGTGAATAACAGGGTTCTTGTGTTGTCTTGGTTATTTATCTCCTTTTATGCTATGGACTATAATACACAGAGCTTTAATAAATACCTTTGTTTGCCAATGTTATGAAGCTGATGGTTTGTTATTATTATATTCTTAATTATTGAGTCAGTTAACCAGGCTTCTGTCTCCAGTTGGATATAAGATTTGCAAGAGCAGGTATTGTCTTAGGCTACTTTTGAGGCAAGGCTACTTATTAGCACTAGACCCAAAGCATACACATAATAGGTGTCAATTGGTTAGGTGTTCCTTGGAGCTTATGTAATCATTGAAAATGCTTTTTCATGAATCATTTCATTAGTGTGAAATTATTTAATTAGACTTCTAACAACTCCAGGATATGTTTCATTAAAAGCTAAGGAACATGGTTTCATTTTTGCTGTCTCTAACATATACCCATGACACTTTGACAGGAAACTCTTCCTAATGTAAACCAGAAAACAGGATACTCTGTGTATCACAGGGACGCCTCTTGCTAAGCAACCAATTCTTACTATTAACAAATTATTGCTTATACTCCAAAGCTATCATTTTTCTTTAACAAAATTTCCCCATATTACCATAGTTTTTGAACTCTTCATAATTGATTACTACACGAGTAACTTATGCTATAATCTAGCTATTTGAATTTTCCTCATTCATACATCTCCACAATATTTATGGACGCACCCACACTTATCATTTCTTAATTGTTCAGATGCAGACCAAGCCTCACATTTCTTGTAAAGGAGCCTATAAGAAGGGAACACATACATGTATTGCTCTCTGCAATATTCCATAGTGAGCATTTAGGCCAGGTCCAGCAGATCTTTAATAAATGCTTTTTGAGTAGGATATTAGGAAAGATAAATACTTTCCAAGTACTTATCAGCCAGATACTTTGTCAGGTTGGAGTGAATTGAGAAAGTGTGGAATTTGAGTGATTGAGTACTGATTGATAATTAAACTAAAATTGATAGAATATCTTATTTATAAGTGCCTGAGATTACCTCATGACCACTCATTAGCTGTTTTCACAATTTTAAAATGAAAATTTAGAGAATTAGTCCCTTTTTATAAATGGATGAATTTAGACAAAGGGAGGCTAACAAGATGGTCACTCATCCAATTCATATGTTGCAAAGGTCTCAATTCTGGAATAAAACCCAAATACTTTGGTCATTTGGATTGATGTGAATAGAACTAAACCACCCTGCTGTGCAGCAAGTGACTAGTATTTGAAAATATAGATAGCCTCACCCGGCCAGTGTGGCTCAGTGATTGAGCATTGACCTATGAACCAAGAGGTCACATGCCTGGGTTGTGGGTTTGATCCCCAGTAGGGGGCATGCAGAAGGCAACCAATCCATGATTCTCTCATCATTGATGTTTCTATCTCTCCCTCTCCCTTCCTCTCTGAAATCAATAAAAAAAATCTTAAAAAAAGAAAATATAGATAGCCTCAATCATATGGCATGTAAGGTCCATGCTTCTCTTCCTCAATACTTTCCTACTAAGTGTAGCTATGCAATCTTGCCTTATAACAAATTCTGTCAACCATGCAGATATTTATCAGCAGAGAGGCACAAAATGGTCATACACGCTGCTCTGTAACTTAAGGGATGTCCCATTCTCTCCTTGGGCACTCCACCCAGAAATTTCAAAGAAAAGGATACCTTGAGCTACCTTAACAATATATTTTAACAGCAAAAAGAGTCATTCCTGTACCGGGTAGAGGGGAAAGAGCCTTCCATGAATGAGAGGGACACAGGATCAGTGGGCTCTCTACACCTTGCATGCTCGTCCCTCAGGACTAGACAGCAAGGTTTACTCCATACTTATGTGTGTACCTTGTTCATAAGAGGAAAGTGGAGTCTGTTCATATTTCTTCCCAACTATCTGTCTCACTCACTCCTAATTCAACTAATAAAAATTCATTTCTAATGTGCCTTGTGATGATTACTTCACTACAGATTTAGATGACTACATTTGAAAAGGATAAATTACTACCTCTGGAATATACTGCATATCCAAATAACTAGTATTTCTTCAGGTTGAAATGAAAAGTAACTTTGACACAGCATAAATCATTCTGCTTATAGTGGAGACTTTTAAAAAGTAAATTAGCAGAATAACAACAAAATGTGGACAAACTAGCCAATCCTTGAGGCCAAGGAAATCACACACAAAGTTCAGTCACTATGACTGACCCTTCCTCCAATTGGAAAACTCAAGAGAATGCTTTAATTCCACATCCTAACATGCCATTAAATCAAGATCTATTCTATTTTCTAAGTAATAGTTGATGATTTAAGAGCAATGTATAGAACCTATATTGTGTATTACACTATTTCCAAAACTAAAGGTGTATTTTTGGGTTCTGTCAAATCATGACTCTGTCAGTGATTTGAATAGGTTCAAAGCACCCAGAAAAATGTCCCGCAAGTTTCACTTTTCCCTATCTTCTTAAGAACCTGCATTCCTGTCAGTATTATTTCCAAAAATAAATAAGCCCACAAGCAATACCTTAAAACTGTCTTTCACTTTTGATAGCTTCAGGCAGCAAAGGTTTAATTGCCTCCCTCTGTATCTTTTAAGAGAGTAATGGAGTACATCCAGAAATATCAAGAAAGAGGGAAAATAATTGTCCCAAGAATATTTTTATATTTTATTTATCTATTTTATTTTGATATCTATGGTACAGAGATTGACACAGTGTCATCAAATAGATATAAAATAAAACGTGGAATTTAGATAATAGTTTGCACTTTAAGAAATTAACAAAATAATTGTCTAAAAATTTTAATATCTGCATACCTTTCATTACATACAACTTACCAAGAAAACTATTATTAAACAACCAAAACTATATAACAAGTAAGGAGCAGGAAAAGTAATTGTTTTTAGTATGTCAAGAAAAATATAAAAGTCTCCTCAAAGCCACTGTTAAATGGTGAATACAAGTTTGTGAAGTACCCCTTGTAAAATGTATCTGGATAGTTTTAAGTATGTAGATATAGACAAAAAAGATCAGTGCCAGGGCAAACCAGACTATGTAGTTTTGTGGCACTCCTTTTCTTAGAAATTCTTAATTTCCTTGACTTCCTAGTATGTGTTAATAGAAAGCATTCTTTCTTGCAATCAACAGCGCAGGTTGCTACTCTCAGTTCTATCCCAAACTCAAGTTGTTGTGTGTTACTTTATACAAGTCAGTTAACCTCCCAGGGGGACTTGGACTCAGTCTTCCTATCTATTTCAAACATAAAAATATGGCTTTGCCTATTAGGTTGTGTTTCATCTTCTCTGATTTCCATAGCAATTTTGCTCATAGGTCTGTACATTTTAATTGTGGAACATTTTTCTGAGTTGGTGGACTTGGAAAAGGTAATTTAGTTTTTGGTAGCTGAAATATTTTTATTTCTGTCAGTAAAGGAAAAAATTCAAACTATATAGATCAATATTCATTAGTTACATAAGATCTTTTTTAAGACATTGATAAGAGTCATGTTTTAGTATGACTTCTAATCATGTTGTTTACATTTGAGATACTTTAAATTCTATTTTGATGTAAAGTTAGGTATGAGACTAATATTTCTTATCCTCCCATCCAGAGAATCACCCTTAATAAATTAAAATCAATAATAGTTACTATTTATCAAGTGCCTACGATATGCTAAATGCTGTGATAGGTACTTCCTGATTTTCTTAAAGTAGGTCTATATTTTGCAGGTGAAAAACTGAGGCTACTATTCATTTGCCCAAGGTCACAGAGATTTGCCATTGGAATACAAACCTAGCACTGTGTACTTTCAAGCCCATTCTTTTTTTTTAATTTTAATTCTTCATTGTTGAAAGTATTACATATATTTCCTCCCCCCCCCCCATTAACCTCTCCCGCCCACTCCCACCCCCCAGGCCAAGCCCTCATCTCCCCACTGTCTGTGAATACTGGTTATGCTTATATGCATTCATACAAGTCCTTTGGTTGATCTCTCAACCCCACCCCCTCCCACCCTGTCTTCCCTCTGAGGTTTGATGGTCTGTTCAATGCTTCTATATCTCTGGATCAATTTTTGTTCATCAGTTTATGCTGTTCATTACATTCCATAAATGAGTGAGATCATGTGATATTTATCTTTCTCTGACTTCAAGCCCATTCTTTAACCACTGTACCCTATTGCTTCTCAAAGAAATAAAAATGTATTTCATTCTATATGCCTATTGCAAATCCCATGTACTATTTTCCTTTTTAATTTTATAAGAAGAAAAATGTTTACTTATTTTAAGGAAAATTTATGTTTCATTTAATAAGATAATAATTATCATTTTTTAATCACTTACTGTATTCCAGAGTGTTCTGAGTAATTTCCTCATTAACTCACTTAATCCTCATTATCATTCTATGGAGTATGTATTATTATGATTATATATATATATATGGAAAATGAGGTTAATAACCTACTTCCTACTTTGTTACACTAAACATGAAAAACATTTTGAAAAAGTTTACGGTACAAAAGTCCTTAAGAAAGTGTAACAGAAAATACATCTGCAAATTATATGAGAAATAATTGATGTCTGTAATACAAAAGCATATCTAGAAATCTCACTTTTGATTTAAAAAGGAAAATAAGCTGTATTTAAGCACGACAGAAACAGAAGAAATAAACATCTGTATCATTAAAAAAGAAAGAAAGAAAGAAAAACTACATTGAGGTACCATTTCTCAACATAGCATATTCTCAAGAATCTAAATGGTTGACACTTAGCCCTGTTGGTGAAACAAGCACTCTAATGCAATGCTTGTGGGAATGCAAGATGGCACAATTCCTAGGAAACGGAATTTTGAGATAGATAGGAAATCTACACATGCATTTACTCTTGAACTACATTTAATTTTACTTGTAGGAGAAAGAAGAGAGAGAGAGAGAGAGAGAGAGAGAGAGAGAGAGAGAGAGAGAGAAGAGGGAGGAGGAGAAAGGTAAAGGGAAGAAGAAGAAAAAGAAATTTTTAACTGGATTGAAACAACCCACATATCCACCAATAGGAGGCTGAATGAGCTGTATACCATCTCAACATTGGAGTGCCATTCAGCTGGAAAAGTGAATCAAAGATGTATCTGTGAATTGATAAAAGTACTCCATATAGACTTTATTTAAGAAAACAAGGTTCCACCCTGTGTATATAGCCTGCCAACTTTGTGAAAGGGGATGGTAATAAAAGTTTTCAATAGGAGACAATATAGTAATAAACCAAAAAATACCTAATATAAGTGATTTTCTAGGCCCTCAATTATGTTGTTCTATTAATGAATACTTTTTATATCTACAAAATGAGCAGTAACAGTGATATGATGCTACTTAATGGTTAGTTTAAAGCCAGAATTTTACATGAGTTGTGTATAGTTGTTGAAATTAAAATCATATGAACTTGCTTCACGATGGTTTAGGCCCTGTGCTTAAGAGCAAAGGCCCTGCAGCCAGACTGGCTGGTCTAAGTCCTAGCTCTGCAGCTTGCTAGGTGTGAACAAATTATTAACCTTCTCTGCACCTTTCCTGTCTTAAAATGAGAACACTAATGCTATCTACCTTATAAACAGTGTTTGAGAGCTGAATCAATTAATATATATGCACTTACTTACACATACACTCTAACACCACAATATATAATGTGCATATAAATCAAGTCCCAGTAGGAGGAGGGCCACAGAAAAAAATCTGAAAAATATAAACCCACAAATCCAAGGATGACCTCAATGAGCCCTAAGCAAAAGAAACAGGAAAAAACAAAACAAAACACACACAACAAACCCACTAGTCACTTAATAGTCAAATTGTTTAAAATCAGTGATAGAAAGAAAATCATATAGCTGCCACTTTAAAAAGACACATATACAAAAGCAAGTATAAAGATGACCACAGATTTCTTATTGAAGACAAAAATAAGTGAAAATAAAAATTTAAAAATACAGAAAGAACTAAATCTATCAACCTATAATTCTATATCCAGGGTCAGAGGAGTGTTAGGTGCAGGAAGCCGGTCCATCCTTGCTGCTTGACACAGTCGCTGCAGGGAAGAAACATCTGCACAGCATATGTTTCAAGGGACCTGGCGTATATGGCATACTGTTCTTAATATGTTTGCTCCCCTTCTTGGCGCTATGTGTTTTAACCAAGGTCACCTCTCCGAGAAAGGTTGTTTCCCCAGGTAGGGATTTTTCCCTGAAGTTAGGGAGGGAATAAAACCCCTTAACTAAGTGCCAGGCGGGTAGTTAATCACTTTAACTATGAACAATCACGCTTAAGATACATAATCTTTACTCCCTGGAATGGAGATAAGAAACACCCTAACCTTTGGTATAGAAATTGATAGGATTAAAATCAACTGGTATAAATACAGATGTAACAAGACAATAAAACACAGAACCTGGCTGGAGATCCTGGCTAGATCCTGGCTAGAACCTGGCTAGAGAACCTGGCTAGGCTGCTGATCAACTGAACGCTGACCTGTGTCATTCCTTCTTTGCCGACTCCATCCACACCTTTGGGAATCCCTGGACCTGCTGGGGTGGACCCCAACAGTTAGGTAAATTATAGAGAAAATTGTGGTTACAGGGAGAGCCTTGTTCCCATTTCCTCTTCAAGCCTTAGAAGAGGAGAAGCCCACTGGGTAGGAGACATCACATCAATATAAGGGAGTTCAGCCTAATTCATTGGGCAAATAAGTATGGTCAGAAGGTGAAAGTGAACACTCCCGAATCTTCCTCCTAAAAGAAAAACTAAGATTAAAATTACCAGTCAATCAAGGGGTTCAAAATGGTGAGATAATATGGAATGTGTTGAACCCCTCAGAAAGAATCAACTTTCCTATAGTGAAAAATGCCATAGAGAAATAAAAATAATCTGGTCTTTTAACAATTTAAGAAATGGAAAGTCACAAGTGAACTTAGCAAGAAGACTTTCAGAAGAATTGGAGACAGGCAATAAAAGGTAGAATGCTGATGATCAAATAGGCAATGAGAAACACTCTGTTCAAGAAATGTGACAATGTGGAAAATGAGACAAAGCTATAGCTTTGAGGGAAAGAGAGTCAGCAGAGAGTGAGAATATGTAACAGAAAGAAAAAGGAATATTGACTCATCAAGGCTCCAGTGGAACAAGAAAGATCTGGGATCTAAAGAACTCTGGGCATGTAGAGTAAAAGAAGACAAACACAAGGTATGTGCTGTGTGAGTCCATGTGTACGAAGTTAAAAAGCAAGCAAAAACAAAAATCAATGCTTTTAGAAGTCAGGATAGTGATTACCCTTGACAGAGGGACTGTAACTGGAATGCAACATGGTGGGAGGGGGCGTTGAAATGCTGGTCCATGTACTGCTTCTTACCCTTTGTGCTGGTTATAGTAGGGTGTTCCTCTTGTGAAAACTTATTGAGCTGTACAGGTGTGACTTCTTTTCTTTTTTTATGTGTGTCACACTTTAGTTGAAAATGATATATGGATATTAGGAATGAGTATTGTAATTAAAAAGATTGGGCAAAATTTAGAGAAAGTCAGAGGTAAATTTGATGTCACCTTGAGGGAAACTTCGTTTATAGCTTTTATTTGTAGAAAGGAAGTAAGCCATCTGCTAAGACTTAGAGGGAAGATGGTGTTAGAGACATTCTAGAATGCCAGAGTGGAGGAGAAGAAAGGTGCAGAATGGATAATTTAAACAAATGGCTTCTCTGGCAGCAATGAAATCTGAACAAAATTTTTTTTTTAATTATGTTTTATTGATTTTTCACAGAGAGAAAGGGAGAGAGATATAGAGTTAGAAACATCGATGAGAGAGAAACATCGATCAGCTGCCCCCTGCACATCTTCCACTGGGGATATGCCCGCAACCCAGGTACATGCCCTTGACTGGAATCGAACCTGGGACCCTTCAGTCCGCAGGCCAATGCTCTATCCACTGAGCCCAACCAGTTTCGGCTGAACAAAATTTAACGAACTAGTAAATCCATACCTTATCTCTCTGCACATAAGGTTTGTATACAAAATGAACCTTGCCTATAGAAATTAGAAAACTCGTATCATGAAACAACTTATGTAATTGCTAAATTTTACTTGAAAATTTGACTATGCACTCCTGATGACCTAAAAGAAAAAGTTAAGAAATGTTCATTTTCATGATTGCATTGTTCATGAGAAGAAAACATAAAATTCTCAGGGAAAGCAATTCCTGGCATTTTGTTCTGACAGATATTTCTCATTTAAGAAACAAACCAAAATAATATATACCTCCAAATGTGAAATGATGGACATAACCTCAATGATTTTTAAAACATATACAATTATGGGTTTCATAAAGTTATTTTAAATTGTTTTAATCATGAGAGGTGAGACATTATGTCAAAGCCCAATAAAAATAGTGAATAACTTCTATGGAGGAGAATCTGTTTGTAAATATTTAGGTTTCTAATAAGTGAGCTTAATTTAGGGGTAAAAATTTGAATATCTAGAATGATATATGAACTCATGTCTTACAAGCAGACCTCCAGGCTTTTAATAAAAGTCAGGAAACAATGTATTTGTGATTTGAAGTAAAGTCACCCTTTATTTTTAACTTACAATCTATTCTTATGTTTGAAGACCAAACAAACAGATTATAATATTCTCAAATATTTTGGGAAAGTTGAATAATCTCTACCTAAGTAATCACTGCTTATTCTCACCTTGAGTGAGAAGCTCAGAATATTTATAAGGAAATCAAAAAATTTTAAAAATCTGGATCTTCTTCAGTCCCACCTGAGTTTGAAGAACACAGATTTATAATAGAACTAGTTGGAAATGTTATGCCTTATTTTCTCAAAAGAACTCTCCATCCAGAAGGGTTAGGTGAAAAGAAGCATGATTTGGTGTTTAGAAAGTTGAATAAGTAGAGTTATGGGAATAAAAGAACTAGAGTGGTTGGTAATGAGTACAGATGAAATGATTAACTATTTTCACCACCTTAGATGGTATTGGGTGGGCAATTAGAAGAGAATGAGAACCTCTGAAGAGGAACAGGGAATTGATAGGTTCCCTAGTGGCACATTAATGGAAGGAACCAGCCTAAGTGTTCAAGTACAAACTACGATGTGAATTTCTTTTGGTGCACCCACAAAGATGCTTTGCAGCATGGCTGAAAGATGCCAATATCATGTTAATTTAACAACTTATTTGATATTTATTATTTGCAACATTTGTTATTCAGAATCTGGGAATAAAATAGTGTCTTTTAGAGAAAGTCCAAGCATCTGAATTTGGATATGTCATAGAAGTCTAGTTAGTGTACAAAATGCCAGTCTTGTCCCTAAGTTATAAAGCCAACCACTACATCAACACTGTAAGGAGCTTTGTCAAATTACATAATACAAAAAAGCAATAAGCCATTTAATATGCATTTGGATATTGAATAGGCTCCTCACACTGACATGGTCAAAAATACTGATTCACCTGATGCCTTCCCATTTTAGATTTTTTTCGTATAATCTTTTCTTGTGAATGATTATGTATTTTCACTCATTACTGTGACATTTACAGTGTCTTCCTGTGGAAAAATTATACTTTTCCACACCACGTGGCTTGGCCAGGTCACTTGCTTTGACCAATAAAATGAAAGCATAAAATTGACATATGCCAGTTCCAAGAAGGAACCAGTCTTCTCTTTCTTTTTCTCTGTCACAAAAAAGTCATGAACTATGGCAGATTATGGCAGTTCCTTCCTTCTGGATGCCAAAGGGAAGAAGACACTGGTTTTCTCCTGTTGGTTTACTTCGAAGATCTTTTCATTGTCTAAATAAAATATTATAACACTGTATTCTGGAAGTTATATATGTAGAGATGTACTATATATGAAAATAATAGCACAACTAAAGGGTGGAGGTAAATGGAGCTATATAGCCACAACATTTAAAATAATACAATAGCAAATCTAGGTAGACTCTGGTAAGTTAAATATATATATATATATATATTCCAATCCATACAGAAACCATTCAAAAGTAATTCATAAAAGTATGGCTAAATAACCAAGAGAGGAATTAAAATAAAATATTAAGATTTGATTAATCTGAAAGAAAAGAGGAAAGGAGAATGCTGAAAAGAAGCCAGACACAAAAATTCTTACTGGGTGAAGTACTAAAAAAATAAATATAAATCCATGGTGAAAAAAAGATAATTAATTGTGTTGTTCCTTGTAAGAGTAAGAAAGGAAGAGGAACATTTCCAGGGGATAATGAAAATGTTCAAATGAGTATAGCTTACATGGGTGTATGAATTTGTGAAACTCCTCCAAATATACACTTCACATGAGTGCATTTCACTGAATAAAAATTTGATACCTCAAAAAGTATAAACAATACTGAATTTTAGTTTGTAGCTTTCCATTTTGCAGTGATTAATAATCAACAATGTGGAATTAACAATTCGGAAACTATTTTCTGTGTTGTCTAGGTTTGAACAAATGCAAAAATATGTTGAGGTTAATGAAAAGCCAGTTTTTCACTCTGAGGAGGCAGTCAGAGATATGGAAAAAGGCCTGATACACCACAGATATACCATTTAGATTGCTCTTGAGGAAAAACTTGCCACCTGGAAATCATGACTGTGACCTTTCCAGGTAGACTATATTCAGTGACTGACAGAAGTGACTGATGGAGGCCTGGTCATCTTGGCCTCATGTGGGATAATTTTGACAGTCAATAGTTGCTCTAGGAGTCCTCTCTCTGTTGACTGGCACTGTTGCAGAGAAATAGTTGGCTTGAAGGTTGTGGTAGGGAAAGTATTAGATGAGCTTGGAATATCTTGTAGCAGAAAGTAAGGATATGCTTAGATGAAAATGGGGTCATTGGAAAAAGAACAGAGAAGTCAGTTTGAAGGAGTTCCGAAAAGAACATCAAAATATGTAACAATAGTTATTGATTGTTATATATTGAATGAAATAAGATTATGTGGGTCATGTGGACCTTATACAGATAAATGTGGAAGAAGGAAATCTATTAAAATGGAATGACAATTTATATATACAGAAGTGATGAAGTTAGAAAATCATCAGTGGATATTAAAACTATAAAGTTTTATGACTATATATAATATGCATATAGTCTCAAAATATTTCCCCATTAAGTATCCTATCTAATAAAAGAGAAACATGGTAATTAGCCATACATCCGCTACCCTTCCCATTGGCTAATCAGGGCGATATGCAAATTAACTGCCAACCAAGATGGCAGCCGGGCAGCCAGGCAACTAATGTGAACAGGAGGCTTGCTTGCTCCAGTGATGGAGGAAGCCAAGTTCCCTGCCTGCCACTGCCGGCCTCTGAGCTCCTAAAGCAACAGCTCCAAAAGATACAATGTTTCAATTATAGAAGCTAAAAGATGGCGGTTAATTTGCATATACTAGCTGCGAGCGAAGACTGATGACAACATGGAGGCCAAGTGGTACAGAAGGGAGCCAAGTAGAGGCCGCAAGGACTGAAACGGAGCCGCAGCTGCTGTGAGAGGGAGGGGCAGCGGCTTGGAGGGGAAGGGGCAGCAGCTGGGAGCGGGAGGGAAATCCCAGCCACTGTGGCTGGGAGCATAAGAGGCAAAGGCTGGGAGCTGAGGGGCAGCAGCTGGGAGTGGGAGGGCAAGCCCAGCCCCAGCCACTGGGATTGGAAGGGCAAGCCCAGCCGCAGGGGATGGGAGCGGGATGGCAAGCCCAGCCCCAGCGACTGGGATCCGGAGGGCAAGCCCAACCACTGTGGCTGGGAGCATAAGGGGCAGCGGTTTGGAGCGGGAGGGCAAGACCAGCTGCAGGGGCTTGAAGTGGGAGCGAAACCCACCTCAGCGAGTTTCGCTCCCTTCTCTGCTTTGCTCCAGCCACAGGAAGCCCTATTCTTGCAGGAATATTCCTGCAACGGGCCTCTAGTTCATTAATAAAAACAGAAAATGAGTTACATTAGTGTAAAGAAACCTAGTGTACACTACCTCAACCAAATGATCAAAGTTAATATCAATAACTTATATATTCTATATTTTGATGCTAACATTACCCTTGCTTTGGGTAGAGAGAGCCTATTCAAGCAAGCTTTCTTTCTGATAGAGCCCTATAAGCCCTATAATTCTTTTAGCACTTCTTTGCTGTGTGACCCACATATTTCTGGTTTGTCTTGAACTTTCTCTGCTTCAGTCCTGGAATTTGCCACGTAAGAAGTCTTGCTTTCTTTGAGTGGAGAATGCTATCCAGTAACCAAGATCTGGTTGCTATTCCTATTTGAATTCTCTTTTCTGATAGTGAGAAGCCTGGCTCATATGATCTTTATTACATTTATTGTATCAGTTCCATTGTAGGTGATCAATCTCCCATCTTCATTATCAGCCTTTATTCCATGCAGATGCCCTCCTCATCCCGCCTGAAGTTTCAATACCTGTGCCTGAACACTAGTGCACAGACCTTTCGCACCAAGTTCGGAGCCTGTACTCCCATGCATGAATGCTCTCCACCCTGCTTAGGCTCCACCACCCATTTCCAGGCTGTATAGATATCTGACTCCCTGTGTTTAGATCATCTGATACCCCATGAAAGCTGCTTCCTTGAGGAAATGCCCTATGCACCCACACAGACTTTAACAGGCTATTCCTTTGCATCAATTTTGTATTTGCTTGCATTTGCATAATTCATGGCAGAGAAAACCAGGAAATTTGTTTTTCCTTCCATTTGCAACCATATGGCTTTATTTCAAAGTTGAGTTTATGTTTTGTCACTATTCTGATGAGTTTTCTACCTGCCAAGAACTGTAGCTGATTAGTGGCTAAACATTCAGGCACTTTTTGGCGAGTCCATGGAAACTAGCTTTGGATATTTGATATTGTAATTTATATTTCTCCTATATATTTGGCCTTCATCCACATTTCTTGGCTCACAAAACCCTTGAAATGTGATAAAGGTTACTTTTGTTATGTTAATGAGATGACTTTGGGAAAGCACTAAGTTGCCAGTAGAGCCAACTATTTGATCAGAGGGTTGGAACTTCAGTCCCATCCCCCCTCTCCCCCCCCCCACACACACTCACACACACCTGGGAGTAGGGGGAGAGGGTCTAGTAATGGAATTCAATCACAAATAGGTAACAATTATTTTATCAATCATATTTATGTAAATAAGCCTCCATCAAACTCCAAAAAGACAAGGGTGCAGGAGCTTTGGGTTGATGAACACAGGAGATTTGGAGAGGGTAGAGTGCCTAGAGAGGGCATGGAAGCTCCACACCCCTTCCCACATACCTTGCTCTACTCATCAATTCCTTCAAGTTGTTCCTGAGATCTATCTCCTTTTACAATAAACCAGTAAATAACATTTTTCTCTGAGTTCTGTGAGCTGCTTTAGCAAATTAATTGAACCCAAGGAGACAATCTTGGGAACCTCTGATTTATACCCAGTTGGTCAGAAGTACAGGGAATAATCTGGGCTTGTGACTGGATACTCAATCAAGTCGCCAGTGAGGAGTTGTTGGAGCCTTCAATCTATAGTTGATCAGTCAGAAGCATAGCCTGGGTTTGCAACTGACATCTGAAGGGGGTGGGGGAAGGGCAGTTTTGTAGGACTGAACCCTTACTTTGTGGAATCTGATGCTATTTCTGGGTAGAGAGTATCAGAGTTGACTTGAATTCCTAAACACCCTGCTGGTGTCTGAGGATTGTTGAATTCCTGAACACCCTGCTGGTGTCTGAGGATTGTTTGTTGATATGGGGTGAACCCTCCACTACCACCTTGGAAATTAAGTTTTAGAATATTAATAGAGGGGGCTTTCTACCTAAAAGAAGAAAAATTGGATGAAGAAGCATGGATATTATCAGATGTTTTGGAATTCATCACAACTTTGTTTTTCAGGTCAAAGTACAAGTCATAGCTCTGCAATCAAGTTTCCTTGATTGCTATAGAAATATGAATTAGACCAATTCCAGGAACCTAATTTTTATTTCCAGGTGTCTTCCTGTTAGGGGAATTACCTAGTTTGAACTGACTCTAATTTGAATTAGTCGTAAGTTCAAAAAGTTGTTATGGATTTGTTTTCTTACCACAAATAAAATGCATTATTATTAATTGAAAATAATAATTAGCTTTCATCAGGCTTCCATATGAGGCTGTTGCAACATGGAAAAGAGAATGAGATCACTTACCCTGTTAACAATAGATTGTATGGAAGTGTTACGGAACTAAAGGGGTCTATTTGACTGCCCCATCAAAGCCCAATGAACAGAAGTTTCCAGACAAGAAAGTAAAGTTTTTATTTGAGCAGGTGGTTCCATACCCCAGAGTCACATGAGGTTCCACAATGGCTTCCATGGGATGGGTTATATAGAGGAAAAATCCTTAACCAAGGTAGATAAAGGATTTGGGATGGTGGACTCTACTGATTGGTTGGGGTGGGAGTAGGAAGTAGTTGATCATTGTATCAGGTCCTGATGTCAGCCATGGCATTGTTCTGTCTGGTTTCCTGAGGGTGTGGTCCAGAGGCTCCTTCTGATTTCACAGGCCTGGGGTATTATCTTTAGTTTGACAGAAACTGTTTCTGTGGTCAACATACCTGAGGGTTTGTTCTTAAGACATTTTGATACTGACAATAATCTGATATCATAAGGGCTTAATGGTTAAGAAGGGACTGGACAGATAAAAAGGACAAAGGGTCATGTTAAAGAAATAGTTTCTGCACAGTTACAGAAGGAAAGCAGCTGAGGCATGGTTACAGGAAGGAGGGAGGTTAGGCAAGCCAATAAAATATCGCTTTATCCAGGGTTGATGAAAAGATTTTGAGAATAATCTTTTATTCCCAAAGAAAATATCCTATATAATAAAACCTAATATGCAAATTGACCAAACTGTGGAACAACCGGCAGAACAACCAGTCACTGTGATGCACACTGACCACCAGGGGGCATAGGCTCAACGCAGGAGCTGCCCCCAGCCCGCAGGCCCTGACCCGCAGTGGCGGGGGGAGGGGCTAGCGAGCAGGCAGCACCAGGCCAGCCAAGGTGGGTGCCAGCTGTGGCTCCCTGACCCCCTGCTGGTTGACCCACAGATTGGCCCTGACTGCTGGCCAGGCCCAGGGACCCAACCCGTGCACTAACTTCATGCACCGGGCCTCTAGTATACATTATAATTTTTAAACTGGTGTGGGTACATTATTAGTTTCATTATTTATAATAGAGTTTTCATTACACAAATTATAAAATACATCATGTATATTTTTGCATGTGGAAGTTAAGTCTCACTGTTTTGTAAAGCGTATTCCAGTGATCAGAGGCTGACTCAGTAATTCTGAATTACATTTTTACCAGAATTCTTAAAATGACCATTTCAGAGCCAATGAAGGAAATAAAAAATTCACAGTGAGGCAATTGGAAAGATGCTGTAAGAAGACATCTTTTCTTGGACTTTAACCCTAATTAATCCTCTACACTCTCTTCCATTGTGTGTAATTATGAAACTATTTCCTGACTGCTCTGGACTCTATAGTGGTTTCAGTTCAGAACCTAATTGAGTCTCTCTTGAACTCTTAAAGGTCAGTGGCAGAGGTTTGCCTTAATGTATTTTCAAAAGCACAGATCATGGCCAATTGGGAAAGTATTCTCTTTACAAATTACTTTTAAAAGGGAGTAGGAGAGGATCGAAAACTTGCTTTCATTATTATTCTAACTCTATGGTATTATAGTGTGCATTCATTTTCCTAGGAGAGTGCTTTTAGAATCATGTGATCTTTATATCAGCACAAAAAAACAAGCCAAACCAAAATAGCCAGGCTGTTTATGTGTCTTTATTGTTCAATGCAGTTTCTAATCCCAGTAATGTTTTATCTAGCTAGGGCTCTATAAAAACAACACAGGAAATTTCCTTATTTCTGAAAAATTTGGAATGTACAGAGTTAGCTCTTTTTGCATCCAAAGACATAAGAAAGAATACTACAAAGGAGACCTTATACCAGGGGTGGGCAAACTTTTTGACTCGAGGGCCACAATGGGTTCTTAAACTGGACCGGAGGGCTGGAACAAAAGCATGGATGGAGCATTTGCGTGAACTAATATAAATTCAAAGTAAACATCATTACATAAAAGGGTACGGTCTTTTTTTTTTTTTTTTTTTTTTTTTACTTTTATTCATTTCAAACGGGCCGGATCTGGCCCGCGGGCCGTAGTTTGCCCACGGCTGCCTTATACATAGCAAAATCAAAAGTAGGCAAATATTTCTAGATGAGTTCTCTTCCTTATATTTTTAAAATAACTTAAGCCAATTCTCTTTAGACTGTTTATTTAATGTTGCATATAGACCTGACATAATTTGGAAAAATTCAATGCTCCAAAACTTTTAACCATTTATCATCAAAATTTATTGTTAATCCTACTGCTGCTGCTTCTCCCTTACTCTTATTAGGTACCATCTTTTGGTTGAGAATACTAAGAGCCAAATAATACTCAATGAAACCACACAGAGTTGATTGTCTTTATTTGCTCAGGGTTTTGTTTGGTGCTGAAAAACATACCCATGTATTAATTAAAATTTGGGCAACGTATTTGCATTTTTATTTGAATAGGAATCTCATCAAAATAAGTCTTAACTGAATGAAATTTTAATGGTTAACAAGGAAGTGTTTCATTTATACAGATATGTAAAAACACTAACCCAATTAAGCTGAAAACGATCTTTAAACTTACTGAATTTGTTTACCTAAAAGGAAAAACTTCCTAGTTATAGCATAATCCAGTCTATTCTAATCATATTGAAACTCTCACTTGGCAACTGAATTTCCCAGCACATTTAAAGAATCTGTTAAGAACCTATAAACTTTCTCTGCAGAAGTGCCTAATGTCTTCACAAAAGGAATTTGAATGGAGTGCCAGGAATTTCCTTCTGGGAAGAAGCCAAAGAACAGAAGTCTCAGAACTAGTTTCAAGGCACTCAAGTGTCCAAAGGGAGATGATCGTTGCTTAAAAGCTGGGGAATATGTTAAGTAAATACTGCATAATATCAAAGGGAAAAGAAATTCATGCTTTGGCTCACTTCTTAGCATGGCTCTGCTCCACTCTTACTTTTGCAGAATTGATTCTTTCTTTATGAGTGTTATTGAAAGAGCAGTCAGTCCTATGTGTGCTATTGCCATTGGTTGCTCTCCGAATCTATGCCTCATGGAATGATAGTGTAGCAGACAGCAACTTCCTTATGAATAGGACCAGCATTTTTTTTTTAATCATAAGCTTTAAAGACAAGTAGACCAGATATTGAGATTAACAGGCCCTCTTACAAGGCTACACACTCCACATACATCAGCACTTTTCTGTAAATGGGAGGAGCTTGCACAAATCAATAATCAATGCCTTTTATTTATTTACTAGAGGCCTGGTGCACGAAATTCATGCATAGGGGTGGTTCCCTCAGCCCAGCCTACACCCTCTCCCATCCGGGACCCCTTGGGAGATGGTCCTGCGGGATTGAGCCTAAACTGGCAGTCAGATATCCCTCTCGCAATCTGGCTCCTAACTGCTCACCTGCCTGCTTGCCTGATCACTCCTAACCGCCTCTGCCTGCTGGCCTGATGCCCCTAACTGCCCGCCCCTCCCAGCCAGATCTCCCCTAACTGCCTTCCCCTCACCTCCCGGCTGGAGGCTGGATCTCCCCTAACTTCCCTCCCCTCCACTCCTGGCCTGATCACCTCTAACTGCCCTCCCCTCCACTCCTGGCCTGATCACCCCTAACCACCTCTGCCTCGGCCCCCGCCACCATGGCTTTGTCCAGAAGGACGTCTAGAAGATGTCCAGTCTAATTAGCATATTACCCTTTTATTAGTACAGATTCCAATTTACTTCCATAAACTGCCACCCATTTTGTTCATCCCAAAGCTACAACTCCATTTGAATTACTAGACCAGAAGTATTCATAGCTTTAGAGAATTTTTTCACAGCAGCGCCAGAAAAATCAAGACAGCAAGCTTCTCTTGATTTTTAAGCCTAAGGAAAAGTCAGGGGAAAAATGGAAGAACATACACCATCCCATTCATAACTAGATGACATTCTCTGAGGTATGAAGGCAAGAGTTGGAGATATGGCAAGAGAGTGAAATGTCGGTAGGATCTGAGGATATCTGTGCCCCAGTCTTGACAGACCATTGGAACATCTCCAGAAACGTGTGTGCATCTGAGAATACAAAGTACTTTTGCTCAGCTTTTGTGTGAGACCCTGGGAGCAGGAGCCTGGCAGAAGTTCCCATCTCAATAGGAATGGCTGGATAGGGAGCAAGGGAAGGCTGATCAAGTCTCTGGCACCTAGAAGTGATTTGGGAGAGCAACACAATTTTTCTGTCCCCTTCAAAATGGTATGACTGTGGGAGAAATTTGTGGACTCTGAAAAGGTTTTGAGATAACAGGAGAAAGCTGCTGCAATATAGATCAAGCAGCCGGAGACCAGGTGGGAACACAGAGACACCTTGGGACTGTCAAGCAGCCAGGACCAGATGGGACTGTCAGCATCAATAGATACCAACATAAAAAGGAAGGACTGCCATAAAACAGATACCCCACCCACAGCTGCTGCCACAAGAGTCTCTTAGAACTTACATGGCACTTTAAGGTGTGGAGAAAAGGAGGGCAAAGCCTGACCTGATAGATTTTAAAATCTAAAAATTACTAGTCTCTACTTTCTAAAAATAAAATAAACCATATTCTCTGATTGGCCCTCGTGTGTGTGTGTGTGTGTATGTAATAAACATTTTATATATATATGGCATGTGTGTGTGTGGCATACATATGTGATAAACATTTTATATATATGGCATATATGTGTGTGTGTGTGTGTGTGTGTGTGAGAGAGAGAGAGAGAGAGAGAGAGAGAGAGAGAGAGAGAGAGAGAGAGAGAGAGAAGAACACATAAAAACTAAGGGAATTTCTAAGTAACCTTTTTGTACCCACTGGTACAAATTAAGAAGTTTGTTAGTACTTTTTGGTGAAGAGATTGTGAGTCAAGAGAAATTGCTATAAAACATTGCCAAGAGAATAAAATTGTTAGAAGCACTTTGGAGAATAATTGGCATTATCTGTAAAATTGTGCATGTGCACATCCTATGACTTAATCCTATCACAAGTATACATCCCTGGAGAGACACTTAACTGGAAATTCATGTAAACATTGTTCTTAATAACTCCAAACTGGTAAAA
Organism: Myotis daubentonii; assembly: GCF_963259705.1. Taxonomy (NCBI): domain Eukaryota; kingdom Metazoa; phylum Chordata; class Mammalia; order Chiroptera; family Vespertilionidae; genus Myotis; species Myotis daubentonii. The sequence continues at coordinate 41,137,497 of NC_081841.1, forward strand.
GCCTAAATGTTGATCATTAAGTATACATAATTTATTATTTTTTACATAATAGAACATTATCATAGTTTAGTCTGTTCAGTAAAAACAAAGGGCTTACAACTAGAATGTAATCTGTTAATGTATTAATTCAAATATTAAATTTAAGAAAAACTGCACAAAATAAATATTGACTCCAATGATTTATAGCAGAATGAACTATATAGACTCAGATTAAGAAATAGAATACTGTCCGCATCACAGACCCCCCTATCTACCTTCCCAAAACTCCTCCCCAAACATACTATTCTGATTATTAGCACCATATAATACTTTGTTAAGTTTTATTTTGATATAGAAGACCTAGTTGCCTGGTGCACAAAATTCATGCACTCAGGATGGGAAGGGGGGTCCCCCAGCCTGGCATGTGCAGAAGCCCCGCAATCCATCGCCCCAGAGAGGTAGGCCCTGCCCACCCATCTGGAGCTCCTCGATGGATTGCCCCAAAGAGGTAAGCCGAAGCCGGGGGAGGCCGGAGGTCTGAGGACCCCCGGCACAGGCGCACAGAGAGGCCTCTCTGCCGTGGCCCTGCCCCTGTCCCCTACGCTGCAAGTCCCCGCCCACCCGCACCTGCTGTGCACACAGTCTGCTGATGGGTTGTTACTGTGACTGCATCCCAACCAATTTGCATATTACCCTATTATTAGTATAGATAATACAAAGAACTCTCATACACCATTAACCTGTATTCAATAAGTTTAAATTTCTAAAAGTGCAATCGTTGGCTCAGAGGTAAATCTGTATATAGGTTTGCCACATAATGCTAAATTACAGTCCTAAGGGCTTGCACTAAATTACACTTCCACCAGCAATGTATGAGAGAACCTGTGACCCCAAGCCTGTGGGACACAGTGTACTGCCTGTTGGTCTTGACTTTTTGACACTCTGACAGTTGAGAAATGGATCTCAAGTATAGTTTAAGTGGCATTGAACTACTTTTTTAACAATTTTTTAGTTTTTTAAATTAAATGTATTAGGGTGACATTGATTAATAAAATTGCATAGGTTCCACGATAAATCATCTGTGTATTGCATTGTGTTTATACCACCCAAACTCAAATATTTTTCTCTCACCATATATTTGACTCTACCTTTCACTAACCCCCACCTCCACCACCTTCTCTCTGGTAACCACCACACTGTTGTATATGTCTGAGTTTTTGTTTATTTTATTTTTTTATTTTTTCATTTGTTGCTTTCTGTTTTATATCCCACATATGAGTGAAATCATATGGTTCTTAAATTTTTCTGTCTACCTTATTTGGGTTAGCATGATATTGTCAAGATCCACCCATTTGTCACAAATGGCAGTATTTCATCTTTTCTTATGGTTGAGTAGTATTCCATTGTATATATATAACACATTTTTATCCAATCATCTATCGAATGTATGTTTGGTTGTTTCCATGTCTTGGCCACCACGAATAATGCTGCAATGAGCATTGGGCTGCATATATATTTGAGAATAAATGTCTTCAAATTTTTCAGGTGGATACCTTGAACATTATCTCATATGTCTTAAGGCCTTTTTATATCATTTTATATTTTTTCCATTATTTTTTTCTCCATCAGGTTTCTGGTCTTTTTCCCTTTAATTTTATTTTTATTTATTTATTTATTTTGTTAAATATATTTTATTGTTTTTTTACAGAGAGGAAGGGAGAGGGATAGAGAGTTAGAAACATTGATGAGAGAGAAACATCGATCAGCTGCCTCGTGCACACCCTCTACTGGGGATGTGCCCGCAGCCAAGGTACATGCCCTTGACTGAAATCGAACCTGGGACCTTCCAGTCCACAGGCCAATGCTCTTCCACTGAGCCAAACCGGTTAGGGCTCCCCTTAATTTTAAAGGGTTCTTTAATATTAGTTCTAATACTCCTTAATCTATTTTATATGTTGCACTTATTTACTCCCAGAGTGTCATTAGGTTTTTACTTTGCTTGAGATAGAGTTTTTGCCATGCAAAAGTCTTATTTTTAAAAATGTGGTTAAATTTCACAATCTTTTATTAATATAGATTTTGAACCCTAATTATGCTCTTTTTTAAAAAATATATTTTATTGATTTTTTACAGAGAGGAAGGGAGAGGGATAGAGAGTTAGAAACATCGATGAGAGAGAAACATCGATCAGCGGCCACCTGCACACTCTCCACTGGGAATGTGCCTGTAACCAAGGTACATGCCCTTGACCGGAATCAAACCCGGGACCCTTCAGTCCGCAGGCCGATGCTCTATCCACTGAGCCAAACCGGTTAGGGCCCTAGTTATGCTCTTTTACACTCATCTACCCCTTCCCAAACTTTTCTTAAAAGGTCTCATTTTTCCACATGTATATCACTGCTTAATCTGGAGTTTATTTTTGTGGAGTTTATATATTCTTGGAGTTTATATGGTGTGAGGTATAGTTCTAATTTTTCACTTTATAAATGACAATCCAGATATCTAAGAATTATTTAAAGGTTCATTTTTACTCTAGTGATTTGAAATGCTAGTCTATACTAATAAAAGGGTAATATGCTAATTAGACTGAGAGACCTTCCTGGAGACCTTCCAGACATCCTTCCAGACAAAGCCATGGTGGTGGGGCCATGGCAGAGGTGGTTAGGGGTGATCAGGCTGGCGGGGGGGGGTGCAGTTGGGGGCTAGCAGGCTGGCATGCAGAGTGGTTAGGGCAGATCTGGCAAGCAGGCAGGTGAGCGGTTAGGAGCCAGTGGTCCTGGATTGTGAGAGGGATGTCCAACTACCCCTGTGGGATCGGGCCTAAACCAGCAGTCAGACATCCCCTGAGGGGTCCCAGATAGGAGAGGGTTCAGGCCAGGCTGAGGGACACCCCCCCTTACCCCCTTCCCCATGCATGAATTTCATGCACCAGGCCACTAGTTTTAATATAAAGGGTATTCCAAAAATGTATACACCCTTTGAATAATTATAGAGGCAGTATTTATTAAAATACATTTCAGGGTGTCCCAAAAGCATATATACATTTTTGGGACACCCTGTACACTCAATTTCCATATTCTGGACTATCTTATTTTATTTGACTGTCTGTCTATTATTGTGCTGACAACAAATATTTTTAATTGCAGAAACTTTATAGTCTATTTCAATAACTTGCAAAACTGCTCACTCTCTCTTTCATTTTCGAGATTTTTAGCTTCCTGAATGCTTATTTTTTCCCTCTGGGTTTTTGTTAGTATCAACTTATATAATTGTATTTAAAAGCACCGAGTTATATGCTTTTTTCTAATTATTCCTTTAAAAATATTCAGCTAGTGGTTGCCAGGTGGAGGGAAGGAGGAAATTCCTTGTGGCTATAAAAGAGCAGCACAGACAACCCTTGCGATAGAACTGTTCTGAATCTGGACAATCCATAGATGTAACAAAATTGTTTTATTACTTTATATTTTTCAGAACTTGTGACATTTATATATTATTCTTTCAATCTTACCATAAGTTTTGTTTTAGCTCTCACAATTAAGTATATTAAGTGCATCAATTCTTTTGCTGAAGGTTTCCTAGCAGTCTGTTGGGTGAAGCTCATTCTTTTGTAAGTATCTCAATAAGAGCTCATAGGTAAAATATTCCCTCGGTTTATGTATATTTAAGATTGTTTTTCTATAATCTTGACATTTGAAACACATCTTGGTTGGATATAAAGTCTCTGATTTATTTAATTTCTGGAAATCACCTCATTTTATGTCTGCTTCTTTCATTCAACCTTATTTTTTTGAGTTTCAGCTATATTGGCACAGGTAGTAATTCACTTCATTGAAAGACATTAGCTTTTGTGAATGTATCAGGTGTTATTCTTACAAAAATGTTTTTATTGATTTCAGAGAAGAAGGGAAAGGGAGAGAGAGATAGAAACATCAATGATGAGAGAGAATCATCGATCGGCTGCCTCCTGCACCCCCAATACTGAGGATTGAGCCCACAACTTGGGCATGTGCCTTGACTGAGAATTGAACCTGTGACCTCCTTGTTCATAGGTCGATGTCAACCTGAACAATGCCGGCCAGGCTCATGTGTTATTTTATTGATGGACAGTTGAGTTGTTTCCAGTTTTGAGCTATTATGAATGATGCTGCCTTATACGACTTTATAAATGTCTCTTGCCAGTGTTTATGTATTTTTTGGTATACATAAAAGTGCAACAGCTTTGGTATAAAGTACTAGAGGCCCAGTACACAAAATTCGTGCATGGGTATGGGGAATAAGAGGCCCTCAGCCCAGCCTGCACCCTCTCCAATCCGGGGCCCCTCAGGGGATGTCTGACTGTCTCTCACAATCCAGGACTGCTGGCTCCTAACCACTCACCTGCCTGCCTGCCTGATTGCCCCTAACTGCTCCCCTGCTGGCCTGATCACCCCTAACTGCCTCTGCCTTTCCCTGCAGCCAGGACCTAGGATTCCCTCCTCCAGCCTGTTGCAGTCACCTGGGACCCCAGCTTCCCTCCCTCTGGCCGGCTGCAGGCACCCAGGACCCGGGCTGGATTTGCCCAGGCCGGCCACAGCCACAGGGGACTGTGGGCAGGCATCTTCTCCTGGGCTGCAGCTGCAGGTGCCTGGGACTGCAGGACAGGCGGCTTGACCCTCTCCCAGGCCACAGCCTGGCTGGTCCCCATTGCTCTCTTGCAAGCTCATTTGTGCCTGGCTGGTCCCCATTCCTCTCTCCCCAGTGTTGTCTGAGCCATGAGGGCATGACAGCATGAACAACCATTTGCATATTAGCTCTTTATTATATAGGATGTATATATTCAATTTTAAGAAATACTGAAAAATGATTTTCCAAAGTGTTTGGACCCACTTACAGTGGACAGTGTAGTGCATAAGAATTTCCTTTGCTCACATCCTCGCCAACACTTGCTTTTAACTTTCAGCTTTCTTGTGGGTAGCCTGTGGTGTCTCATGTTTTAATACACAATTTTCTGATTACTCATGAGAACAAACACTTCTCACATGTTTATTGGTCATTCTGATGTCTCTTTTGTGAAGGGTCTGTTAAAATCTCTTGACCATTTTTCTATTCGGTTGTTTGTCTTTCTAATTTTTTTAAATTGACTTGTAAATAAGTTTTTATATGTTCTAGAAACAAGCTTTTTGTGAGTAATATAAATTCTAAATAACTCCTTTCATTGTGTGGCCAGCCTCTTCACATTCTTTGGTGAGTATGATAAAGAGCAACTAATAATTTCAATGTAGTCACTTTATCATTTCCTTACATTAGGGCTTCTTTGAAGACTACCTTTTTCTACTAAAATGATAATGTTGTTCTCCTACAGAAGCTTTATTGTTTTTCTTTAATATTTAATATTCTTAGAACTGATTTTTTATGATCATTGAGGGGTCAACAGTTGTTTCCCTTTCATGAATATTTAAATACTCCAGAATGATTTGTTGAAAAGTTGCCCATTCCTCAATGCTCTGTCTGCCACTGTTGACATAATTCAAATTCTCTTGGTGTAATCTCTATTTTTCTTTTTTAAAAAAATTCTTGCACCATTATCATACCAGAGCAGAGAGAAAAACTTATTGTCTACAAAATGCAAGGTGATAAGTAGTACATAAACAAACTTCTAGATGTATTTGTTGAAATATATACCACCTTCTTATTTAATGCATGCATAAAAACGAATGAAGTCCTAAGTAATTTCCCACAATGAAACTCTGGCATGTTCATTCATTCAAAAAATATTTTTTAAGCAAAACCTGGGACAAACTCAATTTGGCTAAGAGGTACTGTCTTTGGTATCTATGTTATCTATAATTGGTCATATTTTGTTTAGGAATTTTTTAAATTCATACTTTTTGGTAAAATTTGCCTGCAATTGTTTTTTTTCTAATGCCATAGTCTGATTTTATTGGCACAGTTAAGTTGACCTCATTAGATAACTGAAAAATGTTGATCTGGGATAATTTGTTGGTGAAGTTATTTTGACTGGAGGTTTTCTTTTTGAAGGTTGGATGACTTAGAAACAGGAAATTGACTAAAAAATAGTGAGTTATAGAAAAGTGCAGAAAATATGTTGTCATTTGTGTAAAGCTTAATAGCAAGCACAAAGAAGCAATATGTAGTTTAGGCATACAAAATATGTTATAAAATCATAGCTATATCTTAAAAGGTGAATATGTGAAAAAAATTATGATTGTGGTGGTGATGCCAAGGGATGGGGGAAGGAATACCTAGGAAAATGCAATAATTTAACTCTAGATGTTAAATTATTTAAGATTTTTTAAAAATTGTTACTTTTAATTACATATATGTTATACATATTCTTTGATATGTATCAAATAGTGCATTCTAAATATTTAAGAATAGGTAAATATGAATAGCAAATATTAGCCTCATCTTGAATGACCAAAAATTTTTTAAAAAACCTAAATTACTGAATATAGATTTTTCAATAATTTATTAGGTTAAGGATTCAGCCACCAAGGGAATCAAACCTTGCGGCAGGCATTCTGTTCAATCTATATATATAAAAGCCTAAGCTACTGAACGGCCAAATGGCCAGTTGCTATTACGTGCACTGACCACCAGGGGGCAGACACTTAATGCAGGAGTGTCAGTGCGCCCCCACGGCCAACCTCCCCTGGCCCCTTACCCTCCCTGCCCCCTCACGCCCCCCCACCCCCCGCCAACCTCCTGTGGCCCTAATCAGCCCCGATAACTGGCCAGGCCAAGGGACCCCACCTGTGCATGAATTTGTGCACCGGCCCTCTAGTAGGAAAATAATGCATGTTGCATTTTTATACCCTTGAATTTTTTTGTCTGGAATTTTCATATTTGCCATAATTGCTTAAAATTTATTTAATAGCTGTTGGTTTAATGAATAAAGCAGTTGATTAAGTCATGACATGCTTGCACATTAGTGAAGGCATGGACTTAAATAATGATTAAATAATCCCTGAACTACAGGATTTTAATTAACAAAGGAGAAAGGTGAAAACTGTAGCCAGAGGGACAAAAATTAATCTTATGTAAGTGTGTGAAACTTTGAAGTGTCCTTGCAATGAGCAAAGTAAGGTCTCTGAAATATCTAGGGAGATGAACTCATTTGACAGTGAGAAAATTAGAATAATTCTAGGCATAGAATGTTGCCTAGTGACTTATTAAGCATTTTCCTCTTGATTTAAAAGATCAGCCAAATGCTAAAGTGTCTAAATGGAACTTGGCCCAGCTTCCTAAAATCATTACCGATTGATAGCTCCATAAAAATAAGAATACAGATGGAAGAGCATTAAAATAAGCATTGAAAAATCATTTCTTCACTCACAAAGTTGAGACAAATGGCAAACATTTTCATATATATTATTCACATAAGTATGTATGAAATTAAATATACATATTTTATACATACATATATGAATACACATATATATCTGAGTATAGAACCTCGTGAAAAGACCGTATGTGACATATTAAGAAAATTGTTCATCAAAATTCCTGATTAGCTATTATTGAATCATCTGTCAATTATCCAATGTCTCTTTTAAAATACCAAATTGCAATGTTTCCACATTATAGGTTTTGACTTAATATCTTGTTTAGCTTAAAAGACCAAATTAGATTTGTTTCTTAAAAGCCAAGTTTTATATTCAAGGGCTGAGTTCTAACTATTTTATATATTGAAAATTGAATGCCCTAGCTGGTTTGGCTCAATGGATAGAGTGTCGGCCTGCAGACTGAAAGGTCCCAGGTTCGATTCTGGCCAAGGGCACATGCCTAGGTTGCGGGCTTGATCCCCGGTAGGGGGTGTGCAGGAGGCAGCCAATCAATGATTCTCACCATTGATGTTTCTATCTCTTTCTCCCTCTCCTTTTCTCTCTAAAATCAATAAAATATATATTTTTTTAAAAAATTGAATGAGCCTCACCAATTGAGAGTCGTCATGCTAATGTGCCATTGCTGTAATACTGTGCATCTGGTCTTAACTCTAGTGCCTACCTTTAGTCACCCTCTCACATTCTTCTTTCTTGAAGAAGTGAAGATGCCCATTTTATTGTATTGAAGATCTATATGGTAAGGTTTTAAAGTCAAATAGAAGTTTAAATTCTGTCTGCCGTCTATATCTGGGTAGGTTACTTACTGTAACATCTTTAGTCTCAATTTCCCATCTATAAAAAGAAGAATCTCCTACCACCACCACAGTCCTTTCTCTGAAATCTTAATGTTAAATATTCAGAAGAAGAGAATATCCAGTCTTTTGTAACTTAGTTATTGGAAAATAAACTTACATGAACTCATTCATCAACAAAATTCTGACTTGAACCCATGGGAGACTATTCATAACATTTACCTGTGTCACAAAGTGCTAATGTACAGACATTTAGTTGTAGCAATCATAATGTGTTTTATTAAGTGGTTCTGTTCCAAACCCCACTGGCAATGTTATAGCTTCCTATATTACTTTTCTAAAATTTCCAAAACTCATTCCCAAGACATATCTAGTCCTGACTTTTAGATACTGCGGACCTCTAATGCTTTTCTTGTCAGGGTTCTTATGAGAATTGCACGTTACCAGGGTTAAGTGCCTGGCAAGCTCTCAGGCTACAGTGAGAGAGGGTGAAATTGAGACCCTAGGGAGTTTAGAACTTCAGTTTCCTTGTTGCTGGTAAAGAACATCAGATCTTGGCTGCTAAACTTGTGAGGACTTTAAAAAAAAAAGTAAAGCCCATCTTATGAATCTTTGTGCTTCCTTTCGAGCTTCCAATAAATTTTCCACACTGCAGCTAAAATTACCGTTTTGCAAGACATATTTGATATTCACCTACCTATTTGCAGTCCTTGAAAGGTTTCCCCAAAGCCCTTATTCCTGGTTACAATGACCTTGCAAGGCCTTCCTCTCCAGGGCCATGGTGCAACCCTCACCCTCCCTCTTCATGCACTTTAGTCCCCCATAATTAGCTGGTTTACGCCCATCACAGGGGCGTTCCCTAGGATTTGTAAGGCTGTTATCACTTTCTTCTACTGAGTTAATATCTACTCATTCTTCCAATGTTAGCTCAAGTGTCACTTCAGGATTCTTCTCCTTTTCCCCCCCCCAAATCTGAAAGTTAATTAATTAATTAATTTTGATTAAATGTATTGGGGTGCCAACATAGATGGAACTTCTACCTTTTAATTCAGTCAAATCCAGCATAGCTCTATCCTTTATAGCAATTCCCACAGTTGTAATTTTACTTTCATGTGAATGGGTGAATAATTTGTTTCCCCATAATAGGTTGTGAGACCCTTAAAATTAAGTACAAAGTTGTTTATTTAGTTATTTTTTTCAACATTGTGCCTTTTTTTAAATGCGCTCTTTGAATATGCAAGATTATTTGTGTTACAAAAATATATTTAACTATTAGTTTTATTTTTTCTTTTATTAAATTTATTGTGGTAACATTGATTGGTTAACAAGACTATATAGGTTTCAAGTGTACATTTTTATGATACATGATCTGTATATTGCATTGTGTGCCCACCACCCAAAGTCAAATCATCTTCCGTCACCATATATTTGCCCCCTCCCCTCTGTCCTCCTTAGCCCTTTGTTTTAATACTACTTATCACCTTGCGTTCTGTTGATATTTCCCTCCTCTCTGGGAGAAGAGTAAGTTTTTCTATCCTTCGCAGCTAGCACTGGAGGCAGTGTCTGTGTTAGCTTGAGGCTGTGAGGCAATTAACTGCTCTCCTACCACAGAGCCAGAAGAGAGGAAACGCTGTGTTGCACAGCTGGTACAGTTTACCTCCAAGACCCAAACCAAACAGCGGTATTATTTGCTTGGTTGGATTTCTCAAGAATTTTTGTAACCATTTTTGAGAAATGTACAATGCAGTTCATAGCATATGAGGATAATTTAGACACTCTTTGTAGGAAAATTTGACTTTGATTTGTCCATACGTTTAATTTCAGCATCATAAAGGTAATACTCTCTAACAAGGTTCAGGCCAAAGAAACAATTGTTTACATAACCCCACAACTCCCTTAGGTTGTCTTAGAGTGGCTCAGCAAAGAGGGGCTTGTCCATTCTCAGAGTCCATACAAAAAAGCGAGTCAATAAGCATTGCTTAGGAGCGCGCTATACTCAGCCCTATGCTTAGAAGGCCGAGGAAATTTACAAGTAGAAAAACAAATGGAATTTATGCCCACCAATTTCTTACAACCCAGTGGAAGAGATCATATAAAAGGATGAGACATCTTTATTCATGGTTATGTAAAATATTCAATTTAGTGAAGAATATGTGAGTGAATATAGAGGAAGTGATTTTAAGTGTTTTATAGCTATAAGTGCAAGCTAAGAACATCAAATTAGTTTGATATAACTGGCAGAAACACAAACACGTCCTTGTTGTCTCTTCAATGTATACATCCTGTGCCCGAGGATTGTACAGGCCTGCCAGACCACCGTACACTGTCAATGGTGAAGACCTGATACCTGGAGCTTCAGCCCTGAGCTCTGAGGGCAGGACCTGCAAGTGTTTAGAAACACTTTGCCCTCTCACAAGTGGGATACCTGGGCCCGACTCTCTCTGTAAATACTCTGCTATATACGTCTAGCCTAATCTTATGGGAGCAGTTTACTAGACAAGACTTTTTCCTTGTTTTGAACTTTTGTGTAACTGCTCTAATGAGAGTCTTGAATTCCAGACGAATTATTTCTGCCAAACCTGTTCCACTCTCTCATGGTCTGGAATCTTCCTTGGAATGGTTTATCCTAAATTAAATGGGCTCCTACTTGTTAGAAGGCAATTCTCTCCTGGTCCCTTACATTTCCAGAGGGGCCGGGGTTTGATACCAGGGGCCATGCTAGCCTTTCTGCTGGACTATCATTTCTAAGATTTTATATATATATATATATATATATATATATATATATATATATATATATATATATATATGGCTAAGTGACTGTCTGACCATCCGACCAACTGACCAGCCAGTGCCTATGACGTGCACTGACCACCAGGGGGCAGACGCTCACCGTAGGAGGTGCCAAGGTGCAGTGACTTGGCAACAGTGGTGGTTCTCTTGTGACACCAGAGAGGAGGGAGCCCAATTCCTCGCGGGGCTGCGTGATTCCATCTTCAGCCATGGGTTATGTTGTTGCTGGTGCACTGTCGGCTGAATCTGGTTTATTGCACACTTGTGGTTGCATTCCACACCCTGTATGACAGCAACTTTGCAGAGTGCCCTCTAGCATTCCGGGACCCCTCAGGGGATGTCAGAGAGCCAGTTTCGGCCTGATCCTCGCAGGCCAGGCCTAGGGACCCCACCTGCCAGAGGGACCCCTCTCACTCCACAGACACCCTTTGAGCTGTAGTGCTGCCCCAGGTGCATCCAGCTGGGGAGGGACCACAGGAGGTTGGCTCCAGGTCATGTCCGGCCCATCTCGTCCAGTCCTGCCCTGTAGGCCACCACCCAGGATCGCCTGCATTGGTCCCTGCACTGGAGCCAGCGCCAAGAGCAGGAAGACCTGAGCATGAGTTTTCTTTCTCCCCCCTCAACTCCCTCCTCACTCCATAGATGCCCTTCAAGCCGCGGCTCTGCCCCAGGAATTCTAATTAATTTTCTTTCAATGTGCATGAATCCGTGCACTAGGCCATTAGTATTTGTATAAAAGACTTGGAAGACAGAGCGGGTATCTCCCTGAGGAGCAGGAGCAAGCCTGTTTATTGACCAGTATGAAAAGGAACTATGTTCCTCTGAAGTAAAGGCAGGACAGGTTTCATTGCAGCCATTATAAAAGATTTAGATTCCCAATCCTGGGATTCCCAGGTTGTGATATACTTAAACGCACTGTGTGTACAACGTCTACTTGGGCTGCTCTGCATTGCCCCTGTGGAGCAGATAAAAACATAAAGCTCAAGGGGCCCACAGTGCTGTAAGTAGTAAAGTCCTTTGTCTCTGACTTAAAAATTTTGTATTTTTGGTCAGCATCTATCACTGGCTAACATGTTAGCTTGCAAATAGGATAAAATCATAGCTCTGTTACAGTATTTGACATTATGCTACTCTGCTATCCTCCTGGTAGTAACAATCTCTGCTTGCTAGAGGCATTTTCTTCCACTCCTTGCCTACATCTTACAATTTAAAGTATTGGAGTCAAGCTGTCTTAGAAAAAGAACCACCATCCCTTGAAGGAATTTGTGATTTGGGCAAGATTCATCCCAGAGGCAGTCACTCCCTGCTGGTCCATTTAGTTACTTAGCTTTCACCTTTCCATTTTCAGCTACAATCACATCGATCACTTTCTCTCTATTGGTTGGCAGTCTAAATTAAAATGATGTTACATTATGCATATCCCTAAGTGGCTTACAAAATGGCTAAAGCAGTGTGCTTTATGCCAGGATCTCCTCAAAGATGTGAAATGTGAGCTCTCTTCTACACTATAAGAGAATAGCCTTACTTCTACTTGGCTGTGTTATCTGTTAGAATTGGCACAATGACTGCTAAAATTAGATATTTAATGAATACGTGAAAGAATGAATGAATACATATTTAAAGTTTTGATCATTAATGATTAATTTTTTATTGTGTTGAAAGACATAAATGAAATGAACCCTCTTAAACATTTTCAAGTTTGCAGTACAGAATTATTGTTAACTATATGCATTTTGTTGTACAGCAGCTCTCCTGAACTTTTCCATCTTGCATGACTGAAACTCTATACCCATTGAATAGCAACTCCCCATTTGCACTTGCCTGTGTTACCTGGGAATCACCATCATTATTTCAGTGTTTATGAATTTGACTATTCCACATACTTCATGTAGGAGGAAATAGTATTTTTCCTTTTGTATCTGGTTTATTTCACTTATCATAATATCCTCAAGGTTCATCTGTGTTATAGCATACTGAAGAATTACCTTCTTTTTTAAGGCTGAATAAGATGTCATTGTATGTGTACCACATTGATTTTATCCATTTATCTGTCAATTGACATTTATGTTGCTTCTTTCTCTTGGCTATTTTGAATAATCCTATGTAATAAAAGGCTAATAAGCAAATCGACCATACAGTAAAGCAACTGGTTGCTATGAAGTGCACTGACCACCAGGGGGCAGCCGCTCAATGCAGGCAGCAGCAGTGGCTGGAGCCTCTATCGCAGGGGTCCTCAAACCTTTTAAACAGGGGGCCAGTTCACTGTCCCTCAGACCGTTGGAGGGCCAGACTATAGTTTAAAAAAAAACTATGAACAAATTTCTATGCACACTGCACATATCTTATTTTGAAGTAAAAAAATAAAATGGGAACAAATACAATATTTGTATTTGCATGTGGCCCGCGGGCCATAGTTTGAGGACCCCTGCTCTATCGCCTTGGCAGCAGTGCTAAGGATATCTGACTGCCTGCCGGTTTAGGCCCACTCCCCTTGGGGATAGGGCCTAAGCCATCAGTCAGACATCCCCCAAGGGCTCCCAGACTGCGAGAGGGCTCAGGCCAGGCTGAGGGACACCCCCTACCCCAAGTGCACAAATTTCATGCACTGGGCCTCTAGTGCTGCAATAAAATGGAAGTGCACATATCTCTTCAAGATCCTGTTTTCTGTTCTTTAGGATAAATACCCAGAAGTGGGATTGTTGGATCATGTGATAATACTAACACTGAATTTTAATTAAACAATAAATATGTTTTTAATTTAATTATAAAGTTAATTGTTTCATTTCTCGATTTCTTATTAAAAGTTCTTGAACCTGTGAATGCTCATGAATTCATGCTGTAATTCAGGGAAGCATGGCTAAGTCTTCTGTTTCTGAGAGAGCTATTTCATCCTGGCAGACCAAACTGCATTGCCTAACCAGAGAGGCATTTTTTATGCTGTCCCCTTGCATCACATTCTTCCTTTTGCAAAGTAACCAGCTAGTTTGAGCTCTCTCTACCTCCTGAGGCTTTTTCACCCAGCTTTTACCTGAACTATTTCTTCCCTGCTAAATAATCCTCTCATACAGTGAAACAGAAAACCATACCTAAAACCCCCCTTCACCTTCTCCTGAAATCAGACTATAGATTTGCATCTACCCAATAGGGGCAAGGGGCAGAATCCTAGTCTCCATTCTAATTGGACTTAATCACAGAATCATTTTTCATTGATGCATATAAATTCTGGGTCCAAAATCAATTTATGATCAATATTTCTTCCCTCAACAAATCTACATGTTTGCTGTCTGTTTACTAGGCTTACTGTGGGTCATTGGAAAAGTTCCTTCTTATACTTTTCTTATATTTATATGGTAGGTATTTCACTGATTATTACAATTAGGAATGATTAAGTCCAACTTCCCATACTGAATGCAATATCAAAACTATCTTCTCTTTTCCCACCCTGCTGGGTGTCAGCATTCCTAAAGCTTTCTATTACTTACAATCTTGTTTTTGCACCTCATTTCTAGGAGCTTAGCGTGTCGCTTAAATTTTTCATTTTGTTTCAAATATTCTATTTCAATGGTTCTTTTTAAAAATCCAAGAGCTTTTGTCAGTGGGAACACTTGTATTCTGCTAGGCAAAATATATTTTAAGTACCCCCAGGGACCTCAAAGTATACCACAAAAAATAACTCACTTGCAGTGTCTCTTAGGCAATTAAGCGAAACAGGATATATGTGTTTCTGGATGCCAGTATGATAGGTTCACGGGCTCTATGGGTGGATAAGGTCACTGATAATTATACACTCTCTTCATGCTTCATTTTTATAGGGCCTCATAAGCATATCTAGTAACTGTTATGCCCCTATCAGTCATCCTTATCCTCTTTACTCTTCCTGGAGTTATCACATCTGCCACAGCTACTAATGTGCCCAGAGTATCACTGGCCATGAGGGCCAGGATGCATTTGATGTTGGAGAAATAATGAAATGTCACTTCCATTATAGAACAATGTGGCATTTAATGGAGCTATGCAGAGTTATTTGCATTACCATTCTGCTGTAATGATGTTGCTTGCAGTCACAGCTGACAAAAATATCACTGAATGTTAATTCACATGAACTTTAAAGGCAGCCGCATGGGGATTGACCTGAAATAAAAGTTTCTGGTCTTTGCCTTGAAAAGCATCTGCCCTGAGGGATCATTAGAGATTTGTCCTAACCTGTCAGGCTCCAAAGTTGGAAAAGAGTGTAAGAAGCGAAGGAGGCAGGGGAAGAGCATGGGGCACATGCCAAAGAGCTATTCTTGGTTTGCTTCAAACTAAAAAGATGACCGTGACCCTGATTAGTCAGTACAAGGCTAGGCAACCGCAGTACTGATTGAGGTGTTAATTGGACTAATAGGTAGAAGGTATTCACAGGAGCGTAGGCTTTGCTTGCAAACATGTTTATTTCCAAATTAAAGCCTCTCAGAAACCTCTTCAAGCACACGTGGCAGCAGGGACCTTTACGTATAAAAGGAGCAAAGCTTCCCTATAGCTTTACAGACTCGCTGTGATCGGCTAGGAAGATTGCCCTGCTCCTCCAAATTCAAACCAGAATGTCTTCAGAATACAGGTGCTTTTCCATACAACAACATGTAAAACATACTAGAGTACCCCAAAGGGGGCCTGCTTTGGCTGTTATTCTACAAGGAATTGTAGTTCTTTGAACATTTGTGTGAGTCGGCTTAAGGAAAAGGTGGCCAACATCTGTTGTAGTTATCCTCCTTAGGCAATTGACCGTGTTCACCATTATTTTTAATTCTTATGGTTAGATTTAGAATGTGAATACCACACACCCATTGTAAACATCACCTTCAACTTCTATTTCAAAGTTCTCCACTGGAAAAAAAAAACATATCTGATAATATAACACAAAAGACAATCTGAAAAACAGCAGTTTCAAATATTCAACACTTCCCTTTCAAATATAAAATAAATCGTGAAAAAATAAAAAAAAAGATCCAGAAGACCAAACAGATCCTCGAGCTTAGCCATTGGATCCTTGGACTTGGACCTTTCAGTTCCTTTCCGTCCTTAAAGGCTTTGTGTCTAGTCTCCCCTAGCCTCTGCTCTGCACAGGACCACGCCCTAGCTTCTCAACAGGAGAAACCGCTACAATTAAAATCCTGAACGAAAATAACCTCACTCTCTGACCACAGTTCCCAACTCCTCCAAATTACTTGTGCGTGCCCGTGTGTTGCAGAGGATATGTCACCATGCTGTGATGTCCAGTAACAGGGTCTACAGTTCAAAGACACTGGTATTAAAAGAAGTGTCAAAATCTTTACCTTTCACTCAGGAATGGCATTGTCCTTGTCATGCATAAACCTCAAGGGCAAAAAAGCGAACAGAAATGATAAAATTCAGAATGAGCAAAGCTCTCAAAAACCCTTCAACTTCCATGGCCTAAATTATTGCCTTTATCCCTGATCAGAGTAACATCTAGCCCAGCCGTGGGCAAACTACAGCCCGCGGGCTGGATCTGGCCCGTTTGAAATGAATAAAACTAAAAAAAAAAAAAAGACCGTACCCTTTTATGTAATGACTAGAGGCCCGGTGCACAAAAATTTGTGCACTCAGGGGGGAGGAGGGGTCCCTCAGCCTGGCCTGTGCCCTCTCGCAGTCTGGGACCCCTCGGGAGATAACGACCTGCTGGCTTAGGCTTGCTCCCGGGTGGCAGAGGGAAGGCCCAATCCCTAGGTGCAGCCCCTGGTCGGGCTCAGAGCAGGGCCGATTGGGGAGTTGGGGCGCCGCCCCCTGTCATGCACAGAGCAGGGAGATTGGGAGGTTGCGATGCCACCCTCAGTCACGATCAGGGTAGGGCCAATTGGGGGGTTGGGGCACCGTCCCCTGTCACACTCAAGGCAGGGTCAATGGGGAGGTTGCGGCGCCACCCTCGGTCACGCACAGAGCAGGGCCAATCAGGGGGTTGGGGCACTGCCCCCTGTCACGCCCAGAGCAGGGCCAATCAGGGGGTTGGGGCACTGCCCCCGTCACACACAGAGCAGGGCCCATCAGGGGGTTGGGACACCATCCTCTATCACCCACAGAGCAGGGCCTATCAGGGGGTTGGGGCGCCACCACTCTCACACTCAGGGCAGGTCCGATGGGGAGGTTATGGCTCTACCCCGTCACACACAGAGCAGGGCACGTGGGGGGGGGGGTGGGGAGCTCCCCGCTATCAGGCACAGAGCAGGGCTGATCAGGGGGTTGGGGCACCTTCCCCTGTCACGAACAGAGCAGGGTGGATAGGGAGGTTGTGGCCCCGCCCCCTGTCACACACAGAGCCTCAGGGCGATCAGGGGGTTTGGGCGCTGCCCCCTGTCACGCTTATCCCAGTGCTGGGAGGCCTCATGGCTCCGCTGATCCCGGTGCTGGGAGGCATATTACCCTTTTACTATATAGGGTAGAGGCCTGGTGCATGGGTGGGGCTGGCTGGTTTGCCCTGAAGGGTATCCTGGATCAGGGTGGGGGTCCCCACTGGGGTGCCTGGCCAGTCTGGGTGAGGGGCTGAGGGCTGTTTGCAGCTGGTCACACACCCTTCAGGGTGGGGGTCCCCACTGGGGTGCCTGGCCAGCCTGGGTGAGGGGATGATGGCTGTTTGCAGCTGGTCACACATCCTTCAGGGTGGGAGTCCCCACTGGGGTGCCTGGCCAGTATGGGTGAGGGGCTGAGGGCTGTTTTCAGGCTGGGGGTGACTGAAGCTCCCAACTGCTCCTTTTTTTCTTTCTTTTTTTTTTTTATTCTGGGCCAGCTTTAGCTTTGAGGCTTGGCTCCAGCTCTTAGGCCTCCGCCTGAAAGTAGGTTTCTGGCCTTTGCTTACAATGTTGCGAATCTGCTGGCTGAAGTCCGGTGGTATTTGTTACAGAGTTTCTTAAACTGCCCGCTCAGAGGCCAGCAAGGCAGGCGGGGAACGTTGGTTTCCTCCGTCACTGAGGCAAGCAAGCCTCATGTTAGTTTCAAGCTGCCTGGCTGCCGGCCACCATCTTGGCTGACAGTTAATTTGCATATCTCGCAATGAAAAGGGTAGCGGTTGTACGCCAATTACCATGTTTCTCTCTTATTAGTGTAGATGTTTACTTGAATTTATATTAGTTCACACAAACACTCCATCCATGCTTTTGTTCCGGCCCTCCGGTCCAGTTTAAGAACCCATTGTGGCCCTCGAGTCAAAAAGTTTGCCCACCCCTGATCTAGCCCCTGGCAGGAAAGGCTAAAGGGAGGCAAATAAATGGTGATGGAAGAGTATTTGACTTTGGGTGGTGGGCACACAGGCAATAAACAGATCACGTGTCATAGAGTTGTACACTTGAAACCTATATAATTTTATTAACAACTAGAGGCCCAGTGCACAAAAATTTGTGCACTCGGCAGGGGGGAGGCGGGGGGGAGAGGAGGTTCCTCAGCCTGGCCTGTGCCCTCTCACAGTCTGGGACCCCTCAGGGGATGACCATCTGCTGGCTGAGGCCTGCTCCCCAGGGGATTGGGCCCAAGCTGGCAATCAGACATCCCTCTGGCAGCCCGGCAGCCCTCGGGGGATGTCCACTTGCCAGCGGGGAGCAGACCTAAGCTGCAGTCAGACATCCTTAGCACTGCTGAGGAGGCAAGAGAGGCTCCCACCATGACCACTGTACTGGCAGTCATCAGCCTGGCTTGTGGCTGAGCAGAGCTCCCCCTGTGGGAGCGCACTGACCACCAGGGGGCAGCTCCTGCATTAAGCGTCTGTTCCCTGGTGGCCAGTGTGTGTCATAGTGACCAGTCATTCCCAGTCTTTCTGCTGTTAGGGTCAGTTTGCATATTACCCTTTTACCATATAGGATAGAGGCCTGGTGCACGGGTGGGGGCCGGCTGGTTTGCCTTGAATGGTGTCCCGGATCAGGGTGGGGAGTCTCGCTGGGGTTCCTGGCCAGCCTGGGTGAGGGGCTGATGGCTGTTTTCAGGCTGCCTGCACCCCCTTGAGGGTGGGGGCCCCCACTGGGGTGCCTGGCCAGCCTGGATGAGGGGCTAATGGCTGTTTTCAGGCTGCCTGCACCCCCTTTAAGGTGGGGGTCCCCACTGGGTGCCTGGCCAGCCTGGATGAGGAGCTGAGGGCTGTTTTCAGGCTGGCCAAGCCTGCAACTGAAGCTCCCAGTCTCTACTTTTTTTCTTTTTTTTTTTATTCTGGGATTTATTTACCTTCTGTAATTGAAACTTTGTTGCAGCTCTAGCTCTGAGGCCGGCTGGCTGAAAGCAGGTATCTGAGGTTTGTTTAGCTTCTATAATTGCAACATTGTTGCATCCGGAGCTCAGAGATGGGCAGCAGCAGGTGGGGAACGTTGGCTTCCTCCATAACTGGAGCAAGCAAGCCTTCTGTTTGGTTCAGCTGCCTGGCTGCTGGCCGCCAACTTGGTTGGCAGTTAATTTGCATATCACCCTGATTAGCCAATGGGAAGCGTAGTGGAGGTATGGTTAATTACCATGTTTGTCTATTATTAGATAGGATGGTACCCAATCTACACTAATAAAAGAGAAAAATGCAAATTGGTGTCACTTCGCTACATTCACCACCTAATTGGATGAGTATGCAAATTAACCCAACAAAGATGGTGGTTAATTTTCATACATTCGCGCCCAGCGGCCTGGGTCCCGGGAACATCATTGGCACCCAGGTCACTCCAAGGTAGGCCCCATGTGGGCCCTGAGCAGTGTAGGAAGGGCCTGAGCCAGGGGGCTCCTTGGCAGGGGTGGAGCCAGCCATCGGAGCTGAGGGAGAGCCCCTGCCCAAGCCTAAAGCCTCGGCCAGAGGTGTCAGGCCTGGGCGAGGGGCTGATCTGGCGATCGGAGAGTGATGGGGGTCAACGCCTGTGGCCGAGGTGTCAGGCCTGGTCGGAGGGCCGAGCCGGTGATCGGTGTGAACTACAGAGGAAACACCTTTTCTGACTGCTCATTGGCCTAGCTCCCTGTATGCCACTGGTAATATTCTTAGTAACTTGGGTAATAAGAATCCAAAAAGGTGATCTAGGGTTTTTCAGCACACTCCTGGCGAAAAAAGCGAAGGTCCGCTGCTGGAGGGCTAAGAAATGTCATATCCTGCCCTAGCCAGTTTGGCTCAGTGGATAATGCCTTGGCCTGCCAACCACAGGGTCTGGGTTCAATTCTGACCAAGGGCATGTACCTAGGTTGCAGGCTCCTCCTTGGCCGGGGCGCAGGTCAGGGCTCATGCAGGAGGCAACCAATCAAAGTGTTCCTCTCACTTTGATGTTTCTCTCTGTCTTTCCCTTTCTCTTCCACATTCTCTAAAAATCAATGGAAACATATCCTCAGGTGAGGATAAAAAAAAATAATAAAGAAATGTCATATCCTATAAAAGACACATCTTGAAAATGCCTAAAGAAAGTTGTCATTTTTTCAGGGTGAAGGGACTGGAGTCCTTGTTGATAAAAAAAAAACCTTGGTGGCTGTGGTGACTGGCAGTGGCTGCAGCAGCAGGGTGATGGGGCTGGTGACTTCCCCTGATCAGCCCAGTCACCTCCCACAAAGGGAGGCCAGACTGAGGCTTAGGCCCTATCCCCAAGGGGAGCAGGTAGCAGGCCTAAGCCATCAGTTGGACACCCCTTGAGGGCTCCCAGTATGTGAGAGGGGGCAGGCTGGGCTGAGGGACCCCACCCCAGTGCACAAATTTCATGCACTGGGCCCCTAGTAAGTTAATAAAATTAAAAAATAGCCATCTAGCCCCTGAGACCAACAAATTATTTCCCTATGAGCTAAAGATAGACTGTCTTCTGTTTGGAAATATTTCTGCTATTCTTAGATTCTTCTCTATTACAAGTGGCTAAGACCAATTACTACAGAGTATTTATATAATACCATCAGGTACAGGCTGATTTTCCAAAACCACTCACTGAAACAGCCTTTGCATGGCCAGACGCCTCTAGTATGATGTTCTGGAAAAGATAGTGTATAAATATTACCTTTGAGAAACAATTAACAACAAATAACAATAAACTGCTAAAGATTTGAACCTTGGATTCATTTTTCTCAGATAAGAGAAATACATCGTTTTTTCCTAAGCAATGGATTTTTATTTCATTGAGAGACCTCAAACTGAAAATTTTTAGGAATTTGTAAGAACTGATAACTGTAAAAGTGAACAGCTTCCCCACAAGATGAGAGTACAAAAAGTGGTTACCTGCATAAAATGCTAGAAAAAGATGAAATATCAGGTCTTTTACTACCTCTTTTCCTTCCTTCTCTTTACCACTAATCTTACCTATTATTGTACTTTGGTATCTCTATAACTGACTTACCTTCACTTACTTTTAACACACTCTATAAGTTATTTACCAGCTAAAAAACTGTTGAATCACAGCTATTACAATGTCTTATCATGCCTTATCATCTGTATGGCTATATCTAACCTTGGTTCACTTTCTCCTTCACCCACAAAACTTCAGTCCCACTGGCTTCCTTTCAGCTCATCATCGCTCTTGGAAACTTTTTTCCTTTTACTTGGGAAACTTTGTGTCTATTATAGCCTCTTGCTGAAAAGTTACCGTGCTGTCTCTAATAAGTAACCACTTTTATTCTGAATATTTCAACTTGCATTATTCAGGGCTCTCCAGAGAAACAGCAATAGTATATCAGAATACTCTAATATTGTAATGTGGATCATAAATCAATTTGAAATTATATTGTAAAAATTTAAAAAAGTAAGTTATCTATATATATAAAAGCCCAACAACCAAACGGCGGAATGACCAGAACAATTGGTTGACCAGTTGCTATGATGCACACTGACCACCAAGGGGCAGATGCTCAATGCAGGAGCTGCCTCCTGATGGTCAGTGTGCTCCCACAGGGGGAGAGTGCTGCTCGGCTGACTGGGATGAGCAGCTGCTCCAGCAATGGGCAGATCCCCACAGGCCACACCCCCCACCAGTACACGAATCCATACACTGGGCCTCTAGTATTAAAATAATCATGAATATAATAATTTTTAATGAATAGACAACAAAATATGTAAATTGCTACATCAATAGCATAAATCATGTAAGAGAAGGGAAATACAAGTATAATTTTTTAATAGGATCAAAGTTCAGGTATTAGCTTAAAATAGATGTTATAACTACAAGATGTTTTATATAAGATTCATGGGAAATATAAAATAAAATTTGTATCAAATGAGGCAAAAAATTCTTATTGAAAGACAATGTTTTAAACACGTGGTGTTTGTGTTTTACCTTTACTTTAAGCACGGTCCACTTGTCAGAACTTTTAAAAACTTTATCTGAGATTTGCAAGCTTGGTTAACTTTTTTCAGAAACCAGAGCTAATTAGTGTCATTATTAGAGAGGAGAAGCTGGTTAACAGAGGTTGCTGGAGTACACTATACACATTGGTGGGCAAAAATAGGTTTATAGTTGGTATTATGAAAAAAGCCAAATAATACAAATAAATAATATAATAATTTAATTAATAAATTAAGACACAAGAATAAATTGTAAATCTACTTTTGCTAACCCCTGCATTTTGACCTTCTTCATTCTAACAAAGGTCTGTAATTCTCTTTTGGCTGAAATTGAATTGTCGGAATAGCCACCATTACTCAGCCTTTCTTCCGGGTGGGTTGGGACCAAGTGACTAGCTCTCTCATTGAAGCTTGGAGCCAATGTGCCCCCTCAGGCCCCTCTCCCCTGCTGCAGCAACCTGGGAAGTCACGTTTTCAGAAATGGCACCACAGGGTGGAGGAAGCCCGCATATACTAGTATGTGGGACTGGATGAAACAGAACCTGTCTGGAGATCTCTTAGCTCTTCTTAGAAGATAAAGGCCTGGAAATGGAGGACCCTTTCAACCCCCTTTTACAGTTTTTGTTGAGGCCAGAAACAGAGCTAAATCTATGTAGGTAGGGCCTTATTTTACACTTTCTTGGGCTTTGCCTCAGCTCACAGAGCAGTTTACCACGTCCCAAGATGAAGGCAAACCCTTGCTCATCTCGCCACTCCAGTAGGAAGAGAGGAAGTCAGTACAGCGTGGAGTGATTAGTTTGGTTGTTTTCCTTCTCTTCCACCTCTCAAAAAGTTTCCACAATGCGATGGGTACCTTGTGTTTATTTTATTATTCATAAATTTATTTGATCAATATATTTATGACATGCCTACCATGAGCCAGGCATTGGTATTACAAACTAGAGATTCAGTGATCAAAAATTGTCTCTGTCCTTTGCATAGAGACAAGAGAAGAAGAAAGTCATAGTCAAATAATACAAATATATAAAAATCACATTTGTGAGAGTGCTGGGAAGAGCTCTCCATGCTTCATTTACTCCTTAGCACAAATCCTGTGCCTCTTCTCAAGTTAAGACTTTATTAAAAATAATAGACAATTTAGAGTTGGGGACTCAGTGAATACATGAAGATATGTGTGGGGAGCAGAGGAAGCAAGGGAAGAGGAAACAGAAGATAATAAAAAAAACACATCTTTGATATAGAGAGTCAGGTGGCTTATTAAAAATTGGAAGAAATTTGTATTTTCAATCTATAAGCTAGTGAGACTAAGATTTTAAAAAGTCAATTTGGCAAGTTATGGCATTGGCAAGTGAATCTATGCAACAAGTTTAAGACAGTGGAATGTTGAGCTTTAAAGAACGAAGAAATGGTAAATGAATTTTGGGAGCCAGGTCTAGCACTTTGTGATCTGAAACACTGCTGTGTTTCCAAAGGAGGCAATTCAGCTCTTTGTGTGAGAATGAATGCCTCTTCTAGCCAACCTCCAACAAAGGGGCCTCAAGTGATCCTCACAGAGAGAACAGATTGTCTACTTAGAAAAGAAACTCTGGGCAAGGAGAGTTTCATCAAGAGGAGCCTTAGGATAAAGTTGTGCCAACAGTTTAATAAAAACAAACCATGGGGGGGGGGAGGTTTGCTGAGGAGGAGAAGATGGACTTAAATTATGCCTTCATTTAAAATTAACTAGTTGAAAAGCTTATTAAAATTTTATGTATTTGTATTCCTTTAAAAATCCTCAGACTAATTTTTATTGTACTGTTTTCTGTTCAGTGAAAGAAAACAGTAGAATTTCAGTAAGCATTTTTGATAGATGGAAATATATTTGGGCTTCAAATTATTACTGCTTTTGTTATGTTTGCATTTTGTTTAATAAACCTGAGGATTTAGTATATCATGTTGTAAAATACATAGTTCTTGCATTAAGAGGATACAGAGCATTAATGATAAAGATCTGAGCAGAACAATGGAGTATGTTTTCTGGATTCAGTAATGAATGACTCATTTACAGTATTTGTAACTTATGTTTTCTTCCTAAAAATATGCATACAAATATTTACCCATACCGTGGCAAAAATCATTCAGATAGAGGTTAGCCACATAGTTCCTCGGCTGTGACTAGAAAGTACTCTCCGTATCTGCTACAAGTATTACTTAAATGTCAACTGAAGTCACACTGTTCTTTGATATCATAAATAAAATTTACAATCCCCATCTTACATCCTTGGGAAGACCCCATTTCCTCAATGAGATTTCTGTGAATCCTAAGGCCTTACCTTTTCTCTAATTACCAGAGTGTTTTAACTGAGAGAAAGAAAGGATAAAGGCCAAGGATAACCTGGGTTAGCTAGGCGGCTTAGAAGAGATCTCTCCATCCGAGAAAGAAGAAGAATGGAGAAAACCGACCTCGTAAATGCACCCTACGGAACTTCAAAGCAAGGTCTAAACATGTAATGTTCTATAAATGCCCTGAAAACAGTTTAGCAAAGAATGTAAGCTGTACCTCCACTTCTTTGTTTTCCTATTGATGTTCATTTGCTTCTTTGGACATCAGGTACATAGAATTGAACTCATTACACTCTTCAGTTGATGGGAAAGTACCCTCACCTGCCTGATTGATTTACTTCCATCTCCCGTCTTCTTACTTACTCTTCCTGCCACTATATACAACCATTCTAAAATTAAAATATTTACCTTTTTATTTGTTTATGTTCTTGAAAAAGGACTTTTGCTACGTCATGTGCATTTATTTTTAATTTATTTAAATGATACTCTTATACTTCTCATTTTGTTTCTTGGAAATAAAAACAGATTTTAGGCAAAGATGAGAACATATGTAGCCCCCCAAAGAAGAAAAAAGCATTGGAAGGAATTGTTGTTTGATGAATTTACTTCCCCTGATGTATGACTAAGCTTTTTACAATTGAGTCCTTTGAGATATCCCTGTGTCCAATAAGAAGGAAAATTCACTTTTATTTAAGATTGCTTAATAAGTTTCTCTGTCTTGCTACAAAACTAGATCCCAAACAAGGAAAGGGAGTATGATTAATTTTGTTATCCTTTACTCTGAGTACAGATGCACTGTGGCTATTAAAGTGATAGATGAAAATTGGCTCACTTTTTGCATAGTGAATATATAGAAATAATTAATAGAAGGCAAACTAATACAGCATCACTAACAACAAGCTACTTGGTATGGTAGATCACTGGGCTGCTCTTATAAACAAACTAGTGGCCCGGTGCACGAAATTCATGCACGGGGGAGGGTGTGTTCCTCAGCCCGGCCTGCACCCTCTCCAATCTGGGACCCCTCGAAGGATATCCTACTGCCAGTTTACAGGGATCGGGCCTAAACCAGCAGTCAGACATCCCTCTCGCAATCCGGGACTGCTGGCTCCTAACCGCTCACCTGCCTGCCTGCCTGCCTGATTGCCCCCAACTGCCCCCCACTGCTGGCCTGCTTGCCCCCAAATGCCCCCCCCGCCAGCCTGATCAGCCCCAACTGCCACCCCTGCTGGCCTACTCACCCCCACCTCCCCTTCCCACTGGCCTACTCACCCCCAACTGCCCCCCTGCTGGCCTGCTCACTCCAAACTGCCCCCACCCCCGCTGTCCTGATCACCTCCAACTGACCCCCACTGATGGTCTGCTTGCCCCCAACTGGCCCCCCTGCTGGTATGCTTACCCCCAATGGCCCCGCCCACCACCAGCCTGATCACCCACAACTGCCCTCCCCTCTTGGTCTCTATCCACCTCTACCTCGGCCCTGCCACCATGGCTTTGTCCAGAAGAACATCCAAAAGGTCTCCTGGAAGGTCTCCCAGTCTAATTAGCCTATTACCCTTTTATTAGTATAGATCAGTGGTTCTCAACCTGCAGGTCGTGACCCCTTTGGGGGTCAAATGACCCTTTCACAGGGGTCCCCTGAATACATCCTGCATATCAGATAGTTACATTACAATTCATAACACTAGCAAAATTACAGTTATGAAGTAGCAACGAAAATAATTTTATGGTTGGGGGTCACCACAATATGAGGAACTGTATTAAAGGGCTGCGGCATTAGGAAGGTTAAGAACCACTGGTATAGATAGAGGCCTGGTACATGGTTGGGGGTTGGCTGGTTTGCCCTGAAGGTGTCCTGGATCAGGGTGGGGGTTCCCTTGGGGCGTAGGGTGGCCTGAGCTAGGGGCCTGTGGTGGTTTTCAGGCCGGCCACACCCCCATGGGGTGAGGGTTCCGGCTGGGGGGACGTGGCCAGCCTGGGTGAGGGGTTGAGGGCTGTTTTCAAACTGGCCACTACCCCTTCAGGAAGGGAGTCCCTGCTGGGGGCTTGGCCAGCCTGGGTGAGGGGCTGAGGGCTGTTTGCAGGCTGGCCACACCCCCTTCAAGTGGGGGTCCTTACTAGGGTGCCTGGCCAGCCTGGGTGAGGGGCTGAGGGCTGTTTGTAGGCTAGCTATACCCCCTTCAGGGTGGGGGTCCCCGTTTGGGTGCCTGGCCAGCCTGGTGAGGGGCTGATGGCTTTTTGCACACTGACCACACCCTTTTTAGGGTGGGGGTCCCCACTGGGGTGCCTGGCCAGCCTGGATAAGGGCTGATGGCGGTTTGCCAGCTGGCCATGGCCCCAGGCAACCCAGGCTCCCAGACCTCCCTTGAGTGGAGGCCACAGCAGCTAGAAGCAGGTATCTGGGATTTATTTATCTTCTATAATTGAAACTTTGTAGCCTTGAGCGGAGCCCACAGCTGGCCAGGGCAGGCAGGAAGCTTGGCTTCCTCCATCACCAGAGCCAACCCAAGCCTCCTGTTCACTCCAGCTCCATGGCCACCGCCATCTTGGTTGGGTTTATTTGCATACTCACTCCTGATTGGCTGGTGGGCGTGGCTGGTGGGCATGGCTGGTGGGCGTAGCAGAGGCACAGTCAATTTGCATGTTTCTCTTTTATTAGATAAGATGGTTCTCTAAAGTAGGGATGTAACTACATTTTTTTAAAAATATATTTTATTGATTTTTTACAGAGAGGAAGGGAGAGAGACAGAGAGTCAGAAACATCGATGAGAGAGAAACATCGATCAGCTGCCTCCTGCACATCTCCCACCGGGGATGTGCCCGCAACCCAGGTACATGCCCTTGACTGGAATCGAACCCAGGACCCTTCAGTCCGCAGGCCAACGCTCTATCCACTGAGCCAAACCGGTTCCGGCATAACTACATTTTTAACATGCCAAATGACCAAACAGGTTAGTCTTCTCTGGAGAAATTTCAGGAAAGAGATATAATAGCCAATTCCCCATCTACATTCAAAAAGTATTTCTTTGTGGGAGCTGCCTATTTGCTGGCATGAAAGACCTCTGAGAAAATACCAGATGCCCCAATATCCCTTTTGTAAAATCGTCTTGTGAATATAGAATAATAAACATCTACTCATTTTGGAAACTTTGGAGAGGCAATATGTTGGAATTAGGGAATTGCAGAGAATAAGAGTATTTGAAACATTTTTCCTAAGCAGCAGCAGAAGCAAATTCTCAGGGACAAAGCTGAGCTTAAATGGAAGCAGTTCATTTGCAGTGTTTCTAGTCTTGATGGATATGGGGTCGCTCTCTAGTATTGTTTGAAAGCCTGGCTACAAACAATAGGAGGACAGAGGCAGACTCATTGGTTGGGATTGAGCAAAGGGTCAGGGTCCCTCAGGGTATTGGCACTAGACCAGTTGGGGGTCATGCACTGTGTGGTTAGGTAGAATAAAGGGAAGGAATCTACAGTGTTGAGAGGCAATAGAGGAGTTCAGATCACAGGCTTGTTGTGGTTAAAATTGGCTTAAGGTAATGATATGACTATACATAGAAGGTTAGTTTTTCACTTTTCAAAAATAAAATACTTGTTATTGATAACAAGACCCAGAGTGTGACCAGGAGTATAAATCACTATAGTAGAGTGAAGCTGAATGCTTTTGGAGTCACAGAACTCTGAACCTAGAGTGTGGAAGGAAAATTAGCTGCTGAATTACTGATGGAATTTGAGGACAGAAATAGACAATGTGAACCAAAGTGCCAATGTCATGGATGAATATATGCTTATGGCTTGGGTAGTGGATTCCTAAATAATAGCAATGTTGAAGGATACAAGTATGATGAAATGATCTCAATTAAAAATGAGAAAGAATATTTATACAAGTGTGGAAAAGTAATGGCTTCTTGTCAGTATTAGGAATTGAGAATAGAGTCCATCCACCTATACGTACCTTTGGGCCAATCCTTTGGCCATGCCACCATCTTATGCAAAAAAACTAAATAGAAGATTAGTTTCCTAAGTGCTTTGATGAGGCCAGTTTCTCTCTTCATAATCTTGGTAATGGATCCTGTTCATGATCCCTTGAATGTCACATGCATTTTAGGTTATACCACTGGCAATCTAACTAATTTTGCAACTCCTGAAAACACACACCAGCTTTGTCCATCACCAGGCTTCCAAAGCAAAGAGTATTGTATGTTTTACTGAAACGTCCACTGTTCTCTCTTCCTTAATAGGCTACCCCAAAATATCAGGTTCTCCCTAGCCTCACTGGACATCAAGATGAAGAACTAAAGAAGATTATTAGCGTTCACCCTCCCAGAGCCTGGCTTATATTCATATTGTACCAACTTGCTTTCTCTATGACTGAATAGAAATGAGAAGCAACAAAAACATTGTTTTGAGGCAGATTGGAAATTTTGAAGCTCTGTGTTAAACATGAAAATGACTGGAAAAGTAAACATTTTCCTCCAGGGTGTGGTGGCTGCAGATGTGGGTGCTTAAGTGATTTATATTCTCTCTCTCCCTCTTCCCCTCCCCCTCTCCCTCCTTCTCCCTCTCTCTCTCCTTTTCTCTTCTCTTCTCTCAATAGTTCCCAGACTTTGCCACTTGCACATAACATATGCACGTAGTAGAAACCAAAGATCCAAATTCTGATTTTAAGGGCCAGAGTGGTAACATACATTGTGGAGATCCAAGCTGGATATAGAAAGTAAATAAGCACGTAGCAGAAGGAGGGAATATGATCCTATCTAAAGACATTCACATTCTACATTTTTAAACGTTGTCTGAAGATCAGTGTCTGCACCATACATTTGGTTGTCAGATGGCTGTCAGATGGCAGTTTGCTGCATCAGTAAATATGGAAAATTCTAAAGAAATTATTCAGTATGTTTTTTACTTTATCAGATTCATGTTTGCTCAGTGCTTTTAATTGTCATAATTACCTCCCACATTTGCTGATCATCATTATGCAAGTATGAGTAAGTAAATTGTTTATGCAATGGAATGTATAAACATAAACCTAACTTAAAAACCCTAGACCACTGTTTCTCAAAGTGTGATCTTCAAATTATTTCTAGTTTCTGATCACCACGAGCTAATTACACTATTGGGGAAGCCTGAAAACTTGTCTAAAAAGTAAGTAGTAAATAACAACCAGAGGCAAAGCAAAACAAACCACAGATAAAATACCTTTATCAAATAATAAAACAGCATTCACAGCATTATCAAAGTCATTCAACGTGGATGAGTAAATTATTTCATGAATGTTTGCCAATAGACACTTCAATTTTTAGATGGCAAATCCGTAATATGTAAAGTTTGCATAGCATATGTGTAGTGCATATGTGAGAGTTAAGTCCGTGATATTTTTTCTTGTTTATTACTAATATTTTTTAGTAGAACAGCTTTTTTTTTCCATTTTGTTAATGGTTAATTCATGAATCATGATGTAAAGTGAATAGAAATCACACCTAACCATGATTATTTATCAAGTAGAAGAATTTGCTACATGAAGTTGAATTTTAATGCTATACCACACTTGATTTACCCAAAGCAGACAAAAATGACTCAATATGCCAATTAACATTGGTCCATGAGACATTTTTTAGGTCCTGAAATGAAGGTGACTTCCTTTAGGGAACAGTTGGTTTTTCTTTTAGCACAACCATATTCAAAGTAACTTCCAGCTTACTCTAAATTTTCAACTTTGAGTTTTGGGTTACATCAGTATGAGAATCCATGCTGCAAATTCACAGGAGGATTGACTTATGTTTTATATTTTCAGCAGTTTTTGTTTCTCCTCTGCTCACTGTAAGCATAAGGTTCAAGAGGGTTCAAGAGACCTCTTAAGAGTAAGGATGTGGATGGGGACGTATTTGTGATCGACTTTCCCTGGCATAATGGGGCTCCAGATTTTCAGTGAGAGCATTTTCTTTCTTTTGAATGCTAGACTCTGAGATTTTCCTCCCGTTTCCAGGAAAATATAAAAAGCAAAGTTAAAATTAGCTTGCTTCTTCAAATGCCCCCAGTATGGAACTGGCAGACAGCTTCTATTAACTTTCTGGTCGGCAGCCTGGGTACATAGCTAAAAAGAAGCTCAAATCTCCATATTGAATGATGAGGTGGCAAAACCGAGTTATATAGCCTTTATTTAATAAGAACTTGTAAAGCCCCAAACTGGAGGAGGTCAGTTGCTATATAGTATACGGAAATTTCTTCTAAAATTTTACTGCTTTAAATGGTGGGAAGAATTATAAGGTAATCCCTGAGATTCCTGCCCCCTTGTATACACTCACGTTCTCCCAATTCTTCAGTCATACAGGAATCTAGTTGCTGGTGTGAAGGGTTTTTGCAGATGTAATTAATGTCCCAATCATATAATTTTCAGATAGGGAGACTATTCGCAGTGGATGTAATCACATGCATCCTTTTAAGGCTCTTACTGGTTCCTGTGTTGGTTCAGTTGTGTAGCAATGCCATCAAGACCCATTTTTCTGCTTCTTTCTCTTTGGTATATTGCTTTGATCTTATAAAAGGATTAAAACAGACATAATAGAGCAAGCCAAGTTTTTCTTCTCTTTTCCTCCACTTCTCTCCTCTCCTTACCTCTCCCCAGCTTATTACTTTTGTCTCCATTCTCTCTCCTGCAGCTAATTAACAGACGAACCTTGAGGCATATAAAAACAGCTCTCAAAAGCACACTTCATGGATTTCACCAATGATAGCAAGCAAAAGACGTGAAAAAAAAATAAGCAGAATAACCTAACTGATCCAATGAAAACGGCTACCACCAGGATTTACTAGTATACCCTTTACTTTTTTCTCAGCTTATAAAATTACAGTCCCACTTTGATTTGGGGAGTCACTCATTCTTCTGATGCTCCCTTGAGGCTTATCGGATGAATAAAATCTCTTAAACTATGTTTTTTCATTGATTTCTTTGGCTTATTACTTTACAGTTATGAGATCGTTGCCACGTTCTCTGGAAGGGCATGGATTGATGATGTTCGATGGCAGAGTAAGATTTCCTCCCGTGCTTGTTCTATGAGAGGGTACATTCTTTCTCAGAGGCCGGTTCAGACTTCTCTCTCAGATCTCAGTGGCCAGGACTGAGTCACATTCTCCGCAATGGAAACTAGAAAGGTGATTATCCAATATTTTTAGCTGCTCTAATGGGAGATGTGTCAGCCAGAAAGAAATCCTAGGGATAGAAAGAATGACTACTGAGTTACAGCCAGCAGTGTATAGCATTGCATTTTCCCAAAACATTGAATGTGTTATATCATTTCAAGTAGTTACTGTGTTCAATGTCTCAAGTGTATACACACTCACAATTTTATGACACTCTTTACCAACATTTTGATTGTTATAAGAGGAGTTCTTCAGTAAAACCAAACTGTATCAACATACTTTAAATAATAGAACATTTCCCTGTTTAAAACTGAAATGCTGGCATGCAGCTGCTGTAGCAAAATAACCAGCATCAATACATACAAAACACGTTACGAAAAGTGAAGCAAGATGATTAATTCGTATCTTAATGTCATTAATAGTAAGGACCATGTGCCAGCCTGGAGCCAAACTAGGCAAACAAAAGTCTCCTCTTTTATGTCCTCTGTTCTTCAAGGAGGCGTTTCTCTTCAGGTCAATATCCATCACAGGTACCTTGCTATACTAGCAAAATAAGCAGTGTTGCTAAGCGACAGGAAAAAAAAATGATGTTTGAGAAAGCCATCTCTTTGAAGCAAGAGCTGACAAGAGAGCTGTTGCTAAGTGTCATTTAACATGCACATAAAATGCAACCTTATGATCATCTGCAGTTAAGTGTGTCAAGCTGCTCTGCATTGATAAGGTTTTAAAGTTGAATAACAGGTAAGGAAGGGGTTGAAATTAGACCCTTTCTTCACACTATAGACCCCTTTTCCTCTCCGTGACTCAAAGAGGATAGCCAGTTGATGGTCCTTACATGTTTGTGTATCCTGCAGCATAAATTACCAACCAGTTATTATTATTGGGTTAGTTTCTGTCAAGGTGGACTTTTCCAGCCTATTGTTTTGGCCTATATTTGCAAAAAACATTTATCTTACAAAGGACCTGTATCAGAATCCATAAAGAACTCACACTGAATAATATTTTAAAACCCCAATAGAAAAAAATAGGCAAACTATTTTAACAAATACTTCACCAAAGGATATTAAAAACTTTAAATACAGATGGCAAATAAATACATGCAAATAAGCTCAACATCAATTAGTCATTAGGGAAATGCCAATTAAAACCACAGTGACACACCTCTTCACACTATTGCAATGATTAAATAAATCAAAACAAGAACAGCAACAAAAAAAAAAATGGGAATGTACCTGTGAGGCAACTGGAACTCTCATACACTGTTTGTAGAGTGTGAGATGGTACAGTCACTTTGGAAGACAGTTTTGAGAGTTTCTTACAAAGTTAAACATACATTTAACAAACAACTCAGCAATTCTGCTTCTAAAGAAATTAAATAGTGTGTCCACACAAGAACATGCCTGTAAATGTTTATGAGTAGTTTTATCCTTAACTTTCCAAAAATGAAAAGAATCCAAATGTCTGTCAACCATTGAATGGAAAGATAAGCTGTGTTAAATACATACAGTGGGTTACAACTCAGAAATACAAAAGGACAAAGTACTGATAAATGCAAACGACAAGAAAGACTCTCACATGCATCGTGCTAAGTGAAAGAATCCAAACTATAGAAAAGCTTCATACCATATAGTTCCATTTATATGGCAGTTTGGAAAAGTCAAAACTATAAGGGCCAAATAACAAATCAATAGTTGCCAGGGACTAAGGATGGAGTGAGGTGCTTGCATAAAAGGGAACATGAGGAAACTTTTTATGATGATAGAAATGTTCTAGATCTTGATGTTGATGGTGATTACGTGACTGTATATGTGTTTCAATATGCATAAAACTGTATCTCTCAAAAGGGTGAATTTTACTCACTGAAACTTTATACCTCAATGATCCTAACCCATTAAAGTGACATAAAAAACCCCTCAGTTACAATAATTTACTCTCATAGATTTATGGGTCACATGGGAATGTTTTGCTTTCGGTCAATAGTACTAAGAGGATTCTGCTTCTTTCTGCTCATTTTTGGAGACCAGTGGGATAGCTGGGCCATGTTGC
This sequence comes from Myotis daubentonii, assembly GCF_963259705.1. NCBI lineage: Eukaryota > Metazoa > Chordata > Mammalia > Chiroptera > Vespertilionidae > Myotis > Myotis daubentonii. Next base: position 41,171,162 of record NC_081841.1, read on the forward strand.
TTCTCATGGGACTGGCATTGTAAAACCCTTACTTTCTTAAGGTCTTCCAATATCTTAGTGGCTAGATCAAACACTTGGTGAGTCCAATGTCAAGTATAGGGGATCAAACTGCTGAAACTGAAAAATCATATAGCCAAGAGTCAATATAAAGTCCATACAAGGAAGAGTGAATAATTGTAACCAATAATCCAATCCATTATCCTGCCTAAACCAATTGGTCATGAACAATTCTAAGGAGGTTTTGGTGAGTAAGGGTTGTGATCCATAATTAAAGTTGCTTACTCACAACTACATTAGCAGATTGTAATAAAAGCAAATCAGAGGCCAAATTTTAAAACATTCCAGCATGTATTGAATAAATATTCTTTATAAGAAGGAATAAAATAGTTTACATATAAAGAAGGAATAAGGAAGGAAATAGTCCTGCCATTTTGATAAATTCCCATCTCTCTCTCTCTCTCTCTCTCTCTCTCTCTCTCTCTCTCTCTCTCTCTTTAAGGACCTGATCTGAGCTTGTATGAATAGTTTACTTGAAGTAGGTACAATAATATTCCAGATGCAAAATTCTGTACCTTTAGAGATGACTTATAATTATTATCATCCAAACAAAACCCACCATGACAATAGATGGATCAAGAGTTCTTTATAATCAAGTCTCAAGCACTCCTCTCAAGGGCACAAGCTACAGGACTTGGAGGTTGGCATATAGCCTGTTCAATTAATGTGGACAGTGTGTCCAAAATGTTTTAGCTAATCTTATTATCTTTATTATCACTCTTTTCACCAATGATATCTCATTTCCAACATTCACTATGCTAATTGAAAAATCACTAATTTCAGCAGTGAATCCCTGTATCAGAAATTGAATTGTTCAATGTGTGACCAGAAATAATGACAAATGAAATAATGAAATACATGTACTTCAGAAGTAGTTGCTTCTAAAATGGAGCTGTTCCAATTAAAAGACAAGGGACAAGTGCTGAGATGTGGATCCCTGATTACACCCATTGACAATACCTAACTTGTAGATAGCCTGATTCTAATTAATACACATAAAATGCCAAATGTCTATGCTGCAGTATTTAAAAGCAAATGGTATGGGAGACATGTATAGCAGCTTTATTCAAATATAGCTTAATTGTTCAATAGGAGAATAGATAATAAAAGCATAACGGAATGCTCCAAAACAAGAAAAACACATAAAATCATGGCTAAATCTTGCAAATGTTATGTTGAGTGAAACAAGCCAGACACTAATACTGTCTGATTCCATTTCTATGACGTTCAAAAATTGGCAAAACTAACTTGTGGAGAGAGACTGCCTGTGTGATATGACCGGAGTGGTATTCACTGCAAAGCTGGAAGAGGAAACCTAAATGACGGGAATTATTCCTATCTGAACGTGGGTGACTATTTCAAAGATATATACAATGTAAAACAGCATCAAGCACTATAATCTGTGCACTATATGCACCTCATTGTATATATTTATACCTCAACTTAAAAAATGAGTGACCAAAAAAAAAATTTAAATGAATTCCACAAGAATATTGGTATGAAAATGTTTATTGATATTATCAAGCCTAATTCTGGTTTCAGTGGCCCTAAATGTGAACATTAAATTATAAAATATGAATGGTAAAGTAGATAGACAAGTTTCTATCACTTCAGAGCTACCCTCTAGAATTTCCAGAAATGCTGGAAAGCTATTCTCATCACCCACACACCAACACTCCTCCCCGCCTCTGCCTCAGGTTTGAGTGCATTATGGCTGATGGGCTGTTCATTGTGTAAGTGCCAATACAAATGTAGGCCCCTTGGTAGCTATATCTGATCATCCCTCAAACTCGGTGTTTTTACAGTGATTTTCCAAACATAATTTAATCAGGCTAACTATTTTATGACAGATACATCCTTGCATATGGGCTTCCTCCATCAAAAGCTTGCGAAGGTCTGAAATTGTGTCTGATGTGACATTTTAATTCTCAGTAACAGAGACAGTGCCTACATATAACAGAGCCTATTTGTTTGCACTTACAGAACAGATTATTTCTCCTCACACCCTTCAGAAGTTCACAGAGTCTCTCTTTGCGTTTGTAAGACTCTGCCCTCTGCATTTTATAGTGAGAGAAAACTGAGCTTTGCTTTTTCAATATTTACTTTTACTTTAGTTATCAATATTTTTGTTGTAGGAGTCACTTAATAGACTATTCCTTTGTCTTTACTGAATTCATTGCAGTTCTTAATTTTACTGTTTTTGTTGTACATCAATCATCATCAATTGCCCGAAGAGTAGCAATGGATGCCTAGCTGGTTGCTGTTTATCTAATTTACCCCAACTCCCCTACTCCTCATGAGCTCTACAAACCAGTTTTAGCAGGACAGACTAAAGGATCTTTCTATATGATTCTCTGATTATGCTGGACTAAGTGACCTTCCTTCTTATTCTCATAGCAGCAGTTATATCATAATTTCTTGTTTGCATGTCTGTATTCAGCATAATTCAGGGGAGGGACTTTGTTTCGTTTAATATTCTATACTGAGTCTCTAGCATAGGCTGACAGAGTAGATGCTCATGAGTTAAATCAATGAATAGATAAAAATGCTTTAGATTTCCACATGCAATCAGTCCCACCTGTGATTTTGTCATCTAGTCCTTTATAGAGAAGTCTTTCTGAATAACTTCTACATTTCTACACCTTCAGACTCTTTAGTTTATAGACATACTTTCCATGTGTCAAAATGTACAATTTTATCTTAACTTCTCATTTGCTGTATACAAGCTCATCGATTATCCCGATGTCACTTTGCTTTTAAAGTTTGTTCTTCCGATTGTATTAAAGACTCTTTTTGGTGATCAATTTGTCTGTTGTGCCATTTACAAACTCTTACATTTATATCATAATCAATAAAATACCAGATGCAGTAATCGCATATTATGCAATGATTACTGTAACTAACAAAGGCTTACCTTTGTTTTAAACTTGGTGAATTGCTATTTAAATAGAGTTTGTTTTACAAAGTTAAATTTAAAATGCCACAAAACAGCAGAAGTTTATACCTATTGGATGCAGCTCCTTTTAATCTACCAAGAGATCTCCCCCCAGACACACAAAAATATGAGACCCAAAATATCGTCAATGCCTATAAGCCTCTCATAATTTAAGGAAGAAAACAACTAGCCACACAAAGTGACTTGATGTGGATGAGTGTACATCTAAATATGTTTTCAGTTACATACAAGGGGATTAGTGGCTGATTGAGTACAGAGGTTGAAATTATGTTGAGAGTGTGCATTCACTCACTTTTTAATCAAGAAAATGAAAATAGAATATGAATAGTTAATTCATGGAAGATAACGGCCGTCCTTATAACTTAAAATGTTTTCATGCCACACCATTTATAATTGAATACCAAAACCCTGGGAGGAATAATAAAATGTTTATAAAGTACCTTGCGCTCCTTGAAAATAAGGATTGTGTAACCATCAGGATAATGAAAACACGGCAACATCCGAAAAGGTGTCCTAAAATCTAATTCCAGGAAAAATACTGTCCTTTCATTATCTTAACGAAACATGAGTAGCCCCTGCTGATCTGAGCAACAAGCCACGCTTTTCCAACAACTAAATATTTCTTTGGTTTAGCTGTATTCTTCAAAATAAAGGCTTGGGAGAAGCCATGCTAGTTAGAAGCTTACGAAGAAAAAGGAGAAGCCACAGAATATTGTGAGTCTGAAAGAAATGGATGATAATCTTCTTAAACATTTTCTACTATAAAAGAATCATTTCAGTGTCCGCCAAACAACAAATTAAAGTTAGAAAACACAAAACAGCTATAAATCTTTTATCAAACTCTACAGCAATCATTCCATAGAATTTTGTTTAAATTGCACATTGCTGTCACATATTTTTACTTTCACATACCCAAACACATAGACACTTTAAAAAGAGAAACATTCACTTAAATAATGCCTTCCTTCTTTGACATTTCATCTTTGTTCTTTGACATTTCAATTCCTTGATGATTTCCAAAGCAGAAAATGTTTATTTGGCTTTGCCAAGAGACACAAAGAGTTTAAGTGGAAGAGCAGCTGACTACTTTTCAATAACTGGTAATAAACAATGTCTGTTAGCAAGCATCCTCTTTCTTAGTTTTCCTGGGCTGGAGGCACAGGTCTGTAAACAAATTCAACACACCCATTATTTGAGCATCTTTATATACTCTGGTGTAACGAAAGCAGTTGTCTCATCATCCTCAAAATCAGAAACATAAACTCCAACTATAAAATTAAGAAAGAATCATTTCTGAAAATTTTCTCATTCTTGTCACCCACAAATACAAAAACAAAAACATCATTTAAAGTGGTCTTTTGTCCCAAGGAATACTCTTCAGGAACGTGGAAGTACAGAGTGTGGAGGCTACAGAGGTAGGATCAGTGCCTCACTGCCTTGGGTGAGAATCCTCGCTCAGTGATGTCCCAGCTGGGTGAACACAATCCCTCTGAGCCTTAGTTTCCTTCTCTGTATCCCTGTTAGTAATAGCCTCAGAGAGAGACCTCCCCACTGTCTGTTCTGGGACTCAGAACTCGGGGAGGTCGACTGGGAGCTATTTGTTTCATTATTAACTCCACCACTGCTTTCCTGTGCTAACGTGGGCAAATTATTTCATTTCTCTGTGCCTTAGTTTCCTTTTTAGCAAAATGAGAAGAAAAAAACTGCACTTTCAGGAGTATAATGCTGTGGTGAAGGGCACACAGGTTCTGGAGCTAAACTGCCTGGGCTTATATCCTGGCCCTGGTCCTTATTAACTCTGTTACCTCAAACAGGTTACATAACATTTCTGTGCTTTGAGTTTGTTTGTTTATTTGTTTGTTTTTTGTACTTGTAAAGTGGATAGCAATCCTCATGAATTAGCACTGTCATCAATATTTTATTAAATCTGTAACATTTAAAGGGATTTTTTACATGTGAGAAGTATTTGATAAATATTATCTATTATTATTATTGGTATTATTATAATTTTATTGTTGGAATTTCTGAGGGAACCTCCAATAAGTAGAATTTCTTATCCACAGATCATCAAAAGGATGAGAAATGAAACAAAGAGTGAATATGGAAGGGAAAATATTTTTTATTACTGAGGGTTTACTTTTTGCCTGAGGGTTTACTAACCCACCCAGAACCCTAAAATTAAGCTTATTTACATTTCCCCACTCCCAAACCACAATAGCACGTCAGACAGCCCCTGCACGAACTTGTGACTTGGAGAATGTTTGCTCTCTGTAGCCAGGGACACTCTCAAGAGAAAGAAGAGAGTGCAACAGAGGCAAAAATGTCCAGTTACTCTTCCTGAATTTACTTCTAGGACAAGTCGTTTGACCTCCCAAGAGGCAGAAAGAAGGGAAATCCCAATTTATGATTGAGCTCCATTCACAGAAAGGAAAAACAGGAAAAGGCAATTTTACCAAATAGCATCACTATTATCATCATAGTCCCCACCACCAAGGATGTGCTCTTATTAGAAGCATCCAGAACAGGGCACTTCCTCCTTCCTCAATAACTATTTAAAAGTTACTTTTTATATTTTATACTCATGGTATTACCTAAAAGCAAGGGAATTCAAATGTCTTTGGTTCCTTAGCCATATGACAAGCCCCCTTTTAGCCTGTGTGCGTGCCAATATAAATTGGATTAAGAGTTTCTAGCATCATTCAAAAATAATGATTTAATATATAGTTATTCTTATGCTAGGTAAAACAATTTGCCTTCTGCTATGCTGAAATGGGGAAAACTGACTATAATTATGAGTTCAGACTGTTGGGAAACATGGATGTGGCTTTCATAACATGTTAACAAATGTCATGGATAGAGTTCACTTGGCTTGAAAGAGAGAGAAATAATAAAACCAATATGGCGCCTATGTAACGTGACAATGTAGATCAAAAAAAAGGACGTTCACTAGCAATGAAAATCCAATAAGAAAGTAGGATGACAATTCCATTCACAATAGCATCAAGAAGAATGAAATACTTGGAAATGAACTTAATGAAAGAAGTACAGGCATGGTTATTGAAAACTACAAAACATCAAAAAAAAATAAAGAAGATCTAAATAAATGGAACTATAGCCTATGTCCCTGGATTGGAACATTTAATATTTTTAAGGTAGCATGACTCCCCAAATTGGTCTACAGATTAAACATAATCATATACATCCTATTTTATGAATATGCATGCCAATAATATATACATTTTCTCTCTCTCTCTCTCTCTCTCTCTCTCTCTCTCTCTCTCTCTCTGTAATTAACTCAATATATGTTTCTTCCTGCACACTCCAAAATGACAATTTCAATCATAGCATGTCTCATGTAGATGTTGCTGAAAAATCTGGTACATGGTCATGTGAACACAACTCTTCTACTCTTAGGATAGGTCTCTGGCTGGTAGATGTGTGGGTACACATTTTGAGTTTCTCATTGTCTACAGACAGGTTTTCATCTTCATTTCATTGATGCAAGAGAAGAGCATATTAGCTTTCTGTGCTACAGTTTCCCCCAGCTTCATTCACCTCTTCTCCCAGGAAAATGTCAGAAAAAAGCTTTGGCTTTCCATTGCATAAGCTGACAGGAGCAGCGTGAGGACAGCTTCCTTTAGATACAACAGGGGAGGGGATAATAGGTATCCCTGGAAAAGTTTTCTTTGTTTTAATTTTGTTTCCCCAAATTTCTTGTTGGGCATATAAAATAAAGAATAATTTTACATAACCAATGGGAAGTGAACCTGGTGCCAAAACAGTGGCATGAATCCATGGTCCCCAAACACTGAAAAGTTTGTCAAATAGCTAGGAAACTTCTAGCCATTTGACAAATAGCTAGAATTTGTGAGCACTGGACTCTAGTTTGAGACCCAAAAGCTGGCATTTTCTTGTGTTCATCATCATTGAAATATATGAAATTGTTAACATTTGATCATTATTTACCTACAAATGACAGCTTTATATGTTTTAACCTAATATTTGATCAGGTGGGATTATTTTAATTTTTAGATCTCTCTGGGTGACTTTTTGAAAGGTATATAGTCTCAGGTTTGGCCTTCAAGCAACTAAATCAGAATTCTAGAACAAGTAGATTCTGCTGCCCTGAGAACCTATCCTTAGAAAGTATGAGTCTTTGTTAAGTAGAGGTGTGGGGAAAGGAACATTCTGATGTGATGGGCCTCTATTTATGGCTAAGGAGGAATAAATTATTCCACTTCCTGCATTTAGATTAGAAAACTGCTTAAAAATCAAGTTGTTTTCAACTTGATTTACATGGACCTGAATGTGAAGAAAATAGAGCACTAAGGTGGAATTTTAAAATGTATTCTAAGCTGAAGTATTGGATCAGGGTATAATTTCTACTTCATTAAGAAGTTTTTTATATCCCATATGAATTCATGACCACAAGTGTGAAGAAGTGTATTCCATATTTCACATTCATTCTTAAAGCTGCCTTGCGTCAGATGTATGTGAACATGTCTGTTGAGGTGTGGAGGGAGGTATGGGAGTCAATAGACTCTGGCCTGACAGGAAACCGAATGGGTGGCTGGTCCAATGGACCCTTGAATGGCTCAATATGTATTTGACTCACTGTGTTACCAAGTTTGGATCCTTGAGTCTCTGCTTTCTGTGCTAGTGTGCACAAAGGGAAGGAGAATGGGGGTGGGGGTGGGGGTAGGGATGGAGAGAGAGAGAGAGAGAGAGAGAGAGAGAGAGAGAGAGAGAGAGAGATCAGCCTAAATTTGCTCTGTATATCTATCTTTCCCTTGGCTTGTGTTTGTCCAAATGCCTACAGAATACCTGCATTGGAAATCCACAAGAATAGAAATTAGTTTGCTTGAAACTGAAATTACTTGCATAATTAGCAGACACAGCCCTATGAATGTGGAATGGAAAAATGAAACAGAAGAGAGATATGTTATGAGAGAGCATTTTCTTTTTCCTCAAAAGGAGACTCAAAACATATTTGTAAAGTAATAATAATAATAAGGAGGAGGAGTCATTTTACCCTGGTCAAGTCTCTCATCTTAGTGTCTCTGCTTCCTCATTTGTAAAGATAATAATGGTGTATGTAGTAAGACATAGAGCTGTTGTGAATAAATGAGTCAAATATGTGAAAAAGCATGGAATATTACTTAGCAAAGAGTAGATGCAATGTAAGTGTTAGATGCTATTAATGTAATTGAGGATAAATGAAGCTCCATTCAGCATGCTTGAACTTTGTTAAAAGGAATAAGTGTTTTTTAAGAAACCACTAGTGTAGCCCTGTACTCTGTTTCCTTAAATATTTAGGTAAACTCTATATTTCTAGTTAATGTATTTGTGATTTGATTTGTTTTAAAATAATGGAGGCTCAAAATAACAGAGGCAGCTCCACTTTGTGAAAAACCCTTTACTCCTTTTTTTAACTATAAATTGAAAAGTTTAACTTTTATTGGAATTTTTCCTGTGAAGTTCTTAGATTTTACTTTTTACCTCTTCCTCTTGATTTTATCTGTCAAAAAAAGTGCCTGAAGGTAAATGACAAAATCTAGAAATTGAAGCAAAGAAAATACATAGTCTAAACAATCATATAGCAGAGAAAAACAATATTTTGTTTCATTTTCCAGAGCACTTTAACTGTTGACATTCTTCAACATTTAATATCTTACTAGTCTCACAACAGATAATGGTCTAGAAAGCAAAAGGGCACACCAGATTTCAAGTTTACTCTTCTAAATACTTGATATAAGCTTTTTTTGTCAGTTATTTCATGAAATAGACACAAACTTATCTTGTTTTTAATGAACTTACAAGATAACTGAACATCTGCATATGTTAAGCATTGCAGAGAACAATGAACGGGCTACCATATTATTAGTAATACGATGATAGGCACAGGGCATTTCACAGGGGTGGAAAGTGAAATGCACAGCTAGCGAGGACAATTCAAGTTTGAACTTAGGCAGTTTAGCTACCTCTCTGTGCATTTAACCCCTTTACACTGTCTCCCAGAAAGTAGCAGAAACACTTCATTGCACAACTTCAGGAGGCATCATTGTTTCCCAGAATCCTACCTAATAAAAGAGAAACATGGTAATTAGCCGTACATTCACTACCCTTCCCATTGGCTAATCAGGGCAATATGAAAATTAACTGCCAGCCAAGATGGCAGCCAGCAGCCAGGCAGCTTGAAGCTAACATGAGGGTTGCTTGCTTCAGTGACGGAGGACTCCAACGTTCCCCGCCTGCCTTGCCGGCCTCTGAGCTTACAGTTTGAAACATTGTTACAAATATAGAAGCTAAACAAAACCCCAGAAACCTGCTTTCAGCCAGCTGGATCTCAGAGCTGGAGTTGATACAGTGTTTCGATTATAGAACCCAAACAAACCAGATACCTGCTTTCAGCAGCAGAGGCCTCAGAGCTGGAGCCGGAGCTAAAGCTGGCCCAGAATAAAAAAAAAAAAAGAAAAAGAAAAAAAGGAGCAGTTGGGAGCTTCAATCACCCGCCAGCCTGAAAACAGCCCTCAGCCTCTCACCCAGACTGGCCAGGCACCCCAGTGGGGACCCCCACCCTGAAGGGTGTGTGACCAGCTGCAAACAGCCATCATCCCCTAACCCAGGCTGGCCAGGCAACCAAGGGGGGACCCCCACCCTGATCCAGGATGCCCTTCAGGGCAAACCAGCTGGCCCCAACCCGTGCACCAGGCCTCTATCCTATATAGTAAAAGGGTAATATGCCTACCAGCACCGGGATCAGCGGAGCTGCGAGGCCTCCCAGCACCGGGATCAGCGTGACAGGGGACAGCGACCAAACCCCCTGATCACCCTGCGGCTCTGTGTGTGACAGGGTGCGGCGCCCCAACCCCATGATTGGCCCTGCTCTGTGTGTGACAGGGTGTGGTGCCCCAACCCTGCCCCCCCCTCCACAAGCCCTGCTCTGTGTGTGACGGGGTAGAGCCATAACCTCACCATTGGCCCTGCCCTGAGTGTGACAGTGGCAGCGCCCCAACCCCCTGATCGGCCCTGCTCTGTGGGTGATAGAGGGCGGCGCCCCAACCCCCTGATGGGGAGCTCCCCAACCCCCTGGTTGACCCTGCTCTGTGCGTGACAGGGGGTGGCCCCGAAACCTCCCCATCGACCCTGCCTTGAGTGTGACAGGGGGCGGTACCCCAAACCCCCAATTGGCCCTACCCTGAGCGTGACTGAGGGTGGCCTTCAACCTCCCAATCCGTCCTGCTCTGTGCATGACAGGGTGCGGCACCCCAACTCCCCAATCGGCCCTGCTCTGAGCCCGACCAGGGGCTGCACCTAGGGATTGGGCCTGCCCTCTGCCACCCGGGAGCAGGCCTAAGCCAGCAGGTTGTTATCTCCCGAGGGGTCCCAGACTGCTAGAGGGCACAGGCCGGGCTGAGGGACCCCCCCTCCCCCCGAGTGCACAAATTTTTGTGCACCAGGCTTCTAGTATATTTTATATTGAACAAAATATATATTTTGTCATTTTTTTAGTACATGTTACAAACAATAATCAGTTCTTTTTGAAATGACAAGGAAAAAAGTATCTCAGTGGTATAATTTTTAATTAGAACAAGGATGACTTTAATTGTTAATAATAATGATCATGAAATGATATTGCACTGTATGGTTCCATTAACTTGAGTAATAAAAGGAATTTTTAATAAAATGTTATTTCAGTAGACAACAAACATTGTTCATAGCTGGATTCAAGAGTGTGCTGCATCTGTAGAGTTACAAAGAAGATATTTTCAGAAGCTGTGCCTTTTGTTTTTTTTCCTCATAAATAATTATTGAAAGTATTCCAAATTTATTTAATATTCACTTTCATATTATGTTCTCATTTCAATGTTTGTAAAAAACAAAGATTTACCTGAAAAATTTCAATCATATCAAATGTCTTCTATTTTGCCTTTAAAATTCATAAAGGTGGTCTGGTCTGATTCTTGCATAGATCCCAATGGGTGTTGGAGAAACCAATGTTAATAAAAATAATATAATAAACACATTTCAACTTCATAATCAAATTTAGTGCATAACATTTCAGGTTCTTTTTCAACCTTTCCCCGACTCTCCAAGAATCACTGGAGAAAGAACTGAAGTGGAAGCATAAAGGTGAGGATTTGCTTCACACATTGGTAGGGGAACTGTTGATATTTCATTCTAATTATATCCACATCAAAATTCAGAAAGAAAAGAAAAGCCCTCTAATCTTCATTTCAAAATGTATCTTTTTGGGGAAATATAGTTCTAACTTTTTAATATAAAATCTTTATTTTTTTAATTTTTATCTCTAATATGATAGCTGTATGTATTGACCACTTACTAAGTGCTTATAACTATATGTTGAGAATTTGTAAAGTTAGTTCACTTAATGTTCTCAAAACTATATGCTATAGCCACAGCGTTTGTCATTTTCAAAAACATTTTTCAGAAAATTGGGGATAAAAGAGAAATTTCCCAGTCCAATAAAAGAATGTCTATGACAAACCTACAAATAATGTCATATTTAATGATTAAGTATTTACTTCATTCCTTTTAGGGTCAAATCAGTATTGTCACTTTTCACTATCTTATTCAATGTTGTACTGGAGGGAGAGGGTATAGCATTGAATACAGCAAAGAATAAAACATTAAAATATAGAAGGCATAAAATTGGAAAGGAAGGAGTAAAATTTTCTCTATCCACAAAAGCTATGATTAGATATATAGAGAAATATGAGGCAGAGTTTGGCAGAGAGTTTTTTAAAGGCCAGATAGTAAATATTTTGGGCTCCACAAGCTGTAACTACGGTCTATTATGTACTCAACTCTTCTTTAGAAAACCATAGAAAATAGGTAAATGAATGAGCATGTCTGTGTTCCAATGAACCTTTTTTTTTTTTACAAAAACAAGTAGTGGGCCAGATTTGTTCTATATGCCACAATTTTCTAACTCCTGCTCTAAGGAATCTACAAAGCAACTATTAAATCTAATAAGTAAGTTTATCAAGGTCACAGATTACAAGAATTAAATTAAAATTTATTGTATTTCAGAATAATAGGAGGAAACAATTGAAAATTAAATTATAAAAATTCTCATCAATGAGCACTAAAAATACACAGGAATACATTTAAGAAAACATAAAAGGCCCTGGCATTGAAAAATACAAAACACTGCAGATTTTTTTTAGAAAACAAATGAAGAGTTATACCATTTTCATTGGTTAGATGACTAGATATTTTTAAGGTATAGGTTCTCCCCAAATTGATTTATAAATTAATTACAACTCCAAACATAAATGCAGAGGCATTTTAAAATATAAAAATGGACAAGCTATTTCTAAATTATTTAATTGAAACCCAATGGGTCTAGAGTAGCCAAAACAGTTTTTAAAAAGAATATAATTAGAGAATTTACACTACCTGACTTTAAGATTCACTATAAAGAATATATGCACCCCTATATTCATAGCAGCACAATTTACAATAGCTAAGATTTGGAAACAGCACAAATGCCCACCAGCAGATGAGTGGATAAAAAAAAGCTGTAGTGCATTTACACATTGGAATACTATGCAGCTATAAAAAGGAGGAACTCTTAGTATTTGAGACAGCATGGATAGACCTGGAGAGCATTATGCTAAGTGAAATAAGCCAGTCAGAGAAAGATAAATACCACGCATATGTGGAATCTAATAAAATAGATCCAGTGACATAGTAGCATGGAACAGACTGATGAATTTCAGAGAGGAGGCAGGTTTTATGGGGGGGGGGTGGGGAGAGATTAACTGGGAAACTTATATGCATATATGCATAGACCAATAGTCTATTGAAGGCCTGGGAGGGGCAGGTTCGGGGTGGAGGGGGTCAATGGGAAAAAAAACAAAAACAAAGGGGACATTTGCAATACTTTCAATAATAAAGATAAATTTTAAAAAATTCACTATAAAGCTTCACTAATCAAAGGTGTTATTTTCATAGGCTAATAGATTGAAGGAACAATGTAAAGAGTCCAAAAATAAACCCACACATATATGAGCAATTGATTTTTGACAAGACCCCAAAAAAGTCATCAATGGAAAAATTATTTTTTAATCATTCAGTTGAAAAATCATTAATGGATGATAAAAGTAGTGAGTGAAAATTTGATTACACATAGAAAATGTGCATCATCTCAAAATATCCCCACACATATCATTTTTATTAATAAAAATAATAAAAAGTAAATTTACAGTAGAGAAGCCTGGCAGTAAATATTTTCACCAAGTCAAAGCTAATCCATCAGAATTGTGAGAAGGGGACATAGGCCTCATTACATGAGTAGAACATAGCCTTACGTTGGTGATATCTCTCACACACAAAAAAAAGCATAATCTGATTCTAAAACAAAAATCAGGGACATTCCACAATGTCCTGTATACTTCAAAAACATCAAGGCCACAGAGACAAAGAAAGCTGAGGAACCATGCCACATTATAAGAGACTGAAGAGATTTCATAACTGCATGTGATATGTGACCCTGAATGGGAGTCTCTTTTGGAGAAAAAAAAGAAAAAGCCGGAGAGAACATTATTGGGGCAATTGAATAAGACTGAATATGGACTCTGGATGAGATACTAGTAATGTATTGCTGTTAAATCTATAACTAAACTCTGGTTATGTTAGAGAATGTCATTTTCTTAGGAAAAACACACTAAAGATATTTATGAATGAAGGTGAATGATATCTCCCAATTACTCTCAAGTTTCAAAAAATATGCAGAAAGGCAGATGTTTATAGAGAAAATAACAAAACAGCTAAGAGACTAGGTAAACCTTTGAGGAATCTGGGAGTTCCTTGTACTGCACTTGTAGCTTCTCCATAAGTTGCAATTATCTGAAAATTAAAAAAAAAACTTTTCTCATTTGTAGCGAGTGAAAGCATGGATTAGATGTTTTTTAAGGTTGTCTGCTAAGCTCCTAACTTTTGGTTTTCTTTGGGGTCTTGCTCCCAAGTCCAATGGGGAGAATTTCTGGCAGCCAAATTTGTCCCGCAGGGCCTCTACCCTGGCTGTACTGATTAAACTTACTGAAGACACCTGGCCCAAATTAAGCCACTATGATTTTTTTCCCCACCAGCTATTTAAATAATAAGACCAAATGATTAATTTAAGAAAAAAAAATGCATGCTTTGTTCTCACAGTTGTCTTTTCCCAGAGTAACACTTTCAGTCTCTCTCCCTCTACACCTCACTCATAATTGATTTATCTGAATGGTTAGATAGTGACACTCTGACCTTCATCATTCCTTAGTTTTCTTTGAGTAGAACTAATAGCTTGCACACAAATAGCTTCTTGCCTTGTCTGTACCTCCATGGTGAAAGTTTCCTGGGGAGACTCTGTCCCTGCACAGGGGTGAGACCCATATCTCTAAGATGATTTAATTCAAGAGAGAACGTATTAGGAAGCCCATTTGTCCTTAACTTTAACTTACATTCTCTTATCCAGTCTTACTAGGAATAAGGCTGGTATTTTTATCTTCATCTGTCTGATTCCTCCGTCACTAAAATTGGCTCCGAACCCATAGGGGACAGGGGTGTGATTAATTATCACCCTCCAAGGGCAACAACTGCCAGGCTCTCTCTGCGGGGTGGCTGGAAAAGCAGAGAAAAGCAGCCCCCAGGAAGAGAGATGACGCAGGCTTGAAAATATAGGCACTGATGAATAGCTCTTTAATTTCTTATTCTGGTTCCTTCTTCAGTGCCAGTTACATTTGTCTCTCTCCTTGGGGCCCCCAAAGCACACATACTTCTTTAGAATAAATCCTCCCTTGGGAATAAGACCAGGATCCAAAGAGTCTGAACCCATTCCAGGCATTATTCTTCCTGCCAGTATGGAAAATTCTCAGATAAAGTTATGCAAATTCAACAATAAAGGATATTTTACTTATGTTTGCTAGAAAACCTATTCTCATATTCTTCTAAGGGACATTTAGACTTCAAGGCCACAGAGAAAGACACCATTTGGGGACAGGCTGGTTATAATCTTGTACTGCAATGTGGATGTTCTCAATACAGTCTCAGAAATGAAGAAGTGAAGACACAGAATATCAAGAGAAGAATGCTACACACTGGACTCCTGCTGGTGAAATTGGGCTCCGTTGCCTTAACCCCACTGTTCTTACTTCTAAAATCAAGGTGGAAGGAGTATACTTCAAACAGGTTAGAACAACCCTCACAGAATGATGGTACTGGGCTCACTGTAACTGAATAATGATATGGTGGTTGAAACTTAGTTAAGAATTTTAAGTAGGGAACTTGATGTGTGGGGATATATTTAATGCTCTCTTAAGCTAGTCCTGAGATTGCCTTGGCAGAGTTAAAGGGCATAAAATCACTTGAGCTGACTAGGTTAGCCTTCCCATGTTCTTAAATGGGGAGTTGATATTCAGGCGTTCTTTATTATGAAACATCCTAGAGGCCTGTTGCACGAGAAGATTCGTGCAATAGGCCTGGTTCCTGGGTGCCGGAGGAAAACCAGTCCTGCTCCAGCCAGAGCTGCCTTCAGTCTTTGCTCTGCCGCTTTGTGCCTACGTATGCAAATTAATCGCCATCTTTGTTGGTGGTTAATTTGCATATCTTGCTGATTAGCCAATGGGAGGCGTAGCGAAGGTACAGTCAATTTCAATCTTTGTCTATTATTAGATAGGATTCTACTCCCTCCAAAGTCCCTGTCAGAATCAGGTGCACTGGACTTGCCAAATAATGATGCTATCCATGGACAAAGTTGTTAGAATAAGATGAGAAAATATTTTCAATTGACACACAACTTTTTAACTGAAACAAGTTAGGCAGGGCCAGGAGTAAAAATGCTGGTACTCTGCCTTACAACAGATGTTGAATTTGAAACTCAATGGGCTTTTAGTTTCCAGTCTGATATATATAAGTTATATAAGTAGCTCATAAGTCCCCACCCCATTCTAACAACAAGTAACAAACTAAACAAACTGAAAAAAATCTACAGTTCTTCTTAGTTCTGTCAGAAAAGTGTGACCACAAGGCAAACTGCTACCTCCAGAATTGAGAGAAAGCGAGGAGGATACTGAAAATCACAACTTACTAAAGCAGAAGCCCATGAGCAGAAATGTCTGCAGGAACCAGTGCTGGGGTTGGAAACCCTGGACTGTAATTGCCAAATTGCTGAGGGCTCAGTGTAGAGAACTCTTGAAAATTAGAATCTCTAGGGGGGGCCAGTCATGGAGCGCTCCACACTTTTGTGAGTTTTACCTCCAGGAGCCCTACCAGGTCCTCACAGTGATGATCACAGAAAATCCTCTTGTGCTTCTAGCAGGAGGAAGGGGGAAAAACTATTTAAAAATAGGACAGAGAGTTCTGTTCTACTTGAAAAAGCCTTTCCTCAGGAGAAACTATTTTATCAAAACCTAACCTGATGCAATGTCAGCAGAGACAAACCAACCCTGAAAGGAGCCAGAGTGGGGGACACACCGTACCTATAGAAGAATAAAGATGAGATGTACATGTGACTTCTCCTCAGAAACGGGGCAAGCAAGAAGGGAATGAGATGAAATATTTAAAGGGTTGATAGAAAAACCCAACCAACTTAGAATTCTGTATCTGTGAGATTATCATTTATAAGTGAAAGAGGAAAAATGTTTCTCAGACAAATAAATTGAGAGAATCGGTTATCTGTAGACTACCTTGCAAAAAAAAAAAAAAAGTTAAAAGAAATTATTTAGAGAAAAAGTAAAATTATATGCTTCAGAAACTTGGACCTATTTAAATTACAAAGAGTATTGTAGAAGAAATAAGAAGACAGAATACAACTTTTTTTATTATTCTTAATTCATCTAACAGATGAGAACATTCAAAATAACAATAACACTGTATGCTTATATATGGTTATGTATGATGTATAAGTAAAATGAATGGCAGCAATGATGCAAGAGCAGTAGAGAGGAATTAGTATTATTACCATAGGTACTCATATTATAGAAATATATATTATAGTTATAAAAGGATAACAATAGTTGTGTTGTTTGAATACCTTTACTTTGAGAATGGATGGGCTTTTAGTTTCCAGTCTGATATATAAAGCGCTCATAAGTCCCCACTCCATTCTAACAACAAGTAACAAAATAAACTGAAAAAAATCTACAACTCTTCTTGATTCTGTCAGAAATGTGTGGCCAGAGGGCAAACTACAGCCTCCACACATCTATCATCTTATTTATTTCTTACAAAAATGGAAGATTTTTGTTCCATTTTATAGGTTGTCAAAATGACAAAAATTCAATGATTAATACACTAATGGACTAAAGCCACAGCATAGGTTTCCTAATACCACCCTAGGGACCATTCCATCCAGTCATTTAAAAAAAAAAGCAAAACTGACTTCCTAAAATAATTAAAGTCACAAAACTTAAAAATAAACCCTCCCTCCACAGACCTAAGTTTCTGAAAACTAACCAGAGGTTTTGCTCTTTCAGACAGCATTAACTTACAATGATCATGTACATTCCATTCTATTTGCAAATAATTCCTCAAAAAAAGACTTCATCAACCATGTGGTCAATTTGTGGAACAGAGAAGGCGAAGTGCTAAGGAAAAGAAAAGGATAAGAGAAATATCTTTAGTAAAAAGTTTATTTATGTAATAAAATCTTAATTTACAGAAAGGGATGATCTTGGGATGGGGGTACCACATAAAATGGGGGAAAAAGAGGGGAAATTCAAATTAGAATGGTTAATATAGACATTACACCTTCCTGATGAGAAAATAGTGACTTATTCAATACTAAATATAATGTATAATGTCACACTAAGCTCTAAATTATGTTAAAACCCCAAACTGAGGTTATCTCAGAGAGTAGAAGAGAGATTTGATGAGGGTCTAGGCAGAGTATTAAAAACGTGGTTCCTAACCACCACCACCAGGACTCCTGTCCGCCAAATATTAGTCATATTGAAACAGGAGTTTTGGGGCATGGAAAAAGACTCATTTTAGGAAATTTTAGAAATCAAGGGGACCATGGAAGAAGCACAGGGCTGCAGAGCAGCAGAAGGTATATTTCCATAGAATAGAGGAGCTGAAAGCTGCAGCAGGTACATCTCCATAGAATGAGGGAGCTGGGAACAGCAAAAGGTCTCTATTTACAAAATAAAGGGAAGGAAGCCCTTCATCCAGAAGGAGAAGAAGAAAGCCCAAAGGGAATAGGAAAGCAATAAGGAAGGAGGGAGGGGTTCCTCACAGGTCTCATGTGAGGTTTGACCTTTGAGCTCAGGAGTTACTAGAGTAACCAGTCTAAGGGAATAGTGACCAATTAGAGGGGATATTAAAGCACCAGGATCTGCAGCCTTTATAAGCTTTATAGGGAAAAGCAACTCAGTGGGACCCTTTCCTCCTCCCCACATGGGAGTCTGTACTTGTTCTTCAATAAATTTCCACCTTTGCTATCCCACCTTCTGTCCGTGGATTCATTCTTTGACTCCTGCAGACAAAGAATCTGGGTTCCAGTCCAAAAATTCCATATCAATATTGATTATCATTGAAGTACAATCTGAAATATTAACAATATTGGAAAATGGTAAGTGTGGTTTATTAAGAAAACTAACATATTTCTATTGTAGAAAATAAGAACAGCTTCTAAAAATTGAAGACATTCACCTTCAAAAAGAGGTAACAAGTGTATTATGTAAACCTGACGACTAAGTGTGGGAGCTTAGCTTCTATTATAAAGATCAGAGGAACCATACTTTTGGAAGCAATGTGTTTCTTCAAGTCTCTTTAGAAAAAAAAAGAGGTGGATAAATGTTTGAAAAAATCATGCAGAAATGATTAATATGAGAGAAACAATGTAACTTAAGATACAGTGCCTCTTAATGTAATAATGAATGCATTACACAGAAAAGAATTACAAAATTAGAATATACAGAGTTTATTTTAAATGTTTTTCTTTGCTCTCTATTATTTTATTTTTATTGACGTGGTTAATAATTATTTTGCTACTGCTGTGGATATTTTGGGGGGAAGAAGTTTCCTTCATTTAATAGTAAATTATTTGATGTAACCAAAAGAAATATTTCCATGGTATAATTTTTAGCTTTATATTCTCAAAAACACATTCTTAAATTACTCTACTTATTCTACTAAAATTTCAAGCAAAACAAAAAATAAGATGGTAATCCATCCACAATAAACAAAAGCCTCCAAAACTGGCCACTGAGGACTTATTCTAAACTTTCAAGCACTGATGAAAATAATACAATTAAGATTTAATTTCTTTTAACATCTCTTTCTATTCTTTGGGCTGTATTGCAAATGTACAGTACACATAATGTGTCCTTGCACAACTGATGCTGGATGACATTTTCTTTTCTGAACATCATCCTTTACACAAGACAGGATACCTTCCCAGACCAAAAGAACCCTCCAAATGCTTTCCCAGGGCCACAGAGTACTCCACAGAGAAGACTGAGAAAAAGGGTAGCCTGCACTTTCCTCTAAGCATAGAATGTGATACAAGAGAGTGTTTGTCACAAACATACATTTTAAAATATTAGGTTTAAAATACATACAACTGACATGAACAATCAATGGTAGGTAAAACAAATTATACTCTAGTTACTAATGGGAAACATTTCTAAGGGTTTTATCACACTAATTATAAATGCATTAGCAATAATACTAATAGCCAGTGTTGTAAGCTATTTCATTATTTGTCCCTTTAGAAACTTTAATATATCTATAGCTGTTCTCTACTGAGGCCAAAGTCCAAAGGAAGTCGATAAACAACAGCTGAAGGATGTAGCATTAATATCAAGTTAACTTTTCTAAAGAGAAAACTAGCAAATAAACTCTAGAAAAAGTGGATCATATTGACATCTGTTAATAAAGCGAAATAAGCCAGAGAAAGACAAGTATCACATGATCTTACTCATATATGGAATCTAATGAACCAAATAAACTGATGAACAAAATCAATCCAGAGACATAGAAGCATGGAACAGACTGACGAATTTCAGAGGAAGGTGGGAGTGGGTGGGTGGGAAGAAACCAACCAAAGAATACATATATATATATATATATACACACACACATATACAATACATACATATATATATACACACACACACATACATAACCCATGGACACGGACAATAAGGTGGTAAAGGCCAGGGGCAGGGGTTGGGGGTGGGCTAGAAGGGGTTAATGAGAGAAAAAAGGGGACATATGTAATACTCTCAACAACAAAGATTTTAAAAATAATAAATAAATTTATGAGACTATTAAAAGAAAAAAGACTCACTCATTGTTAAAGGTGAAAAGATCCAAGATTCTTCAGGTCTGATTCCTGATTGTTACCTTAAGGGAGTTTGTATCATTGACAATCAACAGTTATTTCTACACATGTTCCCCAGTTTCCTCTATATGACAAATTTCTAGGTGATAAAATAATTATGAAATGAACAACATTGGAACCTTTCAAGAAAGGTGGAATTACAAATAAACCGGTCATATTTAGCTCATAGGATTTCAAGAGCTTAGGACAGCTTTTGATTCAGCAATGGAACTTTAGATAATTTGCCAATACTTGAAGTTCCACAAGATCACATAAATTCTGTTCCAGGTGGTCACCCCTCTGATAAAATACAAATGCCTCTAAAGACAGGGCCTTTTAATGAGATATTTATGCAAAGTGCTTAGCAATGTGATTCCCATGTTTAAGTGTTCAATGAATGGTGCCTATTCTTTTGGGCACCAACTCATTGCTCTTATTTGTGTAGTGGGTACTCTCCTTCCCTTCCCTGCCACGTGAGGAAAGGTGGGAGAGCACGTAGAGTCCCAGACAAAAACGAGGATGCTCCATAGTGAAATCCAAGAAAAGCTAGACACCAATAGTGTCTTCGGGTTATACCAACAACCAGTCATACTGAGACAGTGTCTGGAAACAAAACAAAATAAATTAATCTTTGATTTAAAAAGTTCATGGGTCATGAGATGTAATGTCTTATCTGTAAAATGGCATCTATATGACAGCATTTGCAAAAAGCTTTTAGTTTCTGCCTCTTACATGGTCCCAAGCTGTGAGCAATAAATGAATTTTGAATCATATGGTTACTGAACCCTTATAACTAAATGGATCCAAACAGTGTTCTACTTTTGTTTCCAATTCAGATGCTGTGGTTTGCACAACCCCTGGATTTTGTGGGCTACGAATCCCAAAACTACATTTTTTTTCATTATTTATTGTTTAAAGTATTACATGTGTCTCCTCCCCCGCCCCCATTGACCTCTCCCCAGCCACTCCCATCCCCCCGCACATGCCCTCACTTCCCCCCCCACCCCAACATCTGTGTCCATTGGTTATGCTTATATGCATGCATACAAGTCCTTTGGTTGATCTCTTACCCTGCCCCCCCCCCCCCCCACACACACACACACTTTTCCCTGCATCCCCTCTAAGGCCAAAACCACATCTTTATTCCTTGCCAACTGCCTCGACATTCTCCAACACTTGGGATATGTCCATATTATAAACAGTATTTTATAAACTGTCAAAAATAAACAAATACAGAAACAAAATCTTCTAATGGAATCTGAATAGTATAAGGGGACTAATTACATAGTGCCTGAGCAACATGTTTTTTTTAGCTCTATCACTTGGATCGCCAACAAAATATTTACTGACCAGGGCTTAGAACTAGGAACAGCAAAGATACAGAGTATGAGGTTGGCATTTAAGGAAAATGTGTGAGTTAGAAGATGCATTACTCTAAAATCCATTTCTAACTACCCACCTCAAGAAAACAAGTCCAACTACAAGACCTAAGAAAAGATGGGTATGACTTGACAACAAGACTATGCCACAGAGAATACAAGTTAGCTGCAAACTCTCTGCAGGCAATTAGATATACCCTAAGCTGAAAAGATGAAATTCAATGGGATTTAATTTAGATCCTCTTGCTTCAATGAATGAAGCTAACTAACATTAGAATATCTAGTAGGCCATTGGCAGTTTCAGTTTACCTAATGCCTAAAGCCTTCAGAAATGTCAATAAATCTGACCCTTCATAACCACTGTAGATGCCAATATAAAACAAATGTAAATTTAGATAATATTTACACTTAAAAGCCCATAAAAATTAATATGCCTATTCACAAGGTTTATTATATATAAATACACAGCTTGCTAAACTCTGTATTATTTTTTAAATTTATTTTCTGGCATGTCAAAATTTTGCATCCAGGAGAATGCTATTTTCTACAACCCGTATGTAGATAATATTTTCAGAGTACTTATGAATGGCTTTGAGGGGAGAATGCAACATAAAAAAAAAATAATGACAGATGGTAAACAATATGCACCCCTGCCCATTCAGTGAGAAAGTATGAGATGATCAGATGTTGCCACTTTGCTGGCTATGTTCATTCAGGCCCTTTTGGACTCCTGGAGTTAGCTTGTGGTGGTTTATATTTACAAGCACAAACAATTTGGAGAAACAGCCTCATGTTGTTTCATTCATGAGCTCAACTGTTTGTGGAGGAGGAAGGGAAACCATGCTCCCTGAGTCCTCACAAGAAGGACCCTTGCGGTCTCCACAGGATTCACAAGAACGGCACAGTCCCCACTGCTGAGCCTGCCGAGGGGTGGGGGAGGCTCTTGGACCCCTCTTTGTTAAATTCCCCCAAGATTATGATTATGTCCCCAGGCCATAGGCTGTTTCTCTTTATTGTTTATCTCAAACAACCATAGAAGATTATGCATTGTAGACAGGAGCATACATAAAATAATTTGTCTTACTGAGTATTTGTGGTTATAGATTGGGAAGTGTTTTATAAAAAAGAATGATGTGGGGTTTGTTTCCTCTTTAGAAAACAGGAGAAGGAGCTATTAAATCCTGACTGAGAGGAAAGGGAGAGAGAGAGAGAGAGAGAGAGAGAGAGAGAGAGAGAGAGAGAGAGAAAGAAAGAAGAGAAGAGAAGAGAAGAGAAGAGAAGAGAAGAGAAGAGAAGAGAAGAGAAGAGAAGAGAAGAGAAGAGAAGAGAAGAGAAGAGAAGGAGAGGGAAATTTCCTTTAAAATACACTTTACTTTGCCCTTTCAAATCCGAGTCTGTTTTTCTCGAGGTATATCTTTATTAATTTAACGTCCTTTCACTATCACTGAAAAATGCCTGCCAAGCACCTACCTTTTGAGAAGTAATTACTGTTGCCCTTTATTTATAGACACAGTCAAGCAGCAGTGAAAAGAGGTGACAATGAGGCCCTGGCTGGTCTGAACATTGCCTGACACTCGGGTCCCACTGTCTTAACAAGGCCAGCTAGGAAACAGTGACTGCAGACTCCCTAGGGCTCTACCACAGGTAAGGAAGTTATTCACAAGGACAAATATCCTATTATGAAGGGAAAACAGAGGCGAGAAAAATGAAGTAAATTTCTCAATCATAGACTCTCAGCCCTTTTCTAAAAGCCTCTTTTCAAGTTTATAAATGTAGTTGTTAAACATCTGGTAAGAGTGGCAAACGAAATGCCAATGACCAGAATCAAAGAATCCTTTCTGAAAAAAATAAGTCATTTTTATCCTGCCAAGTCAAGGGCATGAAAACAAGTTATTTCTCCCTTGAAACTACAAGTTCATTTTAGTAAGGCTTCTTCCTACAGCCATATTAGCTAATGGTATCCTATCTAATAAAGACAAAAAGGGTAATTAACCGTAACTCCGTTACGCTTCCCATTGGCTAATCAGGGCAATATGCAAATTAACTGCCAACCAAGATGGTGGCCGGCAGCCACGCAGCTGAAGCGAACATGAGGCTTGGTTGCCCCGGCAATGGAGGAAGCCAAGGTTCCCCGCTTGCCATGGTCTGGCTCTGAGCTCTGAAAGCAACAGCTCCAAAAGCAACAGAGTTTCAATTACAGAAACTAAACAAACACAGATACTGCTGGGGGCCAGCCGCAGTGGTCCAGGGGTTCCCAAAGATGTGGACGGAGTCTGCGAATAATGTTTTACATGGAGACAGTGTTCAGGTGATCAGCATAGCTCTCTTTAGTCTCCGTGGATCTTCCCTGTGCCTGGCTGAGGCCACAGAAAAAGATCCCAAGGCAAGCTGAGCCTTTATTTTATAGTGAGAAGTAAACAAGGTAGTGGTTTCCATAGTTACACAGTTCTTGTGAGTTTCACTTGTTTTGACCATGGTTATACTTCCTGCACTTCCTCAGCCCATTAGCTTCCCAGATAAGATCTAGGGAGTGTTATAAGGTCAAGCCTAATTATGCTAAGAGGACTGTGCCCTCTAAGCTGGGACTTGTTTGTGACTTTGCCCACAGGTCAGTCCGAGGCTTAACCCTATATCAGCTCCCCACAAGATACCTGCTTTCAGCCAGCCTAGCTTCAGAGCTGGAGCCAGGAATCAGAGCTGGAGCAGGCTCTCAGCTCCAGTGACAGCCATAGAAGGTAAATAAATTCCAGAATTAAAAAAGAAAAAAAAAAAAAGGAGAGGTTGGGAGCTTCAGTTGCCCGCCAGCCTGAAAACAGCCCTCAGCCCCTCATCCAGGCTGGCCAGGCACACCAGTGGGACCCCCACCCTGATCAGGGACACCCTTTAGGGCAAACCAGCTGGCCCCCACCCGTGCAGCAGGCCTCTATCCTATATAGTAAAAGGGTAATATGCAAACTGACTCTAACAGCAGAAGGACTGGGAATGACTGGCCAGTATGACACACACTGACCACCAGGGGGCAGACGCTCAATGCAGGAGCTGCCCTCTGGTGGTCAGGGCACTCTCACAGGGGGGAGCTCTGCTCAGCCACTAGCCAGACTGATGGCTTCCAGTACAGCTGTGGTGGTGGGAGCCTCTCCTGCCTCCTCAGCAGCGCTAAGGATTTCTGACTGCAGCTTAGGTCTGTTGCCCGCTGGCAAGTCGACATCCCCTGAGGGCTGCAGGGCTGCCAGAGGGATGTCTGATTGCCAGCTTAGACCCAATCTCCCGGGGAGCAGGCCTAAGCCAGCAAGTGGTCATCCCCCTAGGGGTCCCAGACTGCGAAAGGGCACAGGTCGGGCTGAGGGACCCCCCCCCCCCAGTGCACAAATTTTTGTGCACCGGGCCTCTAGTCCTATCTAATAATAGACAAACATGGTAATTAACCATACATCCGCTACGCTTTCCATTGGCTAATCAGCAGGATATGCAAATTAACTGCCAACAAAGATGGCGGCCGGCAGCCACGCAGTTGAAGTGAACATGAGGCTAGCTTGCTCCATTGATGGAGGAAGCCGAGGTTCCCCGCCTACCGCGGCCCAGCTCTGAGCTCCAGAAGCAACAATGTTTCAATTATAGAAGCTAAACAAACCCCAGATACCTGCTTTCAGCCAGCCGTGGCCTCAGAGCTGGAGCGAGCAGGACAGCAACAATGTTTCAATTATAGAAGCCAAACAAACCCCAGATACCTGCTTTCAGCCAGCCACGGCCTCAGAGCTGGAGCCGGCTCTCAGCTCCAGTGAAAGCTATAGAAGGTAAATAAATCCCAGAATAAAAAAGAAAGAAAGAAAGAAAAAGAGGCTGGGAGCTTCAGTCGCCCGCCAACCTGAAAACGGCCCTCAGCCCCTCACCCAGACTGACCAGGCACTCCAGTGGGGACCCCCACCCTCAAGGGGGTGTGACCAGCTGCAAACAGCCATCAGCCCATCATCCAGGCTGGCCAGGAACCCCAGTGGGGACCCCCACCCTGATCCAGATCACCCTTCAGGGTAAACCAGCCGACCCCCACCCGTGCACCAGGCCTCTATCCTATATAGTAAAAGGGTAATATGAAAACTGACCCTAACAGTAGAAAGACTGGGAATGACTGGTCACTATGACACACACTGACCACCAGGGGGCAGACGCTCAATGCAGGAGCTGCCCTCTGGTGGTCAGGGCACTCTCACAGGGGGGAGCTCTGCTCAGCCACTAGCCAGACTGATGGCTTCCAGTACAGCTGTGGTGGTGGGAGCCTCTCCTACCTCCTCAGCAGCGCTAAGGATTTCTGACTGCAGCTTAGGTCTGCTCCCCACTGGCAAATGGACATCCCCCGAGGGCTGCCGAGCTGCCAGAGGGATGTCTGATTGCCATCTTAGGCCCAATCCCCCGGGGAGCAGGCCTAAGCCAGCAAGTGGTCACCCCCGAGGGGTCCCAGACTGCAAGAGGGCACAGGCTGGGCTGAGGGACACCCTCCCCCGGAGTGCACAAATTTTTGTGCACTGGGCCTCTAGTTGTCTTATAACAGCCATGTCTGACTTCGTTACATGTTGAGGCATGTTAACATGTGTGTAGGGCACATGGATGTTACATTACCTATTGTGAGATGTTGGAATCCATTTGTTATGTAGAGGTTGGACTTGACTCCAACTCCAGGCAAGTGCATTTTATTCATACTCTTTTTCACCCATGATGCCCTATTTCAGGATGTTAATAAAATTAAACTTGAACACTTCTGATCTAGATTAGGTAACCTAGGTTTTGGAATTTAGTTGCACATCTCTGATTGAAGGTTTGACTTTCACACTACCGGACTAAGATTCACCTGTATCAGCTAATGAGGAAAATATGTTTGTTAAAACTAAAAATTGTCAGAGAGGCTATGTGTTGGATGTTCACACATTAGAAAAAGCCAAGATTGCAGGCATTACCATAGTATCTTTTCCTCCCATAGGCATCATGGAACAGACATAATTTAATAAGGGAAGAGTAGATATATGAACGAGATTTGACTCATATACTTATGTTTTAATGAAAATGTTACAATATTCACTTTTACAAACAAAAAAGCTAATTTCTATTTTAATCATACTTCAGTTGTGCTTGCCACATTTTGTATGGCTCCTTTCTCTTTCTTTACAGATATTAGGGCACTGTACTGTGATGATGGGAAGAATCACATATTCTTTTCAGTCTCTACAAATTATGGCACAACTTTGACTGATTTTCCAGGGCAGGAAACATGCTTTGTTGTTCTTTTACAGTGTTTTCAAGTTCATAAACATAGTACTTGACTATGCATAGCAGAGCCCCTCCATTGACAGAGACTAATTGATTCTCAGAAAGGGGGAAAGAGTTTAATACAATTTTCTTTTGTTTTTAGGAGCTGGAAAAGAGAACTAAAGCAGATGCTAATGTATTATGTAAGGGCATAAACACTACCATTTTTTTTTTTCAGGGAAACATTGCTAATGAGAACAATTAACATTTCAGAACTGATATAAGGCTCTTACCTATGTAGACAGCATTTCTATTAAATTTTAGAATTGATATATTAGAGTAATTATAACAAGTAAATTTGTCATCTAGATTTTTATTGCTAATTCTTTGCAAATACTCTAAAACAGTGATATTTTAATTTGACTTTATAGCTCCATGTATTTTTATTTTTTTAATTAAGTTATAGGGACAGGTGAATAGAAAATATGTTTTATGTTGGCTGAAGAGAAGTACTAAGAGTATAAGAATACTTTCTATCCTTCATTACTTAAGTAAATCTGGTTAGAATATAAAATATTCCTTCCTTAAAATCTCAGCTCCTATGTATAATATGGTTAAGAACTTTGTAAAATTCTTGGGCAAGGTTTTAAAAATATTGCCAGTTAACGGATGAATTATGTACCCTAAGAATTTATGTGTTGAAGTCTAACTCTCAGTACCTCGAAATGTGACTTTATTTTCAGATAGGGTCTTTCCACCAAGTTAAAATGAGGTCAATAAGATGGTCCCTAATCCAATATGATTGCTATCTTTATAGAAGGAAGACAATGTGAAGAGATAAATGAAGGGTGGCCATCTAAATGCCAAAGATAGAGGCCTGGCCTCGAGCCTTCCCTCATAGTCCTTATAAGGAACCAACCCTGCAGACACCTTGATTTTGGACTTTTGGCCTCCTGAACCATGAGACAATAAATTCCTAGTGTTTATGCCACCCTATTTGTGGTACTTTGTTATAGCAGTCCTGGAAAACTAATACATTACCTAAAAACTTGTGGTAAGCAGAATAATGTCGTTCCCCCCCCCCCCCAAAAAAAAAGCCACATCCAAATTCTAGGAACCTTTGAATATGTAAGATTACTTGGAAAATTACAAAGGGAATTAAACTTGCAAATGGAATTAACTTTGCTAATCAGATGACCTTACAATAGGGAAGTTATCCTGGATTATCCAGATAGTCACAATGTAAACATAAGGTCTTTACACATGCAAGAGGAAGGAGGTGAAAGCAATGTAATGTGATCAAAACTCTATCTCTCTATTTGCTGTTTCTGACTTTGAGGATGAAGGAAGGAGGCCAGGATGCAAGGAATGTGTGGTCTCTAGAAGTGGATTTCTCCCTAGAACCTCCAGGGGGAGCACAGCCATGCTGATGCCTTGACTTTAGCCCAGAGCAGTGGTCAGCAACTCATTAGTCAACAGAGCCAAATATCAACAGTACAACGATTGAAATTTCTTTTGAGAGCCAAATTTTTTAAACTTAAACTATATAGGTAGGTACATTGTTATTAACTTGATTAGGGTACTCCTAAACTGACCTTTGCTAAGAACGTCCTCAATCTGATTGAGGTACGATCGCTGAGGTCGACCCCTTCCAACTCTCCCATTCTCAACTCACGTGGGCCTCCCCCGCGCTGCGTATCCTGCTGCCTGACCGAATGACACCCCCCACTTCTTCAAAATAGACTCACCCAGGCCGAAAACTAACTTCTGCCCATGGGCCACGTGTACGTGCGCGCCTGCACGTGGTATTTTGTGAAAGAGCCATACTCAAGGGGCCAAAGAGCCACATGTGGCTCACAAGCCACGGTTTGCCGACCACTGGCCCAGAGAAACTGATTTGGAATTCCTGACTTCAGAACTCTAAGAAAATGAATGTGTGTTGTTTTAAGCCAGTGATGGCGAACCTTTTGAGCTGGGCATGTCAGCATTTTGAAAAACCCTAACTTAACTCTGGTGCCGTGTCACATATAGAAATTTTTTGATATTTGCAACCATAGTAAAACAAAGACATATTTTTGATACTTATTTTATATATTTAAATGCCATTTGACAAAGAAAAATCAACCAAAAAGATGAGTTCGCATGTCACCTCTGACACACGTGTCATAGGTTTGCCATCACTGTTTTAAGCCACCAAGTTTGTGTTGGCAATTTGTTGTAGCAGCAACAGGAAACTAACATTGCTGTAACAGCAGTAGACTAATAGGAAACTAATACTGTATGTTTATCTTTCCCAGGTTGCTCCAGTGTTAGAAATTCAATTCTATATTCTACCCTCCTACTCACACCACTGTTTAGAGGATTGATGTGCTAGAATATTTTCTAGTAGATTGACTGTAAAGAATCTCCATAACTAATATGTTTGTAATGAGTTGGCAGTGCATTTTCCTAAATTGTTTGGAGACATACCTAGAGATCCCCAAGTTAAATTATCCCCACATAATTTTCCCCAGGCCATGATTAAAATCATAAAACAATCATTAGCTCTTTTCTTCACAAAGATAAGCAGGTTTAGTAACCTAACATTTTTTTTGTCTTCAAGTCTTACCTATACCTATGTTTAAGGGGCAATAATAATAATAATAATCCTATCTAATAAAGACAGAACATGCAAATTGACTGTCACTTTGCGACAAAGATGGCAGTGCCCATAGCCACAAGATGGTGGCGCCCAGTCCTCTCAGCACCACTGGAGTCCCCCAGTCCTTTGAGCCCTAGCCGAGGGACAAGGGGCAAGCAGTGCCCCAGTCCCCCACGGCAAGCAGACAGCAGGACCCTTTTTGCCCCTTGCCATGGCGAGGGTGGGCAAGCAGTCCCCCGCGGCAAGCAGACAGCAGGGCGCTGCTTGCCCCTAGCCGAGGCACCAAGGGGCAAGCAGGCTCCCGCAGAGAGCAGACACCAGGGCCTGCGGTGGTGTGGAGCAGGCAGGTCCACAGAGAGCAGAGAACCACGGGGAGTGGGCCTAAGCCATCAGTAGGATATCCCCTGAGGGCTTCCAGATTGGAGATGGTGCAGGTCAGGCTGAAGAAACTCCCCCCCCCCCCCCGCATGAATTTCATGCACCGGGCCTCTAGTAATAATAATAATTTTGATCTTTCAAAGTATAATGAAGGAAGAGAAAAAAAACAAAATAACACCATTAGTGATAATGTATATGTTCTTTAAATCAAAGTTCTACTTTTGGAGGAGGTCTTTATAGACTTTTACCCCATTAGCATATATTTAAATGAGTTATTGGACTTGATTTACCCTTCCCAAGGTTCCTTCCCAACAAGTGATTCTAAAACTTTATGATTCTCTGTTGATTTACATCAAAGCAATGGCACAGAATTAGTCTGTTTTCTTATAATACAATTTCTGATAAAAAATCATAAAAGAAAATTTCTTTATTGCATTTGAAGATTTGAATTTGGGCTCAGTACCACCTCATTTCCCTGGTATTCTTGCAAACTTTTTTTAAGGATAAAATGAGAAAACATTTTCCAAAGTTGGGCACAATAATTGACACACAGAAGCCTTTAAGAATTTTAAGATAACTGATTATTATATTAGTTGGGAAATCATTTTTCTTAATTTCAAATTATTAAGTAGTTTTTACATAGTATACCACAAACTTAAATTTTGTTTTCAATATTGTCTCATCTTCACAAAGTTGAGAAATCTTTTTATTTCAAACCTAAATTACAATGACATTTCTCAGGATAAGAATTTGATGAATATGAATTAATAGTTGCTTCATGATTCGGAGATAATATTTGTGACCATTTGTTCATTAAGAAAAATTATTGCTTGACTCTTCAATATGGGGATGTTGATCTGTGAAACCATAGGAGGCTCAGGCTCTTTTATAAGAGTGGATTTATGGGGACAGGGGCATATGAGTGACACAGGAGGCATTCCTGTGCCTACCATTTTATTTTATTTTTTTTACAGGCATACCTCATTTTATTGAGTTTCACTTTATAGATGTTGTATTTCACAGATGTTGCATTTTTTTATAGTATTACAGATGTCCCCCACCCCACCCCTGATTGCCCCCCTCCAACTAACCCCTGCCCCACCCCAGGCCTTCATTATACTATTGTCTGTGTCCATTGGCTATACATAAATGCATATATGTTCTTTGGTTAATCTCTTCCCAACCCCCAACCTCTTCCTCTTGGAGATATGTTCCATGTATCCATGTCTCTGGACTTGATCGTCAGTTTATTTTGTTCATTATATTCCACATATAAGTGAGATCATGTGATACTTGTCTTTCTCAGACTGGCTTATTTCACTTAGCATAATAATCTCCAGTTCCATCCATGTTGTCTCAAAAGGTAAGAGATCCTTCTTTTTTATAGCTGCATAGTATTTCATGTATAAATGCCCCACAGCTTTTTTTATCCACTCATCTACTGATGGGCACTTGGGCTGTTTCCAGATCTTAGCTATTGTAAATAACGCTGCTATGAAGAGAGGGGTGCATATTTTCTTTCTGATTGGTGTTTCAGGTTTCTTAGGATATATTCCCAGATGTGGGATTGCTTGGTCAAATGGCAGTTCCATTTTTAATTTTGGGGGGAATCTCCATGCTATTTTCCATAATGGCTGTACCAATCTGCATTTCCACTAGCAGTGTACTAGGGTTCCTTTTTCTCCACATTCTTGCCAGCACCTGTTTGTTGATTTACTGCTGGCAGACATTCTGGAAGGTGTGAGGTGATACCTCATTGTCATTTTAATGTGCATCTCTCTGATGTTAGTGACCTTGAGCATTTTTCATAAGTCTATTGCTGTGCCTACCATTTTAATAAGACAGTTCCGTTTTCTCTAGTTCATATGTTGGATTTAACATTTGCTTGAAAAAAATTGGGGTATCATTGTTTTAGTGATCTTTATCCCAGTAAAATTTACATTTATATAGAACATATTAATAAAACATTTCACCTATGTCATAGACTGATGTCTGTCCTTAGACACATGGCTAACCAGGTGTGGTCACATGACTAAGTTGTCACTAAGAGAATGTAAACGGAAGTGGGGTATAAAATATCTGGACCATGCCAGTAACAGGAGGGAGGGACCCTGGTCACCCGTTTCTTTATGCTGTTGCTCAGAACAGGAATTGATTCCTGGAGCTCTCTCAACTTTGAAACTTTAGGATGAAGGTCACACCACCAAGGAAATCTAGAATTAGTCTGGGTAACCAATTACTCTTAGACCATCATAACAGCCTTGAATTTTGCAAATTCAGACTATTATGAGAGAGATAACTTTCATCATGCCAGAGCCACTGTCATTTGGGTTTCTGTTACTTGCTATTTATTCACTTATGGGCTTAGGAAAGCTAGCAATTGAGTGAAAAATCTAGATATCTGCTTGTATAATAATTATTTTCCTATCAATGCAACAGACTTAAAGAATATTGTGGCTTTCAAATTTTGTTGCATTTGGTAAATTGAGAGCTATCATCTCAGCTTACAAAAAAGTGTGTACTCCACAATACTATCTTCAATTTAACTGCCATCACAAGAATACTCAGAGGTAGAACAGAAAAACTACTCTAAAGAAAAATCCCTGAAGAATAACCATATTTATAGCCCAAGAAATAGTCTTAAGTAACTGTAAACAAATGTTTCTAAAAACTTAGGAAGTGAACAACATTTTATTCATTTAAGTCACAAAACACCATTACTCTGAGAATCTGTTTGAATTTGTAGACAATAATAAAGTGAATTATCTTGCTAGATTAGTCAGTGAGTAGGAATGCTTATGATTCACTACTCAGAAGGAAATAAAAACAAAGATGACTTCAGAGAAATGGGCTTTTTAGAGCCAGAAGAATGAAGTGTTCAAGATATTTAAGTAAGGAATCCTGAAGATATTTAAAAGTGAAATATGGCAATTTAATAGATATCTTCACCAAGGACTGAGTACTGATAAGACATGCCAGAGAGACAATGAATGGAAAGGGAGATTCTAAATGTCAGCAAAGACAGGGTTATGTTATCTCAGGGATGAATCTAAAGAAACCATGAACAAAGGCCTCCAGGGAATAATACAAGAGCTCTGGACTGAGATGAAAATCAAGCTGCCTATTCAAGTAAGAATAGGGCATATAATGATCACAAGTCCAGGTGGTAGGAAATCAGCATAGGTCACCCTGGGCGGCTGGCTAATCATTCTCAGAGAGTTCTAGCAGCAGGATAAGATGGTCAGTGATGGAAAAGGAAGCTTTTCCAGGTAGAGGCCATGAGGCAAAAGTGAGTTAGCAGGCAGGACATGTTAGTGGGAGCATGAGAAATGAGGCAGAATCTCAGTCACTATGAATTTGGGGTACATTAAAAACAAAAGCAAAAACAAGTTTACCAAGACAGTCTTTAAATTCCAAAGTCAAAGGTATGTGAATTACAAGTGGAGTACTCCACATTTAGCCATGACCTACTCTTGTGAAAATCTCCTAGTCTAAGGACTATTGACCTTGGAGGCAGAGAAAAGTAGGTTCAACCTAAAAAGATTTCAGGTGGGAAAATAATATTGTTTTCTTCTGAATTCCTATGGCATACAGAAAGTAATATGGCTTTATAATATGGGTAAAGAAGTGTAGGTCAAGGTTGTAATCAAGAGTAACTAGGGCAGCGGTTTTCAACCTGTGGATTGCGACCCCTTTGGGGGTCGAACGACCCTTTCACAGGGGTCGCCTAAGACAGTGGTCGGCAAACTCATTAGTCAACAGAGCCAAATATCAACAGTAAAATGATTGAAATTTCTTTTGAGAGCCCAATTTTTTAAACTTAAACTATATAGGTAGGTACATTGTTATTAACTTAATTCTCCCACTGGAATATCAGCTCCAGGTGAGCAAGGGTTTCTTCTGCTGTTCATTTTATTTTTGTTAGTAGCGGTATCCCTAGCACCTAGAACCAGTGTTGCCACATGTTAGGTACTCAGTAAACATTTGCTGAAAAAGTAAGGGAAAGGGTATTTAAATAGGTGAAAATTGAGGTGAGTTCTACATTTGGATCTTTGTGGAAGAGATAAAACAGAGCACCCTAGAAGTAGTACATGAGTGAGACTGAGCGCCTCAGGTAAGTGGGATCTTCAATTTAGAGTTTATTAACTTCCTGAACCTTCAGATCTATAACAGGGCATTAAGAAGGTAGGAAAATTCCAGGGAAGGAGAAATAGGGAAATTAAGACAAGAAAATTAAACAAGGCCAAACAGTTTGGGCAGCTTGCAGCCAGTTTGTAGCAAGATCTTATCTTTCCCAACTAAGGATGCTTGAGAACTAGTGGCTAATATCTCTCCTCTCTAACCAGAGGATGCATAGCTTAAATCACTCTGGAACTGCTAAGGCAGGAGCGGGGAAGAGAGAAGGGGAGAAGGGAGAGTTTATCTCACCCACTAAACAAAGAAGTCAGCCTTTATGGGAAAGGGAATTAGAAGGGGGCGGGGGGGAGGCGTTTATCTCACCCCATAAACAGAGAAGCCAGCAGTCTTGGGGCTTGTCAACTTAAAATCGCCAGATGCTTCTCATAAATTCTGGGAAAGGCTCAATAAAGTAAAAGGGGTACCTTGAAATTTAGTCTATGCTCAATACACCTGGCAAAGGAGCCTTGAAACCTACAGGGAGAAGGGTATAAAACCCCTTGAAACCTACCGGGCAATACTTCTCAGATTAGCTGAGAAACTCAGAAGTGCTCTAGGTCAGATGTAGTTTGATAGATTTGCTTACCTTGCTTCTTTGATAAGTTTACTTATTTTATTCCTTTAATAAATATGCTTTACTATAATGCAACCATCCAGGGTCACTTTTGAATTCTTTTTCACAAGCCTTACAAGAACCAAGGAGGTGACATCCATCTCCCTTCATCCTTTTCTGGTGTTTCTAGGGCCTATAATGGATCTAATAAGTTATGGGGGATGAGGATCATGACCTGAATTCTGAATTGTACAAACTTTGCCCGCACAAATTGTTGTACATGGTTTAACAACACATTCTCTGGATTGTGGCTTCCCATGTAATCAGAGTCCTTGTTCTACCCAGAGGCCACTATTTTAAATAAATGTCACAGTTTCCAGAAGCTTATAAAATTCCCCACACTGCAGTGCAAGAGAGAAGACTATCATGGCTCTGATCAGAATACTTAGATTAAAAACATTCACATACTAGTTATAGGCAGTTGTGGAGGTGTTTTAAACTATAGCTGACAATAGAAGAATGGCTATAATGACAATAGAAAAGCCTTCAAATGAGTTTTTATTTTCATCTGGAAAATCCATTTCTCAGAAATCAATAAACACGTGTCCAAATATTTAAATGCAAAAATAGTTGCCACAGTGTTATTTATAATAGGAAAAAAAGGAGGTAAATTAAATGTTCAAAATCGAGGTAACTTAAATGAGTTTCAAAATGTCCGTTCAAGATATCATAGAAGTTTGTTTATTGAAAAGAAAAGAGACTCATGAATATTAAGTGAAAAACAAAGGGTACAAGACAGAATATACAATGGCTTTAAGTGTTTATGTACAAGGAGATGAATTAAAAATCTGCAAATTATATATACAGTATAGCAGACTAATGGATGGTTCTTACCTTCTCTTTGTTTATCAAATTTTATGAACATGTGCTACTTTCATAATAAAGAGGAAAAGTACATTTATTTAAAAAACAAACATAGGTTATGAAATACTGTGTTTAAAATGTTACGGATAAACCTTTGAGCTATTTCAGGTAAAGAAACTGATAAGTTTTTAATTTGTAATATCAAAAAAATTACCTCCTTATT
Source organism: Myotis daubentonii (assembly GCF_963259705.1). Lineage (NCBI taxonomy): Eukaryota > Metazoa > Chordata > Mammalia > Chiroptera > Vespertilionidae > Myotis > Myotis daubentonii. The sequence goes on from NC_081841.1 coordinate 41,206,962, forward strand.
ATCATTAGCAAGATTTTATATGATAATCACATATAAAAGAAAAATTAGAACTTAGATGTTTTAAAAAAGCAAAAGGGAAATTGAAAGTACATCACTTTAGTCAGTCCTTGGCAAAAAGGTTTCACAATTTCTAAGGAAGAGAAATTGACATTAATATCCGAACACATATAATAATTATGTCAAGTTAACTATACAATCCTGTAGTTTTAGTCACCATTAAATATGTCATTTACTGTCTTAATAAAGTCCTCAGTAATAAAACCCTTTCTTGTTGAATTCCACCTAGATAAACTCTAGCCAACTCTGTAACCAAGATTCTGTTGTCTAGGAAGAAAAATCAAGGTAAGTAGTTTTCCTTACAGAGAAGGAACAAATTAAGTTAGTCTTAAACCCAGGTTGGGTTTAACATCTAATATAAAAACAAGCACTAAATAAGGAGCTGCAGGAGCATTTTAAAGTGGATTATCAACCAGAAAACAACAACAAAAATACCCTCAAATTTCAGGAAAATTTTGCTCAAATCCAACAGCCTCTACTTTCAATTCTCTTTATTAAGTGATAATAGTAATCAGTGGATGGAAAAGCCTACTTGTAAAGAAATGGAATATTGATTACTAAATATTGATTATGTGTTCAGGAGAAAATTCAGTCTTTTCAATGAGGAAGTTTCCTGACTGCTAAAGAAAATAACCCATGAAAATAGGAGCACCTTGTTCTGTCCTGTGAAAGACTGCATATCCATAATGTTTTGCCCCTTGTGCCTTCCATCAAACAGCTCAAGTTCAAGATGTTTCCAGCTCCATTAAAAACTACTCTTCTTGGATCTGACTTATAGTGGAAGGTATAGAACAAAATAAACTGACAAACAAAATAGAAACAAAGACAGGGATACATAGAACAGACTAACAGCTGTCACAAGGGAGTGGTGGTGGTGGTGGTGGTGGGGGGGGGGTTAGATGAAAGAAGGTGAAGGGATTCAACCAAAAAGCACAGATATACAACACATAGACACAGACAACGGTGTGATAATGACCAGAGGGAAGGAGGGGAGCTAAGTGGAGGTGAGCAAAGAGGGGGAAATTGGGGACATCTGTAGTAGTGTCAACAATAAACACGAAGATTTAAAAGAAACTACCCATCCTGGGTGAGATGCTTTTCTTTAATCTAAGATGCTATTCTTTGATAAATTGAGATAGTTTATCTGCCAAGTTATAAAAGTTCTAAGAGGCTGCCTCTCAGGTCACAGTGTTGCCTCCTAAGGCAAAAAATATTCTTAATGGTAAGAAATTAAATTATTGATAGGTGACTCAGGCACTGATAGGCCAGAATTAATACAATTTTTATGGGGAGAAAACTTTTGTTCAACCTCAAGATACTTAATGAACCCCTGAACCCATGATCGTGTTATTAGGTCAGTCCTTTGTCCTCATGAGAGATCCTCTGACTTCATCATTCAGGTTTTTGCTTTAGAGAAAATGCACATGAAAACAAGCTTTCTTGTAATAGGCAAGTCTATTAACCCTTGTTATCATCTCTGAAAATAAATTGTGATAAATGAAAACATGTATTCCTAAGTATACTGATTTTTTAAAATAAATGTTCAATCTTACCAATATAATTTGGAAAAATTAGGAAAAGAAAAAGGCACATAGACCTTGAAAGTTTCAAGTCCAGAGGATAAAAACACTAGAAACAGTTCTAAGAACATTTGAGGGAGAAAATGCATTTAATCAGTCCTCACCATGCCACCAAATATGACTTGACATTTAGCAGTGTCTTTTTACCCTCACACTTTTAAACTTAAATCCAAATTTTTTTGAGAGTTAAGGCTTTGGTTTTTCTGAGTAGAAATCTGTGATGAATGATGTGCTTTACTTCTTTTCAAAGTTTTTCAGTAGCATCTGTTAAAGATGGACACTATATTTTAATTGTTAGATTGAAATATTAAACTAGCTACTAGCAAATAAGTCTGTCTTCTTTCTACAAAAGCAAATTCTTTCCACTGTCTTGCTATACTTATTACAGTTTATCTTGTGAAATTAGGTTTACTACCAAAGTAATTGAGTGGGAAATGACGAGGTTTTGACTAGTCCAGTGATCAAGAGCCAATTAACTGACAACTTTCTAATGGTTGCCATTGCCCTGGCCCACTTTGACCTGTGTGAAGTGAGTATGTTGACACATTCCCTATTTCTAAGGATAAGGACAGCAGGAATACCAATCCCCTAGGATCATTTTGAGGTTTAAATAAGAATAACTCTAAAAAATAAATGTCAAGAGTAAAACCTCCTTAAATGTTGGTTATTATAATCATTATAGAAAAGCAAATGGGGAAGAAGAAGAGATGCACTATTGATTGATGAAGATGACATAATATTAACAGGTTACAGGAAAATACACATTTACAAATGTGTCTTCTCTAACAGTTAGAATAGGCTTAGCATAGAAAAAGAAAAACAACCAATGGGAAAAAGCAACATCAGTTCATTACAAGTAATAATATAGTGAGAAGGACCAGAAAGTTTTAATGTGCTCAAGTATCCATGTCTTGGTTAATTTTATAACAGACGGGAAAAAGAACATTTACATACCTTACAAGAACATTTATAATCAAAGAAATCACATACGTTGCAAGAAGAACTGAGGACTACTGGATGGTGACTGCACCAATTTCTAAAAGCTAGGAACAAGTAACTACTGGAAATTACAGACTAGATCTTGATTTTTGGTTAAATTATAGAATCAATTATTAAATAAACTAGAGAGCCAGTGCACAAAATTTGTATACAGGGCAGGGGGGCGGGAGTCCCTCAACCCGGCCTGCACCCTCTAGCAATCTGTGACTGCTGGCTCCTAACTACTTGCCTGCCTACCTGCCTGACTGCCCCTAACCACTCTGCCTGCCTACCTCATCAACCTTAACCACTCAGCTGCCTGCCTCATCGCCACTAACCACCTCTGCCTGCCTGTCTGATTGCCCCTAACCGCCTCTGCCTCGGCCCCTGCCTCCACGGCTCCATCAGGAAGGACATCTGGAATGATGTCTGGAAGGTTGTTCGGCTGTCTGGTCTAATTTACGCTGTTACTATTATAGAAGATGGTTTGTTTATTAGTATGAGAGAAACAAGATGACTTTCAAAAGGCTTCATTGCTTATTCAAAGTAAATCACAGTAAAATACATTTTTTGATAGTATTCCTTTATTCATTGATTAGAGAAAGTTCCCAAAGAAGCATACCATTGCTGTAACAAAACAGTAATTAAAAATGTCAGAGTTGTCTTTGATTTAAAATGATACCAAACACTGAAGTTATTTATTAATGGCTATGTAACAATCTTAACAAGATATTCAGTGACCTGCTTATAAGATTCTACCTTTGGCCATCTAGCTGTTTCACAGTTTTATCAGTGCCCTGATGGAGATATTAAATGCTCCCTAAGATTCAATCAATTTAAATATCTATTCAATATCTACAAGTATCAAGCATTGTTATAGTATTGTGAGGTATATGAGTGAACAAAATAAAGACTGTTCTCATGGAGCATACATTCTGTTTGAGAGAGATAAAGAACAAATAAGCAAATTGCACATGGAATTTATCATGCATAGAGACTATCATGCACATACAGAATGATAATTTTTAAGATAATACAATGTTAAGTTTATAAAGTGTGATCAAAGATAGAATCTTTGATAAGAAGACATTAAGCAGAGACTGAAATTCCGCAAAGCCAAAAAGATGCCTAATAGATAACAGATTCTAAATTCTAAATTATCCTGGCAAAATGAAGAAATGTTAAATATGACTACAGCCCTAACAGGTTTGGCTCAGTGGATAGAACGTCAGCTTGCAGACTGAAGGGTCCCAGGTTTGATTCTGGTCAAGGGCATGTACCTTGGTTGCAGACACATCTCTAGTAGGGAGTGTGCAGGAGGCAGCTGATGGATGTTTCTCTCTCATCGATGTTTGTAACTCTCTATCCCTCTCCCTTCCTCTCTGTAAAAAAAAAATCAATAAAAATATATATTAAAAAATATGACTACAATACATCTGTAATACTAGATTTTGCATTTTTAAATATATTTAGTGAAATGAACTCATTTAGTAAAAATTCTTAAGTAAATGATGGTGAAAATTGCTTGTAACTCATATGATAAAAATATGTGGGAATTAGTTAACCACAGAGGCAATAATAAGTTAATAGCAGAATACAGATAGTAAAAAGTCAGAACATTTGTTCATTTCCAATATAAGAATGGTGTTCTTATCACAGAAACTATATCCCACGGTACTCTACACCAAAAGCCAAATCAGCTTCTGGTCAGAATAGATTTTAAAAGAACATTAATAAAAACATGGTACTTGTCAGAAAGACATTTAGACTTGCTATGGAAAAGGAAAGAATGTAACAGATGAAAGAATTGGGAGTATTTAAATAAACAAAAGGAAAATGGTAAGGACCATCCTTAGATATTTGAAATACTGTCACTTAGGAGTGGATTTATTACCTGTTGCTCCTAAAGGCAAAATTACAAATGGTGAATGGAGGTTAGGAAGAAGTTAAATCTCCTCTCAACATTAAAAAGAACAATGGGTTCTTGTGAGGTGGTGAATTACATCTGCAGGGATGCAATACAAACTTGTTGGACCGTGAGGATGGGAACTTGTCTTCTCTTTATTGCCCAGCCTCAAGGATGATAGTAGATCATAGAGGGTGAAAGATTCTGGAGCAGGATCTAATCTCTAGCTTTTCAACATGATTTTGGATAAGTTACTTAATAATGCCATACCTCACTTTAATCTCTAGCTTTTCAACATGATTTTGGATAAGTTACTTAATAATGCTATACCTTACTTTCTTCATCGGTGAAATGCAGGAATGGCCACAAAACATGGGCCACCAATTCCCTATGCACAATTATAAAACCCAAAAATTTTCAAAACTGAAAACTTTAAGTTTTTTAACAAACTTACCTGGCAACAAGAACAAATCTGAGCCTTATCTTCCAATGTAATGTGAACATCTATAAATTTCTCTAGTGAAATATTGATGTGTTTGATTTGGAATGCTGCCCTAGCCCTCTCTCTAGGTATTACCTAATCCACAGTGTATGCACTGTATTATCTTTGTGAACCTTGAAAATCTCTCATTTTCAAAACACATCTGGCCCCAAGGATTTCAGGATAAGGACTGTATGCCTGTAGTACTGATCACACCACAGGATGAAATGAATTTATAGATAAAATGCATAGTGCAATATCTGGCACATAGTAAAAATATAGTATATTAACTACTACCACCACAAAGATTTAATTATTACATTCAAAACAAAGGAGTGAAAAAAGCCATTATTCTTTAACAAACAAAATTGATACCTTGCACATTGACATTTAAATAAACTGTTTTATAATCAAGAGTTTACAGTAGTGCTATTATAAAGAGGTCCGATTTATTACATATATTATAATTCTTAATTTATAATATTTGAGAAGTGTTAAGAAAACTATTTTCATGGAAAACTCTAAGCCATTTTCTATGAACAGAATCAAATATTAAGATGATATACTTTTAAGGGTAATTTTTTAAAATATATTTTTATTGATTTCAGAGGGAGAGAGGGATAGAAGCATCAATGAGAGAGAATCATTGATTGGCTGCCTCCTGCATGCCCCCCACTGGGGACTGAGCCTTCAATCTAGGCATGTGCCCTGATGGGGAATTGATCCAGTGACCTTCTGGTTTATAGATCAGTACTCAACCCCTGAGCTATGCCAGCCAGGCTTAATGGGTAAATTTTAAAATACATTTTATTCCAAGATAAAAAAGTAAAATAAGTGATAAAATCTAGTGCATTTCTGTGAATATTGCTGTGTTCTTTGCAATTCTAAGAATTGTAATTTCTAGAGAACATTATTTTTTATATGTGTAAAGAGGTCATATTAACTTTTAGAGTGACCATTTTCATGTTCAGTCTGCAATAAGAACCTGGCATTTAATGTAGGACTGATGTTTTAAAATAGTCTCTTTCTTGTAATAATCTGTATATCATCCATCTATTTCACAAGGTTCAAAGAAATGTATGCTTTCCACACATACTTTTGAGCATTCCAGTGTATTGTAAACTATTTGATATGAACAGGTCATTATAGGTCAGAAGGAAAAATGGAATTCTAAAAAAATAGGCAGCCGGGAATAAGACTGTAGGATTTAGAGGCACAAGTATCAGCTATCACAATGCAAATCCATGACTGTCCATCAAAGAACTGATAAGAGCCACAAAGTTCAGCTAGTATCATGAAATACAGAGGATCAGTTAGTTGTAAAAGGAATATAGCTGCCAAAAGAATATACATTTTTCCTTTCTAATTTTAATATTTTAATGTAGGAAAGACAGGAGTTGCATATTTTTCTGTCTTTTCTTTATTCTCAGTTACAGGAAAGTGATTGTATTCCCTGAGTTAGTGAGACCAGGAGGAAAAGCAGGCTGAGGTGAGAGTGTAAAGGAGAGACTGTGATTCTGTTGAATTTGTTGTTCCTTTGGAACATCCAATCGGAGACTGCTGGTGAAACCTAATGCTTTCTTTTATGGCTTTAAATTTTTTTTTCAATTATAGTTGACATTCAATATTAGTTTCAGCATAGGCATAGTAGTTAGACATTTATATAATTTACTAAGTGACTCCCCCGGTAAGTCTAGTTCCCCCTGACACCATACACAGTTATTACAATATTACTAACTGTATTCCCTATGCCATACTTCATATCCCAGCGACTATTTTGCAACTACCAGTTGTACTTTTTAATTCCTTCACCTTTTTCACCCGGCCCCTTAACACCCGCTCCCATTTGGCAAATATTAGTTTGCTCTTCGTATCTACGTATTTATTTCGTTTTGTTTGTATATTTATTTTGTATTTTAGATTCCATGTGTAAATGAGACCATCTGGTATTTGACTTTCTCTATCTGACTTCTAGGTTCTGAGAGACAGGTAGGTATCAGAGGAATACTATTCTGCCCACTTACTACACCTTCCTCAAACCTTCCTCCTTGTGTATGAATAAACAAGCTATCTGTTTATCAAGTTAGAGAGAGTTTGATGTCTATAAGTTTAAATTAACAGAATGGGATAGAAACATCAGAATTTAGTGAAGATTCATCTGTTTTCTATCTGCTTTTCTGCATCATTGAATATTAGGTCATGGTTTTCCAGTCTAGCCTGAAGACAGAAAGAGTGTGTGAGTGTGTGTGTGTGTGTGTGTGTGTGTGTGTGTGTGTGTGTGTGTGTGTGTGTGTAGGAAGTAAGGTTGGCAGGAGAGTGAAGAAAAGAATGGAAGCTTTGCCATATTCTTTAGTTTAGAAATTATCAGAATTCTCTAATCTAGGGTCAGTGTTTTATTTTCCTCTCCACATGGACCCTTAAGCTTTTTCCCTCCCTCAGTGAAAACCAAAAAACAAACAAATTTAAAAAAAGAAAAAGGAAAAAGGAGGGCAATTATTATATTATTCAAACCTCAAAGAAGTATATCCAATAAGGCACTGGAAATGCAGGTGTATAACTTACAAGAGATATACCAGTATATGTAGGGTTGGTAAATAAATAGTCTTTGAAGCCACAGGAGTGAATTGATCAATTAGGGGGTATCTATTAAGGAAAAAAAGACTTCTGAGGATAGAATCTTGGAAACCACAGATGAAAAAGGAAAGAACAAAGAATGGACAACCTGTTCATGATGATGAAATTAAACAGTTACCTAAGAGGAAAGCCAGAAGGAGGTGTTATTCTTATTTATCATTGGTACATCTGATAAAGGGTTAATTTCCAAAATATATAAAGTACCCATACAACTCAACAAAAGGAAGACAAACAACCCAATAAAAAAAAATGGGCAGAGGACCTAAATAAACATTTCTCCAAAGAGGAGTAAAAATGGCCAAGAGACATGTGAAAAATTCTCAATGTCACTAATCATCAAAGAGATGAACATTAAAACAACAATGAAGTACCACTTTACACCTGCCAGAATGGCTACCATCAACAAATGAAGTGCTGGTGAGGATGTGGAGAAAAGGGAACCCTAGGATACTGCTGGTGGGAATGCAGACTGGTGCAGCCATTATGGAAAACAATCTGGAACTGCCATTTGACCTAGTGATCCCACTTTTAGGAATATATCCCAAGAAGCCTGAAACACCAATCAGAAAGAATATATGCAACCCTATGATCATAGCAGCATTATTTACAATAGTTAAGATCTGGAAACAGCCCAAGTGCCCATCAGTAGATGAGTGGATAAAAAAAGCTGTGGTGCATTTATACATGGAATACTATGCGGCTATAAAAAAGGATTTCTTACCCTTTTCAACAACATGGATGAAACCGGAGATTATTATGTTAAGTGAAGTAAGCCAATCAGAGAAAGCCAAATATATGATCTCACTTATGTGTGGAATCTAATGAACAAAATAAACAGGTGACCAAAAATAGGTCCATGGATACATGGAACAGATTTCCAAGGGGAAGGGGTGAGGGAATAGGAAGAGGTTAACCAAAGACCATATATGCATAACCCATGGACACAGACAATAATGTGGTGAAGGCCTGGGAAGGGTGCAGTAGTGGGGAGGAGGGGGTCAATGGGGTCTGGGGAGAAAAGGGGACATCTGTAATACTTTCAACAGTAGAGATTATTTTTAAAAAAAGGATGTGTTATTCTGAAAATCAAAGTCAAAAGTGCTTCAAGAAAGGAAGAGTTGTCAAAAGCATCAAGTATTGCACAGCGCAGAGAGCACACTTACTGGGTGATTATCCAGTGACAAAGGCTGAGGAATTCCATTTCATTCACACTGACTTGGTCATGAGTATTTTATTTATATACAGCACAGTTTCCAGCTTCAGAACAAAATGGAATACATACTTGCCTGGGTATGGCCAACTAAATAAAGAGAAAGGCTTTCTATAAATCTTTTAAAAATAGGAAACAAAGAGTTTCCTAGATAACAGAGAAAAGAACCAGGCCAAGGAATACTTGACCCAGTTTAAAAAAAAAAAAAGTGGCCTTGAGTTTGGGGAGGGAAGGGGGAGGGGTAGCAAAAAATGGCACCAAGCAGGAGCTTCTAGGTAATTGACCTAACATTAAAACACCAGGAGAACAATAAAAAATACCTTACAAGAGCCAATTAAAGAAGTATTGTTATCACCAGCATGATATTGTTATGCCCATATGTTCCTAGGTCTAGGAAAATTCACGGCTAGTAAGTAAAGTATTTTTGTTTTTCTCATTTACAACTACATGTATATTGAATTTGTTCAACATATTTATAATTACTAAGAACTGTTGTAGTCTTTGATAATATACCTGTATAGACAAAAAGATCCCACCCTGGTGGTTCAGTTGGTTGGAGCCTTGTCCATACATCAAAAGGTTGTAGGTTCGATTCCCAGTTAGGGCACATACCTAGATTGTGGGTTCTATCCCAGGTCAGGATGCATATAGGAGGCAATCGATAGATGCTTCTCTCTCACATAGATGTTTCTCTCTCCCTTCTTCTCTCTAAAAATCAATTTAAAAAAGAATACTTGGGTGAGGATCAAAAAAATCCCTTTTGCATTTAGTATTATCTTTGCAAGTGAGACTGGTGAGAGAAGCATATAATGTTATTCTTGCAAATGAGAGACTGAACATACAAATGCACAATGGCTAGACCACATATAAAAATAGAACTCTGACCCACAATCTGTAGCCCAGGAAGTTCACCCACTATCTACAAGTCAGACTGTGGCAAATCTGACTACTATCTCCAAGCAAACAGTCCAGGAAACCAAACAATAATTCTTGTAACAAGCTGTACAAAGAACCAGGACTTGATTAATAAATGGCAGATTTCCAATTTTTGCCCTCACTTTCAATTTAGGATCAACCAGAAAAGGTCAAGTGTGTTCCACAAACCAATCACATAGAATGCTCTACCTTTCGTTAATATAATATTGTTAACCAACGCATCTCATAACCAACACCTCTAGTCAGGACACACCTGAAACCTTCCCTTTTTCTACTATAAAGCTTGCCTTGACTGCCTTTGAGTCTCTGCTAAGCAGAAGTAATGGTGCCTAACTCTCTTGCTATAGTGAGCTCAGAATAAATAGACTTTGTTTACTCTCATGTGAGTAGTCCTTATTTTTTTCCACACAGATGGAACTAAAATACATATCTTTGATCTGACAACTCATTGACTATTATTTATTAATAAACTTACTCTATAAAGAGGTTGTTATAAAATATACTGTGTTCTAGGCAAAGGGGAAAATGTAATATGACTTTTAACTTCCTAACTACATGTTTATTATTTCCTTTTATCCTCATATTGCACTGTGATCTCCCATTCCAGAAGCAACCATTTTAACATATATTTTTACTTGAATGTCTTCTGGTAAAATATGTTGCAAAAAACAACAAAATGTTGTTTCAAGGCAAGCTTGTAAAATATACCCCTTATGACAGCATGATGGACCTGGAGAACATTATGCTAAATGAAATAAGCCTATCAGAGAAAGACATATGATTTCACTAATATGTGGAATTTAATGATCAAACTGAACTACCAAGCAAAATATAGACTGACTCATAGATAAAGAGCAGACTGACAGCTCTGATTGGTGGTGAGGGAAGCGGTTAGGGGGTGGAGGGATTGAGTAAAAAAGAAAAAAAAAGAGAGAGACCTCATGGACATGGAGACATTGTGGTGATTGTAGGGGCTGGGCCATGGAGGTGGAAGAAGGCCTAGAGGGGATAGATGGTGATGGAAAAAATAAAAAAGAAATTGAAAACAATTTATATTAATTGTATTTTTCACTTCATCTCTCATTCATCCCTTCTACAGATTCTAAATAGCCACAGACTTTTACTGAATCCCCCTTTACAATTCCATGTATACATCTTCGTATTTTCCTTTCACAGTTTCACTCTTGTTTGTCTCAGGGCTAGAAGGGCCTTCCTCTCAACTCTGTACCTGGCGCAATCTACATATCTTCGAAATTACAGGTCAAATGCTGTCTCCATGAAGACTTCTCAATCATTCATACCCCAAAGGATCTCTAGTTCCACTGAACTCCTATAAGGCTGATTTCCCTTATCAAATATTTCCTTGCATTGAAATTGGTATTGTTCTTGGTCTTCCCATCCTAGATCGAGCTCTTTGAGGGCTATACCACTATCAAGTGCTGGAAATATAATGATAAATTAGACAACCCACCAATCTTTGAGGAGCTCACATTCTAATGGGGATATTTATGTATGTGCTATATAATTAACAATAGTATCATCTGACACACTCCACAGGATCACAAAGGGGACTCATTAGTTCTACCTGGCAGGATTCTGAATATGCTCTAAGAGATTAATCCAGGCTTCCTGCCCTGCATACACCCATTTCTATCCCTGCATCCTTTCCTTCCCATTAAAGGGTGGGACCCTGAAGACATGTTTGAGTACAGACCCCTGCCTCCATTAGCCAATGTTGTCTTATAGGAATAGAAGCCTGGCCCAAGCTAAAGTAATTGATCTGCTTTCCCAAGAAATTTGTAATTTGGAAATAAAAATTCTAGCCCATTATATTATCAATTAAACTGAAAGGTTATGTAGTCTGTGTTAGCTATTTTCTACCATGTACATGATTTTTTAAAAAAAAAGTCCAATCTCTGAGACAGGCAAGTATAAGGCAGACATTGAAGGAAAGAGAGGAAATTACATGTAGTTTCAAAGGGAGAGAGGAAGAGAGTTTTGATTCCAGTCTATTTGCAATTTCTGACTTCTCCTAGGGCCTGCCTGTCCTCTTGTCCTTAGGTTCTGTTTGATGACCTATGTGTCCTCCTATTAAATTTACACATTTCATAAAATCTAGCTTAGGGGAGTCTCTACTACTGCACACTAACAATATTTGACTAAGACAGCTAGCTATGTCTTAAAAAATGAACAACAATTTGGCAAATATATAAAAGGACAGGGCAGAACACTCCAATAAAGGGAAAAAATGACCAACGATACAGAAATGTGAAGTTTATGATTGAGAAATAGGCCAGAGTAGTTAAACCATCTGATGAGTGAAGGGTATTGAAGTCTCATTAAAAATAAACCTGAACATCTTATCAGGGAATGTGGACTTTATTCCAACAACAGGCTTCTACTTCAAGTTCTCAGATTTCTGGACAGTTTTGCATCTAAGTTCACATCTTCTACTCTGCACTGTATCTCTCCTTCCCATACTTTGGAAAGAATAGCTTTATATTACCCTTAAAGATTGCCAGTGGAAGACTCTCTAGGAACATACTCAAATCAAGAAGCAGTACACAAAATCTCAAGGGAAGATTTTAAAGTAAAATTAAAAATAATTAGGTTTAAATTCTTTCTCAAGATATCAAGCCTGTGAATGAACATTTTAATAATTATTGTTTTAGGCATATTGTCACTCTCCTATTTTATTTTAATTAGTTCCAAACCAGCAATATGGTCCACTTCATATAAAATGATTTATGAAACACAAAATGTTATACCAATGTAAGCATTATACACTGAGTGGCCAGATTATTATGACCACCCCATCAGTACTTCATTGGGCCACCTTTTGCATTCAATACTGCGGTGATTCTTCTTGGCATTGACCCCACAAGATATTGAAAGGTGATGCGAGGAATCTGACACCATGCCTGATGAATAGCACTGTCCAGTTCTGTGAGATTTGATGGTTGTGGAACCAGCTGCCTGATGGCTCTTTTCACTTTGCCCACAAATGCTCAATTGGATTGAGATCTGGTGATTGTGAGGGCCACCTAAGCAAGGTAAAGTCTCCCTCATATTCTTGAAAGCACTCCTGCACAATACGAGCACCGTGGCATGGCGCATTGTCTTGTTGGAAGAAGCCATCTCCATTGGTATACACCCTCATGATAGGATGAACTTGATCAGCAACGATACTTAGGTCTGTTGTGCTATTCAGATGTTGTTCCACATGAATTAAAGGGCCCAAATCATGCCAGGAAAACATGCCCCAAACCATAACACTGCCCCCACAAGCTTGAAGGGTTTTACTCATGCATGTAGGGTGCATGCTTTCATGCTGTTTCCGCCAAATTCTCACTCTGCCATCTGCATGATGCAACTAGAAACATTATTCATCGGACCACATGACTTTTTCCCAATGTTCGACTGTCCAATCCTTGTGTTCCTGTGTGAATTGGAGATGTTTTATCTTGGTAACTGCAGATAGCAAAGGTGCTCAAACAGGCCTTTGGCTTCCATATCCCATACTATGCAGTGTACGGCTAATTTGCCTACAAATGTCAGGTGGTCATAATAATCTGGCCACTCAGTGTATATCAGGTAAATAGTTTTAATTTTTACTTGGAATTCCTGTTTTCTGATAAAAAGAGTAGAAAAGTTTCTGAGACTCTCTCCTCTGAGTATCATTTTTGGAGAAAAAAACCCAAAAACCACTCAATTAGTTTACATTACATTGTCACAAATCACAGCGCTCCAAGACACAATTCTTTTTAGAATGTTTACTTTCTTATCATTAAGAGTAAATTTATTAACTTTACATTAATAAAAGTTATTCACACTTACTATTAATGATCTAATAATTAAATTTAAATGTTTCATTATTTCCTTCATTTTTCTTTTTCAAAAACCATTTCTATAGCATGGTCAGCAGAATAATTGCTCCCCGAAGATGGCCATGCACTAATCTCCACGAACTGTGAATATGTTATACTACATAGCAGAATGGACTTTGCAGATGTAATTGAAGTAACTGGACCTTGAGACCATAGCCTTGATTATCCTGGTGGGCTCAGTCTAACCCCATGAGTCCTTTAAGGTGGAGAGCCTTTCCTGCCTGTGTCAGAAAGTTGAGACAGAGGAGAGATTCAAGTGTGAAAGAAACTTGATCCACTGGACTTGAGAAACTGGCTCTGAAGATGAAGGCTCCACAAGCCAAGGAATGAGGTAGCCTCTAGAACAGTGGTTCTCAACCTTCCTAATTCCACAACCCTTTAAATACAGTTCCTCATGTTGTGGTGACCCTCAATTTCATTGTTACAAAGTGAACATAATTAAAGCATAGTGCTTAATCACAAAAACAATATGTAATTATATATGTGTTTTCTGATGGTCTTAGGCGACCCCTGTAAAAGGGTCGTTCGACCCCCAAAGGGGTCGCGACCCACAGGTTGAGAACCGTGGCTCTAGAAGCTGGCCCTGCCTTCATTTGACAGCCAGCAATGGTTACATAAGCCTCTAATTTCCTGTATTAACATTCTTCATAATCAGAATACACCGAATAATTCCCGTTTTTGTCTGACACCTGACTCATACACATAGATAAGCCTCAGTATTCTATCAGAAATTAGTCTCATGAGAAATTTCACACCATTATATCTGGGAAGCTGAACCTCAAGATCATTTATTGGATATAGTCACTGTGATGCATCCATCACTCATCATTCTGTTTCTACACTATGTAAAGTCACTTGAAAAGCTTGACCACTGCTAACTGTCACTGCCCAGTTTTTTCCAGCCTATGGAAAGTTTTCATGCATGCTGCCAACACATTTGTTATTTTCACCCAGAGGGGGTAACATAGCCTCATCCCTAAGTCTGAGCTATAGTTTGCCATTTGGGTCCATATTGTACCCAGGGTTTCACAAAACTCTCTGACACTCTTATGAACTCATCCTCTAGATATTAATCCTTGCCAAGAATTTCATTAATTCATTTTTTAAAAAGTTATTTCCTTCCATTTCAATCCTAACACTGGATTGGGGAGACTCCATAACATCTGCATAATCCTCCTCCATTCCATTTATCTCCTTTCTATCACCAAAATGAATTCCTTTCACCCAATAATCAACAACCCTTCTTACAGATTAGTTCATGCAAACCTCCCAGGATAGTAAAATGATGCTCTTCTTGTCTTCATTTCAACCAAGGCATAAAGACAATACATAAATGTGCAAAAGTATATCATTATATTGAGGTCATAAAGTTGATTAAATCAGAAAAAGTAAAATGACTCTTAGTGCCATAATTTATACTGAGGATATAAATGATTTGGGGTGAGGGTTTATGAGGACACTTAATGATGAGGAGTTTTAGAAATGGCTATTGATGTCTGTAAGTCCTAATCTGCCCACTGCCAGGGTGAAGCAGAAGGATGCGGTTTTCATTTCATCATCCCAGCCTAGTGTGAAAGCCACGCGGATGAACATTGCAAACCTCTAATGTCAAGGAGAAAAACTAAGGACCTCAGCTTCTGCATGCTGAAATCTATCATGCTACCTCCAGGCAATGGTGGAGCATTCCTGGTAGATCTGAGCATCCTCTGCTGCTACCTTAGACTTGAGAATGACCCAACAGCCTTGCCTAACCCTCCTCAGACAGCACTGCAGTCAATAACCCTTCCAACATGCCTTTCCTCCCCTATCCCTCAGGAGGGGTCAGGCTTTCATTGCCATTTCAGAGCTCTCCTAGGTTTCTCTGACTCCCTCCCCACATGATCTTACAGGCATCTCTCCTAATGAATTAATTCCCCCGATGTTTAAGCTTGTCTTGTCATCTGCTTCTTGGGGGACCCAAACTAACTTAATGGCAATCATGCCAGTAACAGATGGTGGGACTGACTTACCTACTGCCTGGCAGGTAAAGTGGATTCTGTTCTGATTGGTCTGTGGAGCAGGGATAGTGCCTGGTACAAGCTGGTAGTCCAACTGCTAAAGCTTTAATAACCAGTGATGCCCTGGGAAAATGTCACAGTGGAGGGAAATGCCATGGCAAATGCAGTGACTCAAAACTTGAAAAATGTTAGGGGATAATTCCTACAAAGACAGCAGAGCTGGATGGTTATTATTAAGTTGTATTGATTCCCTGCAGAAGGGTAATGACTGAGGGATTTTATCAGTTTTGTGGCTAAATATAAAAGCCAGAGAGTGTCTCCTGCAGTGGAAGAAAAGGCATACTTGGGCAGCTGCCCAAAGGACTAACTGTTGAGTTCTAGAACTTCTGAGATGTTTAAATGCTCACCAAGTCAGGTCTGCTATGCAAAGTTCAGGTCCCTGGTCAGGAAAGACTGGGATAGTGGAACATGAATAGGTATACCTGAATGGATGTCTCATGGATGTTGACACAGCAACTTCTTGGGACCCTCTGGGCTTGCAGAGGTAACTCACTTTCCCCCAGTAACAGCTAGCAGTTCCACTGTGTTGGAACATCTTCCCATAGAAACCTCCTTCCCACAAGGTAACAGGTGCTCCTCATTCAGTAACTGCTCCCACATCCTCTCCTGGCTGCTAGGCTAATAACTAGCATTAAATCTCAGCATAACCTGGCTAGAGGTGTGTTAAGCCTGATGTGGGGGAAAGAGAATATAAACCTAAAATGTTCCAAGAACCAGTTTGCATTGACCAGGAAGTGATCACAGAACACTCCTGGCTTTGGATTTTGAAGGTTCTTTATCAAAGGGGACCAGAATATAAGACTGAATACACAAGAATTCACTGATTTGGGGGCACTTTCTTAGGAAAAGGGACTTGGCATCCTAGCAAGGACTCAGGAAATGGTATAAACTCACTGCTGGGGTAGATCTTAGAAGCATGAATAAAAAGTTAACATCCATAGGGATAAACAGTCTCTACATAATAGAGGCCAAGAGTCTACAATTACCATAATAACCACTAAATCTAATATGTATCCCCTGCATTTGAGTAGAATGGTGTCTTCTTACTCCTCATATGCACCCCTATGTTCATAGCAGTGCAATTTACAATAGTTTAGATTTGGAAACAGCTCAAGTGCCCATCAGCAGATGAGTGGATAAAAAAAAAATGGGATACATTTAATCAATGGAATACTACAAAGCTGTAAAAAAGATGGAACTCTTACCATTTTCAACAGCCTGGACCTGGAGAGTATTATGCTAAGTGAAATAAGCCAGTCAGAGAAAGGTAAGTATCACATTATCTCACTCATATGTGGAATCTAATGAACAAAATAAACTGATAAACAAAATAGATTCAGAGATATAGAAGCATGGAACAGACCGACAAATTTCAGTAGAAAGGCAGGGTAGGGGAGGAGAGATTAACTGGGGAACTTATATGCATATATGCATAGCCCATGGACACAGACAATAGAGTGGTGAAGACATGGGAGGGGCAGGGGCAGGGTGAAGGTGTCACTGGAGAAAAACAACAACACAACAAACAAAGGAGACATCTGTAATTCTTTCAACAATAAAGACAAATTTTTAAAAAATTGAAATGACAAAAGAATGGCTGAAGGAGAGGTGCACAACCAGAGCTTGTCACAACAATAACACATGAAAGTTTTCTGTGAAGGAGATAAGAACCACTGTAAGAGACATAGCCAGGGTGAGATTGCCTCGGGTCTTGGATAACAGAGCACAGAGACTTCAGCAGAGAGAAGCTGAAGTGTATTTCCACTTGTTTAAAGGATGAGGAAGATAAAAGTGACACTCCAGAAAAGAAATACATTTACCCAGGGGAAGGTAACTTCAGAAGAATGACTCCCAAGGATAAAGGGAAATCTCTACAGCACATACAATAGTGGCAATTCAGGTTTAACATTTTCTAGAATTCTCCTCTCCAGGAGGACTGAGCTGGAAAAGAGAAAAGGCCTCAATGTTTAGACATCATGAGATTGCATATTCTAATTATTCAATTGATACAGGGGTTTTGTGTTCCATAAAGCCATACATTTTTACTTAGAAGCAGGGAAATTACTGGCCTGAATGAGTAAAGTGGGAAACCAAATAAACTTGCTTTAAGATTGCATCACTTAAGACATAATCACCTAAAAAAAGAAGCTTAAAATAAGATTCTGAAGACTCTGGTTAAACAATGTATTTGCTTTCTTTAATGGCTGAAATGAATGTAGACTCTACTGCAATGAGACATTTTGTTAAGGATAGTGATTACCAGTATCACTAGGTAGCCTTGCACTGAGGGACTGAACACAGAGCAATGCAAAATAAACAGAAGTTCCAAGGGCTTGGAACTGAATAAACCACTTCTTGTCTAGAACATTTTTTCTTATTGCAAACCATCCATTCTTAATATAAGATAACTAGAGGCCTGGTGCACGAATTCATACACAGGTGGGGCCCCTCGGCCTGGCCCGGGGGGAAGGGAGGGACTACAGGAGTTTGGCTGGCCACCCTCCCATCAGGGCCGATCGAGGTTGGCTGTAAGAGTGCACTGATCACCAGGGGGCAGCTCCTGCATTGAACGTCTTCCCCCTGGTAGTCAGTGTGCATCATAGCAACTGGTTGACCGGTCGTTTGGTCGTTCAGTCGTTCGGTCACTTAGGGTTTTATATATATAGATGGTGTTTGAATAAAATAAATTTTCATGGATTACCTGTCATGCAAGTGCTTGTTTATAACTTAATTCTATCTTACTATTAATAACATTTTTTTCCTTTCAGTCCAAAGTAAAATCATTAGTTCAATCCTAAACATGTAAATTTTATTTTCAAAATGTCACTAAAAACAATGTCACAGTAACCTTATGAGTCCATGCTGGATCAAAATTGGTATTTTTAAGCACAAAGTTCTTTAAATAGAACAGTGATTGTATTGTTTATTGCATTTCCAATGTACGGTTAAAATAGACAGTTATCCAGAGATAACTCACTATGACTCAATGGATCTACCTTTATGACACCTCTTCATGTATCAACTTTCTGATATATTCTCAGTAAATGTGACAGACATTTACTGAGAATATATCAGAACAGAAAGTTGCTAAATAAAAGGTTTTTTTGAGTTGAACATTCATTACTTTCACAACTTCAATCTTCACATTAACATCTAAAATAATAATAATTAGAAATAATAATTCCAGAGTTCACCTTTAAATAAATCATAAGGATTATAAAAGGCTCA
Organism: Myotis daubentonii; assembly: GCF_963259705.1. Taxonomy (NCBI): domain Eukaryota; kingdom Metazoa; phylum Chordata; class Mammalia; order Chiroptera; family Vespertilionidae; genus Myotis; species Myotis daubentonii. Next base: position 41,225,916 of record NC_081841.1, read on the forward strand.
TTAACTTCATATCAAATATTATACAGTACGGATTTCTTTACATACTTGCTACTGCTCAAATGAAATCATTTTCAGAGAAATAGAGAACATTTCTGAAATATTTTCCTTTGGCACTATGTTCATTCTATCCATTGCAATATTGAAAAGCCTCGAATAGAAACCTTGAACAAACTGTTCTCTATTCCATTGGAATCTATATCCCTCATTTTAAGAAAGATTTTATTTATTTTGGCAGGCAATTCCAGTCATATAGATGGGCAGAATAGTAAGACATTAATATAGGCTAATGGGAGAAGTGATGAGTCAGGACATCCCTTTCAAAACTATCTTTCCCTCCTAAAAGATTTACTATTGATAATTTCGCTGATAATATGGCACTGCATCTGTGGCTGTATTAGAACTAGATAATCAGAAAACATTTAATCAAAAGGAAAATATTAAATTATTTTAACTCAATTCCCTTTTTCAAAAGATGGGGAAACTAAATCACAGAGATATTCAATTACTTGGTTAAAAAAAAATCACCCAGCCATACAAATAATAACATATACAGGACTAAAGACAGTCTCCTTATTTCCTACCAGCACACTTTCACTCCATTGAGCTGTTTAGTGTGTAGATGCTGAACACAGTTTGAAGACTAATTGAGAGAAGGGCAAAGAAAGGAGGGAGGAGAGATGTTAAAGGGGCACCAGAGAACATTTGCAGGGTGATGTTCATTATCTTGATTGTAGTGATGGTTATATGGGTCATATGACATGTCAAAACTTATCAAATTACCCCTCATGTAAGTACAGTTTATTCTATATCAGTTATATTCCATAAAGCTGCTTTTTAAAGAAAGAAAAAGACCCAACTTCACATATGCCATGATGAAAGTAGATTGAAAAGGAAGTTTGATCATGAAGCACAAAAAAATCCCAGTATTTTGTAACTGTTATTTCAATGTAGCTTCAATGATTTTAATATATCCTAATTTTAGAAAATGCCATCATTCAACTATTTTCTTTCAGTAAAAGACTTTTCTAGAGGGACAAATGTTATAACTAGGAAGGTCAAGTTAAATTGGACTGAAACCAAAGGTTTCCGTGTCTCTTTTCAAACTCAGAATCTACCAGGTTATAATTGATCCCATCTTCTCTATTACAAGGAAGTCACTTAGACCTTTCTCTGAAGCCTACTGAGATGTGGATTAACAAGCTGTTTCCAAGAGAGCTGATTACGCTGGCTTGTCAACTTCAAGTGCTTTATTAATAATTTCTTGGGCTGACCCTATGAGACTCCCAGAATCTAATAGAAAAAAATGTATAAATCACAAAAGGATTTTAAATTTCTCAGATTTCAGCATCAACTAAGGAAAATGTCATAGTACTTAACTCTGGAGTCTCATATAGATTTAGTATCAAAACAAAGTATTAATTTGAGACTAAAAAAATGATGGGTAACAAACCATTGAGAATTTTACTGTGCTATTTCTGCACTGCTCTTGTATTTTTCCCACTATTCCTCCATTTGGCCCTTTTTATCCTGCCCAACCCTATTCCATTACACAATTATTTTCTGTGGTTACAATCAAAGTAAAAAAACATTGTGGACTCCACTATCATCTAAGGTATAGAGGGTCATATCATTCTGAAGATGAAATTTTGGTAAAGATAAAACAAATTGTTAATGAAAGAATACAGAAAAGCAGGGTTTTTGTAAGATTTGCAAAGATCTAGGTAAAATATAATATTTATGACGTTATATAAAGCACTAGTATTTGCAAACAAATGGAAGATAGAGTAAAAAACTTTTTTCATGCATTGTTCAGACATATCAATCACTTTCAATAAAGTTCTGTGTTATACAAAAAGTAGATCGACAGAAAAAACAATGCTTATATGATTCAGAATGTCTGTCCATGGGATTTTTAACTCATATTTTATCTAATATTTTAAATAACTTTGTTTCTTCTCTGTGCATTGGGACTCACTACATGTGGTGTGTCTCTCAACATTCACACATTTCTCTCACTGTACTGAAAGAGGTCAAGCTATTTGAGGTCCCTATCCCTCAGTTGGAATTCCTTATTATTATTATTATTATTATTATTATTATTATTATTATTAATTTTAGAGAGGGAGGAAAGGATAGGGAGATAGAGAGAAAAAACATTGATGTGAGAGAGAAACATAACTTGGCTGCCCCCTACTGGGAATTGAGCCTACAACCCAGGCATGTGGACTGACCAAGAATTGAACCAGTGACCTCTTGGTACACAGGACCATGCTCAACCTACTGAGCCGCATTGACCAGGGCAGGTTGAATTCTTCATGAGCCTAAATTTAAATCAGACCATTTGAAGCATACTATCTAAGTCTGGTGAAAAATTATATTTTCAAACATTTTAGAACAAAACAGATGAAGAGAGAAGAACTCTATGTTATTGAACATATTAGGTTGTTAGAATAATATGAGGAATGTAAAAATGGTGTACTAACTGGTCTCATGTATGACTTTTCCTGCAACACTAATGGGTAGCCAAGGAGAATCAAATACCATATAAATATGTTTGACATCCCAGGAAATCTAGGGATTGCAGGTGCATATTCTAGAAAGAAGAGCATTCTGAGAGAAAAAAAATGGGGAAGTGAAGGAATTCTAAGCTCATAACTTGTGATTTACCCTTTGGCTGAGCTTTCCTTGCTGCGTTATCCTATGTGTGAAGAGATTCGGTAGCTATTGGTATTAGTTTTCTAAGGCTGCCATAATAAAGTAGCACAGACTGAATGGCTTAAACAACAGAAATTTATTCTCACAGTTCTGGAGGCTAGAAGTCCATGAGCAAAGTGTCAGAAGGGTTGATATCTTCCCAGTCCTGGTGCAGATGACTACCTTCTTTCTGCATCTTTGTTCTGTACCTGTCTGTGTCCTAATCTTTTCTTCTTATAAGTGTACCAGTCATACCAGATTAAGGCCCACCCTAATGATCTCATTTCCCCTTAATTACCACATTAAAGGCCCTATCTCCAAATACAGTCATATTCTGAAATACTTGGGTCAGAACTTCAACATATACATTTTGAGGGGGTACCATTCTAGCCCATAATGTCACTCAACATGATACCCCTTCTACACACACACACACACACACACACACACACACACACACACATACACACACACATACACACACACATTTCCTTTTAGTGAGTGCTGGACTCCAGATAGTCCAATAATTCCTTATTCTCCCTTTAAAAGAATACCATGATCAGGTATCTGTCTACCTGATCTTCCTTATGTATCATAAGTCCTAATCATGTTGTTCTATTACCTACTACATAAGGTTTGTTCTCTCTTTTAGGTCTTAGTTTGTAATCAGAGAAAACCGGTCTACTAGCTGTTCTCTGGTCAGAAACTATTGCTGCCTAATCTTTGTATATCAGGGTCTGCATGGCATCCAGATCTTAGCTTAAACATCACCTCCTCCAAGAGTCCTTTGCTATTCTAGTCTCAAGTAGTTTCCAAATCGCTGCCACCCTTTTAATTTTCTATACAGCACTTACAATTGTCTAATATTTTCTTGCTCATTTGTCTTTAGTTTCTGTCTCTTCTATTTGACACTATATTACATGAGAATTTGGACCTTGCCTGTTTTGATTAATGTTACCACCCCAAAACATATATCAGTACATGGCATAGTGTAGTACTCAATAGATACTTATTGAATTAAATGACTGGCCAGCTACTGTTCAGAATGATAATGTATGATTCTTGAATTTTTAAGATGATCATCCAAAATTACCCTACAGGTTTGTCTCTGTAGCTGCCCTGAAGGTTCCCAAGTCACTAAAAGGAATAAACAAGGCCAATTGTGTATATATCTTTATTTCTTTTTACTTCGAGTCTATGCTTTGTAACAAGCAAGAAGACTATGCTGGATATTTCACCCTCAGGAGCATCTGATTAGAATTCACTATCATCTGATTCACTAACTAAGTAACTAATGACTTTTAGTGTCTAAGTCATTAGTTAAGAGTCCTAAAAAGTCATGAAGTTATCCCCATTGACCTTGGATATTTATGAGCTGTTCATGCAAGTAACTATTAGCTGCTGAACAGAATGAAAAGAACTTTCTATATAAAACAGAGAACAACAATAACAATTACAGAATGGAATGAAAAGATTCAACTCTTCTGACCTCCTACATTCATTTCTCCTATAACTTTATTGAAATGTTTTTATTGCTTTTTAGAGAGGAAGGGAGAGGGATAGAGAGATAGAAACATTGAGGAGAGAGAAACATAGATACATAGATTGGCTGCTTCCTATATACTCCCCACTGGGGATTAGGCCCAAAATCAGCGCATGTGCCCCTACTGGGAATCAAAACACTGACCTCTTGGTTCATGGATTGATGCTCAACCACTGAGCCACACCTGCTGGGCTCTCCTAGAACTTTTTTTTACTATATTAATAAGTTTAAGGTGAATAAGGGGAGAATAAAACCTAAACCTTCCAGTTACATTGAATTCTGCATAGTTGCATAGATTTACTCTATGAGGGATCAACAGAATTTTTTTCCCTAGGGGTAGAATATGATTAACTTCAACAAGGCAAGAGATAATGGTCATGCTACCCTCTCTCATAATCACTGAGCTCTTCAGAATATAAGGAGCACTTTGAAGACCAGGCAAGAATTAACCTTCAATGTATTTGAGCAACAATATCTAAGGTTATTCAAATTAGCAGGATGTGTCTTTTGAGAAATAGCTGGTGTTTTCTAATTCATGCTCATTTTAGAAGTACAGAATTGAATATACCTTAGTTTGACTGGTCCTATTCCAATTGATAAATAATTTCCTGTCTCTGGTCACTTCATTTGCTTTGCCTTGACAAAGGGCATCATGGTGTATGTTACTCACAACTGGGTCACCAATCTCAAGTAACAAAAATGCTTAAGTTTTTCATATGTTTTTAGGCCCAAATTATGATCTTAAACACTTTATGTTTCCTAAGCCAGTAAGTCATTATTCACTATCCTGCTGACATTTTGGGGAATGAATCATGATCCACTTTGGGCTTTCCTGTTCCATTCTTAGTCACTCTCTGCCTCTCCCTTCAAGAGTGGCTTCTTTCTTTTTCTAATTCTCCATTTTCCTTATCTATGGGTGCAGATCGTCTTTCACCAAAAAAATGTATGCACGTAAGCATTCTTTCACACAACTGCCAAGACAAGAACAGATATTTATTGGAAAGACAGAAGTGTTAAAGTGTCAATTATTTGGAGATTTTTGGATTATAAACCTTAAGATGTGTGTAAGAAAAAGATAAGTTGTTGTTCATAAAAGTGACTCACTTAACTTTCTTAGTCAAAGCAAGAAGCATAAAATTTAGGAATGACATTGAATTCTTTTGATCAATTATCCGGTTAAAAATTTGTTCTCCAAAGAGGACTCTTTTTTAAGCTGCCATATTAATTGGCTTTCAGTGAGTAACAGTGAATGTTCATAGTTACAAATCTAAGGAAAGAGGTGAGGCAGCTGGAGTCCCTGCTATTTAACCATGACTAGGCCCTGTGCTTCTAATTCAAAAGCCCTACTTGACAGGAAAGACCACATTGTCCCATTGCTCATGGTTGATAGTGTATTTCTAATGCAGTTAGGTTTTCACCTGAAGGCATCTTATATCACTGGGAAGAAAAGGAAAAGTGATGAATTTCCTGAATACCTCTGCCTATTGCTCATATAATTAGCTTTCTACTTTACACATTAGTTTATATTTAGATGACATTTGACTAAGCACTGTTATACAATGTTGAGTGGCCAAAAGGAGGTGATTTTTTAGAGTCAAACAGTTTGATTGGAAACCCAGTCTTACATATATTGATGATATGAGATGTGGAAAATTACATAATCTCTTAGTGTTAGTTTCTTCAGTAATAAAACATAGATAATAGTAACTTATTCTATTGAGTTCTCAAGAGGGTAAAGTGGAATAATTCTAATAATTCATGTATGGCATTTTGCTGAGTTTTTAAATAAATTATTATGTCAATAAAGTTTTTGTATCATTGTTATTTCCTCAAAGAATGTTTACTAACAGTTCAGCAAGCTGCTTCATGCTAAAAAACAAAACAAAACAAAAAACCTAAAATAAGGGATTAAATAATTTGCCCCGAGAGCATTGCGGTTACTATAATATTGGGTTCTTCATTTTCCCCATTTGCTGAGGTGATAGAGGCATAATTTAGCTGCAGAACCAGTTCAACAGAGAACCATCTCTACGATAAACTGCAAAAGGTAATTATCCCAAAGTGCTGCAAAGTTAGAAGTGAGACTGCTGTTCCATGGAATTTGGACCCAAGTTTGAGGGCCCAGGTTTGACTGTTTTGGAATCAAGGGATATCAAAACTTAAACTTGGTTTCAGAAGTTGCAGATTGGTAATGCTCTGTGGTACCTAGCAGAAGCTAAGAGTATTCTGTGAAGAAAATACCTTCATAATACACCTCAAACTGTTTCACATGCAATATTTAATGTATATTAAAAGATAATAGGAAACACAGGGAACTTGAGTCTATAAGTTAAAACCAGTTGAAAACTGTAAGAAAAGTAGAATCAAAAAGACTTCAGATACCAGAATTATTAATGCAGATGGTAAAACAATCACACATAAAGAAATGAATGTATTTGTTTGATGGTCTCCAAATTCTAATTAATTCAGAGCTGTGGCAAGAGCGCTTTTGTTTACCAAATTTAGGATAAAAGGAAGAAAAAAAACCCCAACAAACCTAAAAGAGAAATTCATCTTTCCTGCAATAATAATGTAGAATGTGTTAACATAAATGTTCCAGTGCCCTGTTCCTCCACAAATATTAACACTTAACTCTCAACAACTAATTAAAATATTCTGCCAGGATAGTTAGCTCACCTCAACTAAAAGCCAACAAAACAAAACAAACAAAACAAAACCCACAAAAGAACCAAAAAGATGGTGAAGGAAACTGGCTTTTATTGAGAACTGATTATTTTCAGACCTTGTGCTATATTCCCTCTCCCACATATGTATATTTGATACTCATAATGCCACTTGAAGATGAAAGACCTCTGGACTTCAAAATTAAGGTAATTATTCCAATGTCAAATATCTAAGAAACAGTGTAGTTATTACTGCTTCTATCTCTAAGAGCCAAGTTTTACCTACTATGACATGCTCTTGGCAAGCAGAACATTGGAGGAGGTAATGAAATGATGCCAGAATAGAGAAGTGGTCCAAAAATTTAGAGGAAAGACTAAGGATTAATTTAGTGCACTTATTCTACAGGACATACAACATAATCGTTTTTTATATTGCACTTGGGATCATGTACACAATTATCCACTAGATTGTCCTATATGAATGTGTCATAGACAAGCTGAACCCAAAATGTATAAAACTGAAACTATCTTTCTTCCAAAACTTGTTCCTTCTCTCTTAGGCCTTATTTTTGTAAATGGCAACATCCTTTTATGCAAGGCTGAAACCAGGGAGCCATCTTAACTCTCCCTTCTCCCCCAACTCCACAGCCACATCGGTCCCTGATACCTCTCAACTCACTCTTCTTACTATGTCTTAAAACATCTATTACCCTCCATCTTACTTCCTTTACCCCAGTTCAAAGGGATTGACTACATTTTACCTTGAATGTTAGAATATTTTGCTAACTGATCCGGTTTCTAGTCTTACCTTCCTGCAATCCTCCACTGTACTATCAGAATCGTTTCAAAAAAGACACATATTCCCCAGACCCCGGGACCTTCCCCCCACCCCCAAGATTCCTGGAACAAATTTCAAACACCCTAAATAGCATATTCATCCTTTCACTCTTCTTTCCTTCCTTCCTTCCTTCCTTCCTTCCTTCCTTCCTTCCTTCCTTCCTTCCTTCCTTCCTTCCTCCCTCCCTCCCTCCCTCCCTCCCTCCCTCCCTCCCTCCTTCCTTCCTTCCTTCCTTCCTTCCTTCCTTCCTTCCTTCCTTCCTTCCTTCCTTCCTTTCTTCCTTCTCTCTCTCTCTCTCTCTCTCTCTCTCTCTCTCTCTCTCTCTCTCTCTCTCTCTCTCTCTCTCCCTCCAGCCTTGATTTTTCTCCTTTCCACCCAGCTTATTGAATCACACTAGTGTCCTGCCCCCAACATGTTACTTGATGCCTTGGGCCTTGATAGGCTGCCTGAAAGGAACATGGCATGTAGTTTACAGGTCCTGGGTAAATGGCTGTTACCCTCTGGGATAAATAGACACCAATCAAATGCAACACAATTACCTGAAAGATATTTTAAGAAAGTATTTAATCTCCAGATTGCCATAAACCCTAGTCATGAATCCAAGCAGAGGCTTTCTAAGTGTTAGCTCCTTTCTTTCATTATTCTTTCTTACTAATTAGAAAGATAGCAGCAGCTGTGTCCTCAGCCCTGGACCTCGTACTAGCATTTCAATGGCTTAGAGACGGTCCTGAAAACCTGTCAGGATAGAAAATAAACACATATAAAGAGGCTACTATGGGCCAGGTACTCTAAATGCATCAAATCTAAAGGAGTAATTTGGAAATTGTTATATGCATCTGAATCATGTTTAATCTGTGGTGGGGCTGAGAGTTGGCTTTCATATGAATTCCCAGGTGATGTTTTTGGTGTTGACCCACAGAGCACAATTCAAGTAGCAAGGTTCTGGTCTATTATAACACATATCCTGCTGGTGTGACATTGTGTTGGAAAATCCCATAATTATTATCCCTTTGCAAACACCCTGTGCAAGAACTGGTCTTCAGCTGATGGCATATTACGTCATGCTTAGGGGTGAATCACTTACCTCTCCAGGCACTGAGTAAAGACTAAGCAGCCACTAAGGGGATGTGCACAGAGGGATCCGGGGAATAGGATGGCAAAGTGGGCACACAGAGACAGCAAGGAGCCTACAGATGCCTCACTGTGGGAACCTGAGAAATGCAAGGGGAAAAGGGTGAGTAGCTCCAAAAACAAACATCTTCATGGTCATCACAAGCGTTCACTTTGCGGACATTTGTGATGAGTCCATGTATGCACTTTTGCATGTAGTTAATAATATTTAAAAAAAATAACTACCTTGCCCTGACCACGTTGCTTAGTGATTAGAGTGCCATCCCGCACACTGAAAGGTTAAAGGTTTGATTCCTGGTCAAGAGCATGTACCTGGGTTGTAGGTTCAATCCCCGGCCCCGGCCTGCGCAGGAAGCAACCAATCCATGTGTATCTCTTACATTAATGTTTCTCTCTCTTTCTCTCTCTCCCACTCCCTCACTTCCACTCACTCTAAAAAAAATAAAATAAATGGAAAAAATATCCTCAGGTGAGGTTTAACAAAACAACAACAGCAACAACAACAACAACAAACTATGTTGTCTGTTTTGCTGTGGGCCCAAGACGGTCTTTAACTAAAACAAGTATGAATTGTTTCCCTTTTCTGCTTCTGTTTGGCGTGGAAAACATTTGTGATGTTATAAGGTATTTATGTGAAAAACAAACATAACTAGTTCCATCTACTGAGACTGAGCCGCAGGGATAGGGTATCATTTTGCTTCAGGAATGCCCTCCATCCACTGACCTGAGTTTGCTCCTGATATACTTCCTCTTCGGCTCTGACTCCAAGGGAACAGGTTGTGCTTGGGTGGCCTTTCATTTGTGCTCAGAGTGGCCTGAGGCTGCGATCCTTCTTCAGAGGGCGCTTTGCACTCATTTCTAGCGAAACTGATGAGCTGCAGTATGTTTGCCCCAAAACAAAGATCACTGTAGAGATGAGTATATTCCAGGCCTTGCTATTTTTAAAATGCACATGTAGACATGCCCAATATCTTTGTTAAGAGAGCTTCCTGGAAAATCAAAGACCACTGGCAGGTACAAAGCCCTAGAGAAAAGCAGTAAGCTAACTGAGTACCCAGAGTGTCTGCTAGACGCCTTTCCTGCCCTTTAAGCTACTCAGTGAATGTTTGCCAGGGTCTGAAGCTGAGAAAGACGCTGAATCTTTGTCTCCATATTCATTTGTAAAAGTACATGACTCTCTGTATGGCACACTTTGTATTGGAAAACATAATACCATTAAAATTGTATTATCCACAAACTTCAAGATGAATACCAGCATTTTTAATCTGTGTTACATGGCTCTTTGAATCTGACTCTGGCTTACGCATTTTATGACATGCATACTAACCCCTCCTAGAATGTTCCAGCAGTATTGAACTATCTTTTGTTCCTTGAATGCTGCAGGCAATTTTATACCTGTCTTTTTTATGCAACCGATTCCTTCTGCCTGGAATGTCTTTCTCCATAATTTTTTCAAAGGGAACTCCTATTCATCCCTCAAAATCCAGTTTAAATATCACTTCCTCCTAGTACCTGCTTCTCTCCCAAAATTAATCATTTCGTTGGGATCATAATGTTGTAACTTCATGAGTTTTTCTTATGTTACATTATAGTTGTTGGTCTACATGTCTGTAAGCAACCATAGCTTATTTCTTTTCACCTTTTTAACTTTTGTACCTAATATTGTACTCAAATATTTGGGAACTCTAAATTGAATTGACGGACGTACTAGAAACTTCAGTTGAATCGAGTTCACTGTTGACAAAACATTGTAGAATAGAAAGAAATTTTAGCCATCATGTAGTGCAGCAGTATAATTACACAGAGAAGGACACCATGGCCTGGGAGGTTTGCTGGCTTGTTAAAACTCCTAGTTGGTTAGTGCCATAGTCTGAAATAGAGTTTCGTTCTAGGGTTCCCAGCACTGCCACAATATTTTGAGCATGTAAACAAAGGCAAGACAATGCAGCTTTTGAAGTGCCACACATTTTCAAGAATTTGGCACTATAATTAGTATTTTTTTTATATCCAATGTTTTTCCCATGTAACAGGAAGGTGGTAACATTGATTTCAGCTTTATCTTGAATACATATTGCCTGAAGGACATTCTATTGTACACAATGCCCCTGCCCCTATTCAAAGTGGCAAACTCATAAAGCCATGCATCTGTTTATTACAGGCAATATTTTCCCCTCTCTTTTCCAGCGCCATGGGATTTGTCAATTTCATTTATCATACGGTGACAGAAATTGCCCACATGCTATTTCACCAACGGTGGTGATCTACAGTAATGTCCTGCTGACTGTCTCTAACTTGGCATAGACAGAACATAAAGAGATGGATGATGCTAACAGGCGAGAGTCAGCGAGGTTTTCCCTTTCCCTAAAGAACCAGGCACACAGAAGAGAGTAAAAGGGAAGGAAAGAAGCTGGCAGCACACATCCATTTATTGTGCACCCACCTTGAGCCTGGAACAATGATTAGTTACAACAGGCTGAAAATCTATAGAAATCAGAAATCAGTGCCTAGGCTGGAATCTCTAGTCATGGGCAGAAGGCAGCTCCATGATTTTCTTCACATGTAAAATAGGAAAGTTGGACAATAATAATTCTAAAATGCAGTGGAGTATATAAGAAGCATTATGCTAGGTGCTTTATGCATATTATTTCATTTGAAAGTATAACAACCTTTAGAAGTTCATATTATTGTCTCCATTTTACTCATGTATGCTAAAGAAGTGCTAGAGATAGGATTCAAGCCCAGATTTGTTGCATCCAAAACCTGCAGTCTTAACCATCATGCTCTTCTAGCTCCAAAAATGTATATTTTAATAGAACCCTGCGATCAGCCTGAATGAATGTTGTGAGTGACCTAACGAAGACCAGCATTCTTCTGGGGAGGTAGCCACCTTCTGTTATGCCCAGATCTCAAGATTTCCGATAGACCAACAGGGAGCCAGCCAAATTCGATGCGAAAGCAGAGAATTTTTATTATTATAGACCCGGGTCTAGCTCCCAGACTCCACCGACAAAACGACGAGACGAGAGTGCCAGCCCCGTGAGAAAAAAGGGGTTTTAATAGGGGGGTGGAGTGAGGAGAGCAGAGAGATGACTGTGGGCCCTGCCGATTGGCCAGGTGCAAGTCGGGTCTTGTTACACAGGATGTGGTCATATCCATGACGCGCACGTCCCTTGATTGTCATTGGTTAGTTTAAAGAAATCCTGGGTGTGGCTAGCAGAGGCTTGGGGGAAGAAGGTGCCCGCTGAGCACATGGCTGCTGCCCCAACATGGAGGATTCGGGGCAAGATGGAGGGCGCAGCCCTCGCCCTTTCACCTTCCACTCAGTACACTGTCCTTGCACAAATAACATCAAACAAACATGCTAAGTACAGTTCAGGACTAGGCAAAGCCTATAGCTCCATTCGACAGTATCTGACTACTGAGACACACAAGTGAGCTCCCAGTCTCCAGCAGAAAGTCACATACTGTGGAAATGCAGTTTGGCATGTCCACTTTACCTCCTGTCAATCCCAATTTCATTTCAGAAATCAAGACATCTACTAGGCTGACTGGCAGCCCCTGAGCGATGGATGAATGGATTACTCTGACACAATGTTTGCTGTGAAAGAGAGGCTAAAGGACGGCCTGGACAAAGGGACCAGGCAGCCTTGATTGCCTGCCTTGTTAGGCTTCTATTGTCGCAACAGTTTGAGATTAAGTTTATCTTTTAGATACAATCAACAGGGCACATAATTTTGGGAGGACACATTTGTTTGTAATCTCTTTTAAGCAAGGACTCCCAAAAGATTAAGCATAAGGATTCCAGTAAACACCTGGGGGTCTGCATGTGCACAGACTTGTTTGGAAAGGTTAAGGGATAATTAAGGGCACTGCCTTCAATACTCCCTTAAGTCTCCCCTAAGTCAGATTTCCAATTAACAGGACAGGCAGCCTCCCACACACTTCCCTTTTCTCAGACTGTCCTCCTTGCAACTTTCCAACTGCGTCTCTGTGCTCCCCAACAACCATCTACATTGTTCCCCTCCATTACAGAGGAAAGGGTAAGCACAACTGTGGGTAATCTCAGGGCACCCCCATATATAAGATGTAACATCTAAATGAAGACGTATACAAACAGAAGGGAATTAGCCGTCCTTGAGCTTAAGCTTTAGAAGAATGAAAGTACAAATTGAGATTGGATTGAGCTGTAAATGTTTATACGGGAACTAGTTTCTGTCTTTTCTAGAAATCTCCTTTAACTAATTTATAGATGTTTCCCATATAGAATAGGTTAAAAAGAAAAGAAAAGAACAAGGAAGGAAGGAAGGAAGGAAGGAAGGAAGGAAGGAAGGAAGGAAGGAAGGAAGGAAGGAAGGAAGGAAGGAAGGAAGAATAGAGGGAGGGAGGAATGGAAGGAAGGAAGAATAGAGGGAGGGAGGAATGGAAGGAAGGAAGAATCCTGAATTGGAGCCCAGAATGTTTTTCTCTATTTCTGCCTAAGTTTCTGGCTTCTGTGTACCCTTGGTTAAATCTGTTTTTCTCTGGCCCTCATTTTCATCTGTAAAGTTAGGAGGTTAGATTAGATCATCCCCAAAGCCTTTCTTATTTGTGCTAAAAGTAGGTGCTACATTCATGTGCTATTCAAATGCACTGGTAAGTTTGCAATACTGAAGATTGCCCATATACGTGATTTATTGATCCATTCACTCAACAAATATTTAGTGAGAGCCTACGGCGTGCCAGAAACTATTCGATGTGATCAGAATACATCAGAGAACAGACACCGGATGCTTTACTTTATGGGACTGTAACCTTTACTTTCAAGCAGTGCACAGAAAAAGAATCCATGTACATTCCTTCTGAGAATCAAAATATATCAAGTAAATGAGAGACCCCTCCCCCAAAGTATCTAGAACATTCTATCTCAGAAAACGGGTTTCTTCGGTCAGAGCCACCATTAGGAAAGTCATGCTTAATGCGCACCTTCCTCGGGGACAAAACTCTGTTTTCCAATTCCCCTGTGCTGGTAGCGCTTGAGCCGGGCTAGCCCGCCCGCTGGCTTGTTTGCAGTGGTGCTCTTGTTCATTGGCTGGCTCTGGGGCCATCGCTGCCTGGGTCACCTAAGGTCCTTCCTGTGTCCAGTGTTATGGCTTCAGTCAGAGGTTTCCCTAGAACGTTGGCAGTTTTCCTAAGACACTGTTATTGCCACTTCTTATCACTTGGCGGCATCATTCATTTCAGTCACGAGCTGCCACTGGGAACGGGATCTGTTATAGAAGAGAAATACCTACCCTCCCCAAGAGATCCTCTTTCACTTGATTTGCAGAGGCCTGGCTTCAAAAAGGGGAGTCGGGGTTTTTTGTTTGTTTTTATTGATTTTGGAGAGGAAGAGAAAGGTAGAAACATCAATGATGAGAGAGAATCATATCAGGGAGTGAGCCTGCAACCCAGGCATGTGCCCTGACCAGGAATCGAACCATGACCTCCTGATTCATAGGTTGATGCTCAACCACTGAGCCATGCTGGCCGGGCTAAAAGAGAGAGTCAATAACTCACTTCAAATTTAGTGCGAGGCTGTACGATGTTGGCAAGAATGGTGTTGGAAAGAATGGCTGTGAGATGGCCACTTCCTCAGTGTATAAACTTGGCAGAGCACTCGATCTCTGATGGATTCTAGTAGGAAAATACTGGGCAACTTAGTGCTGCTGTGAAGATTACATTAGATAATACACAAATGCCTAGCAGCTAAAACCAAGCATTGCATTGCCAATATATCCATCACCAATAGCCAGGAAGGACACCAAAACATGCACATAAATAGCCCATTACAACTTATATATAAGAAAGTTCAAATATGAGATTTTTTAATGATGGAGATAGAAACCTAAGAAATGAATGATCAATTCACTAACTTACTATTTATATCTATGGCCTCTGAGTTCCAGCACAATAAACTAGATTTCTAGATTTCTAGAAAAGATACAAACTAGTTCCCATATAAACCTTTAAAACTCAAGCTAATGTCCTTCTCTAACCTTCCTTAATATCCTATCCAAGGTTCTATAATGAAATCAGCTGTTTCTCCAGATGGATGATTCTCATTTCTTAGGTGTTAGGATCATTTATTTCATTTACTGACTTGCTCACCAATAAATCAAAAGAGCAATCTCGGTGAAGGAATGTGGGTTCAAGTCGTAGATTTACCACTTCTGTCTGCATGTAGACCTTTCCAGCCCAAATGTTTTCAGCTATAAAATGATAGTCTATAGTTGCTTGACCAATCTTTGCAGGTTTTATGTAAAGATAAAAAACTGATACTCTTCAACTTTATAAATCTGGGACTTTTATAAATAAAAGTGTTATTATTATTATTTCCCTAGTATATTTGAATACATTCAAGTAAATGTATATGTATATGTATATGTATATGTATATGTATATGTACGTGTACGTGTATATGTATATGTTTACGTATATGTATTCCGGATTTATTTTTCTGTTGTTACAAACTGTACCTAGAGAGAAATGAAAGCTTGTAACCTGTGAAAAAGCAGTCATCAGTCTTTTCTCTCAGGGTCCTGTAAAAACAGGAAACAGCGCCATCATGAGACAAGTGGAGAGATCACATCATTTGCTGAACTAAGAGTATGCGATGTGACGATTTCACTTCCCCACCCACAATAAAGTGTGAAATAGTAATTTGATTTACAAAGCATTATTTTTTGGTATTAAAAGGTATTTTATTTTTTCAACTATCTCATATATATGTAAGTGAGTTGTTATCTTTGGTACTTATAGCAACATTAAAATTCTCCAGCAAGCTATGAGAGGCACAAATAATTTTTATTGGATATATTTAAAGTGCACAACATGATGCTTTGATATACACACATTGTTAAGTGATTAGCATAATCAAGCTAATTAGTATACCATCAACTCATACAGTTACAATTTTTTGTGATAGTGGGAAGTGAGAACATTTACGATCAATTTTCTTAGCAAATTTCAGGTATAAAATACAGTATTATTAACTGTAGTGTTCATTCTATACATTAGGTCTCCAGAACAGCTATTTTAAACTGGTGTGTTACAAGAATTTTTAAAACATGCATTACCTGACTATTTAGTCAGGGGCACTGACCTCTTTTCCCTTAGATTGTCAAACGAAAAAACTGACAACAGCCAACACAACAGTAGCCATCTGATGTGAATGAATCAAAATTATTCCGTTTTTTTTTTTTTTTGTCAGATCAGCAAATATATTTTTGGTGTGCTGCAGAATTGTGGTAATTAGTTTATGTGTGCCATGAGGTGAAAAAGGTCAAAAATCACTGCTCTGGAACTTATTTATCCTGTATGACTAAACCTTTGAATCCTTTAACCAACATTTTCACATTTCCCCTACCCTCCCAGCCCCTAGCACCAACATTCTACTCTCTATCTTTATGAATTCAACATTTTTAGACTCCTCATATGTGATATCATTCATTATTTGTCTTTCTATGTTTGACTTATCTCAGCATAATGTCCTCCAGGTTCATCCATGTTCTCACAAATGTCAAGATTTCTTTCTTTTTTAAAGCTTCAGAATATTCCACTGAATATGTATACCACATTTTCTTTATCTATTCACCTTTGAATTGACACTTAGTTTTTTTTCTATATTTTCATGTTAAAAATAAGCTGCAATAAACATAGGGGTACAGATATACTTGACATACTGATTTTATTTCCTTTGGATACATACCTAGAAGTGATATTGCTGAATCATATGATAGTTCTATTATATATATATATATTGTGGAACCTCTATACTATTATATATACACATATATATATATTGTGGAACCTCTATACTATTTTCCATAGCAGCTGCACAATTTTACATTCCCACCAACAGTGTATAAGGGTTCCCAATTCTTCAAATCCTCACCAACACTTGTTATCTTTTCTCTTTTTTATAATAACCATTCTAATAGGTGTGAGGTAGGTATCCCACTGTGATTTTGATTTGCTTTTCCTTGATGATTAGTGAGGTTAACACCTTTTCATGTACCTGTTGGCCATTTGGATATCTTCTTTTGAGAAATATCTATTCAGGTCCTTAGCCAGTTTTTTAAAATAATGTTATTTTTTGGGGGGGCGGGGGGGTGAGCTATGGAGTTATTTGAGTTCCTTATATATCTTGGGTATTAATCCATTATTATATAAACTAGAGTCCTGGTGCACAAAATTTGTGCACTCGGGGGAGGGGCGTCCCTCAGCCAGGCCTGCACCCTCTCACAATCCAGGAGCCCTCAAGGGATGTCCGACTGATGGGCAGCGAGCCTAAGCCATCAGTTGGACATCCTTAGCGCTGCTGCGGAGGTGGGAGGGGCTCCTGCCACTGATACTGTGCTCACCAGCTGTGAGCCAGGCTTCTGGCTGAGTGGCACTCCCCCTGTGGGAGCACACTGACCACCAGGGGGCAGCTCCTGCATCGAGCAGGATTGGGCCAAAACCATCTCTCTGACATTCCCCTTAGGGTCCCGGATAGTGAGAGGGTGCAGGCCAGGCCGAGGGACCCCCCAATGGTAAACGATCAGGGCTGGGGAGGGACACAGGAGGTTGGCCAACTGGGGAGGGCCCCAGGGCATGTCCGGCCTATCTTGCTCAGTCCCAATCGGCCGGACCCTAGCAGCAAGCTAACCTACCAGTTGGAGCATCTGCCCCCTGATGGTCAGTGCACGTCATAGTGAGCGGTTGAGCAGCCTTAGCATATCATGATCATGTTACACTTTGATTGGTTAAATGGATGACTGGACAACTGGACACTTAGCATATTAGGTTTTTATTATATAGGATAATTTGCAAACATTTTCTCCTATTCCATAGGTTGGCTTTTTATTTTGTTGATTATTTCCTCTGCCTTGAAGAAGCTTCTTAGTTTGATCCAATCCCACTTGCTTGTTTTTGCTTTTGTTGCCTGCATTTTTGGGGTCATATCCAAAAAATCACTGACCAGACCAATGTCAAAAAGCTTTTCCTTATGTCTTCTTCTACTACTTTTGCAGTTTTTGGTATTACATTTAAGTCTTTAATACATTTTGAGTGTACTTTTATGTTTGGTGTTAGATAAGGGTTTAATTTCATTCTTCTACATGTGGATTTCCAGTTTTCCTAGCACCATTTATTAAAGTGACTATCCTTTTTCCATTGTGTGTTCTTGGTAGCCTTATCAAAATCAATTGGCTTTATTTCTGGGTTCTCAATTCTGTTCCATTGGTCTACATATCTGTGTTTATGCCCATCATACTACATGCTACTGTAGGCAGCCAATATTTTTTGTGCCGGAAGCCAATTCTAGCATGTCAGCGGGGCTGAATCATCTGGAGATGGCTGAGGGCATTCCCCCAACCCTGAAAAGGATGCATAAATTGCTTGCTTGCTGCCAGACAGCTAAGGGCATCTTAATCTACATGTTATTGCCTCCTACTGGTCAAACACCTGAACAGCCATAGGCAGTTTTTCCCCAATCTGACAATGGATTCTGTATAATTAACCCTACACTTCGATGTGTATATCTACTTGCCTTAGGACAATTTGTGTTAATAAATAGCAAGGGGTCCTGAGACAAGGGAGAACTTGGTTTCTTTAGCCAAGCTCCTCTGACACCCCTAATGACTTTCAAAATTATGTTTCATCTCTGGACTATTATTTAATTTACGCACAGCGCTTCTCCAGATTCCTGAACCCTTCTAGATGCTGGATTAAGACCACTGGCATTATTTTTTGAGTGTTGTTTTTTTATCCATTCAGTCACTCTGTCTTCTGACTAGAGAATTTAACCATTTTAGTTAAAGTAAGGTAAGGACTTACTGTTGCCCTCTTTTTTTTTGTTTGTTTGTTCTCTATTTTGTACTTCCTGTGTTCCTTTCTTTCTCTCATGCTGTCTTCCTTTGTTATTTGATGATTTTTTTTTTGTAGTGGTATTCTTTGATCACTTACTCTATCATTTCTGTAACTACTAGAAGTTTTTTCTTGTGGCTTCCATAAAACATCTGGTAGCTATAGCAGTCTGTGTTAAGCTGATAATAACTTTAATAGCATACAAAAACAAAAACTCCACACTTTTACCCCCCCCCATTTAATGTTATTGATGTCACAATTTACATCTTTTTATATTGTATATCCATGAAAAAATTATTGTGGCTATCATTATTTTAATACTTTTGTCTTTTAAACTTTATACTAGTTATCAGTAATTTACACTTCACTATTTTAGTGTTGGAGTATTCTGAACTTGACTGTATACTAACATTTACCAGTGCATTTATACGTTCATATGTTTACATAGTATTAATTAGTGTCTTTTTATTTCAACTAGCAGATCTTCCTTTAACATTTCTTATAAGGCAGATTTAGTGTTGATAAACTCCCTCTCCTTTTGATTATCTAAGAAAGTCTTTATCATTTCTTCACTTCTGAAGTACAGCTTTGCTGGATATAGTATCTTTCATTGACAGTTTTTTTTCTTTTAGCATTTTCACAGAGCATAATTTTCAAAACACAGCAAGCTGCCCCTTCTCTTTAGCTTCTTCCACTTTTCACCCTGGTACTTTGTAATTTATGTTTTGAAAAATAGAGCTGATTTACTAGTGGAAAATTTCAATTTCCATTGTTATCATAGGATACTAATATTGTCAGTGGATAATTCTCAAAGCACTCTTTTTTACAACATTCAAGGTTCTGCAGTTTTTTTCTTTCTAGATCAAAAGTATCTATTATGGGATGGCTAAGCTAATACTTTCAAAGTATTAATTGAAATCCATTCAATCCATTAATTTAATATTAATTAGTGGCCTATTAATTTACCAGGCATCAAACACTACTGGAAATGTAATGATCAGGAGAAGAATACATTTATCAGAAATTCTCTAAATGTGTCCTACGTGTGGTTGATTGGACTTCTACCTTCTTTTGACACATAGTTGAAAGACAGCTATGGTAGATGGTAAGGGACACAATGGCAGATGACAAGCCGTGAATAAAAGAATTATTTATATCTTGTTAACTGCTTCCCCCCCCCCCAAGTCTTAGTGCTTAATAAATACTTGTTAAAAAATTAAATTGCTGATTTGAATAGAAAGGTGTGTATACAAATCATTTTAAAACTAAAAAGTTTTGTGATAGAGTAAACATACTAGGGGTAGGAGATTGGATTCATACCTTTATTTATCAAACATTACATTAACATATTTAAAATAAATATATTTCCTTAGTTCATTATTCTACCACTATGCTTATCCTATATAATAAAAGCCTAATATGCAAATTGTCCCCTTGGGCAGTCGTTTGACCAGGAGTTCAACCTGGAGACCAGGAGTTCGACCACTCGCTATGACATGCACTGACCACCAGGGGGCTGCACGGAACATGGTGGGCGTCAGTGACCCAGCACTGGCAGTGGATGGCAGTGGAAGTGCTGACAGCCCCAGTGGGCCCCAAGGAGAGCTGATCCATGGTGGGATGGTGGAGCAGGTGAGCGGGCGGGCCAGGCCAAGACGGGTGTGAGCAGGGTAGGATCGCCCCACTGATCTCCTCATAGACCTGTGGTGGCAGCAGGGTGTGGAGCCGCCACCCAGCTCCCAGATGCTGAGAAAGCCAGGTGGGGGGAGCCATCCCTGATTGATTGCCCCAAGGGCGGGATGGTGGAGCAGGTGAGAGGGCAGTGCCAGGCCAAGGCAGGGTTCCAGTTGAGGCTGCTGGGATGAGAGCCTGGGGGAATGAGCTGGAACCTGATCCCCTCAGGCCACCCTGAGGGACCCCACCTGTGCATGAATTCATGTACTGGGCCTCTAGTTATAAGTAATGCTAAACTTGAGGTTAGAAAACCTTCCCTACTATGTAACTGAGCCAATTTCTCCAAACTCCATTCTTCTCATTTGTGACATTGCAACTCACATTATTGTTAAAAGGGACTGTGCAGAAAGGTGAAGACATTACCTAAAGATCATATATGCATACCCATGGACATGGGCAATAGCTTGGTGAAGGTCAAGGGAGTGGGAGATAGGGTGGATAGAGGTGGGGAAGGGGGGGAGTGGGACACTTGCAATAATGTCAACATTAAAATTTTTAATACAAAAGAAAATAATAGGGACCATACAAGAAATCACTATGTAAATTATAAAAGAAATCAAATTTTAATTATTGGCATGCTATGAATAATGAACATCAATTATTAGGTTAAGTTTATTTTGACTTACTATTCTTATTGAATGGTCTTTTTCACAATAACAAACTTCATGGAATTTAGGACAGTATCAAGGGTTCCAAGCATTATTAATGCTGATGTCTTTAGACATCTACTATCCTCACTGAATCAATGTGTTTATGCAAAGTTATATACAAATTGAAATTTTAAAACTTGATTACTTCTTTAATTAAACCAGGGTATCTGCAATCTAAAGGAAACCTGTCTCTATTTTGCTGTTGTAGTTTTGATTTTACACAGTAAGATCATTATGTAATTTAAAAATATATCCCCATGTTGTTTGTGTTGTAAAGTCATGCTTTCTAGACTGTTATTCCTAAAATATACTGCCTATCCATAGATAAAGGGATTGTAAAAAACTGTGGTACATTTACTAGTACACAATGGAATACTATGCAGCTGTGAAAAAGAAAGATCCCTTACCCTTTGCGACAGCATGGAGGGACTTAGAGAGTATTATGCTAAATGAAATAAGTCTCAGAAAAAGACAAGTATCATATGATCTCACTCATGTGGGATCTAATGAACAAAATAAACTGATGAACAAAATAGGTGAAGAGACATGCAAGCATGGGACAGACTAACAAATCTCAGAGGGAAGAAGTAGCGGGGCGGGCTGGGGGGAGGAGAAATTAACCCCAAAGCACATATGCATATATGCATAGCCCATGGACATAGACAATAGTGTTGTGAAGGCCTGGGGTGGGGTGGGAACTGGCTAGATGGGGGCGATGGGAGGGCATATGTAATACTCTCAATAATAAAGATCAATTTAAAAGAATAACATTTAAAAAAAAGACTATATTGACAACATTCTAAATATTTCATCTGCTAGCTTATTGCATAAGCTTCACATGCTGGCATTGAAAAAAATCCTCCTGTAACACATCCAACTCTGATAGATTATTGATGTCCTTGTAGGAAAAAATGAAATGAGCTTATCAATGATGACATATATGCATGCTTTCTACTTTATGGGAAATAAGGTATTTTGTTACTTGGTTCTTTGATTTATAAAAATTACACATTTTATTGGAAGTCCCATGAATGTGCCTGGTGAAATGTAATGGAATACTTATATTTCTCTTGAGAGTACTCTAATATAATAAATTTGTATTTCTCTGAATTTGAAGGTAACAGTCTAAAATCGTGTGCTATAAAAATGCAAATGTAACATACTGCCAGGAACCTACTCTCTCCAGCAAGAAATATAGAGCCCAATAATTTAATTCATGCTGGAAAATTATCCCGTTAGCACAGATTTACTGTCAAAAACAGAATGAAGTGTTGACTTGGAGGTGATCTTAGTCCACATCTTTCAAAAGATTCACCTTTTCTTATTTAGATGCAACTAATTCCAAAAAAGTATATGAGAAATAGCTATATTTCTCTTAATCACATCATTTTCAGCTTGATATGAGTTATCTTGAAAGGTCAGTAGAGTGGGCATAGTTGTGGACAATAAACATGGAATGTATAAGTACTTTTGAGAACCAATGACCCTTAAAGAGCTGGTATGCCTCTCACTTATCGTGGAATATTAAGTAATGTTGATGTCCTTGCACAAAATGATATATGAAAGCACTGACTGTCATGGGAAGAGAGAGAGAGAGAGAGAGAGAGAGAGAGAGAGAGAGAGAGAGAGCAAAAGAATAAATGTTTATTTATATTTCTTTACTTATTCTATAGTTTTCTTCTGAAAATAGAATTTGAGTAAATTTCTTCAAACCTTTCATACAACCTTACTTTGTCACATGCCACTATCTCTAAATACAATGCTTTCCCTCTTTCTTTATTCTTTTTCCTTCTTGACATCTAACTAAATTATATTCTTTCTTGTACTCCTGAGCATCTTTGGGAAGCTTTCTCTAACAGTAGAACTAAGTGAATCTGTTTTCTGAGTGTTTTTAGGTGTGTCCATTTTCTCTAAAATATGTCAGACAAATGATTTTATCTTCTTTAGTTAATACATCAACCAACTATTTTTATTGAATGACTATGTATCAAAGACTCAAAATTCGCATGAAGCTTTTAAAAAAGTATGAAAGTGGATTTCTATAGTAATAAAATGAATAATTAAAGCTTGGACTCTGTGTTTTATATTTGCCTTA
This sequence comes from Myotis daubentonii, assembly GCF_963259705.1. Classification (NCBI taxonomy): domain Eukaryota; kingdom Metazoa; phylum Chordata; class Mammalia; order Chiroptera; family Vespertilionidae; genus Myotis; species Myotis daubentonii. The sequence goes on from NC_081841.1 coordinate 41,249,131, forward strand.
ATTTATTGTTTTGGAAAGCAAATACTGCAATGTTTTAAAATTTTGTTTATTAGCAGGCTAAACTAAAACTTAGAAAAACATTTTTAGGAAGACCAAAATGCAGTTATATGGTCTTTTCATAATAATAGTCCAGTTTAGCCTGACAAGTTATTTTAGGCTTGGGACAACTATAGCATCGAAGACAATCTTCTAAGATATGAATAAAATATGTCATGCTACATTTTATTCTTCTTCTAAAACCTCGTGTGTGAAATAATTGACATATTACCTGCCTGCAATACTGAAAAAGAGAAAATGGCAGCAGTCTCAAGGAGTCTGATTTTACATCAACTTTAACTCCTCTGGATGTAAATGACTCATCATTTTTAAAGTTGCTAAGAGAGAAAGGCAGTTATTTGAACTAAGCTATTAGTGCTTCCATTTTCACTGTGTACTTTCAGATTCATCTTTACACATTAATAACATTAATATCTCCCACTTCAGAGATTTAATTATACATTCCAAACCAGGCAATAAATTTGTGAGCATACTTAAAACTACCATAAATATTTAAAGCTAAAATTTATTCTTCAAAACAAATGAATGAAGTAAATTTGTGTTGCTGAGGCCTTGATTTAGTCACATGGAATTTCTTAATCACTCAATTTTGATCAAAGAAATGTTATAATCTTTGATGGATTATCCCTGGGTTCTGGTTTATTTCCTTATTTTAATAAGGCAGGATACTTTTTTCATGAAATGTTTTTTAAAATAGCATTGCAATAAACAGATATTTATTAAAAATTTACTGACAGAATGTCAAGCACAAGATTTATTACTCAGGCTTCACCAAACTGTTGCCTAGACTGAATTAGTTACAGAATCTTAGGCAAATGGCATTGCACAGATGCAGGCAAATGACTTCTTGATGTTTCCTAGGACCCAATCTTTTCCAATTACTCACGTAGTCCTGGATGACTTTATTTATTTTTTGTCTGGATTGTGTACTTTATTTATGGAACATGATAAGGTAGGCCTCCCTAAGCCCCTCCCCTTTGTCTGGGGGCCTGGGATGGAAACTGTTGAGGATGTTAAACTCTTAGTGTGGTAGGTGATCGAGTTGCAAAGATTCCCTAGCAGCTGAGGGCCTCTCTCTTCCTGCCTTGCTTTTTCTAAGGCTGGTGGTCCAGGGGGCTCTTATTCCTTGGAGGCTATGTGGACCATAAGCTTCACCACTCTGTTACCATAGCAACATTCATTGTTGTCATACCAGAAAATGAGTTTGACAAAGTGGTCATTGAGGGCAATGCCAACCCAACATTGAAGGTGGAGGAGTGGGTGTCACTGTTAAAGTCACAGGAGACAACCTGGTGCTCCAGGTAGCTCAGAATGCCCTTTAGGTGGCCCTCCATGCCTGCTTCACCTCCAGACAGCAGATCAGATCCATGACTGACATACTGGTGGTGGGGACTCAGAAGGCCAGATCAGTGAGTTTCTTTTTCATCTCAGGGATGACCTTGCCCACAGCCTTGGCAGCAGCAGTAGAAGCATGGATGATGTTCTAGGCAGCTCCATGGCTAACATGCCACAGCTTCCTAGAGGATCCATCCACAATCTTCTAGGTGGTAGTGGTGGTAGAGACTTGGTCATGAGTTCCTCCACAATGCTGAAGTTGTCACATCCACAATGCTGAAGTTGTCACATCCACAATGCTGAAGTTATCACATCCACAATGCTGAAGTTATCACATCCACAATGCTGAAGTTATCACATCCACAATGCTGAAGTTATCACATCCACAATGCTGACGTTATCACATCCACAATGCTGAAGTTATCACACCCACAATGCTGAAGTTATCACACCCACAATGCTGAAGTTATCACATCCACAATGCTGACGTTATCACATCCACAATGCTGAAGTTATCACATCCACAATGCTGACGTTATCACATCCACAATGCTGACGTTATCACATCCACAATGCTGACGTTATCACATCCACAATGCTGACGTTATCACATCCACAATGCTGACGTTATCACATCCACAATGCTGACGTTATCACATCCACAATGCTGGCGTTATCACATCCACAATGCTGAAGTTATCACATCCACAATGCTGAAGTTATCACAGATGACCTTGACCAAGGGGCCAAGTCATTGGTGGCCCAGGAGGCATTGATGACAATCTTTTTAAAATATATTTTTATTGATTTCCTGAAGGAAGGGAGAGGGAGAGAGAGAGAGAGAGAGATAGAAACATCAATGATGAGAGAGAATCATTGATTGGTTGCCTCCTGCACACCCCACAGTGGGGATCGAGCCTGCAGCCCGGGCATGTGCCCTGACTGTAATTGGACCATGACCTCCTGGTTTATAGGTCTATGCTCAACCACAGAGACACTCTGACTGGGCCATTGCTTACAATCTTGAGGGAGTTGTCATACTTTGCATGGTTCACACTCATTAGGAACATGGGGGCAACTGCTAAAGGGGCAAAGATAATGACCGTTTTGGCTCCACCCTTCAAGTGAGCCCCAGCCTTCTCCAAGGTAGCAAAGACACCAGTGGGCTTAACAACACATTCAGCACTAGCATCACGCCATTTGATGAGGGTAGGATCTTGCTCCTGGAAGGTGGAGATGGGTTTTCCATGGATGACAAGCTCCCAGTTCCCAACCTTGACTGTGCCACTAAACTTGCTATGGTAGCATCATGCTGGAACATTTCCCCAACCCCGGTTAACACGCTTTTTAACAAGCAGTCCCCAGTCGGGGAAAGTATACCTACAGATGAAGGAGCCAGGAAAAGTGGTCCAAAATCCCTATTTCTTACAGGTAACAGCTCTGCCTTTCTCTCAGTAAAAATAACCAGAGATTCAGTGATCTGGAGAAGCATCCTCTCTAATGCAGAAGTGCAGTTCGAAAATTAATGAATTGCTGGTGCCCTTAAATTATCTCCCACTAGATTCACTGCCCTAAGGTATCACAGCTATAGGGGTCTGGCTAGGGGAAGAAATATACGTGTTTACGTTATTCCAGGTTATAAATAGTAGCTAATTTTAGTGGAAATAATACTGTTGGCAATCACGAGATACATGGGCTTTTGAATGCTTCCCTGGTAATCTCTTTTTTGTTAATATAACTGTGATAAATATTTTTGAGATCTAAATACAAGCCAATAGTAAAGTGGAAACTATGAGGTTTATTAATGATTGCTAATGCCAGAGATTGGCAAACTGTAATCTGTGCAGCAAATCCTGTCTGCCACTCATTGTGTAAATAAACTTTAATTGGAATGTAGCCATATTTCTTTCTCTATGTATTGCCTATAAATGCTTTCACACTATAACAACAGAGCTCAGTAGTTGCAATGAAGAGCATATGGCCCACAATGCTGAAAACATTTACTCTCTGGATCTTTCCAGAAAATGTCTGTCAACTTTGGCCTTATACTTGTAAAATACATGTAAAAGAAAAGACAATTAACAGTGAAGTCCTATATAATAAAGAGCTGATATGCTGATTAGACCAAAGAGCTGAACGACCTTCCAGACATCCTTCCAGACGACCTTCCGTACAAAGCCAGGGTTGCGAGGGACAGCTGAGGCTGAGAGGAACTGTGAGGGCCAGCCAGGGCTGTGAGGGCTAAGCCCCTCTAGTTATGAATAACAAGTTTGAAAACTAATATCACTCCTCAGAAGTTCTCATATTCCCAGAGCTTCCTGCCTAAATCAGTGGAATTGAATGTAAGCCAATTACAAAGCTGTGCAAGCTGTTGTCTGTATCTGTGTTTTTATTTTGTTTATGTTCAGCTGTTAGAGGGGAGGAAAGGTTGGGGGGCTTGGTGAAAAATTTGAAGGGATTAAGAGAATAGTATCCATACTAATAAAAGGGTAATATGCTAATTAGGGCAGACATCCATCCAGACAAAGCCACAGTGGCTGTGATGTCTGGGGCTCAGGCAGCCGTGGGCTCAGGCCTTGAGCCCCGGTAGCTGCTAGGCCTTGAGTTCATGGCAGCCATGGGCTCAGGCAGCTGTGGGCTCAGGCAGTCATCAACCCTGGTGACTGCAAGGCCCAGGGCTCAGGCCTCGCAGCTGCTGTGGCTGGCAGTGGCAGCAGCAGTGGGGTGATGGGGGTGGTGCCTTCTCCTGATCAGCCTGGTCGCTTCCCGCAGAGGGCGGCCAGACTGTGGCTTAGGCCTGCTCCCTGTGGGGAACGAGCCTAAGACATCTCCTGAGGGCTCCTGAACTGTGAGAGGGGACAGGCTGGGCTGAGGGACCACTTCCCCTCTACCCAGTGTATGAATTTTCATGTACTGGGCCTCAAGTGATGATTATAAGAGGAAAACAGGAATGAGGGGAGGTAGAAGAGAGAAATGGTGATGGCAGGAGACTTGACATGGGGTGGTGAACACACAATACAATACAGATGTATTATAGAATTGTATACCTGAAACCTATATAATTTTATTTACCAATGTCATTCCAATAAATTCAATAAATAATAAATTAAAATAAAATAAAAATTTTAAGAAATAAAGTTGTGCAAGCAATTGGTGCTAACGCATTAGTGGTAACTGAGCGAAAGCATGTGATATTTTAGTAAAGCTGTTATATTTTATATCAGATTGATAAATAATGCAAGGTGAAGCAAAAGTATGTTTACAGTTGTTCATAAGGAAAATAATTCAATAATTAATAAATAATTTTGTGTACTCACAACTGTCTACCTACTTTTGCCCAATTCTGTATATTTATGAGTAGGTTAATTAAATCAGAATATTTGATCAAATATTTAGCATATTAATTGTCGTTGATTCAACCATTTCAGTTTGGCTAATTAGCACTATATGGGGAACTTGTACTATGCTCATGAAGAATTATGCATAGAACTGTACTATTAAAAAGAGTGAATTTCATTATGCATATATTATATCTCAATCAAACTAATTAATTTTTTAAAAGGTCCTGTATCTGTATAGACATTCTAAGTTGTATTAATTAAGTTTTATGAAACATTTATCTTGATTGCTAATATTATTGCTTTTTAAGTTAAGTGTATAGTTAACAGTATAACCGGATCCACTACAGTAGGGGTCTAGAAATAATAATTTAGTTTTTCTCCACTTGAAAGAAAGAAAGGGAAAGAAACCAGCCTCAAGAGCTGATTTCAAGGTTTGCCAATTATATTATAAGACTGTCACCACATCACTTGGAAAGAAGACATGCATGAAAGTCCTGGCCAGGATACACAACAAACAGCAGAGAAGAGGAACTCCTCCAACCTGAAAACAGACTTTATGGCTGCTTCTGCCTTATTAGAGCTAATAAATGTCCATTTTCTGAGGAATTATCTCAGGCTTTACTTATACTGCAAAGAACCATGTGATAATGAGTCTGCAAAAGTGGAGAACTGGACGTCTTGCCAGCCTGTCCCTGTAATTGCAGAGCACTCATGTTCACGAGAGAAGATAATTCTGCCACTTACCAAAAAGCCAAATTAGTGTAGGCTAGCTGGATGGGTAATCTTTACTCACAGAGCAAAATTTTACTCAAAAACGACAAAAATATGGGCAAATTTGAAATCTAGTGTTGAACATTATATTAAATGATGTTACCCAGATGGAAGCACTATGCTTAGATATTTGTTATATTACATTTCTTAAATTACGAGGTTAAAAATAAAGTCACCTTATGCATCTCTGGATATAGTACAAAGGTTTTGTTCTTGATTTGGGAGTTAAATTTGCCTACATCACAAGGTAATACAGTTTCTCAAATTACACACGGTAAAGAACATTATTCTCACATCCTCCAAATAGAGGTCTTTAAACTTTTTGTTTAAATTTAAGGAATCACTTAAGTACAAGACCCTGACTGATGCACTAGAAAAGAGGAATGACAATTTACCAATGTCAGAAACAAAAAGGGTAACTGAAATAATATTTATGGTACAGATTTCAATTCTCTCCCCAAATAATTACACATATTCAATTCAATATGACTTAAAATAGCATTTTTTTTGTTTGGAAGTTAATCTATAATAATAAAAGCATAATATGCTAATTAGATCAGATGTCCTTGCAGATGTCCTTCTGGATGACCTACTGGACGAAGCTGGGCCTGTGAAGGAAGCCTGGGTCCCGGGTGTCAGAGGGAAGCCGGTGCAGGCAGCCAAGGGAAGGAAGGCCTACTCTTGCACGATTTCGTGCATGGGGCCTCTAGTAAAATATAAATGAATATGCAATATCTAAGAATATCCAAGATACTCTCAAAGAAGAAGAACATAATAGAGAGACATGCTCTACCAGACATGCTCTACAGTAAAACAGTGTGATATTGTAACAATGACAAACATAGCAATGGAATAGAATAGAAGGTTTAGAAACAGACACATGCAAATATGGACCCTAGATTTCTTCGTCTGACATAAGTACCACTGCAGAGCAGTGGCAATAAGATGTTGCTTAGCCCTAGCTGGCTTTGCTCAGTGGATAGAACATCGGCCCATGGACTGAAGGGTCCTGGGTTCTATTCTGGTCAAGGGCATGTACCTCGTTTGCAGGTTGGATCCCTGGCCTTAGTCAGGGCACATATGGGAGACAGCCAGTTGATGTGTCTCTCTCACATAGATGTTTCTCTCTCTCTGTCTCTCCTCCCTACCACTCTCTTTAAAATTCAATGGAAAAATATCCTTTGGGTAAGAATTAACAACAACAAATGTTGCTTACATTTGTGGAAAACAATTAACTAGGTCTATATCTCATATGATGCACTACCATCCATTATTGATGGATTGCAGATCTAAATTTGAAGGGAAACAAATGAGATTCTGTAAAATACTATAGAAGAGTATCTTCTTGGCCTCAGTATGAGGGATTTCATAAACAAAATTTACTATAAAGAGAAAGACTGATAAATCAGAATACATAAATTTAGTAGTGGTCACATATTTTTTAAAAATCACAGAGAGTGGGATAGACATTTTCAAAGCAACAAAGGGCTCGTATCAGGAATATAATAAGAACTTCTATAAATATAAAAGTAAAAGACAACTTTATGAAAAAATGGAAATTGACTTAAATAAGAGCTTCAGAAATGAGAATATTCAAATTATGAAAAAATGCATGAAAACACGCTCACCTCCATTAGTCATCAGGGATATGCGAATTAAAGCTACAATGAGATACCATTACATATGCAGGAGAATGGGTAAAATAAAAAACTGACAATACCAAGTGTTGACAAAAATACAAAATAAGTAATATATCCGTTCACTGCTTGAAGAAGTATTAATTGGTACAACCACTTCAGAAAACCTCTTTTCAATTTAAACTAGAAAATGCATAAATTTATGACAAAGCAATTACCACCCTAGATATATACTATATAGAAATCTGTGCTTACGTTATATAAGCAAGATACACACAGACACACATATATACATGCATGTACACCCAGGTGCACCATGGACTTCAATTTCTAGAAGAGGTTTGCTTTTACTTTGGGCTTAAGGATGGGCCTTCATGCCAAACGTTTTCTCTCAGTGTACCTGTTCCACCTCCAGCAGCCCTCATAAGCCTGCACCGCAGCGGCTTCCTCTCTCTGCTTTTGCCTCATCACAGTGTACTGGGCTGCATATCTGGCACTTTGGCCAGACGGGTCATGCTGTGCTGTCTGTTCCTGAAACACACAGATAGGAAGGTACTGACATCAGGCCAGGCCTTGAGATATGGTCTCATGGCCCCTTCCCAGCACGCAGGCCTTCTTTCTCAGAAGGCCTGAAAGTCTCATTCCAAATTTGGGAGACAAAAGACTGGAAACAGTATAAATAAAGAGAGTGTCCTCCATATTGGGGGGCCCAGAATTTGAAAGACACATTTTTCTCTGGGCCTCCACAAAATGTAATAAAATGTAACTCCTGTAGTCAGGGCTGCAGTTCAGCCTCTGCTTCAGCAGGGTGCTGTAACTGTAGTCAGCTGGCCAGCTTAATAAAGGCTCTTAAATTTAAATTCTGAGTCGGTGGTCTATCTCACTGAGTCAACCCATAACAACAGCAGTAGACAGCTTGCCATTCAGTTCCAGGCTCATGGTGAGAGGTGAGAAGGGAGGCTCAGTGCCCCTGGTCCATCTTCTGGGTTACGGAGGCCCTGCATGTCTGGTCCTTAGAGGTGGGCTTTCACATTGTTCCTGTTCCTGCCTGTGAGGTAGTCACACTCGGCCTTGCAGTTTGCGGCAGCTCTAGCGAGAGGGGGAGTTTCTGCGTCTCCCTTAGTGGCAGCAGGCCTCTACTTTGAGTCGGTGCAGGACACCAGGCCCAAAAGCTTTCTTGTCCCTCCATCAGGGCAGAAGGATTTGACTTTATCTCCCCCTCACCCCCCAGCTTCAATGGACCTTGTTCAGGGTCCTGCGGTAAGAACACCTCACCTTTCCCAGATGACTAAGGCTTTCCCGTCACTTGATTGGAGGGGCCAGGGAAGTGTGCAGTGTTATGTTTGTTTGTCTCCCAGTAGCAACAAGTCACCCTCTGCACCCCTGTGACTCGGTCAGGCTCTCTCCTGTCTCCCACTTGCCCCAACACTTCTTGCATGGTGACATGATTATGAGCAGGAATCTTCAATATAAAAAAATAATGAATTATTAGAAGTATTGAAAGTAATGAACTTTTAAAACCTCAAACACAGCCATCCTGAGTGGAGCAGATATTTGAGTGCTGATTAGTAAGCGGGGATAAACTGTTTCTAAAATCAATTTAGGAAAGGGAACACATTGGTCCTGACCCTGCTGAAGTTGTCAGCACCGTCTGGAAATAGGCTTTTGAAAAAACACCTCCTTAACCCAGACCTATCTCAGATATTTTTTCGAAGATACAACATCAGTCATCTGAACTTGGCCGTTACAGAAAATAAAGTTTTGAGACAGTAATAAACAATGTAGTGTTTCATATGATTATATTAAGTAATAGCAAGTCATTTAATATTATATTTGTAGTCTCTCTCTCTCTCTCTTTTTTTTTTTTTTTAGAAAAGCAATACAAAACAGAACAAGAACAAGGAAAATTCAGACTATCTCTATTCTCACTAAATTAATACCATAGAAATAATGAGAATAATATTTTCAATGCCTGCCAAACTTTCAATGGGTGCAGAGCACCACGGGATCAGCACAAGGATGTCCTCATGGCCTTCCCTGGCTCTGCCTAAAAACCCAAAAGGGAAATGAGCAAACTGAAATCTTCTTCAATTTCACACTAAGTTGGATGAGCATCTCTTTAGTAATAACAATTGTATCATAAATCTCAGTCCAAACTCTGAAATTTTTAAATTAGTAAAACCATATTACTACTTATTAAAAACTTAATATGATAGCTCTGACCTGTGTTCTCAGTGGTTAGAGCATCAGCCCGTCCACTGAAAGGTTGCAGGTTTGATTCTGGTCAAGGGCAGGAGCCTGAGGCCTCTGTCAGGGCTAGTGCGGGAGGCAACCAATCCACGTGTCTCTCTCCCATTGATGATTCTCTCTCTCTCTCTCCCTTCCTCCCCCCAGCCCTCCCTCCCTTGCACTTTCTCTAAAACAATCAATGGAAAAGAAAATATCCTCAGGTGAAGATTAGCAAAATAACAACAGCAAAAACAAAACAAAATTGTCACTATCTTCCTTTCTAAATTTTTACTTTGGTTGATTTAAGGGTCTTGCAATTTCCTCAGTATAATAGCCCAACTCATTTAATAATCAATTTCTGATTCTCTTAAATTTTATATAGTGTAAGGGCAAAGGTCTTAGTGAATGTTCTTTTCCCCAGAATTGTTCTCATTTAACTGTCGGCAATAATTGTAGGACTATTGCTCCAGCTACTCATTTTTTCCCCAAAAGCACAGTTCCTTTCACATAGATATTATTTAAAAGAAAAACTAGGTGTGTCTGAATATGAATACATATGACAGAAAAATATTAATCTTGTAAATATTTAAATTACTCCTCTCCACCTGCTGAGGAGGAAGGAATTTCTATGTTGCTTGGTGATGAGCTTTGTGTTTTCAGTCGTGTAAAGCCTGGAATTAAAGAAGAAGAAGAAAAAAAGATGAAAAAATTCAAAGAAAAGATTGTAGAGAGGGGACAAGGCAGCATGAGTGGCCAGAAAAGCAAGGGCAATGTATGTGCCCTGATGGGGGATTGAACCCATACCCCAGATATGTGCCCTGATCAGAAATTGAACCCACAACCTTTTGGTGTACAGGACATTGCTCCAACCAACTGAGCACCTGGCCAGTGCTAGTGGGCTTATTTTATTACTCTTGGTCTCACATTCTAATTTTTACCCATAGCACTGCCACTAATTTCCTATGTGATTCAGGTAAAACACTTTAACTTCAGCTTCCTCTGAGAAGTGAAATCAAGTAGATTATTAATGAAGAGCTCAGACAGTCCAAAACCCCACCATATTTCCTCAAAACTTTCTAATGACCTTAAATGGGTGGTGATATGTAGAGGACAGATGTTAAAGTAGGCTCTTGGTGGCAATTACTGAGAGAAATGTGTAGTAGGAATGTCTGGCCTCGCCCTACTGCCTTTAAGAAAATGCACAGTGTTTCCAGAAGAGGCCAGTAACCTGCAGGGCATTGACTGACGGGGTGGGGGAGGGGGATGTTCAGGACATGCTCTTTGATTGGCATATCAAATACTTCAAACTGAAGGAATTTGGGAAATGGCATGTGCAGGGAGGATTTTCTGATCCTCCCCTGAAATAGGCCACAAAATCTTCACATAGGAGGTGCCCATCCTTATTTCCAAAGTCAAGGAGAGACAGAGGAATATGAATAAAATAAACAGGCCTTGCTAAGTTTCCTCCAGTTTACAACACTTGTCTCATACCCTTTGTCCTATCATATTCTTCCACAACTTTCCAACGTTCATCAAACTAGCATGGAAATGCTCAGGTTTAATGATTTCTTTGGTACTTTACTCCCTACGAAGTCTTCTTCTTCTTCTTTTTTTTTTTAAATATATTTTATTGATTTTCCACAGAGAGGAAAGGAGAGAGACAGAGAGTTAGAAACATCGATCAGCTGCCTCCTGCACATCTCCCACCAGGGACGTGCCCGCAACCCAAGTACATGCCCTTGACTGGAATCGAACCCGGGACCCCTCAGTCCACAGGCCGACGCTCTATCCACTGAGCCAAACTGGCTTCGGCACTCCCTACGAAGTCTTCTGTGTCTCATAAAACTTATGTTAAGTAAAAGTGTATACCTTTCTGTTGTTGACCTGTCTTTGTCCTAGAGATCCCAGTTGAAAATTTAGATGGAGAGAGGAAAACGATATCCCCTCCCCCTCCAATACATGTATCACAAGTGAACAAGTCATGGGATCTGGGGCCAATTACTCATAGATCGGATCAACCTCTTGAAAACTGCATCATCTGGACATAATCTCAAACAGATCAGGACAGCATGTACTCAATAATAAAATGGGAGCTAATAGGAAAAACAAAGCTAAGCATTACATCTGAGCAGGATCCTGACATGATTTTATTCCAATGGTTTCAGTCAATTCCCATCCCACCCCCAATTCACCTCTTACCCCTCTGATTAACGAGGAAATAGCAGATACGGAATAGAGGGTCAGTCAGTTTAACTTGACAAACTTGCCTAAATTGGGAGAGTCTGAATTAGCTTTGACCCAGGGAAAGAGCTGAGGTTTGCAACTCTAAACAATCCCGACTCCTTTGTGAAGTATTCTAGACAAATACAATCTGACTGAGGTGACACAAGAGATCATTTTTCTACAAAACCTTGCTAACTATGGTCAAGGCAAAATTCCAAGACATAATTTATCTTCAGCATTCTTCAAGTACTTCCTGCTCCCAAGCTCCAATACAAGAAACATGTGAAGTCTACATAGCCGGTAAAGGTCTATAAATCAAAGTGCATAGTATGTGAAAGCCACTGTGGGGACTACAAATGCAAGTCATACATAGTGCTACCCATGAGGATGCTTACACTTATTACATAGTAGGGAAAACAGAATGCTTCAATAGAGATTAACAGGAACAATCATTCACACACACACACACACACACACACACACACACACACACACAAGCCTTCCTTATCTAAAACACCCTAAATTCGAAAATAATTGCTTTTCCCAACTCCCATAGAGTACTGTAACCTGGCTGCCAGAGTGTACTGTGAATGCAGATTTAACTCATCCCCTTTGAAGGTATGGACCTTTTGAAAGATTTCTCTTTTAACTGAAACAATCCTCTAATTCGTGAAGTTCATTCAGCAGTGAATGGTCACTCCAGACCCTCAGATTGGCTTCCACAACCTACGTTCCCCTCCCATTCTCCAGGGTTGATGAAATAAAGTGCCTTGGAATTGCAAGTTTTAATCAGATTATTTAAGAGAATACAGAAAAAACTGGGAAGAGGGGTGAAGGGGAATGAGCAAATTTTTAGCGCTTGGGATTGCAAACGTGGGGAATTGACGCCCCCTCCTGGTGAGAAGTGGGAACGACCAGGAAAAACAAGCCGGACTGACTCGTAGGGAAAGCAGCTTCTTGCCTTTCAAAGCCTGACGCCCCGGACCCGCCCCTCCTGGCGGCTCTGACCACTCAGCGAGCCCTGATCGACGTGATTGACAGGCCAACAGCCCGGGTCCGTTACTTAAATTCTTCACTCCGGAAACAATGACCGGGTGTTTTCCGGAAGCTCAGCGTCCGCTCCCTCCCAGCATCCTTTGCCTTCCGGCTAAGTTCAGTCCCCTCCGGCCAGTCCCGCCTTGCGCGCCCATTTCGATCCCGAGTTTCCAGCCCGACTCTCCCGGCGCGGGAAGCCGGCCCAGCTTTTGCAGGGCTGCGTCCTGGGGCGGCGGCCATGGGGGCCGGGACGGCGCCGCTGGAGGGCTACTACTTCTCGGCGGCCCTGAGCTGCACCTTCTTAGTGTCCTGCCTGCTCTTCTCCGCCTTCAGCCGGGCGCTCCGGGAGCCCTACATGGACGAGATCTTCCACCTGCCGCAGGCGCAGCGCTACTGCGAGGGCCGCTTCTCCCTCTCGCAGGTGGGGTCCCCGCCCGAACCCGCCCCTGCCGGCCGGGGCAGCCCCCGCGCCATCTCTCCCACCCCGATCCGAACCCCGCCCCGGCCTCCCAGCCTCAAACGGGAAGGGACCTGGGTGATCCGTGTTCCTGCCTCTGAAAGCTGTGACCTGTTTGCTAAGTGATGCCCGAGCCGCAGATCTGCCTCCTGGGAAGCAGGATCATGACAGGAGCCGACGCGGAGCCCCGTTACCTCCGCTTTCCCCCCTGGTCCCAGGGCGGCTCCCCGGAAAGGGCAGGACACTTCACTTTCTCGCGCGCCGGCCAGCGCCTGGCCGAGGTTTGGGGGCGGGACGGGGACGGGTGGGGAGCGGGGATCGCCAGCCGCCGAGCAGCTGCGAGTTGCCTAGTTCCATCCTGGGTGTTCGAGGTGGAGGCTCTGTTGTTAACTGGGTCAAGTTAGTGGCAGCCGGCGGAGTGGCACCCTGTTTGAGAGCATAATTGACTGTAAACACATAATAGAGATACAAGAATAAAGCGCTGCAGGCCCCGGAACCGCTTCCTTGCGCCCGCACCTTCCCCGATGTGGCAGGAACTTGCCCCTTGTTGATGGCAGTGGGCCCAGCGAAGGTGGGTTTCTGTGTGTTTGGCTCTCAGGCGCAGAACCCATGGCAGCTGTTCAGGGAGGACGCGCTGTGGGCGTGTCATTCGCCCGCGGCTGCTGAGACCGTGTAGGGCGATGGTTAGAAACACGACCTCTGGTTAGAGAAAGGCCTGGCTTTAAATTGGAGTTTATGTACCAGTTGTGTGGCCTTGTGAATGTCCGAGTGTCAGGTTACTTGTCTGACAACCACAGGACTGTGGCGATTTGCAAGGTCCGCTATGGAGGGTGTAGCGCTATGCGCGTTAGCTTTCGTTATGGAGCCCGCGGTTTAGTATCTGGAAACACTTCTGGCCCTGGCTGGTGTGGCTCCGTGGGTAGAGCGTCGGCCTGCGGACCGAAGGGCCCCAGGTTCGATTCCGGTCAAGGGCACATGCCCAGGTTGCGGGCTCAGTCCCTAAGGTGGTGCGTGCAGGAGGCAGCCAATCAGTGATTCTCTCTCATCATTGATGTTTTTATCTCTCTCTCTCTCTTCCTTTCTGAAATCAATAAAAATATATTAAAAAAAACAACAACACACTTCTTTCCCTCCAAGCTCATCAGAGTTCCAGCTGGTGTTTCCACACTTTTAAACACTGGAGCATTTGCGATGTAATCACCACCATGCGGGCTTTTGGAAGAGTAGGCAGGTCTTTCTGAAGGGCAGACCCTGATTTTAAGTTGTTGTCCCCTGGTTGGTGACAGCTTCACAGTCACGAAGCCGGGGCAGGGGCAGAATACGAGCAGCGCATCTGCTCCGCTGAGGACTTGGTAGTTGGGTCACGGGATAACTTCTAAACGTGCCTGCTTGCTGGTAAAGTTGCTTTCGAGCCTGACATCTTTGTGGTCGTCCCCTCCCTTCTGCTTGATTGGGGCCTTTCCTTTTGCAGTGGGACCCCATGATTACCACGCTGCCTGGCCTCTACCTGCTGTCGGTCGGGGTGGTCAAGCCTGCCCGCTGGATCTTCGGCTGGTCGGAGCATGTTGTCTGCTCCATTGGAATGCTCAGATTTGTGAATCTGCTCTTCAGCGTTGGCAACTTCTACTTGCTGTATCTGCTTTTCCGCAAGGTACAACCCAGACACAAGGTATGTCTTCAAAATGTTTTACTCTCAGTTTATATGCCCTCCGCTCCACCATTATGATGAATTGGTTTTATGAGATTTGGTGGAAAATGTCTTTAGCACTTAGTATTTGTGTATATTTTGTCAAGATAAAGTAAGACCTCCCCAACCTCCATTTTAGAATAAGTTTATATTTAAATATTTTAATAACTTACCCTATATAATAAAAGGGTAATATGCAAATTGACCCTAACGGAACGACCGGGAATGACCGGTCGCCATGATGCGCACTGACTACCAGGGACAGGCACTCAACGCAGGAGCTGCCCCCTGGTGGTACCTGCCCTCCCACAAGGGGAGCACCACTCAGCCACAAGTCGGGCTGGGGGCTGCGAGCGTAGTGGCGGTGGCGGGAGCCTCTCTTGCCTCCGCAGCAGCGCTAAGGATGTCCGGCTGTGGCTTAGGCCTAAGCTGTCCGCTAGACATCCCCTGAGGGCTCCTGGGCTGCCAGAGGGATGTCTGACTGCCAGGTTAGGCCTGATCCCTAGGGAGCGGGCCTAAGCTGGCGGGTGGGTATCCCCGAGGGGTCCCAGGCTGTGAGAGGGCGCAGGCTGGGCTGAGGGGCTCCCCCCCCCCACCCCGAGTGCATGAATTTTCATGCAACGGGCCTCTAGTTTACTTATAAAATCTAAAGTAAATATTTTTTTTCACCAATCAAACCATTTCAGTTACTATTTACTGAACTTACTCCATGTGCTTAACATGGAAACTGCAGAGGTAAATGAGGTGATAATTTT
Organism: Myotis daubentonii; assembly: GCF_963259705.1. Taxonomy (NCBI): domain Eukaryota; kingdom Metazoa; phylum Chordata; class Mammalia; order Chiroptera; family Vespertilionidae; genus Myotis; species Myotis daubentonii. The sequence goes on from NC_081841.1 coordinate 41,264,658, forward strand.
CTTAAGAAAGCTGTATTTTCATTAGGAGAAACAGACTTTACCTGAGGAATTTTTTAAAAAATATATTTTATTGATTTTTTACAGAGATTAAGTGAGAAGGATAGAGAGTTAGAAACATCGATGAGAGAGAAACATCAATCAGCTGCCTCCTGCACACCCGCTACTGGAGAAGTGCCTGAAACCAAGGTACATGCCCTTGACCGGAATCGAACCTGGGACCCTTCAGTCCGCAGGCCGACGCTCTATCCATTGAGCCAAACCGGTCAGGGCTACCTGAGGAATTTTTATGTGACTTAATGTAGGCCCTGGAGGTAAAATGCCTGGGTTTGAATTCTGTCCACTTACTAATTACGTTAATTGAGGCAGGTTACCCCTCAGTGACGCCAAGTCTTAATCTGTTAAATGGGAATAATACACAATCTACCTTATATGATTGTTATGAAGAGTAAAGGAGATTAATAGTGGAAGATGCTTAGAATAGTGCCTGATGTAATGTTAAGGACTCAATAAATATTAATTACAACAGTTAATTTTAACTTAAGGAGATTATTTCAATCGTGTAAGTTATGAGCGGGGGATAGGTGTAAGACACTCTTCAGATACAGAGAAGGAGCAGAGACCTACTGCAGCCCTGGGAGAGAGGGGTGTGGTGGCACTGGGTAGGGCTCCAGAGAGAAGACAGTACCTAAGCTGAATCTTGATGCACAGATAGGGCTTTAGGGTGGGGAGTGAATCCTGGCAGGAGGAGCATAAGCACAGTAGGAAGCATGAGCGACAGATGCAGGGAATTGGTGCACAAAAATTGGTGCACTAGAGGTCCGGTCACAAAAATTTGTGCACTCGGGGGGCGGGGGGGGGGGGGGTGTCCCTCAGCCCGGCCTGTGCCCTCTTGCAGTCTGGGACCCCTCAGGGGATGACCACCTGCTGGCTTAGACCCGTTCCCCGGGGGATTGGGCCTAAGATGGCAATCAGACATCCCTCTGGCAGCCCGGCAGCCCTCGGGGGATGTCCACTTGACAGCGGAGAGCAGACCTAAACTGCAGTCGGACATCCTTAGCGCTGCTGAGGAGGCGGGAGAGGCTCCCACCACCACCGCTGTACTGGCAGCCATCAGCCTGGCTTGTGGCTGAGCAGAGCTCCTCCCATGTGAGAGCGCCCTGACCACCAGAGGGCAGCTCCTGCATTGAGCGTCTGCCCCCTGGTGGTCAGTGTGTGTCATAGTGACCAGTAATTCCCAGTCCTTCTGCTGTTAGGGTCAGTTTTCATATTACCCTTTTACTATATAGGACAGAGGCCTGGTGCATGGGTGGGGGCCGGCTGGTTTGCCCAGAAGGGTGTTCCAGATCAGGGTGGGGGTCCCGCTTGGGTGCCTGGCCAGCCTGGATGAGGTGATGATGGCTGTTTGCAGCTGGTCACACCCCCTTCAGGGTGGGGGTCCCGCTTGGGTGCCTGGCCAGTCTGGGTGAGGGGCTGAGGGCCGTTTTCAGGCTGGCGGGTGACTGAAGCTCCCAACCTCTCCTTTTTTTCTTATTCTGGGATTTATTTACCTTCTATGGCTGTCACTGGAGCTGAGAGCCGGCTTTAACTCTGAGGCCTGGCTCCAGCTCTAAGACCTCGGCTGCTGAAAGCAGGTATCTGGTTTGTTTGGGTTCTATAATTGTAACACTGTTGCAGTCCTGCTCGCTCCAGCTCTGATGGCTGAAAGCAGGTTTCTGGGGTTTGTTTAGCTTCTATAATTGCAACATAGTTGCTTAGAGTGCAAGCTCAGAGGCCGGCAGTGGCAGGCGGGGAACCTTGGCTTCCTCCATCACTGGAGCAAGTAAGCCTCATATTCGCTTCAGCTGCCTGGCTGCCAGCCGCCATCTTGGTTGGCAGTTAATTTGCATATATCCTGCTGATTAGCCAATGGGAAGGGTGTCGAGGTTATGGTCAATTTGCATGTTTCTCTTTTATTAGATAGGATAGACCTTTGAGGCTGGAGAAGTAGGTGGGGTGAAGTCATGAGTGTCCTTAAAAGTCATGGAAAGGATTTTGAACTTGAATAGGTGATGGACAGCCCTTAATTTTAATCAAGGCAATGGCATGATTTGATTTGGTGATTTAGAGTAAATGAAGGCCCTGACCAGGTGGCCTAGTTGGTCAGTTGGTTGGAGCATTGTCCCCTGCACTGCAAGACTGCAAGTTCGATTCCCAGTCAGTGCACATATAAGAGGCAACCTACTGAAGTTTCTCTCTCATCAGTGTTTCTATTTCTCTCTCCCTTCTCCCTCCCTCTCTTTCTAAAAATCAGTAAAAACATATTTAAATGTTTATTGTGTCTTTGCCTAGCCAGAAATAATCTTGAATAATTTTATTTAAATATGACTCATGTGGTTTTGTTTTTTTAAGAAGTCTCTTCATTATCTCCACAGAAAAAGCATATTTGTTTTATCATGAAAATAAGTTTAACTGTGATTTCTCTTCCTCCTAGGTTGGCTCAAGTGCCCAGAGAATCTTGTCAACATTAACCCTAGCAGTATTTCCTACACTCTATTTCTTTAACTTCCTCTACTATACAGAAGCAGGATCCATGTTTTTCACTCTTTTTGCCTATTTGATGTGTCTTTATGGGAATCATAAAACGTCAGCGTTGCTTGGATTTTGTGGCTTCATGTTTCGTCAGACAAATATTGTCTGGGCTGTCTTCTGCGCAGGAAACGTCATCGCACAAAAGTTAACTGAAGCTTGGAAAACTGAGCTGCAAAAGAAGAAGGAAGAGAGGCTTCCCCCAATCAAAGGACCGTTGTCAGAATTCAGGAAAATTCTTCAGTTTCTTTGGGTTTATTCCATGTCCTTTAAGAACTTGAGTATGCTTCTCATCTTGACTTGGCCGTACATCCTTCTCCTGTTTCTGTTTTGTGCTTTCGTGGTAGTGAATGGGGGGATTGTTGTTGGCGATCGGAGCAGTCATGAAGTCTGTCTGCACTTCCCCCAGCTCTTCTATTTTTTCTCTTTCACTCTCTTTTTTTCCTTTCCTCACCTACTGTCTCCTAGCAAAGTGAAAGCTTTTCTTTGCTTAGTTTGGAAACGTAGAATTCAGTTTTTTGTGCTCACTGTAGTCTCTGTATTTTTAGTTTGGAAATTCACGTACGTTCACAAATACTTATTAGCAGATAACAGGCATTATACATTCTATGTGTGGAGAAGAGTTATTCAAAGATATGAAATTGTGAAATATTTGCTAGTTCCTGTCTATATATTTGCTGGTTGGAGTATAACTGACTCATTGAAGTCAAAGTCCGTTTTCTGGAACTTAATGTTTTTCATATGCTTATTTGCTGTTATAGTACCTCAGAAACTGCTAGAATTCCGTTACTTTATTTTACCTTATGTTATTTATAGGCTTAACATACCTCTGCCCCCAATATCTAGACTTGTTTGTGAACTAGGTTGCTATGCAGTTGTTAATTTCATAACTTTTTATATCTTTCTGAACAAGACTTTTCAGTGGCCAAATAGTCAGGACACTCAGAGGTTTATGTGGTAACATCACAGATATCTTGAACTCTAAAATAGATTTCCACATTTCCACATAAGCAACTCAACAGGTGAAAATTATGAACAGTGGTGATCCTCAGATCACTTTAGATGTTTTATTTTTAAACATCGGCTATATGTGTTTTAAACATATATAACAAACCCAAGGGAGTTAAGTGGTAAAAAACTTAGAAACATTTAAGACTTGCTCCATAAGCCTGAGCAATACTGGGAAAATAAAATTGTTTACAATTATCTCATGATATCACTTTTGTACTGTTGGCCACTCAAAAAGCTTGGGAACTTTTTATAGATACAAGTTTAAGAAAATTGGGCACGCATTGTAATACTGGAACTTATGTATTAATTCCCAAAAAGCAATAGTAGACAGAATATTTGAAAACTTTGCAAATGATCAGGTAATATTTTTGATTGAAAAGTTGCTTAACATTTCAGTAAATATAATTTTAATCATAAGGCAAAATAGACTCACATCGATAGTAAGTGTTAGAAATTCCAGGCTCATCTTTGTCTACCTATGATTTAAGTTACTGGTTTTGGTTAAAAATCTAGGAATGTTGAAGCTCTTTCCCTAATTTCTAATGTGAACTATGTGATGACCACAGATAAATTGTGTTGATGATAATACCTTTAAAAAGGGGTTTTCTTTTTGACATATGTTACTGTAATAGTTTTCTGTGGTTGCCATAATAAATGACCACAAACTCGGTGGCTTAAAAATATATCTCACAGTTCTGGGGGCCATAAATCTCAAATTATGGTGTCGGCAGTCTTGGTTCCATCTGGAGGCTCTGGGAGAACCACTCCCGTGCCTCTCTCCTGGCTTTCGGTGGCTCTCTGCAGTCCTTGCTGCCTCGGTTATAGATGCATCACTGCAGTCTCTCTGCCCTTGTCTTGACATGGCTTTCACAGTGGTCTTCTCTTCTTTATCTTACAGGGACAATGTCAATGGTCTCATGATGACAGTATTAATTCAGTTATACCATTGGAGACCCTTTTTCCAAATATGATCACATTTACAGGTTCCAAGCAGACATGTCTTTTTGTGGGACACTTCAACCCACTAAAGTTACCAAAGGAGATTTTAGGATACATTTCATAAAAGTGTAGGATATAATTTCTTTGCTGAGATAGTTGAAATAAAATTTTAATTGTTGTTGAGAGGTTAAAAACACTAACTTTCAAGGCCAAATATAAAACTAGAGGTAACTGGTGTTTGATTCCATTATACAAGAAAAGTTAGAATTGAAAGAAGTTTAGAAATCATTTGACCTAATCTTATTTAGTAGATTGGGGAACAGCTGATGTAATCTTGTGTGTTGGATTTTGGATTCTGTGTCTGCTATTTTGGTACATTCATTTGATTATCATTCCATTACAGAAAAGTGTTTGGACAAGTTAACTCACATGTATACTTAGAACTGTGAATAGAATTTATCTTTTAACTCATTTTATGTTTGTAAACATTTTTAAGTAGCTTTGTGAACCTATTTGTCTTAAATGTTGACTAATGCTTTCTCTGGGTTTTAAATAATGAGTGGGATGGGAAAGTATTCTGTGTCTGCAAATATAAAATTGTGTACAGGTGAAAATGACAAGTGTGGTGGAGCAGTAAATAAAGAGCAATCTTGTACTCTGCTCAGTACTTAGGAAGTAGATCAACTTTTTAGTTGTAACAGTGATTGCAGGACAGAGGTTTTTACTCAAACTTTTTTTTTTAACTAGACAAGAAAGCACACTCAGTGAAGTTATTATTTATAATGACAATCTGAATTCCAGGAAGTCAACATTAAAAAAGAAATGTGTAATTTAGGAAAAACAGCTTTCTTGTCTGATACTGTATATGAATGTGTTAAGGAATATTTCTGAGACTGAAAAACTTTTCCTCTCTAATCTAGTCTGGCAAAAATGAGGAAACCATTCCACCCCATAAATTGGGGGAATCGCTGTCCCAGTTAATTTTTAAGTTCCTACCCTGTTAAAAAATATTTTGGATAAAATCTACATTCAGAGAAAACAGGTTATCTTGGTTTCTTTTTTTTTTCTTTCTATAAAGTACAGAAAGTATAGTACTTAACATTTTAGAAAAGAATGCTGTAAATTAGAAGGTGTTATAGAGCATTGCTTTTAGGAATATCCTAAGTGATCTTTGTGTTTTGAACATTTTTCAAGAGATATTAAATAGATGTTTTGACATGAAGTTTAAAAAAATTAGACTTAATTTAATTTCTTGATTAAAAGGTGATTTTTTTAAAAAGAAGCCTGTGGAGACTTGCAATTATTGGTATTAAAGTATATAAGTAGGATTATGTTAAAGAATGTCAAACGGATTTAGTACATAATACGTGTAGCCCCAGTATTAAATGTTTGAACTTTTTTCTTCTGTGACATTTCATAGCTGAGTATTATGTTTATATAGCATATAGCATAGTAAGGTTCCAGTATGCTGTTTCCTCGCATATCATGTGTTTTCTCTTAGGGGATACCCAGAAATCTTTTCTATTGCATCTGACTGTGTATTTAAATACTTTGGAACTGTAGTTCCTGAGTTTAAACATAGCATGTCATTTGGCAAGAGAAATTTTGTTAGCTCTCTGGCCTCTTCCTCCTCTTCTTAAAGTTATTTCTGAAATGTGCTTCGTCTATTATAAGGTACCTTAATACAAAGAGTTTAATGCAATCTATTTTTATAAACAAGTAGCTTACTATAGTACATTTCTAGTTTGAGTTTAACTGCCACGAGAAGAGAAGAGATCCTCAGTTTTTATTTATACCCCCAAATAGACGATTATATTAGACGTACTTTTATTTATTTTTTTTAATTTTTAAATTACAGTTGACCTAGAATATTATATTAGTTTCAGATGTACAACCCCCTAATTAGACATTTATGTAACTTACGAAGTGATCACTAATAAATCTAGTACCCATCTGAACACGTATATACTTGTTACAATGTTATTGACTATATTCCCTATGCTGTAATTTACATCCTGTGACTGTTCTGTAACTAACAATTTGTACATTTTAAATTCCTTCACCTATTTCACCCAGCTTCCAACCCCCTCTTCCCATCTGGCAACTATCAAAATGTTCTCTGTATCTGTGTAGACTCACTCCTAAAATAAAATATTCATATAAAGAAATAAATTCGTGTTCATTAAATTAACATTTATTATCTTTAAAACAATTAGCATTTTATTAAAAAGTGAAACAAAATGTATCATGAAAATAATATGAAACTTTTTTTGTAATGGAAAATTAAACATAATTTAGGGACTATGGGCTTGTAGAAAGAGCATTTAGCTTGGGCAGTTAAGATTTTTATATTTGACTGTGGTTTTGGAATCAATAGGCAAGTGGTTTAACCTTTGGTCCTCATTTAAAATGAGTAGAGTATTTGTCCTAACTGGTCAGTGCCTGGCCCATGTCTAGCCTTATTTCAAAAAGAATCAGCCCCTGTCATATATCCAAAAAGTTCATAAATAAGTTATTTAATAAATATTGAGTAAATGAATACTGAATGAAGTTTTTAGTATAGAAAGAAGTGAATATCCTAGAAAAAATTACGACATTAGTTAATTTTAGGAAATAAATCACATATTTCACAATGAGAGTCAACCTTAACTTTTTCTGCCTAAATTTACTGACTTAGTTTGAATTTTTTTCTTTACCATGGTGCCTAATACTTATATTTACTTATAAATATATGTAAGTAAATATTTCAAAATTATTACTATTTAAAGAAAAATAACTTTCAACCATTAAATTATAATAGTAGAACTGATGTTTATTAGACCTTTAAGGGAAAAGAATTTTCATTCAATTAGGACGATTTTGTGTTTTAGTTAGGCTTAATTTTACTACTTTAGGGATAACTTAATTATCTTTTATTTAGAGTATGTTTTCTGTATTGACAAGACAAACATGTTTAATATGCTAAAACTTGTATAGCTTAGAAAATTATAATAAAAAGGGATATATTGAAGTTACATTTTTTAAAACTTACCCACGACTCCAACACTAAATTATTTAACGTTTGAAAATCATTTCTAGGGTAAGAAATTTTGCTGCAATTAAGTAATCCATAATACCTTTATGTTGGGCTTTATAAAAAAAAAATGAGCATTTGATAAATTTAGTGTTCATTTGAAGTCAGTGTTTCACCATCAGACCAAAAGACACATGGTATTTTCCTGACAAGAGAAAATATTAAATCCAGTATTGATTTTTCACACTGTTTAGGAACCTTAATATCACTTCAGTTAACCATATATGTGTGTGTATGGCACACCCAAAATAATTGCTATCGTTTATTGAGCGCCTACAATGTTCTGGGTGTAATACTTCTAGCTGATTTACAATTACTGTCACGTTTGATCCTACTCATATTCCTGTGAGGCACATGTTGATTTCTGTTCAATTGCTGGAGAAACTGAAGATCAAGCAGAAAGGTAGCTCTCTAGAAGTCCACGCTGTCCCTGAAGAACATAGCTTGGTCTGATTCCCAAGGCTGTTTTTGACTGCTACTGTGAAAGTTTTTTATAAGAGAGGTAGAATATGGAGAGAGAGGTGATAACATATCTTTGCATTAGCCAAGCCATTCATGGCATATTTTCTTTGTATTGGTTATAGTCATTTTTAGAAATGCTAGAAACTGTTTAAAGAAGTATGAACAGATAAGTGTTTATAATTACGTTGCAAGAGAAATGGCTAAAAGAATATATGGGATATTTAACTCAGAGAAGCAGAGATCCTATAACTTGATATGCTCTCATAATTGATTATTTGGGAGAAGGATTGGAATATTCTATATTCCCTGAAGTATAAATCAAGGATCAGCACATTTCAACTCATGAAAAACATACATTTTCTAATTGTGTAGTCTCTACAGGGCAATGAACCCAGAGAAGAGTAAATTTGGTTGCTTGCTGAAGGCAAGATTTCTATTTGTCAGGGGTGCTTCAGAAGAGACTCAGCAAGTAGGTAGAGTAAATGGCTTTTTAGATGCTTCACAATTCTATGATTTTAAATTTATGTTATAGCTAATATTTTTTGCATTAATTGGGAGGCCATGATGAAATAGCTGGTGACTTGTATGCGGTTTTCGACATACTTGATATTTCTGAACCAAAACTGTTACCTTGTTTTAGAAACAATTTTGAGATACACAACTTAGAAGGTATTTTTAGGTACAGTGTTTAAGAGAACTGCTAATATAGTATTTAATTTTTTCCTATTTTAATTTTCTTACCATTAGTGAAGAGAATGTGCTTCTTTTTGAAAAGGAATTTTTCCCCTAACTATAAAATAGCATAAGCACAATCCATAAAATTGTTTAAAATGAAATATCCACTAGGTGGCGATATTGTGCTATTTTCCCAAGTGTTCTTGTGCTAAACTTTCTTACTAGTCTGAATTAACTTTCATAGTTTTAGGTTTTGAACTATAAAGTAATTTATAGCATCCATGTTTTTTTATTATAATGTCATTCAAAAATGTTTTCTGAATTGTATGAAGCTAAGGTAGATGTTAAAAATAATTTCTGTGTTTTGTAATAATATATTGGGTAATTTAACATAATATATCTTCCCATAGACATTCTTTACTTCATATGGCATAGTCAAGATCTTTTGCCACAAACACTGAGGATGATGACAAATTTTGAAAACCCATATAGCATTGTGTCAGCCACTGTTTTAAATGGCTGCTTTACCTATGTTATTTATGCTTCATAACAACCCTATGGGATCAGTACCACTGTTAATATTTCCACTCTGTGAAGACATGAGGATACTGAGTATAGAGCCATTGAGTATTTTGCCAGAGCTGGTATTTAAACCTAGGCAGGCCGACTCAGAACCCATGTTAACCTCTGTCAGTTTGGTGGGGGGAGGTGGGCACAATGTCTACCTTCGAGTTTGCAACATTTTAGGAAGAAATGTGATTTGGAAAATGTGGTTACACTCCCTGTTTGCACGGGTCAGGAAGTGAGGCCCACACTAGCTCTGGCTCTTCCAGAGGCAGGTAATCATCCATTTGCCATTGTGTCTTCCATTTATGTCTTTGTGATGGCATCTCCAAGGGATGTTTACATACATATGAAAATAAGGGAGAAATATTATAGCTAAAATAAATAATATAGCTAAAAACTCAGGATTTGAGCTTTTAGCTATATTGATTTGCTTTGAAATAAGGACCTTGTTTTAGTGAGAACGATTCCAGCTACCAAATGGAGGAGCATGGTTGTTTGAAAATTAACAGCTTTTCCAGAGATTCCTATTTGGAAATGAATTCTCAGTTAAATATGACGTATTTTGGAATTAAAAAAAATTTTAACTGGAAAAGCTTAATCTTTGCATTGTATATTTTGTTAGATATTATTCTGGAAAATAGGCTTATTTGACTTCTAAAATTATGTTGTGGGTTCCTGGAGTTTCAATTTGATTTTTAACTTAATCTATTCTTTATAAGGATAAAAGACTTTCCTTATTGAAAAGTTTGTTCAAATAGCATGATTTCATTTCATTTGTAAATAACTTTGTGTTTTGTAATATTTTATAATGTATCATGTTGAGCATTCCCTTATTCTGAACTGGGTGCTAGTGGCTTTTTCTTTCCTTCACTCGGGATTAGTAGCCATTGTCCCTGTCTCCCACCCACAAATCCTATGCTTGATTAGTCTTCTTGAAATAATAAGACTGAGTCCTGTTTTTGAAGCACCCATCACCAGCCTGTATGACTCTATTTTATTCTCACAGTAGGGGAAGACAGTTAGATTACTGGCTCATCACTTGGAACTTGCGAAGGCTTAGGTTCCTTCCTTGTAGAAAGGTCTATAGAAGGTCCAAAGAGCTTTCCGAACACCGTTGGCTAGGCAGGACTCCAAGCCCAGAGGCTGGCCCTTGGCGTTTTCAGACTTCTAGCTCTTGCTCTCCGCTGGGCTCCAGCCCAGAGATCAGCCGGGGACTGACACACAGATGCAGGGCTTGCTCCGCTGAGACCCTCCCTTCTGGGATTTCCCTTCTTAATTTAGCCACTCTGGCATCTTAAACTCCATCCTCTCACATCTCAAGCCAATAATATTGCAGCTTTCTGACTAGGGTGTGTCAGGGGGAAAGTCACCCCGTGAGGTCTTTCAGTGATCAAACCCCATCTAGGTCCTGCCTTAGTTTGCTCTTCAATGCCTTCAAGTCGATTTTTACCTCGTATTCCTTTTCAGTCAATCGGCTGGAGGGTTAATGTGGTTAAAGTTCCTTGCCATTACCTGCCCAGGAGGGAGCCTGGTGTTGGTTAGAGTTGTCACTTTCTACTCAGTATAAGGAAGTTGGGGTTGTCACTTTTGCTTTAAAGAATTAAGTAGGAGAGTCCTGAAAACAGTTCAGGTGGGGTTCATCCGTTTTTGGAATATTGACTTCTAATGTGGCCCCCTAATATAGTAAATCATAATATTTGTAATTTAATGATTTTGTGAGGGTCCCTTATGTGAAAATGTTACAAGAAGCAAAAGTGACTGTGACCTCCAGGCAGGAGGAGTTCACCTTCTAACTGGGGCCCTCAATATGCAAAGTATAGAATGGTGGCCAGCAAGGAGGCATAAAGAGCTAAGGAGGTTACACGGGAATAGAAACCATATCTGGCTGAAGGGACAAAGCAGTGTTTCGTGGGGAGAATGGCGCCTGAGATTACACTTGATGGAGATCTGTGCAGACACTGTGAAATACATCCCAGGCAGAACCGAGGGGCATGGACGGGAATTGCATGCACACTTACCCCGTAGGCGGCAATAACAGCAGCCACGGTATGGAGCGCTTGCCATAGGCTAGGTAGGCACTTAGTCTAAATATTAAACATGAGTGCAATAAGCCTCAATATCTCTGTAAGGAAAATACTATGATTCCCATTTTATTGATGAGGGAAATAAGGCACGTGAATTTTGAAGCCATTTGCAGACTTAGGAAGTGGCTCCAGGACCTGCCCTCTACATCTGTATAATCTCACAGCCTACGCTTCAAAGGAGCTGAGCTTATTTCTTTGTAGAAAGTTAAAAAATACCACAATGTTCTGCTACGAGCCGTGAGGAGCAAGAACACACGCCCCACACACAGACCCTGGGATAAGTGGGGTTGGAGAAAAGCTAATACCTGGGAGAGGATAGCTAAGTTTCCATTAAAACACAAAGATGAACGGAACTGCTCAGTGCCCACCCCCACCTTCAATCCTGTTGGTGGTTCCGGGACCAGGGAGAAGGGTGGTTCTAATAAGCATTAAGGGTTTGGGGCAGGGTGGGGGGGGGGTTCCCTACAACATTTGGCCTGAAAGGTGTTGAAGCCAGGAGGAGAGATGCCGTCTTCTGAGGAGAAGCATTTCTTGAGAGGATCTGTGCAGACACTGTGACATACACGAGAGGAAGCAGATGCCTTATCAGTCTTTCTCAATAGGTGTTGTTCTCTATCATTTTTATGGAGTTTCTTTTACAACCTGCCAGTCTCTAAATTTAGAACAAACTTGGAGCGGTAACTCAAAGTGATGCTTCTGTACGCATTTGGTCTTGTGCTGGATGACCACATATATTGCAAAGTTTCAGAGCTGGGAGGAGGCCCCCGCCTAGGAGGTGACCTTGCTGATCTAAGAGTGTAATTTTAATGAACCCCATCTCGAAATCTATGTCTTTGTCATAGGATTTTGTCCCTTTTGAAATGCAGGGGGAAATTAACACATGAAGACTACTCAGGCATTCGTATTTTAGAAGCAGATGAGAAAACCTGTGTGTCCCCTGCAACCATGCAACCCCCCGGCCCACTCCACCAACCCCACCGCTGCCTACGACATAGTGCAAGTACTACTGGAGATGAGGAGCTGAGAACTCGAGGGACATTGCTCAGGAAAGGAGAAGAGAGCAGCGGTGAGACTGAAGACAAAGTTTCCCCTGACTGTGAGAAGGGTGGCCTGGAGAGAGACTTTCCTCATGCATGAGTCATTCTCACACTCTCTCTCTTCATTCAGGAGGCTAATTTCCTATGGAATGTGTACAGAATACTGATGTGAAAAGAAAGAGATATACAGTAGGATGTGGGATGAAAATCATGCTGATCTCTCTGCTTGCACAATAAAAATTCAGAATGATGTGATTTTTTTTAGTGAGGATAACTGTGCTGGGCAAATTTTAAACCTTTTCTGCTAATCTTGTTTTTAAAATACATTATCCTAAATTTCACTCATGGTGTCAATCTTAGACACCTTTGCCTGTTGTTACTCTGACAGGAAATTTGTACCATTTTATTTACATCATAATGTCATAAATATTTTTTTTCATTGTCTTCTTTTTAAAAGACATTCTTTAATGTGTTAGCTCTGAACAAATAGATTTGCTTATTTTTGTCACGGAGCATTTTGAAAACATATGACCAGTGGAAACTTGAGTCAGATAATTACAACTGCATCTCATCCCCCATATTAAGAATATATGGAAACATTTATATTTCTCCCCCAGTTGGAATACCAGTCAAACCTGAAATTCATGTGGAAATAAATAAATACAGCACACACACACACACACACACACACACACACACACACACACACTGACTCTGAAAACCTTCAGTTAATGGGAAATTCTCGATTCCCTTCTACCTGGCCATTAGACAAGAAGTCAGCCATTCTCCAACAGCTTATGTGATAGACAGTTTGCTTGATAAGGAAAGAAAGCAAAGTAATTTTATTTGTGGTGCTATGTGAGTGATCTAGGAAGTAAATTTTTTAAATAGCCATTCATTTTAGCTAAAATAAATGTAATTTGGAAGTTTCTGCATGTCTCCAACTGGTTTTCAGTTATATACAGAAGTGTGCAAAAGTAGGTAGAATGGAAAACGATATGCAGGTTATGATCATTATAATAGCTTCTTAACTCCGCTTCGCATACTCACAACTGGCAAACTCACAACTATAAACCCACTTTTACCATCCCCCCTTCACTATGTGACTTGCTATATAGCCTTTGCTATGTTTGACTTTTGTATAGCTAGGAAGTAGAAAGTTGTTAGACTTTCTTTTGTTCTTTATAATGTTTGATATTATAGTGCCTCTTTCCTTGTGTTAGTGTATGTATTATTCAGTTTGGGAAACCATAAGTGTATTAGCATGCAATGTATGACTCTCTAGAGTTACTCTGTTATTTTCTTCATAAATGCTCAGTTTAAATTTATCCTTAAAATATAAGGGATTAGTATAATTTCACTTGCTTCCTAATACAGTTTTCCTCTATCAGGAGCAAATTTTTATCGAATTGAAATAATGGAAGTAGCTGATTATGAGAACTAATTGGCAAGCATATAAGAAGAAAATTCTGATAAAATGTGGCCTTTATATTTCTTAATGGTTTGGCACTTAAAATAGACATTCTTATACTTGATGAAGTTCTTGTGCTCTCTATAAAAGGTGATTTAAATAGCAGTGATTTAACTCATACCTGATGTGATGAAATAGGACATTATAATTCTTACTGAGCAATTCTATGGAATTGTACATTTACAATCAATACCTTTCTGTGATCTTATAGATCACAGCTTAAAGTAAATACCAATAAAGTCATAATAGTTAAGCAACAATTTATTTAGCCCATTATTCTGGTGGGTTGGACTCAACAATGTGGGTTAGGCTCAACTGCATGCTTTTCTGCTGGTCTCAACTAGATTGACAAGTTTAGCTAAACCGTTTTGACCAGGATGGGGGCTAGCTTTTGACTGGAGTAGTCAGGGTGACTGGGCCATATGTCAGCCTTTCCTGGGCTCCTTCACATGGCAGCGTTGTCAGGGCTCTCAGGAGCAGCAAGAGCGGGCAAGCCACAATGCATAAAGCAATTATCAAGTCTCTGCTCGTTTTGTTTTTAAATTTATTATTATTTTTTCTTCTTTTTAATAATTTTTATTTTTCAATTGGAATTGATGTGCAATATTATATTAGTTTTAAGTGTACAACCCAGTGATTAGACATTTATATAACTTATGAAGTGATCATCCTGATAAATCTAGTACACCATACTTAGTTATTACAATATTATTGGCTATGTTCTCTGTGCTGCACTTTACATCCTCATGAGTATTCTGTACCTACTAATTGTACTTCTTAATCCCTTCACCGTTTTCACCCAGTCCCCTAGTCCCCCTCCCCTCTGGCAACTATCAAAATGTATTCTGCATCTATGAGTCTGTTTCTATTCTTTTTTTAAAAAAATATTTTTATTGATTTCAGAGAGGGAGAGGGAGAGAGAGATAGAAACATTAGTGATGAGAGAGAATCATTGATCAGCTGCCTCCTGCATACCCCACACTGGGGATCAAGCCCACAACCCAGATATGTGCCCTGACCTGGAATTGAACTGTGGACCTCCTGGTTCATATGTCGATGCGCAACCACTGAGCCATGCTGGCTGGGCCTGTTTCTATTCTTCTTATTCATTTACTTTTTTTTTTTTTTTTTTTTTTTTTTTTAGATATCACATTTAAGTGAAATTATATGGCATTTGTCTTTCTCTATCTGACATTTCATTCAGCACCATACGCTCTAGGTCCATCCATGTTGTTGGAGATGGCAAAATTTCATTCCTTTTATGGCTGAGTCATATTTCATTATATATAAACACCACTTCTTTATCCATTCATCTATTGATGGACACTTAGGTTTCTCCATATGGCTATTGTAAATAATGTTGCAATGAATATATGGATGATAGATATGTATTTATTGCTATTTTATTATTCATTTTTTTCTTTATTCATTAAGGTATTACATATGTGTCCTTATCCCTTCATTGCTCCCCAACCCCCCACTTTTGCCCTCACCCCCTGGTGTCTGTGTCCATTGGTTAGGCTTATATGCATGCATACAAGTCCTTTGGTTGATCTCCCCCCCTTACCCCAACTCTCCCTTATATTCCCTCTGAGGTTTGACAGTCTGATCGATGCTCCTCTGTCTCTGAATCTGTTTTTGTTCATCAGTTTATGTTGTTCATTATATTCCTTATTCATATTTTAATATATATTTTCTTCTTCTTAAATAAAACCCTTTAACATTTCTTGTAATACTGCTTTGGCAGTGATGAACTCCTTTAGCTTTTTCTTATCTGGGAAGCTCTTTATATGTCCTTTCATTCTAAATGATAGCTTTGCTAAATTTCCATAAATGAGGGAGTTTTTCTCTCAACTTCTTTTTACCTTTGATTCTTTGTCAAAATAATCTACCTTCATTGAAATGGTTACATTTTATTCCAAATATTTTGGAATTTCCTTCCTTGGAATTATTTTCTGAATTCTGAAGTCACACATTAAAAAAACCACGTTCTTTCTTTATCACGGAGCCATACACTATCTCTTTATTTTTCTGTGTTTCCTTCTCTTCCTATTTCACTTTCCTGAGCTCATTCAATACTGTCCTTCTGTCCCTAAAGCCAGGGTCAAAGGGTCCTCAGCAAAAGGCCTATGGAAAGGGACTCTGGAACTAGACTGACACCTGGGAGCCTGGCAAGTCTTAAATGAGTGTGTGATCTTTCTGACCGCTTCATCTGGTGTCGTTCTGTTAGTCCCAGGATCTAGGAAGAGCCTATTAGTTGTAAGGTGCAGAAAAACAACCCACACTTAGGCAAAAGCAAAATAAAATAAAAATGAATTTATTGGAAGATTAAAGAAAGAGCTGCAAGAATCTGAACTCTTCTGAGAATGTCAGATTTACAACTGGCCCTCAAAATTCCCAACACCTCCATCTTTGTTTCTCCAGATAAAGAGATATGACTCCATCTTTCTGTTTGCCGTTGACTTATTTTCTCCTACTGCAGCCAGATTTCTCTACTCAGTCAGGAGGAATGACCAGCAGAAGCAATCAGCTCAGTAATCACAGCGGAAGGATTTGGGCTGAGATTTCTTTCATCCATTACCTTTGATTACTCTGGCTCCAGAGCTGGGAAAGCTTATTATCATCATTAAATACAAATTATTGAATTTTACTGCCTGCCAGGTACTTTTCTGTGAGCTATCCATGATTAACTAATTTTAATCCTCACAGGAACTATTGGAGACAATCATATCAAGTAGGTATAATTTCATATTATGTGCATTTTACAGATGACAAAATTGAAGAACAAAAAGACTAAGTAACTTTTCCGAAGCTGCACATCGAGTAAGTGGCAGAGCCATGATTCAATACAGGGAAGGCAACTCTAGGGGTGACGTCCTAGTCAATCCACCATAGTTTGGATGTTTTGAGAAAATAGTAGTTTAATATTTCCCAAATTTCTATATAGGCCTCTCCTAGAAAATTACAGTGTATGTTCAAAAAAGCTCTATATAACTAACAATGGCTCATCTTTTTAAAGACTGAATTTGAAATACATTTGTAGGTGGGTTTTATTTTTTAGGCAATATGCCATTCGGTACTCTTAAGAGTTGGAAAAAAAAATAGCCTCATGTTTATCTGGACAGCTGGGGCATAAAAGGCCTAAATATAATTTTGAGTGGAGAGTAAATGGCCACATAAAGCAAAGACCTGTCACAAAAGCTTTTATTGGATTTATTTTACTTTTATTGTGCTTACCCCTGTTTGAGCTCAGCTCTGCATTATTTCTTGTTCTTTATGTGGGCATTAGTTATCAACTTTATAGAGAATATTGATTTAACTGTAATTTTATAAAAAATGGCACAAGTACTTTGTACTATTGGATCTAAATAAAACATCCATAAGCAGTGAAATGACTTACAGTAATTCATAAATCAAAGTTCCATATTGTAGGACAAAGTCTTTAAATTATAAAGCAATAGGGATTGATACCTTTTGAAATGTAGTGTTGTGGAGCAAGCTAAATTTCCATAAATGAGGGAGTTTTTCTCTCAACTCCTTTTTACCTTTGATTCTTTGTTGACTGTTATAAAGCTTCTTTATTTTATTTGAACCCAATAGAACATCCCAAGTTCCTCATTCTGAAAACTCCCATCATCAGTGAAGAGGCTGGCAAGGGGTGTGCAGGTTAACGGCTCTGCCTAGCTCACCTCTTGGGCTGTTTTATCAAATCCAGAAGCAATTCCTTTTCTTCTTTCACCACTGCCCTTAGCAAAAGGGAAAAGAAAAGCCATTTAGAAACTAGTCATTGCTCTTAAGACGCCATAAACAAAGATAAAGAAGCAAACTCATCATCCTGAGGTGAATTTTTGACTGAAGACCTTACTTGTCTGTAACCTCTAGAGACATAATTATCCAACTTTATATAGAGCTGGTATTGGGATTGCCAGATGGGTTCACATTCAGGAAAGAATGTGTTTTCCTATGTGTGTGTGTTTTATTGTGTTTTTTAAGAAATGTGTGTGTGAGTTAAAATAGTCACACATATGGGTTTGTGCAAATCAAAGTTAATACCAGATACCAAAGGACATGTTTCTAGGAGTGATGGCAAACCTTTTGAGCTCAGCGTGTCAGCATTTTGAAAAACCCTAACTTAACTCTGGTGCCGTGTCACATATAGAAATTTTTTTATATTTGCAACCATAGTAAAACAAAGATTTATATTTTTGATATTTATTTTATATATTTAAATGCCATTTAACAAAGAAAAATCAACCAAAAAAATGAGCTCGCGTGTCACCTCTGACACGTGTGTCATAGGTTAGCCATCACTGGTCTAGAGGTTCTTACAGCACAGAAATTTTTCCTGTATTTTCTCAGATTATTTGTTGATCACACTCTATGTGCTCTTACCATAATCAATATTGGCCCTGCCCCCAGGAAGAAGGAGAAAATTAAGATTTCATGAATTACATGGACTATTAATTGTCATGAATTCATGTAATGCATTTACTTTTCAGGGCAGAGGATGGACCAGTGAACTAGTTAGTTAAGATCTTTGGTTTCAAAAAGGTACATTCTAATAGAAGAGGCAGATCATAATCAAGGAAATAAGATAATTTCAGATAATAGTAAGTGCCATGAAGAAAAAATTTTAAAGGCTGATGTAATAGACAAGGTTAAGGAAGGGGACACTTCTGAGAAGGGAATATTTGTATTGAATCCTGAATATTAAGAAGGAAACAGCTAATGGAAATGTAAGAAGAAGAATATTCTAATAAGAGAACAGTAAATGCAAAAGCCCTGAGTTCTATACACATACTATAGTCTTTAATCCTCTCTAGGTTTCTGTTAGGCAAGTAGTATTAGTCTAATTTTATTGATGGAAAGGAAGCACAGAAACTATGTGAGTTCATTCAGCTGCTAGGCAGGATGCCATGCCATGAGCTCAGAATTATCTTGCTCTTTCTACTTCCCATGCTACTTCATTGGATCTGAAGCACAAACACATGTAACAGTAAGAAATTCCAAAGAAAGAAGTGTTCCTCTTCTAAACACAGGAAAATATCCTGGATGGTCCCAATTCTTCATTTTCTTTCTACTAAGAAACACACAACAGAGGCATATATTTGTGCATTTTATTACTTCATTCACTTATTAGTGTCTACAGTGCAACACAGCAATTGCGTTAAGAGTTTGGAATACAGTTTGATGAATGAACTACTTTCCTTCAGGGAAGTATAGCGTTTGGAAATTCTAGCAGTAAGATCTGTTCTGCCAAAAGTTACGTGCAAAAATATAAATAATTAGAATCTCAAAATCTTCTTATAAGTTGTATTGACATTTTCACCAGCATTTAATATCTGACTCGGTATTTGGAAACAAATGAAACTAAGCACCTTTTTGATCCCTCTTTGGGTGTGATGAGAAAGATATAGTTGGATTTTTTTTTCATGGGTTTGTAGAAGGCTATTAATACTGAGAATGTCTCTGAACTCTGACAAATTCCAAAGAAAAAACTCAAATATCTTCAAGTCAGCCTTGTCTAGATCTACAATGTTTTCAATTATTATTATCTTTTTGTCTGTGGTTTCTGGCTTATTCTCTTATTAGCGAATGGCTAGATAAGAAAACAGTATAACAAAGATAATGAAAGTGTGTACTTCCTCCCATTTCTCTTAAATATTTGAGTGCCCTTGTGAAAAAAATACACACAACTATGGTTATTTAAGACAGTGCCTGTATTTAGCGTTTAATCATGATTGTTCTCATTCCTGGAGTCTAAAGAAATAGCAACGGTCATCTGTCTGTACATACTAAGTACTTAATATTTTCAGGGGAAGATAAATGCTGCCATCTATTACTCTAATTTTTATAGTGTTTGATATCAAACATTATATTTTAGTTTATTACTATGTGTTTTCACTAAGAAGTAAGGGAGCTAGATCATGTAGGCCTTGTGGTATTTCCGTAAGGACTTTGGCTTTTACTCAAAGGGGATGAGAAACTGTTAGAGGGTGGTGAGCATGAGTGCCTTGATCTGACCTATGTTTTTAACAGAACCAGTCTGGCTGCTTCTTTCAGTACAGGCCAAAGGGTGGGTGACTGGAAACAAGGAGATGAGATAGCAGGCCTAGCAATAATCTGGATGAGTGAATTGTGCCTGTGTTTGGGGGTGACAGAATGTGCCAGGGACAAGAAACTAGGCATCAATCTGGCGTGAACTTGGTTTTTCATATCCCCAGGGCCTGGAATCATTTTTTCGAGTGTAGAAGGAACTCAGTAATTCCTGTTGAATGAATGGATGGATGGATACATGGAAAAATGGACATTCACGTTTATGGCTTCTATCTTCTCCCCAACTGTTTATTACTTAGTTTTATGATCTAAGCTACTTGTCTTATCCTCTCATTTAAAACATGAAAGTAAAAGAGAAGCAAAAGCAAAGGAGCTAAGTTCCTTCTTAAATTTAATTGAATTCAACAAGTTTCTTTCTTTTTTTTTTCAAGTGCTTTTATGTAATGACTTCTTTGGGATATTAAGGACATCAAATGCCAACAGAATGTTCCAAGACATGAGATGAGATTATTGCTTAGGGTCAGGGCTGTGCCGCAGCACCAGAATTACTTTAAAATTAAAATTGCGACATAGGATTTAATTTCCTCCTCAGCAGGGCAATAACCTTTCAGTGAATCAGACGTGGCTATTCTGCTTACTATAAATGGGACCATGGGGCCATAACCTTACAAAATGCCTAAACGGCAGACTGTATTAAAAAGTTTGGGGACAAGGGGGCACAAGAGTGCATTTAGCATGCAACTTTTTGTGTAAGGAAGCGGAGAAATAAGGAGACACAGATAACTATTTGGACGTACACAAAGAAACACTGACTAGATACAGAAGCAGCCACTGCCTGGCTGCCTATCGAGGGCAGAGGCTAAACTGGAGAAATGGAAGCAAAGTTTTTAATAGATGGCTTTTCTATCATTTTGATATCTGATCATGTGAATTATTACCTAATCAATGAATAAATAAATAAATAAACATCATTTTAATAAGTGTCAGGGAGAAAAGAAGAGACTAGGGAAACATTAAGTAGGAAATTGCCTCAAAAGTGTTCATTTGAGCCCAGCCAGGATGGCTCAGTGGTTGACCATCAACCTGTGAACCAGGGGGTCACAGTTCGATTCCCAGTCAGGGTACATTCATGGTTTGCTCGCTCGAACCCCAGTAGGGGGTGTGCAGGAGGAAGCCAACCAATGATTCTCGCTCATCATTGATGTTTCTATCTCTCCCTCTCCCTCCCTCTCTGAAATAAATTATATATATATTTTTAAAGTGTTCATTTTGTCAGTTTTCCAGACTTCAGAAACTGCATTTGAGTCCCAACTTCTCCAATGATAACATGTATGTGTGAAAATACTGGTAAATAATAACTGACCATGTCACGTTCTATTTTCCTTAAAGAATGAAGAAGTTCTGGTCTGAGGCTGCTGACGCTTAAAGGACTAGAAAGGCCAGATGAAGAAAGTCAACCTGTGAGGACGCCTGGGAGTTCTTTGGTCCTTTCAGAGGCTAAAAGAAGTAAAATACGCCCTGGCTGTTATGTTAAGTGGTTAGCGTGCCCCCCCCCCACACACACACACACATACCTAAGGGTCGTGGATTTAATTCTGGTCAAGGGCACATACCTGGGTTGTAGGTTTGATCCCCGGCCCAGTCTGGATGTTTGCGAGAGGCAACTGATTGATGTTTCTTTCTCTCTCTCTCTCTCTCTCTCTCTCTCTCTCTCTCTCTCTCTCTCTCTCTCCCTTCCCCCCTCCCTTCCTCCCTTCTACTCTCTCTAAAAATCAATGGGAAAAATATCCTGGGGTAAGGATTAACAACAACAACAAACCAAAAAAAGAAGTAAAATGCTATTGTGGGAATTGTATGCTTTCAAAAAGGGGTTATAAGAATCTGAGGTTTGGCCACACCCCCGTCCTCACCCTGTGCTGCTGAAAAAGCTCACGGGCTTCCAGCACATTACACACCTGCAAGGCTCAGCCCCAAGCGGCATATACACACGTCACAGACTCTCCGCACCTGTCCCTAACAGCTGTGAAATCTGCCCCTGCCCTCCTCTTAGGTAAGGCATTTCAGCACTCAGAATAACACCTGTCCCTTACAAAGAGTTTTATGTTTTTCAAAACATTTTCACCTGACTTATTTCACCATATGGATTCATAGAAGCTGAAAACTGGAAGAGATCTCAGATGCTATGACCCCTGCATAACAGAGGGAGAAATTGAATCCAAGAGAAGTGACCGCTTTGTCTAAAAGCAGACAGCTATTTAGCAGCAGAGCTGAAACCAATACCCAGTGGCTGACCCCTCACTCAGTGACTTCTCTCTGCCAAGGCAACCTCAGGTGCGTCCCTCCGACTCTTCCATCTTCTTATCTTTATTTTATTATTCTTCTTGACCCATCTATCGTAAAATGTTTATGCATTGAAGGTGGCCTACTTATATAAAACATTCTCGTTTTTGTTGATGCTTTCAAAAAAATTGCCTTAAAATGATTGTTTTTTTTGTCAATCACTTACATTCTCATCTTTAAGTTCCCTGTTTCCCATAGTAAAAAGCTAAGCATAAATAGAAATAGAGTTGTTTATCTCATCAGTGCTATCATTTTTGCTTGACTTGTGTTTTATCAGATTAACCACCACTAGAATATTTTAAGCAAGTACTCCCTTTCTAATTTATTGTCTGTCAGTGGGAAGACACTAATGAAGTCTGAAAAAAATCTGGCAGGAAAATGTTTCTCAACATCATAGCCAATGCCATGCACTACCTAGAACAGATTTTCCTATTCCCTGGTGGAGAAAAAATAAAGCATTTATGTCTAAATTCAATTTTAGTGAAAGGAAAAGACTTATATCCAGGTCAAGTTCCATTTCAGTGAGGTTTGAATCAAATGAGATATTATATCTTCAAAATTCAGTGCTTGGCATGCTGAACACTCAGAGACGTGCTCAGTAGTTAAAACAGCATCGCACGGAGTTGAGATGCTATCACTTTGCAAAGGTGTGCATTCTCCTAGGGATGACGATTCTATTCTGAGTGCTTTCCTCACTCAACATGTGTAGGCTCCTCGGTTACCCAGGGCTGCTTGGGTACCACAGCACCGGAGACACAGCTCGGCTATTAGGAGAAGAGTGCTGAAAAGTGTTCCTTCGGGACCTTCAGAGACATCCTCCTGGTTGATCAAAGACCTACAGTTTTCTTGCTTTGTCCATATCCTACTCCATGTTTCCAAAATGATAGCAATTTTTTGCACGATTTCTTATTTGAAAAATGCTATGGTAGAGTTAGAAATCTGATATTTTTTTCCTGGCTCGCCCACAAATTTACCCTCAATACTTTTGTTGTTCTTGTTTCCTAAAGGGGGGGAAATTATTGCTCCAATCACCAACTATTTTGTGTGCATTCAGTGAAACATTTTTTTATAATTAAATTTTTTTGTAACTTACCTGACATCAGAAATGATGGTCAGAGTGAGAAGAAAAATAGCAATGTGAGAGAAGCTATAAGTAAATACAAGTGCGCAATAGATACTACTTGGCAATTAGATGTCATGAACAACCTGAGACGAGTGAGTAAAAAACTGAGATTTGGGAAAGCTGTAAGAGGAACAAATCATGGAGGCAAAAATGAGGACAGGCTTGCTGTTAGACCAGGCCCATCTCTGTGGTGGCATCTTAGAGCGCTGGAAAGAAAGACCAGCAAGGGACGTTTGGAATCCACTCTCTAGGAATGACAGCAGGAAGACAGAAATAAAAAAGAAGATGAATGAGTTATGATACACAGTTTCCTATAGGTTTTTTGGGAATTAGATTATAAACTACTTTCACAATGAAGTGCTTTTTATGAATGTCCACTGGCACTAACAGTGGATGCCTTCATTTCTCTCGACCCCTAATTCTTCATACAAACACTCTTTGCATCTTGAAGTGTTTAGAGTAAATATCAAAGCACCGTTAATAAGCATTTAAGGGCTTTTTAAAATAAAGGATGCAATTTAATTTCCATCTTTTAAAAAGTAATTTAACTTCCTCTGTGCTGGTAGAACTCTAGCCACATTTGTAGACATGATCTAATATCGATTTTTAAAAATATCTCTCTGCTTGGCTGGGGTAGCTCAGTGGTTGAGTATCTAGCCAGGAACCAAGCGGCCACCTGTTCTATTCCTAGTCAGGGCACATTCCCTGGGTGGTGGGCTCAATCGCCTGTGGGGGGCGTGCAGGAGGCAGCCTATCAGTGATGTTTCTCTTTCATTGATGTTTCTATCTCTCTATCCCTCTCCCTTCCTCCCTCTCTAAAAAAAAAAAATCAATGAAATATATTTTTTAAAAATAACCCTCTCACGCTAGCTGGTTTGTCTCAGTGGATAGAGCATCAGTCTGTGGACTGAAGCGTTCCGGGTTTGATTCCAGCCAAGGGCACATGCCCAGGTTGTGAGCTTAATCCCCAGTAGGGGGCGTGCAGGAGGCAGCCGATCAATGATTCCCTCTCATCATTGATGTTTCTATCTCTCTCCCCCTCTCCCTTCCTCTCTGAAATCAATAAAAATATATTTAAAAAATATAGCCCTCTGGCTACCACACCATGTGGGGGATAAATTAGAGTTGTTATAAGATGATGTGCTAGAAATATACACAGTAATGCATGTGAGAGATGATGGCAGTTTAAGTCTGAAATGGCATCAGTGAAGATGAAGGGAAGAGGATATGTTACAAGATAAAATTGTATGTCACCAAAATTCGTATGTTGAAATCCTCCACTACCTCAGAATATGACTATATTTGGAGATAGGGCCTTTAAAGGGTTTATTATGTTAAAATGGGGTAATATGGGTGGACCCTAATTCAGTGTGACTTATGTCCTCATAAGAAATGATTAAGATTCAAAGGCATGGAAATTAGACCAGGTGAAGACCAACAGGGAAGGCAGTCATCTGAAAGCCAAGGAGAGAGAGGGAGAAACCTCAGAATGAATCTAACCCTGCTGACACCTTAACCCTGGACTTCTAGCCTCCAGAACTGTGAGAAAATAAAGTTCTCTTGTTTAAGTCAACCTAGTTTGTTATGTCAGCCCTAGTGAATGAATACAGAATGGATTCAAAATGTATTTTGAGTATAGAATTGTTAAGATCGGGGGGGTGGATTGGATGGTGAAGAGGGTGATAATCAAGATGGTAAAACTTCCTAGTTGGTTAATTGAGAAAACATTTATTGAATGCTGGACATTTTGCTTGGCACAGGATACAAAGATACCTGTTATACAGTTTATCTGAAGCAGTGTGGTAAGGTCAGTGATAAAGCTCAATAGTTAAGATTACACGCACGTCAAGGAGAAATGGAGGCCAACCTGCGGTAGATTGCATGCGCATGCATCTCTAATCTCTTCTTACCTTCCAGTCATATGGGGACCAGCTCTCAATTTGCAAAGGATATTCTCGGGATGCTTTGATGCTTAGCTCTGCTTTTCAGACTCCACTTTAGAGAATTTCATTATTTGTAATTATCAAAGATTTTTATTTTCATCTTTTAGAAGGTCTTAAAGACCACATGACATCACTTTGCAAATTGCCTTATTAAGGCACCATTGCACCCAGTTAAAAAAAAATGGCTTCAATTATTATTATTCTACAATAGCAGGGTTCTTGTGCTGACGAAAGGAAAGAAAGAGAAAGTGGAAAGACGACCTCCACATGACATTAAGGAATGCTCCTGTTATACAGGATATAGCATTGGTATTCATTTAGCAGGGAGAGAGCCACGGTTCCTTCTCTAGAGGAGGGACTGAAAAGAAAAAAAATCTTTTTCCTAGCTTGTACTACAAGATATGGGAATTGCATGGTATTTTCAGAAAAAAAAATATCTGTGCTGGTTAATTAGGCAAATAAATAGCATGACATACTTGGGATTATTCAACTGGAAACCTGAAAGTTATAGAATGTGTCATGGTAAACAAATTAATGAAACATCTGAGAGGATGCATTCATGTAGAAAAAAACCTGTCAAAATATTCTGGGGCTATTTTTATTTAAAGTGACAGAAAATTCCTAAGGAGATGAGATTCTCCTAACCAAAAAAAAATCTGTGAACATGTACAACAGGAATATATTACAGTTTTCTTGTCATTATAGTTTCCAGTTCAATTTAAGTAAAAAACAAATCTGTCATCTTTTTTTAGTGTGTGTGTGTGTGTGTGTGTCACACACACACACACACACACACACGGGGTAAGGGGAAGAGAGAGAGAGAGAGAGAGAGAGAGAGAGAGAGAGAGAGAGAGAGAGAGTTAATGAGTTCTTGGTTATTTAGTGCCAACCACAGGAGCTCCACAGCAGAGAGAGGATCAATAGGAGATGCCTACCAATAGGATTGCCTGGGGTGGATTGATTTTTGGTGTGAAGTGATAAGAGATACAACTCTACGCTTTTAGCATCCAGTATTGAAGCTCTGCAAGAGGCATCATAGAATACCCTTCTTAGCTGAGATTAAGCAGAGCCTATAGAACTGTAGGGCCAAATGCCAGTTAGATCATGTGGGTGGGGTGAGGAGTGTGAAAGGAGGGTGTCTCACTCCTGTCCTTTAAATTTAAGACTTATAACATATGTTAACACCAGATAGGATTTGCCTCTCAAAACTATTTCTCCCTCTACTTTACTGAAAATTATATTCACAATTGAAATGAGTGGAAAATAGGTCCCAGTTTTCAGGTGTGTGGTAAAGGATGTTAACACATCTTACTCAAAACAAAACAAAACAAAAACATAACCATGAAAGTTTGAAAGACCTTATATTAAATAAAGGCAAGCAAGGTTACTTTTCTGCAGGGATTCTCAAAACTATTAACATGCATAACCAGACTTTAAGGTGGGAGGGAAGGGAATACAGGCTTTCTCATTAGTTGACTACAAATATCAGTAGCAAAGTAAGGTAAAATATAGATTAGTATCTAGCAACTGCTCCTCATCCCCCTTAAGACAAAAAGCACTTTCTGCCTTCCTCGTGGCAATCGGTTTAAGTGTATTTGGAGAAGGGAAAATGAGGTTATTGAGTGCAAGGATGTTTTAGACCGTTACAGCTTTGGCACTATTTCTTTTGGGAGCCCCATTTTATATCTTATCAAAATTTCAAAATGTAATCAAATGCCATACTAAATATAATATTTTGCTTTAAAAATAATTTGAAAGCACTTTAGGAAGATCACTTTTCTGACAGAAACATGACAATAACAGATAAACAAAGTCAATACAACAAAAAACCTGAAAGATGATGAGCCTACTAGTATCTATCTTAAAGGGAATTGGCCATTAGTGGAAGCATCTAAAAAAAGTGCCAGGGAAAATAGATTGGCAGTGCACATTAGAATACATTTAGGGGAAAAGGTTTCCATCATGACGCTGTTGTACAATTCCAAGGCCATCATTTACATAGAACAGCCTGTAACTACTACTTGCTAAAATTGTGCTACATGACAGCACTGTCACACTTGATACAGGAACAGACCCTGTTAAGGAGGCAGGTGGATTTGTGGAAATGAGCACAGCCACCTGTCAAAATTGAAGGCCATGGAGCACTGCAATCAAAAGTACCAGCAACCTCTGCTCTGATTCCAGGATCACTAAGCAACCTTCTGATTATAATTTTTTTTTTTATTGCTTAAAGTATTACAAAGGGTATTACATATGTATCCATTTTATCCCCCCGCCCTAGACAGTCCCCTAGCCTCCCCTATCACCCAGTGTCTTATGTCCATTGGTTATGCTTATATGCATGCATACAAGTCCTTTAGTTGATCTCTTACCCCCCTACCTCCTGCCCCCCAACCCTCCCCGGCCTTCCCGCTGCAGCTCGACAATCTGTTTGAGGCAGCTCTGCCTCTGTATCTATTATTGTTCAAAAGTTTATAATGGTCTCTATTGTCCATGAATGAGTGAGATCATGTGGTATTTTTCCTTTATTGACTGGCTTATTTCACTTAGCATAATGCTCTCCAGTTCCATCCATGACGTTGCAAATGGTAAGAGTTCCTTCCTTTTTACAGCAGCATAGTATTCCATCGTGTAGATGTACCACAGTTTTCTAATCCATTCATCTACTGATGGGCACTTAGGCTGTTTCCAGATCTTAGCTATGGTGAATTGTGCTGCTATGAACATAGGGGTGCATATATCCTTTCTGATTGGTGTTTCTGGTTTCTTGGGATATATTCCTAGAAGTGGGATCACAGGGTCAAATGGGAGTTCCATTTTCAGTTTTTTAAGGAAACTCCATACTGTCTTCCATAGTGGCTGCACCAGTCTGCATTCCCACCAGCAGTGCACAAGTGTTCCTTTTTCTCCACATCCTCTCCAGCACTTGTCGTTTGTTGATTTGTTGATGATAGCCAGTCTGACAGGTGTGAGATGGTACCTCATTGCTGTTTTGATTTGCATCTCTCGGATGATTAGTGACTTTGAGCATGTTTTCATATGTCTCTTGGCTTTCTGAATGTCCTCTTTTGAAAGGTGTCTATTTAGGTCCTTTGCCCATTTTTTGATTGGATTGTTTATCTTCCTTTTGTTAAGTTGTATGAGTTCCCTATAAATTTTGGAGATTAGGCCCTTACAGATATGTCATTGGCAAATATGTTTTCCCACACAGTGGGTTTTCTCGTTGTTTTGTTGATGGTTTCTTTTGCTGTGCAGAAGCTTTTTATTTTGATGTAGTCCCATTTGTTCATTTTTTCTTTAGTTTCAAGTGCCCTAGGAGCTGTATCAGTGAAGAAATTGCTTCGGCATATGTCTTAGATTTTCTTGCCTTTGGATTCTTCTAGAATTTTTATGGTATCCTGTCGTACATTTAAGTCCTTTATCCATTTTGAGTTTATTTTTGTGTATGGTGTAAGTTGGTGGTCTAGTTTCATTTTCTTGCATATATCTGTCCAATTTTCCCAACACCATTTATTGAAGAGACTATCTTGGCTCCATTGTATGTTCTTGCCTCCTTTGTCAAATATTAATTGAGCATATTGGTTCGGGCCGATTTCTGGGCTCTCTATTCTATTCCATTGATCTATATGCCTATGCTTGTGCCAGTACCAGGCAGTTTTGAGAACAGTGGCTTTGTAATACAACTTGATATCTGGTATTGAGATCCCACCTACTTTGTTCTTTTTCAGGATTGCTGCAGCTATTCGGGGTCTTTTTTTATTCCAGATGAATTTTTGGAAAGTTCGTTCTAGATCTCTGAAGTATGCTGTTGGTACTTTAATGGGAAGTGCATTGAATTTATAGATTGCTTTGGGTAGTATGGACATTTTAATGATGTTGATTCTACCAATCCATGAACACGGTATGTTCTTCCATCTGTTTATGTCTTCCTCTATGTCTTTTTTCAACGTCCTGTAGTTTTCTGAGTAGAGGTCTTTTACCTCTTTAGTTAAGTTTATTCCTAGGTAGCTTAGTTTTTTCGGTGCAAAGGTAAACGGGATTGTTTTTATAATCTCTCTTTCTGAAAGTTCACTATTGGTGTATAGAAATGCCTCAGATTTCTTGGGGTTAATTTTGTATCCTGCTACATTGCCAAATTCATGTATTAAGTCTAGTAGCTTTTTGATGGAATCTCTAGGGTTTTGTATGTATAATATCATGTCGTCTGCAAATAAGGACAGTTTTACTTCCTCTTTTCCAATTTGGATGCCTTTTATTTCTTCTTCTTGCCGAATTGCAATGGCTAACACTTCCAGTACTATGTTGAACAGGAGTGGTGAGAGGGGGCATCCCTGTCTTGTTCCTGTTCTTAGGGGAAATGGTGTTAGTTTTTATCCGTTGAGTATGATGTTGGCTGTGGGCCTGTCATATATGGTTTTTATTATGTTGAGGTATGATCCTTCTACTCCCACCTTGCTGAGAGTTTTTATCAAAAATGGGTGTTGAATTTTGTCAAATGCTTTTTCTGCATCAATTGATATGACCATGTGGTTTTTTTCTTTCAATTTGTTTATGTGATGTATCACGTTTATTGATTTGCGGATATTGTACCATCCTTGCATCCCTGGGATAAATCCTACTTGGTCATGGTGTATGATCTTTCTGATGTACTGCTGGATCCGATTTGCTAAGATTTTGTTGAGGATTTTGGCATCTATGTTCATGAGGGATATTGGCCTGTAATTCTCTTTCATTGTGTGGTCTTTACCTGGTTTTGGTATTAGGGAGATGCTGGCTTCATAGAATGAGCTTGGAAGTGTTCCTTCCTCTTGAATTTTTTGTAGTAGTCTGAGGAGGATAGGTTTTAGTTCTTCCTTGAATGTTTGGTAAAACTCCCCTGTGAAGCCGTCTGGTCCTGGGCTTTTGTTTGATGGAAGCTTTTTGATGACTGCTTCAATTTCTTCCATAGTTATTGGCCTGTTGAGATTTTTAGATTCTTCCTGATTGAGTTTTGGAATGCTGTATTTTTCTAGGAATTTGTCCATTTCCTCCAGGTTGTCTAGTTTGTTGGAGTAAAGCTGTCCATAGTATTTTTTAACAATCATTTGTATTTCTGTGGGGTCTGTTGTTATTTCGCCTCTATCGTTTCTGATTTTATTTATTTGGGTCCTCTCTCTCTGCTTCTTGGTGAGTCTGGCTAGAGGTTTATCAATCTTGTTTATCCTTTCCAAGAACCAGCTCTTGGTTTCATTGATTTTCTGTATTGTTTTTTTGGTCTCTATGTCATTTATTTCTGCTCTAATCTTTATTATCTCCTTCCTTCTGCTCACTCTGGGGTTTTCTTGTTGCTCTCTTTCTAATTCTTTGAGTTGTAGAGTTAGATGATTTACTACCATTTTTTCTTGTTTTTTGAGATAGGCCTGTAGAGCTATAAACTTCCCTTTCAGGACTGCTTTCATTGTGTCCCATAGGTTTTGGATTGTTGTGTTTTCATTGTCATTAGTTTCCAGGATGTTTTTAATTTCTTCTTTGATCTCATTGGTAACCCAATCAATATTTAATAACATGCTATTCAGCTTCCAGGTGTTTGAGTATTTTGGGTTGTTTTTATTGTAGTTTATTTCTAATATTATGCCATCGTGGTCTGCGAAGACGCTTTTTATGATTTCAATCTTCTTGAATTTGGGGATACTTTGCTTGTGACCCAATATGTGGTCTATTTTTGAATATGTCCCATGAGCACCTGAGAAGAACGTATATTCTCTGGCTTTGGGGTGAAGTGTTCTGAAGATGTCTATTAAGTCCATCTGATCTAGTGAGTCATTTAGGATTGCTGTATCTTTGCTGATTGTTTGTCTATAGGACTTATCCAGTGCTGTCAATGGTGTATTAAAGTCCCCTACTATGATTATATTGTTGTCGATCTCTCCTTTGATATTTTCCAGGAGTTTTTTTATGAATTTGGGTGCTCCTACATTGGGTGCATATATGTTTACCAGGGTTATATCTTCTTGTTGTATTGATCCCTTTAGTATTATGAAGTGGCCTTCCTTATCTCTTGTTAAGGCCTTCACTTTGAGGTCTATTTTGTCCGATATAAGTATTGCTACCCCAGCTTTCTTTTCCTTTCCATTTGCCTGAAAGATATTTTTCCATCCTTTCACTTTCAGTCTGTGTGAGTCCCTTCTAATGAGGTGGGTTTCTTGTAGACAGCAGATGTATGGGTCATGTTTTTTTATCCATTCAGCCACTCGATGTCTTTTGGTTGGAGCATTTAGTCCATTTACGTTTAAAGTTATTATTGAAAGGTACTTGTTTGTAGCCATTTCTTTTTGTGTGTGTGTGTGGCTGTTTTCTTTCTGAACTTTTTATTTCTTATTTTTATACCAGTCCCTTTAGCATTCCTTGCATTGCTGGCTTGGTGGTGACAAACTCCCTTAGTCTTTTTTTGTCTGTGAAGCTTCTTATTTCCCCTTCAAGTTTGAATGATAGCCTTGCTGGATAGAGTATTCTTGGATTCAGTCCTTTGCTTTGCATCACTTTGTAAATTTCAGTCCATTCTTTTCTGGCCTGATGTGTTTCTGTTGAGAAGTCATTTGACAATCTAATGGGAGATCCCTTGTATGTAACTTTCCGTCTCTCTCTTGCAGCCTGTAAGATTCTCTCTTTGTCCTGAACATTTGCCATGGTGATTATGATGTGTCTTGGTGTGGGTCTTTTCGGGTTCACCTTGTTTGGGACTCTCTGGGCTTGTGTGACTTTTTTCTTCCCCACCTCAGGAAAGTTTTCTGATATTATTTCTTCGAGTAGGTTTTCTAATCCTTGTTCATCCTTCTGTTGTTCTGGTACTCCTATTATTCGTATGTTGTTTCGTTTCATGTTGTCCCAAAGCTCCCTTAGGCTCTCCTCCTGTCTTTTAATTTTTTTCTCCAATTGCAGTACATTTTGGGTGTGTTTTGCTTCCTTGTCTTCTAATTCACTTATTCGGTCCTCCGCTTCTCCTAGTCTACTGTTGATACTTTCAATGGAGTTTTTCATTGCAGCTATATCACTCTTCATTTCTTCTTGGGTCTTACTTAGGTTGTTGATTTTTTCATCTGTTTCTTCTAGCTTCTTCCATATGTTATCGATTTTTTCATCTGTTTCTTCTAGCTTCTTCCATATGTTATCGATTTTTTCATCTGTTTCTTCTTGCTTCTTGCAGAGGTTGTCGATTTTTTCCTCCATCCGGTTTATGCACTCTAGGATCCTTATTCTGAATTCTTTATCTGTCATGTTGCATGCCTCTGTATTACTTAGCTGCTTTTCTGGAGAGTCCTCCTTCTCTTTCCTTTGGGGGTTTCTTTGTCTACCCATGTTTGATCTCACTGACATATCTAGACGTTGAGTTGTTCAGTGGTTGCTCCCTTGGTGGCAGTGACTCCTTGGTCTGTGGTTGCTCTTCGGGCGGTTGCGGTAGCAGCTGCTCTTCAGTTGTCAGCAGCTCCTCTGGTGGGTGCTGTTCACAGCTGTGGTGGCTCTTCCCGCTGGTGGGGTGAGGTTTCACGTACAGCTGCTGTTCCTCAGCAGAGGATGAGGTGCTCAGGAGGTTGCTGTTGCTTGGATCTGCTGCGTTGATTTAAAGGCACAAAATACAACACAACAAGGCACCACGTACCAGGCACTATACACAAATATATTCACGATATTAATAACCCCAATTAAAGGTGACCACCTGAATTAAGAGAATTAGGGGATAAGGAAGAAGGAAGAGAAAAAGATAAAAGAGAAAAAGGAAAAGAAAAGTAGGGACCAAAAAAAGGGAGTGCAAAAATGAAATTGGGAAAAAGGAAGGGGGAAAATAAAAGCGAGAAAAGAAAAGAAAAAAAAAAAAGAGCGAAAAGAGAGAATGAAGTGGAAGAGGGAAGAGACTTTTTATATGAGGAGAATACTCCTATAGAACAGCCATTAATCCCAACAAATTCCAGCAACAGCTCCCTGGATATGAATGCAAACTAGAAACAACCAATAATATAACGATGAAAATAGAATGGTGAACACTAATCCCAAAATAAAATAAAGAAAAAATAAAATGGCACTTTAAAAAATGGTAAAATGGTAGCAGTAATAATACTGGTTAAAAATAAGAAGGTAGTAATTAAAAGGGTAAAATCAGGTGATGGAAAAAGAAGAAAAGAAAGAAAAAAAAAAGAACAGAAAAAAAAGAATGAAAAAAAATTGGTTTCTTAGTTAAAAAGTGAAAAAAGAAAAAAAATTGCAGTAGTGGAGGTCCTTCGTTTCTTCTATTCTTCAGTGTGGCTCGCCTTAGACCTTCCAGGTATTCAGGAGAGTGTTGAGTTTCCCTGCGATATACTGTTCCTCTGTGTTGTAAACCACAGTCCTTTTTTTAAAGCATGCCGCATTTATTTCCCAGACTGCCTTATTTTGTGTTTAGCAAAGAGTCACTTTGTGGGTCAGCCTCTGGGTGGCAGTGTTCTGGGGTTGGCCTCTGAGGCTATAGGGCCTCTCTGTCGAGTGGAAGTTCACTGCCCAGAGCTGACTGCGTAGTAGTTAGTTACCGGCGCTATGTTGTTGCTGGGATTGAAAATCCCCCTATAGGCCAGACCCTGTTAACTCCCAGGGACTGATAAGGTTATCTTAATCCTTGATCTCGTTCAGGGTGGAATCTGGGTGTGGCTGTGCTCCTTGCCTGGGGGCTGGGGGGAGGAGACTCACTCTCAGGAGCGGGTGGCTGTCCCAGTCCTGGGCTCAGGGGTGTCTCAGCACTCAATTCACTACCACCTCTCCCGGCTCCCCCTCTTTCCCCAGTCTCTCCCCAGATTCCACTCCTCAGCACACTCTCCCTCTCTTCAGCACAGGTGAGTGTCTGTATCGGAAATGTCCCATGAACAGGATTCAGTGAAAACAAACAAACAAATGCCGGCCGCGGAAACAGGGAAGGCTTGGTTTCTGTAAGCTTCTTCTCTTACCGGGACTGCATGGTCAGGTCAGCTCTTCAGGCTGCCCCCTTTAGGCTCAGTCCTCCGTGATCACAGAACCCAGCTCTCAATTTCCCTGGCGGCGCCAGGAATCCCACGGTTCTCCTTTCCCCCGTCAGGGGCTGTGCCTGTCCCAAGGGACGCGGCTGTCTGCCACGCGGTCTCCCTCCGACTCTCTGGGCTCAGAGGTCTGGCAAACTTTCCTGCCCAAATCCCTGGTTTTTTTTACCTTTCCAGGGAGTTCTGCTCTTCCCGGCTGCAAACCCTCTCACCAGCTGAGCAATTTCGCCAATTCGGTGTGAGTGTTACTAGCTTCAGCTGCTCGCTCCATTTGCTCCGGGACACGACCTGGGACACGTCTGCCTATATCGCCGCCATCTTGGTTCCCCCTTCTGATTATAATTTGACTCCTCATGCAGCTTCCTATGGAGAAAGAATATGGTGGTCAGAGAAATGAGTATCTGTTTCCCTTGCCAATTATTTTTCTCACTGTAAACTAAATCAGCCCTCTGATATTATCTGTTAGTCCACTGTAATCTCTGTTACAGTGAATAAACATCTTGATCTAGTCTAAGAGGCAGACAAAACCAGGTTTTTGAGTTAGAAAATATGAAGAGGGTATGAATTTGCAAATACACAGTACAGTTTTGTAATGCTTCTTAAGGATAGTCAGTGGACCCAAACTGGCATTTCAATGGCTCAAACGCCTGCACACTTAAATTTAAAATAGGGTGAGATCCTGGGTAATAATTCATAGACCATTTTCAAGTAGAATCTGAGAAATAAAGACATTTGATAAGGAAAGAAAATTAATTGCACATACAAAGATGTTTATAACTACATAATTATATTTAAATCTCAAAACCTTGGGAGGTAAGTTATTGTTATTCACAATTTGATGAAGAGAGAATGGATGCTCAAGGAGACTCCTATTTGATTAAGGACACAATTGGCAGGAACCATCACCAGATCACAGAATTACTGGCTTTTAATTGCACACATGTACTACAGCATCATGTAAGTAGAGTAGCTAGATGAAACTGACTGATATGAGTGACTGGAGAATGGGGAAATACCTGGAAGAAAAGAGAATCAGAGAATATTCAGAAAGCTAGGGCTTGCTGAGGAGGAGATTGATAGAATTAGTGAGGACCTCAGACTATACTAATGAATGACAATATGTGGTGAATAAAAAAGAGGTCCTCCTCCAAGAAGTCAGGAAGTGTGCAATGACTGATTCATTTAATGTATACTGGTTACAAATTGAATTAGATTGTTTGTATATTTAGCCACACCCGTGGGCTTAAATTTATTTCCTTCTAAACCAGTGGTTCTCAACCTGTGGGTTGCGACCCCTTTGGGGGTCGAACGACCCTTTCACAGGGGTCGCCTAAGACCATCGGAAAACACATATATAATTACATAGTTTTTATGATTAATCACTATGCTTTAATTATGTTCAATTTGTAACAATGAAAATACATCCTGCATATCAGATATGCATTACGATTCATAACAGTAGCAAAATTACAGTTATGAAGTAGCAACGAAAATAATTTTATGGTTGGGGGTCACCACAATATGAGGAACTGTATTAAAGGGTCGCGGCATTAGGAAGGTCGAGAACCACTGTTCTAAACAATCTTTTACATCCACCTGACCAGTGTGGCTCAGTAGTTGTGCTCCAACCTATGAACCAGGAGGTCCCAGTTCGATTCCAGATCAGGGCACATGCCTAAGTTGTGGGCTTCATCCCCAGTGTGGGGGGTGCAGGAGGCAGCTGATCAATTACTCTCTCTCATCATTGATGTTTCTGTCTCTCTCTCTCCCTGCCCATCTGAAATCAATAAAAATGTATTTTAAAAAATAATAAATAGTCTTTTACTTCCAAATAGCTGGAGACATACCCTTATAAAACAACAGAGATTTGAGGGTAAATGGACTTTGGGAAGTATGCACTTAGCGCATCTGATTAAACACAATCCTTTAAAAAAACCCCATCTGAATTTTTTTAATTAATTGGCAATTTGATACTCATATTCATATATATCAGCATGTAAATATTTTATATGTGTTAGTCCACTTAATTATCTTAATTAGGTACTTATTACTTTTTTCAGATGAGGAAACCGAGGCACAGTATAGTTATACAACTTGCTGGAGTCACAGAGCCATTTAAAGTAGATGCAAACAGGCAGGAGAGCTGAGCTCTCACATAGATAAGCTGCCTTCAGAGCCCATGCTTTCAGCTCCCCAATTTCATAAACACTCTATTTCATCTTTTATAGAGAAGCTGACACTCACCGTGTCAACTTCCTCGCTTCAGCCTACTCCAATCTCCGGTGAAACTAACTGCTGTTGACAACCTCTGCTTCTTAAAACCAAAGGAAAATTTCAACTTTATCTTATTTGACCATGTGTAGCCTTTGACGCATTACTTTCTCCTAGTCTTTGTTGTGTCCCATTTCTTTCATTACCTCTTCTCCCTCTTCCTCTATGGATATGGCTCCTTTTCCATTGACATCTTCTGGCTGAATAATTTCATTCATTCCTAGCGCTTTTCCCAAGTACACATATGGTAACAATTGTCAACTCAAAATCTCCAGCACAGATTCTTTTTTTTCTGTCCAGGACCAAATCCATTCATATTATCATGGCATATTAAGGTTCTGTGGAGTCAAACACCGTTTTTATTCTTACTGGAAGCTCTTCTTACAACCCATGCTCTTTGTCAAATAATTCACAGCTTTCTAACCATACCATGGACTTATTCTCTATTACGTTTTTTACATGCTATTCTCTCTGCCTAAAACATTTAGCAGTAAACTAAATGTTCTTTTATTCAATATTTCTATTATAAAGCTTGAATTAAATGTTTCTATAATCTATTATCCCTTCTTGACCCTCATATCAACTTATAAATTTCATCATGGTTAATAATGAGATCATACTTATCTTTTTTTCCCTACTTAAGAAAAGAGGTGGGAATGAATACAATTATTTATCAGGAAGATATAAATCATTTGAAGTGTTTTGAGCTTGTGAATTTCTCTGTTTTGTTTTTACAATGGTGAGAAATTTTGATCCCCGAGGATCTCGGTAGTTTTACAGTTCAGTAGGTAAAAAACCTTTGTGGCATTATTCTCTTTTTATTAGAGAAGGGTGTAGAAACTTTCTTAGGAAGGCAACGTCTTTGTGAAAGTCTAAAACATGCGTAGCTGGCGTGCTAACCTGGGTTTTCTGAATTTATCTAATTGGTCTGTCACCAAAATTGATAGCACTTCCCAAGTCTGGGTGGGTCATTTGGCAAAGACAGTGCACCTAAAATAGGCGATGTTCACAGTGGACACACAGGTTATGAGTGGTGGGTTTCACATAATGCATGTGTCATCTCCACGGTTCACATAGACCCCTTTGATCCACTCAGGACACCTAAAGGTTTAACTGAAAACCAGGGCAATACAACCTCTATCTTTAGCTCCAGGCCAACCAATACATGGAAAGATATTTAACATCATTAAATCATTAGGGAAATACAAACCAAAATTACATGCCTATAATGTAACAATATCAGAGATAATAAATGCTGGGGGAAATGTGGGGGAAAAGGGAATTTTTTTACACTATTGAAAGGGATTGTAAACTGGTACAGCCATATGGAAAACAGTATGAAGGATCCTCACCAATTAACAATAGAACTACCATATGGTCCACCAATTCCACTTCTGGGTATATACCCAAAGGAAATGAAAAAAGGATATTAAAGAGATATATGCACTCTCACATTTATTGAAGCATTATTCATAATAGCCAAGATATGGGAAAAATCTAAAATTACATCAATGGGTGAATAAAGAAGTTGTGAGAATATATGTATACATACACATACACACACACACGCACATATACAGACATTATTCAGATATTTAAAAATCAACCTTGCCATTTGGAACATTATGGGTAGACTTTGAAGGCATTATGCTAAGCTAGGTGCAGGGAACAGATTGGTGGTTGTCAGAGGCAGGGAGTGGGTGAGGGGAGGGCGAAATGGGTGAAGGCGGTCAAAAGGTACAAACTTTCATTATAAGTAAGTCATGGGGATGTAACGTACAGTGTGGTTACCATCTATATAATAAAACCCTGAAACCAAAATGGCGATATAGGTAAACACCAGAGATTGCTGCCTCGCACAACCACTTCAAAAATACAACTAAAAGATGGAATGGACATCACCCAGAACCACAGGAAGGCTGGCTGAGTGGAAATTCTACAACTAGAAGGAAAGAGAAAAGCATACTGAGACTCAGAGGAGGCGCAGTGTGGAAGTAAAATACTAAGGTGTGGAGGTGCATGCGGAGAGGGCTGGCGGCTGAAGGTGCGGTTGTCTTTTTCAATCAGGAGGGAGTCTCAGGCTCTGAGTTCCAGCTCCAGGCGAGTCTCTGGGGACCCAGACTCAAACGGGAGAAGCAGGACTGTCTGGCATCGGTCGGAACACGAGGGCAGCTTTCTCTCCGAGGTACTTGCAGCAATTGCTGGGACACTGAGAAGCAGAGCCTCTGAAGGCAGGACTGAGAGCAGCCATAACTGCTCGCTCCGCCCGCCCTGTTGATCCCCTGGGACTTGCCCAGCCCAAGCCT
This sequence comes from Myotis daubentonii, assembly GCF_963259705.1. Taxonomy (NCBI): domain Eukaryota; kingdom Metazoa; phylum Chordata; class Mammalia; order Chiroptera; family Vespertilionidae; genus Myotis; species Myotis daubentonii. The sequence goes on from NC_081841.1 coordinate 41,303,599, forward strand.
TGCACAGAGGCATTTGCTGGATAGCCTCAGACAGAGGCTAGATTAGCACCTCCCTAGAGATCAGGACAGAAGTTCTCCCACTGCAGACACAGCTGATTCTCACAGCCAGTTGGCCTGGAGGTCAAATCCCCCCCAGTGTTACCTACAACAATCAAGGCTTAACTACAACAAGACTGTGCACAAAGACCAGAAGGGGGTGCACCAAGAAAGCATAAAAAAAATGCGGAGACAAAGAAACAGGACGCAAATGACAGAAATGGAAGAAAGCAAACTGCTGAATATAAAGTTCAAAACCACACTTTTAAGGTGTTTCAAGAACTGTCTAGAAGCTGCCGATAAACTTAGTAAGGCCCTCAAAAAGACTGGTGAGACCACCGATAAATGCAGTGAGATCCTCAAGAAATCTAGTGAGACCCTCGATGTTGTGATAAAGGACCAACTAGAAATTAAGCATACACTGACTGAAATAAAGAATATTATGCAGATTCCCAACAGCAGACCAGAGGATCCCAAGAATCAAGTCAAAGATTTGAAATGCAAAGAAGCAAAAAACACCCAACCAGAAAAGCAAAAGGAAAAAAGAATTCAAAACTACAAAGATAGTGTAAGGAGCCTCTGGAACAGCTTCAAGCGTACCAACATCAGAATTATAGGTGTGCCAGAAGAAGAGAGAGAGCAAGCCATTGAAAACCTATTTGAAGAAATAATGACAGAAAACTTCCCCTAGCTGGTGAAAGAAATAGACTTACAAGTCCAGGAAGCACAGAGAACCCCAAACAAAAAGAATCCAAAGAGGACCACACCAAGACACATCATAATTAAAATGCCAAGAGCAAAAGACAAAGAGAGAATCTTAAAAGCAACAAGAGAAAGAAAGTCAGTTACATACAAGGGAGTACCCATACAACTGTCAGCTGATTTCTCAACAGAAACTTTGCAGGCCAGAAGGGAGTGGCAAGAAATATTCAAAGTGATGAATGCCAAGAACCTACAACCAAGATTACTTTATCCAGCAAAGCTATCATTCAGAATTGAAGGTCAGATAAAGAGCTTCACAGATAAGAAAAAGCTAAAGGAGTTCATCACCACCAAACCAGCATTATATGAAACGCTGAAAGGTATCCTTTAAGAAGAGGAAGAAGAAGAAAAAGGTAAAGATACAAATTATGAACAACAAATACACATCTATCAACAAGTGAATCTAAAAATCAAGTGAATAAATAATCTGATGAACAGAATGAACTGGTGATTATAATAGAATCAGGGGCATAGAAAGGGAATGGACTGACTATTCTTTGGGGGGGAAAGGGGTGTGGGGGATGCGGGAAGAGACTGGACAAAAATCGCGCACCTATGGATGAGGACAGTGGGTGGGGAGTAAGGGGGGAGGGTGGGGTAGGAACTGAGTGGAGGGGAGTTGTGAGGGGGAAAAAGAGGAACAAATGTAATAATCTGAACAATAAAGATTTAATTTAAAAAAAACACCAAAAAACCCTAATATGCAAATTGACTGAGTCGCTATGATGTACACTGACCACCAGGGGGCAGACGCTCAACGCAGGAGCTGCCCCCCTGGGGGGGGGGGGGGGAGCCCACAGAGGGAGGACTGCTCAGCCAGAAGCCAGGCTCATGGCTGGGGAGTGCAGCCCCGGTGGTGGGAGCCTCTCCTGCCTCTGTGGCAGTGCTAAGGAGCAGTGAGCAGGCAGGCGGTAAGGAGTGAGGGGTCTGGGACTGTGAGAGGACACAGGCCGGGCTGAGGGATGCCCCCTGCACATGCACTGGGCCTCTAGTAGTTTTAATAATGCTGCAGTACTTATTTGAAAGTTGCTAGAAGAATAGATCTTGAATTTTTTTTTTTTTAAGATCACAGTTAAAAGGCATTAATGTGAGAATTGTTTTATCTACCCATTTAGCTCCAAAAGAAAGAACCCAAATTTCTGAACCTTTCAGGCCACTTGGAAATTTTTCAACAAGTGCTGATCAGAGATATTCATTCATGGCTTTCTCCATGTTTTATCTCAAAAATAGCTTTCAATGTCCAGTGAATTATCCTTTAGTTACTTTATCTTAAAATGAAGGGTCTCTATTAGATGATCTCTAAATGCTTCTAAGTCTGGAACTATATAAATTTATGACTCCTGAGTATATTATTGTTGAAAAATATTTTTTAAATTTTCTTATTCATAGTCAATTAGCCTATTTCATTTAGTACTTGAATAAATACAAGTTGCTCTCAAGGTAACACCATCACTTTCCTGAATTGGCAAAGAGGAGAAAGAGCTCAGGTCTGTTTTACCAGAATACATCAATTCTTTATATTCATCTGAGAGGTGATATAGTGCATTTCTGAAGGAGATAATGGATGCAGTTAAGACAGGGTCAGGCAATGCACCTAGACACTAAAATCTTAAAAGTATGGTTACAGTTTTTCAAATAATGACACTTCTAAGCTTAGCAGATAATAAACACCTGAAATTCTAATTTAAATATTTAAAAATCATTTACCATTATATGTATTCTTAACCATTGGTTCTTCTCCTTAACATAACTCATCAAAAGCCACCATAGATAGAGTCATCTAAAAAATGTGGGCTACTTCTAATATTTACAAACCCCATTAGCAAATAAAATGCCCTGAATCACAGAATAGTCTTTGAATAAGAATTAACTGATTTTATTCCTTAACAATTTGAAGATTACCTAACACTATTTATGGGGCCCTAGAAACTCTTTTCCTTCCATTCAATGAAAGTCTGAAAGTTTCAATAATTAGATATTGTGTAAGTTGTATTCATTCATACACACACTTGAAATATATTGATTGTTTACTAAACACAAAGACAGAGGCCCTAAAGGTATTTTATTTTCTGTCAAATACAACAGCATATTAAAGTCTATTATGATCAGTCTTTTCAGCCCTACATATGTCAATGTTGTTTAGTTATCAGAACATTTAAGAGTTTTTTTTAAAAATATATTTTTAAAAATTGTTATTGTCTGAAGTTTTACATATGTCTTCTTTTTCCCTAATTGACATCCCTCCACCCCCCCGAGCCATTCCCACCCTAGGCAAGCCCCCACCGCCCCAGTGTCTGTGTCCATTGGTTATGCTAATAAGAGCAGTTTTTCAAATAAGAAGCAGAGGAAGTTGAAGACAGGCCATGGTGAAAGGACACAAGAAAAAAAAATAGAAAAAAAAAGAAAGGACACAAGAAAAGGAGATCATGAATGCCAGAGCACAACATCTAACTACATCAAAACTGTATTGAGTACAATTCCTGCTGAGAAGAGAGCAAACATGTTCTGTTAATAAAATTTGAGAGTTGTATGGTGGATACTAGTTATTTTATAAGTAGGGCAATACCACTGGCAAAAGATGCCACATCAGGGAATAGCAAAGCAAAGAACAGACAAACCTTAATGAAACATACTTTTGTTGTAGTCTAATTGAAGTCCCGGCAATATGGACCTACTGCAGAAGAAGCCGTACACTGTCACCGACCGAACCACAGCTCCTGACACACATACTGACACTGATTTCTCCAAGGTGAAATTAAAACTTCTGTTTTGTTCTTGTAGCTGTTGGTGTCTCCTTTTGGTATAGTCCAAAATAAACACCTAATATTAAAAACATAAGCAGGAACCAATAAATAGCACAAGTCAGAGTGATGATGATATCTTAGCTACTATTTTTCCCCTTGGTCTGATTATTTTTAGGATGGGTGAACAAGATTAATGAGGTTTGGGTGCCTGAAAGTTACTTTCAGAACCCAATATATGTTTTAAGGTAACTACCAGGTGGTTTGACCACATGTTGAACTGATCAGGGTCTTGAGAGGGGAGCATTGTGGACATAAACAAAGACAATTCAAATGAGAAAACACAGAGGCTATTTACTCAGTTTGCTATAGCGAGTGAATCAGCCACCATCGCTTAAATTTGGTGTAGACTCACAGGCAGACCACAGAGTAAGAAAACTCTATAGTGAAAAAAGGGAAGGTTTCAAGTATGCCCTTGAGGTTGTTGTAATGCGGAAACTGGTGGTAGGCTATCTAGAAGTGGAACATCCTACATTATTAATTAGGGAGGCATATTTGTTTTTTTTCTGATTGGTTATGAGTTGGAAGTAGGAGCAAAAGTGAGGGAAGCTGGCAGATACTAAGTCCTGGCTGTTCTGGACTAGTTGCTGCAGACACGGTGCTTGGCTTCCTGGACGCACTGCTGCAGAGCCTGTGGGTGGGAGTTCTGTTGTCATATAAGCTGGCCATTGTCTGTTTCTGTTTTGAGTCTCCCAGCATTTCGTAGGACAGATCAATAAATGTATATTTCCATGTGCACCGTGTATTATCTGAGTCTCCATGCCACACTCTTTTTTCATTTCTGAAAGAGGAAGGGGGAAAAAAAACAGGATATAAATAAATAATCCTGAAAAGGAATTATATAACATTTGTTTTGACAGCAACAATGTTGAATGCTTCAGAGAGTGACACTTGTGAATTTTGTATGCTGGGAAAAGAAGCAAGAAAGGGCAGAAGTTCAAGATTCTCCCATTCAAAAATGTACTTGAACATTGACACCAAGAGGAGTCTTTGATTTCTGGGCTGAAGACCAAGGACATTTCAAATGCCTAACTCAATAAATGTCACTAGAATAAAGGAACGGGAGGCATGGGGCGTGTGTCCCCTGAACATCCTGCTGATTGTACTCACCGGTGATGAAGAGCGCCCATCTGAACTTCTGAAATTTGTCAGATCAGGTGGGCACATAATGCCAATGTCGTGAATGGTTCCCAGGTGAACCTGGCCTGGTTTGTTGCAGCTGTTTTGTTCTTGTAAGTGAAATCTACTCCTACCCCCCTACACACCACCCAGTGCGCACCCACGTAGCCCCATTAACAGAGAAAACCAAGGCAGAAGCTGTGCCTCTGCAGCTCTCGCTCTGTTCTGCCTGTTTTGAGATCTGCTGGGCACAGTGATACTTCTGAGTTTGCTTTCAGAAAGCCATGGTTACCTCAGGCTCTCCCGGATGGAAGCTGACCACTGTTCCCGATCATGGCAGCAGCGGAAACTACAAAGACAGTATCGCGCATGCAAATGTTTCACAAAACGATGTACTTTAAAAAAGTTGCTTGATACTAATAGATAAAAACAGTGGTGCTGTGGGGAAGGAGCTAATTGTTTCTCCCTTTTGGAAACCTTTCCATTTCTAATATAGTGGCAGATCTCCAAAATCTACATAACGAAGGGGAGAGGGTGAATGAATAGTGCAGGATAGTATAAAATCTGAAAGCTGTGGTTAGCTTTGGAATGGATTATGGACTTTTTATAGCTTAGCTAACACTGTGGTGTTTTTGGTATATCCTGATACAGAAATCACTTAAAACTTTTTGGCCATAGACCAAGGACAATTGAGAGAGAAGAAAATGAAGGTGTCTGCTGGGCAACAGAGAGCATCCTTACTGGGACTAAAATGTACCCCCAACTTCTTCACAGCTTTCTTCTGTTCCTCTCAATAGGATGTTTGCTCTATTCAGACTTCATCAAACATGTCTCACTTCCCCCAATCTTACCTCATGCCTTTGCTTATGCTCTTTCTCCTGCTGGTTCAATTGAAAGCCCATCTCTTCTGTGGAAGATTCTCTTATGGCTACCTCCCCCGCCCCCACCTTTCTGGGCTTCTGTTACATCTCAGTTGTAACACCGAAACCTTTCTAAACATATAGCTTTGTAATTCTAATCAGTATAAGATTCTTTTAACTAAGGGTCTGTTTCCATAGGCATGATTTAATGTAAAGACCCTTACACATTACTCTATTCCAAAAATGTTTTTAAATTATTGGATAGATACTCTCCTCTTGGAAAACTGCTGATAAAAATTAATTTTTTTTGCCAATAACAAAGATATAGGTATATATAGAAGAAGCCTCAAACCTCTATGAAATGTTTAGTTGTATGAAGTGCTTTTCTGGGTCCCAAACGAATGGAATTTCACATAAATTTCAGGAACTAACTTTATCTGTCTTTTTTGTGTTTCTGTTTGTTTCTTTTTAAGATCCAGAGCTCTTGGAACATGTCATGAAACACTTCAAAACATTTTTTAACATGCAGTTCATCTTTCTCTTCTCCAATCCAACTAACATGAATTTTTTAAAAAAATACATTTTGTTGATTTTTTTTACAGAGAGGAAGAGAAAGGGATAGAGAGTTAGAAACATCGATGTTGAGAGAGAAACATCAATCAGCTGCCTCCTGCACATCCCCTACTGGGGATGTGCCTGCAACCAAGGTACATGCCCTTGACCTGAATCGAACCTGGAACCCTTCAGTCCGCAGGCCAACACTCTATCCACTGAGCCAAACCGGTTAGGGCCCAACTAACATGAATTTAAGAGCTAGGTGAAAATCTTAATTTTGCCACTTGCTCAGGCATCAATAACATCTCTAGGATTTATTTTCCCCTTTAGTAAAACAGAACTAATAACTCCTATCTCATAGAGTAGGTATTAATATAAAACACATAAGGGTGAGAGTGAGGATTAAATAAAATTATAAAATGTTATTATTATTGCTTATTTGTACATATCCTTTTTATAGTTTTGAAATCTCCTTACTGAAAAGTTATACAGACTAAAGAATGAAGTTATTAAATCCTTAGTCCCAATTCTAGATGAAAAACTCCCTTAGGAATAATATGGGTATGAACTAGCACAGTGGATATAAATCAATGGATGGTAGAGATGGGTAGGCTGTATATGTATCCCAGATTAATGCACATTTTAAATTTCATATAGATCTTGTGATTAACATGGGCAATTATATTAAGTTCATCGATCCTTTTAGCAATTTTAATAGTATCTATATTAACAGATGTCTGAAAAGTACAAAGGTGGAGAAAAACTCTGTTAAGCAATTTGGATATTCTTAATAAAGAAAACGAGCACCTATTATGTTCTTCTCTCTGTGCTAAGAAATACAAAGATGCATAAAAGCTAGATGTTACCCTTAAAGAGAACTTCCTTTACTCTGATACTATGAAGAGTGGGATTAAAATAGTTTGGCGAGGGGATCTTTCTAGTAATAATATTGTTACAGATTCAGAAAAGGTTTGAGAGATTAAAGGAGGTATTTAGAAGAAAAAATTGGAGGAAATAAATTGCTACCTGCAATAGTACTGGTATAAGGGAAAAGAAGCAGTATAGGGAAGGGTTTGATAGCATGACCTGCTCCCAATTGCTGGGATGGATAAATTTACAAAACTAGGTCAGGCACTGCTGTGGAAAAGTATTTCAAATTATGATTTAGATTGTGACCACTCACAATGTTTTGTGAAAACAATGGATTGGATGATTTTATTCAGTGTGTCAATTGATTGGAGCCCATTGTACAACAATGGCATACTATGTGGCTCTCCAAGATATAATATTCAGTGTCAAAGCATAATAATGAGCAGAATGGAAATGTGACCCTACTGATGCTACTTGCATAAAAGTGATATAAATATAAATGTGTGTAGTATATACATTTATATATGGGTTTTTTTTTCTGGACAGTAACACAAGTACATGCTAATTCAAATAGAACCAATGTTTGGTATTGGATGAGTTATTGTCATTGTTGAGAGTCTCCAAAGTGATTTTAACAAATAGCAGATTTCCTCTTCTTCACCAAAGCCATTAGCAGTTTGAGAAATGAAATAATAATGGAGAAAAACTCACTTTCATACAGATTTAGGTCAGAATGGAGTAAGTTGCAGAGGATGAGACTCAAATAGGTCTGCTAAGTAAACCTCAGAAAGAGGCTGATTTTCTGGTGGATGAATATCTTCCTCGTCCCAATTTCTTACCGCCTGCAGGAGCAGCCGCCCTAGAGAACCAGTGGGCAGGCTGTTCCTTGGGGATGGAAAGATCCAAAGCAGGAAGAGGAGGGTAGAAGGAAGTCAAACATGCCTATTCATTCTGGTCAAATTTACCGATATTAACAACTGTGCCAGCATGATATTTCTTTAAAAGCAGAGTGAGTAAAGGAGAAAACAGAATCAGAATTTTCTCATAAAGGAAACCTTTCCTCATGGAGGCCAACAGTGAGAAATGGTCCCCTTTGGCAGTCATTTGATGCCTTCCTATAACATTTTACTTTTTACCATGGCAGATTTTACCTTTAGAGCAATTCTAATTGAATATTATTTAATGTACATTCTTACACTTTCATTTTATAACCCTGAATAACAATTAGAACTGCCTAAAAAATGGAAAGATGGCCATGCAACTCATTCTTTCATTGACTTTCTATATGCCAGGAATTATTTAGTTCTTGGAGATACAGGGCTCTTTGGCAGCTCTGAAGAGATTGGGTTGTAGGGGGAGAATAGAAGCCGAGAGGCAGCAATTGTGTTTCCCTTCACTGGAGCTGTCATAAAAGTAGAGGTCTAGTGATTCCCCTGGTAGAAGATTTAGGTAGACTAGGATATCAGACCTGAAAATTACTTGCAGTTTGAGGCCTCTCGATGAAAGCAAAGCTCTTTTTAGGGTAATTTGAAGTCAAGGAGTGTGATACTTCTAGCTTCATTCTTTTTTCTCAGAATTGCTTTGGCTATTTGGGGTCTTTTGAGATTCCATACAGATCAAATTGTTATTCATGACTATTCATTGGGATTTTGATGGGGATTGTATTAAATCTGTATATTGCTTTGTATAATATGGACATTTTAAACTATGTTGATTTTTCTAATCCAAGAACACGGTAGATCTTTCCATTTGATTGTGTCTTTTTCAATCTCCTTTAATAATACTTTGTAGTTTCCAATATATAGGTCCCTCACATCCTTTGCTAAGTTGACTTATAAGTATTTTATTATTTTTGTTGCAATTGCAAAAAGGAATTGTTTTTTTTCCCATTTCTTTTTTTCATTGTTAGTTATAGTAATGTTGTGGAGTTTTGTACCAAAATATATAAGGAACTCATACAATTCAACACCAAACAAACAACCCAATTAAAAAAATGGGCAGAGGATCTGAACAGACACTTCTCCCAAGAAGACATACAAATGTCCAACAGAGATAAGAAAAGATGCTCAACTTCACTACTACTAGGGAAATACAAATCAAAACTACAACGAGATACCACCTCACCCAGGTGAGAATGGCTATTATCAATAAGACAAGCAATAACAAGTGTTGGAAAGGTAGTGGAAAAAGGGAACCTTCATTCACTGCTGGTGAGAATATAAACTAGTATAGCCACTATGGAAAACAGTATTGAAGCGCCTCACAAAATTAAGAATAGACTCGAGATATGATCCAGTAACCCTTCTTTTGGTATCCACCAGAAAAATTTGAAAACATTTATTTGTAAAGATATATGCACCCTCATGTTCACTGCAGCATTATTCACAGTGGCTAAGACATGGAAGCAACCAAAGTGTGTACACTGAGTGGCCAGATTATTATGACCACCTCATCAGTGCTTCGTTGACACTTCCAAAAATACTGAATATTGAAAACTTCCTAAGCAAATACTCTCAAGGTTTTATTATTATTATCATTTGCATAACTAATTCACTTCATTGTACTGATGGGGTGGTCATAATAATCTGGCCACTCAGTGTATTTCAATAGATCATTGGATAAAGAAGATGTGGTGCACATATACAATGGCTGACTAATACTGAGCCATAAGAAAATATGAAATATTGTCATTTGTGACAACATGGATGGATCTTGAGAATATAATGTTAAGCAAAATAAGTCAGACAGAAAAAGTTAAGAACCATTTCACTCATGTGTGGGATATAAAACAGAAAGCAACAAATGAGCAAACAAGACAAACAAATAAAAACTTACAGACACAGACAACATTATGGTTGTTACCAGAGGGAAGGTGGGTGGGGAGTAGTTACCATAAAGTGGGTCAAGTACAGGGTGTCCCAAAAACATGTATGCACACTTTTAACAGCCGATAGCTCAATTGATGTTTCTTTCTTTTCAACCAGACTAAGCTTTGAACAAAGGAAATTCATCCTAAAATGCTTCTGGAAATTTGAAAACACACTTGAAATAAAAATACTGCCTATATAATTATTCAGAATGTGTATACATTTATTTGGGACACCAAATGACACCATACATTTATATGGTGACAGAAAGACATTTGACTTTGGTTGGTGGGCACACAATGTAATATACAGATAATGTATCATAGAATTGTATACTTGAAATCTACATAATCTTTTTAACCAATGTCAGTCCAATAAATGTAATATAAAAGAAAAGGAAAGCCCGTAAATGGAACATGTAAGCTGGGTCTGAGTACTGACGGTAGTGAGATACAGACTAGGTATGCTGATGAAATAGGGGCTGTGTAGTTATTTATCTGAGGAGCACAGTCACAGAATCATGATAGAAAAAAAGCTTCCAAGATATTCAAACATATTTAAAAAGATGTTTTGTATTTTAAAATATTAGTGAATTAAGTTTAAATAAGGGTATAATTGGATCTTCAACAATTACTAAATATCTACCTTTGGCCAGAGACTGTACTAACAACTCTCAGATGCCAAATGAATAGACAGAGCCTTGTCCCTCAGGAACTTATAATATCTTAGGAGAAATAGTATAGTTATATGAATATTTATAATACAATGATGAATTTAATAACTGCATTTAAAATATGTTGCTAGTACTTGTTTACATACCGTTCTTCTCTAATAAACTAAGACCTCTTTGAGAGAGGGTCTGTGCTATCTTCCTCTTTATACCCCTAGTGCTTGACAAGTGTTTGGCAGGTAGGAGGTAGTCAATGCCTGTTAAATGAATGATTCAATAATTAAAAGAGACCCAAACAAAAGCAGTAGATCAAAGCAAAGGGAGAATATGTAGGACAGTGGAAAAGAGCAAAGACTTTAATTTGTTGGGAGAATTTGATCTAGGTCTTGGAAAAAGGACGGGTTTTTTGACAGGCAGGGATTCAGGTGAAAATGAAAATGCAATCAAAACATTTGTGAGTACTGACTCTGACCCCTTTCAAGCGCAATAGTTCGCTATTAATAATGCTGAAGTGGCAGCAAGGAATATGGCAAACAATGAAAAGGACAGAAAATATCAGTGGCAAACCTGCTCTCAGCTCTCTACAGAGAATGTGAGAAAAATATGCCTAAACAGATATATCACATGAGAGAGTAATTTGAGGTTATACATTTCAAAAGTTTGGATACAATTGCTCAATGAAAAGTGAATCAATGAACAATATTTTGCATAAATAAAAGTGGCATTCTCCCTAATTTCAAATAAAATTAAAAAGTTAATTAAATAAAAATAGTGGCTGTGTAGGCATAAAGGTGGTCTAGAAATTGTCCCCTGTGGTTTAAATTAATGATTAGGAGTTCTATAAAAAGTATTATCTAGGGAATATCAGATGATATAGAGAAGATATAATAAGCAGAAAGTAGCTTCTTATGGATGAGTAAAGATTAGGAGTCCCAGATGTGTGCTGTATTTTTTCCCTTGGCCAAGAATAAGGGATTATTGTGTTTGACTTAGAAAATAATACTTTCTACCCTTCTGTTCCTACAAGGAAATTAGATGTCAACATTTTTAATATTTGGATATTCATTTATTTAGGTTTTAAAATAAATTGGACCCACAGTGATAAAAATTAAATATCAAAGGAAGTTCTGTCATCCTGAGACAATATTCATGTGGACAATTTATTTAAAATAATCTGGTTTCTATGCTTTTTGACCTTTGGGATTCTGGTAATTTTTTTATTTCAACTGCCAAATTTTATGGACATACCAATAAGGGCCACTTTTAAACTATTAAAATATAATTCAGATTCTGGCCACCAAGTTCTCTTTCTCTGGATCTTTCCTTTCTTTACTCTGGCTATACCTACTCTTCTACCTCCTTGGATTTTATAACTCCCAGGCACCCCACTGTCTTCTAAGTCAAAATCCTATATAATAAAGAGCTAATATGCAAATTAACCCTCATGCCCTCACAAGATGGCTGCCTACAACCAGGCTGGCAGAGGGGTTAGTGAGGGACGACCAAACGACTGAACAGCAGGCTGCATGGGGTGAACAGGCTGGTGGGGGGGCCATGAGGGGTGACCAGGCCAGCAGTGGGGGGAAGTTTGGGGTGACCAGGCTGGCAGGGGGCACAGTTGGGGGCAACCAGGCCAGCAGGGGGGGGGCAGTAAAAGGTGACCAGGCTGGCGGAGGGGGCAGTTAAGGGTGACCAGGCCAGCAGGGGGGGGGCAGTTAGGGGTAACCAGGCAGGCAGGCAGGTGAGCGGTTAGGAGCTAGTGGCCCAGGATTGTGAGAGGGTATAGGCCCGATACCTAAAGTTTTATATTTTTTTCCTTCCTTCCTTTCTTCTTTCCTTCCTTCCTTCCTTCCTTCCTTCCTTCCTTCCTTCCTTCCTTCCTTCCTTCCTTCCTTCCTTCCTTCCGTCTGTCCTTCCTTTCTTTTAAACAGATTTGATTATTTTAGAGCAGTATTAGGGTCACAACAAATTTGAGAAATTACAGAGATTTCCCATATATTTCCTGCCCCAACACATTCATAGCCTCCTTTATCAAAATCCCCTACCAGAGTGGTGCATTTGTTAAAGCTTATGAACCTGCATTAACACATCATAACCACCCAATATCCATAGTCACCTTAGGGTTTACTCTTGGTATTGTACTTTCTATGGGTTTGGACAAATGTATAATGAGATGTATCCATCATTACAATATCTTACAAAGTAGTTTCACTGACCCTTTAATCCTCTGTACTCTACCTCCCTTCCCCCTACCCCTTGCAACCTCTGATCATTTTACTGTCTCCATAGTTTTTACTATTCCAGAATGTCATATACAGTTGACTCTTGAGAAATGTGGGAGTTAGGGACACCAATCCCTGTGCAGTTGACAATCTGCATATAACTTAACTCTCCCAAAACTTAGTTGTTCCTCAGTGTCCATGGGGGATTGGTTCTGAAGATGCTCAAGTCCCCTTTATAAATTGGCATAGATCAAAGCATACAGTCACCCTCTGCATCAGTAGACTCCCAACCACAGGTCAAAAACACTATAGGTATTTATTGAACCAATCCATATATAAGTGGGTTGTACAGTTCAAATTCATGTTCTTTAAGGGTCGCTGTACTTAGAATTATAATGATATTCAGCCTTTTCAGATTGATGTCTTTCATTAGCAATATGCATTTAAAATTCCTCCATGTCTTTTCATGGCTTGATAGCTCACCTCTTTTTAGTGGTAACTATTATTTCATTGTCTTACCACATTTTATTTATCCATTCACCTACTGAGGAACATCTTGGTTGCTTCCAAATTTTGGCAATTATGAATAAAGCTGCTAGAAATGTCTGTATGCAGGTTTTGTGTGGACATAAATTTTCAGCTCTTTTGGGTAAATACCAAGGAGTGTGATTGCTGGATCATATGAAGCCCATTTTTTTAGGATATATTTTCCTACTCTTGCATTAAAATTTTGCTTCTCAGTATATCTGAGTGGTGGTACATTCTATTAAGTTGAATATTTAAGAATTCAAATGAAAGGTACCTAATATTACCTTTCAAGTGTTGGTTGTCTTAAAATCTCAGAGACACAGACAACAGCATTGTGGTTAGAAGAGGGAAGAGGGATGGGGGAATAATAAAGGGTAAAGGGGGTCAATATATGGTAACTTACATAATGATTTAACCTTGGGTAGTGGGCATACAATACAATATATAGATCATATACCATAGAATTTTACACTTGAAACCCATATAATCTTACTAACCAATGTCACCCCAATAAATATAATAAAAAAGTGTTGGTTGTCTTGTGTAGAGTACAAATAGGGAATTTTAAAAAAATGTTTCATTGATTTCAGAGAGAGAGATGGAGCGGGAGAAAGAAACATCAATGAGAGAATCATTGATCTGCTGCTGCATGCATACACCCTACTGGGGATGGAGCCTGCAACCCAGGGATGTGCCCTGACCAGGAATTGAACTATGACCTCCTGGGTTATGGGTTAATTCTCAACTGCTGAGCTACACAGCTTGGGCCAAATAGGAAAATTTTATTTCTCTTTGCACAAGTATTTTCCACACCAATATTTACAAGTATTCTTTACTATTCATGCTAATTAAGATTATAAAAATCATCAAATAATTAATTTGCTATGATTACTGTAGCTATTTGACTGGGTTTTTTTAACCTAATATTTGATAGGTATTGTTATTATGCACCTATGTGTTTGTTTCTTCCAAAGTTAGAAAGTCACTGAAACCAGTATATCTCACTTCAGAGAATGCCCAATAACTATACAGAGACAACCATACAGTTACATGAAGCTAGTTCTTGATTTCCATGGTGATGAGGGACTATGGCATAGAAAAGTGGAATCATTTCAGCAGATAGGTGTGACCACCTCTACCTTAATTAATCCTATTATCTGATATGCTTAGAAGGCAGCCACCAGGCTCATTTGAAGTTCATTTCCTTTATTATTCTATTTTTAGACACTTGCTACCGAGTAAATGCTAATAAGCAAGGAAGCAAAAGGGAAGAGAGAGAGAGAAGCAATGGGAGTGGAGAGCCCCCAACCTAGAAAATCAGTTCCTGAATAATCACAGCTTGTGATGGTCCCATTGCTGTAGGAATATAAACTCCCATTATAGTCTCATATTGGAAAGAAAAAAAGGTCTTATTTTTCAAATATGTAAATGTGCTGACAGAAATGTTCCATCTAATTATTTTGTGTCTATTGTTAGGAGGCTGTAATTGAGCATATGTTCCATTTCTAAAAATATATATTTTTTATTTTTCCTTCAAGATTTTATGCATTGTCTGTTTTCCTCAACATCCTTCCTATTTCTTTCCTGTTATTAAATTGATTATGATAGGCACATCCAATTTGTTCCAGCCTTGCCAAACCTGTTTACTGCCCAGAGAAAGGTGAACTGTTTACATGTGGCCACATTGATTATTAAGCTTTGGGCCAGAGATGCCACTAGAGGTTTTTTTTATTTTTACTTTTTATTTTTTATCTCTGTCCAAATTTCTTGAGTACAATGTGCTGGTGCTCATGTTGAAAGTCCTTCCAATCTTTCTTACTGCCCGAAATAAGATAACAACATATAATAAGGGCCCCAAACTAAATACAAATATAATTTTATTGTAGGAATAAATGATCATCATTTTTTTATTAGTAGTAGACTAATTTCTAGCTAGCCAGATGAATTTTGTTATGCTAGATGGTTATTTTGTGTGGGGAGTCACTAGGAGATATTTGGTCTCAATGTAAACTTTGTTAACCAGAAATTTAATATAAAATAAGCCTACATTATATTTATATTTAAACACTCCTATTCCCCCAATAAACACATATCACTTTCCTGCGTTCTTTCAAGTTTCATTCTAGTAAACAAGTGTAATGAAGAGCCAAAATCCATTTTTAAAATTTTTGACTGCTGATAGCTTTTTAAGTCTCACCCAGCCCTTTTGCTTTTCTGTTCCACATCTGACAAACTGATAAAGGCCCAGTATCGCTTCCTTTGGTGCCAGCAGGAAATTCACAAGAACCTTCCCTCCAGTACCACCCCTTAACCACATAAAAACCCCAAGCCAGTCTCTCTTCCCTGTTCTCTCAAGACATTTTTGGACCAGTTTAAGAGGATTGCCCTGCTCTGCCCAGAAAATGTCATTACGTGAATAATAAAACTTTTCAAACACTCGTGATGTTGAGTATGGTGTCATCAGTCTTGATATCTGAACCATATTTAGGGTTGAGGATTCAGTCTGTTTCTTTGGAGTTTTCACAACAGCAATAAAACCTGCTGGTCATAAATCTTTTATGCCTTCATTCATACATTCATTCACAAATTAATTCACTTACTAAGATTTAAAGATGTAAAATACTGAGTTTTGGCCACCAGGAAGCCAAAATCTATACAAATTGGACTTAACCTTCAATCATTCTGTTTAAAGTGTTCTCTCCTCCACTCAACATGCCTAACTTCTGTTTCATATCTCCGGTGAAAAGCCCCTTCTCAGATAGGCTTTTCTGAGCCCACTCTATCTAACCCATAAGCTTCTGTTTCTAATAGCACTTGTTCTTTTTCTTTCTTAACTTTTAACACCATTTATAATTACAGTTGGCCCTGGAACAAGGTGAGCGTTAGGAACTCTGCATAGCTGAAAAATCCATGTATAACTTTTGATTCCCCATAGACCTAACTACCAATAACCTACTGTTGACTAGAAGCCCTACCAATAATATAAAAGCCGATTGACACATATTCTTCTATTATATATTATATTCTTATAATAAAGTAAGCCAGAAAAAGAAAATGTTATTTAAAGAAATCATAAAAGGAAATGCATTTATTGCATCGTTTGCATTAAAAAAATTCATATATAAGTGGACCTGCACAGTTAAAACCGGTTTTGTTCAAGGGTCAATTGTATATATTTGATTTTTTATTTGTTTGCAAAGCCAGACAGAAAGATTCCATAAGGGAAGGGGCATACATTTTTTTGGTCACTCTTGGGATTTGATCTAATTTTTTCACAATAAGATAGTGACCCAAAGAGACCAAAAAGTTTATTTAAAAAATCACACTGTTAGTAAAATGTGGTATTAAAATGGAAATGTATATCTGTCCAGTCACAATATCCATTTTTATTCCATTCTGTTGTACTCTCAGAGACTGTTCAAATGTAGAAAAACAACAGGTGATTGGGACCTTTTGAGAAGTTTATCCTCACTTTAAGAATATTATATTGGATCTGACACTATGTCAGCTTATTAACTATTCTCAAGTTTTCTAGAAGACAAAATGCCTGGAGGCACCAGCAGTATTTCTCTCTCTCTCTTTCTCTCTCTCCCAATAAACTGATATTAAAACACTTTTAGATAAATTGAATATGTGTACACTGAACAAACTACTGGTTTAAAATTGAGCACATGAACATCTTAATAAGTATCTCTTAATAAAAGATGAAGTGCTAGTCTTTCATTATAGTCTTGAACCCTTAACACACCTCCATGGGAAAGGCTAAAGAAAAAGTAACACACAGCCCTAGCTGGTTTGGCTCAGTGGATAAGAGCCTAGGCCTGCAGACTGAAGGGTCCCAGGTTCTATTCTGGCCAAGGGCACATGCCTGGGTTGTGGGCTTGGTTCCCTGTAGGGGGCGTGCAGGAGGCAGCCGATCAATGATTCTCTCTCATCATTGATGTTTCTATCTCTCTATCCCTCTCCCTCTCTAAAATATATATATATATATATATATATATATATATATATATATATATATATATATATATTTTAAAGTAACACATCTGGAATGCCACTATGCAAGATTTTAGTGTCTATTGTATTTTATTTTTTTAATCAGAATTTGTGAGCATACTACAATATCTCTAGGTCTAAATGCAGTTAGATGAGAAGTGATTATGATGTTTTTTTTTAAGGCTTGGGTTGATGAATGAACTAGCTAGTAAAAGTACGCATTTTCACAGCCATACTTTTTGGTAAAAATATCTTGTACTTCAGCTTTCCTCTGAGAATTCTAGTTTCTGGACTGTGTGATGTGATTGTCCCTTATCATACCATATGGAAATTCAAGATTACTTTCATGCCCCAAATGATTTTGTACTAATTTATGTTTCACTTATATTGGATGAGATATATTTTCCTCTATCCCCCATAGTGAATAATTCATGGGGAAGGACAAGGGCCTGTTTTTATAAGAATATATATAGATGGCTTCCAAAAGTAGGTTGTAGAGCTTAATATAGCCCTGAACCTGAAGAAATTTTGTGATGCTTCACTGCACCCATGAGATGTTGAGCCAACAAGGCAGGGCTGCTCAGAGTATGTGACCTGAAAGTGCAGAAAGCAAATAGGAAGATGCTGATGCGAGTATGTAAATTTTAGATGATTCGGCAAACTCTGTTGGATTTCTTGAATGAGAATTAAATTTTTTAAAATTTCAGTAATTTGATATTAATTTTTTAGTCACATTTTGCTAGAAATGTGTTCTGTATTCAGTTCTTATAGATACTTATCAAATGAAAATATTTATAAGCTTTATAAAACTCAGTTAATAAATCCAAGAAAGTATGTTGATTTTTTAAAAAGATTGCTTTAGGGACAATTAATTATAAATGGCTCATTTTTGTATCAGCAACTCAATACATCAATTTGGCAGCTGCCTTAAGAATCCTGGCTTAATAATGAATGCAATACTGTTTGATAATGAAAGCATGTACAATATGCTTTTACAGAACTCAGTGAATTAAGTGTACTATTTTTACCCTTTTAATAGTCTCTTTAGCCAACCATCCCTAGCTAGTAGTCCCTGTGTCATTATAAGACATTCCAATATTGTGTCATGCATTATTTCCCATTAGTAGCTTTCTAAAGGACAGTGTTACTGGAGAGATACTGAGAACACATCATTGATACAGGCTGACTATTAGCAAGGCATTATAACTGGTGTTTCCACTCTACTCACAACTGTCAACTCAGGGAAATGTAACATGTTTTCATTTGACCTCCACACCATCTGTGCAAATTGGCCAGCTTTGTGCTCTCACACCTGCCCTGATTCAGGGGTTGACGTGCAGGCAAGGCGGATTTCTCAAGAGCAAGAAGAATGTTTTCCAGGTTGCTTTGAGATGTTTGTCAAAACAGTACCAAAATGAATTCAATGGCAGGAGAGCAGTAATGTGCTATTTCAACATGGTGAAGCTCAGTACTTTAAAAACATTTTGTTCTGAGGACATGACTTCAGGGCTCTAAAAGTTGTATACAAGCTTTTTATTTTTTTCAGTTTTTGAATAAAAAATAAGTAATATGGTAAAATGAGCGTATAATGTAATTTCCTTTCTGTACAGAGGTCAGAGCAGCTCTAAAACAAAAGGAAGGAGGATTTGATGGAATTTGAACCTGCAGAGTTCCTGAAATGCTGAAAGCAGACATTATTAGATTGAGGAAAAATGCCAAAATATGCAAGGAAAAACATATTGCCATGAAAGTGGTGAATGCAAGGAGCCAGGGTATAAATAATGAATTACAAGACATATATTTATTTCTACGCCAGATTCATTTCAAGAGAGATTAATAGGTTTTGTTACAAAGTCTATTGTGACACAAGCCAGGAAATATGTCAGTCTTGCCCCAGGTTGATGAAGAACATGGGCATTTCTTTTTGACAGCAATTAGCAGAGTAGAATTCGTCAGCACCAGTGAACTCAGAGATAAAAGAGGCTCTTCTCTTCTAGCACATCCTATGGCAATTACCTTTCTAACTCAGGTCAGCTCTTCGTTGAGTTTGGAGAAGGCAAACTTTCATGTTCAATGCCAATCCAAGAGTAAAAGTGTAAACTTTTGGACATCATTTTAAAATGCTCACATATACAAAACTGCTTTCCCCCAGCGAACCATTTTTAGTTGTGAGTCCATTAGCTCGTAATAAAGCATTGGAGTCAGACACTTGGTAAGTAGGCTGCCCTGAAAATACCTTAAGAGTGCAAACACCCTTTTAACCAAACAAAGATAGTCAGAACCATACCATAATTGGCTGCTTTCTTTTATTTTTAATTCTAAGCAGAAGAGATAAAAAACTAGTTTATAAGAACATCTCTTATTATTTACAAAATAAGTAAATTGGTGGAAATTGATTGTAAATTCAGTTTTATACTAATGCACTAAAAATGTGTCACTTATACGAAAACAAAATCAAACTAAATTAAATAAATACAACTTAAAAATATATGATCTTCTGATATTGAAAATGAAAATGATAATAGATTTCTTCTGGGCAACCTTTAGAATAGAATAGATTTCTCCTTGTAATTCATATCTCATTTATAATTCTTTCAACAAGTATTTGCTGAGTACTTAAAAGTAGAGGCTCACCTGATGGATTAAGTGGCAGGGTGAAAGTCAATATATGCTACTTGTCAACTTTGTAACTATTATTTCATTTATCCTTCATCACTATATTCAGAACACATATAATTCCTCTCCTGTTATGTAGCTGAGGTGTTTGATTGTAGATCACAGGGAAGAAGTAGGAAGGTTAAGTCAAGCAATTTGGTAATGGTACCCGCAATTTGGTAATAGTATGCCGGAAGCCAATTCCAGCATGTCAGCAAAGGCTGAATCATCTGGAGTGGTAAAGGCATTTCCCCAAACCTGAAAAGGATGATGGCTTGCTGCCAGACAGCTCAGGGTATCTTAATCTACATGTTATTGCCTCCTACTGGCCAAACACCTGAACAGCCATAGGCAAATTCATCCATTCTGACAATGGACTGTGTATTCAAAACCCTACCCTTTGAAGTGTTTATCTCCACCTCGCCTTAGGACAAATTGTGTTAATAAAAAGCAAGGGGTCCTGAGACGAGGATAACTTAGTTCCTTTAGCTAGGTTCATCTGACCCCCAAATGCCTTTCAAAATTATGCTTCATCTCTGGACTCTTTATTGAGTTACACACAGCCCTTCTTCAGACTTGCTGAACCCTTCTTAATGCCAGAACAAGAACCCTGGCAATAGTATGTTAATGTAGTTCAATGAGGTAATGCATATGAAGCATTCAACATAAGGAATTAATTAATGAAAAGCTATTGTTATTAAAGATGCTGATCATTCTTAATTTACAGTCCTTCTGAGTTCCTGGCAAATGTACCGAAGAATGTAGATAAGAATGGTCCTTTTTAACAATAGACTCCATTATTTCAGAGTATTGCTATGAGATGATTAACTCATAAAACCTAGTGCAGCAGAAAAATGTTTGCGCTTAGACCATATCAGCCATCAGACTGGATATAGTTCTAGCTCTGGACTTCAGGCAAATCACTTAATTATTCTGAGACTGAACTTCCCCATCTTAAAAAATAGAGACATAAATCACATTTCATGGTATTCTTATAAAGAGATGATATTAAACTATGTAAACTGGAAAGGAGCATAAATGGATGAGGATCTTTTACCTTTTGTAGCTTATTAATAATTTCTCAACTCAGGATATAAACATAAAATTGTTTTAGTTTTCTTCAAAACTTGATTCCAACCCTGCTTTGTTGAAAGAATAAACACAATGAATAGAGTCCAAAATTTCCAGTCACTTTACATTATTAAAATGGACCAGTCTTCTTTAAATCTATTCATAATTCTTCCCTCATTCCTGGTTAAAGTTATGATGCTGGCTGCTTGCATGGAAGAGATGAGGTAAAAGGAGATATTGCTTCCCTACTCCATTTTCAAGTCTTAGCTACTGTAGTGGATGGAACAAGGAAGGGACCAGGAGTGAGAAGTATCTTCTGATGTGAGAGTCATATAGCTCTGCTAGAACATGGCTATCATCTTCCCTAGTTCATTGTCTTGGTGTGGTCTCATGTATTTTGTGTTTTTGCGTTGACTGTTTAGGACAATTCTCAACACACCCTGGGACTCTTTTTTGTTGTTGCTGTTAATCCTCACCTGATGACATTTTTCCACTGATTTTTAGAAAGAGTGGAAGGGAAGGGGAGAGACGGAAACATCGATGTGAGAGAGAGACATCTATTGGACGCCTCCCGCACATGCCCCGACCACGGTCAGGGATCAAGCCTGCAACCAAGGTACATGTCCTTGACTGGATTAAAATTCGGGACCCTTCAGTCTATGGGGCCAACACTCCGTCCACTGAGCCAAACCAGCCAGGGCCAACCTGGGACTCTTGATGTATGAAGAAGCTTTCAGAGGGGAACACTAGCCTTTAGTCTTACAGCAGCACCAAATCCTCTCCTCAATAAGGTATCTTTTCACATGATCTGTGTGATGTTATGTGTCAACTTTCTGCATTTGGTTGTGAGGGTGTTTTTAGATGAGATTAGACTTTGAAGTAGTAGACTCAGTAAAGTAGATTTCTCTCCCTAATTGGGTAGGCATCATCCAATCTGTTCATGGCCTGAGTAGAACAAAAAATGGATAAAGGAGAAAGTTGTCCATTTTTTCCTGCCTTACTATTGAGCTGGAAATGTCATCCCATCTTCTCCAACCTTTGTGAGCCAATTCCTACAAAATTTTCTCTCTCTCTCTCTCTCTCTCTCTCTCTCTCTCTCTCTCTCTCTCTCTCTCAAATATATATGATATAATATGATATGATATGATATACAGGGTATCCCCCCCCAAAAAAATAAATATACACTTTAACAGCTGATAGCTCAATTTTGAAAAGGAAATGTGTTTTAATAAATGCTGCCTTTATAATTATTCAAAGTGTGTGTATACATTTTGGGGGGACTATATATATATACTGTTTCCCACTGATTCTGTTCTCTGGGAAACTTTGACTAATATAATCTACTAGTGGACCAGTGCATGAAATTCATGCACATTAAAGGGGAATTCATTAGAGGAAATATTTTAATATTGCTATTTGCCCTTTATAATATAAGTGTCAGAGATGAAAGAAACTTAGTAAAATGTATATGAAAATGTCCCTCCTGTCAGAGTCTAAGGCATGCCATGGGACCCAGAGTCAAGTCCCCACCCACTCTTGCGCTCACCTTGAAATCTCATGAGACCCAGACCCGGCCGGCCCCACCCCCATCAAGCCCTGCAGGGCAAAAGGTGCAGCCTCAGGTCCCCTGTCAAACCCTGCCAGGTGGGGGGTGCTGTCTCAGGTCCCTTGTCCCCGGCGCGAGGGCACGAGGGCATGAGGACACAAGGGCATGACCACCACTTGCATATTAGCTCTTTATTACATAGGATTGTTCGTCTTAGATTCATTCCTTCTTCTAATCACCTTTCTCCTTCATGCAAAACCATAGAAATTGTTTTTGCACCCTCTCCTAGGGCCAACTATCCATGGTACCTAGTTATTCTGTGCTGCAGTCCTTTATCATCCTGCTTGTGTGGGCTATTCTAAAGAGCGGCTTACCTCAGAAATATGCAGATGAGAATCAAGCATTTGTTTCTAGGTCTGGGTAAAATCCCCTGGTTTCCACAAACATTTGTTAAGCTCTCCCACACACCCCTCATGTAGAAGGCATTAAGTACTAAGGGAGCTGAAACTCAAAAGAATCCATTCTCTCCTTCTTGCATTCAATTAATTCTTGTGAAGCCTCCATCTCTCTTTACATGGCATGAGATAAACAGTGCTGATGACCACATGTTGGTTTTGTTATTTTTCAATATATCCTAAGGGAAGATGTCTGGAGCTTCTTGAGCAGTAAATAGATGATAGATATAGATAGATAGATAGATAGATAGATAGATAGATAGATAGATAGATAATTCACTGACATGATTATGGAGTCTGGTAGGTTTAAAGGTGTAGGGCAGGATTACAGGCAAGCTGGGGATTCAGGCAGGATTTATATATATATATATATATATATATATATATATATATATATATATATATATATATTATTGATTTTTCACAGAGAGGAAGGGAGAGAGATAGAAAGTTAGAAACATCGATGAGAGAGAAACATCGATCAGCTGCCTCCTGCACATCTCCCACTGGGGATATGCCCGCAACCCAGGTACATGGCCTTGACCGGAATCGAACCTGGGACCTTTCAGTCCGCAGGCCGACGCTCTATCCACTGAGCAAACCGGTTTCGGCACAGGCAGGATTTTTATATTGCCATCTTGAGGCAGAATTCTTTCTAGTCTGGAAACCTCAGTTTTAGTTCTTAAGGCCTTCAACTAATTGATAAGGCCCACTGATATTATACATGGTGATCTGAATTACTTAAAGTCTACTGGTTGTAAACATTAGTCACATGTACAATATACCTACACAGCAAGAGCTAGGCCAGTGGTTCTTAACCTTGGCTGCACATTAGAATCACCTGGGAATCTTTTTAAAATCCTTATTTCTGGGCCTCATCCTCCAGAAATTCTGTTTCTTTGTTGGGGTGGGGCCACAACATTAGTAACAAAGAAACAATTTCTGGATGATGAGGCCCAGAAATCAGGATTTTAAAAAGATCCCAGGTGATTCTAATGTGCAGCCAAGGTTGAGAACCACTGAGCTAGGCTAATGTCTGACCAAACAACAGGCACCATAGCTAAGTTGAGATGTAAAATTAACTATTACAAGTACCTTATAATGTGTAATATGTATCAGAGGTCTTAATAATTTAATTTTGTATTTAAAACATCTTGTTATACTCTATACAATTTTTTACAATAATCATAATAAGCAGGACTTTTTCTTCATCTTCACCATTGTATAGATGAGGAAGTTAATAAGAGATTAAGTGCCTGAAATCATACAAGCAGATAATAGCAAGGTGGGACTTCAACCCAGGATTTTGAATCAAAAGTCCATATTTTTCCTTATCATCAGTATCTGTCAATAAATATTTAATGACAATTGATTCATTTATCGATTGCCAATTTATGCCACTAAGCACAATATAAAATATTTTGAAAAAGGAAAGAAAGTAGATAAATTGATAGAAAACCTATCAACACTGCTGGGGGGGGGGGAAGGAAAAAAAGAGAGAAATTTCATTGGCTAAGGGAGTACTTGGCTTTAGCTTAAAATCCTGAAAATAAAAATAGAGGAAGTCTAACATAGTCTTCTTAACTAAAATTCTGAAAATGGAAGTATTTTCTCCAATTGTGCTCAGATTTCTTAATTATTTTAAACTTGGTGCACATCCCCCACATTTGGCCTCTAAATTTAGGGAGTATTTATTGATAAAAGAGCAAATGCTTTCCCCAAGGGGGCTTCTCATGGATCAATTTAGTTGAAGTTGCTAAAATATCCATTTTCCAATATATAGGAAATGGAAACTTAAAAAAACTGTGTTTGTTTTCCCTGCGGGGTGGTGGGGGAATCTTATTGAAATTAACTTTGTCCCCTTCTCCTCCTAAAATTGTCATTGAAGATGTCAAATATGAAAATGTTTTTGACCTTTTTCTTTACTTCATATTGACACTTGCTCCCAGCATTACTTCATTCATTTTTGTTGTCTGTGGTGGTATCTGTTAGAGTTTTAGTGTGTGGCACTCTCCCTTCTCTGGACTTGTCAGGAGGAAGAGGAGTTGCTAATGGCTTTTCTGTTAATTAAAATGGTAGCAAGGCAGGAGTGCCAATTAAGATATCAGCTGGAGAAGATGACTAATGCGTGCCCACATTGCTATGGCACAAGAACAAAAATGTCTGTATGGTGAGAGTGCAATTGTAGTGATGGTCTCAGTGCTCCAGAAACTGGAAACAAATGACCCGCGAGGCAGACTTCTGGATTCTGGCCTCCTCCGCTGTCCCTAAATCACAGCTTATTTCAAAAAGAGAGCAAAGAAAATGTCCGTGGCTGCTCATTTGTAAAACAAAAACACCAGTGTTTTCCAGTTTCAAATGATTGTTTTGATGCCACCACAAATGACTCTCTTGACATTCCTGGTTAAAAATATAAGAAAGAAAAAGAAAGAAGCAAAACATGATCGATGCTTACAGACCAGTAAGAACTAACATTTCTCAGTGGTTCAAACACTGTAATGAGATAACTTGACACTTTATTAAGTCCTGAGGATACAGTCTGAGTCCCGTCTCAACTCTCCCAAGGACTTTCTTAACAAGAGCCCAGGTGATTTTGTGCACACGCACAAAAATCAGAACTTTTTCACTTTAATTTACAGGAAAAGATGTTTCATTGATTTATATTTAAAAAAATAAAAAAACCCTGTTAGAGAAATAAAATACTTTGGATGTCTAGGATTTCTGGCCAAGTATCTTAAATGCTAAAACATTTCTCAAGTTCTTCGTTAAACTAGAATTTTCTTATGTCAAAATATCTTTCAAATATTGTTGGAGCTCATGGAGATCCTCATAAAAAGAATTTGTTACTGGAGACAGGACATTGTGACTACGCTTAACTGTGTTTCTGGAACTTTAGGTTCTAATACTGTTTCAGCCATGCTGTGCAGTCCCATCCCCATCTTATTATTCAAGGATGCTGATTTTCTCATTTGTAAGTGAGAATATTCCACATCCTTCTAGAATTCTGTAATTGTTAAGGCTTAATGTTGATGTGGGTACACTATATAACAAATTCTGTGTCATAATTTTAACTCAGGGTCCTACCTAACGTTTTTTGCTGTTGTTCAGGAAATTGGGCATTCATCAATTTAACAATATTGTTTGAACAGCAGAGATATTACAACTAAAGAGATACTGTAATTTATTAATCTTCTTTTTTTTTCAGAAATGAATTAAAGTCCTGAGAATACTTTGAAAACTTCGGCAATGTACAGAGCCTGACTTTCTGAAATCTTAACTATGGGATCTTTAGCGAATTAGTAGTAGCTATTATCCTTTTTAATAGTGGTAATTAATCAGTATCATGAGATGACTGTGACATTGTAAAATCTTGAATCTAAAGCATGAACAGCAATAATAATTGTTACCATCAATCATATCTTTCCTTTGTCCCTCACCTCTACACATCATTCACTGACTACATCTGTAAAAGCTGAGATTTACCTTATTTATCGATGTGCAGTTTAACCTTCAAAGCGATGCTGAGTCTGTGCACACCAACCACCCACTGCACTGTCATGGATCTGTCATTTCCCCAAGTCCTTATGGGCAGTAATTATGAATTAAAATTATAACACTGAGTCCTTGAATAGAGACCTGGAGACCTGGATGAAAGCAACAACAAAACCAAATGGGAGTTGACCAGAGAAAGGAAAACCCATGCCCGCACAGACTTACATGACAACATCCATTATAACAATCCAAATGCCTATAAACTGGTGAGTGGAAAAGCAAAATGCAGAATACCCATAAAATGGGACCTTATTTAGAAAGAAAAAGCAACAAACAACGGGTACAAGCTGCAACATGGATAAACCGCAAAGCCATTTTGCTGAGTGAGACAAGCCAGACAAAAAGGACATCATAGTACACAATTTCATTTATATTAAACTAGAGGCCCGGTGCGTGGGAGGGGTCCCTCAGCCCGGCCTGTGCCCTCTCGCAGTCTGGGACCCCTCGGGGGATGACCATCTGCTGGCTAGGGCCTGCTCCCCAGGGGATTGGGCCTAACCTGGCAATCAGACATACCTCTGGCAGCACGGCAGCCCTTGGAGGATGTCCACTTGCCAGCGGGGAGCAGGCCTAAGCTGCAGTTGAACATCCTTAGTGCTGCTGAGGAGGCAGGAGAGGCTCCCATCATCACCGCTGTACTGGCAGCCATCAGCCTGGCTTGTGGCTGACCAGAGCTCCCCCATGTGAGAGCGCACTGACCACCAGAGGGCAGCTCCTGCATTGAGCGTCTGCCCCCTGGTGGTCAGTGTGTGTCATAGTGACCAGTCATTCCCAGCCTTTCTGCTGTTAGGGTCAGTTTGCATATTACCCTTTTACTATATAGGATAGAGGCCTGGTGCACGGGTGGGGGCTGGCTGGTTTGCCCAGAAGGGTGTCCCAGATCAGGGTGGGGGTCCTGCTTGGGTGCCTGGCCAGCCTGGATGAGGGGATGATGGCTGTTTGAAGCTGGTCACACCCCCTTCAGGGTGGGGGTCCCCACTGGGGTGCCTGGCTAGTCTGGGTGAGGGGCTGAGGGCTGTTTTCATGCTGGTGAGTGACTGAAGCTCCCAACCTCTCCTTTTTTTCTTTTTCTTTTTTATTCTGGGATTTATTTACCTTCTATGGCTTCACTGGAGCTGAGAACCGCCTTTAGCTCTGAGGCTCAGCTCCAGCTCTGAGACCTCGGCTGCTGAAAGCAGGTATCTGGGTTTGTTTGGCCTCTATAATTGAAACAATGTTGCAACTCTAGCTCTGAGGCCCGGCTGGCTGAAAGCAGGTTTCTGGGGTTTGTTTAGCTTCTATAATTGCAGCATTGTTTCTTCGAGTGCAAGCTCAGAGCCCAGCAGCAGCAGGCGGGGAACCTTGGCTTTCTCTATCACAGTAGCAAGCAAGCCTCCTGTTCGTTTCAGCTGCTCGGCTGCCGGCCGCCATCTTGGTTGGCAGTTAATTTGCATATCGCCCTGATTAGCCCATGGGAAGCATGTCGGAGGTACGGTTAATTACCATGTTTGTCTATTATTAGATAGGATTTGCCAGAAAAGGCAAATTTATAGAGGCCTAAAGCAGATGAGAAGTTGCCTAGGGCTATAGGAATAGGAGTGAAGATTGACAACAAATGGACTCAAAGGAACTGTTTGGGGTGTTAAACTTTGACTGGATTGAGATGATGGTTACACTGTTCTACAAATGACTGAAACCACTTATAGTTTTAGTTGGTGATTTTTATGGCACCTACATTATATGTAAATAAAACTGTTAAAAATTACATATGCCAGGTCCCTATTTACACAGTTTAGAGAGATATTTATCTATCCATTGTTTGTGATAGAAAAATATGTGAAACCACTTAAATATTCATCAATTATATATGGTTAATGAACTGCTAATAAAAGGCTATGTAGCTATTAAAAAGAATAAGGCATTAGAATAGCAAGTTCTGTAAGATATATTGTTCAGTAAAGAAAGCAAAATTCAGAAAATGCAAAATGCTGAACAGATGTAGGGGGGAAAAGTGTACACACATATGCATATCTATGTGTGTGAATATGTGCATACTACATATATCATTAAGGTATCCCTAAGAGAATGCATAAGAAACCAATATAGTATTGTGAAGTTCAAATAGTAACTTGTGGAGTTCTAAAGATTTTATTTCAATATATATCTTTCTATATTTTTAACATCTTAAAAAATAAGCACTTAACACATTATTCTACGCAATAATAAATTTGAAATTAAGTCAACAACATTGACTTCCTCTTCTGGATAGCATATAGTAGGTCATGGCAGGTAAATACTTCTGCTGAAAACAGCTAAAAAATAGAATTGTTATAGAGATCATATATATATATTTTAATCCTACCAGACCTGAGGTCCTGAACCTAACTGTCCCCTATACCTGGGCTCCTGAGCATTAAAGAGAAAAAACCAACATGATATAGAAAAATGTTAGTTACATGCAAACAAGTGGTTAGAATAAGATGGAACTTGGAGACATTGTAGAAAATAGGTCTACCTTTCATCTACCTTTCATCTAGCGCCAATATTCCACCTTTGTGTGGAAATTACTGAAAAATCGGTACAGCGGTCTGGTAAGGTTAATATATTTCATTGATTTTTCACAGAGAGGAAGGGAGAAGGATAGAGATTTAGAAACATCATTGATCAGCTGCCTCCTGCACACTCCCTACTGGGGATGTGCCCGCAACCAAGGTACATGACCTTGACCGGAATCCAACCTGGGGCCCTTCAGTCCGCAGGCCGACGCTCTATCCACTGAGCCAAGCCGATTAGGGCAAGATCATCTGTTTTTAAAGTACCACAGAGCTGTGACAACTACAGAGATTGATGGACTAAAATCCCAGAGGGGGCAGTTATTCAGGGTGAGCTGTAGTAGACTTGGGGCAGCTCTTATTCCCTGCAGACTGTTGCCAGTTATGGTGTGTGCTTCCATGTGACCCTGACCGAGGAAGATTTTGAGAAAACAAGAAATGAACAATCCTTTAAGCAATTGGACATGACTAGAATGAGCAGAGAAGACAGTTGAATCATTTCAAGCACAGGCTGATTTCTCCTTAATAATATTGCTGAATTCTGAGACTGCTCAAAAGGATCAAGAACTAGGCCAAACTTCAGAGGCAGCATAAAATGCCACATCTTCTAACTAACAAAAGCTTCAGGGAAGGAGTCTGAAAACACTAAGTCCTTGAATAGAGGCCTGACAAGCCATAAAAGCCTATTGCCATGGTTCTCAATGTGTGGCTACACTCCAGCAGTATCAGCACCATCTAACTTGCTAAACACTTGAACTTGAGGGCCCCACTTTAGACTTATGAATCAGAAACTCTAGAGTATATTAGAGTCATGTTAGGACTTATTATTTTTTAAGATTTTATTGATTTTTAGAAGGCGAGGAGAGGAGAAAGAGAGAGAGAAACATCAATGTGAGAGCAAAACATTCATCGCTGCGTCCTGCATGGCCACTATGGGGATCAAGGCTGCGATCCCGGCATGATGCCTGGGACACTGTCCAGCCAACTGAGCCACAATTGCCAGGGCAACATGAGTGCTTATTAAAACACAGATGGCTGTACCTCAAACCCAGAGTTTCTGATTCATTAATGCTGAGATGTGGCCTGAGAATTTGCATTTCTGGCAAGTTTCAGGTGGTGTTTCGGCTGTGAGTCCAGGATCACACCTTGAGAACCGTTGACGGAAAGGGGATGGGGAACTGAAGCTAGGATAAATGATCATTATTCACCGAGAGGCACTTATCGATGATCAGCAGGGCTGGGAGCTAACAAGCCTGAGCCTAGAACAGAGCGGAAGGCATTTGCAATGGGACATAAAAACCAGAAGAGTTTTTGTTATTTGTGCAGGGCTGGAGTGATAATATTGGAAACTCATGGGATCTCAGAAATGTGACTGATCTTTCTCCCAGTACATTTGCCAAATATTGAAGCTGCTTGGGGAATGAAGCTACAAGGCTAAGCTGAAAACATCAGAAACGTAGAGCTGCATCACTGCTAGGCTCCCAAATAAAGTTCTGAAGTACCATGGCCTATGCACAGGGATGATCCTGAGGAAATTTTGTCAGTCTTAATGAAATTCAAACTGACTTCAGTTCTTGATTGAATTAATGTGATCAGCCACTTTATCTGCCTAACCAAAACAAAAAAAGGGGATACCCTCTCCAGTGGAAAATATTATTTGGGGTTAGGGGTGATCAGGCAGGCAGGCAGAGGCTGTTAGGTGCAATCAGGTCAGCAGGCAAAGGTGGTTAGGGGCTATCAGGCCAGCAGGGGAGCAGTTAGAGATAATCAGGCAGGCAGCAGAGGGATTAGGGATTAGTGGTGATAAGGCAGGTAGGCAGAGGCAGTTAGGGGCATTAGACTGGCAGACAGAGGCAGTTAGGGGTGATGAGGCAAGTAGGCAGAGGTGGTTAGGGGTGATCAGGCAGGCATGCAGAGTGGTTAGGGGCAATCAGGCAGCAGGCAGGCAAGTGGTTAGAAGCCAGTGGTCCGGGATTGCAAGAGGGATGTCCGACTGCCGGTTTAGGCCTGATCCCCAAGCAGTCGGACATCCCCCAAGGGGTTCCGGTTTGGAGAGGGTACTGGCCCGGGCTGAGGGTGCAGGCTGAATTTTGTGCACTGGGCCTCTAGTAAGAAATAAAAGAAATGAGTTCAAACTCCAGTGGCAAAGACTATGACATGGAGGTAACTTATGAGCAGCTGATGTACCAGCAAATGATTAGCAGGTGTCCTGTGCAGCTAGCTGTAGTCTTGGCATTGTAGTTCACAGCAGGGGGGACCAAAAATGCTGGAAATTGAGTTTCCTCTTCAAATGACCACAGCAATGATATTAGCCAAAGAACTCTTTGGGGAAATGTCTCTGGACTCCACTTGAACACTTAATGTTTGATAGAGAGATTTAATCAAGCTTAAACAGATACAGCTGGGCTCACTTGTGTCTCAGAGATATAGCCATTATGCTCATTATTCTTGCAAAAAAAAGTTGTCAATGGCTTCTTTGATTAGCCATTGGCTCAGGGTATTCGTATACTAACTCTCTCTACTAGAGTGGCTAGTCTAGGGTTTATTATTTCAGAAATAAAGGTCATGATTACAGTAATAAAATGCTTCCTATAGAATTGAAAACTTCCTACAAATAAGAAATCACTATTTTTAGAACTATTATTTTCGGTTTTATATTCTAAAATATATAGATATCTATCTTTATACCTTTCTTTTAGGCATAACATCATATGACCATGAACATAGACCATACACATTTTTACATGGTAAAGGATCTACTTTCAGCCTCCAGCTTTTCTACTCAAGACTAACCCTGAAGTTTCCCACTGCAGAGCGAATTTGAGTGTGTTTATTTTTCAGTAGTAACGGGGTTCATAACATGTTATACCCAAAGATGCCACTTAGGCATGAAGATTATTTTGAGCAGAAGGCTAACAAGACCCAACAGACTAAGGAAAAATTTATTTACCTCTTAACTGCCTAAAAGAAATTATACATTTCCCCATTTGTGGGGGATATCTACATTTACAAAGAAAATTTTATTAGAGAGGGGTCTAGAGATAAGTTTTTCACCTGAGAGATTTAATCTTCATGGCAGGGCGACCTTTGTTTAATAAACATTTCCTCCTGGTACCTTTCCAGGAAAAGCTACCTTCTCCTTGCCCCCAACCCAAATCATTTTCCTCTTCTTAGCTCAAGATAATATATCAATTGTCCAGCTGCTGTTGTTTTTTTTCCTCCTCCTGTTAATCTGTCCTATCTCAATTTAATTTTTAGATCAGCCACAGAACCTAAGATGGCAGAAGGGAAAAATTTTCCTTCCCCATTGTTCAAAAAGAGAACTCTGGTCACCATAGTTACACCTAACCCTGCACACAGAGTCAGGGAAGCTTGAGGCAGGAGAAAATATTATGTGAATACACTCAGTATCCTTTTAGTATTTTAGGAGCTGTTGAAGAGATAAACTAACCAACTAAAGTTGTCTGAACATCTACACCTGTTCTCAGGTCAATTTATTAACATGTAGCTCTTTTTACATTGTTACAAATTTTGTTTGTTCTTTCTTGGAGTATTGCCTAAATTAAATTGATATGGCTTAGAATAGTCCCGATTTTAACTATTCAAAGTCTTTTCTCCACCACTTTTTCACTGTGGCTTGTATTAGTTTTCAATGGCTGATGAAACAATTCACCACAAAAATTTACATCAGAAATTCACTCTCTCACAGTTTTGGAGGTCAGAAGTCTGGAAGCAAGGTCTTGGTAGAGACAAGCACCATAGAAGACTCTAGAGAAGTATCCCTCCTTCTTCTCTACCTTCATTTCTTTTGACTACACAACTCCAATCCCTGCCACTGTATCTGTGTCCTCTCCTGTTCTGTCTCAGCATTCATGGTAGGATTGGGGCCCATCTGATCTATCCTGAAGATCCTTAATTTATTTATATCTGCAATGACTCTTTTCTGAAATAAGGCAACATTCACAAGTTTGGGTATTAGGACATGGGCATGTTTTGGGGGGGGGCTATCATTTAACCCATTCCCTGGTACAACTGGGGATACTAGTATTTAATGTCACCCACCAGAATTGTAGAGGAAAAGCAAGAGGCTGAGGAAACATAAGGAGAGAATGACAAAACTGACTCAGCAGTGTAATCCCAGGAAGGAAGTGTCGTCCTGATCGTATGTGGTAGTCACTGGGAATCGGGATATGCATGGCCATCTATTCGCTGCTATAAGTGTAGTAGGTCAACATAGTTTTTACCATCAGGAAGCTGACAGCCTACAGAAAACAATCTCAGAATGCCACGATTTATTCAAAGCATGCCCTTCTCCAAAGTTTATTCTTTTGTATTTCAGTTTTCCTTTTGAAAATTGTGAATGTCAACTATTCCCCTCCCTGAAACTATAATAATCAAAGTAGTGGCAATCTTGTGAACTCAAATCTAACCCATGCTTCTTGAAGTTTTCCTTTACAGAGCACACCAAAGCTCTGAGAGTCCTTTCAGTCGCCTGACATAAATCACTGCAGGCGAAATAATTTGGTCTTTGATTTTTTAAGTCAACAGCATTAATATTTCAACCTAAACCACCTTAAAGGTAAATAATCTATAATGAAATTAATTATAACAAGATTGGAGGTAACAGATATCTTGCTTAGAAACATATAACAAGATTTCTTGAGTACAAAACAAGCAGTATACAAATTCATTCAGGTTCACTTATTTCAAAATCTACTCTGCAAAATTTCATGGACATGAAGCATGTGCTAACCTTGTCGTTGTTTTTTTTAAACAACAACAACAACACCAACAAAGTATTAGTACTAGAGGAATGCACTTATACAATATCTACTAAAAAAAATAAATGTAGCCTTAGCCGGTTTGTCTCAGTGGATAGAGCGTCGGCCTGCGACTCAAGGGTCCCAGGTTCGATTCCGGTCAAGGACATGTACCTTGGCTGCGGGCACATCCCCAGTGGGGAGTGTGCAGGAGGCAGCTGATCGATGTTTCTCTATCATCGATGTTTCTAACTCTCTATCCCTCTCCCTTCCTCTCTGTAAAAATCAATAAAATATATTAAAAAAATAAAAATAAAAAATAAAAAATAAATGTTGAGACAAATGAGAAAGAGAACAGAAAAATTACAGAACCTGTGAATATATTTAGTAAAATCATTTTTAAAACTAATTAATGCTTGCTTTACTTCTCTCTTGGGGCTACTGTGTAAAAAGAGACAATATATGAAAACAGGTTTGTTTTCGATAAGATTCCATATGTGAAGTATTCATAGAATTTTTACATTACTAGAAAAAAATATCTTATATCTTTGTTTTTGTGAATCTTTGACTTTTAAAGGGATTTTTGGGGGGATTTGACAACAGTTCCTGGAGCATTACACGGGGTGCTCTATTTCTGTGCGGAGGTGTTTCTTCACATCTCCTCTTTGTTATCCAACTTTCACACACTTAAACCCACACACATACATTTTCCATGCTGATTTTAAGGAGATGTTTGTGATAGCTATTCTTAGAATAAAAACAAGAAAGAATGGGGATGGAGTTATCGGTGGAAGGAGGCAGGAAGCTAGTTAATCACAGTGTGATAAATACCCTGAAAGTGGGAAGTAAATGTCAGTTTATAGTCAACCAAAATGGGAGGTAACAATATCTTGCTTAGAGAAACATATAAGAAAGAAGTCAATTTTTAGAGGTTTTTAGAAAATATTAGATATATGGACAGTTCAAATGCTGAGTTAGGCTGGGACAGATCCAAAGAATTTTCTAATGCTCATATTTTAAAAACATAAATAAACATTGTCACAAAAACAACAAGTTAAAAAATAAAAACAGAAAGTCATCCTGAGCACCAACATCTTAAAAAAAGAACCTTTTCATTTATTTTCTCTTTCCATTCCTATAATTTTATACCATGCGCAAGCATTTTCACTATAATTATTTCATTTAACAATATATGCATATGTTTCCATTCAGCTGCATAAGGCTTTATCTTAACACTTTAAAAGCATTATAACATTTAATCAAGTTGACACGATAAAATTTACTTAACTATAATTATATACTGTAAAATTTAATAGAAATATAAGTAGTTTCTAGTTGATCAATGAGTCATAAACCAACATTAATTTTTTAAAAAAAAACAAAACTTAGGACTAAAGTTATTAGCAAATACCAGCCTCATTTATGGCATAATTTTTCTCTTGAATGTATTAAATATACATTTGTTATTTGTTCATTCATTCAGTACATCTTTTAGATTCTAGTCTGGTATTATTAAGTGGAGAAATACCGATGAAAAAAATTAAAAGTTTAAAAGAGCAAGGATCAAATTTTCAGTTGAGCAGAGAGAAAAAATAATAACTAAACGGATGTCATTATAATTTGGGATAGAGCTGCAATAAAGTGTATTTTGTGATTAAGTATGCTAGAATGATGAGAATGAACTTTAGATGAAGTATTGATAAGGAGACATTTAAGTTTTTCCTTTTTTCTAAGAGCACTCTCCTACCTCCCACATCTACCTTTTTCATTTAAAAATTATATACATCATCTGTTTCCTGTTCCTTTTTGCTGTGTGAAAGAAGGGAAAGTAGTCAATAGCCCAACCAGGACTATTATGCAGAATTCCAAAGTGAATCAATGTTGATGATTATAGATCTGTAAGGAAATATTTTAGGAAAAGAAATGAGTAATCCCAAAGCACCAATGAAGACTAAGAGAAAAGTTTTTCTCTTTTGTTATATTTTATCAGAAGCTGTTTCTTCAGAGCCACCAGCTACAGATGATATGAGTGGGGGATGACTTATTCTTTGAACATATCTTGCCACTATCAAACACCATGCCTGTCTGAATCTAAAACTGCATGAGGTACAGAGTAAGCAGTAACTCTTCTGCACACGTTAAGTGATGAGATTATTAAGAAGTGCCATATCTAAATGGATCTTAGTGCCAAAATTGGAATTAGATATTCCAGTCTTTGGTGACTTATAATAAGTGCCTATTCCCATCATGGGTTTCAAATCAAAGTAATTTCATTTCCTGTCTTGATAGAACCATTACTGTAAAATTAAATTGCACTAGATTTTTAACTCGCTGAGTCCAACTTTCAGTTTGCATCCTACAGCCTAACAGTAACCTTTACTGTTTTTGCCATTGTGGACTTTACGTTGCTATGATACGTGTATTTTTTGAAAAATTTAAGTCAACAATCTAACCTCTATTTGGTTACTTCAGCTTCAGTTTTCTGGCTGAGGGAGAGTGACAGTGTGTTACTGTGGTATTTGACAGTGAGTAGAAACTGTAAGAAAAGAAAATAACTTCACAACTTGAAAAAAAGAAGGGAGAGCTTGTGGTGTAAGGATAAGTGTCATAGATCCACTAAGGACCTTAGAGTCACTCATAACCGCTTAATATAAAATAATCATTAACATACACAACAAAATATTTGGGCTGAATAAGGCTCTGCCATCCCCTTGATGCCCTTTCTATGCCCTGGCAGGGCAGCCTCCTTTCTAAGAATGCAGCACACATGCCTGCGTAACTCAGTGGTTGAGCATTTACCTATGAACCAGGAGGTCATGGTTCAATTCCTGGTCAGGGCACATGCTCGGGTTGCAGGCTCGATCCCCAGTAGAGAATGTGCAGGAGGCAACCGATCAATGATTCTTTCTTATTGATGTTTCTATCTCTCTCTCTCTCCCTTCCTTTCTGAAATCAATATATATATATATTTTAAAAGAATGTAGCACACATTTGTCTTCAATGTCACAATATGCACTTGGTTCATAGAACAGCTCCTATGATTTGATGGGCCCAAGGATCTCATTCATACTGATGGGACTCAGGATTACACAGAATGTGAGTCTCCAAAGGAAGCCGGGCACTTGGACCCAGGAGCAGAAAAACAATCGCTCTGAATGAGCAGGAGTGAAGGAGTGGGCTGGATGGAGTGGGCAGCAGGACTGGATGTGGAGTAACCCTGAAGTACGTCCCCAGGTTGTTCTTGATCCGATAGGGCAGCTCTGCTCCCTACCCTTCCTCAGCCAACCTGCGGTGGAGGTCTCAGTGACTCAGGAAGGGGCGTGGCCCTGACATTGAAGAATGGCAGGGGTCACCGCTGGGCTGAAGCTTCAGCACTCTGTTGGGAAAACTCCATCAACACTGACTCATCCAAAGAAAAATACTAGGGTGTATAAGAGCCCAGAGATCCTGAAAAAATAAGCAGAGTGAGAATCATAAAGAGCATGCCACTGGGTTAGTTAGAGGAAAGGGGCCCTGGGTGCGCAGCAGAGCAGGGAGAATAGCCAGGAGAAGGGCAGCCGGGCAGAGGGCTGCAGCTCTGAGCTCCTCTGAGGCACCACTCCCACGCCCCCTGCACCTCCTTCCACCCCACCCCCAGCCATTTCTCCTGGGTCAGTGCCCTGATCTGAGGCTGTTAGACTGAGGAGAATAGAGAACATTCCATTGCATATACTAGAAACACACCTAGAAATTCTCAGAAATATTGGAGGAAAATAATTACAGGAAAATATTGACATTCCTGCCTGTCAACGTGAGTAAGTGCACAGAGCAGGGTGATTTTGAGTCAAGATACGCTGTGTTCTATAAAATATGACATAATTTTTCTTCATTGATTTGCAAGGCTGGGCATATTAAACCCAGAGTACACACGGGTAACATTACAATTACTTTTGAATCTGTTATTTTCTTCTCTGATAATGCTATAAACTAAGTAGGGCTAATATTTTAATCCTTTTTTTTTAATAGTGGGGAAATCACTGTTCAGAAAGATTTATGAGATTCAGTCTCTGTGATAATACCCCAGGAACTTATTGCTTTAATTGCATTTATTATGAATTTTCTATTTAATTTAGGTATTTTGTATGTTTATTCATTTGTCTAAATTTCTGGTATTCATATGAATTTATATTGTCTGTCTTATTAATACAAACTACTTTAATTTAAAATAATAGATAATAGTAATAAAACTTATCCTCTTTATAGAAATGATCAGGGATTAAATTTTCATTTGTTCGTTATCTTTTTATTGATTTTATTTACTTTTTTTCTAGAAGATAAGACATGTTCAGACCCATAGGATTATATCTAGTTGCCTTCTTTTTTTTTTAATCAATAGTAGAAATCATTTCCCTAACCTCTCAGCCAGGGAGGAATCTTTCTGGTGAATATAAAGCAAGAATCTAGCATTTTTTCACTCAATTTCTAACAGCTGCTCTACCTAGTCTACAGACTAACCATTTTACCCATTTCAAGGGACTTGCTAAAAATCAGCACTGTGCTGAGAAGTCTTCTTATTTCCAATCTGACAAGAGAGATAAACAAGCTATTTTGACGGATTCTGCAGCAAGGGAAAACTAATCAGAATGTGACCTAGGGGAGCAAAAAGTAGGCGATCACAAATACTAAATGTTTAGCAAGAAGGAATGCGTTTACATGAAAACCTCTTAGACGAGTTTCACATCAGGTACAAAGTACTCCTGCCATCATTTATGAGTGTGAGATTAGAGGTGTCTCCAGACCACCTTTTGTTCCCTTGGCCAGTAAACCACGGGCTTTACTTAACTCCCACGCAGCAGATGCCACTCCTTTCACACCGAACACCAAACTGTCCTCAAGCCCTCGGAGACAGCGGTGTCAGCTTTCTGCTTCATATGCTAGGGTTTGCAGTCCCTGTTGAATAGCTAACCTTTATAGAACAGTTGTAATGTACCAGGCACTATTCCAACTACTTTACAGGAGTTATTTCCCTGACTTCTACTTACTAACCACCTTATGTGATCTGTACTATGAACACCTTCATTCTATAGATGAGGAAACTGAGGTACAGAGACTTTAAATAACTCCCCAGAGCCACACAGCTGGGAATGGCAAGTGAGGGCTTTGAATTCAGATACGAAGCTCCTAGGGCTACACTCAGCTTCTTTGCTGTTTTGTCCCTAAATGCTGGAGGCTGATTTTAGAAGCAAGCTTTAACTGCTCTAACTTTTGAGCAAGTTAGCTGTATTTATTCATTCATTCATCTCACATTTATTAGTTTATGAAGAGCCAGTACCACGCTACTAGACCCATGCTAGACCTTTCTCTCCAGGAGTGCAGGCTCCAGTGAGAAAGGCTGAAAAGTAAGGCCAGGAGGACAGTGCAGGGTAGCAGGCAGCACAGCAAACCTGAGGCAAATAGAGGAAGACCGAGATCTCCGTGAGTCCGGGAACGTCCTAGTGGAAGGACATCTGAGCAGCAGATTTGAAAAACAGTAAGAGTGAGTTAGGGAAACTTGCTAGCCAATTTTGCTCAGTGGTTAGAGTGCCGGCCTGCGTACTGAAGGGTTGTGGGTTCGATTCCGGACAAGGGCATGTACCTAGGTTGCAGGCTCAATCCCAGGCCTGGTTGGGCGTGTGTGGGAGGCAGCCAGTTGATGTGTTGCTCTCTCTCACAACCATGTTTCTCTTTCTCTCTCTCTCCCTCCCTTCTGCTCTCTCTGAAAAGCAATGGGAAAAATTATCCTCTGGGGAAGATTAACAAAACAAAACAACAACAAAAAAGAGTGAGTGAGGTAGAGGGAGTACAGAGGGAATCCGAGGTAGTCATAACAATACTTGTAGGGGAAAGGAAGCAGAAAATCACAGGAAGGTTTGAACAGGCCAACGGTGTCCACATCAGTGTGGTAGAAGGTGAGACCAGGAGCAGCCATCTTACCGTTCAGATGACATGTCCTCAGTGCTTGCTGTATGTGAGGCACCGGGGCAGGGCTCAGCATTGATTCCTGCATTTAATCCCTACAATGTGAAGTATAGAGACTGTTGCTATGTGATTTTACAGATGAGAAAACTGAGCCCCAAAGATGGTAAACCGATTAGCCAAAATCATACAGGCAGGATCTGAGCCAAGCAGGAGTCTGGGATTCCTGCTATTGATCCCTGGCTATACTGATAAATTTATGCAGACTGTTGCATACAAGGCCAATGAGATTGACCTTTTTAGAGTGCTTCTGTAGCAGACATACCCAGACTGCCATGTGCTAAAGCAGATTTCCCTGTGCTAACTTATTTTATGCCTTGTTTCAAAGTGTCCACTAATAACAGCTACAATTAATCCATGGCTTAGTATTTGCCAAGTGCTACCTAATCTTGTAGATTATTTCATTTGATTTCTACCTACAGCAATGAAGTAGATACTGATAACTAAGAGAATAAAACTGCCCAACATTGTACAGTTACTAGTGTCAAAGTCAAAATTCAAACTCAGTTTCACAGATTCTGAAGCATGCATTCATTTTTTATTTTATTTATTTTGCTATATTCCTTTCATTAAAGCATTACAATTTTTCCATAAACTTGTGTTGAAAGAAAAATATGCATTTGGGACTGAAGTCTTGTGACCAATTCCAGCACTCAAGTTCTGAGGTGCGATTTAATTGATGCTGCTCAGAGAAATGTGGAAAGCGCAACTATTAGTGTGTGATTTACTGTTGTTTAAACATTTATGGTCTTGTTTCCTTGAAGCTAGTTCTCATCAATTTATAATGTGATTTCCATGTAGCTAAGTAAGCAAAGTCTTAAAGTGACCTGAAAAGGCAAAGTTCAGAGATTTGCTATATATAGCTACTTCGGTGACAATTAAATGCTTCTAATCCTTGCATTAGTTAGGAGCAAAGCAGTTTTAAGTAGTCTGCATGTTTATAGAAAAACTTCAAATACTCTTTGAGACACGCAGTGGTCTTTTTCTTAGCAAGACTCTTTGGTATAACAATCCTCATACTATAATCATTAAGGGAACTTAGTCTTGGTTTGAACTTCAGATCCAGGATCTACTTATCTTAGTCTTTTTTTTTTTTTTAATAAAATGGATATAATGATCATAGCCACTTCACTGGGGGGTTGGGATATTAGATAACTAGAGGCATGGTGCACGGATTCATGCACTGATGGGGTCCCACCGACTGGCCTGTGGGGATCAAGCTGAAACCGGCTCTCTGACATCCCCTAAGTGGTCCTGGATTGCGAGGATGCAGGCCAGGCAGAGGGACCCCACGGGTGTGGGGAGGGATCGCAGGAGGGCTCCAGGGCATGTCCGGCCATCTCGCCCAGTCCCAATCAGCCGGACCCCAGCAGCAAGCTAACCTACCGGTCAAAGCAGCCTCCCCTGGTGGTCAGTGTGCATCATAGCAGCTGATTGAACGGTCAAACAGTCAGACACTTAGCGTATTAGGCTTTTATTATATAGGATAATGCATATCTTTAAAAAACAAAAACAAAACAACTCAGTGGAGCCTGACACAGAGTCCACGTTCCACAAACTTCCCACCAACCCCTGGCATATTTGTTTCACCTTCCCCCTCATTTCCCCCAGCATGGTACTTCCACTCTAGCCACCTGTGGCTTCCGTTTGGCTTACAGCTATATTGTCAGTCCTACCTCTTTTTATTTTATTTTTTCATCATCATTTATCCCCCCTATGCCCTCTTCCATGTCCACCCATCCCCCCTCCCCATTATTTTCTTAAGTATAGATACATCCTTGCCACCTATACTGTTCTTCCCGTTCCTTTTACTAACTCATCATTATTATTTCAATGCTCACTTCAAAAGCCATTAAGGTTTTTGTTTCCTCTGAGTATATCCTTATCTTATGTGTGCTTAATATTTAATCCCAAGTGCCCAGTAGAATATAACCAGATATAACTTTTAAATTGTCTTATGAAGGAGCACTAACTTGGGATCCTTCCAATCTGGATCTAATCACCATTTTGACACCAAGGAACTGGGTGAGTTTGGGGAAGTCAGTCAATTGAGACCTCATTTCCAGAATCTGAAGAATGTAGAAGCCACTACATTGGTTTCACTGACTTTGAAAATTGGAATACAAAATGTAGGATGTAGCAATTCCTTCTCTTAAAATATCTTACTCTCACAGATTCACCAGAGGGAGTCTCACCTCTACGTCAGTATCAAAGGAAGTCCCAACAATTACTATTAATGATCAGTTAGCCCATTTCATGTACTTTGGAGAGAACTGCCTATAGCGTTTAAAGGGAAATGATGAAAGAGTGTAGCTTCCCTGCCTTGATTCTGGCACCAGAAAAGAAGCCCACACACTGAGTTGCCTTTGCTCTGGGCAATATCCTAGAGACCTAGAGATGAGCAATCTGCACTGCTTCCCCAACATAGGTGGGATGCAGGTTAGTCCTAGGGAAACACTGAGAAAAATTTGGTCTCCTCTTTTTCTGCTCTTCATGAACCCATTGTTTGTGGGTACTTGTTAATATTTGGCTCCAAACTAAAGTGGATTATAAGAAACTTAAGCAAAATAAGGATAAGAATAGAGCCAGATATGCTGCAGGGTTTAGTAGCTCTGTTAATCTAGGGCAAGTTAATGATCTCTGTGCCTCAGTTGCCACATCTCTGACGTGATGTAAGGTTATTGTAAGAATAAGATGATAATATATGCATAACACTTAGGAGATAAGAAGCATTCAATTATTGTTAATTAGTAGTAAGAATAAGAGCAGTAGTTTTCCTTCACACCCTTCTTTCCAGCTGCTGTCCTCCTCAGCAATACCTTGCCAGAAATCCTGATCTGTTTCCAAGCTACTTACCTCTATGAAGAAATCTGCATCATTGATTTTTATTTTATCACAACCAATAAGAAAGCACTTCTTGTGTCACTAGAGTATATTTTTTAACATCTCAGACAATGCAGGCACTTGACTCATATCTAACGATTAGATCTGTCAAACTGGCCAATGGACCTAACCTTTTCAGTTACCTGAGTCTATGAGGTCACCCAAAGTATAATACGTTTATTTGTTTGAGTCAACCAATGATGTAGTCAGTAAACATGGTTTACATGGATGGTGTAAGATGCAGTGAAGTGAGAATGAAACTGAGCTTGGCAATCTTTTTGATCTGGGTTCCCCAGATTCACTAAGCAGGTAAATGCATGAGGTGTTAAAATCTTGGCTTGGATGAATGTATGTGGAGGGATAAATCCACAGCTGGATTCCTCAGCAGATGCAGTAGTATTGAATATAGACATTATAAGTTCAAATATGACTTTCTCTTGGCATCAGTGGAGAACTTAAAGATGAGGAGTGCGATACACGTAGGTTATACTTTGCACAATGTTCCAGGGAAGACTAATAACCTTGACCTTGTTAAGATTGCTTTTCTTAAACTATACCATCTCCAAAATATTTTCTGACTGCAATGCCTTAGTTGTCCCTACCTTACTTACCAGTGTTGTTTCTTCTAGTACCAAGCAAACCAGTCACTTATGTATAAGTTTAAACCTTCACCACATATCTTTATGCAATCAGAAACTAGTGCCATGTTTTGTTTTGTTTTCTGGACAAAGAGATGAAAAGAAGTCAATATACTTGAAATCTGTGGTAAAGGGGAAGTGTTTTATTAAGATTCAGAACTTGTTTATTGAGAGTCCTTGACTTATTTAACATAAAAATATTAAATTCCATGTTTAAAGGAGATCTTTACTCTAGGTTTTCTTATCCTGGCTCTTGCAGATTCCACGTCATTTCTCCTAATGTATTCTGCAGGCCATTTTCTCTTCTGGAGGCAAAGCAGTAATGAGAAACAGACTCATAGGCTCTGCCATAGTCAAAACAACAAGCTTAAAGGCAAGCCACTCTTAGATTTTTAATTCTTCTTCCTTTTTAAAAATCTA
Source organism: Myotis daubentonii (assembly GCF_963259705.1). NCBI lineage: Eukaryota > Metazoa > Chordata > Mammalia > Chiroptera > Vespertilionidae > Myotis > Myotis daubentonii. Next base: position 41,347,390 of record NC_081841.1, read on the forward strand.
AATGTATTCCCTTCAAAAGAATGAAATTCTGAAGGGTCAGGACCTTTTGTTTGCAGTATTTATAAACTAAATAACATTTAATCAGTGCTTAATTTAAATGTAATGAATGATGACACTTTATAATTTCCTTCTGCTTGCCATTCATTTTATTTAATACTAGAGGCCCGGTTCACAAAAATTTGTGCACTTGGTGGGGGTGGGGTGTCCCTCAGCCCGGCCTGCACCCATTTGCAGTCCAGAACTCCTTGGGGGATGTCCACCTGTTGACTTAGGCCCACTCCCCGGGGGATCAGATCTAAGCTTGCAGTCAGACATCCTTCTGGCAGCCAGGGAGCCCTTGAGGGATGTCTGACTAAAGGCTTAGGCCTCCAAGGGATCGGGTCTAAACCGTTAGTTGGACATTCTTAGTGCTGCCACGGAAGTGGGAGAGGCTTCTGCCACCACCTCTGTGCTGCCCAGCCATGAACCAGCTTCTGGCTGAGTGGCACTCCCCATATGGAAGTGCACTGACCACCAGGGGGCAGCTCCTGCATTGAGTGTCAGTCCCCTGGTGACCAGTGCACATCATAGCAACTGGCCATTCTGCCGTTCAGTCAATTTGCATATTAGCCTTTTATGATTATTATATAGGATTTCCCTATTTCCCCCCCTTTTGCCCCCTCTACCCAGCTCTTGCCCCCCACTTCTCTCTGGCCATCACCATACTGTTGTCTGTGTCCATGGGTTGTGCATATATTTTCTTTGGCTAATCACTTCTTTAAATTCACTTCTTTAAATTTTTATTTTCAGATAAGTGCTTATAACTGCACTATTATATATTTTCTATTATATCATTTAGAATTAAGATATTTTTTAATTGAACCCTTGTAAATTTTAGCACAATTTAATAAATTGTGCTAGAAGCAATTAGGAGACTTTTCATGTAATGCTGATACATTTCAATTAATATTTTATTAATTTTTAATTTTTTAATATTTTAATTTGAAATAATCTCATACACGTAAAAAAACCCTATAAATTACTACAGCATGTTATATGTACCCTTCACCCAATTTCTTAGGTGTTAATAATTTAAACATAACCATTATACAACTAAGAAAATTTGAAATATATTTTTCTTATAATCTCTTTAATGTTACTTAATCCATTTACTTTGTTTTTGTTAATCTTCACCCAAGGATAGTTTTCCATTGAACTTTAGAGAGAGTGAAGGGAAAAGGAGAGGCACATTGATTGGTTGCCTCCTGCACATGCTCTGATAGGGACTGGGGATCAAGTCAGCAACTGAGGTACATGTCCTTGACTGGAATCTAACCTGGGACCCTTCAGTCCACAGGCTAATGCTCTATCCACTGAGCAAAACAGGCTGCAGCTTAATTCATTTACGTTTAATCTATATGTGTCTTTATATTTAAAGTGGGTTTTGTTTTTGATTCACCCTCATAATCTGTCTTTTAATTGGTGCATTTATGCCACTGACTTTCAGAGTGCTTACTGACAGAGTTACTGCCATATCTGGAGGCTTCTGGGGCTTCCGGGGCCCACCAGAAGCCCGGGACTGATCCAGTCCGGGCGGCAGGCAGGCGGCTCCTGGGGCTTGTGGGACAGGCAGGCGGCTTCTGGGGTCACGCACGGGGTCCTGGATGGTGGCCCATGTGGGCAGCTCACGCTGTCCCACCCTGCCTTCAGTATGCAAATTAGCCACCATCTTTGTTGGTGGTTAATTTGCATATATCGCTGATTAGCCAATTGGAGGCATAGTGAAGGTACTGTCAATAACCATGTTTGGCTATTATTAGGTAGGATTGATATTTTTAGCAAACATGGTTTTGAATGTTCAATATCCTTCTCTTAATCAGAGATACCTAAATTTCTTTGTGTTCTTTGAAATAAGCATGAAAAAACAAAAATTTAAAAATATCTCTCTATTGTAGAACCCAGAAGCTTTCACTTTCACAATTCTCCTTAAAGGCTTACAAAACTCCAAGCATTATGGCTGACCTTAGAGCTGAGGAATTGCAATGCAGCATAAAGTAATATAAATTCTGTTCATCAAGTATGGCATGTTAGTCTGACAATGATGTTGGCTTTTGTGTAGGAATGCTGAAATTTGAGGAAGCATCAGAAGTCAACAGAGCATTTGCCCATGAGCACATTAGCATGCACTCCTTTTCATTGCCTTTATATCCCCTCCCATTTTTTCTCTCTTTGTTCAGAAAATCAGTGATAATAACTTTCATGTATACAACCCTTTTCATGTCAAGGAATCCCTAGCATTTTGCAAATCAAACACTTATATATCCCTCATCTACATATAAGCACTTTTATGCTTCAATTAAATAGAAACCTAAAGCAACCAACTCCTTTCTGCTCACATGCCAGGGGCTGACCAGCAGACTCTGAGCAAGGGATGAGTAATTATTCTGACGCATGTTTTTATGAAAGAGAGGGCTAAGGGACTGCCTGGTTAAAGGAATCAGATAGCCCCACTCACCTGCCTCCTTAGGCTTTTATTGTAACAACAGATTGAACTAAAATTAACTATTAGATATTATCAACAGGGTAAGTATCCTTGAGAAAACACATGTATCTGTAGTGTCTTTTAAACAAGAACTTTTTAAGTCTAAATATAAAAATTCCAGTAAAACACCCTGGGGCTTAATCTTGTTTGGAAAAGTCAAGGCAGGGTCTACTGCCTTCGGCAAGGTCCCTCAAGAGGCCTCTGACCTTTCGCAGAATCCTCCTTACAGACTTTCCAACCAAGCCCCGTGCTTCCCCACACTCCCGAATGTTGACTTTTGAGGACTGACAACTCCAATCATGGTCCTCATAAAGCAAGTGCAGGATCTTCCTTGCACTAAAACAGTCCAAAGAACTGTAATGAGAATGAAGTGGTCAGATGGCTGCTTTTGATTACAGCTTGGTAACCTTCGCAATGTGATGACACAAAGGCAGGGTTTAAAGGAGGACCAGTGTGATATTTAAATATATTCCAACCATATGTTTGAATTAATTAAACTGATATTCTGACTTTCTTTACCATCTGATCAGTTATATTAGTATGTATATAAAACTGAAATCAAGATGCCAAAAGGAGTGGGTGGAAGAAGAAGGAAAGAGAAAGGTAAATTTCAGTGTTAACATTGTGTTTCTTTTTTCCTCCTTTAGCTGCAGAAAAAGACACATTCACAGTTCTACTTAAGAAATTGATGGGTAGAATTTATTTGTGCTTAAGATCATCTAGGTTTTTTTTATTTAAGCAAGTATTCTGGATCCTTTGGACACAGATATTTTTTAAACATAAATTCTGATTATCATACTTATTGCGAGATCATGTTATTTGTACACTTCATCATGGTTGAATGCTTTGAAGCACAAAATTATCAAATCCACAGAGTAAGAGTATTAAGAGCTCTTCTGAGCTCAGATTAATCATTACTCATGTGGAAAACCACTTATCTCCACTGAGATTCCAACACGTTGGTCAAGGATCATGTTTCTTTCTCTTCCTCAAACATGTCAATAGAAGTCAAAACTCCAGCTGCTATCTTTAATTACCTGAACAAAAATCTATTATGTGAGTAGTTCAAGTTTTAATTTATTCCCTGTTATGATACTAAAGTGTCAAGAGAAAAACATGAGATTCAGAGTATAATATACAGTCTGAAGAAGCTGCTCAGGAGGTAGGTCTGCTAATAGATTTTGAAAACCAGATCATTTGAACACTAGAGAGCATTCAGAGCTTCTTCTGTGACTTCATCAATTTCATTTCTTAATCAGTTATTGATTTGCAACTCCCTTTTCATATTGCTCACATTGGAGTCAATTTCTTACTTTAATAATAAAAATAATAATGTGAAGAAAGCACTCCCTAACATTGACGGGGCTATTCCTCAGGAAAGCATTCTAGTCTGCCCTCATTTTTCCTGTTTGTTGCAATGTAGTGTTTCTCTACTCGATACTATTGTGGAATTCCAAGAATTATGTCATTTTGTCAAGTTATTCACCGAATTCCCATGTATGATTTTAAAATAGCTGTCTCTATCTAGATGCCGGGGAGAAAAATATGGCTTCATTTGACATGAATAATACAATTATGTGTTAAAAAGAAATATGGGTATTTCAAAGATACTGGTGAGATCCCAAGTAGCCATGCTAATGGTCTGTGACTCGGAGTTGACATTTTTATCAGTTTATTTGTGATACCATGTAATAACCTGGTTATTATTGAACAGGAAAGAAGTAAAAGGCAGGGGCTGGATAATATAGGCATGCCATTTATACAGCTTTGCCAAAAAGCTGCATCTAACACTCCCCAAGTCTGTTCCCCAATGATGGATGTGGAAAGGGACTGGACAAAGGCAGTTTAGATGCATGCCCAGTAAGGTCTGAGTGATGTGGGAAGGTCCTTACCCGTCAGTCACACCTAGGAACAAATTAGTGGCCAGGATGTGCAAGCACAAGAAACCTGAATTTTTAAACTTCTAGACAAAGAAGCACGCTCTCTTCTCTCTCTGGCACACCGGGTTCCTGGCTGTCCTGCTGCAGGGGGTACACTCACCTGTGTTCACAGGACTCATGGCCATGCGGCACTTCACACAATGGACTAATGACTTTAATTAGCCTGGATGCTGCATTACACCTGGCTGCAACATGGAACACAAACTCTGGACAATGGCCTTGCTTTTGGCTTTGCTGACCCCACAGCTAGCCCTCCTCCTACAAGACTGGCTTAAGTGGGTGGGACTTTGGAACCGGGTAAATGTAACTCCACACAAATAAAGCCTTTTACTACTTCTCATTCTCCCATGGGGGCTTCTGAAAATTCTTATTTCAGTGGACTCCAAGAACATCCCTCCCATGAGCAAAAGGGAAGTTTGACTCTCTGGTAACATTTGGATGCTCAAACTTGGATTTTTTTTTTTTTAACTTAATGTCATGTCACTTTTTCAATATCCAGTTCAAGTAAAAAACTTCAAGACTTTCTCCAGTACCAATTTAATCTTGTGACTCATGTCAAGGCTCTCAATATGAACTGTCTAACCCCGTATTTTCTCCTAATCCTTCATGAGAATGACAGTGTGAAAGGCTTCCTATACCCAATTCCAGTGTGTGTGTGTGTGTGTGTGTGTGTGTGTGTGTGTGTGTGTGTAGAGGCAGTTCTCTGACACCAGCAAGTGTGTTCGAGAATTAACTCAATTCTGATGCTATCTTCGCAGAGATAGATCAGATCCCACAAGTTTCAGCTCAGTCCCATAGGACTTCCTCCACTTCAGACACCAGTTTCAAGTCCAGGTTGTTTCCTGTGCTTCTGAATGACTGGTTATAAATCAGAGGTTCTTCTGACCTCTACCTTGAGTTTGACTCATTTGCTAGAATGCCTTACAGAACTTGAAAATCCATTTACTCACTAGATTTCTGATTTGTTACCAGGATATTGAACAATACCAATCAGCAGTGTGGTTGAAAAAGAGTGACATAGTAGATCTGACAAGCTCAGGCTGCTGCATGGCAGGCCTGGCAAGCTCCATGACAGAGTGACCACTCAGGATGGTCTCATTATCAATTCCTAACCGGGCAGGTTATGGCAAAGTCACATCCCAGGCCCATAACTCCCTTAGCAAAGGTCAATCTTTAGCTCAAGTAAGCACTGTCCATGGTTCTTATGCATCTAGTATAACATACCTTTGAAATGTCAGAGTAATTTTTTTTCCAGAGCCCTAGGGCGAAACTATAGGCACCAAGCACAGAGACCACAGAAACCCTCATTGTTATCTTGTTCCCCACGTACCTTCTCTATGTGCTGGAAATGTCAATTATTCTGTACACACCACTGTCAGAGAAGTAAGTGTCTCTCCATTTTCTTTTTTAACTCCTAGAGATTTCCCTCCTTTGTTTTCTACTCTTCCATATTTTACCACCAATAGATTTCATGTAACCTTCCTTACGTTTTCTCCTTTGATTCTAAATATATAAGCGTGAGCTGCAAAACTGCCATTCTCCAGAGCATTTCTCAATCAGTTGAGATTTTTGCCTCCAGGCATGTCCTCAAAACTTGCCTCAAATAAATTCTTATGAAGCTTTCTACAGGTTTGGAAGTTCTTTCCTGGACAACAGCCAGATAAAGAGATACATACATAGGGAAAGGTACCTGAAGGGGCCAGAACTTCCGCACTCTCTCCATGCATCTCCACATGTTCAATAACTCGGAGCTCTCTGAACCCTTTTTGATTTTTATGAGTTCTTCATTACACTGTCCTGATCGATCAAATTATTGGCTGCTGGCAATTGATTCAACCCCTCAATTCCTCTCCCCACTTCCCTACCCCTAGAGGTCAGGTCCAAGGTGGGACTAAAAGAGCCAGTTCCCACAGGTAGGCTGTTTCCAAAAGGCACTTCATTAACATAACAAAGGACACTAAACACTGAGAACTGCAGTGGACAAATATTGGGTATTTTATTATAAATGGCTCCACCCAGGAAAATGGAAAGCTAATGCTGAAAAACCCAAATTTCCCAATGGTGTGTAGGTCACAGATTATGTAGGGCAAAATCATAAGACTCCTTGGGGTAGGAGTTCAGGGTTATACTGAGAGCTGGTTGGTCAGAGGTGAGGTAAGGGTGATAAATCATTTCTTCAGGTCTTTTTAAAAAATTAATTACAGAGAGAAAGGAAGAGGGGGAGGGAGGAAGGGAGAGAGAGAAAGAGAGATTATTTAATTGTTCCACTTATTTACGCATTCATTGGTTGAGTCTTATATGCGCCCTGACTGGGGATCAAACCTACAACCTTGGGATATTGGGATGAAGAAAAAAAACAACTCAGCTATCCAGACAGGTCTTCAGGATAGTCCTAAGGGCTGCTCTGGTGTCCCTCTGACTGACTGGTTTCATGAGAAAATAATCAGGGATCCTTCCACCTTAGAGCTCAGGAACTGAAACACAACTTAGGTCAAGATCTTAACTTTCACCTGTCAGAGGTCCAGACTCTGTGGACATTAGTCAGGTCAGGGCTATTGTCTTCTGCTGTCTTGAAGGTTATTCATGATCTGGGAGAAAGGCTAGGTCTCTGAGGGGTATATACAGAGAGATAGAGATATCATTTCTAGAACCAGTAGCTCAAATTGATACCATCCCTTCCACACAATTTCAGGTACTCATGCACCTCTTGAAGCCCATTCAAGAACTCTCCTAGGGCCTTAACCGGTTTGGCTCAGTGGATAGACCGTCAGCCTGCGGACTCAAGGGTCCCAGGTTCGATTCTGGTCAAGGGCATGTACCTTGGTTGCGGCACATACCCAGTGGGGAGTGTGCAGGAGGCCAGGGTGTTTATCTTACTTGTACAAAGAATAAAGAAATGCCACAGGCAATAGAAATATATCTGGCCTGTGCAATTAAGACAGCCATAAACCAAAAGGTATCTCTGGCCTGAGCAATTAAAGTGACCATAAGTTAGGCCAAAAGTAGCCCTGACCTGAATAACTAGGAAGGCCATAAGATAAGGCCTTCTCTGCCAACACAGCTTGGCAGAGAAAGATAAATCAAAAGTGACTCCAGCCAACAAGATAAGGGGGAGAGAATATGGGGGACACCACGTGGGCTTTGAGCTTTGAAGGCTAATTCTATGTAGCAGAATGACCAATAAGAAGAGGTCAGGTTCAGACAAAGAACTGCAGCCTATTTAATGCCTCAAAACAAAGAAAGCAGTGACCACCCTTCTCAGGGCCTCTCTGCCTGTCCAGGAGGGACAGAGCCTTGGGCTTAGAATTTAGAATTAGGCTTCAGAGGTCGTGTCTTCTTGCAATAAAGTTTCTGTACTTTTCGCCTATCACCCTTTGTCCTTGGCTTCCTTCTCAGAATCCATCAGGACAAGAACCCAGGAATTCAGGGCCTTCCAGTTCAGTTTTCGTGTTTCACCAGGTTAAGAATCTCTGTTCATTACAGCTCAGGGAATTTCCATGAGTTTTCTCTAAAGATTTGGAAAAGAGAGATGTTGAGGGCCCCGTAATTTGAAATAACACTTCAGATTTCCCACACTAGTACTTCCTGTGAGAAGCCCCGGATTAGGAAAGCATGAGCTTCTGATATTGGAAAATTCACAAACTGAGTCAACCAGGAACTCTGTCAGCGGCCTAAAACAGCTCCCTGCTTTCCTGGTGGAAGCCACAAAGTAGGTGGCCTGCGATATTTTTAAAATCATGTAGGGAATATTTGGAGGCCTGATCACAGGCTACACATTAAAATGAGTCATGATGGTGACCTGCACTTGGAGCCACAGAGACACAGCCGTGAGGGAAACCAGAGCTTCGGCAAAGCAGTTGGTACCTTCCGATAGGTCATGCTCTCCGAGTAGAAGTGAGGGATGAGGCGCCATGAGGGCGGCCCCTTGAGCTGCTGCACTTTCAAACTGCTTCCAGAGCTCTGTCCGGGGAAGGACTACCTTCAATTCTACTGGGAAGGGGTCTCACTCTTTCTTATCTCCACGGTCACCACGGAGCTGCCATGAAAGCGGGCACCCCTGCTATTATATGCCTTTTTCACTAACTCCATAAAGGGAGAAAAGTAGAAGCTTATAACATTTCATCTTACCTTTTATTTTTCCTAACTAACCTTATAAATTCTAACTCGTAATGGCCTTAGTTGGAATGTAACAAGCCAATCTATATGATACAGCATAAAAATGGAAGAGTCCATGGTACTTTAATTATGATGCACGGTCCTAGAAAAGTCCCTCAGTAACCCTTTTTATTATGTTAGATGTGAATAAAGCACACACATACAAAATGAAATGGTTCTTTTGTTACCAAGGGGAGGTTCTGATGGACAAAAAAATGCATACTGCACAATATGGATGATGACGCTGCATGTCTCTTGATTATCTATTCCTTCCTTCAGAAGTTCATTTCATACCACTGCTTCACAACTGTGGGTCCAGAGGCACAGTACGCTGACGCTGGAAGCTCTATGGATGACATTGTGCTGAAGACATAGACTTAGAGGACAAAATGCATTTTTTAAATCCTCACCCAAGGATATTTTTTCCATTGCTTTTTAGAGAGAGTGGAAGGGAGGGAGAGGGGGGTTAGAGAGAGAAATATTGATTGGTTGCCTCCCACATGTGCCCCTTGGGGGCTGGGAACTTACAACTGAGGTACGTGCCCTCCACCTGGAATCAAACTTGGGACCCTTCAGTCCCCAGGCCAACACTCTAATCACTGAGAAAAACTGGCTAGTGCTGACAAAAATTTTAAATGCATTTAGTAGTCTAAAAAAATGGACTTTTTTCCCCCGCCACAGAGAACAAGAATCCTCTCCCAGGTCCTCAGAAATAACAATTCTGATGCTGTACAAGCAGTATTTTCTTACTTGACTGCAGCAGAAATCTAAGTTTCTCCATTTCTCCTGAGTCCTGTGCTATTTATGAATGCAAATCAGGAACAGAACTTCCCCTCCCTAATTGCACCTGGCAGATAGTCAGAATGGCAGATTGGGAATATTCTTAGTCAGTGAATTCCTTAGATAGAGCCAAACACCCGACTCACAACAATTAAAACCTCACTTTTACCTCCACAAACACCATCACCATCACTGTCATTCCCTGCAGCCGGAGGACATACCTAAGCTGCCCAGGTCGTCTCTCCAAGCCTACATCTTTACTTCCCAGCTTTATTTTTTAAATAAATATTTGTTGGGACTTTAAAGTCAGACTAGTTTAAGATATTTCACCTATCACTTTGGGCAGGGGATACAATTATATGTTTCAGAATATTTTCTCATAGTCACTGTGAGGTTGGTTTGATGAAAAGAACACTGATTTTGATTCCTGGTTCTGCCAATTGTGTGACCTTAGAAAAACAACTTAAGCTGTTGAACTCATGTTTTCTTATCTGTGAACTGGGAGTGATAAAGTTTATAATACCATCCTCAGAGTTACTGTAATGACAAAAATTAGATTACAGATATTAAAGTACTTGGTAAACTAAAATATGCTTTTTAAAAAATAACATTATTTCTACAGTTCAAACTCCTTACTTCTACTGACAAAATAGATTAAGGATCAAATTTACATCTGCCACTTGAAGCATTTTATATTTGTAAAATAGCACAAAAATTCCTTTTTTTTTAAAATAATGTGTGTCTTTATCTTCATGCCAATTAACAGAAAGCAGCTGGCTAAAGCAGTGCTTGGTCAAGTCTGTGAACAAAATCAGTGGAAGATCTAGATTTAGAATAATGCTGTTCTTTAGAATATATATATACATTACTTATTTACTTTCACTATTTAAAAATTGTTATCATATTTCATAAATCAAAATAGATTCGTTAAATTGCCCTGGCCAGGAGGCTCCATTAATTGGAGCATCACCATGTACATACCCCAAAAGGTGCAATTCTCAATCAGTACATACCTAAGTTGTGGGGAAATTGATCTATGTTTCTCACATTGATGTTTCTCTCTCTCTCTGTTTCTCTCTCTCTCTCTCTCTCTCTCTCTCTCTCTCTCTCTCTCTCTCTCTTCCTTGCTCTCCCTTCCTTACTCTCTGAAAAATCAATGAAAACATATCCTTGGGTGAGGATTAAAAAGTAGAATAGTTAAATAAAAATTTTTCTTACACAGGACCCAGAAACTTTAAAATCTTAGATGGTAATTATCTCTCCTTTTTCTTTCTTTGTTGTTGTGGTCAACATTCTAGGCAGAAAGTTGGTTTATTTTAATGATTAATTGGTAGCTATTTTTGCCTATCTGTGCCTCTGTTTTGTTATCTATAAACTGAGAATAATATTAAAGCTTCCTTGATAGGTGTGCTGTGAAGACTAAATGATGTAATAAAATTAAGATGCTCAGAACTCTTCCAGAAACAAGTAGCACTCCTAAAAATATTACTACTTTGTATTATTATCCTTCATTCACTCAGCTCATTGAATTATCACCTGATATATGTTCAAGGTGCTATTCTGAGGGTTTGAGATATAAAAGTTAATACAATGAACAAAGAGTCCGGCTCTCATGGAATTTGTATCCTAGTTTGAGGAGGGGAGAAACAGACAACAATCAATTAGCATAGTAAGGAAAGAGTTTCAATGGACACAGACACCAGTGGGGTGAGGGGATGAGTCGGGGGAGGAGGGACAATGTGGGGATAAGGATACATATGTAATACCTTAATCAAGAGAGAAAATTTTAAAAAAAGAAAAGAGTTGCCCTAACCGGCTTGGCTCAGTGGATAGAGCATCGGCCTACGGACTGAAGGGTCTCAGGTTCGATTCTGGTCGAGGGCATGTACCTTGGTTGCAGGCACATCCCCAGTAGGGGGTGTGCAGGAGGCAGCTGATCTATGTTTCTCTCTCATTGATGTTTCTAACTCTCTAACCCTCTCCCTTCCACTCTGTAAAAAATCAGTAAAATATATATATTTTTTAAAACAGAAAAGAGTTTGATAATTGCTATGGGAAAAGTGTAGGGGAAAGTAGGGGCAATCAGGTGTATTGAGGATCAGGAATGGGGGGAATTAAATTTAAACAGAGTAACCATAGTGAGCCTAATAAAAAAGATACACATAAGGAACAATTTGAAGAAATGTGTTAGATAAGTACATATAGGGCAGAAAAAGTTCCAAATATAGCAAACCATGAGTGCAAAAATCCTAAAGCAGGAATAGGCCCATCACATCTATAATAATAAAAGCATAATATGCTAATTCAGTGATGGTGAACCTTTTGAGCTCAGCGTGTCAGCATTTTGAAAAACCCTAACTTAACTCTGGTGCCATGTTACATATAGAATTTTTTTGATATTTGCAACCATAGTAAAACAAAGACTTATATTTTTGATATTTATTTTATATATTTAAATGCCATTTAACAAAGAAAAATCAACCAAAAAAATGAGTTCGCGTGTCACTTCTGACATGCGTGTCATAGGTTCGCCATTAGTGTGCTAATTAGACCAGACAGTCAAATGACCTTCTGGATGGCATTCCGGCTGTCCTTCTGGAAGAAGCCGTGGTCCAGGCAAAGGTGGCTAGGGGGGATCAGGCAGGCAGGCAGAGTGGTTAGGGGCGATCAGGCAGGCAGGTGAGTGGTTAGGGGCCATCAGGCAAGTAGATAGTGAGCAGTTAGGAGCCAGCGGTCCTGGATTGTGAGACGGATGTCCGACTGCTAGTGTAGGGATCCCTGAGGGATCGGGCCTAAACTGGCAGTCAGACATCCCCCGAGGGGTCCCCGATTGCGAGAGGGTTCAGGCCGGGCTGAGGGACACCCCTTCCCAATTAATAATTTTGTGCACCGGGCCTCTAGTGTAAGAATATTATGGAGGTCAATGTGACTAGATAGAGAGAACAGTGATAGGAGATGAAATCAGGGAAAGAATGAAAGACAGACTATGTAAGACCATGTAAATCCTGGAAAGACCTACACTTGGGAGCAACTGGAGGTTTCTAGAGAAGGAATAAAGCCATCTGACTGATGTTTTAATAAGATCAAACTGCCAGTTGTTCAGGATATGTTCTAGGCAGGTGAGGGCAGACACAGGGAAACCAGTTAGAAAGCAATTAGAATGTCTGAGCTGAGAGATGATGGAGGAGGCTTGGACCAGGGCACAGCAATGGCATGATGACAATATTTTGAAGGTAAAAGTAACAGAATCACTTTATAGAAAATTCTACAATGCCTTGCTTCAATTGCTATGCCACAGAAAGCTCCCAGAAATCATCACAGAAACATTTGATTGAGCTATAAAAATCCTGAAGCTTTCAAAAGAAAGGTGGGAATTAAATATAAAGATTAATACAAGCTCTGTACAAACAGCTTCTATATAGAAAAAGATTATTTAAACAGAAAGTTTGATTATTTTGTGAAAGATAGAGGGGGCTGATATCAAATATTGATTTGGTGGCCTACTACTTCTGTCACTCCCAGGGAGACAAAGCAAAATATAGATGCAAACCTAGGGAAAAAAGGCAAGTTCTATAGAGCTGAGGCAGTAGGTTGTTGTTTTAGTGCAGAGTGTGCAAGCAGGTTACTTAGGTGTGAACTCTTGTTTTGCTTCTTACCAGCCTCAGTTTCTTTATGCGAAGAATGGGGATGATGATGAGAATAGTAAAAACTTGAAAGTTAAGGATTAGATAAATTATTGCAAGAAAAGGGCTTAGAGTATTGCCTAACGGTGGGTGTTTGGAGGGAGGGTTTCTGTGTTTCATGTTGACCTTTTATTGCCCTTTTACACCACCATTTCTCAGCAAGTTTGCAAAAGCACTAGGTTATTACGCTGTAGGCGATCAGCCTCTGAAGGACTGAGTCATGGTCAACAAACCCAAATGAATTTTATTTCTAATCCAAAAATAACTTATTTTCTCTGAAATAGATACAGCAAAAGGACCGTATACTGTATACATGGCAGCAAGTATAAAATTTTCTTCCAGAGCATGTGAACGACAGAGAAAAAGTACCAGGAAGCAAAAGGCAGCTGGATGACTTTAAAAACTATTTTCCCAGAGTTGTGGTAACCTGAGAAGTCACCATTTCCTCCTGTAGGGCTGCTTAAAAAGGAAGCAAGGATCCTAGTCTCTCAATCAGTCAGCAAAGGTAATTTCTAGGTAGTGATGGGGAGTACATAAAAATTATCCCCCCCCAAGATCTTTAGCACATGGTAGTCACATCTCTTCTCCAATTACAAAGCCCTCTCCATCACTCTGTCTCTAGTACATGTTGTCATTTCCAGGATTTCAATTTATCTTATACTAATTTTACTCATTATATTTGAGTTGACAGTTTTCTGGTTACCTATTAATATTGAGGGCTACACATTCACCTCATTATTCATATACACATGTCATATTTTAAAGTTCATTATTTCTTTGAGAGGAATATGTGATCAACTAATTAATTTCATGCATGAATGAATTTTAGTTAGGTCCATTTTAAGAAACTATTTTTTCCCCAATTGTATCTAAATCTGGTCTCTTAAGAGGACTCCATTCTGACACTCATTCTTTACTTTCAGTAATTAGGAAAGAAAGGAGAGAAAACAAAATGGGGTGGGGGGGTGGATGCCCAGAGAAGGAACATGTTTCTGCTCAATATGACTTAGTAAGATGGGATTCAGAAACCATTGGAACTTGGACCAAGTTTGGAGCTGTCACTTAAATCCATCATATTCACCACAGGAGACATTCCAATGGGCCACGGTCTCAAGATGACAGCTCAGAGCCCAAAGTGATAAAAAACAAAAACAAAACAGAGTTAGCTTCTTTCAGTCATTAATCATTCTTTCTGTAATTCTACTTTTTCTCCTTATTTTTTTAAACCCACCCAGATATTTTTGCTTTCTTTTGGAGTGCTCCAAAGCATTTCTTTTACTCAATACAATTACATTTTACTGTGTGACCCACAGGGCTCACCAGAATTTGGCACTGCTTTGGAAGTTTCCATCATTTTCCTGTTGAGAAGATAAAATATGGCATTTTAGCAATAATGATGTTGCATTGCCTTGTGTAAGTACTGAATTAGTGTTTCAGAAAAAAAATCAATAACTTATAATAATAATATTTTCTGGAACAAAAAATCTGGCAGACTTAGTTTATGATTTTTAGGCAAAATTTAAAACAAAGATATATGCATAATACACACTAATAAAATCATAAGGAGACATCTAATCTAATAAAAGAGAAACATGGTAATTAGTGTACGACCGCTACCCTTCCCATTGGCTAATTAGGGTGATATACAAATTAACTGCCAGCCAAGATGGCGGCCGGCAGCCAGGCAGCTTGAAACTAACATGAGGCTTGCTTGCTTTGGTAACGGAGGACTCCAATGTTCCCCGCCTGCCTTGCCAGCCTCTGAGCTTGCAGTTTAAGAAACATTGTAACAAATATAGAAGCTAAACAAAACCCCAGAAACCAGCTTTTAGTGAGCCCGGGATCTCAGAGCTGGAGTTATACATTGTTTCGATTATAGAAGACAAACAAACCAGATACCTGATTTCAGCAGCAGAGGCCTCAGAGCTGGAGCCAGAGCTAAAGCTGGCCCAGAATAAAAAAAAAAAAAGAAAGAAAGGAGCAGTTGGGAGCTTCAGTAACCTGCCAGCCTGAAAACAGCCCTCAGCCCCTCACCCAGACTGGCCAAGCATCCCAGTGGGGTCCCCCACCCTGAAGGGTGTGTGACCAGCTGCAAACAGCCATCATCCCCTCACCCAGGCTGGCCAGGCACCCCAGTGGGGACCCCCACCCTGATCCAGGACACCCTTCAGGGCAAACCAGCCAGCCCCACCCATGCACCAGGCCTCTATCCTATATAGTAAAAGGGAAATATGCCTCCCAGCACCGGGATCAGCGTGACAGGGGCAGTGCCCAAACCCTCTGATTGCCCTGTGGCTCTGTGTGTGACCGGGGGCGGGGCCACAACCTCCCTATCTGCCCTGCTCTGTGGGTGATAGAGGGCAGCGCCCCAACCCCCTGATCCGCCCTGCCCTGAGTGTGACAGAGGGCGGTGCCCCAACTCCCCTATCAGCCCTACTCTGTGAGTGACATGGGGGAGCTCCTCAACCCCCTGATCGGCCCTGCTCTGTGCATGACAGGGTACGAAGCCCCAACCCCCTGATTGACCCTGCTCTGTGCATGACAGGGTACGAAGCCCCAACCCCCCTGATGGGCCCTGCTCTGTGCGTGACAGGGGGTGGCGCCACAACCTCCCCATCAACCCTGCCTTGAGTGTGACAGGGGGCGGTGCCCCAACCCCCCAATCAGCCCTACCCTGAGCATGACTGAGGGTGGTATCGCAACCTCCCAATCTGCCCTGCTCTGTGCATGACAGTGGAAGGCGCCCCAACTCCCCAATTGGCCCTGCTCTGAGCCCGACCAGGGGCTGCACCTAGGGATTGGGCCTGCCCTCTGCCACCCGGGAGCAGGCCTAAGCCAGCAGGTCGTTATCTCCGGAGGGGTTCCAGACTGCGAGAGGGCACAGGCCGGGCTGAGGGACCCCCCCTCCCCCGTGAGTGCACAAATTTTTATGCACCAGGCCTCTAGTTACTATTATAAAAGAAAAATAAGCACTCAAATGTAAAATTAATTATATTTATTCAATTATGCTATTAGAACAACTTGAAATAATGTTCATTGATAAGATGCTCTGATTTAATAAGTTACTCAGACATGTGATGTTTGCTCTAAGGGCAAACATCCTATCTTGTCAATTATTGGGAATGTAAAACAATATTGCGAACAAGATTCTTCCTATAAGTACAGAATAAAGAAGAGTTTATCATGGGGGAAGCATTATCAGATTTACTTGCATGAAAATTAGCATGAAAATGACTCCAAACCCGGGAAAGAATTGCACACAAACTTACAGAGCAAAGTAGGAAAACCATAAAGACCTCTCTACTCCTTGAGAGATAAACAGATGCATCTTGTAATTGTTTCCTATAAATCTCATAAATTAAATTTGGAAGTATGTGTTGACAGTTTCAAACATCAGAAAGGCCATGGCCTTGCATTGTAAAACCCAGTTTTAGGCTACTTATTGGGCCTTCATGTTCATGAGGAGACAGCCTAAGGAGGAGTGGATAGGGAGGCAGCTGCCTCCTTCCTTTTTATTAAAGAAAAATAATGTCATCATTTCACCCTTATATGACAAAGAAGAACAATTTGAATAATATTTATTAAGAAACAGTATCTGCAGGCACTCTCTGTGTATGGTTGTATGTAGACAGGTATGTGTGTGTGTGTTTCCATCTCTTTCTTTTTTTCTGGATGATTTTAATTACTGGATCATGAATTATAAATATAATTAACTCTACAAAATTTTATTATGAGCAGTCAACACATGATTAAAATCCCTTTCCATATATTTGGAAGTCATTTGTATGGTTACATCAACTATGCCATCTGTTGGTTAAATTAGGCTCAAATAAGAATATGTTTTTGAAACTGACTTAATATGTGCAAGAATGATTTAAAAGGAAGATTCCAAACAAGGTGCTTCACAGTTCTCTCCTAAAAAAATACAAGTTTTTAAATATTAGAACTAAGGAGCATAATTCATATTATATGTCTATAGTACGGTATTACTTGAAAAAAATCTAGGATAGTTTAATAAGGTAATAACACAATATTAAAAGGTGGATGAATTTTTTATTAATTAAAAACAACATTAGAAATTTATATGAAAATTGTAAAAGACTGCCATTTAACACAGCAAAGCAACTCACTCAGCAAATTCCTACAAAAATATTTGGAAGCCTTACAAAGAATATTATTGAAATATAGTAAGGGGCATAAGTGTTTCTACAATGGAGAAATATAACATATTCTTGGCAAGGAAATCAACACTGTAAATACAGAACTTTGTTCATTTATCTGTAAGTGCGCTAAAATCCCAGTGAGAATACCAAGGGGACTTTTTTCTGACTGGACAGTGTTTCTACAGTTCATCCAGAAGTGTTCATTTGGGAGAAGTCATTCTTTCTCTCTTTTTTTTTTTTCAATAAGGCACACTGTAAAGCCTTAGGAATTAAAAGAGTCTGGTAATGCAAGAGCTATAGATGAGATAATGGAACAGACTTTAAATATAAAAAAGCAATGGATTTAAATATAAAAATTAAAACCAAAATTGTAGGAAAAAACTATTTGGAGTTTTTAAGATAGAAGTCAGATTGGGAGTATCTTTCTAATAGATCACTAAAGCCAGAAAGCACAGGAACTTTAATAGACTTAATTACAAAATGAAAGGTTCGGAGTGGGCCAGGGTTGCACACCAAGACATGAGGCTATAATGTATCAAAAAGATTTTATTCCTGACACCTGGGTGCAGGTGGCTGAGACTGAGAAAGGCATCAGCAAAGAGAGCATGGAGAGATAGGTTTTTATTAATTTTTGCTGGCTGCAAGCCACTCTGCTGACGTAAAGGTCTGGTCCATCCTTGGTTCCTCCCATGCCAGGTGTCTTCTGGTAATCAGGGCTATGCTGTGCTCAAGGCTGCAAGCTTTCCGCAAGATATCTGCTAAGCACAATAAGTTTTTCTCTGCCCCGTTTTATTCTCTTTAACCCTTTCACAAAACAAATAAGTAGCAATTAACTTCTCTATGGCAAAAAATATATATACCTTTAACAAAATTGTAAGACAATTTCTAAACTAAGAGAAAATAATGTTTGCAGCACATCTGACAGAGAATTGATAACCCTAATAGGCAAAGGGCTCTTACAAATCAACAGAAAAAAGAACCCAGAAGACACTCAGCCAATTCATGGGAAATGTAATCTTAATATTATATTTTAAAAATCAACCCCATTAACAGAGAAAAGAAAATGAATACAAAATTGATTATTCACTTTCCATCTACCTGATTGACCGATAATAATGAAATAAACAGCAACAACAAAAAAAGCAAAATGATATAAAAAACTACAAAATGGGAACTATATCCTACCCTGTTGTTAAGTGTGTTACTACAAACCTTTAAAAAATGACTTGGCAATATTCATGAAGATTTAAATATGTATACACCATGATTCTGGAAATAATTCCAAAGAGATAATTGCCAAGGGATTAAATATGTATAGTATATGATATTCATTGTTATGAAGTTTTTAACAGTGAAATGTTGCAAACAAGCTTAATGTCCATAAAAATGACTGATTTAATAAACAGCTGCAATATTTGATATTATGTATTTTAATTTTAATGAAGATATTCCTCCTGAAATTCTATGAAGCACATTAAAAATGAGTAGGTATATCTATATTGGTAGTAACATGTATATAACTCTTCGACATATTGTTCAGTGGGAAAAAAAAGCAGGAACAAAATAGTATTTGCAAAATGATCTCATTTTTATAAAGTTTTTTTTTGTGTGTGTAGATATGTCTGAAGAGAGCCATTTGGAAAAATGAGAGATTTTAACATTTCCTCATCTAGTTACCTTGTATTTTGATAAATTCTTTAAAATTTATTCATAATTGAAAATGATGCTTTTACTTTTAAAATTAATTAATACACTTTAGAAATATATGCTCAATTATGTTCAGTATTGTGCCGGGAGCCGGTCCATGCTTGCTGTTTCAAGGGACCTGGCATATATGGCATACTGTTCTTAATATGTTTGCTCACCTTCTTGGCGCTGTGTTTTAACCAAGGTCACCTCTCCGAGAAAGGTTGAATCCCCAGGTAGGGATTTTCCCCTGAAGTTAGGGAGGGAATAAAACCCCTCAACTAAGTGCCAGGCAGGTAATTAATCACTTTAACTATGAACAATCATGCTTAAGCTACATAATCTTTACTCCCTGGAATGAAGATAAGAAACGCCCTAACCTTTGTAATAGAGATTGATAGGATTGAATCAACTGGTATAAATACAGATGTAACAAGACAGAAAGAGACAGAAAGAAGACAGAACAAGAAGAGAGAACCTACAGACAGAACCTACACAGAACCTACAGACAGAAGAACTTTGCTGGAGAGAACATGGCAAAAGATCCTGGACTGAACCTGACTACAGAAATTGGCAAGAGAACCTGACTAGAACCTGGTGACTGAACCTGGCTGGAGAACCTGGACAGAACCTGGCTGGAGAACCTGGGGAACCTGTACAGAACCTGGCTGGAGATCCTAAGCAGAACCTCTCTGGAGATCCAGATCAGAACTTGGCCACAGATCCTGGCTGGAGATCCTGGCTAGGCTGCTGATCAACTGAACACTGTCTCCGTGTCCTTCTTTCTTTGCCGACTCCGTCCACACCTTTGGGGACCCCTGGACCCGCTGGGGCTGGACCCCGGCAGTATTGTTCAAAGTATGGAGAGTGATTACTTTATACACTGCTTGCGGGAGCATTAACTGCTTTTACAATTTCCGAGGTAATACGACAATATACATCAAAAGTCTTAAAACATGCAAATTTTTGACTCAACATTTCCAAATCTAATAAATTCTTTTGCAAATAGACATAAGAACTGGTGATGTCTATATCACGAAGAGGGTCTCTGAACAACATAGAGGTTGGAGCAGTCACAAACCAGAGGGCCACAGATGACTCAAAAAGTGTGTTTATTTTATTTTAAATGTAAGCCAACATTTAAATTTTGAATGATTCACATAGAAATTATGGGCTCCTGATTTTCCTGAAAATTCAGAAGATTTGGCATACTGGGGCCAGACATGCCCTTGACCATGGGCAGTTGGAACTAAGTAGTGGCTGCCACTTTGAGACAGCGTTTATGCTAGCAGCTTCACCCCCAACCCCTACTACTTCTATGCTTAGTCATTGCATTTATTTACCCCACTTGGCTTTTGGATTTGCAGTTTCCAAGTTAAGGTATTTGCCAATCAACCAAAGAAAGATAATTAAATCTCAGCTCATTTACCAGCAAATCTGCGATACAGTGTAGATTTGCACAAAAGGATTCTATTTTTACATTTATGATTCTTCATTGGTCCCAGGTCCCAGGTTACCGACTTCTCCAGTGGTTTTATGATCTTACTAGAGGCCCAGTGCACGAAATTTGTGCACTGGGGGCGAGGGGGGGGGGTGGTTCCTCAGCCCAGTCTATGCCCTCTCACAGTCTGGGAGCCCTCAGGGGATGTCTGATGGCTTCTGGCTGAGCAGTGTTCCGCCTGTGGGAGCGCACTGACCACCAGGGGGCAGCTCCTGCATTGAGCGTCTGCCCCCTGGTGGTCAGTGCACATTATAGTGACCAGTTGTTCAGCCGTTTGGTCAATTTGCATATTAGCCTTTTATTATATAGGATATGATCTTATATTGCCTAACCCAAACGGATTTACTTTCTGGTTTGGGGCCTGGAATTCTGAAGAGAAGGCCTGTATAGGCTTCACTGTTTAGTGGAACCTTCAGCTTATCAAATGCATTGCCTCCCTCTGTTGTGAAAGTTCCTGGCTCACCTATTCAGATACTCTTCTCATTACTCTCCTTCATTTCATTATAGATTGCTTTGGATGGAGATCAGATCTATTAACTCTCCATTTCATCAGGAGCACCAGCAACTGTTTCAGTCTGCCACTGCACTGCTTCTCCTTGAGCTATGAGCTTCTATGCTGGGGATGTTTTTTTTCCAAAATAGTAACATAGCCCGATTTATATTGGAAATCTGTCAAATTGCATTAAACAGTTCTTGATTGAATTAGCAGTTTCCAAGCCTCTTTCTCACAGCTGTCACAGAGAAGAACTGCACAATCTGTTCAGCTGGTTCCAGGCAGGTGTTTTTGTCTTGACAAAAGTTCCTTCTTTATACCAGCCTGTCTGGAGATTGAAGTTTTTCTTAGGAGGATTATGAGAGGAAATCAGGGAGAAACATTTGTTTTTCACACCAGCAATTTCACTTAGTGTTTATCAGTTAACACAAACCCTGTGAGTTATCTGCTTCATAGCTCAGCAAAACTAAAACTATGGTTCCTGAACCATAGGGTGCAAGGAGGGGACTAATCCTGAGCTCCATAAAATGAGATGCTTTTAAAAGAAACACGTAAATAATAGAAAGGCCTGATATTTAAGCATCAGAGTTCTGAGTTAGATTTATATCTTCCAGTTTGCTGATGGCTCATAAAGATATATTGGGGAAATAATATTATGGTAAAGGATTGGACTTTGATGCTGCAATAAAATTAAGGAGGAAAAACAACTTATTTTAGACATAAGGGAACGTATGCCAAAGGAAGTTAAGGGACATGCTAACAGACACACAGAGGCTAATGGGAGGGCCAAGGTAAGAATTCTAATCCTGTGCATTTGGGTCATCATATAAATGATGCATCATTTAAAGTGTAAAACTCCTGTCTTCTAAAAGCCTTAACTCAAGAAAGGACTATCAGACATGTACTGTGTACACACACACACACACACACACACACACACACGCTGAAACAAACACGCTCTTCCAGATTAACAAGCCCTGGTGAGAATGTGTTAACCAACAAATTCCAATGTGTCCATCAGAACCACTCACAGGAAAAGAAGCAAAGCCATTGAAAAGTAAGTGAAAAGTTAACTTTGAAAGAAGTATCTTAGAAATAAAAATGATCATTAGTTGTGAGAAAAGAGAAGCAAAACAGTAGATTTGAGTAGTGGCAGTTTCTACTTGATGAGACTGTGAGTTTGAATGTGAAGTATTCTTAGAGGTCAGTTTCTGTGGGCTGAGAAGGTCCTAGGAGGAGCCAAAATTAAGTGGAGGATATGAGAAGATCAAAAGAAAGGAACCCAGCTACAGAGGCTGTAATGGACACTTCTCCCAAGAGATGACCAATAGACATATAAAAAGATGCTCAAGTCACTAATCATCAGAGAAATGCAAATAAATTAAAACCACAATGAAACATCACCTTACACCTGTCAGAGCGCTATAGTCAATAAGTCAGCAAACAACAAGTGTTGGAGAGGATGTGGGGAAAATGGCACTCGATTGCACTGCTGGTGGGAATGCAGATTGGGGCAGCCACTATGAAAAACAGTATGGTTGTACCACAAAAAATTAAAAATGGAACTGCCTTATGACCCAGTAATCCCACTTCTAGGTATATACTTGAGGAAACCCAAAGCACTGATTTGAAAAAATATATGCACTCTAATTTTCCTGCAGCATTATAATTGCCAAGATATAGAAGCAACCCAAATACCCATAAATAGGCAAATGGATAAAAAAGTGGTGGTACAAATTTATATTAGAATATTACCTGGCCATAGAAAATGATGAAGTCCTACCATTTGTGATAGCATGATGGACCTAGAGGGTATTATGCTAAGTGAAATAAGTCAGTCAAAAAAGACAAATACCATATGATTTAATTTATATGTTGAATATAAAGAGCAAAATAAACAAAACAGAAAAAGACTAATAGATTCAGAGAACAGCTTGCCAGAGAGAAGAGTGTTTGTTTGTTTGGGGTTTTTTGTGGGTTTTTTTTTTTTTTTTTTTTGGCTGGCAGGGAGAAGTGGGTGAAAAAGGTGAAGAGATTAAGAAGCACAAATTGGTAGTTACCAAATAGTTATATGGATGTAAAATACAGCATAGGGAATATAGTCATTAATATTGTAATAACTATGTATGATGCCAGGTAGGTACTGGGAATATTGGAGGGAACAATTTGTAAAGTACATGGTTGTCTAATCACTATGCTATACACCTGAAACTAATACAAAATAATGTTGAATATATACAATAAATAATCAATGTGCCTAAATTAAAGGGAACTGCAAACAAATAAATAAATAATAAAAAGGAACCTGGTATGGCTGGTATGGCTCAGTTGGTTGGAGCTTCATCCCATGCATGGGAAGGTCATAGGTTTGATTCTTGGTCAGGGCAGCACATACTTTGGTAGTGTGTGGTAGGCAACCAATTGATGTCTCTCTCACTCTCTCCCGCTTCCTCCCTCTCCAAATCAATTTTAAAAAATGAATGAATGAATGAATGAATGAATAAAAGGAGCCCAGCTATAGAGGTTAGATTCAGAAAACTTCCAGGGTGATACAAAGATTCTCAGCTGGGGTGTTTTGCAATCACCAAATAAGAATGTCTAATTTGGGGAACAGAGACTGTCAAAAGAGAAATCCTAGGTGCAAATTCTCTTCATAATTCAAGAAAAGAGGACATGTTGTGAGGAAGCCCCCCATATGTAGCATGCCCCTGCCGTTTGTGCAGCAGCTGTGGGGAAGTGCCCAGTTCTGGGGAAGTAAGGTTGGCAGGAAGAAGAGAGAGGTCCAGTCCTCTGGAAGGATTAGGGTCCTGGAGGGAGGAGTTACAAAAACCACTTGTGGATACTTCCTTTGACCATGTGGATAGAGGTGGAAGATGGAACAATTCTAAGAAAGTTATTAGGTGATAGACTAACAATCCAGTAATGACTCACTGCATCATGCAGGTTTCATGGTTTTTACATGTGCTGATAAGGCCCAGATTGTGGGATAATTGCAAGCATTAAATAAGATATCAAATGTAAAATGCCTTATGTAGTTCCTGGTCCACAATAGACCTTCCATAAATGTTAGTTCACCCTGAAAGAAGGGCACATATCAATTTCCATTAGCCCTACATTTTTATCAACATGCACACATTCATCTAAATGATGTTTTTCTGTGTACATTTCTTCATGTTGTATTTACTCATGAAACTATAGTGAGAGATTTGAGCTCATTGAGATACAGACATGAAATAATTTTATATATTTTAACAACTGCACAAAAATTCTTCATTCTAGCCATGTAGCTATTCTCTCACTTAAGAACAGAAAGAGATGAGAGATGCTTATCTTAAGAAAGCAGGACAGAGGTGAAATGGGAGACTGAGGGTTTGGAAAAGTTCCCTGAGAGATTATTGCTTTTCTTTACAAGCTCTTCTAAAAAAAGATTTGAGGGGTTAGCAGTATACATATATTTCTGTGTTGAAAAGAAAAAGGATGGCATGGTAGAGGCTCAGCCATCCTATTCCTGATACGGTTAAGCACAAAAGACATAAAAAATTTAACAAACCCCATGGCACTGCTACTAGTTAATATTATATATAAATCAATATAAACTAAAATTTTAAAATTTATTTTCTAAATCCTTTATTATAAACTCCATATAATAACACATATATGTGTATATGCACATAGATATAAAACACATGAATATATATATATGCTTGTCAATTGGAAGTTCCAGTGTTTTCACCTACTAGCAGCCCAGCCTATGAAGGACTGCATAATCCGGCCCTCATTTAGTTACTCAGCCTCTTTTATTGCTCACTGCTTCCTCTACTCTTCTTTGTGGCCTCAGCAAGCTGCCTTCATGCCCCTCAAGGTTGCCACGCTCTTTCACATCTTCCTGCTTTTCCAGCACCACTTCCTTTGCCCGGGGTAGACTCTGCTTGGCAAATGTCTCATCTTCTTTCAAAGGCTATCACATGCCATTTTCTCAATAGATACTTTCCTGGACCCAGGCTTTTAGATCCTGGTTCAGTCTGATCTCTTTCCTATTAATAAGAGAGTTTGTGATAGAGGACACATTTGTAATACCTTAACTAATAATAATAATAATAAAAGACATCACAGAACTCCTACAATGGTATTCATAAGGCTGGGACCCATTCGTTCCAGCAGCTGGACATCTTCCGTGTGCTTAAGAGTCTTCCAGTTTGTACTATGTCATGGTGGTCATGTCAAATGTAGAGGAATCACTTGCTCCTGATGTCATTTGAATGTTAATAGTCTAGAGGCCATGCCCTAACTGGTTTGGCTCAGTGGATGGAGCGTCAGCCTGCAGACTGAAGGGTCCCAGGTTCCATTCCAGACAAGGGCATGTACCTTGGTTGCGGGCACATACCCAGTAGGGGGTGTGCTGGAGGCAGCTGATTGATATTTCTCTTTCATTGATATTCCTCTCCCTTCCTCTCTGTAAAAATCAATAAAGTATATTTTAAAAAAAATAGACTAGAAGCCTGATGCATGAAATTCATGCAAGAGTAGACCTTCCTTCCCCCAGGTGCCAGAACCAGCTTCCCTCTGGCACCTGGGACTCGGGCTTCCCTCAGCCCGGCTTCTTCGTCTGGTCTAATTAGCATATTATGTTGTTATTATTATAGATTCTCCCTAAACTATTTGGACAGGGACCTGTACTGATCTCTACTGTCCAGCCTTATGACCCAGCGATTCCACTTCTGAGTATATATCCAGCAGTTGCTAAGCCAATGTGCAGCCACTAAAACATCCCTCCCTCTACCATCTCTGCTGCTCGCCTTCCCAAAGCTAAAAGGATGAATGAACAGAATAACTGAAGGATATATGCAAAAGAGCATGTAAAACAATGGAAGGGTACAACCATTTTCAGCAACCCTCTTTCCTGTAGAAAGCAAAAGAAATCTCTTTCAAAATAGGACTTATTTTCTGAAAAACATTCAAGCACCTATGAAGCCAGAATAAAGACTTGTAAAGAAAGGGCAAATGGAGATTAGAAG
Source organism: Myotis daubentonii (assembly GCF_963259705.1). Classification (NCBI taxonomy): domain Eukaryota; kingdom Metazoa; phylum Chordata; class Mammalia; order Chiroptera; family Vespertilionidae; genus Myotis; species Myotis daubentonii. The sequence goes on from NC_081841.1 coordinate 41,373,327, forward strand.
GCAAGGCTAGGCAATCTGGGAAATGATGTTAATTGCTCTGATAATAAATTGATAATGATACCACCAAGATTACCCCATAATAACTTTGCAAAACTTCTCCCCCAGGACTTCTTTCTACCAAATGACAAAACTGATGCTTTCAATAGTTCTACAATTGCAACCATTTCTAAGTATTTGCTTGGAATTGCACGTTAATGATCCCAGCTTTGTATTCATAACAAAATGCAGGGCAAGCCAGATGGGATTCTATATACAGGAGAATCCCATTTTGGATTACTGCATTGGGAGATAACTTCCAAACAAGTTAGGTTTTCCTGTTTCACTTACCTTCCTCCATTCTCTGTTTTCTTTCCCATTCATCACATAGTGTCAAGGGAAAGGTCTGGAAGCACAGTGATGAAGTGGCTATTTCAGAAAAAGCACTTAAGTTTTTATCTATTTGCAAGTTGTGATATCAAGTCACAAATATAAGAGGAAAATGAGTGACTATATATTGTTTCATTTTATCTTAGAGACAATATTACTTCTTATTCTACAATTTCTAATACATTCATTGGAATAATTTTACATTTTTTTCAACACATGAAGTTTCACTGTTACCCTAAGAAATGTTGCTTGTTATCTTCAGAATATGTTCTGTCCACTTTTCTTTTGACTTTCCTCATTGTTCTCCTGTAAGATTATTAAGTATTTATTATTGTCTAAGTATTTTTATTCTCGCTGGCCCTGTTATTAATAGGTACAGCACCTTGCTATCTTCCTTTCCCAAGAACCCATTCGGCTCAGTATTTGTACTTCTATTATAATACTTGGGTTGAAGGATGGCTCATTTCAGTATTTTATGGGATGTATCAATTTTGTTAAATTCACTTTTGAAATAATTCTGGGGCAAAAAAATAAGTCTGTGGATATCCAATATCAAGAGAGACAAAAAATTAAAAGTACATTTTGAAAAACATTTCTTTTAATGACCATTTCTTCTGACATACATTTTCAACATGGGCAGGAGTGGTTCCTTCCTGCCTCAGACATCTCCTTGGAAAATGTATGTCTCCATGTATCATCATCAGTGTCACACATTTGCAAAGTACAACATGTCATGGAACACCTTCAGGGACCTGAAAGGGTCCCATATCCTTCCAAATGTTTGTCTCACCAGTCCCCTAAGGGTTTAAATTCCTCTGCTAAAAGCTATGCCTTTAGTTTCAGAAGAAACAGTTATGTTTAAATTTTAACTAACCTGATAAGAAAAGTGGACTAGCTAAAATGAAAAGATACAAAGGATTAATTTCTTCTTTTACAGGAAATGTTTGAGGAAGATAGAGAAGTCAGGGGTATTGCACAGTTGCAATGGCTTCAATGGCAGGACTTGCACACATGAGAAATGACACAAAGGGTGCCTAGAAATGCTAGTAAAAATTGTTCACCTTATAGTATTTTTTCGGTATGTGTGATTTTTAGGATTCATTGCAGGATATATTAAAGATTTTATTTTAGTAGGTTTTCCATTTGTTTTCTTTTCAATAAAAAAAATCATGGTGGCTACCTGAGCTCATGTCTCCTTGGCTCCCCCGCCCCCTTTTATTATTCATTCTTTCATCCAAAGAGAACTATTTTATATGTCAGAGATAAACATTTACCAAGCACTATTAAAGGTGGTAGAGTTTCTAGAAAAAAAATATACCATCTCACATGCACTGTGTGGTTTGGTTGTTTAGCACTGACCCATGCACCAAGAGGTCACCAGTTTGATTCCAGTTCAGGGTACATGTTCAGGTTGTGGGTTCAATTCTGATCAGGGTGCATATGGGAGGCAACAAATCTCTCTCTCTCTCTCTCTCTCTCTCTCTCTCTCTCTCTCTCTCTCTTCTTCTCTCTGTAAAAAATCAATGGAAAAAAACATATCTTCGGAAGAGGCTTTAAAAAGAAAAGAATAAATTCAGTTGTGTTGACAATTACATGGTAATGTAGAAGATATTAGAGCAATGCCTTAAAATTATTAAAGGAAATTACTTCAAAACCTACACATCTACATTCAGCTATGTTATCAATCAAATATACGGATAGACTAGTTCTAGTCTTCAGAGGTACGAGGTCTCAGAATTTTACCTCCCATTCATTCTTTGTTGGGAACTTAATAGAGGATGGGCTTTATCAAATTAAAGGTATAAATTGTTATAGAGGAAGTCCTGGGACCCAAGATATGGAGGGCCAAAGGGAAGAAACCAGATAAAGAGAATTCCTAGGTATTCTGTGAAGAGAAGTGCTAAAACGACAGAGGTACAGCAGCCTAAAAAGCCACGGGCCCAGATTTGCCAGGCAAACTGAGGCCTCCAAGAGGAATGGATTCAGCATAAAGAGAATAATGAAAGAAAAAATAAAATGACAAAAGGAGGAGGAAGTGGAGGAGAAGAAATATATAATAAGACAAAACAGTACTTGCACAGTCCCAATGAAAATATATTTAATAAAGTGAGTTACATCTTTAATGCAATGACTGGGACAGGCAAATAAAACTAGGTGTGAAGAGTGGCACACAAGCATTAAATCCTCATTTACTCTAAAGGGAAGTCGATAACTAGTCTCTGCACGTGAGCATTGTAAATGGGCAGTTTACATCTGCTATTTTAAACTATGGCGGGAAACACTAGAACAGCTACAATTTGGAAGTGGCAGTCCCTGTAAGGCAACGTAAAAGACTGAAATGGACCAAAAACCACCAGATGACTTCAGTGGTGAATTCTGCATTGCTTAGGCAGGGGTGGGGAAACTTTATTCTGCCAGGGGCCATTTGGATATTTATAACATCATTCTCAGGCCATACAAAATTAGCCTGCTATAGTTGATCAAATATTTAATTAACTCACCCCTAATGCCTTGGCAGGGCCAGACCAAATGATTTCATGAGCCTTATATGGCCTGTGGGCCAGACATTCCCATCCTTGGCTTCGAGCATATCCTTTCAGTTTATAAGATTCTGTAGGATTCCATAAGATGATGTTCTACCCTTTATTGACTTTCAGCTATTATACCTCCCCCCTTCCCCAGAGACAGAAGTCGCATGTAGAAAACTTACAGTAATGCAAACATCTCTGGGAGTGGCCATTAGAAATTGGAAGAAGTGAGGAACACTTCTGGTTTTCTTTGCAGGCCTTTTGCTACTGTTTGACTTTCTAACTAAGTATACATCGTTTTGGTAAAAGTAACAATTAAGTTCTTAAAATAAACTTTCAATATCCATCACAGAAATTGAAATATTTAAAAATGATGAGAATTATGTAAAATGCTTAGTACTTTTGAATGGAGATAATTTTTTATGTATAATGGGAAGAAGCAATTAAGTAGAGAATAAGGCAGGAGAATGAACTTAAGAAAATCAGAAACATGAGGACACTCAGTGCTTCTTAGGAAAAGCACACACTTCAGGACACAGTGCTCAACCAATTTAAAATTCTGCCAAAGTCAAAGCTTACAAAAATTCTCAAATATTTTGCCATTTAGTCTGCCCCAAACTAAATAATAACCCCTGAGCTGACTTTTCTCGTCTCATCCTCCTGTAAAAACAAAACCAAAAAACTACCCTTCTCTTTGCTCCAAATCCTCTTGGATGCTTCCTCTCCACTCTGGTGCATTGTTTTTCTCACCCACTCTCAGTTACATCACGTGTGACCCTGCATCTTCCTTTATGAACCCCAGACACTGTCTTTTTAGCCTTCAAAACTCTCCACACAGTGTATGTCCCCAGAACACCGCCTAGCAATTGCCCAGCAAAGCAAACGGTGGGCATGGTCTACACATCAAGAGACGATCTTCCACCACAGTGTGCAATGAAAATGCTAGCAGGACCCAGTACAAAGTGAATGGTCATTTTGTCGAACAAAATAAAATGTATGCAGGGCAAGATCTCTACATTCTCAATTAAGTTGTGTACAGCACAAAGTATGCCAACAGTACTTGATCAATAATAATTAATTCCATTCACTGTGAAAGTATCCAGCAACTTCCCAACCAAAGGAAAGAAACCGAATAGCATGGACTCCCATCACATAGAATATAGTTCATAAATATCTGACTTTGGAATACAGCATTTGACAAACGCTGCCCCCCAAAATTAGATCTTAAGCAATTTTATCTATCTACAGTAGTTTGTGCTTTATGGGGCTTTTTTTTTTTTTTTTAAAGGAGTTTGCTTATCTGACAAGTTTGCCAGAGTCCTAGTTAAAAATGTGCATTTCACATTCACTCCCAGTGACATCAAGAGATCCAAATCTTGTTTTCTCATTCTTTTCCTTTCAGGGATCAGTGGCAGTCATTTTCGAGGTCAGTACTTTCCATCCCAGATAAGCCATAGAAAGAGAATTGTTAAGTAAGAGCACCCTCCCTGCAATGGAGCTTTGTTTATAAACAGAAAATGAGGAGCCCCAATGAGAATATTTTAAATGGCAAATGGGTGACCTCAAAGTCTTTCCAAGAGTCTGACTTAGAGGCTATCTAACACCAGCAGCACAGTGTGAAGCATCAGTAAGGAAGACGCTGGAGAGACAGCCCTCACCCTGTGAAACCCTGGAATGGGGGCGAGGGGTGGTGCCTGCTCACAGGCCAGCACTTCTAACAAGAACAGGGTTCCTGCAGTTCAAGTTCTGCTTCCTTTCTTCAGGTACAAAAGATGGACTAGCTGTCGTAAAAATCCTCCTAACGTTTTCCTCCCAAGAAAATGACTTTGTATTGTCTGTCTAATTATTCTTTAAATGCTTACGTACCCGCAGAGTCTAATGACCTGTTTTCAGGAACTAACTGGGGACATTGACTTTTTTGGTCATAATAACACCCAACTCAGACGGTTGTTGTAAGAATTAAATGCGTTTTCTCACATGAAAAATTGTTACGCCTTAAAAGTGTTTCATCAATTTTAGCCATCATCATAATAATTATGATTATTGAGCTACAGTCACTTAATAGATGATATAGTAGATTGTATTTTTCACACTTCACAATTGTGGGGTACATGGAAAGTGTTAGATATATATACTAGAGTCCCGGTGCACAAAAATTTGTGCACTCCGGGGGGAAGGGGTGTCCCTCAGCCTGGCCTGTACCCTCTCACAGTCTGGGACCCCTCAGGGTTTGACCACCTGCTGGCTTAGGCCTGCTCCCCAGGGGATTGGGCCTAAGATGGCAATAAGACATCCCTCTGGCAGCCCGACAGCCCTCAGGGGATGTCCAGTTGCCAGCGGGGAGCAGGCCTAAACTGCAGTGGGACATCTTTAGCTCTGCTGAGGAGGCAGGAGAGGCTCCCACCACCACCGCTGTACTGGCAGCCATCAGCCTGGCTTGTGGCTGAGCAGAGCTCCCCCATGTGAGAGCGCCCTGACCACCAGAGGGCAGCCCCTGCATTGAGCGTCTGCCCCCTAGTGGTCAGTGTGTGTCATAGTGACCAGTCATTCCCAGTCCTTCTGCTATTAGGGTCAGTTTGCATATTACTCTTTTACTATATAGGACAGAGGCCTGGTGAATGGGTGGGGGCCAGCTGGTTTGCCCTGAAGGGTGTCCCTGATCAGGGTGGGGGTCCCGCTTGGGTGCCTGGCCAGCCTGGATGAGGGGATGATGGCTGTTTGAAGCTGGTCACACCCCCTTCAGGGTGGGGGTCCCCACTGGTGTGCCTGGCCAGTCTGGGTGAGGGGCAGAGGGCTGTTTTCAGGCTGGTGGGCGACTGAAGCTCCCAGCCTCTCCTTTTTATTATTATTATTATTTTGGGGTTTATTTACCTTCTATGGCTGTCACTGGAGCTGATAGCTGGCTTTAGCTCTGAGTCCCAGCTCCAGCTTGAGGCCTCGGCTGCTGAAAGCAGGTATCTGGGTTTTGTTTGGATTCTATAGTTGAAACACTGTTGCAGCTCCAGCTCTGAGGCCTCCCTAGTTGAAAGGAGGTATCTGGGGTTTGTTTAGCTTCTATAATTGCAACATTGTTTCTTAGAGTGCAGCTCAGAGCTGAGCTGCGGCAGGCGGGGAACCTTGGCTTCCTCCATCGCCGGGGCAACCAAGCCTCCTATTCGCTTCAGCTGCCTGTCTGCCGGCCGCCATCTTGGTTGGCAGTTAATTTGCATATCGCCCTGATTAGCTCATGGGAAGCGTGTCGGAGGTACGGTTAATTACCCTATTTGTCTTTTATTAGATTAGATATGGCTATTATTAAAGTAAAGCCATGATTTAAAAAGCTAACTATGACTACTTTATTAAAATGAATCCTTGCTGCCGAGACCAGTTTGGCTCAGTGGATAGAGTGTCGGCCTGCGGACTGAAAGGTCCCGGGTTCGATTCCGGTCAAGGGCATGTACCTGGGTTGCGGGCATATCCCCAGTGGGAGATGTGCAGGAGGCAGCTGATCGATGTTTCTCTCTCATCGATGTTTCTAACTCTCTATCTCTCTCCCTTCCTCTCTGTGGGAAATCAATAAAATATATTTAAAAAAAAATGAATCCTTGCTAAAATTAAAAATATAAATTGGAAAAATATCTCAGTAAACAGACAAATATTAAATAAAGACATATACAAGTTATTAGGAAATGATACTAAATTTCCAATAGATAAATCAAGAGAAAATATAATAATAAAAATCTATATCTCACAATTAAGCCTATAGATGAAACTAAAACTGGGCTAACATCTAAAATTACTAAAACATATTTTAATGATACACACAAGGTTGACAAGGTACAAATTGGTACACATGCATTGCTACAAAGCATATAAATTATCATGATATTTTAGAAAATAATTTGATAATTTCAACAGTTTTATAACTGATAATTGCATTATCCAAAAGAAATTTTTTAAATACTTGCATGAATGTGTGTGTGTGTGTGTGTGGGTGTGTGTGTATGAGAGAGAGAGAGAGAGAGAGAGAGAGAGAGAGAGAGAGACAGAGAGAGCGCATGTGTATAACACTGTTTATTATTAAAAAATGATAGGCAACAGAAATATCTAACAGGGATATTTTTAGTTCATACAATATCTACTTGATCCAAGGTTCTGTTGTATTAAAAATGATGATTTAGAAGATTATGCCTTAGAAGTATGATTATCTTATATTATTAGAGGAACAGGTGGGTTACAAAATCATATCATGCTATGATTGGGCAATATATCTATAATTAGGCAAAGATAAATAAACTCCCCAGATGAAGCTATTTCACCAGGAAAATGTATTTTTCAAAGATTCTTAATTGATACTGTTATATTAATATTATTTTTAATTTGTACAACTACAAAAATAATAAAATTTTAAAGTAGGTAAACACTTTATAATTAAAATATCCACTAAATTTTGATTTCTGATTAAATGTTCTCAAAGTGAGGCACAATTCCAATCAATAAATATATAATTTAAAAGTGCTTTTAAATTCTATTTTAAATGTTTTAATGCAGCACTTGCAAAATCAGTTTTAAGAAACTTGAGCCTGTCCAGGTATGGAAAAGAGAGAATTGCAAGTTTGGGCATGTTGAGATAAATGAGAATTTCCTGACTAATTCAATGGCCTGCAATTCTCTGATGATTTTATCTGTTAAAAAAACCTATATTGTAGTCAATATACATTGAAACAAATATTTCCAAACTACCAAGTGTCCATGTATTTCCTCAAGGACTGCATAAAAAAAGATATGTGAACCATAGCATTGATTATTTCCTAGATCTTGCTCTTACCAGGAATGGCCATCTAAGTAAAGATTTGGATCATATAACAAATAGATTCAGCCTCTGAACTTGTTTCTAATGCCAGTCCGAATGACAGTACAGCCTTTAATTGCCATGAGGTTACAGTCTCATATGGCCAACTCCCTACCTGAGGCCCAATAGCCACCTCACACTCACTATGTCAAGGCTTCACTCTACATCTTCTCACATCTGAAAATTTTTCCTCCTGTGCTTTTCCCAGTTCAGTAAATGCCAGCTATCTTTTGCCACTTCTAGACCCCAAAGTCTTGGCTACTCTTTCTCTCACACCCACATCACGACATCCTATTGATTATCCCTTTAAAATATATCCAGAATCTAACCAATTTCCATTAACTCCACCAGTTATCACTCTGGTATAAATTACCATCAAAATTCATTAACTCCGCTCTCCCAATCTCCCAATATATTCCCAGTCTAATAACCAGAGAGATAAGTTTTATTTCATTTTTTTAAAGAAGACTCAATACATGTAGTTCATTCATCAAACTCAAGGTTGATACAATATTCTTTTATGGATCTTATAAATACAGAAAATATTGAGAAAGTAATACTCTATCTTGTCAGAAAAGACTAAAGGGAGTGTTTATTTAAAGAAAACTATATTAATATTTTTTCATACACGTAGATAAGTTTTTAAAAATGCAAGGGAAAACAAAACAAAAACAAACAAAGAAAGCCTCCTTCCAAGCTGGAAATGATTCTAATGAAGATACTCATGCTAATGGGAAGTAGTTAGATTACTTTTTCGTTTCCAGCTAATGAGTTCACGGTCATCCATGAAAATCCCTGGGAATGGGTTTACTCTGTGCTGTTCTAGCACTAGATGCAAACCCCAGGCCCAGCCAGCCAGCAGATGTATCATGCCGCCCAATGAGAAACCCATCATTCAGTGGGAACCAAGCAACACCAAGAAAAGAGTGCGCACATATGCACTCATTGTAGCTCTGTAATCGCACTGTGTTGAAGGGAAAACATATTCAATTAACGTTTGTGAAATAATCACTGGCTCCATTGTGCAAATTCATGGGGGAAAGGCATCCAATAATCAGAAATCTCATTGATGACTCAATATTCATTGTCTTCACAAATATTTAAACCCAAACTTGGGGCCTCTGGGTGAATATAAATTGGCTCTTTCTTTTCCATCATTTGGTTCTATTCGGAGTCTGAAGCATGTTCTTCATTTAAAATGTTTTTAAATCTAATATTGGGAAATCCCTCAGTGCCTTGTGTTTACCTTAATTTATGTTTTTAATATTTCTTTATTGCTTTTCTAAAGCAATGCTCATGTTTAGATTAGGAAAAACAAATACCACACATTGCAACTAAGTATGGGTAAGAGAAACAGTTTGGAATCTAATATATTACTAAAGCATTATTATGAGAAAGAACAGACAAACTAAATAGTTTAGAAAAATTAAAGCATTAATTTCTGCGTCTCATTATTTATCTAGAAAAATCAGAAAAAATTCAGTGTAAGTCTAACGCCTGCACATTTAATTCACTGCAGAAACCACAAGTTGAACATATGAAGTATCATGGGGAAAGCCAACTGTAGTTTAGTCTTGTGTAGATATAACTATTAGCTGATCTTTGTTATGGCATCATTAAAATACAGAAAAATTGTGCCACTCTAAAAAACCTGCATTTAATTATATTGTGCAGGGTATGTCCGGCAAAATAATGTTTGTGCCCTTTTTAAGTCATAAACGACAGACATTTATTTAGTTCTCTTATGTATGTAAGGACACAATTTTGTATAAGATATGGGTCTGGTCCCAATCAACTTAAAAAGCTAGAACAGCCCAGGAAGCAGTATTTTGAAAAATAAAGGAATTTTGGCATGTGACTCATGCCCTATTCTGCCACATACTTGCTGTGGAACTTTGGGCTAGCTATTTAACCTCTCTAAATCATATTATCCTCATAGATGAAAAAAAAGATGACAATACTACCTGATTGATTTTGAAGATTAAATGAAATAATATGTGTACATTCATTAACCAAAAAGTTAACAGATGCTAGTATTAATAACATATAATAATCAAGTATGATAATCAAATTACTAATCCAAACAATGCAATTATTATTAATATAATTTTAAACATTTTATCATTATTAATAGTTTTAAACATTATCTTATTTTTTAAATATATTTTTATTGATTTCAGAGAGGAAGGGAGTGGGAGAGAGATAGAAACATCAATGATGAGAGAGAATCATTGATTAGCTGTCTCCTGTCTGCCTCCTACTGGGTATCGAGCCCACAACCCGGGCATGTGCCCTTGACTGTAATTGAACCCAGGACCCTCCAGTCCACAAGCCGATGCTCTGTCCACTGAGCCAAACCAGCTAGGACAACATTATCTTATTAATAACTTATTTATATCATCTTAAGCATTTTATCATTATCATCAATATCATCTTAAACATTTTCTAAAAATTCTCATGGTAGACAATTTGCCTTGTTCTAATTTAATTAATTAATTAATTATTATTATTACTTTTTGAATCCTCACCCGAGGATATTTTTTCCACTGCTTTTTCAAGTGGAAGGGAAGGAGGGAAGGAAAGGGAGAGAGAGAGAAACATTAATGTAAGAGAGACACATTGATTGGTTGCCTCCCACAGATGCTGAGAACAGGGCCAGGGATCAAACCTGCAACCCAGTTATGTGCCCTTGACCAGGAATCCAACCCCTGACCCTTCTGTTAGTGGGTTGATGCACTAACCATTTAGAAACAAACACCAGCCAGGGCTGCCTTATTTTAATTTTAACCATAAAATTACTACACAATGAAATCTGAAAAATCCTCATTGTAAAACATTCAGACAATGCAGCAATATATGCACCTATAATAAACTAGAGGCCTGGTGCACAAATTTGTGCACCGGTGGGGTCCCTCTGCCTGGCTGGCGATCAGGGCTGATTGGGCATCTCTCCCAGTCCTGGACCAGGGCCAGCCGAGGGGAGGTTGGCTGTGGGAGCACACTGACCTCCAGGGGGCAGCTCCTGCATTGAGCATCTGCCCCCTGGTGGTCAGTGCACATCATAGTTACCGACCAGTCATCTAGTTCTGGTTGTCCAGGCATAATGGTCGCTTAGGCTTTTATATATATAGATTGTTGAAGTCCTCCTACACTTCTTATCTCTTCATATTTCTCCACCCTTCCACTGTCTTTCCAAGGCGTCATTTAATTTGATCTGGGTCTGTCCTCCTTTTCTTCATCCATGTATGCTTGTTTACATGTGCATATCCTAGTTATGGCTTTGTTTTATTTTGTTTTTATGTAAATGTTTCATTTTAAAATCCTAGAGTGTTACATAAATTATATACAGCATAGTTTAGCTATTTCCCTTTTCTGTGCATTTGGATTATTTTGTATTTTTAACAATTTAATGAAGGCTGCAGTGAAAATCATTGTAGAAGTCTTACTGTGGATATGGCATCTGTTCTAAAATGGATACCTAGAAATAGAAAAGCTTAATAGGGGATTATAAGAATTTAAAAAATGTAATTGGTATTATCAAATTACCCTTGGGAGTTCTATAACATTGTATAATTTACACACCTACCAGCCAAGCATCAGGGGTACCTATTCCTCATACACTTTCCAACACTGTATGTTTATTTATTCATTCTTTTAATGAAGAACTGCTGTACAACTACTAGTGCTGGGTACGGGCATATTGCGTCTTTCTACAAAAGCTTACATTCCAGTAGAATGTAATAGACAATGAGAAATACACATGGAAATGAGTAAATAATCCTATGTAATAAGAGCCTAATATGCTAAGTGTCCGGTCATCTGGTTGGCCATTCAACCAATCAAAGCATAATATGCTAATAATATGCTAAGGCCACTCAACCGCTCACTATAACGTGCACTGACCACCAGCAGGCAGACAGTCGACTGGTCGACCAGTTGCTATGATGTGCACTGACCAACAGGGGGCAAACACTCTGACCAGTAGGTTAGCTTGCTGCTGGGGTCCAGCCGATCAGGACTGAGCGAGATGGGCTGGACATGCCCTGGAGCCTTCCTGCAGTTCCTCCCCAGCTGGCCAACCTCCTGTATCCCTCCCCGGCCCCAGTGGTGCACCAGTGGAGTGCCTTGGCCTGGCCTGCACCCTTTTGCAACCCGGGCTGAGGGACCCCACCCCCCTTGCCCTGAGTGCACCAGGCTTCTAGTATTGTATATTAAAAGATAAGTACTATGTGGGAATAAAGTAGAATGAGAAATTGTGGGGTGTGGAAGGACTGTAATTTTAAATAGGGTGTTCAGAATAGATCTAATCAGAAATATGACATTTAAGCCATATCTTGAACAATGTAATGAATTAAATGAATCTATAATTTAGATGAAGTGTTCTATTGTTTTCTCGCTTCCAAAATTTTTGACGATAACTCTCTAACCCACTTATACTGCCCCCATCTCACCCAACCCCCAACACATACCTTCTTCTTTTGCAGTTTTTCTTGAATTTGCAATTCAACAATATCTCTAAGATATATCTACACTAGTAAAAGAGAAACATGGTAATTGGCGTACTACCGCTACCCTTTTCATTGGCTAATCAGGGCGATATGCAAATTAACTGTCAGCCAAGATGGCGGCTGGCAGCCAGACAGCTTGAAATTAACATGAGGCTTGCTTGCCTCAGTGACGGAGGAAACCAACGTTCCCCGCCTGCTGCTGCCGGCCTCTGAGCCTGCAGTTTCAAATATTGTAACAAATACCGCCGGGACTTTAGCCAGCAGATTCACAACATTGTATGCAAAGGCCAGAAACCTACTTTCAGGAGCTGAGGCCGAAGAGCTGGAGCCAAGCCTCAAGCTAAAGCTGGCCCAGAATAAAAAATAAAAAAAGGAAAAAAGGAGCGTTTGGGAGTTCAGTCACCCCCAGCCTGAAAACAGCCCTCAGCCCCTCACCCAGGCTGGCCAGGCACCCCAGTGGGGACCCCCACCCTGATCCAGGACACCCTTCAGGGCAAATGAGCTGGCACCCACCCGTGCACCAGGCCTCTACCCTATATAGTAAAAGGGTAATATGCCTCCTGCACCGGGATCAGCATGACAGGGAGCAGCGCCCAAACACCCTGATCGGCCCTGCTCTGTGTGTGACAGGGTGCGGCACCCCAAACCACCCTCTCCCCCCCCGCAGGCCCTGCTCTGTGTGTGACGGGGTAGAGCCATAACCTCCCCATCGGCCCTGCCCTGAGTGTGAGAGTGGCGGCGCCCCAACCCCCTGATCGGCCCTGCTCTGTGGGTGATAGAGGGCGGTGCCCCAACCCCCCTCGCCCCCCTTGGGCCCTGCTCTGTGTGTGATGGGGTAGAGCCATAACCTCCCCATCAGCCCTGCCCTGAGTGTGACAGTGGCGGCGCCCCAATCCCCTGATTGGCCCTGCTCTGTGGGTGATAGAGGGTGGCGCCCTAATCCACTGATCCGCCCTGCTCTGTGTGTGACAGGGGGCGGTGCCCCAACTCCCCTATGGGCCCTACTCTGTGAGTGACATGGGGGAGCTCCTCAACCCCCTGATGGGCCCTGCTCTGTGCATGACAGGGTACAGAGCCCCAACCCCCTGATGGGCCCTGCTCTGTGTGTGACAGGGGGCAGTGCCCCAACCCCCGGATTGGCCCTGCTCTGTGCATGACAGGGGGTCACACTGCAACCTCCCCATCGACCCTGCCTTGAGTGTGACAGGGGGTGGTGCCCCAACTCCCCAATTGGCCCTACCCTGAGCGTGACTGAGGGTGGCATTGCAACCTCCCAATCCGCCCTGCTCTGTGCATGACGGGGCGGCACCCCAACCCCCCAATCTGCCCTGCTCTGAGCCTGACCAGGGGCTGCACCTAGGGATTGGGCCTGCCCTCTGCCACCCGGGAGCAGGCCTAAGCCAGCAGGTCATTATCTCCAGAGGGGTCCCAGACTGTGAGAGGGCACAGGCTGGGCTGAAGGACCCCCCCCCTTCCCCCCCCCTTCCCCCCGAGTGCACAAATTTTTGTGCACCGGGCCTCTAGTCTTAAAATATTCATGATATTAAAATATTTTTTCCTGTGGTTATATGGGTTCTTTCAATCTGCAGATTGTATCTTCCTTCACTTAAGAACAGTTTTATTCCATTAAGTCCTTGGATATTCTTTGCAATTAGTCCTATATTTCTGCATGTATCTTCCTTTCTTCAGTAAACATTTTGTTCCTCTCTTCCAAGGTTTTATTTTCTGTCTTCTGTCTTTGTAAGTGTCAACTCTGATTTTGCTACTTTATTGTGTCCTAACATAGCCCACATTTTTCTCTCTCTCTATTTTTTTCATTTTGATAACATAAATCTGTATGGAATTGTTTCAGATACAGTGTGTGAGTATCTGAACTATCTAAAGCTTTCTATAACTAAATTTATTATTATCCTTCATGTCTGAATAATAATATGGTTGTTTATTGAAGTTTAACTTAAAAAATCAGTTTCTTTCAGTTTTTAAAGAATACTACCCCATTGACCTATAAGCTAACCTTTAATCATGATAATATTTACTTCAAGTTTACAAAGTACCAGGTTACTATGCATTGTTCTCTAATTGATATCATTTAATACTTAAAAGTAACCAATAAAATATGCCCGTGATATCTACTTTACAAGCAAGAAAAATGGGGTCTGACAAAGATTGTGATTTTTACTTATTTTATGATAAGAAAGTGACACCATTGGAATTGAAACCAGTGCAGTCTGATACTAGAAGTCACATTCTTGATAACAATTTTATTTTGGCTCCTTTGTAGGTAAGCTGACTGCCAAAAGCTTTAAGATTTTCTTTGTATCTTTCAAGTTTTGAGATTTCAACACTATCCTGCTTCATACTTAATGGGGAATTTTCATTCTGAAGATTTATTATTTTCTTTACCTTTTGGAAATTTCCCAATATTCATCTTATTCTAGTATATTTTCTTCCATTTTTATTGTGTTCTTTCCTTTATAACTATTATTAGATGGCTGCTGAGTCTCCAGAACAGTTCTTTATGCTACTAACATTTTCTTATATTTTTTTTTCTTATTTTTCTGTATTTTGAAAGACCTTTTTATCTTTATCTTTCACACTCTAAATTTGTAAAGTGATGATTCTGTTAGACTTATTTTTAATTTAGAGACCAATATTTTTTTAAAATATCTTTTTATTGATTTCATAGAGAAAGGGAGAGGGAGAGAGATAGAAACATCAATGATGAGAGAATCATTGATCAGCTGCCTCCTGCATGGCCGTCCACTGGGGATTGAGCCTGCAAACCAGCATGTACGCTGATCAGGAATTGAACCATGACCCCCTGGTTCATAGGTCGGCGCTCAACCACTGCGCCATTCCAGGCCAGGCAGAGAAGTATATTTTTGATAAATCTTGTCACTCGTCTGCTTTTCATGTAGTCCATTTGTTTTTTCTTACATCAGCTATGCTTGGTTATGTTTATGTTAACAAAACGTCAGGTGGATGATTCTACATAGTTAGGAAAGGCTCTTACAATATTTCTGTAGGTCTATTTCCCCAATAGCCTTTTCTTTTACATGGAAAGTGACTGGAATTCCATATAAAAGGTGGATTATTTGAAAAGGCAAGCTCCCCTCTTGTAAACATGAGAGTGAAACAAGCAAGATGGACCTCCCTTTCTCTACCTCATTGCTAATGTAAGAAAATCTTTATTATGCTCATTTCATTTGCAATAAAACTATGTTTCCATTATTATTATTATTATTATTATTATTATTATTATTATTATTATTTTCTTTCCTATTGCTCTCTATTGTGTTTTGTGGCCACTGGAATTACCTCGGGCTTCCCTCTGCTGTGGTCTGTGTCTTTCTCGGGATATCCTACACTCAAACAGAAATTCTTCCGTCAGGCAGTTAGGGTTCGTTACTTTTAATTTTCTTTTTCAGTTCTTATTTTTGTATTTATATTTTTGAATGCAATTCCCGGATTCTCTCTTCTGGCCCAAATTATATCTTTTACGTGTGTGTGTGTGTGCCCGCGCGCGCGAGTGCGCGTGAGTGCGTGTGTTGTGTTGGGGACGGGTGATGAAAAGAAACGACGAGAAGAGCTCTTTAAAAGATGTGTGCATCCAGAGTCAACCTTTCATGTATCCTTTTTTGAAACCATGAAAGTTTTGAGTTCTTCTCCTTAACACAATTTTTTTCTTTCATATAAAGCAATGTTTTAAATTATTTAATTCCTCCCTAAAAATCCTACAGTAAAATTAACGCTCTCAGAATACCCACCTTCTTGAAAGAATACATCGTTGCACCCAGCCTTAGGATATGAATAATCTAGCTTGAAGGACAAGTAGGAGAGAAGGGAAAACTACACTAGGCTTTGCTTTTTCTGGTATGACCTGGATAAGGCATAAGCTACCTGAGCCTCAGGTAGCCAGTGTTAAAAGGAAAGAAGAGTAGCTGTGCTAGCCCCAGCTCGGGGGATTGCTCTCTGTACCAACAATACCACTTGGTAAAGTGCATGCATGTTTATTCTTCTATCCAGAAATTATTTATTGAGTGCCATTTAAGTTCCAAGTCCCTTTTCAGTACTATGTTAAGGGTTTCTACAGAGAGAGATCCTTGGGGGCTTTAGGAGTGGCTGGGATTTTTAATTGAGAATCAGAAGCTTGGAGACATTTGAACAAGAAGAGGAATGGGATAGAGATTTCAGGTTAGAAAAACCAAGAGCTCGTGTTTCTAGGGATTTGAGTGGATTAGGGTAAGTAGGACTATCCAATCTGAGCACATTCTGTACCCTGAACTAAGCATACCTACTTGAACTTACATGTTTTCAAACTATAGAAAAACAGGATTGCATCTCATTTTCTTATCTAGTCGGTAGGACATTTAAGTCAAAGTTGATTGTTTCATTATTGTTTTTTTCATTTGTCAACTGACTTCTTAATTTCAATATAATATAAGATACACATTTTCATCATGAAATCCTCCATGTATTTGTGATCAGGGATGGTAAACTGGTCAAATCGCATTGATGCTTGAGTAGCACCCTCCGAGTTGAAGCCAGGCAAACACTGCTATCACACTCAGATTTGGATTCCACAGTATCACCAGGGGATTAGCGTTTCCCTAAGGAGGATTTCTATCTCTGGAACCAGCCTCCCACTTTATTTTGACAAAAACCAGCACCCATCTGTTTATGCAGTTGTTTATCTGATTGTGTGGGCGGGTTGACAAATCCAGGTCCAGATAACAGAACTGAGAATTCTTTGTATATCCTCATACATCTTGGAGATCAACAGTATGAAAGTTCCAAAATAATGAAAGAGTTAGCATAATTACTTTTTATGAGTTGGACAGTTAAAGAACATATTCAAAATCAAGACACATTCTGTATATATAAATGGAAGATCAGCTTGAATTATAAAAATTGTCTAAAAAAGGGAGAGGCAGATTTTAAGAGTTAATGGTGCATAAACATACATAAAAACTTAAAAAAACACACCTTGGCTTTGAAACCCTGCCTACATGGTAGTAATGTCCCTCAGGAAGCATACTTAAAATTTCACTAGTATGAACTTTTTTTACTCAATATTCTTATTTTGTAATCCAAATCTTTTATGCGTAGCAGAGTTGGTAAAACAGTCTCTTTTGTTCCAGTCTAAAAGTGTGATGATTGTCCCAGCCGGTGTGGCTCAGTGGTTGAATGTCCACCTATGAACCAGGAGGTCACAGTTTGATTCCCAGTCAGGGCATATGCCCCTGCTGTGGCTCCATCCCCATTGTGGGCTTACAGGAGGCAGCTGATCAATGATTCTCTCTCCTCATTGATGTTTCTATCTCTCCAACGTTCTTCCTCTCTGAAATCAACAAATATATATATACTAGAGGCCTGGTGCACGAAATTCGTGCATGGGTAAGGTCCCTAAACCT
This sequence comes from Myotis daubentonii, assembly GCF_963259705.1. Lineage (NCBI taxonomy): Eukaryota > Metazoa > Chordata > Mammalia > Chiroptera > Vespertilionidae > Myotis > Myotis daubentonii. The sequence continues at coordinate 41,390,974 of NC_081841.1, forward strand.
GGCCAGCGATCCGGGTGAATCAGGTTCCCTGCCTCCAGGCCTCCTCCTTCCCTTACCACCCATGCACTGCCACCGCCGCTGGTCGGTTGCCCTCATTTGTTCCATGCCACCCCCTGGTGGCCAGCACACACCATAGCGAGCGATCGAACTCCTGGTCTCCCGGTCGAACTCCCAAGGGGAAAATTTGGATATTAGCCTTTTATTATATAGGATATATATATATATTTTAAAAGTGTGGTGATTCAGGGGGTGGGGGTGGAAGTGGTGGAGGATATAGGGGGGTAAATGGTGATAGGGAAAAATAAAATAAAATAAAATAAAATAAAATAAAATAAAATAAAATAAAATAAAATAAAATAAAATAAAATAAAATAAAATAAAATAAAATAAAATAAAGAAAAATAAAATAGAATAAAAGTACTTTCTTCATTTGCCTTATGAAGTCAGGAGGCATTAGGAAAAAGGAGACCAAAATGATATAGGAGTGGGATGGCTAATCAAACTCAAGAGCAAACGGCTAGAAGTTTTAAAATATGATGCCCTTTGCAAACACCTACACTTTTAGCTCAGTTGTTGGGAGCTGAGAGAATTTATCACTGGATTAACAGTGGCTATTAATGTTAAATAAGAAAGACCATTTAACTTTTTTGGGCCCCTTCGTGCTAACAGAAAAAGTTATTATCTTTTCAGAAAGAAATTTGCTCATCCAAAATATTGACCGTGATGAAATTTGCAACTATAAAATCTGAAAATACAAAGAACCAAAATCTATATCTGTGTTTTTCAACCCATGGGATATATTAAGGTTTCTATTTGATTACCTGCTTTGTTTTGTTATTTCTATAAGCAATAGTCAACAGAGTGTAAAAAGCCTTTCACCTTTGCAACAAAATATTTAGGTAATAGACATGTTTGATTAAGCAGCTAGAATAAATTTAAGTCTTTAACAATCTACAAATGCTCAATTCAAAAGTCCATTTTCTACTCTTTGTTTTACTCCTACATCTTTATTTCTTTAGAATATTTTGTATAGCTATTTTAACAGGCAAGCAAGCATCTTGGATCACAATAGTGGTAACAATTTCAAATGTTATAATGTTTTTCTATGTTATTTACTAAACAGTGAGCTGTCATTTTAGTTTATTTTATATCTTTATATTGAACATTTCTTTTCAACTTAAAATTGCAGTTATTAGTAGCAATTGCTTTAAAAATGTGCTTCAAAATGTTGACAATAAATGTTATATTTATGCACAATATAACAAAATGTTGACAATAAATGTTGACTTCTAGTAATGTTAATAAATATAAAAATAATATCTATTTAAACTTACATGGTATGACCATCAGGTTACATGCTTGTGTGATTTTTTGATGAATCATTCTGGGCTGTTATATCCACACCCAATTCTCTCACTCACTTCTATTACCTTCTTTGCCAAAATAGCCAGTTAGTTCATCAACATATTTTTATTCACAAAGGAAAATCTTTAGCATACAATGAGGTGTTCAGTAGTCTGCCATATTATTTCCATTCTTCTTTAAGATGCATCTTTATGGTTGCTCTTGTTAAAAGTTCTTGTGCTTACGGCCTTAGTAAATTGCTATAGTTCATTTCCCAGGAACCTGTAGAATAAGTGCAGGAAAAAAAGTGGTGCCTCTTAATTTCATATCAGCTTGTTTTTCTAAACCCCTCTAGTCTAATCTCCCTTGCTTTAGTCATTAAGGAAGCGGAGAAAAAAAATCATGAACAATCATTTTTAAAAACAAAGCTAGATTTCTAAGGCTTTAAAATGTCAGTTACATTTAAGTTCAATCAATTTGAACAAACGAATAATCAGTACTCTTTTTAATCTTGGAACGAATTAATTAGCATTTTCCCTTGTGCTTTCTGCAACAGGGTACTCACTCGCAGGTAGAAATTCTGGAGAAATGCTCTGGGGCTGGTGTCCTTCAGAATCACCTCTGGCCTGAATTGTTTTCCTTTTTCCATGAGGTTCAGGTTACAGGGCACAGGGCTTCAACTATATCATTTACACAGGGCAAATTTATTCCTTGGCTTATTTGGAATTATAAACATTTATGACCCCTCAATGGCACAGAAAATGGTGTATTACTTTCTTTGGAAATAATCAGTATAGAAAATACAACCTCTCTATAACATAAATAGAAAGGACCCCTCCCCCCTATCCAACCTCCCCAAAATGACTATTTGGCTTCAGTTTCCTAAATCTATAAGAAGAATACCACAAATTAAAATAAAAAGTTCTAAAAGTTATATGGCAAAAAAAAAATGTTGTAGTAAATGAAATAATTTCAGGTAGCACACGCATGTATTTTCCAAAATCTTATTTACCCCTAATTTTGTAAGTTGTCAATTTGAATTGTTAACTTCCTGACAGTTAATTAGAAAGTTTTTGATATCAATACATCCCTGCGAATTATAAAAAATATAAATTGAGAGAAAACAGCTATACTACAGTCAGAAAGTTCAGAATCAGGTTTTTTAGTCCAAATCTTATATCTGCCATCTACTAGTTGTGAGTTAATTACATTTAGCGTATGCCTTATGTATAGCAGGTAAAATTAATCATGCTAATATGACTTAGATTGTATTGCAATCAAAATACGTATGACATCGATAGCTGTGTTTATCTAAGGAAAACCTAATATCCTTGTAGACTGAATACAAGCGACCTGTTAGATTTAAGTGCTAAGGAGGATGCCTTGTGAAGAATAGTATTACAGCAGACCTGCCATTGAATTGGAGACCTCCATTTATAGGATTAATTGCTTTACATTGGTACACCACCTATGCCAGTTTTTTCATTAAAATGCAAATATCACTTTGAGAGGAAACATAGGAAGGCAAATTAATTTTTCATTAGAGAGAGCTGGCTGGCACCCATCCAACTCCAGCAAGAGTGAGAAATAAAATAGGTAAATTAGTTGGGGAAAGAGTTAGTGATTGGACTATGGGAAATCTTTCTTAGTTAGAAGTTTCTAGATTATTCCAATAAAAGAAATTAAAAGAACTATTTTGCTTATAGAAACACAGAACATAAACATGCAAGAGAAAAACCATAAACAAAATAGAAAAAGAAAAAGGAAGAAGAGGAGGTGAAGGGGGGAAGAGGAAGAGGAAAAAGAAGAAATTGGAGAAAATAGTAGGTGGAGATAAAGTAAAATAGAAAAACTGTAACTGAGGTTCATAGATCTGTATAAAGAAAAGAGTTTCTGCCATTTTTCTGTTTCAGATTTATGTGACATTAGCTAGATGGATTTTCAATATATTGAGACAGGATGGTTGGTACAGTCTATCTTAAAATGTAGATTACATGCTGTACAAGAAAATCGCTTTGGGGAACCTTGGGTGGTATGTCAAAAAGAGAAGATGATCACGCATGTTCTAGAGTAGCAGAACTAAGGTATGTGAGGCCCATGAGTTTCTAAAAGCAGGGGAAAAAAGCAAACAACAAGCAAAAACAAAGAAAAGCTAATTCAAATACGGCTACCAAATCACAAGGCACAAGGACAGATAAAACGAACAACATTGGCTTATAGCTAAGTTGCTTCTCATTTAACAAATCTCTGAATTATTTAGTGAATGGTGGTTAATGATTATAAAATCTCCCTAATAATCAAGAAGAAAAATAGGTCAGGAATTATATCAATGACCTAATACATATATAGTTTAACTATATAATGTATTGTGTTCAATATATATAGTTAAGATATTTAATATATTGCTTATTTACTCCCAACCTCATTGCAAAACTATGTAAAGTAGTTTATGAAAACATCTAAAGTATAACAAATTGGAAACGATTAAGTCTATATTAATATTACACAAAGGAATGCTTAATGTAAAGAAGAAAAAGAGAATGTACTTACAACACTAAAACAAAAATCCCCATTGCAATATTTGGTTATAATTCATATGGCATTTTTCTAAAACTTCAAAGAGAAATAAGAAAAGCAAATTACCATGAAAGTGAAAAATATCAAATCTGAGGGGTTTTTTATTCTTTTTAAAAAAGAATTTTTTATTTATTTTTCTTTATTGATTAAGGTATTACATATGTGTCCTTATTCCCCCATGCCCCCCCCCCCATGCCCTCACCCCCCTGGTGTCTATGTCCATTGATTAGGCTTATATGCATGCATACAAGTCCTTTGGTTGACCTCTCCCCTTTACCCCCCCCACCTTCCCTCTGAGATTTGAGGGTCTAATGATGCTTCTCTGTTTCTGGATATGTTTTTGTTCATCAGTTTATGTTGTTCATTATATTCCACAAATGAGTGAGATCATATGATATTTATCTTTCTCTGACTGGCTTATTTCGCTTAGCATAATGCTCTCCAGTTCCATCCATGCTATTGCAAATAGAAATCTGAGGTTTTTAATACCCACTTTTGGAATAAGGGTCTATGGGAAAAGACTATGCTCCAGGCTGTAACTAAGCAAAACTCTCTAACCTTGAGATGCCTACAGAGGGAAGAGAATCCCTCTTGTTTCTCACTGATTGAATGTGGAAATGGGAAAACCCCATTCTAAGCTACCTCAGAGCTCACATATAGAGCAAAGGACCAGGCAAAGTAGGACATTGGGGAGGGGGAAGATGTTAGTGGCAGCTGGGAGAGTCTTAGTGGCAGGTTAGGGTGGGGAAGGGCAGTGAGATCTCTTACAGAAATAATTGGCTCCTGAAAAAGATTGCTGAAAGATGAGTGAATGGACTAGTTTATTTTATTTTATTTTAATATATTTTATTGATATTTTTACAGAGAAGAAGGGAGAGGGATAGAGAGTTAGAAACATCGATGAGAGAGAAACATCAATCAGCTGCCTCCTGCACCCTCCCTACTGGGGATGTGCCTGCAACCAAGGTACATGTCCTTGACGGGAATCAGACCTGGGACCCTTGAGTCCGCAGGCTGACCCTCTATCCACTGAGCAAACTGGTCAGGGCGAATGAACTGGTTTAAAAAGTGTGAGTGGAGTAAGGGAAACCAATGAGAAATGGTGCAGCACAGTGACTCTCAGCAGTGGGAGGCTGCAGCAACCCAGACTGATCTCTGTGCCCCCAGCACTAAATATTCCCACTAAAATCACCGTTCTGACCTCTAATGCCGTAGATTTATTTTACCTGTTTTGAACTTCATTTAATAGGAATCATTCAGTATTTATTCTTGTGTCTGGATTCTTTTATCCATATTGTGTGTAACAATATTATTTTTCTATTTGTTATCAACATTCCACTGATACCACAACCACAATTTATCTATTTCTCAATTATTGGTATATTATAAATAATGCTGCTATAAATATTCTATGTATGCTTTTGGTGAATATATGAATTTATTTGTTAGCTACATGCTCACCCACATATAATATGTGAGGTCTCCAAATTTCACATTCTTTAAAATGCTATTGTCAATTCTTTAAATTGTACCCATTCTGTTGGGGGTGTAGTGGCATATCAACGTAGTTTAAATCTGCATTTTGTTGTCTTTTCTAATTGATTTGGAATTCTTTACATATTCTTGATAAAAGTATTGTTGTTGGATACATGTATTATAAATATATCCCCCAGCCTATGGCTTAAAAAATAGTTGTATGCATTAAAGCCATGAAGATATTCTCATTTTTATGCCCTTCTGGAAGTCTTATGATTACATTCATACTTATCTCTATGATCTACCTCAAATTAATTTTTGTTATAGTTAGAGGAAAAGGTCAATGTTTATTTTTTCTCAAATAAATATTCAATGTCACCATTTTTAAATGAGACCCCTCTTTCTTCACTGAATTGAAATAGCAAGTTTGTCATAATTTAGGTCATCACATATGTGCAGGTCTGTTTCTAAGTTCTGCATCCCTGAACATCCCAATAGTGCCTTAATTACTCTAGCTTTATAATAAGATTGATGCCTCCACCTTTGTTCTTCCACATTGTTTTTCACTTCCATAAGTGTCCTAGAATTAGCTTGCAAATTTAAATGATAATTTATAGGGTATCCCTCACTAAGTAGGGGAAATATTCGCAAAGATTGAATGGGAGTGAGGGAGTTAGCCATGTGCAGACCATGATCCCTGCAGAGGAAGCCTTCCTTCAGCTACATTGATCTGTATGAGGATCAACCAATGAACTGGCAGAGTGGCTGCAGGTGAATGGGTATGGAGGAGAATAAATGATGAGATAAGAGAGCAGACCATGAAGGTTTTACAGGCCAATTGTGGTTGATTGAAACCTCCCATCAACAAATGAAGCGTGAAGAAACCAAGATGGCGGCATAGGTAAACACTGAAAATTGCTGCCTCCCACAACAACTTCAAAACTATAATGAAAAGACAAAACGGACATCATCCAGAACTACAGGAAGGGTGGCTGAGTGGAAATTCTACAACTAGAAGGAAAGAGAAAAGCACACTGAGACTCAGAGGAGCTGCAGAAGTAAAGTGCAGAGGTACGGAGGCTCGAGCGCGCGCACGTGGAAAGGGGCTGGCACCTGCGGACACGGCTGTCTTTTTGAATCGGGAGGGAGTCACAAGCTCCTGACTGCTCTGAACTCCAGTTCCGGAAAGTCTCTGGGGACCCAGGACTCATACAGGGAGAAGCTGGAGTGTCTGGCAGCGGGCAGAACTCGGAATTTGAGGGCGGCTTTCCCTCAGAGGTGCTTGCAGCGATTACTGGGACACTGAGACTCGGGGCCCCTTAGGGCAGGGCTGAGGATCTGCCATAGCTGCTTGCTCCGCCCTGTTGATTCCAATACCACGCCCCACCCAGGCTGCAGAGGCTTTTGCATATGAATGGCCTGGCCCTTTGCAACCTGAAAATTACCTAACAAACTGCAGCTGGGCCAGACAGACCCAGAACTTCCAAGAGAAGGCCCAAGGCCCCACAGCAGCTTGCATTGCTTCACAGCTGGACCCAATCTGGGCACCTCCAAACTCCAAAAAAAGGAAGGGGAATCTGGAGATCTCTTTGTAGCTCCTGCTGGGTAACCTCAGGCAGAGGCTAAATTAGCACCTCCTTAGAGATCCAAGAGCCAGTGTACCCAGTGGTCAGAGTGGGACCATCCGGATTACAACTCCTCAGATCCATAAGGGACACACTCAGGGGGCAGACTCAGTGAGCACCAAAGCCCCACTGAAGCAAGTCTTGCCCCAGATGGGTGTCTTCAGCACAGAAGTTCTCCCACTGCAGACACAGCTGATTCTCACTGCCAATTGGCCTGGAGGTCAATTCCTCCCAGTGATACCTACAACAGTCAAGGCATAACTACAACAAGACTGTGCACAAAGCCCACAAGGGGGTGCACCAAGAGTGTCCACCTCAGGTAACTGGGGAGGCTGAGCCACTGGGCCCTATAGGACACCTAGCACACAAAACCACTCTACCAACACAGGGAAACATAAAAAATGCGGAGACAAAGAAACAGGTCACAAATGACAGAAATGGAGGAAAGCAAACGATTGGATATAGAGTTCAAAACCACGTTTATAAGGTTTTTCAAGAATTTTCTGGAAACCGCCAATAAATTTAGTGAGACCCTGGAGGATATGAAAAAAGACCAACTAGAAATTAAGCATACACTGACTGAAATAAAGAATAATATACAGAGATCCAACAGCAGACAAGAGGATCCCAAGAATCAAGTCAAAGATTTGAAATACGAAGAAACAAAAAATACCCAACTGAAAAAGCAAAAAGAAAAAAGAATCCAAAAATATGAAGATAGTGTAAGGAGCCTCTGGGACAACTTCAAGCGTACCAACATCAGAATTATAGGGGTGCCAGAAGAAGAGAGAGAGCAAGCCATTGAAAACCTATTTGAAGAAATAATGACAGAAAACTTCCCCTACCTGGTGAAAGAAATAGACTTACAAGTCCAGGAAGTGCAGAGAACCCCAAACAAAAGGAATCCAAAGAGGACCACACCAAGACACATCATCATTAAAATGCCAAAAGCAAAAGACAAAGAGAGAATCTTAAAAACAGCAAGAGAGAAAAAGTCAGTTACCTACAAGGGAGTACCCATATGACTGTCAGCTGATTTCTCAACAGAAACCATGCAGGCCAGAAGAGAGTGGCAAGAAATATTCAAAGTGATGAATAGCAAAAACCTACAACCAAGATTACTTTATCCAGCAAAGCTATCATTCAGAATTGAAGGTCAGATAAAGAGCTTCACAGAAAAGAAAAAGCTAAAGGAGTTCATCACCACCAAACCAGCATTATATGAAATTCTGAAAGGTATCCTTTAAGAAGAGGAAGAAGAAAAAGGAACTCTTACCATTTGCCACAGCATGGATGGAACTGGAGAGCGTTATGCTAAGTGAAATAAACCAGTCAGAGAAGGATAAATACTACATGATCTCACTCATTTGTGGAATATAATGAACAACATAAACTGATGAACAAGGACTGATCCAGAGACAGAGAGGCATTGATTGGACTGTCAGGCCTTGGAGGGAAGGTAGGGGAGGGTGGGGGTAAGGGGAAAAGATCAACCAAAGGACTCATATGCAAGTATATAGGCCTAACCAATGGCCGGGGGTTGGAGGGGGGCGTTGAGGACTTGAGAGGGGGGGTGGGGTAAGGGGTAACGTGGGGATAAGGACACATATGTAATATCTTAATCAATAAAAAATATATTTAAAAATGTAAAAAAAATAAAAATAAAATAAAATACCTACAAAACAAAACAAAAAAAAACAAATGAAGCATATTCTGCCATGGTCAGTGTTGCTAAGTGGTTAGAGCATCTGCCCACGCACTGAAGGGTCTCAAGTTTGATTCCTGGTCACGGGCATGTACCTGGGTTGCAGGTTCCATCCCTGGCTGGTCTCTCAGATCGTTATTTCTCTCTCTCTCCCTTTTTCTTTTTTCTCTCTCTTTCTCCCCTTCCCTCCCTCCTTCCACTCTCTCTAAATGGAAAAAAAGCATACTTGGGTGAGGATTAACAAAAAATAAAAAATAAAATAAATGAAGCATATTCTATAAATGTTGAAGCTAAGTTGGAGTTTTGGACTTGCTTTTAGCATTAGAATATGGCAAGTGATGTTGTCTGAGTTCTAAATCTTTGTCTCAAGAGGCCTTGGTACTTTCACACTTGCTCTCCCAAAACCCTTAAGATGACTAGGCCACGTGAAGATGTCCAGATTATTCTACTGGAAAACTTATGTGAAAACTAACCAGCTATCCCAGCCAACAACAATCCCCAAAAAACTGCCAGATGGGTGACACCAGACAAGACCAGCAGGAGAGCCTCCCAACTGAACACAACGCAAATTAGAGAACCATGAATATATATAATGTTTTTAGCCACTAAATTTGGGGGGTGGCTTGTTACACAGCAATAGGTAACAGACACACCAGTGTAATACTTTTTTATTTTACTCAGAGTTACATAGAGACACATTTTTGTTAGGTTTAGGGGAAGAATGACATGCTCTAACAGTTTAACATGTGAGAATAAATGGTGGAGGGTCAGGTACAAAAGCATGGAAACCAGTGAGGCTCTTATTAAAGTTAAACTAGGATAGAGATGCTGGTGGCCTGGACCAGGGTAGAGGAGGTGACACATGGTCATAATATTCACATTTTGAAGGTAAACAAGATTATTAAAAGATGAGATACTGAAAATATTAAATATTGGGAGTTAGAGAGGAGTCAAGATTAATACAGGATTTTAGGCTTCTGTGACTGAAAGACATAGTGATATTTTACAGAGAACATTATACCACATTTTATGAAAAAAGGTAGAAAAATTATGTGTGTGAATGCATGTCTTTGTGTTTACATTCATATAGATATATAGCGTAAGGATAAGCAAGAAATATAAAAATGACCTTGTAAAGGGGATGAAGGCGAATGGGTAAATGGCCACAGGAAAGAGACCAAAATATCTTAGAGTATTTATTTTTTATCATTATAATCTTTGAATGTTTTAAATGTAAAATTACTATAAAAATAAAAGTAAAATGAGAAGATGAGATGGGAAGGCCAGCAATATTTTTTAAAAAATATTTATTATGTGCCAGGCATTATGCTAAAGCACTTTTCCTCTTTGGCTCCCTCCCTTTTGAGTGGCGATGATATATCTACTTTGCAAGGCTGGCATATCTGGTTCACAGATATCAGAAGTAATAGATCTCAGCAAATGTCCGGCACATAGCAAATACTCAGTAATTTGTTGCAGCCATTACTATTGTTCAAGGTCATGGAACTAGTAAGCATTGGGATATAATTCAAACTAGACTTTTCTGGCGGTAAAGTCTCTGGTACTACCCTCTCTGCCATACTGTCTTTTATAAAAAGCAACATAACAGCTGTCTTTAATTTTACTATACCAGGTGTGTGGGAGTGATGGAATGCAGATATATGAAAAGTCACTCTCAAGAGGACCAGGAAAAAACTCGAAACAAATGTTTGGAGCAAACATGGAAGTGGTCCAACCCTCAAAAAATACCAGGGGATTGACAATACATGGAAGGCAGTAAGAACTCAGCCAGAGCTCAGCCAAGTGTTCATGTATCAGGTACACACAAATACTGAAGTTCAAGTTAAGGCAGAGTCTGCTTCCAAGCAAACCAGCAGAAGCTGTAGTAGATAAAATTAAACCCCTTTTCTGTCTTCATCACAAGCCAAATGTTTGCCTTCTGCTGGAGCTGGAATCAGTCCCAGGTTGTAGAGTCCAGGGTCCGTTCATGTATAACTTGATGAAGAGTTTCTGATTTTGCTGGAGTACAGCTTAGACAAAGAATGGGCAGAGTCCCCAAGAGTTTTTTAAAAATTGCACTTTACTGGGGATCTTTGAGAAAGCCTCTTTTTTTTTTTACACAGAGATTTTGAGCATATTGAAGAATAAGGCCAATGACCAATGGAAAATTCAAGCATAACCTTGATAATGACTAAGTTGGAGGACACAACTGACATGGAAATGGGCTTTCCAATATCAAATCTCAGAATTGAACAGACTTCCGCATCCAGGCCAACTCCCTGACTTTCATCTCAAAAACAGAGCCTGGCCCCATAAAAGGTAGAGCTCCTGATCCCTGCATGCTGCTCCCAAAAGGAAAAGAGCTAAGGCTAAACCAAGCATGCTGCTCATTCTCTGGGTTCTCTAGACCACAGCGTTTATAGTTGTTGCCTCCTCTGCTTGGTAATTCTTTGTCCCTCTTCCCAGGAGCTTAACCAACAAATACTTGTTTTTTTTAAAATATCCTCCAGAAATCCTTTTATCACAGCACCTCTTCCTGCTTTCACAACACCCTACACTTACCTGCACTTAACCTTTCTCATAATACTTATCCTACTTCATGGTAATTGCCCAGTTACTTGTCCATGTCTCTCATAAGACTGTCAGCTTCCAGATGACAAATATAGTGTCTTATTTATCACAGCACAGTTTCTGGCACATGATAAATACTCATTATATATATTTGTTGAATAAACTTCTGACTTCAACTACTTTTGGGCCAGTTTACTGCTATGTCCCACATCCAAGTTGGTCTCATTTATCTCCTTGCTAGCTGCCTGCTTGGATGTGGGAGTGAGAGGAAGTCCAGAGCTTTGCTTTCCTGGCATGAAGATGGATGTAGTTTTAGTTGTTTTTTTCTGAAAGTGGCATCTAGTCCTTCTGAGTTATCCTAAAACTCTTGTCAGTGTTTCAGAGAACTTTTCTTTATCAGAAATATGACCTCACCATTGAACATTGATAGTCTGCTGTGAAATATACTAGCTGTCTTTTTATTTTTTTTTGAGTGAAGATAATAGAAATTCCTTCTTTTAAAACAGCCACAAAATAAATCTTTTAGGGGAGAAAGCTCCTCCCCCTCTTCTGAAGATTGCCTCTTGTGGAGTATTTTGCTACTTTTTGTGCCTTTACTCATGCCACTCCTCAAGGTCTGGGGTGATTGGAATATGGGTTATATGTAAGTGTGTGCCTATCCTATATAATAAAAGCCTAATATGCAAGTTGTCCCTTTGACTAGGAGTTCGACCGGGAGTTTGACCAGGGGTAGGGCTGCCTGCGGTGGCAGTATGCGGCTGGGGAAGGGATGCTCCCTGCTAGGGAGTCTACCTGTGCATGAATTTTGTGCACTGGTCCTCTAGTCTATAATAACAAAAGCATAATATGCTAATTAGACCCCACGTCCCTCCAGACGAAGCCAGGACCTTGAGCCTTGAGGGAAGCCCTGGTCCTGGGTGCCAGAGGGAAGCCGGTGCCAGTAGTTGGGGGAAGGAAGGCCTACTCTTGCATGAATTTCATGCATCGGGCCTCTAGTATAGTATATATATATATATATATATATATATATATATATATATATATATGGAGCCCAGTACGCTATTTGAAATCTCACGGCGATGCCCACCCTTAGGTACCGCCCTGCCTACCTCCCCAGGCCCTGCAGCAGCCGCAGCCACTGCCAGTCTGGCCCTGCCTCCCTCTCCAGCCCTTGAAGCAGATGTGGCCACTGCTGATCAGGCCCTTCCCCAGTGCAGGCATGTGGAGGCCCCTGCTGACCCACCCTTGACGCTGCACGCTCAACCTCCTGTCCAGTCGACCCATTACAGCATCCTGGTTAATTAGCATATTTCTTTATTTTATATATATAGATATATATATTCACAGGGGTGGGAAAAAGTAGGTTTACAGTTCATATGGAAACAGACATGCAGGTTATGATTATTACAATAGCTTTAGTAACTCAAAAGAATATCACAATGGCACAGTGCACTTAGGTACAAGCTCATAAGTGCTCAAATTACTGGCCTTCATTATTTACATGTTCTTGTCATCTACTTGCTGAATAAACTGTTTCATGTACTTACAACTGTAGACCAACTTTGCTCACCACTGTATGTGTGTGTGTATATTTTATTAGATATAAATAAAATTTTTAATAAATAAAATATATACAAGCAGGGGCCAAGTCATGAAGATTATTATAAGCTATGTATGAAAATAATTCTTAGAGGAAAGGGAAAGGGGGTAATAAAATATGTTAAGCAGGTAGATGACAACATCATCACACATGTGCTTTTAAAGTGTCAATGGCTACAACACAGAGCATCTATAAGAGAAGGATCGTCTTTGAAGTCAAGAGCTCTGGTAATCCAGGTGGGAAATGATGATTGCACAAAATAATTATTTAGCCGAAACCGGTTTGGCTCAGTGGATAGAGCGTCGGCCTGTGGACTGAAGGGTCCCAGGTTCAGTTCCGGTCAGGGGCATGTACCTGGGTTGCGAGCATATCCCCAGTGGAGATGTGCAGGAGGCAGCTGATCGATGTTTCTCTCTCATCGATGTTTCTAACTCTCTATTTCTCTCCCTTTCTCTCTGTAAAAAATCAATAAAATATATTTTAAAAAAAATTATTTAGAAGTAAATTCAAGCAAGATTGGAGATTGTTGGAAAGAAATAGGAAGATTGTAACGGTATACCCATTTATAAAAATAAGTCTATAGCTATAACTTATAGAAGGTGACTGCAGTGATTGGATGTGCAGTTTATTTTCAGCTAGTGGGAGTTGTTTCTTGGGAAAGTGGAAGGGGTTATGTAGCTCTGGTGTTAGTAATGTGTACCTCCAAATGGTGTGTTGATGGCACTCCAAGAATTTACACTCCACTTGGTTCATACTGGCAAAGTATACCTGCTCTTGATTCATGAAACAAATAACATCACAAGCTACTGTCATTTTTGTGTGAAGACAAAACACATTTGTTTTATTAATGCCATGTCTAAACTAAGCCAAGTTTAGTTTGCAACATGGTACTTCAGAAAGCAATGATTCTTTTCATGTTCGTGCCATAAAATAACTTTACTGTTCACAGAAAGATGTGAATTTACACATTTTGTTTAAATCATTCAACTAACATTAACAATTGCTTGGGCTAGGTACAGGAAATTCAACAATGAAGAGGATGCAATTTCTGAATGACGGGATCACCATGAAATGGAAGCACTTAGATACCAAACACTGAATGGTTTGGTTTCAAATGTGGAGCTATTTTGTAAACTCCACCAGGAGTAAGAAAATAAAAATTTTACATAAACTTGTGCTTGCTTCAGCAGCACATATATTAAAATTGGAATGATACAGAGAAGATTAGTGTGGCCCCTGCACAAGGATGACATACAAATTCATGAAGCATTCCATATTTAAAAAATAAATGAATAAAATAAAAGCCTCCCCCTTTCTCATTACCATGCCTGAAAAAAAATAACATTAAAGATATCTATGTTTAGAGGAACATTTAACATAGCATATATATTCTGATACAGCTGTAGAGTACAAGTATCATATTATAAAAGATGGATTTAAAATATTCAGAATCACGCAAAACTGTATTTTAATATATATTAAATTTCTTTCTAATATATATTTAATATGTTAAATTTAATATTAAATTTCTTTAATATGTATATATTAAATACATTTTTTACTTTGAAAGTGGCCATTGAGCCCATATCAATTACATGTATTTCTTATGGGCTGCCAGCAAAATGTAAAAATTACGTAGACATATAGAAGTGGACATTATGATGACTTTCATTAAAATGGGAGTTTTATCTGTAATTTCAGCTTTCTGTAAATTATATTAACTGAGGTACATCTTATTTTATGTAGCAAGGCTAATAAAAATTTCAGACAAAACCCAGAACACTTGGCCAGCATTCTAGTAGTATCTGTTCGTGCCAATGACTTTGTTATTTTTCTCATAAACCTCCTTGACTCTAGGGCTTTCCAAGTCTAAAATATTCATCAGTACAATATTTATGATAATGACTGAAACAATAAAAGCCTAATGAGAGTAAAACAGATTTAATGCATTGCTTTTTGGGCACTCCCTGCTTACTAAAATATCTCAACCAATTAGACAAAGCATCTTGTTGAATGTGTTTGCTTATAATTGCAGGGCCACATTAACGAGGGCACAAAACCTACATATACTGGGATGTGGTAAGGAGAGTAGTAGAAAAGTCAGTAAATGTTACACCACAATGACTAGAGACTAAATTCTCCTTCAAATAGAACCATAACTATTATTTAGAGGAGAATTCTCTTAGTTTACTTAGCCCCCCTTTCTATATTCTTAATACCTAAAATAAAAATACATATACAAGTTCTAGTGGAGCTTTTTAGGTAAGAGAATGTGAAGACAAGCTGAATTCCAAAGTCTACAGGTAATAAGGGAAACCTATATCCCTATATTATGTCAACAAAGTTACTATCTTACCTAATACTAGACAAACATGCAAATTGACCATACCTTTGCTATGCCTTTAGCCACGCCCACCAGCCAATCAGAGGGACCAAATGCAAATTAACCCAACCAAGATGGCAGCTGGCAGCCATGGAGCTGGAGCAAGCAGGAGGCTTGGTTTCCCCAATGATGGAAGAAGCCAAGCTTCCTGGCTGGCTGCTGCCTCCTCTCAAGGCAACAAAGTTTCAATTATAGAAGGTAAATAAACCCCAGGTACCTGCTTCCAGTTGCCATGGCCATGAAGCTGGAGCAAATAAAAAAAAAAAAAAAAAAAGGGAAAGGCTGGGAGCTTCGGTCACCGGGGGGCTTGGTCAGTCTGAAAACAGCCATCAGCCCCTCACCCAGGCTGGCCAGGCACCCCAGCGGGACCCCCACCCTGATGCAGGACACCCTTCAGGGCAAACCAGCCGGCCCCCACCCGTGTACCAGGCCTCTATTCTGTATAATAAAAAGGTAATATCCAAATTGATCCTAACAGCAGAACAACGGGGAATGACTGGTCACTATGACACACACTGACCACCAGGGGGCAGATGCTCAATGCAGGAGCTGCTCCCTGGTGGTCAGTGAGCTCCCACAGGGGGAGCTCTGCTCAGCCACAAGCCAGGCTGATGGCTGCCAGCACAGTGGTGGTGGCAGGAGCCTCTCCTGCCTCCTCAGCAGCACTAAGGATATCCGACTGCAGCTTAGGTCTGCTTCCTGCTGGCAAGTGGACATCCCCCGAGGGCTGCCGGGCTGCCAGAGGGATGTCTGACTGCCACCTTGGGCCCGATCCCCCAGGGAGCGGGCCTAAGCCAGCAGGTGGACATCCTCCGAGGAGTCCCAGACTACAAGAGGGCATAGGCCGGGCTGAGGGACCCCCCCCCCGCCCTAAGTGCACACATTTTTCTGCACCGGGCCTCTAGTAACAATCATAATGTAAGATCTCACTTATACTATTCACTCTTACTGGGAAGTTCTGGTCTCAAATTTCTCCCCACCTTTTCTGGGAGTTACCTTGGACATTCTACTTGTGCTCATTATACTACCTTCCTGACTATTTGCCTGTACTTGTTTGACTTGCTGCTGAGAACTGTGTGTCTGTGCCTGTTTACCAAAGGCGAACCCTTCTGTCCACTAATATCTACCCCGCCTACATGGATGCTGTGTTCCTTAACTACAAAGCCATAGGTAATGATTCTCTGCAACATGGAAACCATGACATAGGCTCTTCTGTAGTAGAGGCTTCAGCTTTTCAGTCCCAGCCTCTATTGGCCCCATGATCCCCTTTTGGTTTGCTTTTAATGTTGCACTTTAAGTCTCAAATATCAATCTACATAAGCTAATCCAGGAGATGAACCATAAGACATTGCTGCCAAACTACCCCTCCACTCCTCACTGCAGTCCATTTTCCTTTCGTTGACCCACACTGACGCAACTCAACTCACTCTTAAGGTTTCAACATAAATATGATTTCCCTAGGGTAGTATTTGCTGACCTCCTTCCCTAAACTAGGTTAGGTTCCCCTATAATATGCTTCCACAGTACTCTATTATTCTTTGAAATGCTTACTTCACTTGCTCATTGTCTATCATCTCTGATGTTAGAAAGATCATGGCTTTTTGAGCCTGGCATATTGCCACATAGTTGGAACTCAATAATATTAGTTGAGTGAATGAATTATATAATCAGGAAGACTTAATGCCTCATGTAACTAGGTCCTTGCTTGTAATATCTCTCTCCAACAGTCTTCCTGACACCCCCAGCCCTGTCTGAATCTAGGGTGAACACATCATAAACTCAAGACCTTTGCTATGTGAGGTGTTCTAAGTAGATGGTGGATCCATGTTTCCTAGCTCATAGGAGACTCCATTTCCAAAAGATCATGCTATAACCAAGAAGGGTAGGCAACAAACCGACAAAGACATCATCTCAATAAAGTTTGAATTTTTGTTTTATTTCATTGCAATAAATGGAGGCATTTCAGGTAAAATTATAGAAGCTGGGCAAATAAGAAAGAGATGAGAACAGCAAAACCACAATAAATGACTCATTCGACTCCACAGGTGTTTTCAAGGGCCTAGCTGGGTGCTGGTCACTGAGGTAGAACAGGTGACTCACACCCTTCAGGAGGCCACAGTTTATAACCTGTAGATCCATGCTTCTATTTTAAGAAAATGCAGCTGCCTGCCTCTCTGCAGGTGCTGCTGCAGCCAGGATGCCTGCCTGAGCAAGAAGGGAGAGAATGGTTCTTTTTATCAAGACAACAGAATTGCAGTATCATTTGTCCACTTACCTCTGTTGTTGTTTTTCTGACTAACTCTTTAACAAACATCCGCTGGGGCCTGTCTCTGCTAAGTGAAATGAAGTAACAAGATATGGCTTCTTTTCAGTTTTTTGTCTTATTCCTTTTGTATGGAAAAGTAATGTCAATGTAAATTCATATTAGAATAATAAATGGGGTCCTGTGCTTTACTTATGTTCTATTCATAGATACCAGCCAAGCAGGACTTATTGTTGAACCCCTACTCTGTCAGGTTTATTCCAGACATGCTAGAATAGACAAGGAGATTTGTGATTGCTGTCCACCAGGAACTTAGAACACTGCTGAAGAAACAGGAAAAACTGTAAAAAAAAAAAGGTGGGGGGTCTTTACTGCCGGGGTGCAACCCCAGCGGGTCCAGGGGTCCCCAAAGGCGTGGACGGAGTCGGCGAAGAAGGAAGGGCACGGAGACAGCGTTCAGTTGATCAGCAGCCCAGCCAGGATCTCTAGCCCGGATCTCCAGCCAAGTTCTGGTCTGGATCTCCAGAGAGGTTCTGCTTCGGATCTCCAGCCAGGTTCTGTGGCCATGTTCCCTTGCTAGATTCTCCAGCCAGGTTCTGTCCAGGCTCTCCAGTCAGGTTCAGTGTCCAGGTTCCAGTCAGGTTCTCCTGCCAATCTCTGTAGTCAGGTTCAGTCCAGGATCCCTTGCCATGTTCTCCCGCTAGGCTCTGTCTCTAGGCTCCGAGGCCAGTCCCTCTCCAGGATCCTCCGGCATGCTCTCTCCAGCGAAGCTCCTCCGTCTCCAGAGAACGCTCCTGTAGGTTCCGTGCCTAGGCTCTGTCTCTCTTGGTCCTGTCTTCCAAGCCCTGAGTTCTGTCTCTTGCTGTCTTGTTCTGAGTTCTGAGTGTTTCTGTCTTGTTACAACTGTATTTATACCAGTTGATTCAATCCTATCAATCTCTATTACAAAGGTTAGGGCGTTTCTTATCTCCATTCCAGGGAGAAAAGATTATGTAGTTTAAGCATGATTGTTTGTAGTTAAAGGGATTAATTACCCGCCTGGCACTTAGTTGAGGGGTTTTATTCCCTCCCTAACTTCAGGGGAAAATCCCTACCTGGGGATTCAACCTTTCTCGGAGAGGTGACCTTGGTTAAAACACAGCACCAAGAAGGTGAGAAAACATATTAAGAACCGTATGCCATATATGCCAGGTCCCTTGAAACAGCAAGGATGGACCGGCTCCCGGCAAATTCCCCCTTTTTTATTTTTTAAAAGCAGGCATTAAAAAGAAAAACCTGAAATGCTCTCTTGTATCCATTTTAAGAGTAGGATTGGCGCTTTCTGCTATTACCTGAGTCCTGATCTATCACCTCAGGGAGAGCTTGCCAATCCTGCACTTTCCCGGGGTGGAAAGGCTGCAGTGGGGTTAAGGATAAGGCTCCTTGGGCCTACCTTCTCCCATGCCTCTACATTTACCATTCTGGCACCTTTCCTTCCTCAGAAAAGCATGGACGTATTTCTTGTATAAAATGTTCCATCTGACTGGGAGTAACCTTAACTCCTCTGCTAGCAAGCATATGTGTTAAAAGATCAATACGGAGTCTTTTTTCTTTAGACTCAGTATGGCACATCTTCTTAATCTAAAGATCAATACAGAGTCTTCTTTCTTTGGACTCAGTATGGCACATCTTCTCAATCTAAGGATCAATACAGAGTCTTCTGTCTTTGGACTCAGTATGGCACATCTTCTCAATCTAAGTTCTGTACTATCCACCTTCTTACCCTACTTATCCTCTATAGGGGGGTCTGTAGCACCCTGGTGGAGTCCTATCCGTCCCGAGTGTGGGGTTCTCAATGGGGGGGGCTTACCTAAGGGAATCCTGTTCCAGGGGTTCCCAAAGGTGTGGACGGATTCGGCGAAGACTATCCACCCTCTTCCTACGGTGGAGTCTGATCCGTCCCGAGTGTGGGGGTTCTCAATGGGGGAGGGGGGCTTACCTAGGGGAATCCTGTTCCAGGGGTTCCCAAAGGTGTGGACGGAGTCGGCGAAGACTATCCACCCTCTTCCTACGGTGGAGTCTGATCCGTCCCGAGTGTGGAGGTTCTCAATGGGGCGGCTTACCTAAGGGAATCCTGTTCCAGGGGTTCCCAAAGGTGTGGACGGAGTCGGCGAAGACTATCCACCCTCTTCCTACGGTGGAGTCCGATCCGTCCCGAGTGTGGGGCGCTTACCTAGGGGTCCCTGTTCGGGCGCCAGATGCCGGGGTCCAACCCCAGCGGGTCCAGGGGTCCCCAAAGGTGTGGACGAAGTTGGCGAAGAAGGAATGACACGGAGACAGCGTTCAGTTGATCAGCAGCCTAGCCAGGATCTCCAGCCAAGTTCTGGTCTTGATCTCCAGAGAGGCTCTGCTTAGGATCTCCAGCCAGGTTCTGTCCAGGTTCTCCAGGCAGGTCCAGTCACCAGGTTCTAGTCAGGCTCTCCTGCCAATCTCCGCAGTCAGGTTCAGTCCAGGATCCCCTGCCATGCTCTCTCGCCAGGCTTTGCCTCAAAGCTCCGAGGCCAGTCCCTGTCCAGGATCCTCCGGCATGCTCTCTCCAGCGAAGTTCTTCTGTCTCTAGGCTCCGTGTAGGTTCTGTCTTCTTGATTCTGTTCTAAGTTCTGCGTGTTTCTGTCTTGTTACAACTGTATTTATACCAGTTGATTCAATCCTATCAATCTCTATTACAAAGGTTAGGGCGTTTCTTATCTCCATTCCAGGGAGAAAAGATTATGTAGTTTAAGCATGATTGTTTGTAGTTAAAGGGATTAATTACCCGCCTGGCACTTAGTTGAGGGGTTTTATTCCCTCCCTAACTTCAGGGGAAAATCCCTACCTGGGGATTCAACCTTTCTCGGAGAGGTGACCTTGGTTAAAACACAGCACCAAGAAGGTGAGCAAACATATTAAGAACCGTATGCCATATATGCCAGGTCCCTTGAAACAGCAAGGATGGACCGGCTCCCGGCAAATTCCCCCTTTTTTATTTTCTAAAAGCAGGCATTAAAAAGAAAAACCTCAAATGCTCTCTTATATCCATTTTAAGAGTGGACGGAGTCGGCGAAGAAGGAAGGACACGGAGACAGCGTTCAGTTGATCAGCAGCCCAGCCAGGATCTCTAGCCCGGATCTCCAGCCAAGTTCTGGTCTGGATCTCCAGAGAGGTTCTGCTTCGGATCTCCAGCCAGGTTCTGTGGCCATGTTCCCTTGCTAGGTTCTCCAGCCAGGTTCTGTCCAGGCTCTCCAGTCAGGTTCAGTGTCCAGGTTCCAGTCAGGTTCTCCTGCCAATCTCTGTAGTCAGGTTCAGTCCAGGATCCCTTGCCATGTTCTCCCGCTAGGCTCTGTCTCTAGGCTCCGAGGCCAGTCCCTCTCCAGGATCCTCCGGCATGCTCTCTCCAGCGAAGCTCCTCCGTCTCCAGAGAACGCTCCTGTAGGTTCCGTGCCTAGGCTCTGTCTCTCTTGGTCCTGTCTTCCAAGCCCTGAGTTCTGTCTCTTGCTGTCTTGTTCTGAGTTCTGAGTGTTTCTGTCTTGTTACAACTGTATTTATACCAGTTGATTCAATCCTATCAATCTCTATTACAAAGGTTAGGGCGTTTCTTATCTCCATTCCAGGGAGAAAAGATTATGTAGTTTAAGCATGATTGTTTGTAGTTAAAGGGATTAATTACCCGCCTGGCACTTAGTTGAGGGGTTTTATTCCCTCCCTAACTTCAGGGGAAAATCCCTACCTGGGGATTCAACCTTTCTCGGAGAGGTGACCTTGGTTAAAACACAGCACCAAGAAGGTGAGAAAACATATTAAGAACCGTATGCCATATATGCCAGGTCCCTTGAAACAGCAAGGATGGACCGGCTCCCGGCACTTTACCCCTTTTTTGTTAGTCATTTCTGCAAATCTAATCTAAAACTCTTTTCTTTTTCTCTCTCTAAGAAACTGAGCAGGCAGTAACATTGAAAAAAACTGTTTTAATACTCTTTTGTTCTTTTTTGGTGGTAATGTGTATTTCATTGGGAATCTTATCAGTGTCAGATTTTATCCCCTACCAACTAGAAAAAATTGACTCTTGCGCTCATCATCTCTGCCTCCTTCAACTCTCTTGCCTTCATTGGTTGCTGGTTTTGCAAACTTAAAGAACAATCTTTTGAGCAAGCTGCCAACACTAATTCATAAAGGTTCTAATCTTTAGAAAGCGACTGGGTCTTCACAAATGTTTGTTAGCAATGATGTCAATTGAACAGGAAGAACACTTGGTTTTTGTTCCTTCTCAATTTGGGGTTTCCTATTCTCAGTTGGCCTTCGTCATCTGAATAAACAAAGCTTCTTCCTATTTATTATTTTGCTAAGATTAGCAGTATGTTCAGTCATGGGTGTTGCAGAATCTTGGGGAATTGCACTTTTCACTTTAAGGCAGGATGGCTTTGTGATGGATGGTTCCCTGGGCTCTTTCGACTCTGCTTCCTGCTTTCTCTTTCTCTAGCTCATTGCATGCTGCTGTTCACCTTGCAAAACGTCTGACATTTTGAGAGCTGAGACAAAACACTTAAAGAGTGACAGAGCTGGGAAGAGAGAAATACTTCGAGTAGATTGACACGTTCCTGAAGATATGAGCTAGTTACTGACTCAAGTTTCAGACACTGTACCTACATTACCTTATTTCATCCTCACAATAGCTGTACAAAATAAATGTATTTTACAGATTAGGAATTGATGCTCAAGGCAGTTAAATTTCCTGATCAAAGTCACACGATTCTTGAGGAGTAGAGTCTGGATTCAAGACGAAATGAGCCTGGAATAGTTGCCATTCCTCCAAGTTCATATAAGTTGCTGCACACCCCATGGAGCCCTTGTCACAGAGCACCATTGTTAACTCCTTCCTTTTCTTTCTCTTAGCTGACCTCTGAACTACTCAAGAATGCAGATGCTGTCTTGTTATCCTAAGAACCTACTTCAGTTCCTGGCACACTGTGAGTGCTGGGTAAGTATGTATGGAGAGAATAAATGAGTGAATGCAGTTGTTGTTCTGCCTATCACAGAGACTGCAACAATCAGATTGCATAATATAAAGGAGACCTGTCTAATCCTATCTAATAAAAGAGAAAAATGGTAATTGGCGTACGACGATACCCTTTTCATTGGCTAATCAGGGCTATATGCAAATTAACTGCCAACTAAGATTGGCAGTTAACTGACAACTAAGATTGGCAGTTAACTGCCAACAAGATGGCAGTTAATTTGCATATGTAGGCACAATGCAGGGAGGCGAAAGGGAAAGCAGGAAGAAGCCCCCTGCCACTGACAGTGTTCGGAAACCCAGAGGGGAGCTAAGAGCTGGGGGGCAGGGCCAAGGCGGCCCTGGGGCCGCCTTGGCCCTGCCCCCCAGCCATGATTGGAGAATCAGGTGCCTTTTCCGCCCTGGCCAGTGATAGCAGGAAGTAGGGGTGGAGCCAGCGATGGGAGCTGGGCACGGTCGAAGCTGGCAGTCCCGGGAGCTAGGGGTCCCTTGCCTGGGCCTAAAGCGGAGCCCACGGCCAGAGGCGTTAGGCCTGTGCAGGGGTGGAGCCTGCAACGTGGGTAGCTGGGGGTCCCCTACCCAGGCCTGACACCTCGGCTGGATGCCTCAGGCCTGGTCAAGGGGCCGATCCAGTGATTGGTGATTGGAGGGTGATGAGGGTCAACTCCTCTGGCCAAGGCATCAGGCCTGGGCGGGGGGCGGAGCCAGGGATTGGGGGGATATGATGGTCCCCTTGCCCAGGCCTGAAGCATGGGTCAGAGGCGTCAGGCTTGGGCGGGGCGTGGAGCAAGCGATCAGAGGGAGATGGGGGTACCCTGCCCAGGCATGATTCCTGGGCCAGAGGCCTCAGGCCTGGGCGGGGGTCAGAGCCAGTGATCAGGGGGAGATGGGGGTCCCCTGTCCAAGCCTGACACCTCTGGCGGAGGCGTCAGGCCTGGGCAAGGGGCCGATCAGGTGATCGGAGGGTGATGGGGGTCTACGCCTCTGTCAGAGGCGTCAGGCCTGGGCAAGGGGCTGATCCTGCGATTGGAGGGTGATGGGGATCAACACCTGAGGGCTTCCAGTATGTGAGAGGGGGCAGGCTGGGCTGAGGGACACTCCCCCCCACCCCCCACACACACACCCAGTGCACGAATTTCATGCACCAGGCCCCTAGTAATAATATAAAGATAGCTACTTTGTTTTGTTACTAGATTGCATCTTTTGAAATAAAATACTGTATTCTAGTAATTGTATTTGTCTTCTATATTACCAAGCTGGATCTTAATCATTGAAAACATTTGATGAATACTAGTTGATTGGATTAGTTTATGATGATTTGTCATAGTAAGACATGAAAAAGTCCACAACAACCTTTTTGTTTGTAAAAGATCAGTCTGGCAAAAGGGAAAACATAGGTGTAAATATAATGGAAAGACCGGATCAGATGTGATAGAGGATAAATGATGAAGTCTTGACCCCCCAAAAGTGTCAAAAGAAGTTGAAGCAATAGTTTTATTCTCTATCTGCTTAATTGGGAGCAAAGCATACGATAAAAATGTGTAAGAATCAGAACAATAACTATTAACATGTCAGGAGGCACTGAATACTTTTCACTTGGTCACAAATAAATTTAGTAATATTTTAAAAATAAAATATCTTTAAAAGAAAAAAATAATTTTTTAAATAGGTATTTTTGTTTCAAAACTTTTGCAAAAAAAAAAAAAAAATAGTCTAAGCCCAATTAGCGTTCAGTTTTGTGACAGTGAGTGGGAATGGTAGGTTGCTCCTTTTGCTTAGGATAAAGCTCCTCTGGGGCCTTCCCATATGTTTCTGCTTTGGTTTGAGGCAATTTCTGCATTTCAATCTGCATATGGGTTCTACTTCCATTCATGTTCCAATTGCCTTGTGTGCTAAGAAAATGCTAAATCTGAGAACTGAGAAATGAGATGCCATAATGATAGTTCTGCTTCGTGTGCTGTCATAGTGCTCTAAATATCAAAGAAGAGGATCTGGCTAAAAATCATTCTCTAGGTATTGATGCTAATATTGCTATTAAAGAAGGCACCAAAATGTTCATGTATCATTCCACAGTTGGCGAACAGATCTACGACATGGTTTCAGAATATCTCATTGACTGTGTCAGAGAAATACAGAAATCTTCTTTAAAAACAAAAGTGGTTTAATATTGAGAAGTGTTAATTGTATGGACCTGTGAAAGTGAAAAATTGCCCACATGCTCCAATTCTTGCTTACAATTCAGAAAATTTGTCTTAAAATAAAAGAGGGCAACATGATGAACACCTTTAAGATAAATAAAAAAAGGAGATTTAAATAATAAAGATGGTGAAAAATGAGGGGGGGAGATGAGATTTGACTGTGCCCTACATATTCATACACATACCTATGTGCTTTCAAATAATAATGGTCATTTTTCTGGGGGGAAAAACACCTGGCAAATGCTGAAATGAATTAACAATTTTTATTTTGTTTCATGTTGTTTATTCTTGCTGTTTTGCTAGAGACCCACTAGGAAAAAAGAGGGATACCTAATGAAAAGGCTCTTTGAAGAAGAATCTCAAAGTTTCTTGTCAATATTGATTGAGTAAATGTTTTCATTTTATTGGAATAAAACTCATGCCCAGAGTGTTTGAGGCAGCTTCCAAGAGCCAGACATTATGAGAACGGAGTATTAAATGCATATTTTGTACCACCTCAGTCATGGGTCTTTACTCAATTATTTTGCCTTTGAAAGAGCCAGAATAGCATAGTTGGAAATTACTAGTTTAGGAGACTAAAAAAAAAACACACCAAAAAACAACTTGTACTGAGGCTAGGTTCTCTACCTGACTAAATGGATAACCTTGAGAAAGTCTTTTGAATTTTCAGGACTTCAGCTTCCTTGCGTTAGTAGAATATCTATTGTGACAAAGTACTACATGAGATCCGATCATTTTAAAGTCGTGATTTGCTGCAAAAAGAACTTTAAATGTTCAAAACTGCAATGTAATTTCCTGTTATCCTCAATGCATCACTATAACACAGATATAGAGAGTTCTACCCTACGTGAGAAAGTACATGAGACTCCACAGGAATGAAAGATCACTTGTTTCTTCTTCATTTACACCTATTCACTCTTATTTTGAACAAAAAATTTTAGTAGAAATTTGTTAATCAAAATATACTGAAGATGTGAGAGAGAAATCACTGGAAAATTCACAGAATCTCAAACTTAACATCCTCCAAAATAACTTTATCTTGAAGTTTGTTTAAGCCTTCTCTCCCAACTATAATTTCTTTAAAAATGTTTTTCTAAGATTCTAAGTAAGAAACATCATCATCTTTTATTTCTCCTCTCTCTACTTCCCAAGTCAAACTGTACTACTTTCATTGCATGAATTCAGCTGTAACTACTCTTTCTCATAAGTGCATTTTTCTCTTTATTCACGTCCCCTGTCATGCCTTTACCTCCGCAGCTGTCCAAGATTTATTTATTTCATCAATGAGCCTTTAAGGGGTTCCAACTAGTCTTCTTTTTAAAAAAAGGATATATTTTTTTTTATTAATTTCAAGGAGAGAAAGAGAGAGAGAAAAATATAAATGATGAGAGAGAATCATTTATCAACTACCTCCTGAATGCCCCCTACTGGAGATCGAGCCTGAAACCTGGACATATGCCCTGACCAGAAATCAACCCATGATCTGGCTCATAGGTCGATGCTCAACCACTTAACCAACACCGGCCAAGCCCAACTGGTTGTCTTACCCACAGCCATACTCATCATGGTGAACTTCCCATTGTGCTCTTTGCCTACCAAATGAAAATCCTAACCCTTTCTCATGATCTAAGACCTTTGCTAATCAGACCCTAAACATTTTTCAGACTTTGACTCTGAAAACTTCATCTGCTCACTTTTCTTTTCCATCATCCACAACTGGCCACGGTTCTCATTATTCCTGAATGTTATGTTGTTTTCATGACTCCTTGCCTTTGTACATGTTACTTCTATATGCAGTGCTCTCTTCCTGCCAACGTTCTAGTGGTTTTCTTTACTTTCATGATCCATTACTTATTTTTTCACTTGGGCTATCATTATTCTTTATCTTTTTGCATTGCACTCATTATTTCTCGAGATACAACTAACTTACTGTAAAATTCACAATTTTAACGTGTATACTTCAGTGGCTTTTAGTATATTCATAAAGCTTGTGTAGCCATCACCACTACCTCATTCCAGAACACTTTTATCATTTCTCCCGTCTCCCCAGAGAACCTCATACCCATTAGTAGTCATTCTCCATTTTCCCCTATACTCAGTCACTGGCAACTACTAATCTATTTCTATCTCCAAGGATTTGCCTGTTCTCAACATTTTATATAAATGGAATTATACAATATGTCATCCTTTGTGTCTAGCTTGTTTCCCTTAGTCTAATGTTTTCACCCATGTTGTAGTATGTATCAGTATTTCATTCCTTTTGTAGCTGAACAATATCTACTGTATGAATAAGCTACATTTTGTTTATTCATTAGTAAATGAATATGTGGGTTATTCTGATTTGGGTGTTATTATAAATGATGCAGCCATAGCCAGTTTGGCTTAGTGGATAGAGCATTGGCCTGCGGACTGAAAGGTCCTGGGTTTGATTCCAGTCAAGGGCACATGCCTGGGATGTGGGCTCAATCCTCAGTGTGGGGTGTGCAGAAGGCAGCCAATCAATGATTCTTTCTCATCATTGGTGTTTCTCTCTCTCTCTCTCCCTCTCCCTTCCCCTCTGAAATCAATAAAAATAGAAAATAAGTAAGTAAATAATGCATATTATACTTATTTTCAAATAAATTTAATTTTCTTTATTAATATTACTACAAAGCTTCTAATAAACACCTTTATACTTGAACCCCTTTCCAGAGGAAACTATTTTTAACTTTTAGCTTTTTCTTCTGATATTTACATTCATTTTCCAAAATAACCTATAATTTAATTTTTAATTTTTTTCTTTATTTTTATTGTGATAGTATTGCAGATGTAACCATTTTCCTTCTTTTGTCTTCCTCTACCCAGCCCCCACCCACTTCCTCTGGCCATCACCATAGTGTTGTCTGTGTCTATGGGTTATGCATATTTGTTCTTTGG
The DNA here is from genome assembly GCF_963259705.1 of Myotis daubentonii. Lineage (NCBI taxonomy): Eukaryota > Metazoa > Chordata > Mammalia > Chiroptera > Vespertilionidae > Myotis > Myotis daubentonii. The sequence goes on from NC_081841.1 coordinate 41,418,661, forward strand.
CTTTTTAAAAATTTTAGACACAATCTCTTGGTAGTTTACTAGAGAAGAGAAAAATTCAGCATTGAATTTTCCCCATCTTCATCTTCCAAACTGTTATTACCCAAGTATTTTATTATTTTAATATCCAGTGTACAAATCATTATAATGTAAATATTTTCCACAGATGACCCAATTGTGTAGGCACAGTATTTATAATCATATAATACTTATCTCTAACATAGATAACTCTTATCGCTGAATGTATATGAATGTGTGTGTGTGTATGTGTATTATTCACAGCTAACCCAGTGGGTTTGCAATAGTCTATTGAAAAGTCTGAGCTCATTCTAATTCCTGCTTTGTTGGTTTTAATTTTTGGGGCCTCTTTTATTAAAATATATTTTTCTTGACATTTTAGAGAGAGAGAGGAAGGGAGAAGGAGAGAGAAACATTGATGTGAGAGAGAAACATTGATCAGTTGCCTCCCTCATGAACCACAGGCACTGACCCCGCCACCCTAGACATATGCCCTGACCGGGAATCTAACCAGTACCCTTTCAGTTCATGGACAATGCACAACCAAATGAGTCACATGACCAGAGTAGCCTGTATTTTTGTTGTTGTTGTTTTTAAATTTTGTTTTGTTATTCTCTCTGGAACATTTTTAAGGAGGTTCTCTCTTTCCTCCAGAGTTCTGAGAACTATTATGTGTATGTTTTATTCATTGTGTTGGTTATAGAAATTTTTCTAATGTTATTGTTTGATGATTTTTCTTACCTTTATTATTCTGATTTGGGATTTTTTGGAATTATCTCCTAGTTATTTTCTTATAGTAAACTAGAAGCCCGGTGCATGAAATTCATGCACAGGTAGGGTCCCTAGGCCTGGCCGGCAATCGGGGCCGATCTGTGGGGTGACCGGCAGGGCGATCGGGGGCTCCTGCTAGCACCAGCCTTGGCTGGCCTGAGGCCTGCAGGCTGGGGGAAGCTCTTGTGTTGAGCATCTGCCCCCTGGTGGTCATCATAGCGACTGGTCATTCTACTGGTCATTCCGCCATTCAGTCAATTTGCATATTAGGCTTTTATTATATCGGATATCTTAGTCTTTTTTGTCTATTGTCTGTGAAAATTCTTTAGCAGTTTCACCAAATCCTTCTTTTGACTTTTAAAACATTTTAATTCTCCTCTTTTTTTTTTTTAACAACCTTGTCTTAACCTTTCCCCTTCTTTTTGCTATTTTCTTAAAGAAATAAAATTGTCTGGTTTCATGGATGCATTCTTTATCTGGGATTTGTTTTTCCCATTTTTTCCTTTTAGTGTCTGTATTTCTGGACTTCTCTCACATGTCTAGTAATCCTTAGCTATCCATTCATGACTCAATGAAATAGAAGACATGAGGTAATCTTATCTGTTCCATTTGGGGGGCATCCCAGATGGGGACATGGTGAGGCCTCGACCACTGGATAAAAAGACTGATCAGAATTCAGGGATTCAGCATCTCCAGTTTCATCATGGTCTTTCCACACGTCCCCATTCCAACTTTCAGGATTTCATTTGTTCCCCGTCAGTGGCCTCTCTTCAGCAGCGGACACCCTGTAAGGCTGGGAGTTCCACTTTGTTATTCAGCTCGTCAGTGGGATAAGATTGTGTGTGTTTTCAGCAATCCTTTGGGGACCAGACAGAGTTCACAGACCTTTTCAAAACATTCAGCTGGAATTGAAACCACTGAGCTCATTCTTTTCTTTACCCACTTTGTTCAGCAACCTTAGGAGCAATCAGCCAATCTCATTTTATTCATTAGGTTGCCAAAATATTTGGAAGTATCATATACACAATCACCCAGATCCTTGCTTTATAATGGGTCGATAAGGAGTATCCAATCGTGATATCTTGTGTACCTCTATTGCCAAATCAGGCCATGGATCAGTGCTCTCTTTATGACTGGAAAGGTAGGCATTTGCATCTGTACTCAGATTAGAAAGGCAACTTCAGAAACTCAGGACTAATTCAGAAAATTTATCCTTAAAATTCTGTTCTCTAGAACTACTCTGGTACCAAAATATATATTAGTTAGGGTTCTCCAGGGAAACGGAATATATATATATATTCTAGTCCAACAGCTGGCAGCTCAAGACCCAGGAAAAGCCAATGTTTTAGTCCAAATCTGAAGGCAGAAAAAACAAACAAACCAATAACCCCCTTTGAAGACAGTCCAACAGAAGTAATCCCCTCTTATTCAGAGGAAGGACCAACCTTTTTATTCCCCTCAGGCCTTCAACTGATTGGATAAGGCCCACCCACATTAAGAAGGGCAACCTGCTTAACTAGCATTCAATCCATCAATTTAAATGTTAAACTCACCCCCCCCCCAAAAAAATACACACAAACAACCCACAAAGACACACCCAGAATAAAATTTGACCAACTATCTAGGCACCCTGTGGCCCAGGCAAGTTATCACATAAAATTAACCATTATGCCTGGTAAATATTATGGCATACATTTCATTTAACCTTGCTGAATATTTTTTAATATAAATATGCATTTGCTTTGTTCTGGGATGAAGATAAGCTACCTGGAAAAATTTTATCTTTTGGGGCTTGTTATAAGATTTGTTTGGACACTGTTTGGAGGAGTGCTCATAATAGGTTTAATTATCATTGAGGTAAGACTCTCCACTGTGGTCTACCAAGGCTCTATGAATCATCCATTCCCCACCTCTCTGCTTTGTGAGATGCACGCTATTTTCCATGCGGTTTGAGGACTAGCTATTATTACTTTTCTGAAAATTAACTGAAACTTCAAATATATGATCAAATGGGAATTCAAAAGCATAAATTAAAGGCCCAAACCCTGCTCAGATTTTGCTGCTCAACCTTAGGCATTGTCCTCAATCTCCTGTTGCTGCAGTTTTTACCATCTGTTATGGAAGGACAGGCTGCCTTAGGCATTGCTTTAGAAAAGCACATGAAAACTTTCCCCTACCTCCAGGATACCTGACAAGAAACCTACACACTGGTAACAGTGGTTAGAAAACATGTTGGACAAATTGAAAACACAAGGTATTACTAGTCCAGTTCAACAAGGAGATACAGATGGCTTAAAAGCTCATGAAAGAGACTATTCTATGGAGGTTTTCAGGCTACCTGAATAGAACCAAATATGCTCAGGCACTCGTAGAACTGACTGAAAAGTAAGGATCAGATTACTTTCGCACAGAATAAAATTAGATATGACATCTCTCATGTGGAACAATTAATCTGTCCGGATGGGAGACTTGCAGACCTATTTACTCTAAAGGATGTTTGCTTTTACAAATTGACAACTGAAACTACTTTTCAGCATATCATTTCCCAAATAACATATGTGGTGCTCTTCATGCCAGCAGGGGAAAATCAATGTGCACTTATGGTCAGGAAAATTCAATTAGTGGATATCAGCAGGAAAATACCAATTGGTTTTTCTTCCACGATCCAAGGGTTTCATTTCACTATGGATTATATTCTGTATCCCTTTCACCATTTTCATCCTCAGAAAGCCTTCCCAGTTTTGATCTGGGAATTGGCTTTATAATAATCACTTGATTTCCATAGAGTCGATCCCATTTCCACTCTGTCAGCAAGTTTTTATTCGCCGGTAGTGGAGGGGGAAAACCTGCAGCTGAGCCATAAAGGGCAGACTCACAGGCCATCAGAGGAAAGCTGATGACTCCCCAGTGGAGGCTGCGTGAGGATCTGCCTAGGAACGCTCACCTCTCAGAGGGCTTTTAAGTATAATTAGCTACTGGTCCCGACTCCCTCTGCCCCCCCTCCCCCGCTCCCCGCTAATTTTTCTTCTGCTTTTTGTTCTTTGAATATAATCAGTCGTTTTAACTTCTTTAACGAAAACCTCTTTTATGTGTTTTGTCCTGTACATCACAGAATATTAGAGACGACTTAGGACTGACATTGTCTAGTGCTTTGTTCTCAGTGCTCCATCGGGCCCTTTGAGGTAACTACAAGACCTGGATCCCTGCCCGCTTCCCCTCTTCTCCATCGGTGTAATATATTGGTTTACTCTTATGATTTCATGTGAAGAGAGTTTTCCAATAAGAAGAATTTAAAAGCCTCATCCAACCCTCTAACTTTATGGATGAGGCAACTGGGAAGGTTATTGAGGGGTCAACGTTCACCTTGTCAGTGCAGAGCTAAGACCACTAGGTATGTAGACCTTTTCACTTCCCACCAGCAATCTTTCCACTACCATACACTGTCTTTACTTGTGTATGTGACATGTATAGGGCCAGCTTTGCTTTTTCCATATATATTTCATGTTAGTTAGGACTCTGCCTCTTGTGAATTTTAGAAACCCCACCAGAGGTAGTTTTAGAAGAGAGGATACTTTATTGGAAGAACAGGGGAGATGAGAGTATTTCACAGGAGCCAAGGAATAAGTGAACAAGCAAACTGAGGGAGGAGCGGAGACCTGCTGTAACGCATTCTCTGGAGCAATGGGAACCGGGGCCCTAAGTGCAGAGGACTTTTCTTCATATGTGGTCTTGGCTTCTCTCTGCATTTCTTCCTCCTTTTAAACACAGTGGTGCCGCACAGTTCTCTCCCCTACTCTTTCTACATTGTGGAAAACAGGGTGGCAAGGATATGGAGAGAAAGGGACCCTAATGCACTGTTGCTGGGAATGCAGGTTGGTGCAGCCACTATGGAAATCTCCAAAAAATTAAAAATGGATCTGCCTCATCACCCCGAGATTTCACTTCTGGGTATATATCCAAAGGGACCCAAAACACTAACTTGAAAGAATAGAAGATACACTGCTATGTTCACTGCAGCATTATATACAATGGCCAAGCTATGGAAGCCACCCAAGTGCCCATCAGTAGACAAGTGGATAAAAACATTATCTATATATATATATATAATTTGGCCATAAAAAGAATGAACTCTTACCATTTGTGACAGTATAGATCAGTGATGGCGAACCTTTTGAGCTCGGTGTGTCAGCATTTTGAAAAACCCTAACTTAACTCTGGTGCCGTGTCACATATAGAAATTTTTTGATATTTGCAACCATAGTAAAACAAAGATTTATATTTTTGATATTTATTTTATATATTTAAATGCCATTTAACAAAGAAAAATCAACCAAAAAATGAGTTTGCGTGTCACCTCTGACACGCGTATCATAGGTTCACCATCACTGGCATAGATGAACCTGGAGGGTATTATGTGAAGTGAAATATTTCAGTGAGAGAAAGACAAATATTATATGATTTCACTTATATGTGGAATCTAAACAACAATATAAACAAACAAATGAAACAGACTCATAGGTACAGAGAACGGACTGATAGTTGCTAGAGGAGAGGGGAATTGGGGCACTGCGTGAAGAAGGTGAAGTGATTGAGAGTACAGATTGGTAGTGACAAAATAATCACAGCGATGTCAACAAAACAGAGGGACTATAGTCAATAGTATTGTAATAACTATCTATGGTGCCCAATGGGTACCTGAAATATCGGGGGATCACTTTGTAAAGTATATGATTGTCTAACTACTATGCTGCACAGTTGAAACTAATACAAAATAATATTGAATGCAAACTGTAAATGAAAAATAAAATTCAAAAAATAGCTTCCAGGAAAAAATGCTTTTAAACACAAAGACAACTAATATTTCATCAGTAGCATATGTCTGTGACCTGTTCACATAATCAAGGGATGTTTTAATTCTATAATTCTTAGTGCACTTGATTTTTGAAGTTCTTCTACTAGCAAAAATTGGGAGTACCTCTACCTGCTGCCACAATATCCTTTATCTGCCAGTTTCTTTTTTGTTCTGTCCCCACCCCCCTCCCCACCCCAAATTCACTTATTATTCTTTATTTAAGGAGGTTTTTATCTCTCTCTCTTGGTAGCTGTTTTCAGAAGTTTCATGTGGGGAATGGACCCCATACTCTGACCACGTTTTTATAAGAATTGTTTAGCTATACTCATAGCCAATGAGGAGAAGTGTAGCCATGAACTCCACCCCACCCACCCCAATAGAGAGACCCCTCTCTGTCACCCTTGTCTTGATGCTATAAACTATGGATTTTGGTTTTACTCTCAGTGAATGCTCCTCAGTCTCATTGGATTTTCCTGAAATCTGTAGTCACTGCCAACCTTCCCAATGTGGTCTCTGTTTTCCTCCACTTGCTTTTATGTGCTCACCCGCTGCATTGCTATTCTGTTGTACATCATTCCAGCTATTTGTCAATCTGGAGTTTTAGTTGACTCCTAGTTTTGCAAAAAATAGATTTTTTTGTTTCACATCTCTTTGTTGTGTAGGAATAATTCCCCAGAAGAGAAGACTAAACTGCTGACATTCTGTCACCATATTGTAACTGAGGTCTAAGCTGTTGCTTTAATAATCCATCCTATAATGGTTTGTTACAATGATATCAAGCATTTTCTTGCTTTAGCAATGAGTTTGCCTCTTTGTTTACAGTTTTCTGGTGCCCTTTTCATTCGTTGTCATTTCCTAATTTGCTGCTGTGACTCTGAACAATCATTTTTGCAAATTCATTCAGCAAATTAGCTTGTTATATGTTGGAACCAGATATTTGAATTCTTTGCAAGCAGGTTTCCTTTCAGTTTCTTGGCTAACTTTTATTTCAATTTCTGTTTTATTGTATTTGCTCTCTTTTAAAAATTCTATTTTTTATTTTAATTTCTTTGTGAGGAAAGAAAAGCAGAAGCAAAACAAGAAAAGAAAGGCCCTGCTTTCTCACTGTCATCTATTAACAGTGTTATCTTCCTCATGCAGCATACTATCCCCGTCTGTGAAGAGGCAAAGAAACCTGATTATAAAAGAAAAATCTGTCTTCTTCTATTTTTTCAACATTCTTGTATTGTTCTCTAAGCACTCACAAAAGGAAATGAAATTTACATTTTGGCTACCCTACCTAAGTGTTCATTATTAATGAATGATAGAATTAACATAAAATTTCAAAGTATACAGATGAGGAAATTTATTTCACAACATTCTTACCATAGACCTTTAATTACACAGTCTTTGTCATTTATTCTCTTTACTACACCTCTCACTGTCATCCGATCTCTAACACTCCGAGATCCTGGACATAAGGCCTTAAGACTCTTTCTGGACGGGGGGAAGTATATGGCAGACACTCAGAGGCATCTCCAGGACAACAGGAAGGGAGAGGAGGGAGAGTCAGGAGGGTGAGCCCTGGCTGAACCAAAAAGTAGCCCCACAATTTTCTCAACCATAGACTAAAGTCGCCATGCAAAGAGAATACCCATGTATTTAATTAAGCCAAGTGGAGCACAGAAGATGTTAGCAAGAGTTCAATTAAGTATTAGCAAAGGACCAAAGCCTCATCTGAATACCTTGATATCATATATTTCTATCCGCTCCACAGCCCAATGCCATTTATAAGAGGAGTGGGGGAATGAGGGAGTTCTCTGCCAGATTGAACAATTATTCTAGAGCAGCAGTGTTAAACCAGAGAGTCTATTTAAACTATTAGATTCGACTGAATTCTGAACCTGATTTGACTCAGTTTGTGTGTGTGTGTGTGTGTGTCTGTGTGTGTGCGTGCCTTTACTTCTACCCAATAGGTGGAACTGTCTCTTGAGAAACATCAGAGAAGTTCTAGAGAAACAAAGGAGATGCTTTTAAAAAATGTAATATGGAGTATGGTTTGAATAAATTTGCAACATTGCTAAAAAGATGATAACAGAGTTGTTCTGATTAAATCTGTGGTAAGGAGTATATATTTATTTTCCTATATTTTTTCAATAAAACTGTTTCTATTTATATTTACTTCTTTTTTTAAAATCCTCACTGAGAATATGTTTTTATTTATTTTAGAGAGGGAAAAGAGAGAGAGTGAGAGAGAGAGAGAGAGAGAGAGAGAGAGAGAGAAACATTGATGTGAGAAACATCAATCAGTTGCCTCCCATAAGCACCTGATAGGATATTAAACCCACGACCTAGGTATGTGCCCTGATAAGAAATTAAACCTGCAAACTTTTGGTGTATTGGGCAACACTCCAACCAACCAAGCCACCAGGACAGGGACACTTATATTTACTTTTTTACTTTATATTTGCTTTTAAAGATTTACAAAATATTCCAAACACAGAAAAGTGAAACAAAAAAATCATTGTGCTTTTTGCATTTATTTCTATAACTCAATAATCCTATCTCATATGCCATCAAGCTTCCTTCACCTATTTTCTTATTTATCTAATTTTTCAAATAAACTGCTATATTTACTATAGCGTTTTTGTATTTATTCATAATTTGAAAGAGTCCTTATTGATTAATGTCCTCTTAACTTCTAATATTTTCATTGGGAGCTATTGTTTTGGCTAGCTCAGTGGTTATAATTTTATAAGTTTTGAGTGGTCTAATAAACTCCATTTTTCCAAAGTTTTATTATTTTTAACATGTGATTTTTATAGAATGCGTTTGTATGTTTTTCCCAGAAACACTCACATTAGGTTATTTGAGAAATGCCTATATACACAATTAGAAAGGAAAACTAATAAGATTGGTGTCTAGCTCTACTTTTTGTTCCCCAAAATCAGAACAAAATAGCATCTTTCTTGTTCATATCTAGAGTCACTCCAGCTTGCAATACACCTAACTCTCTGAATCTTTTTCTTGTTCAAAATAATGAACTCTGTCTTATCCTTCTGTCTTTTCAAATACCTCAGTGATTTATTTCACACTCTTCCTGCATTTGTCTGCTACCTTCTTTACCTTACCAAGAGCATGCTTAATTATGATGTTCTAACTCCACAATCATAACAAATCAGGTTTGGTTTTATACAAATATTTAATAAGATCATAGAGAATACCCAGGAAAAAATGAGCCACATAAAGGTCTCACGGGCAGATTTCAGGGACACCTGGATACCTCTGTGGTTGACATCACCGTAGTCACACCTTTGGGTCAATAATGTTACTTCCCGGTTAATAGAGTGATGTGAAGCCTGGCTGGTGTTGCTCAGTGGTTGAGCATTGACCTGTGAACCAGGAGGTCACAGTTTGATTCTTGGTCAGGGCACATGCCCTGGTTGCAGGCTCAATCCCCAGTGTGTGGAGTGCAGGAGGCAGCTGATCAATGATTCTCTCTCCTCACTGATGTTTCTATCTCTCTCTCCTTCTCCCTTCCCCTCGGAAATCAATAAAAATATTTTTTTAAAAAGAGTGTGGTGTGGAGTCAGACATCTGGATTCAAATCCTGACCTCAGAATATCCTGGCTGGGTGATCTTAACCTAATTCCTTACTCTCTCTAATCCTCAATTATTCTGTCTTTAAAAAAAAAAAGATTCATCTTCCCCTTAAGATTATTGTGACATCTACTGTGATATTCATTGAAATAATGCACATAAAACCCTGGGCACATACCTGATACATACTGAGGGTGAAGAAACATTGGCTGTTATTAGTGTTGTATGAACTTGAATGTATAGTTGGTGCAGGGGATGTTCATGATCTTCTGAAGTGCAGTTTCACTGCTGGGTAAATCCCAGAACATAGCAACTCTTATATGACAAGTAATAGAACACAAATAAATGAATTTAAGTTGTGACCTTCATTTTAGAAAGAACATAATATTTTTAAAATGTATTGTTACAGTCATTTAAATGTACCTTTCATTACATTTACAAGAACTCAAAATGTGATCTCTTGGCCTCATGTTCTTCCTCCTTTCATACTCAGTGTTGAAAGTTGATTTCTCTTGTATACTTGCTTTTGGCTAACCATTGTTTGCCCTCACCTTCACCCTTCTTTTATAAGAGATCACTCTCACATAAAATGGCTTGCTGCCACTCAGGCACACCCATATTAGCAGTCTGAGCAGCCCCTGTGAAAGCAGGAATGGAAATGGGGGAAATTTTGCAGTCTTTCACATACATTGTTGCCAAGGAAACCATCTACGTATTAGCTCACAGTCAGGCTGGCTTTTGTTTTGTGTCTTCAGTTCATATTAGGAAAATAGAAGGAACTCAGATTTCCTAAGGATGCCTCATGGACAACAGTTTTTAAATTCTAATTTAAAAAAATTAGAAATCCCACCACTATCAGAATGCAAGTAATAGAAGGGCAAGTAGACTTTTCAATACCAAACAAAATTTATTGTTACACTTGACAAAAATGCATCTGAGATTTTAAGTACTACAGCCAGATAGTTTACCGAAAGCAGGGCGCTCACATTCCAGCCAAGAAGAGGTGTGGCTGATTTATGTTCAACCCAAAGTGATTGTTATCATGAAAATATGGTCAGCTAATAGATGAAAAGGCAGAAGACTGGCTCCTTATCTTGAAATGACCCCTTAACATCTTAGAGTCTCAGTTACCTTAGGTTTAAAATGGGCATGAGGATACCTTCTCTGTCTACCTCAGGTTAGAAAATAAATGTGAAATACACTGTAAACTGCTCAATTTGATTGCTATTTAAATATATACATATATGTGACTTTTATAATTTCCCAAAATGTTGTTAAAATACAAAGTCAAATTATTTTTAAAGGATTAAATTGGGTATTTTAGCCATATTTTAACAACAAGAAAATAAATAAGTAATATGGATTTCTAAGACCAAAGGTTTAGAACTTTATTTGTAAGGAGGCTGTCCAGAGCACAGAGGACCAGGACCTAGAGATTGTAAGTCTCCTAGCTGTAGTTTCTGATTCAAGTCTTTCTCTGCTCTTGTTTATCTGAAATGCTTCTAGTAGGATCATCCTGTTATTGCCTTGACCAATGACTTACATTATAAAGAGATACAGAGAAGGAAAGTGAAAGACACAGTCCAAGGAAGGGGAAGGGGTGGAGTCTCCAATTGCCCGGGTCCAGCTCATGAGCCAACTGGTCACATCTTTTCAATGACCTCCTCCAACAGGAAGATAAATGGGTCAAAAGTAACGCTATGGTTGCAATGATGACCCAGTCCTTGCATAAAATATGAGTTTAGGCCAAAATACATTCCATTATTTTAGAACATTAATTCTACAAAACTTTCTCTAAATTTGAAATCTAGCCATATTTAATATATATGAATATACATATATGTGAATTTAAAAACTGATAAATTCTTTAGGAGGTGATATGAATGATTCTGGGAAGGTAGATGCTATTAGACTAAGCAATCATTTATGAAGATCCTAATATATGTTCAGCACTATTTGCCTTGTGTAGTAAATATTCTAATTAAAAAACGCATATTCCATAGTGAATAGAGTAAAAATGATTAGAACTTGATTTTGGAGTACGATAAAGTGAAGATGCTGAAAATAAAGACACATGAGGCTGAAGAGACTGAGGGTATATTATGCAGGATTTTAAAAGCCAGGAATTCAATGAGTATCTGCATTTTAAATAATCTAGATTAGTTTGCAGGGTGATTTCTTTGGAAAAGTTGTCAATTGCTAAGTCAGAATCACAAATAAAATGGTCTCAACATGCGGACACACTTCGTTCCTTTTGGAAATTTGCATGAGCCATTTAGACCTCTCCATTCAGCCTAGGTTTGGAACATAGGTTTGGAACATTTGTGGTCAAGATAATTTCATAGGGAGATTTACCTCACAGCTAGCAAAGAGATAAAGATACTCAGAGTTCTTTTTGGTGTTTTCTCTTCCCACCTCCACTGTATACTGTCTACCATGTACGATTCCTCCAATCTTCCATGCTCTCACAAGCCTCTGTACCATTGTATGTGTGCTTTCCTCAGACTTGAATGCCCTTTCCCTTGGTACAATTGATGAACTCTCACTCAATCTTCCTATTTCATTTTCTGTTCTTGCACATTTTATGCAAGCCCCAATTAATCAACTTCTACAATTTTTAAAATATGTTGCATACCCTATCATTCAATTTTGAGCTTTCTGGCATAATTTATTATGCCATATTTATTTGTTTTGTTTTCATGACTTAGCGCTATGCTTCGCAGTTGGTAGTCAACAAATGTTTGATATTTAACAGTTTAAAATAGCTTTATTTTCCATTTTAACTAGGATAACTATGACACAAAACCCAGGAGTTAATGAACAAAGGGGGCCTTATATTGATGAAAGCACTGAGAGAAGAGACTTTGACTAAGAAGATATTTAGGGAGGCAGAGCTACAGCCAAATTAGGATCAACTTGAGGTCAGTTCAAGACCCTGAAATTCAAAGAGAAGATAGCTTTGTAGCTGTTGCAAATCTTCAAATCTCAAAACAATGTGAAAAAAAGAAAACATCTGTGCATTCAAAAGGAAGCTGAAGCTGGCATAAATCAGATAGCTGGTGCAATTGGAAAGTTGGAAATTCACAGGGTAACTGCTCATGGGAGTATGTGCTTCCCAAACTTCAGTGTTATTTCTTGTGCTTTTGCATTTGCAGTGAAAACCTTCCTTTGTTGGTGCTAATCTTGAATTTTTTAAACTATGAGGTTTGTGACCCAGTACACAAATATTTCTGCCATTAAGAGGAATATAGCAAATCAACACACTGCAGAAATACTCTAAAAACAAAGAATTACTTTTACTGCTATAGTTTCCTATTTCTTGCCATTGCAAATTACCATGAACTCAATGGCTTAAAACAACACCAATTTAGTATCTTACGGTACTGTAGGTTAGAAGGCCAACACAGGCCTCACTGGTTAAAGTAAAAGTTTAATAGAGTTGCATTCCTTCCGGAAGCTCTAAGGGAAAATCCATTTCCCTGCTTCACTCTATCTTCTAGAGGCCACCCCCATTCCTTGGTTCCTACTCCCTTTCCTCCATGTTCAAGGCCAACAACACAGCAACTCTGACACCGCTCCCATTGTCACATCTCTCTCTGTCTCTTCAGCCTCCTTCCTCCACTTTCAAGGACTCTTGTGTTATATTGGGTCCACTCTGAAAAACCCAGGATAAGCTCCCTGCTTTAAGGTTTCATATTAGAAACCTTTATTCCTCTGCAATTTTGATTCCCTTTTGACACATAATGGAACCTATTCATAGGTCTCAGGGTTTAGGATGTGGACTTCTTTGGAAGGCCTTTATTCTGCCTCACATACCTGTACATGGAAGCATGCTTAACCCCCCTCATAAACAACATATGGCTTAAAAGAGGTTAGGAGTTGAGGTAGCCAGTGATGTTAAAAAAAAAAAAGTGTATTTCTAGCCAGAATCTGCAGACTTAAGTATAAGTTAAACAGTTGCCATATTCCTTTATTTCATATTTGCTACAAAAGTCCCTATGAAACCTTTACCTTGGCCACATCCTTTTAAAATATATACTCCCAAATAATACTCTTCAGAATTTTCATGGTATGCTTTTAAATAAACTCTACAAAATATTGTAGGAAGATTTTCACTGTTGACTTAACTGATCTAGAAATAGACCTGCAAGATGCTTCTAGTGCTAAGTAGGGCACAAGCAATCACGATTCTATTTGCCATCCTCTTGACAGAGGAGTGAAACTAAGATCATTATCAAATCAAAAATTATGTTTAACTATTACATATTTTCATTAAAAAATTTACTCTGTTATATTCAATTGTGTTTGAAAAACTCAAAGGAGAAAAAAGAGAGTCCTTGTGTGTAGAAAGAAACCACAGAAGATTAATGAGGCCTTCCTAATTAAATTAAAATAAAATCCCATATTTGAGAAAGAATATTAAAAGCAAGTCACAATGCCAACATAAAAGAAGTACTTTGTAAAAGTCATGATATAGTTCATGGACAAGGACTAAAAGCTCCAAACAGCAGGTATATTTGATCTTGTTTGGATGAAGTTAAACTAGATAGACATACCAAAGCAGAATGTTCCAAAGAAAAAGGAAAGATATTATAGCAATTAATTTCTGTGCTCTGATAAGCAGTCAGAAGTTAGAAATATTAATTTATAGGTAAATAAGTTTTATTAAATGTTATTTTCTATTTAACTAAAAGAATAGTTATTTTGAGTTGAAATGTATTATTCATACTAATCTGTCCATTTAATAATAGCTATCCAGAAGAAAAACAATTATTTTAAAGAATAAAAATATCCACAGTATTTAGTAAATATATAACTTTATAGCTATGCCATTATACCCCATGTTTCAAATTAACCAGACATTGGCTCTATCTTCACAAACTTTATAGTTGATTAAACATTCATGTGGATATTTTTAAAAATTCTTTATTGTTTAAAGCTTTATATATGTTCCCCCCATGTGGATATTAATAAAAAAAATGAAGCTTAGAGTACCAGAGATAATGTACTATGAAGAGCACAATTCAGTATAAATAATATGTACCAGTACATTTGAGATTGCAGAGAGTCTTGCTTTTACTAACTTAATTTAAAGGGTGCTATTGCAGGAAGGTAGAACAAGAAACAGCCTTTCGAGCTGCATAACCAGGTGTCATAAAACACTGAAACATCATTCAGATTACTGTGGTGATTGTAGCAACCCTCCAATCCCAAGGAGCTGCCCAGAAGACCTCCCCTGCTCCCTATTCCAGTGCCACAACCCTTCTAGTGCCTCAAGTACTCTTTATCTACTATCTACATCAGTCTTCTCAGTGCCTTCTGTCTGCTTTTGCCTTACTCTTTCTGTACCTTCCATTCAGGCACCCCAAGAAGAAGAGAATCCCAATACTTGGTAGTTACATCCAATATAAATACCCTTTCCTCATCAATATAGATGAACACTTTTGCAGAGTCCTTTCTCATCGTGGCTCATTTCAAGAGCCTCTGCTGTTTGTCTTTAGGTCCAATTCACTGTGACCAAGGAGTGGATTTGTGTGGCACAAATGTAGAAGAAAGCACCTGCAGCTTTCTTTTTTTCCTTACGGAAGGTTGTAGATGTAGCAGGAAATTAGAAATATTTATCTTGTTCATATGTAAGAAATATTCTATGGAATATTTGGGAATTATAATAGCCTAGAAATTTAGAATTTCTAGAATGATAACCTCTAAAACTTAATATTCACATACTAACCAGGTAGAAGCATGATACAATTGAGGTGGTGGTGATGGTGGTGGTGGTGATGGTGCTGCTGCTGCTGGTGGTGGTGGTGGTGTGTGTATGTGTGTGTGTGTAAGCATTATTCAATCACTCATCCATTATTGGACATTTATTGAATGGTGGCAACTATTCTTTATGATGAGGACACAGTGATGCATTAGACACACTAATTTGGGATTTTCCAAGCTCAAAGACAGCTTGAAATCTAATGGAAGAGACACCCCTTTACCATGAAATAAAAATAATTATTTCAAATATAAGTGCTATGTTCACATGCTGCCATTATCAAACATGTCCAAACTGTCTATTTCTGTATCTTCATACCCTGTCTTCTCTCCTGTTACTGTGTATCAATGACCCATGCTTCTTCTAGTACTAAGCCTTCAAGTTGTGCACTGGATCTCCCTCCCAACTCAAAACCTTTTCTCTTCCAATTCATCACGTTCTTCCTCTCCATTTGATTATTAACATTAGCATTAAAAGATGCTATTGTTTTTCACATTTTAAAAAACAAATGTTCTCTCGATCCCACACCCTTCCAGCTACAGTCCAATTACAGTAAAATTTCTCCAAAAGATGGTCCATGTTTATTTTCTCTCATTTGTCTTTTCTCATTCTTTCTTGCTGTCCAGTTCAGCTATTTACCAGTTCACTGAAACTAAGCTTGTAAAAGTCTCCAATGACCTCTGACTTGTCAAATCATGGGGTCAAGTCCAGTTTTCATCTCATTTGCCTAATCAGCAACATTTCCTCTCATTGACCACTTTTCCTCTAAAACATTTGCTTCACTTTGCTTCTGGCACACAAATGTCTTTTAGGTCTTTTTCTATTATGCAAATAATCTAAGCCTTTTCAGCTTCTCCTCGAAACTTACATACCCATACTCATCACTGTGCACTTTTAGAAAATGATATTCCATCAGAAATCCATACCCATAGTAGACAGTTTGTTGATCATATTTTGTTGTTTTAATGTTTTTAGTAACCCACAATACTTATTAGGCTTTTATTATGCTGCCTGTAACAGAGAATCCACAATAGCTGGATATTAAATAAGATATAAGTTTATTTCCCTCCCTCATAAGAGCAGTCTTATCTCAGTCCCAGGCTGGTATGATGTGACAAGGTAACAGGAACTGAAATTCCCAATCCTGATTTCTCTGCCATCCTCAGTGTGTGTCTCCCAATCTCTTTCAAGGTGGCTCCCCAACTCCAGACATCTGTATTCCAATCAGCACAATGGGTGAGTCAACAAAAGAAAGGAATGACCTTTTCCACCTATCTTTAAGAAACTTTCCCCCCAAAATTGCACATAACACTTCTGCTTAGTTCCATTTGCCAGTATTTGTCATATGGTCACACAATAACTTTAAGCAAACCTGGAAAATTATTCTGGGCAACAATGAGCCCAGTTAAAAACCTAAAAGTTCTATTTATCAAGAAAGAAGAGGAAATGGATATTTGGGGGAAATTAACTCACTCTGGTCATGTCACTATCCACCCAAAGTAGTTTATTAATCTTTTTCTCTGAAAAAATAATAACATCCTCCATTAAATTTTGGTGAGTGTATTTTCTCTGGTATATCTATCTTATGGATATATGTGTATGTAAGTATATAGGCATATCTATATGTATGTCTGTATTTATTTAGTTTCTATCTACCTATCAATTTATCTATAATCTATTTATGTATCAAATTAATTTATCTATTTACCTATACATCCATCTAATTATAAAATTAACCAACTATCAATTTTTTTTAAAGTTTTAAACATATTTTTATTTCAGAGAGGAAGGGAGAGGGAGAGAGAGAGAAACAGCAATGATGAGGGAGAGTCATTGATAGGCTGCCTCCTGCACACCCCACACTGGGAATTGAGCCCGCAACCCGGGCCTGTGCCCTAACCAGGAATCTAATCATGACCTCCTGGGTCATAGGTCGACACTCAGCCACTGAGCCACACTGGTCAGGCATAACTATCAATTTTTAAAAACTACATCACTGTTTCCAACTTTCTCTTGGCAGTCCAGTTCTAAGATGTTCTGTTGTTGTTATCAACAGCTAAGAAGGTTGCTTAGAATGAAGATAGGGGCTATAGAAACATTGGAATTAGATGAGGGGTATTGTCATTACTAGGACATGGGATTAATCATCGAAGTTTTGAAATCATGTGGTGACAGCCATAGCCTCTCTGCTGCTGTATAATGTGTTTGGAACTAGTCATATAAATACTTTTGATGAAGCTAAAGCAGTGCATGTGATTCTGATGAGGACATACAAGAATATCTCATCAGTACCAGAAGAGTTCTGTGATGAGAGGCATAAATTTACAATATTTCCTATTTTGAGCTGTGTGAAGAAATTGATTGATCGCCATTATAATCCATAAATTTCATATCTCTTTTTTATTTGCAAGAAAATGTAGGTAATTGGAGGTAGAGATCATGGCTTCAGAGTGTCACTCTATTTATTTATTTATTTATTTATTTATTTATTTATTAGCAAGCAAGAGCTGAAAGCCTCTTTCCCCATCATTCCTCTGCTCATATTTCATTCATTTAAAAGAAAACTAAGTACACTGTTACACCCAGATGTCATAATCCCAGACCACAACACATCTATCTGAGTGACAGAGAATGGAAATGACTAATTCTTGTCTGCAGCCAGGGTGTTATAGATATTATCAATGTAGGTGCTAAAGGTATTGAAGCTGATGGGAAGGTTGTCTCAAGTAGTAAGTGAAAAAGTAGAGTATCCAAGAGTCTGTCAGCCTACACTCTGGGGAAGAAAGTAGGAAGAAACCTTTTTCAAGATCAGAGTATATTTACCCACATATGGCGAAAGGCAGAATTTCAACTCATGTACTAGATTAGAAATGTTTAGATAGCCTGGCTGGCGTGGCTCAGTGGTTGAGCTTCTACCTATGAACCAGTTTGATTCCTAGTCAGGGCACATGCCCTGGTTGTGGGCTTTATCCCCAGTGTGGGGTATGCAGGAGGCAGCCAATCAATGATTTTCTCTCATCATTGATGTTTCTATCTCTCTCTCTATTTCCCTTCCTCTCTGAAATCAATAAAAATATATTTTAAAAAGACATGTTTAGATAAACTGGACTGATACTGATTTTAAAACACTGCTTCAGATATATAACGAATCTAAACCCCACAGAAATGTTAAGAAAAAGAGACCTATTCTAAACTTATTTGTAAAACAAATCTTATGGTGATGTAAATTCTTAAAAGTTTCCTGTTATTTCATATGGATTACAATTATCAATCTTCCTTGCTAATTAGTTCATACCATTTCATTCTGTGGTCTTAAACCGCCTAAGTGACTATTTGGATTTTCTTTATTATACAGGAGAGTTACCAATTCATAGTCTCCATGTTCTCCCTTCAGCTGATTACTAAAGGCACTACTGATATTAACAACTAATTTGTCTTAAAGATGTTCATGTGAAATTTGGCTTTTACAGTGGATGTACAAAAATCATCCTCTCCTCATCTGCACTTATTCCTAATTTTGTATTCCAAAGTAGGAACCTCAATTTCTTTGAACTAAATAGAAAGAAACTTGCCACTATCCTTTCCAATTCACTCCTCCCTAAAGAAAAATCCTTTGGAGTTGGAGAACTGAGCATATAGATTTCTGCCCATCATTTTTCTTTTCTTTTGGGCCTGCCAGCATGCACAGAGGATACATTTGGCTCAAGTCCTGCTGCTATGTGTTGAGTATACTGAGATCAGGATCCAGGAATGTCTTCTAGAAATAGGTCTGAGGAAGTCTATCTTCCTCTCTATCTCTACTATCTGGTCTATATGGTTAAAAGACAGCTACCCTTGGTGCCCCCAAGACATAGAATTGCTGTTGCAAAGAAGCCTCATGGGACTCCATATCTAAATCCCACTAGGTACTCTTATTTTCAGTAGTTTGATCTTTAGTGCTCAGCTGCAGAATCAAGGCTATTAGGAGCTACTCATAATTTATTTCTTGTTTCATGTACACAATCACAAACACCCCCCATTTTTCTTACCAATTTATACAGAGCAAGTCAGTAATGGTCAAATTTTAATTTAATCCCAAAGTGATAGAATCTCAAGATCTAATGGTAATAGAAATAGAATAAGAATGAACATACTTGTAAGATAAGCCCAGTGACAGGTGGAATATTTATTCCTTCTGATTGGGGGTAGTGTAAGCTACGTGGGAGAGTTAAAAAGTCTTATTTATTTTTCTCATTGTTGGCATTGGGAACTTTATTGATAGAAGCATGTGCATAAATGCTGAGCAAACAAAGGGGTTGACTGTATTCTAAGGTAGGAGCACACCCATTTCATTGTCTTCAATGTTCCCCTGGTGTAACAAGGGATGGTAGGAGAAAGCACTTTTCCTTGACAGCTAGAATTCTGGATGTGCTTTGGTTTTCCCCACGAGATTTACTCAGAGAAGGTTTGGAAAGTGGAAATGAGATGGGGACCATCTTACATGGCTGTGGCAGCTAACAATGGTCTGACAATGACAGTGTGTGATGGGATATAAGGTCGTTATGATGTTGGCAGTCATGGCAGAAGCTCCAATCCTAGTTTCTCACCTCAGATCACAACTAGTATTGTGACCTGGAAACCAATTGTCCTTGAAAGCCCCAGGCTCGCATCTCTTCTACCTTTCCGGCAACTTTGTAAAGACTTTTATTCTCTCTATTGAATCTCTGCTAGAGATATCTAACATGCTTTCTATTTCCTGCCTGTAACATTTCTTGATATAGTATAACACTAGCTATAGGACACTGAGGAAACCCCAGTCTCCTCACTGTGAAGTGCTGATTATGATATATTATGAGGTCCTTTCAGAATTAGAGAGAAAGTATGCAAAGTGCTGAGCCCCAATAAATTCTCAATAAAGAATTGCTGTTTTCACCAACCCTCATTAGTAATACATTTTTCTTTGAGTATAAAGTACATGACCACTTCATAAATGCTGTTATATTGCTAGATCAAGAAGAATGCTACAGATGATTATCATTTTTGTATTATGGTCATTTCCACACATTATAATTAAACAAAGCTATGGTTCCTTGGAGTATATTAAGATATTTTCTTTGAAGTTTGTGTGATAATTTCCTGTCCCTCTACCTAGCATGTAATCTTTTCAATTATAAATCAGATTGGAGAGATGATAAGATTTCTGATTTTTATAGGGATGACCATTCAGCACTCCTTTGTTCATAAGAAGATTCTGACTGAGTGAAAAAGGAGATGGAAGCCTTTTATGCTATTTATAGATTTGGAATTTTCCCTCTGGTGATTTATGCAACATAGATTTGTCACATTAGAGGCAAATATCATTGAATTTATGCTTTGATTGTGCATGTGTGCATATGTGTGGGTTGGATTCCATAAACAAAGAAATTCCCTAAATATATTCTCCTACAATATGGTAAAATCTGAAATTGAAAAGTGCAGCTTCTTAATCTTTAAAATAAGATTTCTGAGGGAGTGAGGTCTGCACTCCTCTGCCCTAAAGTAAGAAATAAAGAAAAGTCTCCGCGGGCTCCTCGTGACCTTTGACAGGTATCACAGCAGAATGGCCTGGGCAGCAGCAGGATGTATTGTTCAGAGGTTTGTGTGCTGCCAGGTGGAAATAATCACCAAAATAAGCACCTTTTAAAACCAGTGTTTGCCTTTTTATTGTGCTTACTCTGGCTCTGAGCGGTTGATTTGTTGGGTATCCCACCAAGTCAGGGTAAAGGGTAGAGGAGTTTGGGATGGGAGGAACTGTGACTAGTTCTAGGTCTCCCTTGGTTTACAAAAGGATGTCATCTTTATAAACAAACCACGAGGGGTTTCACAGATTTTCTTGTAAATATGTTGAAAGTCCTCATTTCAGGGGGTTTTCTTTCTCTGCTCTTATTCTCTCTGAAAACTATGGATTCTTGAATTTCTGCAATCATCCGGTCCAACTGACAATTCTGACTTATTTGAGGATCAGTAAGAATCTGGGGCTCAGCTCTTTGGTTGGAACACATTACTGATGAGGCCTAGCAGGGTCCAGCAGTCACGATCTGCAGATGTAGCTATGACTTTACGCACCCCAGCAGCTTACAGAACCTGCCAGAGAGTCAATAGTAAACAGAATTTTATATGCAGCAAAATTTTACTTTAAAAGTCAGAGAAAAATTAAGACATTGTTAGATAAACAAAAGATAAGGGAGTTTGTTACCTGTCCTGCAAAAAATGTCGAAAGGAGTCCTGCAGGTTGCCAAGAAAGAACATTAAACAGAAACTCAAAGCTGTATGAAGAAAGTATGGTCTCACCCTGGCTAGTTTGGCTCAGTGGATACAGGGTTGGCCTGTAGACTGAAGGGTCCCGGGTTCAATTCCAGTCAGGGGCACATGCCCGGGTTGCAAGAGGCAGCTGATCAATGATTCTCTCTCATCATTGATGTTTCTCTCTCTCTCTCCCTCTCCCTTCCTCTCTGAAATCAATAAAAATATATTTTAAAAAAGAAACCATGGTCTCAATAAAGGTAAATACATAGGGGATTATAACTACTAGCATTATTGTAACTTTAGCTTGTAATTCTACTTTTGATTTTCTTCAGTATCTAAGAGACAAATACATTTTTTAAATCATTAGTTTAAAAGCTAGTAATACTATAAATTTGCTTTGTAACTTCACTTTTTGTCTTTTACCAAAAATTTTCCTTTTGAAACCAAACTATTAAATTTTTTTATAGTCTATGTTTGGAGACAAATGTATAACATTGTACATTTGTGACATCAATAACTGGATGTGGTTGAGGCTAGAGAGGTATAGGTACAAAGTTTTGCATGCTATACAGGTTAAGCTGGTTTAAATGCAAATTAGAGTATTCTAGTTTAGCATGTTAAATGTAAGCCCCATGATAACCACAAATAAAATTGTTATAAAATATACACAAAAGGAAATAAGAAAGGAATTAAAACATTTCAGTATAAAAAATGAAATAAACACAATAGAAGAGAGAAATGCAGGGATTGAGAAACTAAAATAGTACAAGACATTGAGAAAATAAATAGCAAAATGACAAAGGTAAGTCCCTTCTCATCAATAATTACTTTAAATTTAAATGAATTAAACTATTAATCAAAAGATAGAGCCGAAACTGGTTTGGCTCAGTGGATAGAGGGTCGGCCTGCGGACTGAAAGGTCCCAGGTTCGATTCCGGTCAAGGGCATGTACCTGGGTTGCAGGCATATCCCCAGTGGGAGATGTGCAGGAGGCAGCTGATCGATGTTTCTCTCTCATCGATGTTTCTAGCTCTCTATCTCTCTCCCTTCCTCTCTGTAAAAAATCAATATATATATATATATATATATATATATATATATATATATATATATATATAAAAGATAGAGATTGGCAGAATAAATTAATAAAGCATGATCCAACTATGTGCTGTCCACATGAGACTCACTTTCAACCAAAGAAAAAAATATGTTGAAAGTGAAAGGATAGAAATAGATATTTCATGCAAATAGTCAAAAGAGATCAGGTAAGAATATACTAACAAACTATACATTAAATCAAAAAAGTTTACAAGAGAACAAGACCCACATTACATACTATTCAATGCATTAAGAAGATATAGCAATTATAAATATTTGCACAACTAATAACAGACCATCAAAATATAAGAAGCAAAAATGGACAGAATTGAAGGGAGAAAACTCTATAATGATAGTTGGAGGCTTCAATACATTACCGTCAATATCGGATAGACAAATAGATAGAAGATTAAAAGGAAATAAAAAGACCTAACACAATAAAACAAGTAGACCTAACAGATATATACAAATCGTTCTACCCTAAAACAACAGAAGACATCATCTTCTCAAGTGCCCATGGGATAGTTTCCAGTATAGACTTTATGTTAAGACATAAATTAAGTCTCAATAGATTTAAAAAGATAGATCATACAAAATGAGTTCTCAAAACACAAAAGAATGAAATTAGAAATCAATAACAAAAGGAAAACAGGAAAATTGACAACTAATGGATAAAGAAGAAATTACAAAGGAAATTTAAAAATACTTAGAGATGAATGAAAATAAAAATACAACTACCAAGACTTAGGGGACACAATAAAAGTAATGTTAAAAAATTTTATAGCTATAAGTATTTACATTAAAAAGATATTAATCAACAACCTAAATTTATAACTCAGGAATCTAAAAAGAGAAGAACAAACTAGACCTAAAGATAGCAAAATAAAGGAAATAATAAAGATTCGAGAAGAGATAAATCATATAGAAAATTTTTAAAAATTGTGAAAATCAACAAAACCAATAATTAGCTCTGTATAAAGATTGACAACATTGACAAACCTTTAGCTAGATAGACTAAGAAAAAGATAAAAACCCCAATTACAAAAGTCAGAAATGAATGTGGGACATTGTTACTAATTCTACAGAAATAAAAAGGGTTACAAAAGAGTATGGTTGTACATCAACACCTTGGGTAACCTAGATGAAAGGGACAAATTCCTAGAAACACAATACATATCAAGACTGAATCATGAAGAAACAGAAACTCTGATTAGAACTATAACTAATAAGGAGATTAAGTGGTGAAAGCAGGGATTATTGCCTTGCTTCTGACTTAGAGAAAAAGTATTTTACCATTGAGTCTGGTGCTCTCCATGGGTTTTTCATAAGTAGATTTTATTATTTTAAGGTTTAATTCTATCTATCCCTATTTTTTTAAGTTTTTTATTATTAAAGGGCATTGAATTTTATCAAATGCACTTAAGCATCAACTGAGATGATCATGTGATTTTAGCCTTCACTAGGAGATACATAGAATGCATCTAATTTCACTTGCCTATTTTTGAACTTCTTCAATCTAAAAACTAATAATGTCATTTAATATTAGCAAATAATTAGCCATTAACTTCTTTTGGACTATTATCTTTCTAACCTTCTCTGGAATTTCAATTACTATCTGTTAGATTTCCACTCACTATCTTTCATGTCTATAAGTATTTTCATCTCTTTATCTCACCCTACTTTATTCTGTACAAACAATTAAATCTATTTTCTAATTTATTATCCCTATTCAGTTGAGTTTAATGTTCCATATAATATGTTCTTGTGTTCTTAATTTTGATAATTATGTTTGTCATTCTGAAATATTTCATTTGGCTCTGTTCCACATTTAGTTGTGTTTTTTTGTTTATTGTCATACTGCTTCCATTGTGGGTTTTGTACTTCTTGTATTTTTAAAAATAATTTTAAATACTAATACCAATTAGTCATATTTAGACCATTTTTATCCCTAGGTTTTTAAAAGTTAATTTTCACATTTGCTTCATTTGTTGACTCGTTTTGCACTGTAATTACATTTTATGTATAGTTTGACCTTCTTAAAAATTGTAATGTCCTCTCCAGGAAGGGTGTATTTTTCTTTTCTTTTTTTTTTTAACATACAACAAATTTATTTAGCATAGTCAGCCCCAACATCCAGCACAAAAAGTTTACAGAGGATAGAAAGTACATTAATAAAAGCCAGTCTTTATCAAGAGGAAACAGAACAGGGCCGCCAAATACTTCTTACATGCCAGGCATGCCCAGTGGAATCTTTCCATACCCATCCTGAGACCGCTCCGATCCTGATGATTACCTCGGCTGTTCTTACCCACCTGGTGGTCCGTATCTGCCACAAAAAGTTCCCAGTACCCTTCCCAGCCTCCTGTGAGCACTGCTGGTCCCAGTGGGGATGGCTAATCAGCGAGGACACCTTCCAGGCGTTTCTCATCTCAGTGGTCAGTGAAAAGCTGAGATGGCAGAAGGAGGAAATGGACAGCGCCCAGGCAGAGCTCAGTGCCTTGAAACGTACAGAGGAGGACCTGAAACAGCGTCATCAGAAACTCGAAGAGAAGTCTGAAAACAACGATATTGATGAAGTTATCATTCCCACAGCTCCACTATATAAGCAGATCCTAAATCTGTACATAGAGGAAAATGCTATTGAAGACTCTACCTTTTACCTGGGAGGAGCCTTGAGGCAGAGAGTAATAGACCTGCATGTCTTCTTAAAGCATGTTTTCTGTCGGAGAGCACTAATGCAAAGCAAGAAAGAATGTGGGTCTCAGTGACCTCTACTGCCTTCTCTGATAGCAGCTGAAGATTGAGCTCTTCTTAAAGCAGTCTTGCCTTCTCTTCCTTTCCCTGATCAGTAGGTGCCCAGAATAACTTATTGCTGTTTATCATTTAAGCATGAAATATTTTTAATTAAAGGATGGATTTTCTTTGTGGGAGTCTCATGTGCTGTGGGCTGTAAATTCTGTTGGGACCAATGGTAATTTATGAATTTCAAGCAAATTACCTCATGAGTAGTAAACATTCAGAACTAAGAGCATCTGATTTGTAATTGGGATGTTTCTTTTACCCGGGTTACATTTTTTTTCATTACAGATCTGGTAATTGGCATGTTTCCTGATGCTTCCCTCGATCTGTGGTTTTTCTAAGCCAGTTTCCACAGCCATCCAATTCCTTTTTTCTTTGCAGAGGGTTCCATTCCAGCTCAACGCCTTATGCAAAGCCAAAACCACAGCTCCGTTCTAACATAAGCAACAATACTCCAGTCTGTCAGCTTTGCCCCAGGTCCCATGCCTCTGAGCTTCTTTAATAACGGCCTAAAGTTCTGTGGTAATGTTTCTCCTTGAGAAAATCCCATTTGTCTCTTCATGGTGAGTTTGGCTGTGTGTTTTCCTAATATATTTTTCTCTTGGAATTTATTATTTTTCCTGTAGAAGTGTGTCATTTGTAGGAGTTTTCTGGCAGTACAGAGCAGGAGAATAGTGTCAATGGAAATTTGCTAGATATAACCTCCTTTACCCAACTAGTAATAAGTATAGGTATATTTGCAAGTCATTGAAATTCTATTGTATCATTTTCACTGGCTTCAAACTATTTATTATACTTATGTGTCCTAACTTATCCAGTTAAATTCTTATTTTGGTTGTTTTCTGTGTTTCTCTCCCATGATTTTTTTTCTCATAAAAATTGCATTATATAATTTTTCATACATTCTATAAAAAGAAAATCAAAGAATATACATAAAATAATAACAAAGTAAAAAAAGAAATTTCTAGAAAATAAATAACAGCAGTAAGGAAAGGGTTAATAAATGTGAGGGGGTACCAAAGTGTTCTTTTCTCGGTGACAATGTTTTAGCTACATGGAAAGGGTTTCTTTGCTTTTTTAGAAAGGTTTGTTGGTTTGTTTGTGACAGCTATGAATGGCCCAGAAAAATGAAAGAATCTTGTAATAAACCAGGACCACATTTTTTTGCTGGCACTGTATCTTGAAATGTGACTGCTATGCTCTCAGAAAAACATTAATGTGATTGAACCATACATCACTTTCTCTATTTCTTGCTGCCTTCTTTCTGCTTTGAGATGCCCAGTGGATGGAAACTTACTGCATCCTGAGAAACATCACTTTCTCAGTCTTGGAAACATGTAGCAGTAATGATTAGGGCACCTTGGCTGAAATTATGGTAAACTTGGAACTAATTCCCCCAACTGTTCATCACACCATAAAAACTAGAGTTGCTTATTAAAGCTGGGGCAGTCTAGCACTCTGTACATCTTCCAGAACTCTCTTTCATCTCAGAAGCAATCTATTCCCATTAAACTGAGTAGACATAGAACTATAGCTAAAAACTTTCAGAAGAAGCAAAATAAAATATTTTCTAAAAAATAAAACAAGCAACAGACTAACTGCAAGGAAAAACAACACATAAACCAAGAATAATATACAATATTCAAGACAAAATTGCTAAAATAAATGAGAGGAACAATTAGTTTTCTAATGCTAATTTTCCTGGGAGGAAAAATTAATGATATTCATTGGAAACCAACTCCATCCTCTTTACAATTAAGGTTTCTTTATAAACCAATAGTAAATCCAAGTACTTAATAGCATTTTTTTTTCCTGCTCACTGTGGTGTTTATGAAGAGCAGATCTAAGATACTTTAAGTTGAAGGTAATGTACCTTTTTTCTATTTGAAGGTCCTAGTTTTATTCCCACAGATAATGGAAAGCTAAACTGCCTTCAGCTATCAGTTGGTTAACTGATTTGATTATCTTTTAGTCCCACAAAATATTCGTGCTTACTTTCAAGTTTAATTAGGTCCCTATAGTGTTATGTGAAATAGGGCACTCCTTAAACCATGGTACACATATAATTGAACAAAGCAGGACTGAGTCTTATAATTTTTATCTGGTCAATAGAGTTCAGATGGGTTAAGTAACTTGCTAGACTGTCACACTGTCCTCCCAGTTATTCAGGAAAGCCCTCATATGGGAGATAAATCCTGACCAATTTTGATATACTAGAAACATGCACTTTAAAAGGAAAAGCATATCATAATAACCAATGGACACAGACACTGGGGCGGTGGGAGCTTGCCCAGGTGGGAATGGCTTGGGGGAGGGGGGGCAGTTGGGGAAAAATGAGACATATATAAAACTTTAGACAATAAAAAAAGTGAAAAAAAAAGAGGAAAAGCAGACTACTCTAAAAGGAAGGAATAAAATTTTATATTATTATTATTATAATTATCAAAGGAAACTTTAAGAAAATGAACTTTAAATCAGATTCTACTAGATCAGTATATCTTGAGTCATAACATTTGAAGAAATGTGAGATCAGAGAGGTCTAATTTTACTCCTGACTGCACTTGGGGAAATTCTAAAAGTGCATCTACTATAGAGTTATCCAGAACACATTTCCTAAGAGCCTGATATTATTTGTCTGGGGTCAGGTATGGACACTGGAATACAAAATCAAAATAAAAAACTTGTCATTGATTCTACTGCACAGCCATCATGGAGAATCATTGACTCTGTCATAGCAGAAGACTGTGTTGGGGAGGCATAACTAATCCACCCGGAAAGGATGGGTGGAGTTTGGGTTGGTGGATAGAATAGCAGAGCAGAAATTACACATTTCAGGCCAGCATGAAGAAAGTGTCAATGTTTTTAATATCGATACTAATAAAAGCCTAGGTGGCTCTTGCACGTGACGTCGCCACAAGTTGGTCACCACGAGATGGCCACCACAAAGATAGCTGTCACAAGATGGTCACCACAAGATGGCCACCACAAGGTGGCTGCATGCACAGTGGAGGCGGGGCCCAGCGGCTGCTCTGTGCTGTGAGGCCTGCGGGTCCGCGGCTCCATGTGGGGTGGAGGAGGCCAGTCCCGGCATCTCTGCCCCACACGTGGAGGAGGCGGGTCCTGTTGGAGGAGGTAGATCGTGGCAGGAGAGGGCAGTTGTGGGTGATCAGGCCTGCAGGGGAGGGCAGTTGGGGTGATCAGGCCAGCAGGGGAGCGGTTATGGGGTGATCAGGCAGGCAGGCAGGTGAGCAGTTAGGAGCCAGCAGTCCCGGATCGTGAGAAGGATTCCAGATTGGAGAGGGTGCAGGCTGGGCTGAGGGACACTACCATCACCACCACCACCCCACCACCCTCACACCCCCGTACACCAATTTTGTGCACCGGGCCTCTAGTTTCCTTATAAAAAGCCATGCCAGTCACTTAGGAATTTAGGAAAATTATGCATATATATCCCATCACCAATTCCACTTCCATCTTTGATCTTGTTTAGATTTCTTGCTTTCCTCTGATTATTTATATTCATATTCTTGTTTTTTTAGGGTCTTTCATGGAGCAGTTATCAGGGCCTCTATTTGATTTCTCTCTGCATCTGTCTCACCTCCTCATATTTCAATTATGTGTATACAGTCAATCCCAGCCAAATGTTATTTAATTCTGTACCCAACTTAAGTTCCTATGCTACTACAACCACCACCCACCATCCCCCTGCATCCAGGGAAATGGAATGCCCTAGCCCGTGGTCGGCAAACTGCGGCTCGTGAGCCACATGCGGCTCTTTGGCCCCTTGAGTGTGGCTCTTCCTAAGCCTTAGGAGTACCCTAATTAAGTTAATAACAATGTACCTACCTATATAGTTTAAGTTTAAAAAATTTGGCTCTCAAAAGAAATTTCAATCGTTGTACTGTTGATATTTGGCTCTGTTGACTAATGAGTTTGCCGACCACTGAAAAGCTTAATAGGTCTCCAACTCCTTTAGCCTAATTTATTTCATGTACATATTTTTAAAAATTATTTATTATTTCCAGCTTGTGGTACCCATTTTCTTTAGACATTATTTCACTTTTATCTGGATTACCTATCTCCATACTGTTCAAAGATTAGCTCCAAATTCTCGGTTAAGTTGTTCAGTGCAGCTAGAGCTGATTGGGAAAATGCCAAAGTTGGTAGAGAAGCACTATAGATACAACCTCTAGTCTCTGGTTGGCACTTTGAAGCCTTTCTTTATTAGATAGTCTCTGATTTAAGCTCAAAATGACCCTATGACAATATCTACTATTTTCCAAAAGTACTTAGAATTTAGTTAACTGCTTATTTCAAGTAGTTTTTTTTTTTTTCTCAAAATTGCCTTTCTTGTAGATTCAGGTGATTTTATGCTGACTCTTTTCCAAATGTGCTGTACATTAACTCTGAAATCTCTCCTCCAGAGCTTGGCCATATAATTATGTTGATTGCATTCGCACTTCTTTATTTCCAAAGTGCAGCAGGTAATTGTAGAGGTGCAGCTAGTCTATGCTAGGTTCAAGTTCATTTACTGTGCTAATAAAAGGTTTAACCCTTTGGTATTGGCAGCTAAGTAACTCTCTCTCTGCAGATATGCCTAAATTTTGTAGAATAAAAAAAACTCAGCACTGAGCGCTAAATTAACATTCAAAACAGAATTATCAATGACATTTTTTTAAAGATTAAGATGCTCAGATTTGCTGCTTCCCTTTCACTTGCCACCAGACACATAGTCACTAAAGCAAACTTAATTAGAAAATAGAACATTTTATAGGACTACCAAACACAAGGAAAATCACATTTCAAATGCAAGATATTCTAGAGTCTATTAGGTATAGAAAATATGACATAGAATTTAAACAACAAGCATTTGCAAATTAATCATAGTTATAAGTGCTGAATACCAAAAATTATTTTAAAAACAAAGCTATGAACTATTTGAACTTTCACATGCATGTGCTGTGCCCATGGAAGCATATCCTGTATAGATAGGTGTTCACACTGGATGATCTGAGTTCGTATCAACATATAGTTTATCCTGTATTTTATTGCAGAAATCATCCAAAAGTGTATGAATTAGAATTTTTGACAATAAGCCCTAGGACCACAAATTATAAGTACCACAAAATTTGCAAATATGTTTCATAAAACTTTTGGATTTGCTTGTAGATCCAACTTGACATTCAGGAGCCTGAAACTTAAAAAAAAACAAAAACTAGTTTGTCCTTCTTCTAATGGCCCAGTGTCAAACTGTACTATCTTTAACCTGGTTTTTTTTTTTTTAATTTAAAAAAGGGAAATAGAAAATGGAATAAGGGGAGAGTATAACCATATAAGACACTGAGCATATTAAAATGTCATTTTAATTAAAGAAGATTGCACTGATGTAGGGAAACACAGAGAGATTAAATTAAAAAATGGAACTAAATATGCTGTATGTGGACTTTAGCATATAAGTGTCAGTGGGAATGATGAACTATTCAATAAATATTATTGGGACAAAGAGCTAGATAGTAAATAAATCTGGTTCCCCTTGTCATCTATTATATCAAAATAATTTTTCCATGGCTCAAATGTTTAAATATTAAAAAATAAGTACTAGAGAGAGCAAAGAAAATAATCTTTAGGTAAAAAAGTCCCTTCTACAAGAAAGAAAGAAATGGAAGCTATAAAGGAATAAAATTTTCTACTGCACAGTTTTAACGTTATGTAGAGCAAAATACCATAAAAAAATTTTTAATCTAGAAAAATTAACTGCACATATATAGATAAAGCACAACTTCTCTTCATATATAAAGAACTCTTCAAATTAACAATAGCTCCACAATTTCACATCTAGGGATTTATCCCAGATATGCAAACATAAATGTGTGAATTAAGTTTGCTGAAACATTATTTGTAATAATAAAAATCTGTGATAAATCTAAATACCAATTAATAGGAGACAATTTATTACATTATGGTATAGCCAAACAGCTAAAAAAAATATGAAACAGGAAAATAAACTATGGCTTAGTAGCAGTTATAAATAAATAGTGTTTATCTTTGTGTATAGATAAGATGTCCAATATATTCAATAGTAAAGACAAGCTTCAGAAAAAAAAAAGTATATCATCAAATGTGAGTATGTATGGGAAAAGAATAGCATAGGTATTTGAATAGGTTTTGTGAAACGATATGAAATAAACTGCAAATAGTGATTACCCCAAGGAGTGGCACTTGAGGAACTGGTGACAGGAGGCAGCAATGTGCTGTTCACTATAAATCTATCCGGACTATTTTATTGCACTCAAATTTAAAAAGGGGAATGAAAACACTCCAAAGGGGTGCCGACAAACACATTGGGTTCTTCTACTGTTGCCCAATGCTTAATGTCCAGGTAGTTTACTTCCATCCTTACTCCTGGCTGACAAGTCTCTTTGGCCTTAGGACTGCTCACAAGTTACATCAATGGAGTATGTTTTTGTAGAGATGGACCCTAATTTTAAAATTTTATTTTTTCATTAACAACTGCTGCCCAGGCAAACTAATCCAACAAGCTGATATGAAGGTAACCACAGAGTAAGGTAATTAGTTTTTGGCAAGGACATAGGCATTCACCCCGAGTGTTCAGTACAAGCTACATTTGCCAAGCATATTGCTACTGCCAAGGCTTTGCATGCAATAATAGCCTTATTCAAAATTTCTGCCCTTGAGCCAAACCAGTAGCTGCTTTGTAGCACCCTCTTGGCTGACATTGAGAACTACAAAATTTTAGAGCTGAAAAAGACCTTGAAAATAATTCAGTCTATTTTTTTTTCACCTTGTATATTGGGAGTCCAAGACTCGGTGATAGTCTTTCTGGTCACTCAGCTAGGTGATGAGGACAGACATTAAATTAATGTTTCCTCACTCCTAGTCAAGTGCCATTGACACTTGATACATGGTGGATAGAAATCCAGTAATTTTCAAAAATGTAGACAGCTAACCATTTTACCGCTTCCTTCTCCCGGCCATTATTGACAGTCTAATTGAATGGTTTTGATGAAATTTTAATTTTCACATG
Source organism: Myotis daubentonii (assembly GCF_963259705.1). NCBI lineage: Eukaryota > Metazoa > Chordata > Mammalia > Chiroptera > Vespertilionidae > Myotis > Myotis daubentonii. The sequence goes on from NC_081841.1 coordinate 41,450,848, forward strand.
ATGACTCATAATAACTGCACAAGCCCCATGCCATCAGAAATGTCCACAGATCTCCATTTTTTATCAAGGATTCCTTTGAGGCACAATAGTCAAAGGCAAGGACTGTAGAATCACAGGGTCTAATTTTGAATCCTTGCACCATAACTCTGTGGCTGTGTAATTTTGGGTGTACCAAATCTCTTCGTACCTCAGTTTTCTCATATATAAAATGGGAAAAACGATAATATCATAGGGTGGTTATAAGAATTAAGTAAAATAGCACATGTATGCATTAGAAAAATACCTGGCATATGAAGAGAATTCAATAACTACTAGCTATTTCTACCACTAATACTATTATTAATACTATTCCTAGAATTTTTACCTATTCTCCTATTGTGAGTATATGATCCAAATTTTAATCTGGATTATTGAAATGATTTCCCAGCTTTCTCTCCTGACCACAATCTTTCTTGTTCTTTCTCATTATTCCCAGTGTTATTAGTATGAACTTTATGTAATGTTAAGTATGATAATGTAATTGTCCTTGTAAAACCATTCAATGGTGTTCTATCACCTGGTTAAAATCTAAACTCCTTGGCAAAACCAAGGTCATTTGTGTTTTGAGAGAGAGAATAGGCATTGTAAAACAGTGGTCCCTCCCCACCTCATGCATGATAAAATTATAAGGAAGGAAGAATGGTAACTTTTTGCACTTGATCTTTTATTTTATAGCACAGCCTTTTTTATGATGTTATCTAATGGCATTAAAGTGTGGTCCTGTGTAAAAGCATTAAAGATATTCACATTTAGGTTCATAAGCTATTAATATATTATCTTTTAAAAATATTTTTATTGATTTCAGAGAGGAAGGGAGTGGGTGAGAGAGGTAGAAACATCAATGATGAGAGAGAATCATTGATTGGCTGCCTTCTGCATGTGCCCTTGACAAGAATCAAACCTGGGACCCTTCAGTCTGCAGGCCAACGCTCTATCCACTGAGCCAAACTGCTTAGGGCAATATATTGTCTTTTTAATTTAACTTAATTCATTGTATTTAGATTAAGTAGGTCTAAAGATACTGCACAATAATGCTAAGATGATACTACATTTGTTTGGTTATATTGTGCATTTTATAACCTTTTTCAACAGAGTAGGAGGCTAATGGTAGCACTGAAAATCCTTAAATATTGGTCCAGAACTAGTCCAGAGCTGTCTTCTCAGATGTTGGGTATGAATGGCCACTGGACATCTCCCTAAGGAGATACCACGGGTATTTTAAACTTGACAGTGACATTTTGCTCCACCTCTTTTATTCTCTGCCCCTATACCAAGCATCAGCTTATATCCAGTTCCCCCATCAAAACCTGGGATGGACTTGTTCTTCCTCACTCACCTCAAAAGTCAATCATTTACAAATTCCTTCCTGATTGCTTTCAAAACGGTTCTCTTCTCTCCCTTCTAACAATCATTACCCTTATCATGCCTCAGGTGCTCATCATTTCTTGTCTGGATGATTGCAATGACCTCAGAAATCTCCCTGCCTCTATCCCACTTGAGTCCACCATCTCCACAGTTACCAAATCCAAATATCTAAAATATAAATCTGAACCTTTTACTCCCCGGCTCAAAATCCTGATAGTCTCCTTATAAAGCTTTATGACAAAATCAAAACTCCTCAATCAAAGATGTAAGATCTTTCATAAATTTTCTCTGATCTACCTCACTCAACTTACTTCTATATCCTTAATATATTCTTTATTCCATCTATACCTAAGCAATTGTATTTCTCTGAATGCTGTGCTGCTTCATGCTTTATGCCTCTGTACCCTTAATCATTTTATCTGGAATACCTGTGTCCTTTCCCTCCTGCTACCTTCCTCATTTGCTTAACTCCTTTCTACACATCTTAAAAAGTAGTGTCATTGTCCCTCCATTTCTAAGAAGCTTAATTGACCCACCTGAATTAAAACATAGTCTGTGCTTCATTAATTCTCCTGTGAATACCCATTTATAACACATACCACGCTTTCCTAAAATTATCGTGTGGCTCCTTGAGAGTAGGGACCACATATTACTTATCTTTGTGCTCTAATGCTTTCACAGTGCCTGGCGTAGGGAAATCCCAAGGGCAGCAAGAGTGAGGGAGCAAATTCTGCAAGGAAAGAGAAGCCCGGGCACCCCTCCATTGTGAACTTAGCCTGGGCTCTGTTACTTTAAGTAAGCCAGGAAGTTTCCTTATATTGACACTTATTTACTTACATGGACACTCATGAAATTCATGTTGAATGAATGTATGCATGAATGAGTGAATGACAAGAACGGAGTTCCACTGGGGAAGCTTCATACCTTTTCCCATATCCCTGCCCCTTCCCAGGCAGCATATTTTCAGGTTCAACAAGAAGGACATCCCAGAGGAAGGATGAAATTCTAAATCCGTTATAATATAGACTATTCACAGCACGTGAAATCAGAGGATTCTAAATAGCTACATGGGGATCCCAGGGGGCTGCTGCATTTTCAATAATTCCCATAGGCAGTTGCGAGTTAAAGACAGACTCTATCTCCTTTTGCAACAGTGAAGGAAAATAGCATTTGTGTAGCCACAAAATACTGGTTCGTGGAGAGTCGTTTTGTTCCCTGTCAATACCTACCACCTCCCACATGTAAAAATATCAAAACCTAGAAGTTTAAATTTTCTCTTATTCACCTAGTTAAATGTGCCCTATTTTTATTCACCAAAGAGGCTTAGTAAGATAAGAGTGCTTTTATAGCAATTACCCGAGGCTTGCTTTGGCACAGAATAGTGGCCTATGTGAAGGAGAAAAATGTCTCACAACCGAATAGCCCATCATAGATTTTATGAGATATCGGGACTGGTTTGAAAAGGACTGTTCCTCTTTATGTACATAAATCTTCTCATACTCAGGGAAATGGATGACTTATAAACATTTTGATGGATTTTAATCACTTAAAAGAAAAAGAATCTGTGTAGAAATCTTGTTAAAATGCTAATGCAGATAAATGTTCTCTTTAACACTGATAAAGATAAGCCCCTTCGATGTTAAAAATCTGTAGCTCTGAGCCTGGCCAGTGTGCTCAGTGGTTGCATGTCAATCTATGAATCAGGAGGTTATGGTTTGATTAGGGTTGGAGCACATGCTGGGTTGCAGGTTCGATCCCTGGTTGGCAGCTGCCCAGGAGGCAGCTGATTAATGATTCTCTCTCATCATTGTTTCTATCTCTCGCTCCCTCTCCCTTCCTCTCTGAAATCAATAAAAACATATTTTTAAAAAATCTATAGCTCCAAAATAAAAGATGGTAAGGCATATTTGGTTAAATTTACTAAAATTACTTAAATTTAGTTACATTTACTCTCCTCCCACCTTGATTATCTAGTTTATTTTTTTAACTTTTTACAGTCTACCCAAAGAGTAATGATGCTAATTATGATTCTCTGTCATTCTCACTAAGAAGGAAGTTCCATGAGAGCAGAAACATGTTTCTATTTTCCTGTTCACTGTTGGATCACCATTACATTGTGCAACTTCATGAAAATGGTGGGTTCTTATTAAATACTAGAGGCCCAGTGCACAAATATTTGTGCACTCGGGGGTGTCCCTCAGCCCAGCTTGTGCCCTGTCGCAGTCTGGGACCAATCAGGGGATGACCACCTGCTGGCTTAGGCTTGCTCCCCGGGGGGTCAGGCCTAAGCTGGCAGTCAGACATCCCTCTGACAGCCCGGGAGCCCTCTGGGGATGTCCACTTGCCAGCAGGGAGCAGGCTTAAGCTGCAGTCGGACATCCTTAGTGCTGCTGGGGAGGCAGGAGAGGCTCCCACCACCACCGCTGTACTGGCAGCCATCAGCCTCACTTGTAGCTGAGCAGAGCTCCCCCTGTGGGAGTGCACTGACCACCAGGGAGCAGCTCCTGCATTGAGCGTCTTCCCTCTAGTGGTCAGTGTGTGTCATAGTGACCAGTCATTCCCAGTCATTTTGCTGTTAGGGTCAATTTGCATATTACCTTTTTATTATATAAGATTTGTTAAGTAAATAACTGGTAACCATTGAACTAAAAGATATAGAAGTTAGGAGGGCAGGAAACAACCCATCCAGTAAGGTTAAAGAGGTAATGCCCTATTACATATTCAACTCCCCCAACAGGGGTACATGTAATAGAGCAAACAGAACATGTATAAAACTGTTTACACTAATATCTGCACTGTTGTAATTTTATTTTAGGCTAGATTATACAACGCCAAACAGGCAAGCCTATAGAAGTAAAATTTTGTTAATATATTTCTAGGAATATTAAGTAGAATTGTCTGAGAAAATATGCTTAATATGTAAACATGTTTAACTAGAAGCAAGGAATATTTTATGACAATAGTTTCTGAGGAAAAGTATTCACTTTTGAGTGTACTAGCACCTTCAACTCAGTAAGTCTTTGCTCAGTAAAAATATGCATGGGGCAGAGTCCTGGGTGGTGCAGGGGAGAGCATTCAAATTATCCTCTACCAGTCCCTTCAAAGGGGCTTTTTGTTCATCTTTGTTCGATCATCTTTATTTCTTCAGTCTAACGCTCTCCCAACTGAGCTATTTCGGCCGCTGTCGATCATCTTTATTTCTTTAAGTTGAAAATGTCATTTTTTAAAATTTAACTTTGTCATACTGAGATGAAGCAGGACCTCCTGAAGTCATTCCAGAATTTCATGTGTTGTTGACTTCTGTGATCATGACATTACTTATGTAGATCATCACATTTGAAACCCTTCTACAGCATAGCCTGCATAATATATGTGGAGAAATCTCATAGCAAATTGAATTTTAAACTAAAAATGTTTAAAGCAGAATTTTTCTTTTTGGGTGATGAATGTCAAATGTTAATAGAAGCTCTTGTTGATCACTGTCTCCATAGTAATCCTATCTAATAAAAGAGAAACATGGTAATTAGGGTACGACTGCTACCCTTCCCATTGGCTAATCAGGGAGATATGCAAATTAACTGCCAGCCAAGATGGTGTCCGGCAGCCAGGCAGCTTGAAAGTAACATGAGGCTTGCTTGCTTTAGTGACTGAGGACTCCAACGTTCCCCACCTGCCGCTGCCAGCCTCAGAGCTGCAACTCTAAGCAACTATGTTACAAATATAGAAGCTAAACAAAACCCCAGAAACCTGCTTTAGTCGCCGGGTTTCAGCCAGCAGGATCGCAACATTGTTTCAAATACAGAAGGTAAACAAAGGCCAGAAACCTGCTTTCAGCAGTGGAGGCCTAAGAGCTGGAGCCTCAGAGCTAAAGCTGGCCCAGAATAAAAAAAGAAAAAAAAAGAAAAAAGGAGTGGTTGGGAGCTTCAGTCACATGCCAGCCTGAAAACAGCCCTCAGCCCCTCACCCAGACTGGCCAGGCACCCCAGTGGGGACCTCCACCCGGAAGGGTATGTGACCAGCTGCAAACAGCCATCATCCCCTCATCCAGGCTGGCCAGGCACCCCAGTGGGGACCCCCACCCTGATCCAGGACACCCTTCAGGGCAAACCAGCCGGACCCCACCCGTGCACCAGGCCTCTATATAGTAAAAGGGTAATATGCCTTCCAGCACCAGATCAGAGTGACAGGGGGCAGGGCTGGGGCCACAACCTTTCTATCTGCCCTGCTCTGTTCATGACAGGGGAAGGCGCCCCAACCCCCTGATCAGCCCTGCTCTGTGCCCGATAGGGGTGAGCTCCCCAACCCCCTGATTGCCCTGTGGCTCTGTGTGTGACAGGCTGTGGTGCCCCAACCCCCTGATCGGCCCTGCTCTGTGTGTGACAAAGTGTGGTGCCCCCCCCCCAACGGGCCCTGCCCTGTGTGTGATGGGGTAGAGCCATAACCTCCCCATCTTCCCTGCCTTGAGTGTGACAGGGTGTGGCGCCCCAACCCCCTGATCTGCCCTGCTCTGTGTGTGACAGGGAGCAGTGCCCCAACTCCTCTATCAGCCCTACTCTGTGAGTGACAGGGGGGAGCTCCCCAACCCCCTGATCGACCCTGCTCTGTGCGTGACAGGGGGCAGCACCCCAACCCCGATTGGCCCTGCTCTGTGCGTGTCAGGGGGTGGCGCCACAACCTGCCCATCTACCCTTCCTTGAGTGTGACAGGAGGTGGTGCCCCAACCCCCCAATCAGCCCTACCCTGAGCGTGACTGAGGGTGGCATCGCAACCTCCCGATCCGTCCTGCTCTGTGCATGACAGGGGCAGCACCCCAACTCCCCAATCAGCCCTGCTCTGAGCCTGACCAGGGGCTGCACAAGGGATTGGGCCTGCCCTCTGCCACCCGGGAGCAGGCCTAAGCCAGCAGGTCGTTATCTCCCGAGGGGTCCCAGACTGCAAGAGGGCACAGGCCGGGCTGAGGGACCCCCCCTTCCCCCCGAGTGCACAAATTTTTGTGCACTGGGCCTCTAGTTTATGATAAAGTCCTCTGGATGTGCAGATGAAAATATCAGTGCCATGTGACTCCTAAGGAGATCAATGTAATTGCTCTATTAAATTCAGGGCAGTATTTAAAGTATGCTTCATTATCACAAGGCATTCATCCTATATGGGTTCTGAACCATCTGGTTAAGATATTGACTTACGGAGTACCTAGCCAGTATTAGATCCTGACTGGGCTCTGTAACTCAGTGGTAAATAAAGAAAGGGAGGCAGGAAGGAAGTTGGAAGGAAGGAAGTTAGAAGGAAGGAAGGAAGTTGAAGGAAGGAAGGAAGGAAGGAAGGAAGGAAGGAAGGAAGGAAGGAAGGGAGGGGGAAGAAAATATATTATAATACGATGTAACAAGGTAGTTCAGTAGCACCTATCAGGGTATGTGGGGCCAGGGAGTTTGTCCAAGAGTAAATAATAATTGAAAAAGAGTAGCCAGGAAAAGGGAGAGGAGACAAAAACATTTCACATTTAATGAATTGAAAGGTTTACTGGTGTGAGTGTGTGTGTGTGTGTGTTTGAAAAGACATTAAGGAAAGGGGAGAAGGGATAAGACATGATGCTAGACATGTAAATTGGAATCCAAGGGTGATAACAAATTACATTTTTTTCCAAGGGCAGGAGAAACCATGATAGATTTACTAGGAGAACAACATCATCAGACCGATGAAGCTCCCAGGCTGTAGTACGCAGAGAGGCTGGCTGTGATTGACAGAGAAGAAAGGGAAATGAGTTAGATGGCAGTTGTCGTCCTTCAGGTGGGAGATAATGGTGCATTCATACAGAGTGGTGGCAGTGGAAAATGAGAGAGTTGGTGGATTTAAGAGGTATTCAAGATGTAGAATAGATACACAGGAGGGACTGAGTGACAAGACATGAGAGAAGATGAAAAAAGGATTTAAAAGTGATATCTGGATTGAACATGCGTATTACTGTTGACAGAGCTAGTATTTATTTCCTTGTTTTGGCAAAAGCAAGAACCAACAGTGTTCTAACTCCAAAGTCGCAACAGGGCCTTATCCAACAGAGCAGTTTCAGCACGTGCACTTGCCTCTCTTATTAAGTCATTGATGATTCCTGGGTTGATAGCAATTCAGAACATTGCTAGGTCATGGCAAATATATAATCTGGACTTTCAGTGAATAAACCTGAGGTATGAGGTATATGAAAAAGTGGTGGTGACTGAGGCTATTAAAAATCCAAAAAGAACAAGGAGGAATTTGGTGAGTTTTTATGAATAGCTTCCCATTTATTCATAAAATATGATATTAAAGATACTTTGGGGGATTCCCTTAAAACTTTGTACCAATCAGGTATGGGACCACAGATAAAAGTGAATTGACTTTGTATTTACTGATATTTCAGAATACTCCATCTGCCTTAGTATTTCAATACATAGTTCAATGAAGTATTTGTTTAACACATGATTACGTAACCGCTTCTAGTTCATTCCAGGATTCTACAACTTGAATGTTAGGTTTAAAATGAAGCCAGAAGTTTTCAATAGCCTGATAAGAAAAGGGAAGAGGTAAAAGGAAGGAGGGTTTTTTTAAAATTTATTTTCCAATCACAGTAGTGTATACAATATAGTGGTTATGTGGCAGGATAATAAGAAGCTGGGAAAATTCCTGGGCAAGTATAATGAGGAAACTGAGGCAAGAAAATTAAACAAGGCCAAATAGTTAGGGAAGCTTGCAGACAGCTTGTGAATCACAAGACCTTATCTTCCCCAACCAAGGACACTTGAGAACAAATGGTTTATAGTTTTCCTTCCTAACCAGAGAACACATAGCTTAAGTCACCCTGGCTTGAAAAATACAGGGCAAAGTCCCAATTAATGCCATTTGTGCCAGCTAAACCCAAGGACAGATAAAGTCTGGAGGATAAATAAGAAACCCCCAAAAAAGCATTTAGATGGTATCACTTGAGGGAGAATGTTAGGCAAGAAAGATAGCTGCCCGGGCAGGAGGAGAGGAAGAGGGGGAGGGAATTTATCTCACCCACTGAACAAAGAATTCAGCAGTCTTGGGACTTGTCAAGATAAAATCACCAGATGTTCTCATAAACTCTGTGAAAAGCCACAGCAATATAAAAGGGGGACCTTGAAGTCTATTCTGTATTTTAAATTTAATATAAATTTATTCTTGAAACCTATAAGGGGGGGGGAGTATAAAACCCTTGAACCCCCACCAGGTGGTGTGCTCAGACTAAGTGAATTGCCTGCTTGTGCTTTTTGCCAACTGTATTCTTAATAATTTCATTTGCTCTGCTTCCTTAATAAATTCACTTGCTTTGCTTCAAGACTGCTTTCTGACACTCATCTGAATTTTTTCTCATGAGTGTGACAAGAGCCAAGAAAGGGAGAGCTCCCTCAGAATCAGGTGGCTCCCTGTTAACAGTTAGATAATCATATACTTTACAAAGTGGTCCCCTGGATATTTCAAGTACTCACCTGGCATCATATTTATTTATTTTTATTAAGGAGACTATGGCTATAGCTTAAGGCATATGAAAAAAATCAGATTTAATTAATGCCATTAGAATTATTTTCTAACACTTTAAAAAGGCTTTCAAGATATTTATCCCATAAGATAGCTGATAAATTTATTAGTTTGATTAATTGTGCAAAGCACAAATATTCTTTATTCTTTCATTCTTTAATTTGACAAACACCCATTGAATACTCAAGTTTAAAGACAAATAATTGTTATTTTTCTCTCAAAAAACAGAAGTGTTTTTAGAAGCCATTAACTCCATAACAGCATTATGTCATAAATAATGTGACCAAGAATGTACAGAATAGCCCTAGCTGGTTTGGTTCAGTGGATAGAGCATCGGCCTAAGGACTGAAGGGTCTCAGGTTTAATTTTGGTCAAGGGAATGTACCTCGGTTGCAGGCTCAATCCCTGGCCCTGGTTGGAGCTCATCTAGGAGGCAACCAATCGATGTGTCTCTCTCATGGATGTTTCTCTCTCTGTGTCTCTCTCCCTCCCTTCCACTCTCTATAAAAATCAATGGAAAAATATCCTTGGGTGAGGATGAACCAGAATGTACAGAATAGCAAGGGGGGGAGGCTATGTTTTAATAATTAAACTTAATTAGATGAAGAAGGGAGAAGCGGCGAGTGAGAAGAATAAAAATTTTTAAGTGAGAAATCTACTAACTCAAAAGTCTGATGTTCAAGGGCACTACAAAAAGTTCCAAATAATGAAATCAAAGGTTATGTGAGGACAATGGTGGGAAATGAGCCTGAAGTAGCAAGCAGGAATCAGCCATGTTATTAAGAGCCTGCAAGCAAAGGGTTCTGATTTTATCCTGAAAGCTATGGGGAATTATTGAAGGATTTTAAGCAGAGATGTGACATAATCCAATTGACATTATATTAGGAAAGTTGGCAATCAGACACAAAGTGATAGCCAGTCTTGAGAAGATGGAGAATTGTGCTTGCAAAAATCTACCAAATACAAGATGTGCAGGTTACATTTCATGAATTACAACACGTAACTACAATGAAGAACACGCTGAGCATCTGTAGTAATCATTCTGACATTGGAGCAGATCTGTTTTTTAAAAAAGGAAGAGTCTTAGCAATGGAAAGGCAAACTGTAAAAATAAATGTAAATATATATATATAAATATATGGAAAACAGTGTTTGGACTACATCCTAGGGCAGCCGTGGGCAAACTACGGCCCGCGGACCGGATCCGGCCCGTTTGAAATGAATAAAACTATTGAAAAAAAGAGACCGTACCCTTTTATGTAATGATGTTTACTTTGAATTTATATTAATTCACACAAACACTCCATCCATGCTTTTGTTCCGGCCCTCCGGTCCAGTTTAAGAACCCATTGTGGCCCTTGAGTCAAAAAGTTTGCCCACCCTTGTCCTAGGGTGTAATAAGCAACTGAAGTAAATGTTTTAAATCTAAGAAACTGCTCTTAGATTTTAATCCCAAGAAAATGCCCTGTGGTCTTATTGTTAATCTCAGACATTGAGGAAAAAATAACTAAAGTTGCATTGGGGTTTTAGTGGGCCATTCAAATAGAATTGCCCGTGTGGGACACTTCCAGGCACAATTCTTTTCTGCTTTAACTATCTTGCAACACAAACACCTAAAGCAGCATGGTCTTAGTTTCATGTAATATTTAGCTGAGAGATAATGAATTTTTAAAGTAATCATGGAGGAACTTATAGATCAAAATCATACTACTGACCTTCCTTATGGGCCATATGCATATGCATACAATGTTCTCTAATAATTCGATGAATTTACTCAAGTAAGTTATAACATATTAAATGTTATGAAAACATTTTTAAACAAGTGTAGCAGGAAAAACTGGCTGAAAGTGAATTAGAACAAATAGGGAAATACATGAAAAAATGTAAATCCTGTATTTTTTTTCTCTTATTAGTTTATTTTTATTTATTTCACTGCTTTTTATTTAAAAATACAGGGATATATCTAAGTTGTTTATGAAACCAGTGATAATAAAGAATTACAGAGAACTGTGAAATTCCATGGAGTAGCTAATGTTCCAGTATAGGAAAAACAGCCCCCAGAGATGTTTCCGTGGACCACGCAACAATCCAGCCAACTTTTCATCTTGATACACTTGCTATTTGCTATATGTTTGAGTCTAATAAATGTTTGCCAATCTCCTTATAAATTCATCTTGTCCCCAAATTTCTTCTGCCTCTGAACGTAGGTCAGCATGTGGCTCCTTTTGCCAGGGAACTGCCTAAAAACCCATGCCGATGCTTTGTTTTGCAGATGGCTAATAAACTCATGCCACAATTGTCCCATTTCTGGTAAAAAGTGGTGGGTTTAAGAGGGAGTTTGGGTGAGCCGCTATGACTTTCAGAAATTTATTACTCCTGGCCAGTGTGGCTTAACTGGTTAGACTAGAGCATTGTCTCCTACACCAAATGGTGGCGGCTGGATTCCTGGTCAGGGCACATACCCAGGCTGTGGGTTGTATAAGAGGCAACGGACTGATTTTCTCTCTCACATCTCTCTCCCTCTCCCTTTCTCTCTCTAAAACAATAAATAAATACAATTGTTAAAAAAAACGTTGGCTTCTATAGATCAGAGGAGACAACAGTATTTTTCTAGACTTAAAAAAAAGTTTTGTTGAAGTATAGTTTACATACCATAAACTTCACCACTTACAAATAATTACAAATTCATTGATATTAGTGAACTTAGAGTTTTACAGCTACTAGTACCACTATAATCAGTTTTAGAATATTGTCATGTTTTGTTGTGTATTATCTGGCAAAATCAACCTTTGAAACCTTTAATGAATAGAATAAGGTAAAAGTATCAGATGAAACCTAGGCAAGGTCTACCACTGGGCTCAAAAAGTCTGAGGTTATCCGACGAATGGAGGGACTGAACCACTAAACTGGCGTCCTCTTGAGGAAATTCATTCTGAAGAACTAAAGAGCCCGAATAACCAGATGTACCAAGTAACTATGTTAGCAGAGGGACCCATGCTTCTGACTCCAACCTGGTGAATGTTGCTACGCATTCACTGCTTCTTCCACTCCCATATTTGATTCACGCCCAGTGGCTTTTTTCATGTACATACAGGGTAGGGCAAAAGTAGGTTTATAGTTGTTCCTATGGAAAATAATACAATAATTAATAAATACTAATATAAAAGAATAAACTCTGTGTTTTGTGTACCCACAACTAGAAACCTACTTTTGCCCTACCCTGTTTTAGGCACTAAATAGGTATTTGTTAATGAAATGTTTTCAATAAGATAATTTGACTTACAACGAGGGACCCACCAAAGAGCAGGTTTTGAGACACTAGGGAATGTAGTACAATTTAATAGACTACATCACAGAAAGGGAAAGGGGCATTTCCATCCACTCTGCAGTAGGACACAGAGCAGCTTTGGCATATGACAGTTCCATTAATTGGCTGCAGTAGGAAACCACATTACCTGCAGAGAGATAGCAGTACCTGTGAATAAAGCTGAACTTCAGAGATGTGGTTTGGTGAAGGATCAAAGAGGCGTTATGATGAGTGTGTCATCGAATTACCCGAACATCTCAGTGTGTTTGATCAATCTGAGGCCCGTGGGGAGTTAGCGACCCTGCCCTCCTCCCCCACCTCGTTCTGTACCATCCCTGCCCTTGCTCACTAGGCTGTCACCAGAGTGGCTCCTTTTTCTGGTTTTCTTCCATGACAAATAGTTTCCTCCTCAGAGCCTTTTTGCTAGCTGTTTCCTCTTTGTGAAATATTTTCTCCTGTATCTTGGAGGTGAGTCTTTGCTTTTAGATTTCAGTCTAAAATAAGCACCCAAACACTTTTAATTATATCACTGAGTTTATTTTCTTCATTGTACTTTGAATACAATATTATATATACAGAGTGGGGTGAACATAGGTTTACAGTTGTGAATAAGTGAAGTACAATTTATTATTGTATTATTACTATTAATTATTATTATATTATTTTCCATATGAACAACTGCAAACCTACTTTTGCCTCACTGTTGTGCTTATAAATATGATATACTTATATATAAATTTATACATAGTGTATATTTAAAATATATGCAAAAATGGCTATTTTGTGTATATATAAGCATTTTTAGAAGAAGCATGACTTGAGGGAAATACTAACAAAGCAACATTGCTTGGCTTAAAGCTTTAAGGTCATCTTATAAAAACGTATTGCTAAAAACTTTCTCCAAGGGGTCATCCAGCTCTATTGCTAAATAGGCCCAGTGGGAGAAGATTTGTATCTCTAGGTCAAGCTATTCTTCAGTTGAAGAATTCTAACTTTTAAAAAATTTTTCATATTGATGCAGAATATGTTTCCTTGTAACTTTATAACTAATCCTGCTTTTTTCCCCTTTGAAATTACATAAAATACATCTACATACCATATTTACATGTTAGTCTTTCCCAGTATTTGATGGAATATGGGTTATTGCAAATTCAATTCTTAAATGGGCATGAGAATATTGTAATGTTATGGGAAGGTGGTTTCTTGAGAGTTTATTAAAATAGTTAGGAAACAGTAACCAAAGCAATAACATTATCAGATGACGAACAAACAAAAATGTACTGAAGACACTGAAATGTTTGGTTGGTCTTTGATGTTGCTGCCCTAAAAATGGGTGGGGTAGGGAGAGGGGGAGCTTAGGCACAGAACAGAGCAGATGCAATTCCAAGAAACTGGGTTTGACTGGTGGCTGGGAGGCTCAAGGCTTCATTTTGAAGTTTATTTGAACCAAAGGGTGAGGAAACATCAACCACTGTGAGTAGCCCAAGGCTTTCAGAGCTATTATTTTTAATCTATATGAAAACAGTATCTTTCTATTGGCTTGGTGCTTGACATTGAGATTCAAGGAATGATTTCCATTTTAAGAGAGGAAAACAACACAGTCTGTGAAGCTATTTACAAAACAGATTCCATCAAAAAGGGATCCGAACAGTGTGAAAACTCTGTTGAGCTTCATGCTTTTTCTAAAAAAGGTAGTAGAGTGGGTGGAATTAAAAATTTTCTTTCAAGTTATAGTGTATGCTCAAGATTCTCGACTATTTCTGTATTGTCAACTCACTAGACTTTAATTTGGTTTAATGTGTATTTATTGAGTCCTGAATGTGTATCAGGCCCTGTGCTGGCTATGGAAAATCAACACAGAGATGGAGGTTCTGACCTCAGGAGGCTCACTATGGTGAGGGAAGCAGGCCTGTAAATGAGAAATATTCTGTCCAAACACGGTTGTGAGTAGGAGTGTGAGCATTGGGCCCTGTAGGAGCATACACAAAGGACATCTGTACCAGTCTGACAGGCTCAGGGAAACATCCTCAAGGAAATGATGGAGAGTGGTGGATGTGAATGAACCTACAAATAAAAGATACCATGACCCCTTGAGACACAGCTAGTAGTTCAGTGTGGCTGAAGCATGTATCAAAGCTGAGAGAGATAAAATTTTAAGGGCTAGACAGATGAACAGAGAGCAGATCGTGAAATGTTCCATGTTTGCTTATAAACTAAGAAGGAAGAAAATGCAAATGAATTCTCGTTCATATTTTTTGATGTCAGGTGATAGTGTACCTATGTAAGGCCTTAGTTTTTCCTGTGCTATATTTCACCATTTCAGTAGCATGAAACTCAATAAATATTTAAATGAATGGATAAATGAATTTTGAACCTTGACTCTACTATTCCTCAAATCAGATACCCGTTAGTCAATTTCTTTTCTTGACACTTCAGTCTCCTTACGTCCTCTTCCCACAAAAATATATTATTTGTCTTTAGGGAATTTTCATTATAGAAGGGAATAGAATGTTATAGCAGTAAGACCTCCCCACTGCAAACATGGTCTACCAGTAGGGAGGAAGAATGGCTATTTGGATCTTCTACAGGCTGGAGAAAAAGAGACATTGATTCCAAGTAATTCAGGGACTGCTGGAAAGTTTTGCTGAAAGCAGCATTTGAGTTGAGGCTTGGTGGATGAGCAGAATTTTGACAGGTGTGGACAGAGGTTTCATGTGAGACAGTGCTTTGTACATGATTAAATGCTAAAACAAGGTCATTACTATGGTTTAGAAAATAGTTATAGGAAATACATGATCAGATTTAGGCAAAATTTTGAATATTTATGTATTCCTTCTTGGAAAGTTAAATGGAGTTTAGTCATCAACTGGTGGGTGGATTTCTGAACTAAAACACAAATATATAATAACTACATGTCTCCACAGCCAAATTCATATTAATCAAATCCTTTTCCCTTGTTCCTAAGCAGAAACAAGAATACATTAAAAATTATAAATATTAGCATAGAATTTGCAAGTCAACCCATCCTATTACAAATGCAGTTGCAAAGGTCTAACCTTGTGTGCTCTTGTCCACACTCTGTGCAGGCCTGAGTACTTCCCCCAGGATGGATAACAGCACCAGGAAAGACAGTAAATGCTTGCAAGCATCATCATTTCTTCTGTCCTTGTTTACTGTCCCCACATTTACTGTTGCCTACACATCTATGCAGGTACATGCATGTGTGAAGGTATGTAATCACCTCCAACACACACGCATGCGCAACCCACTTGGAAATACACAATGCACAGGTACAATTCAAAGGTGAAAATACAGAACATTCTTCCAGTACCCAAAATATAAATTCTTATTGCTTTCATTTTTAAGGTAGAATGTAGTGCAAAATCCTGTTTCAAAAGTGTTTTATTTCATTTAGTTTTGTTTTTATTTACTATAATTGGTCAAAGGCAATTTCAAATGTAAGATCCTGTCATTTGTGAATTCTTTTTCTCAGACTATCCTGAGTCAGGACCTATAGCTATCAGATGCCTCAAAGCTTCATTAATCTCTTCTCCCCTGCTGCCTGCCTGCCTTTTGACCATTTCACTGCTAATTAGCCTGAGAGCAGGTGGAAAAAAAGATGTTGCTAATCTCTATTCATGCTCTTCACAGTTCTGGTTTACAGGAGGGATGAATAAATATGGGAAAAGTACTGTATGCTGCTGTTTTAAGATTTTACTGATGTCTCTCAGTCTAGATACATTGAAATTTAGGCTTATCTTGAAATATTAAGTTACTAATGTAACATTCTTAATGATCAATCTTTCCTTCAATTCACTTTTAATAACTCAACTGATGACCTGCTGATGGAGACAACAAACAAGTAATAAATGACAGGAGGATAAGAGCAGGGACACACACAGGCATGAGGGCACATAACAAAGAAACTCAGACATTCACAGAACAATGGAACTCTGGGTTGTTCTCCCATTTCCCCCTATCCTCCTGGTTCTCAGATCAAGAAAATGCTGAGAGTATGTGACTGGTTTGGAGTTATGACTGAGCTAATGACCTGCCTTTTTAATAAGCTAAGATTTTTCACTTGCTGACCAATCTCCCAGAAGGCCCTTGAATAGCTCAGTCTATTAAGTTCATTAAGTAATCTCCTCCCATCAAGCTTCAGAGTGTGCCATAATTAAAATAAATTTTATTGAGAGAACCACAAGATAGTGCTGTAAGGAGCTTCAGAATTATCATCCCAATAAATGGGTGATGAAAATTAGGTTTATGTATTTAAGCAATATTTTGCCCAAATCAGTTAGTCAAGATGAAAGCTCAGGTCTTTTGACTCATTTTATGGCATGTGAAGTGAGTTATGCTCCTTCCTACTGGTGAAGCTTCTAGAAGTTTTATAACCAGTCTATTTAAAAATGCCCAGCACATATATAATTATTTGGATTTAGATTTCAAATCATTAATTTAAAACTACTATATGTTCTCAGAAAATAAATAAAAAATTAAAAGTACCTATAATTCTTCTCTCTATACTGTCATATGATGACCTAATCCATCAATCACAGTCTTGGTAGCTCCATGTAATGTTTAGGGATTTGAAAGTTTGTTCTTAATGAATTCAAAGGGTTTTTTAGTGATTGTTGCTGTTTTATCAGAGCTCCCTACTTTAAAAAAAAATAAGTTTATTGATTTTTTAGAAAGAGGAAGAAGAGAGAAACATTGATGTAAGAGCCTAACATAAATCAACTGCCTCCTACACAGCCCCTACTGGGGATTGAGCTCGCAACCCAGGCATGTGCCCTGCAAGCAACCTCTAGGTGCCCTGGACAACGATGCCCAACCAGGGCTGGGCTCCTGACTTTTTTAAAATCTTCTGGTGCAGAGTTATTTTCTAAAGTGCATGTCAAATCTGCTCATCTTTAAATTATGGAATATGTCTTTTGCTATTGTTGAAATGATGGACTAGTCAATTTTGTTAATTTTAAGTACATTTGGATTTTAATATCTTTTAAGTTTTTAAAAAATATATATTTTTATTGATTTCAGAGAGGAAGGGAGAGGGAGAGAGAGAGAGAGAGAAACAGCAATGATGACAGAGAGAATCGGCTGCCTCCTACAGGCCCTACACTGAGGCTCGAGCCCGCAACCCGGGCTTGTGCCCTTGACAGGAATTGAACCCGGGAACCTACAGTCCACAGGGAGATGCTCTATCCACTGAGCAAAACCGGTAGGGCTTTTTTTTTTTAATGTTTTAATAATAAAATTGATAACTAAATAAAAGGTGTTTTATTTAGCGTTTGTCAAAATTATTTTTGTGGAAATGTTGAGTTACCAAACTTGTTCTGTCAAAATAACTGAATCTGTGTTATAATTTCCATTAACTTATTTCGTAAGATGAAGATCTCTGAAAGAGGAGCTATTTTTAAGCCAACCCTGAGCATATTCCTTCCTTCATCCTTCCTCCTAATTTGTAAGGTCAATGATATCGACCTCTTTGACTAATAGCAAATCCTATCTCTATGAAATCAGCTTATCTAAATACATTAGGAATGCTCAGCAGCCTGTTTCATGGAAATTAAATTAGTGAATAACTTTGTGATGAGAAAATCATGAGGTCATGGCCATTCTTGCTTGAAACTAAATGAGCAAATCTTTAGAACAGTTTTTGCTCTTTCCATGATAAGACCTCAGTGCCATGTCTCTCAGATATTGGTAGTTAGAGCATCTCCAAGACACAGTAAGAACAATGCCAGGTGATGGGATCAGGGGTGGTTTAATAAAGTGTGAAATAAGCAACTATCCTTCCTTATGAGATTTGAAGATGTTTCCTTTAAAACTGTTCAGAGTGCTGTGATATATATTAGAACACTGTTTGGAGACTTCTGTTTATTATGTTTGCATTTTTTTTTCTTAAACTACATACAAACATTTTCAGACAGTAAACATTTTACTGTATGAAAAGAATTGTTGGGAGTCACATCAATGTAAAAAAATAATTTTAATATAGGTATTTACCCTACTCTCCATTGGAAAAACACTTCTACTTGGCGGGTCCTTACTCTGGTTGTGAGACTGAAATCTGAGTTATGAACACTGTCAGGATGACCATCTATGAAGAGTAGACAACGTAGCCCAGGCTTGGACTGCTGTTTTTCTCAATTTCCCTTTCACATCTTCCAGAGAAGCCCTTTCTAGCAGTTTCGTACTCAAGTCTTCCCTTATCAAAGGGAAGGGAGAGCTTAAGAAAAGATCTAATGAAGAAAAGCCATTTAGAAAAACAGCAGCAACAACAACTTGGTGCAAACTCTTACATGAGTATGTTTATAAAATGTCTAATTTTTAAAAGTCACAAGTCTTTCATCTCAGCACCTCCCTATATTCTGTGGAATGAAAGTTTTTGCTGTTTTTTTTCATTTTTAAATATATTTTTTATTGTTGCTGGTTTTTACATAACTTTCAGGTATTAGCACAGGCAATGAAGGAATATGGGTGGGAAGGTAGAGTGAGGTGCACAGCAACGGCAAGTAATCTTCTGTGGCATTTGTTACTGCATAGCCCCTAACGGCAACTTTCACAACATTTGGGGAGTCATAACCAGTATTTTCACAATGGTAACAAACTCTGCTCTCGTTCTGCAGTCTTGGATAATCTCTCAGCCCCTCAGTCTTGGTTTCATCTTCTAGGCAATGGCAGGACAAGACTAGGTATTTACTAATCTTACCCACAGAACTAACATCATCTAGGCTTCTGATAATTATTGACAGCCATACAAAAGATAGATTTGTAACTGAGATTTCCCCATGCTTAGCCATTTACCCCTGCTAGGCTTGGGCACACTTATTTAGGTAAGAAAGGGCACATCTTTCATTTTCGCTTATCAATTCAAAGGAAAAAAATCACTGATATTTGACAAGAAAGAAAGAAAAAAATAATATTGATTTCATTTATTTTTGTTATTTTGGACTGATGAAGACACATAAAAAATATGTAGGTTAATAAACTATACTGGCATAAATATGTAAGCTCAGTGAAGGAAGTCATCAGACTCCATGTCATTATGAATAAAATTTACAGAGCAAATAGTTATCCTTTTAAAGATTTTAATACATACTTAAAAATGGACACTTTAATATTACATAATTATATAATATTGATACTGTTAGATATGTGGATGTATATATTTTTCTTTTCAGTAAAATAGTTTCATGCTTATAAAAGTTACCCTAAGTCAACTTGGGACAAAGAGAACAACATACAGTAAAAACAAACCAAGTAGTAAATATATAAGTAAGGAAAAATGTTATAAAGCAGTTACATTGTTGACACAAAAGAAAAAAATAAATAAATACACTTTTCTATTATTTGAAGGCAATTCACAATCATTTCCAGGAATTCTGTGAGAATTTAAGGCCATTTGTTCTAAAGAAATGCTTTAATTTGGACACAACATCACAAAACTGTAATTCTTGTAAAAACTGTACGTGCAAAAACTCTTCACAATTAATTGTGGACAGGCAGGTTCGTATATAGGAGTAGGTTATTTCACAAATGTGTTGTGCACTAAGTCACATGGTTGTGTATATTTCACTGGGAATTTCACAAAAGAACTTCCAGCTTGTGCACCCTGTGTGGCAACGTGGAAAGGTGATAGGAAACCAGAAAGAGAGACAGTATCCCTTTGAATTAAAATATCTAGACAAGATATAGTGGAATAAAAAGTTTTAAAACTTCTGCTACATGGTTCACAGTTAAATATTTTGGGTTTTAGTCTTTCTAGATAGCATTATAATATAAAGATGCTACTTTTTACACAAACACACAGTCTTTTCTGTGCATTTACAGTTCACAACGTTTTGACTTTTAAAAAATGTCTACTTAGCAGCACAAAACATAAACTGACTGCAGTCTAAATTTAGAACCCAAACTCCATGGAAAATGCATGTTCTTACAGGATACACACCTGCTAAGCTGAACTCCCATCCTTGGCCAATGCAGAGGAACTGACTACTGAGCAGATGCAGCTTCATAAAACAACTCACGGAAGAAATATGAAAGTATCTTCCCTTTCCTTGTTTGCGACTGTATTTGTCCAGACAGTCATTCAAAGAGATATTGCTCTTGTAATTATAGCTATTGCAATTTAGAAGACAAAGGATTCAATATTCAAAACTCTTATTCTTAAGAACAGTTATAAAAGTATTGAAATTTAAAAAGTAGGAACATGTAAACATTGATACAGAGAGACTGCTTCCCAATACACACAGCAGTCGAGGACAATATTTGAGTTAAAAACAGAGTTTGTGCTTTTTCCCAACAACACATTGGAAATTAGCTGTTTCTGTCCAAAAAAAAAAAAAAAAAAAGGTAAAGATTCAGAGAAGACATCCATATTTTGCTTCAAGCATTCAAACAATGTTTCTGTTGCTCATGCAACAACCATATTTACAGTTTTGGTTTAGGAAGAGAATAAGTTTGGATCCCAGAAAGCCTATTAACCAGGACTGCTGAAGCCAAGCGGAGAACGGTTCCATTCCCTGGTTCCTTACAGAGCACCAGGACCAAGCCTGACTCAGCAGTTCCAACTGACATACAGTTAACACGAACGTTTCGAGCACAGTCATATCTGAGTCTGTAACACGTGTGTAGGTGGGGTGTACGGGGGAGGCGCCGGCGATGGCTTGATTCCTCGGGCCCTCATGTAAGAGAGAAACTGTTCAGGGATCTCAGCTAGGACATCCTTAGCCAGTCTAGCCATGCTCAATATGTGGTTTCCACTTCTGTCGATATAATCCCTGAAAGGCACAAACTAGAAAGCAGAGGTGAAAGAAAGTTAGTTCACAGACTCCAGCATGGTAGTTAATAGACACAAAAAATCGGCACATGTCAATATCTGGTTGTAGGAGTATCAGAGAAGATCAGAGTTCTGGTGAAGTGGACAATAATTACTATGCATGGTAAAGACATTTGATTCATTACCAACAACTATAACAGTGACCATAACTTTCTAATATAAACTTTACCTAAAAAGGGATGTAGCCCTGGTTGGTTTGCCTCAGTGGTAAGAGTGTCAGTGCATTACCAAAGGATTGTGGATTTGATTTCTGGTCAAGGACATGTATCTAGATTTCTGGTTCAATCCTGGTTGGGCCATGTGGGAGACAACCAATTGATGCCTCTTTCTCCCATCAATATTTCTCTCTCTCTCTCTCTCTCTCTCTCTCTCTCTCTCTCTCTCTCTCTCTCTCTCTCTCTCTCTCCTTCCCTCCCTCCCTTTCACTCTCTATAAATCAATGGAAGAAATATCCTCAAGTGAAGATTAACAACAACAACAAAATTGTGTATTTGTGTTCTATGTCCCCTGCCCCCCAATAACTCGTCTCCTTGTCCTGACACGCCCATCATGTTGCTACCTACATATGTTTTGCAGTTCTGAGTTCTCTACCTAGCCTGACTCCCAGTAGGATGGAACACTGAACCTCTTCAGGGCTCACTTTCTGTCCAATGGAGTTAATCCATGTCTAATTCAGATTTCAAAGCAAAACTACTACCCAATGAAGAGTAAAAAAAAATGTATATCGTTAAAGACTCCTAAACACATGTAAAGTATTCTTCATTAGAACTAGAGCATCAAATCATAGGGACATGAATGTGAAATTCACAGTTCGCATTAGTGGGAACTTGAAATACAGGATAGGGCAGAAGTCGGCGGAAGCATACCTATATGACAATAATTTTCCCCTCTCTGTCTGAGGAAGAAAACTCAACTTTTTAGAAAAGTGTGCTAGAAAGGTGACAGATCTTACTCTTACCCTGAAAGTAGCTAAGTAAGGGTAAGAAAAAACTAATAGAATATCATTTTCAGCTGAGAAGTGGAAGATGTGAACTTTTGTGAAGTTGCATTACCTAACTATATGGATAAAACTTGATGTTTTTAATAAAAAAAAAAATCAAAGAGGTGAAAAAAAAAGCTAAGGTCTATTTTCTCTCTGAAACTATGATTAAACAAGTGAGGCAATAGGAATCAACATAGTTAAGGGTTAATGAAAAAATATGTCTAATTGTAGCTATAATTTACTTCATCCTTATTTTAAAAGGTATAGTATTTTAAAAATTAACATTTAGTAATATTAGTAAGGTTTAGTGTACATCTAATTATCTTTTAAGCTGTTTCTTAAAGGATTCATCCACCCCCAAAAATATGTAGCTAATACCTGCATTTTAGGGAAATAGTTGATACTGCCTTAAGGGAGAAGGAAATCTGGCCTTCCTTGTCTTTCCTTTACCTAAAGTTTGCCTTGTATTTTTATTTAATTCTTTACCTTTCTTCTACGCCAGGGGTATCAAACTCACTTACCTTTTCACCACTATTCTCACAAACCCTGGAATTAGATTTCCTAGGATCAGTGGCTGGTTCTTCTACTTATTAGCTGCATGAACTTGGACAAGTTATTTTTCACTCTTTGCCTTGGTTTCCTCTTTTATAAAATGAGGATAATAATACCTATTTATTAGGTTATTATATAAGTAAGTTACCATGTAAAGTGCTTAAAACCATATTTAACTCATAATATGTACTATATATAATAGTTATTATTATCATTATTCATCAATTTATATTTAATTACATGTTCAATATAAATATAAAACTATCTTCTTAAAAGTTTTATATTTATGCCCTAGCTGGTTTGGCTCAGTGGATGGAGTGTCAGCCTGCGGACTGAGGGGTCCCAGGTTCGATTCTGGCCAAGGGCACATGCCTGGGTTGCAGGGCTTGATCCCCAGTGGGGGGCATGCAGGAGGCAGCCAATCAATGATTCTCTCTCATCACTGATGTTTCTATCTCTCTCTCCCTCTCCCTTCCTCTCTGAAATCAATAAAGAAATATGTTTTGTAAAAAAGTTTTATATTTACATTCTTATTAATTTGATCTCTTTCAGATTTAAGTACAATGTCAGTATTGTAATCTAAAATAGTAATTCATGGTCTTTTTGTAATTTTAAAACACCTGTTAAAAAACCCTCAAGATGAAGGACCCAGTTTGCACTCTCTGTCTCTGGAACATACTTGGGCCCTTCTCTTCCCCTTCCCTTCTTCACCCCCTCACCTTCCCGCGTACCCCCTGCATTACCTTGCCTTTTCCTCTCCTAAGCTCCAGGGGCCCTTCCTTTGCTTTTATAACTTGTTTCCTGGGCCTACGCAGCCCAGCTGGCTGACTTCTACTACCTCGGTACCTTTCTAAATAAACTTTCTCTTATAATTTGAAAAAATGCACACACACCCAAACACCTGTTGTTTCACCTTTCCAGCAAATGCTATAAGATGTGTTAAATTTTTTATTAAATTAAAATGTATTCTTAAGAATGTTACAATATTTTGGAATATCAAAACTAAGAACTACGCTCACTGTTCTCACAATGTATACAGTTATACTTATCTAAAAATACTTTTGTAAATAACAGGTAATAATATATACATATATATCACATTTAACATGCTTGTTAGGTGGCGGCACAGATATGCCCTGAGTATTAAGGGACTGCCCCAGATTGAAAATCACTGTAATAACAAGTTGGGTCTTATGTGTGTTGGGTGTAGAAAAAAATGTTGAGAACTTTCTACTCATAACCTAGATTATCTAAACCTTTTCCAATGAGACATTCATCAACTCAGTCATGTCAGGAAGTACTCTCCTGAGAAATGAAAAATGACAAGTCACTCTTCATTTCCTCTACTTGGTACTAATGTTCAATCTGACAGTTTTCATGAAAAATATATGCCCTCTTACTTAAACTATTGCTCAAACCCTTCTACATTCACAACTTTCCCCTTAACATCTCAGACCACTCTGTTTATTATCCCTTTTAATCACTCATTTCTGATCACCATACTTGGGGACCTCCTCTTCAGAATAATGCTCACACATTTGTGAATGGAGATCGTTGACTATTATCACAAATTAACTTGGACCCTTAAAATGCTTGGGTTAGAGGAATAAATCAATTTTCACTTGCACTAATTTATCACATTCATAAGAAGAATACCAATAAATGCATTCTGTTCTGTAGAAATATATTATGTCCTTGATACTCTACATCTTTCTCTTAGCATCCACCCACTGTAAGGAAAATGTTTTTCACAGCTGCTCTAATGGCCAGCTTTGACTATTTATGAAAACAAGTTTAAATTAGTTTGGGTAAATGGGCTTTTAGTTGCTGTTCTGCTCAATTTTACTAGATTGTTCCTACTGTGCAGAGCTCCATTAGTGATTTTCAAGTATAAGTCTTCAAGGTTATTATTCTCCATTTAATGGAAAATATGATTTAAATATAATTTTTAAGGAAATGATAGGCTGGCGAGCATCTGCAGGCAACCAAGAGAAATGACATTGCTTCATACACAATGGCCAATCCATAGCCCAACAAGCAAATGAATACATAGAATTTAAGAAAATAACTCATTTAAGTTTTAGGATAGACACCGTAGGATCTTATCCTGCTTGCTATTTATACCATAGTCATATGAGATTGAATACCAAGACAATGAATATAATCACACATAAGGCTGACCACAGTGTCATATGTCAAGATCCAGCCACTATGAAATAGTGATCTAAAATGCCTTCTGACTGGATTATGCCAACATACTAACTAATAATAAAAACTGATACTGATATTAATGCATTTATTGAGCAACTGGCCAGTGGGAGGCCTTCTGCTAAGAGATCTTACACTATTTAATTTTTATAAGCATGCTATCCATATTTTGAACTTACAGAAGAGAAAACTGAAACTTAGACAGTTTAATGAATTTACCCAACGTCAGAAAGCTATAGATATCTGTCATTATTTAAACCCAAATTAATCTTATGCTTTTACATTAACCCTGATAGTAATATGAAAAGGAGAACAGATCCTAATAATCTTCATTACAGAGTAGGTGTATTGATTACAAAAAGAAGACAGGTTTTTGAATCAGAACTTTGTTGAAAATTTGGATCTACCAATTTATGATCTAAACAGCTTTGTATAAGTTGCTTAACACCCCACCTTGGGCTTCAGTTTCCTTATTTATAAATTATTACAAGGCAAAAACTGTCCAGTATTTTTATGAAGATATAAAGTGATAGGTGAAAAAAGTAGGGGAAAAAGGTGGGGAAATTAGTTCAAGTGTGTGGAGACAGGACATTACACAAGGCAGTACACTGAGAAATTTCAAAATGTAGAATTTTAGTCAGCCCAGTGAGGAGGAAGATTATTCCAATAAAGTGACAATAAAAAATAAGAGAAAGAACAATAGAAATGTGTGATGCAAAGATAGTTAATAGTCCTATTTGTTTAGACAAAGTGTGTGTGTGTGTGTGTGTGTGTGTGTGTGTGTGTGTGTGTGTGTGTGTGTGTGTTAGCTAAAGAGGAAGATTGGAGTCAGGGCATGGAGACTCTTAAATGCTGTTTAGGATTTAGGATTTAGAATCAAAGTTATACAGAATATTTGTTAAAAATTTTAGAATTAAACACCTTAAGATTAAATCGTAACTCCAGTTCTTACTGGCTTTGTGACTACGAACAAGAGGAATTAAACTTCATTTCTTCTTTTAAAAATATGGTAATCAAAGTACCTGTCTCACAAAGTCAATTAAGGACTAAGTGAAGTAATGGTATAGCTCTTAGCTTACCTAGCACATGAAGGACTTTATAAATGATTAATTAGAATGAAGTTGGGTGCCACTTAAGATTTGACAATATAATGAAAACCCTATCTATTACCCCTAATTAGCTACTGAAATTCAGCTGCCTACTATTATTTGCAGCCTTAGGGTTTTGTCCATTTAAGAAATGTGGGCTTTTGTTTGCTGTGCATTAACTTAATTAGCCTCAACATGTAAAAAACTTGAAAGTAGTGAAAAGGTAAGAGAGACTAAATAGACCCTATTTTCTGATAGTATTTTAGCCAGCAGAGTTTATAGCATTATGATGGCTTTGATATTTTCTGATGATGGGAGGACTGGAATTGTTATTCTTGGTGTGCCCTTGTAACTTCTATATCCCCAACTATTCAAGGAAATGTCTATCTATCTATCTATCTATCTATCTATCTATCTATCTATCTATCTATCTATCCATCCATCCATTTATTCATTCATTCATTCATTCATTCATTCATTCATTCATTCATTCATTTATTTATCCTCACCCACAGATATGTTTTTTATTGATTTGTTTTTTAGAGAGAGTGGAAGCGAGGGAAGGGAAGAAGAGAGAGGGAGAGGGAGAGGGAGAGAGAGAGAGAAATTGGTTGTCTACTGCTTGCGCCCTGATCAAACCTGCAACCAAGGTGTCCTTGACTAGGAATCAAACCCCAGACTCTCTAAGGACTGAGATCTAACCAGACAAGGCTCAAGGAAATTTCTAGTCTTGAATATAAGTCATCTAAAAATATTTTAGTGGATGGTAGAGGCTGTTGGAATGTTTTTAAAATCTTACTTAAGGAGAGAGAGAAGATGCTAATTCTTCTTAAATACAATAAGATACATAAATTTTTACCTTGCTTACTATTTTTAAAAGACTAATCACCATTTAGAAACTTCTGCATGAAATTTGAGAAAACACATCAAATCTCCTGAACTATAGGCATAGAAGCCAAGATCTCACCATCACTCACGAGGCTACTAATTGTCTGGGAACATTTTAATTTCATGTTCAGAATCTGTAATATCTCACAGTTCTTTCAGTTCAACTTTATGGGGTAAAATCTCTTGAGTGTTTAGCTAATTTCCCCAGGTCCCTTCAAAACCTTTGGGGATCTCAGTATCATTTTATGGTAGTGGACTGGTCTTAAGGATTCTGAGTATCAAACAGAGGAAACATAATTATTTGCATATATATATATATATATATATATATATATATATATATATATATGTATATATATATATATAGCTTATACTAGTAAGTAACAAAGTATTTCATGATTTCTACTTCCTCTGAGAATCACAACAACATAAGAAAGGCAAAGATGAAAGAATTTAGAGTTTAGAGGTAATGAAACAAAAGCTTAAAGAGATTTATTGACTTGTTCAAGGTCAGAGTGCCCACAATATTACTTCATAGATTTGAGTCCTATAGCAATATTCTGTCCAATATAGGATATCCATTGAGAGACTAAATACTTTCAAGGAAATTTTTGTTTTATATTTATAATAAGAACTGCTGGTTGTCACCAACATAAGATATTAGCCCTTTTAAAGAAAACCTTAACAATATGGACAATCTTAAGAAATACCAAGTTTCTCATAAGCATCATTTAGATTATAGTATGAGATACGGGGTTGCCTCTGCTAACTTTGTAAAAGTGCATTACACCAGCAACATAACACATTCTAAAGGACTTCAAATTCATACTTCACATTAGTAATTTAATTTTTTGAAACTGTGGGCCAGACATTGTGGAAAGCTTTCAGATAAGGTGTAATTACTTAAACCTATAATTATGCTAATGAGGTTCAGGTGAATAATCATGTGTCTAATTATGAAAACAAAACACCACGGGATTCTTAAATAGATGACCACATTACCATGTTCCCTTTCTTAGCTGCTTTTAACCTCATCATTCATGTGTGTGTGTGCGGACACGTGTGCTTTTTACTCTACTAAGAACATTAGGTTAAAAAATATGTCATATTTAATTGTCTTAAAAAATGTTTCTCATTGAAAATTAAATTTTGCTGACAGACTAAGAACAATGCTTTTTAAAATTTAGCCAATTAATTTTTACAAATTACTTTATGTTATATTCTCCCTGAAATTATTTTAATCATTTTTGTTGTATTTTACTATTTCAGGAATGCATTTCATATATGTTTCCTCATTTGATCGTTATAACAATGCCAGTACACTGAATTTAGAAAGCCTGTCCAAGTTTTTATAGTTGGACAATCCAGGATTTGAACCAATTTCTGTCGAATTCCAAGTTAGATTCTCTTAATCACTGTATTATGGGTGAATATATAGTTTACTAATTAAGAGAAAATGCTGAAGTCCATTGTTTGCTCCTCCCAAACTTTCATGTCATGTGCTTCAATGGTACTGACACCTTCTTCCCTTTTCTATTTAAGAAGGTAGACTTCATAGTCTTTTTTCTCTTCTGGCACCCTAAAAATATGGAGGCTGTAATATATGCAGAACTTTAGTTGAATTAACTCCTTGTTTTCAACTATAAATTTTAATTATATTTGTTACTAATTATTTTCTTTCAAGCCACTCCTTGAATAGTAGGCTTTAGTTAAGTATTCTTTTAAAATTTTAAGAGAATTGTGAATCATATTTTATTATTTTATATATTGTGATTTATTTATGGTTATATATTATTTATATATAATTTATATATTTATACATAATTTTAAATGCATTTCTCCACTTTCTAATCATAATCTACAAAGAAAGTATGAAAATATCTACATTTTTGGTTCATTTATACTAAATTTATCTACTCTAAATATATATCAGTTGTCTAAAAATACTTTTAGTCTTTGTTGCAGGCTAAAAAATGAATATATAAGCATTATTAAAAAGTTCATTATGTTTCTAGATTCTATTTTTACCGAAACTCTCACTATTTTCTGGTAATAATAAAGAAGGTAATAATAAAATAGTGATAAAAATAAATTATTGACAATTTATTTACATATTGTGAACCTAAAGTCCAGGGGAAAGCATGAGTGCTTTTTCTAGGCCCTAATACTTAATAGGCATCTCACAGATTAAACAGAACCTGACACTCATCATTTCAACTTAAAGTTGTTTATTTAACAAGAGCTGTTCACTATGAACAAAACAAACAATTTTCATTAACTTTCTTACCTGCACAATGTCCCTTTCGGCATATTTTCCTCTGGAGGAAACTCTTACATCATCTCCGTCCAACTCAATCATTGCTTGAAAATAAAAAAGAATTATTTATCCAGTGTATTTTAGCCATATACTAACTAAAACAATGTAGGCAATACAGAAATCAAGATGTATGAAGTAGCAAAACATCCTATGTAAAGTCAAAAAGCTGTTGATCCCCTGCATCTTCTCAATCATTTCTCCCACAGAACTTGATTGAGGGTACATTTCACAAATGAAGAAAACAGGCCAGCACCTCAGGTGACCCTGTGACAGATGAGAAGAGCCAGTGCAGTAGAGAGCAGGCATTAGGTGCGTCTCTCCATCCCAGGGGTGCTCAAACCGGGGTCATGTGCTTACAGGACTGAGCAATTGAGACTAAAACATTCAATTTTAGTTTTTCTTTCTAAACTAATAAGCTTGGTGATAGTTGTCATAGAATTCCCAATAACAATTTGAACTTTATTCTTTTTCAAAATGTATATTTTTATTGATTTCAGAGATGAAGGGAGACGGAGAGAGAGATAGAAGCATTAATGATGAGAGAGAATCATTGACTGGCTGCTTCCTGCATGCCCCCTACTGGGGATTGAACCCACAGCCTGGGCATGTGCCCTGACCCTGACCAGGAATTGAACCCCGTGACCACCTGGTTAATGGGACAATACCACTAAGCCACATAGGCTGGGCTGAACTTCATTCTTATCAAAACTATAACAAAGCTATATATCCATATTGCCCAATTCCAACTTTAAACATAGGTTGAACAATAAAGAGACATTTGCTCTGCCCTTGTACTGCTTGGATAAAGTACGATTTTTCTGAGGCATGATTTTTTGCTGGTTAAAGGAGAATTTCAACATCACAAAGATCAGAGGGTATTTGGGAATGCTGTGATATAATGGTTCATCTGCTGATACAGTAATGTTATGCTGCAATTAAGAACATTTTCCAGAGTTTATTAGGTTTTCAGCCAGAATTCTCTAAATAATTAATTACATAAGGAATGCTAATTTGTGCTTAAAGTATAATTTTATTGCTGATAATTCATTTTGTATATACATGACATTCACTAGATTACAGAGAGCCACTTGCAATTATAATGTTTGCCTCCTACCCCTCCAAAAAACATTGTTCAATCAGAATACGATCCTCACCATTATTTAAAGATTTTTAAAAAATATTTTTTATGTATTTCAGAGAGGAAGGGTGATAAACAGATAGAAACATCAAAGAATCATTGATCAGCTGCCTCCTGCATGCCCCTCTACCTGAAATCGAACCTGCAACTTGGGCATGTGCCCTAACCAGGAATCAAACTGTGACTCCTGATTCACAGGTCAACACTCAACCACTGAGCCACACCAGCCAGGCTTTTGTTATTTTCTTTAGTGCGTGGATAATGAATTTGGATTAAAAACATTGTTTTACATTTTACTTTTTCTATACATGTTCATGAATCAGTGTCTGGGCTAAAGCATTGCTAGCACACCTAACTGATAGCGAGCCAACACTCAGTTTGCTTAAATATACAATATATGTCTTGACTTAGTAAAATGTATAAGGTAATTAGCTTATTTTTTAAAAAAACCTATTTTTTTCTTTCCTACTCATTAGGAATGTTAATAAGAGAATTCATTATACTCAAATATTTTTAAGAGTTAATTCCTCTTTTTGGTTTAGGTTTGTTTTCAAAATTTTCATATTACTTTGAGACATAAATGTATATGGATGATGACATGCCACCAAAACATCTCCTTTATTATCTAATTTACTAATTAAAGAAAATGACAGTCAGTTAGGCAATAACTGAATAACTAGAATGAGATCCTAGAAAGCAGTGGTTCTCAACCTTGGCTGCACATTAGAATCACCTGGGAATCTTTTTAAAATCCTGATTTCTGGGCCTCATCCTCCAGAAATTGTTTCTTTGTTACTAATGTTGTGGCCTCATCCCATAACAAAGAAACAGAATTTCCAGAGGATGAGGCCCAGAAATCAGGATTTTAAAAAGATTCCCAGGTGATTCTAATGTGCAGCCAAGGTTGAGAACCACTGCTATAAAGGATCTCTCACTTTCCAGCATGTGTTTTAGGTTAAAAGTCTGTATGTAGCAATACTACACTTCTGCTAGCAAGGAGAAAAGAAATAGGGGGCAGGTGGTGGGAGGGTAATGTTCTCCCTTCAGGTTTCCAGACCATCAGGTCCTCAGCAGCCTGATGTTATAAGCCCCAGGTCCCCACCAGGACTTGCCCTTGGAAAAACAATGTGAGACAGACCAGCACTACTTTCTCGCCATGGGAGATGGGACGAAGTCCGAGCCCCTTTTAGGTGTCCCCTTCTCCTAATGATCAAAGCAGGTAGCCAGACGCTGCTTCAATTTGCCTTTTTGCCTTTTTAGGATAAAGAAATCCCACCTTGAAAAATCCTTCTCTTAATGACGGTGCTTTTTATAAAGGAATGACAAGTCATTTGGGGGGGGGGGATTTAGAGATGGTTGTATACTGTTCTTATTAAAATATAAAAAAATTAAAATATAAAAATAAGAAATTTGAATACTCACTAATCTAATAGTTTATTCCTATTTTCTCAACCTTCAAAGAATGGATAGCAAAATATTACCTTTCTTGCCCATGCAAACAATGCCCTTCTGGTTAAAAATATGTAGATATTGGATTTAGGTGGTTACCTGATAAAATCTGCAAGTTTTATGTCACTTTTTTCCTATGTGGAATATAAAGTTACTCTATGGTAGACTTGAAAGAGGCCAGAGAAAGGCTCTTCTGATAAGACCACTGCAATTTGCCTCATGAGTGTGGCTCAGTGGTTGAGTGTTGACCCATGAACCAGGTTTGTTTCCCTGTCAGGGCACATGCCTGGGTTTTGGACTCAATCCCCTGTAGGGAGCATGTAGGAGAAAGCCGATCAATGATTATCTCTCATCATTGATGTTTCTCTCTCTCTCTCTCTCTCTCTCTCTCTCTCTCTCTCTCTCTCTCTCTCCCACACACACTCTCTCTCCTCTCAATACACAACATATTTATATATATATATTTAAAAAAAAAAGACAGCAGCAATTTGAATGCAAGTTGGAGATTTTCTATCTTAAACATGAGTATCCTGTCCTTTTCTTCTTAGCCATGAGAGAAAAGAAAAGAAAAAAATTCTTTAGAGAAGCATCTACTGTCTCCTGGTGGAATAGCCTACTTTTCTAGGACTAGGCCTGGAAGACTTTCCACTCTATTTAAACTTCCATCATGGTGAGAGCAGGATCCCAATTCCCTGTTAAATGTTCCCCAGAGGAAAGTTTCACTCTAATTCCCAGGATAGAATTCTACTGGGAAGGCAACTTCCTTCTTTGTCTACACTCTTCACTCACTTTTCCACATGGAAAGAGGCAGGATTCATAGGATTACTATTAGAAAAAACTGACGTTGAGCCTCTCTTTTTTGGAGCTGCCTATCCTCAGAGTGAAGGCAATTCCTCTCTGTAGCAGGCTTAATAGGCAAGACTTAGCCCCTGGATGGAGTAGGCCTGGAGATAAGGGTGAGGTCATTTAATCTTGGGGGGAAAAGGTAGTGAGAAGTCTGCCTCTGTGCACAGGTTAACCCAAATTCTCTAATTCTGCAGCGCTAGAAATAAAGCTTATATTCTAGTTTCTGTTTCCTGCATATATTTTTTTTTTTTTTTACTTCAGGAAGTCAGAGAGGAAAATGATGAATTATCACACCCCAAATCCTAATAAATAATTCACTGGGCACTAAAGAAAAGAAGAAAACAAATAGCTGTCTTGTGTAGTAAGTAGAAATACGGTATATGACTAGGAAGTGGCTTTGTATTCAAACATTATGTGCGGGGGTTGTTGATGAACAGGTGCTAGGGTTCACCATCCCTGAGGTCATACATCTAGTGGTGGACTTCCACGGGAGTCTGGGAGTCCTGACATGTGCCCTATCAGAGGTGTATCCTTGAGAGGCAAAAGCAAATTAGTGACTGAAGAAAAAAGCATGGGTTATTATAACCTAGCAATGGGTGAAGTTTGTGGATCTTTGTCTATCACTAATTAATGCAAACGATCAAGTGTACAAAGCATTAAGAAGAAAGATGTGTTTTAGGTTTCCTGACTCCAGAGAAATGTGTTATATTGATGCCTGAAAGATGATGCAAACAGATGCAAATACCCAGAGACAAGAAAATATTAGCAGAAGCAGCAGCCATCAGACTAAATGACTTTTGCTTTAGAAAATGGAAGATTATAAGGATGAAAAGGATGACTAGCCAAGCATAGAATGAAAGAAAGGAATTTTCGGAGTCACCAGTATGACTTTCCCTGTGGTTCTTTACCTGAGATGGACAGATCCATACTACCTTTACAGAGAAGGCACTGGTGTTTAACAGAGAATCAATCCAGTGATAATCATACTAACATTAGTACCTGTATGCCTAAATTACCTTGTAACATACCAGAGGTTGTTCCAAATAGTCTATAATTATTTTCATTTCCAAATTGCCAAGCTAAAGAAAGTGTTATTGTTAATCTAAAACACCTGAACCAGGTAAATGTTACGAAGTCATACAGGTGCTGTCCAGTATAAAGTTCTCTTGAAGAAATTCACCAGATAACTAGTAACAGACTATCCTGAACGAAGTTTGCCCAGATCACGAGTTACACAAACACCTGTCACTTAATTAGCATCTGAACAAGGCCTAAGCCCAAACAAAACTCCCAGTAAGTCAATTTAGCATAATTATATAAAGTCTCCTTTCAGTGGTTCTCAACCTTCCTAATGCCACGACCCTTTAATACAGTTCCTCATGTTGTGGTGACCCCCAATTTCATTGTTACAAATTGAACATAATTAAAGCATAGTGATTAATCACAAAAACAATATGTAATTATATATGTGTTTTCTGATGGTCTTAGGCGACCCCTGTGAAAGGGTCGCGACCCACAGGTTGAGAACTACTGTATGGTCAGTTCCATTTTCATTCTGTTTTCATATGACAGAACTTATGTATTTATAAAGCTAATGTCTATCAACTAGCCAGGGTCTGAAAATCCATTCCCGAAGCATACTTTGCTGTATTAACATTTCTATTCACAACCTAATGGTTTATTAATTTAGTTTTTATTCCTAAAGGTTTTTAGGAAACTCAGAGAGTAATTTGCCTTGGGAACAAAAACTCAATTTATCACTCTGTAAGTCTTTAAAAAATATTATCTTTAGGTACAAACCATCTCTACTAAAATGAAAAAATACATGTTGCATGAATCTATATTAGAAAGATAATGCTCTACTCAGAAGACAATATTTTAATTTGCTCACCTAAACAGACTTCATGGTGAGATATTTATATTTATGCCTAGTGTACATGGACATTATATGCAAATCTACATGCACACTCACATTCATAATTTTTAAAAAGAGTGATAGAAACTTCAAGGCATGATGACTCAGATTAAATAAACTACCAAGGAATACTATTGAAATTGTATTACTTACCATCAAATTCTGCTGGTCCAACACCAACTATAATTATTGACATTGGAAGTTTTGAAGCCTTTGAAAAGAATACACAATTAGTACACAATTAAGAAATTGAGTTCTTAAGAAAGGAATTAAGACTTAAGAAAAAAAAATTAATATCCTGTTTTAGTTTATATTTTTCACAGATGTTCATTACAGTAGTTTTGAAGATACTTGAAATAACTACAAGATAATATACTTAATTCAATGCTTATGCTTTCCCAACTCTATACATATGCTGATTCAGTGGTACAGTCCTCAGGAATGACCAGCCTTGGATAATATAAAAAATAAAAAGTATTGAGCTTTAGCTTTCACTTGCTACTATCAGCCAAAATCTAAATAAGATGACACTGGGTATCCTTGATCTCTCTTTTTTCATGTTCTCTCTCCTCTAAAATATCTTTTAGTTGCTAAAGGGGAAAGGGTTACCATATTTATGAAACAGCAGTATTCTATTCTACCTCATTTATAGAAAGTTATTCTTAGTATGATTAAATTATGTATTAAATATCCATGAGATTGTGAGGGATACTGAATATGTTATGGCAGGCTTTCTCATTATAGGTATCACTTAAATGACATCATCACATTAAATACTTTAATGGTAAAAATGTAAGCTCTAGCAACAGACAGATGCAATACTATAGCAATCACATCTTCATCTATGAAGGCCATTGAATTAAAAATAATTGTTCCTCAGTGCATTGTGACTGTTAATTTAAATTTAAATTAGTAAGTCCATATTTTAAAGTGTACACTAATGCCACTGATCAGAATATTAGGGAAATCAAGATTTAAAAATAAGTAAATAAATATGTGAACTTTTACTCCTCCTCTTCCTTTTTATATTTAGTTTTTCTAAGCATATGTATATAAAGTATTTGATTTTTGCCCCTATATGAACCTATTTTCTCACAACAGATACCTAATTGTATTTTTTCCATGCTATTAATAATTATGAGGTATGATAAACATTCATGCAACCCATTTTTACTAAATGTCTATTGTGTGCCAAACACTGCTAAACCTGAATATGAAAGGGGATTAAAATCAGAAATAATTTTATTAATTACTAGAGGCAGGGTGCATGAATTTGTGCATGGGTAGGGTTACTCAGCCTGGCCGACGATTGGGGTCAATCAGGGCCATCACTCCCAGTCCTGATTGGGGCCAATCGGGGCCAGCTGGCCGGGGGTAGAGACTGCTGGAGGTTGGCCAGTGCGGGAGGTTGGCTGTGGGAGAGCACTGACCACCAGGGGGCAGCTCCTGTGCTGAGCATCTGCCCCTTGGTGGTCAGTGTGTGTAATAGCAACCAGTTGACCAGTCGTTCCGTCAACCTGTCTTAATGGTCGTTAGGCTTTTATATACATAGATAATCTAGTAAATGTAGACTTTATAGATTATAGACTAACAATGAAGACAATAAAAAATCCTCCTATCTAATAAAGAGGGAATATGTTAACTGACACTCATGCCATCACAAAAATGGCAGAGCCCACAGCCAATAAGGAGGGAATATGCTAATTGACTGCCCCTCCCTCAAAGATGGCAGCGCCCACAGCCAATAAGGAGGGAATATGCTAATTGACTGCCCTGCCCTCAAAGATGGCAGTGCCCAGAGCCACAAGATGGTGGCATCCAGTCCCTTCAGTCCTGCCGGGGTGGCAGGTATGCGTGCCTGCCTCTGGAGTCCCCCAGTCCCCTCAGCACCCCAGCTGCCCAGGGCCGGCCCGAAGCGAAGGGAAGCCTCTGATGGCGGCTGCCCAGCCAACGCCCAAGGCGCAGGCAAGCCTCATATGTCGGCTGCCTAGCCTCCCTGGGCCAGCCTGAGGTACAGGCAAGCCTTGGATGGTGGCTGCCCAGCTGTCTGAGGCTCAGGTAACCAGGGCTGGCTGAGGCTCAGATAACCAGGGCTTGCTGAGGCTTGCGTTGCCAGCAGTGGCAGCAGCAGAGGTGTGATGGGGAGTCGCCTTCCCCTGATTGCCGGGTCGCCTCCCGCCCCTGAAGGCTCCTGGTCTGTGAGAGGGGACAGGCCAGGCTGAGGGAGCCCCCCTCCAGTGCATGAATTTTCATGCACCGGGCCTCTAGCTAACTATAACACAATTAGGAATTACAATGAGAAACATGGTTTTGAATCAAGTCCAGTTCCCATGCAGTTCTATAGAAATAGAAATTAGCAAAATTCTCTCATAACTGAAATGTGAATATTAAGAAATATTTTGTGCAAAATTATAAAATTGTGCACATGTACATCAAACTAATATAGATAAACATCCTCATGCACATGAAGGTAGTGCTATTACCTTAAAAAAAATTTTTTTGAAATAATTTTGTTACAACTCATGTTATCCACACTCTTAGCTTAGACTTTATGGATTACTAGTAATGGTACAAATGTGTCTGAGTTGTCTGGGTAAAGTTAAAATGCAATTGGTCCCAAAGGCACAGGCATTTTGTTTCACTGTGAAGTCAACTAGACACTAGTCTCAACCTGAGTAGCACCATGCTGTCACGTAGCCAGCCCAAGACTAAATGACTCCTACTTACGTTAACTATAGACTCCTTCGTTTGAGCCATATCTGAGATAACACCGTCTGTCACAATCAGGAGCACAAAATACTGGGAGCCATCCTTTACAGAAGAAGCATATCTGAAAGGCAAGAAGTAGGTAAAAATCACCACAGAAAATAAAACAGTTCCTCTCTACGCGATGGTTGCTAAATACAACTTGGAATAGTCAACAAACCTTTTAATCTCAAGAGAGTATTTAAATATATGTTAGGAGCCTATAACATGCAAACTCTTAAATATACATTTCCCTGAAATAGCACACTAGAATAATAGCAACATTACTGGATGCTGGCACTTGGAAATTCCTGGCTGCCTTAGAAATTTATTCAATAACAAAAGGTAAGATGAATGAGGTATGTTTGGCACAGTGGAATGGATATAACTTTTGGAAATAGACATTGTGGGTAAGCAACATATTACATATATGATCTTCAGTAAATTACTTTATCTAAACTTTATCTTACTAGTCTTAAAATTAAGATATACCTTTATATTGTTAACTAGAGGCCCAGTGCATGAAATTCGTGCACTCACGGGGAGGGGGGTCCCCTCAGCCTGGCCCACACCCTCTCGCAGTCCGGGACCCCTTGGGGGATGTCTGACTGATGGCTCAGGCCCACCCATGGGGAGCGGGCTAAGCCATCAGTTGGACATCCTTAGCACTGCCGCTGAGGCAGGAGAGGCTCCTGCCACCACTGCTGTGCTCGCCAGCCATGAGCCTGACTTCTGGCTGAGTGGCGTTCCCCCTGTGGGACTGCACTGATCACCAGCGGGCAGCTCCTGCATTGAGTGTCTGGCCCCTGCTGGTCAGTGCGCATCATAGCGACCAGTTGTTCCTCTGTTTAATTTGCCTATTAGCCTTTTATTATATAGGATATTGAAACCACATGTATGGTACTCAATATATAGTACAGTTCTATAAGTTAGAAATAATCATAAATGCCTTTTGTTTTGGAAGTAGACAGAGTTGATGGTTGCACAACACCCAGAATGTGTTCAATGCCATTATACTGTACACTTTAAAATGGCTACTTTTATACTATGTGAATTCACCTGGATAAAAAAAAAATGCAACAGAAGAAAAGCTTTTGAAACATCTAGAGTTCAAGTTCTTAACACATGTTAAATTAATAAAAGCTGGGACAAAAAGACAAAAATTAGGCATATAAGGCTATTAAAAAGAAGGAAATCTTACATTTTGGGACAGCATATATGGACCTGGAGAATATTTTGCTAAGTGATATAAACCAGTCAGAGAAAGACTAGTACGATATGATTTCACTCATATGTGGAATCTAATGGACAAAATGAACTAACAAAATAGAAAGAGACTCATAGCTATAGGGAACAGATTGACAGCTGTCAGTGAAGGGAATAAGCAAAAAAATAAAAAAAACTCATAGACAGACAACAGTATGGTAATTACCAGAGGGAAAGTGGGGTGGGAGGAAGTAGAAGAGGGTAAAAGGAGGATAAATGGTGATGGAAGGAGACGTGACTTGGCATGGTGAATACAATCCATATATATAAAAGCCTAAGTTTAGGAGACAGTAAACAAGAAGACTTTGGTTGATTCCTGGAATAATCATTGAGTGAGTCATAGAAAGACTAGGTTCAAAAAAACTTCCATGGATTACCAATGAAATACCTTCACAGCCTAAAGGATACTAAGGAAGCAAGTTTGAACAGGTCGGGGACAGATCAGTAGCATAACATTTCAGGATAAAATTTCTTTCTTGGAGAGCAGAATTAACTACCATATAAACAAAAAAAATAGTTACCACTTTGCCATAGACTAGAGAAACTAATAGTTGCTCATGCTACTGATTAAACAATTTTACAGATTAATGAAGAGATGACAGTAAGTGGCCTGTTCACCCCCTGTAAAGGTAGTGCTGAACTGGTCAAAAATACTCCCATGATATTGAACATTGATCTTGGACAATAAAAATTTGTATATTTGTATTAATTTGATGGCAACACAATGAATGAAAAACATTCCAAAGCAGATATGAGCCTCTTCTATTTTACCTTAATTTTTTCCTTAATAAAAAAAGTTGATAATCTCTCTCAGGAGTTTATTTTTTAATACAATTTTATTAATTTCAGAGAGGAAGGGAGAAGGAGAGAGAGATAGAAACATCAATGATGAGAGAGAATCATTGACTGGTTGCCTTCTGCATGCCCCCTACAGGGGAAGGAGCCCGCAACCCAGGCATGTTCCCCGACCAGAAATCAAACCCAGGACCCTTCATCCGCAGGCCAACACTCCATCCACTGAGCCAAACCAGCCAGGGCATACCCATTATTCTTCAAAAAGTATTTCTTACTGACTATGCTTCAGAAACATAGGATTTTATACTTCATGTGATTGATGGAAGGCTATAAATAGTAGTGAGAAAAGTTTCTATGAGTACAACAGTAAGGCTATTATACTTTTCTTTCCCTGTGATGTTCTTAAAATAACAAATTTCTACCAGGTTCAAAAACAATATGAAAAAGTCGAGTATTATGCAATCCTGCAAAAACCACTTCAAGTGGTTTAATGGTCTGTTTTCTGTGTGTGTGTTTATTTTTTATTCTCTTTCAATGCTTCTGGTTAACCATGGAGAAAGTCTCAGTTGTTAGTATGCCTCCTCCCCACAGCTCCCCCAGCTTGAGGTATAATTGGTATGCAGAAAACTGCAATAAGTGCTGTATGTAATTTGATGAATTTGAACATATATGTACACTTGTGACCATCAAAAGAATCAAGGTAAATAAATATATCCCTCACCTCTGAAAGTTTGTATCCCTTTGTGTGTGTATGTGTTAAAACCATTTAAAATAAAATCT
Organism: Myotis daubentonii; assembly: GCF_963259705.1. Taxonomy (NCBI): domain Eukaryota; kingdom Metazoa; phylum Chordata; class Mammalia; order Chiroptera; family Vespertilionidae; genus Myotis; species Myotis daubentonii. The sequence goes on from NC_081841.1 coordinate 41,490,900, forward strand.
AGCCTCTTAAAATTTTAAGTGCACAGTATCTTATTATTAACTAGTAGAAGCCTGATGCATGAAATTTGTCCAAGAGTAGGGCTTCCTTCCGCCGGCTGCAGGCACTGGCTTCCCTCTGGCCCCCGGGACCCCGGCTGCCTCCGCCAGCAGGCACCCAGGACCCGGGCTTCCCTCGCAGCCCTGGCTTTGTCCAGAAGGTCGTCCAAAAGGATGTCTGGTTTAATTAGCATATTATGCTTTTATTATTATAGAAGATAGGTACTGTGCTATACAGTAGAGCTCCAGCATTTACTCATCCTGTATATATGCTCCTTTATTCCCATTGAACATCTATTCCACATAACCTTTTTCCCAACCCCTGGTTACCACCATTCTATGTCTATTTCTATTCATTTGACTATTTTAGAGGACTCATCTAAGAGGAATCATGCAGTATTTATATTATGACTGTCTTATTTCACATACCATAATGTCTTCCAGGCCCATCCATGTTGTCACAAACAGTAGGATTTCTTTCATTTCAAAGGTAGAATATCTTATATGTATACTGGAGGCCCGGTGCACGAATTTATGCATGGGTGGGGATTGTCAGGGACAATCGGGCCGGGCTGGCTGGGAGGAGGGGCTGCAGGCTGTTGGCCAGCCAGCCCCGTCCCTTGTCGAACCTCCAGTTGAACTCCGGGTCGAAGGGAAAATTTGCATATTAGCCTTTTATTATATAGGACTAGAGGCCTGGTGCACAAAATTTGTGCACTGGAGGGTGGGGGGTGTCCCTCAACCTGGCCTGTGCCCTCTCACAGTCCAGGAGCCTTCTGGGGATGTCCATAAGCCTGGCTTCTGGCTGAGTGGCGCTCCCCACTGTGGGAGTGCACTGACCACCTGTGTTGAGCTCCTGTGTTGAGTGTCTGCCCCTTGGTGGTCAGTGTGCGTCATAGCAACTGGTTGTTCTGCTGTTGGGCTGAAACCGGCTCTCCCTAGGGGTTCTGGATCACAAGAAGTTGCAGACCAGGCTGAGGGACCCCACCAGTGCACGATTGGGGCCGGGGAAGGACGCAGGAGGTTGACCAGCCAAGGAGGGACTGCGGGAGGGCTCCAGGTTGTGTCCAACCCATCTCTCTCAGTCCTGATCGGCCGGACCACAGCAGCAAGCTAACCTACCTGTCAGAGCACCTGCCCCCTGGTGGTCAACGCATGTCATAGCAACTGGTCTACTGGTTGATGGTATGTCCCCTGGTGGTCAGTGCACATCATAGCAAGCTGTTAAGCGGCTTTAGCATAACATTAGCATATTATGCTTTGGTTGGTTGAACAGCCAACTGGACGAATGGATACTGAGCATATTAGACTTTTATTATATAGGATACCACATTTTACTTATTCATTTATTTTTTGATGGGGTGTTTCCATATCTTGGGTGTTGTGAATAATGATGCATGTATCTCTTTGAGATCCTGATGTCGATTGCTTTGGATATATACTCAGAAGGCAGGTTGCCAATAGCACTATTTTTTTTTTTTTGAATCTTGATATTGTTCTTCATAGCAGCTGCACCAGGTTACATTCCCCACATCCTCCATATCCTCACTAACACTTATCTTTTGACCTTTGGATAACAGCCAACCTAACAAGTGTGAAGTGATAGCAGATCATTGTGGTTTTTCATCTGCATTTTCCTGATGATTAGTAATGTTGAGTATCTTTGCATATACCTGTTGGCCATTTTTATGTCTTCTTGGAGAAATGTCTGTGCAGGTCCTTTGCCCATTTTTTAAAAAATTGGGTTATTTTTCTTTAGCTATTAAGTTGTAGGAGTTCTTTATGTTTTAGAATTTAACCCCTTATCAGCTATATAGTTCACAAACATTTTATCACACAGCAGAGGTTGCCATTTCATCTTTTTTTTTTCTTTTGCTATTGAGAAGCTTTTTAGTTTGACGTAGTCCCACTTGTCTATTTATTTTTGCTTTTGTTGCTTGTGATATTGGTGTCATACCTAAGAAAGACCAATTGCCAAGACCAATCAAGAAGCTTTTCCCTATGTTTTCTTGTAAGTTTTACAGTTTCAGGTCTTACATTTAAGTCTTTAACCTATTTTAAGCTAATATCTGTGAGCTGTGTAAGATAAGGATCCAATTTCATTCTTTTTTATGTGGATATCTAGTTTTCCCAACACCATTTATTGAAGAAATTTTCCTTTCCCCATTGTATGTTCTTGGCACCCTTGTCAAAGACCAATTGGCCATTGACGTGCAGGTTTTTTTCTGGGTTCCTTTTTGTTCTGCTCATCTATATGCCTTTTTTTGTGCCAGTACCTTGCTATTTTGATTGCTTTAGTTTTGTGGTTTATTTTAAAATCAGGTGGTGTCATACCTCCAGCTTTGTTCTTGCTCAAGATTGCCTTGGCTATTTGGGATCTTCTGTGGTTCCATATAAATTATAGGATTGTTTTGCTTCTATTTCTGCAAAAAAAAATGCTTTTGGGATTTTGATAGGTATTGCATTAAAACTTTGGGTAGTATGGATATTTTAACAAAATTAATTCTCGTGACCCATGAAGACTGGATGCTTTTCCATTTATTTGTGTCTCTGTTCATCCATGTTTTATAGGTTTCAGTGTAACAGTATGTTGCCTTCTTAAGTTTATTTCTAAGTACTTTATTTATTTTTTTGGTGTCATGTCGATTGCATTCATTTTTCTGATAACTTATTGTTAGTGTAAAGAAACAAAAATTATTCTTGTAGATTACTTATGTATCCTGCAACTTTACTGAATTCATTTATTAGTTCTTTAGGTAGGTTTTTTTTTTTAAATATATTTTATTGATTTTTGTTTTACAGAGAGGAAGGGACAGGGATAGAGAGTGAGAAACATCGATGAGAGAGAGACATCGATCAGCTGCCTCCTGCACACCCTCGACTGGGGATGTGCCCGCAACCAAGGTACATGCCCTTGACTGGAATCAAACCCAGGACCCTTCAGTCCACAGGCCGGCGCTCTATCCACTGAGCCACACCGGTTAGGGCAAGGTAGGTTTTTTGTTCTTTGGGGGAAGGATATTTAGGGCTTTCTACATATAGGACTATGTTATCTGTAAACAGAGATCATTTTACTTCTATTTCTATGATCTAGAGCAGGGGTCCTCAAACTACGGCCCGCGGGCCACATGCAAATACAAATATTGTATTTGTTCCCGTTTTGTTTTTTTAATTCAAAATAAGATATGTGCAGTGTGCATAGGAATTTGTTCATAGTTTTTTTTTAAACTATAGTCTGGCCCTCCAACAGTCTGAGGGACAGTGAACTGGCCCCCTGTTTAAAAAGTTTGAGGACCCCTAATCTAGAGGACTTTTCTTCTTCTTGCCTAATTGCTTTGGCTAGGACTTCCAATACTATGCTGAATAAAAGTGAAGAGAGTGGGCATCCTTGCCTTGTTCTAGATTTTAGAGGAAAAGCTTTCATTTTTTTAATCATTGAGTATGATGTTAGTTATGGAACTTTCGTTGATGGTTTTTACTGTGTTAAGGTAAGTTCCTCCGGTACCTCATTTGTTTTTTTTTACCATGAAAGGTTGTTGGATTTTGTCAAATGCTTTTTTCTGTCTCTTAAGATGATCAAGGGATTTTGTCCTTCATTTTGATAATGTGGCATATCATATTTATTGATCTGAATATGTAGAACTATGGCATCCCAGATATGAATCCTCCTTGGTTATGTGTATGATTCTTTTAATGTGCTATTGTATTTAGTTTGCTAATAATATGTTGAGGATTTTTCGATCCATGTTTATCAGGGATATTGCTCTGTAGTATATATACTTCAGCAGGAATAATTTCTTAAATTAAATTTATTGAGATAATATTGTTCAACAACATGTCAATTTCAGGTGTACAACACAGTAATTCAATATCCGTATACCACCCAAATATTAGTTTCCTTCTATCACCATATATTTGACCCCCTTTACAAATTTGCTCTCCCCTCACTTCCCTTCCCCTCTGGTGACCACCAATCTGTTGTATCAGGGATATTTTCTTTGTCTGTCTTTGGTATGAGGGTGATGTTGGCCTCATAAAATGAGTTGGGAAGTGTTCCCTTTTCTATTCTTTTGAAAGAGTTTAAGCAGTATTGGTATTAATGCTTCTTTAAATAGTAAAATTCAAAAATGTAGCCATATGGTTCTGAGCTTTACTTTATTAGCAGGTTTCTGATTGCTGATTCAATCTCCTTGTTATTTGTCTATACAGGCTTTTCATTTCTTGATTTATTCTTGGTAGGTTGTATGTTTCTAGGAATTTATCCATTTCTTTTACATTGTTCAATTTGTTGGAATTTAATTGTTCATAATAGTACCTTGTGATATTTTTTATTTCTATGACCTCAATTTAATGTCTCTTCTTCCATTTCTGATTTTACCTGAGTTTTTATTCCTCAGTCTAGCTAAGGGTTTGTCAATTTTATTTATCTTTCCAAAAACAAAAACAAAAAAACAGCTTAGTTTTGTCATTTTCTATTGTTTTTCTATTCTCTATTTCTTTTATTTCTATCCTAATCATTATTATTTCTTTTTTTCTGCTAACTTGTGCTTAGTTTGTTCTTCTTTTTCTAGTTCCTTGGGGTAAATTTTAGGTTAAGATTTTTTTTTCTTTTTTAAAATGTGGTGCTTGTCACTTTAAACTTCCCTCTTAATACTGCGTTTGCTGAATCCCATTAGTTTTGGTAAGTTGTATTTTCATTTTCATTTGTTTCAAAAAATATTTTCTAATTTCCTTTTCCTTTTGACTTCTTCTTTAACCCAATGCTCATTCAAGGGTATGCTAATTCCAATTATTTGTGAGTATTCCTGATTTGTGGTTGATTGACTTGTGGTTTGTTATTGATTTACAGTTTTTTTTCCATTGTGCTAAAAAACAATAGATTAGAATGATTTCAATTTTCTTAAATGTGTTAAAAAAAATTTTGACAGCATATGATCTATCCTAGAAAATATTCCGTGTGCTTGAAAAGAATGTGTATCCTGCTTCTGTTGTGTAGAATATTCTGATATCTCTATTAAGTCCATTTTGGTCTAGAGCAGCGGTTCTCAACCTGTGGGTCGCGACCCCTTTGGGGGTCGAACGACCCTTTCACAGGGATCGCCTAAGACCATCGGAAAACACATATATGATTACATATTGTTTTTGTGATTAATCACTATGCTTTAATTATGTTCAATTTGTAACAATGAAATTGGGGGTCAACACAACATGAGGAACTGTATTAAAGGGTCGCAGCATTAGGAAGGTTGAGAACCACTGGTCTAGAGTGTTTGCTCAAGTTAGCTGTTTCCGTATCATTTTCTGTCTGGATGATCTATCCATCATTGAAAGTGGGGCAGTGAAGTCTAATATTATTGTATTGCTGTCTATTTATCATTTTAGATATCTCAGTTTCTGCTTATATATTTAACTGCTATGATACCCCAGGCATACATATTAGTAATTATTATATCTCTCTGTGAATTAACCCTTTTAAAATTGTTTATTCTTTTTAATAAAAATTGTACTTATCTAAGGTGTACAACATGATTTATATGTATAGTGATATGAATATGACAGTAAGCTTATTAACATGTTATCTCCTCACATAGTTCCCATATATTTTTGTGATCAGTGTACCTGAGATTTACTCTCTTAGCAAATTTCTAGTACTCAATATAGTATTAACTATAGTAATCATGTAATATGTTAGATTTCTAGACATATTTATACTACATAAACCAAAGTTGTACCCTTTGACCATTATCTCCCCATTTTCCCTACCTCCCTACTCTTGGTAACCACCATTCTACTCTCTGTTTCTATGTATTCAACTTTTAAAAATCTCACATATGATTGAGATCATGCAAGTTTATTTTTTTTTCTTTTTGTATCTGGCTCATTTTACCTAGCATTATACTTTACATCCTTCAGATTGATCCATATTGTTGCAAATGGCAGGTACTCCTTTTTTTAAGGCTGATTTTGTATACATACAAAAGGGTATATATATATATATATATATATATATATATATATATATATATATATATATATATATATACCACATAAATTGACGCTTTTATTTTGTAATGACCTTCTTTGTCTCCTGTGTAAGTAATTAACTTAAAGTCTATTTTGTCTGATATAAATATAGACACTCCTGCCTGCTCTCTTTCAGTTACCATTTGCAAAGAATATCTTTCTTCATCCTTTCATTTTCAGCTAGTGTAGGTCCTTAAATCTAAGTTTAGTTTATTATAGACAAAACTAAAGACCCGATGCATGAAATTCGTGCACTTGGGAGGGTCCCTCAGCCCGGCCTGTGCCCTCTTGCAGTCCAGGAGCCCTCAGGGCACATCCAACTGATGACTTAGGGCAGTGGTCGGCAAACTGTGGCTCGCGAGCCACATGAGGCTCTTTGGCCCTTGAGTGTGGCTCTTCCACAAAATACCACGTGCGGGTGCACGTGTACAGTGCGACTGAAATTTCGTAGCCCATGCGCAGAAGTTGGTATTTTGTGGAAGAGCCACACTCAAGGGGCCAAAGAGCCGCATGTGGCTCGCAAGCCGCAGTTTGCAAACCACTGATTAGGGAGATTGGCCTAAGCCATCAGTCTGACATCCTTAGCACTGCTGCTGAGGCAGGAGAGACTCCCGCCACTGCCGCTGCGCTTGCCAGCCATGAGCCCGGCTTCTGGCTGAGTGGCACTCCCTCGTGGGAGTGTACTGACCACCAGGGGGCAGCTCCTGAGTTGAACGCCTGCCCCTTGGTGGTCAGTGCACATCATAGCAACCGGTTCTTCCAACTTTCGGTTGATTTGCATATTAGCTTTTTATTATATAGGAGGATATAGTTGGGTCTTGCTTTTTTTTTAACCACTCACTAACTCTGTCTTTAGATTGGTGTGTTTAATCCACTTATATTTTGGGTTTTTTTAATCATTAGAAAGTATACTAAAAAGAACAGGAGAATATTTTGATACTACCAAGAGAGTTAGGGTTAGATCCTGAAGCAGGCAGTAAACTAGAAATTTCTCTAAAGTTTGTTATTTTATTTTAAAATTCATAGAAATTTTGCATTTTACTTTATAATAAATATGACTTGTATTACATTTCTTAACTTTGAGAAAAATTAATGCTATAGAAAGATATACAAGATTACCATGTTCTCACTTCTGCTTAGATATCCTGCTTTAAAGCTAAATTAAATTCAACATAAGAACTATTCAATCCAATTTTATATTTATTACCATAAGCATCATAAGTTAGTTATTTTAAAGTATGCATTGTTTTTTATGGTGTTTGTTCTACACATTCTCATATTGTGGCATTTCACAAGTTAATTTAATTTTAAACAAAATCATACTTTGTACTAAAAGTATTCTATGTTTATGAAAAAATAATTTAAGTGCTATAGAAATGTGTAAAGTAGAAAACAGAGGCTGATTGAGCCTGCAACCCTGTCATGTGCCCTTGACCAAAATGGAACCTGGGACCCGTCAGTCCACAGGGCCACGCTCTATCCACTGAGTCAAACAGGCTAGAAAAAACTCTTATTATTGAAAAGCTGCTATCTTTTTTCAAGTATAGAATATCTTTAATTTATATTTTAATATTATATGACAAATCTGAGGGAGAGGTTCACTTTGTCAGGATTTTGGAATTCAAACACATTTCTTTGGAGTCTTTGTCAAGTAAGTTCCTGGGATTGTTTTTGTAGACTCATAAATGGTTGGCTCAGATTTGTGGAATATTCTTTTAGTTCACAACTAGTTCTCAGGAATAGAGAGAGCAAGAAAAAAGATAAGAAACTGACTCAGAGTCATAACAAGCTAGCAATACATGAGATTTCTAATTGTATTGGAAGAGATCATTCCCCAAAAGCCTTATCTTTATGTTTCTTTTTTTTCTCATTAAAAAATAATAATACTGAACTATTAGATCACAGACTTTTTTCTTTCTTTAAAAAGTGTTTGTTTTGATTTTTAGAGAGAGAGAAAAAGAACAAGAAACAAATATCAGTCTGCTGCTTCCTGCATGCCCCCAACCAGGGATAGAACCTGCAACCTGGGCACCTGCCCTGACCAGGAATTGAACCAGCAACCTTTCTGGGCATGGGATGAAGCCCAACCAACTGATCCCCATGAGCCAGGGAAATAACGGATTATTTTTAAAGAGGCTGAAACCGCTAGCTGGCAATTACACCTATGTTTGAGAATGTTAAAAGTGCTGGACCAAACATAAAAAACGGTAATAGAGCAGGGTGAAGCCCATCAAATGGGTGGATTAAAAAACTGTGGTACATCTACACAATGGAATACTACGCTGAGGTAAAAAAGAAGGAATTCTTGCCATTTGCAACAGCATGGATGGAACTGGAGAGCATTATGCTAAGTGAAATAAGCCAGTCAGAGAAAGATAAATACCACAGGATCTCACTCATTTGTGGAATATAGAGAACAACATAGACTGATGAAAAGGGACAGATCCAGAGGCAGAGAAATAGCGATCAGACTGTCAATCTCCGGAGGGAAAGTAGGGGAGGGTGGGGGTAAGGGAAAGAGATCAACCGAAGGACTTGTATGCATGCATATAAGCCAAACCAATGGACACAGACAACAGGGGGATGAGAGCATGAGTCGGGGGGGGGGTGGAGGTTGGGGGTTAATAGGGGGATGAGGACACATTTGTAATACCTTAACCAATAAAGAAACTAAAGATTAAAAATAAAATAAAAAATAAATAAATAAGATAAAATACATGGCAAAAAAAAATGGCACATCGAAATGCACCTAGAAACTTTACATCTGAAAGCTTAACTTTTGTAGTAGAGATATACCAGGACAAAAAAAAAAAAAGTAAAATTAATTGGTAAGCACCAATGGGAACATCTATAACTAGCATGAGCTCAGACAAAATTAAGTCCAATCATTTGTCTCTTATCTTTGTATATAAAACAGTGATCTGGATGGTCGTCTGTGACAGGAAGAAAGAGTCAACTATAATTGATCTTGCATTAATATTATTTTGATTCTGCTTTACTTGACAGCCATAAAAAAACAGTAGGAAAATAGGGTACAGATAACACTGCTTATACAAGCTAATACAATAAGCTAAACTGTGTTTTTCAAATTACAGGTAATGACCCATTAGTGGATTTTGAAATCAGTTTTGTGGGTCAAGACCTGCATCATAAAAAAGTAATAAGAACAAAAAAGACACCATGGAAATAAAAAGAAAATATAAGTATTATTCCATAATCTTTTTTATGTTGTATGTTGAGATGTAAAATTTACAACTTAGTACAGGTGGTGGATAAAAATGTTCAGAAAACCTGAGTTAAAGGGTCACACTTAGAGAATCGTCATCGATGTATCATTGCCAAACTGAGATGGAGTTCCATAGTAGAGGCCCCTGGGGTCAGCCCTGGGTACGGGGTTATTTTAGCATCTTCTCTATGTCCCAGATAATGAAAAGTAGAACACACTTAAGTTGCTCATGATGTGCAAAAGGAACATGGTAAAGTACCAGAACCTTCAAACAGAGAACTGAAGATTCACATTGCTCTTGCGCACTGATAAACGGTTCCGAAAGCAGTCATTTATTCAAATGTTGACTACATATTAGAAAGAATACAAAAGCCATACTTGTTTGACAATCTGAAAATTGGCAAGGTTTCATAAGATTTGCACTGGGCCAAGCCAAACTTGTAAGTATTTCTAAAGTGATACCTAATTTATTTTATGCACTAATGAAAAAATGATAAAGAAATGTATATGGATTTTTACATTAAAAAATTTTTTTTCAGAACATGTATTTGGAATCATACCAATTATATCCTGATCTCAATATTATGTATTATATACAGGTAGAGCTCTGGGAATTTAGAATATTAACAAGTATATTAATTTCAGAAGAGTGAAAATAATGTGCCCTATATATCACTGAAAGGAAGTTGTCTTCATGGAATTCAGTTTCTTATTAATTCTATCTACTATAGAATGCGATAGTAGATCTGAATAATTTACACAGATGAGATCATGATTAATCTTGTTATTGCTCCCATGAAGGCCTTTTCAAAGACAAGAAATTTTCTTTGGTTGAACAAATGCAGGTCCTAACATAACTCAGTGTATGTTTCTTCACTCGAGATTTTGATGTAAAAGTTTTAGCAAAGAAAGTATCATGATAACTCATTGGAGACTTTCCACTCTATGTCAAAATTTACCTCAATTTCTTGGAGGAAAAAAACCTTTCATTTGCGAGGGCATTCTAACAATAATGTAATGATTTCACTGTGATTCAGTACAATAGAATAAATACCTTGTGTACTTCCAACTTACCTTGCTACGTGGTTAATGACAGGAGCAAAGTTGGTTGGCCCATACAGCTGCACAGATTTCAGACTCCTATAATAAGCCTCCATGACGCCCTCAATGCCATCACAATAGGGGTTTTGAGGGTTCCCATTCTGTAGAACATCACAGTAAAAAAACAGTAAAAAAATAAGGGTCAATAAAGGTCAATTGAAAAAAGAGAATAGTACACACTGATACCCATAAAGAATTTTTGGAAGAATATTAATTTATATATTTATAATTGCAAAAATTAAGTGGTCAGTAATAGAGTACAATGCATTTTTTAGATTGTGATATGATAACATAATGTGCACAATAGTTAAAAGTAGATACATTTAACACGTTAAGCGCCCAGCCTGTTTTGTCTTCTGGACGGAAAGTAGAGTGTCAGTCACCGGTGACTGATAGGGCGCTTAACGTGTTAAAAGCAATGGCAGGAGAAGATTTTAAGTAATCTTGAGAAGCTGAGTATCACATTCTATAATTAACAGTCTTAATTTTACACAGGCCTGTGTACATGTGGAGATGAATATGTAAAAATCCTGGAAAAAAAGTAAACAAAATATTAAATAGTTAACTCTGAGTGGTTATATAATTGGGGGCTTTTATTTCACCCTTTAAACAAATCTATATTTTCAAGTTTCATGCAGTTATGTATTAAAATCAGAAAAAAATGCTATCTATGCAGTTTTCCCTTATAGAAAGAAAAGTGTAAAACATCTGCTACATGCACACCTTCAGGTCATACTTGACAACTCCAACTGGAGAAGGGGTCAGAGGGAATGTAATTTGGTGTCAGAAATATGAAAACAAGGTAAAAGAAAAAGAATCCAAGAAATATATCCATGCTGTCCAAGGGAGATGGAGCTGCCACCAAGGAGTGATTCTGAAAGACAGCACCCAGAAAAGCAACTTTAAACCTGGAGACCTGGTCTAGCCTTTCAAACCTTGCATGCTCTGTGATCAGTAGGTTTAATTCTCCTCATCCAGATTCCACAGATAACACACATAAGGCAGTGCATTCGTTACCTATTTCTATGCAGCAAATTATCCCAAAAGCTAGTGGCTCAAAACAATAAGCATTTATTATCGCACACACTTTTGGGGTGGCAGGAATCCAGGAGCAGCTTGGCCAGGAGGTTCTCACTAAAAATCTCATGAGTTCGCAATCAAGATGCAGACTTGGGCATCTGAAAGGTTGACCAGAGATGGAGGATGTGCTTCTGAGAAGGCTCACGTACACAGCTGCTGGCAGGAGTCCAACAAGAGCCCTCCATAGGGCTACTTGAGAGTTCTCACAACATGGCAGCTAAAGTCCCCAGAATGAACAATCCAAGAGAAGGAGCAAGGAGGTAGTCCCAATGCCTTTATAAGCTAGTCTCATACATTGCACACTATTCCTTCTACTTTAATTTGTCTGCTAGAAATGAAACACTAAGTATAGTTCATGCTCAAAGGAAGAGGAATCAGGCTCCACTTTTGGAAGGGGGGAAGAGACATAAATAAAAGTTGTGGATATATTTTAAAACACTAAACAGTAACAATGTTTAAACAGCAATAATTTTCGCATGTCTGTGTTTGAACAATCACAAGGAACTGCTAATGTGTAACTAAAATTTGTTGACTTCTATATACTGAGCTTTATATGAAAATGTTTACATACATTATTTAGTTTTTATAACCACCCTAAGAAAGTAGATAAACTAGTGTCATTTTTTTCTGCTTTACAAATAGACTAAGACACTGAGAACTTAAATACTATGCCCCAAAGCCACACAACACAAATGAAATAGCCAATATTTGAACCCATGCAGTCTAACCCCAGAGTCCAGTCTCTTCACCACACTATGCCATCACGTTATGAAACCCTGAGCATATTAAAAGCCTGGGGATCTTAGGAAACTAAGCCAGATTATTATCAACCACTTCAATGTTGCCATTTTGTGAGACAAGAATGTATACACGTTTTCCTTTTATTTTTTTTTCCTTCAAACTTTTTATTAACTAAACCTCATGTAAATTTTAAAAGCATAAAACTCATAAAGACCTCTTTATATTATAAAATTGGTTACAGCAGTTGATTAAATTAAAATATAAAAGTTCAATATTTAGCACAAAGCAGTTAAGGGTGGTTTTGATGTTAATCTGAGCTGACCTATTTAACCTTCATTTAGATAAAATTTTACAGTGTTCTTTTCCCTTGATAAAGTATGAAGCAATTAAAATTAAAGCTCATTATTCATTTTGGGCATTAAAATGTATAATATATCTCCCTTGAAGAATAATTCTGAGGTTTACAAATGAGGATAATTCTGAGCTTTTTGTCTTTTTAACATTTGAGTGAGAGTTTATATTTCTATAAAACTATATATTTCCTCTATTTCTCTGGAATTGAAATTACAAGGTCACCATTTTTCTCACCATTTAATTTTCTTAGTGGGAAGATTTTCTTCTTAATGACAACATTGTAATGAGTTATAAAATGATTTTTAAGCCTTTTTAAAAACTCATTTCTTAAAATAATTATGTTGGAAATTAGTTTTTGCTTGTTAAAACAAAATAAAATAAGCTTGTATCAGGATCTCATCTTACATTAATGAAGATGGCAAAGGATGCTCCATTTTATATTCCCTTTTCAGAGTGCCAACCAATATCTAGGAACTATGCTAAAACTGCCAAGGCATTTTTGCTGATTTTACAGCAGTTTAGGAAAAAAATTATGGATCGCAAGTAAATGAAGTTACATATTCAATATCTTCCACAAAATCGTCATCTTCACAGCAAGAATTGACATATTTAGCAATATCATCATCACTAATAAAAGCAGACTTAGACTGGACACTGCAGGAGGAGCGCGATAGCGCTCCCGGCACTTTTGGCGAAAGACAGCAGGAGCGTGACCGCGCTCCCCGGCACTCAAGGGGTTAACAACTTTTCCATTTATAAAATAATGAATGTCAATTGGTGGAACACATAGAAATATACAGAACAGAATTCAAAATGAGCAATAATCCTACTGTGCAGGCTTCAGTGGGGAGGGGTGTCGCGCCCTCACCCACTTTCCCTCCGTTTGGCTCCCTAAGGGATTGTAATTGGGGAGTTAGATTCAGGTCTGGGCAAGAAGCCTATGGTCCATTGTTACCTACGGCCTATCATATTCTCCAGCAGGGCCAGCACACTGACCAAATGCTCTCAGGAGCCCGGGCTCTATTCTTTGAAATGTTACCTGTGGCTGCCCAGAGACTGCTGACTGTGGGGAAAAGCTGAGAGAATTCGCCCTTTTATTCAATAAACAAACATCTGTGGAGCTGCTATTTAATGCAAACAGCGGTAAAGACCCTTAGCTGTTAAATTGTTATGTCTAGTTTAAAGAAAAGGCATACACATAGATATTAAATTGCATAGATACCTATAAATGCCCAAATAAGTGAAAAGCATTCAAGTTCTTTTAGACAGTCAGTAGGAGAAAGTGCTCGGACAGGCGTAGCATTTCTCTGTTGATCGATGCAGAAGGATCCTTCTTGTAAGGATCACTGGCCACAGGGCTATGAGAAATACGTCCTCTGAAGCCCCACGCTATTGTATGTTCAGTTACAACCCCAGAAGGAGTCACAGAGAATCATGAAGAGATGGGAGCAATGACTCATCATTTTCACGACCCAGAGAGCTTCACAGGTGATGCTAGGACTTCTTGCCTTCCTTTTCCCACCCCCTTTTCTTATGCGACTACATCCATTCTTACACATATTTCACATGGGAAGCCTGGGTTTACCTGAGATCTTTTTGATTCAGCAAAGCTCAATTTCAGCTTTTGAGACAACCCCAAGCTCACCAAGCAGGGAGTATTTAATTTTTTAAAAGGCCTCCCTTGCCACTTGAAAGATTACGTGAACTTGGTGTGGATAAAAAGATTAATGGTTGTGACTACACATCACAATTCTTACCAGGGAAACCTGAGAGTTTATGAACATGAAGTGCCATATTGACATGGGACTGAAGTTTTTGTACTTGATATTTTGGGTACTTATAGAATGTATATTGCAGTTATTTATGATGAGCTTAATTCGGAATATTTTCCTACAAATCAAGACAAATGCTACCTCATTGAAGACTTATTTAACCTTCATCTGGCTTTTCTAAGTAAACAAAAGTGCTTTGAAAAAAATTAAAGTGATACAACAATTAAGTAATATTAAAACTGAAGTATTATCATCAGCAGCAGCATCTCATTGTTTTCATAGTCATTTGGGAGATTATTTTTTATAAAGTTAAGGGGGTATGACTCTATCCTATAAGTATTTGAATTGAATTGAAAGAACAGTTCAAGGTGCAAATAAGAAAAAAAAGCCTTCCTTAGCAGTAGTTATTGGCATAGGTTTGGATACAAAGAATAAATGTAGAGGTAAGAAAAAAAAGAAGAGGAGGGGATTAGAGAGAGAGAGAGAAAGGAAGAAAATCATACACAAGGGTGAGAGGACATTCATGGAAGGAAAAGTAATAAACCTCATTTAGTTTAACGTAATTATTTCTTCTCTTAGGCTTAAAATAGCTCGTGACCTTTTTCCTGAGGCATTTAAGACTTAGGATCACATGAGTGATTTTCATGGTCTTATAAGATTCTGGGAAATGTTAATTCTCCAGAAACAAAATCCCAACAGATACTCATTTTTATATGACATTGGGAGTGTGGCATGTGGCCTATTTCATGGGAGAAAGAATTAAACCCTATAGCAACCTTTTTTTCTGAAATTGTGTGGGGGATAGAATAGGAAAGCAAGAATAAATACAGCAGTCATAATATTAAAATACTGTTCTTAAAACAGTATTTTATGTTACAATAATGGTGTTAATAAAACACATTTCTGAGCAGTAGTAATACAGGTATTTTATAAAATGTGGCTTACTAGTGGTTAAGAGAATGGATTCTAAAATAGGATGATCTGGGTTCAAGTCCTGTCTGTTAAAACCCTAGTTAATCCTCTGAGCCGAGTGATATAACTTTTGGATGCAGTCTTCGTATCATATTCAATATGAATGGCACTTGCTACAGTAGAATAATGTGAGAGGTATGATATCTCTACCACACAGAAGTTTTATGAAGATTGAATAAGAAAACAAGTATAAAAGACTTAGATTGATACTCAGTAATTACTTAGTAAAGATAGCATATGTGTTAATGTTTGTCTACTTTGCTTATAGAACTTAAAAAAATCCTATAAGGAGCATACATTGCTTTTGTAATAAGAATAAAAACAACAAAGACCTACAAAAATACAAGTGACTGGAGAGATTATCTACCTGTTATAACATGTAGTGAAGGCTAGGGAGGTACCTCTATTAGGAAAAATCGAAATTTTTTCCAAAATAATAGCTCACCATCATATATTGATTTCCCCATTATTTATCAGAAAGTGCATGTAAGAGTAAGGCTGGCTGGGCCTATCAGCATTATCTATGTGGAGTTTATTTTGAAGGTAGACTGCAACACATTGCTTACCTGCAGTCACACAAATGAAAATAGATCTATGTAAATTAAACATTAACTAGAGAAATGTTTTTATTCCACTCATATCTACTCCAGTATACTTAAATCTTAATTAATTATAGCCATAAGTGCTGCTTCATATTTGGAAAAAATTAATTCCAGCCATGACTAGTTCTTTAAATTTGAAATGCCATTTTAAAAGAAGCTATTTAGAGGATTTATAAATCAGATGCATTTTAGGTAGATTAAATACAGTCACACATTCTTTGATCTGCCTTCCGCTGAGGGATAAAAGTTACTTCTCCTACCTTGAAACTGGGCTGGCCTTATTGACTTGTTTGAGCAAGAGAATGTGGCTCAAGGAGCTTTCCAGGACTTCCATCCTGTGTTATAAAGAGTCCTGTAGTCTCTGCCCCCGCCTTCTAGAATATTCACTCTGGGGAAACCGGCTGTTATGTAAGAAATCCGACTACCAGGAGACCACCATGCTGAGGATCCCATGATGACCACGTGGAGAGGTTGTATGTAGAAAGAGGGGAAGATGTCCAAGCCACCCAGCTATCTCAGCCATCCCAGCTCAGTCATCAGACACGAGCAAAGAAGCCATCTTAGGGAGCATGCTAGCCCCAGGAGACGGGACATGAAGAACAGAGGAATCCAACTGACAGCCAGAATCAAGAGTATGGTTCTGTCTGAACAATTCCAGCCGTCTCTAGCCAATCAAGCCATTCTGGGGGAGACCCCAAACGTTACAAGTCATGAACAAAACAGAATGGTGTTGGTTTACACATAAAACGTCTAGGGGGGTTTGTTATGCAGCGATAGAAAACCATAAGAGACCCCCTATTTATAAACCAGATGCACCTTAGGTAAAGATTTATTGCTAATCTATTTAACTGTCTTTGTTTCCATTAATACCACATCCCTAAGTCAGTCACTGAGCAAATTAAGCAGAGTCTACTGTCACAAAAGCCTGCTACATGACTGACTAAAGAAGAAACAGTGAACCGATATTTAAAAATTCAACATGTTATTTTTTTTTTCAAAATATCCAATCCTTGTGACATATCCTTACCAAAGCAAACTCATGAGATATCCTTCCATCTGGAGGCAGTTTTGCACCAAAACCTAGAGCTGGGAACATTTTATCACTGTCATAATCTTGAACGATTTCTCCCACTGCTTTCAGTGCCATCCCATAGGCATTCAGTTGGTAAGGATTCATGTAGTGGAGAGAAGTGGGCTGGGCAGGGTTGCCTGATGACAAAAAAAAAAAAAATATTTCAAACATGAGTGATCAGGCTAAAGAGACAATATTTTGGACAACATTATTCTTGATATCTATTTCAGAATGAAATATTTAAAAATTGTGTTTTTTCTGCCTATACCCATGGTATGTCAAATATAGTTATTGTTTTTTTGGTGGTGGTGGTGGGGGGAGAATGGATATTAAAACAGAAATATTTATTAAATTCAATCACATATGTAGACAATTTCCCAAAGATATGCCAAAGTATATGCAGATTATTTTCAGAAATTATTCTTCACTGTCAATATCAAAGGCTATTATTAAAATTCAGTCCCAGAGTAGTATAAAAGTACTTTTGTTAATTTTATTTTATCATAATATTTAGTTTTTTAAGAAAAATATGTGCCTTTAGCTTGAATTCTTATGCCTATAATTAGAAGACTCAACTGAATTAATGAGCTTGAATAATTATGAGGTTTTTCCCAAAGTTGTATCACAAAAATAAACTGAATATTTCAGAAGTATTCCAATTTATCATTTTAAAAAAAGGAGAGCATAGTGGTTTTTAAATTCAAGCTAATTTCAATATCTATATCTGAAAAATGATTGAGAGTTTCTAACTAGACAAAGTAGGAGGCAGAAGGCCCAGGGTTGAGTATTGCCATTTGCAGGACAATATTTTTAAAATGCTTGTGATAAATCCTACCACAGTGTTTACTGGGAGGGCAAGATGAGATTATGTGTGTGGAAGTGATTAAAAACAATAAAGCACCCTGGAAATGTAAGGTTTAAATGCTTCTGTTGTTAATGTTGGGTCATCCACAATGTCCTGAATTTTCAATATCTTATACTATGTGGGATGCTGCCTGTGAAGAGAGATGAATGTGAGAGAAAGTAATATATGTGCTGCCACTTAAACACATTGAGATTCACACTGAATTGCCCTAATTACCAGCACCAGGAAGCCTGAAAGTCTATTAAGTTTCCTAAGTGAAAATGGAAAAGTTAAATGGAACTCTTAATAACACATAAAACTCACTTCTACTTTAAGATATTGCCTGAGGAACGAAAGCCTCGAGGCATAGTTCTTCTCTGCTAAGGAAAAATAATAACAATAAGCACCTGAGATCCAGAGAGACACAAAATCAAGGCGAGATCTTCCCTTGGTTTATAATTCATATAATTATATCAAGAGCATTTCTGGTCTAAAAATAATTCACTGTGTAAATGCGTTTCTATTTCCAAAGGGTTACAAGCATTCAAGGGCTAGTTCCACATGACGTAATTTCTAAAATAAGTGTCTCCTGACCAAGATGGCCTTAATATTCCCCTCAGTTTGACTAAACTTTAGACAGGTTTCTCCTGACTATAGGCCCGAGCTCCCTTTACTCAGAGCACTTACTTTAGATAACTTGCAATTGTAAAACTCCACCTTCTGAGGCCTAAATCTCCTACAACCCAGAAGAATATCTTTCTCAAGGACCTGGGAGCCAGCTCTTTAAAATGTCATCATGAGAAAGAAAGAGATATCACATGATCTCACCCATTTGTGGAATATAATGAACAACATAAACTGATGAACAAAAACAGATCCAGAGACATAGAAGCATCGAACAGACCATCAAACCTCAGAGGGAAGGCAGTGGGGGTGGGGTGGGGTGGGGGTAAGAGATCAACCAAAGGTCTTGTATACATGCATATAAGCATAACCAATAGACACAGACAGTAAGGGGGTGAGGGCAAATGCTGGGGGCGGGGGGTGGAAGCAGCCAGGGAGAGGTCAATAGGGAGAAAAGGAGACATATTTAATACTTTAAACAATAAAGAATTTAAATTTGAACAAAGAAAAGAAAGATACCATCCCTGTCACCTAAAGTCTCTGTGGGACAGTAGGAGCCTAAATTTAAGAAATATTAATTAGCAAATAGAGATGACAAAATCACACAAACCACCTCCTCTATAATGTCCCCCAGTACTTGCCTACCAGTTCACCACAGCACTTAAATTCCTTCCCTTCTTTTGTTTTGGAGGAGTTAAGTCAGTATCTTTCTTCTACTGTAATAGCTTTGATCCCTATTGTAATAGTCCTGAATAGAGTCTTCCTAGCCTGTTTAATTTGTCTGGTACAATCCTTCTTTGACAAATTTCTTCTAAAGTAGGAATTTTGCCACTTAGTCAAAAGCCCACTGGAGCCACAGATAAGCAATACCATTCCTTGGCTAAGTGGTTATTTAGCCACATTCTCAAGTATAAGAGTTGTTACCCAATGGTTGCAATATGGCAACTAATTCAATTTCACTTAGAAAACCACAACCTAAAATAAAAATAGCACTAATATACCCAGCTCGTCTAAACAACTTAGCCTCATGCACAGCTGGGCTTGCTCCTACCCATTCAAAGATGTTGCTTAGCTCTTTCCAGCAACTTCATCCAGATCAGTCTTTTCACTGGACCGCTAAAGGTGTCTTCCTTCCAATCATTACCTCTCAAGTTACCACCCTGACCTGAAATTTGCTTTCTTCTCCTCCAGCTTATGTCTTCCTTGTTTCTACCGGCACTTACTGTCCTCTCTTACTCTTATGGCTCTTGTGTTCTGCACCACAAAATACAGCAATTTGCCAAACTGAGTGTCAATTCCTGAATCCGAGGCCATGTTTATACCACCTCTGTATCTGCAACAATGTCTATGAAGGATGAATTTATAGTAGGTTGATAATATTGGAGCCCAATTAATAATAATAGTAATTATAATAGCATGGACTCTAACATGTATTGAACTCCTTACTTCATATCTCACTAATTCCTTTTCAATGATGTATGGGTATTTTTATTATACCTATGTTTTAGATTACATAATTTTCAGATTAAATAACTTGCCCTAAATTACAAAACAATACTTGGTAAAACTAGAATATGAATCTAGGCAATCGAGTTTCATAGTTCTTATCCTTAGCTGTAACTCTTACTTAGGGCTCTTGTAATATTTTAAACCCTGAATATTATCAAATTGACATCTAATTTTGCTTTAGAGATACACCAAGCTTTTGTAAAATATAATCCTACTTGGATATGATTATTTTTTAAAAAGCTCTTTAAAAAAGCTTTGTCGAGATATAATTCATATAACTTATAATTCACCCTTTTAAACTATACAATTCAATAACTTTAAGTATATTCACAGATTATATATATATACCATCACTACAATCAATTTTAGAACAGTTTCATCACCTCAGGATTTGTTTCTTGAGCCTACGCAGCCCAGAAGACTTACTTCTTCTAAGGCTCACTTCTTCTACCTCTGTGACTTTCTAAATAAATTTTCGCTTATATTTAAAAAATAAAAAAGAAGACGTTCTGTAGCTATTCACTATCATTTCCTTGTCAGTCCATCCATCTCAGCCCTAAACAATAACTAATCTACTTTCTGTCTCTATTAATTTGGGAATTCTGTACATTTCATATAAGTTGAGTTACATATGATATGGTCTTTTGTGACTAGCTTCTGTCACTCCATAGTCATTTCAAGGTTCATCTATGTTATAGCATGTTTCACTTCATATTTCACTCCTATTATTGCTGAATAGTATTCATATCCACATACCACATTTTTCTACCAATTAATGAGCTCGTGGACATTTGGGTTGTTTTCACATTTTGGCTATGTTGCTAAAAATATTCATGCACAAGATTTTGTATGGAGGCATGGTTTCATCTCTCTTGTGTTTATATCCAGGAGTGAAATTGCTGGGTCACATGGTAACTATAATAACTTGAGAAACTGTGAAAGTATTTCCCAAAGTGGCTGCACCATTTTACAGTATCACCCGCAGAATATGAGGATTCCAATTTCTCTTCATGCTCACCAATACTTAAAAACTGATTTGTAGATTATGGCTAACTGAGAATTGTGAATCTTTTTTTCTCCCTCAAGTCTGCTTTCAATTGAGTCAGTTTCCCATTTCCCCAAATTCTGATAGAGATTAAATTGAATCTGGAGATCAAGTTGGGAAATATTACCATCTTAACAGTATCGACTTTTCCAATCAATAAATGGCATTTTTTACACTTATTTAGACCTTTAATCTTTCAACAATTTTTTTCTGAATAGTTTTTAGAAGATAAGTTTTATACTCACTTTGTTAAATTTACTCCTAAGTATTGGATTCCTTTTGATACTATTGTAAATATAATTGTTGTCATAATTTCATTTTCTGATTGTTCATTGGAAATGTGTAGGAAAAAAATTATTTTATATATTGATATTTTATCCTTCAATCTTACTGAATTCATTTATAGGTTCTAATAGATTTTTAAGAGGTTAATTAGGATTTTCTATATACAAGATTATGTCATCTGCAAATAAAAATAGTTTAACTTCTTTATTTCTAATCTGGATATATTTTATATCCCTTTCTTGCCTAGTTGCTCTGGATACAACTTCCAGTACAATGTTGAATAGAAGTGGTAATATTAGACATTCTGTCCTCTTCCTTATCTTAGGGGGAAAGCATCCAGCTTTTCACTATTAAGTATAATGTTAGCTATGAGCTGTTCATTTAGTCCCTTCTTTATTAAGGCAACTTCTATTCCTAGTTTGTTAAGTGTTTTTATCTTGAAAGCATGTTGGACTTTGTCAAATGCTTTTTCTGCATCCATTGAGATGACTGTGTGGTTTTTAAATAATTTTCTACTTACCTTATTTGATTTTTTAATATTAAGACAATGTAGTAAACTCCTGTGAAAAATCTTAGTTGGTCAGAGTATATAATTCTCTCTATGTATTGCTGAACTCAATTTGCTAACATTTTATTGAGAATTTTTATATCCATTTTACATAAAATATATTGATCTTTAGTTTTTCTTTTCTTGTGATATCTTTGTCTGGTTTGGGTATCAAGCTAATACTGACCACATAGAATGAGTTGGGAAGTGTTCCCTCCTCTTCTATTTTTTGGAAGAATGTATGAAGAATTTTCATTAATTCTCCTTTAAGTATTTGGTAGGATTCACCAGTGAAGCTATCTGGACCTAGGTCCAGATAAACTTTGTGGGTAGTGTTAACATTTTATTACAAAATTCAATTTTTTATTAAAGGTCTGTTCAGATTATCTACTTTTTAAGACAGTTTCAAAAGTTTGTGTCTTTCTATTGAATAGATTCTTGCTCTTCTTGCTAATGTTCATCAGTGAATAAAAGCTAGTATTTTAAACCAGTGGGGCTTTAGGTTTTACTTCTATGTTCCACATTTTACTGAATAAAACACATGAATAAAAATCATTAACTTGAAGTCATAATGCTGGAGAATAAATTTAATATGTAGTCTAAGGTTCCTGAATTATAGTTTGGTTTCCTAGTTTCTATTTCTAACTCAGGAATTAATAAGCCAAGATGTATTTATTACTAAAAAGATATTCTGGATCATTTTCCCCCATTGTATAAGAGGACAATTGAAATAAGTGATTTCCAAGGTGCTTTCTTACCTAAAAATTCTATTATTTTGTGAAATGTGAGTCACTGTGAAAGAAATGTGAGGTAAAGGAAATATAAAGTGAGGACCATAATAAGCACAATAAATAATTTGAAAAAAAACCTATATAAATATAAACTGATGACAACTCTGGTAAAAGTTAAATAATGAGATTCATGTTCTAATGATACATAATTGATAGCAGATAACTGTCCTATTTGAAATAAAGTTACCTCAAAATAAAATTAAAAGTCCACTACTTTTCTTTTTTAAAATATTTGATATGCAAATTATAAATATCTGCACATGGACTATTAGATGACACCTCTTCTGAATTAATTAAATATAAATGTGTTAACATGAATAATTTTTAACTATTCAAGTAAAAATAAAGCATGTCAACTAAGGTACAAGTACTTGAATTACATTCATATAAATTAATACTCATAGAAATACTATAAAAATGAGGACTATAAACAAATATCAGGATTATAATTATGTATGGAGAAGGGGGGAGGATAGAAGAAATGGAGTGGGGTACATAATGGGCTTAACTAAATCTGGAATTATCTTTTTAAAAATATGCAAAACAAAAATGACCATATTTTGATATTTAATAAATTTGAATGGGACTATTACATACTTTTGTTATATTTCTTGTAGCCTTCTCTATACCTGAACTAATTCATAATGTTAAAAAGAAAAAGGAAAATTTATCTGAATATCTGAATTTTATATGAAACACTTCAGAAGTATGAAAATATAGAAATAAAATATCAAAACATCATGAAAATAAATATTTATATTTCACGTAGTTGCTGATCATTTTTATTAGGGGGTAGTCATAAAACTCACCATTTGATGCTGTAAAATCAATAGCCACCGTGAAATTGATTTGTGTTCTAGAATATAAGTAAATAAAAATCATTAATAATGAAGTAATTTCACAAAATGTTTGATTTCCATTTGTGTTACCATATTACCTAACATAACTGATTTTCTTAAATATTACTGGCAACTATGTTACAGTACATACACACTGGATAGTATCAGATAGGCAGTTTTCAATGGTAAGAACTTGGCAAAATACCTTTACAATTATACACCTGTAAAATAAAACATAAGGTGTCCGCAATAAAAATGAAGAAGTCAAATTGCAAATAATTATTTGCCAGTCTCCAATGTCCACATTCATTTTTAATTTGCTTTCAAAATTATTCTATAATCCATGTTAAATTATTATGCCCTTAAAAGTGTGATGTGGCTAAAATAATCTCTAGGACTCTAGTAATATCATTTCTTGAACTCATTCTTTCCAAAATTAAAAAAAAAAACACATGATTTTCTCCTGCTTTCCTAAAAAAATGAAGTATTTCAGACACAGATCCATCTCTTCGTGATTACTGACTTCTGGTATGTGTGTGTGTGTGTGTGTGTAGATATAGATGTTTATTTGGATGAAATTGGTTGTGTATACTTTCAGCAATTGATAATTAACCCAAAATGATTTTGGGGGGATTATATTCTTCCTTTTTTTTCTGATAGAAAGATATACCTCTGAGTCTTTCTATAAGTAATTTAGCCCCTTTTTTACCAAGTAAGGCATAAAAACACAAATATGCATCATATTTAATTTAAAAAATAATTTTAATTGAAAAAGCAAATCATTTGAAAACATGACTACTTAGACTATTTTTAGTAACAAATTACTTTGATACTGCACAATTGATTTACCACTTCAGGTCTGAAAGTGTTTTAATGGTGGTAGTGTTGCTGGTGGCGATGATGACATTAGGTATTTCAGCATAGGGTCCCTTTTAGTTCTCTTAGCACTAACTATAGTAACATTTCCTTCTGTCTTTAAAAATTAAGCCTGAAGAGCCCTAAATACTATTCAGGTGTTGAAACAAACTCAATCATTATTTCCTAAGGAATGTATCTTCTATGCTTTACATTTAATAAAAAAAAAAAAAAAACTAATAAAGATTCTCTTTATAGCTACATGGTAATTTCTTTTTAGATTAGAAATTAGGTTTATAGGCTAAGAATATAGGTTAATTTGGAACATACACTAACTAGTATGAACCAAAATGAGTTTTAAAATTTTTAGAAAAAGAATATAGGGACATACTTGGGATACATTTTGAGATAATAAATCTTTTTAAGGAACTTGAAAGAACTGTCACCATCGGTGAATTACCTTGTCATTCTGCTGAAAGGGATTGAATTGACTGTACTACAGGGAGTATGGTGTATTAGAAAGGGTACAGCTTTTGAGTCTGAAAAAACTGGGTTTGAATTCCAACAATTTAGTTACTGACATTAGTCAAGTTTTAAAATTCTCAGAGGGAAGGTGCCTGGCACAATAACATGCTCTCTCTCTCTCTCTCTCTCTCTCTCTCTCTCTCTCTCTCTCTCTCTCACTTTGTTAATCCCCACCCCTCACCCGAGGATATTTTTTCCATTGCTTGCATTTTAAAGAGAGAGGAAGGGAGGGAAAAGGAGGGGGAGAGGGAGGGAGAGACAGAAAGAGAAACATCAATGTGAGAGAGGCACATTGATTGGTTGCCACCTGCAGGGGCCCAGATGGGGGTGGGACAACCTGCAACCCAGATAAGTGCCTTGGACTGGAATCCAAGGCACGATTTTGATTTTTCGGTGTGTGGGCCGATACTCTAACCACTTTGCTATAAGGGCCAGGGCTCAATTCTCTTTTATAACAGTGTTTGCACAATGCTTTCCACATATTGGAATGCCCACCTGGTGGTTGATTGATTTCAAGATTTGATTGGTTCTTTGCCTCATTCTGCATGTCAGAAAGAATCTTACTGTTTTACTGTTTTGAATCAGCAGGATGCAAATCAGAAGAAAAATATGATAGTTCAATTCACAAAGTGCTTCATGGTTGTGACAGTCCCTTAGCCTGTTATTACACCATTTGGATTTTTCATTTAAAAAACTATAATTTAACAATTATTTATTGAGCATTTTCTGATGGTCAAGCCCTTTGTTTAAGTGATAAAGAGAAAGCAGTTGCAAACCAAACACTATCCTTGAAAACTCATAGAGTTTACAATTCCAGCTTCTTACTAACAAAAAAATGAAAAAAACAGCACAGGAGTTTATAACAATTCATAGTTAATAACATAACCTAAATCTCAACTGTGCATTTAAAATTTGTTCATTCCCATGATTTCTAAGAATTTGACATTAATAATATAATGTATACTTACTATATACCAAGTGTATTTTGAAAAAAAATAATAAAAGTTTTTTTTAAGTTGCTAGCAAAACCATAACTTTAGACTATAAGGCAGATTTCTTCAAGACTCTGATAAATTATTTGTGTCATAAAAGTAAGCCAGACAAAACATCTTCATTATTAATCTTGTTACCCTTTTTCATTCTTCAATATTTCTTAAAGACTAATGTTAGAGAAAAAAAATCAACCATGTGTCAAAATAAGAAATCTGAATTTACAGGCAATGACTGAATATTCATATTCAGAATATTCATAAAACTATCACATGTAAGTCTCAAAATATTCTGTTCAATAAGTGTCACTTTAGCTGTCATTCTGTTTTACTATAGTCTACATTTATGTTACATTACATTCTAGAGTATAAAACAAGGCATGCCTGCCAAATTTCATGAGTTAGTAGTAACATCTTATGAGACTTCCCAATTCATACATCCTACTACTGCTAAAATATATTCTTGGAAAAAGTCCTTATTTAACTCTGCCACCTTTCCAAAAACTGTGAATGACAGACACATCAGATGTCAAGATGGGAAATGTAACTAGCAAAGCAAAGATCCATAGAAAACAAGTACAGGTGTGCATACTGAAGAAAACTGCACATATGTATGCACGCCCACACACATGCACACACAGAATAATACCATCTAAAATAACTTTCCTACAACTGTCTTTATACATTAATTCTTGAGAACTAACAACCGTGCTGGGGGTGTACAGAAGGATTGCATTACCTTCTTCCCAATTTCAAGTTCTGTTTAGGCACAAACTTAACATTATTAACATGGAAGATAAACTTTCCACCTTCCTCCTTTAAATGAATCTTGACAAATGCAGATTCAGATCCACAAGCTGTTAGATTCTAGAACCAAAAAGTGCAGATGAGATGTCTTCCCACTCTTAATATCCCTCTCATTATTGCCATGCTCGTACATAGACTTTGCTTCTGCCTTGATTTACTGGCTATGCAATCAGGTTTCTACTTCAGTTCTAGAACCTGCCCTACACCTGTTCACTTGCCTCTGGCATTATCATCAGCCTAATCCTGCATAACCTCAGCTCACTGTGGGCTAAAACTTGAATCCTTTTCTGTCTTACCTTTTTCCTCTTTCGTAAAAGTAGTTCAACTACCTAATTGGCAACACAAACAGCAGCCAGATTCTAAGTTTCGCTGCATCTTCACAATCCCTGCTTCCCATGCCCATAAACTTTAGAGGATTCATTACCCTTGACAACTGAGATCTGCTAGAATGAGGGCAGGCTTTGAGATGCAAATTCAAATATAAATACTTTCACCTACTTGCAATGTGATCTTGGGAAAGCTATTCAATCTCTTTGCACCTCATTTGTAATAAATTAAGAATAATGAAACCTCCCTTGGATTATTTATCATAAATACTCATAGTAAAGTGGGAATAGAGGGAACATATCTCAATGCAATAAAGGCCATATATGACAAACCCATAGCCAACATCATACTCAATGGGCAAAAACTAAAAGTGTCTTCCTTAAGATCAGGAACAAGACAGGGATGTTTGCCAGCATCACTCTTATTCAACATAGTACTGGAAGTCCTACCCAAAGCAATCAGACAGTAAGAAGAAATAAAAGGCATCCAAATTGAAGAGAAAGAAGTAAAACTGTAATTATTTGCAGATGACATGATACTGTATATAGAGAACCCTAGCGATTTCACCAAGGAACTACTAGAACTGATAAATGAATTTAGTCAAATACCAGGATACAAAATACCCAGAAATCAGTTGCACATCTATGCACCAACAATGAACTATCAGAAAAGTGAACTAAGAAAACAATCCATTCACAATTGCATAAAAAATACCTTGTAATAAATGTAACCAAGATGTAAAAGTTCTGTACTTGGAAAATTATAAGACACTGAGGAAAGAAATTGAAGAAGATACAAATAAGTGAAAGCATACACCATGTTCATGAATAGGAAGAATTAACATCATTAAAATGTCCATACTACCCAAAGCAATCTATAGATTCAATGCAATTCCTATCAAGATACCAATGGCATAGTCCACAGAACAATAACAGATGTCACAAAAATTTATATGGAATCAAAAAAAGATCCTAAATAGCCAAAGAAATCTTGAGAAATAATAACAAAGTTGGAGGAATCATACTGCTTGATATCAAGTTATACTACACAGCGGCTGTCCTCACAAAAGCCTGGTACTGGCATAAAAATAGACCTATAGATCAATGGAACAGAACAGAGAGCCCAGAAATAAACCTACACCTTTATGGCCAATTAATATTGAACAAAGAAGACAATAACATAAAATGCAATAAAGATAGTCTGTTCAATAAATGGTGTTAGGACAGATACACATAAAAAAATGAAACTAGACCACCTTCTTACAACTGCACACAAGAATAAATTCAAAATGGATTAAAGACTTAAATGTTAGACTCAAAACCATACAAATCTTAGAAGAAAACACAGGCCGTAAAATCTTGGACATTTCTTATAGCCATATTTTTTTTCTGATAAATCTCCTCAGGCAAGGTAAACAGAAGAAAAAAATAAACAAATGGGAATACATCAAACTAAAAAGTTTGTGCACAGCAAAGGAAGCCACCATCAAAATGAAAAGACAATCCACTGAATGGGAGAATACATTAATCAATACATCTGATAAAGGGTTAATATTCAAAATTTTATAAAGAACTTTTAAAACACAACACCAAAAAAGACACACACACACACACACAATCCAATTACTAAATGGGCAAAGCAATTGAATAGACACTTCTCCAAAGAGGACATACAAATGGCCAATAGATATGAAAAGATGCTCAAAGTCACTAGTCATCAGGAGGATGCAAATTAAAACCACAATGAGATGTCACTTCACACCTGTCAGAATAGGTATCATCAACAAGTCAACAAACAAGTGCTGGTAAGGATGTGGAGAAAAGGGAACCCTCATGCTTGTTGGTGGAAATGCAGATTGGTGCAGCCACTGTGGAAAACAGTATAGCGGTTCCCCCCAAAATAAAAAATGTAACTGCCTTTTGATAACCCAGCAATCCCACTTCTGAGAATATATCTGAAGAAACCTGAAACACTAACTCGAAAGAATATATGCACCGCTATGTTCATTGCAGCATTATTTATGATAGGCAAGATCTGGAAGCAACCCAAGTGCCCATCAGTAGATGAGTGGGTAAAACAAGCATGGTCATTTACACAATGGAAAGCTGCTTGGCCACGGAGGGGAAGAAAATCCTGCCTTTTGCAGAGATGTGTATAGGCCTGGAGAGTATTGTGCTGGGGGGAGTGGGCCAGTGAGAGAGGGACAGGAGCCATGTGATTTTGCTTATATGTGGAGTTTAGTGAACAGAATCCCCTAAATCTCATGACATGCAGCTATGGGGCTGGACAACAACACGATGGACAACCACTGGGCTGGACACTATCGAGACAGGCAGCTACTACTGCCAGAGGCAGCTTCCCAGCCAGGCATTATCGTGAGAGGAAGACACTATTAAGATGAAGACACTACCATGAAAGGCTGTCACTATCAGGCAGCTACAGGCCGGGCACTATTGTAAGAGGCAACTACCCAGCCACGAACTATCAGGAGAGGCAGCTACAGGGACCAGACTATGTTAGAACAGGCATCAACATGGACATTTCTGTGATATGTAATAATAATAAGGGGGAAATAAAATATGGTCTTGATTGGAGAAAAACAAATTAAAAAAACCCTTCCTTGGATTGTTGTGAGGACAAGAAAAGCATCTATAGCCGACACTCAGTAAGTAGTTGTTCTAATTATTATCATATCATTGATGCTAGTTTTGTAGGACTTGACTTTTGTGTACTTCTTGGAAAACTGGAGGATTCTGTGATTACATTTCTGGACCTGCCAGAGAGCTGCAGGTTCTTCCTCAGCGCCTGACCCTCCCATGTCAGACTTCCTTTCCTCTCACCAGCCCCTAAGTCCCTAACATGCCCACCTCAAACTGAACCCCGAGTGATCCAACCTTTTAGAACTTACCTGGGTCCTTCCTCAAACAAAACCCCTCTGCATTAAGTAATCATAAGCTTTGAGCCCTGCCTTATTTTCCTTTCTATCGTTCCAAGCTTTCTGGATTTCTGAGGGATCAGTGAAATGTCAAAAGAAAGAATAAAACTGGAGACAAGTGATGTGATTCTTCAACTATTTATGCTAATAATCTTGGTCTTTACTAAATCTAATTTTCACAAATTAACAAACCTTTGTGCTTTCTCTAGACTGAAGACTGATTTCAGTTTTGTTTTTTGTTTTTAACACAGTAAGGGTGATCTAAAGTACAATTGCTCAAGGTCTTACAGTTCAAGAACTCATCAAGGAAGGTATGCAAGATGTTCTACTTTTTTTTCAAACCACTAGTTTAGAGAATATCTCATGAGTGGCATAATCAAAATATCAATCCCAAACAAAAAATATAAGCACTACCCAGCCGAATCCCTTTTTCACTAAGGTAGGTACCGAGGAGGCACTGGTGCCTAGTAGAAAGACTATGAGCTTCTGAATCACAGACGAGTCTGAAACCCAGAATCACAACTAGTCCCCTTGTTGTTAATCCTTTGCAAAATTGCCAAGTGTCTGAGCCCCAATAATCTCATGATAAATAGGTAATAGCTACTCTGAAGAAGTCCTCTAATTATCTATCTATACATATATATAAAAGCCTAAGCAACCAAATGACCAAACAACCAGTTGCTATGCCACGCACTGACCACCAGGAGGCAGATGCTCAATGCAGAAAATGCCCCCTGGTGGTCAGTGCACTTCCACAGCCAATCTCCTACGATCGGCCAACCTCCCATGGTCCCACCCCCTGGCCGAGATCTGGACTGGGCGAGATGGCCCCAATTGGCCCAGATCACCAGCCAGGACGAGGAACCCCACCCATGCACGAATTCATGCACCTGGCCTCCAGTTAGAAATAAAACCCCAAATACCTGCACATAACAAATATTCTACAGGCTGTAGAAAAGCTACCTTCAGCAATCCATGCCATTCTCTCCTGGTTCATATTAATTCTTTCCTCCAGGGTCAGAAGAGTCAGTTCTATCTTTACATTAATGTGTGTGTGTGTGTTTCATTAATTCTTCCCATTGTGTTTGTGAGAAACAAATGTGGGTCCATCTTGAAACTAATATAACATTTTGACTCCTGAATGAACCCTGAGCCTTGACTGTGGAATGGGTTGTGGAATGTACATGAGAGCTCTGGGTTAATTACAAATTCCCATTAGTTCTGCTTTGTTGGGTTCAAGTCCCTCTGCCAGGGACTGGCCCCTCATGGATGCCAGGTATTAGAGGAGATATAAGTAGTTATAGGCTTAAAGGGGAGTCTTTATTGCAGACAAAGTACCCATTGCTAACAAGGAACTACCAGAACAGTTCTTCAAAGTAGCCTTACAGAGCAGTAGCTGTGCAAAGCAGCCTCAGCAAACATAGTGGCCATTGTACACATAAAAGCAGAGCATCGGCCTGTGGACCAAAGGGTCCCAGGTTCAATTCTGGTCGGGGGCACATGCCTGGATTGCAAACTCCGTCCAACTTGCAGGAGGCAGCCAGTCAATGGTTCCCTCTCATCATTGATGTTTCTATCTCCCTCTTCCTCTCCTTTCCTCTCTGAAATCAATAAAAATATATTTTTTTTAAAAAGCAGCCTTGCCTTGGCTGGTCAGTAACACATCTTTATACCAACTTAGACAAAAGAGGCATCTTGCCAAATAGTGACATCAATACTTGGGTTACAGAAATGCACGCCTGCACATTGCGTACAGTACAAACGTGGTGTCCTTGCTTTTGCAACTGCGTATGGTAACTTGGCCTTGAATATCCAGTGTACTCTGATCAGGGCTCCCACATGCCTCCAGAGCAAGATGCCCTCAACGATATCCATGTCTTTTTTTTAATTTTTTTATTAAGTTTTTACATATGTGTCCTTATCCCCACATTACTCCCATCCCCCCTGACTCATGCCCTCACCCCCCTGCTGTCTGTGTCCATTGGTTAGGCCTATATGCTTGCATATAAGTCCTTTGATTGATCTCTCCCCTTACCCCCACCCTCCCCTACCTTCCCTCTGAGGTTTGACGGTCTGATTGATGCTTCTCTGTCTCTGGCTCTGTTTTTGTTCATCAGTTTATGTTGTTCATTATATTCCACAAATGAGTGAGATAACAGGCCCTGGATCCCGAGCCTCCCAGCACCTGGTTCCTTTGCTCACCCAAGCATTCCTTTCCCAGCATGGAGGCTTGCTGCTTAGGAGACATAAGCACACAGTCTGGGGGGTGGAAGGCACTAAGATATCCATGTCAAGAAGCAGCCAAGAAGCACCTCCTATGTTAGGACCCTTAATGAACTCTTTTTTTTTTAAATTAAATCTTTATTGTTCAGATTATTACATTTGTTCCTCTTTTTTCCCCCCCCATAACTCCCCTCCTCCCAGTTCCCGCCCCACCCTCCGCCCTCACTCCCCACCCACTGTCCTCATCCATAGGTGCACGATTTTTGTCCAGTCTCTTCCCACATCTCCCACACCCCTTTCCCCCCCAAGAATAGTCAGTCCATTCCCTTTCTATGTCCCTGATTCTATTATAATCAACAGTTCATTCTGTTCATCAGATTATTTATTCACTTGATTCTTAGATTCACTTGTTGATAGATGCATATTTGTTGTTCATAATTTGTATCTTTACCTTTTTCTTCTTCTTCTTCCTCTTCTTAAAGGATACCTTTCAGCATTTCATATAATACTGGTTTGGTGGTGATGAACTCCTTTAGCTTTTCCTTATCTGTGAAGCTCCTTATCTGACCTTCAATTCTGAATGATAGCTTTGCTGGATAAAGTAATCTTGGTTGTAGGTTCTTAGTATTCATCACTTTGAATATTTCTTGCCATTCCCTTCTGGCCTGCAAAGTTTCTGTTGAGAAATCAGCTGACAGTCGTATGGGTATTCCCTTGTAGGTAACTCGGTTTCTTTCTCTTGCTGCTTTTAAGATTCTCTCTTTGTCTTTTGCTCTTGGCATTTTAATGATGATGTGTCTTGGTGTGGTCCTCTTTGGATTCCTTTTGTTTGGGGTTCTCCGCGCTTCTTGGACCTGTAAGTCCATTTCTTTCACCAGGTGGGGGAAGTTTTCTGTCATTATTTCTTCAAATAGGTTTTCAATATCTTGGTCTCTCTCATCTTCTGGCACCCCTATAATTCTGATGTTGTTACGCTTGAAGCTGTCCCAGAGGCTCCTTACACTATCCTCGCATTTTTGGATTCTTTTTTCATTTTGCTTTTCCCGTTGGGTGTTTTTTGCTTCTTCGCATTTCAAATCATTGACTTGATTCTTGCGCTCCTCTGGTCTGCTGTTGGGAGTCTGTATAATATTCGTTATTTCAGTCTGTGTATGCTTAATTTCTAGTTGGTTCCCCAATATAGCATCAAGGGTCTCATTAGTTTTCTTGTAGATCTCATTAAGTTTATCGGTGGCTTCTAAACAGTTCTTGAGAGACCTTAAAAGTGTGGTTCTGAACTCTATATCTTCCTTTGACAATTTTGTCCTGTTTCTTTGTCTCCGCATTTTGTTATGCTTCCTTGGTGCACCCCCTAGTGGTCTTTGTTCGCAGTCTTATAGTTAAACCTTGATTGTTGTAGCTAATCCCAGGGAGGGTTTGACCTCCAGGCCAAGTGGCTATGAGAATCAGCTGTGTCAGCAGTGAGAGAACTTCTGTCCTCTAGGGAGGTGCTAATTTAGCCTTTGCCTGAGGCTATCCAGTAAATGCCTCTCTGCAGGGCTTGGGCAGGGCGGGTTGCACAGGATCAACAGGGTGGGCCTGAGAGAGCAGTTATGGCGGCTCTCAGTCCTGTCCCCAGGGGCTCTGCCTCTCTGAGTCCCAGCACCCTCTGCAAAGCTCGGAGAGAAAGCTGCACTCGCTCTGACCGAAGCCAGACAGTCCCGCTTCTCCCGTTTGAGTCTGGGTCCCTAAAGACTCGCCTGTATCTGGAGCTCAGAGTCTGCAACTCCCTCCCGATTGAAAACGCCAACCGTGCCCTCCGCCGCCAGCCCGCTCCGCGCACTCCGCACCTCAGAATTTGACTTCAGCACTGCGCCTCCTCTGAGTGTCCGTATGCGTTTCTCTTTCCTCCTAGTTGTAGGACTTCCACTCAGCCAGCGTTCCTGTGGTTCTGGGTGATGTCCCTTCCGTCTTTTAGTTTTACTTTTGAAGTAGTTGTTCAAAGCAGCAAACTCCGGCATTAACCTATGCCGCCATCTTGGTTCTCCCAACCCTTAATGAACTCTTGATACAGAGATGGAACTGTCAGCCTCTTTCTCTGGTTTTGGCCCCAAGAAATTTTACTTCACAGTGCTGGTCAGTGGTGTGTCAATGACGGGGCTATGAACCCCCAACCAGTACAGGCAGTAAGGAGTGTCTGTAGATAACTTAAAAACAATAGTGTAATCTTCTACTTTACATTCTAATATCACCACATACCAGCAATCAAAGCAATGTTAGTAATAGATTCTCCCACCCTACCAAAACCTGCCCTTAGAAGCCACCCTTGCTTATCTTTGTTTCTTTTCCCCCAGCCCAACCTTTCAATTGCCCACCAAAGAGATACCATACTTTAGAGACAGTGTGGCTAAAAGTGCACACTCCGATCATGAAACATAACTAAGAAGCAGCCTGATACAAAATAGATTATCAATATTTTGGCTAAACCAGCCATGGTTATGATGATGACACTATATAAGTTTCCTCTGACTTTGAAATAGATAGCTCTGAAAACATCATTTGAAAGTGAACAAGCTGGCAATCCCCAGAGAGATAACTGGACATCTCTAGACTTCTAAAGCATGCATTTTGCATCTTAAAAAATTAGAGTCAAGAATTAACCAAAACAATGTTGATGAGCCTTAATATGTATAAAAATTTCTCTTCTAAATCTTAGGGTAGATGAGTTTAGTTTATGTATGGTAATGTTCTATGTGAATGTACTTATAGGCAGAATGGCTTTATTTTCATTAGATTTATCCCCACTTAGTGCTGCAGGGTTTAGCTCTCCACTGATTTGATGAAAGCAAAACACTTGGGTGCCACCACAAGAAGCACTATAAAAAATCCTGGACATGTATATTCAGTTTTCCAATAAGAAATTGGATTTGAAAAAAACCAAAAGCCTTATAGTGTTTCATGTTCTGGCAAGATATGCTCCCTTAGGCAACATAACCAATATACTGCCACCAATTTTATAAAATTAAGGCAAACATTTAATAGCATCATTGTACTGGCTTCAAGTATTTTTTAAGGAAAAAAAGAATCCTTATGGAGCTTGCTGATAACAGAACTTACTGATATTCAACTCACATTTAAAATACACAGTATCAAGAAGCCCACTTTAGTCTTTAAAATTAGTTTACAACAGTAGGTAGCTCTTCCTCCCCTCCCCCCCCCCAAATTATTGATAAAGCTTTTATCAATAATGTCAGAGAAATTTTAGATTCAGGGTCACAGTTTGCATTGAGATCGACTAGAATCAAAAGAATGTCCTGGCATTCCTGCAAAGAGAATTGAACTACAAAAAATGACTTTTAGTGACTTTGTAAATATGAATATATCTGTTTTCTCTCCATGTCTCAGATAAATAGGACAACTACCACCAATGATATTATGATGATCAAATGAGGTAAGATATATTGGAATTTCAAAGAAATTCAAATTATTCAGAGAAATGATAGTAGCGTTTACTGAAGATTAACTATATGCCATTAAATCCACATAGCTTCTCTATGAGACGGGCATGTTTATTTTTATTCCTAGTTCACAGAAATGGAAACAGGCTATGCTAACAAGAGACAGATCTAGGATTTGAACTACGCAGTTAATGCCAGAGCCCAGCTTCTTAGCCCCTGCTATGCACTACCCCAATTATCAGCAGCCACCTCTGTACTTGACCTCTTGTCAAACATTTACCTCTTATTTTGAACTTGCCCACTTAGCATCTCCCAATTACCTTCTCTCATGTTTCCTTTCTAACATGTGAGGAGAATAAGCACCTGATGCTTCTAGTATTGACTTGCCTTCTCCAAGTCACTGCAAACCCAGATATGGAGTTAAGCTGAGAACATTTCTGGCAGAGGCAACACCAAAGCATCTTTTCTTATCCCAGAAAGCCTGGTCCATCTGTGTTGTTTGGTAATTGTGGTATGAGGCATGCAAAGAGAAAGGTCACAAGTTGAGAAATTCTGAGAGAGACACACATGGGG
Organism: Myotis daubentonii; assembly: GCF_963259705.1. NCBI lineage: Eukaryota > Metazoa > Chordata > Mammalia > Chiroptera > Vespertilionidae > Myotis > Myotis daubentonii. Next base: position 41,527,035 of record NC_081841.1, read on the forward strand.
TTTTGTTATCCAGATCATTGAATTGTCACACTCTTTGTTTAAAAGCCCTATTTATTTATGTTTTATTATGATAAGAGATTTGGGGGAAAGAGTCAAAAGTCCAGCTTAAAATGGCTTGCTAATTAAATTATGTTTAGTCAGTGGCTACTGTGTGTTCAGCTCTATAAAATATTTAAAAATTGCCAGTCTCCTTGAGAGACACATCATACAAACAGACAATTAAAATAACACCCAGGGAAACTAACACTGGATGTAAGTGGTAGGATATCAGGACCAGTTGGATGAGAGTTTGGGTGTTCTTCCCAGGAAGAAAATTGACCATTTGCAGACCTGCAAGTTTCTAATACACTCGATTGTCTGATAAAAGCATAGACGAGGGTTTGTGTTGATGTGAAATCCTGGGAGCTTAGAGTGACTGGTGTGCATCAGAATTTGTTTTCCCCCCTCATCTGCCAGTCAAATACTAGTAGATGGAGAAAGCTTTACAAACATTTGTTCTTGGTCATGTTAGTGGTGGAGTAGTTTCATGAAGACTTAAGACACATAGAGGATGGAAGAGTAGATAAAACCAAACTGAAATTTATTATTCTGCCCTCAGATACCTAGAGTGTGAACTATTGGGAATATATTTTATAAATCTGTAGAGATCAATAAAGCCATTTCACCAATGATAATCAATGGTGTTACCCTAAAGGAAGTCACAGATTTCAAAACATTTCTGTAATTTTGTATAAATCTGACATGACCTTTATCAGTAATAACTGGAATTGCCCTGGCCAGTTTGTTCAGTGGATAGAGCGGACCCAAGGGTCCCAGGTTTGATTCCAGACAAGGGCACATACCTCAGTTGTGGGAGGCAACCAATCGATGTTCTCTCTCACATCGATGTTTCTCTCTCCCTGTCTCTCCCCCTCCCTTGCACTCTCTCTAAAAAAATCAATGGAAAAAAATATCCTCAGGTAAGAATTACCAACAACAACAAAATAGTAATTGGAATATTGAATACCATAAATTAATTACTGAATAAACATCTTTAGTTGCCAATTATATCAGACTTTTAATATTTAAAATTATTTCTCTTTTAAAAAATGTATCTTTATTGTTAAAAGTATTACAGATGTCCCCTTTGTTTTCTCCCCCCATTGATCCCACTTCTCCGAATATATCCTAAGAAACCCAAAACACCGATAAGAAAGAATATATGTACCCCTATGTTCATAAAATTATATTTTAATAAGAAAAAAAAATTTAAAAACACTGCAATAATTGTACAGAGTGTGATTAAAAATAATGACCCTAAGGTCAACAACCCAGAAGAGGCAAACAGGTTTTATTATTCTACAGTAAGACCTCCTCTGTGGATATTATTCTTCGATGTAGAAAATAAAACTCTTTACTACTTCAAGTCATAAAATGTTTCTTACGCTACAGGAAAATCATGGTACTGCTTAAATAAAAAAGTTCCAAAATTCAGATTTTTATTTCACAAGCTATTTACATAAAAATAGGATTTTGGCTGATTTTGAATGCATCTGTCTCATGCCTCCTCTATTCACCATGTACCTGAACCCATAAACCTGTAGACTGCAGCCAAAGACAGTGTTTTAGGAGCTCAGACAGTGAATGAACAGTAACAAGCTAACAAATGATTTCACAATCAAGGTTATATTTTCATGTAAATGCCTACTTCGATAATGATGAAAATAATGGACTCCTGGAATATGCAACACTAAAAATTAGGCCTGTAAAAACTTTCAGTTGAAAGGGAAGATATTAAAGGTCTATGAAAACAGTTTTGTTTAGTATTTAAATGTGTTCATTCTTAACTCTGCAGAATTTCTACTTGGATTCATGAGGAAACAAATAACATGTTTATAACTTTCTATTTTATTATATTTGTGTGAGATGAAACAAGAAGAGAGATGACATTTTAAAGTGCAATTTGAGCATTTCAAAGAGTTAATCACAATCTACTAGTCCTACATATTCCACATCAGTCAACCGTTTTGCCCCCTTTATTTTCATTCTCCCACACAACCCATGTAAGGGAAATAGTTTAGAAAATTCATGTAGAGAAAAAAAATACAGAAAAAGCTCAACTAACTTTATTTTAAGTGGCCCAAGCTAGCCAGACTACCAATTTAATTATTGTTACTCATATTTTATATGATGATTTTTCACCTTTATTGAAGACCTCTAGCTTTACTTGCCAATTAAGATTCAGCACAAATAAGCATAACTCAACAACAGTTTCTCCTAGACTACAAAGGCTATGGTGAGTAGGTCCCTGAATTGATGCCATGACAATTAGCAACAATGACGCTAACCCAAATTAACAACAAAACAATCCACAAATGCCAGTAACAAATGCTGATATTTGGGTATTTAAGTTAAAAGTGAGTATCTTCTATGATTTATTATAAAAACAAAACTGAATTCAACATTTAGTTCCAATAGCTTCTGCAATATTATATTTTGATATAATGGTGGAGCATTTCTTCAAAAAAGCTAATGTTGAAAAACGAGTCTTCAAATATGCTAATACAACCTCCAAATACTATTTTGGGGTTGCTTGCTTGATTATAGCCCAACGTGTTAGCTTATTTTATTGTTCTTCTTCAATGCAATCACAAGGCAAAAAGAAACAAGGCCAGATGGCTAAATTAAGAAGAGTCTTTTTAGATGTGTGCTGAAGAGGAGTAGAGACCAAAAGACCAAAATGTGAATATTGGGGAAGTTTAGCTGAAGTGTTGACAACACTAGGGATATAGCTGCCAGTCAGCTTTCTGCCTTCTGTTCTCAGTTGAAAACACTCAACCTTTTTTTGATGGGACTGAGAGAAGCAGCAGCAGAAAAAACGTAAAACAATTTTTTAAAAAGAGTTCTGAAATCTGTTTCCAGAGACACCACTAGTTAAAAATCAGCCTTGACAAAGGACCTCACAATTAATAAGCAGAGGTTTCACAGACAAACATTGACGATTTATAATATTTAGCTATTAAATTAGCAAAAATGAAAAAGGAGTGGCACTCTTCAGTAAGGATAAAGATATGGTGCTTTCATATGCAAATGTTAGAAGTGTAAATTATTGCCCTTTCAGGAACACCATTTAGATATATCTAACAAACTATGAAATACACATACCATTTTCATCCAACAACACTATTTCTAGAAAGTAACCTTGTAGACATGTTTAATGACGTGCACAAAACATATGCACCAGGGTTTGTTTTTATATTGAAGCCTTGTTTATAATGGAAAAATGAAATAGTTGCAACTAAAATATGTAGCACAAGATATTTTTAAACTAAATTGTGTGCATCCATACAGTTAAAAACTGTTAAAATAAGGTACTGACATGGAAATATATATATATATATATATACAATATATTTAATGAAAAAAATATACATTCTAAAATATTGTGCACAGTATGATCACACTGATATAAAAACAATGTGTGTTTGAGAATAAATTTCTAGCAGTAATTATTTATACAGAGTATGATTACATGGGATCTAGCTTCATATTAAGTTATTTTCATTTTACCTAATTTTTCTTTGTACCATTTCATATTTAATGTTATAATGTGAAACACAAATGTAGATATTTTTGTTTAAAATTTGGGAGACATAATATTTCTTTCCCAAAACCTGAAAATAAAATACTAATAAAAGGAAAGTATTGTGTGGTTTTGGGAAAAATTACTATGAGGAATACTAAATATTACTGAGGTGTTTAACAGTTTTCCCAATTTTTTTTTAGTTGCAAAAGACTAGGAATTCTGATTTGATGTTGTTCAGATGAGATTCAGTATCCATTTTTGAAACTATACATAATTAATGGTCAATTATTATAATTAATTTTAATGTAAAATAAGTATAGCTCATTATATTCTATCTCGCTATTATTCAGAAGTTTTGTGTAATAATGTTTTTGCTTTTAATATGATTTCCCACCACTGCAGTGCATTTGTACACTTAGATCATCAATTTTCAACCGGTGTGCAGCAGCAGACATACTGGTGTACCACAAGGATTTCTGAAACATGCAATAGCTGACTATTTAGTCAGGGGCACAGACCTCTTTCCCCTTAGACTGTCAAATAAAAAGATGACAACAGTCAACACAATAGCCATCTGGTGTGAATGAATCAAAATTATACCTATCTTTTTTTGTCGGATTGGCAAAAAATACGTATTATGTACTTCTTCACATAAAAATGTATTCTATGCAAATAATATTTCATGTCATCTATAATAATAAAAGCATAATATGCTAATTAGACCGGAAGACCTTCCGGAGGAAGCTGGGGCTGCTGCTGCAGGATCGAGGCAGCCCCTACGGCTGCGAGGCAGGGATCCGAAGGCCTACTCTTACACGAATTTCATGCATCAGGCCTCTAGTTTTTAGATAATATGGTTATAATATAAAAGTTAATATAAGTCCAGCTAGATTAATTATGTAGTGAAATTCAAACTCTATTTCCCTAGGTCCCATTTGTAAATCAAAAATGGAATCTTATCAACTCAAGGGAAGTTAGGATTGAAACAAAGTGTACCTCATAGGTCGGGGCTCCATTTATATACTGATTTCTGCCGGGAAAAGGTCACAAGCATTTCTTCTAGCACAGACAGGGCTAAAAATAGGATGTGTGTAAGCCAAAAAAATAAAATAAAATTGGAGGTTGGAAGCAGCAGAAAAATATGACAGTGTGATATAGTCAAGACTGTCATTGCACCAGGTATAGTAGGAAAATGTGAAAAATCAATAAAAATGATTTCTTTAATGTTATTAGATTTTCCCTGCTGACAAAACATATTGGGTATTTCTTACACACACACACACACACACACACACACACACACACACACACACACACCTAAAACATGCCCACAAAGTAAAACAAAAGACATTTTTAACATTTTAAAACTTCAAATTATTATTTCAACAGGAAAATAATAGCCAGATAGAGCAAACACTTTTTTATTTTTAGTTTAAAAAGACTATGCTGACATTTCTAAACATTTCTTGCCTTTTCTTTTACTTTTTTGCATTTGGAAGAGAGAACAGTGTTCGATTCTGCCCTATTTATGTTTCTACTCCGGAACAAACATTGGTTGTGTGCGTGTGTGTTTTTTTGTGTTGGTTTTTTTTAAGAAATAGGAAGAAGAAAACTACTCCTCCCTTTCCTTGCTTTCTGCCCCCGCCCCCTCCATTCTTCCGACAGACACCCTTCCACCTTTCCTCCCCACTCTTTTTGCTTTTTGCTTTTTTTTCGCGCCCCCCCCCCCCCCCCCAGTTTTGTTTTGCTACAAGTCTACATTCCTGTTTGTAATACTTGGTTCGCCCGGTTTTCTGTTTTCAGTAAAGTCTCCTTATGGCAAAAAAAAAAAAAAAAGAGAGACTATGCTGAGATATCCATTGTCTTACCACCTTTCTTTATTGCTACAGCTACTAAGAAGGTATCTTTTTTTTAAAAAAAAACCTCACCTGAGGATATTTTTTCCATTGATTTTTTGAGAAAGTGGAAGGGAGGGAAGGAGGGAGGGTAAAAGAGAGAGAGGGAGCACAGGTGGTAATTAACCTGCAACCCAGATAGATGCCCTTGACCTGGAATGGAACTTGCAACCCTTAGGTGTATAGGCCGACACTCTAACCACTAAGGACACTGGCCAGGGTCTATGATTATTATTATTATTTTTATAAACACAGTGTTTTATTATCCCATCATATAAAGATAAGAATATGTGCAGACCCAGGAATACTAAGGAGAGCTGGCAAACATTTCTTCCACTTAGTATGCTTTCCTTTAACTTTATTGAAAGAACCACCATAGCTTCTATGACTGTGCAGCCAGGTGGCAGGTTGCAAGTTGTCTATATATAGCCAAGATTCTCCACTTAGGCAAGCATTGTTTTTTTTGTTTTGTTTCCTTAAATAAGAGCAAAATGGAGAAAGCTCTCTCTTTTGGGGGAAACTATCCTTGCTCCTCTTGCCCCCTCAGTCTTCCATCCTGTCTTCTTCTTCTGGCTCATGACAATTAATCAGTGAATGAGTATTGAAAATAAAAATAAACACTTGCTGAATCGTAATTAGGAAGAGATTTACATGAGTTTTGTCTCTGTCTGCTCTTATTTGCCATGATATTATGAAAAATTCAAATCTGTCTTCTTACCATTTTTATATATTGTAAATACAAGGTGACAGCAAATAAATTAGAAAATGTGGCTATTTTAGACCATATGGTAATAGATGATTGTTTGCAATCTCTGGGGATGCTTGGTTAGATTTTAAAAAAAATAGGAGCAAAATCCATAATACATTACCTAGACAGGGTCTGTATGGACTCTGGCAAATTTTAAGAATGATTACAACCACCAATTTTTTTTCTAATATATATTTCTAGAAGCTTAGGGAGCAACTAAATGATTATTCACCATCCATATCTGCATTATGATTTCATGACAAGATACATTCTTTAATAATCTGGAGCTAGAATAAACATTTGCAATAAGCCTTCAGCTAAAATTTTTCTTCAATTTTAAAAATAATAAAAAGTGAAGTTAAAAAGTCCCAGGTGTCAGACAAATGAAAACATTCTATGAAAGCACATATACTTTTACAGCTATTACTAACACAATAGTTTTTTCTCTTGGTCAAAAAAAAGTTACAATTTTTTCTAAAAGTAATAGCTCTTGGCATATAAATTTATCTCATAGGTCTGAAACAAAAGTGCAATTCATCTGCCATCAAAACATAATAAAAGTGATTATTTCAGTTGTCTATTACCTAGTGGTAGCACTTGCTACACATATTTAAAGGAATGATTGGACAATAAAACAATTTCAGAAAATGACTTACCCTCCTTTAATATAGTCAAGGAATGAAACTTCTGTTTCTACCAAGAAAGAGAGTAAGGTTACCTGAAGAAAAAAAAAAAAAAGGAAAGAAAGAAAAGAATGAAAGAGAAAAACAGGGCAGGATCACCAGCTAGTACTAATTGCAACCCCAAATGGACCCCCCTCCCCAACTATTGGGGAGAAAATCATATTTTCTAGCATTTGAAAATCAAAGATATTCTTTATTAAAATCTGCAGGACTGATTTTTCTTACATTTAAAATTATCAGAAGGAAAAGGGCCAAAAATTTTTAACTAATTTCTATGACCGGTTTAGTTCCTTTAAAGAATAGCATAAAAATTATTTTCAAGGACACTGTGTTACTTCTCATTTTAGATAAAAGAAAAGATGAAAGGGAGTTGAAAAATGGTTAAAACTAAAAAATCAAAATGAATAAGCTTCGTTGTGTCAAAGGAAATGTGTGTCTCTGCCATGGTTCTGTAATGAGACCATCTAATATTTTAGGTGTCTTGCTTTATAGAAATGTTTAAAAGGAAACTTGGAGAGAATGCAGAAGTTGCTTCCCCCAAAGAGAATTAGTTTTAGGGTAAAATCTTCAGTATATTTTTTTATCAAAATAGGATGATTTTGATTTTTCACAATTTTAGGATACTTTCATTTTTGCACCTTCTGCACTGATTTAGTGAAGCATTCCTACAGAGTTGTAAATGTTAATGAACTATAAACAAGTACTTTCTCATGCTATAAAATGAGTCATAATAATTAAGATTAGCCTATAAGGACTATAGTATTTTTCACTACCACTTACATTTTTTCATGTCTGCTTGATTCTCTCTAGGGTGGTTCCAAAGAAGAATTATTCTTAACAAAACTTCAGCTTCCCTCACAGGCATTATGACCCCCTTGACCTAGAGCAGCGGTTCTCAACCTTCTGGCCCTTTAAATACAGTTCCTCATGTTGTGACCCAACCCTAAAAGTATTTTCGTTGCTACTTCATAACTATAATATTGCTACTGTTATGAACTGTGATGTAAATATCTGATATGCAGGATGGTCTTAGGCGACCCCTGTGAAAGGGTCGTTCGACCACCAAAGGGGTCGCGACCCACAGGTTGAGAACCACTGACCTAGAGCAACCTGCAGAGAGCTGGCTCACTATCTCCTACAAGGTGTTCTCCATTAGAAACATTCCCATGGCGGTTTATTTTTCTATTATATACCTTCATATTAAAATTCTAAGTGAAGAGTTGCTTCGATTCTGATGAAAACTGTTATACATATACATTTTTATTCATTTGTTTGAATCCTTAAAGAATAACATAATACTTGACTTACTGTTCCCGAATTAATGTATTTTTTCTTTTTTACTTTCTTTTTGGGATTCACCACCTTAAAAAGATGAAACAATTACAATGTGTTAGGTTTGATAATAAAATTATTTTGAAATGTGTAGCTCAACCTGCTGCCTTTACTTCTAATGCCTTTCTTCATTTACCAATGCCTTGATTATGACTCCTGCAGTCATTTAGCCAAAATTCCTCTGCCATAGTTACTAGGGTTATTCATTCATCTTAAAAAGCTTTATTTTATTAATGTTCTCAACGACGTTATGCATTGATTACTCTTACCCATCTGCATCTCTTGATAAGAGAAAGACTTTTAATACTGAAGGTTCTAAATAATAATAAGTGCTTTGTAGAAAAAAATATATATACGTTGTGACAGAAAAGTATACTCAAAAGACTTAATTTTTCAGTAGGTTAAATACACTAACATAGCAGATCACCCAAATATGTAGATATATAAGGGCTCTATGGACTATATTGCTTTATTCTGGTAATAATGTCAACCAGACACCCAGGCTGCACAATAATTGGTAAAGGTAAAATTTGTGGACAAAAGACTGAATTTGGGGCTGTTTGTGCCATGAGAAATATTACTGCATCCTACAGTGCAGTAATATTCTCTCTATACGGGAGGATAGAGAGAACATGAAGACGAGGAAAGCCTCTTAATCTAATAGGATAAATCAATCTAACAGGATAAGTGCCTTAAGAAAGGATCTTTCAGCATGTCTCAATCCAAAATGTAAAGGGCGCATTTTAATAGGGAAATGAAAGAATTTATAAGTAAGTATTATTTGAACTAGAATTTATTCATTTAAACTAGGGCTCCAATGAAAGGGAATAGACAAATGCAATGGTCAAGAGAAAAAAGTAATCGGCCCAGGTTGGCTGAAACAGAGCGCAAAAAATCATAAAGATTAAAAAAGTCTGACGGCTTGCTGGCATATGGATCCAGCAGGACACATCGCCTTCTGCACTCTTGGAGATCCTAAAAGGGCCCTTTACTTGGGTCTGGCCCCTTCACAGCTGCAGTCCACCAACAGTCCTGCAGATCCAGGGTAATGGTCCTATCTGCAACCCCTTAGATCCTTAAAGGGCTCAACACTCACTTCCAGACCCACCCAGCCACAGTTGTAGGCAATCTTGCTGACACAGAGACCCACTATAAAACACTCGTGTGCACCTCAGGAGATCCTGAAATATCCCTATATTTGGGTCCAGCCCACCCAGGGACCTAACAGGACACTCATCTATGCCTCCAGAGCCAGATCTATGGATCTCAGTCTTGGCTATGGAAACTGGTTAGTTCCAGGCCCTGGTAGGCATGGCCCAGGTCCGGCCCACTAAGCGGGGAGACCTCCCAGGCACCTGGCAGAAGCCACACCGACCTGTGCACCTACTAACAGGTCAGCTGACTGAAGACCCAGTAGCATCCTACTGAGCAAGGCACTAAGCCAGTCTCTTCCACCTAGGGACCAATCGAGCCCCTGGTAATAAGCACACCAACCGAGGACCCCACTGTAGACCTAGCAATAGCCTCAAAATGAGTTCCAACCCAGTATAACTGCAATTCTGGAGATAATGCTATAATCCCACAAATCAGACAAACTTTTCCTGCCAAACTAATCTAGATTTTTAAAAGCTCAGGCATATATGGCTGGGATCTAGAAGGTCAAGTATATGAGCAGGTCTCTGCATGGCCAGGAAAGACCCGAGGAAGCTCTAATTCTTAATTACTGGCTGACCACGAATCTGCTGAAAGGGCAGGTGATGGCCAAGGCAGAGTTTTACACTGTTGGGGCACATATGGAGGGCACCAACGCATGCAGAGTGGTTGGTTTGTGGAGGGTTATGTGGTGATTGGCAGTAGATGAGTCCAAAGTACCAGGAGCACTGGTACACAGGCCGTTCCTCCTCAGCTCTGAGGGTAGACAGAGAAAACAGGCTTCTATGTAAGTACAGCCTGTCTTACATTCCTTTCATTACCTGTTTAGAGCCTTAATATTCCTTCCTTTAAAGACTTAGATAGAAAAAATTGATCCATTACTCCATCTTTGTCCTTGCCTACAAAGCTTTCTTGGGTTGAGTTTGCCCCCAACCCAAATATCTCATAGTCCACTAAGTATATACTATTATATATAGCAGTTTTCAAAATACACTAAATATATTTCCTGTGTTTGTCTCACCCATCAGACGCTGAAATTTTTATTCATCTTTGTGTCCCCAGGGCCGGATACAGAGTGAGAATATAGAAGCCATGTAATAAATATTTCATTTATAAGTTAATGCATGAATGAATGCATGGAATACAACTGCTTTAGGCCAGTAAGGTGGTAGAAGGAGGTGATTCCTCCACTCTTAACTAAAAGAGGTCAATTTTAGCATCAATCTGGCAGGGAAATAGTTACCATTATTGACTAAATACTGAGGTATTCTCATCTGTTATCCATGTATGTTAAATTCAGAAATATAGAGAATGTACAGATAACATAGCTCAAGGATTAACAGTGCTAAAACATAGCATATGCTCAACACAGACCTGGCTGTTAAGGCAGAAATCACCAGTGTGTTTGCTTTAATAATTTAGATTTCTTTAACAACTGAATCATGCCTTGCCATTCCCTTTAGTCTTCATTTAAACCACAGTGAATGTGCACAAACACACTAAGCCAAGTACAGTTCATTTTATATCACCATGCTGACACAACTAAAATGCATATTTTACTCTTTAGATTTAAAAGGGCTTAAGGAGGAGGTTGGTGGGAAGGCAAACATGAAGCGTGAAGCTTAAGAAAAAAATAAACTTGCATACTATTGAAATTTTTAAAAATAAGAAAAAGTTACATAGGCAAAAACTTTAAATGTCTCAAAATAGGTTTAAAAGACCATGTCACTTGAAGAGAAATAATATCGCTTAATCTCAGAAACAAGTCTGTCAATAATTTTAAAGATTCATATATACATATATATATATGTACTAAGTTAACCTTTGACAACTATCCTTTGCAAAGTCTATACTTTTAAAGCATAAATATATCTATTCCAGAGGAAATAATAAAATTCCTCTTACCTCATACACATTGAATTGTGACTGCCCTCGAGAAAGTTCCCTGTAGCTCGTTGTAAACTCTCCAATGAAATCATGACTAAAATTAAGGGAGAAAAAGACATATAGTATTAGTTTTCATATATCTGTCAATTATGTTTAAAGTTTTTAAGAAATGTATAGTTTAATCATGAAGAAAATGCTTGATATTGTTATAAACATAGCTTAGCTTATAATTTAAAGGAGACTGATACGTAATTTCATTGTTCTTTAACCCCAAATTTTGTGTACTTAAAAACTGCATTTTGTTAACATTCAAATAATATTTAATTTATCCCACCAATATTAATATTTTAAACAGGAATATTAGCTTAACAACTGAGATTTCAAAAACATTTCAACTCCTGTGTATCCAAATAATTACTTATTGGGATGAAAGTTTAAGACATTCAAAAATTTATTATTACACATGTCAATAATCACAAATATAAAAAATCACCAAACTTTCCTGTGATCAGGATATAATAGGACACTCTTTTTTAAAAGGTTATCCCTTGTTAACATGGATAATAGTCACCAAGCCTTATTTTCAATAAGGACAATTTAAAAGTATACCGTGAATATCCAACATGGTTATTCTGAGTTTCTTCACCTTTTAAAAGCAATAGCCACTGAGAAAGCAGAACTTCTACAGATGCCTTCTCAGTTTCGGCGGGAGGGGGAGGGGTTGAGTAAGCATGTGTTAGCACCAACTATAAAATGCGTATCAGCATGATTACTGAGACTGACCTATGCAACTTTAAGACATGTTATGCATTCAGCAGTTTAGAGGGAACTATATTCCACTATTCTTTGCTAATTTAATGGTCAGCGCTAGGTTGAACACAAACTGCTAAGAAATAAGGGTGAAATGTTGGTATCCGTCCCATGGTAAAATGTAGTGCCTCAGAGGAAGAAGATGAAGACTGTAGGAACTAAAGTCCTATAACAAACATAAGGGATCTTGCTGCTATTCTTACCATAGAAATTAAGATTGGTCCATTTGCTTTGCAAATGAAATCTGTTCATTATCATAAAAATGAACATTCCCCCCCCCCCCCGCCTGCCCCCCCTTCCCCCCTGCCACCGGGTTTGGTTTAATGCTTAGCTGAGTCACTAAAATCTATAAACCTCCCACAGACCTGATGACCAATGACAAGCCACAAAAAAAAGTTGTGTCTAGCCAAGCAAATACGATTTCTAAAAGATGGAATGTGGAAGAAAAACACCAGCTGTCATTTCATTTGATTAGAATTTCTGCAATAAGAAGTGTTTCTTTAAAAAGAATTATTGCCCAGCCGGTGTGGCTCAGTGGTTGAGCGCTGACCTATGAAACCCTGGTCATGTTCTATTCCTGGTTAGGGCACATGCCTGGGTTGCGGGCTCATCCCCAGTGGGGGGCATGAAGGAGGCAGCTAATCCATGATTCTTTCTCATCATTAATGGTCAACACTGTTTCTATCACTCTCTCCCTCTTCCTTCCTCGCTCTGAAAACAATAAAAACATTTAAAATTTTTTTAAAGAATTATTTAAAATATAGCTCACTTAGATATCTAGCTTCCAGTTCTATCTCAAAGATCTTCTACATTTCTCACAGTATTCTATACATGGCACTCCTCTACCCCAGTATAACCTTAACCTCTTCAAGATTTAATTTTCAGAAGTAGATCTATACACGTGAAAATGGTGGGGGGAAAAAGTTAATTGAAGGCTGTGATAAATATATTTGCATTTATGAGCCCAAACCCCAAGCACTCTCACTCTTTCAAGATACACAGGAAAATTATAAAACAGTACACATTTCTTTTTTTTTAAATATATTTTTATTGATTTCAGAGAGGTAGGGAGAGGAAGATACTGAGACAGAAACATCAATGATAAGAGAGAATCATTGATCGGCTGCCTCCTGCACGCCCCTTACTGGGGATCGAGCCTGCAGCCTGAGCATGTGCCCTTGATTGGAATCGAACCCAGGACCCTCCAGTCTGCAGGCCAAAGCTCTATCCACTGAGCCAAACCAGCTAGGGCAGTGATACACATTTCTTATAAATAATTCTCTTTGACCTTCAGAAGTGCAAGTTAATACTTGTGATATCTTCCTCTGCAGATCTTAACAACTTAAATTAGGGAGATTCTGTTTTGAATCAATCCTCCTTCATTGTTATGCGTGTTTCTGATATCTTAAGTGATAATTACTGAGATAAAGGTTCTATTTATAGGACTCCACCACAACATTTTGATATTGATAAGTATGGACAAGCCTAATATAACCAGAGCTCACCACACGAGTGGTAGGAATCTATTATAGAGGCCTTAAAAATAATGCCTGAATTATTTAAGCCATTAGGTAATTTTCTGATTTTACAAATCTTAATCCCACTTGGTTAACTGTTTAAATTCAACTCTTATTGTTAACATTAAATTCCTGCCACTTAACACTAATCAAAAACTTGTTAGAGATAAGCAATATTTACTGTCCTCAAGTAAATGTAATTGATCAAGTCCCAAGTAATACATCCATCTATAAAGCCAGTCCAGTTGTAACTGGACAACCAAGGGGTTCGGGCTCCCTGTCACTACTTGAGCCAATTAAGCAGAGACAGGGTTGAATCATACATGAGTGTTTATTCCAATACTGCTGGCAGCATGGGAGAGCAGCAGGTCATCCACAAAAATCTGCTCTGCCTCTCCCCATAAGCTGGCTGCTTATATTGGGCAGTAGAACAAAGATTATGTGGGAAAGTAGGAATTATAAGCATGGGAAAGTAGGCAAGGTAGAATCATTATAGATTACAAAACATGCAGGCTATGGCGGGGGGGGGGGGGGGGGCGTGGTTACAGAGGGTAGGTGCCTCCAGGCACCCCAGGACCAGATTACAGGCAATAGGGGCCAGGGTTGTAAAGAGTGGGTGCCTCCAGGACTAAATTGTTTCAGCCACGAGGTTTGTAAATCTTTCCATAATGATAGGCAGTTCTCGGGAAAGGTTAGGATGGACTGCATTGCATATCAGCTTCCATGTCCCAGGGTGTACAACTCTCAGCCTGGGGTACAACTCTCTGCACTGTCCCCTACAGCCTTTTCCGATAGTTCTCCAATATTTTCTCCTGGCTTCAACTTGCTCACATTGTTTAGTTCACTAGGTTCTACTATGTGCTGTATATAATACTAGAGGCCCAGCTCATGAAATTCATACACGGGTACGGTCCCTAGGCCTGGCCTGCAATCAGGGCCATCTTCCCCAGCTGCCCGCAGCCGGCCCTGCCCCCTGCCACCACCCACTCCCGGTTCCCCATTCGCCATAGGGTGATTGGTGCCTGATGGCCAGGGGAAGGGACCAAGAGGTCAGCTGTTCCCGCCCGCTCACCGCCCTGTCCCTGTCTCGGGTGGCCATCAAGCAATCAGAGTCTGCCAGCCAGGAAAAGGGACTAAGAGGTGGTCAGTGTGTCTCATAGTGACTGGTCCAGCGGTTGTTCTGCCATTAGGGTCAGTTTGCATATTACCCTTTTATTATATAGGATAGAAGCCTGGTGCACAGTTGGGGCCAGCTGGCCTGCCGTGATGGGGGCCCTGGATTGGGGTGGGGAGATCCCCACTGGGGGGCAGGGCCGCCAGGACAGGGGCCACAGGGTTTTCAGGCCAGCCCTGCCCTCGATCAGGGTGGGGGTCCCAGCTAGGGGGCAGGGCCAGCCTAAGTGAGGGGTCTGGGGCTGTTTTCAGACCAGCCATGCCCCCATCAGGATAGGGGTCCCCACTGAGACAGGACAGCCTGGGCAAGGGGCTGCCAGCGGTTTGCAGGATGGCCATGCCCCACATCGGGATGGGGGTCCCCGCTGGGGGCCAGGGTGGCCTGGTCGAGGGGCTGCAGGGAGTTTGCAGGCCAGCCACGCTCCTGGCTTTGTCAGGAAGGAAGTCTGGAAGATATCAGGTCTAATTACCATATTACCCTTTTATTAGGATAGATGTTTATTATATCTTATAAGCTGCCTTGGATCCTTTTAAGAATAAGAGGACATACATAAATTTAAAAATGAGTAAAAACTTGCCCCCCATTCTGAATCTTGTTCAAGATGGCTATTTTGAATAAAAAAATGAATTTGCATATCAAACAAATGAAATGCTATTCTTGTGTTATAGAGGAGAAAATGAATTAAGTGAGTCACAAATTGCTTTTCAGCCTCTGAGACATTTCTGTGAAATTAAAAATGGATGATCAAGAGGTGAGAATGTGTTCAAAGTTCATGAACATAAGGCAGTAAGTAGCACAATAAAATAGTCAATCTTAGAAGTAAGGTGCCTTGTCTCCAGAATAAGTCAGAGAATTTGGATGGATAAGTAGAGAGATTCTCAGGTCAATTTTGTTATAGATGTCTCAAAATATTGGACATTTTTATAGTTTTCTTTGTTACCTGTCCTACTTAAAAAACTATATTAAATTATAGATTGGTACTTTAAAAAAGTATTAAACATGGTTTTCACTGATTTATTCTTATAATTATCTTTTCCCCCATCATCAATTATTCCTAGATTTTATTAAGATTAAAGGGAGGAAAATTAAATGTGCTATATATTTATATCTGTTCATGATTTTCAATGGTATAACATTGAAACAACTTTCACTATACAGAGAAATATGACAAAAGATTTTCATAATAAATCACAATTTCCTTGTGATTCAATAATACTGTTTCGCTATTTCCTATTAACTTAATTGAAACTAAAATAACTTTCCTGTACTATAAGCCTCTCTGACTACATTTACAAAATAGAGTTTACTCCCTGATCTGATTTACATCTGATTCCTCAATTTTTCTCTCAACACACTCTTAAAGCTTCAACTTGATTGACCCTTCCAGATTTATCTCATATTTCAGGACTTCTCCACACACATACCAGACTCTGGACAAAATGGGACTGGGCCACATTCCCAGACATCCTGAACTTTCTCCATTTCACAATTTTACTAATGATATTTCAATATAAAATGTAGCCTCTATTAGAACAGAAAGATAACTGAAACTATTTAAATATGTATAATAACTAGGGGCCCGGTGCACGAAGATTCATGCACGGGGGTAGGGGGGGAGAAGTCCCCTTAGCCCGACGTGCACCCTCTGTCACATTCTGGGACCCTGGGCCTACAGGCTCGGGGTTTCCTGACTCCCAAGGATGCCTATCCCAGGGACACAGGCCTTTTGGTGCCAGCGCGTGCAAGCAGCTGCAGAGCGAGAACCTCCACCAGCGCCCACCCACCCACTCCAATGGGGTGAAAGCTTCCCCCGCATCATCATGGCGACACGGGGGCAGCTCCTACCCCGATGGCGGCTCCCTGGCATCCCTGCACCCCGTCCCATCCCCAGCTCCCTAGTGCCCATGCACACACAAGCTCCCGCCCTGACTCTGGCTCCCCGGGGGCATCTGCACGCCCCACCCCACCTCCAGCTCCCCAGCACCCGTGTGCGCGCAAGCAACTGCCCTGACCCCGTCTCCCTGCACCTGTGCATGCACAAGTGGCCATGGGGCTGGAACTTCCCCAGCATCGCCATGGCAACATGGGGGAAGTACCTGCCCCGCCTTCACTCCTCATTGGCTGTAGGGTGAGGATGGTGGGTATGGCTTAAGCGTAGTGGAGGGATGGCTAATTTGCATGTTTCTCTTTTATTAGATAGGATTATAAGGCTAACATTTATTGAGCAATTACTATGTGTTCAAAACTGTGTTAATTCATTTACATAAATATATCATGAGCACAATTACGTGTAATAAATAATACACAGAGGTTGTTACCCTGATGTTACAGATGAGGAAACTAGGTTTTCGGGAAGTGGAGTATCTTCTCTAAAACAACTCAACTCCTAAGCAGTGGACTCACAACCCAAACTCCAACTCTGTCTGAATCCAAGGAGCACGCTGTTAACCACACATTCTAGGCTTCATCTATTGCGAATTCTAACTTGTGTAATAATGGTTTGAGGGTAAGTTTTATATCTCCCTGGTAAACTTTACACTTCTTGAAGAAAGCTAACTTTTGCATTTCTGAACACCCTCCACCCCCTAACACACACAAACACAGTTTTAAGCACAATGTTGGTGGAAGTGATATAAGTAAAGGCAAAGAATTCTACAGTGAAATGTCAATTTCAAGCCTTTGATGAGTCTTGAATCCCTGGGAGGAGCACCCTTCCCCTGCCCTGAAGCACTGCCGATGTTAAACTTAAATGTGCACTATTTTTGCCCGTCGGTAAATTGACAGGAAGCAGATTTGCAGAAAGAGCCAGTGTGTGGTGGGTCCTCTGCTGTTCTGCTCCGCCTGATCCCAGGTGGAAATGGCTCCCCATCTTGCACCTTGCTCTTAATGCTGTGTGGACAGTGTTGTAGCTTGTGAACATATTGGAACTAATGTTAATTTTCAAAAGTTACACATCCCCCAGACAATGTAAATTAGATAAACTTTAAAGGAACATATTCCTTGGGAGATTTCTTCTATTCCCAGTTCACACTGCCAGTAGTCAGGCTGAGAAAGATGTATTTAAATTAAAGGAAGTTATTTGTAGTATAACTCAAAGGATAAAATAAATGTCCACAACCTAAATAAATGATTGGACAACAAAATAAATGGGAAGAAGGGACAAAACTCCAATGCAGAAGAATGCCAAATAATTTATGTAGATATTCTGCCCTTAAAGAGGGGTGTAACTCCCTCTCCTTTAGTGTAGGCTGTGCATAGTGACTTCTTTCCAACGAGTACAGTGTAGAAAGGGGATCAAAGAGTAGCTGATAGTGGAGAAACCTGGCAGCCACTACCTCAGTCAAATGCTCAAGGTCAACATCAAAAGTGGTAACTCATGCTGATAGTGTGATATGACATGATAAAAATGGCACTTTACCTCTGGTTTTCCTCTCAAAAGTCCACATCCATAGCCTAACCATAAAAAAAACACACACATCAGCCAAGAGGTGCCTATAGGCCCATAAGACAACTAAATGTAATATGGTATCCTGGATGGAATCATAGAACAGTAAAAGGACACTAGGTAAAAATTAAGGAAATCTGAATATATTATGGACTTTTGGTAACAATAATGTGTCAATATTGGCTATAAAATTATTATTATAATGTCTGGTGAGATTTAAAATACATGTAGAATTAAAATATCTGATAATAGCAACATAGTAGCTGGGAATTTGGCAAATGCATTATCTGGGGCAGGGGGTAGGGTATACAATTATCTATGGTTGTGTTATTTACCCAATAATAATAATAATAATAATAATAATAATAATAACAACAACATTTTATTACGGTGAAATACTTATCATTTTCCATTAAAAAACACTACCTGCTAAGACCTATATATTTTTTATAGATAAGACTAATATGACCTCTGTAAAATAGAATGTCAGTACATGGTCCTAGATATAAGGAAGTCCTGGTCTTGGAAATGTAAGCAACAAATTTTGCTTAATACCCCTTAATACTTACAATAACAAGCTTACAAAACATAAAATGCATTGCATTAAACAACCTTCCCTTTAAAAATAAAACACACAAAAAAAGCAGCACTTTAGGTTTCCAGCTCTGCTTCTGATTTTCTAAATTTCAATTTATAAACAACTTTTAGAGAAAGTAGGAAGACTGGGGTGTACTTGTGTACTGCTCCTCCCATGAACAGAATGGAACTCTTAAATTCTCACCTGCAACATGGCTGCCATATCATATCACAAAGCTGGCACCAGTTAAGGAAGCAAGACATTGAAATGAGATTTTCTTCTTAACGTTTCATAGAACACAGGGATTTGTGTGTTTTTCCCCCCACAGGGGTGTATGGATTGAATGCAATATTTCAATCATACCCAAAAGAACATGAGTTAATATGTCACAGCTACTTAATCCACTCGTTCAGAAATAGTAATGCAAATGTTTAAATATTTATGCTTCGTAGGCAAAACATGGCACCTTGAATTATGGTATTGTGCTCTCTTATGCCACTGACTTACAATTCATTTCAGATCAGGTAACCAGAAAATCACTGTATTCAACAGGGAGCACAAGCAAAAGTCTTTATAATCACAATCCTTTCATTTTTATTTACACACAAGCACAAGTCTTATTTGCCTCCTGAATAAAATTAAAATATCCATCAAAGTCAATGATTAAGGAAGAGATTAATTCTGTACCTTTAATTGATTGATCTGATTATAATTTCTCATCATGTGTAAAATTCAAAGGCTCTTATGAGGAGTGATTCTACAGTAATACCCTGTTATTCCAGACATAATGAGTACCTTCAATATAAACTTTCCACTTTAATCATAATGCAAGTTGTATGTTGGTTTTCAACCAACTTTGTCTTTTAATGCTTGTTTTGAGCACATGAATAAGGTCAGAGAGGAATCAAATTATTTGGAATGCTTTTTACTCATTTAGTGCTCTTCTTTCCACTATCACTATCCCCAGGCTACTGAAGCAGAAAATCACGTTCAGACAAAAGCTTAGACCTTTCAGAGTGAATTTCAGAGTTAGGAAGGGAGCTCAGGTGCCATGAATGATTTCACAGAGGAATCTGTCCTTCCCTACCTTGTGGTAGCTTGGAAGTGTGCAGCATAAGTAAGACACAGGGAGAAGAGTTCATTATCTCCTACTTCCAACCCCTGTGACCCAATCCAACTCTTGTCTCTTCAGAGATACATTTCCTCTTTTGTCTCTTCACTGGTCTAAACAATCGAATAGCATTGGGTGACATTTTCAAACCATATATTGTCATCAACTACCCCTGGATATGAAAACACTGATGAGGACAACACAATAATGCATAATCAAATCTAATCATAAGAAAAATAAGGCAAACAAAAATTGAAAGGCATTAGCCAAAATTACTGGCCGATACTCTACAAAAGTTTGGAGGCTCAGAAAGACTGAAGGACGGTCACAGACTGGAGGATAATATGAAGATATAATGACTTTTTCCTATTAAGACTTTTTGTAAATTTAGATTTTCAGACTTTTGAGGCAATTGTGCAGTTCTGGATAAATGTTACCCAAGTGAATTATTTCTAAAGTTGCAAGAAACTGCAAACTTTGGTGAACAAATCATCTTGATGTCATTTCCTAGAGGGTTGATTGAATGTTTAGTTGACACTGGGCTCTCTTTGGCTACTTTTGCCAATTCACCTCCAAAGGCAGCCCAGCTGCTGAAGAATACATATACATATACATATACATATACATATACATATACATATACATATACATATACATATACATATACACATACATGCATATACCTATCTATGCGTATACATACACATACATATACTTATGTGTCGTCATTTTCTAAAGAGAGCCGAAGAGTGTTAATAATGTCTGCTACTCACAAAAGGCTCTCCCCAACCACGTAGAGGCAACTCATTGAGTTCTTTTTAACAATCCCCAAAACACACATAGATTTGTGTTGGTGGTAGTGGTGGTATTTTTAAGTAATGTTACTATCATCAGACCACACAAAAGAATCTGACCTATCCCATATCATGGCTGAGTAAGTGGAAGTTACACTCCCCTCCTCTCAAGACCAAACTGGAATTACCACTAAATTATAGAACAATCAACCTGGATAACCAGCTGAAGACTAACTAAACAGAAGTCCTATAGCCAAGGATTTGGAGAAAAATTTACATTGAGACTGGAAGGCAGGGCAGAAATGCAAAAGGGCTGGCCTCCCACGCACATGCAGTGGCTGAGGACCAAAGGGTTATCTCAGCCTCAAAGTTCACCCTGAGGAGCATGGGGTCTCCACCTCTTGCTGGACCCCCAGCCCAGTGTACCAGAGCCAAAAAGAGGAGCCCACATAACATCTGACTGTGACGATCAGCAGGGATTCTGACCTTCAGGGAGAGATAGGTGTCTGATACAAACCTAGCACCCTCTTAAAGGGGCAGCACACAAAATATCATTGGCAGCCACTCACCCTGCACTACAGCAGAGGGAGGGTGGCTCAGAGGATGTGTGACTTTGAGGAAAAGGCAAAAGGTACAGCTGCCAAGATCCCTGTGCGGAGTCCCTCACCCACACTGCCCACAGGAAGCTTGAGCTTCCTGCTCAAGCACTACTCTGCATATGGCATCAGCTAAGGGAATGCACTAGCGCGACCCTCCAAACTCCCTGTGGCCCTGCCCTGAGAAGCTCTGGCCCTGTGGAGGATCAGCTGGCTGCCACCAGCCTGGACTCCTGTGGCAGACATTCATGAAAGGCTCTTGAAGAGGTCCGGGCAGTCTCAGGAGGTGGCAAAGACTGAGTTGTGTAGTTCTAAATCAAGGACCATTTTTCCCTTGCACACTGGAACCACCACTCCTACGCAGAGCCCTCCTTCCACAGGGCTAAATCTTGGTCTTTGTTAGCCTGATGAACTCTTTTGTCCTCACCCTGAAAATTCCCTGAGAGCCCGCTCTACCACCAAGGTATATAAGGCCCTGGTAGGTGGGGGCTGGTGTTGGTGTACCCTGACACTTTTGATGAGTGACCTCAAACCCAGAACTGGTGCCGAGTTTAAATCTGTATCAACCTGGTGAACACCACTGGTGCTGACCTGGTGACTCACTAAGAAGCCACCTCCCCTAATTGAGTACCGCCAGAGCCTCTTTCTGTGACTGGGCTAACAGGCAGTTGGCAGGCAGAGGTAGATCTCGAGCTGTCTTGGGCCTTTTGCTGGCCTGTCTCTGGGCTCGGGGCTGGTAAAAGCTAGACTTGGTATGCAGCTTAGCCACTCCCATGTGCACCCAGACCCAGCAGAGGCAATCACAAACTGTGAATCACTTTATAGCCTGAAACAGGTAACCCAGGGCTGATCACAGGCAGTGCCTGACATCCACCTGCACTGGAATCCCTCCCAAGAGGCCAGGAACAACAGACCCAGTGGATGACTTCAGACCACATCAGAGCATGACCCAATTAGCTCCACAAACAGCGCACTCAAAGGGAGATCTCAGCAGGCACCAGACCCTGCTGGGCGAATTCCGCTTCATAAATTCAGCTCCCACACACTACCTCATATACTGTGGTCTGAGTCAATCCTCATAGCCAGCCTGAGAGTTAACCCCACCCACGAATAGGCTAACAGCAATCAAAATTCAACTGTAACAGGAGAACTCACATAACCCACACAACAGACATTCCTGGAGCACCTAGTGCAGGTGCTCAGAGAGACTGCACCATCAAGCCCCATAAGACACCTACTCCATAAGGCTACCATACCCATACTGGAAGACATAGCTGATTTACCTAATACTCAGAAACAAACACAGAGAAGCAGCCAAAATGGGGAGACAAAGAAACATGCCACAAATGAAAGAACAGAAGAAATCCCCAGAAAAAGAACTAAATGAAATGAAAGCAAGCCATCTATCAGATACAGAGTTCAAAACCATGGTTATAAGAATCCTCAAGGAACTTAGAAGAAGAATGGATAAACTTAGTGAGAACTTAAAGAGATAGTAAG
This sequence comes from Myotis daubentonii, assembly GCF_963259705.1. NCBI lineage: Eukaryota > Metazoa > Chordata > Mammalia > Chiroptera > Vespertilionidae > Myotis > Myotis daubentonii. Next base: position 41,549,821 of record NC_081841.1, read on the forward strand.
CATTAAAAATGGATATAGAAACCATAAAGAAGAATCTGTAAGAAATTAAGAATAGAAAATGTAAAATGAAGGATACACCAGAAGGAATCAACAGTAGGTTACATGAAGCAGATGAATGAATCAGAGATTTGGAAAACATGGCAGTAAAAAGACCCAATCATAGCAGCAAAAAGGAAAAAAAAAATTAAATGAGGAGAGTTTAAGAGACCTTTGGAACAATATCAAGCATAACACATCCACATCATATGGGTACCAGAAAAAGAGAGACAGAGAAAGGACAAAGGATTAAGAATTTACCTGAAGAAATAGTGACTAAAATATTCCCTAAGCTGGTGAAAGAAAAAGACACACAATTCCAGGAAATGCAAAGAATCCCAAACAAGTTGAACCCAAAGAGGTGGACACCAAGACGCCTCATAATAAAAATGGCAAATAGAATCTAAAAAGCAACAAGAAAAAGGCAGTTACCTACAAGGGAGCCCCATAAAACAGTCAGCTGATTTCTCAAAAGAAACATTTCAGGCAGGAAGGGATTGGCATGAAACATTGAAAGTATTTAAAACCAAGGACCTACAACCAAGATTATTTTACCCAGCAAGGCTATCATTTAGATTTGAAGGAAAAATAAGGAGCTTCCCAGGCAAGAAAAAGCTAAATGGGTTCATTACCACCAAACAAGTATTACATGAAATTTTATTGGGACTTCTTTAAGAATTAGAAAACAAATAATAAAATAAAATAGAAACATAGTTATAAAGAATAAAATGGCTCTAAATATGGACCTCTCAATAATCGATTTAAATGTAAATGGCTTAAATGTTTCAACCAAAAGACATAGAGTAGCTCAACTGAGAAGAAAACAAGACCCATATATATGCTGTCTATTCTCATTAAAAGTAGAATCTGGGTTGTCCTCAAACAAATCGCCTACCTCCCTAGCAGGCCTCCACTTGAGTTTCTGTAGAATGTTGGGTTCCAGGAGTTATAGGTTTTAATACTAAATTATGTCTACAGACTAAATAAAAGACTAAGATTTCCAGATACCTTGTTATTTTTTATGACAAAGAGTTAACCCTAATTCAGCAATGGTGGCACTAGAGATATAAAATTATTTATTTTGCAAAGGTGGACTTATAACCCCCATCTTTTCTCACACAAATTTATAAAACCTCAGCTCCACTCTTTTGCCCCATTTCAGAGTTCATTAGAATATTTTGTTCTATTCTTCAGTCCTTCACCATATATTTCCTTCTTTTTTTATAACTAAACTAGTGGCCCGGTGCAAAGATTCATGCACTCGGGGTGGGGGGAAGTCCCCCAGCCTGGCCAGTGCCCTGTCACAGCATGGAAGTCCCACAATCCATCACCCCAAAGAGGTAGGCCCTGCCCACCCATCCAGGCTCCTCGATAGACTGCCCCAAAGAGGTAGGCTGGAGCTGGGGGCCCAGCCTCCATGCCACATGGCACCGAGGGATCCCCAGGCCTTACCGTGTGGAGGCCTCCACTGGGCCATTGGCCTCCTGGTGATGGATTGTGATGGCGTGATTCAAGTCCCCAACGCTGCAAATCCCCGCCCACCTGCACCTGCTGCACACATAGCCTGCTGATCAGTTGTTATGCGTGAGGGTGTCCCAACCATTTGCATGTTACCCTTTTATTAGTATAGCTAAATTCTATGACTTTAATTCTTTTTCTTCCATTTCTATGATTCAAACTTTCTTTAATTTTGATTTCTATTCCCTTTCCCTAAGCTGCATTGTAAAATTATTTTCTATGGCTTAGTTGCTCTCTTTACTATTCTTCCAGTATCTTACTATCATCTTCTTATGATTATCTTATTATTTCCATTATATTATAAAAATTATGACACTATTGCAAAAACTCATTTTAACTTTGCAATAAGTATTTATACTCTTTTTATAAATGCCCATATTTAGTCCATCTTTTAACCCAGTGGAAACTGTACATAATTTAAAATTAACTTTAAGAAAATCAGCATCATTTCACTGTCTATTTCTTACCGATGGAAGAGGCGGCAGTTGACAGGATATGGTGGATGAAAGCAAGGGAGGGATTAATATGATTATAATTTTTCAAGTCTGCAAGTTTGGGATTATGGTAATGCCTAGAGATTAGGATTCAAGTTGTGTGAATCAGTAGATTAAATGCCAATGTAAAAATTTAGAAACAGCCTGGCCAGTGTTGCTCAGTGGTTGAGCATTGACCTATGAACCAGGAGGTCACCGTTTGATTCCCAGTCAGAGCACACATCCAGGTTGTAGGCTCGATCTCCAGCATGGGGCATGCAAGAGGCAGCCAATCAATGATTCTCTCTCATCACTGATGTTTCTATCTCTCTCTACCTTCATCTCTAAAATCAATAAAAATATATTTTTTAAAAAATTTAGAAACATCTGTCTATTCTCACATTGATGTTTAGCCTCTGGTGAGAATCTCTATGTGCCTCCTACTACTCCAGCTTCTAAAGACACTTTCCTGAACTCTCCAGGCCACCCCACAACCTAGCAATTAAAAGGTTACCTTGGCAAAGCAAGGGCTTCAAGTACCCAACCCACCATTTACTTGATAAAAATTTTGAACATCAACCCTGATCTTCTCACAATAAAACAAAATCTATAAAAGGAAAGGCAGATTTAGTGCTAAAATTGACGATTAACTCAAAATTGGAAATAATTAGACTCAGCCTCCTTCTTATAAAATAAAAAGCTAACTGTAAAGGTCCTTTCAATCACTGAGGACTCTAATGTTATAGCAAAATTAGAAATTAACTTATATTCCAGTTTGACTGATGACATTCTAATGGAGTCAAATAAATAGTAAGGTGATCGAAAATCAAAATTTATTCTATTTGTTGACTTGAATTAGATAGTTCTACTGTTGAGTTGGTGAAAGTCATCAGTATTTAAATATGGAATAAAGCAGAAAATATCATCTGTATGACAGATATATGATCTTAATATAAAATCTAAGATGTCTGCAAATGGTGGGAAAAAAAGAGACAAAAATGACAGCTGAATTAATTCCTCACTGCCTGAAATTTCACTAGAGAAATAAAAGCTCTCATATTATTCAAGATAATTTCATAGTTTCAAGTAAAGGGTGGAAAGGAGGAGATCTAAAAGCACTGATGGAGGATTGAGTGTTCATTAGAGAGATGACAGTTATTTCAAATGCTCTCTCCTATAGTACTGAAATAACACAGCAAGAAGCAACTGCATTAAAGGCACTGCAATATGCTTTGTGAGAAATATCAAAACAAAACACGGTCCTTAACCTCAGCAGCTTATAATTTCATATGAGAGATAAAGCAGAAAGAAATCATTTCAACCTAAGTCATAATGTGTTAGATATGCTAATACCCATTCCTAAATGGTAAGCACAACACACAGGAGAATGGAATTCAATGAATTTAGATGCATAAAGGAAAGCTTTCTGACAACTGATAGCATTAAATTGGGCCTGAACAGAAAACCAACAGGCAAAAATGAACACAGAACAGCTTTCAAAGTGTCGAGGTTATCTAAGCAAGTTTATGGTGATAAAAAAGCACATGGCCAACCCTGAAATATCCCCAAACCTATCCTGCAAATATCTTATAGTAAAAGTCAATGTATATATAATTTTCTTTTTATTGAAAATTAGAACAAGCTTTCCCCCTCCCCCCCCCCCTTGAAATATAGATCTGATAGAATCCAAAATCACACCAGGTGAGTGGAAGAATATAACAAAACATATTAAGAAAAATTAAAAATATTGTTATATGAAGATTAGAGTTTTTCATTAAGTTGCATCACCTGGAAAACACTTTAGTACATAATAAATGATCAATAACAATTTTTTTCCAAAAGTGATTTACAAAAATTACTTAAGCCCTAGCCGGTTTTGCTCAGTGGATAGAGCATTGACCTGTGGACCAAAGGGTCCCAGGTTCAATTCTGGTCAAGGGCACATACCTAGGTTGCAGGCTCCTCCCCAGCCCAGGCCCTGGTCAGGGCTTGTGCAGGAGGCAACCAATGGATATGTTTCTCTCACGACAATGTTTCTCTCTGTCTTTCCCTCTCTCTTCCACTCTCCCTAAAAATCAATGAAAAAATATGCTCAGGTGAGGATTAACAAAAACAAACAAACAAACAAAAAAAATTACTTAAAAATTTAATAGGTGGAAGAAACAATAGTATGTCAGTAAGCAATATGTACATTATGCAATTCCGTTTATCAACATTTTTTAAGTCTCAAAGAAGTGATAGGTAGTGGAACAAGGAAAGCGGCTGAATTTTGTCTATTGAATATGCTTTTAGGACACAGAGTTAACTGCAAGCAAATAGAGGGCTATTGTTAGAAAAGGGTTAATTAGAATGCGTGAAGATATTTAAAATAAATGAAAAAATATAAAAGATTTACACATGCTCCTTACAAGTAACACTTATTTCATACCAGGATGACGCATAATCACAGGAACAAAACATCAAATGCATTTATCAAATATTACCTTCAAAGGTAACTACAAGCTGACAGCATCCATACACATTTCACAGATAAATGAAGTTTGCACTGATAATAAGTATCACTATTTAAAATGACTAGATGTGATAAAATACAGAGTGATAATAGACATCAGAAGCAGTTCACTGGCTGAGCCCTTTCTTCCCATCATCATTTTATGGGAGACAGTGACGCACTTGGTGGCCCTTTTACAATCAGTCCCACATTAAAGCCACACGGATTTAATGCAGAGCTGTTCCACTAATGCTCCCTGAATTTTAATTTAAGCCACACAAAGTCAGCCGAAGCAACTTCCATCAAGTGAAGCTTTTCAAGGATACCTCCACTGATTGCTTTGTAACCAAGACTAGTCAGTTCCTCAGCACTTCAGGCTTTCAATTGTTAAAATGAGATTTAAACATTCATTTTGCACATTCCTTGAAGAAATGGTGGGGACTACGGGGGTGATTTAAGCAAAGTGGTTTAACTTGTGGAAAATTGAGTCCATTTAAACTGATTATTCATATCAAGGCCAAGTAATGCCTCTGCACGCTAAGCCACTGTTAATTGTTGAAATAGAAAAGGACAAATGACTACATTTCTTCTGTTCTAGAGGAACTCAAGGCAAGGTACCTCATTTCATGTCAACTGGTTATTTGCTCAACAGCATTACCACATTTTTGTAGGCCTCATAGACACACGAGACGTTTGCTTCAGAAATAATTTCAAGTTGATGAACTGAGTCAAACACACCATCAGAATTGTGACTCAAGACTACACCATTTCTGAAAGTCTGTGAATATCATTATCTCAACTATCTGAAGTACCTAGCTAGTAAAAGAAAATGTAATTGTAAGCAAGCAACACTGTCAAGTATTTTCCACTTGAATCTTTGAACAAAATATTCTCTCTAGATGAAAGATCACATCATTTCTTGGTTTCTCATGGTTAAATTTATACACAAAAAAATATAGATATCTGAACAGTTTTTCCACTTTTTATAAGGGAATAATTCTAAACTTCTGTTACATGCTTGGAAAACATTTCATCTGATATGAAATTATTTAGGATGTAGACTGTATACTTCATTAAAGTTTACATGATGTTGTCCAACATGGTAGCCACCAACCATATGTTGATATAGGTTGGTTACTTGAAATGTAGTTAGTCTGAACTGGGATGTGCTGTAAGCATAAAATACATAACAGATTTCAAAATTTAGTATAAAAAAAATGTAAGAAATTCTTGCCCTGCTGGTGTGGCTCAGTGACTGAGTGTCAACCCCTGAACCAAGGGGTTGGTTCAATTCCAGTTCAGGGCACATTCCCAGGTTGCTGGCTAGGTTCCTGGTGAGGGGCCTGCAGGAGGTGGCCGATCAATGTTTCTATCTCTCTATCCTTCTCCCTTCCTCTCTCTCTCAAATCAATAAAATAAAATATTTTTAAAATGTAAAATATATCAATAATTTTTATATTGACCTTATATTAAAGTAATATTTTAAACATATAGGATTAAATAAAATATATCATTACATTAATTTCACTGGTGTATTTTTACTTTTTAATGTTGCCACTAGAAAATTTAAAATTACTTATGTGACTCACCTTATATTTCTATTAGAAAATGCTGGTTTATACTGTTAAAAAAAATCCACTGAACAAATAATCCTTTCTAAAAAGAGTGATAAGTGCACAGGATTTTTGACAAATATTAAAGATGATGGGGAAAAAAACATAAAAAATAGAAAACAATCTCTGCCGGTAATTACATTCATTATGAAATATAATGGGTATCATATATTCACTCTGACTTAAGGGAAGAACTTGGGAAATTATGTCAGATAAACAAAAATTCATGGAAAAGGTATAATAACCTGATTTTATTATATCACACAGAACCACAAGCTGGAATATCACTTATATAACAGTCTATACAGTGCCTATTTTTACTGCATTATAAAATTAATATATGGATTTTACACGTTTTATACTTCATTTTTATTGGAGATTAATATGCTTTTATAATTTCCTACATATTATTTAGTTGAAAGGGTTTTCAATAATTATTTAATCATGATTTTAATTTTGCCTTTTATATTTCACCCACATTCTAATAATTTTGCTAACTTTGAAAAGTGCTGCTTTAGCGTACATGAATTATATAGAATTATACACTGAAAAAAATTTTTTTACACTGAAATTTTTCATACAAAATGTAAAGCTATATTTTGGATCAAAGAAAGATAATTTTACCCCAACATTAAGAAGCTATTATACCACTTGTAAAATCACAAAACCTTCCTCTAAATATTCTACTAATCATAATTCATTTCTAAGAAATGTTTAAAGTACCCCTAACAACCTCTCCCTCCTAATTTCACTCCCTTTATTATCAACTAGAGGCCCAGTGCATGAAATTCATGCACAGGTAGGGTTCCTAGGCCTGGCTGGCAATCAGGGATGATCTGTGGGGCAACTGGTGGGCGATCAGGGGGCCCCGCTGGCACCCGCCTTGGCTGGTCTGGCGCCGCCTGCTTGCTGGCCCCGCCCCCACCACTGGTCGCCGCCCTCTGTTGGGGAGGGAGGAGACCCCATTGGCACCCGCCTTGGATGGCCTGGGGCCTGTGGGCTGGGGGCAGCTCCTGCATTGAGTATCTGCCCCCTGGTGGTCAGTGTGCATCATAGCAACTGGTCATTCTGCCATTTGGTCAATTTTCATATTAGGCTTTTATTATATAGGATAAGTCTTTAATTCCCCCAATTTTTTTTTTTTGAATGTGCTGTTATGGGTGGTATGTAGAAGTGAAATTTAAAAATTAATCAACACCATATCCACCAATTCCAATCTTTCCCCAAAGAGTTGATGATACAATGACAACATGAGCTTACAAAATAAATCAAAATATTTAACTTGTTTCTAAATCCATGTCTCAAAAAGTAAATCATTGTTTTTGTTGAAAAATTTTTCCCAATATAAAGATCCAAATCCTTCACTTCTTTTCAGTACATTTCATAAATGGCCTCTTTCTCTATCTCTATTTTTTCCCTATCTCTCTTTCACTTGCTCTTGATCTCATTTTAGCTATCATTCTCATAATCTACATCAGGTGTTTTATACATTTAACTGACCCATTCAATGTCTATTAAGATTCTTTCAAAATATGTAATACTTCTCTCTACCTAACTGCCTGTTACACAAGACTTGCTTCCTGCGAATGTTTCATCCATTTTTCCAGATAATATAAAATGTCAGATAACATACTTATGTTAAAAGCTTTCTTAAATAGCCCTTGAATTCCTCTAATCACCACATTGTCAATTACCAAAGAATCATAGGATAAGACCAATGTCCAGGTTGAAGGCTTTTATTTAAGTGTCAGAATTTTTAATTATAATGTTATAAAAATATATAGTGTATTAATTATGAATGCACCACTGGAAGCATACTGGAGAGTTTGGGTCTTGGCTCCACCATTTACTAGTTGTGTGATTTAGGCATTTTACTTATTTGCGTTGGTTTCTTCATCTATAAAATGGTATCGATATGGGGTGGGTGGGGCAAAAGTAGCTTTACAGTTGTAAGTGAAAGAGAGTTTATACCTGAATTATTATTTATTAATTATTGTAAACCTACTTTTACCCCAGCCTTTATAGTATTTATCCCTTATTGTGAAAATTAAGTGGGAAATAAAATAAAAAATGCTCAAAGAAATCTGGCACATTAGAAATAGTCAATGTGTCATATCCTGTATAGAAATGCTCAACACTCCAACATCAAAAGAAAAGATAACTGAATTTCAAGGTAATTCTCACTTTCAAAGCTATTTAAAAATTTTGTGGCTCAGACGTAGACTGAAGACAACAGGAGAGTAATAAAAATTCACCCTTCAAAGCAATACAATAAAATATCTACAGTTTGCAAATTAGGATTGAATTGTCATGGATACACATGTAATCTGAATTTATACCTAGTTCATAAGTTATTAAGTTAAAATTTCCCCCAATTTCCTAAAAATACTAGAAAAAGGCCACAACTTTTGCCCATTCTCAATTAAAATGTATGTGATCTATTATAAAACTCTATATGACACACCCTATATGTATATCATTGGATATATTATAGAAGGCAGAACGCCTACTTTACACATTGGCATTGTTTCTTTCCTATTTATTCTGAGGAGCAAAACTCATTTTCTCAGTGAATAAAGTTTAGTGAAGCAATCAGGCATCAGTCCCTATGGAAACACATTAGGTTATCTTGTGAGATTTCTTCAGAATGCATGCAGAATTTGTGTAAAGAAACTCTAAATAAACAAATAATTAAATGAGTAATCTGACAGGAATCCAAAGATCAGTGATACAGCATTGATCATCTCTAGGTATAAACGTTAAGTCAAAAAACGTTAGGCCACTTTAGCACCATCATGTTTGGGTTATAGTTTGAAGATTGAAATCACTGAGTCTTATATAACTGTTTGGTAATTGCCGCCGTGTGGAGTATAATCTCTACCTTTCGCTCCATCCTCCCTTATCACTCCTTAGAAAGGAGAAAATGATAATTGGGCTAAATTCCAGGACACGTAATGGACCGTATGTGTGAGTGTATGTGTAAATGGCACATGCATGCTTGCATGAGGTGCTCCAATTAGACATTTTCCTATCCAAGCAGCAGAAGGGTGAGGGGAGGTGCCCTCTCAGGACCAGCCAATCTTTTTGATCCAACCTGTTCCTATATTAATAGGAGTGTTCAGGTATCCAGACCCTTAGAGCCTGGGTGCTGGCTTGCATACAATGCAGAGAGAAAAGCCTTAGATCTTGAGCTTTAACCTCATGCTTTAGCTCCATTTACCAGTCACCTCTGGGCTGGAATTTAGGGCATGCAGCCAAGAAAAATTAAATGCCCTTTGTTTTCCAACTTGTCATTCTCCTTGGCCTCCCTATGTTCACTTCCTGGAACCACTCGGAGAGGCTGTTTTCTAGGCCAAGGCGAGATTTGAGCATTACTGGGTACCTTGGCTTTAACATCATCTAAAAACACCTCAAAATCAACCCTATTTAAAACAATAGAAACAGTGGGACAATACGTAAGGAGAAAGAAAAAAGGTAGTACATTCCCTCTTTTTTAGTCTTTAACGTCTGCTGTGATGTGCAGAGGGAGACCATAATTGCGGAACTCGGAACAACTATTTTTACTGGCAATCATCAGACATAATCCTGCATTTTATTTTGTTGTTTGTTGTGAGGGGTATGTCTGTTTTGGAGGGGAAGGGGTGAAGACTCAGGTGTGTTCCCATGGATGATATGGGATATAAAGATTATAGGAATCTTCGGAGAGATTGTGAGATACAGAAATAAAACAACATCTGTAAGTTGGATACCATGAGAAATATCAGATCCAAATGTACTATGTTACTGGAAATGAGGAAGACCTCTCTATTTTAATCTCCACATTAAAGAAAATACACTCAATCTTAAAATCTCATGTAAACACTTCAGCAATATTTGGAAAAAGAGGACAAAATTAAAATGCAAAAACATGGTCATTTCAGTATACTTATTTATTAAAACATATTAAGTGCCAAGAGCAAGAGTAAAAGAAGAAACAATGTCTTACCTCCCATCTCGATCCCAGTCATACACCTGTACTTTGATTGTTCTGTCCATGAGAAAAACGCACACATAAAGTTACTTAGTAAGACAAAATGATATATAAACCCAAGAACTTATATGTCATAGACCATGGACATGGGCAATAGGGTAGTGAAGATCTGGGGGGAATAGGGGCTTGGAGGACGGGGAGTTAAGGGGGGTAAACAGGAGGCATCTGTAATACTATCCACAATAAAAAATATCCATCAAAAACAAAATAAATGAATTGTAGTTTTTAGAGACAAAATAGTGTACGCCTGAAGGCTTTACACAGTAATTTGAACTTGTCTTTGATCATTTGATTGCTAAATTCAATTGGTGTCTTAGCCGAGGTTTCTACAATCTGCACTGATTCTGTAAAGGAAGCAGGGAAAGTATATGGGAGAGGCATGTAGTGTGACAGAGCTCCCTCCTCAACAGGGAGACACATTCAGCTACATCTCTCCTTTTGAAAACATTGTGTCAGAACAGGATTTCTCATCACAGCACAGACCAGAATCCCAGGAAGGGCTTGTTAAAAACATGCATCCTTGGACCTCATCCCCAGAGTTCCTGGGTCAGTAACCTGGGTTGGGGCCTGAGAACCTGAATTTCTACAAGGTTCACCAGGTGATACTGAACTACAGTATGAAAAGCACCTTCTTAGAGAAAGGATAACCAGTTAATTAAATTATAATCCAATTAAAAGAATAAAATGACAGTCAAATGGCATGATACATTTTAGAATAAAAATAATGACATATTGGTAATCAATAGTTCCTTCTATGATATTAGTTAACAGAATAAATTCCCAGTTTCCTAATATACAAGTACTGAGATAAATAAAATAAAGAGACTAAGCTTTTACTTTCTATTTATTTGCTTTTCTTTTGGGGTGAATAGGGGTTTTTATATTATAAGCTTCCCATCAATGTTAATTTTTAAAAAAATACACCTTTGATATTAAGAAATTTTCAGGTATATAATGGAAAGATCTTCAGGGCCACCACACCCACCTACTAGATCTCTAGATTCAGCAGCCACGAGAACAGTGCTGCAAATAGAATTTTAAGGAGTTTTTCAGGGTTGATAATATATCTAGTCATAGTCTTATATTTTATATATTTACTTATGTCAGCCTAGAAAGACAATACCAAATGAAAGCCTTGAGGCAGTGAACACTGTGGAATGACTTTTGAATAGTAATATGTTAAGAAACTTAAACTAATATTCAATATCTTTTTAGCACTTTCCACATTTTTCTTCTTGGAAATACAGTCAGTTTAACCAATTTTAACTTATCAAATTATCCCTCTTCCCCAAAACATAAAAAAGTTATTCATTCTTTTGTGCATATACACTTACATCAGTAAAGAAGCTATTTTAATTTTTTAAGCAACTTAGGATTATTGAATACAGCATCTATAGTAAATAATCAAGTTCTCAGAAAAGCTGTCATTTATTTTACCTGTCATAATCGCCATTACATAATGCTCGGACTGAGATCTTGAATGCTTGCCATACAGGATTCAGAGTATTTTTGACAACTTCTGTTTTATGGCAAATTGTAAAACTGTAAAAAAAAAAAAAAAAAAAGAATTTTCAGCTATTTCTGTGATTCAATTATAATATATAATTTTAGTAGTCATTCTTTCTCTCGGTGCAGAATAAATGTTGCCATTCCGTTTTTTGCTACTATATCATTTAATAAGAAGGGGTTTGTGGTTTTAAAACTTTAAAGATTAGCTCACTATAATATAAAGCAATAAGATTTTGAATTAAGTTTACTGCAAATGATATTCTGCAAAATCAATACATTCTAAAGCTGCTTTGTAAACAACCTCTAAATATTGTGATGACATATTAATACAGGGAAAAAAATCCACAGGCCGCTAAAAATATGAGTTATCACACCCTGAGAAAAGCTGTTTTGTTGGAGTATTGGGGATAAAAATCTGATTGGAATGGGTTTGAGAAAGAGAAGAGAAACCGAGGCAGAGTGTATAAACATTTTTGAGGAGTTCGGCTTTAAAGAGAAATTGGGGGAAAGATTAGTCAAGTGAAAGGTTTTGTTTTGGTTTTGTTGGTTGGTTGGTTGGTTGGTTGGTTGCTTTTTAATTTTTTTTCCCAAGAAGGAGGCAGCCACAGAAAGCTCGCAAGCTACAGGAAACTATCCGCAAGAGGAACCAAGCTGTGAAGCGCGAGGGGAAGGGGAGGAAGGCTGGAGCAACGTCCTTTGGGCAATGCGAGTGGGTCCAGGGCCTCACTGGAGGAGTTGCCCTGGGGAGCACGGACAGTCATTCTCCAGGAACTTTCAGGAGCCCCAGTATCACAGCACAGGGTCGATGCTGTCGTGAGACCATGAGGAAGTCCTCCAGTTGCTGCCATTTTCTTATGATACAAGAAGCATGATTATCAGCAAAGAAGGAAGAGGGCAGCCAGCCAAAGAGTCTGGGAGAGAGGAAAAGTTGATGGATTGAGGAAAAGGAGGAGGACTCCTGCAGAGCCCAAGGGCCTATTTACAATTAACTTCATGAACCTGGCTGGCGTGGCTCAGTGTTTGGGAGGAACATTGCAGGAATTTATTATGAGAGGAAGGGAGAGGGAGAGAGAGAGACAGAAACATCAGTGATGAGAGAAAAATCTTGTCTGCCTCCTGCACACCCTTTAACCTATGGAACCTGATCTATTCCTGATGAGGGCACATGCCCGGGTTGCAGGTTCTATCCCCAGTAAGGGGTGTGCAGGAGGCAGCCTATCAATGATCCTCTCTCATCATTGATGTTTCTATTTCTCTTTCCCTCTCCCCTCTTCTCTGAAGTCAATAGAAATATATTTTAATTAAACAAAATTAAATTAACATCATGAATTTTAGAAAAATTGCTCCATATATGGTTCCTTCTTTAGCTAAAATGTTGGCCCTATATATCTGAAGAATTCCTTGAGGGAAAATAACTCAAGAATACACAATAAGCTGAAACCGGTTTGGTTCAGTGGATAGAGCGTCAGCCTGCGGACTGAAAGGTCCCAGGTTCGATTCCGGACGGGGGCATGTACCTGGGTTGCGGGCACATCCCCAGTAGGGAATGTGCAGGAGGCAGCTGATCAATGTTTCTCTCTCATCGATGTTTCTAACTCTGTCTCTCTCCCTTCCTCTCTGTAAAAAATCAATAAAATATATTATAAAAAAAAGAATACACAATAAGAATACACAACTGGAATCCATGGAGCCTCAAACTCAGTTTTTGGTGTTATTTCCACCAAACCATGCAATCTCTAGACATAAATAGAGTCCTGTAAATGTTCTTGCCTGGCATGAATTATGCAGCAGTTCATGAGCTATAAAATGTTTAAAATAGCCCTAACCAGTTTGGCTCAGTGGATTGAGCATCAGCCTGCAGGTTGAAGGGTCCCAGGTTCGATTCCGGTCAAGGGCATGTACCTTGGTTACGGGCACATCCCCAGTAGGGGGTGTGCAGGAGGCAGCTGATGGATGTTTCTCTCTCATTGATGTTTCTAACTCTCTATCCCTCTCCCTTCCTCTCTATAAAAAAACAACAACAATAAAATATATTTTTTTTAAATGTGTAAAATAGTCTTGGTTAGAACAATACATAAACCTGGTCCTCACCAATCCTTAGTCGTGACGTATTCTAAAGACAGGATTCTCTCTAACAGTCATGAACATGAGAATTGCCATAATGAACATTGTGCACTTAACCCCCACAAGCAAATAATCTCTTTTGTAAAGCCTTTGAGTCTATCTTCTTCCTTTAAGGCAAGAAGGTTTGCTTCTATTAAGATGTCAAATAGAAATATTTGAAGAGATCAAGTATTCATTGTAAGAATTATGGCATAGTGCCGTCCCTTTCCTGGTAGTATCCTCACCCATCTAAAGAAACACATGCTTCTTACTAAATTGAAAGAGTTCTATAGTCAACGCTGTCAGAATTGACTCACTTACGCAATTTAGGGGCCACTGGGGACAAAAGCTATTAAAAGAGAAGACTCAGAAAGGTGTAGTCAAGCTATCTAAAGCAGAGGGAAGAAAAACAGATGGGATCAGGGAGAGGTAGGCAGGAAAAAACACACAACAGGCACTCAAATGAGAAAAAGCAAAAGTACACAAAAAAATGGTTAAGAAACATTCTTAGGGACAAAATTACATATATTGTTTTGTTTCAGAAAAAGATACCTGCCTTCCTTCTTAATATAATACATTCTTAAAGATCTACAAAGGGGCCTTCTCTTCTTCTCTTGTATCATATTCTACTTTGTATTAAGTCTTCGGTATGGTGATAGATTAGGTAGATAAATAGATGATAGATAGATAGATAGATAGATAGATAGATAGATAGATACATACATACATACATACATACATAGATACATAGATAGATAGGTAGATAGATAGATAGATAGATAGATAGATAGATAGATAGATAGATAGAATGAGGAGCAACTAACTGACTATTTCACACCCACATGTTCAAAAATCTACTGACTTCTTTCTGGCCTCTTTGCTTAAGGTTAAATCAAAACTTCTGTTATAGCCCTAATATCACCAACCATAGTAATTAAATACTTTGACACTTGAAACTTCTTTCAAGACAGTGCATCATCTTCTTAGTGAGGTATTTCTGAGCCAGGTAGTCATCTGTCTTTGACTAATCATTTTCAGTTGTAATACATGAGATGTGATACAGACAGCAAAATCTCACCAGAAATTCCAGTGCTACTGTCACTAATGAAAATTCTGACAGGAGTCTGATGTAGCTCTTTCTAACATTCAAGAGTGTGTGTGTGTGTGTGTGTGTGTGTGTGTATAATGTGCTAAGTGTCCAACCATCAAGGTAATGACATCATGTGGCAACGCCCAGCTTCCTCTCCCTAGCAACTAGCCTCCTTGCAGTTTCTTCAGCCCAGGAACACGGCTTGCTTTATAGCCAGGTGGAAACATTTCACACCGTAACCAAATGTCTGTAAAGTGTTTTCACGAGCCTCATCTCATTCGATCCTCACAGAAGTCCTGGAGTAGGTAGATAGGAGACTTGGTGGAATCCTATTTTATTTTCATTAGCCGGAAAACAGAGATTTAGAAAGCTTAGAAACTTGACCAGACTGAAAAGAAGTAATGGTGGACCTTCAAAATGACTTCAGGTTTTCTCACTGCACAGAATATAGTCAAACACTGCTGCAGTTACATATTTTACCCTTTGTTCTCTCTCCATGATCTACAATAATAATCTGCTTCGTGTTGATATTTACTGCTGTGTTGCTGACAATTACTGGAAAGAGAAGTTGGGGTGCTTTGCTGGGCTGGAAAAAGTTTAGCTAAATCAGAAAGCAGGTTTAATTAAGCAAGTTTATCTATAGATATAAAAGGCTAAGTTGACTCGCACATGTGTGATACATATCAAGCTCTTGCTGGCACTATTTGCATGCACGTGTTTCTATCTGTCATTGTCGATCGTGAATTTGGTTGACACTTCTATTACAGAGAAAGGGCGAATAGCGATATTAAAATATTTCTTCTAATTAATTTCCTTTCAGTGTGCACAAATTCATGCACCGGGCCACTAGTTGTTTTATAAATATAAAGTGTATGCATATATTATAAATAGCATTATAAGAAAAACGTATTAAATAATATGTATTAAAGTGCTTTAAATGAAGCCATTTACCAAAAAATAGCTATTCTAAAGGAAAAATATTACCTAATTATAAATACAGGTCAAGTTACCAAATTAATTGGAAAGCAGAAAAGAAAAATTTATAATCACATATTATTAAGGTTTTTAATAGTGCTTCTGGTGGAAATTAGTTTTATTCTTTCCTATAAAATGAGCCTTAAACACATTCAGCAACAGGCAGTTTTTGAAATAGCTCCATATTCAAATAAATGCTAAAAATAAGACTAAAATCTTTACAGTCAAAAATAGAGACAGCCAGTTTGGCTCAGTGGATAGAGTGTTGGCCTGCAGACTGAAGGGTCCCAGATTCAATTTCTATCTGGGGCACATGCCTGGGTTGCTGGTTCTATCTCCAGTTGTGGGCATGCAAGAGGCGACAATCAATGATTTTCTCTCATCATTGATGTTTCTGTCTCTCTTTCCCCCTCTCCACTCCTCTCTGAAATCAATAATATATATATATATATATATATATATATATATATATATATATATATATATATATATATATATTTAAATAGAGGCTTATAAATAGTGAAAAGTAAATGCATTTTTACTCACTTAAAACAAAACATATATATTAATGTACTAATAAATATGTCTTAGTATTTATACTTGCATCTAGCTTGTGAACTAGTTTTATGTGTGTAAATACAGGGTGTCCCAAAACATGTATATATACTTTAATAGCTGATAGCTCAATTATGAAAATAAAATGCATTTTAGTAAACATTGCCTTTATAGTTATTCAAAATATATGTATACATTTTTGGACACCCTATATTTGTGGGAAATTTTCTGAAATGAGATTTATCAAATTCTAGTAGTAGTTGTTTTTTTAAATAATTTGAGATATTTTTATTACTTGTATGTACTTTAATTTCTTAATATTGAGATTTCATTTAATGACTAAGTTATCATTCAGACAAGCATAATAAATTCCTGCAATGTAACTCTCACCAGTAGCATTAAATGTGTGATAAATTGAAATGTGTAACTAATCTTTACCAATGAAGAAAACTAGAAGAATAAAAATAGAAAATTCAAGAAACAAGTAGTTCAGAAAAGAGGAAACAAAAGAACATTGTGATTCAAGAAGTTCTGAGCTCATTCTTTAATTTTTCTATATCTTTAAAATGACATGCAAATATGATTATTTTCTTTATTGTCCAATATTTTTCACATGGATAAAATCAGTGTTTAAATGCAAATATTACTCTGACATCCTAACTACCAAAACAGAAGAGAAGTATGCAAAATTTAATAATAGGATGCCATGATAGCCAAGAATTGCCCAGTATCTGCATTGAAAAAAAAATCCCATAATAAGAAAAGCATTGTTTTCTACTGCCCAATGTATTCATTTTAAATAAAAAATTTTTATTTTTATGTAACATATTGCATACTTATTACATAACATTAACATATTATATAACTATATTTATAAGTGTAGCACTATCAACAGGTATTGTTTTTTTTTTTTATTCCAGTCCCCTAATTTTTAATCTCTAAATGATGTTTCCTCTTTAGCTCATATTTTATTATGCATAGTTAAGAAAAACAATATAAAAAACACCTTACTATAAAATAATAACAGCAGCAGCTAACATTTAAACTATTCTTATGTTATAGGCAAGCTTCTGAATGCTTCTTGCATAGTAACCCATGTAATAATCTCAACAACCCTATGAGGTAGATGTAATTATTAGTCCATTTACAGATGGGAAAACTGAGTTTCACATGTATTGAAAAACTTGCCTATGATCCCATAGCTAGTAAGTAGTAGCATCATGACTTAAACCACAGCAACAAAAACTTAGCCCATAATTTTAACTGCTAAACTTTCCCACAAATACTGACATTACAATATGAATCAAAGAAAACAATAAAATGTATTTAGTGATAGAGTCATATGTATTATACTCTATAACCCATGGATACATTTTCAAACCAAATAGAAACCAGTCTAATAATGACTGCTAAAAATATTCAAATTACAGGAATGTAATAAAAATTTTTACTGAATGTTAGATGTTATTGAAAAACAACAACCCTATAGTATTAAAAAAATCAACCCATAAAGTCCATTTCATTTTCTAAGAAAATAAAGTCTATAACAAAACACATCATATGTCTACAAAAATATAATTCTTCCATACTATTAAGACATTATAATTTTATAAAAAGTAAAGAGGAAATGTTTCCATGAAGCTGAAAATCATTCATTTTAAATATCAAACAGAACATATGAAACACTTAGAAAGTGATGCACTGTTATTGAGATGGAAATCATATCAATTTTTAAAATAAAAATATTGTACTCTGTTTATCAATTTAATGAGCTTCTCTGAGATAAATAATTCAAACAGCATCCTCACTATAGTATTAAAATGCATAAAATATAAATCTACCTGCCATCTTCATTACTTCGGTAAAACACAAGGAAAGGATCTGATTTTCCAAAGAAGTCCTTCTTGTCCAACTTGTTAGCACAAAATTGCATCAGAACAGCATCCTGAAAACAAAATGAATATAATAGCTCAAAATGTGGATTACAAATAACCAGAAACTACAGATCACAAATAAGATTTGAGAAGAAAACAAATTTGTGAAATTTTCTTGCAAATGGCCAAGTGTGTGAGAATCCCAGGCAACATAAAATTGCTTTAAAGGACCATGAGACTGAAAACTTGACTTTGTGTTTGTTCTAGTCACAAAATTATAACTTTAAAATCCGTAACAATTTTCCTCTGAAAAGTGATATTAAGCTAGATAACTCTAGGTATCCAATATCATAAGACAAATCTTCATTCATTTCTCCTGTTATTCAAATACACATTTTTAGAACATAAGAATTTTTTAAATTCCTGTGGAAATATTTACTAAACATCTATTAAGTAGCTCTCATTTATTAGATGTTAAGATGTTTTAGATGATTAGATAAGGAACAAGACTGATCCAGACTTTGACCACATAGTTTACTATCTGGAGGGGAAAAAAGTGTTTTTCTTAATTATACAGAGTGCTCCACAATATCTCCATAACTACATATTAAAATAATTTACATTGCATTGGACTTGAAGAAAAACAAAGCACCTTCATTTTCATTTGTAATTTAAATTAAACATGTAACATGTTGATCACTATGCCAAACCAATCATTTTTTTCAGTTTATATACTCAAGCATCCATAATCTACGTAATTTAGCTTAAAGTTAATCAAACTGGGGTATAATAAATCAAAGATATGAACTATTATTCAATTAGGCAGTGTAAGCTTTTTAATAAAGTAGAAAATACTAGCCATTTCAAGAATAAAATTGCTATTTTGGTTTGCTTGCTTTTTTAACTGGAAGAAAATGCTAACAATTTTGGAAAGAGGTAGAGGGTCAAAGTAATTCAGATTAAATCAAGAGGTCATAGTTTCAAATCCTATTTGATGAAAATGTTAACAATGACTAAAAAGGCACTTTCTTATTCAACCATTTCTTTGCAGAGTCCAGCAATACTGATTAAGCGTTTACCTAAATTCTCCTTATTTCCTTTCAGTAATTCCAGAACACTATACCAGAGATGATGCTCTCTGTTTTTCATTCATTCATTGATATACTTACTTAATAAACATTTCTCAAGCAATACTCAGAGAAGTTCATAGGTCTAGATTTCTCATTTTCAAAAGTATCGATAAGAGTGTCATTTTACTTCGATATTTAGAATACAGATGTGATATCTTCTACCAGAGGATACTCATATTAAAGGAGGCATTATGCTTCTAAGCAGGTATAGTTACAATACACAGTGCAAAGAAAATTACAAAGGGAACACAAGGAAGAATAGGAATATCATTAATAACTCAAGCTCCTCAACCACGATCACTCTTCAAATCTAAGGTTTAAAGATTAAAAATTGATATACTATCCATTAAGGAAGTAGTGAGAGAATCACCTGGGTGATCGAACAATAAAGTCAAATTGAGAAGAGAGGGCTGGGGTTTTTGTTTTGTTTTGTTTTGCGTTATTTGTTTCGAATGCCCGTTCATCTTCCTATATATTACATGCCCTTGGGTGAGAGTAGTTTTCTAATAACATGGGACGAGGACATTGTTCTTGTCACAGAAAAATAAATAGCCCCTTGAAGATATTTTCCCAAAGCACCTGAATCAAAACACAAACTCCCAAAAAACATTCTGATATACTTGAAAGGCATTAATAGATCAATAAAATGTGTATTTTTCAAACTGGTTGTGAATTAAGCTTCAAACAGATCAAGTATTGTTTAAAAATAAATTTTCACATGATCATTGGTGAATGTAATACCAAGCTGTAATTTTTCAAATTATATTCCTTAAGGCTTACAACATGAATAACCAATTCAAAATAAAGATTTCTTTCAATGTATCAAATTATATAAATTTAGGAAAAAATATATTTTGCTATTATTCAGGTTAATAACATAGCGGGGATTTCATCTGTAACAAGCACAAAAGGTATCCAATTTATAAGGAAAAAAAATCCAAGCATTTACTTATTTTCAGAAATATACAGGCATCATTGCAAAGGTGTTTGTTTCTTTTTTAATCTTTTATGCTTAGTACCACCTGAGAGAATTTTCAAACTTTTCTTCAATGCACCACTTCAGTACAACGAACTTCCTATTGAAGAAATCCACTTGAATATTTCACAGGCATTTCTAACAAGTTCAAATCTAACTTGCTTCTCCTATAATTGTCCCAGCTCAATTAGTGGTTCATCATCCACTCAAGTGATCAAAGAGTTGTTCTCAATTTCTCCCTTTTCCTTACCCTTTACACATTTCTTCACCAAGTTGTAACGTTCTGAGTCTAAAACTCTCCTCAAATTTTCACTTCAGCTACACTGGCACCACTCTAGCCCAAGCCCACCTCCTCTCTCACCTGCACTTGTACAGTGTGGCATTGATTCCTTTCTCCCTCTTCCTCTCTTGGACCTATCCAATCCATTCTCCATTTAGCAGACATGTTCTTAAAATGTGAAAGAAATACTTCTGTACATAACAAAAGTGCTCCAAGGCTTTCTCCTGTGTTTCAGATAAACAGACTCTTAAAATGTTCTACAAAGCTGAACACCAGCCCTAGGCAGCTTGGCTCAGATGGACCAGAGGCCTGCCAGCTGAAGGGTCTTGGGATCAAGTCAGGTCAAGGGCACGTACCTTGGTGGCAGGCCCCATCCCCGGCCGGGTTGGGGATCATGCAGGAGGCAACCAATCTATGTGTCTCTCTCACATCTATGTTTCTCTGTCTCTAATCCTCCCTTCCGCTCTCTAAAAATCAATGGAAAAAATATCCTCAGGTGAGAATTAACTAACTAAATGAACGAATGAATGAACGAATGAATGAATGAATGAATGAATGAATGAATGAAGCTGAACACCAAATGGGCTCTGAGCTGCCTTTTCCACCTGCATCTGGCAAAGTGTTACCTCAATCGTCCCCCACTCCTAGGCCCTTGTCACCAAACACCGGACACACTCCCCTTCCTCCTTAGGATCTTACACGAGCTGTGCACACTGCAGGAATTCCTACTACCCTGCGGCAGGCAAACCATTCCTCGGGGCTTAGCTTGCATGTCCTTTGTTCACAGAGGCCCACATGACATCCTCCCTCTTATAAGTTAGCTTTTCCACTGTCTTCCCCATAATATATTTGATCACTTAGTAAACATCATGACATATTTACCTGCACAGTCATCTGCATTTCCCACAAGCCGTGTTCATTAAAAACAAGGCTCAAGGTGGTTGGTTGTTTTTCTCACCATTGTACTCCAAGCTTCCATTTCTGAGACTAGCACGTTTGTACAATATTGCTGAATCATTCAATCGGAATAACAAATATTCTTTGTGGATAATTTCAAGTTACTTTAAGCTATGGTTTACACATCACTCAAATGATGCTTTTGTTTTCCCTGCAGAGGAGCCATCTGGGGGAGGTGCTAAGAATATCAGCATTTTGCCCTAGCTGGTTTGGCTCAGTGGATAAAGTGTTGGCCGGTGGGCTGAAGGGTCCTGGGTTTGATTCCAGTCAAGGGCACAGGCTCGGGTTGATTTCAGAAAGGAAGGGAGAGGGAGAGAGAGATAGAAACATCAATGATGAGAGAGAATCATTGATCGGCTGCCTACTGCATGTTCCACGCTGGGGGTAGAGCCCACAACCCAGGCATGTGCCCTGACTGGGAATCGAACCGTGACCTCCTGGTTCCTAGATCGATGCTCAACCACTGACTGTACCACTCATGGCATCCTGGCCATAAGATGCAGCCTGGCCATACGCAATATATGCCTCAGTATCTTGATTTTCTTCTGAAATAGATGAATAATAATGTGTTCACTGGCATATTTATACAAAATCACCTTAATACCAGATTTTGACAAAATAGCATGTTAATGTCACTGTAAAGAACAAGTATCTTATTGACTTGGAACTTCTTTTTCTCTTTCCTCCATCATTATACAAAACTCATTATCATCATACACATAGAGAAATTCAGAAACAAGAAGTGTAATAGATGATTAGATGATATCATTAAAAGAAATCATTGTGCCAGTTTAACTGAAAAACAGGATGGTGGTGGGTATTATTCCTGTATTTAAATAACTGCAGTATTTTTGTAAAGTATTTTAGTACACATAAAATGCTTTCATATACATTATATTTTCAGATTTAATGATATAGTAGTCAATTTTCAGAGATGGGGAAATTTTTAAAAATATTCTAGTTACCTGTTCAAATATTTGGCTCCCTCCCCCGCCCCCATCAGCCCTTGTAAATATGAAAAGTGAAACTCAGAGCAATCAAGTGACTTAATAAGCCAAAGTACAAATTACTAGCAAAACCAAACCCGGTTCAGTCAGATGGTCTTTTACAGCATTATACTGTAAGTAGTTTTCTGGCATTTTACACATGAGAGAACTGAGACTGAGGTGGCTGTGACCTGCCCAGGGAATAAAGACAAAGAATAAGGAAAAAGAATAGGAAGGCCTTCGCTTTGAATGCATTTCTAACTGCTTAAATTCTAATATTCTTGTTTAATTATCTCCACAAGCCTCTTATTATACGTTCCTTTTGTTATTTCACTATCCCAGCCCCCAGAGTCCCAAGTGTGCATAGTTAATTGAAATGCTCAGTTTCAGCAGTTGCAGGCAAGTGATATGATGTTTTTCTGACCAATATGCCATTATATCCATACTTACGTATATAAAGCCATAGTGATTATCTTGAAAATTAAAGGAAAAAAAACAAACAACCTCTGGGGATTAAAGTGAAAAACTCAGGTACTAATTAATAGCTCTGTATAAAAACTACAGCCAATGTCAAAGTATTAAGTTTTGGTACTTTGGGGGAGCTTCTGTTCATAAAATCATGAAGCAAACATTGTAAATAAAGAGTACTGAAACGTAATTTCTTTTCCCCCAAAATAACAATTCCCAGGGACCCATTGGGCCACTCAGAACAGACAGCACTGACTTCTGATTCAGAACCCTCATTACTTCCAGCTCTCAGCTCATCTTGACAACAATGAAATCACTGAACATGAGTCAATGGCTGTTCAGCAAATCACGACTAAAAATAGCAGCTTTCTAAAAATACTGACTATGCACTTGTTTCTAGTTGGAGTGGTAGTTGGTCCTTCTTTCAAATGTGGACTTACCAAGCTAACAAAAGATGGGACTGTATATATTCTGAATTAATTCAATTAGAAATAGGGAAACACGGGTATGTCATGCAAAAGGGACAAGGTCAAATGACTAGAAATATTCCTTCAAAGTCACACATAAATCTTCAAGATTTTTGCAAGAACTAAACTGATTGGTACAATTGACAACTCCTTATATTAATGCCTCTCCCAAATGATAATGACATTAGGTTTTATTTGGAAATTTTCTATTCTATAAAAAGATCATTAAACTAACTGATTATTCTCTTGGGACTACAGAATATAGTCTCTCTGGTTAAAGTACTAAGTATCTAAAGTGATATTTAATGAGTTATAAATTAATTTAACACATACTTTCAATTAAATTTGCTACAATTACTCAAGTTAATCATTTGTGTAGATTTTCAGAAATATTATTTCAAGTTAGTGTTGGTAACACAATTTAAACCAAAGAAATTGACTTACCCTGCAACAGTTTAGTTCCTCTGCTGTAAGTATGATAGTGCCACATTTCTTCCCTGGAATTCCTCTAAAACAGCAAAAAATATATGTATATACATTAATATTTTATATTTACGATATTACATATTTAATATTTGTATACAACCAAATAAAGAGAGTATTACTAATAGGTGGGCTCTTTCCTAACAAAATATATTCCCAGTTCCAGCATTGAGTTTATCCTGTATTTCCACACATCCTGATGAAGCTAAACTTCGATCGCATTCAACATGTCAGTTCTCTGCACAAGAATCTTCAGTAGCTTCATATTATCTAGCATATTTAATGTAATAGAATATGATATGATATAATATGATATGATATATGGTATAAATCTATAACAAAACTTTCTCCTGTGGTTACTAATATTTCTATTATGTAATTAAAACCTATCCTAATCTTGGTTTCATATTTCTTTCTCCTTTCATCAACATGGTAACTTATTTGCATTTATGTCTTTCTGCCATTCCCATGCCCTGACATACCGTAATGTGTTTATTCCCTACCCTGCCTCAAACTTTCCATATCTTTCTATGAAACTCCATTTGTTCTATGAAACCTTATCCCAATCAATTTCACACAAAGCTCGGCCTTCTCTGCACTCCCACTGCACTTACAGGCTAAGCATTTAATCTTTCCTAAATTGTTAGAATCATATATTCTTTCCCCTTGTTTTCTCAAGTTGATTATAAGCTGTATAAGAGCAAAACTCATGAGAACAAACCTCTTGTAAACCAAGAGAGTTAAATATCTATACCTAGCAATTGGCCATACATATAAGAAAAATGTGTAACATAAGCAGAATTAAGCAAATTGCAACTGCCATCCAATTTTCCTTTTATGTGTCTCTGGTATATTTATGTTCACATAAGCTTCTGGCTGACACTAAGAGAAAGGTTCAATAGGAAAATGCAAGGTGTGCGCATGGTTTCCTGCTTTACAAAGGGAGAAGTCAAGGAGAACTTTCCAAGGGGCGATGTTTGTTCTAACAGTATATTTCATGCTTCTTTTCTCACACGTCATAGTTCAACTCTTCTGTTTGTCCTGGAAACTAAATTGTGAAATTAAAGCCCAATGGATGTTTTTGTTCTCAAATATATTATTCATCCCTGATAGTTTTATTTGTACCAGCAGGTATGCAACAAATACATGCCCCTTAATTTCCATGTATACAGGGATTAGAGTGTTAGTATCTCGACTGGGGACAAGGTGGAAGAACGGACAAGTATTCTCAATTGTGAATATACCAATGAAATTATACTCACTCTAAAACTGCTCTACCCTTTCTATCTTTCTATTCTAAAATTTCTTCTGGAGGGCACCACTCTGTCTTGAGCTAAAAATGCCAGATTGTGCAGGAAACTTCCTATCACAAAATCTCGTTTCCTCTATCTCTTTACAACCTATTCGGGAAATTGTAAATGTCAGGATCTTCCATTTTCTCCAGGTCTTTATGACTAAGAGATCAATTAATTTATCCTTGTATGTTTTTTTCTTACAATATTACAAGCAGCATTTCTCAGTTAATTTTTCTAATCCAGCTGTACCTTCTTTTTCTTCTTTCTGTGTGGAAATCACAAAATGTATATTTTCGGCATTATGGCAAACTAAACACCTTAACTGAACAACCACCTGAAAATACTTTGAAATGCTGATTACAATTTGCAAAAATTTTTCTCATGGCTCTGATAACCAGGCAAGAAAGTAAGAACCAATCAGAAGTGGAAACAAGCAGAGGCGAACCCTGGTGAGTTTGATCTTGGGCTTGTTTTTAATGGCTGGGGAGGGGGGCGAGGGGGGGCGAGGGAGGAAGGGAGACTCACAAGATGAGAAATTCAATACATGGGCAGCTCACAGCATAAAGCTTCACTCACAATGACTATATTGACTGGTTGATTGTAGCATTTATTAGATATAAACATCCCCTTTGGAGGTATGTACAAAATAAATCCCTGCCTGAAAACTTGGTGATGAATAAAAGAGAAAAGTATGTCTCTTAGTAATTCAGACCTTACCCAGGCTTGCTGCCTTAATTTCTACTACCTAGGTGGTCATAAAAGCTTCTAACCAAAAATTCAGTAAATGCTAGTGATCATAAGTGCCTGGTAAATGCAAAACCTCTCTGAAAGAGTTTGCCTTGAAACTACATCTGAAAATAATCTCACATTAAGCATTAAATATATATTTACAAAACACTGAAGGAAAAGTGTACCATGGGTTAGAGTCTCCAGAAACAACCGACTGCAGAATCCAACATGGACATAGAATAGTGGGAATGATAGTGGGGAAGGGCATGTAATAAGAGTAGAGCCACAGTTGTTTAATAATTATTCACCTTACTAATTATAGATAAGAGGTTTTCTTACAGACCCTGGGAAACTGCAGGGTGAAACAAGGCTGTAAAAAGACAAGATGTCTCGATGAGTCAATTACTAAAAGAAATACATTTTGAGAACAGACCAAGGACAGGACACACTTTGATTTGGTTGCTGTGCCCGGACCCTGACCCCCTCCAGGAGTTTTTCTCAGGAATGCTGACTATTCTCTGGTCCCAGGAGTGGGCTGAGCTGTTTGTAACATCATACAAGATTAGCCACCTGTTACCAAACTTTGAGCTCCTGAGACCCTCCCCTCCCCTTTTCCATGTTACACTTGCAGCTCACAGCTGCTCGTAGCTAACTTTTCCCTCGTGTGTATACAATCATCCAACTGGCAAGTGGGGGGTCAGAGTAGAATTTTCCCAGGTGACCGACTGCTCTCCCCGTGCTGCCGGAATTATTGGAATAAATGCGTAGATATGATTCAACCCTGTCTCTGCTTAATTTGGCTCAAGTAGTGACAGGCGGCCTCCAACACATTGTGTCCAGTTTCAGAAATATTATGCATAGTATACAAAATGTAAATATGGATAATATAACTAAAACTTAAAGAGAAAAATGGAAAGCTGGGTAACTAGCAAAAGCCAATAAAAATAATCAAGAATATTTGGAGAGCTCAGCTGGTGTGGCTCAGTGGTTGAGCATCAACCCATGAAGCAGGAGGTCAGAGCTTGATTTCCAGTTAGGGCACATGCCCGGGGTTATGGGCTCAACCCCTAGTATGAGGTGTGCAGGAGGCAGCCGATCAATGATTTTCTCTAAAATCAATAAAAAAAAATTTTTAATAAAAAATAGAAATAAAAATTGTCACACTATGTAAAAATAATAAAATTTATCCATTAGTAATTTACAATAGATATCAAAATTTAAGGCTTCAGAAAATTCAAAAGAAAAGAATGGATATACTCAGGGCGAGAAATCTAACCTTAATGAAAACCAGTGTATATACATTAATAGCAAACATATAGATTTTAAATTTAAATATTTCTAGAAATAGTTACTGTGTCATAACAAAGATTCAATTAATTAGGGAGATATGATATCAATACTGAATGCATTTATAGTTATAGCTCCAAAATATATACAGAAAGAACTGATTGTACTACCCAGCAAAAAGTATGCCATTATGTGGAGCAATTTCACTAGTAACCCTGCAGACTACCTTGGCCAGTGATCCAGGCTACTACCACCAGTGGTAAGTCATGTTTATGTCATGTACCCCGATATGATGCAATAAGAAGGCACTTCACCTTTGTCTCCTTCCCCTCCAAACCCATAACCCCAATCTAACCATGGGAAAAACACCTGACAATCCCAATTTGGGGGACAATCTCAGAATATCTGAGTAGTGCTTCTTAAAACTGGCAAGGTCATCAAAAACAAGGAAAGTCAGAGAAATTGTCAAAAAACAGAAGATACTGGAAGACAAGATGACTAAATGCAACTAAATATCCTGAGCTGAATTCTGAAACAGAAAAAGGACATTCATGGAAATACAAGTGAAATTAAATGAAGTCTGGAGCTTAGTTAATTCTAATGTATCAATGTTTGTTTCCTAGTTGTGACAAATGTACTAGAGTAATGTAAGACGTTAAGGTTAGTGGAAACTGGATGAAGAATATACAAGAACTCCCTGCACTATCTTTGTAACTTTTCTGTAAATCTAAAGCAATTCTAAAATATAAAGTCTGTATTTAAAACATTGTAAAGCAAGAAAAGACAATGACAGGCTAAAGAAGTATTCCAGTTTAAAAGAGACTAAAATCAGGACAACTAAATTCAATGTGTGATTCTTGATTAAACTTTAAATTGGGGGGGAAATAGCTTTAGAACATTAATGGAACCACTGTTGAAATTTGAATATGGAGTGTGGATTAGATAATATAATTGTATCACTGCGAAGTTTCTTGTTTTGATCATCATGTTTATGGCTATGTAAGAGAGCATCCTTATAGGAAATATACACTCGGGCATTTAGAGGAAAGGGGGCACAATGTCTCCAACTTACTCTCAGATGGTTCAGAAAAATCAACAAAATCTAAAATATTAGAGAGGAAGACGTGAGGGATGGAGGTGGGGGAGAAAATGATAAAGCTCATAAAACAAAGTTAACATCTGTTCAAAGTAAACATTCTGGGTAAAGATCATACAGAAGTTTCTGGTACAACTCTAGTAAATTTTCTATACAATTGAAATTATATCAAAGTAGAAAGTTATCCCAAAACGATGTTTTGAAAAGTTTCCCAGACTTGTTTTTACTGTGATATTTTGTGGCATATATGAAAAATAATAGAACTCAAGCTCAAAACAGTTAAAGGTTTATCTCAAGAGAATTATTAGAGATGAGTAATTCTTTCCAAAATTAAACGCACGAAGAATAAAAGGCCTTTTGAGAGACTGGGTGGCTTGTTTTTTGTTTGATGTGGTTTGTTTTG
Source organism: Myotis daubentonii (assembly GCF_963259705.1). Lineage (NCBI taxonomy): Eukaryota > Metazoa > Chordata > Mammalia > Chiroptera > Vespertilionidae > Myotis > Myotis daubentonii. The sequence goes on from NC_081841.1 coordinate 41,578,645, forward strand.
CTTTTTGTTGATTGTTACAGTTGGGTTTTTTCCTAACTGTAACATTTTTCGATAACTCATACTACTTCTCCATTACCGCTACCACTCTTAGTTCATACCTTTACACTTTTGCTTGGGTTACTGGACTTTTCTTGCTCCTATCTGGTCTCAGGCTGGTACTCCTTTAATTTATCCTCTCCATGATGCCAGATTGATCTGCTCATTAATGCTAATCATGAAGCCTTCCATCTTCCAGTGGCTCTACATACATCCTAGGTAATTTTAAACTTAATAATTAGGACATAATCACCTTCATAAAATCCAGCCACTGTTAAGTTTCTAGTTTCATCTTTCCCAACACTTTCAATAGAGCCACACTTTTCATTCCCTAAATCCATAACAAATGTTTCATTTCTCCCTGACCTCACCTGAAATAGTCAGCCTACCAACCACTCAAAGAATCTTTTCATCTCAGGGATTTCTACCTATACTTCAAATTTGCTTTAACTTATGGAACATTTGTAATATGGACCAAACATTATGTCATAGAAAATTTACTAAAATATATCACATTTATTAGTCAAGAAATTTTGGTTAGACACTAATGACAAATGTCAATTTTTAAAACATTTTTAAAAACTCATTGTTTAAAACAATAAAAAAATAGAAAAGAGTGAATACTTAGCACTGCACAATAATAAAACTAATACCTGAAACATTATACTACCTTAGTATTTTGTATGTAAAAAATTTATAAGCAAAATGGCAACTCGGTGTGCATAAAACTTTAGACAATAAATAAATAAATAAATAAATAAATAAGAAAAAGTCATCATGAAGTTCTATGAAATCTCAAGGGACTCCAAATTGACAAAACGATTTTGAAAAAGAACCAAGTTGAAGGACTCATATTCCCTGATTTCAAAACATATTACAAAGGAGCTACAGTAATTAAAATAGTGTGGGTGCTGGCATAAGGACAGCCAACTAGACCTATGAAATAAAATAGAGTACCCAGGAATAAACCCTCACATATATGGTCAAATGAACAAAAATTCCAGCACCACTCAAGGAGGAAAATACCATCTCTTCAACAACTGGTGTGAGGAAACTGCATATCTACATAAAAAGAATAAAAGTGGACCTTTGTTTTATACTATATATAAAAATCAACTTAAACGTAAGACCTAAAACTATAAACTTTTAAAAGAAAACACAGTGAGAAAATTCATGACATTGGTCTTGACTGATTTCTTGAATATGACATCAAAAGCACAGAAAAATAGATGACTGGGACATCAAACTTTAAAACATTTGTACCTCATAGAACACATAAACAGAGTGAAAAGGCAATGGGAGGATGTATATGCAATCATATGCCTGATAAAGGCTTAATATTCAGGATTTCTGATATAAATTACTATATATAAAGAACCCCTACAACTCAATGGAAAAAATATCAAATAGGACTAAAAACCTTATCTCATTCACAGCCCAATATTCTCTGCCCAGTAAAATAAACCAGAGAATAACAGTAGCAGTCTAATTTTCAGGGAAGTTAATAAAGATGACTTTGAAGGTCAACTATTCCCCAAAAGTTCACGGTATGTTCACATGCAAAGATTGCACAGTAAAGACATGTACTGCTTCACTGTAAATTTGTATGTTTCTCACCTTCAAGACTAACCATTCTCCTGTCCTTCCTCTTCCTCTTCCTTCTCACACTGACTATTGATCTCTACAAGCAGGAGGGCCACAGCACAGCTCTCAGAATAAGGCCACATTTGAGTCAGATCTTTAAACCAACCCTTTAAGGCTCAGGCTCAAGTTGCCCTCAGGCCCTATTCTTGTACTTTAATGTCATGTCTTCTGCCTTATTCCCAAGCTTCCTTTCTGTTTTTCTTCCCCTCCCCATAATTCTCTCATTGAACTTCAGCACCCACAGGACTTCATTCTTGAGTCCTATGTCAGAGCTGGGATTCTGTGTCCATTAGACCACCGCAAGCTGGTCTTCCAATTATCACCTGCCTCCAAGTCCCTATCCCTGTAGTCTTCAACACCTATCAGGACACTTACTAATCCCTCTTGGATCCCTCTCTTATTTTCTACCTTCCACTAATCGCCAAGATCAAATGCTGCAACAGCCAGCCTACAAAGAACACAACCTGCTCCCTGTGCCCAATCTCTGCTAGTTCAGTTACCCTTGGAGTTTCAGCATCTCCCAGAGCCAGAATCGCCTTTCTCATCATACCAGTCCCTGCCTCCTTGCCCCATGCTCTCATACAGAACCAGTCAGTCAAGCCTGGATCAGAGTAACAGGAACAAACAGGTCTGTTATTTGATGCATGTAATCAATGCTTGCCTCTCAGAGTAGAAAATGGCAATCTTTCTTAAACTGGTACTGACCCTAGCATTCTGGAAGACTTTCTGAATCCACCACTGAGGTCCCTAAAGATAGAAGAAGTATGACTGACAGCATCACGCAGAAAATTAGATACACTCTCACAGCATGAACAGACACACTGCCACTGCCGAGTGGGTATAATGCCAGATCATAATGGGATGATCTAAAAGAGAAGAGCTGATGAGTCATAGGAAGTCACAGTAAATGTTGCAGACAAATTAAGTAGCACAAGACTCATTTTCGGAGGGGGAGGGGAAAGCAAAGTGTAGGACGGAATTAAGATATGAGAAATGTGTTTGCTAAAAACTTGAATCCAAGGGAAGAGACTGTTGGAAATTGTAAAAATCCTGAGTTGCTATTAAAAAGTAAATTAAAAATAGCTAAACATCAATTTCAAAATAGTTCACCTAAGTTTCTACAAGATATTAAAAAATAACTTTTTTTAAAATATATATTTTATTGATTTTTTACAGAGAGGAAGGGAGAGGGATAGAGAGTTAGAAACATCGATGAGAGAGAAACATCGATCAGCTGCCTCCTACACACCTCCTATTGGGGATGTGCCTGCAACCAAGGTACATGCCCTTGACCGGATTCGAACCTGGGACCCTTCAGTCCTCAGGCCGATGCTCTATCCACTGAGCCAAACCGGTAAGGGCTAAAAAATAACTTTTATTGTCATAAAAAATGAGAAAAATATTTTAAAATGACAACAATAACTGAAAAACTGAAAATAAAAAGATGAGTTTAAATTCAAACACGGATTATTTAATAGGGCATATGGCTATGTACAAGAAACTATTTTTCCTTTGTAATAAACATAACTTAGTTCTCAAAGACTTGATTAATAATAAATAACTTAAAGCTCTACTACGCCTGCTTTGCATCTTCAAATTTTCTAGTTATCATCGTTTTAAGAAGTCTACTTCTGAAGAGATATTATAACACAATTGCAATTAGGAAGCTAGAAGAAATTGTTCTGAATACCTGAACAGAAAATAATTTAAACTGGGCCATTTAGAGGGGAAAAAAAAACAAGGGAATATTATGAATAATTTAGAATACAAAGGGGAAACTAATTGGAAAATAAATCTCTAATCTAAAACAAATTAGTAAATAAGCACTAAGTCACTTTGATGATGCCATTTAAGAAAAATAACATCCAGGACACAAGATGAGTCCATTTTGTGAACTGCAGGTGGATTATCTGCCTCAGGAGGTATCTGGTGCTGCATTCGGAAGCCTATATTCATCCACAGGGGACAATCCCCTAACTCTTAACAAGACTGACAAAAGTCACGGCTGCAACGGGAGAGTGTACGAACTCTATTTCTACCTCCAGCCAGGAGGAACCGACCACAAAAACTGGTAGGATGTTTAGTGACCACCCTACAATGTTATCTTTACATGGCTGAGTCCTGGCCAGGGCAGGTTCACAGGGGAAGACAGGAACAGGGGGAGGCAAAAGGGACTATGAGATAGAGATGTAAGAGCTACATGTAAAATACATATCATTTCCTTAATATGAACTTCATTATTTCCATCATGCTTTTATCTATTCCACTATTTTCATATATTATATGGTAAATCATGAAGGCTTTAGAAACTGTGTTTGTCCTAAAGCTGCCTATCAGAGAAGAAAACACTTCCCTAACCTTATATTATTTCCAGTTTTCTCACTGGCTCCCTCCTTTCTTCCAAAGCTATTCTTTCTTCTACTAAAATATTCCGTATCGTCCACCCTGCCGATCTCTCCCCACCATCTGCCCATTAGATTGATTTAAAAAAGCAAGCACATAGGAAAGGATGTCACTGAGCAGGGGAAGCAGGGATGAGGGTGGAATCTGCACGAATCCGTGGAGTGGACCAGCTGCTCTGAAGAGCTACTCTGACATTATGGAAAGAGAAAATTTCCATGCAAACAGCATTTCACTCTCTTCCTCACCCTAACTATGCGTTTTAAAACAAAGTGTATGAATGCTTTTGATTGCTTTTCAGTAACATTGAAGGAAAGGGGTCAAATCCCATTTGAATAGAAGCTACATCTTTTCTTAAAGCACTTGAACTCGCAAGAACCCAAGACAGCAAGCATGCTCAGTTCAGAGGACCTGGTTCTTCAATCCCCATGTTCCCCTTCCTCGAGACACATGCTTCTCTCATAGCTAGAATTTTTTTATAAAAGCCATTATTTTCTCAAGCAAGAGGGTGAATGACTACAAAATACTCCCCTTCCCCCCAATCCACTGAGTCGGAGTAATTGCTCAGATGAGAGCATGTGACTATATTCCTCTATGCTTTAATTAATGAATCCAAGATACCCTTCCATTAGAAGGCTAATGACATTCAATTTTACTGTCCTATTTTTGGTTAATCTTCCATTTGAATTCCTTCTCTCACATTCTCTTTATCTCAAGCAGTTAATGTAATTTCCTCAGGTAGCAGGTCACCATTCTACCATTCTTATCGTTTTGTTCTTTGCTTCATTCTTTTGTAGCCAGTCTCTTTCCCACTCGAAAGCCCTACATTTTGTCATTTTGTTACCCATTTAATGCCAATATTTGCCTAGCTATACTTACTAAAATTTTAAAATATCCCACTTCTCAAACATTAAGCCCATCTTTAAATCCTTTCATAATGTCTATTTGCCTGAGAAGACTGCCCAATAAGGTCAACGGCTGAATAAAAGATTAGTTGCACATAGTTTTAAAAATTGAATTAATTAGACCTTTTTCAATAAGATAGATATAGTACCAACATTTTCCTAAATTACAAAATACCCTCAGATGACATGAAGTGTGCAGTTACAATACCTTCATTTTATCTGAACAGGGTTCTAAGGCTTTACCTCATTTATGCTACACTGTCCTCAGCAGGAGCTAGGAAAAATCTAAAGGACATCTCATCTCTTCTAGTTATGTAAAATGATAGTGACTCAAATGCCAGCAAATACTCCCCACATTTGCATATTCTGCCAATCACTACTCTAGGTATCTAAGTAGCATGAATTTGTTTTCCTTAGTCTTATCTAGTGGGAATTGTTGAGTTAGCTGAACAAGGACCACATCTTGCACAATATGTGGGTGGAAAAAGACATGTAGGTTATGATTATTATAATATCTTTATTAACTCCATGTTCACATACTTCCAACGTTAAACCTATTTTTACCAACTCTATATTCTGTTTACCATATACTGCAACCAATATCATTAAACTTTTTAACATGTTTCAGGACTAATATAACAATGATTTTTCACTGGGGAAAATGCTATGTAATTTAAGAGCTTTCTGAAATAAAGTTATGATTTCCTTTTATGGAGAAAAAAATCAGATAAAAATCTCTAATAAAATTAATTTCAAAATATGAGTGCAAGTTCCATAAAAATATCTACTCTGTTGCTCGGAAATAAAAATTATATTTTAACTGCTTTTGTTTTCTCTCAAAGAATGTTAAAAGATATCTTTAAGTTGTCATTGTTTATATTATTGATTTTTTTCTTGAAAAAAAATAATAAAGATAGATTTTGTGATTTTCCAGGAATCTCAATGGACTTGAGCACTAGATTAAAAAATGCAATAATTATATTCATTAAAAAAATTACATGCACTTAATAAAATATTTATGTATAGTTGCTTTATAAATAACGTACTACTTATCTATTAAAGTGAACAAAATATATTTAAATAAGCTTCCACATCCTATAATTATATGTGAAAACAAGTTACACTTGAAAAGAATGTTTAAAAGGTAGTTCATAGCCAAATGTTTCCAAACCAACATTTTATAGTAATTTTCTAAGAAAATCAAATTAAATAAAGGAAGTTAGAATTCATAGACCTCTTATTATCTTAAGAAATTCTTGCATAGCACTGAACACATTAAGTATTGAATTTTATGCAGGGAATGTAAAAATGATGCCTTGGCCATAGTGTTTGATGTCAAAGGTGAATAGATATGTGGAGTTTTGACATTTATTTTGTAAGGTTAAGATTCTTAAAAGACTGGTGAAGATATAGATTCAAAATTCCCCAAACCTTTAGACATTGCATTTAGCTCTGCATATGCCTTAGTATTCTTCCCAGATCTTTTGATCTTTTATAAACAATTAGGTGCATCCAAATAATTAAAATTAGCAAGAGGAGAAGAAGGAGGACAGGGGAAGGAAAGAATAAGGAAAAAATGTCAGGAGTTTGTTTTCCGCATTTTTGGAACTAGAGAAAATAGGATTATCCCATTCAACTAATAAAAAAAAATGAAGCATAATTCCAGTAATTGAAGGTGAAGGTAGAAGACGTAACCCACAGCAACCACCTTCTCTAACATTTACACCTATCTCCTCCTTTACAAACCAATTTTGTAATAAAAGTTATTAACACCTCAATCACCAAAAATGTATTTATTAAACATATGGTATAAAAGGTGGTGTTACATATAGTCCTGGCCCCAAGGAGTAAAATGTCTTTCAAAAAGTTGTCATTCCTCTCTTGAGGCCCTCTGCTGGGGAAACAGAATCAAGTCTCAAACAATGCCTTTAAAATTGTATCACTAGCATTATAGATGGAGGGCAGTACTATATCATACCTCTGTGAATGTAAAATATCTTCTACCTGCTTTATGATACAATAGTAGTGACCATGCTTTACCAGAGCTGGTTTTGATGATGTTATTCTAGAATGTTTTCTTTCCAGATGATGACAAAGAAGCTAATGAAAAAAAAAAACGGTGCCAGGTATCACAACAGTAACAGAACTTTGCTGTTTTCTGGACCTTTTAATCTTTTTTCTTTAATGGTTTGTGCTAGATATCTCTATAATTTTGTTCACATGACTGCAGAATTTGGAAAAGCTCTTGCTGCTATTGATGCATACCACACTGCTATTGGTCTTTTTATATAAATATATAAAAATATTTTTTTTGAATTTTTGGAAGCTGTGCTGTCAACTTCAGAAAAACTCTCCCATTTGTACTGAGTTGGGTTGGCATTGTACAGAAATTAACAGCCATATCGGTCTAGAAACATTCAACAACGTTTCCATTGTATTAAATATGTAAGGTTTTAATCTACATGTGTTTGATAACAGAAACTAATAAAATACTCTCTAAATAAGAAAAAGTATGAAATCTAAGAAAATAGTACACCAAAAGGAAAACAACATATCTCCTTGTTTAAATGTGCTCATTTCATTTTGTGAACATTTTGTAGCAAGGCATATGACAGCTGAAATATAACTTATCCTTTATAAACATGTCAAAATTATTTTTTGAAGTAAAACTCATAAATAAGATTTTAAAACCCACATTTTGTACACAAGCATGTATTTATCAATTCCAAACTGCAAAAATAAAAATGAGAGTTAACATTTCATTGTCTAAATTTAAAAATACTTACACTATTGGCTTTTCCAGGCGACTTCCCTGTGAACCAACAATCTCCCCCAATGTACAAAACACTTGTCCCAGAAAGTCCTAAAATAGACAAAAGAATTAAAGTTTATGAGTCCCCAGGCTGTCTTTATACTATATATTTTGTAAATCACACTTGCATTGCCTTCATTACTGAAATGCTGACTTCTCTAACTTCTAATATTAAATAAAATAAGCTCAATATGCATTCATTTTAGCAATGTGATTCTCCCCTAAGTTTATACAGCATTTTGTCCTTTTAATCCCAGGGCAGGTTTGTTATTGTGTTTAGACATTGCGTTCATTTTTCACATTAAAATGGAAATGGGAAAAAGTTCCAAGATTTGAAGTCACCATTGGCTTGCCTTTGGATGTCTCTGAATCTGCTAAGCTTTTGGCTGAGGAGGCAAAGTGGGAACGCACAGAGCAGTGGTGGCTAACAGTTCCAGCGCCACTTACAGAGAGGTCCTGGCTACAGCCGGTCCCGGAGCCACACTGCCACGTGTCTTTCCAGTATCACTTCCACTACCTGTGACTGTGCACATGATTTCTCACCAGTTTCCTCTTCTCTAACATGTATTAGCCCCCCTCACAAATTTGTTTTGAGGGTTCAATCAGTTTACTGCATGAGTTGATGTTAGTACATATGTAAGTGCCTGAAACTGGGTTAAGTATAAAACACTATAAAGTTCATTAAAGTACACTCGATGATTTTAATTTTCAAAATGCAAGACCTGTTATTAATACTTCATTTCACATAAAAAGAAACTAAACTTCTAGGAGGCTGATGTACCCATGTTTTAAGCAGTCCCTAAGCAGCAAAGTCAGAGCTAACTCATATTCTACGTGGATATGCTGCCTAAGAAGTTAAATATCATAAATGCAATGCAGCTTCACATGCCAACAAAATAAGGGCTCCAACATCATCTGGATATTTCGGGCAAGAAATATGGAGATGGTTTAGGCAGAGCCACTTTCTAGTTGAGCCCGTATGTAACTGCGATCTGCCCTAAAGGAACAAGTGGGCGATCTCCCCAAATTTGTGCAGTGACTGGGGCCAGACAAAGCTCCAGAAAAGAGGGGAAAAAGAATGACAGCGAACAAAATGTTGTTTTAGGTTTTACTAAATAAAAATTTTAAATGACTAACAAGCCACAAAAGTAAAAACAATGTAATTCAGTTAAAAAAAAAAAAAAAGTAGGGAAGTGAAGGAAGGGTGCTCTAAGGACCATGTGAGAAAAAAAGACCACTGTAGGCTAGGCTAGTCAGGGAGCTATTTTCCCAAAGGAAGTAAGACTTGAGAGCCAGGTAAGAATAAGATCATGGAGAGGAGAAAGCTGGCCACTCTAGTCCTAGAGAACAGATCAGAGCTATAGGCACATCCATAATGAGGAAAGACTGGGTCCAAATTAAAAGGCAGAAATGAAGATGAAGAGCAAGACTGTGGAGGGTCCCTTGGCCAGGCCAAAAAAAAAAAAAAAAGTTTGCCTTAGGAAAATCAGAAGCATTCTGAAGATTATTTAGGTACCAGCTTGCAGAATGGACTGAGGAGGGAGGAAAACTCTGGAAGCCAGATCAATCAGAAGGCGATAGTAATTAATAAGCATAGTGTTAAGGATCAAACTGAAGTTGTAGAAAATAGTAGGGAACAGTGCACAGAAAAGTGACGGGATTTGGTGTAAACTGTACTTGTACATTGTGGGGAGGGGGTACAGTATCGAGAGGGAGAGACAGAAAATAATCTGGACCTGGAACGTGATGGCTGACGGAATGACAATACCTTCATAAAGTTGCAAATCATCTAAAATTTTGCTTTCAAATAGGTAAAAAGTATGTAAGGTAAAGCTGTCACATATCTAAATTAAATATTCTTAGTAATTCTATGTCTTTTTCCATTTTCAAACTAGACTTCAAAAATGTTTCTGGGTTTTTTAAGCAACCCTAAATTTTTCTAAGACTCACTGCATATAGTTAGGGCTAAATACTAAAGATTTGGAATCTATCATTGCTCTTCTGAATGAGCAGCAAAAATCACATATGAGGGATCCAGAATTCCTTTCCAGAGATACTGATATTGATGGGAAGCTGCACATGCTACATATTAAAGGGTTCTGGCCAATGAACTAACATGTCTGAGTAAAAGTTATTCTGTGCTGTAGTTATCAAAGAAAATAAAACGGAAGTCTTGAGCATATTATCAATATCCGAGGAGACACATACTACTATCAAACAATGAACAGACAAATATCACCATTGCTGGACACAAAACGGAAATTAAAATAATAAAATGAATAAAATGTGCAAAAAAAGATATAGAATGCACCTACACACATTATCTTCATAGTTAGTGCACACTTTGTCCCTAAATATTTATGGCATTTTTGTAGTTGTTTTACACTGTCTCTGCTAGTGTATTCCCTATCAAGGAACAGATTTACTACTCAAAATGCAAAGATCAGAATATAACATTTGTCAACACTGAACCCATTCTTTGGTCATCTCAATGGCTCACATGCCCTATGCATTTACACAATATTAGTAATATAATTAGTGTCCTATAATGGATATTCTTAGACAGACTGTAGTTAGATAAATATAAAAATAAAATCTAGGTATATAACATGAACTGCGTTATTATCTCTTACTGTGGTGTTTTTTTTCCAGTTTATGAGTCATTATACTATAGTCATATTAGTATTTCCAGTAATAAATCTAGGTACCTTTCCCCAGCTCACACACATAGACCAAATGTAGTCTGGGGTGGTTGTGAGTTGAGAAAAACTTCAAAGTATTTAATCCTATTAACTCTTGGGTTTTTCCCAAACTGATCATGAGATCAATAAATATTTGTTGAGTTAATTTTTACGTTATAATCTAAATAATACATAGATAGAACTTAATTTTGAAATTAGTGTAGATGTACATAAACCATACTGCTATTACATATTGGATGCATTATATCACTCTGTGAAAAGCATCCACATGTTGCCCTGAATCTCATATGCTGGTTAAAACGGAAAGAACTACTGTGAGAAGTGGAGACAAGAGGCATACAGCACAGCAATGCAAAGCATGATAACAATAATATGAGCTGTGCATTGCACAGGTAGTTAACAATATTAGCAAATCAGAGGGAGTGTTTGCATTATTCCAATACCAATATAATCTAGTTTTATTATTATTAGAGGCCCAATGCACGAAATTCGTGCAACAGTAGGTCTTCCTTCCCCCGGCTGCTGGCACCAGCTTCCCTCTGGCACCCGGGACCCGGGCTTCCCTCGCAGCCCTGGCTTCATCCAGAAGGTCGTCCCGAAGGATGTCTGGTCTAATTAGCATATTATCCTTTTATTATTATAGATAACACAGCTCAAAATCCAGGGAAGCATTGCTATAGCATCAGATTCCAGCTAATTATTACATACATTTATGTTTCTTTTCTCTCCCCTGTTAATATTCAGGGGAATATCTACTTTAACTGCATAACTGTATAAAGGAGGGTAATATTCTAATTTCTTCAAAATTATTACTTTATTATTTCCTTTGTAGCAATAGTTACTGATCAATTCTATGCATTTACATTTTATATAATGTAGCTACTTCTCTATGTTCATAAAAATTACATTAATTCTATGTGCTTTAATAATTCTACACATATTAAGAGGTAATACACTTTGCCTTTTAAATAAACTGGTGTTGTTTATTGGTCTCTTTGCTCACTTGCTAGTTACCAGTTTTAATGACTCCTATATGTTATTTTAAAAAGATCTTTTACATATATTTTTGTACATAGCAAAGCAGTATAACATATTCCTTGACAGTGAGAATTATGAGGATCTATACTGTATTACCTGTGTTTATATTCTGGCTGACCATTTACTAATGTCTCTATGCATCAGTATCCTACTCTATAAAATAGACATAATAAATAATACCTAGCCCTAATCGGTTTGGCTCAGAGGATAGAGCGTCAGCCTGCGGACTCAAGGATCCCAGGTTCGATTCCGGTCAAGGGCATGTACTTTGGTTGCGGGCACATCCCCAGTAGGGAGTGTGCAGGAGGCAGCTGATCGATGTTTCTCTCTCATCGATGTTTCTAACTCTCTATCCCTCTCCCTTCCTCACTGTAAAAAAATCAATAAAATATATTTTTAAAAAGATAATAATACCTACATATTATATTGTTGAGAGGACTAAATAAGATAATATATGTAAAGCACTTAGAACAGAGACTTGGAACATGGTAAGTGTCTAAAAAATATATTCCCCTCTTCTCCCTACTTCCCTGGGGTTAAAAGAATATTACCATATACTCAAAATGTATCACTTACTACTAGATGCCAGTACACGAGATACACTACAATTATCTGAATAAAAAAATATATTTCTTTTCTAAAACTACTTTACACTCATGGTCAATATAAATGCTTATTTTGAGTGAGTGTAATTATAAAACCCGGCCCGGGTGGCATAGCTCGGTGGTTGAGCATCGACCTATTAGCCAAGATGTCACAGTTCAATTTCCAGTCAGGGCACATCCTGGGTTGCAGCCAGACCCCCATTGCAGGAGGCAGCTGATCAATGACTCTCTCTCTCTCTCTCTCTCTCTCTCTCTCTCTCATCATTGATGTTCCTAACTCTCTCTCCCTCGCCCTTCCTCTCTGAAATTAATAAAAATATAAATAAATAAATAATAAAATCCAAATGTGTCTTATACACCAACTTGATCTAATATCTTAACTAATATCCTAATATATAAAAAGCCAGGGGCCATCACGACCAAAACAACTGGATGGATGACCAAACAGCAGGCTGCGTGGGGTGACCAGGCCGGCAGGGTGGTTACTGAGGGGCGACAAAACGACTGAACAGCAGGCTGTGTGGGGTTACCAGGCTGGCAGGGGGTACAGTTGGGGGCGAGCAGGCCGACAGGAGGGCAGTCGGGGGTGACCAGGGCGGCAGGGGGGCAGTGAAGGGAGACCAGGCTGGCAGCATGGCAGTCAGGGGTGACCAGGCCGGCAGAGGGGGGCAGCTGGGGGCAACCAGGCCAGCAGGAGGGTATTGAGGGGTGACCAGGCTGGCAGGGGGGGCAGTTAGGGGTGACCAGGCCGGCAGGGGAGGGTTGTTGGGAGCAAGATCAGGCCAGCAGGGCAGGGCTATTGGGGGGGAGATCAGGCCAGCAGAGGAGGGAAGTTGGGGGCAACCAGGCTGGCAGGGGAGGGCAGTTGGGGGCAATCAGGCAGGCAGGCAGGCAGGGCAGTTAGGGGCAATCAGGTAGGCAGGCAGGGGCAGTTAGGGGCAATCAGGCAGGCAGGCAGAAGCAGTTAGGGGCAATCAGGCAGGCAGACAGAGAGGTTAGGGGTGATCAGGCAGGCAGGCAGGCAGAGGCAGTTAGGAGCCAGCGGTCCCAGATTGCAAGAGGGATGTCCAACTGCCGGCAGTCGGACATCCCCCAAGGGGTCCCCAATTGGAGAGAGTGCAGGCTGGGCTGAGGGAACCACCCCCATGCAGGAATTTCGTGCACCAGACCACTAGTCTATATATATAAAAGCCTAAATGACCAGAACAATCAGTCGCTATGACATGCACTGACCACCAGGGGACAGATGCTCAATGCAGGAACTGCTCCCTGATGGTCAGTGAATTCCCACAGCCAACCTCCCCCAGCCAGCCAACCTCCCAGTCCCTCCCCTGGCCCCCAGGCTGGGACAAGGAACCAGGGGTGGGTGGCAGCAGATGTGGCTCCTTTCCCAGAGGGGCCAAGGGCCAGCACCCTCCTCGGGGCTGGTGGCCAACCTCCTGTACCCCAACCCTCCCCCCGGCCAGCAGGCCCCAATCGGTCTGCCACCCAGCTGCTGGCGACAAGGGAAGGAGAAGTGGGGGGTGGGGGGGAACTGCACAGTTGTGGGGTGCCAACAATGGCAGAGTCGGCGTTGGGTGTCTGCTCCTTCAATGCCCGGCCCAGTGACCGTCGCCTCCTCTCAGGTCCGGCCCTGATTGGCCTGGCCCCGATCAGCCCTGATCGCCAGCCAGGACTAGCGACCCATGGACAAATTTTTTGCACCGGGCCTCTAATATATATATATATATATGAAAAAAGGACAGTTTTTTTAAACCACTGGTATAATAAACCAGGAGGCAATAATGGAAAGTGAAATTTATGATTTCTATACTATTAGAAAGCAAACTAATGCCTGCAATTTATCACTTGCATCATCATTAACAATTTCATAAGTATTCAATAGCATGGTATCTTTCTCCTAAAATGTCTACAATGCTGATCTTTAAATGGCTTTCTTGTTTTATAAAGTGGTCTAATGAACACCTGAAATATGATATCTCTAATTAATAAATAATTTAAATTAAGAGGCATTGACTAGGCTATTGATAGCTAGTTTTAATACAGCACAGTAATTGGGTGCAGTCAACTATCCAGGAGTTAATCAATTTCTTGATAAGATAGAGTCATGATTTGCTTCCATTAATTCCTTCTACCTTGTGTTCATTATACTGATTCTAAACACAGTCACACTGTGCCAGTAAGAGCAAGAGAGAACAAGTTATACAAAATGTCTTGCTTTTACAATATTTTAACCAAGTAAGAAAAAAAAATTGGTGAGGAAAGTTTCTATTGCCTTTTAAATTTTACGGTTATTATCTACTACTATTTCATTATTGGCACTCCCTGCTAATATTGCTGACTTACTTTGTTATTTAATTAATTCATACAAATCATATCAACTATAAAGATCAGGATGTGACTTTGTTATATTATGCACTATGTATTAATATAGCAACAATTCCTAATAATCAAAAAAAGTGCTTCTTTACTTTAGTAATGACTCATACTAACTTAATGGTTGTTAGCACATGTATATATTGTTTGGAGAATAAGGCAACCTTAATATGAAACAATTGGATTCAACATTTTAGTAGAAAAAAGATGTCACATTTTAGCATTACTATAAAAGCTTTTGTTTTCAAGCAAGAATTTTCTTTTTAATGAATAGATTGGTTTACAAATCAAAATGCTAATTCTACATTCAAGATTCATAAAAATTTCTACTCAGACATCAGTAGTTAAATTATAAGTACAATTTTAAAATTATTTTCTAAAGCTTAATTTATTTATTTTCCCCCAGGATAATTGTTAATTTTCAAAATATTTTTTGTTTGCTAAGAGTCCAAATAAAGGCAGTTAAATAAGGCAGTTGAATGAAATTTAAGCTTTCAACAATGAGTAAGTGGCCATTGATCTAAATTAAGCAATTTTTTAAAAATTATCCACAACATATATATTTAACACTTGCTAACTATATAATATGAATAGATTTTAAAATAAAACTATATAATCCAAAAATATAACAAATTTATAGAAAATATTTACTTTAAGGAGGCACATCATGTTTGTAGAATACTGATACTCATTAATAAATAAATGAGAAATGTAACATGCTAACAGAAAATAAGTAAATATTCTCACTATATAAACATGGCAAGACAAATCAATAGGCCAAACAACTAGAAAAACTTACTAAATATTATTATTAAATACTATGAAACATATTAAATCATTATGAAAAAACTTGTAGCCCGGTGCACGAAATTCGTGCACTGGGGTGGGGGTGTGGGGGAAGGGCCACTCAGTCTGGCCTTCACCCTCTCCAATCTGAGGACCCTCAGGGAATGTCCAACTACCTGTTTGTGCCCACACTTTTAACAGATAACAGCTCCATTGTTGTTTCTTTCTTATGCTTAAAACCATTGGAATTAGTAGGTATTCAAAGTGTGTATACATTTTGGGGGGACACCCTTTATATCTCTAGTCAGCGGTGAAAGAAACCAACAGCAGATTTGGAACCCCCAGACAGGGAACCTCGATCATTCCCCACATGTCTCCCCACTTCACTTTCCACCTTCGTGGGCAGCAGGAGAATCAACATTTTTCTCTCATTAATTCGGAAAAGCACGTCCTGCCACCCTTGCCTGGCAAGAGTGCGCTAGGCCCCAAGCAAGTGAGGCTCAGTCAGGGCAGCCTTCGCTCATGGGTGCTGGCACCCAAAGTGCACATTCCTTCTCTACAGTCACCCCGTCTATCCCACTGTTTCACTGAGAGGACGGAATTCCTCTCCACCTCTGGGTTCTTGATCTTGAATGCTGACCGAAGGCACCTCAGAGAGGGCTGCCCACGCCCACCAGGTGTGTCTGTCTGCATCTGCTCCTGCCTCAGCACCTGCATTAACCCCCCAGAGGTGATCTCATAGCTGCGCTGGCCTCTGTGGGAACAGGGTATCACCACTCCACCCTCTCTCTGTCATCTCACAGGCGCTCACCCTCAGCACCTAGAACACCCAGACACTCTCCAAAGGGCGTGAGCACATCAGAGGGGATGTGTGCACATCCTGTGGGGGTGTTAGGCATTCTGGGTCGATGGAAGTGCGGTGGAGAGGCGGGGGGAACTTGTGCACACCTTGGTTTGCAACTGTTGCAGGCGTGGGAGGGTGACAGTGTGCTGGGGGATATTCGCATGCCAGGGGGGGATGTGCACACCGAAGGCCTCTGGCTTTGCAGATCCGCAAACCCCCGTGGTGCGGCCAGGAGGACGTCAGTCTGGCCTGCCACGGTGGCTGTCCCTGCGATCCTGCACCTTCTGGGCCAGGAGGCGAGACTTGTGCAGCCACTCCTGGGCGCTGATGGCCTGCAGGCGCTACTTCAGCTCAGCCTGCAGGCTCCGCTTGGCACACTCACAGCTGTCACCACCGCAATGTGGGGAGTACAGGCCGCCCTCCGCCAGACTGCCTCCCCTGTCCAGAGGCTCTCTGTGCTGCTCACCTGCCCAGAGTGACTGGGGCTGGGTGGAAGCCAGGTGTCCTGCCCTGCCCAACCCCGGCCGATCCACCCCTGTGCGAGCTGCCACCCTGCCGGGAAGGGTCACGGATCCGGGTCCCGGGATCGCAGACAGCCTCAGGCACTGCCCCCCGCCCTGCAGGGTCACAGATTCAGGTCGTGGGACCACGGACAGCCTCAAGCACTCCCCCCGCCCTGCAGGGTCACAGATTCAGGTCCTGGGACCGCGGACAGCCTCAAGCACTCCCCCCACCTGCCAGGTCACAGATCTGGGTCCCAGACCGCGGACAGCTTCAAGCACTGCCCCCTGCCTGGCAGGGTCACAGATCCGGGTCCCGGGACAGTGGACAGACTCCCGCGCTGCCCCCTGCCAGGCAGGGTCACAGATTCAGGTCCCATAACAGCGGACAGCCTTCCACAGTGCCCCCCGCCCACCAGGTCATGGATCCGGGTCCGGACTGCGGACAGCCTCAAGCACTGCCCCCCGCCCACCAGGACATGGATCCGGGTCCCAGACCACCGACAGCCTCAAGCGCTGCCGCCTGCCTTCAGTATGCAAATTAGCCACCATCTTGTTGCTTCAGGGCGGGGGTCCCCACTGGGGTGCCTGGCCAGTCTGGGTGAGGGGATGAGGGTCGTTTTCAGGCTGGCAGGAGACTGAAGCTCCCAGCCTCTCCTTTTTTTCTTTCTTTTTTTATTATTCTGGGATTTATTTACCTTTTATGGCTGTCACTGGAGCTGAGAGCCAGCTTTAGCTCTGAGGCTTGGCTCCAGCTTGAGGCCTCTGCTGCTGAAAGCAGGAATCTAGGGTTTGTTTGGGTTCTATAATTGCAACATTGTTTAGGTCCTGCTCGCTCCAGCTCTGACGGCTGAAAGCAGGTTTCTGGGGTTTGTTTAGGTTCTATAATTGCAACATTGTTTCTTAGAGCACAAGCTCAGAGGCCGGCAGTGGCAGGCGGGGAACCTTGGCTTCCTCCTTCACTGGAGCAAGCAAGCCTCCTGTTCGCTTCAGCTGCCTGGCTGCCGGCCGCCATCTTGGTTGGCAGTTAATTTGCATATTGCCCTGATTAGCCTATGGGAAGCGTTTCGGAGGTACGGTTAATTACCATGTTTGTCTATTATTACATGGGATAATATTAAATATAACAACTATAGAACAAAATCATTATTAAATACTAAGTCCTGAGTAAGAGCCAGTTTTACATATAAACAATCCTACCTAATATCCTATACTAATAAAAGAGAAAAATGGTAATTGGCGTACGACCGATACCTTTTTCATTGGCTAATCAGTGAGATATGCAAATTAACTGTCAGCCAAGATGGCGGCTGGCAGCCAGGCAGCTGAGAATAGGAGGCTTGGTTGCCCCAGCGATGGAGAAAGTCAAGGATCCCCGCAGCTGGGGGGCTCTGAGCTCCTGAAGCAACAACTCCAAAAGATACAATGTTTCAATTATAGAAGCTAAAAGATGGCGGTTAATTTGCATACTCAGGCTCCAAGCAGAGCGAAGCCAAACAGCCCTGAAGCAGCAGGGCAGAGAGGCCTCAGGGCCTGGGATCAGCGGAGCCGAGAGGCCTCCCGGCCCCGGTGATCAGCGGATCAGAGAGGCCTCCCGACCCCGGTGATCAGCGGAGTCCAGAGGCCTCCCGGCCCGGTGATCAGCGGAGGCCAGAGTCGGCCCAGCCCCGCAATCAGGGAGGCGAGAGTCGGCCCAGCCCCGCGATCAGCAGAGCCTAGAGGCCCCCCAGCCCCGGTTATCATCCGAGCCGAGAGGCCTCCCGGCCCCGCGATCAGTGGATCCGAGAGGCCTCCCAGCCCAGGTGACCAGCGGAGTCGAGAGGCCTCCCAGCCCCGGTGATCAGCGGAGCCGAGAGGCCTCCCAGCCCGCGATCAGCGGAGTCACAGGCCCCGAGATCAGCGGAGCCAAGAGGCCTCCCAGCCACGGTGATCAGCGGAGTCCAGGTGATCAGCGGAGCCGAGAGGCCTCCCAGCCCAGGTGATCAGCAGAGTCGAGAGGCCTCCCAGCCCAGGTGATCAGCGGAGCCGAGAGGCCTCCCAGCCCCGATGATCAGCGGAGTCCAGAGGCCTCCCGGCCCCGGTGATCAGCCAAGAGGCCTCCCGGCCCGCTCCAGGCCCGTGATCAGCGGAGTCGGAGGCCCCGCGATCAGCGGAGCTGAGAGGCCTCCCAGCCCAGGTGATCAGCAGAGTCGAGAGGCCTCCCAGCCAGGTTATCAGCAGCCTAGAGTCCTCCTGGCTAGAGATCAGCGGAGCCGAGAGGCCTCCAGGCCCCAGTTATCAGCGGAGCCGAGAGGCCTACAGGCCATGGTTATCAGCAGCCGAGAGGCCTCCAGGCCAGGGATCAGGGGAGCCGAGAGGCATCCTGGCCCTGGGATCAGCAGAGCAGCGAGGCCTCCCAGCACCAGGATCAGTGTGACAGGGTGCGGAGCCCCAACCCTCTGATCGGCCCTGCTCTGTGTGTGACAGGGTACAGAGCCCCAACCCCCCTGATGGGCCCTGCTCTGTGCATGACAGGAGTGGCACTGCAACCTCCCTATGGACCCTGCCTTGAGTGTGACAGGGGGCGGTGCCCCGACCCCCCAATCGGCCCTACCCTGAGCGTGACTGAGGGTGGCATCGCAACCTCCCAATCCACCCTGCTCTGTGCATGACAGGGGGCGGCGCCCCAACTCCCCAATTGGCCCTGCTCTGAGCCCGACCAGGGGCTGCACCTAGGGATTGGGCCTGCCCTCTGCCACCCGAGAGTAGGCCTAAGCCAGCAGGTCATTATCTGCTGATGGGTCCCAGACTGTGAGAGGGCACAGGCCAGGCTGAGGGACCTCCTCTCCCAACCCCGAGTGCACAAATTTTTGTGCACCGGGCCTCTAGTAACTTAATAAGTGCTGAAAATACTATCATCAAACATACCTCAGGCATTGTCCCTATCTCTGTCTCAAAGTCTAAGAGAGATCTACAAGGCCCTACTGAAAATGCAAATGGAAACATAATCCACTAATAGAGTATCAGTCATCAATTCTTTAGCTTGAATATAGCTTATAAGGCTAGCTCTCATCATCTAATAAGGGCCAGACAGTATGCTACATAGGAAAAGAAAGTTACTATTGAAGAGTCATCAGAGGATACTAGGCAGACAGACAATGCTCTCAGTTAGCAATTTAATAGAAATCTGAACAATGGGAGGGAGAGAACCAGGTGAATATTGGGGATAAAATCATTCCAGGTAGGAGAAAAAGCAAGAACAAATGCCCAGAGATAAGAATATACTTGGGGTGTTCAAGGAAAAGCAGGAGAGACAGTGGGTCTAGTGGAGAATGAGCAAAAAAGAGAATGGAAGGAGAGGAGGGAACTGAGGGCCCATGATAGACCATGAATTCCCTCATAGGTGTGGAGGAAAACCATTGGAGAGTTTGAACTGGAAAGTGACATGTCCTCCCCCGCCTTTTAAGTTGATAATTTTGGTAATCTTCCACCAAAGTTCTAAGTGCTGAAGTTCCCCTCTATCCTCCCCTCTTCTCCATTTATAATTTTATTCAATAACTTTATTGAGTTCAAGTTTATAGGTTGATAGCTACCAAGTCTATATCTCTAGTCTCCAGTCATGGCCTCATCAGTATCTCCAGTTGGATTCTATTGTAGTCTCAAACAATATAAATCTGCCCTAACCACTGATTTCACTATCCTCACTTCCATCTTCTCAATCTCTTCCTTCCCAATGGATCCCACTGCAAAAAAACTGTATCACCATTTATCCAGGTGCTCTCACCATTAACCTAGTAGTCATTCTTACTTCTCTTATCTTCATACCTGCTATCTAATTCATCAGAAAACACAACAACAAAATATATTCCAAATCTGATCACTTCTTTTTTTATTATTGATTTTTTTACAGAGAGGAAGGGAGAGGGAAAGAGAGCTAGAAACATCGATGAGAGAGAAACATCGATCAGCTGCCCCACACACCCCCCCCACTGGGGATGTGCCCAGAACCAAGGCACATGCCCCCGACCGGAATCGAACCTGGGACCCCTCAGTCTGCAGGCCGATGCTCTAGCCACTGAGCCAAACTGGTCAGGGCATATCTGATCACTTCTTACCACTAAAAGGGCTATACCCACCACATGTGCACCTAGCCAACCTGCAACAGTCTTTAACTGGTCTCTGTTGGTTCCCAATTATGGGAGTTCTCTGGGTGAAATCGAAAACTGCCCCCTAACACAAAAAGCAAGACGAGACCAAAGAAAGAGGCAGACCACTCCATACTGGTAGTGACAGTTTTAATAAGCCAGGGAACTTACACACCAGACTTGTCTTGGGGAGCCGAAAAACAAGTTGGTTACTACCTCTGCCCTCCAAAATCTCAAAAGTTTATATAGAGGCCTTAATGGGGTTCTGTCATGTATTCAGTCCAAACAGTCTAACAACACATTACTCTCTCAAGAATGTGTTCTTGAAATGGCTCCAGCTATGGGGCAGAACAAACATTTGAAGGCCAGGGGCAGGGAGGGGGTGGGAGAGGAGCCTGATTGCCTGGGTCCAGCTTGTGGGCCAATCAGCAATCACATCCCCTCAGACCTCCACCAATAGTCTCCTTAACTCCAGTCTGGCTTCCTTACCCCATTCTCACTTCAGCTTCCAGTCATTATTTAAATGTATCCATAAGATCTCATCCTCCTCCAGTGAAATCCATGAAAAAAATACCAAACTTGTTTTTAACCATGGCCTACAAATCTCCACATCATCGGAATCCTGTGTACCTTTCCAAACTACTTTATTCAGCTCTCCTCGTCATTCACAGTACTCTAGAGACGGTGGCTATCTTTCAGTCACTCCAATTCTCCAAACTTTTTCCTGAATCAAGGTCTTTGCACTGCTGTTTCTTCTGCCTGGAATACTTTCCCCCTCAACTTTCAATAGTTTCCTACTTCTCTTTTATATGGTCCTAGGGTGAGAACTGATGCAGAATCATGCTGCCTGGTTGAGAGAAACCTAAGCTTCTAGTTAATGGGTTCCATCAGTCATTCTCTCTCAGTATCACTATCTTATTAATATAAGTGCTATAAAAAGTAAGTTATATTAACCATTAATTTACATTTATTTCTATTGAATAAATCTGCCCACTCCACCTACCCAATTCCAAAAATGTAAGCTATTTTAGAACATGGACATGTTTTTCTTATTGACTGCTATATTCCTCAGCACTAGAATGCTGTCTAGAACATATGATTGTTTGCCAGATTGTATGATCATACATTGGAATTCAGTTCAATTATTTATTATTTAAGAGGTCTTTTATTCTAATGAAAAAATCTTGCTCCTATGAGAAAATGCAGTTCATGACCCAAACAATTAACTTTCAAATAAAATTTTCAAATATAACTGTTCTGCATGTGAGGGTTTATATAGATAACATATAGAAAATATAGTAAAGACCATACCCACCTTAACTGAAGGTTGTTGTTTTGTGGCCACAATGATCCAGTGAGCCATAAACACACTTAAAACAAAAATTTTAGTGGGTACCTTCAGAGGTTAACCAAATGGATACATGCATTTTGGATTGCCTCATGGGTATGAAAATTTAGTGCACCAAGTACAGTTGCATTGTCATCTGATTCAGAACACCAAGCAGAATCTTAGATACACCAATTATGGGCCTGTTATTAAACTTTTCATTAATAATTTGGCTGATGCAATTATGCAAATGAAAGCATGCCATGTAGTTCTGCTAATGGCATTAAGATGAGTGGGTTGAACAGCAACTAGAGAACAAAGCTGCTGAACAAAATGTCAGATTTTGTTCACAGTATATAACACTTTGGGGGATAATATTTTAGTGAAGTAATTTCCTCAGAGAATCATAAAATGGATAGATCCTCTAAAGGAATATGTTCCAGATTTCACAAGTCAGCCTGGATCATACTGTTTCTCTACTAAAAACTTCTGCATCATCAATAGTATCAATTAAATTTATACTGATCCTTTATCAACTTACCAACTGTTCATTTACAATGTCAGAAATCTAAGGTACAGCCCTATATTTCCATTTTCCCTAATAGTACCCCAAATTTAAGACCCAAGATCTTTAAGTTCTAGAAACCAAATAAAGTCATTCTCAGAGGGGTTTCTTTCAAAATTATCAGAAATGAGAATGAAAAAGAAAACTATTGCCAAAACCGGTTTGGCTCAGTGGATAGAGCGTCGGCCTGCGGACTGAAGGGTCCCAGGTTCGATTCCAGTCAAGGGCATGTACCTGGGTTGCGGGCACATCCCCAGTGGGGGATGTGCAGGAGGCGGCTGATCGATGTTTCTCTCTCATCGATGTTTCTGACTCTCTATCTCTCTCCCTTCCTCTCTGTAAAAAATCAATAAAATATATTTAAAAAAAAAAAAAAAAAGAAAAGAAAACTATTTTATTATTAAGGAGTCTCTCTTGCTATCAAATTCCTTTTGTAAAAGCTGAGTGCCTGCGCTCCACATGCAGGCCCAAGCAGTTAGAAATATTTCCTAAAAGGTTCCACTTTTCATTTCACTTTGCAAAATTGGCCGGTAGACAGCCGCGCTTTTAAAGAACTGTATTCTCAGGAAATAGACTTAGCTTGTTTATTGGTTCCTCTGATCTTCCAAATGCTTCCTGAGTCATTTGAGCTGAATGAGTTCTATGCTCTTATGCCTAAAGTCTGTACTCAGATGTGTTCAAATAAAAAAGGACTTTTGATGTTAATTTCTAACAATATTCTTGTAGTAACCCAAAAACACTTTTCTTTCCTCTTTTGACATGATTCATCCACTTATAAACTCAGGTTCCTATCAACTAATTTGTATGGCTTACTAAATACATTTAAGAAAACAGAGAAAAATGTACAGAAAACATTGAAATATAAGATAAATAAACCACAGGGACTATAGGAGGCTATGTAATATTCCAGGACAAAGGTGATGAGAATCTGAACTAAAGCAGTAACAGCAGAAGGTATAGAAGACAGAAGAGAAACAAGTCTTTGTTAGAATGAATAGAATCTGTGTGTGAGACAAAAAGAAGTTAAGGAAGACTGACCCTGAAATACAGGGGAAGGAAGATGTTAAGAGTTAGCGCTCAGTTTCCATTCAGGCAAGGAAATGGAATAAGATTCATAAAAAAAATGATAACTGAATGAGAAACATGGCTGTAGAGGGCCCCTGGGAAGGCACATGGGCATTTCTTTAATAAATTGTCAGCTGAATCCAGGGCAGAATCATGTCCTGGATATGCATTTTGCCAAAAAAGCATAAGTGTCCTCAGCTTGACCTTCACTTTTGCTCAGGTGCTGAGGAGTGGGTTTTAGTATGTAAATCCAGCCAAGCACCAGGAATGAATAGGACTCAGGCCCACCCAGAACTGACATTACAAGAATGCAAATAATCTCCTTTGTCTTGACCTTTGGTGCAACTTCCTGGTATTGGGGGTATAAAATAAACATGCTGTTTGGTTCTGGGTCTCTGTCTCTCCATCAGAAGAGGACAGCGGTACCACCCGGTCCCAGCTTTTTTCTTCCATCTTTGCATTCTGTCTCTTTCCTTCATTTTCTCAATCCCCAGCCGCCCCTACTCAAAGAACCGGACCACTCTCTAGCCGCGTTGGACGCGGAAAAGAGAGACCCCTCCATACATGACTTCCAAAGAGATGACTTTCTGCAATTAACTCAGGGCTGCTAGAGATTTCCAAAATCTCCCCTGGGGTGGGACTACCACGGTTCTCTAAAGGCGGCACTCCAGCCTTGGGTGGAAAGGCCCAGACATAATATCCCAGAGTCCCTGACTTTGATAAAGGTGGATTTAATGTGTTTTCAGTCAAACTCAATTTGGTTCTCAGTTCTTTTGAAAGATCCCTAGAACACTGTGTTACGGTGTTCAATGAGCCAATATTGCCTGTGTTGTTGATTATTTATTTTTATTCTTGGTTGTTCAAGAGCTAGATGTATCATTTTTTAAGGAATCATTTCAGAAATTTGAAATGTGTTTGTCATAATAAAGACCAGGGAAACTGTGTGGGTCAATAGCATCCATCCTCACTACTATGAATGAATAAATGAATAAACAAACCAACCAACAATCAAATGAATAAATAAGGGGTTGACAATGCATCCAAATTTCAACCTAACAGCTTTCTTTTCTAAATGAGAAAGGTTAAGGAAAACAGACCCTGAGACATAAGGGGAGGGAAATGTTAAACAACTGCACTTGAGAATTCCACTGCATAATTCCACCAAGTAAGTATTACTATATTAGCGATAATTCTCAAGCTGGATAGATAATATAGGCAGAGAAACAAAATTGGGATGGAAAAGATTATACATTTTATATATGTATAGGTTTTAATCTTCTACAAAATATCTAACAGGAAATACTTAACAAGCAGTTGGAACTTGGCTTTGCTGAGGTTACAGGGGGATTAGACATTTGGGAGTCATCAGGATACGTCATGGAAATGGTTGTGTTCTCAAAAGAAGAGCTTGTATAGGAAGATGAGATAAAAATTAAAAATAAAGTCATAAGAAACAGTAATAGTAAAAGATAGGAGAATAAGGAGAAACTAAACCATGGTAGATAACGAGTAAGCAGAGAGATAGGAAAAGCAAGGGAGATATTTTCATGGAGGCAAAGGAGTATTTCAGATAAAGAATGAATAGAGGCCACTAGATTTTAATGTAACCTATTCAGATAGTTTAAGCAGAAATGGAAACCAGAATGCAGTAAAGTAAGTTGGAGAATGAAAAAGAAGTTCTGACAGAAACCCAGGCTGTTCTGTAAAGAAGGATGCTGATGAGAACATAGTAAAGGAGATGTCATGTGGATAAAGCAGTCAAGAATGATTACCATGAGAAAGACATAAAACTTTTCTTATGGGAATAAAAAAGCTATTTTACAAAACATATATATTTGAAAAGATATGTACGTTCATGACTTCTACAAGACATAACTCACCATCAACAAAACAAAAACAACTTACTGAATGGTAGAAGACACTCCCCAATGATACATATGATGGGTTAAAATTCAAAATATACTAGAGGCCCAATACACAAAATTCGTACAAGGGGCTTGGCTCTCACAGCTGCCAGGGCTTGCCTTGGGTTTTGCACCCCTGGCCTTATCCGGAAGGTCGTCAGGGAGGACGTCCAGAAGGTTGTTTGGATGTCTGGTCTAATGAGGACATTATGCTTTTATTATTATTATAGATAAGGCACTCATATAACTTAACACCAAAAAAAAAAAAAAATCCCAAATATTCAAATTAAAAAATGGGCAGAGGACCTGGATAGACATTTCTCCCAAGAGGACATACAGATGACCATCAGACATTTGAAAAGATGCTCAAGATCACTAATCATTAGAGAACTGCAAATAAAAAACACAATGAGATATCACCTCACACTTGTTAAAATGCCTATCATCAATAAAGCAATAAAAAACAAGTGTTGGTGAGGATGTAGAGAAAAGGAAACTCGCATGCACTATTAATGGGATTGTAAACTGGTGCTATAGAAAACTATACGGAGGTTCCTCAAAAAATTAAAAACAGAATTACCATATGACCCAGCAATTCAACTTCTGGGTATTTATCTAAAGAAATTCAAAACACTAATTTGAAAAGATATATGTACCTCTATGTTCACTGCAGCATTATTTACAATAGCCAAGATATGAAAGCAACCTAAGTGTCCATTGATAAATGAATCGATAAAGAAGTTAGGGTGGATACATACAATGGCATATTACTCAGCTAAAAAGAGAATATAATCTTGCCATTTGTGGCAACATAGATGGATTCATATAATATTATGATAAGTGAAATGAATCAGAGAAAGACAAATATCTTATTATATCACTTATATGTGGAACCTAAAATACAACATAAATGAACAAACAAAACAGAAACAAACTCCTAGATACAGAGAACAGGTTGATGATCATGATATGGGGGTTGGGGGTAGGAGAACTGGTGGAAAAGGTGAAAGGGATTAAGAAGTACAAATTGGCCCTAGCCAGTATGGCTCAGTGGATAGAGCATTGGCCTGTGGACCAAAGGGTGTCGGGTTCGATTCCGGTCAAGGGCAAGTCCCTTGGTTGCAGGCTGCTCCCCGGTCCTGGCCCTGGTAGGGGCTCATGCAGGAAGCAACCAATCGATGTGTTTCTCTCACATTGATGTTTCTCTCTGTCTTTCCCTCTCTCTTCCACACTCCCTAAAAGTCAATGGAAAAATATCCTTGGGTGAAGATAACAACAACAACAACAAAGAAGTACAAATTGCCAATTGTAAAAATAGTCACAGAAAAAAAAAGTCACAGGGATGTAATGTACAACATAGGGAATATAGTTAATAAGACTGTAATAATTCTGTATGGTATCAGATGGATCCTAGCTTTATTGGGGTGATCACTTCATAAGGTGATCACTCTGCAATTTATATTAATATAAATTAATATAAATGTCTAATCACTATGTTGCACACCTGAAACTAATATACTATTATATGTCAATTGCAATTGAAAAATAAATTTAAAAAAATAAAAGAATGAGACTACTCAAAAAGAGACATC
Organism: Myotis daubentonii; assembly: GCF_963259705.1. Taxonomy (NCBI): domain Eukaryota; kingdom Metazoa; phylum Chordata; class Mammalia; order Chiroptera; family Vespertilionidae; genus Myotis; species Myotis daubentonii. The sequence continues at coordinate 41,605,870 of NC_081841.1, forward strand.
TCTTGCATAATAATATTTGGACATTACTGACTATTGAAGTAAGATAGAGTTAATCAGATATGAGGTACCTTCCTATCCCACTACTACTCCCTGCCCTGAACTCAAGGCAACTAAGCAGGTTGGGACCACATGTTACCACCTTCACACTCACCCTCAAAATATCCATCCCCGTGGGAGTGTCCTTCACTGCCCAGCTATCATTCCCTCTGAGGATTAGTTTGAACAAGAAATGCAGAAACCACATCAGGGAGAGTAGGTCCACTCAGGGTTAAGGAGGTCATTTTCCCTATATACACGATAATAAACAGAGAACTGTGATCTTCAGAGAGAAACAGAAGCTCAGAGAAGAGTCAGTGCAAAGAATATGTGGCCTGAAAGGGATCAAAAAAAGAGGGGGGGGGGGAGAGAGAGAGAGAGAGAGAGAGAGAGAGAGAGAGAGAGAGAGAGAGAGAGAGAGAGAATGAATAGCTGCCTCAGTCCCAATCCACTGTGCCTGTTTCTACTGCAGTTTATTCCCATAAAGGCAAGTTACACATCACACGAAATGCTCCTAAATCCCTTTAATAAACCACCTGCATGTGAGATAAGTGAATGCATTTTCTTTCCTAGCAACTAAGTAATTTTGCCTAAAAAACATGGCTCCTTTTCTGATCCTTCCAATGAAATTTAGAAAACTTCCCATACAAAGCTATGGATAATTTAAATGTCCAGCTACAATGCTATCAATCTTATCATGAGGAGAAGGAAGGTGACATGGCAAATGCACTGAATTTTACTTATGGAAAAGGATGAGCTTATTACAGTACTTTTCTTCAATCTGTGGAAAAGTAACTAAAACAGACGGTTCTTTGAATTTTTCTTCAAATGCTTGTTCTATGCTTCATAACAAAAATCAATATTCCTTCCATGAAAGAAAGGATCAGTAAATTATTATTTTTACCACTATACCCAGGCTCCCAATTTCCCCAAATCAGTCTCTGAGCTTGGGCTCACCCCTATGTCACCTCAATTCTCTAAAGAAAACATTCCTCCTCTCCAAACTGCACTGGAAATCAGATATATCAGATAACACATGTAATCATACCTCATATATATTCGAGCCTAGGTACTAGCCTACAACCATGGAAGGTGGACAATCTGACCCTCCTGAGCCTCCGGGCCTGGACAGTGGTCCCGCTGGCCTCTCAGCCCTGGTGCAGCTGCCAATTCTCTCTGTACTCAGATTTCATGTGACACCCAGTTAAGTCCCTTTCAGGATGCTCTTTTCAACCCCCTTCAGCCCTTCCTGCTAGGTCTGGCCTAATTCCAATCCCACAGGTCAACAAACAAGCGGATCTGGGCCACCAATGACTAGCCAGAGAGCCCCACTCTCCTCCCTCCCTTCCTATCTCCGCCTCTTTATCTGCCTCCCTCTGAGGCCCTGAACCTTCAAATTCCCCAGGTGAGTAGAGCAGCTCTTAACAATAGAGGAATGGAAAGATCAGGAAAAAAGAGACTGTAAGTGACCTGAGGACAGACTCCATGTCTGTGTTGCTTATATTGTACCCTCAGAAGCTGGGCTGGGAGACAGCATGAGGACGTACTTAGAAAATACTGATGAACAAATGAGCTACCAGGACGGCGGGATAGTAGTCACTCCGCCTGCACCCAAGTACGCACTTCCCATTCTCTCAGAAGTGAAGCGTCCCAAAAAGACCTCACCCAGCTTCAAACATTACAGGAAACTGACATCATTCCTTTAAAAAATAAAAAGTAGATGAGACTAATCCATTTCACATACTGAGGAATCTTTCTGTAAAAAGCTCTTCTAAATGTTATTCTAGGGTTCTTTAAAATTGTCATTTATTTTCTATGACAATTCTTACAGGAAGGTTATAGGCATGTAAGTTTAATGGTAATAAATCAATATCCATCAAAAATCATGATATTATGGTTTATGTTATTAAATCATCATAAAAAAACATAAAATATGAACTTACATGTTTGGACAAGTTGGGGCTCTTTGAATCAACATCGTACCTAAAAGATTAAAATGGGAAACTCAAATTATTTCCATAACACACAACTAGAGAAAAATATCAGCATTTTTTAAAAAACATAAATAATATAGAAAGCATTCAAAATTATATCAGTGGGGAGAGAAATTTTTACTTCTACAACCTAAATAGGAGTCCTAATATTTCAGTCATCAATTTTGCTGCTTGAAAATACAAGTTTAAAACTTCTCTTTCCTGCAAAGCAAATAGTGTTCTAATACTATTCAAAATTCCCCCAAAACTGCAATTCCTCTTCTCTGGATCATTAAAAAAGAAGCAGAGAGGCTGATAACAGGGTGCCATTTGTTTTTTGCGGGTTTTGTTTGTTTTTTGTTTTATTTTTTTAAATATATTTTTATAGATTTGGACAGGGAGAGAGAGATAGAAACATCAAGATCAGAGAGAATCATTGACTGGCTGCCTCCTGCACACCCACTACTGGGGATCAAGCCCGCAACCCAGGCATGTGCCCTTGACAGGAGTCGAACCCAGGACCCTTCACTCCACAGTCCAATGCTCTATCTACTAAGCCAAACCGGGTAGGGCACAGACTGTCATTTGCATGCATTTTAATTCTTATTTAATATCTTAAATGCTGTTGTTAACTTGGAAAGTTGGCTAAAGTAAGGAGACATTATTTTTCCCCAATCACAGAACTTGGAGAAAACATGTATGTTATAATAAGAAAAATGTGTTTCTACAGGATTACTATATGTCCTGTTTAGACTAGTTGTACTGAAATAAATGATTTCTTGAAGAGATACCGGGAAGACATCATTCACTACCACTTTGGCTCCTCTTTTTAAAGAATTTGTAGAAATGGTAAAATCACTGATAGTCAAAACAACCAGAATTTGCCAAATTCTTGAATAGGAAAATATTTGTACTCGTTCCAGTCTTCCTCCCAAATCATATTCCTTGCACATCCCTTATGCATAACTTCCTACAAAAAATTAACTGCCTTTTTTTAAGGTTAATTAAAGTCTTCCCTCACACAAAGCAAGAATGTTCTCACAAAGAAACAAAGCATCTCAATCAATGAAAGGCCAAGAATGGGAGTTCACCGAGTGCACTGATGCAGGACAGAGGTGCACTTAACCCCTAGTCAAGACCGTTTACCACAGATTGGCTTTACAATGATGTGATGCAAATACCAGCCTCAGAAGAATTACACAAACAGGGTGCTCTGGGCACTCGCAACAGCTGGAACCTAGAATTTTACATCAGCAAACGGCCAGCATCTATTGAAGACCAGCAGATGTTAGTACAAAAAGTACTTCTTACTCAAGACATTGTTCTTATTCAAGGCTTTTTTTTTTTTAAGGCTAAGACTGAAATTAGCAACTGTAGTAACATCAAAGGTGAAACATAACTACACTGGCTCCTTCCCAAGACTCAGTCCTTGAAACTGGTTTCTATAAAGGCTTTAGTGTGGACTGGGGAGACACGACATGGTGTGATCTGCTACAGGAAGCAAAAAGAAAGGCGTTTAGGTTTTCATGACAAAGATTTACCTTCAAATACAACCCTCTCCCATTGTCTTCAGCAAAGCTTTTTAAATGCTATTATCTCAAAATGGGTAATTGATAGCATATCTCTAAAGGCTTCAGATATGTTGAATTATAATGCATTCTAAATGACAGTGATTTTTCCATCAATGGAATTTTCCTTCTAACATTTCTAAAAGTATCAAGACTAACTGTGGTCCTCACCCTCACAAGTCAGAACATAAACACTATATCCTAATGGTTACAGAGTGTGTGTGTGGTCGTGGTGGTGGTGGTGGTAGGGGGTTATGAATGCCATACTCTGCTTAAGAGAGGATACATTGCAAAGCAGGAAGCTCCGTAGTTTACCCTGAGGACTGTGCACCCCGCTGTGCCTAAATTTACTAAGGGGAATTTTGTAAGCAACTTCATCTAGCTACCGAAATCCCATTATTAGAGTACCTGATTGGCAGTAACTGCTTTGGATGGATCCTAAGGGCTGTTTTCTATTACACTGTGGCAGATGTTGACTGGAATGATTCCTGTATTCTAAAATTCCTACTAAGGTCCAAAGCTGAAAACAAAAGCAGCCAAGTATCATGCTTAGCTCTGAGCTGCCACTGGATGAGTCAGGCCCTTCTCCAGGAAGCTTGCTCATAAAGTGACAGCCCATTCCCATAAAGGGAGGGCAGGAGGCGGTTCATTCACTGCCCAAAGCCAAGGGAAGGGAAGCTCCAAAACCTGGGCTCTCCTCAGAAGGGGAGGACAGCATCTGGTTCCCTGGACAGCTAGAGATTGAACCTGCCTGCAGGTCCACCCTGCAGCTGCCAGGGGAAGAGAATGTCAGTTCAGCCCCAGGAAATGCCTGCTGAGAGCTGAGGAACAGAAACAATGGTCTATTTAGTTCCTCCTCCAGATGAGGAAGACAAGTGCTTAACACAGGTCCCTGGAGGTTGGTACCCTCTACTGTCAACTCTAGAATCAGCTGTAGGCAAACTAAGGCCCGTTTGAAATGAATAAAACTAAAAAAAAAAAAAAAGACCGTACCCTTTTATGTAATGATGTTTACTTTGAATTTATATTAGTCCACACAAACACTCCATCCATGCTTTTGTTCCGGCCCTCCGGTCCAGTTTAAGAACCCATAGTGGCCCTCCAGTCAAAAAGTTTGCCCACCCCTGGAGGTTTTTCAGGAGGTAGGAGAGCCACATCTTTGCCTCCCACTCCCCTACCTTTCTGCTCATCCACCTCCCTTTTCTCCTACAAGTAGCTGGGAGGGTAGCTCCAATGGAGAAGAGAGGTTGTGAATTAAGTTTGAGATGAAAGTTTTAAAGTAAAGAGTGCATAACGATTCAAAGTCAGATGGTTCTTGCCCTAACCGATTTGGCTCAAGGGTCCCGGGTTCCATTCCGGTCAAGGGCATGTACCTTGGCTGCGGGCACATCCCCAGTAGGGTGTGCAGGAGGCAGCTGATTAATGTTTCTCTCTCATCGATGTTTCTAACTCTCTATCCCTCTCCCTTCCTCTCTGTAAAAAATCAATAAAATATATATATTTTTTAAAAAAAGTAAGATGGTTCTAATAAAAAAAATCACTCAAAAGTCATGAATTTAGAATATTAAATAAAGGAGCCATTAACCAATAGGGAAAACTGGAATTGACAGACTTGGGACAGTTATTGGAAAACTTAAAACAATTTTTTTGGTATTGGTGTAACAAGAAACTTTCACTTTTTCAATGCCTATATTATTTAAAGTTTATAATAAATATGTTTAACTTCTAAATGAGAGAAAACAATACAGATGAATGAGAAAGAAGAAAGAGAGAAAGGGAAATAAAAAGAGAAACAAAGAATCATGAAATAGTGGCTGGTTTTTGGATAAAGTTAAGTCTAAAATAGAGGGGAAAATTAAGGGGGTACCATGCTGATGTAAAAAAAAAGGAAAATAGATTTTTAAAATTACTCTGAAGGCCCTGAACAATGGGAAAATCAAACTGCATTCGACCTGATTTATATGTTTTTTAAATAACAACACTATATGCAATCTCCATGATAAACATGGTCAGGAAATCATGACATTCCACTAAGTATACTTCATTGTTTTCAGCTATTCAAAATAAGGTTGGTCTCTTTAAATACACATAATGTTCATAAACTCTCTTTAATTATTTCAATATTTTAAGCACATATTATAATATGACATACTTTTTTTTCTCAATAGATTTCCTTTTAACAAAATCCAGGAAGTTCAACAATCACCACAGTTCATCTCTGTGGAACAAAAACTCAATGATACTATCTTACAAGCAGACTGACTCCAGATTCTCTGTGAATAGGGAGTTGATGTTAACAATAGTATTTTAATATGGCTGATACAGTATCAAAAATCACAGGAATATTGAAAATACCAAAATTATCAAGCATCCCGGGCCTTGGAAATATAAGGCCATGATGTGATAAAAAGAAACCATAGTTAGGCAGGGATGCATGTACTATATAAAGAGGCAGCTGAAAGAAACTTAAAGATCTGAGAGACATCCCCCATGGGTAGACGAGATCACTGTGGAGTACAGGCAGAACTTGCAAGATTAAGGCATAGGACAGTTTGAAAGAATGTCCATATATACTGCTCAGCATTTCTGCATGGTTAAATTGTTCACTTACTATTTCAAGAGACATACAACCAAAAACCTGTAAAATGCACAGCAGTACTATGGCAATGCTCAGCTCACATGCTAAATAAAATTAATCTAGCTTCCTGACAATATAATCTAGCATTCAGTGCAACCATAGGACCCAGCCTTCGGTTATTAAAATTGCCTTTAAATATTAATTCTTTTAAATGCAAGTTTTAGTAGAACTTACAAGTCAAAACGAAGATTCTCTCTTTCTTCAAAAAAGTAGTCCAGAATAAATTTTCTTACAAAATCCGGGTTGAGTGTATTATCAATTACTTCAGTCCTTCCAAACTGTTGAGGGAGAGAGAGGTTAAATCAAGCCTTGCGTTACTTTTATAGTATCAACTTAGTATTAACATAGTTCCTTGAAAATATAAACAACAAATATCCAAGTGATTTTATAAAATAAAGTCCTGCAGAAAGTTTTTAGAGATCAAATCATTCCCTCTTATTTATGGGAATCAGAACACGAGCACTGAGTTCATTCAAATTACTAGAAAAGCAGCTTCTGAAAATTCATATAAAAGGCTTCCCCTTTGCTCCCCATCTGAACGCCAAATCCCTTTCTAATCAAAAAAAGTTATTTCTATCTTAATTTAAATTCATCACATATATTTTGCCTAACCTAGTGCATAACTCATCTAAGCAACACATATTCTTACACTTGGAGGAGTCAAAGTATTCATAATCAAGCAGTCCTCTACACTAGTGGTCGCCAACCTTCAGACCTCACAGAGGTGACAGCGGCTCAGCCCTGGCTGATGAGCAGGAGTGGGGGGAAAGAAGTGATTGGATTCTTATACCTGGAGGTAGAGCCAACAGGATGTAGGTGTGAGAGAGGAGGTGAGGGTATAGCCAGGATATGTAGGCACTGGCCCAGAGAGCACTAGTGGTCCGCAGACCACCGGTTGGCAACCGCTGCTCTACACAATACAGTGATTAGCCATGTTTTGGGCAGAAGTTTTTTATACTCTATTATACACTTTAATCACTTGGTTTTTGTTTTGTTTTCATTCTTATGGTACCTAGACAGCCAACACGGAATCTATGATTCTTACACATTTTAAGCTAGTACATTGCATTTTTACTCAGAAAAAATAAGTTTCCCCAACTTAGGGGATGTGAAACTAAGAAACAAAACTCCACATCTAGACTTCCCTCCTTTCCTTTCAATGTGAAGGAAGGCCACCAGGCACTGCCTCCTAAGATCAAGCAGAAACTTTTTATCTCTTTTTTGTATTAGGCTCACATTCTTACCCTCCTGTTGTCATGGAATTCTAATGAGGGAATTTGAACCTCTGGTTCTGAACAGCATTATGCATGCTGTCTTATCAGAGAACCAACTTTTATTCAAGTTCAAGGAAAAACTATCCTTTTAATAGGAACAAAAGAACTGTGCTAATCCACTAAAAAGTGAAGGTCATGAGCTTACATAAATTTTGATAATGAAACGATGGTACAAAATACCAATGACAAAGGACTTACTATGGCTATTGCTAATTATCCAAATAAGAACTAGTTTGCAGAGGCAATGTTTGCACTGGGCAATGTTTTAAATCATGGACAAATATCATATAGATAAACCATAACCAAGGCAACTAATTCAACATTTCCAAAATACTGAGCATTTACTTTGAACAATAATGATGATGACAGCCACTATTGAGTACTTACTTGGTTCTAAGCACTTTTCACACATTACTTTAAATTTTTATCATAACCCTGAATGTGAGTAATGTTTGTCCCACTTTAAAGATTACAGAATTGCCGAAACTGGTTTGGCTCAGTGGATAGAGCGTCGGCCTGCGGACTGAAAGGTCCCAGGTTCAATTCCGGTAAAGGGCATGTACCTTGGTTGCGGGCACATCCCCAGTAGGAGATGTGCAGAAGGCGGCTGATCGATGTTTCTCTCTCATCGATGTTTCTAACTCTCTATCTCTCTCCCTTCCTCTCTATAAAAAATCAATAAAATATATTTAAAAAAAAAAAAAAAGATTACAGAATTCAAGCAGAGGGTCCAGACCTAAGTCACTGTGGCTACTAAATCTGTTCTCTCTAGGTCTCTCCTCTATTTCAGCATAGAACATGCTACCTGAAAAGCTTCCACAATGAGCTTATCCATGGTCCCCACTTTCAGGGAATGGGAACAAGAACAGGTACCTAATAGCCCCAGGCAGGCAGTGCAGAGGTCAAGGAGTGCAAATCTGAACCAGAGACAGCCTGAGCCCTCCCAGCCTTCCTACCGACTGAGGGCAAAACGGATTCCAGGCCAGAGCATCAAATGGGCAAATACACAATAGTCTCAAAGAGACACTCAGCCAGTATTCATATTACCCAGCGCCCAAATCCTTCTTGTGGATTTCAACCCACACCCACACTCAGTAGTAAGAAGATAACGTACAGTTCCCAAGGGTAAACCCCATTGAATTGCAAGCCAGCGATTCCCAAGGGCCACTGAACCATTAAAACATCCACCAGCCTGTTTCTTAGGGAACATTGGCTTGTCAGCAATATGGGTGACTGAGCATATTCTACTATCTCAAGTGAAGATTAATATGTAGCCATTAAAATTTTAGCTAATCTCCTATAAATTATTAACATCTATTACTATAAGCCTCTAACACATAGCTCTGAAATTGCTTTTGATGGTATCACCAATAACCTTCATATTGCTAAATCCAATGGTCACTTTTGGGGCCTCCTCCCACTAGACGGCTCAGCAGCATTTGACAAAGCTGTCCACTCCTTCCTTTCCGAAGCCAGCTTTTCTGGCTTTTTGACAGCACACCACCCTGTTTTCCCCCTCTTAGATTCTCAGTGCAATCTCTGCTTGTCAAAGCACAGTTCTTGGACCTCTTCATCTCTCTTTCTTCTCTCTTCAATTAGGTTATTTTATCTGCTCCATTGACTTTAAATCCCATCTACATGCTAACTTCCAAATGTGTATCATTAGCCCAGACTCAACCTGAGTATAGTAGACTTATGCATACAGCTGTCTTCTTAACTTACACATTCAGCTGTCTTACAGGCCCTTCAGAATTATCATCTAAACTTAAACGTTTATTGTAAACCACAACCACCACTCCAATGCTTACCAAATCTACCCTTTGTCAATAAATGACACCACTATCTACTTGATTCCACAGACAAATGGGAGTCATCCTCCTCAACTCCTCTTCATCACAATCTCAGAAATTGTCAATTCCAACTCGAAAACACATCTTCGAGCTCTTTACTTCTCTCCATAGCTCCTGTCATTAGATTAATTCAAGCTTTCATCTTTCTCATGATCACTTCAAGGGCCTCCTAACTCACATCCCTCTTTATTCTTTTTCTCTCTCCAACTCATCCTCCGTATAACATCCAGAGTAATCTTCCAAAAAATGAAAACACAGAAATGCAGTTTCATCACTCTAAAAGTCTTTATTGGCTTCCCATGGTGCTTGACATAAATATTTTCTTTTGTCTACAGGGCCTGGACCCACCTACCTCTTGACCTTCATCATGGGCCGGTATCCCCTCTTTTCTCTTTGCCCCAGCCAGCTTCTCTTCCTTTAGGTCCCCTTGCACACCAAATCCTTTCCATCTTATGGCCTTTGCACCTGCTCTGTCTTCTTCCTAGGATTCTCCTAACCCCACTCTTGCACTGCGGACTTTTTTTTCATCCTTTAAGCCTCTGTTTAAATGTCAGCATTCTGGCTCTATATGACACCCACTTTAAAGCTGGTCCCTTCCTCTGAACTTATTCTCCTATGGAACCTGGTTTTTTTCTTCCATAAAACTTAAACTTTGGAATTATAGTTTTATTTGTTTGCTTGTTTTATATTTCCCTCACCAGACAATTGAGCTCCATGAAGACACAGAACGTACACATATTTGATTTACACCTGTACAAAATTGAACAAATGTTTAACTAAAGGAAATATGCAACCTATTGTTCAGAGAAAAAAAATCAATGTATAGTATATCAATTTTTATAAAAATATAAGTTTATATGTATACAGATAAAAAGAGAAGGTATACTAGAATGTAGATATTACCTTCGAATTATTTTTTATTATGTATTTCTGGGTTTTCCTAATGTCTTACAGTGAGTATGATTTACTTTTAAAATCAGAAACATAAACCTTTTAAGCACTGCTCCTGTTCCTCAGATATATTATGATTAGTTCAGCTCATGGGAAATATGTTGGTTCCTTCCCAGAGGCTGGAATTGTATTAGCTACCCACCAAGTGATTAATCCTTATGACTTAAAATAAAATTTGTCTTAGCTAATGCCTTATATTACTAAATAAAACTTTTCTAATTGCTAGAAAAATGTAGTTACATACAATGCTATGCAGTTCTGAGGGGGGTTAGAATTTTGCAGAAAGACAATTATTAATAATATTTATGATGGCACACATCTAAAAACAGCTACATTTGAAAGAATTGTAACTTATATCCTCAAAAGTCTTTTTCTGAATATCAATAATACTGGATTGTCAGAGGTACCTGCAAACCTGATTATAATAATCTCTGGCACAATGACCTTATCCAAATAGGTGGACAGTCAAGCACTTTAACATAATTGTACAGTAGTAAGTTTCATCATCTCACAATTCAAACAATTGTTAGAGAAATGTTCTTTTGGTCACCAAGAGTGAAAGTTTTCAGTCATTTGAAAAAAAAAAAAAGTAGATACACTGTTATTTTTGAGAACACAAAACACTGTTTCTTGTAAAACTTTAAGCAAAATTAAAAAACAATTCACAATCAAGACTTTGAAAATTTTCCTTTGTTTTGTGCTTGAGCTAATTGGATAAATATGTACTTTTCCAATTTAGGAACAAATCGTGTAGAAAATGGTGGAATAGAAATATTCCTGATTTTTAAATGAACTAATTGTTAGACTGTTTCAGAGGAGCAGTACTGGAAAGAACATTCATCTATTTATGGCACAAAGCAGATGAACTCTTGTTTTGAGAAAAATGTTCAGAAATATTTAACATATTGTGAAGGCCCAGAACAACCACCCAGTATCATATTCATTTTTCAACTAAAGTAAAAATGATGAAGTTAAAAGGTCACCTGGACCAGCACACATCTTTAATTCAGTTGTTACATTAGAATTAAATCTTAGTAGTGGTGATAGAGAGGACAGTCGCCAGAGATTAGACTAGAGGATTAGATAAACTGAGTAGTGCAGGCACATTATTGAGATAAATTCAAGAAAAAGAACCTCAGTTTAGGACTATACATATTTAACCTGCATAGAAGATACCAAGTGGAAGTGCATGTACTAGTGTATGAACACAAACCAGAAATTGAAGATTTACATTCTTATACAATTCCTCTTGAATGTTAAACACCGGGATTACCAGAGAATCCATGAACCTTTTTTTCTAAGGGAAAGAAATATAGTTTTGTCATGTAACTCATTATCCAAGACCTTTTTTGGCATAAATTAATAATCTTAAACTCAATTATAAGAATTCAAGAGGAAGGAACACTCCCAACCTCATTTTATGAAGCCAGCATTACCCTAATACCAAAACTAGATAAAGACAACAAAAAGAAGGAGAATTACAGACCAATGTCCCTCATGAACATAGATGCCAAAATCCTCAACACAATTCTAGCAAATTGGATCCAGCATTATATCAGAAAGATGATACGCCACGACCAAGTAGGATTTATCCCAGGGATGCAAGGATGGTACAATATCCGCAAATCAATAAACATGATGCATCACATAAACAAATTGAGAGATAAAAAAATCACATAAATTGATACAGAAAAAGCATTTGACAAAATCCAACACCCTTTCTTGATAAAAACCCTCAGCAAAGTGGGAATAGAGGGATCACATCTAAACATAATAAAAGCCATATATGACAAACCCACAGCCAACATCATACTCAATGGTCAAAAACTAAAATCATTTCCCCTAAGAACAGGAACAAGACAGGGATGCCTACTTGCATCACTCCTGCTCGACATAGCACTAGAAGTGCTAGCCATAGCAATTAGACAAGAAGAAGAAATAAAAGGTATCCAAATTGGAAAAGAAACCGTAAAACTGTCATTATTCACAGATGACATGATACTGTACATAGAAAACCCTAAAGACTTCATCAAAAAATTATTAGACTTAATAAATGAATTCAGCAATGTAGCAGGATACAAAATTAATGCCCAGAAATCTATGGCATTCTTAAACACCAATAGTGAATTTACAAAAAGAGAGATTAAAAAAAAAAATCCCATTTACTATTGCACCAAAAAATTAAGATACCTAGGAATAAACTTAACTAAGGATGAAAAAGACCTATACTAGGAAAACTATAGGATACTGAAAAAAGAGATAGAGGAAGACATAAACAGATAGAAGAACATATCGTGTTTATGGATTGGTAGAATCAACATCATTAAAATGTCCATACTACCCAAAGCAATCTATAGATTCAATGCACTTCCCATTGAAATACCAATGTCATATTTCACAGATCTAGAATGAACTCTCCAAAAAATCATCTGGAATAAAAAAAGACCCCCAAATAGATACAGCAATCCTGACAAAGAACAAAGTAGGAGGGATCTCAATACCAGATATCAAGCTGTATTACAAAGCCACTGTTCTCAAAACTGTCTGGTACTGGCACAAGAACAGACATATAGACCAACTGAATAGAATAGAGAACCCATAAATTGGCCCAAACCACTATGCTCAATTAATATTTGACAAAGGAGGCAAGAGCATACAATGGAGTCAAGACAGTCTCTTAAATAAATGGTGTTGGGAAAACTGGACAAATACATGCAAAAAAATGAAACTATACCACCAACTTACCACATACACAAAAATAAACTCAAAATGGATGAAGAACTTAAACGTAAGACGGGAAACCATAAAAATCTTAGAGGAACCCACAGGCAGTAAAATCTCAGACATCTGTTGAAGCACTATCTTAACCGATATAGCTCCTAGGGAAATGGAAACTAAAGAGAAAATAAACAAATGGGACTAAATCAAAATAAAAAGCTTCTGCACAGCAAAAGAAACCATCAACAAAACAACAAGAAAGGCCACTGCATGGGAGAACATATTTGCCAATGTTATCTCTGATAAGGGTTTAATCTCCAAAATTTACAGAGAATTCATACAACTCAACAAAAGGAAGATAAACAACCCAATCAAAAAATGGGCAATGGACCTAAATACTTTTCAAAACTGGACATACAGAAGGCAAGAGACATATAAAAACATGCTCAAAGTCACTAATCATCCTTGAGATGCAAATCAAAACGACAATGAGGTACCATCTCACACCTGTCAGAATGGCTATCATCAACAAATGACAAATGCTGGCGAGGATGCAAAGAAAAAGGAACCCTCATGCACTGCTGATGGGAATGCAGACTGATGCAGCCACTGTGGAGAAGAGTATGGAGTTTCCTCAAAAAACTAAAAATGGAACTCCCATTTGACCCAGTGACCCCACTTCTAGGAATATATCCCAAGAAACCAGAAACACCAATCAGAAAGGATATATGCATCCCTATATTCATAGCAGCACAATTTATAATAGCTAAGATTTGGAAACAGCCTAAGTGCCCATCAGCAGGTGAGTGGATTAAAAAACTGTGGTACATCTACACAATGGAATACTATGTTGCTGTAAAAAGGAAGGAACTCCTACCATTTGCAATAGCATGGATGAACCTGGAGAGCATTATGCTAAGTGAAATAAGTCAGTTGGATAAAGATAAATATCACATGATCTCACTCATTTTTAAAATATAATGAACAACATAAACTGATGAACAAAAACAGAACTAGAGACAGAGAAGCATGGATCAGACTGACAAACCTCAGAGGAAAGGCAGGGGAGAGTGGGGGTAAGGGAGAGAGATCAACCAAAGGACTTGTATGCATGCATATAAGCATAACCAATGGACACAGACACCAGGGGGGTGAGGGCATGAGCAGGAGGGTGGGGGGCATAAGGGGGATAAGGACACATATGTACTAGTAATACCTTAATCAATAAAGAAAATTTAAAAAAAGGAACACAAAAATAAAATCTGAAGGCTTTATCCAGATCTTACATTATTATAGATCAACTAGAGGCCTGGTGCAAAAAAATTGTGCATGGTCGGGGGGTGTCTCCTTAGCCCAGCCTGTACCCTCTCCAAACCAAGACTCCTCAGGGGATGTCCGACTACCAGTTTAGACCCAACCGGACCTCAATTGGACATCACTCTCACAATCCGGGACTGCTGGCTCCTAACTGTTGCTCACCTACCTGCTTTCCTAGTCACCCCTAATTTCCCCCTGCCAGCCTGATCACCCATAACTGCCTGTGCCTGCCGACCTGATCACCCCTAACTGCCCCACCCCCTGCCAGCCTGGTTGCCCCTAACTGTCCTCCCCACCGCTGGCCTGGTTGCCCCTTACTAGCCCCCCTCCTCCACCAGTGTGGTCGCACCACACAACCTGCTGTTCAGTCATTTGGTCATCCCTCATTAACCCCCCTGCTGACCTGGTCGCCCCACGTAGCTTGCTGTTCAGTCATTTGGTCACCCCTCATTAACCCCCCTGCTGACCTGGTCGCCCCACGTAGCTTGCTGTTCAGTCGTTTGGTCGTCCTTCACCTACCTCCCTGCCAGCCTTGTCACCCCATGCAGCCTGCTGATCGTTAATGTTACTGTGACGGTGTCCCAGACAATTTGCATATTCCTCTATTATTAGTATAGACTAGAGGCCCGGTGCACAAAAATTTGTGCACTCGGGGTAAGGGGGGGTCCCTCAGACCGGCCTGTGCCCTCTTGCAGTCTGGGACCCCTCGGGAGATAACGCCCTGCTGGCTTAGGCCTGCTCCCGGGTGGCAGAGGGCAGGCCCAATCCCTAGGTGCAGCCCCTGGTCAGGCTCAGAGCAGGGCTGATTGGGGAGTTGGGGCGCCTTCCCCTGTCATGCACAGAGCAGGGCAGACTGGGAGGTTGAGATGCCATCCTCAGTCACGCTCAGGGTAGGGCCGATTAGGGGGTTGGGGCACCGCCCCCTGTCACACTCAAGGTAGGGTCGATGTGGAGGTTGTGGCACCACCCCCTGTCACGCACAGAGCAGGGCCCATCAGGAGGGTTGCGGCTCCATACCCTGTCATGCACAGAGCAGGGCCGATCAGGGGGTTGAGGAGCTCCCCCCTGTCACTCACAGAATAGGGCCGAAAGGGGAGTTGGGGCACCGCCCCCTGTCACATTCAGGGCAGGGCAGATGGGGAGGTTATGACTTTACCCCATCACACACAGAGCAGGGCCCGTGGGGGGATGGGGGGGGAGGGGTTGGGGCGCTGCCCTCTAACACCCACAGAGCAGGGCCGATCAGGTGGTTGGGGCGCCGCCACTCTCATACTCAGGGCAGGGCCAATGGGGAGGTTATGGCTCTACCCCGTCACACACAGAGCAGGGCCCATGGGGGGCGGGGGGGGGGGGGTGTTGGGGCGCCGCACCCTGTCACACACAGAGCTGCAGGGTGATCAGGAGGTTTGGGCGCTGCCCCCTGTCATGCTGATCCCGGTGCCGGGAGGCCTCTCAGCTCCGCTGATCCCAGTGCTGGGAGGCATATTACCCTTTTACTATATAGGGTAGAGGCCTGGTGCATGGGTGGGGCTGGCTGGTTTGCCCTGAAGGGTGTCCTGGATCAGCGTAGGGGTCCTCACTGGGGTGCCTGGCCAGTCTGGCTGAGCGGCTGAGGGCTGTTTTCAGGCTGGGACTGAAACTCCCAACCACTCCTTTTTTTCTTTCTCTTTTTTTTTTATTATTCTGGGCCAGCTTTAGCTCTGAGGCCTTGGCTGCTGAAAACAGGTTTCTGGCCTTTGTTTACCGTCTGTATTTGATACAATGTTGCGGTCTGGCTGGCTGAAGCTCCTCTGAGTAAAGCAGGTTTCTGGGTTTTTTTTAGCTTCTTTATTCGCAACATAGTTGCTGAGAGTTGCAGCTGAGAGGCCGGCAAGTCAGGCGGGGAACGTTGGAGTTCTCCGTCACTGAAGCAAGCAAGCCTCCCTGTTCGCATCGGCTGCCTGGCTGGCGGCCGCCATCTTGGCTGCCAGTTAATTCGAATATCTCGGCCCTACTCTGTGAGTGACGGGGGATTAGCCAATGGGAAGGGTAGCGGAGTGACACTAATTACCATGTTTCTCTTTTATTAGTGTAGATGTAGCTATAGAAGTAGATATATATGTACACACACACACATACACAGAGGGGGGGAGAGAGAGAATGAGAAGTGACTTCCTTCTAACATTCTTGGTTAAAAAGAACATCTCACATAAGGGATTATTTTCCTTTTTTAGGATCTTCTATTTTTAGGAATGAACCTGACTTATTAACCATCAAAAAAAGACACCTTGATCATTTCACTATAATTGCTACACATAAAATATAGAAAGGACTAAACTCCATCCATTTTTAAAATTAGATGATTTAATGTTAAAACCTTATTTAAAACATTTTAACATTAAATTATACCTTTAAAATATATTAAGGAACTGTTTTTACCATGTCATTGCTTGCTGTTAATTCTATGATTAATGACATGTTTTAACATCAGAAAAAGGAGGAAGAAAATGGAATCAGTTTATCCATGAGGTTCTTACTGGTGATTATGGGTTAATTTTATCACAGACCTGTTAGCTTATCATTTATGTGATTCAAAATATTTTTAAATAAATTTGGCAGATTATTATTTTAATTATTTTAAATTAAATTAGATTGCCCAATTATTTTAAATTAGGTTATTTTATTTAGATGGTTATCTAAATTCAATTGAAAATAAACTTTAAAAATGTCACACCAACCCTGTTATTTTTGAATATTTAAAAACAGTTCTTCACACATACACAATAAAGGTTGTTGCCTGATAGTCATTAAAATGTAGGCAATCATGTATTTAAAATACTCAAAATTAACATTTAATAAATTTCTCAGAAATCTTCCAAATTAATCATTCCTATAACTTTTCCTAGCTTAGCTATCTCTCCAGAAGCAAAAGTAAACCCACTCTGGAAAAATATAAAATCAACCAAAGCCTCAAGTTATCTCTAATTTGTCTTATTCAGTATTCAGTGATTACTACAAATTTGTCAATTATACCTTGAGAAAATTGGGCAAAATCTAAAAAAAAAAAAAAAATTCAAAACAAATCTACAGCACTCTTTCCAAGACTAGTATGGCTGACATGGAAATCCAAATGAATGTACATAGTATTTTCCTTAGGGACACACAATGTATTTCTGCTAAAACAGCAATGCCTTAAGACTGACTATGCACGCCATAGGATATATTGGTTTTACAAAGTTTTTTCAACCACATGCTGCACAACTGTGCTTGCAAGAGAACACCAAATGTCTTCTGCTACAATCCCCTCGATCAGTCACAGTGGAGAAGTCATGATACCTACAGTGAGAACTCTTCAAATGTCTACAGTAATATGACCCATGCGGAGCAAACACATGCTCAGCAGTATAGTGTCGTTTAAATGTTGTTTTAAAAAAGAGAAAAGAAAATCTGACCAAGCAAAAATATGTCCTTGTCCTGCAACCGGGCCCTCAGTGCTTTAGCCACAGTGTTGCCCAAAGACCGTGGGGAGCTTCCTCTCTCCTACATCAATAACTTGAGATGTTTCACTACAATATTTCTACAGAACAAAACAGAGAAAATGAATACCCCCTCAGCTCTAAGAGGTAAATAGCATGTTCTCAACAGATGCTATCATTGAAATTTTAAAATACGCTTTAACGTTAAGATAAAAAGCAGCCCAGCCCAGCTGGCACAGCTTAGTGGTTGAGCATTGACCTATGAACCAATAGATCACAGTTCAGTTACTCGTCAGGGCACATGCCTGGGTGAGGGTTCAATCCCCAGTAGGGAGTGTACAGGAGGCAGCCGATCAATGACACTCTCTCATCATCGATGTTTCTCTCTCTCTCTCTCTCTCTCTCTCTCTCTCTCTCTCTCTCTCTTTTTCTCCCTCTCCTTCTCTAAAAAAAATAAAAAAATAAAAATAAAATATATATATATATATATATATATATATATATATATATATTTTTTTAAAGATAAAAAGCAGTACAATAAGCATTTGTTTCTCAGAAGTAATTAGCATCCCACATAAATGTCCGCACATGAACACTGTGACCTTTGTACCAAACGATTCTGAAGGGATTCTTTCAACTCATAAATTCTGAAGCCATGAGCAGTGTGTGCCCATGTTTGAGGCTATCCTCAAATGTATCCTTTCAACAAATATTAACTGAGCACCTTCTCAGATTACAGCCCCATCCCAAAAGCGGCAGCACAGGAGCTTGACCTTTCAGGAACACTGAGTTAAAAGGTGAAGATAAAACATAGGAGAAAATATTGTTTGTTGAATGATACAAAATAGAAGGTGACAAGGACCTGAAGAAAGATACGGAAGTTATGGCATTTCAAAGGTGCAAGGAGAAAATTCTAGTTGTGAAGGTCAGGAAAGACCAATAGGTAAAGTAACATGTAAACTGAGCTATGAAGAATTTTCTCATCCTTTCGGAAGATGCGTGTTTATATATCAGGCAGATATTATTCAGTATGGAGATGAGTAAATGTGAAAACAGCTCAATGTCAATGGAACGAAGCAGAGACAGTGCCTAACTATTACAATCAGCACGTGGCAGTAGATTTGCTTCCAAACTACAATCACTGTTGGTTACAAACAACTTCAGCCTGCTTTCTTTCATCGCATACTAACTTAGGAAATCTGGAACCAACTCTATAATTTTACATGTTTAAAAGTAATTCACAAAACAGATTACTAATGGATAACTGAAATTTAATGCAAAGGAGCTAATTGCAACATTTTCAGAAGCTTTCAAGTCAAGTGTGCATCCTTAGAGATGTTACTTTGCTAGTTCCACTTGCCACTAAGAGGTTTTCATATTTTCGTAATTCATGGCACTTAAGTATCATTTCTAGCTCCAAAATTATTATGCACTAAAATATAATTTTTGTTTTAAAAGATCCATTACTTTGAGAGCTTTTGATAATTCACAATCATTAAATAGAATTTACTGATATTCATGTAATTCTAATAGTGTCAGACATAATTTTAAAATTGCAGATTTCAGCTATAGAATAACTTAAAATAATTTTTCTATCACTTTATTTGGAGGATTTGTTTCAACATGTTAGGCCCCTTTTTATTTTTTTTATTCCTTTTTAATATCTAAAAGTAATTCATCCCAGAACATAAAGTCATGTGGCTAGTTACTACCTATTTTTCAAGAATACATCTAAATTCAAACACAAACACAACCACTATATTATTGACACAGTGATGACACCTAAATCAGTAACTTGATTGCATAAACATACTGACGTTCCTGATAAAATTCTCCAACGATATTGCATGCTCCTTGAGGTAGAAATATTGTCTAATTTACATTTTTACACATAACTACAGCTGAGAGCCACCCAGTAAATACAGGTTAAATTGATAAGTGGATGGATATATTTAAAATTATTAATCAAGCATCTATAATATCCTTTCACTTGTCTGATGCCAAATATCCTGAGAATAATTATCAAGGCTGTTCAAACCAGTCCTCCTCACGGTGAGGCACTTTGGCATATGAATTATTTTAAGCTGAAAGCAATCGAGACCCTGAGGGCTCAAGAGAACCTTTTCCCTCTCCTTTAAAGAATTTAAATAACGGCCCCAGCCCATTAAAAGAATTATCACCAGAAATAACTTTTTATGACCTGTCTACAGGACAGGGCAAACTTTTAATTATTGGCCAGGTGTGCTTCTTATCATCCTGCAATGACCTTCCTCACCTCTGAAGCACCGAGGTGCCTCACCTCATCCTTAGCTCAGAATGCCATATAGGCCTCATTTTACCTTTGTGTAGCTGAACCCCTTGGGTATGTTGGGTCTGTAACTCTCTCATGCATGTGGGGCTCCCATATGCACATTTGTAATTAAATTTGGACATTTTCTTTTGTTAATTTGCCTCTTGTCTATTTTATTATTAGACCAACCAGAAGAAGCTAGAAGGGTGGAGGAAAGCTCCCTGCCCCTCCTCCGTGCCCCCCCCCCCCACACACACACTTTATTATACTGAATTTTGCTATTATATTTTTTAAATATGTACAATACTTAAAAGATACTTGGGTGAACTGATGAGTACCCACTGAAAGGACAAAGCAGAAACATACTCCCCTCCCTCTCCCCTATCTTGCCTTGTAGGGCTGGGCCCTCAGCCCAAGCCCCCTCCTTTTCTGAGTGACCACAAGAATGCCGGTATTGACCTAACTCCCCCAACCACCACCTGAGTGGACCAATGAAGCTCCAGGAATGCAGCTAAGGTCCTGATAAGGCTATAGTGGGGGACGGCCCAAGCCTCAGAATGTGCTGGTCACTTCCTGACCTTTGTACTGTAAGACCCTGATGAAAAGCCCTGACCTAAATGACCAATCTCTGTAACCCACGTCACCCCCTAAGCCCACCCAAATAACTAGCCCTATATAACCTTTGTTCTCCTGGGACACGGTCTCTCGCCTTACCGCTGCGTCGGACAGAGGCTGGGAGCCAATCCTAGGATTGATTAATAAATAAAGACTCCTTGCTTTTGCATCGGAAGAGGCTCCCTGGTGGTGGATTATTGGGGACCCCGAACTCTGGGCACAACACCACCATAAAATCATAGACTTGGGAGGAAATTAGAGCCGATCAAGTGCAACTTGTTACCTGGTGAATCGGTCTAACACCTGTTTGAATGCAGGACAAACACTAGCGTCCAGGATACAGTTCTAAAAACCTGATCTACTGTGGGATACTCTAAATGTTACCAATGTTGCCCTAGCCGGCTTGGCTCAGTGGATAGATCGTCGGCCTGCGGACTGAAGGGTCCCAAGTTCGATTCCGGCCAAGGGCACATGCCTGGGTTGTGGGCTTGATCCCCAGTGGGGGGCGTGCAGGAGGCAGCTGATCAATGATTCTCTCTCATCATTGATGTTTCTCTCTCTCCTCCTCCTCTCCCTTCCTCTCTGAAATCAATAAAGAAATATATTTTTAAAAAAATAAAAATAAATGAAAAAATGTTACCAATGTCTTCTTCACAGTGGCCTATCTAAAGCCTCTTTGCCCTTCCATCCTTTGGGCCAAACTTTTTGTTTCCCTTTTTGTTTGTTTGTTTGTTTGTTTGTTTGTTTGAATGTCAAGTATAGCCCCATTTCTAAATGAAAATAAGAATTTGAGGATAATAATTATGACTATTCTATCCAGAATCTTTGTATTTTTCCGGTTACACATTCATTCATTGGTATGGCATAACTTCCATACCTTTCTTCAAGATGGTAGCCCTCCTTAAATACACACTTGGCATTTGAATGGTTGAAAAATAACATTCTAGGTTTGCTCACACCAAAGCAAAATACAATAGTGTTTGATTCAATGACATGAAATTGCCAATACAACCATTTTTGACCTACAAAAATGACAATTTCATATAGCTCGACATTAACAGCATTATCTTCCTTGATGTAAGCACGGCACATCCATCAATGAATCCTCAGATTGCATTAGCTTTTTAGCAGCTGTATAACATCACAGCTTTATATTAGGTTTGAGGCCAAGTAAATCCCTCAGGTCATTTTCCCATCAACTTGTGCAATGAATTTTACGGAATATATAATGCAGGAATTTACTTACCTGCCACTTACTAGTTTTATTATGCTTATGAAATTTTTTTGATCTCTTAGAGTTCCAATGTATCCGAAATCATATGGTGCTGACTATATGCCAGACACATAGTCATTATGGGTGGTTCACATTTCATCCTCAGAGCAACCACATGAGCTAGAATCATTATCTCATTCCCCATGTTACAGAGGGGGAAACAGAAACATTGAGACGACAGGTGCACTCTCTTAATCGCTCTATTACACCGGCGCTCAAAATAAGGAAACTGTCTTTCTCAAGTGGTTTGGGATAATTGAATAACATACATAGCGTATTTCATTTTTCCATCTCTTTCCTTTATCCAGCATGATCAATTAGCTGCTAAACGCAAGAGATTTTAGCTACAAAATGCTTGTCTCTTGCATCTGGCATTTCCTTTCTATTCTTGCAGATCATTCTCTAGTTCTTAACACTTTTAATTCTTTTGCAATTCTACTGAAATTGCCTCTTAACTGGCATTTCCCCATATTGTCCACCTGCCTTCCACTCACTCTATATGATTCTGCGTCCTATTTCTTGTCACTTTCTCAATTTCTACTTTGTTTGTATAACCCCATTTGAGTGTTATTGCCTCTTACTAGTACTTTCTATTCCTTCAAAAAGAAAAAATAAACAGGTGAAATATTGTTTCCTGTTTTTATTTTTATTTATTTATTTTATCCCATCACCATGTATCCCCCATAGACTCTCTTCCACCTCCACCCACCTCCCCTCACATCAGTCACCACACTATTGTTTGTAATTACACAATTTTCCCTTAAATAGTAGGCCTCCCTCTCCTATTGTCTTTCCTTCAGAGTCAAACCTTAAAGAGTAAGTATAAAGCTCCAAAGATCAATTTATAGAATGTCCTTCCATTAATAAAACCAAAACATAAAGGTTGGGATTAGAAAAGGGTTCTAGAAAGCAAGGTGGGCTAAGAGCAGAGGCTCTGATGCCAAATGGCCTGGGTTGAAATCTCTACTCTGTGTTTTACCACTGGGTAATTCTTGTCAAATCACCTAAGCTTCCTGCGCTTCCGTTTCCTGGGGGTAAAAAAGGATGAACATAATATCTACCCCTTAGGGCTGTTGTGAAAATTAAATCAGTCAATATATCTAAAGGGCTTACAACATTAGTCATTATTATTACAAAAGACTTTGTAAATTAAGGATCTCATTGCTTAAGCATCAGGAAAGTCTCATCGTTAGGCATTTGCTTTGGTCCAGATGCCTATCCCTGTACCTATGGATCTTATCTCAGTTCTTTATTGGCCCCTCAAGCAATGCTGTTTTCTAAACACCCCTGGTAAAGTAATGCTATTTTCTAAACACTCCTGACCTATGGTCAGTCAGCAGTTCCACCGCAATGTCCCAGGCCTTTGAGAAAATGAACTGTAGAGCAAATAACAAAAGGAAAGCATATCCCTCAGGAAAATAATCAAAGGAATAACTACAGGAACAAGAGAGAGGGACAGAGACTCATAAGAAAACAAAAGATAACATGGGTCTGAATAAAGGAGACGGCTTATCTGAGATATCTTTTATGAAAAAGAATTCATAACACTCAATAACCGATTAAATGAAGGAGGTGTAGGAAGAAAGTCAAGGATGGCTGCAAAAACTGCAGTTGGGTATTTTGGCTGGTGATGTCATCAGCTACATTTTGGAGGGAAGAAGCAAGCCTGGTGAGCTGACACTTGTATACGCAGAGTTTGACATAAATATCGAATCACCAGAAGCAATTACGTAAGAGAAACTGGTGCTCAGTATCCCACCTACCCATTATCAGTAGAGACATTTTTTGAATTGGTTTGCTCTCTCAGTTTCCAGGATAAATTATAATGATCTGCTCTTGCCCTCTCTCTCACGATTGAGACACATGGGTAAAATGGCTGGCTGCAAAGCAATCTGTGGCGACAAAGAGCACGGATTTCACCAGGGAAATCTCACCAGAAACTGTAACCTCATTAAAACAATGCACTAAATTCCTGGGGTAACCAGCAGCTACCAGCAGATGGAAAGGCCTTTTATTTGAATATGCTCCCCTCCCCTCCAGCATCCATGTTTGCATTGGAACCTAGACATGCATTAGAAAGTAAATGGACTAAAATAGAAATTCTGCCTCATTGCTTTTGCTTTACTAAACAAAGTATATTTGTATTAGGAAACTAAGTTTCTACTTTATTTTCAAATAATAAGTTGGCAGCAGGTGATAGTTGATATCACGCAGCACACTTAAACCACCCCCCCCTTAAAATGGTATTTTAGAAAATCAGCAGTGGACCTGCAAAAGTAAGACTTCAGTTACATAAGAATTGAAACACATTAAATTTACTTTTGACTGAGGAAAATACAAAGTTTCAAGACTAGAATATTCCACAGGAAAGTCATAAATGAGCCAAATATTCAGGATTATTAAAAATAAAACACAACGGTTACTTTCACAAAATGAAGCAGAAATTCATTTTGGATTTAAAAAGACTTAAAATAACTAAAACCAGGAAAGTATCATCCTCAAATTGTAACTTATACCCTGCCTTCCAGCACAGTGATTTTTTAAAAATTTTAATTCTTACCTCTCTCCATTCTTTATTTCCAACTCCTTGTATATATAAGACACAAACTACAAAAGATGAAAAACATATATATGTCATTTATAAAAATCAGATATGAATGCATCATTTATTTTTCTACTGTTCAAAAACAACACCAAAATTAATTCCTAATTCCCGGCCCTCCTCCTGCCAGAAAATTGCTAGTAAATCATTAAATGGCTGAATTTTTTTGTGTAAAGAAACAAAGAACAAACTATATCAGATCTTTAAAACTTAATTAGAGAGCTTGGCACATAAAAAAATATAATGATAATTTACTAATGTCGCTACATTATGCTACAGATGTAGATAACTTTTAAAACTATGGTTTGAGACATTTCAGTATGCTACTAGACATAAGTCAGAAGTTTTTCCTAAATACCTACTGTACTCAAAGCCATCACCGGAAGAACAACCTAGAACAAATTATACTGCCATCCTCAATAGAGTCATACCTCATTTTATTGTACTTTGTAGATATTGTATTTTTTTTTTTTTTACAATAAAAGGTTTGTGACAACCCTGTGTTAATCAAGACAATCGGTACCATTTCTCTAACAGCATTTGCTCACTTCGTGCCTCTGTGTCACATTTAGGTAATTCTCTCAATACTGCAAATATTTTCATTATTGTTATTTTGATTTTGGTGATCTGTGATCAGTGATCTTGGATGATGCTATTATAATTGCTTTGGGGTGACAATATAAGATGGCAAACTTAGTTGATAAATGTTGTGTGTGTTCTGACTGTTCCGCTGACCAGTCGTTCCCAGGCCTTTCTGCCTCTCCTTGGGCCTCCCTCTTCCCTGAGACACAACCAGACTGAAGTTAGGCCAATTGATAACCATACAATGGCCCCTAAATATTCAAGTGAAAGAAAGAGTTGTACGACTCTCACTTTAATCAAAAGCTAAAAATGATAAAGCTGAGTGAGGAAGGTCTATCAAAAGCCAAGACAGGCCCTAAACCTCTTCTGCCAGTTAGCCAAGTTGTAAATGCAAAAGGAAAAATTATTGAAGGAAATTAAAAGTGCTATTCCAGTGAACACACAAGTGATAAGAAAGCAAAACAGCCTTATTGCTGACATGGAGAAAGTTCTAGTGGTCTGGACAGATCAAATCAACCACAGCATTCCCTTAAGCCAAAGCCTAATCCAGAGCAAGGCCCTAACTCGCTTCAGTTCTCTGAAGACTGAGGGAGGTGAGGAAGCTGCAGAAGAATAGTCTGAAGCTAGCAGAGCTTGATTCATGAGGTTTCAGGAAAGAAAATGAACGCCTGGCTTTAAGGCTTCAAAAGGCAGGCTCATTCTCTTGTTAGGGGCTAAAGCAGCGGGTGATTTAAAGTTCAAGCCAATGCTCATTTACCATTCGGAAAATCCTGGGGCCCTTAGGAATTATGCTAAGTCTACAACAAAACCTAGATGACAGCACATCTGGTTACAACATGATTTACTGAATATTCTAAGCCCACTGTTGAGACCTACTGCTCAGACAAGAAAACATTCCTTTCAAAATATCACTGCTCATCCACACTACACGTGGTCATCCAAGAGCTCTGCTGGAGATATACGCTGAGGTTGTTGTTTTCATGCCTGCTAACACAACAGCCATTCTTCAGCCCACATATTAAGGGGTAATTTCAACTTTCAGGTCTTATTATTTAAGAAATATAGTTCATAAGGCTATCGCTGCCATAGAGAGCGATTCCTCTGTTGTATCTGGGTGAAACAAATGGAAATCCTCCTGAAAAGGATTCACCGTCTAGATGCCATTAAGAACTTCTTTGACTCATGGGGCAAGGGCAAAATATCAACATTAACAGGAGTTTGGAAGAAGCTGACTCCAGTCCTCACGGATGACTTTGAGGAGCGTGACTTCAGCGGAGGCAGTAACTGCAGATGGGGTGGAAATAGCCAGAGGGCTAGCATTAGAAGTAGAGTCTGAAGATGTGACTGAATTGCTGTGATCGTATCATAAAACTTTAACAGATGAGGAGTTGCTTCTCAAGACGAGCAAAGAAAGTGGTTTCTTGAGATGGAATCTACCCCTACTTAAATGTTTTAATTTACTATTTACCAACTATTTCTGAGTCATGGTGTCTGCTTTTAGGGGACAGAAGTATTATTTTAATTTGATTTCTGACTGTCAACCATAAAGAGAAGATGCAAATGGGAGATTAAGGGTTTGGGGTAAAGATTAAGGAATTACAAAAAAAGTCCCACTTACTTATCAAATGAGCTATAGAAAACTTAATACCCACAAATTATAATACCATTTCCCAATGAGTACCTCAAGAATTCTAACATCTGACAAAACCTTTCCCCTATAATTAACCCACATTTTTTCATACATTTGTGGATATGGAGAGCAGTTAGCTATCAACTTCTAAATAGTACACAATTTGTACTAACTGATTTATACATTAATTTGGCTGTTTTCTAATTCAAACTATCTTTTTTTATTTTACAAATTATCTCTGATTTTCAAAATCTCTATTTAGGCATCAAAAAATTCAGCTCATATAAGATGTTATATATTTCATGTAGTTATATATGCCTCATACACTACTTGTATTTACAAAAAAAAAAAGGAAGAGTATTACTCTGTGACTAAAACACTTAAACACATATGATTGTTTTTCAAATATGATTTCTGCCACATGGCCATAGCATGAGACTGTAGTTCAAAGGTGAACTGTCCTGCATCGGAGTCATCTGCACTTCCATCCTACTTTCAAAAAGCTGAGCAACTCCCTCTTTAGGTAGAGTACTGCCCAGGGAGATAAGCACACAGGGCCTGAGTCCATCCCCCTTCTTTCTTTCCAGGCTTTAAAACAAATATTTAAACAAAAATTATGAGTTCCATACAATTGTTGCAAAATCAGAAAGTAAAATAAATAGGATATCAAAAGCAAGTAAACAGATACTTACTTGGATCAGATTTAGAAAATGTGTCTCTGTCAAGAAGATTTCTGTTGAATAAAACAGAAAATGTTAGATGAATATAAGGCCAAAATATTTATATAAATATATACATATACATCTAATGCATATATATATATATATTGCATGTAATGTATTGCATATGTATATATAGTACACACACACAACCAAATAAAAACTCGCCACAGACCTGCCTGTATTTATTCAAAAGACATCACTGGAGTTTGGGAAGCCAGGGGGGTTTATTTGTTCAGCCTTGCACTGAAGTTAGCTGATAACAAGACTTGCCACAGTCTAAGATTAAAATCCTTTGAGAGAATTAACTTTTAGGTTTCCTTTTCGTCCTTCATTAATGAGTACATAGATACTCAAAAATGTTTCCTGAATTGAATCGTGAGTTGTTACTAATGCAAAAGTGTTTGGGATTCAGAGCATGTGATCACATCAGTCCCCGCCATTAGAAGGCAACAGTGAAGCACCATCTACTGCCGTGCCTGACATCAAGCCTGATGAGCTTTATGTCGCCATTATGGTTTGGAAATTGAAGATGGGTACGCACAGATCTTGCTTGAAGATTCTTCCCAGTAGAGGAAAAGATTAAAAAGGTAGACAAGGCCATTACTAGAACCTACTTGTTCTTTTTTTACAGATATTTCCACCTCTACAATAAAGATGGGTATTCAGAAAATGTCGCTATCTGGATTTCTCTGGTACTGGAATATCCTCTTAAACTCAATGAGTAGTAATGCAGCCCTTTATGCTCATAATAACGCTGAGGAATATAAAAAGGTTAAGTTCACTATGCTCTGATTAATAAGGCAGATAATTATTAGAAAAAAATATCTAAAACTTTTTTTTTTCTAAAAAGTCATCATTTGAAGCTATAACGTTGTCTAAAAAACTTGGTTGTCCAAAATGATGGCTTGAAGGTTCCAGAAGTTAAATTTGTACTCCATACTCATCCTTCACTAATTAGTACTAATTTGTAATTCATAAAGTATATTTCTATACTTAATACTTATAAGAATCCCATGTTTAAGCTGTCTTATTCCTCCAAAAGGACTATTACTTGTGTGCATTTATCTGTCTGCCCTTGCTATTTGAAAGGCCTCCTGTTTTCATATCAATCTGATATCCTTTTAGTTGTTTCTATTCCTAGAAAGAAGAGAAAATATCTGCCATATCTATATTTGGAATTAAATCAGATTCAAAAATCACTAGTCAGAAATCAAATTAAAATAATACTTCAGTCCCCTAAAAGCAGACACCATGACTCAGAAATAGTTGGTAAGTAGTAAATTAAAACATTTCCATTTGAGAAATTACTGTGATATATTTACAAAAACCAGTTCTCCACTTACGGAGAAATTCTCCAGCCCTTCCTGTGTTTCCAGTTTTTGCTAATTAAGTGTCCTAAGAAAATGTAATTCAACTTTCTCTCATAGTTCATTAATATCAAGGAGCAATGACAGAGGAAAACATTGCAGAGTGGTTGGGACTCAAAAACCATCTTATATGCTTATTTAAAAGAAAATAATTTGATTTTAACCACAAATGCAAAATAATGGGCTTCTAGCAACCAAAAGATAAATAGTCTTAATCGGAGACTTTACTGGTCACGTTGTTTCTTCCAGTCATTATGATCCATAAAACATAATGGTAAAGTCAAAAACAAAGAAACAAAAAATCTTAGCTCTTTTATATGAAGAGAAATAAAACTCTTCATCACGTAGTCCCTGAAATGTACAATTTAAATATCCCATTGCTGTCTGATGATAAATGTGATCTATTCTTTAGTCATATGAATGTAACAGGATCTCTGACTATACTTAATTTCCAAAGACTACATACCCAAACATATATAATTTGAAAAGTTTGGGAAAGGCAAGTATTCTTAAATAATATATATTTACTGCAAAATGCCAGTGATTGTCAAAATATGTCATCCAGGTTGGATTTATAAAAGGAATACAAGATTTTTACCTTCCCAAATTCTATTAGCAACAAAGCACACTCACACTAAGTAAAACGAGATAGGTATTGTTGCAAAGGCCGTTTCATCAGAAAACAAAGTATGCTGAGGCTCAGAGACACTGAGTAAATGAATAAGAGCACACAGCCCCGGACGGGATAATCCAGTGCAGCCAGCGCCTTCTGAATCTGATCGCCCTGTTTTTTACAAAATTCCACACCGTCTGGAGACGTCCAGAAGAAACAACTTATTTTCCTGTGAATGTTAGACATGCAGAAGGCCTCAAAAATATGAGCTACTAGAGTGTAAAATAAAATACATTCTAGTTCATGGACTGATCTGAAGTAGAGAGGCTGCCTACAGAATGAAGAGAAAGAACTAGGGTGGCCAAACATAACTGTTTTCAATAGAAAAATATTGTTGTTTTCCATTTGAGGCACTTTAAAAAAAATAGCGCTCGAGAGCGCAGGCACATACACACACACACACACACACACACACACACACACACACACTCCCTATCAGCTTTTATATAGGGAGACTACTCCTTCCCTCCAGTGGGGTGTCATCTGCTTGAGCTAGGATGCCTATAGCTTTATGCCTATAATTTTATAACATGTCAAACTTCACTAGGTGAAAAATCCTGACTGTGTCTTTCTAGGCTGTAAATCTAAATACAGCCCAAACAAAGAAGAGAACAAATTCCCGAAAAGAAATTATGAAAAAAATACAGCGTATAAGTTAGAAAATTCACCTGAAGAAATTTACAGTGTATGAGTTGGAAAACTATGATCTGTGAATTGCCTGGGTTGTTCTAGTAACCACTTACCCCCAAATGCCAATTAAAATGCCTGGACTGTGGACTTAAACAAGTTCAACTGAACTAGCTAAGGCTCCATCAATTCAACTCTAACCAGCATGAAGAAATACTCAGTTAATGGACACGGCGTGTCTTGTATGAAGCCTGGAATAGGAGTAGAGAAGCAAGAATTTAGTAACATCTCTCTAGGACCATCCAATAGAAAGGCTTCCCGAGTTCCCACCTTTCCTATCAATGCTCACAGGTATTAGTCCCTAATGACAGAGACCAACGCACCAGGCATCCTCTCTGAGCACAACAGTCAGCTCGCGCATCCAATAACCCTTCCTGCTCTGGTTTTATGCTCAAATCACCTTTCAATTTTAAAATAGTTTCTCATACAGTTATTAGCACAGAACTGCGCTAAGTGGCCAACAATGAATATTACAGTTGTCTTGACAATTCTATTTTTATTCTCAATTGGCATTCCAAGACCCACACGGATCAGCCAGTTAGCTCTTAAAATGATATCTCAGGTTGTCTTCCTCTACCTGGAAGTTAGCCGTTCTCTTTAAACTTCAGTGCAATTTTGCAAGTGATTTTCAAGCAAATAGTCTAGGCCTAAGATCTAACTGAGCACTTCCGAAGACACCATTAATATTAAAGACAAGGCCCCTTATTTCAAGAAACATAGATTTTACTAGGAAGACAAACTCACAGAAATAATTAAATAGCAATATCAGATGGTATATAAGAAAACAGTTTATTATGGGAAGAAGGAACAATAACCTAAAAACAAACGCAAATTGATTCAGCTACAACTTTAAAAAAAAAAAATAGGTACAATAGTTAACTCTTATTCCAACCATTTTCAAAAATATACCCAAGATCACACATTTTATAGGTATGTCTATATGATCAAAATAATTTAAACAGGGATCTAGCTCAAGTATCCTTTTCTTCTATATTTATATATAACAAGGCTTTATTGGTAGAAAATTAAAATGTCTAATTCTTACGTAAAATGAGCATAACAACATGGTCTATTAAGGTAAACGTGATTTGTCAGTTAAACTAATGTTGCAGGCCTGCTGCTAACTCCTCCCTACTTAGCAAATGACATCACCTAATAAATATCATTCTTCGATAATGTGGTAAATATAGAAGTTTTTTAAAATGCTTTAAAGAGAAAGCAAATATCATTATGCTAACAGATGCAATTTGAAAAAGAAAATATACTTGGTATATATTATGAATCTTAAACTGAATAATTTCAGATGAAAGGCAACCCTATTACTTGTGACCTTTTAAAGTGCTAATTTAACAAAACCTACACTATACTTGTTTTAGGGAATAAGTCCCCAAATTGAAGGTATGACGTGAGTTCCAGAAAGCAAGCTGAGACAACATGTAAAGGGCCTACGGCTGCACCTGGGTGGAATAGTTCTATTTATTCTTTTAATAAGAAAAAAGACATGGGTTATAAATAGAGCCAAACAAAATTGTTCTATTTAATATTCCACAGGAGCAAAAACATAGCCTATAAATAGAGTCAAAATATGTTTAATCACTTTACAAACATTGTCCAGCATAAACTTGCCCCGTGTGAACAGAGAACCACACCTCTGCATCATACAATTTCCCCTGATGATTGTTCTGTATCTATAAGAAAAATGATTCTGGGTTAAATCAAAATTTAGGAAATGATTAGGGGGCTTTTGTTTACATGTTATTCAGTGTAGTCTCAGGACCACTGACTACCGGCAAGGTGTTGACCAAGTCTCACTTGGCAACCGTGGAACCTAGCACAGGCTTGCACATGAGCAAGAAGGGCTCAACAAGCACCTCCTGAATGAATGAACGGGTTTCAGTATCCAAGCAAAAGCATCAGCTTTTTTTTTTTTTTTTAATATATTTTATTTATGTTTTACAGAGAGGAAGAGAGAGAGATAGAGAGCTAGAAACATCAATGAGAGAGAAATATCGATCAGCTGCCTCCTGCACACTCCCCACCGGAGACGTGCCCACAACCAAGGTACATGCCCTTGACCGGAATCGAACCTGGGACCCTTCAGTCCGCAGGCTGATGCTCTATCCACTGAGCCAAACCAGTTACGGCAGCATCAGCTTTTTACACGTGAAATATAGTGACGTGTATGATTAGGGAGGTGGCATTTAGAGCCTTTGCCCTAATAAGTAACCCATTAACTGAGAATACCTGAGAGTGGCTGCGTTACTGGGATTGGAAACAAGCCCTGTGTCACTGAGCCACCCTGCCCAGGGCCCTTACTTTGGGCATTATATTGCTTTATGGATTGGAATTTGAGAGTTCTTGGGGGGAGGGGAGGGATACGCATTTTTAAATACACATACACACAAAATGATTTTCAGGGATGTGTGTGTTTTTTAAATAAAAACAATGAAATCAAAACTTTTTTTTAACCAACTGAAAGGAAAATGATCAAATGTGGAAGTGATTTGAATGTAAAACTTAATCCCCTCATTTATTTATTCTTGATCTTATTCATTAAATAAACATTATCTCTGGAAACTTAGCATACAAATTTAAGGAAAAAATATTTTTCCTGAAACTACAATTTGTATGACAAGAGGAAACAGATTGTGTACAGGTAAAAAATCAAGCCTTAGAAATGAAAAAAAAAAAATGAAGTATTTTGAAACTGAAGCTCACTGCAAAGTCAAAGTCAGCTAGAATCTCAGATACCAAGTAATTCTGATGGATGGGGTCATTGGAAAGTACTTAACAAGATTATCTGGCTTTCAAGAAAATAATAGACTTTCAGATGTGAAATTGTACAAATAAACTAAAAATTCAGTTCAACAGCTTCCTCTCATAGCCTGAACATGCAAATAGAACTTTACCAGACATAATACATATTACCCCGCAAAAAACTGAGGATGAAATAAACTAAGATATTCTCAGATTTTGCTGAAATAGGATATTTAAAGTATTTCTTAATTAGTACTAGTGAGCTAAAAAGGTCAGTGATAAAAATAACAGTTTCAACGTAGGCGTGTGTTGAATTTGGTTTAGATCCTAAGAAAATTTGAGGGGAAGATAATTAATAGATAAAATATTTATGATTTTCTTGAGGTCTTCAACTATGATTGATATTCTTGAAAATTGCTTCAAAGGAAACCCAGGTATTTTGCAAAATCTGACATGTCAGAGTTCTGGTTTGCCTGAGCTAAAATAAATAGAACCCATTGGTTTCATTATTTTTAGATTAAAAAAAGGTACCGAACCAGTCCCTGATTTCTGCTGGAGAAACACAACATTTATGTTAACAAAACTGAGCAGGATAAAAAGAAACTGAGAACAGAATATGGGTCTCCTTAAAAACCTGAAACACGCATACAAAACTAACCTTACTATCTTTTCCTCCACGTTGTGGCCCCTCTATTCCTACCTCAGTGAAATGGCAACTGTGACCGGCAGAATAACGCCCCCCACCCCAAACATATTAGGTTCTAATCCCTCAAACCTATAAATATGACCTTATTTGGAGGAGGAGGAGGAGTCTTTGCAGATGTGATTAAATAACAGATCCAGAGACGAGAAATTAGATTATCCAGGATTATCTGAGTGGGCCTTAAATGCAATGATATATATCCTTTTAAAAAGACAGAGGGATGCCCTAACCGGTTTGGCTCAGTGGATAGAGCATCAGCCTGCGGACTTGCCAGAAGCCGGTCCATCCTTGCTGCTTGGCACAGTTGCTGCAGGGAAGAAACCTGGGACCTGGCGGATATGGCATACTGTTCTTAATATGTTTGCTCACCCTCTTAGCTTGGCGCTATGCGTTTTAACCAAGGTCACCTCTCCGAGAAAGGTTGTTTCCCCAGGTAGGGATTTTTCCCTGAAGAGAGGGAGGGAATAAAACCCCTTAACTAAATGCCAGGCGGGTAATCACTTTAACTATGAACAATCACCCTTAAGCTACATAATCTTTACTCCCTGGAATGGAGATAAGAAACGCCCTAACCTTTGGAATAGAAATTGACAGGATTAAAATCAACTGGTATAAATACAGATGTAACAAGACAATAAAAGACAGAACTTGGCTGGAGATCCTGGCTAGAGATCCTGACTAGCCTGCTGATCAACTGAACGCTGTCTATGTATCATTCCTTCTTTGCCAACTCCGTCCACACCTTTGGGGACCCCTGGACCTGCTGGGATTGGACCCCAACACGGACTGAAAGGTCCCAGGTTCAATTCCGGTCAAGGGCATGGACCTTGGTTGTGTGCACATCCCCAGTAGGGGGTGTGAAGGAGGCAGCTGGTGGATGTTTCCCTTTCATCGATGTTTCTAACTCTCTATTCCTCTCCCTTCCTCTCTGTAAAAAATCAATAAAATATACATTAAAAAAAAAAAAAGACAGAGGGAGCTTTGACACAGACAGAGGAGAAGACAGTGTGAACAGAGCAGAATGAGATTTCAGGTCTCTGCCCTGAAGACTGAAGTGATGTGGCCACAAGCCAACGTATGCCAGCAGGCACCAGAAGCTGTAAAAGGCAAGGAATGGATGAATTCTCCACTAGAGCTTCCAGAGGGGGAATGGCCCTACCAACACCGTGGTTTCTGCCAAGTGGCACAGATTTCAGACTTCTGGCCTCCAGCATAGTGAGAGAGTAGGTTCTGCTGTTTTAAGCCAACCAATTCGTGATAATTTATTACAACCACCACAGGAAACTAACACAGAAACACTGTCCATCCCACCTGTCTCCCAAGGGAGACCCCAGAGTCATCCTCCCTTTTTCTCTCTCCCTCTTCCCTAATGCGTCTCCCCACTTTGGCTTCTGATTCCAAGTCCCAACTACTTCCCAAACCTTAGAGCTCTTAACTGGTCTTCCCTTGGTCTCACCAAGATGCCTCCTGACCAAATGGCTCCCTTGAATAAAAACCCATTACCTTCAGAAACTCCAAATTCTTTAATATAGCACCAAATACCTGCCATATTCTCACCCTGGCTTTATCTCCAGCTGCACCTCTATCCATATTCCATATCATCTACACTCTGCTCTACACATGTCAGAGTTTTTGCAGTCCCTTAAACTAACATTGCCTCACAGTCCTGAGGCAATTTTACCCATAGCATTCCCTCGCTCTGAAATTTCCTCGCCAACCTCATTCCTGCTGGGAAATGTGAACCTTTTTCACTGTCTCCCCACTGCTGTGTCCCAGACAGGTAGAACTGATTACTCCCTCCATGCCCAACGGGAACCTATATCACAAATTCTGCACCTACTCATCATGTACTGAGCCAGGTGCCAGGTGCTGGGCTGAGCACTTTAAACAGATCATTCCATGGAACCCTCACATAATCCTAGCAGGTAGCAATTGTTATCAGAATCCATTTTGCAGATGAGGTATTAAAATTCAGAGGGGTTAAAGAAATTGGCCAAAGACAGAAGAATAGTAAATGGTCACAGTGCATTTTTGTAAATTTTTCATTGACTATTAATTTTTATTTTTGTATCTGTTATATTGACTACATTATTGAGAACAAAATGAAATGAGCTGCAAATAATGTCATCCTTCAGCATCACTTCAGAAGGTCTAGACTCTAGAGAATAAAATATAAAATAAAAATGAAAGCATTGTAAAGAGAAAAATTAAATTTTTACTTGCAGAAGATTTAACTTTGTATGTAGAAAAAAAATAGAATTAACTAATAAAATCTTTCAAAATTAGTAAGATAATTCAGTAAAGTGATTGGTGGCATGATGAATAGAAGAGTCTATAATCTGAGGGGTATCAACATTTACTAACTGTCCTATCCAATTCATACTTCTTGGCAGTTCTCTGTTGCCTTCCATTGCTGAAGTATGTGAGGGCTACACAGCTCTCTGTCACAACAACCTCACTCCCGAATCCTATATGATGCCATGAAAGCAAGTCTCAGACCAAACTCTGCCAACTGGAACTCAAAACAGTCATGCAATAAGCTCTACGAATTTAATCAAGCCCCAGCTCTCTTTGCTTTCAGAAACAGCACCTATAGGCAGATGCCACAATATTCTGGTGACATCAAAGAAGGAAATTCATGATGAAAATATGGAGATGTTTTATGGAGCCCAGAGTCAGGAACATAAATGACCTTATGGGAAGAACTAAACAAGAACAGAACCACAAAGACCCGGTAAATCAACGAGAGACCACACTGTGAGGCAATGAGCAGGGCTGCAGGGACAGCAGGCAGCTAGTCCATGGGGCAGGCCCTGCAGCAAAAAGGCATTACTGCAATTCCCCAGTGGCACTCAACACGGGCATTTGAACAACAGCAGTGAGGGCTCTGTGGGTGCAGCAGAGAAAGGAGGAGGGATTTCCCCGGATGGAAGCTGAGG
The DNA here is from genome assembly GCF_963259705.1 of Myotis daubentonii. Taxonomy (NCBI): domain Eukaryota; kingdom Metazoa; phylum Chordata; class Mammalia; order Chiroptera; family Vespertilionidae; genus Myotis; species Myotis daubentonii. The sequence goes on from NC_081841.1 coordinate 41,642,490, forward strand.
TCATTCGCTCAGAGAGGAGCACTGCAGTTCCTGCCCTCCAGGCAGGGGGCGCCAGACTTTCAGAGAGGAAGCCAGGTTCCAGTATTACTATCTGGAAAAACCTGTGCCCATTTTCCCTAGTCATCAAAACATGGATATAAATGATACAAATGGATAAATGGATAAAATGGGAATAAATGATACCTGCTTTTTATATATGCCTACATAAATGCACAGAGAGGTATCTAATTGGTATGATCCATCACTGGGTTGAATTTGGGATGATTTGAATGGTCTCCTTTCTCCTTTTCAACATTGTTTGGCTTGTTTCTTTGTGTGTTTTTACAATGAGCATGTAGCACTTTTGTAACAATTATTATAAGGTTTTTATTAGAGAGCCTTCACTATCTTCAGGATGTCGGTCCATTATTTTTCAACTATTTCTGTTGAATGCCAGTATAAAAATAAAGAGTTCCTGCCCTAACTGGTTTGGCTCAGTGGATAGAGCATCGGCCTGCGGACTCAAGGGTCCCAGGTTCGATTCCGGTCAAGGGCATGTACCTTAGTTGCGGGCACATCCCCAGTGGGGAGTGTGCAGGAGGCAGCTGATCGATGTTTCTCTCTCATCGATGTTTCTAACTCTCTATCCCTCTTCCTTCCTCTCTGTAAAAAAATCAATCAAATATATTTTTTTTAAAAAAAGAGTTCCTTGCTAAGTGATAGGAACTTTCTTCACACTTTATGATATCATAGCATACAATCCCCATAGCAACTATATGAGAAGGAATTTCTATCTTCATTTATAAACCAAAGCACAGAGAGATTAACTCTCAGCTGAATGCTCATTGTTGGTAATATATGGAGCTGGAGTTTAAATCCAGATGTTTCCATCTCTGAATTTGTGCTCTGCTCCTTAATACATTACACCATTACACTAATTAAGTTACAATTCTTGAGATTGTGAATCATTATTTTCCTCAGTCCCTCCTCCTGCCTACTCTAAAAGTAACCACTTTTAGCTCACTTGCTAACAGCAAAGTGGGCAATAAGCTTGCACCTATTTCAAACGATTAGCCCTATTAGCAGTCTTTCAGAATTTATTACTTCTCCCAGAGTCAATGCATATTTGTAGGTGACAATCACTGACCAAAAACCAAGAGCTGATGACTGTGATGGATCTACCCCAAGGTAAAAAACTGAAGGCTGACTACTCTGCTCAACATCAGCTCAGATGTCTTCCAAGCACCACTCCCAAAACATGTTGATCATAGGACTAGGTTTTCTGCTTCTCTACTATAGGATGTCCCAAAATTCACACAAGATTTGAATTTTGCGTGAGCATTAACAACAAAAATAAAAGCCTAATTTTACTTGGTTTATTGAATCAGATTCTAATATCTGTTGCCCTTTGATTTCAATCCCTTCAATGTGATAAGCATTACCAAGTACCAATTATGGCCCAGGAGCAAGGACAATGAAGGCCAATGAAGACCACGGCTTTGTGTATGTGCCAGCAAAGCCGTGGAGGCCATTTACCCGATGTGCAATTCCATACATAACCCTATACTGTATACTTTATAAATCAATAAAAAATTTACAATTTTTAATTATAAACCTGTGTTTTCTATCAAAATTACTTCTGGCGTGAATTTTGGGACACCCTATAGCTGTTGCGCAATATACTGCTTCAATATGGGGAAAAAGTCATAGGTCTCCAGGCTCAATATCTGTAAAGAAAATCTTTATCTATATGCAGGGTTGTCTGGAATCAGCTTCCTTTAAGATTTATCAATCAATACACAGGCTATACCAGTGAGAAAAACACTATACCTATAAAGATAAGGCTAGGTTGGCAGGGTTTGGTTTGGTTTTGTCCTCCATATTTTAAGTAATACCTTCTGTAATTTCTTTAGATCACTAACCACTGAATAATTCAAATATCTGTAAGAGCCCTCTGAGCTTTGCAGGATCAACAACAGAATTTAAAGAGAAGGAATTAATCTGAAAAGGCAAGCACAAATGACCAACCAGCTGAGATGGAGAGATTGAAAACAGTTTTCTAACATGCATCTGCTATCCTTGTTACAAACGATTAGGACAGGAATTTGTCCCTGACTCAAAAATACTCACCTAGGTCCAAAAATAAAAAGTAATAATAAAATAGCAGAGTGAAATAGGCATAGGCCATTGTTTAGCCATGTCACCTTCATCCTGCCTTTATAAAATTGTTTATTTTTTCAAGACATTTGATATTACACTCTTCCCTGTATTTATGCCTTCAGTCATGTTCAACTTTCTAAGATGTTCGACTTTCCTTTTTACAACTATACATTGAATTAATAATTGTTAAGCACTTCCTACATGCAAACCATTGGATTAGGTACAAAGCTGAAACAGGTGAACAAGACCCAGGTCCTGCCCTATGGGAATTTATCATTTAATAATTATCTAATCCTTTCAAATGTTTATTCAACAAGCACTAAGCTACTAAGTGACAGAAAAAAAGGAGTGGTGTTGAAAACTGTGATATACACACATGGGCTCTGGCCCCAGATTATTTATATTCCATTAACGGGACAGATTTGTAAACAAATATGTGCAGCAAAATAGGGAATGTGTATAATAAATTCATCACAGATTACAGGAAAGGAGGGAGAGGCAATTCCATCTGAAGAATCAGGCAAAGTCTTCACAGTGAGAATGATGCTTGAACTATCAGTAAAGTCTATCGAGTCAGATAACAAAGGAAAGCAAAATGATTCCCACAGGAACCAAGGCTTGAGCATCATGGTTCCCTCAGGAAATGCAGGTGGACGGAATGGCTTAGTGTTCAGGACACAGCTTGGAGAGGACAGTAGGGAGAGAGAGGGTGGCATGACATGGAGACAATGAAAGAGAACAGGCTTGAAAAGCCAGGTCAGGGTTTGGAAGATTCTCGCAGACTTATTACAGAGGCAATAAAAGGATTTGTAACGAAGGTAAAAGTATGACAGCATTTACCCTTTTTTGCCCTAGCCGGTTTGGCTCAGTGGATAGAGCATCTGCCTATGGACTGAAGGATCCCAGGTTCAACTCCAGTCAAGGGCACATGCCTGGGTTGTGGGCTCGATCCCCAAAAGGGGGTGTGCAGGAGGCAGCCGATCAATGATTCTCTCTCATCATTGATGTTTCTATCTCTCTCTCCCTCTCCCTTTCTCTCTGAAATCAATAAAAATTAAAAAGAGAGAGAGAGTATGCCAATATTTGCTTTTTTTGAACAGATAGACCACTGTATAGGATTCATGGCAGGGAGAAGGTTTGCCCAGAGCAAGTGTGAGGTTGAAAGGTCCAATAATCATGTGCGATGGTCTCTGCTGGAGTCAGACAGGCCAGTCAGAAGCAGAGTGGTCCACTACGTTAAAGAGACAATGGAGAAGTGAAAGTGGGAGATCAGGGATTGAGACTTAACTGGCAGAAAGTCTGTTTGGGTAGAGAAAATGGTGGAGAGGGCTTACTTATTCCCTGGGCGGGAAGCAAACTGGAATTTCAGGAGTGCCCATATGTGGTTTGAAAAATCTCTGATGCAATTCTGAGACGATGATAATCCTCGTTTAGAATAGCTGGTTTAGACCATGACCCTAAAATGAACGTGACACAACCACATAATCATTTCATTTTTTAAATTACAGCCTATTCTGTGTGTGCTGGAAATGTTCACCAAACATCATTAGCAGCAGCCTGTGTTACACTAATTCACCCATTCATTGTCTTCACTGAAACGAAATGGTTTTATAAATTTGGTTTTTTTCTCATTTTATTGTTAAACCACTATTGAGGTCAGTCTCTTGAAAGATCTGATGTAATCAGGCAGGGGGACATTTTAGGTTAAATATAATCAACTGAGCACGGAGGTACTTTCGCTGTGTTTCAAGCACTTGAGAAATTATTTCGGCAATCCAACAAATTAGCATAACCAGATCAATGTAAGAAATGATGTGTGATGGATAGTGACTTGACTTAAATAAACATGCTCATATGTTACTTGTGCACATGAAAACAAGTTCTGGCTCCCCTCCCCCCTTTTTCTACAGAAAGCAGTTTCCTCTTCCATCTTCCCTTTCTCCACAGTTGTTTTTTGTTGTTGTTTGTTTTGTGTGGTTTTTTTTTTAGTTGAATTTCAGCTTTTCTAAAATTTAACACTGTGTGGCTCCAAGTTAAAATTGGTGAAACAAATACACAGGGAAAGCACATTAGCAAATAAATACCTATTACTTCTTAAAGAGTCCAGGCCACCAAACAGCTCTTCTTATCCTAGATTATGCCCAAATGAAAGCATAATGTCCTGTTGCCCTTTATGAGTTCAGCCCACCAAGTAATTTATTACAAACATCTTTCCCAAAGACAAAAATCTTCATTTGGTTACAGATATGTTCATTTATTTCCCTACTTAAAAATGTTATTTATGATATCATACATATAAATTCTATTACTTCTCTCTCTTTTTGCATAGTATTCATCCAAAATTAAATAAAAAAGTTTTCAGTAATAAGAAAATTCTAAGTGTCTTTGCTATGCTTGACGACAAAGTGAATTTGAAATTATTTGTTTCTCATTTCTTCAAATAAAAATGTATATAGCCCTGGCAGTGTTCTCAGTGGTTAGGGCATTGACCCCAGCACCAAAGGGGGTCATAGGTTCAATTTCTGGTCAAGGGTTGCAGGTTGGATCCCCTGCCCAGGTCAGGGCGAGTGTGGATACAACCAACTGATATGTCTCTCTCCTCTCTCTCTCTCTCTCTCTCTCTCTCTCTCTCTCTCTCTCTCTGTCTCTCCCCTTCCCTCCCTCCCTCCTCCTTTTCACTTTCTAAAAATCTAAAACAAAACTTTGTATAAAGTACTTTAATAAATCTTAGTTTATAAACGAAGATCAAAATATTATGTTTTACTAAATTGAACTAGAAAGTGAGTCATTTTAATGCTCTGTGTATGTAAACTAATATTTTTAAGGTTATAGGCATACACAGATTCATGGATGTCTAGATTCTTTCTACCAATCTTTCCATCAGGCAGCAAACATTTATCGAAAACTTCTATGTGCAAAGCACACAATTTTTGTGAAAATCAATGATAAAGCAAATATGCATTCTTAGAGTTGGTGGGAGAGACAGACATGCAGAAACCAAAATAATTATAAGCAGAAGAAAATAAAAGGATAAGAATTGTGGTGTAGGAACTCAAAAAAAGGAACAATCCATTCCACTTCAAGAAAGCATCAACAATAGTAGAAAGTGAGAGTCCACACAAGACACTTGGAGATTAGCAAAGTACTCCACGTCTGAGAGGAGCCTGGAGGAGGCTGCGTGGGCGGGAGAGGAAAGACCCTGAACATCATATTGCTGAACACCTTGGTGAGGCGAAACATTGAAAGTTTCTGCAAAAGGAAAAATTACACAATTCAACCTTTGTTTAGGAAAATAACTACACAATATGTGAAAAACAGACCAAAGAAGGGAATTCTGGAGTCATGGAAAATATTCTAGTAGTCCAGGGGAAAGGAACAACTTCCTGAATAAGAGTGATGGCAGCAGGAATGGAAAGGAAGCAACAAACACATTGGAGACAGGAGTATAAGTTTCAGTGCCTCATCAGTCACTGTAAGTTAAAGATTGCAACTATTAAAAATAACAGCATACACGCCACATCGTATTAGTTTGCTTTATTTTAAAAGTCCACTAGCCCTCGCGGGTTTGGCTCACTGTATAAAGCCCCGGCCTGCAGACCAAAGGGTCCCGGGTTCTATTCCAGTCAAGGGCACGTACTTTGGTTGCAGACTCCTCCCAGGCCCAGGTGCTGGTCAGGGTGTGTGCAGGAGGCAACCAATTGATGTGTTTCTCTCACATTGATATTTCTGTCTGTCTTTCTCTCTCTCTTCCACTCTCTCTGAAAATCAATGGAAAAATAGCCTCAGGTGAGGATTTAAATAAATAAATAAATAAATAGCACCTTTAAAAAAATAAAAAATAAAAATAGACGTCACCCATAATACTCTTTCCCACAAAGGCCAAATGTCTCCTAAGAATTCTTCCAGGTACTACTTTAGGAGCCGGCATTTAGTGACAGCTAATCATTTAACACAAGATTGGGCCCATTTACCATCTCTATTATAAGCTATACTAGAGGCCCGGTGCACAAAATTCTTGCACTGGAGTGGGGGGTCCCTCAGCCCAGCCTGCACCCTCTCACAGTCCGGGACCCCTTGGGGGATGTCCACCTGCCGGCAGTCAGACATCCCACTCACAGTCTGGGGCTCTTGTAATCTGGGACCCCTCGTTCCTTACCACCCGCCTGCAACAGAGGTGGGAGAGGTTCCTGCCACCACCGCTGTGCTCACCAGCCGTGAGCCTGGCTTCTGGCTGAGTGGCGCTCCCCCTGTGGGAGCACACTGACCACCTGGGGCAGTTCCTGCATTAAGTGTCTGCCCCCTGGTGGTCAGTGCACGTCATAACGACTGGTCGTTCCACCATTTGGGCGATTTGCATATTAGCCTTTTATTATATAGGATGTCATAGAGATATAAATTGTGAAAACATAGTAAACACAGTACAAGAGTAAATTATAAGTAAGACACAGATATCTAATAATATCAAAAGTTTGTTTTCAGGGTGAAGAAAGCTAGCTATAGATCCCTATTGACAGGAAAAACTAGAGCAGCAACAGCAGAACACCTCTGATATCCCTTTGGGAGAATATTAAGTGAAATGAGAACTTTGAAGTAGGAAGTGGTTGACATTAGTAATAATGTACCTTAATATCCCTTGATGTTTCTATCCATCTCTCCCTCTCCCTTTCTCTCTCTGAAATCAATAAAAACATATTTTTTTAAAAAACTGAGACACCAGCCTGGCCAGTGTGACTCAGTGGTTGAGCATCCACCCATGAACCAAGAGGCTGATCCCCATGGAGGTGGCCAATGGATGGTTCTTTCTCATTGTTGCTTCTATCTCTCTCTCCCTATCACTTCCTCTCTCTCCAAAAATCAATTAAAAAAACAAATTTTAAAAAATTTAAAAAAAAACAAAAACCCAGACATTAGAATTAGGGCCTAAGTTTTCAATGTATTGACAATCACAAATTTTCCTTAAATCAGAACATCTTTTCAATTTATTTCAAGGTTCTAATAAGCTCTAAGTAACCTCCCAGGTCCTCTAGACCAGGGACTCAACCTTTCATAGGAACTCGTGCCCAGAGAAGTGGAGGGATCGTCAATCGTTACAGAGCCAGTGTCAGGAACAGAATGAAACCGTGGGGTTTCCACTGTACTTTGCTGGCATGTTCCATAAGGAAGCAAGAAGTCAAATAAATGCCATTCAAAGGACAAAATGATTTAAGTGAAACAAAGAATTTAAAACCACTTAATTTAAATTGTGAGACAAATTTTGAGTTAAAAAAAAATCAATCATCTTTTAGCTAGTATATTTTAAACTTCTCTCCAAAAATAGTCTCTAACTTCACTAATTTAAATTATCAATTAAGACCAACATTCACTAACAACTTAATATATGTCTCCTTTTCCCAATGCCTACAAAGAGGCTTTGGATGAACCCAATGGCATGGAAATCAACTGCAGTCTAACTTCTAATATTGCCGCTTCTGCAATTAATTTGAAAGTTGAGATATCAAGATAAGCCAGACAGTGAGCTGTCTCTAAAATAGGTAACTTAGCAGGTTATAAAGGGTCAATGAGAGAAAAAAAAGGGGATATATGCAATACTTCCAACAATAAATACTTTTAAAAGGAAAAATAAAATATGTAATTTAATGGGATTAGCAAATAAAGTTATTATTCTGTATGTTCTCAGATATCACTTAATCTCACTCATTTGCTTTTACTCCACTAAGTCTTTGCTTTATAGCTGGAAAACATAAAAATCTGTTGAAGACATCAAAGAAGAATGATTGAGCTTTTAATTATGGAGAGAACCACAAAGAATATGATACTCCGTTTAGGAATACATTAAGGTTTTTTTAAGAAAAGGTCTGTAAGAATGCACACAGAGTTATACACATTGAGATGATGCACTAACAAGGATCTGTGGGCAGTGAGAAGCCAATTTCTCAAAATGATTTTAAAAGCACTACTGTGCTAAGTAAAGCTGAGAAATGTGTTGGTTTCAACTAGTTATGGTTGATTATAATCATATCTGGTCCATTACACTCTCTGACATTTGTGATCATTTTTAATAAAATTAATGTCATTTATTACATATAGAGAGATCAAGAGAGTAGCTAATTAGCAAAGTAGAAAATACTGACTTTATCAAATTCATGTCACAATTCACATAGAGTACTGTAGTGATATTTCACTACCAAAGTAACTACTTTATTTACATGGAATTCTGAAGAACACATTTGTCATAGGAATATATTTGAACATATTTGAAAGGAAAACTTGGAATTTATTATTAACAAGCTAGCATGTTTAAATGGTGACTTCCTCATTATTAAGAAAACGGTGGATTGAAATAATAGGACTTGAGGCCAATTTTCAAATCTTAATGACAAATATGAATGTCAGAGTCAATTCAATTAATTTTCCTCTATTTTTCATTTGCCCGGTCCATTACCTTTCTCCAGCATTTAGCTTTCATCTTATCCTGCCTGCTGATTTCTAGTGAAATAGTCTCCTCATTACTTAATTTCCCACAGCTTCATTAGGTAACTCAGCAGCAGAAAAAAGAATAGAATCAATACTTGGAAATTAGACATCAAATGGTTAACATGTATGCCACTCATCTGAATGTGTTATTCACAGCTCTTACCAATTGGGGACAGAACCCCCCCCCCACACACACACACACACACGAATTTCATATTCCCCTTAGTAATAATATTAATATCATCTATTATAACTGTGTCTCCCAGCTTTGTAATTTTTCTTCAGTCACCAGCACATGGACACAGATAGGAATGAGCCCTACCCTTAAAGCCTAAAATAAAGAACTTGTAGAAGAGTGACAGAAGATGGCCAGTTGTCAGAAGCATACATCTTAGAACTAGACACTGTTTATGGATTAGGATCTCAATCCTTTCTCTTCCTAGATGTGAGACTTAGGCCAAATGACTTACACTCCCTTTGAATCCCAATCTTTTCACCTGCAAAATAGGCCATAACATCACCTGGGTTACAGAATTGTTGGAAGGATGAGTGTATTGGCATATAAGTGCTTTACACATTGTCTTCATAGATTTAGACTTTGGCATTAATTTAAATAAAATATATAGCAAATGTCCAAAGGTTTCATGTTTCTTGGGCTCATAGAATAACTTTTAAAGAGTTTTTTTTTTAAATATATTTTTATTGATTTCAGAGAGGAAGGAAGAAAAAGAGAGAGATATAAACAATGATGAGAGAGAATCATTGATAGGTTGCTTCCTACATGCCCCTCTACTGGGGATCGAGCCCATAACCCAGGCATATGCCCTGACATGGAATTAAACTTGTGCCCTTTTGGTTCATAGGTCAATGCTAAACCATTGAGCCATGCTGGCCAAGCCAGCTTTTATATTTGAATAGCTTCACTGGCTGATAAATACAAATATTCCTCGGCGAACATCAATGATATTTTGTTTCTTCAGAGTTTCAAAAAGATAACTGATAATTTCCTCAGGAAGTTTGGAGTATTATTCTTTATAAAATAAACTTGACAAAATATCTCACAATTTGAAAAAGAATGTCTGACAGCTAATATCCCTGGCTGGAGAGGCATTAACACTGATGGTTGTCATAAGGCTAAAAATATTAAGGTACTGCCCTAACTGGTTTGGCTCAGTGGATAGAGCGCCGGCTTGCGGACTGAAGGGTCCCGGGTTCAATTCTGATCAGGGGCATGTACCTTGGTTGGGGGCACATCCCCAGTAGGGGGTGTGCAGGAGGCAGCTGATTGATGTTTCTCTCTAACGGATGTTTCTAACTCTCTATCCCTCTACCTTCCTCTCTGTAAAAAAAATCAATAAAATGTATTTTTTTTAAAAATTAAGGTACTGTATGTCAGGCAGGGAACACTGACCATTGCAGCAAGACACCCTTTAAATACTTTATTTTATTATCGGCAATACATTTATTTTATTACCGGCAGTATATTCTTGCTGTCCCTTGGCCAGTGTTGTCATCTACTGTGATACCTGTTTTATCATATGTCCAACAGGAAAGAGCAATCGAAATATCAGCCGATAGCTTTTATTGATCACATGTAAGAATATGCTAGAAAGCGCTTTCATTCCAAACTTTGTTGTTAAGCTCTACCTCCTACCTATCCAATCTCATTAAGGCCACATATCTGTGTGTTTTGGTGTGGGGAGCCATGCAGTGGAATCTGTAGAAATTGTACATGCATTTCCAAATCTATACTCTCTGGCCACTGTTTGATTCTGCATTTAGACAGTATTCGGCCTGGGCTAGGACATATGACCCTTAACATGCAGCTTTATACTAGTAATGGTCACCCTGCAGTTCATGTTTCTGTCCAAACTATAGGTAACTCTCTTCTGTGTTGCTATGTGTCACACAATAATATACCCCCCAAAAAATGAGATAAGACTAACAGCTATTAGGTGCTTTTCTTGTGATAAGCATGGTGTGGGGCATTTTATAGACTTGATTTCACTCACTTCTCCAAAAATCTTATCAATTTTTTTTAATCATTTCCGTATTACTGATTAGGATATGAGGTTCCAAAAGCTGAGATAAGTTACCCAAAATAACATTTCAAAAAGGTATAAAAAAGGGATTTAAAGACATCTGTCTGGCTCCTAATTCCATTTTCTTGCTGCTACACTCTGCTGCCCCACATTCTCATCAATCTTTACATGCAAGTTTCTCAGGGAAATAAAAGTATTTAGAAAGGTGCAGCCAGTAGTTTAGACTTGACTCTGCTTAAAGAGGAATAGGGAGGAAATAACCAAAACAAGGTATTCAATCTCTTTCAAAAGATAGTTATGAATTTCTTCAGCTCTAAAAAACTATCCTGGGGTGGGGGTAGGGGAAATCATAGGAGTTGGCAATTGTTGGTGAATAACAATGCTCATCCGTAATCTGTAGCATCATTTTGAATGTTAACTTTTTGGAATACATTTTGGAAAATAAATATAGTATAACCATATAATAGACTATTACACAGTCATGGAAGGTTATGTTTTCAAAAACTAATGACAGCAACATTTACATGATATAATACTAACAGAAAAGTAGAGAAGAAAAATTGTATAGAATATAGTATGGTTTCATTATACAATGTATGTGAGCATGGACACACGAGAGAGACGATAAATGTGATGTTATACATGAGAGAAGTGAACTACATGCTCATAGTATGATGGAATAGTGGGTGGCTTTTGTTTTGTGTTTATATCCATTTAATTACTGAGTACTTACCTCATGTGACAAGTAGTGCTTTAACTCAGGTATTAACTTATTTAACCTTCAAAACAAATATAAGAGGTAGAGGCTGCTATTATCCCCACTTTACAGATGAGCAAATTGAGGAACAGAGATTAAGTAACTCTCCCAGATTTCACAGCCAGTTTTAGTAAAGCTGGTCTAGTTTCACACCTATGCTCTTCAAGGCAAAACAAAACTGGCTCTAATAAGCAAGTGTTACTATTATAAACCAGGCTAACAACTGAATAAAACTTCTGTGAGAGGAACTGGTTTTCTTCCCTGCCTTGAATAAACTCAAATAGGGAACGAATGCAGGCTGTTGCCTGTCAGGCCACGAATAATGTACCTAAGACAGCACAACTGTGAATAGCCAACCTATCCTGTGGGGTCTTGCTTTGTGAATTACTTCTAGACTCCGTTCTCCACATCTTAGGGCATTTTTAGAACACTCCAAGCCCCAAATGCTAACAAATGCAGGGTGGGCCAAAATACTGGTGAAACAACATGAGTAAGACTTTTCTCTCCTAAGATATACCTGGGCAACTCCCACACTTAGAGTTCAAAACCACTGCCCAGAAATATCACCACAACCAATTTTCCTAAAACTTGGAAGCTAAAAAAGAAAAACACCCCAGCATGGCCCCCCAGAAAGCACTGTGACTACGTTTTTGAACAAGACCTCAGGAACTGCAGAGCCATAAGAATAGATGTGAACTCCCTATCACAGCTTGGCCCTCAATTTGCCTATCATATGCCTCATTAATGGGCTAACAGAATTCTAATTTCCCTAGCTTATAGTAACATAATTTATCAGCTAACATCACTTGGAAACCTACTTGCACACTAACTTCAAACGCTTTGACTAAAGAAGGGTAAAGTGTGTCTAAGAGATAAACCCATGCGGATTGGGGTGGAGCCCCCAACTGTATTTGAACACGGATTCTCATTCGCCGCAGATAATCGGAACAGTAGAGGCATCTGCTCCCAAATGGGCCGATTCCCGCCGGGCTCATCAGATTCTCCCCTTTGGAATCTGAATGTGCTTTCCCAGGTGGCCAGTTCGTCACTGTGTAACTGGAGCTGTGACACATAAACGTGCATGGTATATGCCAACAGTGAGTGGAGAAACAAACAAACAAATAAAAGACCTAGAAGAGAATAAAGAACATGTGGAGAGGACCACATGAAAAGGAGAAGAAAGTAAAAAGCACACACAATTTCAGTCTTCCTGTTGCACTGTACTTCCGGTGACAGTACACTGGCAGGCTGTCACAACCTTTCATGGATTATAAAATCATGCAACAGACTGATGTATTTCAGAGAGAAGGGGGTGGGAAGCAGGAAGAGATTGCCCCATGAATGTATATGCATATATGCAGAAGCCATGGACAGATACTAGTGCTGGGAAGGCCTGAGGAGGGGAAGGGATAAGGGAGGAGGGGGTCCTCTGGGGTGGTGCAGGGGGGAGGTAGGGGACATCTGAAATACTTTGAAGAATAAAGATTAATTTAAAGAAAAATTACACAACCCACTTATTCCAGTAGAGAAGCAAGATCAGAGACAGTGCTGAATCTGACACTATCATTTCTAATAGTGACAGCCTAAGAGCAGCAATTTCCTTCCTTTGTATAATGCTTTATCTTTTACAAAAGGCCCATAAACAGTAATGTAAAAGTAGGTATGTGTTTAACAAGAGACTCTCAAAAAAAAAAAAAAAAAAGCTAAATGTGTGTATGTATGTGTGTGTTTAGATAATTTATTACAAATTTTACTGATATAAAGTATGTGTAGCTGAGCACACAAGTTACAAATAATAGTAATACATCTAGACATTTATAATTGTAAATTTCATAGAACTAATTGATTCTCATGGAATGTCTTAAGTGCAGACAATAACAGAACAATAATCAAGCTCTAATTTGCAGTGTTTGCCAGTTTCCATGGTGTAAATATTCCCACTATGGCCAATTTCAAGCTACTAATGTGATGTCACTGAACACTGATTGAGAAGAGATGAACAATAGTATACAACTGCATATTTTCACCATATAGATGAAAAAGATTGAGCATAGATGATAGTAAGGAGTACAGATAATACTAACATATAGTAAAATAACTAGATGTGGGAAGTTTGGAGTATGTCTTAACTTTCTTTTAAAATGTAATTTATTTATTTTAGGTTTACATATTTAATAATTTCTTTATTTAACAACTGACACAAATTCCTGTCTGAATCCCATTTAAACCAGCTCCAACACACCATTGAAAAGTAGCATCCTAATACCTTAGTAGGGTAGGTATTGCTAATCTACATCAAGTGACTACAGTCATTTGCTCATCAAACTGGTTGATTAAAAATTTTAATGTGAAAAACTAGTACATGGTGAGCCTAGAGATTTTGATTCAGTAAAGCTGGTGTGGGGGCCTTGGAGTCTGTATTTTAATAGGCAAAATGCCTTTCTCGTGCCAGATGATTCATCCAAAGAATTACAGAATTCAGCACTCATTGACTAAATATGCTGTGCCAAACTCAGAATATACATATTATGGATGAAAAACAGGTTCTGTAATAAAACTGACAAGTCCAGTGATAGAAAGTAACCTTACAGAGTAATCCAATCATAGATTCCTAACTAGGTAGGTCACGGTGTAGAGTCACGCCCCAGGAATAAATACAGATTCTCTACTAAAAGGTTTATCGTTTCCTTAAACAAGCCCTGTCCCTTGTTTCTGTGCATCTAGCTTGACACACCTTTGAAATGCTTTTTTCAGACCCCTAGGAAATATAACCACCCTCAAGAGACAGCACAGAATCTTAGCTATCCTGTAATCCAGTCTCCCCTTGCTTTCTCCCACTTTCATGTAATCTTCCTTATGTCCCTTCCTTAATTCCAAATGCATAAAAGAAACTGCGGACTGCCATTCTGAGAGACATTTTTCTCATTCTGTTGAGTTCTTGCTTCCAGGCATAGCCTCTGTTTGGCTCAAATAAATTCTTATAAAAATTCTTCACAGGTTTGGATGTTCTTACCTCAACAACATGGACACAAAAGAGAGAAAACTTGTCCTTAAGAAGAATACAAAGACTAAGAATTATGATGCAACTACTGAAGCGGAGATAAGTTGGCCACTCCAAAATATACCTCTTTCGGGATATTGATTATTTTAGGCTGGTTAATTTTAAGAAACAGCAGCTTTGGGAAAAGTTCTGAAAACGACATACACCAGCCAGAAGAACCTTGAGGGTAGAGGGAAATTTTTCCTCCACCAACACTATGATATTGCTACATACCAGCTGCTGTGGGAAGACAGCAAAATCCAGCTTGGGAGTCATAAGAGACCTGAGTCTTGAAAGAGGACAAGCTAATCAAGAAAAGAATGGGAAGGGAGTCAGGGACATTCAGGGCTGAGAGAGCAGCATGTCCATGGCCAGGTAGGAAAAAGAATTTGGTTCACTAGGATAACAGCACATGCTTTGGGACTGTACCGCTTATTTGTGTTTTGCAGCCACATTTATCTGGAACACATTTTTTTTTTTTTAATCCTCACTCAAGGATATTTTTTTCATTGGTTTTTAGAGAGAGTGGAAGAGAGAGGGAAAGGCAGAGAAATATCGATGTGAGAGAAACGCATCGATTGGTTGCCTCCTACATGCACCCCGACCAGGCCGACTGGGCAGGAGCCTGCAACTGCGCAGTATGTGCCCTTGCCTGGAATCAAATCCAGGACCCTTAGGACAACAGGCCTACACTCTATCCACTGAGCCAAACAGGCTAGGGCTGGAACACATGTTGACACATATTTGTTAGACTATGTTCAGTCGGAGTACATAAGCGGAGTGCTGGGAGATTAGACAAAAGAGTTATGGCCAGGTTAAGAAGGACTTTTTAGAATGCCTAGCACAAAGTAAGTGCTCAATAAAGTCCCACTTTATACCCTTCCTTAGACATTAATGTTTAAAATTAATTTTACCACCATTCTAGGATTATTGCAGAGAAAGGATTTACATAGGATAGCTAACCTACAAAGCCTACAAATACAGAATTCTCTCAATGCTTTTGTAATTGCTAACTTCTCAATCAGAGAAAGTGACAACATCACCAAAAGGATGTGTTAGAAATGTGCAACAAACAAAAGTCCCAGGGAAAACATTACTGTACTAGAGGCCTGGTGCCCGGATTCGTGCACTGCTGGGGTCCCTCAGCCTGGTCTGCGCCCTCTCGCAATCCAGGACCCCTTGGGAGATGTCAGACTGCTGGTCTTGGCCCTGCAGGGATTGGTCAACCAGTTGCTTAGGCTTTTATATATATGTAGATATTTTTTGCTTCTGCTTTATCTCATTCTAATTCACCTGTTTTCAGAATAAAATGGAAATATTATAGACATTATTTTCTGTTTCTGATGTTGTATCATTACAGCTACAGACATTTTAATTAGGTAACCCAATTAACATAAAAATCTATGAATTAACATCATGAAGAAAAATGAATCCAAGAGCTAAATAATAGGTAGAAAGAATGTCAAAAGAGCAGGAGTTTATTTCTACATAAACCCAGCAAGAAAGGTATGCTTGTCATCCTAACACACAAATTTTGTAGCCCTACAAAACCGCCATGGATACAGTCCCTTCTCTAAAGCAAACCATGCCCATCTGTCTTGTCTCCCCTCAAGTCCCATCTCCTCTTTGTAGTATATTCCAAACACTCCATTCCACAATGACCTGTCCCCTCCCTGTGCATGAACCTCATCATTGGATTTGATTTTACATTTTCAGAGAACTTCTCTTGCACACCTCATGGAGCATAATGCCAGACACATAAAAGACACTCAAATACTTGGACAGTGAACACACAAAATGATTTCCAGGAATTATATTTAGCTTCAACTGATTTTCTCACCTCCCCCCAAATGAAGATGAAAATATTATCAAGTTTTTAAAAGTCTTAGATTGGAGGCAGTGAAAAGAGGTTATCCAAAGGGGTTTTATTGAGTTGCTGAAGTGTCAGCAAGTCACCAGAGGGCTCTGATGAAAAGGGTAAGGGAATGTTTTGCCCTGCTTGCACATGGTAAGGCTTAGGGGCCTACAACTGTGCCCTGAAATCCCCACAAGCATTCTAGGATATATGCTTTTTATGCACACCAAAGAACAAAGAAAAAGAAGGAACAGGTATCTCAAAGCTGTTTCTAGCCTTGTCTTCTTTAACCAATTTACTGAACTTCGAAAGAGGACTAATTACAGGTGAATCATATAATACACTTACTCAATAAATACTATTGCCAGTATCATAACAACTCAACATTTTAGCACTTTCTTAGTGTCATAATGTGTAAGCACTTTTCAGTCATCATCTTATTAAAAACTCCTGACAACGCTCTACTAATATATAAGATAAATACCATAATTTATCCTCATTTTAAAGACGAGGAAGCTTACTAGCAGATGAGGTAAGACCTTGCTCCAAGTTAAGAACATCAGAAAGTCACAAAGCCAGAATGTGTAACTAGGTTTCTTATGCCAAAGCCCAAAGGACACCACCATCTATAATTACAAGATTCAATTCTTAACAATGTAAGTATTTGGGTCTCGTTCAGAACTTTTTTTCTTCTATTTGAAAAATTAAAAACAAGACACCAAATCAGTGATCTGAAAAAAGGCTTGAACAAGGGCATTTCCGGGTCTGAGGTAGCAAGCTGAGGCAAACTGCCTTAAAGCTAACAGACTTCAGGATTCCCAGCACACTCACAGCAAACAAGCATCCACAGGGAAAAACACAACAACAACAATAATAATAATAACCCAGAGTGGTTAAACATGGACCCTATTGGCAGAAAGACCAGTTAAGGTATAATTTCTCTAAAGGTATAATCACCCTAAAGAGCTTATGGGAAATTCAGATTTAATTTACAATATGTTTATACCCATTCCATGTACAGGCCACATGGCATTCAGATTTTATAGGATGTTTGGCAGAGGGTACGAGCTCTAGAAAATGCTGTTAATGTAGGACTTTTGACTCTGCAGTATCTGTATGTATTAATAACCTCCCTCTAGCATCCAAAACCAACTTCGGAGAGAAAAATAAAGGCTTACAAATTAATATTTAAAAAGAGTTTCCCATAAAGTTTCACCTGTTCAATTGACAGAAAGAAATGTGTGGAAGCACTTAAAACTGTGGCCACACCATAAGACAAGAGGCTAATGCTTAGCTATCATTAGCAGCATTATTGTTTCCACAGTTTGAGGTCAGCAGTGAGAGGAATCAAGCAATCAAGGATTATACATCGCTTCAGAGATAGCTGATTAACACCTCAGTCCTGGGTTGGTGCTTGAAATTCCTTTCCCCCTCCACACCCGCCCCCCCCCCCCCAATCTACCCCTGTCCGCAAGAAAAATCATTCCTTTGGCTTTAGACTTTGTCTTGTAAAAATGCAAAATCAAGTACCACTAGGTTGACAGCACTTTAAGCTCCAGGTCTTATTTACGTGGGAGATTCCCCAGGTTTATTAGATTTCCTTAAGGCGAGTTTTACCCAGGAAAGGAAGGGGAGGATTTCAAGGCATGAAAAACAATCTTGGGGAGGCAGGTGGACACGTGAGAAGAGAGTTTTCCAACGAGATCAAAATGTGCCAACAAGGCAGTGAATTATAGCTGGCAAATCCTCCCGCTCCTTTTGCTAAAATCAGTTTAGTCTTACCCCCCCCCCCCCCCCCCATTTCCTCAAAATCGGCGATAGAGCAACTGGGCTGCTTTGTTTACGGGGAAACTGACCCAAAGAACACAAGGCAAAGGAATTTGAAATTTACAGAACCTTGGGCAAGGGTGTCGATTGTTATAAGCACAATGTGTCTATTTGCTGGTAGAAAATCGTGACTTCCCAGCTTTTAAGTAAGGCACAGATTCTTCTGCAACCACTGGGCTGGAGCCGAAATCTCTACCTATCAGGCAGGAGGCAGGCGCAGAGCCCGGAAGAGTGTGTGTGCGGGTGTGTTGAGGGAAGGGGAGGGGAGGAGGAGGGACAGGCGAACCCGAGGGCTCCAGGAAGTGGGTGGGGAGGAAGCCGCAGAGGTTGGAGCCAACCGGGTCAATAGCAGGGCTGCAGACGCCTAGCTGGGGGAGTCCCGAGTCACCGCGCGCCGCGGTCACGAGCGCTTTTGGCAACGCTGTCCCTTCGATTCCCGTCATCACCCAACCGTACCGCTCGGGTTTGGGACGTAAAAAGGGCTTGCAAAGTGGGCGGCGGCAGGAGTTTTCCCCGCTGAGTCACAGCCCAGCCAACTTTTACAGCATTTCCCCAGGAAGAAAACAAGAAGTCTCCGTCCCGTAGCCCCCCGCTCGCTTCTAGTTCCCGCTATCCGCCCGGGGTCCCTCGACCCAGGGGTGACTCCAGACCCACAATTGGGCTGTTGGCCACTCATCGTACAACTTCTCACCCGCTCCAAGCCTCGGAGTATCCCGGGCGCTTGCCAAGCGCTCCCAACCCGGAGCGGGGAGGGCAGGAGGAGGGGGGAGGGGAGAGGCTGCGTGCTCACCTGCAGGAGACGGACACCTCCACCCGCGTCGCCGGGATGGCCGCGCTCAGCTGGTTCAAGTCCCCGATGCCCGCGGTGCTGGTGTAGCGGCTGTCCATCTTGCGGGGAGGCGCCGTGGACTTGTCCGGCGCCCACTTCCAGAGCTCGAGGCGACTGAGGTCTCTGAGCTCAGCTCCAGACAGACGGGGATAGAGGTGGAGGGTGGAGGCAGCGGGAGGCGGAGGCAGCTCGCTGCAAGTAGGAGGGAGGAGGCTGGCCGATCTCCGCGCGCTGCCCCGAGGGAACCGCGAGTTAGTCCGGGCGGAGGGCGAAGCTGCCGGGCAAGTGACGCCCGGGGCCGCCGGCGTCCCTGCCCCCTTCTTGCAGGCAGCAGCCCCGCGGGGGGACACTCCGTCAGCCTCTTCTGGCCCCGCGAAGCCTCCGGGCACCTGGGGGGATAGTGGCCCCGGCTCCAGACCGTCTAGGAGCGCCAGCCCCGGCCCGCTGCGCGTGCGGTGGAGGTTTTGTCTCCGCCTCTACACACCCACACCCGCTTCCTGGGCCGTGACTCCCTCCTGTCAATCAGGTGTGGACGGGAATGTCACGCAGTTTCCTCGCCTGGGATGGAAGCTGGAGGTGTGGGCGCCCCTGCGGGTGCCGAACGCCTCTATCACAAGTCCACCCCTCCCCACCCCGCGCTGGCCCTCAGGTCTCCCCGAGCCTCCGAGGTCCCTCCCACGCTGCCCTCTGCAGAGGAACCGGGTCCGCGGCGGGACTGCCCACCCTCTGCCACTTGAGTGTTGGGTGACGATGGGACGTGAGGCTGATCTCCGACCTTCTGGAAGAGGTGGGAAAGTGACAGATCGATGTGTGGGACACGGTGGGAGCCGGTTGGACTCTAAGGGGGTGGGGGGTGTTGGGGATTTAAGGGACCCACCTAGTTTCCGAATTCTTCCCCCATTTCTTCGGAACGTGGAGGTCTAATGGTGACAGTTCTTCTCCAGTCAGAGCTCTTCTGCGCCCCCTCCTTTCCAAATGCATGTAAGTTCTGTCCTGAAATCCGGAGGTCACCCAGAATCCCGGCGGCAACACCTGAACGAAACAGGACGGATAGAAGCGGAGGAGCCAGAGTGAGCTCTGCGGGTGGGTAACCGGGTTCCGGGCTGCCAGGCTGGTGCCAGGAGACAGAAGCGGCGAAAGCACCGGGAGGTACCAGCCGCTCACCTCCATGTCAGGGACCTCTATTGCCCGCACCTTTCCGCCAGCCTCGCCCGTGCGCCCGCAGGGCCCGGGTGCTCGCCACCAGGGGCGACCGACAACGGGAAGGGATGCACCCTACTGCTAATTAGGGGAGTAGATGGAGGTACTGTCCGCCTTCATTTAGTGCGCCCACCACGGAGTTTGCAGCTGGTAGGACTAACTCAGGGAGGAACAATTTTCCTGAGTGAGGACCTGCCATAAGTTGTAACATTTTAACCCACTTGGAGCCACTTGCCTTAGCGAATCTATAGACGTGTGGGTCAAGATGTGATGGCACAGTTTTGTCATCACCCCTGGCCAGGTATCCTTTCAGATTTTATTCTTGGTTTCCTTTCCTGCTCTTCCCACACACCACTTGTCACACCTGAAGTCCAGAAGTTCTCTGTTTCTCCTCCTCTTTCCCTATTACAGATTAAACTAGTTTATTACTATTGGGGAATGTCCTAAAACTCCATACATTTCTATTATTTTGCCCAAAATTAAATTGGGAGAAGAGAACTACTGTATTTCCTTAAGCTCACCAGACTTTTATTTTATAGAAACCTACTGAAGAAATAAAAGTTGAGGACTTGAAAATAATATTCAACCCATAAGACCTTTACTTAAGTTTTTCCACTTTATTCATTTGTAACTGATATATAATAAACTGCCCATAATTCAGTTGTACCATTTGATAAATTTTGATGCCTATATTCTCCTGTGGAGCTATCTCAATCAAGATAATAACCCATTCCATCAGCCCAAAAGTTTTCTCATGTTCCTTCTGTAATCTGTCCTCCCTTTACCACTAAAAATCCCTCCAGGCAACCATTGATATTCTTTATATAACTGTAGGTAAGTTTGCATTTCTAACTTGCATATGGAATCCTACAGCATGTACTATTTTTTTCTGTAGCTTCTTCTGAGCAAAATTATTTTGAGATTCTCCCATGCTGTTGAGTTCATCAGTAGTTAATTCCTTTTCATTGCCTGCTAGTATTCCGTTATACAGATGTGCCACAAATTTTTTATTCATTCCTGCATTGCTGGACATTAAGTTTTTTCCAGGTTTGGGCTACTACAAATAAAATAGCTATGAACATTTATGTAGACTTTTTATGTGGACATATGCTTTCATTTCTTTTGGGTAAATATCTAGGAGTGGAATAGCAGGGTCATATGAAATATGAATATTTAACTTTTTAAGAAACTACTAAATTGCACCAAAATAGTTGTACTACTTTCCATTCCCACAACATTATGTGAGTTCTAGTTGTTTTACATCCATACTAACACTTATCATATTACTTGTTTAAATTTTAGCCAATGGAGGGTACGGGGGGGTGGGGGATAAATGGTGATGAAAAGACTTGACTTAGGTTGGTGAACACACAAAAGAGTGTACAGATGATGTGCTGTTCAATTGTGCATCTGAAATCTGTATAATTTTGTTAACCAGTATCACCCCAATAAATTCAATACAAGGGGAAATAGGTAAATAAATTTTAGCCAATCTAATAGGTGTGTAGAAGTAGGTTAATGACTAATGAGGTTGTCATATGGGTCCCACTGTGGGTTAATAACTAATGGCAAGCATATTTTCATGTGCTTATTTGCTATCTGTAGATCTTCGTTCATGAAGTGTCAGTTCAAATCTTTTGCTCATTTTTACTGAATTGTTTTATTATTCTTGAGTCTTGAGAGTTCCCTATATATTCAGCACTCATAAGTTCATCATGTTGACGTAAGCTTTAGGTGACAAAACTTTTAAAGTATATTCAAACTCTGTTAATGTAGTCAGCACAATAAAGAATTGCAATGTTTAAAAGTAACTTTTAATAGCTTAATAAATACCATGCATCATGACATGTCTATTTCTTTAAGCTTTTATTTTAAAGAATTTTTAATAAAAATTTATATGTATTAAAATGTATTGAGATGACATAAATGACTTTGGAATGTGTTAAAAATTAAAGATGAATTTTATTTACTGAAGTGTATAAGCAGCCATTATTCACCAAGTCTGTGGTCCAGTAAAACTTATTTGAATGTTGACTGTGTGCTTAGACACTGTGCTAGACCTGGGAGGTAATGCTCCTTGCTGGCAAGGAGATGGATGACTGCGTAGAGATTATACTGAATGAATCATTGAGTTTTTGTTTTTTTGTGTGTGTGTGTTTTTTTAAATATATATATTTTATTGATTTTTTACAGAGAGGAAGGGAGAGGGATAGAGAGCTAGAAACATCGATGAGAGAAAAGCATCGATCAGCTGCCTCCTGCACACCCCTACTGGGAATGCAACCAAGGTACATGCCCTTGACCGGAATCGAACTTGGGACCTTTCAGTCCCCTGGCCGACGCTCTATCCAGTGAGCCAAACCGGCCAGGGCAATCATTGAGTTTTTATCTCTGAGATTTCATTATTCCACAAGATTCAAGAAGACCTCAGTTTGTAAATTAAATTGTCATTGTCCATTTTATTTCAGAAGCATTTATTTACAAAATAGCGTGGTCAAAAAGGATCAGCTTGTCTGAAAGAGCATATATCCTTATAAGGACAAAGTTCATTTACCTCATCACGCAGGTGCTGTATCAGCTCACACAGAAATCCCAAACAAATTGCGCTGAGCAGTTTTTCAGGCTGTAGCTACATCAGTGGAAAATTCGCTCGGTTGGGCCTAACTCTTCCGCCCCACGATAAGTCAGAAGTGCCAGCATTGCCATATGCTCACCTTCAAAATGTCCTCAGGAAATTGAAGAAAATAGGGAGCTGCAGCATTGCTTAACCTCTATGGATGGCTATATCAATTTAGCCACATAACCTGCTCTATGTAGGCACAGCTTATAAAATAAACATATGTAATAGCAAGGAAAGGACTAGCTGTTTAATTACGGGAAAACTGCAGCTGACAGAAGACATTTGAATGAGTGTCCAAAACATGTTCTCTGAGCACCTGCCTTTTTTCTGACCTGCTAACCATTTGGAGATGATTTCCCCCAAGTGAATCAAGTCTGCACATAATTCAATAATTTCAGACAATAAAATAGCTTGAAGTTACCTTTGTGACTAAATAAAGTATTTATTTACCAGTATCTGATTAAGGCAGTCAGAATAATAATATCACTTTTTAAATATTACAAATAATAGCAAGATTAAGATATGTTGTGAATAAGTGTCCAGGAACATTAAATCCAATATTTTAATCAAGTGACACTTTTCTAAGGGATCTTGGGTGGTTCTTTAGGTAAGCCTAGTCTCAAGCACTTTTTTTTTTGTTTGATAAATAAATTTTATATTCAAGAGGCCATTTAGAATACATAATGCTTTCAGTTTCAGAACTTCATATATATATATATATATATATATATATATATATATATATAAGCATACAGAAGAACATATTTCAAATTACATTTTGAAAGTCTTGGGTTGGTTTAGGTAATATTTAGTTTTCCACTATCACAGAGTCATTTGGCTCAACCACTAAATATTCAATAAAGAGACACCATGAACTTGTGAGGACTGGGGAAGGGGTAGATCAGGAAGGTGATCAAACTGAGGATAGCTATCTTACTATGACTGAAACTTTTTTGTTGTTGTTTAATGAATAGTATTTCAGTTATCTATTGGTGTGTAATAAGCGAGTCCAAAACTTAAGCACTCAAATAACAATAGTTTTACTCCTTTTCATGATTCTTTGAGGGAACAATTATGGGAGGGCTTGGACAGGCAGTTGTGCTCTATGTAGTGTCAGTTGGCATCATGAACATGGTTGCCTTCAGCTAGAGGCTGGTTGGCCTGGAAAATCTAAGAAATCTTCTTTACCATGTCTGGCAGCTCAATGCTCTTCTTCCATGTGGCTTTCCTCTTTTCTCTTCATTCAGTTGTTTAGCCAGAACTTCACATCATGGTGACTGGCTTTCCTACAGCCAAAGAGGAGGCTGCCAAGCCTCTGAAAAGCTAGACCTGGAACCAGCTCAATGTCACTTCCACTGTTTCCATTTGTCAAAGCAAATGATAAGGCTAGCCAGCCCACATGCAGGGCAGGAGTGGTGGCTGAGGTGACTTAAAGGGTAGAGCAGCATACACATATTGGAAGGGAAGGAATTGATAGCAGTCATCTTTGGGGACTACCCACTAAAAATAGTCAATTTAATTAAGGCTAAAATAATTATATGTCCCTCATTAAAAAAAAAAAACCACACACACTGATCTAATTTTTCCACTACTTTTAATTTGTTCTATTTGAAAAAAAAAAATCTATATAAGGAATCAGAAGTCTTATAGCATACATTGTAATGAGTAGGATCATAGTAGTAAGCAAGGATTTGTCTTTAAGAATGGCCTTGCTATCTACATGTGAACAAAGAAGGAATAAATAGAAAACATGAAGAATATGCTCCCTGCTTTTAAGCATCAGTTTAATGTGCTTAAAATCAGTTTAAGAAAGAGCAATAAATAAGCTATGCTTTGTCATGAGATCATGTGGTATAGACCGATGTGACTAATGCTCAAGGAAAGGCATATTAATGAGAGAATAATCGTTAAAACATTCCTTGGAAAATGGTACTTAATATTTTTAAATAGTAAAAGGAGAGGACAGAACAATATAGGTAAGGAAATATGAGCAAATATAGAGGTAAAAATAAGTATTGCATATGTTTGTACAGTAGTGAGAAGAGCAAAGTCTCCAAAGAGGAAGGCTGTACATTTGGATAGAGAGAAGTCATCTTAAAAGACTTTGTAATTTCAGAGAAAATATGTAAAAGGAGGGTAAGCTAAAGTTATCTCTCTGTCCAGTAGAGTGGTCACAAGTGGCTATTTAAGTTTACATTAATATTAAATAAAATTAAAAATGAAGTTCCTCCATTACATTAGTTACATGTCAAATGCTCAATAGCCCCATATGGCTAGTGGCTACTTCATTGGATAGTACATATTACAAAATATTTCCTTCACACGCTAGAGGTTTATTAGACAGTACTGACAATCTATTCTACTTCCCAATATTTCTGAAATCTATTCACCTTTCACTTTGCCTCTGCCACTCCCCTTAGTTCAGTTTACTTATGTGTTTCACTTGGGTTATGCAACACTCCCCTACCTGTCTCCCTGTTTCCAGTCATGCTTTTCTCCAATCTGCTCCCCATTCTGCAGCTAGAATGCACTTTATAAAACATTCATCTGGTCTTCTAAAATTCCTGCTGAAATTACTCATGTCATTCTTTGCCAGGAATATTCCTCTGTGCTTCTTTCCTTAACTAACACTTATTCTTCAGGACCCAAGTTAGATGCCACTTCCTTGACAGAATCTTCTCAAATATCTCTGATCTTCACTATTCTTATCTTTAAAATGATGCTATCACCTATGATACACAGTTGGTGAAAATTAATGATAATGAATGTAACTCAGTGAATGCTTAGCATTTAAAATGAGAGGAGTGTTAACGCTTATGTTGAGAATAATAATTTTGTGATGATGGTTTAAATTCTCTAGCTCTATTTTCTCATGTACCTATCCAAAGTTGCATCCTAAGAAGTGCCACCAATCTGTCAAGTAATCATTTAAAATGACTTACAAAGCTCATATGACATACTATAACTCAGTCGCATAACTAATCTAACAGAATAAGTTACTTTATGTGCAGAGAAGAGATAGAGATTAAATTCTAAGATTCTTATATTTATTAAGGGACAATGGCAGTTTACACTTCTTATAGAGGTATAGTCATTCATTTGACTATTATTATCTAATGATAATCAGTTAACATTAAGAACTTTCCTAAAATAAACCCTATACGTCTTGAAATCCAGGTGTCTTTAAAAGGGGCCTATTGTAAGAATTTTAAGGATATATTTTCATGGTTACTAAACACAAAACAGTTCTTACTTTTGATGAATGTTTTCAGCCTTCAAACTTATCTAAAGTTTCTTCCAAGTAGAAACTGCTAATTCAGAGAGTTTGCTTTTTCAAGGCTGCCAGAAGAAATCCATCTGTAAGACTAAGTCAGAAAGAGCAGGCCAAAAAAATTCTGAAACTTATCAAAAGAATATAGGAAAGAAAACATTCTTAGAGTAGGATATGAAGTCTAAATTATTTCGTTCCTGCAGGGGCCTTCCTAAATGCCCCAAATAAGCACCTTTTACCTTTAAATATATTATTAGAATAAGTATTGTGTGACAACTTGTCTAATATCTGTTTCCCCTGCTAGACTTGGAGCTTCAAGAGCGTCAGGACCAGTCTCTTTTTCACTGGCTCTCTCCTGTGCCCAGCATATCGACTGATATGAGTCAGGTGTTGGGTGGCCAGCAACTATTGAAAGTTCCTTTGATATATTGAGTTCAGGAGAGAGCTGAGCCCACAAGTGGAATGTCCAACAGGCATTTAGGACTAGGCTGAGGGAAGAGGATTTTCTAGATTGGAGTAAATAACTTAGAGTTAGTAGTAGAAGCCAAGGATTTCGGTGAACATTCCAGGGAAAAGGAAAGAGGAATAAAAATAAAATCTGATGAGTAACTTCCCTGGGGAGAGGAGGACAAACAAGGGTCCCACTGAAGAAATGGGTGGGGAGAAGAACTGGAAAAAACGGGAGAAAAACTCCAGGATGGACAAGGACACTAAGGACAAGGAAGAAGATGCTTTTAAGAGGGGGCCAGTAGGATCATGACAGCAGAAGCTACAGAAGTCGTATTATTGCCTTGTTTCATTGCCACTGCAGATTGCCAAATTCTCTCTCAGGAAGTTTCCAATGTTATAGAATCCTCTAAAATGTTTCAGTTATCATTCCAGATCTGTCTTTCAGATTCTTATACTTAAATGCCCTTGGCTCACCTCTAGCCCTGCTTCACTTCCTTGAGCATGAAGCCCACCCTATACCAGAAGTCTTCAGTGCAGAAAATTGATCTCCAGTAAGAAATTGCATGCTGAAGTAGAGGGTGGTGTGGGGCCTGGAAATGCATTCCCCTGGCTGCGTGGACCCAGAGCTCCGTGTTCAGCATCTCCCGGCGCTGACTCATTGCCTATGGCAGAAATAGTCAAGTAAATGAAACTTGATGTAATGGATGCACCAAGCCAGCTGTAGCTGTTGACAGAAAATAAATGATAAAATCTCTTTATGTTATCAATCCTTTACCCTGAAGAAGATGCCACCTTAAACTGGTCGCTAGGAGAGAAACCAAGATGGCGGCATAGGTAAACACCTGAAATTGCTGCCTCAAACAACCACTTCAAAACTACAACTAAAAGAAAAAACGGACATCATCCAGAACCACAGGAAGGCTGGCTGAGTGGAAATTCTACAACTAGAAGGAAAGAGAAAAGCACACTGAGACTCAGAGGAGGTGAGGAAGTAAAGTGCAGAGGTACAGAGGTGCTCGCAGAAAGGGCTGGTAACTGAGGACATGGTTGTCTTTTTCAATCGGGAGGGAGTCACAAGCTCCCTACTGCTCTGAACTCCAGTTCCGAGCGAGTCTCTGGGGACTCAGACTCATATGGGAGAAACTGGACTGTCTGGCAGTGGGCGGAACTCAAGGGCGGCTTTCTCTCAGAGGTGCTTGCAGCGATTACCACGATTACCATGGGACACTGAGACCTGGGGCCTCTTAGGGCAGGGCTGAGGATCAGCCATAGCTGTTTGCTCAGCCCTGTTGATTCTCTGAGAGCCCGCCCCACCCAAGCTGTGTGCAGAGGCTTTTGCATATGAATGACCTGGCCCTTTGCAATCTAAATTTACCTAAGGAAATGCAGCTGGGTCAGAGAGACCAGAACATCCAAAAGAAGGCCCAAGGTCCCACAGCAGCTTTCATTGCTTCACAGCTGGGCCTCATCTGGGCACCTCCAAACCCCAAACAAAGAAGAGGAATCTGCAGATCTCTTCATAGCTCCTGCTGGGTAGCCTCAGGAAGAGGCTAAATTAGCACCTCCTTAGAGATCCAAGAGCCAGTGTACCCAGTGGTCAGTGTGGGACCATCCAGACTACAACTCCTCAGATCCATAAGGGACACACTCAGGGAGCAGACTCAGTGAGCACCAAAGCCTCACTGAAGCAAGTCTTGCCCCATAAGGATGGCTCTAGCACAGAAGTCCTTCTGCTGTAGACACAGCTGATTCTCACAGCCAATTGGCCTGGAGGTCAATTCCTCCCAGTGATACCAACTACAATCAAGGCTTAACTACAACAAGACTGTGCATACAGCCCACAAAGGGGTGCACCAAGAGTGTCCACCTCAGGTAACTGGGGAGACTGAGCCACTGGGCCCTATAGGACACCTAGCACAGAAAGCCACTCTATCAACACAGGGAAGTATAAAAAATGCAGAGACAAAGAAACAGGTCACAAATGACAGAAATGGAAGAAAACAAACTAATGGATATAGAGTTCAAAACCACAGTTATAAGGTTTTTCAATAATTTTCTAGAAACTGCTGATAAATTTAGTAAGACCCTCAATAAGTCTAGTGAGATCCTTGAGGATATGAAAAAGGACCAACTAGAAATTAAGCATACACTGACTGAAATAAAGAATAATATACAGAGATCCAACAGCAGACTAGAGGATCGCAAGAATCCAGTCAAAGATTTGAAGTACAAAGAAGTAAAAAACACCCAACCAGAAAGGCAAAAAGGAAAAAGAATCCAAAAATATGAAGTGTAAGGAGCCTCTGGGACAGCTTCAAGTGAACCAACATCTGAATTATGGGGGTGCCAGAGGAAGAGAGAGAGCAAGATATTGAAAACCTATTTGAAGAAATAATGATGGAAAACTTCCCCTACCTGGTGAAAGAAATAGACTTATAAGTCCAGGAAGCACAGAGAACCCCAAACAAAAGGAATCCAAAGAGGACCACACCGAGACACATCATAATTAAAATGCCAAGAGCAAAAGACAAAGAGAGAATCTTAAAAGCAGCAAGAGAAAAACAGTTAGTTACCTACAAGGGCGTACCCATATGATTGTCAGCTGATTTCTCAACAGAAACTATGCAGGCCAGAAGGGAGTGGCAAGAAATATTCAAAGTGATGAATAGTAAGAACCTACAACCAAGATTACTTTACCCAGCAAAGCTATCATTCAGAATTGAAGGTCAGATAAAGAGCTTCACAGATTAGAAAAAGCTAAAGGAGTTCACCACCAAACCAGCATTATATGAAATGCTGAAAGGTATTCTTTAAGAAGAGGTAGAAGAAGAAAAAGGTAAAGATAAAAGTTATGAACAACAAATACATATCTATCAACAAGTAAATCTAAAAATCAAGTGAATAAAAAATCTGATGAACAGAATAAACTAGTGAATATAATAGAATCAGGGGCATAGAAAGCGAGTGGACTGACAATTCTTGGGGGATAGGGGTTGGGGGTGTGGGAAGAGACTGGACAAAAATCGTACGCCTATGGATGAGGACAGTGGGGGGGGGGGGTAAGGGCAGAGAGTGGAGTGGGAACCCGGTGGAGGGGAGCTTTGGGGGGAAAAAAGAGGAACAACTGTAATAATCTGAACAATAAAGATTTTTTTTTTTAAAAAAAAGAAATTGCATGCTGAGGAACTCACACAGGAACAACCCCTCTGGCATGTTATGGCCATGATGTGTGAGGAATGAATGCCTAATTTTCAAATCTGATTTGGATTCCTTCTAGAGCAGGGCAGATACATGTTAACTAGTGTGTGGTCAGAGTCTACTCTGGTGTCTTTCCAGCTTGGACAATTAGAATGTGCAACCATGCAAAAGAACAAAAGTTTTGTTGCAAATAGAGAGACACACACACAAAAAAATATGAATCTATTTAATACCTTGGTAAAATTAACATTCTTCTAGGATAGCCCAGCCTTTCATTTTATTTGAAAATAGTTATTTTAATGCAAAAATGCTAACATTTTGTAAGACCTTTCTCTAGCTGTCCAAGAGATTTGGCCAGAACTTTGCAATTTACAAAAGCGTTTTTCATAACCATGATAATTGCTGTTAAATTTACCATGAGTTGTCACAGTAGATGGCGTGTTTTCTATTCAAGTTCAGATCATTTAGTTATTGTGTTTCCAAGGTGAGTCCCTTATTGTATGGTTTATAGAAATAAATTGTTTTTGTTAGGCTTTTAGATGTTGAGGAAAAGTTTTCGCAGTCACTGGAGTGGTAACTGCTTTAAAAGGAAGGACTTGAGTTACTTATTCTAAAAGAATATGTTAAGGTTTAGTTTCTGCTTTAACAAAAGGATAATTTATGGCATTTATTAAGATCTTTTTATTTAAAATTTATCTATGAAGAGCTACCCACAGAACAATTATTTTTAAGTTTACATCATAAAATCTGCCGGTTTTTGCCTGTTGATGTTGAGGGACCAAATCTCCATAAATGATACTTGTGCTAAAAAACACTGATGATGCTGTTAAGGAGAGTGACAGTCAGAAATCCTTCTGTTGAAGACCCACACATATTTTGTTGACTGGAGCCAAGTTTTTGTATTATTTGATCTTGTTTTGCAAATACAGAAAGTAAATGAAAGTAAAACATTTAGTCTATTTAAGTCAAAGTAACTATGTTCATGGCCTGACTGTGCCTCTGGACTTTTCAAATGCTGGTCTAGTCAGCCATGCCATTGAAAATTAACTTGGCTAATTAGAATTGACTCTTAAAGTGCCATATTTAACTCAGCGATAGTTTTCATCATTTTTGTTTTTAAAGTTTAAATGCTTTTTCCAAACTTAGTATACATGTGTTACACTCTGATCTTTTTTTATTTTTTTAAAAAGCATTCAAATAGATTTAAAATTTTTAAATTAATTTACTAAAACAGAAGGAAAATGACCAAAAACCCAATAAATTAATGAGCAAAAGACAGAAATAGTACACAGAGAAAAGAAATGCAAATAGCTCTAAAATATATGAAATGTTGCTCAACTCACTTATAATTTTAAAAGAGAAAATTTAACAATAGATGAAGATACTATTTTTCCAGGTAAATAAGAGTTTGTGAAACTGTGAGAGACATTCTCATAAATGGCTGGTGGAAATGTAAAAGTTAAAAATAGTGCATTGGATATTCATTTGAAAAAAGAATGTACTTTAACATGTACCTTATACTATATACAAAAATGTACCCCAAATGCATCATAGACCTCAATGTAAAACCTAAAATTATAAAACCAGGAGGAAATTTTTATGATCTTGAGTTAGGCAAATATTACATAGATGTGACACCAAAAGCATAAAACAACAAATTGATGCATTGGACTTCATCAAAGGTAAAATTTTCTATTCTTTGAAAGATATTGTGAAGAAAATAAAAAGACAAAGCACCAAAGTGGAAATAATTTATAAAACATATATCTGATCAAGGACTTGTATTCAGGATATATGAAGAACACTCAAAACTCAATAAGAAAGCTAACAAGTTCCCCAAAGAAGATACACAAATAGCAAGTACATATGTGTTATTGGCTACTGAATGGCATTTTAGAGCGTGGTTGAAGTGTAAAATGTTTGCATCTAGCCATAAAGCAAGTTGTGTTCCTGGGATGAAGAAACTGCAAGAGGCTAGTCTCTAGGGAGAGGAAGCTGGGTGTTGTCATTACTCCTTGCCCACAGCGACCATTTTTAGGCTGGGTTGGGCAGTGGGCCTCATTTTGCACCATGGGGTCTCAGCAGTGTTAGCTGCGATTTGGTGGACTGTCACTCCAGGGTGGTGGCGGGACCTGTGTCCCACTTGGGTGAAGCCAAGTGTTGCTTTGTAGGTGCCAGGTCTGTGGTGCTGTTTCTATGTAAATGGCCAGTGCATGTCATGGCAGCTCCTGTGTTGAGCGTCTGCCCTGTGGTGGTCAGTGTGCATCATAGCGACCAGTCAGATTGTCAGACACTTAGCATATTAGCCTTTTATATATATAGATTTCATTTTGAATCCATCTATAAACAATTGATTATTTAAGAACCTATCTTTTTTCCAAAGAGTTTTTTTTTACCTTTTTATTTTTGCTTAATAATTTAGTTGCAATATTGTGAGATAATATGGATCATGTGATAACAGTTTAGAATTTGTCAAAGACTTCTTTTATGACTTTGTATATGATCATTTTGAGAAATGTCCATAAATCTTTGAATATCACCATGGGAAGACTTGACAAGCCACCTATTATGTATCCCACCTCAGGCCATTATGGAAAGATAGAAGAGTCTTTTCCCAGGGATTATTTCTATAATTCAGTTGAACATTCTCTTATATATGCCTTAGAGCAGTGGTTCTCAACCTGTGGGTTGCGACCCCTTTGGGGGTCAAACGACCCTTTCACAGGGGTCGCCTAAGACCATCGGAAAACACATATATAATTACATATTGTTTTTGTGCTTAATCACTATGCTTTAATTATGTTCAATTTGTAACAATGAAAATACATCCTGCATATCAGATATTTACATTATGATTCATAACAGTAGCAAAATTTCAGTTATGAAGTAGCAACGAAAATAATTTTATGGTCGGGGGTCACCACAACAGGAGGAACTGTATTAAAAGGTCATGGCATTAGGAAGGTTGAGAACCACTGCCTTAGAGGAAAGGAAATTCAGTAAAATAGGAAAAACAATAATAACATCAAAGTAGAGTTTATATTTGTGCAGAAAGTGGATTTCAATTCTATTTCAATTTATGAATTGCTTCATAAATTCAATCAACAAGACATTGAAAGTCTAATTTGAGGATTATGCTGCAATATAATACCTCCTTTTAGAACAGGACAAAATAAAAAAAGGCTACTCCCAAGAGGTTTTGCTTTGTGAAAATAGATCTCCACTCTTCAGACTCTGACTCATGCTTGTAGCATAATAAGAATACTCACAGCTCACACTGTCTGACCAGCAGGTGGCACATGCCTACCTGCTAGTGAGCACAAATAATCAGTAACCAAATTATCTGCCAGTGTCCTTTCCTCCTGCTGTTGTGAGCAGCTGCGACTGTTGTGACTAATCAGACTTCGATTTTTTAATTACTATTGTTTTCCTAAAGATTTTTTCCTTTTCCCCTTAAGTCAAATAGAAATAAGAATCTGTTTTTAAAATAATTAATGATATTTTTAATGTATAATGTTTCCTCATACTCTATACATAAACTATCTATATATATAAAAGCCTAAGCGACCATCCAACCGTCCGACCAGTAGCTATGATGCACACTGACCACTAGAGGGCAGACACTCAACGCAGGAGCTGCCAAGCTGCGGTGACTTGGCTGCCGCGGATCTCGGGTGACGTATCCAGAACCAGAGAGGAGGGAGCCCAATTCTGGGATGTGTCATTTGAGAACCACCCTCTCGCAATCCAGGACCCCTCAGGGAGTGTCGGAGAGCTGGTTTTGGCTTGATTCCACAGGCCAGGCCGAGGGACCCCACTGGTGCACGAATCCATGCATTGGGCCTCTAGTTACATATAATAAGGTTAAGTTGCTTGGATCAAGTTAATTTTAAATTCTAAAGAACTGATTAAACTTATGATGTGATAATGTAAATTTACAAATAAATTGGCAGAAAAGTTGGTTGGATTTCTTTTTGTAGATTATTTACAGTAGAACAAAGATTTCTAATATGCTAGCCAAAGACTCTAAGAAAGAATTGATAGATAGGCTTTAAGGAGTCAATAAACATTATAAAATTATGTATAAAATATTGTTTGGAGAAATGCTTTTCCTAAAGAGATACATATAGCTTTTATTAGTAAGCTCTCTGGGACACAGAGAACACAAACTATATATACAGGAATGGCTAAAAGTAGGTTTACAGCTGTAATACAAATAAATAATACAATACTCAATAAATAATAATACAAGAATATACTGTTTTTGTACTCACAACTGTAAACCTGCTTTTGCCCACTGCTGTCTATTAGTAGACATAATTTCTTTAAATTACTGTAATTTCTTATATCAATATAAATAACTTGGACATTTTTTGTTATTCTCTCTTGTACATGTCTAGTGCCTCTAAAATCTTTGGGCTTTTTTTTTTAAAAAATCTTTCACTAAATTATTTTATTTTAGCACCAAGTCAATTTCAAGAACCCTAAAGTATTCAATATTTTCTAACCTTGGGTATTAATACTTCCTGTAACAAATATATAGCAGTTTTAACTTTATTTGACTGGTGTTATATTTAGCCATCTCTGAATTTTCAAGCCCAAAGCAATTAATTAAAGGTCCTTTGCCAGTTGTACTTAGTCTTTTGCTTTTTTGCTTTCTCACACTGACCCAAAATCTTCATTAAAAATAATATTTGGTAAACCACTAGAACAGAAAAAGAAATTGAGAGTACTCCCCTTATAAGAAACCCCCAAAATAATATATAAGAAAAAATGTATTAATATAGGAAAAGCCAATCTCATTTTAAAGAACTTAGAATACCCATAAATGATTTTTTAAATGTTATAGGAGACAGGTTCTTATAAGTTTAACCTATATGTGGGATGGAAATTCCAAGGCTCATATTCAGAAAAGGAATGTAATCAGACAAGAATGAAAAAATCCTTGTTGTCAGAAGAATTGGCAAAACCTCTCCTTCTGACTCCACATACCTTTCTCTCTCAGAGGAAGGTTTTAAATCAACAGGTCTCATTGGTCAAGTTATTTAATTATAAGCAACTAACGCTCTGATTGACTGAAGCAGAAAATCAATTAATTAATTGGATATTGAATAGCTCCCAGAATCACTAAGAACTCAAGAGAATCAGTCTCAAAGGCAATGAAGTTAGAAGCAATGCCCATAACTAGAAGAGGTTAATAAAAGAAAATAAAGGAGGGGGGGGGGGGATATGTAATGCTTTCAACCATAAAAAGTTAAAAAGAAAAAATAAATAAAAAGAAACAATGCCTAAAAATCACACCTTAAAAAGAGTCTAATGAGCACATCATAACTTCTCTAAACAAGTATTAGATATTGTCTTGGTATTGTTGCTATGATAACATAGGCTATAAAATACTGCCCCTAGAACCACTTGATTATTGTCTCTGGAAAACTGACCTGCATGAAACACGATAGCCCCAACTGCTATCTTGCTACCATTGTTAACAGGTCTTCCACGTCTACTGCCATATTTTACCACCTACACCATTGGTACCACTGCCAGCACTAGCAAAGAAAGAATATTCCAGCTTCTTTTCCTTAGGGACACTAGGCCAAGAGAAAGAAGAGCCCATTTTCCAGATGCTAGGGAGAAATCGCCTATATCTCCCACTAAAATTCACAAGCTGAGAATAATATAAATGTAGAACAGGATAATGGCAGTGAACAGCCAAAAAATACCCAGTGAGGTTCTTATCCTATTATAATTTCTAAATGGGTATTGGGATGCATACATCTACATGTATGGTTACATATAACAAGACATAAGTATGCTTTGCACATAAAATACTCACTCATTCCTTCCACAAAGATTTATTAGTTACCACATCCCATTTCAAGATTTCTAGAGTATGCCTATTTCTTTTCCTATTCCAAGATAATTCTGCTTCAATAACTTTTAAAGTATGGACTAACTAATAAAATAATATATAGAGAGGGGGGAAACATAGAAGGGAGGAGGAGGAAAGAAAATGGAAATTAGTTTGTAATGTGTGTTATATACATGACTCTGCAAGGAAAAAAATGTGGGTATATCCCTCTTTGAATCTACAACTGGTTATAAGGTAATAGTTGGTATTTATGACCTTCACATCTCATTAATTATCCCATTTCCGCATTCTTTTTTTCCTTCAGCCAACACTTTATCTGGCCTGATTTCTTTGCCTAAGCTTTTGGCCTAAGCCTTCATTTCATAGAAAGCACACTCTGGAAATCCTATCTCGATCATATTGCATTTTATTCCATTTAATGGACATGGACGGACCAGAACCCATCCTGGGTTCTATCTATACTTCTCTGTGTCCCCACTATGCAGTAGCAAATGTGTTTCCTTTGGAGAGTTAGGCTACATCACCTAAGCCACTTGAGTGTTTTTGCCTCTCAGGTAATGGGAATAGTAGCCTAAAATTGCCAGGCAGCTATCTCAGCTTCAACTTAATAGAACTGTTATAGAAGCTCCAGGGAAAACATTCCTCTTTAGATATATGCAAACCTGTACGAGAAGAATGCAGAGTTGTATACATAAGAAACAAATACTATGACTAGGAGAGAAAATGTGCCATTCATGAATTCAGAGCATATAAACCATCCTGTAGAAGAGCAGCACAGCCTCACAAGACTTTGTCTCCCAGCTGGCACGGTAACTGAGTCTTCTCCTCTTTTATAAGACAAACTGCTGCTCAGCCTTGGGGTATATGGGAAACCCTCTTTGTACCACAAATCATTATCTTCTGAATAGGCTCAAAAAGCCAGGCAAGAAGCATCCGTCTAACTGGGAGTAACAGCTTCTGATTCAGCAGAACCATTACTGTGTTGATAAGTTGAAAGCATTCCTGCCTTGAGTGTTAATACATCCAAACCTTAATTACTGTCATGGAATACCATGTAACATGCTTCTGTCCAAGGAACTTAAATTACAGGAAAATAAATAATGAAGTAGAAGCCAGAGATACAAGAATAGGAATCAGACATGAATAGATTCTTAGTTTTAATATTACTCGGAGACATTCAATCTTTTGGATCATGGACATATGCTTTCATGATGCTATATTAGACTCTAGAAATTAATTGCTAACCTAGGGAGAGAGGACAGGAAGAGAATACCATACAGTGATTGAGGTTAGCCTAAGTTTGCAGGATTAGGCTTCTATTACAGGCTAGAATAGAAACTTGAGACTGAGAGTAAGTTCGGTTTTAGAAAAAATAAATTTGTTTTGGGAGACTGAGTTTTGTAAAATAAGAATTTCCTTTCTCTATATAAGCAGTTGAATGTATGATACCTTCTTAACAGACAAAATTCCCCCAAACAGGTATATATAGTCAGTGACAACACCAAATTTAAATAAACAACCATTGAAAGTCTCCTCCTATACTGAAGGTAATATTTAACACTCACTATACTGTATTAATTTCTGGAGATCGAGGACCATGTCTTAATCACTTCTTTATCTACCCTCAGCACCTTTGATAGTACTCTTAGCATAGAATAAATACTCAAAAGTGTTTAATGAATGAATGAATAAAGTAGGGAAGTAACACATTAGCAGGATGATTCTGTTAGTTGTATAACATCAACAGTAATGAACGTTTCCACCCACCCCATTATCATACACACATAACGAAAATTTATTCTCAGTGAAAATTAAATTGAATATTATGATTTTTTAAGTCTTTTTTTATTATTATTATTAGTTAAGGTATTACAAATGTCTCCTCATCCCCCCCCTTTAACCCCCAACCTTCCCCCCCCCCCGCCCCGCACACTCATGCTCCCATCCCCCTGTTGTCCATGTCCATTGGTTTGGCTTATATACATGCATACAAGTCCTTCGGTTGATCTCTTCCCCTTCCCCCCGCCCTCCCCTACTTTCCTTCTGGGGATTGATAGCCTGATCGCTGTTTCTCAGTCTTTGGGTCTGTCCCTTTTCATCAGTCTATGTTGTACTCTATAATCCACAAATGAGTGAGATCATGTGGTATTTATCTTTCTCTGACTGGCTTATTTCACTTAGCATAACGCTCTCCAGTTCCATCCATGCTGTGGCAAATGGTAAGAGTTCCTTTTTTAGTGAAAATTAAATTGAATATTATGATTATTTTTAAAATTTAACTAAAAATCAGTAGAATCCCTTTCTCCCCAGTTCCTAAGTCACTCATTGTTAATAAGTCTGGAATTTAGACTAGAAAATGTAACCCATACAGGCCAGTTGGCAGAAAAAGGTAGTATCACAAGTCCAGTGTTCTGAAATGGTAGCCAAATGACCCAAAGACGCTGAATCCAGAGAACACCCTCTTCATATCTTCCTTACAAGATTAAATGCAATTTCTTATTTCCAACTTTGATTTTTGGCATTAGTACCACTACATAATCATGCCTAAAAGTTGGTGAAAATAAGGAGCCTTATTCCAAGATTTGCTTTTATTGAAAGATGGTGACTTGACAAGTTTTATTTACTGTACCCTTGTATATAGTTCCTACCAAGTAATTGTAGGAAATAGCACAGTCATTATCTCTATTTTGAAAGGCCGGAAAGGGTTTACATGGAGAATATGTCTTTGGAAAAATATATTTTCTACTATGTACCATGTTATGACGCTTGCTCCAGAGGACCCTATGCAACTGACTTAAAGAACATAACAAAGGGGAAATTGAAGAGGAAATTGAGCCAAATTTAATTTTTGAATCAAACGAGGTATTTTTACATGAACATTTGTTTCTATAGTAACACATCAAACAGGGGTTAGAGAAATATTATGTAAGTACCATAGTGGTAGCTGTAGATGACAAGGTATCATCACAAATAATAGACTCACAATGCTGAGTTCTCACCTACCAAAAAAACATAAAGGCCTTCCCCTCCCCAGCCTGTAAGCAACCCACAATATGAGAAGTTGGTCTTTACAGCATGGCATTGTTCTAGATTTCAATGGTATAATTGAACTCAAGTGCCACAGGATGTAAGTATCAATCACTCCCCCACAACCTCCTGCTTTGTTTCCATTGGAAGTCATTAATTAACACATCTTAGAGATCTTTTTATGACTCAGAATCTAAGGAGAGACCTAAAAACTATTATTTGGTGAAAAGGCTAGGAAAATCCAACAATTGTCATGGCAAGAAGGGTTAGTAATCCATCCACTTATGGGGGGGTAGAGGGGGAATCTAAGCAACTAATAAACTTAAGTCTTGCCATCAGAGCATCCTAAATTTATGACAAAAATCAGCCTACAATATTAGCATAAAATTGTTACATCTCTAATCATACAATTGCCATTTTCAAAATGTATTTCTAACATATTATAGTGTGGGAGTATCTACATAGAACCAAAAATTCTAATATTTGTTATGACAGGATCCTGAGAGGTTAAAACTGGAGATCCGTATTTAGGAATCCTGTGTCTAAGCTTATAGGCCCTCTACAAATATTAGCTATTTATAGAGGGCCTATAATTAAATTGAATATTATGATTATTTTAAAAATTTACCTCCTCTTTCCTTTGTACTATTTCCTTCATCTGAATTGCTTATGTCCATCTGCCAAAATCTTATTATCCTTTTATGTCCCAAATCAAATGCAACCTCATCCATGTCTTCTCCAGTCCCTACTATAGACCTAGACAAAACACACTCTCAGTCAGAGTAGAAATATACTCTCAGATCTCTAACACTTTACTTTTCTATCTTAAATGATAATTATCATTCCTTCTGTCTTCTACTTTAGCTATTTGGATAATGTCTTAAAGACTTCTTCCAGATCAGGGGTTCTCCAACTTTACAGCATGGATTAAGTATCACCTGAGTCAATTGTAAAAGATTCACATTGTTACTCACACAAATTCTGAATCAGAGGATCCATGGTGGAGCCTTGGACTCTGCCCTCCAATATGTTCCCTATGATCTAAGTTTTATTTTTTCTTGATAACATATATCTGTGCAAATCAGGTATTCCATCTCTATATTTTAGCCATGTCATATGAAACATATGACCTACAATCTCTTTATGGTATGAACATATATATCACTTCACAGATTTCAGTAGCTAGAACTAATTATATGGCCCCAAACTTAACTGCAAGGGAGGTGAGGAGCTATAGGATATTATGCATATACTAAGACTCTCAGCCCAAATTAAAATGTCAATTGCTTGGCTTTTAATAATGTCCTACAGCAATTCCAACTCACTATGACCAAAAGAAGATCTACTAGCATGATAATAATCATGAGAGCTATTATTCCTTGAGCGTTTACTATATTACTGTGGTAAGTACAGTGCAAGACTAAATTCTTACACAACTCATGAGGTGAGCATTATTTGATGCAACTTTTTGAAAGACCCTGACATTTAGGAGGTGTGGTGATAGAACTTGACCTAACACACAAAGCATGTAAGTTGTGAAACCAACTATCAAACCAATCCTATATCACCAAAGCTCATCTTTTAAAGGAATACTTAAATTTCTTGAAAATCACTTAAAGTACTTTTTATAAACCACAATTATTACTTTTCATTGATAGTAGAATACAGCCTTTTGTGATTTCTTTATTTAAAAAAAACCTCTCTGATCCACGCTATCATAATCACACCCCTTTAGCAAGTTTATTTCAGCCATACTAAATAATGTGCATTTTCATACTAGCCCTGTTTTTTTCTCTCACTTTTATCACTTTTTCTGCTACACTCCTTGTCTTTTCTAGCTAATTCTCATCTATATGCCAGGTCTTACCTTTGCCATCACACTTATTCATAAATGTGAAGATATAAAAAAAAGTTGTAAAAACTTAGGAAAAATCAACATTGTGAAAGAGTCAACTGAATTCAGTCAACAAAACAACCAACATCTGAAAGGGGGGAATAGAATGAGCAGAATACTACATGAGAACACATTCAAATTAAAATAATGTCATAAAAGAAACTAAAAAAGCCATTACATTCAATAAAACATTAATGAATTTTTAGGAAAGAGTTTGTGGAAATGTAAAAAGCAATTACTAAAATATAAAAAATTCAACAAGTAGGCTTAATTGCTATATAAATGTGGCTAAAAATTATATTATTGAGCTGAACATTGAAGCAATTTCCCAGAATGTAGTTGAAAACAACTGCATTTTCATTATATCATTTAAAACATAATAATGTCCTTATATCATAATATATCTGGTTAGTTCACATATAACCATTGTCTTTTAATATTTTCTCTAGTTTATTGGATCAGGAATCAAAACATGTATATATTTTAGTTATGTTGTATTCTCTATTTTTCCCACCATATTTTTTCGTGTGATTTTTTTAGAGGTGTTATATTTTAAAGAATTGGCTGGAGTTTGTCAAAGTCTTTGTTTTGCTGGCTACACCTTTTCTTTAGCTATTAATCTGTTCTTCTGCCCCCTGTATGTCTTAGAAATTGGAGGTTAGATGTAATGGCTTAATTACACTAGTCCCTCTTATATATGGGGGATATGTTCCAAGACCCCAGTGGATTCCTGAAACTGCAGAGAGTACCAAACCCTATATGCACTGCTTTTTTCCTACACACACATAGCCATGATAAAGTTTAATTTATAAATTAGGCACAGTAAGAATTTAACAATAATAAAAATAGGACAATTATAACAAGATACTATAATGAAAGTTATATGAATGTGCTTTCTCTCAAAATATCTTATTGTACTATAGTCAACCTTCTTTTTATGATAATGTGAGGTGATACAATGCCTATATGATGAGAAAAGTGAGTTGAGTGACATAGACATTGTGACGTAGCATTAGAATTCCATTGACATGACAATAGTCAGAAGGAAGTTCATTGAGCCATGATGATGTTGTGTCTTCCATGCACAAATCTAATGTATTTTCCATCTTGGCTAAGCATTAATCATGCACTATGGCCATAATTTTTGCAGTTTAGAGGCAACAACAAAACTACTTTTAGTTTCTTTTTTCCTTCTTCACAATTTCACAAATAGAAAATTTGTTCTTACTGGGTATCTTAGCAACCTTAGCATATGATATTTTTTCTCTCATTAAGTCAAGAACTTTCACCTTTCATGTATAAAAGGCACTTTATGAGCTTCTTTTCTGGCATATTTGAATTACCAGCATCACTACTCTTATGCTTTAGGGCCATTGTTAGGTATAATAGGAGTTTCTTGAACACAAGCACTGTGATCCCAGGACAGTCATCTGATAACCTGAAACAGCTACTAAGCAATTAACAGGTGGGTAGTGCCATTGTGTGGAGACTCTGGACAAAGGGATGAGTCATGTCCTAGGTAAGACAGAGCAAGATTGGAGAGATTTCATCATGTTACTCAGAATAGTTTGCAATTTAT
Source organism: Myotis daubentonii (assembly GCF_963259705.1). Lineage (NCBI taxonomy): Eukaryota > Metazoa > Chordata > Mammalia > Chiroptera > Vespertilionidae > Myotis > Myotis daubentonii. Next base: position 41,684,561 of record NC_081841.1, read on the forward strand.
AACTTATGAATTGCTAATTTCTAGAATTTTCCATGTAATATCTTTAGACTATGGCTGATCACAGGTAACTAAAACCATGAAAAGTAAAAATACTGATAGGGGGGACTACTATAGATTCAGTTTTCTTTTAAATCAGGACAAGAATACTTGATAAGTGATGATGTAGACTTTGGCTAGAACATACATAATGTATGTTCTTATGTAATGTCAGCAACCATTGATTATAATCATTGCTGTGCACTTAATTAATTAGATATTTCAGACTGGCAATTACTCTTTGGTTATTATCTGGAATGCTTCTATAAAAGAAACAGCTCCCTAATTACTCAGGTACTTTACCTTAAAGCACTGTTTATATAGGAAAGGTATAGGAATCAATTTTTCCATTTTTCCAAATAATAAGTTTCTTAGCAATTTCCCAAGTTAACAAACAACATTTTTAGTGCCATTGTGAGCATATGGATTAAAATATATTCTTGTTAGAAGCCATTCCAGATACTGCTTATATTGGTTATCATTTTTTCTCATCTTTGCCCTGGGAATCCATTTAACTTGGTTCCTGAGTCTTTTTTTGCTATGACCCTAGTAGTATTTGAGAGCTTCATGCTTTGTGGTATAAAAAGATGTTTTAGGTTCATCTTATATATTTTTTTGTCCCAGAATTAGAATACATATGATTGCCGGGAGCCGGTCCATCCTTGCTGTTTCAAAGGACCTGGCATATATGGCATACTGTTCTTAATATGTTTGCTCACCTTCTTGGCACTATGTGTTTTAACCAAGGTCTCTGAGAAAGGTTGTTTCCCCAGGTAGGGATTTTCCCCTGAAGTTAGGGAGGGAATAAAACCTCTTAACTAAGTGCCAGGCGGGTAATTAATCACTTTAACTACGAGCAATCATGCTTAAGCTACATAATCTTTACTCCCTGGAATGGAGATAAGAAACGCCCTAACCTTTGTAATAGAGATTGATAGGATTGAATCAACTGGTATAAATACAGATGTAACAAGACAGAAAGAGACAGAACTTAGAAGAGAGAACCAAGAGACACAGAACCTAGACACAGAACCTACACAGAACCTAGAGACAGAAGAACTTCGCTGGAGAGAACATGGCAAAAGATCCTGGACAGAATCTGGCCACAGAACCTAGAGACAGAACCTGGCTACAGAACCTGGATAGAACATGGCAAGAGAAACTGACTAGAACCTGGTGACTGAACCTGGCTGGAGAACCTAGTGAGGGAACATGGCTACAGAACCTGGCTGGAGAACCTGGCTGGAGAACCTAGCAAGAGAACATGGACACAGAACCTGGCTGGAGATACTAAGCAGAACTTCTCTGGAGATCCAGACCAGAACTTGGCTGGAGATCCTGGCTAGGCTGCTGATCAACTGAACACTGTCTCCGTGTCATTCCTTCTTCGCCGACTCTGTCCAAACCTTTGGGAACCCCTGGACCTGCTGGGGTTGGACCCCGGCATATGATAAGAACTATGTAATAGTCCTGAGAATAAAACTATGACATTGGATTGCAAGGAAAATATATCAACTACCTGGATATATTTTACTTTTGCCAATAAATTAAAACCCATTTGCTGAAATTATTCTAAAAAGTAAATCCAATTATGATAAAATACCATCAGGGTTTGGGAGTTCTAAATTTTAAAAGAATCAAAAATGTGCATGAATAATCAAATCTTTGAAAATTGTTCATAAAAATTTATATAATTTATATTATTTATATTATTATACTAGAGGCCCACAGGGATCGGGCCTAAATGGGCAGTTGGACATCCCTCTCACAATCCAGGACTGTTGGCTCCCAACCACTCGCCTGCCTGTCTGCCTGATTGTCCCTAACCACTTCTGCCTGCCAATCTGATCACCCCCTAACCACTCCCTTGCTAGCCTGATTGATGTCTAACTGCTCCCCTGCCAGCCCAGTTGCCCCAACTGCCCTTCCTTGCAGGCCTGGTCCCCCCTGACTGCTCTACCCTGCAGGCCTGGTCCTCCCTAACTAACCCCCCCTGAAGACTTGGTCACCCCCAACTTCCCTCCCCTGCCAGCCTGGTCACCCCTAACTGCCTTCCCCTGCTGGCCTGGTTGCCCCCAACTGCCCTCCCCTGCTGGCCATCTTGTGTCCACATGGGGGCAGCCATCTTGTGTGTTGTAGTGATGGTCAATTTGCATATTACCTCTTTAATATATTGAATTATTATATTATGACATTTGTATTATATCTTTGACATATACCATAATATATGTCAAAATATATGAAAGGTTATGTTAATTAAGACAAACAAAAAATACTACTATGTTGTCAAAAGAATTCTTAAATTTTTAAAAAGCCCTGGTTTAATGGAAATATAGTTTATGACAAAATTGGCAATTCAGATCAATAGCAAAATGATAGTTTATCTAATAAATGCTATTAAAAATTTAACAAAGATGTTAAAAAATAATTCTTACCTCACAGTCTATTAAAAATGTTTTAAATAGATTATAAATAAAAATATATAAAACAAGCTTATGATACTATTAAAAGGAAACATTCAAAATATACATGTACTTCTTAAATTTTGATGAGCAGGAGAAGTTTCTTAGCAAGAAACAACACTATAACGCATAATGCAATATACATATGATGTATCATAGAATTGTATATTTGAAACCTGTATAATTTTATTAACCAATGTCACCCCAATAAATATAATTGAAAAAATTAAAAATACACAAAATTAAAACTTCTCTATATCAAAGGATACAATCAAAATTAAAGACAAGCAAAAAACTGAAAGTGAATATCTGAAATTAATAGGATAGAAAAATAAGATCTGTATAAAGGATGGCTACAAAAAATTATTTTAATAGAATAGGGATAAAATTTCAAAAAAGAAGTAGAAATGGTCCATAGATCTGTAAATGACATTCAAACTGAGTAGGAATCAGAAAAATATACTTTTGTACATAAAACTGAATTGGATTGATAATAACTATTACTACCATCTGTGTGGGGAAATGGGCCCTGAAACTCACTGCTGGTGGGTGAGTAATCTATATAGCCTTTGGAAGGGCAATTTAGTAGTACTGAATACAATTTTAAGGAGAACCACTGACCCAATAATTTTACTTTTTGGAATTCATCCTGCAGAAATAGGCATTTATCTTACAATGTTACATGTACAAGACATGCACCACAATACTATTTGCAATACAAACACTGGAAACAATTCACTTATTTATCAGCATGAGATGAGTTAAATTATAGTGCATTCATACTATTTATTAAAATAAAGTGGTTACAGAAAATACAAACTTGCACAGAATTGTATGCTAATGATTTTTTTTAGGGAGAAAAAGTAAGCCACAAGAAAAAAAATACATAGAATGCTTTCATTTATGTATTTTAAAAAATACATATTATTAAACATACATATAGATGTAAATCCATAGAAAAGTCTGAGTGGATATACCAGTGATGGCGAACCTATGACACGCATGTCAGAGGTGACACGCGAACTCATTTTTTTGGCTGATTTTTCTTTGTTAAATGGCATTTAAATATATAAAATAAATATCAAAAATATAAATCTTTGTTTTACTATGGTTGCAAATATCAAAAAATTTCTATATGTGACATGGCACCAGAGTTAAGTTAGGGTTTTTCAAAATGCTGACAAGCCGAGCTCAAAAGGTTCGCCATCACTGGGATAGACACTGAACTGTAAAGAGTGGGTACTTCTAAGGAGAATAATTTGTGGAGCAGTAGGATTTCCTTTTTAGCTCTTTGTATTTACTGCGTGTGTGTGTGTGTGTGTGTGTGTGTGTGTGTGTGTGTGTGTGTGTTTGTGTTTACAATCAGTATTCATCTATTTCTTGAGTGATTAGGGAAAAAACTTTCCATTCTTCATTATAAAATGCTCTGAAATAAAGCTTTTAATTATTTTACAGCTGCAATTTAGCCAGGTCTAAAGGTAGAAGAAGGTATATACCTTACTGTTAATAGTTAATGAAATGAAAATATCTAAATGTACAAAATTAACCACTTAATGAAAATTAAAATTAAAAAAATAGGCCATTGAGTCTATGTTCTCATCAGATTCTGCATCCATATTTATTCTCAAGGAGATCTGCATCCTTATCAGATTCTTTTGAGAGTGCAAAGAAAGGAAAGGATCTGTTTCCAGGGAGAAACACATACAAGGACACACACACACTCTCACAGATATTTCTTGCAAGTATATGAATTTAATGATCTCCATTCCAGAAATTGCTAGTTTGAAAGTTAATGTCTTGGATGAGTCACTTAAAATCTAGCGTTCATTTCCTCATTAAAAAGTGAGAGAGGCAGAGAGAGAGAAATTGGAGAAGTAGAAATAAGAGGAAGAGTAGATGGAAGAGGAGCAGATAACGAGTAAATCAACTGTAAAGATATTGAGGATACTACATGGAAAGAACTTGGTGATATATTGTAAATGGGTATCAGAGATAAAGGAGAAGGAATATTAAGGATGATAACCAGGTTTTTCTGTGGTGTGTGTTGGGTGGTGGTACAAAGTTGTGGTACAAAAAATAGAGAAAGCAAATAATGGGGTAATTTAGGTTGGCCTTTTTTAACAGATTGGTGAGATGGAAAAACTAAAATACAGGGTGTTAGAGATGCTAGCAGCAATGTTAACTAATAAGAAACCATACAATCTAAGCTGGATAAAGTGGATAGCAAAATGGGGAGAAGAGTGATGGATCAGGAATGAGCACAGTGATCAATGGCCTGGAGGCCCTAGTAAAGCCAAAGAAAGATCATCATTGGACAAATTGATGAAGCCAGCTGAAATGATATGAACTTTTGGTTGTAGAGCAGAATTTTTAAGTAGAAGATTAATGACAAGGTTGTGTGTAACCTTAGGAGTGTGTGACCAAGGTGACAAATGCCGCCACTTTTTCATTCTGATCTAAGACTCCACCATTTCTCTCCTTGCCTAAGGCAATCCCGAAGACTGCCCCTTGCTTCCACTCATATCATTCTTATTCCTCCTATTAGTATTTTCTGCACTTCAACCACAGTAATCCTTTTTCATTGTAAACCATCTTATGTCTCCTTTTGTTCAAAGCCCTCCAAAGGCTTTTAGAATTAAATTCAAAATTGCTTCCACATATAAGGCCATGTGTATCTGGCTTCTGGCTACCTCTCCAAATTCGTTTTCCATCACACTCGTTTCTTCTGCTCTAGAAGCAGGCTTCTGTCTCCAACATAGCACCCAAGCTCTGTCTCTGATACAATACTCTTGTGCAGGGGCTGACCAGCAGACCCTGAGGGACGGATGAACAGATTGCTCTGACACAGGTTTCTGTGAAAGAGAGGGCTAAGGGACTCTTTTACTTTAGAAGTAAAAAGCAGTCCTGTTCACCTGCCTTCTTAGGCTTTTACAACAGCTTGAACTAAAATTAACCTCTAGATACAATCAGCAGGGTAAGTATCCTTGAGAAAGTGTCTACTTCTACAAGGTTGGGTCTTTAAAGACTAAACATAGAGATTTTCATAAAACCCCCCGGGGGATTGGAATTGTTTAGAAAAGTCAAGGTTGGGGCTCCACCTTCAGTAAGGTCCCTCAGAGGCCCCCAATCTTTTGGAGAATCCTCCTTACAGACATTCCAACCAAGTCCCATGCTTCCCTACACTCTTGCTGTCCCATTAATTCCCTCCCAAAATATTGCATGGGCCATCCCTTAGATCCATGGTCAGCAAACTGCGGCTCGCGAGCCACATGTGGCTCTTTGGCCCCTTGAGTGTGGCTCTTCCTAAGCCTTAGGAGTACCCTAATTAAGTTAATAACAATGTACCTACCTATATAGTTTAAGTTTAAAAAATTTGTCTCGCAAAAGAAATTTCAATCATTGTACTGTTGATATTTGGCTCTGTTGACTAATGAGTTTGCCGACCACTGCCTTAGACCATTGAACTCTTTACTTAAATGTCAGTTCCCAGAGTCCTCTCTTGACCACTCTAAGTGTTCCCTATATCTTTATATTTCATTTCACCCCACTTAACTACCTGACATCATATTATAAAGTTATTTATTATTTTTATTATTTTCAAGCCTTTTCCAGTGGAACATTCAGTCTTTGAGGGCAGCTAGGTCACTGCAAATGAAGCCCAGAATCTTGATAAATGTTCATTGTATGTCATTATAAGTAGGAAATCAGATCAGGAACTGAGCAGCCAGGTTTCAAATGGGTAATCACAGTGATGATGAGGTCCCCACACTGGACAAAATTGATCAGATATGTGGATAGTGACAGGGAACTACTAGTATAAAAAGACAGCAATTGGGAAGGGAAGAAGAGTTTTATATCTACATTATGGGCCCAGTGCACGAATTCATGCACCTTAAAAGGAACTATGGGCCGCAAGGCTGAGGTGGGCACAGGGGCGGGTCTTGGCCCATCCTCCATGCTCCCACTTGGCCCCTCCTGCCATGGCCCCAGGTCCACTGTCTGCCAGAAGCCCCTCCCCCGTTGCCGCTGCTCCCATGTGCTGATGGTGCCGGCCCTTTTTGCACCTGCTAATGGCATGGAGCAATTAGGACTGGCGCCAACAGTGGGTGCGAGCGGGGCCAGCGCTCTCAGTGAGTGCAAGCAGCGGCTGCTGCCCCCATTGCTCTTCAGGAGCAGGGGAAGGTGGAGAAGTCCTCAGGGGAGATCAGGGCCAGCAGCCATCGCTCACACCCGCTGATGGCACTGAGTGATCGGGACTGGCACTGGGCACTGGCAGCAAATGCGAGTGGGGCCGGTGCCGGCAGTTGGTGCAAGCAGTGGCTCCAGTGCTGGCAACAGGTGTAAGTGGTGGCTCCAGTGCTGGCAGCAGGTGTGAGTGGGGCTGGTGCCGGCAGTGGGTGTGAGCACCCGGGTGGGACCGTGGGGCACGGGAGCAAATAATTTTCAGTAACCACCAGAGGTTTGCCCCAATGACAGCAGCTAGCGCCCGCCTTGGTCTGGCGCCCCCGTTCACCTGCTCCACCATCCTGCTGTGGCCAATGCCCACCATGCTCCACACTCTGCCACCTACTGCTGATGCCCACCATGTTCTGCACGCATCCCCTGGTGGTCAGTGCACATCATAGCGACCAGTTGTTCTGCTGTTTGGTCTATTCGCATATTAGCCTTTTATTATATAGGACTAGAGGCCCGTTGCACAAAGATTTGTGCAATAGGCCTTCTTTCCCCTGGCTGCCAGCACCAGTTTTCCTCTGGCACCCGGGACCCAGACCTTCACTCTGGCCACCGCCTTCCATCTTCGCTCTGGACACAGTCTTCGCTGTGGCTGGAGCCTTCAGTCTTTGCTCCTTGCTCCAGCCAGAGTCTTCAGTCTCCGGCCAGAGCTGCTCCTGTAGCTCCTTCCGCCCCCCACTGTCCCCCTCATAGCTTGATTGCTGCTTCGTCTGCAGACCTTGCCGACGGGCTCCTGGGTTCCAGGGGGCCGCCTTGCCTGCGGCCTGGCTTTCCGATCATGATCATGATCATGGGCGGCAGGCAAGGCGGCTCCTAGTTCCCAGGGGGCCACCTTGTCTGCGGCCTGGCTTTCCGGCGACTCCTGGGGTCGCACACAGGGGCTTGGATGGCAGCTCCCAGTGTTCCGCCCTGCCTGCAGTATGCAAATTAGCTGCCATCTTTGTTGGCAGTTAATTTGCATGGCATGCTGATCAGCCAATGGCGATGGTAGCAAAGGTATGGTTAATTACCATGTTTGTCTATTATTGGTTCGTAGCTCAGTAAATTGTGTCAACTCTCATCCACTTTGTATTTTCCTCTTACAAATGAGTCAGGCTTTTGTTCAGAGTTAATAAGTGTGAATACATATTTATCTTGAGTATGAGTTATTATACATCTTCAAATGGAGTTCTTCAAATGAGTTTTTAATTATTAAGGAAATTTGCATATAAAAGCAACTGTCTCTTGAAAGGACTGTTTGTCTGAAAAAAAAAAAAGCTATAGGGTATAATGCAGATAGGATTTAAAAGCCTTTAAACATTGCTGCCACTGAAGTTGTCTGGTATTACATTCTTATTTTGTGTATTACATTAACATATACAATCTTTCCACTTTCTTTCTAAAAAATGTATTCACTCTATTCACCTTTAAATAGTTGGTTGAATCAGGACTCTTTTTTGATTGCAGTAACAGAATACTCTATCAGTTGGTTTAAACAGAAAGAAAATTTATTAAATCAAAAATTGAAAAATATTAGTAATAATATTTTAAATAATATTTTAAAAGCAGGGCTTGACCCAGGAGTTCACATTGTTCACTCCTCCTCCTCTGTTGTCTTCATTATCATACTCCTAGTCAGCTCCAGTCTCTCATTAAGAATGCCAATAGTCACACTGGAGAAGAAAACTTGCTTCTCTTGGTGATAACTGGTAAAAAGCTAACTGATTACATTTCATTAGGTCTGGTTGGGACCCATGCAGAATCTCAATTCAGTCACAGGACTGGGGAGCTGTGATACTCTGATTGGTTAGCCAACCCCACACCCCACTCCCCACTCCCCACACCAAGGTACACTGCTGGGGCTGAGAAGTGTCAGTGCATCAAAACACATGGAATGAGAATGGAGGTGAGGTAGCTCCCTGAAGGAAAATAGCAGCACTGTAACCAGAAACCAAACCAGGAGAGGATGCCGAGTAACAGAAACCACAGCCCATTAGAAAGGCTTCCAAACATGATTTTAGTCACAGATATCATATTCATCCTATATAATAAAAGCCTAATATGCTAAGTGTCCGGTCATCCGGTGACCGGTCAACTGTTCAACCAATCAAAGTGTAATATGCTAATGATATGCTAAGGCCACTCAACCGCTCGCTATGATGTGCACTGACCACCAGGGGGCAGATGCTCCAACTGATAGGTTAGCTTGCTGCTGGGGTCCAGCTGATCGGTCCGGCCAATCGGCAGCCCTGGAGCCCTCCCGTGGTCCCTCCCCACTGGCCAACCTCCCACATCCCTCCCCAGCCAGCTGGTCCTGATTGGCCCTGATCGGGACTGAGCGAGATGGGGCCAGACACGCCCTGGAGCCCTCCCTCGGTCCCTCGCCAGCCCTGATTGTGCACTGGTGGGGGTCCCTTGGCCTGGCCTGTGTCATCCCGCAATCTGGGGCCCCTTGGGGGATGTTAGAGAACCAGTTTCGGCCGATCTTGCAGGCCACTTCCCTCAGGAGGGCATCAGACGCAGCACTGGGTTCATGGCTGGTGAGCTCTGTGGTGGTGGCGTGAGCCTCTCCTGATGGGGACTGATTGAGCACTAGCTTGTGGCAGGCGCAGTGGGGCCCGGATGAGCAGGAGTGGCAGGTAAGAGCTGCAGGCAGCATTGGACTGCGGGTTTCAGCCCGATCCCTGCAGGCAACCCGGAGGGACCCCACCTGTGCACAAATTCATGCACTGGGTCTCTAGTATATAATAAAAAGTACATTTAACATGCTACCTTTGAATTCCTTACATTTAAAATATCAGGATTAAATGGAAGAAATTCTGTTGGTCAAAGGAAGTAATCATTAATCTTTTTCCGTGATAAAAAATGTATACAAATTTAAACTTTTAGTATGATAGAATAAATGGACTTTGAATAGAAGAACGAAAAGCACTTTGAATCATGAGATCTGTTTTTCATCTCTGCTCTAATGCCTCTCTAGTGCATCTAGACCAAGGTTTCCTCTCTTCCTGGATGCTTTGATGGTTTACTTCTCCTCACCTATAGTTTCCCTCTTCATTGTTCTGAGCCATTCTTCATGCTGTTGGAATTTTTATAAACATTGTATTTAAATTTTAATATAATTCAGAAAGCACTTAAATATTTAATCATGAAGTTTTATCACATAAGAGCTCTATATTTCTCTTTATTTATTCCAGGGGAGCTGGTGTAAACATGAAGCTTGTGCTGCCTGTGATGCCATGAGTAATACAGTTCTTTCCTCCGACCCAGGGGTCTCATGTCTCCTGCCAGTATTTATGAAACGGTGGTGGGATAGAGTGATGCAAGCAGGGTTACATTTCCACAGCTCCCAATACTGCTGTCCGTTGATGTCCATGAGAATGCTTGCAGCTGCTGCTAGAGAATAATTATTTGTCCTTCTCTCCTTAAGAATTTCTCATAATTGCCTCTCATCATGTGATCTAAGCAGAGCCCTACAGCAAAGGAAGTGCACATTTCCAAGAATTAATAAGGTTTTTTAAAAAGTCACTAACAGATCCTACATAAAATTGAGAGAGTGGAGAGGAAAATAACATATGCAAACATATACATAACAAAGCAAGGAAGAAAATATGCATAGATAATATGGTCCTTATTTCTGTAACCAGTCATGAAGCCATTTTGATATTCATTTTCTTCTTCTAATACTTATTATATGGTTCTTCAATTAGTTGTAAGTTTGTTGTGTTTGTTTACCCAAACCTTTATTTCTGAAAGATCTAAATCATTAGTGTTCTTAACTGCAAGAGTAGATGTAGCCATCTATTTTTTCTATCACTGTAAAAGGAAATATTAAAAGGTGCCCTAGTCCTGGCTGGTAGCTCAGTGATTAGAGTATTGGCCTGTGGACCTAAGGGTCACAGGTTTGATTCCTGGTCAAGGGCGTGTACCTCAGCCTTGCAGGAGGCAACCAATCAAATGTGTCCCTCTCATGTGGATGTTTCTCTACCTTTTCTTCTTCCTCTCTACTTCTCCCCTTCCTTCACTCCCTTTCCACTCTCTTAAAATCAATGGAAAAAAATATCCTTGCGTGAGGATTAACAACAAAGAAACAAAAAAATAGGTGCTTCAGAGAATCCTCTGAGCTCCACACTTCCTCTGATCCCCACTGTGTGACAAAAGCTTTCTTTTTCATTGATAATTGGAACCAGTTACTTTATCCAGTACAATGACTCTCTTCCTTTTGTTGCATTCTTCAGATATAAGACTTCTAAACTAATAGAGTTCAGACTTGAGGGTATTAGAAGCAAAAAACAATTTTATTTTATTTTTTTGCTTAGGGTCAATCACTTTTCTACTTTTAGTTATCTGATCCATATATTCTGAATATGGGAGACAAAAGCATCATAAACGTATACTGGTTAATCTTTTGGAGAAGCATATCAATTCCTCGTAGTTGGTTATTAAATATGCAACCTAAGTTAGTCTTTAATATATCATTGCACAGTCCTATCATGTCTCCTTCTGTTGATAGCGTAGGTGATAAGACTTGTGTTTCTTCATGGATATCATTTTGCTGTCCAAGGAGTTCTTTGATCAGATCAATGTTATTGGAAATTATGATGTTGAATAAAACATTTACTAGGTCTTTAGATGATAATACTGGCCAAAACATTGTGGGCAGAGAAAACAAATCCATATTTTTAGTGTCTGCTCCACTGAAATCAAATCGCTGCCCTTTTCATAATGAAAAGAAAGATGATCAGATGATTCTGTGGGAATTGGTGCCATATCAGATAGTCAGTGCAGGTCTTCGCTGCTAACAAATGTGTTATTCAGCAAGTGCTGAGTTACCTATCCCAATTATGAATTCAGAAACCTGGTGAATAACTCTAGGGTCATAGACCTAGGGGTCCACTTCAACAGGAACTTGAGCCAAAACTCCATTTACCTCCTGGCCTCCACAGTCCCTGCTCTCACCGATGGAGCATGAAGGCATTTCAGGTATTCCAGATTCATGTCAGTTCAGGGCCAGGGCTCTGTTATCGTTGAAAGTCCTTGGCGTTTCTCCTTCTGCAAGGCACAGTCACACTGAGAAGTGACTGTAGTGTTTCCAGTGAAGACTAGGAAGAAGTGTGCTTTTGCCACTTGTTGAAAGCTGCTTCCTCAAGTGGACCTGGCCTTCTAGTTATGCAAGACGACGACACCGAATTCTAGATTTTACAAATCAAACACGCCTGCACAAGACTTGCATGTGGAAATGTGCATTACATTCATGCAATTACAGTCAGAAAAATTTACATTCTGGCTGGTGTGATGCAGGCATTGGTTTGTTAGAGGAACCGATATTGGAGGTTCTCACGTCCAGTTCTGAGTGTCATAGAAACCAAGCAGCAACGGTGGTGATAGTTTAGCTAGAAAAGTCCTTTACAATCTGGTTGGACATTGTTTCTGGCAGCTTTGCTTGTCTGACTCACTAGAAGATTCTGTGACCTACCCAGTATCTTAAATAGATCCTTTCTCTGTGGAAGTGGTGGGGATAGATTGTGTTTGGAAACAAAACACTGAGTGAACCCTTATATATAACACAGTAGGATACTACAAGTGGCTCAGGAAAACTTAAAGTAGAAATTAGTCCTTATCTGTACAAGTATTCCCCATAAGTACAGGAAGATTAGAAGGGCAAAATGATCAATAAAATACAGAGTACTTTCCCAGACTAGGAAAGATCAAATATATTTCAATATGTTTTTATTGATTTTAGAGAGAGAGTAGGGGAGAGAGATGGAAATATTGAAGAGATCGGCTGCCTCCTACAAGCCCCCTTTTGGGACTGACCTCTTGGTGCATGGGATGATGCTCAACCAACTGAGCCACACTGGCCATGTTCAGTCAAAGATTTATTGACTCTATTGGCAAATGCAATTACTAAGCTAGCATCAAAATCAATGTCAGTCACCATGCTAAATCAGTGAGGGCTAAATGAGAGATGCAGGTCTGAGTTTAAATTATGATCTGAAATAGTCACTAGCTGTGAAACATTTGAAAAATTGTTTAGTCTCTTTTCATCAATTTTCCCATCTTTCAAGTGGGAATAATAATACTTGACTTGCAGTCAGTGATTAGATAGATTTAATAAGAAAATGGAAGTGCCTGTCATTGTGTTTGATGCACAATAGGGGTTCTATAAATATGAATTGTTTTACCTCATTCTCCTTTGCTCACTAGAAGGCCAGTCTAAATTTGACATGTAGTTAGCAATAGTAAGGCTCTTATAAAATGAATTATAGAAACACAAATTCTAATCATTGCAGTATGAGGTTTGACTTTAAAGACCTAGAATGAATTCACCACATTTTACAGAACACAGAAATATTTTCAGCTAAAAATTGTTAATACATTCACTGTACCAATTCAGATTGATCTACAAGCTATATCAATTCTATTGAAGATTTCTTTTTTTACACAAATAGTTTAGTTCCTAATCTCAGTAATGTGATCAGATTATGATAATCAATACATTCTAACCAACTTGAAGGCAAAGTACCTTTAATATATTCTAAGAATAGTTATGACTTATTTTGTGAACCTAATTTAAGCCCAATATTATAAGTCAGTAACACCAAGAAAACACAGACATGCTCCACACAATGCCTTCCCTGATAGTGCTTTTTAAGATTCTTTTTTATTTTGAAATTAGAGGCCTGATGCACGAAATTCTTGCAAGAGTAGGCCTTTCTTCCCCTGGCTGCTGGCACTGGCTTCCCTCTGGCACCCAGGACCTGGGCTTCCCTCGCAGCCCTGGCTCATCCAGAATGTTGTCTGGAAGGACATCTGGTCTAATTAGCCTATTATGCTTTTATTATTATAGCCTAGAGGCCGGTGCATGAAATTCATGCCGGGGGGAGGCCTTCAGCCCGGCCGGCACCCTCTCTCAATCCTGGACCCCTCGGGAGATGTCAGACTGCCAGTTTAGGCCCGATTCCACAGGAATTCCTGTGGGATCGAGCCAATGCCTAAACAGGCAGTCAGACATCCCTCTCGCAATCCGGGACTGCTGGCTCCTAACAGCTCACCTGCCTGCCTGCCTGATTACCCCTAACCACTCTCCTGCCTGCCTGATCACCCCTAACTGCTCGCCTACCTGCCTGATCACCCCTAACCACTCTGCCTGCCTGACTGCCTGATCACCCCTAACCATTCTGCTTGACTTCCTGATCACCCTTAACTGCTTGCCTGCCTGCCTAATTGCCCCTAACCACTCTGCCTGCTGCCTGATCACCCCTAAACACTCTGCCTGCTTGCCTGATCACCCCAACCCCTCACCTGCCTGCCTGATCACTCCTAACCTCTTGCCTGCCTGCCTGATTGCCCCCAACCACTTGCCAGCCTGTCTGCTCACCCCTAAGCACTCTAACAGCCTGCCTGATCTCCCCCAACAACCACTCGCCTGCTTGTCTGATCACTCCTAACCACTCTAACAGCCTGCCTGATAGCCCCTAACCACTCTGCAAGCCTGCCTGATGGTCCCTAATTGCTCGCCTGCCTGCCTGATCACCCGCTAGCCACCTTTGCCTTGGCCCCTGCCACCACGGCTTTGTCCAGAAGGACATTTGGAATGATGTCTGAAAGGTCATTTGGCTGTCTGGTCTAATTAGCACAGTGGTTCTCAACCTTGGCTGCACATTAGAATCACCTGGGAATCTTTTTAAAATCCTGATTTCTGGGCCTCATCCTCCGGAAATTCTGTTTCTTTGTTACTAATGTTGTGGCTTCACTCCATAACAAAGAAACAAAGAAAAAGAATTTCCAGAGGATGAAGCCCGGAAATCAGGATTTTAAAAAGATTCCCAGGTGATTCTAATGTGCAGCCAAGGTTGAGAACCACTGAATTAGCATATTACACTTTTATTATTATAGATAGTTAAGATTCACAAGAAGTTATAAAAAACAAAAAGAAAAACAAGTAAATATCTTATCTACCCTTCACCCTGCTTCCCCACTGAAAACATATTACCACTAGAGGTTATTTGTGCATGAAGGGGGGTTCCCTCAGCCCAGCCTGCACCCTCTCCAATTGGGGACCCTTTGGGGGATGTCCGCCTGCTTTCGGCAGTCGGACATTCCTCTCGCAATCTGGGACTGCTGACTCCTAACTGCTCACCTGCCTGCCTGCCTGATCACCCCTAACTGCCTCTGCGTGCCTGCCTGCCTGATTGCCCCTAACTGCCCTCCCCTGCTGGCCTGATCGCCTCCAACTGCCCACCACTCCAGCCTAGTTGCCCCCAACTATCCTCCCCTGCTGGCCTGATCTCGCCCCCAACTGCCCTCCTCTGCTGGCCAATTTGGTTCTGATTGGATGGTTTCTATGCCAGTCAGCATCAAAAGCTCCACCTCCTAGGCAGCCATTGGCTCCCCACAGTACCCAGATTTGGTTCTGATTGGTTGGTTTCTATGCCAGTCAGCATCAAAAGCTCTGCCTCCTAGGTAGCCATTGGTTCTTCACAACACCCACATTTGGTTCTGATTGGTCGGTTCCTATGCCAGTCAGCATCTCTGGGCCTATCAGCAGGGCCTGGTCAGAAAGGCAGGGCTGATCAGCTGCCCCAGTGGAGCCCTGGAGAGAAATGGAGGCGGGGCTGCTGGCCAGGCTGGGAGAGAACAAGAGAGGCAAGTACTGATCAACAGCTGCCACAGAGGCAACAGATCAGTCCCTGATTCTCTCTTTAGGCCTCTCCCTGACCCTGAATCACAGCCCCCTCGGCAATCAGCAGGGCACCAGGCTTACAGCAGAAGCAGCTGACTGCAGGACTGACTGGTGGAGCTTCAGTGCGAGCCAGGGTTTTTGTATTTAGGATAATACATACCCCAAACCAGGAAATTAATACTGATACAATACTATTAACTCAATTACATATCATAACCATATTTCATCTGTTTTTACATGATTCTTAGTTTTTAGTACCAAAATGTATAGAGTGCAAGTACTTATTAATTCACATTTTATTGGGCCATGTTTATATGGAAAAGTGTATTAATTTCCTCTAAACTCAATACAACATTTTTAAAAGAATGTGCAAAAAAATTTGCATTCCATGTACAAGTGGGTAGATTGCCAAAATCATGTGTTAGACATTTTGAAAACCATACTAAGTGAAAGTACATTTAAACTCTTCATTCACAATTTTCAAGTTTTAAGTCTCCACTTTATTTAGTAACTAAAGTGTATTACAAGAAATTTCCTTGTTTATAATTATTATTTTTGTATATCTTATTTATAACGAATGTATTTATTGCTGGGTTGGGCTTTTTTCTGTGTAGCTATCATGGCATTTCATGCAAATTCTATATGCTACTGCTTAAAAAGCAGTTGTTGTGTGTGTGTGTGTGTGTGTGTGTGTGTGTTTTGTTTTGTTTGTTTTTTTACAAAATCACTGGTTATCAGGAAGCTGTGTTTAAAACACTGTAGATCCTAAAATGTTAGTATGCTATTCATATATATTTACTGGGTTTTAGTTTAATTCTGTAATTTTCCTCTTTTGAAATAGAGGTCATGGGGCTCTTGGTTAGTGTTCTCACAAAAAAAAAAAGTCTAATTTTTACTGACATATTACTAACATGGAGACACACCAGTATATAGATTTATTAACATAGAGATTCCCTGAAGTAGATCAATCAATGAAATGAGATAGTTCAGCTGGATAAACTGGTCCATCTAAGAATTTTAAAGATGAGTAAAATAATAATCATAGTCAATAGTAAAAGAAATGGCACACTATCTGAAAACAAACACTTTAAACATAAATCTTTGTTTCTACTCATTCTCATCCCTTTTCTATTCTCTAACTTGCAACAAGATACTCTTCACTAAAGAATGAATGATTCCACTGGCCTCACTCTCATTTCTTTCTCCCCCAAACCCCAACACTTCCCTGGATTTTTTTACTGGAGGGAGTCAGGCTCTCACTTGTCCTCCTAAAGGACAGTCTGTTTCTCTGCCATTGTACACATTTTATGAATTTTGTGCTGTGAATGGTGTGTTAGTGCGGATGTTTTTGGCTCTCAGGCTGAGTTTTAAGGGGGATTTGGTTCAAGTGATGCCCAGAAATCATCTCTGATTTGCTACTGGGGGGATTTCTAGTGCCAGAAAGACAGGACTGGATGTGCTGAAGAGGGGCTATGACATGAGGCCACACCTGCTTTTCCGTCTTTTGTTTTGTGGTGCTATCAAACAATGCTGGTAATAGACACTTCATGCTGAATCCTGGGCACTCTATCATCTCAATTCCATCTCCGTTTGGTACCAATAGTGCCATTATTCATCCCCTTTCCTCAACTTCCTCCTCCTGAAGATCCCATGACTTCTTCCAATATAGATATGGATCTTTACACAGGCCTAGGACATGCACTGTTCACTACTATAGAAATCAGACTGATCCATGTAGTGCATCTTTGCAACTTCCATTTGATATGCCCTGTTCCTGCCTTGTTACTAATTATGTCTAAGAAGGTGTAAATAAATTGCCTTTGCAATGTCTGCGATAAGATACTGCTATGCAGTTCATCCAAGCTTAAAGGTAGGAGCTAAGGTTGTATTTGTGTTTGATGCTAAAGAAAAAAATCAAGGCTCAAAGAACAAAATGTTTTTATTTGTAAATTATTCTGATTCAATGAGTGTCTTTGGATGGTGACATTATATCAAAGAATTTAAATATAAATGCGGTATTGTATTTATTTTTCAATATTTTTTTCCTCAAGGAAATTCTGATAAGGTTGTCATCCTCCATTATAGCACTCAGCTTAAAATGTATGCTTCAAAATTTGCAATCAAGAAATTTTACGCAGAACTTGGCAGCTAGAGTATATAAATGTGCAATGATCTCATTTGATTCTTCTTTTTTCAATATAGATTAACAAATTTTCATAAGTTATTATCATCATGTTGATAATTCTATCTGCTCAGTATTACCTTTGTACTTCTCACTTAGAATTGGTTATGAGAGCTTCATTACTTACTAATAAAACCTATGTGGGAAGAATCTGGCATCTTTGTGTGTATGTGTATAGAATGTGATTAAAATAAATGAATAAATTCAAGAAACAATAGAGGCTTGAAATGTTATTTCTGCTTCTACATTTGCTTCCTTTAAATAAATTCAATATTTTAGGCTTTTTGACTGAAAACTATCAAACAAAATTCCTTTCTAGAAATTTCTGGTTTTTTTTTCCAAAGGAAGACTGTAGGAATATTTGGAGTTGAATTAATTAACAGTTTGGCCACAGTGATCTTAAATACTATGAATTACAAAATCAGCCCTGGTCTTTTTGCAGAATGCCATAAACTTAGTTAATTTTATTTTAGGGCACCCCATTGAAAAGATTATTTAATTCCATGCAGAAGGAAGGAAGGAAGGAAGGAAGGAAGGAAGGAAGGAAGGAAGGAAGGAAGGAAGGAAGGAAGGAAGGAAGGAAAGAAGGAAGAAAAGGATGAGCTCAGCCAGTATGGCTCAGTAGTTGAGCATCGACCCAACTCATGCACCAGGAAGTTCGGTTCAATTCCTGACCAGGGCACATGCCTGAGTTACAGGCTCCATCCCCAGCAGGTGTGTGCAGGAAGCAGCTGATTGATGTTGATATTTCTCTCTCCCTTTCCTTTCCTCTCTCTCTAAAAATTAATAAAACATATATTTTTAAAAAGGATGAGAAGTATCTATGACAGTTTATCTTTCTGTGGGAGGGACAAGATTTATTCACGGGCAGGTGTTTCCTCCTCCACCAAAACTACTTAGGAGACTAACCCACTCAGCATCTCTCCCTTGGGGAGAGATTTAGGAGATAGTGGCTGCTGGGCTTTCCTAATGGAGAACAGGCAGGGAACATCTAGAGCAGTGTTTCTCAACCTTGGCTGCACATTAGAATCACCTGGGAATCTTTTTAAAATCCTGATTTCTGGGCCTCATCCTCCGGAAATTCTGTTTCTTTGTTATGGGGTGGGACCAAAACATTAGTAACAAAGAGACAGAATTTCTGGAGGATGAAGCCCAGAAATGAGGATTTTAAAAAGATTCCCAGGTGATTCTAATGTGCAGCCAAGGCTGAGAACCACTGCTCTAGAGGGCCAGGTGATGGGAGAGGAGAAGGAGGGACCATCAGAGCAAAGGCCAGGACCATTCTTGCCTCTGGCTGGGGTTTGAGGTGTTGAAGAGAGTGAAACATTCCATAAAGTATAACCGTCAGTTCAGCTGCAAAGTGCGACAGAAGGGGATTTTAGTTAGAACTCTTGTGCATTCGAAATCGTACTTTTTAATAGTATTTGAAATATGGAAGCATTTTAGAATTTGATTACGATTGATAGTGGGTTAGATTTGTAGATCAGTAGGTTAGAATTCAATTTTTAAAACGATATTTGATTTCTTTGACTCTCACATTAGGCTGCTTTCAGAGAAGTATAAAGCAGCTTTCTCTCCTCCCTGGTCCTCTGCTCCACAAAATCGGGCCACCTTGGCCTCCCACTCCAAACTGTGTCTCCTGCACTGTGGAGTCAGTTGGGCTGTGCCCGAGCCCTCTCTGTGAGCCATGGCCTGGAAGCTCTCCTCTGAGACACTCCTAAAGCCTCACCCTCTTTGTTTCCCATCTCTCAGGGATGTTTACCCAAGAAACATGGTCTATACTACATTTCTATGCAATACAAACATTGCATTTCATATGTATTTGTTCAGTGTTTGGAATCCTTTCGGTCTCTATGTCTGTAAGTTGACTATATATCCATCTATAAGATGTCTGAGGATGTAGGTTGTGCTACTTACATTATTGTGTCTGCCTAGCTCTGAACACTTTACTACTATATATATATATATATATATATATATATATATATATATATATATATACTTAAAGCATAAAACTGTGAAGTCCTTAATGATGACAGTCCATTCACAGTTGGGTTTTCTCTTGTACATAATTAACACCACAAGAAATTATCTATTTTAACACACAGAATTCTCTGGGGTGGGGGAAAGACAGATGGAATGGGGAAAGCAAATGGAAAAATGTGATGGTACAATGAACACCCCAGCATGCATTTTAAATAATTTACACAGATCTGTTCCAATTTGTGAGCCGAATAAAAATAGCACAATTTGTCAAATAAAAGTTAAAACTTTGTTGAAGATTATAAGCCTTGATTTACACATCACACTGTTAGATTTGCCATTATTAAGCATACCATAAAGGCAGCGATCTAAACATGCCCTTGTTCACAGCTGCACAATGGTCTTAATTGGCACTAATTTCCCTCAATTGCAGTATCATTTGTTTTTCTTGGTGTGAAAAAACAGAGTGAGTTTGCTTTCTATATAAGTACACTGACAAAAATAAGCAGAGGGTCTTCTTTTGTTTGAAAATAAGGGAAACTGATTCATAATCAATATGTGAAATATACTTTGTGATATAGCCCTCATCTTGCTCATCCCACTATATATACTGGGGCTGTAAAAGGACTAGATAATATTATTTTGATATATGCTGTTTGAATTCACATGTTCTGTGGGTTCAGACTAGGCAGTCATCTTCAGAATACATTTGAAAGTAAATTAATCCCATGTTTTCTGTGTACTGTTAGGCTTGATAACCATACTACCTTCACTGAACTTTGTTTTTGTTAAATATTATTTTTTTCCTAGTAAAAATAAATGTAATGCTATAATTTTTTTTTCTTTTGGAGAAACATCTAAATTATAGTAAAACATTTTAAGCTGAAAAAATAAATACAGGGCAACCAAGATGGCGTCGTAGGTAAACCCCTGTACTCGCCGCCTCCCACAATCACATCAAAATTACAACTAAAACACAGAACAACCATCATCTATTCTAGAACCACCGGAAAGCTGGCTGAAGGGAAGTCCTACAACTAGAAAAGTGAAGGAGAAAGCAAACTGAGACTGGTAGGAGGTGTGGAGCAGGCAGGTCCAGCACCCACATGTGCCACTTTTTTAATCATCTCTGTGGAAGCCGCCTGGCAGAGCAAGGGGTCCCAGCCCCACACCAAACTCCCAGCCCAGGGTCCCAGAGCTGGGGAAAGAAGTCCTGTAACTACAGGCTGTAAAAACCAGTGGGGACTGGAGCTCAGTGATACAGAGGCTGCTAGAGACCCAGCTGTTCCTCTTAAAAGGTCAGCACCACGAACTGAACTTACCCGTTTCCTCTGAGCTCTAGCATCAGGGCAAGGATCTTGGGGACACATTTGTCTGGCATCCAGGCAGGAACTTGGGGGTGGCACTCACAGCGATCATTGTTCCTACACTGGGACATCCCGGGTTACAGGGCTAACTGACAGCCATCTCTATTTGCTCCACCCTGGTGATTCCCTAAGACCCAGCCTCATCCAATTTACAACCCCACTCAAGCTGCCTGCAGTGGCTTTTGCATATGAATAGCCTGTCATTGAAAATCTCAAACAAGCTGCAGCTGGATCAGGGAGTCCCAAACCTATCAATAAAAGGCCCTAGACCTGGCACCAGCCTGCCTTGCTTCACAGCTGGGCCTCATCTGATACAAAGAGCAGGAATCTGCAGATCTCTCTGTAGCTCCTTCTGGGTGGCCCCAAGCAGTGACTGTGACTTTGCACCTCCCTGGAGACCCAAGAGCCAGTGTACCCAGTGGTCAGTGTCAGCCCATACCAGATTACAACTTGACACATCCATAAGTGACACACTCAGGGGTCAGACTCAGTGAACACCAAAGCCCCACTGAAGCAAATCCTGCTCCACAGGAGTGTCTCTTGCATAACAGCTCTCCTACTGTAGTCACAGCTGGTTCTCACAGAAAATTGGCCTGAAGGTCAATTCCTTCCAGTGACACTAACAGCAATCAAGTCTCAACTATAACAGGACTGTCCTCACAGCCCACAAAGGGGTGCACCTATAGTTCTAAGCTCAGGTGACTGGGGAGACTGAGCCACTGGGTCCTATAGGACACCTACTACACAAGGCCACTCTATCAACTCAAGGAGACCTAGCAGCTCTACCCAATACATAGAAACAAACTCAGGGAAGGAGCCAAAATGTGGAGACAAAGAAACATGTCACAAATGAAAGAAATGGAAGAAAGCAAACTACTGGATATAGAGTTCAAGACCACAGTTATAAGGTTATTCAAGAATCTTCTAAAAACCTCCAAGAGACTTAGTGAGACCTTCAAGGATGTTAGTGAGAATGCCAAACACATGGAAAAGGACCAGCAAGAAATTAAACATACACTGACTGAAATAAAGAATAATATACAAGTATTCAACAGTAGACTAGAGGACTCAGATTCAAATCAACAATTTGAAATAGGAGGAAGCAAAAAAATCCTAACCAGAAGAGCAAAAAAATAAAAGAATCCACAAATATGAAGATAGTATAAGGAGTCTCTGGGAAAACTTCAAGCATACCCACATTCGCATTATGAGGATTTCAGAAAAAGAGAGAGAGCAAGATATTGAAAACCTACTTGAAGAAATAATGACAGAAAATTTCCCATACCTATGAAAGGAATAGACTTACAAGTCCAGGAAGCACAGAGAGTCCCAAACAAGAGGAACCCAAAGAGGACCACACCAAGACACATCATAATTAAAATGCCAAGGACTAAAGACAAAGAGAGAATCTTAAAAGCAGCAAGAGAAAAGCAGTTAGTTACCTACAAGGGAATGTCCATACAACTGTCAGCTGATTTCTCAACAAAAACTATGCAGGCCAGAAGGGAGTGGCAAGAAATATTCAAAGTGATGAATAGCAAGGACCACAACCAGCAAAGCTATCGTTTAGAATTGAAGGTCAGATAAAGAGCTTCACAGACAAGAAAAAGCTAAAGGAGTTTATCACCACAAAACCAGTATTATATGAAATGTTGAAGGGTATTCTTTAAGAAGAGGAAGAAGAAGAAAAATATTAAAAATATGGACAACAAAATGGCAATGAATACAAACCTATCAACAATTGAAACTAAAAATCAAAATAAATAAGAAGTCTAATGAACAGAATAAACTGGTGAATAAAATAGAATCATAGGCATGAAAATGGAACAGACTGACAATTCTTGGAGAGAAGGGGGTGGAGGGGTTGGAAGAGATTAAAGGAAGATCTTATATGCATATATGCATTACCTATGAACACAGACAATAGAGCGGTGAAGGCCTGGGGCGGGAAGTGGGTGGAGGGAGGCAATGGGGGGGAAAAAAGAGGGACATCTGTAATAATCTCAACATAAAGATTTAAAAAAAAAGAGAAAAATTTAAAGAAATAATTCCAGCATGTAATACAACTGATATGTGATTTTATTCAGAGTCCTTAAAATGGGGCACCTATAAAGAGGAGTTCTGTTTCCTGGTTGTATAATGCTCTCATTAGTAATATTTATCAACAATAAAGAAAATAAATAGGGGGGTTTGCAAAAATAAAATAAAATACATTAGTCTATATATACTATGTAGAACCAAAAAGCAAAAGAAGCCATATAGGGTGTTATTGATGGATATCCCATAAAAGATTTTGTGGTCTAACTCTAAGTGATTTCAGGTTTTAAAAATTTCCAGGAAAGCCTGGCCGGCATAGCTCAGTGGTTGAGCATCGACCTATGAACCAGGAGGTCACAGTTCCATTCCCCGTCAGGGCACATGCTCTGGCTTGAAGGCTTGATCCCAGCGTAGGGCGTGTAAGAGGCAGCTGATCAATAATTCTCTCTCATCATTGATGTTTCTATATCTCTCTCCCTCTCCCTTCCTCTCTGAAATCAATAAAAATGTATATATATATATAAAAAGTTCCCAGAGATTGGTTTAAGAAAGTGTCAATGGGTAGTTCAAGGAACATTTTTAAGGTGATAGTCAACTGATTAGTTTCGATCTGTTTTAAATTCATTCTCTTTGTAAAATCACATTTGCTTTGGAAAACGCAGCATGAGGGAACTTTTACATTATTAAAGAGCTAAGAATTCAATGGAGCCCCTTAAAAGATCCTTACAGTAGTGGCATGCTGTGTGGTGTGTTCTGCCTCTCCTGAAAAGAAACGTTTGTTTCATGTAGTTCTCTAAAAGTTCCTCCTGAAAATTTCATACATCTCTGGGTTTATAGGGTAAGATGTTCCTCCACAGTGAGAAATGTTTGGTGTCATTTCCCTTGGTCATCAAGGATGAGTGGTATTTTTAAAAATCTCCCACTGTCTCTCTTGATCTGCATGAGCCCCTGCAAGGGGCTTTAGGAAGTTTTATTCTGTCCCAAGGCTTTCGGACCTGGGGATCCGAACTCAGGACCAGTGTCTGGGACTTGTAAAGAGGTTGGCAAGACACTTGGTTTTTGCCACAAGTCCCCCACTCCTTTCTAGTTGACCCTGACATGGCTCCTTAAAAAGGCTGTAAATGTACTAGACTAGAGGTCGAAATGATGTCTTCTCTTCATATCCCTAGTGATCAGCACATGCTTGTCACAGCGGGGGCCCATGACAGACCTCATAAATAAATGAGTTTATTTATACCATGCTGACCATTCTAGGAGTTGCACACTGTGAGTATCATTAAGGATATCCACACCATATTTATCACATCTCTGTAGTTCTGGGTCAAACATAAATTTAATACAAGAGCAATCTGGATATCAATAGCAGTTTCATTAGAATAGTGTAAACAGCTGGAAGCCCTTGAAATTAAAAAGATAATTATATTTCCATAATTATTTTACACTGTGTAGGAGCGTAAGATAACCAGGCACAAGTGCCATATTGGTGTCACAGCAACTTTGGAGGAAGTCATAACGAATGGGAAGCTGGAATGATGATGACCTGAAGAGATAATTTAACAGTGACTGCAGTGACTCCTGCTGGGAAGTCGATGCCAAACTCCAGACAAATATGTGAACTCTTGTCAAGCTCCATATGTTTTCTTTTTCATAAGCTTTTTTCTCTTAAAGTAATTTTATAAAATGTTTTGCACCAAAGTAAGTCTTTACAGAAATGTCTCAGTGCTAGTACAGAGAATCTTCAGCTATCCTACACCCAGTTTCTCCTATTGTGGGCATCTTACATTACTATGATCCATTTGTCATAATGAGCCAAAATTGATACATTGTTAAACTCAATATTTTACCAGATATCATTCGTTTTCCCCGAATGGTCTTTTTTATGTAATAGGATCCTATCCAACATCACATGATATTTGTCATCATTGTTCTCTTGGGTTACTCTCAACTATGACAGTTTTTCAGAGTTTTCTTGATTTTAATGAACTTGACAGTTATGAAGAGTACTGGTCAGGTATTTTGTAGGATATCTCCCAATTTGGATTTGTTTATCTCACAATTTGACTGGGATTACAGGTTTAGGGGAGGAAGATCACCGAGGTGAAATGTCATTTTCAACACCACCCATCCACAAAACGTACTATCAGCATCACTCATCACTGGTGATATTAACCTTGACCACCTGGCTGAGGAAGTATTTGTCAGATTTCTTCTCTGTATAGTTATTTTTTTACTCCCCCCCTTTTTCTTAATATTCTCTTTGGAAGGAAGTCACTAAGCACAGCCCACAGTTGAAGTTTCTTCGTAAAATATCTGGAATTATTCTCTCTGAGACATATTTCTCTCTCTGTTGTTTACTTATTTAATCAATCATTTAGCTATCTCAGTATGGATTGATGGATATTTATTTTATACTTAGGGTTAAAATTCAATACTATGGTATTAGTTTTGTTGCTCAAATTGGTCCCAGTTTGGCCTTTGGAAACTTATTCAGTTGGCTCCTGTGTCTCTTTGACACACTCCCATCAAGTTATTTTTTTCCGAATTTCTTTACTTTTGGTACAACATTATGCTCCAGATTCATTTTATATATGTTCTGTCCCAGCCCTAGAAATAGCCATTTCTCCAAGGATGTCTAGTTTCTTTTATTGAAGAATGTTATTAGAAGACAAGATCTGAGTCTTGGGTATGTTCATTGCTACTGGGTGTCATTGCCATATATGCAGGAGTGGGCAAAAGTGGGTTTACAGCTTATGAATATGTGAAACAGAATTAATAAAACTATTGTAATAATCATAACCTGCATGCCTTTTTCTATACCCACCCCTGTATATTCGCCCACTGAAGGACAGACATCTGGGTTGTTTCAGCTTTTGGTTATTTATAAATAAAACTGTTATAAAAATT
This sequence comes from Myotis daubentonii, assembly GCF_963259705.1. Lineage (NCBI taxonomy): Eukaryota > Metazoa > Chordata > Mammalia > Chiroptera > Vespertilionidae > Myotis > Myotis daubentonii. Next base: position 41,710,430 of record NC_081841.1, read on the forward strand.
GCATGCAGGTTTTTATGTGGACAGACATTTTCAAATCAATTGAGCTTGGAACATAATTGCTGGGTCACATGGTGAGTTTATGTTTAGTTTGATAAGAAATCGTCCTCCAAAGTGGTTCTAGCATTTTGCATTTCTGCATAAGGATTCCTGTTGCTCTGCATCTTCACCAGCAGTTGGGATTATCAGTGTTTAGAAGATTTTAGCCATTCTAATCAATGTGTTGTGGATTTTTATTTTGGTTTATTTTTTACTCAAAGAGGTCAGTCTTAACCTCAAACAATGTACAACTAAATACAGATCTTAGACCTCAGCAAATTATTGCCTACAGTTTATTTTAAAATCAAACAAAAAAGTCAACATACACAGCACACTCGTACCCACATTTCCTCCAACCACTGCCTCATCTCTGCTGCCATTTACAACTAAGCTCCTCTAAAGATGTAACTGTACAGACAGTCCTCGGGCTACATCAGACTCGACATATGTCATTTCATGGTTATGTCACCATCTCCCATTTATTTATAAAAAAAAAAGTTCCGTCATTTCGACGTATGTACATATGTGCTTTTTGTTTTTCATTATTTATTTACCACTAGTAAAGGTCAGGAATTGTTATCTTTCTTTTAAATTATTTTACTGTTTCACTTCATTACTGCTGTGTATGTGCTCCATGGGAGTGACATAGGTTCTTATGTAGGTGGGTTCTGACTTCCGGTGAAAATCGCCTTACGTCGCGCCGTAGGAACGGAACTTTGACATAACCCAAGGATATACTTTACTCACTCCTCTTCCACATTCTCTTGGACCTAGTCCAGTCCACCTGGTCCCCTCTTGTAATGTTCACCAACAACATCCATCTTGACCAATCCAATGGTCACTTCTCAGTGCCTATTTGCCCAGAGGTCTACTCATTCCCCTTTCATGAAAGACTTTCTTTACTTGGCTTTGGGATCTTAAACTCTCTCTTGGTTTCCACATAGCTCAATACCCTAGTCACCAGTGAATATTTAACTTGATACAGCAAATGATTATGCCAATTCTTTGAAAAGTTAAGTAAACAGTTTCTTAAAATTCCTTAGAATTCCACTAGCTTTTGGGCTCATAAGCCTTCTACTTAGTTAGAAATATCCTAATAGGTTTTTCAAAGATTTGCTTTGAAGACTAGAAAACATAACCTTGCTCATCAGCTCATCATTTCAGTCCTTATAAGGTAGGGGAAGTTTTATCCAACATTTTGCCCTGCTTTTGTAAGAGACAACATCAGATAATTTGAGTAATGTACACACACAAGATTGAAATACTTTAATAATATTGCTATTCAAATTAAACAATAATTTTCATTTATTCAAATAATTTTTAAGTGTTCTAAATGATTGCTGCAGATAATTTTTCACTGTTGTTGTTTTGGTTATTACTCAATATTCAAACGAAATGGTTAACTCCTGTGAAAGGGGTGCAGATATCCATAAAGTGATTTTCTGTAATGAGAGAAAATAAATAAATTAGAAAATGTAAATCAATATAAAGAAATTTAGTTATAGTTGAAGATATTAGAATTAACATATGATACTATAAAGATAATCAAAGGTAATCAAGTGTTAAGGGATAACTTAATTATTTACATGTAATGTATAGTGTATATTTTATATAAAATATATCCAATACATAATATATATTGGAGTAAATTAGAGTTATCAAATGATTCATACACTCTAAGAATATAAGTTTATGGAATATTCCAATTAAACAACTTATATTACTCAAAAGAGATCTTTGTACCCTACAGAACTTTATCAAGTTCTTCTGGGATTTTTTTCTCTTATTCAAGATCAGCCACACACATACATGAAACTAAAATTTGTGAAACTAACTTCCCAATAGAGTTGTTTCTGTTTTTTTGACCTATCAATCATTTTTCAATTAACAGGAAAGAGAAAGAGCACAGAGGGAAAAGGAAGGACAGCTCTGATTTCCCATCACTTCCTTACTAATTGCAACATCATTCTAAGACATTGTTTCTTCCTCTTTGAAGTCTGGATGATAATACTGGCCATACAGATCTACCCAGGAGCATGTTGTGAATCAAACAAATTCATGTTGCTAAAGTCTTCTGTAAATCATAAAACTTCAAATAAAGAATTACTGTTATGATTAACATATCAAACAACTTACTCAACAAAATCCCCCAGATTGAAATTCCATTCAATTAGGAAAAAGTAAGTTTTTAATATATTATTATTTAAACTAGACGCCCAATGCATGAAATTTGTGCAAGGGGCTTGGCCTCCACCTTTGTGGTGGCTGCCTCTGACTCAGCCCCCCCGACCGCTGTCGCAGCTTCTTCCGGAAGGTCGTCCAGAAGGTCATCCAGTCTAATTAGCATATTACGCTTTTATTATTATAGATGACCCTGTCATCAATTCTTTTTAATTTTACAGAAGGGAATGAAAAGTCAGTATCTTAAGTTCTGTGATACTGCTCTGTATAAGTATTAAAGACCATACGTTGCATTATGTGATAAAGGTATTAGAAATACAATGAAGACTTCAGATTAGAAATACAATGTAGATTCCTCCTCCTATTTAGGGCTTTGGTGTCTATTCTGCTTGCTATTAAGTTCTTCAGCGGTGGGGATCATGTCTTATATTTATAAGCATGTTTTTAGCAAATACGATTTTAAAACTCTTAATAGGAACCCATTAAATAAATATTTCATTTCCAAATGGAACAGAATAGAAGGCAAGAGCTGTGAAATGTCAGGAGTTTCAAGGTCAAGACTTAGTTCTGTCCATTATTAAAGTACATGGCCTTGATAAGTAACTTCACCTCCTTGGATGCTCAGTTTTGTCATCTGTTAAATTAAGGAATTGAAATACAGTCCATCCAGTTTTCTATCAGCTTTTATTCTCATTTATTTTAGCCACTCATTTATCCTTTCTTTATGTTATATTTAGTGAGGAACACCCAGCCTTACATGACATCGTTTGTGATATTTAACACAACAAAGTTTCTAGACCTGACATGTGCATACTTTTAGCTAGAAATATAACTCTGTGCTAATTTTTCTTCCTTGAGTTTCAGAAACATGCAAGTTATTATTTTAGAAATGTGATCTGTGTCTTTGGCAAGGAAGTAACATTCAGGGAAAATTCAATTATTAGCCCTAGAGATTTAATAAGGAAAATCTGCCTTTGAAGTCAATAGTGTTTAAACCTTACCCCGTTGGAATTATACTGCATTCTGTTGCTTGGGATGGTTTTCCCATTCATAAAAATAACATTTGGCTTTGAAGTGAAACCAAGGATCTGAATAGTGCTATATGCCAGAGTAGTGATTCCATTGTAGCCATTTTTTATCACAGTTGCTTTCAGAGCTCTCTGTCGTTAAGGGAGAGAGGAAAAAAAATGTTAAACAAATAACGATAATACACAGAAATGTACAGCTTAAAGTGGTATGGAGAATTGCCGATACTTTTAAAAACTTCTTACTTTGGAAATCCCTTAAAATATACTTTCTTTATATAAATGAACTATTATGTCACAACAAATACTGAATGTTTACACTTACATTACTGAATTTGTATTCCACATACAAGTACTCTCCCCTTTCAACAGAATCTGCAAAATAAGTATTAGCATTAGAAAATAAAGGTCAATTTTATCTTTTACTATGTTTTTTAATTTAAATTCTGCTCAATTAAAGTCCTATGTCCACAAGTCTTGGCTAAACCTTGCACTTGGAATCCTCTAAATTACCCAGCAATTGCTGAGGGGGAAAAAAGTGAATAATCAAACTTACATTTCTAATGATGGCCTTTGGAAAATGCAAAATAGGTAACCTCATCCTCTAATCATGCCTCCCACGTTCCTCCTCATTTTCCATATTTACTTCATATGGAAAAATAGAGAGACAGGAGCTTGGTTTTAGACATGTTTCAACACTTTAATTTGGTACAGCGAGAGATAGCATAAAACTCTGTAGACAACCTCCTTCCACATTTCTCTTTACTGTCCATACACAAACTCACTATCACAGACAGAGGTATCTGTCTTTTTCCCTGGTTCTCTTTTGATTTGAATTCCTGTCCTCTAAAATTTAAAAACAATCTTTCAAGTGTGACTTAATCAGTGCTTCCTGAAGTGTTCACTGGGCGGGGGGAAGGGAGGAATGAAAATGGACACAAAATACTGCCAATTTCCATGAAAATACAAGCATTAGCAGCCTCTGGACACTCTCGGTCCCTACCACAGAACCAGCCATATTGTCTATACGTAAAATTAGGAGTGCATCTGTCTTTTTACCTTTACATTTCCTTTTTCACATTCTCTTTTTCTACCTTTTCACCTTCCTTATAAAAATGTTTATCCTTCTGTGTTTCCTGCTTATGAATGAGGGGCAAGGAAAGAAAGGTGGATGTAAAGTCAACTAATATGGAGACAGAAGAAATGTTCTCAGCAGCAACCTATGCACAGGCATTATCGTCTCTTTGGAATAGTGCCCATTTCCTTGAAAACCCATTTATGATTTTCAAAATGTGGCTGCTTTGAATATATTTATCACTGTATGTAGAGTACTTATCTTCTTAACAATATAAGTCATTTCTATTCTTCTAAGGAAAGTCTTTTCTATAGTTTGCTGATCTATGAGATTATGGAGAAATTGTGGATAATAAGAGATAAATGAATAAACAAAACCATTGATATTGTGCCTTAGCCAGCTAAATCTTTTTTTAAAAGTTCTCACCCAAGGACATGCTTAGAGAGGAGGAGAGAAGGAAGAAAGGGAGGGAGGGGAAAAGGAATAGAGAGAGAGAGTGTGAGAGAGAAGCATCAATGTGAGAAACATTGATTGTTTGCCTTCTGTAAGTGCCCTGACTGGAGATTTAACCTGTAACCCAAGTATGTTTTCTGACTGGGAATGGAACATGACCCCAACATCTTTCAGCCCACGGGATGGCACTCAAGTAATTGAGCCACTCTAGCTGGGCAAAGTAGCTAAATCTTGACCTGTTTTCTCAGTTCAAGCTATACCCCTTCCTCCACTACACATAATTCTTCAAATTATGGTCATGTCTCCCACCATAGAATCTCAACAGTTCTTCCTTCCTAGCCTAACATCTATGCCACCAGAGCCAAGTTCCTACAAATTTCTATTGAAAGTTTGACTCCTTAAGACTAGAATCTCTATTCCTTCCTAGGTGAGAATAAATTAATGAGAAAAAATTTATTGTAGCATACTAATAAGTAAATGTTGTCTCCTCTCAGGTAACCACAGTGTGATTTGTTTTACCTTTTTAGAGATAATGTATAAATATAATGTATTTCACCTTCTTAATGATAATGGTCTCACCTGTGTGGATTAACCCAGAAGAGTAGCCAGATCTGAGGAAATTTTCAGGTTCCTGGACAGTAATGTGGGTGAAAGCAGAATCTTACCATGGTGTCTATTATATCAAACTTACTGCATTGGTTTAGATCTCCAATTTTTAATTTTAAGTGAAGTCATTTTGAAATTCAGAACATTCCAACTGTTGTACATGTTGGTCTACTTACCGATAGAGTCACCATCATCCCAGAAAAGGGAGCCAGATGCTTCTCCATGTTCGTCTAGAGCAATTATGAGGCTAAAAGGATTCAACCGGCTGTAGAAAAAGAAGAAAATTTGTATTTTCAGAGTGAGAAGGACCTAACTCCTAGCATCTCATGGAACCACCTAGAAAAATGTTGAGTCTTTTCTTAAACACCTTTACCAAATTTCCACTTAGTTTATTGTTTGAATATCTCCAGTGATAGGAAACTTAAAACATCCTTAAGTAACTTATTTCTGCTCTGAACTGCTCAATCTGAGGGGAAATGAGTGATTTCAATAGCATAGGCCTCTTAAGTGTGTCCCACTTAAAAAAAAAAGCAAAGTCTTATATAATTAATAAAGTAATAAAAATAAGTACTATAACATGCTTATTGAAGGTACACCCCTCACTCTCTGACTTATCTACAAAATTGCGAGTCTTTGGATCTGGAAACCTGGGAGCTGATTTTAAAGTATGACCAAAGGGATTCCAGGAAAATGGAGCTTGAATAGTAATTCGGAGAGTCTGCTCTGCTTGGAGTTGTATTAACTCTGAAGAGCAAGGATGCCAGAATCTATGTGCCTTCTTCTTGTGATTCCACAATGGAGACAGGACTCAAGGATTTGATCCTAATCACTTGGTAACCCCAAAATTGCATAGAGAAAAGAACTGCACAGTACAAGTGATAAAACAATCTTACTTTTGGAGAAGTTGAGTTATAGTGAGAATACCTTAAGGAAAATACTTTGGTTTTATATACAATATACTTATTTCATTAAATTGTTTCTATTAAAGTGAAAATTAAAGCACGAGACCCTCTCTTCTTTCTTGGAAATGAACTAAAATATATTAACTTGAAATCAAATGAATGTATTTTGCAAGTTAGTGCTTAGAAACTATAGATCTACTATATAGTTCAAGGCATCCTCAGGGACCTTTTTCATATTTCAAAATGTCTAGCCAAAACTCCTTTCTGATAATGACGCATATTTTTAGATGATTTTATTTTCAATTAATGCCGATTAGAGATTTTGATCTGCTACTATGAATCTTTAATGTAAAATAGAAATATAAAATAATGATTATTACTAAAAATTCTGCTTGTTTGCTAGGCAAAGTCTTTGATTACATATCTATGGAGGGAGAAAAGGACTAATTAAACATAACCTGAATGGATAAAAGCATGAGGATCCTGACCTAGCCTTCATATAAAACCTAGGAGAGAATTCATGAATTAAAAATCCCTGGCTATCTTTAAAATAACAATGGGAAGATATTTAGGGCTAGATAGCTTAGACCTGGATGAAATGCCCAAGCACATCATCTGCTAATCTCTCTCCTTTTTTCTTCTGTTCCTTCTCTTCTTTTTCTCTCTTTCTCTCTCACACACACATGAACATACTGACTCATACATACACATGTACAAACACATACATAGACCAATAATTCATTGCACCACTGATTGAGCCACCTCCTGTCAGCAGTCACTTACTCATATACAAACCCCTCATCAGACACTAATAAGGAAGTTTTACTACAACAGGAAGGTCAAATCCCGAGCTGAAGGAGAGGTCTCCTGACAGAACGTGCCTACTACCTCAGCACTGTTGTTCTGGCTGGAAACTGTGTTGGCAGAATATATCCTCCACGGATGAAAAGGGGAATTACATCCAGAGGAGCGGGAACTTCAACAGACTTCTTCAGCCAAGAAGGCGATACTCGCTCCCCCTAGCACAGAACAAGCCAGAGTTAACCACTCCAATTACATCACTGGTGACAAGTAATAGATTTCAGGAGACACAGGAAGTTAAAATCCAAACTTCTGTTGAAATGCAACAGAGCACCATGGAATTTACTAATAAAAAGGGTGGCTTAAATGTCTATGTCAGTGTTTTTTAAAAAAGGAAAGCAGCAGTCATCAGTATATACTAATTTTAGCATTTCAACTTTATAACCACATTTACTTACTAAAAAGTTAAATGACAAGAATACAAGTTAACTTTGGGCTCCAAAGTGTTACAATTTGATGTAATAATGCTTTTGTGTGAGCATTTTTGTTATACTCTTTTTTAAAATCAATTTTATTAAAACATGAAATGTAAAGCCAATATTTAAGGAAATGTAGGAAGCATCTCTACAGAATATTGTTTGAAAACCGTTGGTTTAATTGTTTAAGATACTATAATAACCTGACCATGAGAATGGAGAATTCATAATACCACTTCCACCAGTCACAACTAACTGATCATTTGAAAATAGATTGTACGTCCTTTCTTCAAATGTGAAAATAGTCTTATCCTTATCATCTAAACATAGTCCCATAAAAATTCCTTGAAGGCTGGGTGAAATGAGCTAATGCTCATCCAAACATACTCAAAGAACGGGAGGAGAGAGCTCAATTACAGGAGAGAAGTCACATTGCTTCCCTCACATTCCACTGTTCTCCCCCCTCATGGAGAGCATAGCCCCCAATGGGTGTAACTTATGCAGAAAAGGTAGTTAGATCAATGAAATTATCATTCTTAAGAATTTGAACTATAAAACATGGAAAAGAGCCTGCCACTTATCATAGAAGCACAAAGGATGTATTGAAATATGTCCACTATAAAATAGAAGTTCAAAATATAACTCCAAAATATAGAGTCCTCTAGACGCTGAGGATCTTTGGAAGCCAGTTGTTAATAAGACAAAAATGATAACTTGGAATTCTGAGTCCTGGTAATGGCACAACATGGGCAGAAATTTTACAAACTTGCAATTGAATCCTGAATTTCTCCAGGAAATCCAGTGCTTTTAGAGTTGCTGGTCTTAGATTTCCATTTCTTTTGTCATTTCATATGTATTCCCATAATAAACCTCATACTTGAGCAAGCTTTCTGTTTCTTGCAAGATAAAGTATCAGATTCATAAATTATAGTATCTCTTACACTCTGCTACAAGAAAATATCACTATGTAGAGTCATTTGCTTTTAAGAATTTGTATTTGTGTAAAATAAATGTCTACTTCTAAAAAAAATCATTCTATCTCTCAGCTTAAACATATGCCAATCTATGGCTTAATTCTACCATTTTGAGAGGAGCAAACAATTGTTTTTTTTTAAAAGGGTTTCCCAAAGAACCACAGCATCAGAATTATACAGTCCAATGCTCTAGAAGTCATATAAAAATTAGTGAACCCTTGCTGGAGTGGCTCAGTGGATTGAGTGTCATCCTATGGAGTAAGAGGTCCCAGGTTCGATTCCAGTCAGGGCACATGGCCAGGTTGCGAGCTCAATCCCCAGTAGGAGGCATTCAGGAGGCAGCTGATCAATGTTTCTATCGCCTCTCTCCCTTGCTCTCTGAAATCAATCTCTCTCTCTCTCTCTCTCTCTCTCTCTCTCTATATATATATATATATATATATATATATATATATATATATATATATATATTAAAAACAGTGGGGAAAAAGCATGTAAATCTCTGAGTTCATAGATTATATTATTTTTTCTATAAAATACATACTGTATAAAAGTCAAACCAGGACGCTTCAGGAAAATATACATACACAGATCTTGCTCCCTGTGAAAAAAGAAAACATTTGACTTTTCAATCCTCTTTTTAATTAAAGTATTCTAGTAAAAATACATTTGGTTCTGTGGATATTGAATCCTATCATATTTATCATTAAAACCAAGTACTAGTCAACCCAGACATGATTACGCAGTGGGGCTAGAGAATCTCCATGAAACATGCATGATTTATCAGAAAATATGTTTCATGTCTAGATTATGGAACGTTAATGTACACTATTGATAATTTTTTCTAAAAAGCCAAATTGGGTTTGCTATATTTCAAAATATTGTTTCAGTATAATGTAGATATATTTTCTTACTAACCAGGTAATTACTTTATGGCATTTTAGTTCAATGGCAATTGTGATGTACTTATTAAAAATGTAAAATATGAAATATTTATCCATTTATTTAAAAAAAATTTGAGTTCTTACTAAGTATAGGTTTGTTCTTCTGTATGTTACATATATTATTATGTGTACGTTTCAGATTTATATACATATATGTATATGTGTATATATAAACATAGGTAGTAGACCACATTAATATAGCTGGCCTATATTATTCTTGTGTATGTTTGTGTGTGTGTGTTTAGATAGAGCTGTGGTGAATTCAAGAACAATCCAAAAATAGAGAAAATAGTTGCTTTGAAGAATCCCGTAAAGGCCCAACTTCAGTTCTTGTGTAACTGACAAGTTCAAAGCTAGTGAAATTTGACATAATGAACAGGCAGCCTTGAAAATATTTTTTCTACCTCTGGAAATCCTAATACTTAGTCCTGAAAGTTGGCACTGATTTGTTGTCAACACATTCTCATGACATCCATCCTGCCTGTTCTCCTGCATGTGTGACTTTCACCCCCAGTCCTCTCAGATTATAGTCATGTTTTCCCTCTCTTTGTGGCTAAAATCTGGGTAAGATAGCCATCTGGAGGAGGAGGAAAAATTAATTTGAAACAGGAATTTGTTTGTTTGTTTTTTCCATAAAGGCTAATAAAAACAGCTGATATTCTCAGAATAGACTTTACTGCTATTACATAGCATAGGTGACCAAAGTACTTTATTTCTTTTCTATTTATATTTGGGGGTCAAAATCTTACTTCTGCAATTTATCTTGAGATCAATTTCAGAATCTCTAAATAGCAAAAGCATATATTTCAGTTTTATTGAGACTTATTTAACATGAGGTATATTTTACGTTAGGTAGAATAAATATATAAATACATTGTTTTCAAACAAAAGAATGAAAATGAGGTAAGAAAAACAGGAGAATATGGCAAGCCTGGACTGGTTGTAAGTATCAAATGGCACTAAGGTAAACTACTGTGAATAATTATATTGTGCTGGTATAAAACTCTGGTCCTTACCTCTTCAAGTACTGGAGTAATCATTAAAGCTGGTCCCCAAAGGAATGCTCTGTCAATTCCATGAGTCTGAGGATCTGATGTAAATCTGGATTTTTAGGGTGAAAAATTATTCATTTAATCAAATTAATGTCTTTGCATAGATAACTAAAGTCTTACTCAACTACCTCAGGTTCACCAAGAAAACCAAAAAGATAAAAACAGGGAAAGGTTTAGGGGACAAGCAGAGTTTTAGGAATAAAATCTCATCATCTAGTAAAGCAACTGAAATCATTTGTCCTCCTGACCAGAAGATAAATGGGCATTAAAACTAAGGTCAAAACTATGCCAAGCAATCAAATTGTCTTCAGTTTTTGTTGTTCCTGTTTGCATCCTAAACAACCTTTAAGGATTCAGCATCAATCCCATCTCCTTCATAAAGCTGTCCATTCCATTTCAAATTAACCCTGCCTTTCTTTGAATTTTTATAGGTTATGCCACATAATTGCGACACACATATATAATGTTCCATATTATACTCAGTTACTTTCAACTCTGTTAGTTGCAACCTTCCCAGTAGTCTGTGGGCAGGGACCATGTTTCAGTCTTTTTCTATATTCCACACTTTTTAGACAGCAAGACACAACTTTTATTTTTGTTAGAAAATTTTTGAGTCTTCTTAATTAAATTCTTCAAATCTGTAAACTACTTCTAATCATAGTCAATGGAGAGAAAAACTGATTTGCATATTTATTTATCCCTCACATAATTCCCTTAGTAGGAGAACCCGGTTCTTAAGATCTATATGGTAGAAAATCTAAGACTAGAATAATTATTAAATGTGATTTACTCATGCATCAATCCTCGGACCACTGTATTTCCACTGACATGAGAATGGTAGAAGAGGGTATATAAGTAAGGCAGTAATAAGTATCTAATCCTTAATGCAGAACGGGAAATAGCAGCGAACTCTTCTCCAAATACCCCAGGGTCTTGTTCCTATAAAAGAGAAACATTTCAATAGACCTATTAACTGAAACTGGAAATTTTAAGTGTTACTTTTTTTTTCTTTCTTTAGTGGTTAGGGAGAAACAGAACATTTAAAAAATATTATTTCTTTCAACTTGAAAGCCTTTCACAATAGTAGGTTATTGCAGAGTTGTCTCTCAAATATATTACACTAGAGGCCCAGCACACGAAATTCGTGCACTTGGGGGGGAAGGTCCCTCAGCCCACCTGCGCCCTCTCACAGTCCGGGAGCCTTCAGGGGATGTCTGACTGATGGCTTAGGCTTGCTCCTCATGGGGAGTATTAGATTTATCAGGGTGATAATTTAGTGAGTTATATAATGTCTAATCACTAAGTTGTACACCTGAAATTAATATAATATTGTATGTCAACTGTAATTGAAAAATAATAAATTATTTTATGTAAAAAATGCATTTTTAAGGACAATTTTAGAGAAGCTCTTTCTCCGACATTCATTTTTAGTTATTCTCTCAGTTTTTTTATAAAATCAATAACATGCCCTGACCGGTTTGGCTCAGTGGATACAGCGTCGGCCTGTGGACTGAAGGGTCCCAGGTTCGATTCCGGTCAAGGGCATGTACCTTGGTTGCAGGTACATCCCCAGTAGGGGGTGTGCAGGAGGCAGCTGAATCGATGTTTCTCTCTCATTGATGTTTCTAACACTCTATCTCTCTTCCTCTCCCTTCCTCTGTGTAAAAACATCAATAAAATATATTAAAAAATAAAATAAAATCAATAACATAATTTTTTTAAAAAAAACAATTATATATTTTGACAACTTTGTTTTAAAAGTTTGATTTAATTCATATTTTTATGATTCTATATGTACTTTCAAATCCCAGTTCTTAAGTACAAGTTAATATGACTACTGTATAGTAGCTACCATTTTACATTAACGCTCACTCACCTTCATCCCAATTGCATTATGGTTTCTGGAAAAGGGATAAAATGCCCCAAGTTGCATCCAACGAAGGCAAAGTTCATAAGTTGTCTCTTCATTAAACCCACATATATCAGCTCCAATCTGGGGAAAGATTTTTATGACCTCAAAAATATATCACTTATTACTTTTGCCAATAAAACCTGCACTGAAAATTTTAGGACACATTATTTTTAATTTTTACTCTGGAATCTAAAGATGGAAAGATCCTCTTTGAGAAAAACATTTGGAATAGAAAAGTGATAATTCCCTCTTGCCCACCTTGATTAAAAAATATACTATGGGCTATATACAGTATAAGTGCTTTAGGTAATCCAATATTCCAACAAATGCTTCCCCCCCTCCCCCGCCCAAGTGCAGTACTATAAAGTCCCTGCCTCAATATGGAAGTTAAAGACGTAGAACATTTAGCTAACCCAAATTCTTAGTGGCTAACCACTCAGGCTGGAGCAAAAGCCTCAGGATTATAGCACCTGATTATGCTCTCCCTTTTATCATATAAAGTTACAGATACTTTGCTTCCTTATATCTAAGGAAGGTCTCTCTAAGTCTCCAAATTGTTTTATTCTGGAACTCTTTTTTTCTCTCAGAAATATTATATTTAACCCCCAAACTCATTTAATGTTGAAGTTTGTAGGCAAAAAACAGCATGAAGAAATAAAGCATGCAGTCATAAAACCTGTCACTTGTAATAAAAATGTTTTACCGTGACCACGGTTAAGTGTCTTACTGACACCAACAACTACGGGGGTTGTAATCTACTCTTCTAAAACTCTCAAATTTTCAGTGGAGAAAGACCAGGTCATGCTCCCTTCCTCTATGGGTCTGCTTATATTATAACTTTTGCCTCTGTCAGTTTCTAGTCCAGACAAAACTTGAAGCTGTATTTCACTTTCAATATTTATTTCGCACTTCTTTGAAAGTACCTAATCCATCACTTGAACAACAAATGGAATTCTCACAGAATTTGAGTACACAGCAATTTTACTTGAAGCTTTCCAAAATAAGACAAATATTGCCCTATATGTTATTCTTGTAAAAAGTCATTTGGATATGGGGAATCTGCTACAATAAAACTTTGAAATTTGTTAACATAGCAAATTCTTTCATAGCTAAATTGTTTATCACTAGGGCTCAGCTAAGAAAGTATTTTGCTGTGTGTTTGGAACATTTTACTGATTTAATTTCACTTCCTCCCTGAGTGAACTTTCTATTCCTCCTTCCAAATTGTCCGTCCCTTCTTTTTTCACACGTTACCTAGAAAGCTCATAGTAAAAGGTTATAGAAGAATGTGAATGGGGTGAAAATAGAAGTGAACGACAGAGGAAATAAACTTCTCCAGTTTTACCGTGACCAAGTGTCTTACTAACACAAAACAAACAAAAATAATTAAAAAATATGTGGTTCTCTTGAAATCTATATAGGTTGAGGGCAATTGCTAACGTGACTATATGAAGCGTATTATTTATACTGTCCTGAAACAACTTGAGTGCATTTTATCTTCATAGAAGGAGATTGGCGCCCCCAAATAATATGGGTTGACAGATAGGCCTTAATTTAATTGAATGTTTAATTTGAAAACTTACATATGGAATTCCAAAGAGATTAAATTCTAGCATTCCAATGATTGACATATGCATATCTCTCCAACGTGAAAAGTTATCGCCCAGCCAATGGCCAGTGTATTTCCCGCTCCCAACAAATGTTGAACGACTCAAAACAAATGCTCGCTTTCCTGTGGCATTCTGAGAAGCACTTTGAGAGAACAAAAGAAAAATTTTCTTCAGTAGCATTCTAAAAGGATACTCCCCCCCCCCCCCGCAAAAAAACAAACACAAAAAACCAACACATGATCTTAAAGTACATGAACAAGCCCCTATTTCATGTAATTTAAATATTTTATCAAATGTATAAATCTGTGTGAACATGAAAGGGCAGGAATGAAGAAAACAAAAAGAGAACTTACCATATGTGAACTATTTTACAAATTTTATGAAATAGCTATTAAAAGCCATTGCTAACCATCCAAACCAAATTTTCTCATTTAGTGCAAATTTTCTCACACTAAATGTTTCTTATAAGTTATACTACCAGGCAGGTTGTATATAGTTTCTCAACCATGGCTATATATTAGAAATGTCTGAGAACTTTAAAAGAAAAAAAAAGGAAGGCATCATTGTTGATCAACTAAATCGGACTATCTGGGAATGAGTCCTAGACATCAACATTTTTTAAAATTCTGCTTTTTTTTAATATGTGGCAATGGCTGCTTTTATACTAATGTTGAAAATGCCAGTTATTGTAGTTTGATACTGATTATATTTCCTTAGTGAAACCTTACATGTATATAGAAAATAACATATGTGTAGATATTTAGAATCATTATTATAAGTTTTTGTTTTGGTTGTTTTTGTTTGAATTTAACTTGTATGTTTAACCACTTTGGGGGTTTTTCTTTAACATCAAAATCTGGTCTCCACTCTATTTCAACTTCACTTCTAACCTTGATTGCCATTCATATTCTTTTGGCCTCTTGTATCAAACCATCCTGTAATCTCACTGAAGCTCTGACAGTTGTTTCAATCCACATACGTACAATATACATTATAAAAATTGACTTATTTACAAAATTGATACATCTCTTTTCATAATGGAAAAATTTGCTAAACTCTAGTGAAATATAAAGCTCCTTGAAGGCAAGGACTTA
This sequence comes from Myotis daubentonii, assembly GCF_963259705.1. NCBI lineage: Eukaryota > Metazoa > Chordata > Mammalia > Chiroptera > Vespertilionidae > Myotis > Myotis daubentonii. The sequence goes on from NC_081841.1 coordinate 41,725,571, forward strand.
TTTCTGGTAATCTTATTGCTCTACTAGAGGCCCAGTGTGCGAAACTGCATGAGACCCAGACCCACCGTGCCATGAGACCCCTCAATGCACCTCCTGGTGACCGGTCGTTTGGTCATTATAGCGTTACGGCATTACAGTCACTGGCTTTTGATAATATAGACTAGAGGTCCAGTGCACAAAAATCTGTGCACTCGGCGGCGGGGGGTGAGGTTCCCTCAGCCTGGCCTGTGCCCTCTCGCAGTCTGGGGCCCCTCGGGGGATGTCCACCTGCTGGCCTAGGCCCACTCCCCGGGGGATTGGGCCTAAGCTGGCAATCAGAAATCCCTCTGGCAGCCCAGGAGCCCTCGGCAGATGTCCACTTGCCAGTGGGGCACATGCCCTTGACCGGCATCGAACCTGGGACCCTTGAGTTCGCAGGCCGATGCTCTATCCACTGAGCCAAACCAGTTAGGGCAAGATGGATATTCTTTTTTTTTTTTTTTAAATATATTTTATTGATTTTTTACAGAGAGGAAGGGAGAGGGATAGAGAGTCAGAAACATCAATGAGAGAGAAACATCGACCAGCTGCCTCCTGCACACCCCCCACTGGGAATGTGCCCGCAACCAAGGTACATGCCCTTGACCGGAATCGAACCTGGGACCTTTCAGTCCGCAGGCCAACGCTCTATCCACTGAGCCAAACCGGTTTGGCAAGATGGATATTCTTAATTGCATTCTGTAGGAGTTGGAAAGATTCAAATATAAGATGAATTACTTAGGCAAAGTCACATAGTTATTCCCTGTTTTCACTCACTTCTGGAATAAGGACTGTGCCAGGCTCTCCCAGTATTTCTTTTTCTGCAGTGGAGTTAGAGTTAAAATTATAGCCAACGGAGAAGTTAGAATTTATTTGGTGCTATGTTTAAGCACTTTAAAATCTAACCTATAAATAAGAAGTTAACTGAAATAAGTTTTGCAATTAAACAGATGTAGTTTAAGCTTCGTCTAGCTCGTCATTATAACATGTAACTTTTGAGCATGTTACTTAATGACTATAAAATGGGGCTAATGATGCTTAACTTCTCAGAGTTGTTATAATGTATAAATGAAAATAAGTTATATATGAAAGCACCTCTCACAACCAGCCCATAACAAGTGCTTAGTAACGGCTCATTTCCTTCCTGTACTTTCTAAACTTGCCTAGCAGTTACAGTCCCTGATCTGCTTCACCCGGGTTAGACAACTTGAATCCCTATTTTAGGCCATTGTTTATCTACCTGGAAATCCATGACTAATCATTTTGTTTCTCAAGGGTAAAATAATGAGTGGGATTTAAATTATTAGATTAAATTGAATGATAGAGGCTGTAGTAATAAATTCAGTAAACACCTTTTATGCCTTCTCTAGATAAAGCTGGCTAATGTTTCCACTTAAAACTATTTTTATGCCTCTGGGAAGTAATTTTCATTAAGTTTCATTAAGTTCAGCATTTGGAAGTCACATTCATTTTTTATCCCTGAGGTATGAAAAGTACTCAGAAATATAATTTTCAACACTGAAGAGGAATACTTTACTACATTTACTACTCCTTCTTTCTCTCTCCTCCTCCTCCTCCTTCATCTTCTTCTTGCCTAAATTTCTTGATGAGTTAAATACAATTAACAATTTCTTGGGTAACCTACTAATAGTTATGAGTGGTACATTCTAAAATCTAAGAAGTGATTCCTTGCCTTTTCAATAGAAATTTGAAATGGGTTATTAAATTAAGGGTGAAAAGGGTGAAGGGGCCAAGCAAAAAAAAGCACAAAATGCACAGCCACAGACCACAGGGTGGATTATCAGAGGGAAAGGGGGGGGTGGAGGGAGGTAGCAGAAGGGCAAGGGAGGATAAATGGTAATGGAAGGAGACTTGACTTGGGGTGGTAAACACAAAATATAATATATAGATGATGTATTATAGAATTATACACCTGAAGCCTATATAATTTTGTTAACAAACTAGAGGCCCAGTGCACAAATTCGTACATGGGTGGGTTCGGGCCACCCACCCCCGATCGGGTGGGAAGGGCAATCAGGGGCAGGGCTGGCAGTGGGGAGTTATTAGTGTCAAAGATCTTTGCAGGGTGCATACACGTTTGCTGTTGCCTTTTGGATGAGTTGAAGCTTCAAAGTGTCAGGAAGCTTTAGTGTCAGGGACACTGACAGCTTCTGTTTCTAAGCCTCTTTCTAGACAGGTAATGCGGTTTAGTTCCCTGCTAACAAAACCTCAAAGAGAGGCCGTGGTGTGATGGGGCTGCCCTCTTTGGCAGTAAGCAGTGGAGAGAGAACGCAGGAAGATGGTGGTTGTGCTGGGCACCTCTCCTGGACACCTGACTGATGGTCCAGACTGTGAGCAGTTTTCCTCCTAGTCACTCATCATTCAGGTTCCTGGTCTATGAAGGCTGGAGAGCATTTACTTACTTAGAATCACTGAAAGTCGCACTTCAGTGATCAAGGTGGGGGAGGGGGTGATCAGGGGAGGGGCTGGCAGGAGGGAGGGGCTGAGGGTAGTTGACTGGCTGGCCTTGCCCCTAATTGGGCCGTTGGCTGCCACAGTGAGCATTATAGCCATTGGTCGTTCTGGTCGTTCTGGTCATTCCACCATTTGGCTGCTTGGCTTTTATATATATAGATGTCACCCCAAATAAGTTCAATACCATTTTTTAAAAATAAGATAAATAGGGAGAGAAATCAAGATGGCAGCATAGGTAAACACCAGAGTTTGCTGCCTTGCACAACCACTTCAAAAATACAACTAAAAGACAGAATGGACATCACCCAGAACCACAGGAAGGCTGGTTGAGTGGAAATTCTACAACTAGAAGGAAAGAGAAAAGCATACTGAGACCCAGAGGAGAAGCGGTATGGAAGTAAAATACTAAGGTGCGGAGGTGCATGGGGAGCGGGCTGGCGGCTGAGGGCGTGGTTGTCTTTTTCAATCGGGAGGGAGTCTCAGGCTCTGAGCTCCAGTTCCGGGCGAGTCTTTGGGGACCCAGACTCATACGGGAGAAGCGGGACTGTATGGCCTTGGTTGGAACTCAAGGGCAGCTTTCTCTCGGAGGTGCTTGCAGCGATTACCGGGACACTGAGAAGCAGAGCCTCTGAGGGCAGGACTGAGAGCAGCCATAACTGTTCGCTCCGCCCCGTGGATCCCATGGGACCCGCCCTGCCCTGCCCAAGCCCTGCATGGAGGCTTTTGCTGGGTAGCCTCAGGCAAAGGCTAGATTAGCACCTCACTAGAGATCCAGGAGCCAGGAAGCCCAGTGGTCAGAGTGGGACCATCCAGTTTGCAGCTCCTCGGACCTTTAAAGGACACACTCAGGGGGCAGACTCAGTGAGCACCAGAGCCCCACTGAAGCAAGTCTTGCCCCAGAGGGGTGTCTCCAGCACAGAAGTTCTCCCACTGCAGACACAGCTGATTCTCACAGCCAATTGGCCTGGAGGTCATTCCCTCCCAGTGTTAACTACAACAATCAAGGCTTAACTACAACAAGACTGTGCACAAAGACCACGAGGGGGTGTACCAAGAGTGTTCTCCCCAGGTAATTGGGGAGGCTGAACCACTGGGCCCTAGAGGACACTTAGCATAGAAAACCACTTTATCAACACAGGGAAGCATAAAAAATGCGGAGACAAAGAAACAGGTCACAAATGACAAATATGGAGGAAAGCAAACTACTGGATATAGAGTTCAAAACCACACTTTTAAGGTTTTTCAAGAACTTTCTAGAAGCTGCCAATAAATTTAGTAAGACCCTCGAAAAGACCGGTGAGACCGCCGATAAATGTAGTGAGATCCTCAAGAAATCTAGTCAGACCCCTGATGTTATGATAAAGGACCAACTGGAAATTAAGCATACACTGACTGAAATAGAGGATATTATACAGACTCCTAACAGCAGACTAGAGAATCGCAAAAATCAAGTCAACGATTTGAAATACGAAGAAGCAAAAAACACCTAACCGGAAAAGCAAAATGAAAAAAGAATCCAAAAATACAAAGATAGTGTAAGGAGCCACTGGGACAACTTCAAGCATACCAACATCAGAATTATAGGGGTGCCAGAAGAAGAGAGAGAGCAAGATATTGAAAACCTATTTGAAGAAATAATGACAGAAAACTTCCCCTACCTGGTGAAAGAAATAGACTTACAAGTCCAGGAAGCGCAGAGAACCCCAAACAAAAGGAATCCAAAGAGGACCACACCAAGACACATCATAATTAAAATGCCAAGAGCAAAAGACAAAGAGAGAATCTTAAAAGCAGCAAGAGAAAAACAGTTACCTACAAGGGAGTACCCATACGACTGTCAGCTGATTTCTCAACAGAAACTTTGCAGGCCAGAAGGGAGTAGCAAGAAATATTCAAAGTGATGAATGCCAAGAACCTACAACCAAGATTACTTTATCCAGCAAAGCTATCATTCAGAATTGAAGGTCAGATAAAGAGCTTCACAGATAAGAAAAAGCTAAAGGAGTTCATCACCACCAAACCAGTATTATATGAAATGCTGAAAGGTATCCTTTAAGAAGAGGAAGAAGAAGAAAAAGGTAAAGATACAAATTATGAACAACAAATACACATCTATCAACAAGTGAATCTAAAAATCAAGTGAATAAATAATCTGATGAACAGAATGAACTGGTGATTATAATAGAATCAGGGGCATAGAAAGGGAATGGACTGACTATTCTTGGGGGGGAAAGGGGTGTGGGGGATGCAGGAAGAGACTGAACAAAAATTGTGCACCTATGGATGAGGACAGTGGGTGGGGAGTGAGGGCAGAAGTTGGGGTGGGAACTGGGAGGAGGGGAGTTATGGGGGGGGGAAAAAGAGGAACAAATGTAATAATCTGAACAATAAAGATTTAATTAAAAAATAAGATAAACCTCAAATAGTGGCAAGCCACTTGATTCTGTTTTTTTATAATTAGCCCCATTAAATATATATTCAGAATGTTGTCTATCAAGTTTACTATATGTGTATTAATTTTGTTTTCTGTCAAATTAAGACCTAAATATTTTTCAGAATCAGGTAAGAGAGACTGTGGTTAAATGACCCTTATGTTCACTTCAGGTCTGTAATTCTCTATCATGCTTACCAGATAGATTTCATTAAGGTCCCTGAACTCATGGCTCTAGGACAATGGCTAAATTCCAAAGCATAAAAATGAAATATATTTGCATATGGCAAAAATAATCTGTTCTATTTTGATCCTATTCTACTCCTGAGAATTCGCTTTATAAATCAAACAAGCTGACTATGTGAGTCATATATATTTTGCCTATACTTATAACAAACTGTGGAAGTACACTAATGATCCTCAATTGGAAGGAACACCTGTTTCAGACAGACAAGGATGCAGAGTAAATGGAAACACAGTGTTCTATACTTGAACCCTTGAATATAATTCTACTAATGCAGCCTATGAGAGTCTCCCAGTAGATATACACAGGAAAAGGCAGAAACGGTGAACACAGAGGGGCAGCATAAATCAGGTGGCACTGACAGGATGCTTACGACCTGAGATTATTAATTCCAGGAGAGAAGAGGATTATCTGCCATCTTCCGGTCTATCGCACTTGGTGTCTTAAACTTATGACAGCACAAATCCTGACTTTAATGAGGTCATTCTGCTCTGCTTTTGTCTATATATATATAAAATCAATGAGAACATTTAATAAAAATAATAAATCAGTAAGATAAAGTCTTCGAAGAGGAAGATAACTTACTGGTCCTTGAATAAATTAAGAAATGATAACATGTAACACCAGCTTTAAACAAACATTTCTCATTTCTTAAAGGACATTTTAATAACAATGTGCAGATACTAAAAACATTTCAAGAAGGTTTGGTTTACAAACTACTCACTAGAAAGTAGGAATTGCCTGGGACCAGCCAAACAGAGAATGTGTATCATAATGATATCCCAGATAAGTCTTGGAATTGGGACATAATGTTTTCTCCGCCAATAAGCCACCTGTGATATCTAAAAATGAAATAAGAGAAATATACATTCTTAACATAATTGACATATCCTTATTGAATTTTATTTGTTCGTTTACATATTGGTCACCCTCACTAGTGTATGAGTTTCTTGAAGACATTAAGTATCTTTCAAGCAGTGACAACAGTGTTACACTAACATGACAAATATTTTTCACTTTTATCTTGAATTTATGAGACAGTTAGCTGTTAGTATCAAGACTAAGATGGATTTCTCTCAGAAATACAAAGTCTAATATTTAAAAATCAACATAATGTATTAACATATTTAAAAGAAGCATTCAATTATCTCCAGATGCTTTTAAGTGTTTGATAAAATTGAACTTTACTCTTGACAAAAACCTCTCAGTAAAATAGTAATCAAATAAACTACCCTAACTTTGTTAAGGTTTTCTACAAAAATACCTATAGCCAAATTCATACATAATTGTGAAATATTTAAAACATGATGTCATTGAGATTGGGAAGAAGAAGGTGCCCACCATTACCAATTCCGTTCAGTCTTGTACTGGAATTCTTATTCAGTGAAATAAGGCAAAGAAAAATAAACCCAAACTAAAAGGAATAGAATGGGAGAGCCAATTCTATGTGTAATTCACATATGATATGAATGGCTATGGAGAAATAAAATCCTAAAGAATCAACAGGTAAACTATGAGAATTAGTATTATAGTATAGCACATTTTCTAGATAAAAAATCAATATACAAAACCACTTACACTTTATAAATCAACAACAAATACAAAGTAGAATGACTAAAATGAGGCATTTAAAATAGTATAAAAAATATAGAGAACCAAGAGAAATAAGATTAACCAAATAAATCTAAACCTTCCTAAAGACATTATAAAATTTTAAGATTGTGCATCAAGCGTATAAAGAATTCTCACATAGCACAGTGTAAAAAGTAATTTTAAAAGACAAATAAAGGGGGAAAGTACCTTACTCGTTCTATTGGAAATTCTGTATTATAAAAATGTCAGTGCTTTCCAAATTGATTTATGGATTTAATGTCCAACAGCGAAAACATTCTTGAAGAAGGAAGGCCAAGGTGATAAGTCTATTTCCCACATTACTTCCAGGTTCATTATAAAGCAGTAGAAATTAAGACAGTGTCAAATTGGTAAATGGAAAGAAAAATCAATGGAACAGAAATAGCAGTCTAAAAGTAACACAAAGTATATGTAGATATCTATCATAAAAAATAAGTAGTGCAGGTCAGTGGGAGAAAAAAAATAGCCTTTTAATTGGTTCTGGGACAAGTCCGTCTCCATATACCAAAAAAAAAAAAAAAAAAAAAAAAAAGGCCCTGGCCAGTATTCTAAATGGTTAGAGCATCAGCCTGAGCACAGGAGAGTTGCAGGTTTAGTTTCCAGTCAAGGGCACATACCTGAATTACAGGTTCAATTCCCAGCCCTGCGTGTGGGAGGCAACCAGTCAATGTGTCTCCCTGGAATCAATGTTTCTCTCTCTCTCTCTTTCCCCTTCCTTCTCTCCCCTCCCTTCCACTCTCTCTAGAATTCCATGGAAAAAATATCCTCAGGTTAGGATTAACAAAAGAAATAAAGTTAGACTGTTTTCTCATACTGCTCAGAATCAACTTCAAGTAGATTAAAGACCAAAACGTGAAAGGGCAAAACTGTTTAAATATTTTTAAAACTGTATATGTTTATGACCTCAAATTCAAAAGTATTTCTTAACTTGAAAAATTGATAAAGAAATGGGCTGATATATTTGACAGTAGTTTAGTTAGGAACTTTTATTCAACAAAAGATCCTAAAAAGAGAGTGAAAAGATAAGCCAAAAATTGTAGAGATATTTTTAACACATATTTTTCTTTCTTGGAGAAAGAAAGCTAATGGCTCACAAGAAAAATAGGGAAAAAAAGCATTGAACAGGTCAGTAAAACCTGAAAAGCCAATGAAGACAAAAAATGCTTAATACTATTTGTAATCATTAAATACACAATGAACTATCATTTCACACGTACCAGATTAACAAATAAGAATAATAATCTACACTAATAAAAGAGAAACATGGTAATTTGGTGTACAACCACTACCCTTTTCATTGGCTAATCAGCGAGATATGCAAATTAACTGTCAGCCAAGATGGCGGCCGGCAGCCAGGCAGCTTGAAACTAACATGAGGCTTGCTTGCCTCAGTGACGGAGGATCGTTGGAGGAAACCAATGTTCCCTGCCTGCGGCTGCAGGCCTCTGAGCGGGCAGTTTAAGAAACATTGTAACAAATACCGCCGACTTCAGCCAGCAGATTCGCAACATTGTAAGCAAAGGCCAGAAACCTACTTTCAGCCGTGGAGGCCTAAGAGCTGGAGCCAAGCCTCAAGGTAAAGCTGGCCCAGAATAAAATAAAAAAAAAGAAAAAAAGGAGCAGTTGGGAACTTCAGTCACTCCCAGCCTGAAAACAGCCCTCAGCCCCTCACCCAGACTGGCCAGGCACCCCCACCCTGATCCAGGACACCCTTCAGGGCAAACCAGCCAGCCCCACCCATGCACCAGGCCTCTATTCTATATAGTAAAAGGGTAATATGCCTCCCAGCACCGGGATCAGCGTGACAGGGGGCAGCGCCCAAACGCCCTGATCGCCCTGAGGCTCTGTGTGTGACAAGGGGCGGGGCCCCAACCCCCTTATCGGCCCTGCTCTGTGCCTGATAGGGGGGAGCTCCCCAACCCCCCCCCCCACGGGCCCTGCTCTGTGTGTGATGGGATACAGCCATAACCTCCCCATCGGCCCTGCCCTGAGTGTGAGAGTGGCGGCGCCCCAACCCCCTGATCGGCCCTGCTCTGTGGGTGATAGAGGGCGGTGCCCCAACCCCCTGATGGGCCCTGCTCTGTGCGTGACAGGGGGTGGCACCACAACCTCCCCATCGACCCTGCCTTGAGTGTGACAGGGGACGGTGCCCCAACTCCCCAATCGGCCCTACCCTGATCGTGACTGAGGGTGGCATCACAACCTCCTGATCTGCCCTGCTCTGTGCATGACGGGGCGGCGCCCCAACTCCCCAATCGGCCCTGCTCTGAGCCCGACCAGGGGCTGCACCTAGGGATTGGGCCTGCCCTCTGCCACCCGGGAGCAGGCCTAAGCCAGCAGGTCGTTATCTCCCGAGGGGTCCCAGACTGCGAAAGGGCACAGGCCGGGCTGAGGAACCCCTCCTCCCCCCCGAGTGCACAAATTTTTGTGCACCAGGCCTCTAGTAATAATAATAATAATAATAATAATAATATGGCTTAGCAATGGTTCTATTTTCTTGTGAAGCTCTGGTCAATTCAGTAAAACACCATCTTGTATTTGCTTTCCTTCCTCCTCTGCTCACTTCCCTTTTTCCTTACCCATCCTGCGTGGGTATTGCTTCACCTCCTACTCTTCCACCCTCCCCCCGCAAAAAACGAACCCCATCTTTTCCAGATAAGTTTTACCTCAGGCTTTGTTTTCTAGGGGAAATGGGATGAGACATTCTCCGCCACTTTTGAAGGTAATGGCGTAAGATTGGATGCCCTTTCATTCTTTGATTGCTATGCACAAAATTTTGTGTTTTTTTCTTCAATTCCCCACTCCCCCTTAATTGATATCTGAAATTCTGGGTGTGGCCTCCTTTGCCATCATCACCTAGAAGTCTCTGATTGTATTTCACGATGGTCAAATCGTGTTTACATGATGGTCACCTTCACTGGACTCTGAGTTTCTTAGAGACAACGATCTGTTTGGTTTGTATGCCCATAACCTTGAACAGATCGAATAGATGGTGGTTATCTAGCATCTTGTACTGTGCATAACAGAGCAAAAGATTGTTCATCAAGAGAACAAAGAATTCTCACACAGCACAACTAGGACATTCTCTCCCATTTCTACAAAAAAATTGAAAAGGAAATCTATTTAAAGAACAGAAAGTTTAGGTTAAATATGAGAAAAATTTGCCAAACCAAGTAATGACTTTCTTCCTGAAGATTTTAAAAACAGAAAAGGCTACAACTATATAAGAAAACGTGAGCATTGTCAGAGCTAAGTCGGGGAAAGACTAGATACCACTCACTAACACTCTCACTTGCTGTAGGAGTTTTGGCCTCACATACACACAAGGGAGTAAGTCTCACCCACTGATGGCAGAGACTCGGGCTTTCTAGAAAGGAGATCTCAGGGCAGGAAGGAACTCTTCCCTCCGAGTTAACTCAGAGTGAAAAGAGTAAGATGGAGTCAAAGTTGAGATTTTTAGTGAGATTTTTAGCTCTTGTTTCTAAAATCTATTTACAGGAAGTATTAGCCTTTCCTCTTCTGTTTTTCCATTTCTTTAAAAAAAAAAAAAGAAAGAAAGAAAAACAGCTTTAGCGAGGTATGATTCATATACACAAACCTACCCATATTTAATGTATACAATTTGATGACTTTGAGCATATTATACAGTACACATCACCAAGGCTTGACTTAAAACAAGTCTGCTCAGCCCTAGCTGGTTTGGCTCAGTGAATAGAGCATCAGTCTGCGGACTGAAGAGTCCCAGGTTTGATTCTGGTCAAGGGCACATGCCTCGGTTGGAGGCTCCATCCCAGTGGGGGTTGTGTAGGAGGAAGCCAATCATTGATTCTCTCTCATCATTGATGTTTCTATCTCTCCCTCTCCTTTCCTCTCTGAAATCAATATAAATATATTAAAAAAACAACAGCACAAGTCTGCTCAGAGATGGGCCTTTGGACAGTGGCTTTAATGGGGTTTCTTAGTAGGGACCCATTCTGTGAGTTTCCCTAACCTTATTTTTCTTAATTAATACTTTAATTATTATATTATCAATAATAAAAAATTACTAATATGCATATTAATAATAAATAGTACTATTGGTTGTTATTACTTTATATGAAATAAAGGTATTTCCTAGTTTACATGTTCTCCTTGTACAATGTAGACCTTTTAAGTCTAGTCTCAACCTTCCTGCTAGGACTCTATGTTTATTTGTTTAGCTTAAAATTATGGAGCCTAATCTCAAGGCATTTATTGCAACTTAGGGTGAAGCTGCTGTGCATATCTAGCTGAAGAACAATAAGATCAGCTTTGGAATGACAGGGATCTGTAATAGCAAGTAGAGTAGCTTTTATGACTTTTTAAATGCATTTTTTTCAACATAGCAACAAGGATAGAAAGAGTCTAATACAGAAGGAAATCTAATTCTAACCCACATCCTGTGGCCTTGAAATGTTTGCCTGTCTTTTAGATCTTCAAAATTGAGATTTTAATATCATTTCAAAGCTGTCTTTGTGATATATTGAAGACGACATGTAAGGTCTTAAATACTGAAAGGATTTGGTCTCCCTGGAAAGGGGGTGGGGGTAGGGTGAGGCGAGACAATCATGTCCATTTGGAGCATTTTTGTTTCTACTATAAACTTTTCTCCCAACCAGTTATTATTTTGAAAAGAATGTGTTTTTAAAGAGATGTAGAGCCTCTTGACATTTAATTTCTAAATGTATGCATTTGACAATAAGTCTAATGGAACTTGTAATGATTTTTCAAAATGTAAAATAAAACTGAGAAACTTTTCCTTGGCCATCAGTTATGTCTTAAATTTAACTACATACATAGCTCAGCTCAAGTTAAAGCTACTTGTAGAGCATGTAAAATAGACGCAGGAATCTAGATATTGTGTAATAATTTTCTCACCCCCTGTAAATGAAGGCAGCAGCCTCATCATATTCTTTGACTCCTGAGAGAACATTTTAACCACTAACTATATCATAATAAAGCCAGCCTGCTTGGCCACAAAGAAAAAAATGCAACAAATGTAGATAATTATCTGCTGGAATGCAGTGGTAATTACGAACTCCCGTACTTTAACTGGAATACAATTATCTCAAAGTCTAACTTTATATAATCAGAAACAGTTACCAATCAAAGAGACTACACAAAGTGGTAAAACCTTAGATCAGTGATTTTTCATCTTTTTCATCTCATGGCACACATACAACTAATTAATAAAACTCTGCAGCACACCACAAAAATATATTTTTGCTGATCTGACGATTTTGATTCATTCATATCAGATGGCTATAGTTGTGTTGGCTGTTGTCATTTTTTTAAATTTAACAATCTATTTAGTGGCCCTCACTAAATAGTCAGGTATTGCATGTTTTAAAAATTCTTGGAGCACACTGGTTGCAAGTCACTTCCTTAGATTGTTTTGTAAAAGAGAAGGGGGAAAGAAATTTAATACTGGTTAAAAATAGCACAGGAGATACGAATATTCATCAGATGCCACATCAGACTTTAGTCTTTAGCTCAGTGTCTTGGTAACACTTGTCCTGACTACAAGCAGATTCCTTCAACACTTTTTACAATGATCTATTTAAGAAAGAATGCATCTGAGAGCTTAACTGGCCTTGTTTCTATTTTTCATGTTCCAAGTTGGTATTAATAGTCATTTTTTCTCTGATTAATACTCCTTCCTTTTGTAATGTTCCAAATAGTGATAGATTTGTTCTTTAAAAGAATATAAGACAGGAGTAAGGTAGGTAAGCATTAGGCCATCATATGTGAAAGAATGTGTCAGGGTGAAAATGAGGACTGTCTTAGCTACTTCTGGCTTCACATCCTGAAGCAATAATGATGGAAAATTATTATAATAATCATCCTCTTATTAATTGCTTATTTTTAGTATTTTGCAAAGTACTCAGAATTCAATTTAAATCCTCCCAAATTGTTTGTAATCGATACGATAGTGGCTATTTTTTTGTACACCTGTTGTATGCCACTCACCTGCTTTATATAGAATATTTTAAATTCTTAACTTGCAAATTTGAATTCATATCCCCATTTTATAGCCAAAAGAAAGGGATTGGACTAGGTTTGGGGGCCATTGTGACATCTGTTTTGTTGCCAGTCCTCCAGCGGGCTGCCTTCAGTGTGTGTGTGTGTGTGGGGTGGGGTGGAGGTGGTGTGTGTGGGGGGGGCTTCCATACCACTAAGCAGCGTGGGGCACAGGTGTCTTGTTGCTGGAATTATTGTGCGTGATTCCATTCACTACCTGACCCTTTCATTCTCTCTCTATTCCTCATCCTTTGCTTCAAGAATTCAAATGAGTCTTCAACGCTGCCTGGGAATCCCACCAAGCTTCTGCCATGAATTTGTTTGGCCGCCCGTCAGATCTGACTGGGACAGACCTTCTATCTCTTAAAAGTCCCTACTCCCCACATTCACCCTCCTTTTCCCTATCTCTTGCACCGATGAACACATCTTTAAAATAGAAGCTTCTCTAGTGGGAAGATCTTCAGCCTCCCATCAGCTAGCCCACACATCCATGTGCATCCGTATGCTGGCTCTTCTTCCAGCAACAGTGAAGCGTGCCTGCTCTTTTACCGCTCCATCCCTTCACAATGAATGCTAGCCTAGGCTCTCTTCTCAGCGACTTCAGTCCTTGAATTATCTCTTTCTTCTTTCACATTAGCCACTTTGTCCAGTCTACTGGCTCATTCCTGACAGCAAACAAATACACTCTAGTATCTCTCATTTGTTAAAAAACAAAGATAATTAAATAACATCCCCTTCTACACACATTCTTCTCAGTTACAGCCCCATTTGTCTGCTCCTTTCAGAGCCAACCCTGCCAAATGTTTGTTTACACGTCTGCCTCTACTTCCTCATCTCCCTTTCACTCAGAATTTAGTTTGGTATCTATTCCCACTACTCCACTGAAACGAATATTGTCAGTATTGCCACACTCCGCATTGCTGAGCTCTGGACATGTTCTGAATTCATTTTGTATAACTTTTTGACACCATCTGACAGAATTGACCATGTCATCTGTTTTGAGTGTTTCTTCATCTCCTCATTCGGGACACAAGGAGGGATTCTTTCCTGCCTTTCTTCATCCCTATCCAATTGCTTCCATTTGGTTTTCTCAGCTGCATTTCTATTTCCACCCAAAGCCTAAATGTTGCGGTAAGAGGTCTACTAGAGGCTCAGGGCTGGAGGGCCCATTTGTCAAGTTCACATTTTACATTCTCTGACATTCTCAATACATTGACTCATCAATCCCTGCAAGTTTAAACACCATTTTTATGCATATAATTCCCAGTTTTTTATCTCAAGCCCAGATTGCCTCTCTCCAGATTTATACATCTTGCTGCCTACTTGATATTTTCATTTAGCTATTTCACAGAATAATGGGAGAAGGGACCAACTATGCACACCATTTCTTCAGCCTCGCAAGTAACATGTGGAGCGAGGCCAGCATCTCGTGGATTCAAAGGATGTGAGTGGGATTTAGGATTTACCGGCTCTGAGAGGTGGATTTTATGTCAGTTTTTGCTTTTCCCTTTTGTTCCGGTTTCACTGGGAACTGAATCCCTGTACTTGCACATGGCTGTAATTTTAAAGGAACTCTAAACGAAGTGCTATAATCCCTCAAACTAGAAGTCTGCAGTCAAAGACAAGCTTCTCATTCTGAGTGCAAAACTCTACTCCTCAAATCTTCACATTCCTATGGCATTCTATTTTCGATTGTAGGCAATTAATTATAGAAATAGCAAAAACTATGGAAATTATAAATTGCAAACATTTTGCAGCCAAAGGGAAGAACTCACTCATCAAAGAATCAGCTGTGACACATCAATAAATCTAGCTCCCTGCCTCTTATAAGGATAGCCAAGGAAAGAAGCTTTTGGATCCTTCTTAGACAAGTGAGGACACAACTCACAAACATTTCAAGGCCTTCCCACCGAAGGAATACAGAACGTACACATCCATGTTCTAAATTTCCTGGATTATTCCTAGATTGGTGAGCTATAAAAGGAAATGTACTTTCCTAAGACAAACTGATGGCATTAAAGAGGTTTTTTCCCCGATGGAATATAAAAATGTTTCAAACTCATCTGACACTTTCAGTGTACTTACCAGGCACATATGGTGGATAGTTTAGATGATTCTCTTCACATCCTGGCTGTTGGCCATTTTGAAAATTGGATGGTTCATTCATATCCTCATATAAAAATAGAAACTCAATGAGTAATAATGGGCATAGTTTTCTTACTTTCCATTAGGGAAGCAGAGTACATAAAAATCATTCTTTCATTCAACAGACACATTTTGAGTATCTAAATGTGTGAGATGGTAAGCTAAGAGCTCTAGGAGGCATAGCAATAAACAAGGTAGTGTCCTTGGTCTCAAAGAGTATGCACTGGCTATTAGCAAGTTTCACAAATATATAAATGTCACAGAACAGAAATAGGTACAACCATTTCTGTTCTGTGAAAGGTAATTCCAATCTTCCAATGGTTATAGACACAAATTGTGCTTAATCTTTCTCCTTGTAGCTCATATCTAATCTGTCAATCAATCCTGTCAACTCTATCTTCAATGTATACATAATCTGATGTCTTATTCACTGCATTGCCAGGCTACACTACCATTGTCTCTTGCCTGGATTGTCACAATAGCTTCTTAACTGGTCTCTCTCTTCCACGTGGGCCCAGAGGTAGATTTATTCAGAAGCTAAGAAAGTTAATAGTTTCATAGTCCTTTAAGTTTCATGACCCCTTCATAATTTTATACCTACAATTTTACTTGTAACTTTTAATAATTTTTCTTAAAAAGAGCTGCCAAAATTTTATAAAGCTCCATAAAATCTGGATTCATCTCTGTTTTCACACTGCTTTCTGCCTTCCTATAGTCTATTCTCAGTGCAGCCCTAGAGTGATCCTTCGAAAATCTGTGCTCAGAATCCTCCAGCATTTTTCCATCTCACTCAGAGTAAAACCTGAAGATCTTACAGTTGGTCCATGATGCAGTTTGTGATACTGCCTCAACATCCCTCTGACCTTGTGTTCTGACTGTCCCCCTGATTACTCTGCTCAAGCCACATAGCTCCTTCTATTTCTGGAAAATGCCAAGCATATTTTGCTCAGGGCTTCTGTACGCATTGTTCCCTTGTCTCAATGCTCTTCCCTTAGATATCCCCAGGGCTCAGCCTCTGGTCTTATTATCAATTATAACCTTCCCTAACCACTCTATTTAAACTCCAAACTTTCTAAAGTTCCTAAATTTCCTACCCCAGTGCTATGGTCTGAATGTTTGTGCCCCTCCTTCCCCAAATCCACATGTTGAAATCTAAACACCCAACAAAGTGATGGTACAAGGAGAAAGGGCTTGGGGGAGGTGAGTAGGTCATGTGGGTGAAAGCTTCCCTGAATGGGATTAGTGCTTTTTATAAAAGAGACCCCAAAGAACTCCCTAGTTTTTTCCCACCATCTGAGAATACAATAAGCAGCCTAGAAGAAAGCCCTTACCTAACCATGCTGGCACCCTGATGTCAGACTTCCTGCCTGCAGAATTGTGAGAAATAAATTTCTGTTGTTTATAAGTTAATCAGTCTGAATGGACTAAATAGCCTGAATCAACTAAGACACCCACTTCCCAGATTAATTTTTCTCTTTAATAATGACTATTACCCAATATACTATATATTTTATTTATTTATCTTGTTTATCGTGTATATCTTCCACTAAAATGTCAGCTCCCTGAAGGTAAGAATTTTTCTAAGTGTATTTTCAATGCCTCTTGGCATAGAGTAAGTACTCAATAAATCAGTGTTTCTGGAAGTGAGAGGAAGAATTACTTCAAGTAAGAGTAACAGTGAAGAGTTCATGGAGAATTGGATATGGAGGCTGCATGTTGATCAGCTCATAGAGTTTGAATATGTAGAAAGGAAGAAAAATGGGAGGAGAGCATGAGCAAAGGAAAAAACAACAAATCATGCTGCATGTAGGGGAAAATGCCCCTCTGTTGAGTAGTGAGAGTTGTCTAGCCCTCATTCAATCTTCTGATCACATGATTCTGTTTGCAAGTATCTCTCTGGCAGAGTGGGGCCTATTAGGCATGCAACTTGTGATTTTCCAATAGTATTAGAACAACACCACCCTGTGGTCTTTCTCCTCTGCACTCTTGCACATGCTGTTCCTATTACCTGAAACTTCCCACACCCACACCCTGCTTCACTAAACTAATTCCCATTCATTGGCCAGTCTTCCTCTTAACCATCACCTTTATTGGTTAAGTCTGAACTGCCCAGACTTGAGTTCAATTGTCCTGAGTTCAATGCCCTTCATCTCTGTATCCATTGTATCTACTGCTTGCTCTGTCAGGGCCACACAAACGCTTGCTTCTCAGCCTATTTCCCCAGTTGTTGCCTCCCCAGTGCCCTGCACTGAGTAGGTATAAGCATTATGAATGAATAAAGAGTATGATGAAGCATGGATCTAGATAGCAAACAAGGTGCTGCCGCTATTCTAGGCAGCGGTTCTCCCCTCCAGTGGTGCATTAGAACAGTTAAGACAGAGGTTATCAAGAAAGAGGACAGGGGAAATTTTCACTTCAACTTATTATAAAGTGAAAAAAAGAGAAGTAGGTGAACATTTTACTTTTCTACCAGGGGAAAAAAATTAAGTAATAAATTTGGACTTACAATCCAGATCCCATCATAATCAAGAATGTTTTTAAATTCCATGCACATCTGTATCCACCATTCTGCTGTTTTGGGGTTGGTGTAGTCTGGATACACTGAATCTCCTGGAGGCCAGGCCTACAACGGACAAGTAAGTTAAAGTAAATAATGATAAGTGACCTAATATGGTGTAGAAATAGCTATAGTGGGGCATTGTGAGTCATACAAATAAAATTTGAGAATCAGTGAAATTATATAACTGAACCAAGTACATAGTAAAAGTACATAGCAAGTTTGTAGTAGACTGGGAATAGAAACCCATATCCCTGTCCAGTGTTCTTCAGCCATGAAATTGTACATGAAATCATATTTTTATTGTTCTTTTATATTTTAGCCACTTATCTCCACGCATAAATCTACATGAATACAAATATAGGGATTAAAATATAAAAATTACATTTATAATAGCATTAAAAACTTATGCCTATGGGGTCAACAAAAGCCATAATAATAATTTAATGAAAACTACAGAATGTCCATGAAGTATTCAAAATTAGACATATCAATGAGAGATATAGAATGTTTATAGATGGGAAGATTCCATGCTGCACAGATGTCCAGTCACTTCAAGTTCTAATGTAAATTTTTGGGTGAAATAATTAAATTTAAGAACGCATATGACCTTGTCCGGGTAGCTCAGCATCATCCCAATGCACCAAGGTTGCAGGTTCGATTCTTGTTCAGGGCACATACAAGAATCAACCAATGAATACATAAATAACAACAAATCATTGATGTTTCTCTCTGTCTTTCTCTCTCTCTCCCTCTCAAATCAAGAAATAAAAGTTTTTTAAAAGCATATATGGACACGAGATAAGAATATGAAACATATATTAATATGTTTACTGCAGCATTGCTTGTAATATTAAGATATGAGAAACAAGAAAATGCTCATCATTCAGAATCAGTTAAACTAATTTCCTCACATGAGAACAGTGGAATCTCATATTATTTCAAAAGAAAAGGTAATTTCATATGTATTAACATGGAAATATATATACAATATTGTTATAGTTTTTTAAAAGTTTTAAATGTTATATACTGTTATTTTCCATGTAAAACGATGGCTACATGTATTTAAAATCTAGAGGAATACACACTGAAATGATAAATTGTATATTTTGGGAAAAGAATAACTGTCACTTTATACGTTTTATAAGTCAGTATTACATTTTTTAAATAATATTGTACTGCTTTGATCCTTAGCAAAAGCATTGAAGTATTTCTATTGTGTAAAAGAAAACAATGAGAAATGTTCTTCCATTTAAGAAATATCTTATATGTGTCATTCCTCAATTTACCTAAACTTAATTTTCCTATGTAATCTCAATCAATATAATTTTGTCATGCTTATTAAACTGTGCCTTTTCAGAATGTTACAGTGTATATAAGTGGATCCTTTTGATTTCTCACCAATTCTATGGGACGTAAGGAATTTCTTAAAAATCCGCAGTATCCAGGCCAATGCTCCAAATACTCCGCTTGAGAAGCTGCACATAATTTTTTTAACTAAACGCAGGTGATATCAATTCACTGATGCCTTATGAATTGTGATTTTTGAAATAAAAACTCAGTATAGAAGGCGGTATTCATCTATTCTCCAAGGTTCTTACCTTGCCAACCGCTGGTGTGATCCCATCAGAGTTATTGACCCAAATTCCCAATTCCTGTCCAAGTTCATAGGGCCTATAAGTACCTTGTGGTTCATCTTTTGTCAAAAAGGGATCCTGCAAATTCCCAAGAACATTGTCATTGGTAATAGTCTGATAACTGATATTTAAGTATAAACTTTCCAAAAGTTTTAAAATACGAGTATCTATTATTCACATGCACAATATATTTTAAACTGCATACATTAATATGTTCCCAGCTATTAAGTGTGGTTACAAATATAAGAACTCTCTATTTTCATTCATTTTTAATGCTGCAAAATGGGGAGCCAAGTAATGTGGAGTTAAGTTAGTAACATAATCAGTTGCTTCTAACAAAAATCTCTCGTTTTCTTCACTGAAAAAGTTATATAAGTAGATAAATACAACTCATGCTGCTTTTTTTTGTTTGTCGCTTTTTATATGAGATAAGGCTATGAAATTGTAAAACAAATAAAAAAGCCTACATGGAGAAATCAAGAAATTGGGATTCTACAAAAAGCCTGGTTAAGCCACTTAATTTTAAGGGGGCACAAGTTTCTCCTCTACAAAATGAAGCAGTGTAGTTGGCAAATTCTTAAAGTCACTGTCCCTCTTAAAAAGTCAAGTTTTACAATGACTCAAGAAGAAAAATATATATGATTCTATATTCATTTTTTTCCAAAAATATTTATTGACCCTACACCAAGTCTATTTCCCTTGCTAAACGTTTTACTATCATAATATATTTATATTTAAATATTTTTTCATACATTCCTGCTAAATAATGTCATTTGGATAATAAATACATGTACTTTTATTTATAATAAGCCATCTTAAAAAACACACACACAAAAAAAACCTCTGTCCATAAAACTCTAACACCATTAAGTCATCTAGGGATTATAACACATAGTGACATTTTTATCATTACATTAAGATAACAGATAGAACAATTATTTCATAAGAGGTATTAATGAGACAAGCACTTCATTATGAACCAACTTTGAGTAGCAGTCATGCTCCTAGAAGTAGTTATGATTACTTTTGGTTTTATATTCTAAATGTATTAAGTAAAATATAATGTTGTACCCAACATGAAGAAAATATTCCTGCAACCTAAGTTCAATGCATTTATTCAATAACTATATAATCATTTGTTTAGAATTTTTATGACCAAGTCTTCAAATCTTGACAAATTATGTGACCTGTGAAAAGCCTTATTGTTCCTTCTATGTATAAGTCAATTTTTTTTGAAGAAAGAACACTGTAGTTTTAAAAATTGTGACTAAATTCCTTCATGACTTGTTGATGACATTTTTGTACCACTGAATAATAGAAAACTTGCTTATAATTTATTATCCTTTAATAAAATATAATGTTTATCATTCCCTATTAAATAAAATTTTGTTCCTCACAAATACTTTAGTGCTAGAAATTCTTTTTGCTAAATTAATTGTAGTATATGCTTTTAGAAATTTGGGAAATATGAATTTAAATATTGTATGTTTGATCTTCAGAAAATATTTACCAAAATAATGACATAATGCATTCCATCACTTTTCAGTTTCTTAATGTACTCGGGCAGACCAGCAAAGTTAGCTTTATCGTAGGTGAAGTCCAACTGCCGCTCCATGTAGTCAATATCCCCGTACTGAACATCCTGTTCAAAAGAGCAGTGTAGACACAGCCTTCGAACATTAGAAACACAAACATAGCCATAGACTCATAAGTAGCTATTGAGGGACTGTATAGAATTGGAAATTTAAATATTGATGCGAGTTTCAGATCATCCTGTACGAAAAGAGGATGAAAATGAATATTTTATAGGAAACTGAGAAAATGCAGTAATCCCTACCCCCCACTTAAAATCCCTCTGTGTTTTAGTTACCCGCAATCACAACTATGGTCTGAAAACATTAAATGGAAAACTCCAGAAATAAACAATTCATAAGTTTTAAACTCATGCCTTTCTGAGTAGCATAATGAAATCTCTCACTATCATGCTGTTTCCCGCCTGGCATGTGAATCATCTGTCTAGCATGCCCATGCTGCATACATCCCGACCTGTTAGTCACTTAGTAGCCAGGTAAGCTATCATATTTACTGTCTTAGTTTCATAATGCTTGTGTTGCAATAACCCTTATTTTACTTAATAATGGCCCCAAAAGAGTAGTGATGCTGCAAACTTGGTTATGCCAAAGAGAAGCCATATAGTGCTTCCTTTGCATGAAAAGGTATGTATGCGTAGAAAAAACCCCCACACAAAATATACGTAGAGTTTGGTACTATCTGCAGCTTCAGGCATCCACTGGGGATCTTGGAATATGTCCCCTGTGAATAAGGACAGACTACTGTAACACACAAATATATATTTTGATATAGATTACAGGTTAATCACTACACCTAATTTCTTTGTTACAATCAATCCCCCCATAGTGTTTGGGGTGCACTTACATGAGGAATATCGTACTGTCTTAAACGTTCAACCGTTTTTTCCAGCACATCTATGCTATTATAGCCCCATCGACTTAGCTGAAATCCCAGAGACCAGTATGGGGGCATAAAGGGTCGTCCAATAGCCTGTAAAAAGAAAAGTATTAAATCCAAATAAGTGAGTTAAATGTTCACAAGCATGGGTCTTCAGGACTTGATGACAAGTTTAGTTTAAATTTCTCACATTGTGATGAGCATCTAACATTGTAAGTTGTCTCTGGTCACAACCAAAGAAATAATGATGAAAACTTGGAGTTTCAATAACTCTTTTGAGAATTTAATTAAAGGCATGGAATTCCCTCCCAAAGCATATACCTATAAAAGCAATTATTTAAATTTTGTGAGTGGGGGAGTATGCTCCCTAGACTTCTCTCTCCAACCCCACTTAGTCCATTCCACCAGGAAGTAATGTAATAGAACTTTAAAGGCTCCCAATAAAAAGAAATTTGAGTTCACCTCTCAGTCCTGGCTTTAAGATCTGTTGACATTAGTAAAATTACATGTTTAAAATGTTTTAAAGAGTAGTATCCACTTCATGTATTTACTAAGTATTCACCATGCACTATTTTAAACCCAAGATCCCTCCCTCTTGGAGCTTGAATTCTAGTAGAAGAAAACCAACAATAAACATGTAAACAAAGTGGCATAATTATTAGAAATAGAGTATGTGGGGCTGTTGTGGAGGAATGTTAGGGAAATCTCTGGCAGTAAGACTTGAGTAAGTCAGCCATGCAGAATGCACCAGGGAGACGGACCAGAGGGTGCACAGGCTTGGAGTGTACAGGAAGAGAATGATGGCCAGTGTTGATGAACTACAGCGAACAAAAGGGAAAGTGAAATACAAGAGAAGTAGGCAGATATTAAATCATAAAGGTCCATGACAAATAGCTGGAAACTTTTTAGTTGTCTTTTTCCCCCAACTTTATATTATGAAAATTATCAAGCACATGTAAGAGACAATAGTACACTAAACCTCCACGTAACTAGAACTAACAGTTAACATTTTGCCACATATCTTTATATCTCTACCTTGGGGGGAGGGGGAGATGAGGCATTTCAGCATTTTTTTTAAAAAAATCCTGAAATCATGTCATTTCATCCTTAAATATATCACTAAAAATAATCTCTTACATAACCAAAATATTACACCTAAGAAAATTAACCACAATCCCTTAATATCATCAAATGCTCATCTAAATTTCTCTCATTTTTCTCAAAAAAGTCTTATTTACAGTTAATTTGTTTGAAAGTTGAGAGTTATATTCTAATTTCAATGGAAGCCATTAAAGTGAATAATATACTCTATTAATTTTTTAAAAAAAATCACTGTGACAACTCAGTTAAATAAATTACAGGGGAGCAATGGTGGTCACCATGAAACTAGGTAGAAGGCTGGTACATGGTCCAGGCAGAGATGAGAGACAAACAAAGGAGGTCACATGTGATAATGAAAGAGTCAGACTAGAATACATTTTGGAGACATTGCTAACAGAACTTTCCAATGGATGTAATGTGGTAGAATGAAGAAAAGAAAGGAATAGAGGGTGGCATTTAATTTGAGGGTTGAAGGACAGGACAATCAATTCCATTCATTGAGATGGGAAAGACTGAAGAAGTAGCATGAGCAGCTGTGTTGGGGGAGAGCACCACACATGAGAAATATGGATGTATGCATTGGGGTTAGCCAGTAACAAATGTATTTAGAGTCATGAAATCAGGAGATATGACAAGAGAGAGTTCAGAGATCAAAGGAGAGCCTCCAACTAACCTCTGGGAAACTCAACATTTAAAGACATCAGCAAGGGAGACTGAAAATGAGCCATTAGGGATGGAGTAGAACAGCCAAAACAATGTGGTGTTCAGAGAAGAGGATGTTTCTAGAAGTTTCTAGAAAATACCATGTGACGTAGATGAGAACAGAGACTTGGCGACTTATCTTGATGTTGATAACACCTTCATAGAGAGTGGTGGGGATTATAGCCCAATTGGAGTGTGATGTGAAATTGGGAAGTGAGGAAGTAGAGACAACCCACACAGACATTTTCAAAAAGTTGTACATGGGTAGAGGAACGAAGAGATGGAGGACAGTGTGGGTCCTTAATAGGAGATTTTTGTTTAGTTTTGTTCAGATAGATGCTATTAATGCAGGTTTGTTGATGGGAAGGACCTGGCAGAGAGGGGTAAATTGGCGATGCAGTTGAGCGTGGAGAGGAGCTTCTGTAACTGACAGTGCAGGTGGATTTTGAGCACAGGAATTGTTACGCCTAGAAATGAGCAGGAACCACCTTCACAAGAAGAAAGGCAAAATTATATGGGCCTATTTGCAGGGAAATTGATTGATTCTGTACTTGAGAAACAATGTATTTCTTTTTTAATTGCTTCTATTTTTCTCTGTAAAATAATAAGACACACCGACAGCTGAAAGTTGGGGGAGGTGGTGTTGGGGTTTTAGAAGATAAAGTGTGAAATAACTGTCTCTGTGAGTGGGATTGCAAATAGACTAGTCAGACATTTAGTGGGATTGCTAGACAGAGAAGTGCACCGGGAGATTAAACTAAAGGGGTTCTTGTCGGCACAGACATGTGATTGTTAGCCAGAAGCTTGCAGTTGATCAGGGTCAGGTCCTGGTTTCATTAATAAATTAGCACACGAAGTTCTCATCCGCTGTGTACAGCAAGTTGGTGTTAAAAGTGGTTCCGGTCTGCAGTTTCAGAGTTTTCTTTCTGTAAAGACTTTTCTGTGGATACTGTGACTCATCTCGCCCTCTGACCCTATTATAATGTCGAACACAGAATATGAAGTTTATAATAGTTTATTTATGATAGGAATGAATGAAGAGCCGATGATACCATCCATGTTTTACAGAGGGGCACACTGAGTCAAAAAGGAGATTCTGTGATGTTTATGATTTGACACCACACAAAAGACTAAAACCAGAACTGATTAGACCCGTGATTCTCAGATCTGGCTGACCATTCAAATCATGTGGGGAGCTTTTAAAGATAGGTGCTCTACCCAGAGCCCACCATTGACTAATTTGATCAGAATAATTCAATCAGAATTTCTAGAGGTGGACTCCAGACATCTGTATTTTAAAGGGCATCTGCATGATTGATGCAGAGGGAGGTTTAAGAATTACTATGTTAGAATGTGAGCAACTGGGGAGCAGGTACAAGGTCTATCTTTTGTGACTCCATTTCTGGACACAGAACTTGCCTCATCTGTGGACACCAAAGACCTTATCAGCTAGATCTCCTCAATCTCCTAGTCCTTAGCCAAGTGGATTTTTAAAAATACATATATATTTTTATTGATTTTAGAGGAAGGGAGAGGGAGAGATAGAAACATCAATGATGAAATTCATTGATTGGATGCCTCCTACTGGACCGCTAATGGGGTCGAGCCCACAACCTGGTCATGTGCCCTGACCAGGAATCAAACCATGACCTCCTGGTTCATAGGTCAATGCTCAACCACTGAGCCACACTGGCCAGAAGCCAAGTGATTCTTATACAACCACATTTAATGTTAATCTCTGCTGCTACATTTTAAATCTACTTTCTTTCATCCTCACCTTGCAATAATTGGTAAATGTTTTATTTCCACCTTCTCAATAGCACAGCAAACACCTACCCTAAAAGGTAGTGAAGAAACTGGAGGAGGAGGAGGCATCCAGGATACAAAGGCTGAGAACAAGACATGCTTGAAGGACTACAAACCAGAGCCATTGGCATCGTGGAGTTCCGACTGGTGCTGAGCCTCAAATAAACATGAACAAAGCAAAAGCACACTGAACAGTAGGAAGCAGTACAGAGTGTCCAAGTAAACAAGGAAATATGCTTTGTATTGTTCTGCAGGAGCTGAAATATATGTGTACCAGCTTCCCCATGTCATAAGTTCTAATGTACGTCAAGAAACATTCCTCACACTAATTGAAGAGCACAGAGCACTCTTCTAGCATTCTCTAGGCATCTAGGGCCTGAAATTTGGAAAATGTCACTATAAGTAACATATAATTATTACCAATGATATTATATACTAGTATACAATACATATAGATGACATTAAAAAGCATGGTCTATTAGCTATAGACAATAAATGCTGACCTAACTAATAACACTATGTCTTAAAGTAAATTCAAATATTTTCTCCAAGTCACATGCCAGTTCTTAGTTCTATTTTTTATCCTGTTAGTTTAGTACTAGAGATTAAACTATTGTTATTTTGCTCATAGGGCATCTACTGCCACTTCTGTCTCTTCATATGTGGAGGTGTATACCTGTGTTGGATTTTATTATATACCAGCAATACTACATGGTGAACTGAACAAATGTTATCATCCCTCGTTTATACTGGAGGAAGCTGTAGTCCAAGATCATAAATGATTAGTACCAGGTTAAAATAGCACAGGGCAAAGCTGTAGCTCAAACTTTGATCTTCCGGTTCCCAGTCTAGTAACTTCCACTGCCTCTTAAATATCACTGAAGTCATCCCATGTTTTCAGGTATTTCTTTAGGATGCCTGATGAGATTTGCTGAGAAGATAAGGGATAAAATTCTCTCCTTCATTTCCATTTCCCTTTTGCTGTGTAGCCCGATAGTCTCAGGATGTCTTAATGTAAGGATATATTTTATTAAATCTATTTCTATCCTAATCAAATTTTATATTTGTTTCCCTGGAGTAGCAAAGCTCTCCTAGGAGAAAAATGAGGGATTTAATTTCATCCTCATGGCTTAAAAGACAACACAAACACAATATTTCTTCACCAGGCAGATGAAACAAATGCATGGTGGGATAAAAAATGCCTCCTTCACTCATTTTATAGTATACAGCCAGAATAACTTCCCTTGCTCTTGTTACTTCTTGCTACAAACCATAAATTCCTCCAGCCCGGGGAGGAAAGTCCGTCTCACATAAGGAAATTGCATCCATTTCCCCTAAGCTGCATTTGCTTATTCTCTGGCTTCACGTTCTTGACCATCTGCAACTAGAAGCAAGCGGCTTTGCACAGGAATGACAAGGACAAGAGAAGGGTGCTGCACAGAGGAGTCTCCACCTGCTCCGCGCCTACCAGGTGTTTTCCTCTGCTGCCCGCTGGAGTCCACACAAACCAGCCCCAGTGAGCGCAGAACGCTCCTTTCAGCACTGGGGGTTTAAAAGTCGGAGGTTTGAAAAATCAGTGTGGTATCAAAAACGCATCTCAGTATCTCTATATTCGCCTTTTGGCACCGTAAAGTCAGGAATTCCATTTGAATAAAATCAGGTCAAAGCTATCAATCACGGTTCTCCATATAAAAGCAGGAAAATGTTCACAAAATAATGATGAGCATTCTACTGTTAATAATAATTATAATTTCGGGCAATTACTGTGTCCCAGGGACAAAATTAAGAGCTGTATGTACATTATCTCAGCTAGCCTGCCAGTGATTCTGGGAGATGGGCATGATTGTCCTCATTTTGTATAGGAGGAAATGCAGGTTAAAATTCCTCAATTCGCCAGCATGCAGACCCCTCCAACTCCCATATTTCAAAGGTTTTAAATCATTATACTATGTTACTTAAAAGCAACAGGGCATATACATGTGATTTATATTAATATATGGTTTATTGATCATTACTTTTAAGAGGCAATATTTGTTTGGCAAGTTTATGCCATGCTAGAATTTGTATTATGTATAGTGCTAATGTTTGATTTTTAAATTCTGATTTTAAAAGATCAATTGCAAACCTGAGGTAGAGTGAGGCATTTTACCTTTTCTTGTTTTAATCCCTAAAGGCTAAAGGAAGTATGTAAATCTCAAACCGCCTATGGTGGCTTTGTCACATGCCAGCTTAGGTAAGCTGAACTACATTTACCAGAATTCTTCTTTCTATATGTTTCTGGTTGGATGGACCATAACAGACTCTCGTGGGATATTTGGAGGACTAACTAGTTTGCACATATGCATAAGATCAAATTCCCGTCACAAGTTTATCTCACCTAGTGGTTCTGCTTCACCGAGGGGAGCTTTACTGACACAATAAAATGGAATGAACACACAGGTTGAACTCCTGAAGCTATTTTATTATATATGCTCATGTCAGAAAGAGATAATACATGCCTTTGTTCAGTTATATTTTTTTTTCTCATGTGCTAATAAGTAGCACCAAACTTTTTGGACAAAATTTAAACTATTTTTCCCTAAAGAAGAAAAATTTACTAATTTATTAACTTAAGTTTTAAATTGATAAATTATTATCTGTGAACATATAAACATCTGAAATGTTTTAATTTATTAAAATATATTCTCCTTCAAATATTAACACAATTACAGACAACTACAGGAACGAATCTATCAACTGAAGAAAGGCGCTTACCTTCTAGATTGGCCAGACTGCCTATCATTTACCACATTATAATTACATTAAGTGCCAGCAGGAATAATCTTTGCTTTTTAGCACTTTAGAAGTCATTTTGAATAAAATTATTTTAACACTCTTATTTTTCCCTTTAGGCATAATCAGACAACAGAAAGATTCAAGAGACAATAAAGTGTGGAAGAGGGGGAGAACACAGAGGTTCTGAATTCATTCTTTTCAGTGTATAGTTATAGAAAAAGGGGATTCTGAATGTTACTCTACATATTTCTTCATCTGAAATTCCCTGATTGCTCTAAAAATAAAATGTCCATAGTGGGGAGCAGGGCCCCAGTGGAGGAGGAATCTGTCTTCTGACATAGTCACAAGGCCAGGGTCTCTCATTAAGCCTACAGATATTCTCTCAGGGGGACACCATAAAAATCCTATAATAATACTTGATGCCTATTTTCAAAAGGCCTTATTTCTAAAATTGAGCTGCTTTGTGGGAAATTAAGTCAGAGGGCATGAAGGAACACAGGATGCATTAAGGAACTAACATTGCCATAGCAACTGAGAAGAGAATTATAATTAATTATTTTTAACCCATATGTATGTTTTATAGAACATTTGGAAAGGAGGAAGGTAGACGCAGGAAGCTAAGCAACAGACTGGAAAGTACATGATTTGGAAACTTTCTCCCCTAACTGTGTTACTAATCTGATAAATGCTCCACTATCATCTCTACGTCAATTTCCCCTTCTGCTGAATGGAAAACATGCAGGCCTAATGCATAGAGTTTCTGTGGGGAATTACTAATGGATTCCACTAGAAAGAGCTCTATAAACTGAGCTCTCTCACAACATGCTTCATGGTAAAAATGTGTCTCATTCTCCTACACTCTAAACTCATCAAGTTCTTGAACTTGATGGCCAAATCATCCACTGAGCTATTTTAAGACATACTCTTAGGAAAAAAGTTAAAAAGATCTTACAGACACTGAATTCTAGGTAAACTGAGGAGGCACAGCTTGAAACTCTATGGGCTTTCCTTTCCCTCTAACAGATACTATCTCCCCTGCCCAGCACTGAGTCCAATCAAAATTCAATAAAACATTTTATTTCATCCACCTGTGACAGAAAAAAGGAAAGACCTTATAAATATATATGAAAGCTAGTAGAAAATCAGTCCTGAATTAACTTATTATGACTTTCTGTGAACTCTCGGGAAAAAATTGTGTTATCTTTTCCAGACTGATCCTGCATGTATTAGCCTGTCCACAAAAGGTATTTATTATGAGCTACATGAATTTCATTCACATCCTCAGGTCAGGCTCTCATTAAAAATTCAGTCACAAGCAAGTGGTAATAATGGCAACCGCAATGTGTATCTCCAACTTTTAAACAGATACTGAAAACCAGTAACAATTCACTCTTAGAGTACCATTTAAGCCCGTGTGTGAAAAGACGGAAACCTGCTTTTCACACTTTTGTACAATAAACAAATTCAAGTACGTATTATTCTCTGACATGCAAATGAGAACAGATAAACTCAGAAAGAAAGGGTCATTGTCACTTAAGTACCTCCCCAAACCAATTTTCCCCACTGCACTGTATAAGCAAAACTTACAACCCGTTGGGTGGAGGTAGCATTGCCAATGTGTACATTAATCATATCTAGGATGGAGATACTAGGATTATAAGAACTCTGCGCTTTTATAGCATGATGCTAATTGCTTCCACTGTGGATACATGCCAGCTCTCTGCTCTCCCAAAACTTGCAGGTTGAATTTCTGTTCTGCTAAGGATCTAGTTACTGGATCCCATCGCCGATAATGGCTTATGTAGCCTTTGGATAGTGAGTCAAGATTTACATGCATGATACAAATATTAAATCTATGGTCAGGAGATAATCCTCTGTCAAAATGTCTGGAACAGAAAGAAAGTGCGCTGGGGTTGGGGGTGAAAAAAGAGAAGACTAGAATAGGCTGGAGTAAGCTGAAACATGTCATGGGAGAACTAGGAAATGCAACATTTATATTGTCTTAGGTGGATGGGTAGTGAGCAGAAATAGGTGCAAAGAGGACCAGGCAGGAATGAATTAAATATACGCCAAAAGACGGGCTTGACCAGAGTGGAGAATTTATACTGGAATTGCTAGAAGGTAAATTTGGATCGGAGGTACTGGCATTTAGGTATACATGTTTGGAATTGATCTAGCAAGGAAAGAGGCCATTACAAATCCTATCCCGGAGCAAATGCAACATGGATGGGGCCTGCTATCCTTTTCACTGCATTCGGCAAGCTTTTGTTGCAGACAAACACTGCCAACAAGGCACCCTGGATAATGGCAGAGAGCTTCTGGTATTAGCTGGGTTGTAAAAATGTTGGTCTTATTTTTTCTGAGCTTAATTTTCTGAGCTTTAATTTTCTTACTTTCTTTTAAAGGAGTATTTCTGACATTTTACTGTTAAATATCTATTTTGGGCTTGCTTTGAAGAAAGTTCTAAGAAAATTGATCGTTGTTACTAATCATGCGTACCAACACATGACAAGTTAAATGACCTTCGTTCCTTTCCAGGCTTTGAATTCTTCCCTTTTGATCTGCTCAACAGTCAGTACTCTTACAGGCCAAGACATTTAATTAAAGCCAAAATTTAATAGACGCTAGCTTGGCTAACAAAAAATAATTACATTATGAGTTTTAACCTTACTAAAACTTTATTAAAACAGAACATTAAAGTATCCTGAGAAATAATAAAAAGAAAAAGGTGAAAGCTTGCCATCACTACCTACTTGACCTTCCCCTATCATGCTTTCTTTAGATTATCTTACAGTGAATTAAAAGTTTAATATTAGCATAATGTTTTTCTTATTAATTGCCTTTGGACTAGGTCCTGTTATATCTTTTCAAAAACCTTCTGTCATGCCATCATCTATAGATAAGAATTTGTACCTCAGTTGAGCACTTGAGAAACTGAAGCTCAATGAATTTGTTACTTCCCCAGTGAGCCAGCAGCTCTGATTCCAAATCCATTGCTCTTTCCACTGCACCATGATGCTTCCATCACATGAGACTGTAGTGTGATTTCAAATGTATTACCAATTTGATTCAAGTAATTTCTTTTTTTTTTTTTCTGGGAGCCACTGGGGACCAGCGGGTAAGAAAGACTTGTCTTTCCCATCTCCCTGCTGCAAGCCAGGCGCTGGGTAGAGCACACAGCTCCCAGAGGCGGGGCCCCGTGGCTGCCTGCCTCAGCACCAAGGCCAGAGCCTGCTTCTCTCTCTGATTCAACATAGACACTGGATGATGTAGTCCTAACCCAATTCAGTCATGCCTCAGCACTCCATTCAATAAGTACTTATATTTTCTTGTGACGTTCATGACTATGCTAGGAAGCACATGAAACAGGGAAGACATTACATCTGGCTGAAACACTCAGACGTAAGGAAGACAGGTGCAGGCCCCAGTGGGCAGGACCACATTGAGAAGGGGAAGCAAAAGCCCACAGCATTCTGCAACCCTAAGTAATGGATCCAGGTGGTGGCCATCGATGACACTGAGACTGTGTGGAGATGGAGGAAGAGTCAGGAGTTAGAACGGAAGGGTCAGGGGAACCTCCAGGCGAGCTCAGCAGCATCGTAAGTGGGAGCACCAGGCTGACGGGACTAAACAAAGTGCACAGCACCACGTGCATGTGTGCATCCTTGCTGATCAGCTGACCCTGAATCTAATCAAGGCTTTAGATTAATTACTAGTTCACAGAAGGTACATGGCATAGAGGCACTCATTCCACACCTTGAAGAACCAATCAGCCCAATACAGAATATGGAACATTCTACAAGATTAATGACCTGGTTTCTCCAATAAATCAATACCATCAAAAAGGTGGGGACAGAGCCTTCTCAAGAATAAAAGACTTAATACATATAACAACAAGTTCCAATGTTTGGATCCTAATTCAAGCAAACTAATTATAAAACAATCTTTGAGATAAAAGAGGAAATCTGAATAAGGACTAGAGACTTAGGTGACACTTAAGACTTAGATTGATTAATGCTGTTGAGTGATACTGGCATGGAAGTTACATTTTAATTTTTAAAGGTCCTTTTAGAGATACAAAGTTCAGGTTTTATGGATGAAAAAACATGTTGTCTGAGATATGTTTTAAAATCTTCCAGGAAAAAGTGAAGAGGGGGGATCAGACGGTGATGTGTCTTCAATACCAGGCTGAGGGGAATGATTCAAGTAATTTCTTAATGTTAATCTTTAAACACCACTATCAATCCTTCTCTTCTAGAGAAGAAGTAAAAACTGACTTCCAAATAATCCACTAATATGTCGAGAAAAATTCTTGTGCCCAAATTTCTGTGGGCCTGATTCATAAATAAATACATAAGATGCTGAGGTCTACCAAAGATGAACTGCTCAGCAGTTATTTGTCATTTCCCATTGAAGAAGGTCTATTTTACTCTCATAATTTTATACGTATTAATTAGAAAGAAAAACGTCCTTGTTAACCAAAAAGCCCCTAGGTACTAAGCAAGAACTTGGAATCTAAACAAAGATGTGGGCGAATTCTCCTTACTGCTAAACAAGTCATCAGATTCTTTATTCTACTCAAAAATCATTCAATTAGAAAGATGCACTTAACACAGAGGTTAAAGTCAGTTCTAAGAAGCAGGAAAAATCAATTTGCCTTTCATAAATTAACAAATTTATGTTCAAGTTGACAAGTCACAGCATAGCTGTTCATTGAAATGGAAAAGTTTTCTTTTCCTTTGATTTCATTTGATAACCATTTGAAAGGTTTGACTGCATTTTTCCATTTGTATTTGGGCTTCAAAAAAGCCTACATTTTACAGCAGGAAGCGGATTTAGTTGCATCTCCATTGATCAACATTTCCACAGTAGCCAAATAGACCAAACTTTGTCTAGAAATGAAATATTCAAACAGGAAAAATTCTTGCAGTGTTTAGTTTTCTTGGCACATGGAACAGCAAAAGAATTTAGGTGGGCTTCCTGAGGGAGTGGGAGGGGCATTGCTCTGTGCAGATGATCTGCACTCTGAGTCCAGCTCCACACCAGCCGCCACTGTGGGACCTTAAGAAAGCCAGCCAGTCTCTCCATAGCTCCAGCGTCTCATTCAGTCAACGAAGGGGCTGCGGAGGACCCTTAGGAAACTCCCTTCTCCTCTATGATTGGCTACAGTGAACCAATTGTGTGTAGACTTTGGAAACACAATGCTTTTTCATTCAAAGCTCAAAAGCTAAATATGTGTTTTTCACTTTTTCAGCCTGGTAATGTGTGTGTGTGTGTGTGTGTGTGTGTGTGTGTGTGTGTGCGCGCGCGCACTGGGGTGGGGTGCATTTTTGAATTCACATGAAGTTTCCTTTGAAATTCAAGGAATTCTAAGGAGACACATACATACCTCATGACTCAAGATGTGATATTTGCCTAAATTGTTTTCTTAGTAACAAATGTAGGAGGGAGCTATAAAAAGCTGAGTGGGAGAAACATTCTTAAATTAGATGCAATCGTGGTATTGGTTAGTCACAGGAAACCTAAATTACATAGAAGCTTAAAGCAACACTCTACACATTTCTCAAAACTGGACAGGGCAGTTACACGAGGCTGATTGCTTTCTATCGTATAATGTGAACTATAGCTTCACAAGTTCAAAGTGCAGAAGTCAAACTAAAGGAGGACCAGAATTTGGGTAGAGGACAGAAAATTAGTTTGTAATTTCCTTTGAACCAGAAAAACGCCTTGAGGGAAAAAAATCACAAGCAAGTAAAACCATCAAGAATCTCCTAATAAAATGCAATATAAACAAAGAACTCAACTCCTCCCAATATCAGAATTCTGTTGTTAAATATTTCCCAGCTCTGCTAAGCTTATGAGATCAACTGATCAATGATAGAAGAAATTGGAATGAAGAGAATCAATTTCTTACAGACGTCTGTGTTCAGCTGCAGCTGAGATAAGTTACAGTTCAGCCAGCTTAAATTGTAAGAGGAAATACAGAAAAGGTAACAGCTTGTTATACGACACAGGATTAACAAGTTGTTTAGCTGTCAAGTTTTAAGACAAAGAAATAAAAATACCCACTACTGCTACCTCACATTCAATGGCATCTTAGAACTTTCCAGAGGATTTTCAATTTTTTCTCTTATGAGATGGACACAGAAAGTCTGACAGGCAGGCCTGGTATCATGGTACCTCTCTGCATATGGGAAATCTAAAGCTCACAAGGGTTAAGCAACTTAGCCAAGTTCCTACTACCCACACCCTGAGTAAATTCCCAAAAATGATTTGGTGAGAATATGTCATTTAAGATTCACCTGTATGGGTCTTAACTCAATGTTCTATTTAATTTTTTTGTGGACTGAATAATCAGCTATACAGTTTTTAGGGTTCAATCCTATTGATTGATTAGCGATCAAATCACAGTCTCTCTGGACAGCTCCCTTCTCCCCACTCCTTCACCCCCGCCACCCCCCTCCCCCGCTTTGGGTGGAATCACTTTCCATCCATTCACAAAAGACTCTATTATGTATATTGTGTGATGTTGCAATGTTAAGCCCAGTGATAATTTTGGTTCAGGGAAAGAATAATTAAAATGGCTTCCAACAGCTGAGCAAGGAGACACCATAAAAATCAACTCCCTGGTAACTGGCCTCTAAAAATGGAAACAAGAACTCCTCCTGCTCTACCCCCTGGATGTTTCATAAGCCCGTCTTTCCCCTAACCATTCCCTCAGTTGCTCCTGCAGAGTCTGTGTGATTGATGACATGATCATTTTAAAGAGTTTAATTGCACAGGGTGAACACCCCAGTCTAGATAACAAAATTCAATTATTGACAAGTATCCCAGGTTTGTGTGTGTGTTCACTGAAACACAAGGGGGAAAGATAAAGCTGCTGATACTGCCCCTGCTGCAACACTAGCAACTTATTTGCTAGGAAACTCCCGGGCAAGAAAGGAAGCAGCTTATTAGAGATGGGAGAAGGCTTGTTGTTTAAATGAGGCTTTTCTAATCCTTTCCCTTTCTCCTACTCCCGATTTCAAAAGCACTGGCAAGCATCGATTATAAAATGTCACTGGCACTTTGTGGCTGATCTATTTGATAAGGTCTATTTGGGAGCCTGCTTTGGAGTGATTCAGGGTAAGTTCACTCCACTAACTTTTAAAAATATCATACTTAAAATCTACCTTGAAAGGTGAATAAAAAGAACATGTATGTAGGCCCAGTCTTACACTGATCTCTAGCCAGGATTCAAGGGCAGAACTGACCCTGACCAGCATAGAACATATTTTGCACAGATGATAGGTTTGTGACTCTGCCGTGGTCTAATTTATCTGGATAACCTCGCAACTCCTGGGACCCAAATGGCAGGATGACCCACTGCCACATGCCAGGATCAGAGGAGATCTCTGAGAGTATGTGATCAATAATCTTGATAAACCATGACTCAGTTTCAAACAGAGGACAACTGTACAGTCAGAAGCCCTTCCCTCATTAAGCATGCAACCTCTTATCAAGAGAACAAGAAGAAAAACAGAATTCAGGGCCAATCTTTTCCCAATTTCAATTAGGTCATTCAGAAAGAGTAAAAAAGCTTTGGATCATGATGTTGACTTACGCATCCATATTTTTCTTCCCTCTATTCTCAAATCCCACTTAAATTACAATAAATTATTTTGAAAAATCTATTCACTAAAAGTACTGATAAATAGGAGTGACATATTAGCAAGCTCATGATTACAACATTTACAAGTTACAGGAAGCAGATGAGATTTTTTTTCCTGAATACCAGAGTTGAGGGAGGTATCACCTAGAAAGTACAAGGAAAAATGATGCAGGATGGAGGAGAGATTTCCTTCTGGTTGAATCTTAGCAGCTCAATCTCAAGTAGGCGGTTACAGAAATGGAGGGATGCCGTGGAACAGAAATCAAAATATCTGATTAGCTGCCCCTGCCCCATCTTCCTTTCATGAGCAGCAACAGAGTTTGCACTAGGTTAAACAAAGAATTTCTCTCTAAAGAAATGGAACTCCCCCTGACCCTCGCCATTACCAAAAAACAAAACAAAAGAAAAAAAAAACAACAAAAACACCTCTCAGGACTGACCAAACACTGTGTGCCATGAATGGGTATGGGTAGGGTGACCACATGACAGTGTTCAAACCAGACCACTGAGACAACAGGTGGAAACTGGGACTCTTAAGGACAAACCCATGAGCCATCACTCTAGTTATTTGTGTGTTGAGATACTGATCCTCTCAGTTCTTGGGGAAGCTGAGTGGGGCCTGAGGCAACCAGAGGCTCCATGTCAGGCAAATAGCCTAAGTCTGTTCACCACAACATTCCAGCAAGTATTGTTATTTTCTGTGTGTGTTATGGAAATATATATAACATATATAATATATAACAGATATAAATATTAGTCATTCCACTCTTTTGCATATATCTATATAGAACTGGATTGAGGCAGAAGTCACACCCATAGTTCTGAAGCATTTTTCATTTGGCTATGAAAATTTTTAAAAGATTGGCTTCGAAAAAAAAAAAAAAAGATTGGCTTCGTATTTAGCAATCAGAAAATTACACATAAAAATCTAAATTTTGTATTCTCCTGGGGGAAAAATATTTGTTCATATAATACCCACATTACAGTCTAGAAACTATCCAATGGGTCCGAATAAAGGCAAAATTCTCTCACTAGGAAGCATCACTTCTTTATCTTACCTCTACATCCCAGATTATCCTTTCAATGTGTTTCTACTATTGGTAGGCACATCAGAGTGCCCAGTGGTGGGGAGCACAGCTGAAACCTACTTCAAAACCACAGACCCTAAAGTGAAGCTGGCCTGCCTGCCTGTCAACCAGCCCTACCCACAATCCCAACCCCAGGTCTGATCCTCTCACTGAGGAAGAATTGAGTCCACCTCTAATCATCCACCTGATTAGTCCTGCATTCATAAGTAAGATCCATCACGCAGAGGTCACTGATGTTTGAGAAAACCCAACAACAAGAATGAGAAAACCTACAATTTCAAGATGAACAAACAAATCAACCAAATTATCTACATGGCACTTACCACTCCCTAAAATTACCCATCTCATTTATTTGTCTATTGACTAGAATGTTATCTCCATAAGAAGAACGAGTTTAACTTTTATTTATTCCCATGTACCTTGAGTCTAAAATGGATCCTAGTACAGAAGCACTTTATAAATGTATAGAAACAACCATAGGTATGGAAACAATCACCGGACTTGAAATACAAGCAGAAATGGTGAAAACGCCTCCCTCAGCAGAGTGAGACTAGAGATAAACATGAAGGATGGCCTGTTCTCTATTAATTTTAAACAAATGTATGCAACTTGATTTTTATTATTATATACACATATTTCTATAATGTGAAAAACAAATAATAAAAGACACTATTCATTGAGTTAAAAGAACCATTGCTTCCTAAAGCTTGGGATTTTTCTCTAACACAAAACCCTAAAATGCACATCTCTAAGGAAACCAGAGATTTTGCCTCAGTGACCCACGTAATTATTTGTTGGCTTATTTGTTTATAGAGGTAGCCTTCAATTCCTCAATTTGGCTGAAAAGTAGACTAGTTGCAAGTATGGATTCTTGAGTCAAACAGCCCCAGATTCAAACCCTTGGTCTGTCACTTATCTCCTATGTGTCCTCAACTCTCTATCCATCAGTTAGTCCTCATCAATAAAATGAGGTTATATGCTAAGAAAGGGAAAAAAGATAATACAGAAAAGCAATTAAACATACCTGGCCCCTAAGTGCTCAATAAATATCAGCTATTCTAATAATTATCTGTAGGCCTCTATATGTTAAAATAATTTAAATCTCTAAAAGATCTCATCCTCCTTTCTACAACCATTAATTGAGCACCAACTACATATCAGTAGGTCTAATAAACTCTGGGCACACAAATAAAAAGAAGACAAAGATGTGAACTATGAGCATAAGATGCTCAGATCTGTTCTTCTGGATCTCAG
The DNA here is from genome assembly GCF_963259705.1 of Myotis daubentonii. Taxonomy (NCBI): domain Eukaryota; kingdom Metazoa; phylum Chordata; class Mammalia; order Chiroptera; family Vespertilionidae; genus Myotis; species Myotis daubentonii. The sequence continues at coordinate 41,763,595 of NC_081841.1, forward strand.
ATTTCTGAAGGTGAAAATTAAAGGTGGCAAATAACTAGAGCTGAGTACAGATGTGTCACTTTCCTTAACATAGGTCTTGAATTTTGCTTATTGCTACCCTCTCAATCTCTATGTTTTTTGTATATTGAGCTTTAAAATTAGTCACTCAACTCTTTTGCATCAGCATTATTTAATTTTAAAATGTTAGTTTCACACTCTACTTCCCTCAGATCTTAAAACCCCAAAGAGAATAAGCTCAGGGGGAAAAAAGTTTATTTTAATTGCTGAGAGGAATTGTAGAATGTAGTACAAGGAAGAGCAGTTAAAGGAAAAGGTCATCTGAAAAAAAATGAGCTTTGTATAAGTATATGGGTTTTAGGACTATCCCAAAACAAAATAATCTATAGGGAAAAAAAATAATGATTATTTAAGAGAGGGACATGAGTTCCACACTCAGCATATTTCTAGGCTTTTATAATTTGACTACCTTCTATAAAGTAGAAATAGGAGAGCTCTGATTCAAGATTTCAGACTTTCTGCAACCTCTACTCCCTACATCAAGTCTCTTAATGTTATAGAAAAGATACTTTTTATAAATTCAGTGTATCAATTGAAAACTGCAAGAGGGTCCCTTGGTGAACAGAAACCAAAGGGAAATCCCAGAAAGGAAGAAAACACAGAGATTTGATTAGACAGGAAAACACACAGTAGACATCTCCTGCAAAGAGTAGAGGTGGCTCTGGAACATTCCCTGAGCACAGATGGGTCAGATATTGGCTCTGGGCCAGAAGCAAAGAAACTAGGTGGACTGGCTTTTCCACATCTCTACCCCATGTCAACAAAAGCACCACACATGAGCAACAGCGCCATTTGTTCCCCCGTACAGACATCAGTAGGAGAAGCAAGTAAGGTAACAGGAAGTTGGTGACATTCAGAGGAATAAGGAACTACTATGCCTAAAAGCATAATAAAAATAACGAACATAGTGCCCCATTCAGGAACACATTCTTCCCCACACACCCTCCCCTCCCATTCTCGGCAGGAGTGTGTACTCTCCAACAGCCACGCTCCCACCACCCACTCCACTAGGTTATTTTAGCAGTCCAGCCTCATAAGCTTTGAATTGTGACCCCTGCTCTGAAAGACCACTGGACATTCTGTGTGGTCTTGAAAGTGCAATGAATTAAAATGCTCTCTAACATCACGTGTTTTTCTGTTGATCGAGTGGCAGGCGAACTGCAAAGAGCCCCAGGGATAGAATAACTGGCTTTAACCTTAGACTTTTCTAAACCAATAATTTGATTTTATGGGTCCAAAAATAACTCTGGGAAGCATATAGCAATGAACAGAAAGATTTATATACGAGGACTCTTAGAGCTTCTGCAAAGATCAGTTGATCCATCTCCTGAAAGAGCATGTAGGGGAAATCAGCAGATGTTATTAAACTGAAAGAACTTTCAGTTGTAGAAAATAGTACCTGGGTTATTTTTAAAACCTTTTACCTACATCCCCTGTGTTTCTGTGCTCATGTGGTTTCTGAACAAATGACTTATCAACTGAAGTACACCCTTTCAACAAATTATAAATGGTTGCTTGTGTAAGAAAGGAGACCTTATTTCAAACTCAAATAGCAACAAACGTTCAGGAAACCCCTCCAACTGACGATCTACAGGACAGATGTTGAGAGTTCCGATTACAGCAGCCAAATATGCTATGATATAGAGACTGATAACCTGACAAACTTAAAGTAAATTTTAAAAATTCAGTAATATTCTGAAATCATGCCCAAATTGGAACACTATAGAAGCAATTCCTAAATAGCTGATTTTCAGATACTATAAACACTTAAACGAGTGTAAACCTGCCGGAGACCAATTCCAGCATGTACAGCAGGGCTGCATCTGGGAATGGCTGAAGGCATTTCCCCAAACCTGAATAGGATACATTAAATTGATTTCTTGGCTGCCAGACAGCTAAAGGGCATCTTAATCTACATGTTATTGCCTCCTACTGGCCAAACGTCTGAACAGCCATAGGCTAATTCCCCCATTCTGACAATGGACTCTGTACTGAAACCCTGAGTCTTTGAAGTGTATATCTCTGCTTAGCCTCAGGACAAGTTGTGTTAATAAAAAGCATGGGGTCCTGAGGACGAGGAGAACCTAAGGTCTGCTTAGATCTAAGACTTAAGACCTTAGAACTTAGCTCCTTTAGCTAAGCTCCTCTGACCCCCAATGCCTTTCAAATTTATCTTTCGTCTCCAGACTCTTATTTAAAATCTATGCACAGCCTTCTCCAGATTTCCTGAACCCTTCTTGATGCTGGGACAAAAGCCCCGGCATAAACCTAACCTAAAGATCTTGAAACTTAAAGAAGATGAAATCCTTTCATTAAACATATTTAATGACTTGCTCCTGGAAGATGAAAAGAATACTAATATAATTTGTGCATTACTATGCAAATTCTCAAATGAAGGTGAAAATTAAGTATTGGCAATGCCATGCAAACTAAAAATGTCATTTCCTTGAGGTCAATGTGGCTTCAGAGAAACAATAACTTTTTGTAATTTAAAACAGATTTTTAGAAGCACCTAGAATATATCAACATCCGTTACCTGAAGGTTATATATTTTTGGGGAAAAGAAACAAACAAAACATATTCCCAAGAGCTTTGCTTACAAAAACTTCATGTGATAGAAATGTCCCTAACAATTTCTTCAAAATTTAAAGCTATAGTTTTAAAGACCTACTACTTACAATATTTTCATTTTATTTTATTTACATATATATTTTAAATTTATTTATTGTTGACAGTATTAAAGATGTCAATACTTAAAATCTTTTCAAACATATATCAGTATAGATTGTATAGAAGTTTCCTTGGGGAAGAAATTAAAACAGTGAAGTTAAATAAACATGTTGGAAAATCCACAAAAATACTTATGGCCATTTACCAACACCATTTTATATGTAGCAAGTATGATCTAGTGATAAAAATAACCAAAATTGGGAGATAAAAATAACTAAATTTGGAAGCCATGATTATGTGGCTCTCTATTTTGTGTTCCTAGGCAACTCAATTCAACTTCATCAAGCTCAGTTTCTTCAGTTTTAAAATGGAGATAGTAATGCCTGTCCTGAATATTTCTTAAGTTTTTATATGCAACAACTCATAAAATACATGTTAAAGTGTCTGGAGAATGCAAGTTGGATTATTTCCATAATTTTGGTAACACAAACTCATCATTCTAATCCATGTATTACTGACCAGCCATAACCCAGTACATTTGGTGTCCAAAGGAAATTCAAAAGCCTTTCTTCTCCCTCCCCACCCAAACTGTCACTTTAACATCTGTCTCTGGCCATGACCCAATTATATAATAATACATTTAGTAAGTACCTAGATGTGCCAGGATGAATATATGCTTATATAGCTTTTCTATATGTTAAGAACTGTGTTCTAGAGTCTTCATATGTACTAACTTTTAATAGTTACAATAATTTTATCAGGTAGGTACTATGCATAATTCATTTTGCAGGTGAGAAAACTGAGGCCAAGAGATTAAACAACTTGCCCAACATTACACAAACAGTAAGGGACAGAAACAGGAGTTAAATTTAGGGAGTTAGCTTCAGGGAAAGTGTCCTACACTCAACTGTATCTCTCTTATACAGTGCAGTGTCATCAGGCAAAACAAAACAAAACAAAGAAACAACAACAAAAAAACCCAAAAAACAAACAAATACATTATCTTCTGCATTTCGGACAAACATGGACCACCTCATAATAAGAATGAGACTCGCCACTCATTGGCCTACTATATATATAACCCTACCTAGACAGAGAGATACCTTTAATCTTGAGGAAAACTATGTAAGGGAAAGTGATAAACTGAATTTTAAAGATTAAGAAAGTTAAAGCTCAGACAGGTACATCAATTGACCAAATCCATGGGAGTCATATAGAGAAAAGCAAAGATTCAACACCTGAGGCCTGTCTGAAGCTAACATTGAACTGCCTGGGATTTGCCTTCTCAGAAAATCCCAAACGCTCCCTGTAAGCTCACACAAAACTGAGGCATATGGGAGACTCAGATATTCTTGAGATACATAGATACCAAAAAATGAAAAGAAGAATAAATATGGGGGATAATGATAGACACTGTAAACATGTCAGAAAATCTAACTTACTAATAGGTATATGCCAATAAAGTTTAATATTGTCCATGTAGCCATTTAAAAAGCAAGGTTCAAAAGGGAATCTTGGAGTATAATCTATTAAAACTCTAAGACTTCTGATACCTAAACTTTCCAAGGTCAGATCTTTCCAAGATCATGTCTGTAAGACAAAAAGACCCCAAATCAAAATTACTTAGGGGACCGACCCATCAAACTGATATACTGCCATGGGCTTTATTTACTTTTGGTTTTCTAAAGTCTGCATGATGTCCTTAACAATGATTTTCTTGGTGACTATTGAGCAAAGTGGACCATTTCTAACAATCCCTGGAAAAATTTTTCCTTGGTGTCACAAAATTCAGCAATTTGGTGGCCCTTCAATTCTGCACCTAAATGTGAACTATAGCTTCCATTTTATAAGGCTAGGCAATTTTTAGAACTATAAAACTGGAAACACAGACAATAGTACATTCTCTCCCAAAACAATGTGCTTTGTGCCTTTCCTCATTTTCTAGTTCAAGAGCTATTGAAAGAAGAGGAAAGCACAGCTAGAAAGGAATGTAAAGGGCAAAGAGAACTTACACCTTTTTCATACACATCACGGAACATAGCTGACAGGAACAAAGGCTTAGGACAAGACAAAATTTATTAAAATTTCAAACTTTACAAAGCAATGCACTAATTATCTAACAAAAAAGGGGGATTTCATTCACAGTTTTCCTATCCAGATAAATTTTAGATAAACCCTCTAGCCCTGGAAGTTCGTTTTTAGAAAATTTTGTTTTCTGGCTTTCTCACTGCTAGAAAACAGGACTGACTATTAAGAAAAATGGTGAGATGAAAGTTCTAGTAGATTGGTTCAGTATTGACTATTATTATGCCTCTCAAATTCTTCTTTGGTATAAAAATTTTATGGGGAAAAAAAGGCCGTTTGATGCCTTAGGACTCAAGATCACAAGATTTTTCTTCCTCTTTGGCGAAGCCAGTGAATTTCTTTCCACAGCCACTATATTCTCCAGAGGAAGTCAGCGATTTTATAGAGAGCTTTAGCCTTAGGAAAGGACTTTGAGAGTAATCTCCTTTGCAATATTTAAGCTTATTTTTAAAAACACACACAAATTTTGATGAATTTACCTTGATATTACAACAGGGAAATGAAGAGTTTATAGATGACATTAGATTGACAATTATATTAGTAATGCTGGTAAAAGACTAAATCTTATTCAGAAAACTATTTCTGTGTTTGTGAGAAAAAGAAATGGCCCCAAACATAAAGTGGGCCCCTCCCCCTCTTTTAACTAGTGTCCTGGATCTTCCCAATATGTGAACATACGGCAGCATCAGAGATCTTGCCTGGACCGATGACACCCAGCACTGTCCCATAGCAACATAATGCAAGACACAAATATAATCCACATTGGTCATTTTAAAATGTCTAGTACCACAGTTTTTAAAATGTATTTTTATTGATTTCAGAGAGGAAGGGAGAGGGAGAGAGAGATAGAAACATCAATGATGGGAGAGAATCATTGATCAGCTGCCTCCTGCACGCCCCATACTGGGTATCAAGCCTGCAACCCAGGCATGTGCCCTTGACCAGAATCAAACCTGGGACTGTTCAGTCCTCGGGCTGACACTCTTTCCACTGAGCCAAACCATCAAGGGCTAGTACCACATTTTAAAAAGTAAGAGGAAACGGGTAAAATTTAATTTAATTTTAGTAATATAGTTTATTGAACTCACTATATCTGAACTCACAATATCACTTCAACATGCAAGTCATATAAAATAGTATTTTATTGTTATAAACATGTAATTATCAATATAATCGTGTTATTAATCTTGTTAATATCATGTTAATAAGTGGTATTAATATACTGTTAAATTAATGTGTAGTATGTACTATTGACATTAAAATATGGTATGAATAACATATTAATTAGCAATGTCACTTTCTTTTCCTACACGAAGGCTTTGAGCCTGTCTCCAGTTGACCTGGGTGCATTTCCAAGCGTTCTGTGCCACACGGGGCTGGTGGCTACCACACAGGGTAGCACAAGGCTGGAACTCTGGCTCTCTGGTGTGAGCATTAGAATCTCCTGGAGAGATTTGTAAAATCCTAGTGCCAGGCCAGTCCCCAGGTCAATTAAATCAGAATCTCTGGGAGTCCCTCCCCACAACCCTCCACCTTCCACCTCATGTCAATTTTTCTCAAAATCAGTACATTCTAATGTGCAGCAACACTGAAGAAGCAGCGGCCTAGAAAATAGCCGGCATCGCTGGCATCACTGCAATCTTTCAGTTTCATCTCAGAATTCCAGTTTGAATTTTTTTTTTAAATTACATGCGGTTGACCTTCTATTCACTTTCTCACTTTTCTAGCAAAACCTGGGATCAGGTTCCCCTGAGTTGATTTTATCTCCACCACCTTGCAGTGCTATTGTATTTAAACCAAGCAAACATTTACAGTGGTATTAGTAATGCTGGTAAAGGACAGTGTTTACTTGAGTCACTGGTTGGACCCTGTGCTGGCACCAGTGTGGGGAATAAAACTCTTGAATTACGGAAAATTTTATACGGAAAATCTCCACCTGTGAATACTGAGAAACCGGTTAGTCGGGCCACACAGCATTTTCTCTCAGAAAGCTTGTCGAGCGGACGCATGCCACACCTTGGGCCTGCTCCTCTCTTTCTGATTGTCTGCTGCTGCCTGGACTCATTCCCAGCTTCAGACCTTCAGCCGAAAGCAGGGCTCTGAGCCAAAGCAGCCCTGGGGGAGCAAGACACCCGTGCAGACCTGGCTTCTGAGAACCTGAGTGCGTCCTGCGCGTCTTAGTTTCTCTCTGCACTTGGCTCCATTCTACCAGAATGCAGGCAAGAAGATTTATCGCATTGGTTTAGAAAAGGCAGTCTTCATAAACTGCATGTTAAACCTGTTGAATTCTACTATATGCTTGAAAGCCAGGGTTAGACGCTGTAGCTAGTAGGATTTTGGGAGTTTAAAGGACACAGGGAGACAGGAAGGTTAAGTGATTCATGCCATGTCACAGAGCTAATTAGAGCACCCGAATGGGGGGTAGGAGCCAGTTCTTCTGATGCTTGAACCCAGTGCTCCTGCCACCAACACACTTCAGTGTCTTAAAGTCCATTTCCTACCCTTTGTATTCTAGACACAAATGAAAATTAATAGTCTTTTTCTTTTTGAAGGGATATTAGCAATAGCTATCAAAATTTTAAATAGGCATGTCCTTCATTCATGCATTTTACCACATATATCCTGCAGAAGCGTGCATGTGCCCAAAGACATTTGAACAAGGATGTTTGTTGCTCCACTCTCTACGATAGGAAAACATTAAAATGTCAGCTGGTACAACTTTTAAAAAGAAGAAAGATATAACATCAAAGGCACTATCCATGAAAGAAATAATTGATAAGCTGGATTTCATTAACATTAAAAAGTCCTTCTTTGCAAAAAGCAATGTCAAGTGAATTAGAAGACAAGTCACAGACTGAGAGAAAATATTTGCAAAACACACATTTGATAAAGGACAGTTGCCAAAATATCCAAAGAGCTCTTAAAACTCAAGAAAGCGAACAACAGGATTTAAAAAAAATGGTCCCAAGACCTTAAAAGACACTTCACCAGATATACAGATGGCAAATAAGTCCCTGAAGTACCTTCCACATCATATGTCATCAGGGAAATCTAAATTAAGTCACAAGAGACATCACTGCACACCTATTAGAATGCCCAAAACCTGGAACAATGACAACTTCAAATGCTGGTGAGGGCTAGAGAGCCACTGAAACTCTCATTCATTGCTGGTTTGGAGGCCACTTTGGAAGTCAGTGTGGCAATTTCTTACTAAACTAAACATTCTCTTCCCATATGATCCAGCAATTGTGCTTCCTAGTATTCACCCAAAAGAGGTCAAAATTTATGTCCACACAAAAACCTGCATAGAGATATTTATAGCGACTTAATTCATAATTGCCAACATTTGGAACAACCAATCTGTCCAGTAGATGAATAGATAAGCTGTGTACATCCAGAAAGTAGAAGATCATTCAGTGCTAAGAATAAATAAGTTATTAAGCTACAAAAAGGCATGGAGAAATCTCAAATGTACATCACCAAATGAAAGGGGCCAATCTGAAAAGGCTAGTACATACATACTGTATCTAACTATATGACATTCTGAAAAAGGAAAAACTATGGAGACATGGCGGCTGATGGAGGACGGGAATGAACAGGCAGAAAAGAGAAGATTTTCAGGGCAATGAAAATACTCTGTATAATATTATAATAATAAATATATATGTCAATATGCATTTGTCCAAACCCCTAGGATGTACAACACCAAGAGTGAATCCTAAGGTAAACTATGGCCATCAGTGATTATGCTGTGACAATGTAGGTTCATCCTTGGTAACACATGTGCCATTCTAGTGAGTGATGTTTACGATGGGGGAGGCTATGCATGTGGGGAGGCAGGAGGTATATGGGAAATCTCTGTAACTTCCTCTCAATTTTGTTATGGACCTAAAACTGCTCTAAAAAAATTATGTCCTAAAAATATTATATAGATTTTATAAGTACTCATATGGAAAGATCTCTAACACAGAGGTAAATTAAAAGACCACCTCACAAAAGTAAATAGTTCTAGCATTATCCTACTCATACATGAGTGGAAAATATAAATACATGTGTATAAATTCATAGTAAATTTCTAGAGGAATATTTGGAAAACTATTAAAAGTGGTTGTTACAGCTACAGGCAGGAGGATTTGGGAGTATACTTCTGCATCATTTGACACTTTTACATGGAGAACAAATTTCCATAGTAATGTGTAATTAAAAATAAACTTATTCGGAAATATATTCATTGACCTCATTTTAAACAATCCAGAATAGTCACAAAGGCATGCTTATTTGGAAATGTAGATGTTCTTTCTAACTATGTAAATGAAGATTTTTTTTAGTGTCCCAGCATGCTAGAAAGTTGTTAAGTCATTTGTGTTATGGCTAAAGAATAAAGAAAAACTAATTAAAGAATGTAAATTAATTAGTAAGTTAATTAACTGAAATTGCACATAGTCCCCTTTCCGTAAGATTAATTTCATTGGGGGTTTAGCATTATAAAAATAATATAAATAACTACCAATAATTTAATTTCATGTGGCTTTGAACGTTTGTTAGAAAAAAGTAGATTTGTAAATTATACCCAAAGCAATAAAAATAAATTGCTCAGACATGGGTTAAAATTAAGGAAATAAAAAACTGATTCAAACAGGGCTCTTCATTATGCCAGCCAAGGATAAATTCCATAATACCTGATTTCATAGGTTTGGAGAGAGGACCTGGACTGGTTGGAAAGGCAAGACTAGAAGTCACTAGATAACAAAGCTTCCATTCATACTGTGTGTGAACTAGGAAGGATGCATGTAGAGTGGGAGTGTAGATCATCAACAGTAGGAGAAAGATTTCACAGAAAATGTGGTACAAAGAGCAAGCCAATCACCAAGGTGATGAGATGGGCATTTTTCCAAGCAAAGGGAAAGCATGTATGCTAAGAACATAGCAGACCTTGAACATTTTCAGTAGGGCTGGGGTGCAGAGTTTGAAAAGAAGTTGATGGGAGATGATGCTGTAGATACAGAGTGGAAGCAGTTAATTAAAAGCCTGCATAAGCCATGCAAAATAATTTAGATGTTTTATCCTTTAGTCTTATGTAGACGAGTATGGGAGCCGCTAGCCACATATGGCTGTGAATACTTAAAATATGGCTGGCCCAACTTAAGATGTGATGTTAAGTATAAAATAATGCACAGCAGGTATCAAGGACTTAGTATAAAAATATATAAAATACCTCATTATTATTTTTTGGCTGATTACATGTTGAAATGATAATGTTCTAGATAGAATTTCACTTGTCTTTACATTTTTTACTTGGCTACTAACATTTTTAAAATTACATATGTGTTTTGCAATACATATATTTTTAGTTGCCAATGATGCTTTAGATCAACGGTTCTCAACCTGTGGGTCACAACCCCTTTGGGGGTCAAACGACCCTTTCACAGGGGTTTCCTAAGACCATCAGAAAACACATATATAATTACATATTGTTTTTGTGACTAATCACTGTGCTTTAATTATGTTCAATTTTTAACAATGAAATTGGGAGTCACCACAACATGAGGAACTGTATTAAAGGGTTGTGGCATTAGGAAGGTTGAGAACCACTGCTTTAGATAACGGTTAGATGTTTAACAGAGGAGTGAAAGGTAGGGTTAACCTTTTAGAAGTATCCTCCTGACAAAAGTATGAATGAGAAATGGTTTGTAGGAAAACCAAACAGGAAGTAAGAGAACCAGTTCTCTAGTTAGTATAACCTTCCAAGGAGAAAGATGAAAGCTCTTTAAGGCAAGAGCGCCAGAGACAAAATAAAAGGACAGAATCAATCCATGGGCTGTCAGACAATGAAGGATCGAGAAGAAGATAGTTTTTCAGTTTCTTTCTTGGATGATTGGGTTCTTGGTAATTCTGTTAACTCAGAAAATGATAACGGGAAGATCTAGTTAAAGTAAGAAGTTTAGAAAGAGATTATTAATTCTGTATAGAATATGTTGTGATGGTTGTGGAATGTGAAGTATACATTTTCAATAGGCAAAAATAAATATGCTGGAGTTCACGAAAAAGCTTTGGACTGGAGATAGGGCGTGTGACTCATCAGTGCATGCATAGTAGGTGATGCCATTGCTGAAAAGCTGTTCTTGAAGAGTACAGAACGCTGAGGAATACTGATAGGAATACTAACACTGATGGAGTGAATAAAACATTTGTCAGGAGATTAAGAAAAAGAAGCTAGAAGGGGATAGGTAAACCAGAAAATACTGTTTCAAAAGCTTAGCAAGTGGATTTCAAAGACAGCAATCAGCAGCTTCAGAGAAACCTAATAAAATAAGTGTCCGTGATATGGAATTTTCTGGAGCTTCATGGGTGATTAAATGTATTTTATGTTTATTATCACATTTGATTCTTACAGCAATCATATGAGGTAGATACTACAATTATCCCTATGTTACAGATGCAGGAAATGAGAGGCACAGGAAGGTTAAGGAATTGCCCAAGATCACACAGCACACCAACAGTAGACAGGATTCAAACCCAGGCCCTCTGTAGGAGTGTTCTTACTAGAAATCTAAGCTATGCAGATGTATATAACCTCTCCTAGAGTACTAAGTGGGCTAAGGGAGGTTTATATTATCAACAACTAGAGGCCCAGTGAACAAAATTTGTGCACGGGTAGGGTCCCTAGTGGTTGCTGGCTGCTGGCCAGGGCCTTCTTTCATTCCATGTCGCCCCCTGATAGTCAGTGCACATCATAGTGAGCGATTGACTCCCGGTCAGTTGACCTCCCAAGGGGACACTTGTGTAATATATATATATATATATATATATATATATATATATATATATATATATATATATTCTATATATATATAGAAAATAAAATGAAAGAGAAAAGTTTATTTCTTTTAAGCTGTCAGTTTGGGCCAGTTCTTCAAAGAAGGGAGAGATTGCTCAGGAGACAAGGTAAATGGGATTAACTTTTGCTTCATTTTTGTCACATCCTTTGCTAGTGATTTGAAAGGCTTTGAGAATCAAACCAAAGCCGTTCTAGGCAGAGGGGACCCCTGCTGTAGGTGTCCCCTGGAACGAAGGAGGACAGAAATAAGCAAGCAACAAGAAAAGGAGGATGGCGTCACTTTCAGCTTTAAGTAGCTCTCTCCTCAACCCCCCTCTTGTCTCCATTCTCAATCCCATCTTTTCTAAACGCCTTGATGAAGCTTCTGTAGACTTTGGGAAAGAGAACTGATGCATCTTTATGGAATCCCTTGAAACCACAAAATTTGGTGCAAGCCTATTTCCAGCTGGGCCCAGGAACCTCCATCAGGCACTTCCTGATCTCCAAGAGAACTGAGAAATCTGATGGGACAGGTCCCCTTTCTCTTCCCATGATTGTCCAACAAAGGCCTTGTCTTTGCATTTTGAATTTCCTGCTTATCAGATTCAGTGACAGCCATAACAAAAGGCATTCTAGTAATTAGTATTTAAACAGCTCTGCTAAGAACCTCCCCCCCGCCCCCCCGGACCAAAACACATTCACCCTACCTTTCCCATCCACCTACTCTAACACCTACAATTATTTTGTTAGACAGTTTTTCAGGGTTAGCAAGTTTCCTGTTAGGAACTGCAGACATCCCTGTGGATTTTGGTAGTATTTGACTAGTTCACCCTGGGGAGATCATTTGAGGAATGAGGTGTGATGGGGGATGAGCAACAAATTGGCATTGTACCTTGGCTACATTTGTGTACCAAATGGCTGGTAGATGTAGGGGCAGGGGACAGAGGTGGAGTATCTCCACCTAGATCTAGAAAGGAAAGATGTAGAACAAGGGTGGGGAATGTCCAGCCCACAGACCATATATAATTTGTCTGGCCCTGCCAAGGCATTAAATGTTTCACCAAATATAGCAGGCAGATTTTTAAGTTGATAATCTTGCATGGCTCATGAATGAGGTTATAAATATACAAATGGCCCATGGCAGAAAAAAGGTTCCCCACCTCTGATCTAGAAGGAGGGCAAAAAGAAAGGTTGAGTATGGATGATAAACCAAGGTCACTACTGCACAATTCCCCAGGAGTTCTGTCCCATCAGGAGGTTTTCCTCCAAACATTGACTCCTCAACACCCAGTTCTATTGGATCCCAGAGAATCAAGTGGCTGGCTGATGAATTCTTTGGGAGAGAGTCAAGTGGCACAGGGTATGATGGATCAGAAGTAATGGAGCTGAGATGAAATGGTAACCATGTCAGAAGCCTTTACCTAAATGTGGAAACAGCTAGGAGATTGGAAGACTAAAGACTAGTTGCTAATTGCTCCCCCTTCCCTCACAGCCAGGACAAAGAAAACTTGAATGTGAATTACTGTGCTGTACTCACCTCTGTGTACTGCTGGATAACATTTTCAGGAGTGGGGCCAAGAAACATATAGAAATCAAGGATTCCTCCAATGGTCCTGAATGTTAAAGAAGGAGATGGGCTCAGAGTGACATCTGGAAAGAACAAAGCAAAATAGAGAATAAGTACAAATAATATAAATGGCAGAGATCACTATTTTAATATTTCTGCCACTTAGATGCTACTTAGGTTGCCTATCTAATATTAGGCACTGAAATTTCTAACATTGCTTGTTGAAGGACTTCTGATTTCTATAGTACTGTGTCTTAATAGAATTCTGCAATCTATTAGGCTGACTGTATGTGGTTCACTAAAACCTTTCCATTTTGAAACAAAATATTAAATTGTAGACAATCTCTCACTCTATATTGTTCTGATTAATAAGCATTTTTTAAAGGGAGAAAAGGGAAAAAGCAGCATTTAAGTTGTGCATTGGCTTCTTTATGATTTAACCAGACGACCACATTACCTTGGGCATTGGAATTCAAGAGGAGGACACCATGGGCATTAAAGTCTTTCTCAATGCACATATAAAAAGGATGAACTCCATAGAGATTGCTAAGTGCCTGCAACACAAACAGAAATATTGTTTTTCATGAATTACAATTTAATTTTCCTACCTCAATGAGATCCAGTAGCAATTAGTGACATGTCAAAAAAATAAAAGTGTCATATATTTAGTGAGGGTAAAAGTCAAACTGGTGAAAACCTGAGTGGATGTCAATTTCAAACTTGCCATTATCACCAATTAAGTATAAACCCAAATTATTTCTGAGAGTAGGCTTATAGGACCTTATAGAAAATCATTCTTAGCATTCATTCCCTTTTTCCCTTTCCATAAGTCAGATTTCTAATATTAAGAATCTATATCCACACATTACCACTGGCGACTGATCTCTGGAAAACATTCCATATCGAACATAATTCATGTCATGCTTAAAGGACGGATGTTCATGTTCACCAAATCCGTAGATGGAAGTCGATGGGACAGAGGTCATCAGTTGTATGTACTGGTTAGAAAATATCAGGCCTCCAAGAGTCGTTTGCCACCTGTGCCAGACAGAGAAGCAGAATGACAGTGACTGGGTGGCTTTTTTAATAAAAACTTTTATAAAACTTTGATAAAAACTCCTTTCTCCATTAAATTCCTGTCAAAAAAAAAAATCCTGCAAAGTTAGCTTAAAGGGGGATGAGATAATAAAGACGGGATGTGAGGGATCTGAGGAAATGGCAATTCATGTTTGTTAAGTATTTGCTAAATGTTTGGGGTAATATATACAGTATTTCATTTAATCCTCACAATATTCCCATGGGGAGGCACTATTATGCCTGTTTTTAAAATGAAGAATGCAGACTGGTGCAGCCACTGTGGAAAGCAGTATGGCGTTACCTCAAAAAATTAAACATGGAACTGCCTTGTGACCCAGCAATTCCACTTCTGGGAATTTATTTACATACACACAACAACAACAACAACAACAACACAACAACAACAACAACAACAAAACAACACCCCTATGTTCATTTCACCCCTATGTTATATGTGCATTGAGAAAGACTTTAATGCCCATGGTGTATACAACAGCCAAGATTTAGAAACAACCAAAGTGACCATCAGTAGATGAGTGGATAAAACAGCTGTGGTGTATTTACACAAGGGAATACTACTCAGCCATAAAAAAGAAGAAAAGTTTATCCTTTGCAACAGCATGGATGGACCTGGAGAACATTATGCTAAGAAAAATAAGCCAGTTAGAAAAAGACAAGTACCATATGATTTCATTCATATGTGGAATCTAATGAACAAACTGAACTAACAAGCAAAATAGAGACAAACTCATTGATAGAGAGCAGGTAGACACCTCTGGGGAGAGGGCTAGCAGGGAGGGATTGAGAAAAAAAGGAAAGAATTCTGAAACTTGAACAGTGTGGTGAATGTGATGGTGGGGGCGGGGGAGGGCGGGCGGGGGAGGGGGAAAGGGGCGATAAATGATGATGGGAAAAAAGAAAATAAAACAATATATTTTTAATAATGACTTTTTTAAAAAAAGAAACTGAGACACAGAAAGAATAAAGTTGTATAACTTGCCTAAAATTACCCAAATAATAGTGCCAGGATTCAGTCAGTTTTGGTGCTCAAATTTTTGTGCAGCATTCTATCTGTTGAGATGGAAGTAGGTCTTTCTTGAAATAAAAGTGGTCTGTGTTCAGATAAAACTTGGGAATCGTTGGGTTACCCAAACTGAGCTAGATTCTTTTCTGTGAGACTTTTTCAGAGTTTTGAATAAGTGGCAATGCAGACCGAATCTCCGAGAGCTGACTGCTGCGCTGACATTTCCCAAAGGTAAAGGATGAAAGAAGCCTTTTGTTCAAGAACACCTGTTTACATTGTGAGAGCCAGGGTTAAAGCACCTACCACGGGAAAGGAGAGAGTGGTGGTGGAGGCCGTGACAGCACACAGCCACAGGTGAGAGGCCCCCATGCTGCTCCCGAGCCCACAACCTCATCACAGCCTCTACTGCCCTCCAGTTCCCAACCCTGTTCCCAGGAGAGGCACGTGCTCCAAGGTTCACACCCTGGCGGAGACTGCTGCTTGTAGCCACACTAAAATGTTTGCTGGAACTTGTTGCTTTTTTAGTTCTCTCTCTCCCTCCTTTCCCCCTCCCCCTCTCGTTCAAGGATGATTTCCTGAGTGCCCAGCACTGGACACTGGAGAAATACATAGAGGAATGAGAGTCGGGAACAACTAGGTAGTTACAACACAACGGGATACATGTTGATAAACAAGTCCACGCTGATACAGGGGCAGACCAGGGCACATATCCCAGCCTGAGAAGGTGAAGGTCCAGGGAAATACGGTGAGCAGGTAAGTTCCGTGTGTGAAGAGTAATGGCATGTATCAAATCTGTTTCCCATGGGAAAAAGCCTTTATTATCTTTTTTTCTTGTGTTCTTATTTGAATACAGGTTTTTCAGACCCTAATGAACAAGAACACGCATTTCATTTTTCAGGTCATCGGAAGCCTCAGAGCAAGATTTCTCTCATTTTTTCTCTTATAAGTATCAAAACCTCAAAGTATAGTTTCCTAAAAGTTCATTGAAAGTTTCACCTAGCCACAAAGACATAAAATAAAGACCTACATGCTACCATTATTTGCTCTCTAAGTAACTAAATCATATCAGTAGCAATCATTTACCTCAAAGATTGTTTTAAAAAATTAATGACAGTGGAAAATGTGCTCTTGTTTTGACTATTAAGCATCTGCCTCAAAGACTGTATAAAAATATTAATAGCACTTAACAATTGCTAAAGAAACCATTCAGAAAGACTATACAAAAGGATTATATTCAAAATAATTAAAAATTAGCTCAGCACATGATGAGATATCAGAATCCCTGTGATGCAGAGAGCTGAAGACCCCCCAGAGAACGGGTCTTTGCAAAAACTGAGGGAGATGTGTGGGTTCCTAGTTGAGAGCAAAGGAGGGTGACAGAACAGCAGGAGGGACACGGGACCAGCTCAGGGAATAGCTATTAACTACCAGGGAAGCATTTCAGCATTTTCCCAGCAGCTTTAACCATAAAGGAACCTATCTCTAAGGAACAGTAACCATTCCTTAGAGGTAAGGAATTATTTTCAAGCTCAATTTGCCAAAAACCTAAAGGTTACTTTACCTCTCAAAAAATGTAATTTAAGAAAAATCCTTTGGCCTTGACTTTTCTCTGTAAAGAATGGTATTGCTTAAGCTTTAGTAGTATGCTGTCAATGATTCTTCCAAAACTAGTCTATGCTACTGTTTATAGAAGCACCTGGTTTTCCTGGGTTTATCTAAAGTGTCATTTACTTATATAAGGCAAGCAGAAATAAGGACAAGCTGCTACCGGTCTTATTAGTTGTAACCACAAACCTGAGATGCAATTCTCCTATATATATTTTATTAAATACTAGAGGCCCGGTGCACGGATTCGTGCACCTGTGGTTCCCTCGGTGTGGCCTGTAGGGATCAGGCTGCTGCAGGCGGCTGCACTGCTTCCACTCATCCTGGCCCCGCTGCAATTGCAGTGGGCTCCCGCCCAGTCAGTCCCGATCAGGAGAGGCTCATGCGCTGCAGCAGCGCTCACCAGCCACGCGTCTGGCACATCCCGTGGTCAGCTGAGAGGCGCTCCCCCTGTGGGAGCGCACTGACCACCAGGGAGCAGCTCCTGCATTGAGCGCCTGCCCCCTGGTAGTCAGTGCGCATCATAGTGACTGGTCACTTAGGCATTTACATATATAGATACACTTATACCCTTTTCCTTAGAAAAAAAAAAAAGGCCCATCTTTGCAGTTGAGCATCAACCTATAAACCAGGAGGTCATGGTTCAATTCCCTGTCAGGGCACATGCTTGGGTTGTGGGCTTGATCCCCAGTAGGAGGCATGCAGGAGGCAGTCGCAATGATTCTCTCTCATCATTGATGTTTCTATCTCTTCCTCTCCCTTCCTCTCTGAAATTAATAAAAATATATATATTTTAAAAAAGGAACCTAATCATTACCCATGGAATTCACATGTCAGGTGTTTTGAAAGAGCTGATTGTCAGAAGTTTGTGGCATGTTGTGAGTTGCTACCGCCTGTTCTCTAGGTCTGGAATAGCTGACTTAAGAGGCATACGCTCTGTCAGACCTCTTCTGCTTCTTGTTGTAATTCTTAATGTTCTCAAAGGGTTAGCACCATTCAGAGAATATGCAGTCACTTAAGATTTTCATAAGCCATATTAACCATTATTCTTTCCTGTTTCTCATTCCCCTTCACGAACACTTATTATACATATAATTACATAAT
The DNA here is from genome assembly GCF_963259705.1 of Myotis daubentonii. Classification (NCBI taxonomy): domain Eukaryota; kingdom Metazoa; phylum Chordata; class Mammalia; order Chiroptera; family Vespertilionidae; genus Myotis; species Myotis daubentonii. The sequence goes on from NC_081841.1 coordinate 41,781,601, forward strand.
ATATATTTATACTTATAAAATAAGGCACACAGAAGGAAAAAGACTTCCTGAATAAAGGAGCAAATTCCATTATTTGTTTGGAAATTACCTACATTAAGCATTAAAAATTAGGACCACTAGACTCCAATAAGTAAACAACAACAAAAAAGACATAGTATTATGACAACAATGTTAATTGAGTTTTAAAATGACATTCAAATACATTGTTCAAATGCCTTCTCATTGATCAATTAAAACTAAAATAATTTTACTGCAACTAAAATAATACCAGATGAAAAATAAAATAGAATAATACCATACGACTTTGCCCTTAAATATTTTATAAATGAAAGAAAACTGCATAGATCAGATAAAAATTAAAGTGAAATAGAACTGCTTTAGAATTTTACTTTCTTATATAGGTCTTTTAAACAAAAATAAGGCTTCACTACAATCAACTCCTCCCTGAAGTCTTATTTCATTCTTCCTGTCAGAATTTAAATCTCCTTTTCCACTCCTCTTACCTTCATTTTGGATTTCTTTTGTTCTCTCTGCAGTTCTAATTAGCTCTACTGACAATAGTGAGTATATTCTTTATTATTCCTTATTCCCAATAGCAAACACCAGGTGAATGTACTTGAAGAACGCACAAGATGCAACAACATGTATTGAGTATTCATTATGGGAAAGGTTTTATACAGAGTGATAGGAAGTTCAATAATTCACTTTCCCTTGAGTGCATGCTAACACAGACCCCTGAAAAAGCCCTCTCAACCAAGCTGTCTGATGGGAGTGGGGTGAGCAAGGAGATAGAGAAGGAGGTGTTTACCACAACATGAATTGCAGTACCCCCAGGAGCATCGTGACTTAGGGCAATTGGGCTCCTCGGGCTCCCATTCAGCCAGAGAGGGTATCAAAGCACCATTCAGACCCATGTCCTCAACAACCAGACCCCAGGCAGCTGGGACATTTTCCTAAAAGGTGGCATGACAGTCCAAACAAACTAGACCCCAGTTGCTCCTTTTAGCCTTCAGTCTAAGCAATTTCAAAAGAATTTGGTTTTAAACCTTGAGCATCCACCACGTGGACTGTGCCCCTGTATTCTGACTTGACCTCCTAGTCTGTTAGGATGAATGAACTGCCTGTGCTCCTCAGATTAACTCCTCTAGTGATTCACTAGACTCCGACCTTTCTCTCCACTTTTTCTTACACTGTCTTTCATATCAAACTATAAACACTTTGTTATTTTTCTCATCTTAAGTGGGAAAAAAAAACTCACATTCTCTCTCCTGACCTCATTTCTTTCTTCCTTAAAATTAAAGTTTCCAAAACAGTCGCTCACCGTCATTCTTGCCGATTTCTCTCCCCACTCTCACTTGAAGATACTCCTCTCAGGCCTGACCCGCCACAAGACCACTGGAGCTGCTCTTGTCAAAGGGAACAATGAGTGAGCTCCAGAGATTGTACAACATTGTACCTATAGTCAGCAGTAATGTGGTGTACATTTAAAAATTTGTAGGTCTCATGTTAAGTGTTCTTACCACAATAAAAAAAAAAAAAGATGAGCAATGAACTATGTTGGTATAACCCCATGTCCAATTCTCAGTCTTCACCTGATTTAACCTATCAGCAACATTGCTCACAACCTCCTTCCTGAATGCTTTTTGCATTCTCATTAGTTTAGGTGAAGAAACTCCCTATTTCTCTAATTTCAGTCTAACTATGTCTCGCTATTTCTGAGCATATCTAAAACGTACTTACAGGATAGTGGACAAGTGTGCACTGATATTTGCTTATTGAACATTTGCTGCATGCTTGGATATATGAAAATGATAAAAATAAGCCAGACATTGATTCTGCCATAAAGGAAATTAAAATCCAGAGGGAGGTAATAAGGTGAAATGAATATGATGTGAAGTATGGTATGGGATTTTAAAGAAAAATACAGATTTTGTTCTACTTCAGCTACAAAGAAAGAGAGGTCACTTCCACATATGGAAGTGCGATCAGACAAATTTTATGAATATAGTAGATTACACTTGGGAAGAATTTTGATAAGCAGAAGCAGAAGAGAAAGGCATTCAAGAATGAGGAAATAGCCCAGTCGGCGTGGCTCAGTGGTTGAATGTCAACCTATTGACTAAGAGGTCACAGTTTGATTCGTGGTCAGGGCACATGCCCAGGTTGCAGGTTCAATCTCAATGGGGGGCATGCAGGAGGCAGCTGATCAATGATTCTCTTTTATCATTGATGTTTCTATCTCTCTCTCTTTCTCTGTTCCTCTCTGAAATCAATAAAAATACATTTTTTAAAAAATGAAAAAGGAAATAGTCTGAATAAATGTGGAAAGAAAGAAAAGTTTAGGGTAGATCTCAGAAATGGCAAGGCAGTAGTCCAGTTTGGCTTGGAGTAGGATGCATAAAGGTGGACACTGGAAAATTTGGGTGGGGTGTGGAAGAATGAAGTAAGCTTTGAACATTGTAAGGTTGAAGGATTAGCCGAATAAGAAAGCTCCTATTGTCTGACAGGCAGCTGACAATATGAAATTGGAACACATCAAAGGTTTAAATAGAGATTCAGAGGTCTAAAGAAGAAAAGGGGATAGAAAAGCCAGGGCATTATAAAGGGAGAAAGTGCAGACAAAAGAGATAAGGAGAAAAGATGAAATTATAGAGGACTTTGTCTGTATGTGTCTTTCTCAATACATACAAGTCCAGAAATTTCAGTATATTCAAATTCATAATTAACCAGTAAGTTGGCATGTATTTATTGAGCACCAATTAATCTATGTGTTAGAGATGCTGAAATGCCAGGGCTGACCAGCAGACCCTGAGTGATAGATGAGTGGATTACTGCAACACAACTGTTTGCTGTGAAAGAGAGGGCTAAGGGGCTGTCCAGCTAAAGGAACCAGAGAGCCTCAATTGCCTGCCTCATTAGGCTTTTACTATAACAGCAGTTTGAGATAAAGCTTATCTTTTAGATACAATCAGTAGGGTAAGTAATCTTGGGAAGACACATGTGTTTGTAGTGTCTTTTAAGCAAGAACACACAAAAGGTTAAGTATAAGGATTCCAGTAAACACCCAGGGGTCTGCACATGCACAGACTTGTTTGGAAAGGTCAACTAATAATTAGTGGCACTGCCTTCAGCACTCTCCTAAGTCAGAATTCTGATAAATAGGGCAGGCGGCCTTCCACACACTTCCCTTTTCTCAGAATGTCTTCCTTACAAACTTTCCAACCAGGTCTCATGTGCTCCCCAACCCTGAAGTAAAATAAATAGATGGAGTCCCTTCCCTCAACGATCATTTGTTCTAGTAGAAGATAAACACATAAAACAAAACACATTCATAAGAAAATGTCAAGTGTTCATAAGAAGATAAAATATGTACCTGTGATAAAGGGTGAAGGACTACCATTTATAGAGAACACAGCTTTGCTTATATTATTTCATTCAAGGTTTAGTAAAACTCACCTGAACAACAACAACAAAAAGCTAAGCTAAGAGAATATAAGTTACTTTCCTGAATTCACACAGCAAACCAAGTGGCAAAGCAGAGCTGCGAACCCAGGTTCATCTGACCCAAGACTACACTTTCTACTACAGTGAATGTGCTCTTTTTGAATGTTTGCTTTATCCCTGATAAGGTTATATTACCACTTCCAGGTTCTATGAGGCAAGTGCTTTGAGCTGGTTTTCATTCCTGACCATGAGCTTGTTACCCACCACATTCTCTTTTACCCTGCCCACTGTGAACAAGACATGCAGACGAGAGCCAGCTGTTCAAAGTTATTGTATCAGTTTTCTATTGTTATGTATCATACCACCCCAAAACTTTGTGAATTAGAATATTAAAAATGCCTCATTCCTCACAATTGCTGGTGCAGTTCTGCTGGTCTTGCCTGGAATTATTCATGCAGTTGCAGCCAGTTGGGGCCTGGCTAGAGCTGGTTAATCTGGGAACTCAGCTAAAATGGATGGAATAGGCAGGATAACTGGGCTTCTCTTTCCATATGGTCTTTTATCAAAGGCTTCTGCACATGCTACAGAAGTGTTCCATGAATACAACAGTGAAATCTGTAAAATCTCTTAAGGCTGGGGACCAGATATCACACAACAGGTTTTCTGCCACATTCTACTAGTATTAGTTCTAGCAAGTTACAGGGTGAACAGAGATCTAGGGATGATGAATTAGACTCTACCACCTGATGGGAAAAGTTGAAAAGGCCTTATAGATATCTTAATCTATTATAGATTACCTCCTGGCAGCAATTATTTACATTCCACTCCTATGCAAATATAGTTGTCCCTCCTAAAATCCTCAAAAGGTTCAAGCCATTATAACATCATCCATAATCTCATGGTCACGATGAGGCGCCTCCAGGGCAGTCACCTTTTCCAAAAACAAAATATCTGCCTCCCCCACTCCCCACCCCCACACACACAAACACACAATGATTGAAAAAAGATAGGAGAATTGCAATAATTATTCTTAATAAAAACAAAAGGAAAGATTAGGAGGCACATAGCAATTTGTAGTCCACAGAAATTCTGAAATCCAGACACCTTTTATCAGGGCCCCTACTCTGGGGGTAGGCCCAGTTTTAGTCCTTAAGAATTGGTTCCTAATCCATTGTTTTGTGACTCTTAGGACCTTCTCAGGGCTTCTGGTTTCATGCTTTGAGAGGTCCTGCCTTCATCATAAAAAACAGCTAGTAGCTGTCTAATTCTACTTGCTGGCCATAGAAAGTAAAGCATCAGAGGTATCTTTTCATAAAGAGTCAGAGGTATCTCTGACTCTTCCAGCCCACACTGATACAATGCCCTTAAAACCTTTGTGGGTTTTCTATAAATATGATTTATAACCCAAAAGCCATATCTATAGGTCTTTTAGAGAAAAAGCCCCTTTTATTATGGGCAAAGCACTGTGGGAAAATGCCTTTAAGATTGTGAGAGACACTTTTATCTAGTTCTATCAGGCACAATACAAAATCTTTCCATAGTCTCAAAAAAGGCTTTATAGTCACACACTGTCAATCTTTATCTAAGACCATTTCTATCTTTGGGAGTCTTTTGCTGTCTGGAAGGACTGAGAATCAGAAGGAATTTCATATTCCAATCAACAGATCCAAAAGCTCTTGATGTGTTTTTTTTCTAAATCCTGCTTAAAATCTGTATGGTTTTTTGTTTAGTTTATTTCTCTCTTCCTATGACATTATGCACAGTTAGAAGAGGTCAATTAATATTTTCAAGATTATGCCTAGAAATCTGTGTCAGATACACAAGTTCATTAGATACGTTTTCTAACTTCCAAATTATTGTAGGCAGATATAAGCAACGTGGGTAACCATCCTTTCAGCTTCTATTAATAGTTTGTTCACCATCCCACCAGCCTCTTCACCATTTTGCAGCCTCTGCTTGTCATTGGGTCCTAAAGCCAGGGAACAACAAATGATTTATGTTTTTGTTACCAATGACAGCCCGTTTCTAGGGAGTGCCACTGTAACAAATTTTCCTAGTTATCAATTTCTACATATCAAACCACCCCAAAATTTAGTGTAAACCTTTAGTAGGCAATGATTCTGGTCTTACTTCTAATATGGACATAAATTGGGATTGGTGCACCTTGTGGTCAGAAAGGAACCAGCTGTCAGCTTAGCTGTGGTTGGATGGCATACAAAGGTCTCACTCATAAGACAGGGGATTCACCTGGAATGGCTGGACTAAGTTAAATGTCTGGGCCTCCCTTTCTATGTAGACTTTTATCACATGATGTGAAAAATGGTTCAAGAGGGTGTAAGGCCTCTTGAGGCCAGATCTTGGAAGTCACATGTCATTTCTTATGCATTCTATTGACCAAAGCATAAACAGGACCAGCGCAGAATCAAGAGGTGAGGAAACAGAATTCCCCTCTTGACCAGGAGGACATGTAAAGTATCTGTGGCCATTTAAAATCCACCACACTTAGGAACTCAGCACGGCCTCATAGAATAAGAATGCCTAAGTGGGCAGCATAAACATTGAAAGCTGCAGCACTATTAGAACCAGAAGCTGATTATCTGAGTTACTGAACCAAGGATAGCTTTACTTTCTGTATAGGTATAACCACATTACAATTCTTGTTAATTCAAGGCCAGTATAGATTAGAAGGAAGTGAATGGCCCTAACTAGTTTGGCTCAGTGGATAGAGCGTCGGCCTGCGGACTGAAGGGTCCCAGGTTCGATTCCGGTCAAGGGCATGTACCTGGGTTGCAGGCACATCCCTAGCAGGGAGTGCGCAGGAGGCAGCTGATTGATGTTTCTCTCTCATTGATGTTTCTAACTCTCTATCCCTCTCCCTTCCTATCTGTAAAAAAATCAATAAAATATATTTTTTTAAAAAAGGAAGCGAATGGTCAGGATAACATAGATATCCCTAGAAATTCAAAACAAAAATTGGCACTATATTATTTTGCATAAAAATGACAAGCCCCAAATCAATAAAAAATTACTAATATTACTTTAGATTAGTAGGCATGTGTTTTTATTATCATGCGCTCAAAAATAACACCGCTGATGAATAGTAAAACCAGTAAAAATTATAACAGCTGATATTAACAGAATGTGTACCATGTACCAGTCCAAATAAATTCAATTTTGGAAGGGAACACAGAATTTTAATGCTGTAAGTAGTTTATAATTCAATTCCTCGTAATTTAATTCTGAATACATAATTTAACAGGAGGCTACATGAATATTTTCCTACCCTATCTTACCCTAAAACATAGCTTTAAGTTAAACTTCATATTTCTAATATTCTCAGCTTGTTAATCCCATATCCTCCATAACTTTTCCATGCATTGTTTCTGGGAACAAAACTAAGAGCATATTCATGTAAGTAGTACTTACAATATGGTTCTTGTCTTCTTTCTTATTACTCTGAATTGAAGGGTTCTATCATTTATAAATTCAACATCATAGTTGGGTTCAAAAGACACATTTGAGGAAGATTCAATATTTAGTGGAACTTCAAATCGTTTATTATTAGGATCATAAATCTAAAACAAGTTAAATAGAATAAAGAGTGTATTAATTTTTTAAATGATCTAATTGCAATGCTACAAATAAGTGAAACAGTAAATTGTAGTTACCTCCAAAACAAGATATTATGTGAGGTACTCAATCAAATAATGTTATGACATTTAAAACTTCCAATTAACAAGGTTTGTATTCATGATAAATACAGACTATCAGTTACACTTACCTTGAATCGAAGACGATCCTTAGTATGAAATTCTACATCCATTACAATTGGGGAAATATCATTTCCAAACAGGGATATAGTACCACGTTTGATTAATGTTACCCTATAAGACAAACCACTTTTATTAACCCAAATGAAGCACATTTATTTTTATAGATGAGTGGAATTCCTCAGTTAAAATAAATGTTGATAAACAGGGAGATAAACAACTTATCCTTTCAAAGAAAACAAAAATTCAGATGAGAAATGTTTTACTCAGAGAAGAAACACTGAAGAGTAAATGTGAAACACTGAAATGGAAATAAATCAACTAATTTTCTTGCTGATACATCTCTAAGAATAGGAAAAACTGCAACGACAAAATAAAAAACATGGCCACCTGACTTAGTTGATATTGATACAATCTGCCCTGTAGTAGAATGAAATCTTTTGTCATGTTCAATTGGGATGGCTGTCCATGACTTCTAAAAGCCAGGCTTAGAAGTAATTAATGGACAGTCATGTACCCAAAGCCCTGGGCACAGCCCCTCTCCTCCCAGTTCTGTCCTCTCTCCTCATCCTGCATACAAATGTGTGTGAAACAACTACACATGTCCAGCTACTAGAATCTCCAATTCAGTGCCGTCACCACTACCACTCACTCTAACCCAGCTTTCCAATGTTAGGTTCAGGGAGAGAAGGCTCAGGTACATTCTTGGTTAGGTACACTGTTTTAGGTCTATCATGGAAAAGGACCAGTTACTGACATTGTTTTGCTGTGGAACATTCTGTCCTGACTTACAAAGAATCCATTAATATTTGAGATGTTGTATAAATTCAGCAAAATGATCTGATGGTCAAATCGAGACATAACAGGATCTCCCAGGCCCAGAGTCAAGTGCAAGGCTAGGCACACATTACCAATAAGCCAAAGGCTGCCCAGACAGTGAAGACACTGACGTTTGGAGTCTTTTTGAATTGCTCAGTGTTTCTGCTTCTCTTACAATTCCCCCTTCTGGATAATCTTTGTTCCAAGTCAGAATTTAATATAGTTATAATTTAATTTATCTGACATTTAGTTTATTTTATGGTTTACTGCTTACTCATCCTGAGCTCTTATTATTTTAATTTCAGATTTTAATCTGTTTTCAAAAAATTTCCCATGATGGTCTCTGCTAAAATCTGCAAAAACTCAAACCAAGGCTAACTTAGAATAAGAGAAAATAACATATAATGTAAGTTAGCTCAATCAAGTTATATTTGAGCCCATAGAATAGGCTAGTGTGTTCAATGTAGAGCATTTTCAAGGTCCAGAAGCAATAAAATCAAAATGTGATGATATTTTTTTCTCTACTTTCAGTTTAGAATTCATTATATTTCCAAGACTACCCTGTCCCACTCTGACATAAACCAGTTCCTCTCAGCCCAGACCTCACCCTTCTGCTTCCAGCTAGACCAGCTGTTCTCAAGCTGTGGGTTGCAACCCCTTTGGGGGTCGAATGACCCTTTCACAGGGGTAGCCTAAGACCATCGGGAAACACATATATAATTACATATTGTTTTTGTGATTAATCACTATGCTTTAATTATGTTCAATTTGTAACAATGAAAATACATCCTGCATATCAGATATTTACATTACGATTCATAACAGTAGCAAAATTACAGTTATGAAGTAGCAACAAAAATAATTTTATGGTTGGGGGTCACCACAACATGAGGAACTGTAATAAAGGGTCGTGGCATTAGGAAGGTTGAGAACCACTGAGCTGGACGCAGTGGTTCTCAACTTTGGCTGCACATTAGAATCACCTGGGAATCTTTTTAAAATCCTGATTTCTGGGCCTCATCCTCTGGAAATTCTGCTTCTTTGTTACTAATGTTGTGGCCTCACCCCATAACGACAATTTATTCTGTTCTCCTTATAAAAGTTAAGCCTATCATTTGTGATTGAGTTACTTTTGCACTTATTAATGAGAGGAAGTACTCTTATGATGTGAAAGTATAATTTCTGATGTTCTGGAATAGTGGCTGTGCGGGGCAATTTTTCATTCTGACTTTCTATATCATTTCACCGAAAATTAAGTGCTGTGTCATGCTTCACAAAAGATATGCAACAAAAAGAGGAAAAGATTGACAGGATCACACAAAAGACAAGAGTTTTACCATAGCCTAACCTATTTGCAAGGAATCATCCCAGCCCACAAAATAATGAGTGTTTCCGGCTATTTGGCAGAGCCCACACAACTGATTGAGAAACAAGAAAGAAAGGCGTAGCCTACTCTTCAACAGGGGAGTCTGACAGTGATTTCGAAGTAAAAACAATTAGGAAGCAAAAAGCCATGATGTCTTTTAGGCTTTCTGATTCACCATGAAGGCTCAGAGTTCTCAGGATAGAGCCAATACAAATAGAATGAAATCTCTGAGGTGGTATGTGTACCAAACAAACCCATGAGGCTGCATCAGAAAGTTCTGATGGTAGAAGTGGCTATTAAAAGCTCTGGAAGGTGTATACCTCCATCCTTGAGCTGTTTTTTGAGGCACGTCTTTCATGGTGTAGCCATGTGGACCATCGGCAGGGTAGAAGCACCAGGGCACATTGGCGACGGTTGTAGAACACCAGACACAGCCTTTAGCTTCACAGACTTCTCGAGAAGCTCCTGGTTGAGGATGGCAATCAACGCGGTTCTGAATGGGAAATTTCATGGAACAAGTGGCTTCTTCTTCGGAGTTATAGAAACAAAACGGAGCGGTGGTGTTCTCGGAGGCACACCAGTGACATCCGCGACTCATACAAGCAGCTTCATTGGCTCCTGACTCGGGATGACAATCAATTCGCTGGGGTTCAGGTACTACAGAACACGAATCCACCTTCTCAAAGCACCAAGGGATGCCTGGGGTTTTCCATGGAGACCAACAGCAATTCCTGGCCAGACAACTGGCTTCGGAAGCTCCGGGATCAGGGTGACAGTCTTTACGGAGTTGGGGGGCTAGAGGTGCCAAGCATGAACTTGAACTCACAGACTGGACTAGAGCTGAACCAAGAAGGAAAACAGGGCAACGTAAGTGCAAAAAAATATCTAGACAACATAATTATCAATAAGATACTTTGGTGGAACTTTAAAAAAAAAAAAGAAGTCTCTCAAAGTGCTTAGATTATGAGTGGAATAGTTACTGGATTTAAACAGTATCTACTATAGCCCTAACCGGTCTGGCTCAGTGGATAGAGCGTTGGCCTGCGGACTGAAGGGTCCCAGGTTCGATTCCGATCAAGGGCATGTACCTTGGTTTCGGGCACATCCCCAGTAGGGGGTGTGCAGGAGGCAGCTGATCGATTTTTCTCTCTCATCGATGTTTCTAGCTCTCTATCCCTCTCCCTTCCTCTCTGTAAAAAATCAATCAATAAATAAATAATAATAAAATGAATGATATTAAATACCTGAAGAAAATGAACCACTTAATAAAAAACGCTTACTTTAAAAAAAAAAACACCAAACAAACAAAAAACAGTATGTACTATAAATCTGTCAGCCTCGGTAAAAGAAAGCAAAGCAAAAAAACAAAAACAAAACAAAACAAAAAAACCTTGTCCCTTAGAAATTAAGCACTAACATTTTACTTTATCGCTCCTAATATTCTCAGTGTGCACATTCTTCACTATCTCCACAATTTTAGGCATCTACCCATCATCATCTTCTAAATGTTACCAAATGAATTTCTCAGAAGGCAGTAAACTTGCCTGTTCTGTTTGCTATACTTTCCTTCATTTATAGTCTAGATAGCAGTTGTCCATCTTCAATAATAATAGTGCAGAAATATCAATACATGTTTCCTCTAAACTAACAAGGTATCATGTGTTATGTGTCGTTGAGTCAATTCCAACTCCTGGCAGCCCCATGAATGGGTGATGTCCACTGTGTCCTGTCCTCCATAGCCCTGCTGAGCTCCTATGGACTCATTCTTGTGGTTTCTTTTACAGAGTCCACCCACCTCATATTTGGTCTTCTTTTCCGGCTGCCTTCTATTTTTCTCAGCATTATTGTCTTTTCGAAAGAACCCTGCCTTCTCAGGATGTGCCTGAAGTAGGACAGCTTCAGTTTTGTCATTTGTGCCTCCAGTGATATTTCAGGCTTATTTTGCTCTAGGACTCACCTGGTCATCTTTCTTGTGGTCCAGGGTATCCACAGAACTCTCCTCCAATACCATATTTCAAATGAATCAATTTTTTTCCTATCCGATATTGGACCCCACAAGAATGCCACAATACTGCTGTACTTTCTCATCCTTTCTTTTGTGGCTTGCTATTTTTAAAAGTCCTAGGTTTGTTGCAGACAGGGATGCTTTCATCACTTTGGGTATTTGTGAGAGTTTTACTGTACTAATACAATAAATGTCATGGGTTATAAATCTTTTTCTCCATAAATCGGATAAAACATCTAAACACAGATACAATTCACCTCTTCATTCTGATCTCTTTTATCATAAACTAGAGGCCTGGTGCACAAATTCATGCACGGGTGGGGTCCCTCTGGGTGGCCTGCAGGGATCAGGCCAAAACCTGCAGTCCAATGCTGCCTGCAGCTCCTACCTGCCACTCCCACTCATCCTGGCCCCACTGTGCCTGCTGCGGGCTCCTGCCCAATCAGTCCCACAGCAGTACTCACCAGCCATGAGCCCTGCGTCTGACACCCTTCCAAGGGTGATATGTGATCAGGCTGAAACCAGCTCTCTGACATCCCCCGAGGGGTCCTGGATTGTGAGAGGGCATAGACAAGGCTGAGGGACCCCACCGGTGCACGATCAGGCTGGGAGGGACCACGGGAGTGCTCCAGGGCATGTCCGGCCCATCTCACTCAGTCCCCATCGGCCAGACCCCAGCAGCAAGCTAACCTACCGGTCATAGCATCTGCCCCCTGGTGGTCAGTGCATGTCATAGCAACTGGTCGACCAATTGACTGTCTGCCCACTGGTGGTCAGTGCACATCCAGTGAGCTGTTGAGCAGCCTTAGCATATCTACACTAATAAAAGAGAAAAATGGTAATTGGCGTACGGCGCTACCCTTTTCATTGGCTAATCAGGGCTATATGCAAATTAACTGCCAACTAAGATGGCAGTTAACTGCCAACAAAGATGGCGGCTAATTTGCATATGTAGGCACAATGCAGGGAGGCGAAAGGGAAAGCAAGAAGAAGCCCCCTGCCACTGACAGTGATCGGAAACCCAGGGGGGAGCTAAGAGCTGGGGGGCAGGGCAAAGGCGGCCCTGACCCCAGCCATGATCGGAGAATCAGGCGCCTTTGCCGCCCTGGCCAGTGATAGCAGGAAGTAGGGGTGGAGCCAGCGATGGGAGCTGGGCACGGTCGAAGCTGGCAGTCCCGGGAGCTAAGGGTCCCTTGCCTGGGCCTAAAGCGGAGCCCACAATCGCGGGGCCGCTGCAGCTGCGGGTCCCCGCTGCCTGAGCCGGATGCCTAGGCCAGAGGCGTTAGGCCTGGGCAGGGGAGGAGCCTGCAACTGCGGGGAGCTGGGGGTCCCCTGCCCAGGCCTAATGCCTTGGCCAGAGGTGTTAGGCCTGGGCAGGGGCAGAGCGGGAGATCGCGGGGAGCTGGGAGTCCCCTGCCCAGGCCTAATGCCTCGGCTAGAGGCGTTAGGCCTGGGCAGGGGTGGAGCCTGCAACCGCGGGGAGCTGGGGATCCCCTGCCCAGGCCTGACACCTCTGCCGGAGGCCTCAGGCCTGGTCAAGGGGCCGATCCGGTGATTGGTGACCGGAGGGTGATGAGGGTCAACTCCTCTGGCCGAGGCAACAGGCCTGGGTGGGGGGCGGAGCCGGGGATTGGGGGGATATGATGGTCCCCTGCCCAGGCCTAAAGCCTGGGTCAGAGGCGTCAGACTTGGGCGGGGTGTGGAGCAAGCGATCAGAGGGAGATGGGGGTCCCCTGCCCAGGCATGAATCCTGGGCCAAAGGCCTCAGGCCTGGGCGGGGGCCAGAGCCAGTGATCAGGGGGAGATGGGGGTCCCCTGTCCAAGCCTGACACCTCTGGCGGAGGCATCAGGCCTGGGCAAGGGGCCGATCAGGCGATCGAATGGTGATGGGGGTCTACACCTCTGGCCGAGGAATCAGGCCTGGGCAAGGGGCAGAGCCAGCAATCAGAGGGGTCTGGGGGTCCCCTGCCCAGGCCTGACGCCTGGGCCAGAGGCATCAGGCCTGGGCTGGGGGCAGAACCAGTGATGGGGGGAAATCAGGGTCCCCTGCCCAGGCCTGACACCTCTGTCAGAGGCGTCAGGCCTGGGCAAGGTGCCGATCCTGCAATTGGAGGGTGATGGGGGTCAACGCCTGAGGGCTCCCAGTATGTGAGAGGGGGCAGGCTGGGCTGAGGGACACTCCCCCCCCACACACCCAGTGCACGAATTTCGTGCACCGGGCCCCTAGTCTATATATATAAAACCCTAATATGCAAAGAGACTAAACGATGGAACAACCAAACAACTGAACAACTGAACAACATGGCTGCTGTGACATGCACTGACCACCAGGGGGCGTGCGGAACATGGTGGTCATTGGCAGCAGGCAGCAGAGTGCAGAACATGGTGGGCATTGGCTGTGGCGGGATGGTGGAGCTGGTGAGCGGGGCGCCAGACTAAGGCGGGGTGCCAGTCACTGTCATTGGGGTGAGCCTCTGGTGGTTACTGAAAATTCTTTTCTCCCACACACCATGGTCTTGCCAGCGGCTCACACCTGCTGCTGGTGCCTGCTCCACTAGCACCTGCTGCAGGCGCCCAGTGCTGGTCGTGATCACTTGGCACCATCAGCAGGTGCAAGTGGCAGCTGCAAGCCCCGATTGCTCCTGAGTATTTCTCCACCTCCTCCTGTTCCTGAGGGGCAATCGGGGCATCCGCTGCTGCTTGCACCCACTGACAGTGCCGGCCCCACTTGCACCCACTGCTGGCACCGGCCCCAATTGCTCCACGCCGTCAGTTGGTGCAAGCAGGGCAAGCACCATCAGTGCATGGGAACGGTGGCAGCTGGAGTGGGGCTGCTGGCAGACGGGACCAGGACTGCGGTGGAAGGGGCCAGGCGGGGATGCAGAGGATGGGCTGAGACCTGCCCCTGTGCCTACCACAGTCTTTCTGCCCACAGTTCCTTTCAATGTGCCCAAATCTGTGCACTGGGACCCTAGTTATTAGCATATTATGCTTTGATTGGTTGTTCTGCTGTTAGGCTTATTTGCATGTTATCCTTTTATTACCTACAGTAATAAAAGAGAAACATGCAAATTGGTGTCACTCTGCTACGCCCACCAGCCAATCAGATGAGTATGCAAATCAACCCAACAAAGATGGCGGTTAATTTGCACATGCAGGCGCGGAGCAAAGATTGAAGACAACTAGGATGGGAGGGAAGCAAGTGGGGCGATGGAGGCGGGAGCTCGGCGGTTTCGCTCCCTTCTCTGCTTCGCTGAGGCCACAGGAAGCCCTATTCTTGCAGGAATCTTCCTGCAATGGGCCTCTAGTATAGGATAATTTCTAAACTATGTTTTTGCAAGTGAGGCCCATGGAAAACCTGCCTCAGAACTGCCTTCAAATCAGTAAACATACTTTTTGGAAAATGAGCCTTATCATCAGTACATGGCTGGCACGTGGATACAAAATTGCACAATGCTATTGACAGAATTTGACAATACCTAACATATTATGCATGCTTTCACTTTTTGACCAAATACTATTTTTTAGGAATTTATCCCAAAGGTACACAAAGATATTTAGTGAAACATCATTTGTAATGGCAACTAATATATAAAATGTCCTTCAATAGAGGAATCCTATCTAATAAAAGAGAAAAATGGTAATTGGCGTACGACGATACCCTTTTCATTGGCTAATCAGGGCTATATGCAAATTAACTGCCAACTATGATTGGCAGTTAACTGCCAACAAGATGGCGGCTAATTTGCATATGTAGGCACAATGCAGGGAGGCGAAAGGGAAAGCAGGAAGAAGCCCCCTGCCACTGACAGTGATCGGAAACCCAGGGGGGAACTAAGAGCTGGGGGGAAGGGCAAAGGTGGCCCTGGGGCCACCTTTGCCCTGCCCCCCAGCCATGATCGGAGAATCAAGTGCCTTTGCTGCCCTGGCCAGTGATAGCAGGAAGTAGGGGTGGAGCCAGCGATGGGAGCTGGGCACAGTCAAAGCTGGCAGTCCCGGGAGCTAGGGGTCCCTTGCCTGGGCCTAAAGCAAAGCCCACGATCGTGGGGCCGCTGCAGCTGCGGGTCCCCGCTGCCTGGGCCAGACGCCTAGGCCAGAGGCGTTAGGCCTGGGCAGGGGCAGAGCAGGAGATCGCAGGGAGCTGGGAGTCCCCTGCCCAGGCCCAATGCCTCAGCCAGAGGCGTTAGGCCTAGGCAGGGGCGGAGCCTGCAACCACGGGGAGCTGGGCGTCCCCTGCCCAGGACTGACACCTCTGCCAGAGGCCTCAGGCCTGGTCAAGGGGCTGATCCGGTGATTGGTGATCGGAGGGTGATGAGGGTCAACTCCTCTGGCCGAGGCATCAGGCCTGGGTGGGGGGCGGAGCCGGGGATTGGGGGGATATGATGGTCCCCTTGCCCAGGCCTGAAGCCTGGGTCAGAGGCGTCAGGCTTGGGCGGGGGGTGGAGCCAGCGATCAGAGGGAGATGGGGGTCCCCTGCCCAGGCATGATTCCTGGGCCAGAGGCCTCAGGCCTGGGTGGGGGCCAGAGCCAGTGATCAGGGGGAGATGGGGGTCCCCTGTCCAAGCCTGACACCTCTGGCGGAGGCGTCAGGCCTGGGCAAGGGGCCGATCAGGCGATCAGAGGGTGATGGGGGTCAACGCCTGAGGGCTCCCAGTATGTGAGAGGGGGCAGGCTGGGCTGAGGGACACTCCCCCCCCCACACACACCCAGTGCACGAATTTCGTGCACCGGGCCCCTAGTAATTAAATAAATGATGGGCACATAAATCATAAAATGGAATGAGAAACTTGTATATATTATACAGACTGATTTCCAGAGTATATTTAGTAGAAAAAAACAAGGTTCAGGATAGTTTTTCTGAATGAAACCTTTTCTGTAAAAATGTGGTAGGAGATACTATATATATATATATATATATGTATATATATATATATATATATATATATGCATCTCTTTATAATTTCAAATAGAAACAATGGAAGGATAAAATAAATAAGAATAATTACATATTGGAGAAAAGAAGAAACACGGTGAGGAAGAAAAGGATCACTCTTTAGCTGTATCTTGTCATATAGTTTTTCTTGAGATCATGCCAATGTTTTAATTGAATTTTCAGGAAAACAAAATTGATTTTAAAAGAAGTGTTTTAAAAAATTGACACATGCTAAAACAGATGCATTTGCTTAATTTATTATGTTGGTAACATGTCCACACACACAAAAGGAATACCTCATGATTTTAAAGCAAATATTTTTATATTTCTAATGGTGTACTTATACTTAAAGGGAAAACCACAATGAAATTGTAACATGAATCCCAGTGGTCACATTGTTAATATTAATACTGATATTTTAATTTTGGAAACTAAGAATATATTGAATATATTGCTGCCTAAAGCAAATGAGTAATTATGTTATGTTTCTATGAAACAATATTTCAGCATAAGAAACTGTAACTATATAATTTTTTAAATAATTCAATACACTAAGCATAATTTGACTTGAAAATATTAGCATGAAATAATGATTAATCATACTCTTTCATAAACAGGCATGTTTTCAACCACTGACCACTGAGAAAACTAGAAGCAATGACAACCCATCAATAAGAAGCTTCTCTACCATCAACAACGTGACTTTTAGCTGCCACACCTCATTAAAAAGAAAGACTCATTCCTTAGGGAAAATGACTCCCTTGAGGGTAAGGAATGTTTAAGAGGAGCCTGGGACATCTTTATATTCAAGAAATAAAGAAGAGCACCACACCTTACTGGCACCAACTTGAAGTGGTTCTCAGTGGCATTAGATGGAACAATCCACAGGACAAAGGGCACTTCAATGGATAAACACACAGATAGATAAATAGTGTTTGTGCATGATTGCCCAGAAAAAAACTGAATATTGATTACACTGAAAATTGAGAACTGAGAGAAGGAATCATACATTATCCTGCGATTCTCACATAAACTTTATTACAGGATTGCCAAGTAGTTGATGATGAAAATTTATGTGTTTTTTTTAACTAAATACCAGCCCTGGCTGGTGTTCTCAGTGGTTAGAAACAGGCATATGCTAAAAAGTATCTAATTAATGAATTAGGTTATCATTAATAAATAGAAAACCCTTAAATTTCTTTTGGAAACCCATCAAGGATAAGAGATATGAAATATTACAGATTAGATAGGTTGATTTAACACTCTTATTGTATTAAATGTTGATTAAAAATTTGTTAAAAGAAACATTTTCAAAAGGTAAGTTCCTTACCTGCCAGAACCATGGAACAAACACGGAGAAACCTTATGGCCCTCATGGTCCCAGAAAAGTGACACTTGCTCATGGCATGTGACATATTTATATGGAACAATTTGAATAAATTGTTTGGCCTTGAATTTTTTCTACAGAGCAATGAGGCCAAGAACAAGTCCTTGAAAGTCTTCCCACAAGGTTACCAGTGGCTAGCACTACTGTGTAATGGAAAGACATGAGACTAGCATGCAGGTGGCCTGGAGTTTAATCTAGCTCTCTGCTGGCTGTGGTAATGGATGTGTCATTTACCTTCTAGGAGTCAAGGTTTCTTCCAATGTAAGATGGATACAATACCTGCCCTGCCTATTTCATGGGGTTAGAATGAAGATCTATAAATAATGTTATAGCTATAACATTACCATCCATAAGAAGACGGATGTCAGTGAAAAGTCACCTTCTCTTTTTGACATGTCCTAGGTCCCTTGACCTACTGAAGGAATTAAGGACTAGGTAACAGAATTTGCCAATGAATTACAATTTTTTTTTCTTTCTAAACCTCAAAATTTCCAATTCTGTGGTTTTTTAAATTATTCCTAGTTGAGCAAAAATTTCAATCACTGTACTTTAAGGGTCAGCATAAAAGTATTGGGAGAAAGAGTTTATGTAGGAAACAACTCAAGTTAAACCAAAGTCATAAGATTGTATAACTCATCAGTATTCAACAATGCTTTATCTTACGTATAAGCAAATGGGCAACTCCATATGCGGTGAAATATAGAAAAGTATCTTCCAGTATTCTTTCCCTCACTAACAAACCACAGCATGTGACATTTTCTCCCAACCACAAAGTCTCAGCTTTAGGGTTATCAAGGCTAAGAGCTGTGTTTTTACTGGAAGTAATTTTAACTTAATAAAGTGGAAAGGAATAGTTTAACTTTTCTTCTAAGTGGAAAGGAAGGATCCTGGGAGGAGAAGGCAGAGGACCTTCATCAGTCTGTCACAACAATTGACTGGACGTTAATTATCAGAAGGAGCCTGGATTCTAGGAAGGAGGAAGGAGAAATGAGGGGCAGTTGACATCAAACAGAAAAAAGCAAACAGGAAAACCGCAAAGACCAACTTGCCTCTCATATTTTTACAAAAGAATCTCTTAATCATCTTTAGTGGGAAACTGAATCTGTTGGCAAATACAGTGATACTTCCATTGGTAGCTGCCGAAGAACTTGGTTCCTTCTAATAAATTCTGCCTGGACAGACTTATTCAGAATGGAACAGAGGAGTTCAGAATCCCGTCATCCAACAGCAGGGCCCAGATCTGAACCAGAGCCAAAGCACAGCAGTACGATTTAAACAGGGCTGCCGAAGTGTGGGTGGGAAGAAATCTGCACATTTACTACATCATTGTCCTGTCGTTTCTAATTCCAGCTGGCAAGAAGCCTTAGAATGCTGAGCCCTTGTTTATAGGACGGGTGTGTAGGAC
The DNA here is from genome assembly GCF_963259705.1 of Myotis daubentonii. Classification (NCBI taxonomy): domain Eukaryota; kingdom Metazoa; phylum Chordata; class Mammalia; order Chiroptera; family Vespertilionidae; genus Myotis; species Myotis daubentonii. The sequence continues at coordinate 41,800,730 of NC_081841.1, forward strand.
CAAGTCCTCTGTCTCATGAGGACACACAAGGTATCTTCTCTGAAGGAATAGTGAGCCCACAGGGTACAGACACTTAAACGTTACGTAAGTAGAACATGCACATTTATCATCCATTGAATATTTTCATTGGTAAACTGATCATATTTATTTTTTCATCCGAGATAGACCCGACCAGAACCCTGGAGGACAGTGACCCACATTTCTATCATCAACTTTCTACTTTAAAGCACTACTTCTCAGGTGGTTCATGGAAAAGGTCCATGTAAATAGTACTCATGAAGTAAAGGAGCTGGAATTTTAGCCACTTCTCAATTATGTCAAGTAGGAAATGCAATAAACTATGTATCTGAAAAAATAAAACTATGTATGTATTCAAAAACTTGTCAAGTGCTTATATAGCTGTGGCACTCATATTTATAAATCAAAAAGTAGGACATAACATACAACAAAATTTCCTTTGGAAGGAAAATGAGATTGAACATTTGGAATTCAGACAGAATGGGAAAAAATCTTAGATGCCACAAAATCTTAGACTTGATTTATTCTTAGTATGACAAAGTAGGAAAAGGTCAGTAGCATTTACTATACATTTATTCACAGTACATATTTTACTAAAACTTTAAATCAGTGCTAGGGTCAAATTCAGGGTGTTTTCAAAGGAGAATTTTTGAAATCTGGATTATTGGCTGAAACTCAGAAATATGCTTAGAAATACTGCTTACTTATATGGTATTATATATGTATAAATTTTAACTGTTTTAAAAATAAATTAAAATAATGGGTGACTTGTAAGAAAAGCATTTGTTCAAAGTTCCTGTAATAAACTTAAAATTCCCATAACTACTCAGTTCATGTGATATTTTCTGTTAGATAGCATAATTGTGCATACACATATATTAATTTACCTTTACCCTACAGGTATACTTAAAATTTCCAGCTGTATTAACATATTTTAATTATTTTTTCTATTTGCTTAATATATTCAAAGGGAGGAACAGATGTGTAAAAATAAATTTATGCTATGATCATCATAATTAGTTGCAGCAACCTTTCTAATTCCTTAGGATAAAGAATTGTATAGTTTTGCAAGCTCTGGGGACTGTGTTAAATCACTGTTTACAATATGAAAGCCTAAAGACAAATCAGATCCCTCCCCCAGAGTTTATTAAAATAATTTATCTTAAAATTCCAATTAAAATAAAAATTTAATATCTTAAATGGTTATTGTTGTGCATATTTACTCACTTGATTATAATCACCCCTTTCTGACAATCTCATTAACAGATTATGCTGATTACATAAAGCACCATATTTTTTATACAAGTTAACAGGTGAATTGCTATTTTAAGCATATATAAACAGAAATCCTAATATGCTGTATCTCTCATTTTTCACATTGACATATAGATCAAAAACATCCATCAATTTCTAGGGCTCAGCATATTTAAGGAGGAGAACCTGCTGGTGAGAGCATTCTGGATATTAAATCTAAATAAGCAAGATATTGAAGTGAAATATTCAGGAGCTAGTCTAATGAGGAAAATAGCGGGATGTCATCATACATCCAATACGGGAAAGAAGGTCAGAGCTAAATCAGTAATTGCTCCAAACTTTTCCCTGAATATCCCAGTGACTTGGTGATGGAGGAATGAGAAAGCGGACAGGTGACAGCACTTTATTTATCACGTTCATGTAAATAATATAATCAATCTGGGATATGCGTGAACTCGCACACACATTTCTCTTTTCCAGAACCTTATGCAATTCAAAGATCCTCTTCAAAACATTTATATACAGATTCCATTATGGATGCTCCCTAAGGATGTGGTTTCTACTCAGAAAACAATGTACCTTTCTGAAAGGTACATTTAGTCACTCAATAAATATTTATTAAGCGCCTACTATGGGTCAAATGCTGCCTAGATCCTGGGGACACAACACAATTCCTTCCTTCACAGACCAAGTGCCATGAATGGAGACCTCCTGGGAGTAGTGGGAAGGCATAGAAGACCCACCCCATTCACAAGCATAGTTCTGTTCGGTAACAGTCAGGGAGTTAATTGGGTTACAGTAACAAGACATCAGTTTATTTCTAGACAGACTCAAGCTTTCATTTGGTACTTGGTATTTTCCCATTACCTTTACCTCTAAGTTTTAACAGCAAGCTAAAGCTGTTGTATTCTTTGTATGTTGGTTGGATTTTCTTCAAACAGGTCAATTATTTTAGCAAAAAGGAAATGACATTGAAATTAAACTGTCCTCCTTTGTGAATTCCTAGATGAAGAAGGGCCTATATCACTAACACGGATTACAAGTTTCATTCCAGATTCTCAATGTAGGGGGAAAAGATGGAGGAAAAAGATACAGAACATGCATCTAAGAAAGTACATATCCACAGCCTAATGCAGCTCACATTTATCTTATACTGACCTGGTAAGGAGGCACTATTATTGAGCAGAAGAGACAAACCACACATCTAACTTTAAGGGGGGGGGGGGGATGAGAGGGGAATCTACTGTGATGTTTGTTCTGTTCTTTTATTTTTTAACACTTTTCCTGAAGTATAGCCTGTCAGTCACTCTCATTTCTCCAAGGAAAGAGCATAACCAGAAGGAAAGCTCAAACTGTGGAAACCACCAGGGCTTAGAGTCCTGAGGAGAATCATCCTACAAGGTCCCATCGGGCATGTTCTACTTCACATTTCCAAACTCCACAGTGTCCTTTCTAGACCTTATCTTTCAATATCCTGTCTATCATTCTCAAGCCAGTAATAAATCTTTTATTCTACTCTCCAGGCATGGATGGATTTAATAAACTTTACTGAGCTTCGGTCAAAGTTTAACCAACAATCCCAATGATAGTGCCCTTTTCTTAGTCAAATCATTCACAAAACTCATTCTGGATCATTCTTCAAAAACAAACAAACAAAAAAACACAGAAAACCATTATATATCAGAGAGTCAAATGCTTTTTCAAGTCAAGCTGTATTTGGTGACACCAGGAACAAGCAGCTATGAGAAAAGTATATCTATTGGGTAATATTCCTCCCCCCAAAGCCATCTTGCAGTTTACCCATCTTATCACCTAAATGTTTACAAACTGATTTAGTATATTTATTTTTATTCATTTGAGTGGGAAGGTAACACATGACAAACCAAACAAACATTTACTTTAACCTGCAGGTTAACTAATCCTAAAAATCAGGGCCGTGAATACTAACAATTTATAATATTAAGAGGTAATAACATTCAAGTTAAAAGTCTACTGGACATTCCAATCATTTACATCATAGTTGTTATAGTTTATTATGGTACTTTAATATGAAAGATGATTTTGTTTTTAATATCATATTTGTGAACAACTTTAATAACATGGGAAAATATTTATAATACATCTTTAGCAAAAAGCATGATGTGAAATATTTTACAGCTTCCCAAATTTGTAAATCTATGTATGTGATTATCTCTGAATGAACATTTTAAAAACATATAAATTTATTTCTAATTTATAGCCACAAAAATAGAATAGAAGTCTTTTATTAAGAAAGTTACTTGGTTTTAGTATTTCTTTTACATCCGTTGGTTAGATATCCTAGAACAGTATAACTATCTATAATAATAAAAGCAAAATATGCTAATTAGACCAGACAGCCAAACGACCGTCCAGACATCATTCCAGACGTACTTCCCGATGAAGCTGGGGTGGCGGGGGCTAAGGCAGAGGCGGTTAGGGGTGATCAGGCAGGCAGAGTGGTTAGGGGCATCAGGCAAGCAAGCAGAGTGGTTAGAGGTGATCAGGCAGGCAGGCAGAGTGGTTAGGGGTGATCAGGCAGGCAGGCGAGTGGTTAGGGGCAATGAGGCATGCAGGCAGAGCGGTTAGGGGTGATCAGGAAGGCAGGCAGAGCGGTTAGGGGTGATCAGGCAGGCAGGTGAGCAGTTAGGGGTGATCAGGCAGGCAGGCAGGTGAGCAGTTAGGAGCCAGTGGTCCCAGATTGCAAGAGGGTTCAGGCTGGGCTGAGGGACCCCCCTACCCCCTGCCATGCATGGATTTCATGCACTGGGCCTGTAGTTAGTATATATAAACTACAATTGTAATAAATAAAAATAAATCCTTAAAAGGAGGACTCGACAAAGGCATTTATGTCCATGATCTTAGGCAAGGACTTTAAAAGGTAGACTTATTAGGTAAAGAGAAAGAGTTGCAATGGAAAAAGTAAGGTCATTTTCTAATCTGGTGAAAGTTCTAACAGCATTCAATGTTTTACAAAAAAGAATTGGCATTGGCAGCTTCATTAATTAAGCACTTTATTAGCTGAAGTGAGAACGTGATACTTCCAGGAGCATCCTTCAGTGAAATTTCTCACTAGGGCAGACAGGCCCTTGTTAGCAAATCAAAGTTGTGTCAATTCTCACATATGTGTGAAAATCAGGCTTGTCACCATTTAATGAGGTGAAAGTACAACTACAATAAACTAAGGAGACCTCAATTCAAATAAAGAATACTAGTTTAGCTAAGCAAACACAAAACACCATACAAGCTGAATCTAGTGGCCCAAATAGATTTCCCTCATTAGAAAAGCTGAATGTTCTTCACAATGCATGCTATAATTGTAGGTTTTGGCAAATACAAAGATATATTTTCCCATAATGTTTAATGTATGATATCTGAAAGCTCTTAGTCAATTGGTTTTCTTCCAATATTCTTTAAGAAATTTAGATGTTGTCCTGTGCACTGAAAGGTTGCTGGTTCGATTCTTGATCAGGGCACATGGGGTCGTTTTTCCCTTCTTTTCCCTTTCTCTTTCTCTCTAAAAGTCAACTTAAAAATCTTTAAAAGAAAAACAAGAAAAAAATTTAGATGTTATTTTTTAAACAAATATATATTATTATATTTTATTATATATACATGTGGACATATATATGTACATATTTCTGAAGTTCAGAAGATACCAACTGCCTATAGCATCCTTATGCCTTGGCCCCAGGGTGGAAATAGGCGTCTTGATTATTTGAGTTTTCCAAACTCAATATTTTCAATTTGATTCAAAAACTTCCCCAATAAATACAATTTAGCACTTGAGTCTATAAAAATTATGCATTCACATTAAAAAGAGTTTGCAAAATAAAAGATTTATATTATTTTGTTGGTGAGATTATGAATTTTATTATTATTAACTAGAGGTCCAGTGCATGAAATTTGTGCACTGGTAGGGTACCTAGCAACTGCCAGCTGCTGGCTGCCAGCTGCCAGCTGCCGGCTAGGTACTCCCTCCCTTCCCCCAGCCAGCCCTGCTCCCTGGTCGAACTCCCATACGAACTCCTGCATACTATATGCTTTTATTATATAGGATTATTTTAATAAGAATAACTTTTCAAATAGTCAAGGATGCAATATAATGAATTCAATGCATATGCTATTTAATAAATCTAAAATATTGGTGTAAGATATAGTGAAAGGCTCTTATCTGATTTGAATGCTATTAAAATAGAAAGAAAAAGTAGTGAGTGGAAGTGAGTATGCAGTCAAGTTTGTAGTTCTAATCCTACATTACAAAATAAATACTTTTCAAAATTTCCAACATAGAGTCAAAAATGTAGACACTTGTTACCTGCCCAAACTGTTCAAAGTTATTTCTTCTTAGTTATTAATCTTTTTAAAATCTTTATTGTTGAAAGTATTACAGATGTTCCCATTTTCCCCATTGACCACCTCCACCCTGCCTACCCCTCCCCCTCCCAGGCCTTCACCACACTATTGATTGTGTCCATGGGTTATGCATACAAGTTCTTTAGTTAATCTCTTCCCGCTTTCTCTCTGAGATTTGACAGTCTGTTACACCCTTCTATGTCTCTGGATCTATTTTGTTCAACAGTTTATTTTGTTCATTAGATTCCACATGTGAGTGAGATTATGTGATACTTGTCTTTCTCTGACTGGCTATTTAGCTTAGCATAATACTCTCCAGGTCCATCCATGCTGTTGCAAATGGTACGAGTACCCTTTTACAGCTGCATAGTATTCCATTGTCTAAATATACCACAACATTTTTATCCACTCATCTACTGATAGGCACTCAGGCTGTTTCCGGATCTTAGCTATTATAAATAGCACTGCTATGAAAATGGGGGTACTTTCTAATTGGTTTTTTGGGATTCTTATGATATACTAGAGGCCCGGTGCACAAAAATTTGTGCACTCAGGGGTGTTCTCAGCCCGACCTATGTCCTCTTGCAGTCTGGGACCCCTTGGAGGATGTCCACCTGCTGGCTTAGGCCTGCTCCCTGAGGATCAGGCCTAAGCTGGCAGTCAGACATCCCTCTGGCAGCCTGGCAGCCATTCGGGGATGTCCACTTACCAGCAGGGAGCCGACTTAAGCTGCAGTCGGACATCCTTAGTGCTGCTGAGGAGGCGAGAGAGGCTCCCACCACCACTGTTGTACTGGCAGCCATCAGCCTGTCTTGTGGCTGAGCAGAGCTCCCCCTGTGGGAGTGCACTGACCACCAGGGGGCAGCTCCTGCATTGAGCATCTGCCCCCTGGTGGTCAGTGTGTGTCATAGTGACCAGTCATTCCCAGTCGTTCTGCTGTTAGGGTCAATTTGCATATTACCCTTTTATTATATGGGATAGAGGCCTTGTGCACAGGTGGAGGCCGGCTGGTTTGCCCTGAAGGGTGTCCCGGATCAAGGTGGGGGTCCCGCTGGGGTGTCTGGTCAGCCTGGGTGAGGTGCTGATGGCTGTTTGCAGCTGGTCACACCCCCTTCAGGGTTGGGGTCCCCACTGGGGTGCCTGGCCAGCCTGGGTGAGGGGCTGATGGTTGTTTGCAGGCTGGTCAAAAAAAAGAAAAAAAGGAGAGGCTGGGAGCTTCCGTCGCTGGAGTGGATTGGCCAGCCTGAAAATGACCCTCAGCCCCTCACTCAGACTGGCCAGGCACCCCAGTGGGGACCCTCACCCCATGGAGGTTTGACCAGTCTGGGTGAGGGACTGAGGGCCGTTTTCAGGCTGGCCAAGCCCCTCCAGTGATGGAAGCTCCCAGCCTCTTCTTTTTTTTTATTTTTTTTTTATTTTGGGATTTATTTACCTTCTATAATTGAAACTTTGTTGCTTTGAGTGGAGCTCAGAGCCGCCGCGGCAGCTTGACTTCCTCCATCATTGGGGCAAGCAAGCCTCCTGCTTGCTCCAGCTCTGTGGCTGCTGGCCACCATCTTGGTTGGGTTAATTTGCATATAGTTGCTCTGATTGGCTGGTGGGCGTGGCTTAAGGCATAGCAAAGGTATAGTCAATTTGCATGTTTGTCTTTTATTAGTGTAGATTTCTAGAAATGGGATCACTGGGTCAAATGGAAATTCCATTTTTAATTTTTTTGAGGAAACTCCATACTGTTTTCCATAGTGTCTGCACCACTCTACTTCCCACCAGCAGTGTATTAGGGTTCCTTTTTCTTCACATCCTCATCTACACTTGTCATTTGTTGATTTGTGTGTGGTTTTTTTTGGGGGGGGGTGGTGGTGGTTTAGTCTTTATTTATTTATTTATTGTTAATTTTTCTATTGTTGAAAGTATTACATATGTCCCCTTTCCCCCCATTGACTTCTCCCAGACTGCACCCCCACCCTGGTTTTCACCACCCCTTTGTCTGTGTCCATTGGTTATGCTTATATGCATACAAGTTTTTTGGTTGATCACTACCCCCTGCCCACCCTTCCCTGCCTTCCTCTGCGGTTCAATACTTCTATGTCTCTAGATCTATTTTTGTTCATCAGTTTATGTTTTAATTATATTCCACAAATGAGTGTGATCATGTGATACTTCTCTTTCTCTGACTGGCATATTTCACTTAGCATAATCCTCTTGATTTGTTGATAGTAGCCATTCCGACAGATGTGAGGTAATACCTCATTATCGTTTTAATTTGCATCTCTTTGATGATTAGTGAAGCTGAGCATCTTTTGCCCACCTGTGTGTCCTCTTTGGAGAAGTGTCTATTTAGGTCCTTTGCCATTGTTATTAATCTTGTATTTTTTTCTCTCTTGGAATGTTCTATAAGTTTCCAGGGAAACCTCACAAATAAGACATAGTACTAAAGGAAAGAAAAAAAAACAACTCTCATCATTAGAAAAAATATATTAATTGATCCCTGGCCTTTGATTCTTGAATATTTTCTGGAAATCCTAACATGAAATTAGAAAATGTTTTTTAAATGGGGGGCTGTGACAGCAACAAATGCCTGTGAGGATGTGGATGAAACAGAAACTCTCTTTCATTGCTGGTGAGAATGCAAATTGTTTCAGCCACTTTGGAAGACAATTTGGAAGTTTCTTGCAAAACTAAACATACTCTAACCACAGGATCCAGCAATTATGCTCTGTGTTATTTACCCAAAGGAGCTGAAAATTTATTTTCACACAAAAGCCGCACATGAATGTTTATAGCAGCTTTACTCATAATTGCCAAAACTTGGAAACAACCAAGATGTCCTTCAATCAGTTAGTGGATAAATAAACTGTGGTTTATTTATTCTGTCCAGAAAATGAAATATCATTCAGCACTAAAAAAAAAAAAAAGAAAGAAAGAAAGGAAGAACAAGCCACAAAAAGACAAAGAGTCCCTTAAATACAGATTACTATGTGAAAGAAGCCGAGCTAACATAGCTACGTACTGTATCATTCCTACTATGCAGCATTCTGGGAAAGTCAAAACTGTGGAGATAGTAAAAGGATCAGTGGTTGCCAGAGGTTTGGTAGGAAAGAGGGACGAATAGGCAGAACACAAAACTTTTAGAGCAGTAAAACTTACTCTGTATGATTCTATAATGGTGGATATATATCATTATACATTTGTCCAAACCCATAAAATGAACCATACAAGAGTAATGTAAACTATGGAATGTAAACTATGGACTTTGACTGATAATCAGTGTCGATGAGGTTTCATAGATGATAAAAAATGCCCCACTCTGGCGTGGAATGTTGATGGTAGGATGGTATGGCAGGCTGTGTGTGTGTGTGTGTGTGTGTGTGTGTGTGTGTGTGTGTGTGTCACGTGCACAGGGGCGGGGAGAAGGAAGAATGGGCATATGTGGAAACTTTCTGTACTTTCTGCTAATTTTGCCGTGAACATAAAGCTAGTCTAAAAAATAAAGCCTATTAATTGAAAGAGAATAAGCACTGGGCTGCCCTACAGAACTCTGAGCCCGTAAAGGATATTCAGGACATGATGTGGATGAACACGCTGCCTAATCCACCTACTGGCTAGGTTCTGACAGCATGTAAAACGTGCAGATGCCAGTGACCGAGAGCGAGTCAGCAGGCAGTAACCCCACACTAGATGGCTCATTCTTAATACAATTAATTATCATTTATACCCCAAACCAAAGCCACTAAACAAGCATTCAATGTGTTAACAAGCTACAAATAAAAACTGGAAATAAACCCAAAGAAGTGAAAGAGAAAAAGGATTAAATCCAGTTCCTAAAAGCAGTTTCTATCTTAGAGAATTAACACTAATTCCTGTTGGAGTGTCCTGCTGATTTCTATTGATTGGGGAAAACATCAGACATAAATAGAAAAATTTGATGGCAAAAAACCTCACCTGAGGACATTTTTAAAAGGAGGCGAGGGGGCTTTTTCTTTCAAGAGCAAAATTCATTTTTTTTTCTGTAAGACTATGGAAAGCCTTTATTTTTCACGTAGTTTCACTTGATTCAACCACACCAAACAATGCTTCTGAGCTCAACTTTTCCAACTTTAGTAAAGAAAAGCGCATGCTGAGTCTTAGTCCTAGCTTTGAATTCATGCTTGTATTCCTCCTGCATACCCCTTGGAGTGCAAAGGAAAGTTTTCTATTTCTTTGGAGAAAAGGAAAATCTGTTTTATTTTTTAAGCCAGTATCATCGAATAGAATCGTGAGGCAGCAAGCTGTATGAAAAGTATAAGGGAACAAAAAAAATGGCAAATAAAAAAGATAAAATCAATTTTTAAAAATGCTAAATAAAAATGTGGAACATAAAAGCAGTCAATGAAATTTCAACAAACATTTCATTCCAGGCTTGAGCAAAAAAGAAACAACCTTTGACTGGCCAATCTACACAGAAAAACGGGCTCTGGCACTGAAGGTTAAAGGAAGCCATTGTTGTCATTTGGGGTATTTACAGAACTTTAAGGTTTTGAACCAACACAAGTCAGTTCTTTGAAATTAACGAAGACTTATTGAAGCCACCGATGAGATTTACTGCGTTGAGGAAAATGTATAAAGAACAAACGTGTTCACTCAGTAAGTGACTTCTGTAGCATCTTCTACCAAAGGCTTTAGGATTCATCAGTGAACAGAGGTTCCCATCCCGTCCCCTAAAAAAGGCAGAGGTTATGTTCTATTTGGAGGGAGGCAGAAAATGAACACCAAACATTCATAACTATATGTAAGAAGTTGAAAATTCTGCAGGAAACAATGAAGCAGAGTAAGGGTGAGTGAGAAACAGGAATTGGGCGGAGAAAAAGGGTTGCGATTTCCGTGAGTGGAGGGCAGGCCTCCTTAAGGAGGGGGCATTAGAGTGAAGATCTGAAGCAGGAGGAAGGGCGTCCTTGTGAACAGCCAGGGCAAGAGGCCGAGGGTGGGGCAAGCCTGATGTGTCCTGGGAGGGGCCCCATTCAGGAAGTTTATGGTGACTTGGAAGGCCAGACGTGCACCCTGAAAATAAGAGATCAATCAAGGACTAAATACAAAAACAAAAACAACCAAGTTTCAAGAAGAATGAAATAGACTAACTCTCAGAGGGTTTCTGAAAGCACCAGAAAGAGATGAGAGTTTAAATGGTCCTTGAAGTGTGTCTCAGGATTTTCTTCCCACAGGAATAAAGTCAGTGATCATAAGCAGTTACAAAAGATACAAAGCAGTTACAAAGATGAGAGATCACATCCCACCAAATGCTTTAAAACAAAAATGTGAGGTGATGCTCAAGTCTCTTGCATTCTAAAATAATTCAGCCCTTTGGCGTGCAACCTCACCTAGCGGTGGGCCCAGCCGTCCCTTCTAGAGAGTGAAATCTACTCTGCTGTTCTTTTCCACCCTTTCGCAGTTGCTCAGAAACCTCTTGTCTTGCTTACATACCCAGTGTATACACTTCAGTTATTCATCTGGCTTACTTTTTGTATTTGATCTGATTAAATATGGCCACCATGCAATTTTCTTCTCTGGTTGGTCTCTTGCTTCTCTCCTCCTGCCATTTTGTTCTTTCTTCCTCCACCAGCTCCACAGACACTGGGCTGTGCTCTCAGCTACTAGTTTTCTTCAGTACTCACTGTCTCCAATGTGCCTTCTCCCATTCTTTCATTAAAATATATTTTTATTCATTTCATAGAGGAAGGTAGAGGGAGAAAGAGATAGAAACATCAATGATGAGAATTATTGATTGGCTGCCTCCTGCACCCCCGCAGTGGGGATCAAGCCCACAACCCAGGCATACGCCCTGACCGGGAATTGAACCGTGACCTCCTGGTTCATAGGTCAGTGCTCAATCACTGAGCCACACCAGCCAGGCCCATTCTTTCTTAAAGCCACTCAAACCAAGGTTTCACTCTGCTATTCCACCTAATTTACTAGCTAACTAATAGTTTCCAGTTTCCCCAGACAATCTGAGTTGTCACAACTTAATAGCGCCCCTTTTCGTTTTCACATTTGCTATCTCTATTTGGACAATGAGATCTATAGTCTCCCTATCTATGACTCCCACTGAAAACTCCCATGGCCATTTCTCAGTACTTTAGTTCTCACACTGGGTTTCAAGGCTTTCTAAAGCACCTCAACAGCCCTAACTGGTTTGGCTCAGTGGATAGAGCATCGGCCTGCAGACCCAATGGTCCCAGGTTCGATTCCACTCTAGGACATGTACCTTGGTTGTGGGCATATACCCAGTAGGGGATATGCAGGAGGCAGCTGATCGAAATTGCTCTCTCATCGATGTTTCTAACTCGATAAAAAACTCTCCCTTCCTCTTTGTAAAAAATCAATAAAATATATATTTTTTTTAAAAAAGCACCTCAGCAAACTCACAGGGTTCCGAGGGATATTTTAAAATTTTGAGGAAACAGATCTGTCAAATACAAAGTACTAGCTCAAGTAGGTTTACAGTTTCAATGTGAGTTTGCACTGCTTTCCTTTCAATGATGTCATATTTTTGCAAATCTTGGTTTTTGGTGTTTGTTGTGATAAAAATGTAAGGACTGTGCAAAAATCATTGTGGACATGAGTGTGATGGTGTCCAAAGATATTCCAAGGTTAGAAGTTGTGTAGTACTCAACAGATACACATTCCATTAAAAAGTAATTGCAGTTATTTAAGAATGAAACTAAGTATTACAGGTTTTCTTCCTTGTGCTTGTGTGCATTCGGTTTTCGACTTTCCTAAGTTGATAAGGCACAAATATTTATTAAGTAGCTTGGGCAAGGCCACTTAAACTTAATAAGCATAATAACGAGGTTTTCTTTTGGCCTAGATGGCCATAGAAATGTACTGAGACTCTAGTCTGACCAGTGTGGCTCAGTGATTGAGCGTCAACCCAGAAACCAACAGGTCGCTGGTTTGATTCCCGGTCAGGGCACATGTCCAGGTTATGAATTAATCCCCAGTCTCTGGTTTTAAACAATTGAATGCATTTCTGAACATGCATTGACTTAATATTTTTAAATCAATTTTGCAATGTCCTAAGTATAAACATGCACCACTGATTTTGAACTTAATACACTACATTGAGGCTTATTAAAAATGTGAGTTTTGGACTGTTTTATGTATTCAATCAAAAACTGTGTGCACCATTAAACATTTACTTAATCAAATTTTTGAAAGTTGTAAGAAGGCTAAAAATGACTAATCTGTATGTAAGAACTCTAAAATATCATAAATATTAAAGAAACATCTTAGGATACATCAAATACACTATCAGACTAAAGGAAATGATAAACAATTAAGAGAGATTATAGGTAGATAGAGAAAAATGATTACAAATTAGAACAACAAAACACTGTATGTAGCACATATAGAACAAAAGTATCAGATTCAAGTATATAAACAAATTTCATAATATGTGTAAACACATACCATAGGAAATGTGTTAGAACTGTGAGTACTACAATGAATTGTCACACATTCTCATCACAATAATCAGACCATTTCAAGTGTTTTTCATATTAGAAGAAAACTAATTCTTCTATATTTTTTCAGTGCATTAAGTCACAAGGACAGACTTTGACCAATACTTTTACACTAGTCAGAATGGACTTACAAAAACAGAGCAAAAACAAGATAACCATCACTAAATCTCTTTTTCTTAAGGAATCATCACAGTCCAGTGTAGGTTACATATAATGCCAGTGTGTGACGTATAATAGGCAATGAAATGTGTGTTTAAAGATCGAATGAATTAATAAAAGGAAAGGAGAAAGAAGGGAGGAAGAAAGTCCTGTCAGACTTTGTGCAAACTATTTAACCTATCCCACCTCAGTTCTCCCATCTGTAACAGGGGACAATAGTGACCAACCTCCAACCCAGTGTCTACAGTGATTAAAATGTAATAACATAGGTATGGTATATAACATAAGAACCTGTCATTGTATGTAAGAATTGATTCATGCAATCAGGACAAGCTTGAGGCACAACTCAAGTTTTCCTTAGCTGTTCAACTTCCTCCCTTCTCTCTTACTGCTGTTTTTCTCTCGTTTACCTCCCACACTAACAGCAAACATGCAGAGTTCCAGTGAATCTACTCTATGTTGGCTTCCAATTAGGAAGAAACTTGTATCACCTTATACTGCCTTCCTCACCAGGTGAAGGAAAATTCAACCAAACAGAATGGAGACAGCATTTGACTCGGGCATGAAAGCAAGATATCAACAGTTAGAGAATGGGGGCAGGGTGGATTTCTGCTGATTACAGGAGGTACCTGCCAATAGTGTATGGCCAGGCTGACACACATCAGCAAATTAGAATGAGTACTGGATTAAGTACTGCGACGAGATCCAAATTCTAGCTCTGCTACTAACTGTTCTGTGCAATTTTAGGTAGGTTACTTTATCACCTCGTCTTCACATTCCACATATGTAGAATGAGTAGGTTGTCCTGAGTAAGGTTTTGCTATTCTTCAGCTGTATAATTTTATGGAAAAACAAAACTATGATCATAGGGCAGATCTACTCTTTAGGAAATTTGCATTGAACAAGGAGTCTTTTAGAATGACACGGTGGAAGCGCCTTTAGCAATTTTATCTGACATCCAAAAACTGAATTTAACTGTGGTAGTAGGAAAAGGCTTGTGTTACTCAGTTTGGGCTGCTATAATAAATTACCATAGCCTGGGTGCTTTAAACAATAAACATCGATTCCTCACAGTTCTGGAGGCTGGGAAGCCCAAGATCAAGGTGGCAATGGAATCTGTGTCTGATAAGAGCCATTTGCAGATGGCCATCTTCTTGCTGTATCCTCACATGTCTGAGAGGGGGAGAGGGAAGCGGGAGGGGGAGGGAGAAAGAGTACTTGAGAGAGAGAGAGAGAGAGTTCTCTCTCTTTTTATAAGGACATTAATCCCATCAAGGCACCCCATCTCCATGACACCATCTAAACCTAATTCCCACTTCCAAATACCATCACATCCAGTAACTGGGGTTTCAACATATGGATTTGGAGGAACAAATATTTAGTCTATAGCAAGGCACCTTTCAGGTATTCACACAGTTTCCACCTCACAGTTCTTTCAGGATCTTCCTGAGCCCCTTCCAATGGAGCTCACATCTATGACTGAGTGAGAAGAGGGGTATAATGCTATTCAGTTCAGTCTAACACAGAATACTGATGGGAAATTCTTGCCCCAAAGCTCCCAGCCAGGTTGGCCAAGGCTTTGCCAGGCCTGCATCACAATTAAACCTCATGCTCTGCCCAATCATGCTTTCTCCCCCTACCTTCCACAAGTGTTCTCCCTAGTAAACATTTTGCACCTCTGATACCATGTTAGTGTCTAATTCCATTAAGCTAATTTGCAATAGTTGAATGAGACAAGTGCAGTTAGAGACAGGAGACCTACCTCTTGCACAAGACAAAGTGATTTAGACATTTGAGTTCCTCCGAAGGAATGCTATATCCCTACTTCTTTTTCTGATCTGAAAGATAGTCTCACTATGGTTTCATGGGACACCAATGATTATGCCCATTTACAAGTCTCACTGAAGACTGTTGATAGTAGCTTCCAGGATTAACCATTCTCAGCATTTGGATACCATTCCATTTAAAAACAAAAACAAAAACAAAAACAAAACAGTGGCAATTTATTTTATTTGTAACTTTGATTTAAAAATCCTTTGTAGCTCTATAATTGTTGCTATAATATTACTGCTCTTTTATTGGACTTTGGTACCAAATTCACCCTGCAATCCAATTTTAGCTGGATTAATCCCTCTCTGCTCTATCAAACTAAGGAACATTTACCATCACTGAAGATAGTAGAGGATATTACTGCCCTCTAGTGGAAATACTGAAGACTATTCTAAGACTATCTCCCAAAGAATGGCATTTTCACAGGTGGGCTCACAAGCAGCTTGAGGGAGGAAAAGAAGAATCCAGAAACTATCCTCATTTCTGGGTCTTGACATTCAGTTGGCTCTATTTGCCTAATTTCTATTTTATCCCCTACTTTCTTATCTGTATCACAAATTCAGCCATCCTGAAATCTTTAAGTCATTGATCCATCAGGACATGGACCTCACCACCCAATGTATTTAACAATGAAACTTCCAATCTCCTTTTCCAATAAGAAAAGAAGATGCCCTGGCCAGTTTGGCTCAGTGGATAGAGCATCGGCCTATGGGCCAAAGAGTCCTAGGTTTGATTTTGGTCAAAGGGACATACCTTGGTTGTGGCCTCCTCCCCACCCAGGCAATGATTGGCTGGTGAGGGAGGCAACCAATCAATGTATTTCTTTCACATCGATATTTCTCTTTGTTTTTCCTTCTCTCTTCCATTATCCCTAAAAATAAATGGAAAAATATCCTTGGGTGAAGATTAACAACAACAAAAATTTTTTTAAGAAAAGAAGAAAAAAATACAGATAGAGATAGCAAAATATTAAAAATAAATTGTATAGACAACCATTTCAACTTTAGTTCTTCAAATGAATTCTATTTTCTTGGATATGCCAAAAGATAAATATTTGAATTGCTATTGCCCCCCCCCCAACTGTATAGTTCCATTAAAATAGGGAATAAGAATAAATCACTTATGTAACTAGTTTGTGTAAATTCTGAGTGCATATATTTTCTTTGTGTGTGGGTGAAACAGCATGAAAGGCCATGCTAATAATTCTATTTTAAAGAATTTCTGCTGATTTTCTGTCTTCTTAGTATAAAGAGAAGAATATTAAGCACTCATCCCTTAAATTAAAAAGAAACCTACAAAAATGGTCAAATCAGACTACAGACTAAGGAGGCAGATGAACTTGGGTTTCAGCCTTGACTCTAGTTCTTAAACTTCTCTGAGCTTCAATTTCCTCATTTTCAAACTGGGAACAATTGTACTTTAAGGAGTTGTGATGAGGATTGAATGAGATAATGTATGCAGAGCTTAAACCCGCTACATATTAAATGCTGAGACATTTGCTATTATTCTAGTCAACTAAAAAAAGAAAGCATTTATTTTAAGTAAGTCAAAAGTTCTAACTCTGTTGAGTCTAGGCAAAATTCACCCTATCTGGTTACCTATTAAGATCTCCTAAATAGGTCATTTTTCAAGGAGATCCCTCCACCTGCTCCAGTTCTTTTCCTTTTGAAACCAGTTGTTGTCAAGTCCTGGGGCACATGCCTATTCTCACTTCTAAGCCCATCCTTAAGCTTGACCTCTCGGAAGATTTCCCAGGCCCTTTCCATGATCTCCCCTCTTCTTCCAGATATACACTTACTTCCAACCACCCATACACACTGCTAGTCCATCTCCCTTTAACTGTAAATTGTTTAGAGTGAATATTGTGTCCATCTAGTCATGAATGAATAAATGTAGTTTCCTATTAAGTGAAAACGTTTGCCTAAACAGCTCCCATGTCAATTAGGTGGGGAAAAAAAACCCAAAGGATTCAAATATGGAACTGAAGAGAACTTGACTTCTGAGTCACTGAACCTCCTCAACCCACAAAGATGAATGAAATAATTTCATCTAAAATAATCAAAATAATGAGTTAGTTAACGTGACCAGGTGTAATCCAATCAGAACCTCTTTGCTGAAGCTCCTGAGAAAGGCAATCCCATCCTTGGAGATTCTGAGGCTCTGCCTCACCAGGTTATGATGATTTGCTTCACTCAAAGAAGAAAATGTAGTCATCACATACCAATTTTATCATAAGTTTACCTATCTCATGCCTAACTACAATCAACATATCATATTTCTGCACTCTATCAGTTTGAAGATCTATATTCTTTAAATAATTATTAAAAATCAAGTTTAAAAAGAAATAAATATTTGAAGTAGCCTATTATAGTAATAGTAAAAATAAAATCCTCAAAGGCTTCCAAATACTTGGGAATGTAATTTTTCTGCATTAAAACACTATAGGCCTTTAGACTATCATTATTCTGATTATATAAATTCAGCTCTTTACTCAAACAATGAATATTTGTACATGACAGATACTGAAATATTAAATGGGAGTTTAGGTGATAATCCCTAGAGATCTATCAATAAAAGAGGGGAGATAATTTTAAAAGGAAAGAAAAAAAAAACAAACCAAATTGTTCATGATCGCCCTTCTTTTAGACAAATAGTTTCCTTCAAGCCTATTCCTTAGCCCAATTTACATAGTAAATAAAATGTTTTTTTCCCCTGAAATGTCCTCAGTAAACCCCCAAATTTTCCTTGTTTACTTGTCTTTAAAGAAAAATATCCAACTTTGGGCAAAACACACTTGATTTTGAAAAGCCTTAAGAAAACAAAGTTACCATTTCTTGAGTATTTTGTATAAGACAAGTAGGTTAAGAATTTTACAAGTATTATTGTGAAGGAAAACCCCTGTTCTGTAAAACCACTGTTTGGAATTCTCTGCTATTCTTTGGACGGCCTCTTATTCTGAAAAAGTAACTTTGCTTTCTAGCCTGCTTGAATAGTGGGGGAGATAAACTTAGCTCCCTGACCTTGTAGGCTAGAGACTAGATACATCCAATGCCATGCCAGGTGCATTTTTTAATCGGATAGAACTGTATAGTTTTCAAGGCCGCCGCCAGCAAGCACACAAAGGACTGGCTCTTCTATAAAAAGGGAAGTTCTGCTTGTAGCTTTGCTTAGATTTGGATTCATTTCCCTAAGCCCGCAGCGGTGAATAAAGTGTAACTCCAAACTCTCAGAGCGCTGTTTGGTTCTGGTCCAGTTTTTCTGTAACATTATTTGCTTTAATCCCCAGGACATGATTCAATCAAATATTATTGTTATTCTATTGCTATATTTATTTCACTATCTTAAGGAAGAAAACACTGAAAGACATCAAAAGTTGTAGCTGGACTCAAGTGTAT
This sequence comes from Myotis daubentonii, assembly GCF_963259705.1. Classification (NCBI taxonomy): domain Eukaryota; kingdom Metazoa; phylum Chordata; class Mammalia; order Chiroptera; family Vespertilionidae; genus Myotis; species Myotis daubentonii. The sequence continues at coordinate 41,819,256 of NC_081841.1, forward strand.
ATGATTTTAAACACTAACGGAGAGCTTCCCATAGTCAAACTGTATGCCAAACAACCCACAAATTCTACCAATCCCCAATGATCCGGCAGTAATGTCCATCCCATTTCCCCCTTTTAATGGCCCTCAGCTACTCATTTCCAAATAACAAAGAGTGTATTTCACATTAGTCTGATTTACTGGTTTCAGAAAGAAAGATTCATAGAGTTTTAGGTAGAAATGAAAACAACCCTCTAAATCTCAGTTCAAAATGATTTTCTGGAGGAGCTTCCATTTAAGATCACCATTTTTTAAAAAAACACAATTTACAATATACAGGCAAAGACAAAAATTGAAATATAGATTTCCCATCTCCCCCATCTCCTACCTAGAGTTTCTAGGCTTCAGAATCAAACATACGAAAGACCTTAAATTTTAGGTAAATAAGAAATATTTTAATGTGAATATGTATATACATTTATACCTATACTAAAAGAATCATTCATTTATATGAAATTCAAATTTAACTTGGAATTCTGTATTTTATTGGGTAACCTATTTCTACTCTACCCCCAGCCTCACATCAACTTGCTCAGCAGAGCCCTCCACCTGTCTGTCATAAGGGTTTCATTCAATAATGAGTCTCACCTAATGACTCTTTTTCCTTTTCCCATCAGTGATAAAGGGGACAGTCTGAGGAATATTTACAAATCGATCATGGTCTATTAGTTGACTTAGAGAGCAGAACTAATACACAGACAGGGTTGGTAAACTCTGGTAAGGAGAAAAACTATTTTTTGTAATATTCAAGTTGAACATATTTATGTGTTCTACTATCACATCACTACAAATGTAATAAAATAAAGCCCATGTTAGTCTAATAAGAAAATAAAGAAAAAAAGGTTTGGTAAGTTGACTACTCATATTTTTAAAAACAGTCTTTTAAACATAGATCTCAATAGAAGTTTCTAAAAAATTTAGTTGTGCCCTGGCTGGTTTGCTCAGTGGTTAGAGTGTCAGCCTGCAGACCAAAGGGTCTTGAGTTCAATTCCCTGTCAAGGGCACGTACCTTGGCTGCAGGTTTGATCTTGGGTCCTGATCAGGGCTCCAGCGGGAGGCAACCAATTGATCTCTCTCTCTCTCTCTCTTTCTCACTATATCTCCTCCCTCCTTTCCACTCTGTCTAAAAATCAATGAAAAAGATATCCTTGGTGGAGGATTTAAAATGAAAGTTAGTTGCAGTGTTGCCCAACTGAAAGATGTGCTTTTATCTTGCAGTAGTGAGGTGCTCATCCTGTATTTTATCTGGCTTTGTTGAATAACAACGCACAAAAACTCATCAAATCCAGATTTTTTAAAAATGACTAAAATTGACATGATTTGTTTATTGAAGAAAAGGTTTGGTTTCAGAAGATAACATCAATATAAATTTAGAGTACTCTTTTAGTGATAAACAATTCTCAAAGGAATCAAATTTCCTAAGTAAATGTCAAGTGTGTTCTCTAAAGCACTATTAATCAAATTATGTAATTAAATGTATGCTGCACTTTGACATATTCGATGTTGGACCATTTTACAAACTGAAGCTCTCCTCCTGAAGAATATGAATGAGTAAATGCAAAGTAGCAAGACCATTTTGATGTGGCTTCATGTAAATGCCCTCAGTGTTTTAAAGGGGCACCAGCAGCACATCATTTTTAATGCTTGCATGTAGGTCTGTGCTGCTCAGTTGAACAGGAATAGGGAGGACCTCGTGAGACCTCCGTCAGCTAGTAGGCTAGGAGGTTAAATTAACTACAGCAGGTGTCCTAGTGAGGTTGGGCTGCTATAACAAAATATCATAGGTTGGGTGGCTTAAACAACAAACATTCATTTCTCACAGTTCTGGAGGCAGGGGCCTGCAATTGGGGTTCCAGAATGGTCAAGTTCTTGGCGAAGTCCCTCTTCCTGGTTTACAGATTGTCATCTTCTTGCCGTGTTCTCACATAGCAGAGACAGCTAGCTAGCACTCTGGCCTCTTCCTATAAGAACTCTAACCTTCCTTCACAGGGTCTCTACCCTCATGATTTAATTACATCCCAAAGGCCCATCTCCAAATTGAGGATTATGGTTTCAGCATATGAATTCGGGGCGGTGGGGGGTGAGTAGGGGAGAAGGGGAGCACACAAGCATGGAGTCCATAGTAGCAGGTGTTATGAGCGTGATAACTTAAAATGCTTCAGTACAGACAATGTGATATTCCTCATGTATTCGTTTAAGTGACAGTATGGGCGTAGTTTATTGTCCTAATGAGAAAGGTACAAGCCAGGCCTGACCAACTAGCATTTAATGAGAAATATCTGTGCTCCAGAGGTTGCTACTCCAAGCCTTTCTGATATCGTTATCTCCAATCAATACCAAAGGCCTGGTAAACTAACATAATGAATGCTAGAAAAAAGGCTGGTGAAGATTTGTGGCCTTTTAATCATATAACAGATATTCAAAAGAGTTCTCAGTAATGAAATCAAAATACATAAATTGGCTAAAACCATTTATATCTATTTGAACTCTCAAATAAATATGGAAATCTAGTGAGCCTTTCACTTTCTAGAAAGGCTTCCAAAGATTGATTCTATAACAGAACTGGATCCAACCACTTTGTTAAGAGAGTCATATTGCTTGATGTTGATTATAAATCTAACTTCTGCCTTTAAAATACTGTCACATTCACCTTGAGTAAGTATTTCATGCTAGGTCTTGTCAGAATACACAAAAGAACAGGGAGCTGGAGATTCGTTAAGCCTATGAAATGAATTGTCTGAGTTGTTTTATGTCTGCTTATTATTAAATGTTTGTTTAGTGGGTGGCTGTAAGCATGAGAGCATTTGGTCTGTTTGTTTCCTTTGTAACTTAATAGAGAGGTGGGGAGGTGAAGGGTTTAGTTAACCCTGGCAACCTCTAAATATTGTTAGGTACCATTGTTTACCAAAGAAGATCTCATAGTTGCATTTGACCAAATTGCTTAGGTCAAGGCATAGGAACAACATGTATACGGATAGGACATGTGGACTAGAATTTCTGGGATACAAGGAGATCCTAATTTAAACTATCAGTTTCCTTCTTTTCCCAGAAGGTCTGATTATCTGTCCTTGAATTATAACCAAAACATCCCCTAGCCCAGTGATGGCGAACCTATGACACCTCTGACACGCTAACTCATTTTTTTTGGTTGAGTTTTCTTTGTTAAATGGCATTTAAATATATAAAATAAATATCAAAAATATAAATCTTTGTTTTACTATGGTTGCAAAATCAAAAAATTTCTATATGTGACACGGCACCAGAGTTAAGGTAGGGTTTTTCAAAATGCTGACATGCCGAGCTCATAAGGTTCGCCATCACTGCCCTAGCCTCTGCTGGACTTCCCCAGTAGCTTAAAAACAGGGAGGAAAAACCCCCATGAAGACTTAAAGTCAGTGTGGATTCAATTTGCCTTAAGTCAGTACATAGTGAGACAACATAGTGAGGGTATGCAAAAGGTTTGCCTGAAAAGAATCATCACTTGCCCTTTCTATAATCTTTGTTCAGTGTTCTATGGGGTTTTGTCTCCTTTCTTGTTTCCTAAGAGTTTATAAACTTTCTGGTAACATTCCTCTGGTAATTTTACATTTCTTAATTAAAGAAGAAGAAGAAAAGAGAATGGGGAAAAAACTTAAAGCTTTCAGTTATCCAACCTGAGCAATAAAGCCATACTTAGGTGTAAAAAAGCAAGGTGATTATGAGAAAAATTTTGCATTTTCCAGTATTCATCCCCAAAAACATCATTTCACCCCTTAGAGTACTCCCCCCTCCTGCAGGTCCCCTGTAGAGGGAGCAGGAAAGAGACGACTTATAGGGCTGTCTGCTCCCTTGAAAAGATAAAATTCTTAAAAGGATAAAATTGGGTAAAGCCAAAAAAAGTCAAAGCAGCTTTGGAAAGGAATGGAGGCTTCCCAACCACACGGTAGTCCCAGCCAGGGAGAAGGGAAGGAAGGAGTGCCCTTTGTCTTCCTAACCAAGAACAAAAAGCTGTGCTGAACTCCACTAGTTCCATCGTCTTTCTGTTTTTCTCAGTGGGAGCTCGGGGAGGGGAAGAGGAGTGTATCATAGCACCACCATTTTATGGATTCCTGTCACCGTCTTCTCCCAACCCAGAGGCGATCCTTTATCTCCTGAAAAATGCTACACTGAATTATTCTGCTCCACACCCAATTAACCCCTTGGCATGTCATTCCTAATTTAGAGTCTTTCAATAACTCCTCAAGAATCTGCATAGTCTTAAGAATAAAAGTGCAATTCCTTCATGCAGCACTCCAGGCCTCTCACAATCTGGGCCCTAACTACCACGCTAATCCTGGCCTCTGCTCCATCTAGCCTCCTCCCCGATCAGAACATATTCGCCTTTGGTTCAGCAGAGCCACCACCGACACCTGACAATCACACTGGTGCACACTCTCTGTCATCAAGCGTGGGTTTGTCTGCTCTGCTTGGAACGCCTTCTTTTTATGATAGCCTTCGTTCATATTTATAATATCTAAGTGACTCTAAGTAATGGAATTTTGATTCTCAGGTCTTGGACATTTGAACTACCTACGAATCCGTATTTGTGGTTAATATGTAATCACCACAGAGAGCCTCACAATTCCTAGAGTGTTGCTGAGCTCTTCCCAATATTCCAAGTTCGCAGATAGCCTTTCTATTTCAGCATCAGGAACACACTTCCAGGCCATGTTATTGTTCTGACGGGTCTGCCTGTCAGATCCAAGCAGCAGTTGATTTTCAAATTGTTGTGTGAGGACAGGATGATGGAGGAGGAAGGGAGAGAAAGAAAAGTAATCAGACCAAATACTCAGGGAACAAATTTATCTGGAGGCTTTTCAGGTTATGGTCAAAGTAGCTGAAAATTACCTCAAACTTTCTTAACCATGTTTTATTTCTCCCTTTTGAAATAAAGTTTCCCTTTTTTTTTTTTTACTTGGAATTATGCAATATATTTGGAAATACTTTTTTTAAATTTGTTTTTGTTTTATTTTTTAGATATATTTTATTGATTTTTTACAGAGAGGAAGGGAGAGGGATAGAGAGTTAGAAACATCGATGAAAGAGAAACATAGATCAGCTGCCTCCTGCACACTCCCCACTGGGAATGTGCCCACAATCAAGGTACATGCCCTTGACCGGAATTGAACCTGGGAACCTTCAATCCGCAGGCCGATGCTCCACCCACTGAGCCAAACCAGTTAGGGCTGGAAATACTTTTCATGGAAGGTATAAAGAAATAGCGTAAAAACATGCTCAAAGTTACTAAACATCCAACAGATGCAAATCAAAACAACAATGAGATATCATCTCACACCTGTCAGAATGGCTATCATCAACAAATCTGCTGGCGAGGATGTGGAGAAAAAGGTAACCTCATGCACTGCTGGTGGGAATGCAGACTGATGCAGTCACTGTGGAGAACAGTATGGTGTTTCCTCAAAAGGTTAAAAATGGAACTCCCATTTGACCCAGTAATCCCACTTCTAGGAATATATCCCAAGAAACCAGAAACACCCATCAGAAAGGATATATGCACCCCTATGTTTATAGCAGCACAATTTACAATAGCTAAATTTGGAAATAGCCCAAGTGCCCATCAGCAGATGAGTGGATTAAAAAACTGTGGTACATCTACACAATGGAATACTACGCTGCTGTAAAAAAGAAGGAACTTTTACCATTTGCAGCAGCATGGATGGAACTGGAGAGCATTATGCTAAGAAAAATAAGCCATTTGGAGAAAGATAAATATCACATGATCTCATTCATATGTGGGAAAAAATGATCAACATAATTTGATGAACAAGAATAGACCCAGAAACAAATGGTAGGGGAGGGGGGTTAGAGAGCAACCAAAGGACTTGTATGCATGCATATTAGCATAACCAATGGACACAGATACTGGGGTGGTGGGGGCTAGCCCGGGGTGGGAATGACTGGGGGGAGGGGGAATCAATTGGGATAAAAGAAGACATATGTAAAACTTTAGACAAAAAAAAAGAAATAGTAGTGAGTGTGTGTGAGTGTGAGTGTGTGTGTGTGCCACTAAATACCTCCCATGCGATTCCTCTTTCTGCTCACTGAATGTTGACATGAGGGCAACTTGAAAGCTAGGTGCTCTCAACTTTGTTACCAGGTTATAAGAAAAACAAGTCTCAGACCAGATCCTGCCACATTTATTAAGCCAACATTCCTTGCAAGCAGGAACAAAAACAATTTATATAACTTGTTTTGTAAGCTCATAAAGTCCCAGATCTTTGTCCCTTTACATATTCCAACCCCCACATTGTGTGTTTTTTCTATTCCAATTTATTTTTATCTCCTTTGACAATATATAATAGGTATGTAGCTCTTGTTGGTTTCTTTTGTTCAAGGGTACAATTCTGTAACACATCACCTGTACACTGTATTGTGTGTTCACCATCCCAAGTCAAGTCTCCTTCCATCACCATTTATCCCCCTTTACCTCTTCTACCTCCCCCACTCCCCTTGCCCTCTGGTAATCACGGTGCTGCTGTCTATGTCTATGAATTTTGGGTTTTGGTGTGTGTTTTTTGTGTATTTTGTTGTTGTTGTTTTTGCTTAATCCTTTCCCACCTAGTCCCCCAGCCCAACTTCCCTCTGACAGTTGTCAGTCTGTTTTCTATCGGGGAGTCTGTTTCTAATTTGTTAGTTATTTTGTTCATTAGATTCCACATAGAAGTGCAATCATAAGGTACTTGTCTTTCACTGACTGACTTATTTCACTTAGCACAATGCTCTCTCTCCAAGTCCCACTTTTCATGAGAATTTTATTCAAGGCAGTCACAACAACATTCCAGAGCAGAATTCTTTTCCCCTTAGGGGCAGCATCAGTACCCGGAAATCCTCCCCATCAGTGGCTGGACACGGGACCACTCAGAGCTCAAACCTCTTACAGGTCTAGGTTAGCAGATTTGCTTGATTACTGCCCTCTGCTTATGCATGAGTATATCTAAAACAGTTCAGCCAATCCTCATATACGTGTAATTTCACCAATTAGAGCTCATTTGCAACATTTACCTTTCTAATAATCAAGCCATCAATTTCACCAATTAAAAACTCATTTCTGGCATTAGTATGCAAATGAGGAAACCTTCAAATGTCAATCAACTTGCTTGATCAGCACCTCTAAAGTGTGGCCTTTTCTAATATTATTTCAGCTGATGAATCCTGGACTGAGCCCTCACATTTTGAATGGGTTGTAGCTTAGCCTAAGTATCCCTAAGCAAACTGCAGGTACCCTGACAGTGATATAACCAAGCCTGAAGATGGAATGTAAGTCTGAATTCAGGCTCTGCCATAGATCCTTCTCCAGCACACTGCACTTGGCTTAGCATACTGCCTACCAGGCTATACCACAATTGTGTAATTGCTACTTTCTAACTAGACTGGAAGGAAAGCAAACACTGTATCTACCTTGCTCTTCCCTGGGACCTAACATTACACCTGGCACATTTTTGAATGAAATTTCTGTGAACTGAAATAATACAGGCATGTCCTCCTGAGTAAGGGAGAAAAAATGAGGGACATATACACATATCTTTCCCTAAACTGTGCCTTTCCTGTACTTTTTCTTCTTAAATGGGGATACAGCACAAAGGATACCAGTCCGTGGTCTAAACATGGTTAAGTGTTCCCTAAATATTTAATGGAAGAATAGAATGCATTCTGCCTCTATTTTTTGCCTCTATTTTTCTCTTTTTTCAGCGTCATTGAAAGAAAGCTGCATTACTCACAGCATACTGAAGCATGCAAAAAACATGATGAGGTGGTGTGGCAATGGCCTGTGGCCTGGAGGTTTTCACTTCCTGTGGTCTGGAGTCTCCATGACTCCCCTCATGCTCTCAGCACTTCCCCATGCTTTCCACTAGAGAAGCGATTGTCAGCAGTGTGCTGCAAGAATTTGTAATACCTAACTATAACATGCAATACCTGACTACTTAGGCAGGGGCTCTGACCTCTTTTCCCTTCTTAGGTTGCCAAATAAAAAAGCTAACAGCAACCATCTGGTGGGAATGAATCAAAATTACACCTATTTTTCGGTGTGCCGCAGGATTTTAGCAATTAGTTTATGTGCCATGAGATGAACAAGGAAGAAAATGGCTGCACTAGAGTAAAAGGCACTTCTCAGTCCCTTGCATGCCATTTGCAGGCCATGGGGAGCAGGCACAGCCTCAGGGAGGATAGCCTTAGTCTCTCTTCTCCTCAAATCTGCACTCTCACTCCATCGATGTTGGATATAGTGCTGAGCCAAATGCACAGATTCTCCCGCAGGCCTGCCTCCTCCCTCAGGCTCCGCCTGGGAAAATCTGCCCTCATTCCTAGTGTTCCTGACTGCCCAGTGCCTTTCTGAAATCTCTACCTCATCAGACTCATTCAAGGTTGGACCCGTCAGAGGGAACAATGCTGACGGGGCCTGCCCTCTCGCCCTCACAGTCCACCACTGGCAAAGGGAAGCTTTTCTCTCACAATGGCATGCTGGGGTTTTCTTTCCTGTTTCCTTTCCGAGCTCCCTTTTTGCCTGGATTCATTTTTGGCATCATCACCTGGGAAAATTTTGAAAAAATGAAGTGGACAAAAGATTGCTGGATGTCTTTGCAGTGGAATGCTGAGCTGAACACTGGCTTGTACCCCTTGTCTTTGGCTACGCTGCAACGTCGTCAATGGAAGAAAACTGAGATTAGTTATTCTTGTCCCTAGAATTACAAATTAATTTTGACCAGTTTGATTTCTATTCTGTGGACACAATTATTCCAAACATTGTATTGTATTGTCCTGGAGGTTATTATAAATCTTGCATCCCTTAGCAAATTCATTTCAGCATTTTGATTTTCTATGTCTCCAGTTTATCATTTGAGTCAATAGCATCTTACTGTTTATCTAAAAAGTAAGTTAAACAAGCTAAGAAATTGATAAAGTGTTTGATGTGAGTATTTCATATTTGTATGGGAATTATTTTACCTATTGAAAGTTATATTTTTGCATTATCTCTTACCTTTTGCCACATAAGTCAGCAACTTCAGTGTCAGTTTCTCTTTTCTTCAATCCTCCAAATTCAGTGAGTCACCAAGGCCAAACACACCTGCATGTGTAATATTTTCCAGATATGCTTGTGGCCTCTCCATTATCTATTTTCACTGCCATATTGTTCATTCTAGCCCTCATCTTCTCAATTTAATTATGTTTATCTCCTCAACTCCAATCTTTCTGTTAAAAATCTACATTTCTCACTACTGAAGTGATCGATTTAATATGCAAATTAGCTTCTACTATTCTGATGCATTAAACACTTCTTTGTTTCTTCTTTGCTCCAACATAAGTAAGCTTCCCTGATCTGATCTGTTACCCCCCAGAAAGCTTTCTCTCTCCTGATAACAGCAACACTGAATTATGTTCATTTCTCTGGGAACACACTTCTAAATTGTCACCAGTCTGACTTTTACCACACTCTGTTTCAAGCAACTCTATTCTTTGTCTAGGTCACACATGAGACTGTAAGCTTCAGAAATCAGTAACTGGATATAAATTTGTTTTCTATTGCTGTGTAACAAAGGATAATAAATTTAGACGCTTAAAACAACACAGTTTTTAATCTAGCAGTTTCTGTGGGTCAGGAATGCGAGCTTGACTTAACTAGATCCTCTGCTGATTGGCTCTCAAGATGGTAATCAAGGTATGAGATGGCCTGGCTGGGAAGGACCTGCTCCCAGGAGAAAGTCTCCAGATGGAATCTGCTAGCAAGACGGAGCATTGTGTAACTAAGTAACATAATCACTATATTGTATTGGTTTGAAGCGAGTCTTAGAATGGGGACTGATTTTTTCCTAGGTTAGCTTTTCTTTGAAGACTATTTAAGGGAAGGGTGATGGGAGAAGATGGGTCGGAGATGACTTGGGTTTTTGTTTGTTTCCAGACATTTCCTTTAACACTGTCACCCAAGGCTTTTACTTAGCACATAACAGAAAGTCTCCCTGACTAAGTGAAGTGCTTTTATATGAGGCGCATACGTGTGTGCGCATGTTTGTGTGTGTGCGTGCATGTGTGCAGGTGTTATTATTTAGCAGCAGGCCAGCCTCCCTAGGTGCACCATCCACCTTTTTTTTGCTCTACTCTGTCATGGAAGTAGCTTAATTGGGTTGGGATGATAAAAAGGATCTAGCTACACACTTCCTCGTGCACCTACCTCGTCAGCTAGTCTATGGGGGTGCCAAGTAGAGTTCAAAGATATTTTCATGGCCCTCCCACATTCCAGGACCTGGCTATTTCAAAGGCAGTATTGTTGCTATATCCCCTGAGGTTATGCACACCACTTTTGGACATCTCCCAAGGTGCAACTTCCCCTCTCTCTACCTGCCTCGGTGTAGCTATGTTAGAAGCCCTTCTTTATAGATTATAATTGAGTTTCAATTATTAGAGCAGCACAATGATGCCTTTACTCTGTCACTTTGAACTGAAAGTCATCCCCGAGGATTTTTTGACACGTTACTACCCTGATGGACACCCAATGGACCTCCTCTCCGTCTCACGCAGGCTTTTCAAAACTTGATCAATACCCTCTGGCCACATCTCCCTTTACTCCTCCAAACATACAGAATTTATTTTAATTCATATTCCACTTCAATTGTGATAGACATTTGACTGTACAGAACTACTTGCTGATGCCTGAATGTGTGATGCTCTTCCCACTTCACTGCCTATGTAGTGCTTGTGCATAGAATGTCTTTCTCCTGTCCTTCCAAATGGCCACTTCAGCACTCAGCTCAAGCGTCACCATCTCTGAAAAGTCCTTTACTGAATCCCCTCTGCTCAGGCTGGCAGATCTTAAAAATAATATCCTCCTAAGTCAATCATTAGTGTATATCTGTGCCTTCCCTAAATAGACAGGGAGCTTCTTGAGGGAGGGACTTGGTCTAGTATGTCTTATATAGCATGTGGCCACAAGATGCTCTTAGTGGAGTATCTTTGTCATATTCATTAAAAACACATACAAAAGCCATGTTTCATAGTGCAAAGACTCATTTTTAGAAAACACTACTAGAGGCCCATGCTAGACTGATATCAGATTATTCAAATTAATAATTTATCAAAAAATGTTGTCATTCAGTCTGTAATACATAGTTTATTCCCAAGGATATTGTGGACTTGGGGCCAAATAATTTGATGAAATCAACATTTATCTGAGTCATTCCCTCCTTTGTCACCTGGTGAACACTAAGGAAATGAACTTAAGTTGGAAGTATTTTCCACATTGCACCCATGTAGAGTGTATATAAAAATTGCATGTGATGGGTTTCTCTGTCACCACTTCCTACTGACTTGTGGTAATTTCTACTCGTTTATTTGGGAATAACTCCTCTTCCCTGCCCCAAGCATACTGCTCTTGTGGAGGCAGCCAGCCTGGCCCCTCATCTCTTTCTCATATGCTTCGTCCATGTCCCCTCACAGCGCAGTCCTAAGACCCAATCACACGGCTCGGGTGGATCACCAGCCTTCGCAGGAACTGGCTGGGCTGAGGCAGTTCCTGGACCATAATCCCGCACTGTGGGAAAGCCCACAAACAGGAAGAAAATCAAAGCAGTAACAAAGGTAATGTTTCAGTTCTCACTTCACGTTGCTGAGATCCAGGTTCCTGCAAGGTTTCCTTCCTTTCTATGAGCCAGCCTCTGTGCTTCTTTAAAAATCTATGTTTTGCTGAAACCGGTTTGGCTCAGTGGATAAGAGCGTCGGCCTGCGGACTGAAGGGTCTCAGGTTCGATTCCGGTCAAGGGCATGTACCTTGGTTGCGGGCACATCCCCAGTGGGAGATGTGCAGGAGGCAGCTGATCGATGTTTCTCTCTCATCGATGTTTCTGACTCTCTGTCTCTCTCCCTTCCTCTCTGTAAAAAATCAATAAAATATATTTTAAAAAAAATCTATGTTTTCCTTAGGCTGGTACAGATTGGATTTCTGTCACTAGCAATTAAATATTTCCCTGAAGGGCACAGTGGAATTATTTTCTCAGATTTATCTTTTTCAGTCTGCCAACATACTGCCCCTCTCAATTTTGACTCTATGGGAATAGTCCCTAACATACATAACTTCCCCTATGATTCACATTTTATAGTTTGAGAAATATAGACAGAAATCAAAATATGTACAGTGACTTCAAAAGCAACTAGATATGCTCTCATTAAAGTTCTTCATATATAAGCAGGGAATGTTCGGAATGAAGATTTACATTATAAATGATATTTTAATCTTATAAAACTATTATTATAGTTAATTACTATTAATTCATTTGAATAGTAGTTTCTGCTCAGATATTTAACATACTTGGCTAACTCAAACTTTTCAGAAATACTTGACTATTTTAAATAAGCATGAAGAAGACCTATGAATTGCTAGATAAGAGCAAGATAAGAACCTTTGTTTTTCCTTATGTCATTCACAGATAAAGCAATGTTTTACAGACTAAGCTCTTGCCATGATCATATAACCAGGACTAAAGTAAAATCAGAGACACTGACATAGTTTTTAAGCCATAATACAATATCATCGAGAAAAAATATTTCAGATAAAAATATTGCAATATTTCCAAATGTTTAATAAAATTTAATCTTCAGGAATTTTTTTAAATTCTAAAATAGGTGGGAAAATTTAATATCCCATTTTAAAATATACTCTTGTCTATAATCTACATATTATATAGTTTTTTCCATTATTAGTGACAAAGTTCTACCAAGATTAACACATATAGTCCTGTTAAAATATGTCAAACAGCATACGAATAAGTTAAATAGAAAGGCAAGTACATCCCTCCATTAAATGAAAATAAAAGTTAAAGGTGAAACAGAAATTACTCCATTGGAAAGAAAGATTAAACTATATTTCTGTGAGGGCATTAACATTTTTCTTAGCATTAAAGGCACGCATAGAGTTAAAATTAATTACATAATTACTAAAATATTAGCACAGAATATAGGCAGCTGCACAAGTTTGAAAATACAAGTTAAAAAGTAACATTACCACAAATTGTTGTCTTTGCTAGAAGATTAAAGCCAATATTTCATTTTAAGAACATTGCACCCCCAAACACTTTCTTATCTCAATTTTGTCATTATAACATGAAAAGGAACTTGCAGAATCAGAAACCTATTTAAGGTTGGTTTAAATGCTAGACAAGTGGGTTACATTTTGATCAATAGTCTCAAGCTATTATAATATGCAAATCATCTGAACAAGCTTTTTTTTTAAAGCTTCCAGTGCTTTTCATTGAACTCCATTTGTCTTTTTTCACAAAAAGCAGACATCAAAAATTTTAAGATGCTTTTGATAGACTGAGACATAGTCTAAAAAATGAAAGAAAAAGTGAGAAGTAGTATACAAAGAGTTACATGTAGATGTAAAACCAGACATTCATATTGAGATTAGCGTTGTATACAAGTATACTAGATTATTATCTATAGCTAGGTATATTTTCATTTATTCACTCATGACAGCCTAATAAGTAGAGTCAAGTGCCGGACGTCTTTGCATCAAGTACATAGGGTCAAATACTGAAGGATTCACAAGACTCCTGAAGGTTGCAGAACAGGTCTTCCAACATAGCCACTTAGGCATATGAGTTATTTTGAGCTGAAGTCAATTGAGACACTGAAATCTCATAAGAAACACTTCCCTCCTCCCTTAAAGAATTTAAATTATGGGCCCTTGCCCTGAATAAGAGTTATCACCAGAAATAACTTATGACCTATCTATAGTGCAGGGCATAGCTCTAATTGCTAAGCATCTACTCTTCTCATTATCTTCCTCCCATCTGAAGCCCATGGCATCTTCATCCTTAGCTCTGAATGTCATATATACTTAAATTTCCCTTTCTGTCTCCAGGTTTCTAATGTCAGATCTCCAACTTTCTCCTATAAATGGGGTTCCCATACATACGTATGCAATTAAATGTGGTTATCATCTCTTGTGAATCTGTCTCCTGTCTATTTGATTTTCAGACCAGACCGAAGAACCAGGAAGAGAGAAGGAAAGTGTCTTCCTCCCCCCACTCCACAGAGTGTATTCATGTAAGGCTTCAATAAAGGTAAAGCAAGGGACACAGGCCCAAGCAGTCACCGAGGGATCAGAGACCTGCAGGCACAGCCCTCTAGGGGCCCTTTCTCATCAGCACAGGACATCACTTGATGTCAGGGGAGCTGAGGCCCAAGTTTGCCATGGGATCTTTTATACCCTGCTGGTCACATAGCTAAGCCAGGCTGTGCAATGTTTGCTCTAGGTAAAGTCATCAATTCATCCCTCAACAGAATAGATAAGCCAGCCCAGACGCTTCCAGGGTTGTTTTCAACATTAAACAGCACATTATAAATCACTAACTAGTCTATATCCTTCTTATCTTGCCTTATCAGTACCAGACTTCCACACATTGGAAGAGATAAGCAGAGAGCTGCCTCAGTCCTGCTAGAAACACAGCCAATCCTACTCAACACACATAGACTATTATCACAGCAGTCAGGACTACTTCCTTTAGAGTTTAATTAATATCTTTGTTTGTGCCTCCTTTGACAGAGGCTTGGATATCTCACAATGGCGAGTTTTCCAAATTTTTACCATTGGTCCTTTATAAAACAAGATATTAAGGATTCAATATTTGAAAATGGTGATTGTATCTGCCAGCTTTCTGACCATTTTAAATAAAGTTTCCATACTTGTTCTTAAAAAAGGGATTCAGTATAAGCATATGATAAAGTCAAAGGCAGCACCGATAAACAAGCAAATCTTATTTGAGAAAAATTCAATCTCAGTAACTGGAACATTTTAAAGAAAGTTCAAGAGTTACATAAACATCCCAACCCACAAAAAGAAAGCTTTATACATTAAATAAAAGTGTAACTTTTGGAATAAATCAACACAACAAAGCCATGACTTACACAATTTATTTCTAGACTGAGAATTATCCCCAATATTTTACAATCATTTTAATAAATGATTATAAGTAATCATTTATTTCTAGTACATAAGATACAACGAAACATTTCAAAAGATAAATTGAAAAATAACCCCATCATCTCTATTTTAAATTTCTGATTATGTAAAACCTGACTTTTCTCATACTTTATTGCTTTTCTAAGTTAATGTACATATGCTATTCCTACCACCACCCAAAAATGAAAAGCAAATAAGAAGATGATTAGGTAATAAGCATTGATTGGGTAATAATCATAGACCAGTAATTTTCAACCTTTTGCATCTCATGACACACATAAACTGATTACTAAAATTCTGTAGCACACCAAAAAATATTTTGTAATTTTTGCCAACCTGACAAAAAAAATAGACATAATTTTGATTCATTCACACCAGACAACTATTGTTGTGTTGGCTGTTGTCATTTTTTTTATTTGACAATCTAAGAGAAAAGAAGTCAGTGTCGCTGACTAAATAATCAGCTATTGCATGTTTTAAAAATTCTTGTGGCAACACCAGTGTACCGTGGCACACCAGTTGAAAATCACTGTTCTAGATAGAGAGATGAACTACAGACTGATGACTTCTTCTACTATATACTATTTCTGCAGATAAATCAAAGTTAGTCATTTACCATTCACAGATTTGAGTATTTCAATGTTACCAGACATGCCCTAAATATAGATCCTCCTACACTTGCCCTGGAATCAGAGGCAGTGGTCAAAGCCATCCATGTGAGGTTCAGACTGAAGCAAATAATTCTGTGTGCTCAGTGCTCCAAATTCCAGCCATTAAATTGTGGACAGGTGAGATCACATTCAACACAAAGAGAACCAACATGCGGAATCACAAAAAGGCACTATAAAGCTGGGTGTATAAATAGGAGACAAGGGACTATCCAACTCAGCGGTTACACGTCTGGCCTTGCATTTAAAACACACACACACACACACACACACACACACACACACACACACCTAGAGATCTTTTTAAAAATGCTGATGGTCAGGCTACTGCTTCTAGCTGTACTGCACATCTCCAAGGGGCACATGAGAATAATTTTGATGTGACTATAGTGCCATGAGGTTGTGCATCCCAGCAGTCCTACTGGGCCACACAAGAATGGCGATGGAGCTTTAGCACTTTTTAGAAGATGATTCCAATACACAGCCAGAGTTGAAAGCTAGCGGTCAAAACAATTTTTTTCCATAAGCTAATTATATGCCTTTGAGACCCATGTTGAGATCATTATTACTTTCAATATTTGCGTGCTGAGCAGCTTCTTTCTTCTCCATTAATAACCTGGGTAATTTTTTTAAAATATGTCTAACAATCATCTTTCCCCAGCAATGCAAGAACATTTGCTTTCATGCGTACTTTCACTTACCTTATTCTATCGTCCCCAAAGATTAAAGAAGCTAGTTGAACCACACATTCCTTTATGTAATTATATCGTTTTAAGTCATAACAATATTAGCCATAATTACTATGAGACTTTTACATATGCACGGATGCTATTTTTCCAGATACTCTGCACATCCTAACAATTCTATTTAGGAAATAAGCACAGCTGGTAACAAATACGTATTCTAAAACCATTGTAGCCTGCTTAAACATAAGAAAAGAAGAGCTATAGGAGTGACCAAATCACTTATTTGTTAATGGGTAATCTGGGTGTTTGTCTCTTTGTTCGATCTCCTCAGAACCCTTCTTTGGAGACATGACCTGTCCCCACACCATGTGTGGCTGCAGACTGCTCATCCCAGGACCATTCTCCTTCCAATCCTCCAACCATCACGAGGTGAGGATGTGACTCCATCAAGGCAGAGTTCAACCTTGAGCAAAGATTCATTAGGACAAAAGGCAGCTGGAGTTGAGTCAACTGAAGGAAATGCCCTGGACATAGCTTAAAAATCTCTGCCGTTTGATCCCTTAAACTGCCCTGGCAGCTCAGAGTTCCTTCTTATTCTATGAGGAAACAAGTATGATTTGAACAAATTACTTTTTGACTAAGTTAGCTAAAATTGATTTCTGTTCTTTACAACTAAGGGATCCAAAGTTAGAGAAATCGGTACCAGTGTAGAATTCAGGCAAAAGAACCCGAGGGGTGCATGTAGTAGCTGAATTTACTTATTGGGTTGAGGTGGGCCAGATGTAAGTAAAAATCCACTTTGTATTCCATGAAGGGGAAATAGCCATTGTTTCAAAGTGGCAAAACAACCAACCAAAGTATCAATTGCACTCATCTCAGACAATGACTCGGTGAGTATGAAGCTGTATCAAAATAAATGGCTCTACCATTAACCAAAATAAAGGGCATAAGGAGGTTTTAGACTGCTAGGGGAAATGGTGGCCTGAACAACTTAAAGAAAAGAAAATGAAAAGTTCTGATCTTAAAACCCTCCCCGTGAGGCACAGAATAGAATTCAGGGCCTTATCATAATCTGCAAGTCTCTTACCAACTGCCTCTAAATGTGAAAGAAAACCAAACACACACACACATAAAAGATGCTGAAGATTTCCAGACTGCCCCCAGGTAAACTAACACAATCTCAGCAGATCACTTATGTAAACATTTGAGCACTAATCAGGAGAAGGAAGATACTAATGATTTTAACACCACATCTAAAGAAATTCAGAAGAAATGGAGAACTTCAAAATCACAAATCCCTCAGAAACACCACAGGGCTTTCTTTGCCTAAAGTTACCTTGACACTCTTTCAGGGGACGTACATTTATAAATTCCACTGTGTCCCTCCTTCCACTACTGCTCCAGTACACCGCACAGTCCATCAACATGAGGAGGCAACAAACTCACAAAGACAGGAAAGAAGAGAAACTCATGCCTAGGAGGAGCTGAAGGGCTACACTAACTGATACGGTTTGGACTTTGTTTTTATTTTTAATCTGGAGAATATTTGTGATAATGGCTTTTAAACGATCTTGACAATTTTGGATTGATTTTAATCCAAATATAATTTTGAGCTGGTAGAGCTGAATTCATTAATATTGATGTAAGTACCCACAGCTACACTCAATCTGCCAACTAATGCATTGAGTCTGGTGTTATCAACTTGCCTAACTGGTTCATGCCAAGTGACAGAGAGAGACCAGAATTTTATTTTGTTGCAATGAAAAAGCAATTCAATTATTTCAAAGACTGGAATGCTAGATTTATGGAGCAGTTCACCCATTTGCCCTTTAATCCTTGTCCATTAGAACCCAAATCAATCTCCATTCATTCTTGCTGTAGAAAGACATTGGGGAGAATACACCAGTCTTTTAAATGTTAATTACTAGCTGTGATATTTAGACCAGTAATCTATTCAAGAAGTGCAGCAAATGAAAAGGATTTTCTAATAGCATCAAGTTGCACAGGAGCCTGAAATGACTAAAACCAGGTGGCATCATCAACATAATGGGCAGTGGGACAGGTACAGGAATCAGATGACAGCAAACATTAACACAAGATCTCTGACTTTGGCTAAAGTGGAAAGCTCTAGGAATGAAATCAATAAGCAATCACTAAGGTCGTATTTAATTTATTAAAAAAACAAAACACACACACAGAAACGGCCTTGGATGGTGTGGCTCAGTGGTTGGGCATCATCCCATGCACTAAAATGTTTCCAGTTCGATTCTTTGTCAGGGCACATGCCTGGGTTGCAGGCTCGATCCCTGGTAGGAGGCAGCCAATTGATACTTCACTCTCATATCAATGTTTCTGTCTCTCTCTCCCTCTTTTCCTCTCTCGCTAAATATCAATAACAATATTTTACAAAAGAAACAACCTACTGAACAGCAGCAGGGTAAAGTTACCCTGCTTATGTCATTGTTTCTCCAACAAGTCTAAGCCCCGAGTCGATTCACAGGCACAGAGGCCCTTAAGTAAAGGGACGGGGTACAGTGAGAGAAGACCACAAGTTAGCACCATTTTTGTACACTTGAATCTTCCTCCTAACCTTCTCCACAGGAATGCATGGCCATTAATTCTGGGTAACTGTGTTTTAGAAAACGGGAAACATTCCAAACTCTTTTAGGGGTTATTGAATATAGGCTCTAAAATAACACTAATGTTTGGGGATGTGTAGTGTCACTGTATGCCACACATTAGAAGGGAGGACAAGTAGTATTCCAAACTAATTTTTGCCTCACAGTAGACCCAATTTTCACTAATTGTAAAGTTTGAATGGTATCTTCAGCAGTTAATGCTACTTCAACATCGGCTCCCTGACCTGGAGTAAGACCTATTATAAAAGACAAAGTTATATGAAAGCTACTGTCGATTCTTTTTCCTGTCACAAGAGTGAACAAAAGCCCACACAACCACATTAATTGGAGAACTATAAAGAATTAATGCAATCATAAAAACTTAAAAAATGCCCAGGATTGTAAGTTATGTCATATGCTCCATTAATTATCCATTTTAGCACATGCAGAACATGTATGGGTGTGGAAAAACAGCAGCAAATTATCATAAGTGAAATTAGGCTGTAACACCAATTGCCAATTTGGTCTTTTCACTGCCAGCGGCAGACTGAATGTGTCTCCCCAAAATTCAGATGTGGAACCTAACCTCCCATATGATGGTACTAGGAGGTAGAGCCTTCAGGAGATGATTAAATCATGGAGATGAGGCACTCATGAATGGAATTAATTTCCTTATAGAAGAAACTCCAGCCCAGCTGGTATGGCTCAATGGTTGAGCATCTAC
Source organism: Myotis daubentonii (assembly GCF_963259705.1). Lineage (NCBI taxonomy): Eukaryota > Metazoa > Chordata > Mammalia > Chiroptera > Vespertilionidae > Myotis > Myotis daubentonii. The sequence goes on from NC_081841.1 coordinate 41,838,977, forward strand.
CTATGAACCAGGAGGTCACGGTTCCAGGTTGCAGGCTCATTATTGATGTTTCTATCTCTCCCTCTCCCTTCCTCTCTCTAAAATCAATAAAAACATATTAAAAAAATAAAACTCCAGAGAGCACCTTGCCTCTTCCCCTATGTGAGGTTACAGTGAGAAGACAGCCATCTATGAACCAGAACACCAAATCTGGCAGCACCTTAACCTTGGACTTCCCAATCTCTGGAACTCTGGGGAATAAATTTCTGTTGTTTTGGTTTGTTTGTTTGTTTTTCAGGGTTTTTTTTGTTTTTTTTATAAATTTTATTGATTTTTTACAGAGAGGAAGGGAGAGAGATAGATAGTTAGAAACATTGATGAGAGAGAAACATCGATCAGCTGCCTCCTGCACATCTCCCACCGGGGATGTGCCCGCAACCCAGGTACATGCCCTCGACCGGAATCGAACCCGGGACCCTTCGGTCCGCAGGCTGACGCTCTATCCACTGAGCCAAACCGGTTTCGGCTGTTTTTCAGTTTTATTGAGATATAATTGACTATAACTTTATGTACATTTAAGGTGTACAACATGATGATTTGATACGCTTACATATTGAGAATAGCACAGTAGGATTAGTCAACTCATACATCACCTCACATAATTATCATTATTTTTTATGGTGAGAACATTTAAGATTTACTCTATTAGGCACTTTCAAATATAAAATACAACATCTACACTAATAAAAGGGAAACATGCAAATTGACCATCCCTCCACTACACCCACCAGCCAATCAGGGTGAGTATGCAAGTTAACCCAACAACGATGGCGGTTAATTTGCATACGCAGGCGCAGAGCGAAGACTGAAGACGACTAAAGACTGAAGAAGCTTGGCTTCTCCACTGCGGCCAGACCAAAGGCCTGGGTCCTGGATGCTGGAGGAAAACCGGTGCCGGCAGCCAGGGGAAGGAAGGCCTCCTGTGCAAATATTCATGCAATAGGCCTCTAGTTGTTAATAATAGTCATCATGCTGCACCTTAGCTCTCTAGAATGTAATCATCTTATAACTGAAAGAGTATACCCTTTGACTGATATGTTCCCATTTTTCCCACTCCCTAGTCTCTGGCAACCACCACGAGATTTGCATTTTTTTAGACTGTATATATAAATGATATCATACAGTATATGTCTTTTCCTGGCTGACTTATCTCACTTAGCATAATGCCCTCAAGTTCCATTCATGTTGTCGCAAAGGGCCGGGTTTTCTTCTTTTTCATGGCAGAATAATATTCTACTATATATATATTCTCTATATATAATTATCACAACTTCTTTGCCCATTCATCTGTTTATAGGCAGTTAGACTGTTTTTATATCTTAGCTACTGTGAATAATGCTGCAATAAAAGTGGGAGTGCAAATATCTCTTTGAGATTCTGATTTCATTTTTTTGGGTATATACCCAGAAATTGGATCACTGGATCATACAGTAGTTCTATTTTTAATTGTTTAAAGAATGTCAATACTGTTTTCCATAGTGGCTGTACCAATCACTTTACATTTCCACCAATGTGGCATAAAAGTTCCCTTTTTCCTGCATCCTCACTTGTTATTACTTGTCTTTTGATGATAGCCATTCTAACAGTTGTGAGGTGATATCTCAATTGTGGTTTTGATTGCATTTCCCTTATAATTAGTGATGTTGATAATCTCTTCATGTACCTGTTGTCCATATGTATGTCCTCTTTGGGAAAATGACTTTTCAGTCCTTTCTTTGACCATTTTCTAATTGAATTGTTTTTTTGGGTATTTTTTGCTATTGAGTTGAATGAGTTCCTCACATATTTTGGATGTTAACCCTTTATCAGCTATATGATTTTTAAGTATTTTCTTCCATTCCAGAGGTTGCATTTTCATTTTGTAAACTATTTTGCTGTGCAGAAACATTTTAGTTTAACATAGTGCCACTTGTTTATTTTTGTTTTTGTCCCTTTTGTTTTTGATACCATATTCAAATTATCATTGCCAAGACCAATGTCAAAGAGCTTTTTCTTTATCTTTACTTCTAGGACTTTGTAGTTTCAGGTTTTATGAATAATTCATTAATCCATTTTGAATTAATTTTTGTAAATGTTGGAAAGTAGGGGTCCAATTTCATTCTACTACATGTGGTTATCCATTTTCCCATTGTATGTTCTTGGCTCCCTTGTCAAATATCAGTTGACTTTACATATGAGGATTTACATGTGGGCTCTTAATTCTGCCCCATTGGTCTAGTGTCTATTTTTATGCCAATACCATACTGTTTTCATTACTATAACTTTGTAGTATAGCTTAAATTAGAGAAGTGTGATGCCTCCAGTTTTTCTCTCCTTTCTCAGAATTGCTTTGGGTATTTGGAAACTTTGGTGATTCCATATGAATTTTAGGATTTTTTTTCTATTTCTGTGAAAAATGTCATTGGTATTTTAATAGGGATTTCATTAAAATCTATAGATGGCTTTGGATTATATGGGTGTTTTAATAATATTAATTCTTCCAGTCAATAAACACAAAATATCTTTCCATTTATTTGTATTTCTTTCATTAATGTCTTATAGTTTTCAGTGTACAGGTCTTCCAACTCAGTAGTTAATCTTATTTCTGAGTATTTTATTCTTTTTGAAGCAATTCTAAGTGGGATTGGTTTTTAATTTCTCTTTCTGACGATTTATTATTCATATGTAGAAATGCAATAGATTTTTGTATACTGATTTTGTATCCTACAACTTTACTGAATTTATTAGTTTTAACAATATTTTTGTTAGAGTTCTTAGGTTTCATTTCATATAATATCTCATTTGCACATAGTTACACGTTTACTTCTTCCTTTCCAATTTGGATGAATTTATTTATTTTAAAAACAATTTTTTAATTTTATTTTTACTACATAATCTGACTAGGATTTCCAATACTATGTTAAGTAAAAGTGAGAGCAGCCACCCATATCTTGTTTATGGTATTAAAAGAAAAGCTTTCTGCTTTTCACCATTGAGTAAGATGTTAGCTGTAGGCTTGTCATATTTGGCCTTTATTACATTAGGTAAATTCCTTTCATTATCAATTTGTTGAAACTTTTTTTTTTTATCATGAAGGGACATCTTATTAAGCCATGTTGCAGATGTCACTCTCATAAATGTATGCTGTTTATAAGCCACCCAGTCTCTAATATTTTTGTTATAACAGCCTGAACAGACTAAGACACTGCTTTAAATTAATACATTGCCTAGCAATTGGTATGTAAGAACAAACATACAGGATTCATATTGCCCCTTTTGAATAAACATTTTCAGTAAAGGTTGGCTTTCACCTGCCATAGACAGTAATACACTTTTACACACACACACACACACACACATACACACACAAACACACATACACACACACAATGTATCTCAATATATAATTTTCATAACTAGGCACTACCTGATCCTCATAACCAACTGGGACAAGTTCTTACAGGGTTTCAAAGCATATTTTTCCAAGTTCATATTCCCTATGCAATGTATGTTGTTTATGTTACTTGCTCTCTGGACAGATTTCAGTTGGGACCCCTGATAGATGCATGTCAGAGCTAGGGATAGTGTAGGTGAAAGCAAGCCAAGGGCTCTTCTCATACAACTTTGCCTGATGATAAAGATTAATGGGCGTCTATAGCTACTCTATACTAGAGAATTTCAAGTAAGTAACCCTGTCCAGCTGCCCTCCTAATAAAGTCAAGGGGAATGTTAGAAGGAGTAAAAAAGGTCAGAGAGTCATTCATCCCAACTCAGACCTCACAACCAGTTCCAGAAACAAGATCTGTAGGCTGCCCTTTCTGTTTACCTGATACTGAGCAGATACTATTACATGGGTTTATTTTTATCACCAAGTATTTCTAATACTGATTTTGGTTGAACAACACTCCCTTTCTCACAGATATCTCTAAAGTTCCTCCCTCAATTTCAAAAGTCATTTGAATTTTAATCTTACCCTCCAAGGCATTTGACAACCTTGTACATAAAATCCCATAATAGTCTCCAGACAAATGAGCTTGTACATACCTAGAACCACCTTTCTTTCATCTGACTTAAGGATAAAATATGGGTGATGAATGCAGTGAAATGTTCACAAGTAACACATAATTAGGTCATTTTAAAATGTGACAGTAGATCCTTAGTTAGATAAGACATTTGAACATATATCTCTGTCTGAAAGGTTTCTGTTGATTAATGCAGATAAAATTTTAGCTAGGAATAATGCCATGAAAATTACTCAAAACATCTGCCCTTCAATATTCATATTGACTTTCCTGGAGCACTAATGGAAAGTTTTTGAATAAGACAACTTAAGAAAAGAGTAGGAAACTTACTTGGAGATCTCTTTTTCCATTGGAGGATGAGGTTGAGAGGGAGTCTCATCATGTCTTACAGGTTATGTTAAGGAGTTGTAATTGTAGCTATTGAAGCTGTGGAACCGCAGAATACAGCATGAGTTAACTTGGTCAGATTTATGGTTTAGAAATATAACTCCACCAAAGCATTAAAAATAACTTGAGAAAGGAAAGCTAGAGGCAAGGAGAATAATTAGGAAGCTACTGAATTCGTTTAGCAAGAAAATTGGGGGCCTGCATCATGGTGAAAGAAGTGGGGATGCAGAAAGGGCCAAACTTGTGCTACATGAATAACTACTGTGAATTATCTTATCATAATAAATGTATTACTCTTATATGTTAAGATGTTAGAAAGTAGTGAACAAACTATAACCAATTTATCAATAGCATTAACACTTTCAAAGTTATCAATCAAATCCCTCTATGGACACATTACTTCCAAAGGACTCAACTATCCAGAAATCTCATTGATCTGAAACTAGTTTGTAGAAAGAAAATATTACATGTAATTTTTAAAGGCCTCTGAGTGGCCAAATGACATGGAACTAAGTCTATTTAGTAAAATGTATATACACAAAGGGCAAGTTTTCAGGCCTCATTTAGAAATTATTAACTCTTTTTATAGCTTTTCAAAAGAACTGTAGCTATCTGGATTCCATGTCCAATTGAAATAGGAAGTCAGAAGCCCAAAACTAATACTTAGAGTAAAGGGTACGGGTTAGGATTAGGATTGGGGTTAGGGTTATGTAGGTAAATGAGTGGAAACCTGTATAAGTCAGTAAGGAGAGGTGAAGATTGTGACAAAATAGAGAACATGTTCCCCATCTAAAAGCAGCAGCCACTGTTCAGTATCAGCCAATTGTAGTCAAGTGGAAGTAAAAGCTAAGTTCTATCTAGATCTTCTAATTGTTTAAAAGAAGTTAGAAATTTAGATTTGACAGAAATCTCCCCAATTGTAATGCACACAATGTACCCAAATTGTTTTTGAGTAAGCCAAACAGAATATCTCTGTGATATATTTGAGGGCTGTAGGTCTACAAAGTACCAAACTGTCTAGAGTTATCTCATCTAAGGAACGAACACCTTAATCCTTTCAATAAGAATACCAGTGTGTCATAGTATTCCACAGTACTTTTTATTAGTAATATAACCCCTAAGCCTAAAGTAAATCAAGTTTAGTATGAGTCATTTTATAAAGCTTGGAATTATATAATACATTTGAGAAAGTTTCATATGCATAGTGATTGAAGTTTTAAAATGGTAATGATTTAAGCTATTTGAAAATCTTGGCTATCTAGAATGACATATTGCCTGAAGTCTTAATCAGCACAGTTTTCCTATATGATCTATGTCATTAGTTGATGTACAGATTTTCATAGCTATATATGTGACTTGTCAGTGAATAGTTAGTAGGATAAAAATATAAGAACAATGCAGAAAAAGTAACTGAAGGCATAATATCTAAAGTATTCCCCCAAAAGACATTGAAACATTAATTCATATATCCATGAAGTTCAATGAATAAATTAAATGGGATGAATTCAAAGAGATCCATGCCCAGACATATTATAACAAAAATGATGAGCACCAAACACAAAGAAAAAAATCTTTGTTCACTACATTATTGATTGGTATCCTTGAAACCCTGCTTCAACTACTCTGTTTTCTGCCTCAAGAGCTATGAAACAAAACAGCTGAGCTCTAAGTCAGGTTATTGATTTTACTGATCTGATGCAGGGAGGAAACTCCATTCCCAAAACTTTGCTGATACAAACTACCTCTAATTCATCACACTGTCAAACCCCATATGTATGTTATAGAAAGGAAAGCAGTATATCAAACTTAGTTTGGCATTCAGAAATCCATTTCTCTCTGTTCACTCATTTATTTTACTTTTCCATGCCACTTAAACATTTCAATCAATACTGTACCGTGTGTGTGTGTGTGTGTGTGTGTGTGTGTGTGTATATATATATATATATATATATATATATATATATATATATATAATGCTGCTTTACAATTTATTTTATTTGTGTATGTTTCCACAAACTGATCAAAAGCTATTCCAAAGAAATAATCTACTCTATCTTGTATCTCCTCATAGCATTACTGTAAGGAATATGGAGGGGAAAATACTGAGGAAGAAATTCCCAAAGTCAACTTCCTAGCGAAATACTGACAAATGCTTCTGCTTAAGATGCACAACTTTCTACATTCATTTTCTTTATCAAAAATTAATGCAGATTGTAAAGATAAGCCACTTGTCTTTTTTTAATCTAGAAAGTACAGGTAATTATTATTTGATGTAAAGTTTCTATAGATTGTGGGCAGAGATTATAGCCATTAAGAGAAATGAGTAGAGCAAAAATGTTCACCAAAGAAAAAAAAGGTTGTCAAGACATGGAAGCAACTCATAGATTAATGGATAAGAAAACTGTGGTACATATAGATAATGGAATATTATTTGACCATAAAATAGAATTAAATATTACCATTTCCAACATCATAGATGGACCTATGCTAAGTGAAATAAGTCAGAGAAAGACAAATACCATCTGATTTCACTTATATGTGTAATTTAAAGAACAATATAAACAAACAAAACATAAACAGGCTCATAGATACAGAGATCAGACTGATGACTGGCAGGGGCTGGAGGAGGGGAGGGAGGTTGGGGGCTGGCTGAAAAAGGTGAAGGAATTCAGAAGTACAAATTGGTCGTCACAAAATAGTCATGGGATTGTAAAGTAGAGCACAGGGAATATAGTCAATACTATTGTAATAAGTATGTGGTGCCAGGTGGGTACTTGTAATATCAGGAAGGACCACTTTGTAAAGTATGTTAGTGTCTAACCACTATGCTGTACAACTCAAGCTAATACAAAATAATATTGAATGTAAAGTGTGATTGAGGGGAGGAGTGGAAAGAATGAGTAGGAACCTGGATCTGCACTACTACACTTCCAAGAAAATACTCTGACCCAACTCCTCACAGTCACCCAGACATAGTGCTTAAGGCCATCCCTCCCTTCTGCACAGGCCATCCTCTGGGGCCTGCTCCTCAATGCTGGGGTCAGTTTCCACACACCTCCTCCTGCCCTCCCCAGGTTCACATCCCTGTTTCTTTGGCACACTCCCAGAAGGCACTATCCATCATAATCTCTTCCTTCCCTGCTGTCATTCCTTTTGTCTTTGTAATTACACACTAGCATGTACTGCTCATCCGTTTCCATGGTACCTCTTAGCCAGATTTGCTTTTGTGCAAAGGGATCTTTGACCCCATCATCCATGGATTGTAACATTGGAAAGTCATTGCAAGGCTCCGGGAGTCCATACACACCTTTGAAGATGCACCAGGAATAATGTTTTAATTGGAAGGTTTGAAGTATATAGACCCATGATATTGGAGATGAGAAAGTTATGTAACTCTTTAAATATTTATCCTTACATTGTGATAAGAATACTTACCAATGAGATTTTTCCTCTTAACCAGCAGTTCTTAACCTGTGGGTCGCGACCCCTTTGGGGGTCAAACAACCTTTTCACAGGGGTCACCTATGACCATCAGAAAACACATATATAATTACATATCGTTTTGTGATTAATCACTATGCTTTAATTATGTTAAATTTGTAATAATGAAATTGGGGGTCACCACAACATGAGGAACTGTATTAAAGGGTTGCAGCATTAGGAAGGTTGAGAACTACTGCTCTTAACAAATGTTTTAGGTGTACAACTCAGCATTAAGCACCAGATGTGGGATAGTTTAAAAGAGGATCCAAAGAGCTGGAGAGGAGGTTGAATAGCAGGTTCCAGGGACTGTGTGAGGCTCTCGAGAACTTTATCAGGGTCCAAAAACTGAGCATCCACTCAAGATCGGTCTGGCTTTTGTCTGAGTAACTGAGGGCCAGCAGCTTTTGTCTGAGTAACTGAGGGCCAGCAGCTGTGGGGTCCGCACTCACCGCAGAGTTACTGGGGGTTGGACGCCCTGAGCTGACATGAGGTGAGGGTTGGGGTACGGGCAGCCCTCTATCTGCCTGCCCACCCTGTGGGAAGCACACAGGAGTAGGGAGGACAGCAGTAAGGAGAAGGCAGCCAGGACCCCGGCACCTCACCTCGGCACCTCACCTCGTGCCCTGGCTGTCAGGTGTCACCACCCTGGGGCTGTCAGGCCCCCAGGACCTGGGGAGAGGTGGGTCTAGGTGACCAAACCAGTCCCCTAACCCCAGGGGACAGCCTGGGGGACTGTTTCCCACCAGCTGCAAGGCCCCCACCACCAAGGTCCTGGGGAAGGGCTCCTGGTTTGTTTGTTGTTGTCCCTCCAGGCCTGGACTCTGTTCAAGCTGGAGTGGAAGAGAAAGGCATCAGCCAACTTCAGTGAAGGGAGCTAGTACCCACCCACCTCCATCCCCAGCCCTAGAGTCCAGAGCGGGCTGGAGTCAGATACCCTCTGATGACCCCACCAGACTGGATGGAGGGAGTGCCACAGCTTTCTCTAGCTCATCCTGCAGCCTTGCTCCTGTCCAACCCCCATCCAAGCCTCACACACGCCACCGCCAGGTCTCAGGGCCGGAAACACGGCCCAGCACCAAGGGGATCAGATGAAACACAAGGGGAGGTCGGATCCTGGTCCGCAGGTGGGCGGAGGACACACATTAAGAACAGTCCCCAGCCCACAAGTGTCACCTTCTTACAGCTGCCTCCAGCACCTGCTTTAATGCCAGGTATCTGAGGTCATCTATTATATTCCAACCATCTTGACCCAATGCTCTCAAACTACAGCTTGAAATGCACTGTCAAAATTTGAAGGCCAGAGTTGTACAAGTCTATGCCCTAGCCCTAGCCAGTTTGGACCAGTGGATAGAGCCTCTGCCCTGGGACTGAAGGTTGCCTGTTCGATTCCAGTCAAAGGCACATACAGCTGGATCCCCAGTGGGAGGCAACCAATGGATGTGTCTGTGTCTCTCTCACATCGATGCTTCTCTCTGTGTGTCTCTCCCCCTCCCTTCCACTCTCTCTAAAAATCAATGGGAAAATATCCCCGGGTGAGGATTAACAAAATAAAATAATATAAAAGTGTATGCTCTAGCGCAGCCGTGGGCAAACTACGGCCCGAGGGCCGGATCCGGCCCGTTTGAAATGAATAAAACTAAAAAAAAAAAAAAAAAAAAAAAGACCGTACCCTTTTATGTAATGATGTTTACTTTGAATTTATATTAGTTCACACAAACACTCCATCCATGCTTTTGTTCCGGCCCTCCGGTCCAGTTTAAGAACCCACTGTGGCCCTTGAGTCAAAAAGTTTGCCCACCCCTGCCTAGCGTAATATTTGTAATCCACTCAGAGACACTCACTTCTGTCCCACTTGCTACTCCACCTATAAGACCCTCTTCTACTTCTCTCCATTTCCCCCAATTTAGGCTTCTTATTTAAATTTGTTATGTGACAAAAGTGCTGATGCGCACAGCTTAAGAATGGTCATGAGGAACTAGGAAAATATTTCCAGTCTCTGTGCTTCATTTTTCTTATCTAGGCAACATGGATAATAACAGTACTTACCTTAGAGGGGAGTCATGAAGATTTAGTTAGAGCTTAGTTAGTTAGAGCAAAAATTGCCTGGCACATAGCATGAACTCAGAGCTCACCTCCTCATAAAACTATAATGTACCACAATGAAATGAGCTTTAAAAATACTATTTTTTATTATACTGCCAAATTGTCTATTAGAGGTGGACAGGAATAATGTCTGATGGGTGGAAACTAATGGTAGTGGATAGACACTGGCACTGGGTGATCGGGGTTACAATTGTGCTTTCACCTCTTTTGGGAGGTGTGACCTTGGGCAAGTCCCTTCACTTTCTACATCTCAATTATTTATTCTGTAAAATGAGGAAGTAACAGTTGTTGATGAGGACTAAATGAGTTAACACTTGCAATCACTTTACAATATTTACTATCAAAGGTATAAACATGTATACAATGTAGAATTTTACCTTTTAACCAGATAGATTTTGTCACTCAGATTCTATGCACATTTATCAGAAACTCAGCCTTCTTACAAACACTTCTAGCTACACTTACATTTTGCCATATAAATTTTTGTGTTGTTTCCTTTCAAAATGCAATTTCAAGAACTTAAACATGATGGTTACTGATGTTTTCAATAACTGGAATGAATAATTTTGGGGGAAAACACTGAATATCAAATTATACTAGTTGAAAACTAATTGACAATGTCAATTTTTTTTCACATTTTATCTATAAAATTTACATTTTATATCTTTGGGGAATCTATTCAATATGCAATGAATGTCTCCCTGTGCCTCATATTCACTTTCTTTAAGAAGGAATATCTTCTTGCTCAGTTTTATTACAGCCCATTGGGGTTTCATATTTATTATGAAATATTTCAGGCATGTAAAGGAATATGAAAAATAAGACAAAGACCATGTGTACCCAGCAGCCAGTTTAAGAAATAAATTACTTCCATGAAGCCCCTGTGTAGCCTTCCTGGGTGGTTCTTACCCACTCACTGCCATCAGCACCTTGAATTTCTTATTCATATAATTAAGCATTTGTTTATACTTTCGCATGTCTATGCCTCCCAAAGCATATATTTTATAAGTTTGGCAAGCTTTTAAACTTTATGTAATAGAATAATTTCTTATTCTCCTTCTATGACTTAGTTTTCCTTCCTCAAAATTGTATTTTGGAGGCTCATTCATGTTGAATGTATCACTAATTCACTTTGACCACTGTATATAGGGTTCTGCCCAATGAATATTTAACACTTATCCATTCTCCTACTAGATGCTTCCATAGTATTTTGCTTTTCAGGAAAAAGGCTGAGAACATCTTTGTGCTTGTTTTCTTGGGCCAAAAGTTCCTCAAAGAATTTCTGTTCATATTTTCTGAACTTGAAAATTATGTTGCCCAAAAGAAGATTTTCATTTATCCATTCAAAAAATTGTTCAGTGAGTACCCTGAACATAATGGGCCTGGACTCTGTCCTCGTGGCGCTTACACTGCTATGGGATACCAGAGGAGATGCATACAATGGTACAGTTTTGTGGTAAGTGATATCTAAGCCTTATTTGATTCTGAAATTATATGATTTGGAGATCAGAAAGATTCTATTAACCAAAATGGTCTTACAAACAAAACATTTTTCCCCTTCCTTCAGGAGCACTTAATTATTTTAAATGGAACCAGAAAATGAGTCAATGAGTCAGAACTTAATGAGACAAAGCAATACAGGATATTAAGCTCTTACTCTCCATTAAGAAAATAATATGCAGTTCAGACAGAAAGAATATGCAATAGGGAGTAAGCAAATAATTGGTCCAAGAAAAATAACCCCCATCAAAGATAAGTAATAGTAATTTGAACAGAAGGAAACAATGTGGGGTTGTACCAAAAACTCTTACAAAAGAAAAATGAAGAAGGAAAAAACAAGTTTGAAGTTTTAAAGGGGAGAATAGGCAGCTAAAAGTAAAAAGATTATCTCATAAATTCATAAATCAGGTGGCATTACAAATAATGATTCTCCATAAATCAAAGCTATTACAAAGTAGAGCCTCTCTGAAATGATAAATCAAAGACATGCTACAGGGGCTCAGGGGTAGATGTAGGACACTGTTACATATGAAACCCTTTCCACTCACTGCGGGGAGGCCAGCCCAGGAAAGGGGAAGCAGAGGTACCCATCTTTATAAGGCTTCAAAACCTTGATTAGGGAAGGAAATGTGGGAGAATTTGTTTTTCCATCCCTTTATGATCCTCACCATTTTCTTCCTCCTGCTACATAACCCATCCATTTATTGAACATATATTATTAAACCTCTCCTCTGTGCCAAGCAATGTACCATGAGCACAGAAGTGAACGAAGTTGAAAATATACCTGCTCTATTAGCTTCCATTGTAGTGAAGTTAACAAGCCAAAAAGTATGTAAATGCATAAATAAGTCAATTTTAGAATTCGCTAAGAATTATGAAGAGAACAAACAGTGTGGTGTGATAGTGTGATTGAGGAAGGTAGACACGGGAGAAAGGGTGATCAGAGAAAGACTCTCTGATTAACGTAAACTGAGACATTAGCTACAAGAATAGGCCAACCACACACAGAACTCAGGTAAATATCCCAAGCTCAAATAGATGAACATAAAATGCTTGGAGGGTATAGTGAGTTTGACAATTTTGAGGAACAGAACAGACAGCATTGTGGGAGTCAGGGGAGAGTTTTATTTTTTAAGATGGGTGATGATGTAGGATGCTTGTGTGCTGATGGGAATTACTCACTGCAGGGGTGGTGTGGGGACTAGTGTAGATAACAGAAACCCCTGATAGGATCCAGGCCACAAGTAGAGAAACTTGATTTCAGTAGAATCGGGGGCCCTTATTTCAATCTAACAAGAAGAAAGGCTCAGAAGATTTGTAAAATTGTATTTAACTTTATGGGTTTTGCATTGGAAATATGAGGGAACTCCCCTCTGATGTCTTCTTGTTTGTCCAAATCTTTGTAAGGCAAAACCAAGGCAGATTACAAGCTTTTGATGCCGCCTCTATCCCTCCTGGCCAGCAGGGTTGTAGAGGCAGTGCTTGCCAGATCCCAGTGTCCAATCACTAGCTTTGTGGTGTCAAGAGACGGAGAACACGGTACGCATTTTGCTGGTGTGAATCACAGCTGTTAAATTATGGGATCCTCTTAGAGTAGCAGCTTTTTAAATCATGGTGGTGATGGTGTGATTCTGGAGCTGGTACTTTCCAAATCAGAGGACAACAGATCCTTTGCAGCCAGCCCAGTTTTGGTAGTTAATGTTGAAAGTTTAATAAATTGTTTTTATTTCCAGACCTTCCAATGATTCTTCAAATTATTTGTTACCCTAGAATAAATTCCTTCTGCTTAAATGACCTAGCGGAGATTCTCTTCTCTGGCCAATATATTCAGGATCCACGATCAGTCATTCACAAGATAATAAAGTCACTCAGAATTGCCGGGGTCCTGCCCCAGCAGGTCCAGGGGTCCCCAAAGGCGTGGACAGAGTTGGCGATGAAGGAATGACACGGAGATAGCGTTCAGTTGATCAGCAGCCTAGCCAGGATCTCTAGCCAGGATCTCCAGCCAAGTACTGGTCTGGATCTCCAGCGAAGTTCTGGTCTGGATCTCCAGCCAGGTTCTGTGTCCATGTTCCCTCGCTAGGTTCTCCAGCCAGGTTCTGTCTGAGATCTCCAGCCAGGTTCGGTCACCAGGTTCTAGTCAGGTTCTCTTGCCATATTTCTGTAGTCAGGTTCAGTCCAGGATCTTTTGCCATGTTCTCTCCAGCGAAGTTCTTCTGTCTGTAGGTTCTGTGTAGGTTCTGTCTTCTGAGTTCTGACTTCTAAGTTCTGTGTTCTAAGTTCTGTCTTCTGTCTCTAGATTCTGAGTTCTGTCTCTTGCTGACTTGTTACATCTGTATTTATACCAGTTGATTCTAATCCTATCAATCTCTATTACAAAGGTTAGGGCGTTTCTTATCTCCATTCCAGGGAGTAAAGATTATGAAGCTTAAGCATGATTGTTCGTAGTTAAAGTGATTAATTACCCGCCTGGCACTTAGTTAAGAGGTTTTATTCCCTCCCTAACTTCAGGGGAAAATCCCTACCTGGGGATTCAACCTTTCTCAGAGAGGTGACCTTGGTTAAAACACAGCGCCAAGAAGGTGAGCAAACATATTAAGAACCGTATGCCATATATGCCAGGTCTCTTGAAACAGCAAGGATTGACTGGCTCCCGGCACAGAATACGATAGGGGTGGGGTGAAGGGGAAGAAAAATGTCAGTGTAAGAATGTAAGGGATGTGGTGGTTTGTGGGTGGCAGCAATAAGGAATGTTTACAGCTGATCCCATGACATGCTATGAATTTCAACCGACAATGGCAAACAAGTAGAACATTTCTCCTGCTTCCTGGCCCCAAGTTACATAGGTTTCTCAGAGAGAAAACTTCCTTCGCTTGAAATGGATCAGAAGCTCTCATAAGGAAAGGGGTCAGAGGGATTTCAGGAAAGGACAAATACAGACTTTATGTTCCTGCACCCTACAGATTAAGAGGTGATAGTGAAAGGATTTTAGGTGGAAGAGGAGGGCTGGGGATTTAGTTATGAACAGGGGTACCCAGAAATTTACAGAAATTATATTCTGGGGGGAATGGATGGTCTAGGAGCCATAGACTTCTCCAGATGATCAAGCTAGATCTATGGTGAGGCAGGAGGGGGTTAGTCTTGATTAGTCTTTCAAATGAAGAAGGAAAATCAGTTCAAACTTGTCATCCTGCTGTCCTGGACGCTGTGGCTGTGGGAAGTGCAGCCCATTCTTGGTCTGGAATTTCCAATATCTGAAATCAATAAATGTATTTTTACTGCATCTTTTCCCCTAATCATTAAAGGTAGACCAGACTTTCTTTAATCCTGTTTATAAGATTAGCACAAGTCAGCAAGGAGCAGAAGGCTTCTCTGAGTGAGAATGCCTTTCACACATCAAGGGGCTGGCTCTACATTAACCCCCACTGCACTGTGAGCTTCCAGAGACCAGAGACCTTGTTCTGTTCATCTGAGTGTTCCTTTCCCACCCTTCGCATCCACGACCATATCTGACAGAATAAATGTCCACTAGTTCTTTGTTGAATGAATGAATGGGACAATGAACATATTAGCAGAAACTCCCATCTTAGAGGGGAAAAAAAGGTTGAGCCCTGACTGGTTTAGCTCAGTGGATGGAGTGTCGGCCTGAGGACTGAAGGGTCCCAGGTTCAATTCCGGTCAAGGGCATGTACCTTGGTTGTGGGCACATCCCTGGTGGGGGGTGTGCAGGAGGCAGCTGATCGATGTTTCTCTCTCATCGATGTGTCTAACTCTCTATCCCTTTCCCTTCCTCTCTGTAAAGAAAATCAATAAAAATATTTTTTTAAAAAAGTTTGATTAGCAGGTAAATCTATACTCTCTCTTTTTTTTTTTCATCCTCGCCCGAGGATGTTTTATATTGATTTTAGAGAGAGGAAGGGAGAGGGAGAGAAACATCACTGTGAGAGAGAAACATTGATTGGTTGCCTCCTTTACACACCCCTACCAGGGATTGAGCTGGCAACCTAGGAATTGAACCCATGACCTTTCAAGTATATGAAATGATGCTCCAACCAACGAGTCATACCGGCCAGGGAAAATTTCTAAATTTTAAATAGACTCTTTCCCCATTTCCAAGTCACTCTCATCAAAAGTTAGAGAATTAGATAGATAAATGCCAAAAGGCAACTAGAGAACAGAAAGAAAAACAGGTAGCAGCAGGATCATAAAACAGTGCTCTATACAGCTCAAGTCTAAATATCTAACTAACTTCTTACTGAGTTTTAGACTCCAAGGAGAGCTCACATGAATGTTTTTGGCTTATAAGAAAAGATCCCATCTCTTTTAAGCTTCCTTGACCTGTGCAGGAACATTATACTGAGACTGTTACTAGTTGCATTAAAAAAAACAACAACTGAATTCTTCCAAGACTTCCCCTTAATACAAAATGGTGATAGAGGATGTCACTACTCATTGTGCCTTATATAATTGCTGTCAAGTAATGATTAATAACATTCTTCCTAATAAAGTAAAGTACTTCTATTTTGAAAACATGAATATTTGGCGCCTGGCGAGACTGTCACAGAGGATGTGAATTGGAAACACAGCCATCTTAGTTCTGCATTCCATGACACGCTACAGAAGTTCTGGGGGCCTCACGCTCCTGACTCAATGGGAATTCAGGAAGACAGGCATATTGAACTAAGCTTAATGTTTAAATTTTAAAATTTTTTATTTTCTCAACAGGAAGAAGTGTTTTCATGGGAATAGATAGGAGTTTGTGAAATACTCTTCTAAGTAGGTTAGAAATGGAAAATCAAGCATAACTTTGGTGCTTCGAGAGAAGTTCAGAGCAAAAGAATAATTTTTCTCTCTTAGCATTCACTCAGATGCCCATAAATGTGAAGCACTTTGTCTGCCAAAGCCTCTGCTATTACTAAAGCAAAATACCATGAGCTGGGAGGCAGCAGGCCTGAGAACCAGGTTATAGGGGTGACTTGTGGCACATACTTCAATGAAACAAAGGAATCCTCATAGCAATTAAATGGAACAGCTCTGATGTGGCTCTGTTGGCTCTCAATTTGAGGATTACATTTGCTATCAGGGACCTGAATTGGGGAGTTACCCACAGAAATTTCTTCCTCTGGCTCAACCCCCAAATATTCTGTTCTGCAATGGAGCTAAAAATCCTAGTGTAACTATGAATTTGATGTTGAAGTGTTTAAAAAATACCAAATTATAGAGGTAAAAAGCCATCCATGCCTGCCCAGCATTTCACATTGACAGTTTCTTGCCCTGTTTTTGTGAATGGAAGGCTAAAGAAAAGAAAGAAAGAAAGAAAGAAAGAAAGAAAGAAAGAAAGAAAGAAAGAAAGAAAGAACGAACATGTGGGTTTTTTAGATCAATGGACCCATGGAGAATCACATGGTGGGATGGCTCATATACTGGATTCCAAAGCCTCTGAAATCGAAAGAAGTTGCCTTTGGCAGACCCTCTGACACACACACAAACAAAGGTACATTAGGAGTAATCACTTCCTATGTGACTTTTTCTTCAGGAACACATTTTTTGGGTACAAAATATGTTTTCCTATGCATCAAGGCAATTAGCAGTGTGGCAACAGCACATACAGTGGATTTAAAAATGTATATATATTGGCCTACAAGATCAAAGAAAGTTTTAGAAGAAATCGGATCAGGCCCAGGAACATTACAACAAACATAATTTGCCATTAATGAACAGAGACATGCAAAGGAAAAAGACCTTCATGTAAGAATTAGGATGTCTTGAGGGAATTGTAGTCCAAGAACACAGCAAAGGATCGTGAGCTCCATGGGATGAGAATGGGGTTATCAACTAAAACAAACATTAAGACAACGTGCTGGCCGAAACCAGTTTGGCTCAGTGGATAGAGTGTCGGCCTGCAGACTCAAGGGTCCCAGGTTCAATTCCGGTCAAGGGCATGTACCTGGGTTGCGGGCACATCCCCAGTGGGAGATGTGCAGGAGGCAGCTGATCGATGTTTCTCTCTCATCGATGTTTCTAACTCTCTATCCCTCTCCCTTCCTCTCTGTAAAAAGTCAATAAAATATATTTAAAAAAAAAAAAAGACAACATGCTGAAAACACGATCGTGGGAAGGACTTGTGCTCTAACTCAAGCTGGGCTTTTAGAGATATTTTTTCAAATGGAAGCTGAAGTAGCTCAGGCCCACACTGGCTGCCAAGTCCCAGGGAATCTATTCCTGGAAAACATTTAGGCCCCTTAATCTGTGGCAGCTTCTAAGCAGAGAATGTAATTTATATTGGTGCCCATTAATTGCTTTGCTACCACGAACAGAGCAGAATAAGACATACTCAACTGTACAATTTGTGGGGATAGGAAATAGATTCAAATTTTACTTGTGCACTCCTACTAGGAAGTTGATGGGCCATCTTAAAAGGCCATCCCATTGGAAGCCCATTTCAGTTCAGTCCTGTGAGATGAAGGAAGGTATCTTGTTATGAGTTTGGGACACGTAGAATCCCAAACTCAGCCAGACATGGCTTTGGTTTATACCTCACTACACCATCGTATTTTGTATGGGAAAGGATCATATCTGCAGTGAGGAAGCAATAAATACTCCAGTCTCGACTTATGAGTTGTTTTATAATATCTCCTATATCTGTAATCATATTGTAAATTATTGGTGGAAGTCAATTTCATAGTTGTCAATAAGACTTGCAATATCTGTAGTACCTACAGATACTAATGGTCAAATGTACCTGGAAATTGAGTTTAAACCTCTTTAGTACTTAACCCAAAGGAAGATAATTATCATGAAGAGGAGTCCGTTTTAATTATTAATCAGTTAATTGTGGTGTTAAACCTATCTGTTCAATCTTATCACAGAGTCTAAATTACAGTAGATAAGAGTAGTAAGAGAAATGTTAACTGACATAAAAACATGAGGAAACCTGTAGGAATTATAAGATGGTTTAGCTGTTTTTTTAAATAGGTACCCAAAACAAGGAATCATTTGTATGTCACAGATTTAGCACTTCATTGGATTATGATTTCCCTTTGGTTTTGTGGCGGCCCAGAGGTTTTCACTGAAAGGGCGAGGGCTACACCCTCCATCTTACTCACCATAGACACAACCACATCCTATGTAACAAGACCCCGACTTGCACCTGGCCAATCGGCAGGGCCCACAGTCATCTCTCCTCCCCTTACTCCAACCCCCCTATTAAACCCCTCTTCCCACCAGGCTATCTCTCTCATCTCGCCTCTGCGTCGGTAAAGAGGCTGAGAGCCAAACCTGGATTTGAATAAAGACTCTTTGCTTTTGCATTGGACTCAGCTGGCTCCCTGGTGGTAGTCTTTTGGGGATCTTGAAATCTGGGCATAACATTCACAGTAACAAATGATCTCACAATAGAAATGTACCTACTTAACCAACTCACTATGAAAGACCCACAACACAAGCAGATTTCAGGCCTCCTGGTTTTCAAAGTTTCATAAACATGCTGGTGACAGTTCAAGAACTGGAGACAAAGAGCATCCTGTGTGATCCAGGAGTGTGAGGACAAGGAAACCTGAACTTGAGATTGCTGCAGAACCTTTCAAGGCAGATTCTCTCCTGCTCTTGATGCATTATTTCCCTAGCCATTAGTAAAGTGTTGTGTGAGTATAAACTGTTTAAGTCCTGCTCAGCAGTCAAACACTTAAGGTAATTACTGTAGTGCACAATTAATGCATTATGGAAATAGGCTGTGACATTCTAACAATTGAAGTAGAAGCTGTAATTGTCAAACTTGTAAATATTTTTATTTAAACAAAGTAACAGAACTACAATATTTTTTAGACAAAGTTAATACTGAAAACCATACTTCAGTATAGCAAATACTCACTATATCTTCCATCAATCAGGTAGATTATTTTAAGCATTTGAAAAAAATCAATATAACTGTCCTATAATGATAAACCTCTAAATTTTGATTGCATTTCCAATGAGTTGTAAATCTTTAATGCAATTATTCATTGACAAGAGCACTAAAAACTTTTAGCTTCTGAAGTTTTGGGTGATTTTCAGTTCTTAGAACCAAAGCTTGCAATAAGAGTTTAAAATGTCTCCCTAAAAACAAAGAACTAAACAAAGTACACAATAATAGCTTAAGTAGTGTGAAGATTTGATTTGGAACTTATATATTGGAATATTTCAACAGATATGGAAAATCTTTTATAGAGTTCACTTTTATTGAATAAATTTACCTTCTGTACTGAACAGAACAAAAAAAAAAGACTCATGAATAAAAAAAAATATACTGTGGTGTTTTGACTCGTGAAAATATTCCATTAATCCAGATTCACCCCTTCAAGTGAAAAGGAGCCCAATTCCTTACATGACTGCCTGGTACCTGAAATGCAACAGGATTCCATTAAGAAGGAAGATGGTTGAGTACAGAGGTGATAGCTACATAGGAAATCAAGAGTGTCTGCTACATTTCTTAACTCCAAAGGAAGCACTCATGTAAGTCAGCACCAGGAATATTTGAGAAACCAAAATGGGGGAAACATTAATATCAAACATTTTAGGAATTTTAATGACAAATGAAGTCTTTAAGTCTCCGCTGGTACAGACTCAGGTACAGAAATTTAGTAATCTTTGCCCATACTTCTAAATCAGTGATTGCTTTCCCATCCGTGGTCTTTATTGCTGATTCATTAAATACACTAAATTTTGTCAGATTCAATGATAATTTTCTACCTCCAAATGATTAAGGTTTTCATCATTTTAAATTGCTTCATTATCTTGAGTATCATTTATTATGCTTCACTTATGCACATAAATTTATTTAAATATTTTCATAAATTATAAAAAGGTTTTAATATAGCAAAAGCATGTGTTACTCTGGACATACTTTTCTCAAAACAAAAAGCTAAAGGTATTTTTAAAGAATTAAAATCTGATAATAATTATAATTCACTCAAAGCATTTACTATATACTATATGCTATGCATTATTCAGTTTTTATACATATCAATTCATTTAATATTCCCCTAAACCATGTAAGATAAGTAGATTTACTATCATCACTTTCAACTGAAAAAAATAAGAGACAGGTTAAGTTACTTGTCCAATGCCAAAACTCTAACAAGGGTCAGAGCTAGGATTTAAATTCAGGTAGCCTGTTTGCAGAGTCCTGTACTTAATTAGCACAAGTGATAAGAAATACTTCTTAACATATATGGTGGGGTCTTCTATGAACATTAAAAAGTTTCTTCTATCTGAAAAGTTTTATTTAAATAAGTTTTAAATAGTCTGTTAGAAAATACCTTCAAGTGATTTGCCATTATCTAATAGTAACTTAATGACCATTTAACACATTATTTTAGAATCCCTTCATTGAATGGCTCTGTGATTAAGTTGGAGAAACTCTATTGGACATAAGGAAATGGCTATATTTATCTTATTATAATAGAAATTCCCAGATAATTTAAACATTAAAAACATAGATTAGTGGTATAGGAAGTCTCAGCCTTTGTTCCCCTATAGAAATAATTATTTAACAAACATATACCAGCCAAAATATCTTTATGAGATTTCTAGAATTCAGTTAAGAAGTTACAGCACCCCACACTAGTACAAAGACAAGAATATCCACATTGAAATGGGTAAGAGAGCAATTTCAGCCCCTTCACATGCCAACACAGCTCACAGCTCAGCATCAGGAAAGAATGCCTCTACTCATGACTTCTCTGGAGCAGGGAGTATGGAGAGAGAACACCTCCATTTATAACTTCTCTAGGTGGGACATATTTAGAGAGTGAAGCTTGCATCCAACATTTTGGCTTTTCAAAGGGCTTCGCAAGAGACTGATTTCTGGCTTGGCTCATTGAGACCACTGGTGAAACTAACATAGTTTGGGTGCCTGGGGCCAATGAGAACAAATAAAGAGTGGAGAACACCTGGCTACAGCTAGTACAGCCACACAATGGGGAAAAGATAGTCTCTTCAATATATGGTGTTGGGAAAACTAAATATCCACAGGTAAAAGAATGCACTTGGACCCTTATCTTACACTATACACAAAAGTATACTCAAAGGCTTAAACATAAGTCCTGAAACTATTAGACTCCTAAAATAAAACATAGGAGAACTGCTGTATATTACTGATCTTGGCAATAATTTCTTGGATATGACAAAAAACACAGGTAACAAAAGCAAAAGGAGACAAGTGGGACTATTTCAAACTAAAACCTTTTTCACAGTAAAGGAAACAACAAATGAAAAGGCAACCTATAGAATGGATCAAATTATTGCAAACTATCTATCTGATAAGGGGTTAATATCCAAAATATAAGAAACTGCCCAGCCAGCATAGCTCAGTTGTGAGCATTGACCTATGAACCAGGAGGTCGCAGTTTGATTCCCAGTCAAGGCACATGCCCAATTGTGGACTTAATCCCCAGTGAGGGATGTGCAGGAAGCAGCCAATCAATGATTCTCTCTCATCATTGATGTTTCTCTCCCTCTGCGTTCCTCTTTGAAATCAATAAAATTATATTTTAAAATATATAAGAAACCCATACAACTCAATAGCAATAATAATAATCTGAATTAAAAATAGGCAAATGATTTCAATAACATTTCTCCAAAGACATACAAATGGCCAACAGGTATATGAAAAGATGCTCAAGATCCCCAATTATCATAGAAATGCAAATAATTAAAACAACAATGAGGTATCACCTCACACCTATTAAGATACTCATCAAAAAAAGGGAGAGAGAGAGAGAGAGAGAGAGAGAGAGAGAGAGAGAGAGAGAGAGAGAGAAAAGGAAGGAAAAAAGAAGGAAGGAAGGAAATTAGTGTTGGCAAGGATGTGAAGAAATTGGGACCCATGTTCACTGCTGGTGGAAATGTAAAATGGTAGATCTGCTATGTGAAACAACATTGAGGTTTAAAAAATTAAAAATATAACCACCATATGATCCAGCAATTCCATTTCATGGTATTTATGCAACAGAATTGAGATCAGGATCATGAAAAGGTATTTGGCCCTCCCCATGTTAATTACAGCATTATTTATAATAGCCAAGAGGTGGAAACCTAAATGTCTGCCAATGAATGAGAAGATAAACAAACTGTGGTATGTACATACAATGGAATATTTTTTTCAGCCATAAAAAAGAAAGAAATTGTGTCTTAAGCTACCACACAGGTGAACTTTGAGGATATTATGCTAAGGGTAATAAGCCAGTCACAGCGGACAAATACTGCATGAATCAAATTACATAAAATATTGAAAATAGTAGAACTTATAGAAGCAGAAAGTAGGATGATGGTTGCAGGGCTGGGGGAGGAATGGGAAGTTGCTGTTCATAGGGTATAGAGTCCCCTCTTGGCAGAGTCACCCAAAGAAATGGAGAGATCAGTTATCATCAAAGCTGGTGTAATACTGAATTGTTTCAAAACCAACATATAATTGATGCCAAGTAAAAGCACTATTTACCCATTAAAGTAGGACACTATTGAATAAATGAAGTACAATTGAAACATTAAAAACATAAAAGGAATGATTTGTCAGAAATAAAACACTGAACTTTTATTTGTTTTAATATATTTTTATTGATTTCAGAGAGGAAGAGAGAGAGAGAGATAGAAACATCAGTGATGACAGAGAATCACTGATCAGCTGCCTCCTGCACGCCCCCTACTGGGATTGAGCCTGCAACCTGGGCTTGTGCCCTTGGCAGGAATTAAACCCTGGACCATTCAGTCCGCAGGTCTCTAGCCACTGAGCCAAACCAGCTAGGGCAAAACACTGAACTTTAAATCACAAGCTGGGTTTTTGCAAGTAACTAGTCAAGTAATTTAATCTCTCAAAATCTGGTTCCTTAAATTCAACTTGTCCCCTAGCCTCAGTGTTCAGAGTCTGGTTCTGCTCAGCTGGCTCCTCTGCCTGGGATGCCCTTAAACCACTCCATGGCCTGGGAAACTTTGCCTCCACCCCAAAGCAGGATATGTCAACAATCTCAGATTTCATCCACATCCATAATTCCTTCCCAAGTTTTTGGTCACATCTGTATGATTCCATTAAACTTGAGGAGGAAAAAAAAATAAACTAGGATTAAAAGGGCCTCTTCTCACAGTTTGCCTTAGGAAAGGTCAGCCTCTTCTCAAAATAGGCTAAACGCCTCTGAGGTTTAGCCCATGCAATCAAAGAGGAATTATGTACTCAAGTCGAAGCTAAAATTAGGATCCCAGAATTCACCATACTGAAACTGCAAACGAACAGAAGACCAGAATTAAGAAATAGACATTAAGCAGAAACATGATTTAGGCTGACCAAATCGATGGCTGACAGTTTTCACTCTCATTTCTTATTGGGGCACAGGGCAGAGATCAAATCAGACACAAAGCAGTGATGGCGAACCTTTTGAGCTCGGCGTGTCAGCATTTTGAAAAACCCTAACTTAACTCTGGTGCCGCGTCACATATAGAAATTTTTTGATATTTGCAACCATAGCAAAACAAAGACTTATATATTTTTTTATCTTTAAATTCTTTATTAGTTAAGGAATTACAAATGTGTCCTCATCCCCCCCCCTTTAATCCCTATCCTCCCCCCCCCCCAACTCATGTTCTCATCCCCCTGTTGTCCATGTCCATTGGTTTGGCTTATATGCATGCATACAAGTCCTTTGGTTGATCTCTTCCCCTACCCCGACCCTCCCCTACTTTCCCTCTGGGGATTAATTGTCTGATTGCTGTTTCTCTGTCTTTGGATCTGTCCCTGTTCATCAGTTTATGTTGTTCTCTATAGTCCACAAATGAGTGAGATCATGTGGTATTTATCTTTCTCTGACTGGCTTATTTCACTTAGCATAATGCTCTCCAGTTCCATCCATGCTGTTGCAAAAGGCAAGAGTTCCTTCTTTTTTACCGCAGTGTAGTATTCCATTGTGTAGCTGTACCACAGTTTTTTAATCCATTCATCTGCTCATGGGCACTAAGGTTGTTTCCAAATCTTAGCTATGGTGAATTGTGCTGCTATGAACATAGGGATGCATATATCCTTTCTGATTGGTGTTTCTGGTTTCTTAGGATATATTCCTAGAAGTGGGATCACTGGATCAAATGGGAATTCCATTTTTAGTTTTTTGAGGAAGCTCCATACTGTTCCCCACAGTGGCTGCACCAGTCTGCATTCCCACCAGGAGTGCAGAAGGGTTCCTTTTTCTCCACATCCTCTCCAACACTTGTTGTTTGTTGATTTGTATTTTTGATATTTATTTTATATATTTAAATGCCATTTAATAAAGAAAAAAACAAAAAAGTGAGTTCACATGTCACCTCTGACACGCATGTCATAGGTTCGCCATCATTGCACTAAAGTAAAAGGCAAGGGTTCCAGCAACCAATGGTGGAGGATAAGATGTGGGCCTGTGCTTTCCTGGTTTGGAGCTAATCCAGGGACATCCAAGGGGCTGATGTGATGGAGGGCCAGGCACACTGGTTGATCTGTACAAACATCAAAACTGACTTCTCACTTAAGCTCCACAAGGGCTCCAGTCTTTTGTTGTTTTTCCTGTTGTATTTCTAGCTCTTATACTCTTACTACCTGGTCCCTTATTGATACTGAAAAAATATTGGTTCACTAAATATATGTGTAACTTGCAAATAAGGTTTGAATATTGGCTCTAAATAGGTGTGTTCCTTTGATTAATCACTTTATCTCTGAAGCCTTCATTCCCATATCCTTGAAAGGGGAATGATAATAGACCTCTCAGATACATATGAAGTTGAGGTAAGTACCTAGCAGACTACATAGCATATAGAAGTTGTTAAATAAAATGGACCTATCTGCCTTTTGCCTTTAATTCACTGTTCTAATTATTATGACTATTATTTAAAGCAATATTGTGATTTTTTAAAACATAAAGATGATCCTTTTTATGATGTTTTCTTAGAGCAGTGAAAAATTCTCTAATTCTTTCCCATTTAAATGAATTTCAGTTGTGGGAAATTTTAATATACTTATTTACTTCTTTTTAAGGAAAAAATAAAATATACTATTTCTAGATAAGATTTTTTTAATTTTTTAGCATTATTTTTAAAAATATATTTTTATTGATTTCAGAAAGGAAGGGAGAGGGAGAGAGATAGAAACATCAATGATGAGAATCATTGATTGGCTGCCTCCTGCACACCCCCTTACTGAGGATCGAGCCTGCAACTTGGGCAAGTTTCTTTGACTGGAATTGGACCGGGGACCCTTCAGTCTGCAGGTCAACACTCATCCACTGAGCCAAACCAGCTAGGGCAGCATTATTTTTCTTATCCTTTGAATTCCTTGTAAAATCCCTGTTATAGTAATAAGTTTAGTTAGTATAAGATAGCATAATCAAATTTCATTTTTTATTAGAGTGAATTTTAAACTTTACTTAGAAGAGGAACTTAATTTGTGTGTGACCCTGATAAGTAACTTGTAATTCCCTGCGTGTAAACAACCTGTAACGCCCTGCATGTTAACTCCTGATAAATAACTTGTAACTCCTGACAAACAACTTGCAACCCCTGCGTGTGCATCCTGATAAGCCCAGGAGGCCACCAGAGCACACTGATATGAGACACTGAAGAAGCCCACCCATGGGGTATAAAAGAAGGACGCTCACAGCGGCAGTCACACGCCTGTCTGACCTCCACAGACAAGCCGTTCTCTTCCCCTCTGGAAACTGCCGTTCCTGCTCTGCCTTTGAGCCCAGACTGTTAGAGGCCTCTCTTCGAGTCAAGAGACCGAGCTCCTGCCGCGGCGTATTTGACGGCCTCCGTGTGTCTCTGTCAGCGAGTGTCTCCGGGTGGCCTGCCAAGGACTGAAACCCATCAGCGCTCTGGTAAATAAACCTGTGTGATTCTTGCATTGTTTGTTCCCTGTGTCTTCTCTCTTCTTAGTTTTCGGTTAAGCTCGGCCATATTAATTAATAGTAAGTACCCTTTGACGTCTGTATTGGTATATCCAAATGAGGCGCCTTGGGTCACCTGTGCGTAAGTTCCCATAGGAGTGGAACAATCCCTCTTTGTGGACAAAGAGGTCAAATCCAAGATACCCACTGGCTTCTGGCAAATGGTGTAAGTATAGGATTCCAGAGTTGTCATCATCACGCTCAGATGAATCTAAATTTGTCTACATATGCATATCTCTCAGTCACCTACAAACTTATCTTTGCCAGTGGCAATCATAACAGAAGTCAGGGCTGCTGACGACTATTGTGTCTGTGTGGCAGCCAACACTGTGTAACTGTGCACTTTCAAAGCAATACTTGGGGGATTCAAAGACAATGATGAATTCACAGCTGTATTTCCGTTTGTACATAATTAGAGCCTTGAGAAATGATCCCTTTTCATCTGAACAAGATTCTCTGCAAGAAAAGACAGATGGAGCCAAGAAGGCAAATAATGGTGTGATTTGACCAGGATCATTTCAACATGCATTGTATAAAATGTACACAAATCTTTCCCAGTGTGGGTTGTAAAGTAAAAGAACTACTGTGTTAAAAAATTGAACTCCACATTTTCCACAAAAATATTAGACTTGCATCACATTTTAAAATTGAAACCATGTTATTCAAGGCATTAACAAACATATGAATAATTATTCTAAATATAAGTATGACTGCTTTGCTAATGATGGTCTTGTCTAGCCCGTGCACTTGCCTCTACTACTTAGATTGTAACGGGGCTCTGCTTCCCTCCTTACATAAGAGAGCAGGTGCCTGGGCTAAGTATTTTTTACTGCAGTGGGTGGCTCAGGTGTGGTTGCTAACAAGGTGGACAAATCAGAAGCCATCTCTGGCCTTTTCCTAAGTGGAATTCGCAAAATAGAACCTCCTCTCCTTGGGACACAGGCGTCATAGTCCCATCCATGAAAAGGGATGAACCAAGGACAAAATGTGAGAGTTCTGGAGGTCAATGCCAACGTTCCAGTCCTGAGTCTTCCCAGGGCTGCCAGGCTCCAGGGGCTCCCCCATCAACAGCATGGGCTATCCCAGTAGCATTCTAGTCAATCTTCCATTTTTGCTAAAACCCATTTGAGCCGGATTTCGGTGCTTACTAATAAAGAGAGTGTGCACGCCACAGCTGTGCCCTGGCTCTTGGAAACAGTCACCTTCAAATGAATGGGTCATTTTGTATTTATTGGTTTGAAAACTAAAGCGTGGTGGCTTTCTGTATTAGCAGTACGCAGGAGCAAAGTAGATCATGCTTTGTCTTGCCAGTCAAACGAAGAAAATTGGCTTGAAATATTTTTGCCACAGAAGAGACCATTTGAAATATATCGTGCATTACAGGAAATGGGACTAGAAATAACTCCAATTGATGTCATCTTTGTGTAATTTTCATTTCTGCTCACATTTCTCTAGATAATATGTCAAGAAAAGAGAATAGATGTAATCTCTCAAAATACAACAAAATGCCTGTGTATTTTTATTTGGAGGTGCAATCCCCTGTTTTCTTCTAAAGTGAGTTGCCCCTGGATAGAATGCCTTGCTTGCTGAACTGTTGTTAAACAGAAAAATGCAGAGAGGACAACCTAAAGAGAGATGGCACAGGAGCACATTTGGAATAAAGAAATGGCTGTAAGCAACAAAGAAGGAGAGGCTAGGAGGCCATTGGTAGACCTGTGGTTAAGGTGGATTTGGGCTAAAGAAGAATTGCTATAGGAGTTTGGAAATGTTGGATGGGATTTTGACCAGCATTGTTAAATATAATACAACTAGAGGCCCGGTGCACAAAAATTTGTGCACTCGGGGTTGGGAGAGGAGGTCCCTCAGCCTGGCCTGTGCCCTCTCACAGTCTAGGACCCATCAGGAGATAAGGACCTGCTGGTTTAGGCCTGCTCCCGGGTGGCAGAGGGCAGGCCTAATCCTAGGTGTAACCCCTGGTCGGGCTCAGAGCAGGGCCCATTGGGGAGTTGGGGCCCTGCCTCCTCTCATGCACAGAGCAGGGCGGATTGGGAGGTTGCGATGCAACCCTCAGTCATGCTCAGGGTAGGGCTGATTGGGGGGTTGGGGCACCACCCCCTGGCACACTCAAGGCAGGGTCCATAGGGAGGTTGCAGCGCCACTCCTGTCATGCACAGAGCAGGGCCGATCAGAGGGTTGGAGCTCCGCACCCTGTCACACTGATCCCGGGGCTGGGAAGCCTCCCTGCTCCGCTGATCCCAGGGCCAGGACGCCTCTCGGCTCCCCTGATCCCTGGCCCGGAGGCCTCTCGGCTTCGCTGATCACCGGGGCTGGGAGGCCTATGGACTCCGCTGATCACCAGGGCCGGGAGGCCTCTGGACTCCGCTGATCACCGGGGCTGGGAGGCCTCTCGGCTGATCACCGGGCCGGGAGGCCTCTGGACTCCGCTGATCACCGGGGCTGGGAGGCCTCTCGGCTGATCACCGGGGCCGGGAGGCCTCTCGGCTCTGCTGATCGCAGGGCCTCCGACTCCGCTGATCACCGGGGCTGGGAGGCCTCTCGGCTCCGCTGATCACCGGGGCCGGGAGGCCTCTCGACTCCGCTGATCACCAGGGCCGGGAGGCCTCTGGACTCCGCTGATCACTGGGCCGGGAGGCCTCTCGACTCCGCTGATCACCGGGGCCGGGAGGCCTCTCGGCTCCGCTGATCACCGGGGCCGGGAGGCCTCTCGGCTCCGCTGATCACCGGGGCCGGGAGGCCTCTCGGCTCTGCTGATCGCAGGGCCTCCGACTCCGCTGATCACCGGGGCTGGGAGGCCTCTCGGCTCCGCTGATCACCGGGGCTGGGAGGCCTCTCGACTCCGCTGATCACCAGGGCCGGGAGGCCTCTCGACTCCGCTGATCACTGGGGCCGGGAGGCCTCTCGGCTCCGCTGATCACTGGGGCCGGGAGGCCTCTGGGCTCCGCTGATCACTGGGGCTGGGAGGCCTCTCGACTCCGCTGATCACCGGGGCCGGGAGGCCTCTCGGATCCGCTGATCTCAGGGCTGTTTGGCTTCGCTCTGCTTGGAGCCTGAGTATGCAAATTAACCGCCATCTTTTAGCTTCTATAATTAAAACATTGTATCTTTTGGAGTTGTTGCTTCAGGAGCTCAGAGCCCTGCAGCTGCGGGGATCCTTGACTTTCTCCATCGCTGGGGCAACCAAGCCTCCTATTCTCAGCTGCCTGGCTGCCAGCCGCCATCTTGGCTGACAGTTAATTTGCATATCTCGCTGATTAGCCAATGAAAAAGGTATCGGTTGTACGCCAATTACCATTTTTCTCTTTTATTAGTATAGGATATTGCACCCCTTTCTCATCTATTTATCCATAACATTCTCCATAAAATCCACATTCCTTGCTAATGCCTTGTGGAGCTGGATTTGCTTTTGCACGTTGTGACAAAGTGCCATTTCCTGATTCAATGTGGTCACAGGGGCGGGGGGATGACCCAAAGGTTTCCCATAAAGACTTGGTCACATCTTTATTCAGTTGTAAATCATAATTATTCTTAATAATATAATAATCACTGCATAGGTCTGATCATAAGACACTTATGACACTTCCAACTTAAGCTCCAAATTTTTGAATTGTTTGTACTAAGTATTGTCAATTTTTGAAGGGAGGAAAATTAAGTGACTGTCCTTAGGTTCTTTGAAATGGGAAAATGCTGAAAGCACCATCTACAATCCTTAAGTGAGAAGTAATCTATAAAGGATTTTATCCTGGAGACTTTGTCAAATGCTGCATTTCTTATAGACACCAATTTAAATGATCATTATAGTAAAACTAGAGGCCCGGTGCACAAAAATTTGCACTGGGGGGGGGGGTCCCTCAGCCCAGCCTGTGCCCTCTAGGAGTCTGAGACCCCTCGGGAGATAACGACCTGCTGGCTTAGGCCTGCTCCCAGGTGGCAGAGGGCAGGCCCAATCCCTAGGTGCAGCCCCTGGTCGGGCTCAGAGCAGGGCTGATCAGGGGGTTGGGGCGCCGCCACTGTCACACTCAGGGCAGGGCTGATGGGGAGGTTATGGCTCTACCCCGTCACACACAGAGCAGGGTCCGTGGGGGGCCAGGGGGTTGGGGTGCCACCCTCTATCACCCACAGAGCAGGGCCGATCAGGGGGTTGGGGCACCGCCACTCTCACACTCAGGGCAGGGCCGATGGGGAGGTTATGGCTCTACCCCGTCACACACAGAGCAGGGCCCGGGGGTGGGGGGGGGGGGTTGGGGTGCTGCACCCTGTCACACACAGAGCTGCAGGGCGATCAGGGGGTTTGGGTGCTGCCCACTGTCACGCTGATCCCAGTGCCAGGAGGCCTCTCGGCTCCGCTGATCCCGGTGCCGGGAGGCATATTACCCTTTTACTATATAGGGTAGAGGCCTGGTGCACTGGTGGGTGCCAGCTCATTTGCCCTGAAGGGTGTCCTGGATCAGGGTGGGGGTCCCCACTGGGGTGCCTGGCCAGTCTGGGTGAGGGGCTGAGGGCTGTTTTTAGGCTGGGGGTGCCTGAAGCTCCTTTTTTCCTTTTTTTTTTTTTTATTTTATTCTGGGCCAGCTTTAGCTTGAAGCTTGGCTCCAGCTCTTAGGCCTCCGCTCCTGAAAGTAGGTTTCTGGCCTTTGCATACAATGTTGTGAATCTGCTGGCTGAAGTCCGGCGGTATTTGTTACAATGTTTGAAACTGCAGGCTCAAAGGCCTGCAGCGGCAGGCGGGGAAGGTTGGTTTCCTCCAACGATCCTCCGTCACTGAGGCAAGCAAGCCTCATGTTAGTTTCAAGCTGCCTGGCTGCCGGTTGCCATCTTGGCTGACAGTTAATTTGCATATCTCACTGATTAACCAATGAAAAGGGTAGCGGTCATACGCCAATTACCATGTTTCTCTTTTATTAGTGTAGATGCATTTAATTACACATGGTAGAACTAGTTTGTGTCATTTATTAGTAAACAAGAACACCATTATGAAGGTATCTTTTTTCCTCTTTTCTTCCCCATGGAACTCAGCATACATTCACACAAGTATACTTAGCGTCAATTCTACATACCAAGTGGTTTTTAACATTTCAAGGCACAATTGTAGGGCCATATCCTAGAGATGAATGGTTTAACCATTCAGAAACTGGAAAATTTCACTTAGAATCAGGATCTTGAACAGAGAAGTTACAATAAGAGTCTTGGTCTTTGCCACAAATCCTTCTATTTCTACCCTATTTTTCTCTGCTTTCTTTTATAAACTGGGGAAAATAAAGAACCAAATCAGGAGCTCTCCGCGGATAGAATGACAACTCAATGGCTATTTTATCTTCTTTTTCAGAAATACTGTGTAAATATTACCTGAGTAAATGTGTTGGTAATTCAGCAATAGTGGCTCCAGGAATTACCCTACATTCTACTCAAACTAAGAGATGGACACATAGAGATGGAAAGAGAGAGGCTCATAATTTATATTACAGAATGAGTTGTGACAGGAAGCTTTAGATTGCCTTGATTTCTCTATGGAAAATCTGATTATCTTCTTTGAGAGGTTTAAAGTATTAGTTTTTTCTCTTTTCTCCTTTCTTCACCACAGTGAAAATATATCATAATCTGTGCCATAAAAGTACAGGGTACTGAGCTATAATCAGTAATTTGAATACTAATGATTCTCTATACTATATTTATAGGGTATGTATATCCTTAGTTCAAATAATTCAACCCTGTAAGCAATCTCGATTTCAATAAGTTTCAGTAAAATTATGTAAACAGATAGAAGCTCTCCAAATTCAATAAATAATGATACTTCCACAAGTGCTTTATACTATTAATAGGCTTAGCTTTAGCCTTAACTAGCCAATTGTTACAAGGACCATGCTGTTGTCATAGCAACTTTGGAGAAGGTCATGATGAATGGCGCACTGAGTTAGTAAGCTAAAAAGATAATTTAATAGTGACTGCAGTGGTGCCTGCTGGGAGAACAATGTCAAAACTTAGGGGACTGTGCTAATTTCCCAGGTGATGGCTTAGTTGGGGCTTAGTCTAATCAAGCTAAAACAGAATGTATCTGAACATATATTCCTTTCATTCACTCCATTATTACCTACAACTTTGTTTTAAAGAGTCGAGGCTGGTAGTATATGAGTAACATAAACTACATTCCTACACTTTCAAAAATTTTTTTTTCATTTTCTTCCAAATATGGGCCAATATGTATCTTTACTTTTCATATTTATAGTCACTGGTCTAGAGAAAGCCCATATCGTTCATATATAACAAAAGCCTCCACTGAAACAATTATCTTACATATGGGAACTGAGCGCAGAGTAGCTTTTCTTTCAATGTGTCTCCTTATTACTTTAGAAAATGAATATCCTGCAGCTTTTTTTCTGACTTTTTAATGTGGAGATCCGAATGTGAACATCATAAGCTGGAAAATTAAGACATGGTTTTCATTTGGAAATTGCACCTAAAGATACTGTGCAAAATCATTAATTATTTATTGATGTTCCATTTTGCAATTAGCTGATTAAGTAAAATAAATAACACATTTTCTAATGAAGAAAAAATAAATGGACATGCCTCCCTCCTGGGTAACACCAACCAGCAAAGGCTTCCATAGACTTTTCTCCAAAATCTACAGGTAAGCCAATGTTTAGTACTGTGTTTCCTTTCTCTAAAGTACCTTATCCTAATCTGGAATCAAGATAAATTGATAATTTTTTAAAAGACAAAATTAAATTCTTACAAAAAAAAAACACAAAAAAAACAAACAACTGGCATCAACAGAGTTTTTTTTTTAAAGGAAGCTGGGATCCAGTTCAGAAACATAATCCTAAATCCTAAGAAGGCAGGCATAGCTGGGCCACTGATTCAGATTGGTTTAGGACAATAAATTACTCAAGAAGGGTGCTTTCTAGGAAAAAATTAAGTGCAACAGATCATACAGTTTACAGCAGAGAAGTAATTGGGGACATGGAGGCATTTTTCAGTTAGAAAGCAGGCAATTAGAAATGTCCCCATCAGGAGCACTCTAAACTGTCAGTGGTGCCTCCATTTGCTCTCTCTTCCTGCAGACAAGGCCTAGAGATGGAGCAGCCAGCTTTGTCTGTGAGGCACCAAACACAGTAACGGAACATTTCCTATTGGAATAGAAACATAGAAAGAGCTTGGGCATCTCAATGATACCATTGTTGAGCCACCAAATCAATCTTGGACTAGCTGTCTTAGGACTTCTTGTTTTGTGAGACAAGGTCTAATACTGAGAGAATAAGGCCCTCTAAACAAAAAGAAATTCACTTATAATGAGAAGATCTAAATTATTATACCCATTACAACTGAAAAATCATTTAAAACATGGTAAGAACAACATCAAATGAATCTTCAAATTGTATTTATATTCCATTTCTACTATATAATGACTAAAGTACATGTTGTATAGAAATTAAGCTAAGTTGTTTCAGAAAACTACATCTCCATGGCCTTTGCTCTTTTTATAAAACTGCATTACTTTTTTGATAAGTGAAAAATATAGATGGTCCAAAGGCAAAAGATGTAAGACTTTACAGTGAAAATTAATTCCCCTGCCTCCTGCTTCTCTATCCAAAGTCACCCATTGTTACCATTTTCTCTTCTTGTTCTTTCTTCTTTCTTCTCCTCCTCCTTCTCCTCACTCTCCTTTCCTCCTCCTTCCTTTTTTTTCTCACATCAAATGGGTAATGTGTCAATGTTGTAACAAGGTACGAATGGAGGCACAACTCAAGAGCATGAACACCCATTACCAGGTTCTTAAGCCGCCTTCTCCAGAGCTAAACCTTGAATTTACAAACATGCATTTGAAAGGGTTTCAAGAAGGGAATGTTGAAAAGTGGCAGTCCTGCTGAGAGACTGAAGAAGATGATGACAGAAGAGCACTCATTGGCTTTGGAAACATGAAACTCAGTGGTGACTGACAAGTTTTAAACAGTCAGACATTAGATGAGAGTGTGTTTTAAAAAAAAAAAAAAGCACAGAGTCCTAACTGGTTTGGCTCAGTGGATAGAGTATCAGCCTGGGGACTGGGTTCCACTCCGGTCAAGGGCACATGCCAGGGTTGCGGGCTCGATCTCCAGTAGGGAGAGTACAGGAGGCAGCCGATCAATGATTCTCTTTCGTCATTGATGTTTCCATCTCTCTCTCCCTCTCCCTTCCTCTCTGAAGTCAATAAAAATATCTATACTAATAAAAGAGAAAAATGGTAATTGGCGTATGACGATACCCTTTTCATTGGCTAATCAGGGCTATATGCAAATTAACTGCCAACTAAGATTGGCAGTTAACTGCCAACAAGATGGCGGTTAATTTGCATATGTAGGCACAATGCAGGGAGGTGAAAGGGAAAGCAGGAAGAAGCCCCCTGCCACTGACAGTGATCGGAAACCCAGGGGGGAGCTAAGAGCTGGGGGGCAGGGCAAAGGCGGCCCTGGGGCCGCCTTTGCCCTGCCCCCCAGCCATGACTGGAGAATCAGGTGCCTTTTCCGCCCTGGCCAGTGACAGCAGGAAGTAGGGGTGGAGCCAGCGATGGAAGCTGGGCACGGTCGAAGCTGGCAGTCCCAGGAGCTAGGGGTCCCTTGCCTGGGCCTAAAGCGAAGCCCACGATCGCAGGGCGGCTGCAGCTGTGGGTCCCCGCTGCCCGGGCCGGACGCCTCAGCCAGAGGCTTCCTGCAGGGCCAGGGGCGGAGCCCGCGCGATGGCGGCACCCCCCGCTGCCACTGCAGGTCCCCGCTGCCCGGGCCGGACGCCTAGGCCAGAGGCGTCAGGCCTGGGAAAGGGGCCGATCCTGCGATTGGAGGGTGATGGGGGTCAACGCCTGAGGGCTTCCCAATATGTGAGAGGGGGCAGGCTGGGCTGAGGGACACTCCCCCCCGCCCCCCCCCCCACCCAGTGCACGAATTTCGTGCACCGGGCCCCTAGTATTTTTAATAAATAAATAAAGCACAGAGCAGGATTTCTAAACTGCTTGGATTGAGTAATTAATTAATTGAAAGCTTACATTTACCAAATATATTTCAATTATACTTTTAATAGCAACATGTCATTATAGAGTTAAATAATTAGTAAATCATTCTAAGAAAGTTCATCAAGCTTTTCCACAAAGGGCAAATCAAGAAATTACTCTTAGAATGTCAATGGGCTTTTCAGAAAAATAACTAACATTCAAGAGATTAAAAAATTAAAACAGACATTTCTTTTCTAACCAGTAATGATATTTACTTAAAAAGAGGAACTTCACCTGGCCTTCTTTCCTGATCTTTTTGTTTCTCATTCCGTATGTTCTTTTATTATCCAATTTATTCTCACGGTTTCAACCACCTACTTTCTTCTGAACCCATAGAATCTAAATCTCTAATCTGTCTCCCTCCTATGAACAGATCTGCATTAAGAATTCTCTGGGTAGAAAATAGTATAGGCAGTCCCCAGGTTATGTCAGACTCGCCGTATTTCGTTTCATGGTTATGTCGCCATCTCCCATTTACAGATTTATATATCTAAAAAAAAGTTCCATCATTTCGACGTATGTACATATGTGCTTTATGCTTTTTATTATTTATTTGCCACAAGTAAAGGTCATGAATTATTATCTTTCTTTTAATTTTTTTTTACTGTTTCACTTCATTACTGCTGTGTATGTGCTCCATGTGAGTGATGTAGGTGCTTATGTAGGTGGGTTTCGACTTACGGTGAAAATTGCATTACGTTGCACCATAGAAACGGAACTCTGACATAACCCGAGGACCTATTGTATGTGGTTCTATATTCATGCACCTTTAAATTTAGTATGTTTACAATTGAACTCCTATTCCCCATCAGATCTGGTGTCTCATCCCCATTCCATAGCCTCGAGAATTACACATTATCATCCATCCAGTTGCCCAAAACAGAAACCTGGGAGCTAACTGTGGTCCTTCCTTTACTCTTACCCCACTTAGTCAATAGCAATTATCAAAACACTAGAGGCCCAGTGCACAAAAGTTATGCACGGGGCGTGGGGGGGTCCCTCAGCCCGGCCTGCACCCTCTCACAATCCGGGACCCCTCGGGGGATGTTCGACTGCTGGATCGGGCAATCTTGCAGGATTAGGCCTAAACTGGCAGTCAGACATCCCTCTCACAATCCAGGACCACTGGCTCCTAACCGCTTGCCTGCCAGCCTGCCTGATCGCCCCTAACCATTCTCCAGCCTGCTTCATCACCCCTAACCCTCTGCCTGCCTTCTTGATCGCCCCTAACCACTTGCCTGCCTACCTGCCAGATTACCCCTAACCACTCGCCTGCCTGCCTCATCACCCCTACTGCCTCTCCCTACCTGCCTGGTCACCCCTACTGGTTCTCCCTGCCTGCCTGATCACCCCTAACCACTCTGCCTGCCTGCCTGATCGCCCTAACCACCCCACCTGCCTGATCGCCCCAACCACTTGCCTGCCTGCCTGATTGCCCCTAATCGCCTCTACCTCAGCCCCCGCCCCTGCAGCTTCGTCCAGAAGGATGTCCGGAATGCCGTCTGGAGGTCATTCAGCTGTCCGGTCTATTAGCATATTAGGCTTTTATTATTATAGATGTTAACTCTACCTCCTTAATACCTCTCAAATAAGTCTTATATAATTCTATGGGACTCCATCTTCATTGCCTGGACAAAGGCCTTCTTCATTTCTGACCAGGATAATAGCAGTCACTTCCATTATATGACTTCTAAAAACATCTATATATCCTATCTAAGAGAAACATGGTAATTAGTGTATGACTGCTACCCTTCCCATTGGCTAATCAGGGTGATATGCAAATTAACTGCCAGCCAAGATGGCGGCCGGCAGCCAGGCAGCTTAAACTGAACATAAGGCTTGCTTGCTTCAGGAAACCAACGTTCCCCGCCTGCCTTGCCGGCCTCTAAGCTTGCAGTTTGAAACACTGTAACAAATATAGAAGCTAAACAAAACCCCAGAAACCAGCTTTCTGCCGGCTGGGATCTCAGAGCTGGAGTTGATACAGAGTTTTGATTGTAGAACCCAAACAAACCAGATACCTGTTTTCAGCAGCTGAGGACTCAGAGCTAGAGCCAGAGCTAAAGCTGGCCCAGAATAAATTTTAAAAAAAGAAAAAAAGGAGCAGTTGGGAGCTTCAGTCCCAGCCTGAAAACAGCCCTCAGCCCCTCACCCAGACTGGCCAGGCACCCCAGTGGGGACCCCCACCCTGAAGGGTGTGTGACCAGCTGCAAACAGCCATCATCCCCTCATCCAGGCTGTCCAGGCACCCCAGTGGGGACCCCCACCCTGATCCAGGACACCTTTCAGGGCAAACCAGCCAGCCCCCACCCATGCACCAGGCCTCTATTCTATATAGTAAAAGGGTAATATGCCTCCCAGCACCAGGATCAGCGGAGCCGCGAGGCCTCCCGGCAACAGGATCAGCGTGACAGGGGACAGCGCCCAAACCCCCTGATCGGCCCTGCTCTGTGCCTGATAGGGGGGAGCTCCCCAACCCCCTGATCACCCTGCGGCTCTGTGTGTGACCGGGTGTGGCACCCCAACCCCCCCACCCCACGGGCCCTGCTCTGTGTGTGACGGGGTAGAGCCATAACCTCCCCATCGGCCCTGCCCTGAGTGTGAGAGTGGCGGCACCCCAGCCCCCTGATCGGCCCTGCTCTGTGGGTGATAGAGGGTGGCGCCCCAACCCCCTGATCGGCCCTGCTCTGTGTGTGACAGGGGGCAGTGCCCCAACCCCCTGATTGGGCCTGCTCTGTGCGTGACAGGGTCTGGCTCCGCAACCTCCCAATTGGCCCTGCTCTGAGCCCGACCAGGGGCTGCACCTAGGGATTGGGCCTGCCCTCTGCCACCCGGGAGCAGGCCTAAGCCAGCAGGGCGTTATCTCCCGAGGGGTCCCAGACTGTGAGAGGGCACAGGCTGGGCTGAGTTTAAATAGTTCTAAAAATAATAAAGCCATATTATAGCAGCATAAAAGTACAGAATTTGCCTCTTTTTAAATTAATGCTTAGTCTCTTCCCCAAAGGAATGTTTATCTATTCCATAACTCTGGGAATCTGAAATAAATCTAGTTTTAAGTGTGAGAAATCATTAGAATGGATAAAATTATTTGTAGACATAATCTTAATCAGTTCCTCTTAAGCAGACTATTCATGCTGCTCAACAAGAATGCAGGGCAAGTGTACAAAAAGGTAGAATTATATTAGGTGCAAAAAATGTTTTGGTAATGATCTAATCAATAATAAATTGGCATTAATAATGAGATCTCATTATTCCATAGGCCTTGGTTTTATCCTGGAAGTTACATCTACTGACATTTACTGAAGTTACACCTACAGAATAATGGAAAACAATCTATATATACAAAAAGGCAGCTACTGTAAGGGCCATAACAACCTAACAACAGGTCGCTATGATGCCCACTGTGGCCAGTGAACTGGCCAGATCAGGGGGTAGGGCTGGTGGCCAACCTCACTACCCCTCCCCGCTGCTGGCCTGCCCCTGATCGGACTCTCCCACCCGATCATGAGTGGAGCCTGCAGGCCAAATGCCCCCTCCCTTCCTCCCACACCCCGGATCAGCCACACCCCGGATCAGCCCGCCCCACCACAATAAGCACGCAGCCCCTCCCCCTGGCCAGCCCTGCCCCTGATTGCCACCCCAACTCAACAGGGGGCAGGTCTGGCCTGCCAATCTCCTGCAGCCCCTCCCCCCGGTTGGCCATGCCCCTGATGGGCCCCCACCACCCTAATGGGCTGCAGCCCCTCCCCATGGCTAGCCCCACTCCTGATCACCACCCCATCTCAATAGGGGGTGGGGTTGGCCAACCTATCTCCTACAGCCCCTCCCCCCACCTGGCCCCACCCCAGATTGCCCCCTCCCCCCAATCAGGGGCAGGGCCGGCTGGCCAACCACCCATGGCCCCTCCCCAGTTGGCCCTTGATAGGCACCCCCCACCCACCCCATTCATGGGCAGGGCTGGCCGGCCCACCACTCACAGCCCCTCCCCATGGCTGGCCCCACTCCTATTGGCCCCCAACCCCAATCGGGGCGGGGCCTGCCGGCCAATCACCCGCAGCCCCTTTCCCCAGCCAGCCCTGATCGGGTCTCAATCCAGGCAGGCCAGCCGGCCAACCTTCCACCATCTCCTCCTCCCAACAGGCCCAGCCCCAATCCATCCTGATTGGGGCCAGGCCGGCTGGACCCCACATGTGCATGAATTCATGCACTGGGCCTCTAGTATAGAATACAACATAACATAGTCTACTTTTCTCAACTAGAAGAGTCCCTTAAAAGAAATTGTATGTCCCATTTGAATTAATTGAAATAAGCAAAAGTTCATATTTTGAAGTCCTAACCCCCACTACCTCAGAATGTAACCTTACTTGGTGATAGGTGGGAAAGGTAATTAAGTTACAATGAAGTCTTAGGGTGAGTCCTAATTCAATACAACTGGCATCCTTAGAAGAGGAAATTCGGACACAGAAACAAAACTTAGACACAGGGAAGACAGCATGAAGACCCAGTGAGAAGGTGGCCGGCCATCTGTGAGCCAAGAAGAGAGACCTAAAAAAAAACAACTCAGCAGACACCTTGATCCCATAACAGCAAGGAAATAAAATTTTGTTGCTTTAGCCACCCCATCTGTGGTACTTTGGCAGCCCTAGCAAATGAGTACACTTGGTACGTACACTGTTGCCTTGTAAAGGTAGATCCAATTTTTATGTGTTCCAGTCAGCAATTTTCATAGTTTTAATTCATTAAGTCAGATTGAGAAAGTAATATTATTCTTACTCCTAAGTTATGAAAAGATTTAGAATTATATCTCTGCACATTGAAAAAAACCACATATCTAAAACATATCTAAAGAAGCTTCATGTTCTTATTTAAGGACTCCAACTGGCAACATAATTCAGATGCAAATAACAAGTTCTTGGAGAGCGTAGATGTGGGTGGTGGTGTCTAAAGGGAGGTTTTTCAATGCTGAGCTGGAACCAGGAATAGAATTCTTGCACCCCATTGTGAAACGGGAGACAGCAATATTAATGGAAAATTCTTGAAATAATTATGGGAGACATGGTTTTTTTATGTCTTATGGGAGTAGCTTAAAGTATTCGTTTATTTCCATGTGGTGAATCTCTCAAATACATAAAATCATTTCCACCCTGAAAAAGGACAGTCAACAGGTCTATTTCTATGTGCAGCATTTTTTGTTTTCACTGGTCAGAATATTGTTTAGTCAAAGTTTACGATCATTCCGTCTCAAGGTAAATCAAAGCCAAACAGATGAAACAACATAAAATGTAAAACTATTTAAAAATGTAATGGTAGTTCCTTGCGACCAGATGAAACTGTCTGAACCTACCAATCACAGATTCAGCCCTGCTAACGCACCAGGCTAGAGGAGCGCCCTCCTTCCCCATCTGATCCCCACAGCCCTCAGGGGAGATCAGGAGTCTATCTCGTTGCCCTCGGGCTCCAGGGAACATTTAGGACTGGACTGAGGTAGCTAACTGAAAACAAAGGAATGGAGAGAATCCTATATAATAAAGAGCTAATATGCTAATTAGACCAAACAGCAGAACGACTGTCCGGAGGACATTCTGGACAACCGTCTGGACAACCTTCCAGACGAAGCCGGGGCTGTGAGGGGCTGCAAGGGACTGAAAGGGACTTCAAGGGCTGAGCCCCTTGCACGAGTTCCATGCAACGGGCCTCTAGTATTTTCCTCATGAACAGTGAGTATCTCAGCCTTCTTCCCAGACCCGCTCCCAGAATGACTAACTGTGTGCAAGAGACCGGAGAGTTCTTTTTTGGAGAAACTGAACTATCTCAGATGTGTGCTAGTCCCATGGTGGGCAAGCTGCCTGATCACCCTGGAGTGAAGTGCACCCGTTAACAAGCCCCATCTCCACTCACAGGTCTTCCGAGGCGCGTTTGAGCCTTTCACTCTTAAATACGCATGGTTAGCCAAGGAGCCGCCAGACAGACATTTGAGGAGGAGCTTCCACCTTGAAGGAGAAAGGCCAAAACAAAGAGGCGAGGGATGGGGCGGGGGCGGAGGGGTGGTGGGGGGGGAGGACCTGAACGAAATGATGACAATAAATGAAGGAGAAGAAAATTTCAAAAAGAGAAAAACCTATAATCATATCCTTGGAGAAGAGAAGATATCATGCCCATAAAACCAAAACAGGGATGAACAGAAAGAAACCAATCCTGGGCAAGAAAGAGCCCTGGCTTTAAAATATCATAAGAGAACTATTTCAATAGAAAGATTAATATATAAGATCAAGAAAAACACCCTGACTGGAGTTCCTCGATGGTTAGAGCATCAGCCCTCACACAGAAGGGCCACAGGTTCCATTCCCGGTCAAGGGCACGTACTTAGGTTGCTCCCCGCCCCAACCCCCCCTGCAACCAAGTCGTGCATCTCTCTCACATCAATGTTCCCCTCTTTTTCTTCCTCTCCTTTCTCCACTCCCTCCCACTCTCTCAGAAAAGAAACGGGGGAAAAATATCCTCATGTGAAGATTAACAACAGAGAAAATCATCAATAAATAAGAGAAAAGTAAGGGAAATCGGAAAATTATACCAGGAGAGGCAATGTCTCAATATGACTTCCAGAACAGGAAAACAAAAGAGGAGAAATTTATCAAAAACAAAAGACAAGAAATACTTTCCAGGGCTCAGGCCTGGGCTGGCAACCCCACGCCCTCCCCAGTGAGCTCAGGGCAGGTGCTTTGCCACTGTGTCCCTCAGTTTGCCTCTGTAAAATGAGGGCAAAGACAACACTTATTTGAACTGGGATGAGGTTCTTACACAGTTCTGACACAGTAAGCATTCAATGAAAGCAGCACAACAAATAGATCCCTGAGGACTTTGGGAGTTGGGTAATTCAGAGGCTGATAATGAGCTAACCAGGTCATTTCTGCTTTGGATCTAGCTGAGAGGCTGAAAAGTATATGGCTACAGGTCAGCTGGAAGAGTTGATGGGTTAGGAGGGATGGATGTTGGAATGAAGGCATGCCCTGGCGGGATGACCAGGACTATGAAAACGTGCCACCTAAAAAGAGCAAAAACTTTTCAGCAAAACTTTGGCCATGCAGAAATATAAGCCGTCTAGATCAGATTCACTCTTTTTAGATCACCTGATTTTCTAATCATCTAATTTAAGTCATAACAAATTTACAAAACATTACGTAAGCAGAACAAGACCCATCTTCAGCCGCGTGCAGCCCACTGCTTCCGATTTAGCAGTCTCTGAGGATGTGTAACCTCGAGCAGCAATTATCCCTCAATCTTGCTCTGTATGGCACGTAATAAAAGCATCATGCCCAGTAAGAACATCCTTATTACTGTCCATCAGGACTATCGCATGAGCTGTTATTTATTGGTACATGAAAGTAGCTCTATTTGAAGTTGATGGTATTACAGAAAGGGGCACAGAATAATATTGAGAATTTGTAAGTACCAGTATTCTTTAATATTCCAAGCACTGCTTAATGCTTTTTAATAACTGAAGAGTTCATTGATAATCTTACTTCTTGGTGTAATTTTCCCCTATAATTCTGACATTTGCTGAAAAGCAAGATTTAAGCTTCTGTAATCATAGATAATCTTTTAAGTCCTCTTCTAAGGTCATTTTAATATGTTTTTGAGATGTTGCAGCTAGTTGCTGAAAATACTTAAAGTCACAGGCAATATGTACAACAGATGGTAAATAAAGTAAAACACTGAATAAGAAATAATTTTCCTTGACCTTGTAAATTTAACTCGTGAAAACTGAGAAAAATTGGACATCTATTTAAAAGCAATAAATTACCACTTCTCTGTCGACCATTAAATAAAAGTATTAAAATAATTAAAATGGTTAATACTGTATGTCAACTATAACTTTAAAATAAATAAATAAAACAAATATAGTCAAAGTGTATTTGAGCTGAATTGTAAGGCCGACTCTCTAGAAAATAGTTCTGTCTATGAAACATAAAAACGTTCTTTTTTTTCTTTTGTTAATCCTCACCTGAGGATATTTCTTCCATTGATTTTTAGAGAAAATGGAAGGGAGACGGGGAGGTGGGGGAGGAAGAGGGTGGGGGAGAGAGAAAGAACATGATGTGAGAGAGACACGTCAATTGGTTGTCTCCTGCATGTGCCCCAACCAGGCTGGGGAATCAAACCTGCAACCCAGGTATGTGCCCTTGACCAGGAATCAAACCCACCACTCTTTAGTGCGTGGGTCTATGCTCTACCACTGAGCCACACCAGCCAGGGCATAGCTAAGGATGAAATGAAAGTGAATACCCATTCTAAAAACAATTTTTAGATCCTCAAATGGATAATTATCATGCAAAGTATTAGGCAGACATGAAAAAATATCTTTGAAC
Source organism: Myotis daubentonii (assembly GCF_963259705.1). Classification (NCBI taxonomy): domain Eukaryota; kingdom Metazoa; phylum Chordata; class Mammalia; order Chiroptera; family Vespertilionidae; genus Myotis; species Myotis daubentonii. The sequence continues at coordinate 41,882,826 of NC_081841.1, forward strand.
ACTTAAAAACATATAAACTGAAATCACCAGGTAACCAAACATTAACAGTAAGCTATTCTCTGAAATCCTGACTGTATTCATTAAAATCTGTCTTCTAGCATTCTTTGACAAGTATTATCACTCAATATGGCCACTTGCCTCCATTCAGACTTTTTTAGAATAGAGATTGCCCGCAGACCAATTCCAGCCATGCCCATTTGCTTACTGTAGGCTAATAACCGCTTTCTCTTCCTCCTACTATGGTAGAGCTGAGCTTTGTGATGTAAGCCATATGGCCCACAAAGCCCAAAATATTTACTATGTGGTTCTTTATAGGAAAAAATGCTGATCCTTACACTAGGAGCATATATTAGGGCAAAATTTATTATTTGTCACTTTTGGTACATAGAGTCCTAAAGAATAGGAACACTACTTTTACTTCTTTCATATAATCCATGATATTTAATTATTGAGCCAATAGCCTCTTTTTTTTTTTTTTTAGGACAAATGCTAAAACTTCTAGGTACTTGGGAAATGACTACTGTCATCTGTCTGTGGCCAATATATTTTTCAATGGGTTCCCCATGAAATACCATAATGATCTGGGAGATGTGATGTATACCAGTGAATTTCAGCATTTTCTTACTGTGGATTTCTTTTTTTCTCAAATAAAATCTCACTCTGGAATGCCAATGTACAGAACAGACAAGAGCAATACTGTCTGCAGTTCCTCTGAAGGGAACCAAAGGTCTGCCACCCTAAAATATACTTCTCAGGATACTACTTTTAAGCTGGCTTTTAAGAAACAAAAAGATTAAGAAAGAACCTTTGACCCTCCCCTTTCCGGCCTAAAAGGATTCAGGTAGAAAGGTCTACTTCAGCCCTAGCCGGTTTGACTCAGTGGATAGAGCGTTGGCCTGTGGACTCAAGGGTCCCAGGTTTGATTCTGGTCAAGGGCATGTACCTTGGTTGCGGGCACATCCCCAGTAGGGGGTGTGCAGGAGGTAGCTGATCGATGTTTCTCTCTCATCGATGTTTCTAACTCTCTATCCCTCTCCCTTCCTCCCTGTAAAAAAATCAATAAAATATATTAAAAAAAAAAAAAGAAAGAAAGAAAGGTCTACTTCAGGGAGGGAATCTTAGCATATTCGCTTGAGCATTTTGAATAGCGCCTGGCAGACAAAAAGGATCCATGCTGAAGCCTGTTCTGGATCCCCTGACCCCCTCCATTCCCTATTGTTTCTGGGTGGCTTAGCAGGAATCTGTTTGAATTACCTATTTCCCCTTTGAAATTCTGGACCCCTGCCCTCCTTCTCCTTTGTCCAGAACCTCAACTGTCCAATGCCTCTTTGGGCCTTAGTATAGCACCCTAAAATGTACATTCATAAAATAAACTCTAGACATTTTCTCCTGTTAATCTGCTTCTGTTGAATCTAATTATTAGCTCAGCTAGAATAACTGAGAAGTTGGGAGGAAGAAAGCTGTATATGTTTCTAGCCCCCACACTTCCATGGTTTGGCAGATAGAAATGAAAAAACAAACAAAAACAAAACAAAAAAACAAAAAACAAAAAAAACCTCCAGAAAGTCATGAATGTTAGAAAGCATTGCTTGCAATGGTCTAGAAAATTGCTAAGTTATTGTGGGCAATAGAACTAAATCATAAACAGAGAAAATTAATCAATTACTTTCTTTTAATTCATTTTCTTCTAATAAACCTTTACAACAGAAATTGTCACATAAGGAGGCAGTATATTCTAAAGGATATTCTCATGGAACTCAGTGTATTTCCCACTAACTAGGACATGACCATGAGGGCCGAAATAACCCAAATCATTCTGCCTGCATGAAACTTAATTCCTAACAGGTCCCAGCATTTTGCAACTCAACTAGGCAATGTTTATTGATTATAAATATACTCTAGTCACCGCCAAAGAAGATAGCCATGTTTGGCTTATTGTTCAAAGCAAACTTAATAAACTAAAATAGTCACAGAAATCCTCAAGATTTGAGGAGAAGTAAAATGCTGGCTGATTATTGCAAAGGCATTCTTTCTATAAGTGAGCTCCTTGAAGCAATCACAAAAGTAATTATTTAGGAAACTCCTTTTATCCTTCTTTATTTAAATTTAGAGATGAGATTCATTGCATTTTGAAAACTGTTTTCTTTCTCTGCATCAAGCCATACATAGTCCTACCCCAATACACCTTGTTTGATCAAGTGCCATGTACTCGGGATGTGTGGGTCTGTTACCAGAGGGCCAGCCAGTAGTGTGTGGGTTCCTGACTTCCTGCAGAAAAGATTTCACACTAGTCCGGCTGACTATGAGGGGACATTTATTAAAGCTGGGGACAGTGAAACAAAGGAAGGGCTTAGCAAAGAAGCAGCAACAGGAGAGCCTAGGCTGGGCTGCTTTGGCTCTCTAGAAAGGTTACAAGAAAGAAATGAGCTGAGGCCTGACTGCTTTGGCTCACTGGAAAGTCAGAGAAAAGGGGGCCTTGGAGACAAGGTCAGGGGATTAGCCTGGAAAGAGCTTCCGCTGACCATTGCTCCCCTGGTTGCAAGTCTCATGGGGTCCCTTAGAGTTTAGGAGATGCATGTCTGTGGGGAAGAAGAGGAAGGGAAAGGCATGGGGCTTGCTCTCCCTGGCGGAGGGGGGGGGGGGACACACTGGGTTCTTTGTCTTGAGGGTTTTTTATCTCTCTCTTGTAGGAAGGAATCTCAGGGATGGTCTCAGGGGAGGGTTTCAGCAAAATATTCATTAGTTTTCCAGTTGTGCCCTTTCAAGGTCATGCTCTCCTCTGATTGGTCAGCCCCAGGGCAGGGGGTCATTAGTCATTGCCACTGGTCCTGGTGTCGCCCACCTGGTTTTGCTGCTTTTCTGGGCCTGGAGCTGAAATACAACTGAGAACTAGATGTTATCTCTAGGGAGCTGACCTTCTGTCTTTGCTGTAAATTGCTGGGCCAGTTTGTTCAGCTGTCTGTCTCAGTTTCCCCATTCCACTCACCAAGGAGATTTCTTAACTTCTTAAGCAGGAGTCTTATGTCTGTCTTGCTTTTTCCTGCAATATTTGAGTGAAAGGATAATATTCAAAAGAAGTATTCAGTGTCTAAGGGGAAAAGAAATTTTTGTCTTACCTAGAAGATAGATATGCTCTAGTTACATAGAGTTGTCAGCCCATGTCTGCTGGATTTTGCAAGACAAATCCCAGCCACAGAGCCTGTTTCCTATACCCAGTCTAGATCCCTGGATATTGGCTTGACATATATTTTGGTTGTAGGCTGCATGACATATTCTAAAGTCAGATGTGGATCTGAATCTAGACTCTGCCCACGAAGAAGTGAAGGGACCTCATGCTTCATGATCTTTATCTTGCTCATGTGGAAGGGGGAGTTTATGGGAGAACTGTTTTTGTGGGGTAGATAAGAGGATGTGATGAAACAGTGTATGTAAGCACTTTGGATGACCCAGGAAAGGTAGACAAGAGGAAGGAGGTAAGCATCTTCTCCTAGACTCTCCTACCCCATTTGCCCTCTGAATGCCACGCCTGGCAATCTGTTAGGGCTCTGGCTCTGTCCTACAGTTGGCCTGCCAATCTGGCCATTCACATCTCAAAGCAGAGCTGCTGATCACACTGAGTCAGAAAAAGGTCAAGACCTGTTGTGGAGAAAAGCGATTTAGAAGAACAAATAAATACCAGAATGGGTTTACTCGACATTCTGAGACTTCTGTGAGGTAGAATCTCAAGTAAAAGAATCATTGAGACACTATAAAAATAATGAGATCCTAGAGGACAAAAGTCAGAGAGTCCTTCATCATCAGATAAAGCAAAGCGGGCAACAGAGGAGGAGAAACAGCGGGTTGTTAATTTAGGGGATGAAAGGAAGCTTTAGGAACTCCACTATGCCCAGAGTAAAGGGTGAACATGTCCTGCCCTTCGGACCTGGGTTGCTTCCACAGCACAGGGGAAACGCCCTCTTCACATGCATGGTAACAGGCAGCACTTACTCCAATTTAATCAGTACGTACTGTAAGCTCTTTGAGAGGGGAGTCACATGTTCCTTCCCTCCTCCTTCGCTCTCCACTTCCTGAACTTGTTACAGTGCTGAACACTCAGAATAAAAGATACTTATCCAGTTGAACATGAAGTTCTTTAAATTCAGACATGAATCATGTCCCGCTGTGGATTTTGTACACAGGTAATAATGCCTATTAATCCTGAGATTTAGAAAACTAGCAAAGTCAGGATGGGTATAAAATCTGAAATGTGAAGTGGAGGGAATACACCAGGGAAGAGGATGTGTTTTAATCAGACAGGTACAAGTCCAAATGTCTTCTTGTAGTAGAAGAGCAGAAGTCAAGCACAGAAATGTCTTTCCAGGGCTTTTTTTTTTTTTTTTAAATTGAGAGATAACCAACATATATTAACTTCAAGTGTACAACACCAGGATTTGTTCTTTGTATATACTGTTAAATGATCGCCATAATAAGTCTAGTTAATATCCGCCACCATACACGCTTCCCCCACCCCTTGTGATGCTTCCAATGCTATTTTGACCCTTACACAGATCCAAGTTCAACAATACCCAGTGCCAGCTCCACAGCCATCTCAGGAATGCTGATTCTGGGATCATGTGGTTCTAGTTTGTTATTCTGATACTTGAGGAAGAGCGTCAAAATTCTCAATCACACCCTTATGCAAAGTGGAAGACAAGCAGAGTAGAACCCTTCCTTTACCCCACAGACCAGATCATTTTCCCCAAGGAGTTGAGATACTGACTCCTCTTTAGAATAGCTTTTTGAAAATCTCATTAATAACGGCAATTTAGGCTTCCCCATAACTTCTTTTTTATCCGCCTTTTTCTCACCTTTCTAGACCAGTGGTTCTCAACTCTGGCTGCATATTCGCATTGCCTGGGGGGCTTTTAAGAAATACCAACATCAGGGCCCACCCCTGGAGATGGTCTGAGTTAATTATTGGTCTAAGATAGGGCCTAAGCTTCAGAATAGTTTAAAGCTTCCTACATTATTCTTATATGTGACTAAGGATTGAGGAATACAGCTCTAGTCAATCTCTTTGGTACCTAGAGCTTCAATTACTATTTGTATTAACCCCCAAAACTGAGGTCCTCAGCCCCACCTTGCCTCTAAGCCCCAGTCTATATTTGGCATCTCTTGCCCTGCTGGACCACAAGGTCCATGAGGATAAGAATCATGTTGTATTCCTGCTTGCCTGTTTTATCCCAATGCCTGGCACATGGAAGATGTTTATTTAATATTTTCTGGTTAATTAATTTAACCTGTTGACCATCTTGTAGAATCAAGGAAGTTAACGCCTTCTGGGGAAAAAACAAAACTCACTTTTAGCTATAACAACATCCTTCATTGACAAGAGGGTGAGACAACCCAAAGGATCCAGTACACAAATGTATCTAAAACTAATCCAGAATCTGCAGCCAGGGTAAATCTTTTCTCTCTCTTCCACATATTCAAAACCAAGATAATAATGGCATTTCTCTAGTTGTATTCCAAATGTTATATATATATTATTGATTTCAGAGTGGAAGGGAGAGGGAGAGAGAGAGATAAGAAATATCAATGATGAGAGAGAATCATTGCTTGGCTGCCTCCTGCACATCCCCCACTGGGGAACAAGCACACAACCAGGGCATGTGCCCTTGATCAGAATCAAACCTGGGACCCTTCAGTCCACAGGCTGATGCTCTAACCACAGAGCCAAACCAGCTAGGGCCAAATATGTTTTAGAGGCAAATCATCCCATTTATACAAAATTGCTTTGAACTACTTAGGAAAGCAGTGCCGTGTCATATTCATTGAAAACTTCGATTCTACTTCAAGATTATTTGTAAAGAAAATGAGTTGCTCAACCTAGTTAGATTTTTAAGATGAACTATAAAAAGTTAAAGTTCAACCCATGGTCATTTGGTTTTCAAAACTACCCAGTCAAGGAAAGAAATGCAACTGAAGATTTTTTATGCATGCAACATCTCCTTATCACTTTACCACATGCATCTTTTTTTTGTTGTTGTAGTTGTTGCTATTAATCCTTACCTGAGGATATTTTTTCCATTGCTTTTCAGAAGGTGGGGAGGGAGAGGGAAAGAGGAAGACTTGGCGGGGGATGGGGGGGGGGAGAGAAAGAGAGAGAAACATCGATGTGAGAGAGACCCATAGATTGGTTCCCTTCCAAACTGGTCCCAAATGGGGGTTGAGGATTGAACCATAACCTTTCAGTGTGCAGGCCAATGCTCTAACCTCTTAGCAACACTGGCCAGGGCATGTGCCTCTTTTTTAACTACAATTTTCATCTGTTCACAAAATCTTCAAGTGAAAGCCACTTGCAGGATGTGCACAGAAATGAAACACAATGGCAGAGTGATCTGGACATTTTGTATTAATCTCCTACTTCCTCAGAGAAAGGGAGCAGGCCCCTTCATAGCCACTTCCTCCTGAGAAAACATTTTAAGCACTTACCGTATCATAATAAGGCAGGCCTACTTGGCCACAGGGAAAAGGCCCAGCATCAATAATTACTGTGGAGTGCGCTGGGTAATTACAGGACTCCTGTACTTTCACCAGAATAGAACTTCTAATTTTGTCAAAAGCCTAACTTTATAAAATCAGAAATGGTTACCAAAGAAATTGCACCAAGTGGTAAAACCTTAGGCTGTTGAAATGTAAAAGAGCTACAAAGAATTTTTTGCAACAGAAAAATAGCCTTGAGACGCTGGTACTCTGTGGCTGCATTGGGTACTCTTAGCACAGTGGTTCTCAACCTTCCTAATGCCGCGACCCTTTAATACAGTTCTTCATGTTGTGGTGACCCCCCCGCAACCATAAAATTATTTTTGTTGCTACTTCATAACTGTAATTTTGCTACTGTTATGAATCGTAATATAAATATCTGATATGCTATATGTGTTTTCCGATGGTTGGGACCCACAGGTTGAGAACCGCTGTTTAGCATGTCAGCACCACTCAGTCCCACGGCAAGCCAATTTCCTTCATGCACTGCACATCAAGTTGTTGAAGAACACATCTGAAACCCTAGTTGGCTTTATTTCTTTGTTTTAAAAAGTGACCAAGGTGATATTAATCGTAAAATCCTAACTTTTGTTTGTTTCATTTTTTTTCTCTCTGACTCTATGTTATGCTCTATTAGTCAAGCAGAAAAAAACCCCCAAAAAACAGAAATCTTTAGGTAGCTAAAGCAGTCAACTCATTAAAAAATGAACCCAACAATGTAAATGAAAATTCAAGCTTCCTTAGACAGCCCAACAATGTCACACTTGATAGAAATGTCACTGGTGTCATTGCTCCCTGGCTTAAATTGGCAAAACATTTGAAGCTAATTAAAGAAAATGTTGTTCAACAATAATGCCACTTATTAAATACCTATGATGTACCAAGCACTGTGCTAGATTGTTTACATATATTATTTATTATCAAAGCCACAATCACAGAATTAGATTCTGTTTTTGTAAATTTCAGAGGAAGTAACTGAAACTTGGAAATAAAGTCGATTCCTCTAGTCCAGCAGTTCTCAACCTGTGGGTCTCGAACAATGGAAATACATCCTGCATATCAGGTATTTACATTATGATTCATAACAGTAGCAAAATTACAGTTATGAAGTAGCAACGAAAATAATTTTATGGTTGGGGGTCACCACAACATGAGGAACTGTATTTAAGGGTCGCGGCATTAGGAAGGTTGAGAACCACTGCTAGTCCCTTGTTTCTCAAGGGGGTGGGTCACAGATCAGCAGCACTGGTATTTTTAGGAGCTTATTAGAAATGTGAAATTTTGAGCCCCATCACAGAACTACTGAGTCAGAATCTGCATTTTTACAAGGGCCCCGGGTATACCTTAAATGTTAAGGCCTATTCTACCTCAAACACCTGGGGAGTGGCAGACAAAAACCTAACCCAGGTATGTGTGTCTCCAAAGCCTGTGCTGTGCCTCTTACGCCACACTGCCCCTACAGTATCATCCTCACGGTGCCAGCCTTCCTGCTCTCCACCCTCCGACTAGATTAGAAGCTGCTTCTTGGAAGAGAGCAAATGTACCTGGTAGGCTTCCATCAGCTCCCAGGGGGCTTTAAGCACTTGGCCCCCAGTTAAGTGGACTTCCCATCTCTGCGCACCCTCACTTCGGCGCTCAGACTCATGATTTCCTCTGGGAAAGTACAGAGGAGCTTTCATATCCCATTTCCTGTTGCCCAGAATCAGCTGATAAGGACGGATGAGCATCCTCCCAGCACCCCCGAAAGCCTGAGAGAAACAGGGTGGCTCACCACTTTTAGATTTTTAGTTTGGTTCTTTTTCAGTTTTGTTTTCCTTGTCATCATGGTTCAGTGGGAACTGAATCACTGTACATGCAAATGGCTGTGATTGCTTAGGAAATGTAAATAAAGCGCTATCATCACTCAAACCAAGTGGTGGAAAGTTTCACAAGGAGAAACCTTTTATTTGCATAAAAATTTTCATTTCTTTATTCTATGAGCATAACTTTTTAAACCTTACAGTAACTGTCACTGAATTTGATTAGTTGTGAAAATAGCAAAACCTGGAGAAATAAGAAGCTTAACTGGCGTAATTGCCGATCACACAGGTTTAAACATCTGAGAGTCGTCTATAATATAACACTGAGAGTGCTCACTCCCTGCTCTACCTCCTTTGCTCAAAACAGAACAATTCCTTATCCAAGAGGGATGTATTGAAGCATGCCCACCACGAAGAAACCAAATTGAATACAAATAAGGGACTTTTCTTTCTTAAAGCAATCTTAGCAAAAATGAAAGTAAAGCTACCTTGTCCGGGTATTTGGAGCAAAGAAAATGTAGTCGATTAGGAGAAAAGAGTCAGCGATTCAAAAAATAAGTATACACTGGGAAAATAAAACTTTCCTATCCAGCTATTCATACAATTTTAGGGACCAATCTGAGGATAACCCATTTAATAAAGCCCATTTAACAACTGGATTAAATAAAAATGTGTGGGGGTTTTATCCAATATGGAACAGGTTGGTCTAATTACATAAGATTTATGACTCAAAAGATAGAAGAAGGTGTGGTTGAGAACCTAGGAATACTGAACGGGACATGGGAAATGTAATACAAAGTCCTACACTTATCTGAAATACAGTGATCTTCCGATGATATTTTCTTTTCCATTATGATTCCCCAAATCCCACTGCCAGATGATGGCTACAACTTTAAGGCTGGAGTTAGGACCACTTCTCCTAAATTATACCAGTCAGCTGCCTGCATGGGACCTGGAATGCAAGGCTGGTCAATGATTCAGAAGAATTGGACTCTGAATGTAAAAATGTTTTAGAAACCCAATTTATTTAACTATGTGTTCCTTTTTATGTATACACAGAGTAATATATGACCCCCCCCCCAAAAAAAAGGTCTAAATAAGCCTAGAATATTTACTTTCAATTAGTACAAAGTACACATTCTAATAAATAAGGTGTGTTATGGTTTAATGGGCATTGTTCTTTCTTTCTTAATGGTACATGTTACAATTCATGGCATTTTAATTTTGATGAAACGTGGTAAAAGGAGGATCTATCTTGCAGAATTGTGCTGAGGATGAAATAGACGATATGAAAGGCCAAGCACAGTATGTGGAGTGTTAAACAAATATTAGTTATTAGTGATTTTTTTAAATGAAAATTATATAAATTGAAGGACTGCTTAACAAATGTGTGTTCCATTGCACTCTTATAATTCATGTTAATTACTGAGACCTCTTTAATTAATTTGACTATTGTGGTACTTGAATTAATTTGACTATTGTGGTTCTTTAATTAATTTGACTATTGTGGTAAAAATCTGTCCTTAATTCTTTGGAACTCCTCCCTTCAAATGTTAGCTTACTTAGTGACTGGCTTCTTTGAATGAAATGTGGCAGAAGTGACTGTCTGTGGCTTGCAAGCTAAATAGCAAAAGGCATTGTGGTGCCCTCTTGCTCTCTCTCTTTTGGTTCACTTGTTCCTGGAAGCCTGCTACCATGTCATGAGAACATGCTGGCAATCCCAGAGAGGGGTCCAGGTGTGAGGAACTGGGGCTTCCTGCCCATAGTCATGTGACTGAGCCATTTTGGAAGTAAATCCATCAAGCCCAGCCAAGCTTCAGAAGACTGTAGTGCTGGCCAATGTCCTCACTGTAACCTCGTGAGAGCTGCTGAGTCAGACCACACAGAGATGCCTCTTCCAGACTCGTGATTCTTAGAAACTGCCTGTTGTAATAAATGTTTGGAGATAATGTGTTTTACAGCAATAAATAGCAAATGCGATTATTTTACTCCCTTTATATCAAAACTGGAGGAGGAAAAGTTTCTGGCATCCTCAAATTTACATTTCTGTGCAAAGAGGTTGACTACATTTTCTAGATATATTGTATTCATGAAAATGAGTGTTACTGCTAAATCTTTTACTCAAGAAAATATACTATACATCTTGTGAGTCTCACTTTTCCATTTTACACAGAAGCCTAAATCTTCCTGCTTCTTTCATTATAAAATAATCTCTCTTCCATTGCTGATATTTCAGACAACATTTACTATAAGATCTGCATTTCATAAAGTAATAAATGCCATCAATCCTTTTCAAAATCTCAAACTGCCCTTCAGAACATTCACTCAGCTCCTTTATTAATTTCGTAATCTTGGCTTTGAACATTTCTCAGTTTTCCACCTTTCCAACAAATTCTTCCAAGGTGGGGAGGGAGCCGCTGCTGACCCTCTAATCTCTCTCTCCCCTCTCCAGCCAAAGCCAGTATTAGGCTCCCCTGAGTATGTGACTGCATCCCTAGGACTCACACCCTCAACATATTTAAGCCAAGAAAACACAACAGTGACAGTGATAGCAACAATAAAACGGTGGTAAACAGAGCACTCACTGCCTCTACTTCTGAAAAAACACTCCATCTGTGGGTATTGAACAAATAGGATAGAGAGGGAGACAATGTCTCCTGCACCTTTGTCAGGTGGATTTGTCACTCACATTTGTCGCTCCTCCTCCTCCTCCTCCTCCTCCACTTCCTCCTCCTCCTCCTCCTCCTCCTCCTCCTCCTCCTCCTCCTCGCTGTCTATCACCTGATGGGTATCAATTCAGAGGTCAGATCTTCGGCCAAAATCTTGAAGTCAAATCAACACCCAAGTGGCAAAAACTGCAATGCACAGTGTTGGCTGGCTTGCTGGAATCTGAATGAGAGTTTGAAGACTTAGTCAATTGTAAAGTGAGAACAGGAAAATATGTATTAATATATTTCATAACTGGGCTGTTAGGTAACACAGGGACCTAGGAGCATCTAGATTGTATATTAGAAAACTGTTGCCCAGAGAGGTCTAATGACTCACCCAATGTCACAAGCTGCTTAGAGGAGACCTACCTTAAGGACATAGCTCTCTGATCCTGACCCAGTGCACTTCCTACAGCGTAGCTGTATCACACAGTTTTGATAGACCTATTTTGTTGACTTTGGTATGCTTCTTTTATTTTATTAATAGAACAATAGACTCATGTGGAAAACAATTTTAAAAATAAATATGTGATCCCATTCATATAAAATTTTTAAACATATATGTTAAGGTTTCTTAAGCAATGAACCTATAAAAATATGGATAGGGGAAATTTATACCAACCTCAGGATGCTGGTAGTTTTGGAAAATGGGATCACAAAGGGGTTAAACAAAAGTTTCAATTGCTTCATCAACATAATATATGTTCAGGAAAAGAAAAGATTTGCAGAAAACATGGCCCCCCAAACTCTTTCTATCTTTGAGGAGTTCACTTTCTTTATAAGGTTCTCTATGCATCTCTGTGTATTTTAAGAGTTTCTTGATTAAAACAAATGTTGTGATATACCATAAAAGAATGTGTCCCTCCTACCCTGGACCTCACTGCCCTCCTCAAATGTAACCTTGAATTAAGTTTGTCATATATTCTTTCAGAAGTTTTCTTTCCATGTATAAATTCCCTTGAAAGTGTGCAAATGAAATAATAAATATATACAGTTCCTCATTTTGCTTTTTTCATGTAAACAGTACATCTTGCAGATTTCTCCATTTGTAACCTCATCTTTTTAATTGCTTCAAATTATGCAACACTCTGTCTAGCACAAGCAAGAAAAGCTACAAAGGAAATAAATTATATGAGGCCTATTCTGTTCACTTTACAAATTGAAATGTTATATTAACACAAATGGGTGCCATGACAACCCTTGCTGGTTAGGCACGAAATCGGGACAAACTATTGCATTCTGAAGAGATATGGATATTCAAGACACTTTTATTTGTACTAATTTTTTTGTTATTTTTAAGGATCTGGTTTATTTAATCTAAGTCATCAATCCTGTGGGCCTAGAGTTGCTCATAAAATTCTTTTAATGTCAATGGGACTAGCAATAATGGGCCTCTTTCATTTCTGATATTATTATTTGTGTTTTCTTTCTTTTTTTTCCTTGGTTAGCCTGGCTACAGGTTTATAGGTTATTTTTAAAGGAAAAACATTTGTAATATGTTGCTACTTTCATTCAGCTATTTTACTATAAAAGTCTCCCTTTCAAGATGAAATATGAACTTTTAAGTAATTTTGAGTTTCTATGTCAATAGTTAATAAAAATTATAGGTGGGGGAAAAGTATAATTAACAGAAATTTGCTATTTTTCATTTTTACAAGACAATTATATCCCTCAGTATTATTGCTGTTGAAGAGAACACATATACATTAAAATATCTCTCATGTACATATGATAGAAAAGTTACCAAATGTCTTCAGCAACTGTATTATTTCAGGGTTTATTATCATTTGAACATGCTTACAAATGAGATCTAGCAGCAATTCCAAAAATAGAAAGCATCTATTTGAATACCAGCTTTTACTCAAACATGAAGAGCATAATTGTGTGGCCTGAGTCAAGGACAGACCAGTGGAAAACATTAGTGGACTTTCCAAAATGTTTACCAAGGCTGATGAAAGCTTAACAAATGCCTGCTGGCATTGAATTCCTGGCACCTTATATAAACACATTTCTATCACTCATACTGTATGCAGTTAGTTTGTATGGCTTTTGCCATCAAGAGAGAGCACACTGAGCAAAGCCGGTTGGAATTACATAAGTACCTTTATTGTTTATGAGAAACCTGGAGGTTGTTGGTTCTGGAGGCAATTCCTTGGCTTAAGGGAATACTGGCTCTTTCTCTCTTCCTGCTCTGTTTCTTTCATTTGTTGGCTGTTGCCCTGTGAGGGCAAATGGCTACTCAACATAGCAAGAAAGTGTCCTCAAAGGAAAGCATCCCAGGCAGGTGGGACAAGGCCAGGGCAAGAGGGCTTGTCCTTGTACAGCTTATGCCTTTATCGGGAACAAGAGGAGGGAAATCATTCTCAGAAGCACTTAGTAGGCTTCTTCTGGCTGAGTACTGTCTAACACAGGATCACATGCCCTCACCTCAAATAGTCGCTGGCAAAGAGGCATGGGGCTGCCATATTACCATTCAAACAAGATTCAACTCTTCGTGCTGTTGGGTGAGTAACCAACAGTGTGTGCCATATTTGCTCTTGTTAAAACTATAATTTAAAAAGTAGAGTTCCACCATGAAGCTCTCCACTAAGTACATAACCATTAGTGATTAATCTCTGAAAAATTCTACATCTAATAAAATCCTTGGGTTGCTTAAATGATGAACATTCATGTTAATGGAATCCAAATATAAGAGTAAATGGTACAGCTTGGGCTGGTGCATCTCAGTTGGTTGAGCGTCATCCTGTGCACCAAAAGGTCTTCAGTTTGATCCCAGGTCACCAGTTGGATTTCTAGTCAGGTCACATACCCAGATTATGGGTTTGCTCCCGAGTCAGGGTGCATAAGGGAGGCAGCCAATCAATGTTTCTCTCACACATTGATGTTTCTCTCTCTCTCGCTCTCCCTCCCTCCCTCCACCTTCCTCTCTCTCTAAAATCAATAATAACATATTTTTTATAAAAAGAGTAAATGGTACAGGATTCATCATTTCTACAAGATGCCTAGGGGAAAAAAAGCCAATCATCCAATAAATGTACCAAGTACCAAAATAATAAGAAATTCATCATGTGGATCCCAAAAATGAGTATTGTTACACAAACAAGTAAACACTTACATAGTCAAGTTTTACCATTGAGAAGACAAGCCTTGGTTCAATTTTTTGGACAGGATAATCAGAGGGGAGTAGAAAACTAGTACTGTCAGCACCTACTAACACTAGTAACTGTGATTGGCTCTTAGCATCTGGTGCTCTCTTAATCCTCACCATAAACCACTGAAATAGGATTATCTCTTACATAGAGGAGAAACCTAAGGCTCAGAAACCTAAAGTAACTTATTCAAAGTCATCAGCAACAACAAAGCAAGGATTCAAACCTAGGTTTCTCCCTACTCCCCTACCCTGATCACATACACAAAGGAGGCTTTAGATAGACCAGTGTTTCTTGCATATGTCTAGACAGAATGGCAAAGGTCTTTGTATTCGAGTTTGTTAACAAATCCAAAATTATATGATTGCTCCATCAAATAATAAAACCAATTTCACCAGACCTTTAAATAAAGAAATGAACTAACTGGCTTAAATAAGGCCAAAGCTGAGTCTGTTAACCTACCCAGCAAGCAATCAAACACACAGGAGAAAGCCTGTAACGTTTTATAATTCAGAAAGGAATTGTATCAAATAAAACGTCACTGTCATTTGCTCCTGAACATGACAGCACATAACACTGAACACCAACACAAACATGACTCAAGCTCCATTTAACTAAAAGAAGCTGGGAAGTACCTGGTGACTACAATAGCACAGGGGTGCTCCGCTAGGACATTCTCCAAAAGGTCAGGCAGCAGCGGAGGCCATAGTGGAAGTTGTTTCAATACTGAAAGTTGGGAGGCTTGAATCCTGAACTTGTTTCAACAGTTCACTGGACAAGATCTCTTGGTGTTTCTGGGCTTGGTGTCTCTATCTGTGAACCTACAGGGTTGAAGAGATGATCTCTAAAGAAACTCTTCTCTAAAGAAACTCTCTGACCCCAATTCTCTGTAATTCTCTGATGCCAACATGTGCAGTCAAGCAACAGAGGCTTCTCCCTCCAGTGCATGAAACCCAATTCGGATGCTGTTCTCAAACGGCAGGCAAGAGTGCTTTTTTCTCATTCTCCAATTCAATATTGTTCTATAAAGGGAATCAACCTGAACTTTAAAACTAGGTAGAGAAAAAAACTAATCAATACTAATATATTACTTATAATTTATAGCAGCATTGTGGTAGAGTCGTTTTATAGCTCTATTTTAGACCCATGATTCTATTGAAATATTGAATTGTTCTGGAAAAGGTTTTAGTTTTTCAATAAAAAAAGTTTCTGCTATAAACAAAGGAATTTTTGGTGATGAGAGGCTCTGCGTCAGTGCTGGCTGCCATGGAGACCAAAGGACAAAAATATCACATACAATCTAAAGCAACAACTGGTAATCCCTGGTGGAAAGGATATTGTTCTTTTCTCTATAAGAAGTGATGCAGCGGTGGGGAAAGGGAGGCAGGTTCATAAAGGTGCTGTACACAGGTCCCTGTGGGAGTCCCAGGGTATGAGTACGGAGTGTTGTGTCTGTCTTCCCAGTTATTTGCAATCGCCAAGCAAATAAAAGTTGACGATTCCAGAAGGAAGCTGCATCACTGGGGAAAGCAGAGAGGCGCCCTTTGGTACTGCACTGACCTCATTACAGAAATAATTGGTCCTTGGAATTTAAAAGAATGAAGGAGGAGGACATGCGTTTCAGACAACCAAGTTCCCCATGTTCCAGGTGCCATGCAACCCAGGTCTTCTCCCCAGTTCTTCCTGCATTACTTCCCCCTCTTCTGTGAAACCCAAAGGGGAATAAAGTTCTGAGTTTCCTCTCCCCTCCAGGTATAGCAATAGAACCAGTGGCTTCAGTGGAAGATGCTGACAGTTTTCCAAACTCAACACAAGAGGGAGAGAGGAAAGAGCAGGTACGGACTCATGTGTATCACCCATGAGACAGTACTCGGGATCACACCTTTCTATCATCATTGGCTTTTAACCTCGACATGGAAATCCCATGTCTTGCAGCTCAGTGATATGTCTGTTATTACTTAGTAGCTCTTAAATGATTATCCAATATCAAAACAAATTAAAAATCTCAGAAATAGACTATAGTTCATGACCATGAGTAGTTCATTAATGAATATGTACCAGTATTTTTTCTGTCAGCAAGATTTCAAATAATAAGCTAAGCAGATTAAGGGAATATATATTCAGCCTCATCTTAATTACTTTTGGACAGGAGACTCAATTAAATGACTAATTTCTATCTATTTTCCAGTTACACCTACTTAGTGGGTTATTTCTCCACCGGGCTCCCTCTGTTTTACAGTCACTGGTAAATAATAGAAAGTTCAAATTGCCAACATAGTCTCAATGCATTTACATAATGCTCTAATTCCAGATAAGGATCGAAACACCAAACTAGTTTTGAAATTAATATCTCTTTCTCAGCCCAGGTGGCTGGCCATGGTTTCTGACCCATGGCCATGGTTATGGTTGCTGCTGAGGAAGGGAGAAAGAGTAGCAAGAAAGTTCTTATGTCATTTAAAATGTAAGGCGGCTTGGTTTTCCAAAAATCTGAGCATCCTGTTTGATGCTAATTCTTACTCTCTGGGAAAATTATCCAACGGAAAATCCTGTAAAGCTGTTGATGAATTCCAGTCTTGCTTCCCACCTACCAGTCCTCAGTTTCCCGCAGTTCACCCCATGGAACGCTCCCTGCTGGAGTTCCATCGCCCATCCTTCACCCAGCAGTCCGGGAGAGCAGGAACTCTTTGCTTGGCCTCCAAAGAGGCCTTCTCTCTTGCCATGAGAATCCCCAGACACACAACATTTAAGGAGCTCTAATAAAAAGGCGGGAAGGTCACACACACTGAAGTCCCCCTTTCTACTTGATTTGCAGGATGGACATTCTCTACCCCCAGTGCAGTTCTCTCCAAAGAAATCTTCAAATCTCCTCTAAATCCATCATTCCAACCGTTTAATTTGCTTTCAAGTAATCTATTACGTTTCTAGACATCTACTTGAAATTTTTGCATCATAGTCTATATTCTAAATAACTTTTGGACTCTGATATGTATAATTTCTTTAAAAATTTTTTTAAAAAATATATATTTTTATTGATCTCAGAGAGGATGGGAGAGGGAGAGAGAGACAGAAACATCAATGACTAGAGGCCCGATGCACAAAATTTGTGCAAGGGCCTTGGCCCCGGCCCCCACCCACCGCCCTGCAGCCAGAGGCCTCTGCCGCCTCTGTTTCAGCCCCCACCCACTGCAGCTTTGACAAGAAGGAAGGACAGAAAGAAGGACACCCAGAAGGAAGGATGCCTAGAAGGAAGGACGCCCAGAAGGAAGGACTCCCGGAAGGACATCCGGAAGGACATAGGTCTAATTAGCATATTATGCTTTTATTATTATAGATGAGAGAGAATCATCCATCGGCTGCCTCCTGCAAGCCCCCTACTGGGGATCGAGCCCACAACCCGGGCATATACCCTGACCAGGAATAAAACTGTGAGCTCCTGGTTCATAGGTCAATGCTCAACCACTGACCCACCATGGCCAGGCTGTATCATATCTTAATACTACATTTGAAACTTCTATTTTAACATGTTACAGTTTTTAAGTTTTTATTACAAAAGTACTATACATTCATTATAATAAAAGTCCAAATATGTATAAGGTAATTTTCCATCATCTTTGGCCTCTAGCCTCATGCCACCACCATCCCCAATTTCCATCTCCGTGGAGAAACTAATAATTATCAGCTTGATGGGTCTCCTTCCTCACATTTCTTTATGTTTTTGTATATTAAAAATAATAACAACTTTGTTATTTTTTCCAGTCTAGGTTTTGTCTTTTGAGTCTGTGGAATCTTTTGCCTCCAAAAATATTTGTTTTATGTAATCAGATATCTCCATATTTTTCCTTAGGGTTTTCCTTATAGTCTCTTGCAAACAGAGATGTTGCCAATAATTTTGAAAGCCAAGAACTTACTCTACAAAAAAAGAAAAGAACTAAAATAGTATTGTCAGTTACTTTTTCAAATGATCTACAATATCTAAAAATGAGAATTCTTTCTATGTTAACTTGACCAGAAATACAACATTAAGATAGTTTCTAAATTGTAAACTACAATGGAAATTGCCTTTGCACACAAGGATATCATTACTTCTGTATAAAAATATTTTTCTGCCTAGAAGCTGGGAATGGACTCAAAAGACAACCTTGGAGAATCGTCCATAGGTCGTTGGTAATAGTGCATAAGTAAAGAGAAAGCTACAGGAATCAGATAGTATAGCACGTATACCAGGAGCTGAATGAGCGTTAGCTGTTAAAACCTCTCCTGGCCCATGGCTTATTAATAAGGACCACAGAGAATTCTGGAAGAAGGCTTCCCCTATCAACTGTACCCTCTAAGATCAGCAGCAAGAAAAGGGAATTAAGCTTAGAGCACATGACCCTAAACTATTCATGCATTTAAAAAAAGAATCCAAAGTAGAAAGAGTTCCCTAAGCCTGCCAACCAATATAAAGTAAAATGCTTAGTAGAAAGGGGACAGAAAGATAGGAAAAAACTCAGTGGTTGCAGGAGCTTGCCACCAGAAGCCGGCTTCCCTAAAAATCACTGCCCTATTAACCCTTGATTTCACCTCTGCCCAACACATCAGTCACTTTCAATACAGTGTTTCAATACCACTTACTGCTCCCTCATGCCAGTGTTAAATTTTAATTTTATCCTCCAAAGCAAAGATATAAGTTACAGCTTTACTGGACCTCCAGGAACACTTTATCAAACTATTACTCCACTACAGGCCTGGTGCGCGAATTTGTGCACGGGTGGGGTCCCTCGGCCTGGCCTTGATCAAGGCTGATCTAGGCCATCTCGCCCAGTTCAGGGGGAGGGGCCGCGGGAGGTTGGCCGGCCACAGGAGGTTGGCTGTGAGAGTGCATTGACCACCAGGAGGAAGCTTCTACATTTAGTATTTTCCCCCTGGTGGTCAGTGCGTGTCATAGCAACCAGTCGACCGGTCGTAACAGTTGCTTAGGCTTTTATATATAAAGATTTTCCCCCATTATTAACCCATTGCTCTTCAATCCCAAACTGAAGATTTGGGATTACTCTTCAATCAACTTGGTACAGTTGTTTATCCTCAAACATCTAACTCACCTAGCCTATAAGTAACATTTCATGCAAGGGGGGTTTTAGCAAAGCTATTTAAAATCAAGGTTTATTTTCTGCCCTCAAAGGTTTGAATAGGCTTAGAGTAATTATATCTAGTGAGCAGTATACTGCAAATAAAACCACTTTGCAGACTCTCCCTCTGCCATAATGCATGCTCACTACTTCTTAAACCTGGTTGCACATTGGACTCACTCACTGGGGAGCTTTAAAAGTTACTGCTGTCTGGGTCTCATCTCCAAAGACTAATTTACTCTCACCTTAAAAGTATGTAAATTTTTTAAAATATTCAAATACTCAAAGTCATTATAATGGAGTCAAAATTTATTCACTGAGTTTCAGATGTGCAAAAGAAGTACTATAGTTATGTTTATTTCTAAACCTGAGTTCACTTTGTTCTCAAGCCTCATTTTCAATAAAAAATTGACAAAGTTATTTCTGTTTCTGTTTCTTCTGCTTTTAAATAATCACTTGGGGATGCTCTCTCTTCTGAGAAAAATACTTAAAGTATCAAAGTTCAAATTTCTTCAAAGGCTTTTTTCTTTTCTCTCAAAGTAGATCCATCTTATCCCTGTTTCTGCAAGTAGCACTGAGTTTTGAGAGAGAGTTAGCCCAGTTTGGAAAGGGAGAGAGATGAGAAGGTGGTCACTGGTGTTATTATCCTCTTTAACATTCATCTGATTATAATTCCTGGATACCGTTAAGTTGCATACGGTTACACAAAATTTCAAAACAAAGACTATAAAATAGAATCCAAGAAATTTTCCAAGACACATAGCAAAAAGACAGTGACTAGTAATATGAAAAAAACAAATACAGGGCTTGGCAAGAAGTTCCCAAAACTAAGGAAAGTCCTAGAGAGAACACAAAATGAAGGGGAGATATTTTCCAAAGAATGACAGAAAAGGGATATTCCAGCAGTGACGAAGGTAAACATCTTCACACTAAAACAGCCTCTGAAAAGACATGGAAGATTATATATGTACTAGAGGCCCAGTGCACGGATTCGTCCCTCAGCCTGGCCTGTGCCCTCTCAAAATCCAAGATCCCTCAGGGGATGTTGGACTGCTGGTTTTGGCCCGATCCCTGCAGGCCAGGCTGAGGGACTCCACCAGTGCACAAATCTGTGCACTGGGCCTCTAGTATGCATATAAGATCTTTGGATAATCTCTCCCCCCCCCCCCTTCCCCTGTTCCCTCTGAGATTCATCAGTCTGTTCCATGTTTCCATGCCTGTGCTTTGAGCATCTGCCCTGTGGTGGTCAGTGTGCATCATAGCTTCCAGTCGAACAGTCAAACAGTTAAACGGTCGCTTAGGTTTTAGATAGATAGATAGATAGATAGATAGATAGATAGATAGATAGATAGATATAGATGATATAAATATAGATAAAGAAATTTCAGACCATCAATAATAAAGTAAACATTTCAAAGAAAATACAAGTTATCTCCAGTAACAAGAAGTAGAGAGGCATTAATATTTCTTGTCACCAATACAATATGATAGAGAAAAGTTAAGACAATACTTTCAAACTTTTGAGAAAAGAAGTATTTTCTACTAAAAATCCTATACCCGTGGTTGGCAAACTGCGGCTTGCGAGCCACATGCAGCTCTTTGGCTCCTTAAGTGTGGCTCTTCCACAAAATACCACGTACACCCACACATACAGTGCGATTGAAACTTCGTGGCCCATGCGCAGAAGTCAGTCTTCGGCCTGGGCGAGTCTATTTTTAAGAAGTACTGTTGATATTTGGCTCTGTTGACTAATGAGTTTGCCGACCACTGTCCTATACCAAGTCAATTCAATAATCAAGTGTCATGATACTTGATAGCCATAGTTAGAATAGACTCAGAAGGTTTCCTTCAATCCATCTTTCTTTAAAAAGTTTCTTGCGGATGAACTATAGCCAAAGAAGAGAGTAAAGCAGGGAACGAAAATATAGAGAATACTAGATGACAAAACTAGGGAAGGAAAGTCCCGCGATGACGAGGCCTAGAGAGCCACCCGTCTATTTTGGAGAGGAAATAGGGTTCCGAGAGGAAGGATCTAGGGAAAAAGAGGGCAGCTAGAAAAAATTAAGCATATGACGAAGGCAAATGTAAGGGGGAAAGAATATTTAGAAACACAGGAAAAATGGGGAGGGAGGGAGGAAGGGAGGGGGTGTGGGGGGAGGCATTACAAAAAATATCAATGTCCAGATTAAAAATGAAATTAAAATGCAGTATTATTTTAAATAATTTGGACCATAACTTTGCAAGAGGAGAAGAAATGTAATCTTAGCATCCTCTAGACATAAACTGAATTTTATTTATATATTGTTATAATAATATTCTTTTCTGTGTCATTGTCCAGCATTAGATTTAATATGGGGACAAAACACAAAAGACTTGGGTGTAGGTTCTAAACAGAAAGCAAATTTTAGTAACCTTGATAGCACAAAAGCAGAACCCTACTTTATATCAAGTAGATCAAAGAGGAGAGAAGAAAAACAGACAAAAGGAGGATGCTGATGTTTTCATCTTATATAATTGGGGCTCCAGGACACACTATGGAAGGTAATAAACAAGAAACGGGATTGAAGTTGCTGTTTAAAGTTACAAAGTTAAGGAGAGGAACTGCGAGAAATATAACCATTGGACACAGACAGGAGGAAGAGGGGGCAAGACCAGAAGGCCAGTGAAACCAAAGCTCCATCGTTCACAGTGGAGACTCTTCAACATTATCTATTTTACATTTTTATCTAAATTGATAACCATCTATTGATAAAGTAAAAACAAAAATATAATCACATTTTTTTGGTTTACTGAAGTAATCACCAAAAGATAAAAAGGAATTATCCAAAGGGTTTGCCCCTGGTGTACGTTTGGAGAATAGGCAGGGTGAAACAAGAGTTTATTGCTTTTCATTATACGATAAGAAATTAATTTTTTAAAAAATTTAACTTTGGCTAGGTAGCTCAGTTGATTAGAGCATCATCCCTATACACCAAGGTTGTGGGTCCAATCCCCAATCAGAGCATTTACAAGAATCAATGAGTAGAACAACAACTCTCTCTCTCTCCTCCCCTATTTTCTTTCTTCCTCCCTTGCTCCCTCCCTCCTTTCCTCCTTCTCTCCCTCCCCCTCTCTCTCTAAAAATCAATTTTAAAAATTAAATTAGTCAGAAGAAAAAAAACACAGAAATTAATAAGAGAAAATGAAGAGTTAAATGCACTTTCAAAACAACGAACAATTAAGTGTTTCCTATGGAGTGGATGACAGAGGTTTGCCTTTTAACGCTAATTTCTTCAAGAGTTTCCTGCTGATTTCTAGTGATTGTTAGAAATATCAGTCTGAAATAGAAAATGATAAGGGTGGAAATAAACTTTGCTTACTTCCACTTCAAGATATTTTAGGAATAAAGATGCAGGTTCCTTTTCCGCTTGAAAGAACAAAATCCATCTGCTCCATAGGATTACTGACAGGCTTTCTTCTGCCATACGGGGTTCATTTTACACAGCAGCATGAAACTATAATTCTGGGGTCTAGTTTTCTACCTTTTATTCATTTTCTGCTTTCTTTCTTTGGAGAAAAATACATGCTGATTCTTAACAAAGATTGAATTCTTCCTTGGGTTCCCCTCTATTCCTAGGAGAGCAATTTTTTTTAAAAATTTCCTTTGAGGATATGTTAGTGATGTTAAGGATTTCTATTATCTAGAGTCATATTATCAAGCAGTACAGCATAGCACATGCAGATGGGGTATTAGACATAAAAATTAAAAGAATAAGCAAGAAAAAAAACATGTCAGTTAAACTCTGCAATGAAAATATCGTAGATAATAAAAGCAGCCTGATCTTATTTTAATATACCTCTTGGTTTTTCAAGGTTAGAAAATGACTTTTAATGACCAATCTGGGAGGTGGGAAAGTACTCTGACATAAGAGATTGAAAAGCAATTGTCAGTAAGTAATGGATTTTATTTATTTTTAATTTAGGCTCTTAATCAACCCAACTTAAGTTCTTCAGTTCAAGGAAGAGCTCTAGAGGCAATTCACCAAGTCCTGACCAGGGAAAATCCTGAAAGAGCATAAGAATGAGTTTAGGAGGCTAACAATGTTATTGAGACGACTAGAGGCCCGGTGCATGAAATTCATAGACAGGTAGGGTCCCTAGGCCTGGCCGACCATCAGGGCCATCAAGTTCCCCACCTCCCCACCTCCTCCTCCCCTCGCTCCCTCAGTCCCCCGCCACCCCCGCAGGTTGCCCGCCCTGTTACACTCTTCCCCCTGGTGGTCAGTGCACGTCATAGCTAGCGATCGAACTCCCGGTCTCCTGATTGAACTCCTGAGGGGACACTTTGCATATTATCCTTCATTTTATATATATATAGATGATATTCATATGCTGATGAAAGCAGAGAACAATTAAAGACTAAAATACCATATTGACTAGAATTGAGCCTTAAAATGCCTGGGACTTAGGGACATATTTCTGAAATACTTAGCAAGAGACAGGAGTGACATGGGCCCTGAAAGCACTAGAAAATTCCACCCCACATCACCTTACCATGGTAAAAAGTTAAAGAATATGGGCAATTATACAGTCCAGCACAATCAAAGCTGAGAGACCAATCTTGTTAGCGTAAGAAACATTAAGACCTCACATCTCTCATGTCCTCTTGTTCTACTCTGCAACTCTCCAGCTATTGCCCTAATGTACCAGCTTCACAGGCAAGGTGTGCAAGTCATATTTCTATTTCCTCACCTCTCTTCCTGATCCTGTTATTGTAGTGCAACAACCTCCACCCTTTCTGCTCTCACTAAGCTTACTAGTAGCATCTTGCTGGCTAAATACAAGATATTTGCCCTTATCTTACTTGATGTTTCTGTTCATTTGGGATTATTAGCCATTCCCTCCTTGAAATTAAATTTCCCTTGACCTGGTTTCTCTTTTGTTGGTCCCCTAACCCTGTAGTCACTCATTTGAAAAATAATTATTAGGATCTTATGGTGTACCAGGCACTCTTACTGGCTCTGGGGACACCACAATAGATGAAACAGTCAATCCGATATCTCATGGAATTTACATTATAAAGAGGACATAGAAAAAATAAGTAAACAATTTAGTAGACTAGAAAATGATAACTAGATAAAGAAAAATAAAGCAGGGTAGGTGAAATAAGGAGTTTAAGCATTTGGGGTTGTAATTTTAGAGAAAGTAGCCAGAAGAACTTCTGGTTGGTCTAATAATCAAATTAACATGAGACAGATTAACAGGGGAGAAAAAACCTAATTTATTTCATACGTACATGCAGGGGTTCCATAAGAATATGGGGCCCAAGGACAAAGGGGGTAGTTGAGGTTTAAATGCCATTCTGGACCAAGAAGAGGGACGCAGGGATCGGGTATTTCAAGGTGAAAGTAGACAATTCACAGATAGATGAGAAAAAGCAAACATTTTGTAAACAAATTTTTGCCTGGCCACACAGAAACAATGGGGCACAGAGGGAGGTCTAACCACAGACATTGCTAGATTACTCCCTGTCTGCCATACTTAGTTCATATTACGCTAAGCTGGTTTTCCTTCCTGGAGCCAGTTTTTCTACCTGAATTCTTGTAGGCAGGTAATAGGGAGATAAAAGGCTCCTCTTGAGTCTTCTATTTCTTAAAAATAACCAGCTTAAAATAATCAATATCCCCAAACGGCATAATTTGTGGTGGCAAACTCTGCTTTCCCTCAAAGGAAAATATTTACATTTGCTGAAAGAATGCATATGAGCCACTCATTGATGTAATGTCAATCTGATTTCTTCCCTGAGCTTCAGATTTAATCGAACTGACTATGTTTTCATTCAGATGTCCCACAGATACCTTAAAACTAAATCTATGCAAAAAGAACTCTTGATATTGCTTTATAAACCAGTGTCGGCCCCTCATTTCCTATTTCAGTGACTGGAAAGACCATTTACCTAGGCATCCACATTAGAAAACTATAAGTCACCCTACACTCCTTTTTCTGCAGTACTGGTATCTCCTTGGTTGCCAAGTCTTGCCATTCTCCTACATGCCCCTCAGCTTTATTCCTGCTACCTTTGTATTAAGTCCAGTGCCTCAATTTTTATTTCAAGAGCCTCATAATTACTCTTCTTGAGTCTATCCTGGCTTCCTTCAATTTATTCTGTTCATTGCTTCCAGAATAATCCTCCTAAAAAGCAAAACTGACCCCATCGGCCATCCTATTAAGATTTCACATGGCCCCTTTCAACTTCCACAAGGATCAGAAACCAAAGGCCAGTCCAGTCTATGTTTAGTTTGGCCTATACATGTGTTACACACATTTGAATTTGTTTCCAACATTTAAAATTAAAATATTTTGTGTATAAATCTGCTTGAAAAAATCCAAAGCTCTGGTAACACTGGGCACAAATTTCCATGTAGCAGCAGTGTAGAGCTGAATACCACCTACTTCCTGTGAACTGTGAATGTCCTGAGCTCCATTTTACCACAGTCTACCCAGCTCACATGGTTCACATAGACTATCGGACTGGATCTATTGGACAAAAAGGTAACTTAAAGTACCTTAACATGGCAAATAAAGCTGCCTGGATATGCTTCCATGGGGAGACCTTTCTGAAATCTTTCCTTCCTAATAGCCTCTTACCTTCTAATGCCTACCTCCTCCTGGCCTCCCAATATATATTTTAATCATGACAAAAGAGCTGCAGTTCTCCAAACACACCATGATCTCTAGTTTCCCTCCAGTTCCACACACTGTTCCTTCCATAAAGGACTGCCCTTTAAACTCCTACTCATCTGGACAAATATTTATGTATATATTTGTATTGATTTCAGAGAGTAAGGGAGAGAAAGAGAAAGATAGAAACACCAATGATGAGAGAGAATCACCTAATGGCTGCCTCCTGCACACCCCACACTGAGGATCGAGCCCACAACCTGGGCATGTGCCCTGATCAGGAATCAAACCATGACCTCCTGGTTCATAGGTCAATGCTCAACCACTGAGCCACACCATCCAGGCAAGAAGAGACAAATCTTGATGTGTCTATAGGTTTATTTCCTCCAAATCTGGGTAGATAGCAGGGAGTTGGCTCAACAGCACAAAAAACTACCAGCTGCTAGGCTTCAGAAACTGTCCTTTACTAAAAATATTATTTTCTTACCTATTGTTACGTAGTCACAGGCATGCCCCTGTTCTTTTAACCTGATAAATATGTAGAGTTATTGGATTGGAACCCCTTTCAACTGGAATATTGGCTTTAATATGTGTAGCCTAGCATTGGCCTAAACTATCTACACTAATAAAAGACAAGCATGCAAATTGACCATACCTTTGCTATGCCTTAGGCTACACCCACCAGCCAATCAGAGCAACTATATGCAAATTAACCCAACCAAGATGGCAGCCGGCATCCACGGAGCTGGAGCAAGCAGGAGGCTTGGTTGCCCCAAAGATGGAGGAAGCCAAGCTTCCCGCCTGCCGTGGCGGCTCTGAGCTCCACTCCAAGCAACAAAGTTTCAATTATAGAAGGTAAATAAATCCCAGAATTTAAAAGAAAAAAAGGAGAGGCTGGGAGCTTCCATCACTGGGGGGCTTGGCCAGCCTGAAAACGGCCCTCAGCCCCTCACCCAGGCTGGCCAGGCACCCCAGTGGGGACTCCCACCCTGAAGGGGGTGTGACCAGCCTGCAAACACCCATCAGCCCCTCACCTAGGCTGGTCAGGCACCCCAGCAGGACCCCCACCCTGATCCAGGACACCATTCAGGGCAAACCTGCCAGCCCCCACCCGTGCACCAGGCCTCTATCCTATATAATAAAAGGGTAATATACAAATTGACCCTAACAACATAATGACTGGGAATGACTGGTCACTATGACACACACTGACCACCAGGGGGCAGATGCTCAATGCAGGAGCTGTCCCCTGGTGGTCAGTGCGCTCCCACAGGGGGAGCTCTGCTCAGTCACAAGTCAGGCTGATGGCTGCCAGCACAGCGGTGATGGCGGGAGCTTCTCCCGCCTCCTCAGCAGCACTAAGGATGTCCGACTATAGCTTAGGTCTGCTCCCTGCTGGTAAGTGGACAACCCCCAAGGACTCCCAGGCTGCAAGAGGGATGTCTGACTGCCAGCTTGGGCCTGATCTCCCAGGGGGTGGGCTAAGCCAGCAGGTGGACATCCTCTGAGGGGTCCCAGACTGCAAGAGGGCATAGGCCGGGCTGAGGGACCCCCCTGCGTGCACAAATTTTTGTGCACCAGGCCTCTAGTCCTATCTAATAAAAGAAAAAAATGGTAATTGGCGTACGACGATACCCTTTTCATTGGCTAATCAGGGCTATATGCAAATTAACTGCCAACTATGATTGGCAGTTAACTGCCAACTAAGATTGGCAGTTAACTGCCAACAAGATGGCGGTTAATTTGCATATGTAGACACAATGCAGGGAGGCGAAAGGGAAAGCAGGAAGAAGCCCCCTGCCACTGACAGTGATCGGAAACCCAGGGGGGAGCTAAGAGCTGGGGGGCAGGGCAAAGGTGGCCCTGGGGCCGCCTTTGCCCTGCCCCCCAGCCATGATCAGAGAATCAGGTGCCTTTTCCGCCCTGGCCAGTGATAGCAGGAAGTAGGGGTGGAGCCAGCGATGGGAGCTGGGCACGGTCGAAGCTGGCAGTCCCGGGAGCTAGGGGTCCCTTGCCTGGGCCTAAAGCGGAGCCCACGATCGCGGGGCCACTGCAGCTGCGGGTCCCCGCTGCCCGGGCCGGGCGCCTCAGCCAGAGGCGTTAGGCCTGGGCAGGGGCGGAGCCTGCAACCGCGGGGAGCTGGGAGTCCCCTGCCCAGGCCTGACACCTCTGCCGGAGGCCTCAGGCCTGGTCAAGGGGCCGATCTGGTGATTGGTGATCGGAGGGTGATGAGGGTCAACTCCTCTGGCCGAGGCACCAGGCCTGGGTGGGGGGCGGAGCCGGGGATTGGGGGGATATGATGGTCCCCTTGCCCAGGCCTGAAGCCTGGGTCAGAGGCGTCAGGCTTGGGCGGGGGTGGAGCAAGCGATCAGAGGGAGATGGGGGTCCCCTGCCCAGGCATGATTCCTGGGCCAGAGGCCTCAGGCCTGGGCGGGGGCCAGAGCCAGTGATCAGGGGGAGATGGGGGTCCCCTGTCCAAGCCTGACACCTCTGGCGGAGGCGTCAGGCCTGGGCAAGGGGCCGATCCTGCGATTGGAGGGTGATGGGGGTCAACGCCTGAGGGCTCCCAGTATGTGAGAGGGGGCAGGCTGGGCTGAGGGACACTCCCCTCCCCACACACACCCAGTGCACGAATTTAGTGCACCGGGCCCCTAGTCTATATATATAAAAGCCTAAGCGACCAGTCTAGTGAATGACCGGTCGACCGGCTACTATGACATGCACTGACCACCAGGGGCCAGACACTCAATGCAGGAGCTGCCCCCTGGTGGTCAGTGCACTCCCACAAGCGAGAGCGCTGGTCAGCCAGAAGCTGGGGTCACAGCTGTTGCTGGTGAGCGCAGCTGTGGTAGTGCAAGCCTCTACTGCCTCCATAGCAGTGCTACCAAGCTGAGCAGTAGCAGCAGCAGGCACAGTGGGGCCAGGATGAGTGGGAGCAGCATCCGGCCCCAGCTTGGGCTCCTCCCTGTCCACCTGCAACTTCGCACACTGCTACATCCCTCAGGGGATGATGGACTGCCGGTTTTGGCCTGATCCCCACAGGGCCAAAGCCAGCAGTCTGACTTCCCCTGAGGGGTTCTGGATTGCAAGAGGGTGTACAGGCTGAGGGACCCCCCCCCCCGCCCACCTGTGCATGTATTTGTGCACCAGTCCTCTAATGGGTCAATAAAAGAACAGCCTATTACATGTGCTCTATTAATTCTGCTTGTAAGTCCACCCCCCACCACCACCACCAATATACCCTTTAAACAGCAGTTCTCAACCTGTGGGTTGCGACTCCTTTGGGGGTTGAACAACCCTTTCACAGGGGTCGCCTAAGACCATATATAATTACATATTGTTTTTGTGATTAATCACTATGCTTTAATTATGTTCAACTTGTAACAATGAAAATACATCCTGCATATCAGATATTTACATTATGATTCATAACAGTAGCAAAATTACAGTTATGAAGTAGCAACGAAAATAATTTTATGGTTGGGGGTCACCACAACATGAGAAACTGTATTAAAGTGTCGTGGCATTAGGAAGGTTGAGAACCACTGCTTTAAAATATCTGCTCCATGCAGTGCTGATGGTGTGTATCCATAACCCTCGGCATAATACCTTGAATTTCCAATTTCCTGCCCAGCCTTTCTTGATTTATAAAGCTTTTTATGACTTCCCCAGCTAGAATGGCACTTAGCTCATTCTGACTTCTCCCTAACACTTAAAAAATTTTTCACAACTATTGTAATTCTTTGTGTGAGTTTGTACTTTATTCATCTTTCTAACACCACACCAGGCACAACATAAAAGCTCAATAAATGTTCCCATGAATTAAATGAATAATATCAATGAAGTCACTCTGATAACTTACAAGACAACGAATTATTCACAAGACAAAGAAGTGAGTCTTTCCATCTAATTTTATAAGAACTAGAATAAATAATATTGTTTCACTTTTCTTCATCTTTTAGTACCACTTATCTTTATTTGTCATGAAACAACCTCATTGAATTGTTTTTGAAGACTAATTTCAATGAGATGCCTAGACAGTGCTCAGCAACAGGACACTACAAGGAGGCATCATTTAAAGTGGTGGAAAACAAATGCTTTGAATTTCAACAAGATTCTAACCCTAGAGCTGAAACAGTGCATAGTACAGAGTAACACTGTGTATTAGTTGAATGAATGAATGAACCAGTGAATAGGTGAATCCTGGTTCTGCCTATTATTTCTGGGTTGCCTCTAAGCTTTTGCATTTACTGTTTTATCTGAAACAATCTTTTTCCCAGAAATCTTCCCTAGGGCTCTGCTCAAATGTCTTATCATTGAGAGGCCTTCCCAGAGAAGCTAAATGAAATGGAGCCCTGGCATGCCCTTTGCCTCTTACTACACTTTAATCTTAACCATTTATCACCATCTACGACACTGCCCGTTGGTGCTCCTCTAGCTGAAACTTAAGCTCAAGAGAACAGAGACTGCTTCTTTTGCTTCTGTAGCTCCACCCAAAACAGTATCTGCATAAATGATTCTGGAAGGATCTTGCTACATCTCCTCTTCCTCATTTGTAAAGTAATGGAGAGGAAGGAAAAGTACTGCCTTTTAGATGAAACTTTATAGGATCCATTTCTCCCAGCTCTTTGCCCATTGAATACAATCATGCGCCTCCTTGTTTCATATAACTAAGTCCAAATTCTGTGCTGCTGGATGAAGTTGGTTAAAGGTGCCCTGTCCATGTCGTTCTGAAAACCTCTTCCATAGAACTACCCTGAACTGTCCAGATGGTAGCTAAATCCTACAGTGAGAATGGATTTGTGTTTTCATAGAATACGGAATGTTGTGGCTGTGATGAATACTAAAGTTCACCTGGACCAACTGAGTCATTTTACAGATGTGGACTGTGAGGACCAACGGGGCCAAGTGACTTAGCTAAGACGACACAGAGTTAGTGACGGAGCTGGGGGGGGGGGGGAAGCCCAGATAACAGGATCCTAATCCACACCCATCACATTCATTGAAAGGGCAGCGACAGGATTCAAATGTCTTCCCTTGATTCGGAGTCCTTCTACCATAATACCATGATGGCTCGTCCATCTAGCTAAAGGCCAAGCCCATTAAACTTACCCAGTGGAAACAGTTCTATTCTTCCAGCAGCCAAATCTCTTCTGACAAGCTAAAGTGGAATTAGTGACAAAACAGCCAGAATTCATTAAGAGTGAGTTCTTCAGAAGCAATTCTCCCTTGTTCTCTGTTTGGCAATATTTGTTTCTTATGGTTTCATGGGACGTATAATTCTTGCCAAATCAAAGTCCTCAAATTTCCTAAGGCTGCCAGACAGGAGACTGAAGAATTATGAATTTTCAGGCTTAAGATAGCTACTCAATTTAACCAACTGCAGCAGCTGATTCAATCAAGTGGTTGCTCTGGTTTAAAAGACTCTAGCTCTGTAGAGGCTACTTAACTTTCCCTGCTCTGTCATCTGCTAGAATTTGGCTCCAAATCCACACTAATGTCCACTGGCAGCCAAAGTTAATCATTTCTTCCCACTCACACCCACTTCAAGCCCAAAAAAAGAATGATAATTTTCCCTATTCACAGCACCAACGTTGTAAAGGACATTACTCTCCCCTGGTGGAAACACTAAAAAATGCTCCTGAAAATGTTCACATAAAGATTAAAACATTTGCAGGACAAGAACACTCTTCAAGATTATCAAGAAAAGACTAACTTGAAAAACCTGCAAGTTAAAAGATCCAGGGTCCTGGTTGGCCTGGCCCAGTCATTAGAGCTTCAGCCTGCACACCAGAGGGTCTGGGTTCGATTTCCAGTCAAGGCCAGGTACCTGGGTTGCAGGTTCAATCCAGTGTAGGAGGCAACCAATCAATGTGTCTCTCACACTGACGTTTCTTGCTCTCCCTCTCTCCACCCCCTCTCCCCCCTCTTTCTCACCCCGCCACCTCTAAAAACCAATGAAAAAATATCCTCACGTCTCAGTGAGGATAATAATAAATGAAAAATGAGCTGGGGTCCCAGTGACTGTGTTGTCCCACTTCCTGTTCCCCCTCCCTAACCTATCAGCCCCATCACCCAGAGAGCCTCAGGCACCTACAATTCATCACCAGATGGTTTCAAGGATGGTCCCACTTTCAAACAAGGCAAAAGTTTGTATTCATAAACTAAAAAAAATACACTATATGGCAGGGGCCCTGATCAGAGAAATGACGGCAGGAAGCCACAGTAGGGTTGGAGGAGGGTTAAGAGATGTGAGGGATTTGGTGCAAGAGCTGAGTGGCCGGTGAGGAGGAAGGAGGGGTCAAGGATGACCTCTAGGCTTTGACTTCGACCTCCATCCATCCTGGTACCACATCCATCCAACCAACCCCCAGGAGCCCATGGGAGCCTTCCTCTCTCTTACCCAGCATCCCAATGGTCCTTTATCGAGGTCTTGATCTTTCACTTTCATGAGCTTCTTTATGTTCAAGGCTGCTGCCTCACTTCATGGCCTTGAAACCTCTCGCCTGGGTTCCTCCCACTCTCTCCCAGGAGTTTTCCTGTGTACAACACCTGTCCCCTTAAATCCTGACCTACCTCTATCGCCATCTCATGGCCAATAGACGCACTGTGCTGTCCTTTGGTTCTCTCCATGCCCTGGCCAGTCTATTTTAGCACTTATCAGCTATAGCCTTCATTTTTATATGTCGATCTTCCCCACAAGATAGGGTTCTCCCCGAGTTTGGGGATCAAGTATTACTGTTGCTCCACTGCCTGGCATATATCAGGACTTAATAAATAGAGGTCTATTGTTGGTGCTCTTGGCCCAGCATCAAAAAGGTTCAGGAATCTGGAGAAGGCTGTGCGTAGATTTAATAGGAATCCAGAGACTAATAAAGAGTCCGGAGATGAGATATAATTTTGAAAGGCATTGGGGGTCAGAAGTGCTTAACTAAAGGAGCTAAGATCCAAGATATTAAGTCTAAGGTCTTAGGTTCTCCCCGTCCCCAGGACCCTATGCTTTTTATTAACAATTTGTCCTGGGTCGAGTCAGAGATATACACATCAAAGGGTCAGGGTTTAGTACAGAGTCCATTGTCAGAATGGGGGAATTAGCCTACGGCTGTTCAGGTGTTTGGCCAGTAGGAGGCAATAACATGTAGATTAAGATGCCTTTTAGCTGTCTGGCAGCCACAATCAATTTAATGTATCCCATTCAGGTTTGGGGAAATGCCTTTAGCCATTCCCAGATGCAGGTGACTACATGTGTGACTCAACCCTGTTGAGTCCCCAAGTCTCATCAACCTTTTGATGAAACTCTTGAAATTATGACATGCTGTAATTGGTCTCCGGCAGAGGTCCCTTTATTAAAAAAATAAAAAGTAATCCAGAGTAATTTGTTATTACCATATTTAGAAGCCTTGGTTGGCCTCACCGTGGGGGCCACAGTTCAAGCTCCTTAACTCAGCACTGGAGGTTGTTGTGAGCTGTCCCTGCTTTGTCACTCAGGGCTCTCCGGAATTCTCTTTCTCTCCCTTCCTTCCTATTTTTATTCCTAACGCTGCCTCTCTCAACTGAAACTCAAGCACCATCTCTCAGGGAAATAGAGAGAACAACCTGCAGTTTTCTGTTTACCTGAGATAAAGGGAGAACAAAGCCAGTCCCCAGCGTTTGGAGGTGTTACAGCGGACGCTCACCTCGGAGCTTGGGCGCCACTGCCTCCCGGAGCATCTTGCACGCGCCTTGACTTTGCAGAGGGCCCTTCGCATCTGCAGATGCAACACGGGCTGAACACAGCATTTTGGATGAGCGGCTGGGAATCTGACATTGGCAATGCAAAAGCAGTTTTCACTCTGTGGTTAGTTGCATCCTGGGGTGCGAAAGCCGTGGACAGGAAGCCTTGTATTTATTGCGGGGGAAATCCCTTACACGTGGACCCGCACATGTCAAAACCGCGTGGTTCAAGGGTCAAATGTACTTTCAAGACAGTTTTTAGCTTGACCCCGCCTCAAATTCCTTCCAACTGCCTCTTACTTAATGCTACAGAGGCACCTCTCTCCTGGGTAACATCGTTTCAATTAGGGTATTTTCAAGGGCTGGAAAAGAAGCCCCAGCTCAGACATGCTTATCAATAAAAGTAGCATCTCACAGAACGGGGAGGGGGCATCCCCGATATCGGCAGACCTCAGGTCAGCCTGCTCCGCCGTTCATGTCACTGTAGTCCAAGCATGTCCAACTCAAAGGCAACCACGGACCAAACAAACAAGGTTTACATTTATGTGGGCCGCAAAAAACCAAAAGCTTCAATTTTCATAGAAACGTAGGTTTATTGCGATAGAGACATGCTGAATACAAAGGGCTGAAATAAATGAGTAATCGTTAACATAAAAAAATAGAACATTTTGATTAAAATTAGTATTTTTTCTTGAACATTAACTTACCAGATACTGAATAGCTGCACAAACTAATAAAAAGTAATGCAAATAAACCTGTATTTCTTGTTCTCCGAAAGCAAAATATTTCCTGTTGCGCACACCAAACAAGTCAGCACAAGACTAATGACGTGGCAATCGACTGCTGAAACATTCGCTGCTAGTATTAGTGGAGAGAAATGGTGCGCCTGCGCGTAAGGGAAATGACTGCAACACGTTTGTAGTAATCAGTCATTAGCAAACGTTGTAGTTCGTTATTACTAATTATGTATAACAGGCTATTGTAAAAATTAAGTTACAAACTTTTTATTAAAACGTTTCTTACATACCGTTAGATCAGCTGGGCTGCAAAAATATTTGTTGTGGGCTGCATGCGGCCTACGGGCCTAGTGTTTGACGTGCTTGCTGTAGTCATCCCTTTGTGGGCATAGGTGGCTTCCAGGAGCACCTGCAGCGTCACTGCTTGCTAAATTGCTTGCTTATTTATTGCTGGGGGGAGAGGGAGTGTTTGAGGAGCTCCTCCAGTCTTGGTATATGGTGATCCTTCCCTCAACAGACCCAGGAACTACCTTACTTAGACAATAATCACTGCCAGGTGAACACCTGGTTTTGATTTCGTTTAAACCAGATTCCTGACCCACACTACAAAGGGGAATAGATCGGCTTAGGTCTGTGCTTCTCAGAGCTCTTCCCCAGCCGCCTCAGCATCACCTGGGAACTTGTTAGAAATGCAAATTATTTGGAGTCAGAAAGCCTAGGGGTGTGGCCAGGCAATCTCACCTTGACCAGCCCTCCAGGTAGTTCTGACTCTTGCATGCTGATGGAGAAGCACTGGCTTAGAGGAATCAGAACAATTCATGGGGTTTCCCTGAATCGCATGGACTATGCAAGGGTAGAATGAACTGAATTATACTGTGTCTTAGAGTCTACCCAACTTGAGACTACCTCTCCTCTCTAAGTTAGGTTGTACTTTAATACGTTTTTATTGTATGTAATAAGATGAACTTTTCAGAACACTGAGACCAGTCAAATAGTTTTCATGTACTGGTTATTCCTTATCAAATGCAATGTAAAAAACAAACAAACAAACAAAAAAACACCTTTCTAGCTATTAGTTTTTTGCTACCTACCTGAAGGTGGGAATCTTTCATTATTCAAATGACCTGCCAAGATGTTATTGCTCACACAATGAGGGGTCACTCGACCACTTCTCACCCCCACCCTACAGCTAGCCGCTGCAAGGAACTACCAGACTGTTCCCATAAACAAAGGCAGTGTTCCCGGCCTATGGGATACTCTCCCTGAGGCAGAAAGGATGGGCTCAGGAAAAAATCCAATTACAACCTTTGGCTTACTTAGAATACAAAAACATCCAAGATTTTTCTGACCCATTTCTGGAAAATTGTACATCAAATATAGCAAGGAAATAATAATACCAAATAAAGGCACTTTAAGCACAATATTGCAGGTGCATTTATACTCAATCCAAGCAGGCAGTCACCTACTAAGGACACAGTGATCTTTACATGCCTTGAAAGGACCTGAAATTTCAGACCCTTCTGGAGATTTTCCTGAGTCTCTCATAGGAATGTAAAATAGATAATGTTACTTTAATCCAAGGAGATGTTTAAACTGAACATGTCAGAAAAAGAAAATGGTCTCCAGTCATTGTTATTTGTTGCTGAAACTCAATTTCTAACAGATTTTCCTCATTTGTCTTGAGCTTTGATCCAGTTTATAAGCGGTGCTTCTTAGCTACAAATAACACTCTGCCAGGTCAAACAGAAAAAAATTTTTACTGGAGGGTTATCAGGAACTGTGTACAGTTTCCGGAGTGGCCAGAGAAAGAGATTTGGCGGCTCTGCAACCAGGAACAATGTCCAGAATCGTATTTCACAACTGGTTGCTTTTTCCTGCACTAGGTACAGCCTCCACGGCTTGTACACCTATACTGAACTCAAACTTCTTCCACTGCGTCCATGGAAATGGCATTAGCTCCCACCCCCATCACAGGGATTCAAGGAAGTGCCAACATTTCTGTGTCCCTAACTTCCAATTCAAAGTCTGTTGCCAGTGGCTCTAATGGACCAAATCTAAGTCCCATGACACCTTGGCCACAAGACTAGGTGCAGAAATGAGAAACTAGCATCTACAGAGGTGTTATTCAAAAGATGGGACTACTCCTAACATAGAAAATTTTTCAAAGAAATCCAAGAGTGGCAAATACCTACTAGAGCCAGACTTAGGATCCTCTAAAAGTTTACACTCGTCTTCCATTCTACTTTCTCACCATCAGGTGTAGGTGGAGGAGGCAAACACAGCAGGTACACACTGCCCAAGTGCTCCCTTATGGACTACGCACCGTCTTAGTGGAAATCATAGAAGGCAGTACCCTCAGTGCCTTGCCCAATGGCTGCATGCTACCCCCTTGCACCTCAGAGATGACATAAGAAAATCTCCAGGAAGCAGTCATTTACAGAAAGTTCAGTTATTCATAGACTAATGAGTTATTAATCTGAGAGAAACAGTTAATATGCCATCTTGTCCAAATCCTTCCATTTAAATAGCTGACTTTTTGTCATTTTTATTTAAGAGGCCTATGTGACAGAAAACACTGCGGTGCTTCAGATTTGGAATTTTTAATGAAAATTACAGGCAGCCAGAATTTCCTGAACAGCTAACATTTTTAAGGAAAGAAATGTATTGGTTTTGAACTGACCTTACTTAATGAAGAATGTGTTCATCTTGGGCAGTGGAGATCAAAGAGTCAACCCACAGGGCTGGCTTTTACTCCCCGATGCATCCTTGTTCAAATTGGAAAACATGCCGCCCTGCCCAGTGTGGCTCAATTGGTTGAGCATCATCCCATACACCAAGAGGTCACTGGTTCCATGCCTTGCCGGGGCACATGCCTGGGTTGTGGGCTCAATCCCCAGTAGGGGGCGTACAAGAGGCAGCCAGTCAATGTTTCTCTCACTCATTGATGTTTCGCTCTCTCTCCCTCTTCCTTCCTCTCTATTTAAACATGTTTTTTTAAAAAAAATTAGAAAAAATGCCTTTCTGAATACACTTTTTGCTCCTATATGTTGAAAATTATCATTGTATTCTTATATATTTTTTTTAATATATTTTATTGATTTTTTACAGAGAGGAAGGGAGAGAGATAGAGAGCTAGAAACATCGATGAGAGAGAAACATTGATCAGCTGCCTCCTGCACATCTCCTACTAGGGATGTGCCCGCAACCCAGGTACATGCCCTTGACCGGAATCGAACCTGGGACCTTTCAGTCCACAGGCCGACGCTCTATCCACTGAGCCAAACCGGTTTCGGCATATTCTTATATTTTTAAGAACAAGATATTTACTGCCGTGCACCCTAAACTTGTTTGAATAAATATGTAAAATTGTCTGATAACCACTCTCTCTTTGCAGAAAGCCTTTTCTAGAACATATTTTGTTAAATCATTAACTACATGGATAGATATCATTTAATTAGACTGCTCTAACAAAGGATCTTAAAATGTAATAGCTCAAAAAAGAAGTTTTCTCTTCCATGTAACAATCTTGAACAAGGGTTGGCAAATTATAGCCTGTGGGATCGTAGGCTTGGTGGAAACCAGGTTAAATGTGGAACCCAAGCTGAAAGCAAGTCTGAAAAAGGTGGACCATACTTTTCCTAAATCTAACACACACAATGACATAGTAGAAGGGCCTGGAGTAATATCATCTGTCACATATGATGTAGTGGACATTTGTCACTGTCTTCTGGCAGAATTCCCCACAACACTGTACTTTTCCAGTTCTAGGACCTATTTCACCCATTCTAGGATGCCACTTCCTTTTTACACTTAAACATCACTGAAATGGGGTGTTTCTGACCATTGGTGACACCTTAGATTTCCCCGATATCAGGGGGCGTCGAGACAAAAACAAAAAGGGAGAGTGAATGTTCAGCAAATGTTAGCTATTATAATTAAGAACCTCGTCAAAAAAGAGGGCGCTTAATGGCAGCTGTTACAGTTTAAAATTGGTTGAGCATCTCCTTATGGTCAGAAACCAGAAAGATAACTCCTACTTTTGTACCATAATGCTCAAATTTAGAAATCTGTACATTTTG
This sequence comes from Myotis daubentonii, assembly GCF_963259705.1. NCBI lineage: Eukaryota > Metazoa > Chordata > Mammalia > Chiroptera > Vespertilionidae > Myotis > Myotis daubentonii. Next base: position 41,921,304 of record NC_081841.1, read on the forward strand.
TTATGCCTGTAATTTGCAAATACAAAATTCCAGCTATCAGCATCTGCACAGTAGTTGGCAAATGAAATCCTCAACAACATAGCAGGAATGCAACCTATTTATTCTGAGGCTAAAGGCAGAATTTAAAATGATTTCGAGGTAAGGTATAGTCAATGCTTAATGAAAATTACTAACAGCAGCATCAAACAACTTTGTTACATGTTGACATTCATTTAAACTTTTATAAAAGAGTCCACAGCAGCTGGGAATTAAATAAATAAATATGGACATAATAATTGACAAACCTTTAGATAAAATGCAGAGATTTAAATTTGTAAGAAGAAATGTATCTTCAAAAAAAAAGATGCTATTCTGGGCAGATAAGGTATACTGTATGTTTAATACGTAGTGTGGAATAACCCATTTGTAAGTTTTAGAGGCACTATTTTAACTATTTTGAGTTATTGTTAACCATCCTGAGTGGGATCTTTAGGGGTTAAGGCTACATTTGGTTGGTTCGTAAATTAGTCCCTTCTCCCACATGTAGGGCAAGGAATGACTGAAGAAAGGAACAGACCACTGTCCCTTCAGTGGGTGGCAAGCTTAATAAGCACGGGAACTTACATGAGTCTTGTCTCAGGTGATCGCAAGATAAGTAGATCTCTGCCCCTGCCAGCCATATTCTTAAAAATTTATATTGAGGCCTTAACTGGGTTCAGTCACCTACCCAGGTCAAGCATTAAACATTGCTGGGACCCCAGGAGTACCTCCACACCCCTCAACACCCCAACTCACCTCCTCAACACCTCCAGTTACCATTCCCTCCACTTCTTCAAGTAACCAAAGTCACTACTGTCCTAAATTTATGGGAATTACTTTTATTTGTTTTACCGTCTGTGTTCAAATGCCTAAATTCTATAGCTTGATTTAATTCCCTCAAATAGTGAGTTTCCTTGGTTCATCAAGATTCATTTATGGCTTAAATTTTCAAGAATATGTCTTGTCTAGTGAGCAAAGTAAGGAATGCATATGAAGTGCTAGACAACAACAATAAAAAATGCCTTTTCTTATATCACACACAGGTAAAATAACCTTTACAAATATTGGCCATTTTCATCCTATATAATAAAAGGCTAATATGCAAATTGATTGAATGGTAAAACGACCAGTCGCTATGATGCGCACTGACAACCAGGGGGCAGACACTCCAACGCAGGAGCTGCCCTCTGGTGGTCAGTGTGCTCCCACAGGGGGAGTGCTGCTCAGCCAGAAGCTGGGCTCACGGCTGGCAAGCACAGCGGCGGTGGTGGGAGCCTCTCCCGCCTCTGCGGCAATGCTAAGGTTGTCTGACTGCTCGCTAATCTGTCAGTTAGACATACCCCAAGGGCCCTCAGACTGCGAGAGGGCACTGGCTGGGCTGAGCCCCTCCCCCCCGCCCCAGTGCACAAATCTTGTGCACCAGCCTCTAGTATAATTAGAAAAAACAATAGAATAAAAATAATTCATAGCAATGTATTTATTTAAGCCCTAGCTAAGCTTTCATTTACAAGCAAACATTTTCGGGGGGTGGGGGGAACAGGGTGGGATTCACAAGACAATATTTTCAAATGTTATACCATCTACATAAAAATTAAGCTTGCAGAATTTACAAATTAATATTCTGAACAGACATAAATTATACATCCTCTTGCAAAATCCAATCTACAGCATTTAAAAATTCATACAGTTACAATGTAAGACATTCTCTCTTTACATTCTACCTATTTACATAGCTCTTCCCACCACAGATGATACAGTTTTCGTCATAGCTACCAAGTTTGCAAACATAGTGTATTTAAAATATATTTAGCAGCATATAAAAAATTAGATAAAGGGGGAGGAAGTACTACTATTAAATAAAAATGAAATTAAAAGGTAATCATAGAAACAACTCCATAGGAAAATAGATCAAAATATATTTCTGTTAGGACATCAAAAATTTTTCCCATCACAGAAGGTATGCACAGCACTAATACAACAATTAACGGCATTTTAGTCCTGAACACAGGATATATATATAGCACAGCTGCAAAACTTTGGTCAATACAAGTAAACGTCAACATTTAACACAAACTGTTTAACATTCTTTGTTAGTAGATTACGGTCAATTCCACCTTATGAAAAATCATCAACACTATTCATGTTACTTTTTGGGAACTTTGAAATTTGGAAACCCTCCGTAGACTGATATAAATGCCAGACAAACAGACCACAATTTGACTACATTTCCAATATATTTAAATACGTAAGTCATCTGAACGGACTATACATGAGTAAACCATCAGTGGGTTGCATAATATTCCAAGTGTATTTTCTGACTGTCACAAAAGCAGACATTTTATAATTCAAATAATTTGAAAGCATGTGTGTTTTTAATAGCTAGTCACAAAAATCCAACCACAATAAAAGTGCGAATCAAGCAGTATTATTAATTAGTAGGACATATATGTATTCAGAGATGTTATTATTAAGCACACAGGATTGTACACAATTATACTAGAATACATTTATATTCAGAAGTTGGATTCAGATATATAGTTTCCAGTTAATCCCATTCATAAGTTTTTGCCTAATATATGTAGGGTAACATTTTCCATAAAGAATATACAGAGTATTATCACAGTATTCAGTTTATGACTATCTTCATTCATGTTTAATTACTGGCAATATCTTCCCCCAGATCTCCTGAGTCGGAGATCTGACCGTCTTGCAAATTGCGAGCCTTCCAAATTCTCACAGTTCGATCACTACAAAATAATAAATTAAAAATGAACATGAGAAAAGAGGCAGAAAGATAAAGAAATAGCTCTTACAATTACTTATCATGGAAACATTTTATGAATAGATCTTTAATAGATGTAAGTAAAAATATAGCTTGTGCCATAAGTATATCTAATAGGGCATCATAATAATAATATTAAAAATAGTTCATATTCAATGGACACAGACAGTAAAGGGGTGAGGGCATGTGCTGGGAGGTGGAAGTGGCTGGGGAGAGGTCAATGGGGGAAAAAGAAGACTTATGTAGTACTTTAAACAATAAAAAATTTGAATAAAATAAAAAAAGCTAAGTAGAAAATGGAAAAAAAAAAAGCTCATATTATCAAGAGTATGTGCCAGGCATTGTTACATGTGCCCTTTAAATACATTAATGCATTTAATTCTCTTTAAGTAACATAAGAAGTAGATAATGCTATTATTCCCTTTTTATTAATGAGCAAATTGAGGTCCAAGGTTTTTCATGTTCTACATTTCCAGATATTTACAACCTACAGTATTTATTAAATCTGAACACAAGTAGCTAACATAGAAAAAAATCGCATAGGAAAAACTTACTCAGCTGCAGTAAAAATATGGGTGGAATTAACACATATGGCATTGATAGGACTATCATGACCCTTCATCTCTCCAACTGGCACAAAGGTATCCACGTTCCAGAGTTTCAGAATGCCCCCTCTGCAGCCACTGAGCAAAACCGGATGGCCTGGCACCACTCCCAGGGCACAGACCCAATCCTTGTGTGCATTTGGAACTTGCTGAGAGGAAAAAAGAGAAATCAGAAGCTTAAGAGGACATACATTTTCACACCCAAAAAAGTTACAAACATTTTTATTGATAAAACTCACTTTTTGGAATGCTGAATGGCCTGGGAGCTGTAAAAATCATTTTCTATGCAATCACTCTTAGGGACTTAAAGAAATTTATAATTTGCCTCACTAATTATCATCAGTAATATCAGTATTACAGGCTTATAATGTTAAAAATCTATAGAATCTATAGGACCTAGAAAGTATACAAAATTTGTCAAACATTACATCCTCTTCATAGGCAGTAAATATCTCACCTTTCCCAAAATGTATTTAATAAAACAAATTTAAAAACTACAACCTGGCATGTAGACTTTAAGGACTGTCTCATAAAATCACTGACTTAAACTTTTGTAGAAGACCAGAGCTAACCTACCCTTCCTATATAATAAAAGCCTAATATGCTAAGCGTCCTGTCGTCTGGTCGTCCATTCAACCAATCAAAGCGTAAAATGCTAATGATATGCTAAGGCCACCCAACCACTTGCTATGACATGCACTGACTACCAGGGGGCAGGCAGTTGATCGATCAGTCGCTATGATGTGCACGAATAACCAGGGGGCCGACAATCGACCGGCCGACCAGTCACTATGACATGCACTGATCACCAAGGGGTAGATACTCCTGATCACCAAGGGGTAGATACTCCGATCTGTAGGTTAGCTTGCTGCTGGGGTCTAGCTGATCAGAACTGAGCGAGATGGGCTGACATGCCCTGGAGCCCTCCTGTGGTCCCTCCCCTGCTGAACCTCCCACATCCCTCCCTGGCCCTGATCATGCACCAGTGGGGTCCCTTGGGCTGGCCTGTGTCCTCTTGCAATCCAGGCTGAGGGACCGCCCCCCCCCCCAACAAGTGCACAAATTTCGTGTACCAGGCCTCTAGTATATTATAAGCAAACAACAGTTACAAGATCAGACTATATGACTATATTTTATGCATAAATATTTTTATATACACAATATAAATGTCACACCATGAATGTGTGTCTATAAGAGCTTTTGAATGCAATATATGCATCTGTTACTGTTTTTTTCTATTAATATTTCATGCTTATTTATTTTGTTTTTGTCTAGTCGCAGGCAGGAAAGTAGTAGCAACTGCAATACATACACACCTGTACATGTACAGGAGAAAGCTTGAAACTGAGAACAATTTTATCTGTTAGCTAATTTCTTCCCCTGGGAATTAGGGAAATAGAACAATATTTGATTGTAATGACACAACATTTCAATCAAACTAGTGTTCCATAGGAAATGAGAGAACCAACACTTTCAGATGCATGGCGATGTTCTTGTAAGGTGAGGAATCATTTACACTACTTTGACTTTAGCTAAACACATTACTCTGTGGAATATGTGTACATAAAACAAAACAAAATGAGAAACTATAACAACTCTACACCAAGACTGATTTTATTCAATGAGCACATACATGAGACAATCCCAGATCTTCTAGTGTCTAGTGTTCTCTTGTTGATGAGGTATTTAGTAAATGTTGAATGTTGCCCTTCTCATAATTAGTAACTCAGGTGGGTGAGAAACTCCTTTAAGAGGAAGCTCTTATTTATATCATTCCTAAGCAATGAAGATCTACATAGAGGCTCTTCAGATTCTTATATAGACTGCTGAGTGGCTCTGAATACCCACTCCATTCCGTGAAAAGGTGTTACATTACCTGCAGAAGGTCTTTTTGCGCTAAGTCCCATTTCTTGATTCCATTATCTCTGGACCCACTAAATAGGTTATCCCCTTGTATGGTTAGCGCCTCAATGCCATCATAATGAGGGGGCTCAAAATTGTGGGTGGGACTCACAGTTCCAAGAGCCCCTTCAGTTACATCAAACATCTAAAAAATAGCAAAAAGAAAGCAGTCATCATATTTAACTTAAAATAAGCAGCCATATGTGTTCATTCACAGAAACGCATACACACGTATATTCATCAGACATTTGTTTTGTTAGAATATCTTACTAAGTTAACTAAATTACCTGGTCTGTTCCACTCAGGATGAACCTGAGTCCTACTTTCACACTATTTTGCTTACATGTCACATGCTTACATGCCTTTTAAGAAATACAATCAATTTTTTCATGTGTAATCCAGTTGAAAGTAAAATAAATAACATAATTGTTATTTAAACACTATTAGAAAGCTCTGCAGTCCTGGTGGCCATTTCAAATACCCTTAACCATTTATTTTAAAACCTTCCCTTTATTTCAAAACCTTTCATACCCCTCAGTTGCCCTTATCTCTCTAAGCAATTGACCTTGTGATTTCCTGAAAAGACCAGCATGATCAAAAATATATTATTGGACCCTTTCCTCCATCCCAAAGTTTCCTTTTATCTTCAAACACTTACTTTTTCCCAAGGTTCACATCTTTGATCTGATTCTAACTCCTCCTACCACCTCCATCAATTGCCACTTCACTCTTCTCCTTACACTTTTCTTCTCCACTAAGCCCATCTCCTAAGCATATAAACATGTTCAAGTCTATTGAATACAAAAATCCTCTCCCCTTATTCATTCGATTTTCAAGTTACTAACCCATTTTTTGTCTCTTACTCAAAGCTACACTCTCTCTTACTGTACCCTCTTTTTATTCCTATTGGTTCTTACAGAGATTTCCCAAGGCTGAGTCCTGTCAACTCCTCTCCTTTGGCCATGTCATCTACTCAAACTCCTTGAACATCTGCTTCTATTTGAATGGCTCCCAAAACTACATCTCCAGTTATAACTCATCATAAACTCTGGGCTTGCCTTTCTAATAGTTGGCTGGCCTACATGAGGATGTCCTCTGTTAGTACTTCAAATTTAACATTTCCAGAATCAAACTATACATCTTTCTTCAGCTTATCTGCTAATTTTATAAAATCTGAAAACCATAATATTCTCAGTATAAAAGATGGTGACAATGAGACTCAAGTATTAGTTGGATGACTGAGTTAAAAATCTTTAAAATCCCTCTCAACCTATCTTCTATCAAAAATGGGAAGATATGATTAAATAAGATGATAAAATCAAGAATTCTGAGTGAGGAAAAGATCAGGAAGAAAAAGCAAAGGCTAGAAATAGGAAAAAAGAAAATTGATTAAGAGAAAGGGTGAATGATTTTTAATACTTCAAACTACAATTCAACAATTCTATTATACACACTTTGATGTAATGATCCTTGGAGCCAGTGATGATTAGATCTTGTCCATTGGAAATCTGATCGACAGTAAGGCACATCACGGGGCCTAGGTGTCCCGTTAACTTTCCTGTAGATTGGAACCTTTAAAAAGAAAGAAAAAAGAAATTTTTTTTGAAAATATGTCTTAGCATGCTGAGGCTAAGCTTCAATATAAATAATCTATATTCTTTGATAAAATAGTTCACTAATATATATTTTTTTATTTTAGCTCCACTTCTATTCAACTCTGTTCAAATTAGTTTTTTAAAAATGGCCAAAAGAAATGGGAAGAATCTTAATGAAGGTATTCAAAAGCTGACTAATGTCATCTGGTAGAAAACAAAAAGGCAGCAAAAGTCCAAAAAATTGCTAATGACTAATTTTAACTCCCAACCCAAGTCCAGATAAACCTTAATCTGTTAAATTTCTAAACATGTAATAGACATATTACTGATGTTATTAGATCCAATTTGAAATTTGATTAAAACAACTATATCACTAAAATAACTTGTCTAATAAATAACAATATAGAGAAAATAAGATTATTTTATTAAACAGGCACACAAATACTCTCACATATACAAAAACATAGATAGACACTCACATATACACATATATACATACATACATATGTCTATGCACACATATTTGTGTATATATGTACATCAGAAAATAGCTGGTACATTTTATCAGTTATTATAAAGACATGAAAATGACCAGAACATATATCGGGTTGGTAGGAAAATGTATGATGTCAATTAATAGGAGTGACCGTAAACCTTCATTTCATAGTCATATCTTAAATCCCACTGCCAGAATACAGACATGTATTTGGCTTTTGGGATATCAGTGTCTCGAAAACTATTCTGTTCATTACTTTATTAGTATGAATCTATATTTAATCATGTTGCTGAAATCAACCAGGTCTCACAGGATCTAACTCTTTAGCAACATAAAAAGTATGAAGATTTTCAAAAGCTGACGTCTTTCCTGCCTTATGTCATGATTTGTGTATCTTCCTCTCTGGTATTCCTAATATGAGTCAAATGTGCTCTCTTCAAGAATAAACTAACTCCTCACTTTTTTAATTTTCTTCAGCACTTTATTTCTAAAACAGCAGTGAGGATGGTGGTGTCCCTCTTTCTTTCTCAATCATCCATCTATAACAGCCTATTTGATGGCCTTTATCCTCCATTATAACATGAGCTCTACGAAGGCAGATGCCCCATTTGCTTGGTGTCATCTTTATTCCCAGGACCCAACACAGTGCTGGGGCACTGCTTGCTTTAGCTGATGTTGAGTAAGTATTTAACTAACAAGTGAATGCTCTCTTGCTGCCAACATTTTAATAATTAGAAACGAAATGAAAATAAACACTCAACTAAAGGATAAAAGCTCATATTTCATGGCAACTGAAAATCAAATCAAAGATGTAATGCCTTACATTTCAATTTATCAATCTTTTTTTACTTTTTAACCACTTTCTCTTCCTGATATTCACAGAAACCCTCTAAGGTTTTAGGCCCACATTTGTTCATTTACATCTATTAACAGAAAAATTATAGATATAAAATGTTTAAATAATATTGCAAAACATAATTTTTTCAAAGGTACTGGTAAAACTAGGATGAGAATCCTGGCTTCTTCCTAGAAAACAACACAATTTGTAGACAAATATTAAGAAAGGCTAAGGTTTTAATCCTATTTTCCTTCATATACTTTTTTTCCCCATCAATGTAACTTAAAAGGAAAAAAAAATTGTGAGTCTGGTAAAGAGAACAGAAGAGACCTTTGAGGGTGTTGGGGGGAACAGAAAATCCTATGATTTTCATAGTAACTTCTGGGGTTATAAAATTTAGATTTCAGATGCACTAGTATGCCGGGAGCCAGTCCATCCTTGCTGTTTCAAGGGACCTGGCATATATGGCATACGGTTCTTAATATGTTTGCTCACCTTCTTGGCGCTGTGTTTTAACCAAGGTCACCTCTCCGAGAAAGGTTGAATCCCCAGGTAGGGATTTTCCCCTGAAGTTAGGGAGGGAATAAAACCCCTCAACTAAGTGCCAGGCGGGTAATTAATCCCTTTAACTACGAACAATCATGCTTAAACTACATAATCTTTTCTCCCTGGAATGGAGATAAGAAACGCCCTAACCTTTGTAATAGAGATTGATAGGATTGAATCAACTGGTACAAATACAGTTGTAACAAGACAGAAACACTCAGAACTTAGAACAGAATCAAGAAGACAGAACCTACACGGAGCCTAGAGACAGAAGAACTTTGCTGGAGAGAGCATGCCAGAGGATCCTGGAGAGGGACTGGCCTCGGAGCCTAGAGACAGAGCCTAGCGGGAGAACATGGCAAGGGATCCTGGACTGAACCTGACTACAGAGATTGGCAGGAGAACCTGACTGGAACCTGGACACTGAACCTGACTGGAGAGCCTGGACAGAACCTGGCTGGAGAACCTAGCGAGGGAACATGGCTACAGAACCTCACTGGAGATCCGAAGCAGAACCTCTCTGGAGATCCGGGCTAGAGATCCTGGCTAGGTTGCTGATCAACTGAACACTGTCTCCGTGTCCTTCCTTCTTCGCCGACTCCGTCTACGCCTTTGGGAACCCCTGGACCCGCTGGGGTTGGACCCCGGCACTAGTAATGTCTGAATGTTGCATTTTCCATGTATAAGAAGTACATTTTCTTATACATCCTACCTTTTAAGATCCCACATTCTAACAGCATTTCCAGAAGCCGCATAAAGGAAAGTGCCAGTTGGGTTCAGCGCAATTTGATTGATCTGGTTCTCTCCCGAAGGAATAGCTACCGTCCGGCTGGTACTGGCAGAACAAGCATCTCCAAGAGTAACTTGACCTGAAGATCTTAACAGAGACAGAATAAAACAAAAAAAGTCACCATTTCTGCCATGAGTTCAACTTAAAGTTCCATGAATTCTTGAGAACCTGCTATAAGCAACAAGATCGGTGCCCTTTTTGGTCCCCGTTTGCACAGAATCCAGCACGGCACACACACACATAATTGGCACTTTAAATGTTTTGAATGAATAAAACAAGATGACATGGCTTAAGACTCTTAAGTTGCTATTCTATTATTAAGTTAATAATTACAAGCCCTGAGTCAAGAATGATTAAAACATCATTCAGAAGCCCTGGCCGGTTTGGCTCAGTGGATAGAACGTCAGCCTGCGGACTCAAAGGTCCCAGGTTCAATTCCGGTCAAGGACATGTACCTTGGTTGCAGGCACATACCCAGTAGGGAGTGTGCAGGAGGCAGCTGATCGATGTTTCTCTCTCATCGATGTTTCTAACTCTCTATCCCTCTCCCTTCCTCTGTAAAAAATCAATACAATACATTTTTAAAAAAATATCATTCAGAAAAGATTAGGTGACAAAAATTAAAAAAATCAAACAAACAAAAAACAAAAATCCCTCAACAAATGAGTGTCATAAAGGTGATTCATTTTTCTGCAGTTTCCAGAAGCCCCCTGAGGGCCAGGCCAACCAATATTGCTTTCGTCCATAGGATGTGCCCTTTTGAATTAAAGCCTATGAGGACTTTTAAAATTATTTTCTATTTTTGTTTACTTTAGCCCATTCATACATGCAGTGTTTACTATGCGCTAAAAACTCAAACATAACTTATTTCTATTTCCTCTGGTAAATTCCAAAGAGTAAGCATATTTTTTAAAAAAATTTGAAACTCTTTCTTAGCTAACTCTAAAATATCAAGTTATAATTAATCTTTTTAAATTTGACTTTAGGGAGTCAATTGGATTGGTAAATTTCTAACATCTTTTTAAATAAAATTTCCCTAAGAGACTTGTATTCAGTGCAATAATTAGTAGTTCTCCAAATGCAAATTAGCAATTAAAGGTTAATAATCCCAACTCTACAAATTATTAACCCCTACTCTAAATCCCTAATTTTAGTAAAAATTAATCTTTCCTATGCTCCCTTCTCTTATTTAAATAATCAAAGTTCATCCTCAATTCCAATTATAAAACAGTTAATCAATCTTATGGCAAAAAGAAATCGTTATTTGCTCCACATTTTATAGACATATATGATAGACACAGAAAACAATCCCATCCTCCAATTGTCCACTATAACCTGCAGTTATGAACTACCAAAGCACTGTAAGTCCCTCCCCAACCCAATAAACCTGTCAATTAATCAGTACATGCCAATTAAAGATTACAAATACTTCTTAACTGTCTACAATGGTGATTTATGCCATTTTCCAAGGAGCATTATTCAGTTGAAGCAAGCAATGTAAGCCATTAACTACAACACACAGTAAACACTATGAAATGTGATATCTTGGTATTTGGGAGCATGGAATTATAAAACATGTACTTAGTCACAGATCAAATTATTTACCCCTTCTTGTTTAATACTAGGCTATCATATTTTATTTTCTCAATAGTATTTTTCCTTTTACTTTATCTGTGTTCTTATTATAAACATTTTACCATCCTTTGGAAGCAGGCAGATATAAGTAAATAAAAATGCATGTATAGTGCTATCTTTTCTTATATTTTGTAAACAGCAACTGTCGCCCCTTATTCTAGTTATCTTTAAGTTACTTACGTCAGCGTTCGGACGCATTTTGCTGAATCTCTGATATCCCACACCTTAATATAAGATGTTGACACAGTGAAGACCAGACTTGTGTAATTACAGTATTTTACAGACACGACATTGTTGGGATGGCCTCCCAGTGACATTATCTCCTGTCCCGTCACCAGATTCCATACTTTACAAGTACGATCTAAAACAAACAAATTAAACAAGGGGAAATACTGTCAATATTAACTAAGTTAGGTTCTCTTAACAAAAATTATTTAAACAATTTCTCTCCTATGAGACAGAAATGGGATAAGAAAACAGTAATTATCCCATTAATCTGCCTCCATCCCTGACTCCATCCCTGACCCTGCAGCAGGTTCAAGGGCAAAGTAGGAGTAAAGGATTAGATGAGAGTCAGGGATGTCTGGTGTATGCAGTATGTGGGTATTAAAAAATAATTCCACAAAACTTTGAAAGTCATATCAAATAAATCAGCTTCTTCAAAACATTCTACTTTGATCACATTTCTACCTCCCCACAACACACCGAATGCGTAAACACAAACACCTTTCTTTTCCAGGGGCCACTGTGTGATGGATTTTATTTTTGAATCACAAGCATAAGCCTAAAACTATTTTATTTTGTGTTCTTTGTTTCTTTGTTTTTGTTTTTGTTTTGGTATGATGACCATCTAATTATCATGGAGAGATCAAGGTAATTGGAATCATTAGGAAAGTATATTTTCACAGAGCAGATTATTTCTAAAATGGGAGCTGTTCGCCATTATTAAAGTTCATAAGTTCTAGCAAGATTCTTATATGTCACTTGTAGATAATGAGCAACAAATGTTTGCTGATTGAACTGAATCTTATAATATCCCTAAATACTAAATAACTTTTACTAGATCCCCAAATTCCTGACCAGGCTTCCTTCTTACGTTCTTAGCCTCATTGTCTACTACTTCTCTTACGAATATTCTACTATTCAACCCAACTGGATTTCGTTTCCAAACATACCCCACTTTTACCTCCATGTCTCTGCTCATGTTGTTCTCTAATCTTGGTTGCCAATCCTTACCTGTCAATATGTAAACCATCCTATAAGGTTCATTCTAAATGCCCCCTTGTCAAAACCTTCCTGTTTCTCACAGATTGCCAAATCTCTCCCTTTTTCGAAACCCCCAAAACTCTCGGTGTATAACAACACTTCAAAGCATATGCAGTTGAGTTCTAGCTACCTGCAATTGTGCCAAAGGGGTTAAGATTGCAGTTCTGGAGACGATTAGACCTAGGTTTCCAATTATGGCTCTTCCACTTCCTAGCTAAGCTTTTCTGGGAAAATTATTTAATAGCTTGAATCCTCAATTTCTTCATTTGTAAAATTAGGATGTAACATGTATCTCATTGGGGTTATAGTGAGAATTAAATGAGATATAACTTTTGTATTGTCTAGCACAGTCTCTGAAATATAGTAAGTATTCAAGAAATGGTGGTTGCCACCCATCTTATTTTCTTTACCACACTGTACACTGTAATGGCCTCTGGTACATTGTCATATAAACTGCACTACTAAGCTCAGGGCCCTGCATGCATTAGGTACTCAATTACCAAACAGAGATGTAGTCTCTCAATATTCTATTTACATAAATTCAACAAAGAGTTTGACTTTCTTCCCAACTATGAGATGATGTTATAGTTTATACAATTCAGTGATTAAATTAGATTCTCTCTCATATCCTTATGGGTCTTAAGCAGTTTCACCTATTTTTGGTCAAAGCTTGTTAAAAACGCAGTCATTTTTAAAAATCTTAAATACCCCCATGAAACCACTACTAGCACCTTTTGATCCAGTGAAGAGGAGGTCATCAGTGGAATCCACACAGAGCACGGCTTTCGTGTGCCCTTCAGCTATGTGAATGCACTGAAGGGCAGAAGCTCTGATTCCTTTTGCAGCAGGAAATGGGTTGATTATGCCCCTGAGTTGGGGGGTGGGGGGAGGACAAAAACAAAGAAATAAGACTGACTTCAGTAGCTATACCATGAGACTAATTTTAGTTGTTCCCTGACTTTAAGAAGTCTTTCTAACTAATTAGTAATAAAATTCAGGCTGCTCCCTCATCTCTTTTTTAAGCCAAAGGACAGAGACACCGTGTGAAGTAGCAATAGTAGCGATGGAATACATCAACTCATTAGGCATCAGCTAACAGCTGCATTCTATAAAGAGCAAAGCCTACGATACATTTGGATTTTCTTATTAACAATTTCATCTCTTCAGAGTTTAATGAAGCAATATTGGGAGCTGAGTGTCGTGAATTCTGACAAATAAGAAAGTATATAGGATAGCACTTGGAAGACGTGACTCTGTGTCAAAAAGGACATTCTTGAGAAAGTATAACACATACCACCTAAAATACTGAGGAAGCAAATTTCAAACAAATTTGAAAAAAGACAAGATTGCATGGACAGAAATTCTAAAGGGTGAATGGTTTAAAAATACCAAAAACTTAAAACACTAACAATATCAAACAAGATAAAAAGACTGAGAATTTAAAAGAACAGTAAGAATCTTTAGGGGTCTATCCCATGAGTTCTAATGTTTCTGGAGTTTCTGCTTTATGCTACTGGTCTATGTGCTATGGAAATGCACAGATTATCAAAACATCATTCCTATCCTAAAGGAGTTTAATGCAGGATCTGAATTAAAATAATTGTGTCAGGAAGACTAAAGATGAGAATGAATTAAGACATGATAAATATATCAGTCAGAAGTTTCTTTGTTTAAAGCAGGAAGAAAAATTATATTGAAGTATGTCCATTATATAAGACAAATGGCATAATATTAGGACAAATACAGGGATAAAACAATACTGTTTGTTTCTACTTTTTGATGAAAGAAAACAATTTTCAAGAGATACAAGCGGCAGAAATGACCAAGAAGAAATACAAGCCCAGACTAAGTAGAACTAACAAATGGAGACATCTGATGAATTCGGTTTTTAAATCACTATATCATAGGTTTTTCAACGTATACGCCTGTGGGACAAAAATCAATAGAGTAACTCCACTGGTACTCTAAAAAGATCAATAAAGGGGACAAGTCATGCAGACCCAATTCCAGAAGGGAGAGGAAAAGTAGATTTCAGAAATTAGAGATGAATAAAATTATTATAAACACTTAAAAATAAAGACTCATCAATAATAGACAAACGAGCTCATTGATCTCATGAAGGAAGTTATTTATGGGGTTACTAGGCAGCAACATAGGGGAAAGTCATATTCACAAGATACGTTGACTCTAATAAGCCTTTCAAAAGCAATCCTTGTGGACATGGGTTAGCACAAAACTATTGTAGTAGGTAGTTTCAGTGGTACTTGGAGTCACACCTAATGAGTCAATGATCCTGTCAGTCTAAAAGGAGGTCTTCAAAATCTAGTCATGTTTTTTTCTAGCCCTAAAGACAGAAATAGTATGTTTATTAAACTGAAATATTAATAAGTTGGCTACTGTGTTGTATTGCCTAGAAAAAAAATGAGTGAAACAAAATTCATTTATTACTAAGTATGTATTTAGCATGAAAATAATCACTGAATGAAATCCTATATAATAAAAGGCTAATATGCAAATTGACTGAACTGCGGAATGACTGGCCGCTATGACATACACTGACCACAAGGAGGCAGACACTCAATGCAGGAGCTGCCTTCTAGTGGTCAGTACCCTCCCACAGGGAAAGTGCCGCTCAGCCAGAAGCCAGGCTCACGGCTGGGGAGCGCAGTGGTGGTGACGGGAGCCTCTCCCGCTTCAATGGCAGCACTAAGGATGTCTAACTACAGGCTTAGGCCCGCTCCACACAGGGATCGGGCCTAAGTCATCAGTCGAACATCCCCCGAGGGCTCCCGAACTGCAAGAGGGCACAGGCCAGGCTGAGGGACCCCCCCCCCTGAGTGCACAAATTTCCTGCATCGGGCCTCTAAGTCAAAGATATAATAGAATATTCAAAGTAGGAAAGTGGTGTAAGTGATTTAGTTATTGAATAGATGATTAATGGGTTGACAATTAATGGTTCCTCTCCCAACATTTTCAGGAGAAAGTAATAGAGCTGCTATATTCTACCAAGGCCATGTCTAGAATGGAGTTGAGTTCTAGATGACACATTTTTAGCACATTGAAAAGCTGGACGCTTTCCAAAACAGTGAAGCAGAATGAAGGGTCTGTAGACTATCACATAAGGAACAGATGATGAAACTAGGCCTATTCAGATGATAAAAGAACATTCACTGGAGAGGACACAATAGCACAGTGAAGGGCTGAATATTTAAAGAACTGTCACATACACAGAAGAAGAGCTATTAGGCTAATTCTGGTATAGCTCAGGCGGGCTGGTGAAAAACCAATGAATAGAAATTTAAAGGAGGTAAATTTAGGCTCAGAATTTATTTAAAACTTTATTTTTAGGGTCTAGTTAAAATGATTTCAAAAAATAAAAGAAGCACCTCATCACCAAAAAAGTAATACCAGGAATTGTTATCGCTAGATATATAAGTGCACAGTCTGATGCTACTAATTGCACACATGTGTCAATCTGAGATTCTTTAAACTAATGCTCAGTAACTTGTTTGTAAAGTAAGAATTTATGCAGATTAAAACTGAAATGGGAGCAATACCTCCTCAAACGTCTGACTCTGGCATTTGAATCGGCCTGTGGCTGTTAGGTTATTAGCGATGAACTGACGCCATCAAAGTATTGCTTCACACGTTCACAAATGTGATCTAACGCACAGTCAACTGCTACTGTTACATCTCAAACAGAAAATATATGTGTATATATTCCAACAAACTGAGTATAAAGAAAAAAAATCATGGGAACAGTCTAAGAGCTGTTTCTGATTTGCATCTAATGACACAAACCATCCTAAGGAAAAAAATCAGTAGCCTCAATTATGTGACACTATGTCTCCAAAAGATTTCCTTCCTTCAAATTATCAGCTTTATCCTAAGAATTTACTAAGTCTTCCCGAATGATATAACACCCAATACAACTCTGTCATGTCAAAGGCTGTAGTATTACAAAAGGATCCAGTAAATATTTGCCACCATTAGACAGTGACTTCTGTATGGCACAGCTCCTGGAGTCTCTTTCATTGTTATGTGTGTTAATATCATTGGTTAGTCACACTTCAAAGAAACATAATCTCAATGTTAAACATAGCATTTTATTAATTACACACTGAAAAATGCTCTCAGATATTCATAGTATTAGAGTTAATATATTATATATAACATACATATATACCTTTATATATATTACCTTAACACCAAAGATAATAGAAAAAAATAGAAATTGGAAACACATCCATGGTATTTTTTTCTATTAGAATTAATCTATTCACATTCTGAAATATAGGAATCAACTTTAAAATAATTACTTTAAGTTAAGGTTAAGTGTTGCAAACTTGTAAAACAAACCTGATTTGAAGGAGAGAAACAAGTTTATTGTTGTTCCATGCAAACCAGTAAAGTCTGTAATACCGTGAATGAGATTAATTTCATCTCCCTCCCCCTGCCTACCTTTTGGAGGATCTACTGCTGATCAGCAAAATGGCCATAAACAGGGGAAACGAGTGCAAAAAGAGAGAAGACAAATGATAAGTGGGAAGAAGAAATGATAGCAAAGATGAAAGAGAAATTAAGGGTCCAAAAAAAGAGAAATCCTTAACATGAAAAAATGCAACATTGTTATTTTTAAAATAGCATCAATCAATAGAAAAAAATTGTTTTTAAAAGCCCTTCTACATTCTATTTCTTTCTCTCTTTTTTGGTACCATAGTATCCTTCTTTTTCTAGCATACCTTTTTTTAAAAAATCACAAAACCTCCCATAAACTCTTTCTTTAAAATGCTAAACAAACAAGAAAAGATCACCATACTGACCTCCCACAAATTTTAATGGAAATAAAAAATCACTGAGGAGCAAAATTTCTTGAAATCAGTATTCATAGAACTTAATTACTTTTTTTTAAAATCTAGGTTACAAATAGAAAACAAATATCACAAGTCTTTATGTTATTATACAAAAAAACTGTGCCACTACTTTTGTCTAAAAGGTGCATCATTAAAATGAATATGTTAAAAAATATTAGTGCATCTATATGGTTTACAACAAGTTATGCATGCAACAAAAATGAGATTTGCTTAGTTTCTAGGAAGGCATTTTAGAACACCACGAAATGCCAGAATATAGAAAAGATGGAAAGAAAGTACCTGTGTACCTCCGACAGAGAGGAATCACTTTCATCAGACCTACAGCGAAAGAGTTAGAATTATGAGGAGAAAGAATACAGATGTCAATAGATACAGACACTGAGATTGAAATGAAAATCAACAGTATTATTGAAATATAGTAAACACTTCCTTTATTGTGCCCTGCTTCTCTATTTGTACTGGATAACAGCAAATTCAATGTCTAGCTAAGTCAGATAAGCTATTCGATTCTTATGTTTTCTACCAAGACTTTGGGAGAAATATTTCTATTACTGATCCATAGAGTCTATCTATCCTTACTTCTAAAATTTAGGTCCTGAAGAGGAACAGTATCAAATAAGTAAAATACATCACTTCAAGATTCTTTCTATTTAATGGACTAGTACCAGGAAATGTTTTCCATTTTAATAACTATTCATGAATTTTATTCATCTTGATAATTACTTTAGATTTGGACTCTTTACTGTGGCTGTTGCAAAAATATATTACATGTTTGAAAGGAGAGCAAATCACTCAATTTAATAATTTTTTGTTTTAACTTATCTTAACAATATGGAATTCTGACTAGGGAGTCCCTCGCTAATAGCTGGGGAACTTTAGCAGGATTTTTCTAATAGATGACCCACTCCTGTCAGCCCTATCCCAAAACCTCCAAGTCCGGCAGTGAGTCTGGCTATTATGAAAATCTATTTACTTGTAAAATAAGTTTGGGGAGAATGAGGGGAGGGTGAGTGCTGCTGGCATGGAATGTAACCAGAAATAATATGTAGCTGGTGAAACACACTAGTCTCAAAAAGGAGTCCCCCAAAAAAGTGATCCAGAAGGTGGCTGAGCTTTTGAAAGTGTAGAAGTCTATTCTAAGTGACAACTTTCAGAGACGACAACACAGTCAAATTGTTGGTAACTGATAAAAATTTCAGTACAAAATGTGGAACTATGATGAGATTGTCAAGATCATCAAAAGATTGGCAGAAAATTTTATGACTGTGAATGCATGGTAAAGAAGATTTAGTAATTTGTCATATCACTAGTGAAAATGGACTTCCCAAAAGCATCCCTAATGTTCTACTCTATTCTCAGTTACATAAGAGATATGATATAACAATATTAGAGTCTTTTTCAGTAACAGATAATAGTTGCCTATCTAGATCAATTTAAAAGACATGTCATCAGCTGATTAAACCATATTAAAATATGATCAAGAATTGTATCATAAATTAAGTAGATTAAAGTTATTTCAAAATGGTAGTGTTTCTCTAAGTTACAGAGCCATTTAGCATGATCTAAACATGCCAGACATCTTAAACAAAATCCTATAAATTTCAGAAATTGTAGAATTATACAGAGAAATTATAGCATAAAAAACAAATAATTGGGGTGGGAGACTGGATATCAAGTACATACACATACAATGCTATCATTCAAAATCAAAGCAGATAAGTCAGAGTTAACAAACACCTTATGGCAGCAGTGTTAGTATTGAATTCTTGCAAGAGAGATTCTGGCTCAATGTGAGAATACTTTTTCAATAAATAATTAATGAAAATAATATTTTCCACATCCCTCCAACCACTCTTCCCCCAGAACCCACCCTCAAACCTACCCCCTTCACCCTTAAAGTTACTTTTTTATTCCAAAAACTATTATTGAAGTTTACTAGTGGATTTGTATAGAATAGCCAAGTGATGATAACATGTTCCACATATAACAGTGGTCTTTGTAAGCTGTTCTATTCACCCAAGGTAAAATAATTTGCATATTTCAAAAAATCCAGGCAGTCTGGATTAGAGATTTTTGTATGCTCACAGAAGCTGAAGAATCCCAAGAAATTTAAACTTCAGGTGGTCTCAAAGATATTTCAAATCTAATGTACTTGTAAAAGAAAGAGCAAGACAAGTGCTGAAAGTATAGCGATGCAAATCTACAGCAGGGAATAATGTTCAGCAGGAAAATAATTTTCTGTAATATTGCCTCTATGGCTCATTTCCTGTTGGAACAACACACAAAAGATGGCAAGAGTTCACAAGTCAGACTCCATCTCCCATACAAAGAGATGGCTAAGTGTTTTCTACAGATAGTATTGACAGGTTCAGAAATTGTAATAAATCGTTGGGGCTCTCTTCCATAATGACTTACTTATCCTGCTGAACTGATGTGTTTCCCTGAGAAACAGTAAGACGATTAAACACATTCAGTTCGTTACGGGGCCGGCTTGGTGGGGAAGAAGGAGGTGAAAGACTAGCCTCTGAGGTTCCAGAATCTGAGCTACAAGAAAAAAGAACATTAAATAGGTGGCTTTAATTGGTTATGCTTTGTTAGGAATGTTATATGAAACATGCTTTTCTAAAAAAGCTTTTCATTAGTGAAATCCTTCCTTCTTCACTCCCTTCCTTCCTCTTTTCCTTTATTGTAAGATAACATGCACTCTGAACAATTTAAAATTGTCCCATTGAATTTTGTTACATTGGCCACAAGATGGCACTAAAGAAAGAGTTCTGTCTGCTGAACTCTAAAGTCGGTACAAATAAAGCAAGCCAAATTTAAAACTATACAGTTTTATAACTGAGACCAAGATGTTCATTTTACACAAAAGGAAACAGACCCAGAAAGTTTAAGAGTGATTTGCCTACTCAATTGATCCATTCATTTATATTTAAATTACTTATTTGCTCCATTCCCCCATCTCCCAATCATTCTTGAGAGGTCTGATTCAGCAGCAACAAATTACATCTTTAAACACAGGAAGCAAGGATGATTAGAAGGATAATTTCCATGACGTTCACGTCAGCTAAGCCAGGGGTCAAGGCCGAGCGTGTGCATGCTGGTCCAGGGAAGGGGGTGGTACAACACTGTCCACTCAGGTACAGAAAATATATAAAAACTTATTACCATATTTATTTTTATGGTAAAGAAATTAGCTTTACCAATATTTAAATGTAGATTGGCACTGATATTCTCACTCAAGGCTGAGTCATAGATCCACCTGCCACTTGCAGCGCATTAGGCCACACACACAAGGTAGAAGGGTGACAGGACTCTCACCCATTCATCACCTTTCTGCATGTTGAGGCATTGCATTACCCAGTGGGTCATCAGATTATATTATGTATCGTTCAGTAAATTAACCTTCACAAAACACACAAACAGCTTTTAAAAGATGTGAGCAGGCACTCTCTCTCCAGGGAGCACATGCCTGCTATTCCCTTCCGCTCCTCCTTCCACCACAGGCACTTATCCCCTCACCTCTAAGGGACCCCGTGAGCCTTGCAACCAGAGGAGCAATGGGCAGTGGCAGCTCGTCCTGGGCTAACCCAGGGCCTGTCTCCAAGGCCCCTTTTCTCTGACTTCCCAGTGAGCCAAAGCAGCCCAGCCTAGGCTTTCCTATTGCTTCTTCAAATATGTCCTTCCTTGTTTCACTCTCCTATGTATATTTTGGCTGTGGTCAATAAATTCTTGCTTGCTTTTCCACAAACAAACAAACAAAACGATTTTAGCAAAAAAAACAAACAAAAAAACCCCACAAAAAAACAATTGGGGATAACACCAATTTAAACATAAAAGAACAGCAAGAAAATGGCACAACTCACACACCCTCCAACACTAATTTTTTGTCAACCCTGTTAAAGAGGTGAAGTCAATGTAATTTTATCAGATGATAACCAAGAGTCATTTCAAAATTTTCTAGAGGACTCACATTTAATAAGTCTCTCCTCAAATGTATATTAACTCTTATAATAATATGCACAAATAATTGGAAAATATATGAGTACACATGATCAGGCACAAGTGCTCAATATTTTTACAGGTGTGTGTGAACAAGGAATTTAAAGACCATTTAGCCAAGCCAATAGCTGACTTGATTGTCATGATTAGTCAAATCTGTCATAACCACAGAACCAGCCTAAAATCTGGGAAGTAATTTCACTATTGTCCTTTAGCATCTAAGTGTAGCAGACATTTTATACAATCTAATAGATAAAAAGCATGAGTTAACTTACTGTTTTTGTTCCTTGCCCTTTGATTTTTCTGCTTTCTCATATGCCTTTCTCCTGGTTACAGGGGAAGGCTCTGGTAGTTTTTTCTCTGATAGAGATGACGATCTGGTACTAAAAAATAGAAAAAGATTCTGTGGTCATCTAATTTTAAATATGTACATATAACTTTATTTGGTAGACATTTAACCTAAATTTTTTTAATAGATTAATAACTAGAACTCAAAAAAGATTACTTGGAAACAAAAAATAAAAACTAAAACTAGGATAGGAAAATATTATGAGTTATTTTTAGTTAATGGAAGTTTAACAAGCATATATTTAATTTTTAAATTGGCAACCCTTTCAAATATGTGCAAACCCATTATCTTTGAATATAAAAAAATCAATATTATATTTCCAAAATAAAATATTTTATTTTAAACGTAAGTGTTTACGTTTGATCAGAATTGCTTTGGTTGAAGAAAAATTCTCATTACAGTTTTGTAGAATAAAAATATTACACTATCAGAATATGAGAAACAATGAGATTTAATTAATTATATTTAGTCACACAAAAATGCACAATTATTTAAATTAGCTATAGTACTTAATTTGTAACTCAGAAATGTTTGTAATTAACATATTTTTGCCTTATAAATTTTAAATGTTGAATAGTAATTATGTAAGACTATGACTTTTTTATATGATGCAATACATTTTAATGGAAAAAAATGAATTTCTGCTATTCTTAGCTAGTTATATTAATAAAAAAAAATACAAATTCACTAAATAATTAGAAAGCAATATCCCCAGAAAGGGGATATTGATTCCTATTTGAAAGCAAAAATTAAGTATAATTAAACTTTTTTCTAATTGGAGGAAATCAATTTTTAGAGCTTCTGCATCCTTTAAATCATAAGGGCCACTAGAGTAAATTATTTCATATATATATATATATATATATATATATATATATATATATATATGCCTAAGTGACCAATACAACTAAACAACTGGAACAACCAGAACAGCCGGTCGACCAGTCACTATGGCGTGCACTGACCACCAAGGGGCAGACGCTCAATGCAGGAGCTGCTCCCTCTAACCTCCCACAGCCAACCAACCTCCCCCGGCCCCTCCCCGCCAGCTGGCAAACCTCCCGCAGTCCCTCTCCCCGGCCCTCCCCCCATCTGGCAGGCCAAAGCTGACAGGCCCCAGCTGGCAGCTGGCAGGCCCCGCTCCAATAGGGACTGGGCAAGACAGACCCTATAGGCTCTGATCTCCAGCCAGGCCTAAGGACCCCACCTGTGTACAAATTTCGTGCACCGGGCCTCTAGTTTATGTAATAAAAATCATGCAGTAATGGTTTATAAAAGTTACTGCACCAAGCACACGACCAGCTCTTAAATTTGTGCAGGATTACACAAGCATCCGCATTCATGAAAACGTGAAAATAAATCATGCAAAAAGAGAGATTCCAAAAGATATTGTCTACCACCTGTTACAAAGGATACATTTTTAACATTTAAAAAAGAAAGGCAAAAAGAAGGTATTACCTGAATCTGGATTCCAGGTCATAGATTTAGTCTTGAAGTTCCAAAAGTCTCTACTCATCTGACAGACTACGCTGAACACATGTGGGTTCCTAACATCTTTATCACTTCTATCTCACTACCTTCATCCAAAGCATTTCTGCTACTATCATCTTATTAAAAAGCACTGAAGCCATAAGCTATCTACTGGTTAGCAATCTCTAGTAGCAAATCTGATAGTTAATTACATAGGCCTCAAGCACATGCAAGGAAGTTCTGTCATCATTCAAATTAATTTTGGAACTAAAGGTTGCAGATGGGCTTACTGAATGTAAGACAACAAAAATATCTTCATACAATGCATAAAGTTATGGAAAACAGAAATATTCAAGGGGGGAAGTTTGTTATATTTTATTATTTGCGGAGTCATATGAAGTGTGCTGCTTTTTGGGCAGTATATCTCAATGCTGGCATGTATTCATCCCATAAATCATTTGCCAGAGTATATGTGAGGCTTCGTTTGAAAAATATCATTTAAATCTTTACCAGTAAATGGTTGGTCTAATTTTAATATAACTTTCAAAACACACATAATCACACCATGTACACACACACACACACACACACACACACACACACACACACACACATGGGCCTGTATAAGGAAATCTTTCTTTTTCCTCCAGAAAATAATTTTTTAAATCTCTAAATAAGATTTGTTTTGAGAATGTTTTTTTGTTCAGATCAACATAGATGGGAGAGAGAATATGTCTTCCTTCAAATCTTTAATAATATCAATAAAAATATTTTGTGCAAACACTCATGTCAGCCATGTAATGTGCTTTAAGGCAAAAAGTTAGGAAAGCCCCAAGTGTTTTATGCTTGTATGTCATATTTCATTTTTCTTTAGAAAGGTCAGCAAGGTTTAGTATCCTGACCAGGCTCTTAGAACTAGGACACACATAATTTAGAGCTAAATTTAAGAGACTTTCAGGTTGTTGTTTTATATAATGGTTTCATAGGTATAGCATTAACCTAATTTAGCAGTTGCTAAATAAATTTTATCTGCAGTTCACAACTCAGTCTTTATAAAAATTATAATCCTCTAAGAAAGACCCTAAAACTGAGAAACAAGATGATGCAATTCAACAAAGAACATTTCCCATCTCAAGTCATTTTGAGTGCCCCAAAACTTAGGTGAGATAATACCTAACAGAAATTACATTGAAAACCAGAGATCTTATTCACATAAATTTAAAAAAATAGAAATAAGAAATTAGCAACATGCATATTAAAAAAGAAAAGCCAAAAGAAAGGAAGTTAGTGTAGCGGGGCCAGACTTACATGCTGCCTATCTTAGAAGGGAAGCCAGATGGGGGAGGGAGCTCTTTGTCCCTAGCAGAAGTAGCACTTGTCTCTGTATTCATTCCACTCTCTTGCCCTTCTGCAACAGCTGTAAGAGGGCCAGGCAAGGAAGCATCTCCTGTACTAGTGTCTGAAGCTAGTTCACTGCTATCTGCATACAGCAATTCCATCTGAGTGGTGGTCCTCCTTCGGGCCTAGTCAGAAAATGGGAGGAAACGCAATCAGGAGCCAACTTTTGTACAGAAGATGATTAGAGAGTAGAGATTTAATATTAGTTTGAAATAGGTAAAACAAAACAAACAAACAAACATTTAGTGTGTCTTTTCCTAGCAAGTGTGTCAAACGTAGCAGTAAGAGAGTGACAAGCCAGAGCTATAGCCAGATAAGATCTTTACAGGACATAGTAGTAACCAACATTTGTATTGTACGTATTATGTGACAAGGCATTGTTCTAAACACTCTGCTATCTTAGCATGTGCTATTATTATCCTAATTCATAAGTGAAGCACAGAGAAGCTAAGCAATTTGCCCAAAGTCGCACAGCTAGGAAGTGGCAAAGCCAAGGTTCAACACTAAGCAATCTGCCTCCAATATTACTGTGCTATCCTGGCACTCAGGGCCAGCTCCCTCAGCATATAATTTAAAAAGAAGAAGAAAAAGAAAGAAATCAAACCAAAATATAATTTTGTTAGGGAAGCTCAACTAAATTCAAAAATTTTCCCTTGCTGAGATGCTTTATTTAATATCAATTTTTACACATGTTTCTCAACTTGTATTACCCTGCTCCCTTGATGCTTTTAATCTACCTGCTGGATAATTCAGCATCAGCTTGCACCAGTTTTTGGCAACCTAGTGAGGCAGGCGAAGATTATTTTCCTAGAGCCTAAACTCACCATAAGCATGTCCTTCTTTACTCTTAAAAACCAAATGACTATCCTGTTGTTGCTCAGAGTCGCTGTTATCACGAGGAATTAACAAATAATCGTTGTGTCTACCAGACGGTAAGCCTCTAAAGGGCAGGCACCCTGTTTAGTCAATTTTACATCCCCAAACTTCACAGAGCGTTGGTACATACCGATTTAAAATACAAGGTCAACTTCATTTTTTTCAGTGAGGAAAAATAAATGATTGGAGATTCCTCCAGGCATTTTTGCAGTTCAAAGGGAAAAGCAGGTAGCACTTCAGAGAATTTAGGAAAAGAAAGGCCTGCAGCCAGTTTTGTCCACTGTCAATTCTCCGCACAGCCGAGGGGCCAGGGCAGAGAGAAATCACTTTGCTGGGAATTCCTAACAAAAGTGGATGTGTTAGGAGATGACCTTTAGGCCACTACTTTACAGCTCTTTTCTGGTATCCTAAGAGCTGGGATAACCAGGCTGTCACAGGGCCTGAAAGATGAAAGTTACCTTAAGAGACTCTCGCCTCTGCTTAAGGCTGGATCCAAACTACACTAGTATGTTTTGAGTGTTGGTAACTTCTGCTTAGTCACTTAGAATAATAAGTCACAAACTACATGTGGCGCAAGGACCACACCTAGAGCCTGAAGTTGTTTTTTGATCGGTTTGCCCAATGTTTTTAAGATAAGGAAATTCTACCTAGAAATCCATATTCAAGGCTTTTCTTAAAAAAACCGAAGGATCTGGTAGCCGTAGGCCCATATTCCATCATGGCAAAAATGAGCAAGAGTTGAGTGCTGGCTATTTGCTTTAATTGGGCACGCCCTCTTTAGGTAATCATAATGACTCCGACTCATTATTTCACATCCAGCCAAATTACTCATTGACCTTACCTGACTAACCCCTGGGGCCTTATACCTGTCCTGTCCATTTGCATTATTCTTTGTGGTTCTGATTTTATCCATTCATTCAACGAATCTTTACTAAGAATTCTTTGTTTTCAAACATCTTAAGATGCTTAGTTAATTCATCTAGTATCAAATGTTACCAACTCTCAATCTGAAAAGTCCCACGTGTTTCTTACACATTTAACAGCATGTATCATTTATATTTTTTGAAAAACTTGACAAACATATATTGTAGCATATTTGCTTTTAGTACAAGATAACGATTAGGAGTTGGCTTATTATTCAAACCACTTAAGGATATAGTTAAAGTAAGAAAGAAATACTTAAAAACATACCAGAATGTTAAAATTTCAAAAATCTTTCACCAATCAAAATGATTTATTTTAGATGCCAACTACAGGTCTACAACTTGATTAGCCAACTGCTTTAAATTACTATTGTCTAGTAATTTGTGACTATCTCCTATATTATTAGGAAATTTAGGCAACTTTAATAGAGTAACACACAACTTCCTTAATGGGTAATAAACCTTTAGGAGAAATCTGGTGGGAGGAGGGATGGAAAAAAAATTTGGTCTCCATAATGATATCTAGTGAGAAAAGTGTGAGAATACAGTAAAATGCAAATTTCACAAGAGAGAAATTTTCAATAGAACTTTTGTCAAGGGGAATATGATAAAAGACTAATTTTCTGATACATGGAAGCTTCGGTAGAAGCATGCCTGCTTGATAAACTACCCGGGGTCAAGCCTGAGGCCGCCGCTGTGTTTAATAGTTACAGCAAAGGACAGAGGGAAAAAGAATATTCACCCAGCGTTTTCAATCCCCCATACCTTGTTTTTAGGTTTCACATCTCCACAAAGCTTCATCAGGTCTGAAGACAGTGTGCTACATGCAAACATATAACCACAAGATTATAAGTGAACTTACTACACAAAACTACATGTCCTCTATGTTTACAACTATGGAAAGAATTGTATATGCCTAGCTATGGAAAACAAAGAAAGACAATATTTAAAATCAAAATAGGCCTGGCTGGTTTGGCTCGATGGATAGAGCATCGGCCTGCAGACTGGAGGGTGGGGGGGCGGGGGGGAGGGGCGTCCCAGGTTCTATTCTGGCCAGGGGCACACACCTGAGTTACGGGCTCAATCCCCAGTGGGGGGCATGCAGGAAGCAGCCAATCAATGATTCTCTCTCATCATTGATGTTTCTATCTCTCTCTCCCTCTCCCTTTCTCTCTAAAAATCAATAAAATATATTTTTAAAAAATGAAAATAAACGAATTTAAATTTTTTTCATTTTCCTTATTTAAATATTCCAGTATTTTTATTTTAAATTGTGTGGTAATTAAGCATAACTGAGTTAGGTTTTTATACTACTGTTTCTAGTGCTATTCACTTAGCCATAAAATTCAAAATTATTTGTTTTATAAGGGTAATTGTTTGAAGCATCAAGATAAAGTATTAAAAATATTATAGAAACAAGTAAAATCTATTAAGTTCCCAAAGGTTCTCTTACCTTCCTTCTGATCCCGGGCTGTTTAAAGGTGCATCCTCATCAGTACTATCCTCTACATTTTCTATAAAATAAAAAATGTCCAAAATGTATTATCCACGTCGCAATTTGAATGGTGACTGTAATCCCTATACTACAATAAACATCAGCCCAAGGGTTCAATATGGGCACTTTGGTTTTAGTAACTGAATCAAAATAGAAATATAGAAAAACATATCTAAGAAAATGCTTTGACTACATGTCCTAGGATGAGGAAAAACATGTTCAAAATAGGAAAACCACAGGTTTGATAAACCATAGAACAACATTTATAGGATAGAACTGCAATCATGTACTTATCAGAGCATGTGTAACTATATTATTTTTTTTTTGTAGTATGCATTTGTCGCATGCCATCCAAATGTTTGAAACCCCACTGAATAAAATATAAGAGTAAAGAAAATGCTCATGAGTGCCCTTTATTTTTGCTTTCAGGCAGAGAGAGTATGTGTGTGTGTAGGTATCTAGAGATTATACATCAGCATGCAGCTCATTCATGTGTACATGGAAGACAAACACAATAGGCTTGCATGCAATTGTTTCAGAAATGAACACAAATAAACCACTGCTATTTCAGAACAACTCTAGCAGGCTATTAAAAAAAGAAGAAGAAGAAAAAGCAAACAAACTCTCAGAAAGTCAGTAAATAAAACAGCCACTAAAAGTGAACTATTTAAAATGTCAGTGAGCCCAATAGGTTCAGGTTTTAAAAACATACACATTGTACTATAAAATCATTCCACAAAACTAAAGACAGAATTATAAATAACATATATTAATAAAATATATGAGTCATCCCCTTTTAGCTTTCGATTTTATATAATACAAGTGGATTGTGTATATAAGTCAACTAATCTCTTTCTCTGATGTTCCCTTTCTTTCTTCACTGTTTAGCAGGTACAATAGAATATTCAGTAATACTTGATATTTGATAGTATTATCTAAAAAGGAGCTCATCGCCCGGCCAGTGTGGCTCAGTGGTAGAGTGTTGGCTTATGAACCAGGAGGTCTCGGTTCCATTCCCAGTCAGGGCACATGCCCAGGTTGAAGGCTCGATCCCCAATGTGGGTGTGCAGGAGGCAGCCGATCAATGATTCCCATCATTGATGTTTCTATCTTTCTCTCCCTCTCCCTTCTTCTCTGAAACCAATAAAAATATTAAAAAACAAAAAGAAGCCCATATGGGAACCATACAAGGGAGTTTACTTTCTGAAGTGGAGAAAACGGTAGTCTTCATGGCAATGTGTATCTCAAAGCTCACCATTAGAGGGAGGCTCAAGGACCTGCTTCACAACACAATTCTTGAGTACTAAGGTGACTGAATTCATTGATAATGTAGAAAATGGGGTTAAAAGAAATGATAAACTAGCCTTTATTTTCCCATGAATAAAAGCAGACCAAGATTGGCTAGTGTTCTTGTAGGGAGAAATCAGTTAGTATGGTAAATATCGTATGAGTGCTTGGTAAAAACTACTTAGTTCCTGCCTATGCATGTATGCCTTATCTAGAGATAATTATATTTGACATAATGAACCTAGCCAAAGGTTAGAGGTGCCGCCCATTCAGTCACCAAATCAGACCGCTCTTCTGGACTGAGCTCAGTAAGAGCATTACAGTCACATGAGCTGCAGGACACACCATCACCTCACTGTCACACTCTCAACTCCGAGAACATAAATCCAGCCAATGTCAGCTTCTTTTCTCATCACCGTGGAATTAAAGCTAAGGGCAGAGATTTATTACTCCTGAATACCTTAAAGTTCATTCATGTAAGTGCAAAGTTGCACAATCTCACTTCACTGGAAGTTAACTAGTGAAGTTATTTTTAAGCTATTTTTTTAAAGTTATATAAAACAGCCCCAGCCCAGCCAACACGGCTCAGTGGTTGAGCATTGACCTGAACCAGGGGGTCATAGTTCAATTCCCGGTCAAGGCACATGCCAGGGTTGCAGGCTCCATCCCCAGTGTGGGGTGTGTAGGAGGCAGCCAATAGATGATTCTTTCTCATCATTGATGTTTCTATCTCTCCATCTCCCTTCCTCTATGAAATCAATAAAAACATATATTTTTAAAATAATAAAATAATAAAACAGCCCAGCTGGTGTTGCTTAGTGGTTGAGCATTGTCCCATATACCAGGAGGTCGCCAGTTCAATTTCTGGTCAGGGAACGTGCCTGGGTTGCAGGCTTGATCCCCCAGTGGGGGACATGCAGGAAGCAGCCAATCAATGTTTCTCTCTGATCAATGTTCAATCTCTCTCTCCCTCTCCCTTCCTCTCTCTAAGATCAATAAAAACTTTTTTTTCAAAGTAGTGTACAGAAAAGAGTTCGCCTGGCAGCCCAGAGACTGCTATCCTTAGACAGGCCTGTTTGCAAGGTCGAACTTTGTCTGGCATCTGGAAACTTGGCTGGCAGAGGGGCCCCAGTCACCAATGAACTAATGAGAGTGGCTCATTGTACCTAGAATTTGTACAAACAATCTGGCTTCAGCGAAACTCCTGCTTTCCTCTGAGAGTCTGGGATCCAGGTATATATTAGAGCCAGTGATGGCGAACCTTTTGAGCTCGGCGTGTCAGCATTTTGAAAAACCCTAACTTAACTCTGGTGCCGTGTCACATATAGAAATTTTTTTATATTTGCAACCATAGTAAAACAAAGACTTACAGTTTTGATATTTATTTTATATATTTAAATGCCATTTAACAAAGAAAAATCAACCAAAAAAAATGAGTTCGCGTGTCACCTCTGACATGCGTGTCATAGGTTCGCCATCACTGTAACTAGACAGAGGGTATCTGTGTGAGAAGTCCCCAGGAAAAACCTCGGGCGCTGACTCTCTAATGGATTTCCCTGTGTAGAAACATCACAAAACGGCGCTGCGCTTTCATTCCAGGGAGAAAAGGACATTCTGTGCAATCTCTCGTGGGAGGGTGAAACATAAGGAAGCCTGGACATGGACTTCTCTGTGTCTTCTCTCATTCAGACACAGCCGTGTACCCTTCCTAGTCTCGTGAATCTTTGCTGTGGATACAATACTGAGAGCCCCATGAGTCTTCTGGCAAATATGCAAAGTTGGGATTCTAACGTAGGTCGGGGAAAGAGAAGGGAAAACAAAGGTGTTCTTCAAAAACTACAAGCCTATTAGCATGAGGTGCTGGCCTTGGCTCACCCTCCAGCCTTGTTCCCCATTGTACTTGTTGCTCTAGGGCACCGATCTGCTTGAACACCTTGTGCACACAATATTGGGGCTAACGCTTATGCTTTCGCTTAGTCATTGCCTGGATTCACTCTGCCCAGCCCCCCTTCCAGCTTGTCTTTGGCCTGGCTAATTCTTTTTCTTCCACCTGGCTAACTCTTTTTCCTTCTTTATGTCTCAGCTCAAATGTCACCTCCTCTGGAAAGCCTTCATGGACTCCTCCGTTCCTGTTGGGTGGCCCCATTCTGCCCTCTCATAATCCCCATACTGCATATATGTCAATTACTGCCCTCACTATAATGTATCACAATCTGTTCACGGTCTTTCAACCTCATCATCAAGATCACAAGGGCAAAATTTTGTGTCCTATACATCTTTGAATCCCAGCACTACACCCAATGCTTGAAATAACATTGGTGCTAATGTGGTTTTGTTTTTAGCGATGTATATATCCCTGCCCAGCTTATGTGGATTTCACTCCCATTTTTTTCTTCTTCCATACTTTTCCTCCAAGCACCTCTGGGCTACATTTATGGCCCCAATACCTGGGGCAAATTTCTGCAATAAGACATAAGTTACATCAGTCAAATGGGTTCCAACTCTCTGCTTCTGACTCTGCTTCCAGCTACAGATAACTGAAAGTAGTTTGAAAGTTGTGGAAAAGTAACACTGCTCGTGAAATTAGCAGCTTAACATTTTCTGCACAAAAGGATATCAAAGAGGGCATTGCACTTTTCTTCCAAAGTAAAAGAGATCATGGACTTAATGAGAATTTACTTATTGTTATAAGTTGAGCCCCTAAGAAAAAGAACAAAAAGAAGGAAAAGAGAGAGAAGGATATAAGGAGGAAAAGAAATGCCCTAACACATGGAATTGCAAATTTTCTGATTATAATCCAGAAATTTGGTTAGGATATAACCAATCCTACTTTTTTTTTTTTACCTTTATTTGTTATAGCATGAGCAATGTAAAAGTACTAGCAGCTGATATCAAAGAAATACTACTTTGAGATTAACACGAAGTATAAACATTACAAAAACCATATAGCTCATATGTATTTTATTTGTGTGACATTATTTTAAATAAAGTTAAGCCCGGCTGGCATGGCTCAGTAGTTGAGCATCCACCTATGAACCAGGAGGTCACGGTTCGATTCCTAGTCAGGGCACATGCCCGCATTTCGGGCTCAAGGCAGCTGCTCAATGATTCTCTCTCATCATTGATGTTTCTCTCTCTCTCTCTCTCTCTCTCTCTCTCTCTCTCTCTCTCCCTTTCTCTCTGACATAAATAAAAATATATTTTAAAATAAATAAAAATGAAATAAATTCATATTCATAGAGTATGTTTATTCTAGTGGCACACAGAGGTAATTACATTTAATCTTTTGGTTACATTCCTCTCCTTAAAGTAAAAACATTTTAAAAACTTGGACAACTGTATGATTAGAAAAAAGAAAGTTCAGACCAGGTTGTGAAATAATTTTGATTAAATAAAAATGGCTCCAAAATAAGATTTAGAAAAATTGCAAGTAATAAAATTGCCCTGATACTCCTGGTTCTTCATGTGTATGATCACCAAGAGGAATAAAAATAATACTGACAGGTAGGGGTAGTTCATATGAATGCTGTAGTGGCAACAGAAAAAGGTTGAAAATCTCTGTACACAATAATCACTAAAGCCTCTTCTAACTTAAAAATGTTATGATCTTAAATATTGTCTCAATTTGTTCATATAAGATCCTTGGATAGTTTTATTCAATTTACAATATTAAAATACATGTGCTTAATTTTACAAAACATTAAGAATAGCTGAGAATCTAGCAAACATATACTAAAGATATACACCAAAGATATATACCAAAGAAAGTTATTTATGATGTTAAAACAACAGATGTAAGTTAATAGATATATTTAAAAATTAAAAAGAAATATGTACTCCTTTTTTTTTTTTTTTTTTTTTTTGCCTTTTACAAGAAAGAGAAAAAAAAGGGCTTACAAAACGGGAGCCAAAGTTGCAGTTCAGGTAATAAAAGAAAAAAGTTCACTAAAGCATATTTCTTTAAACATTTTAAGAATTTTAAAATCAAGCGTGTATGAGAAAGACAAAAGACTTAGTATGTTTGTGGTTGTAGATACATTTCAAAAAGGATCATGCAAAAAACAGTGGTTGCCAATAAACATTTTAAAAATAAGATGTACCACAATTAGTGCACATGAACAATTAGTAATTCATGCAGCTTGTAGGGTACACAGAAAGCTAAACATACTTACCTAAAGGTACGCTATCTAGATCTGTGTAAATAATAGCAAAAAGGAAACAAAAAGCAATACTCCAATCAAAACAGATCCAATGTTAAAAACTCCCACATAAAACAAGATTATGGTACCATTTATAAGATATGTAGAATAGATGCCATAACAAAAACATTAATTTTTTAAAGGCAGTTAGATATGCAGAGTCAAGAAATGACAGTTGGTTAATATTATAAATAATTTAAATAACCAATTCAGAAACTTGGTTGATCTTGTTTATCCATGAAAACTAACTCCTTAATAAGGTTAAGTAAGCCTTTTTACCAGTAAGTTGGTAATCATTTCTTGGGATGACAATAATGAATTACATCCCCCCAAATTTATACATGCAAATTAAAGAAGGAATAACTAATACAAATGTAAGTAAATACAGCATCTATTCAGTCAAGCTATAGGGGAAAGAGTATAGTATAGCATACTCAAAGAGCAAAGCTCCCATGCAATTATTTAACTAAAATTTAGTTAGATTACCTTGTAAAGCATGGCCCAGTAAAGCATCCAGCTCAGGATTTAACTCTGCTTTCTCTTTCAACATGTGGAATAAGAGCTGGTTTTGTGTAGCACTGGTTATTTCCGTTTGCTTAAGCCGACCTTCAAGTACTTTAATTTGAGCCTCTTTCTGGGCGGCCTGAAGACCCTGTAACACCACCAAAAAGATTAATAAAATTATGTTAGGTCACACAAAACAGAATCTACCAAACAAAGATCTGAATCAAATAGCAAGTGCACATGGATTTCGACATCAAATAGACCTTACCTTGATTCATCTCCGGGCCTCCACTTACTAGCTTCGTGCCCTTGACCAGGGTACCTTATCTTCCTGATTCTCAGTTTTCTCATATGCAAAGTTATATGAACAATACCTACTTCCTAGCACTAGTGAAAATTAAGTAAGAGAACAGAACATAAAGGGTCTAGGCACAACTGCAACATGAGGGGGAAAAATGAGTCAGAAATCATTATCACCTTCAGCATTTTTTACAGGTGACAGAGTAATGCATTCCTATTCAAAGAGGATGGGAATGAAACTATATTTTTCCTTTCTAATTTTATGTTTTTGAGTTGTAAAGAATCAGTATGCAAGCAAAGTTATGACACCAAATTTGTTTGCAACCCAAGAGATTTTCTTTTCATTCTTCCTTTGCTAAAGCAAACGAGGAATTAATTATTCCCTAAGTTGTTTATCTGTTCTAATACACAAACACAATAGGTGGATTTAATCTACATATTGCTGATGCTTCATCACTCTAAAACACAGGTAAAAGGGCCTGGCTGATATAGCTCAGTGGATTGAGTGTAGACCAAGAGGTCTCGGGTTCAATTCCCAGTCAGGGCACATGCCCAGGTTTCGGGCTTGATCCCCAGTGGGGGGCGTGCAGGAGGCAGCCGATGTGTCTCTCTCATTGATGTTTCTGTCTCTCTCCTTCTCCCTTCCTCTCTGAAATCAATAAAAATATATTTTAAAAAAAATAAATAAAAGTAAAAAGAATCTTTTTCCTTAGAACAAAGGAAGGGGTCACTGGAGAAAGACATAAAAACTACAATGAATTAATCAAAACGTGGGTTTCCAATAACAGTGCTGATCTTACCTTATTGATGCCCATTGACAAGAAGTGACCTAGCAGGTACCGGGCTTCGGTGAGCGTGCAAGCGTTAATGACGGCAGTGACATCCAGGGTGTCTCCTTCTTCCTACGTCAAACCAGCAGATGATGTAACATTACTGGGAGCTAACTGCATTTAAACAGAAGGCAAAGCCCCCTGCTTCGCTGGGTTAACCACCGGGACTCCTCAGAATAGTGTAAACTATAATCCCCACACCAAAAGTACACAGTCCAGGTGAAAAGATAAGGCACAAGGTAGATTAATAAATGATATATGTCTTTTACAAGTAATAAATATTACAAAATGAGCAGAGCTATCGGGAGAGCAGCCAGGGAGTGGTATACATACAAAACCTAAGAAGCATGTTAAATAAATAAATAAATAAATAAATAAATAAATAAATAAATAAATAAATAAATAAATAAATAATTCCTTCACATAAAAATTAAAAATGCTTTTAAAAATAATAAACAATTTTTTTAGTAAGGCATTACACGTTTTTTTAAATTACAAACCTTTGCTTCTTCCATCTGCATGATGTTGGCTTGACAATCAGAAATGCTGTCATTGATGTAATCTATATTCGCAGTTAATGACTCCATCTCCTCATTGATGTTGACCACATTTTTATCTCCCTCTCCACTCTCCTTGACTATCTTTTCCCTTCTTCTGGAAAGTTTCTCTCTTCTTTTTGTGAGTTCTTCCCGTTGCTATTGAGAAAAGAGTTGGATTTTAAGAAATTATGCTCATGTAGGGCTTTATGCTAAGTGAAATAAGTGAGTCACTGAAGGGTACCACTTATGTGATGTATGTAAAAGATTCAAACTCATAGAAGCAGTAAGTACTAGTAGAATGGTGGTTGTCAGGGGCTGGGGAAGAGGGAAATGGGGAGTTGCTATTCAATGGGTATGAAGTTTCAGTTATACAGGACGAGTAAGTTCTAGAGATCTGTACAACACTCTGCTTATAGTTAACAATACTATGCTATACATATAAAACTGTGTGAAGTACAGATCTCATGTTACCTTTTCTTACCACAATTTTTTTAAAAGGATGTTCATTTATTCATACACAATGCAATCAAAGCTCACTAGGGGGAAAATCCTTAGTAAGTATTAAATTTACCCACGGAACAAACTTGAAAAACTGAAAATTCACAGCCAGCTAAGGGAGAGCATATTTGCTTGCTATTTTCCACACCTTGAGGAGTCTATTCATGTCAGCCTCCATATTGGAAATGGTCATCTTTTGCATGATGATGTCCGTGACCCTACGTTCAAGAAGCTGCCACTTCATGCGTGCCGTCTTGGAAGTAAACACCCGGCCGGTCAACCCTTTTCTCTGATATATTTTTCTATAATCATATATAAACAGACAAACATAATTACTTATGTGCTTATTGGATTGTGCCCTAGCACGTAATATGCTATTTTTCATGTAAGTCCAACGTTCAGTAATAATGCCACACAGATTATGTTAGGAGGAACAGAAGAATTGTGTTGACCTTGTTCCATTGGTTGCAGGCGTAGGTAAGGCCTGGACTCTTGCCACAGGAATTCTCATTTTCTGCTGAGCTCCTGCCCTGGACGCATCTGTTTCTACAGCAGCTACACTGGAACCTGTGTCCTGACCGGGGGTGTCAGATGAGCTCAGCTTCCGCGTGACTTTCCCAGCCACTTTATCTGACATGGGTCTTACTTGCCGACGAAGAGCTGTAACCTGAAATAGCAACAGAGACTGACTCATTCCCTTTGTCGATAGAAATACATCATTTATCTCAAAGCCAGAATGTTTCCTCCAAATGGCCAACTTGCCTCTTCAGTTTTGCGACGAAGAACCACTTCTTGGTTTCTTTTTTGGGCTTCCAGAAGTCTAAGTTGATGCTATAAAAGAATATTGAATAAGTTAAAATAGTAAACTGGGAAATACAATACTTCCTCATCCTACATTAATATATTCCCCATCCTGCTGGGAACTGTAAGAGTTCTTAGCAAAATCTGAGCTAACAACAACCTTGCATCCATTATTGTATATATAGGTATTTTATTCCAATAAACACAAATGCATATTGATATGGCTCTCTCTCTCTGAAAGGCTATCTCTGTGACATACACTTTTAGTTAACAAACACTCAAATAGTGCTTACTATATACAAGTACTTTTCTAAATGCTTCACAAATATTCTCATTTCCTTTTTGTTAGACATTTTGTTTTGCTGGCTGAGGCACACACACGAAGAAACACAGTTTAGACCAGTTTAAATAGATGTACCTTACAATATATACAGTAATTCCAAACTCTGTTTTAAATATGGGGGGAATATAAATTAATTGGATTAGCACCTTATAATAACTTTTAAAAATGTTGTTTAAAGTAAATGGACAATGAAACATGTTATTATTGCCTATCAATTTGTTTCTAGATACTCTATACCAGTGGTTGGCAAACTCATTAGTCAACAGAGCTAAATATCAACAGTACAACGATTGAAATTTCTTTTGAGAGCCAAATTTTTTAAACTTAAACTATATAGGTAGGTATATTGTTATTAACTTAATTAGGATACTCCTAAGGCTTAGGAAGAGCCACACTCAAGGGGCCAAAGAGCTGCATGTGGCTCGAGAGCCGCAGTTTGCCAACCATGGCTCTATACAATAAAGACAATTAATTATGGACTACTTTAAGCCATTTCACAGGACTATAATTTAGGGAAGAATTTTGGATTAAAAAAAACATAGATCCTAATTCTGGTTCCGTCATTTATTCAACTCTATGATCTTGGACAAAGCTTAGGAATTAAACTTGATACAAAGCATTCCTTCTAGGACTTAAATTTTGTGATATAAAAAATAACTCTTCATGTTTTGGATCCCAAATTTAAACAGGTCATTCATCTCATGCTAGGCATAGTCCTATGACATCAGATAAGAATTTTTAGAGAAAAGGATTCTATCTTACCCCAGGCATATTTTATTGACTATAATGATTGACATAGAAGCAAAGTTAATAAATCTTTTTAAAATGAATAAATTACCAAAAGTTAAAATTTACATATAGTTTGAAACTTGTTATTACATTACAATTCTTCCTATTAAAAGTCAAATTCCAAGCTCATCCATATTTTTTGCGTGGTGTACAAATGTACTTGATTCTCTAAAGGTTCTGAGATCAATGTGACAAGAAAGAATTTAGAAAGGGGGTCAATATATACACAAAGCAACAATAAAAAAGGGAGAAGATGTCTGAGTGTTAGTTTTGTATGTGATTAGCCAGCCTCACATCTTTATAATAGAACTACGGGCCCAGTGCACAAATTCGTGCACAGGTTGGGTCTGGCCAGGCTGCTCTGATGGGGACCCGCAAATGCATATTGATATGGCCGGGCCAGCAGGGTGGAGGGGCAGTGGGCAGTTGGCCGGCCAGCCCCGCCCCTGATCAGGGTGGGAGGCTGATCAGGGGTCAAGCTGGTTGGCTGCCACAGTGCGCATCATAGCCACCGGTCGTTCTAGTCATTCGACCGTTTCAGTTGCTGGGCTTTCATATACATAGATAGTATATCATTTATGATCATATGTGTCAGATAATATTCCCAAGAGTTAATTGTTCAATACTGATCTCTCTATACCTAATATGAAATGGTAATAAAGAAATAAGTAGCAAATATTGTAAGGCAAGTGTTCCTGTCCAAAAGTTTTCATGAAAAACAAAATAAATAGTCAAAAAGTGTAAACAACACAAAGGTCTGTCAGTTGAGGAATGGGTAAACAAAATGTGCTCTATCCATACAGCCATGAAAAGAAATGAACTACTAATACATGCTTACCAGGAAAGAACCTTGAAAGCATCATGCTAAATGGAAGCCAGAAACAAAAGGCTACCTATTGCATTATTCCATTTAGATGAAATGTCCTAAATAGACAAATCCATCAGGATAATAAAGTGGATCAGTAGTTATCAAGGGCCAGGGAGAGGGTAGAATGGAGAGTGACTGCTAATTGGCATAAGTTTCTTTTTGAAGTGAAAAATTTCTGGAATTAGATGGTAATGATTGTTGCACAATTTTGTGAATATATTTAAAACTTGAATTATACAGTTTAAAAGAGTGAATTTAACTCATTTTTTTTTAAAAAAAGTACCAGATAGGGAAACAAAGGAATAGGCAAAATATGAGCATGCCCTTCTACTTGATTTTAGTAATAAAATAATAGTATAAACAAGTTCTAAAATGCCCAGGAATTGAAAGTGACAAAGTATACTGATTATTAAAATCCATTAATATGTTAGAAAAAAAGAAATAAATGAAATTAAAAAAGCTATAATTATGGGAATCATCTGGCTCAAATATCTACTTTTCAACCTCATTATTCTGTCGTCTCTACCTCCTTAAATTTCCTTTTATCTCCCAAAGTAGATTTCTATTTTCTGAAATATGCTGTATGCTCAGTTTTCTCCAAGGATGATTTAGAAAATGTTAAGAGAGAGAAAAAGGACCAAAGGCTGAAACTAACCAACAATAGGGAAAAGAAGGTGATAACCTCTTGTTTTAAGGAAAAAAATTCATAAATAAAATAACTATATTGCCAAAAAATTTGGAAAGAAGAAAAACCCAATCAACTATAACTTATAACCCTAATACAATTACAGTTAGCATGTTGGTATATATCCTTCAAAATTTTCCATGATTTGAATCAGACACGCATATATGAAATGTTATTTTACACTTAATCATAGTCATTTTTCATTTTACTATGTGGTTTCCAAACCCTAATTATTAATGGATGAATAATAACCTATTAAATTAGATGAGCTATAATTTATTTATATATTCCTCCTACTGTCAGCATTTTGGTTGTTTTTAGCTTTTTCACTATTATAAATATCCTTAAAGTGAAGATGGTAACATACAGCAATTTTTTAATTTTAGAATATTTTCTTAGTCTTTGTACATGGAACAAAAATTCTTGAGTAGAAGAATATGAACATTTTTGTATATCTTAATAAAGCCTTTTCTGGTAAAACCTGGTTGTTATTCCAAGAACTTTTCTAAGAATCTGTAGGGATGAAACTATCTTTAGAACCATCCTAAAATTGTTCTCTTATATAATAGTTCCCTGATCTCCCAGAGATCACCAGCTGTTCTTTGATATTTTCTTCCATCTCATCATGTAGGAAATAAGCCTTCAATAAAATTTATAGTATTTTTCATAAACTTTAATATTAAACAACTATAATCCACATACTATATAATAAACATCAAATATAAGTAGTGTTTACTGCCCTTAGCCTGTCTTTAATAGTTATAATTATGAAAAACTTTTCTTCCATTTATTAAACAATTTTGTCCCATGCACAACATTCGTACATAAGGAAGTCACTCACATCTCTTTTACGCTGATCTTTTTTCAATTGAGCAATCTCTCTGTTTCTTCTAGACTCTGTCAATCTGGCTTTTTCTTGTTCCTCTTTCATTTGTTTCATTAGGCGAACCTAAAAAAAAATAGGAAGATATATCTATTGGAATTACCCTATCACAACATTCACTAAATAAACCACATGTGTGGAATAAATTACTGAGAATTCAGAAATTTAACATGGAAATGTGGAGTTTTGCTGCATTTCAAATGGTCAATTCTTACTTTAGTGAAGTACATTTCTATTTCTAATACATTGGTAATATGTTTATATCAAACTGCTTAGTGCTCTATGCGTTTTATATTTAGTTTCTATATGAATGAATTTTTGATACTTATTACTAGGAGCTGTGTCACCTTGAGCCAGTTACTTAACCTCTTTAGGTTTTGGTTTTCTCACATACAAAAGGGAGATAATAGTTCTGTGGCACTGAACCGTTAAGACAATTTAATGAGTTAATATCTGTGCACAGTTTATAACAGTGCCTGCCATATAATAAGCACCCAATAATTTTAGCTACTGTTGTTGTCATCAGCAAATACACAACATAATAACCTACTTCCTAAATCATTTCCACATTTGCTATTTTAAAGAAACAACATTAATTGTTATGCCAAATGTTAATAACTGATCCCACAACTAAAACAGGTAACAGATCAGGATTCAAATACTCTCTTCAGTCAAGGAAGACAGTTTGTACTTTTCTATGCATGGGAATGATAAACATCAGATTCAAGATAGTTGTTACCTCTCAGGGAAAGAACATGATCAGGAACTTAATATAAAGGAAGCTTTGTGTAAATCTGTAATGTTTAATATCTTAAACTAGGACAGTGGATATAATGTTCATTGTGTTATTATCTATGCTTTTTTGTTGTTGTTTTTTTAAAAAATATATTTTTATTGATTTTTAAAAATATACATTTGATTGATTTTTTACAGAGAGGAAGGGAGAAGGATAGAGAGTTAGAAACAT
Source organism: Myotis daubentonii (assembly GCF_963259705.1). NCBI lineage: Eukaryota > Metazoa > Chordata > Mammalia > Chiroptera > Vespertilionidae > Myotis > Myotis daubentonii. Next base: position 41,962,657 of record NC_081841.1, read on the forward strand.
CAATCAGCTGCCTCTTGTACACCTCCTACTGGGGATGTGCCCCGCAACCAAGGTACATGCCCTTGACCGGAATCGAACCTGGGACCCTTGAGTCTGCAGGCTGACGCTTTATCTGTTGGGGTCCAGCCCAGCAGGTCCAGGGGTTCCCAAAGGTGTGGACAGAGTCAGCGAAGAAGGAACGACACGGAGACAGTGTTCAGTTGATCAGCATAGCCAGGTTCTCCAGCCAGGTTCTCTATGCTTTTTTGAATGTTTGAAATATTTTATATTCTTGTCAACCTTGTGTAAGGGTTTTAAGAAGAGAAATATCCAACAAGGTCTCAGAAGCCCTGTTGACCACATGCTTTCCAGCGACTCTGAAGAAAGGCTTGGTAATGGATGACAACAGGAAACAACTTCTAATTGCCCAAAGAAGTGCATCATTTGGAAGACATAGTTAACTTTTATTGAATATGGAAAGAACCACAATCATATTTCTGTCCCAAATGACACAAGCATCTTCAACATCAGACTTTAATGCAAAAAATAATCAATACCTTTGTTTTTTTCATTTCCATCACATCCTGCTGCAATTTCTTCAATTGCTTTTCATATTGAGACTGGTTTTTAAGCAACCTTGCATGCTCTTTCTGGGCTGTCTGAAGTCTCTGCAATTCTTTATTCATAGCTTGGAGTTTCTTTTCATATTCAGATCTAACTTTTTTGGCCTTTTCTTCTGAGTAAGATTCCACTGAGCCTAAATGATCAAAGGATATCTGAATCTGTGAGTCGCAGATTTTTATCTCACGGATTTACAACTCATGACCTTAGAGAAGAACATCCTGCCAAACTCAACCAGGTGTCTTTGAATCACTTTCTCTTTTATTATCTACTCTTAACTTGTTTAACAATTATTGAAGTCTTTTGAATTTAGAAATGTTTCCAGAATAAATCAAAGACATTAAAACAATTAACCACAACGTCAGACAAAATAATTAAGTAGCCTAGACAGGTACCAAAGGGAAATAAACAAAATAAAAAATATTTAACTTATGGGAAGCATGGATATTTTATGTGGCTTCTAATATAATTTTCTTTTCTAAAGGAAGAGATGATAAAAATCCATTTTGATGACTTAGTTTGAACTTTAATTTGAATCAGATTTAATTCTTACCTAAGTTTTGAAGCACCTGGTCTCTTTCAAGCTGAGTGTCCCGAATTTTATGTTGTAACATCATTAGCTTCTCTTCATATTGCTTCTTCAGTGTCTGCAATCTTTTCTGGCTATTTTCTAGTTCATCAATCAGCTTTTGCTTGATTGCAATTTCACAAGTAATGTTTGCTAAGTCTGCTTGATAATTGGCTATTTATAAAAGAAGAAAATAAAAATGCTGGGATAGACCAATGTATCATAATTCTCTTTCAAGCAAGAGTGTGAAAACCATGATACACAGGTATCCACTTAGCAGTTATAAAAAACAGGTTCTGGATAAAACTAAAACAAATAAAAAGTGTTCACACTGATCAGGGACAACAGATATATTTGTACTAAATAAGAATGGAAATCGCACAATGACTAAACCCAATAAGGGGAGAAGCATGAGCCATAAAGGGCATACATAGGTCAACAGTCATAAAAGCTGTTTCATCAAGAATGAAGTTGAGAAAATTAAGACTTTTTTGTCATGTTTTAATCAAGTTCCCAAGTGAATTTTTGTCCTTGTACCAAGAGGCAAGTACCTTTTTCATCTGACTCAGAATCTGATTCATCAGAGCTTTCACCCCCTTCGATGTCATCCTCTTCCTCCTCCTCCTCCTCTTCCTCATCCTCATGATCACTCACTTCTTGATTTTCTTCCTAAAATGTGGTTTGTGACCACAATATGGCAAAGCAAACTGATTACCTCATTAAGAGAGACTACTGGAGTACAAAGTGCAAAAGTACAAAAATTTCACTTTTCATCAGTTCAAAAATCATTGCACCATTTTAAGGTTATTTACATAACGACTTTGTGTTAAATCAAAGAGTACTTCATTGTTCATGGTATTCTGTCTCCCCACACACAATGTTTTCACAAGGCACAAAAATGAGAGTTACCAATATTTATAGTTCATGTATCTAAAGAAAGGAGGTTCTAAAAAAAAAAAAACAGTTTAAAATGGATGCACGATAACCATCTCTCTTTTCCACATGTAATTTAGTATAGTTACTGCAGCCAAGGACAACCTAATCCAGGGACTAAAATTTACAAGTTCATTTTTCCATACTTACCATGTCTAATTCATTGTTTTCTCTTTCTGAAATACCCTTTTCTTCTTTTTTCTCCTGGTCGGTGTCTGCATTATCCTCTTTACCAGCCACACTTTTGGAAAAAGGAATAAAAGGGTATGGTATTAAAGTAGAGAGAAAAATGGTTTACTTTTTTCTTTCAGATTTTTAAAAATCATCAATTATTTGGGAAAACATACTAGAAGAATTGATCATTTTACTGACCAAAGTTATCATGTCTGATGCTTCAGAGGAAAATAGAAATTGCCATTCAACCCATAGTGCAGTGATTAATATTAATGAAGGAGAAACTTATTTTCCCGAAACACTGAGGAACAGATCATACCCTGGGAGCACGAGAACAGATGAAACAGCTAAGAATTAGTCACAGGAACAGCCACTTAACTAGAAGGTAGGCAATTTAAATTAAAAGGAAATAGAAATAAATATTTTTGTTCTCTCACCTTAACATATACAACTTTCCTCATCTAAATACAAAGATACAAAAGCTGCATATTTATCTAATACATTTAAGAATAAATTTGAAGATCCAGAATAAATCTGCTCACAGTAAATTTGTCTACACTGGCTGCACCCATCAGCGTTCAGGTCTCCTCCCATAACATAGCACGTGATGCTATTTTTCCAAGGCCATACCTACAGCACAGGTCTGTTTCTGATAATCTCCCAGATTATCACATCAAAATTGTCTGAAGGCCAGCCTGAACTCTGAGTGAACATAAAGTTTCAGCGTCTGCCACAAGATGCGCAATACAAATAGAAGCCTTCTCTTCAGTCATTGAGTACTAACTACACACTTAACTACATACTCCTGTCAGTTAATGGTTATAACTAAACTAGGTCAGCCCTGGTAGCCCTGAGAAAAAGAGAGACTCTATAGTGGGCAAAGTTTTTGCACATTTAAATCACTTCACCCTTTTAGGGGTTTAGCAATCAAAATCAATTATGCACAGACATTACACATCTGCACACTAGACTTGATTACTTAATCAAGCTAAGTAATATGAAGAAAGTGAACTTTATGTGAATCTACATGTGAAAAATTTCCTCTTGTACAACAATAACATTTTCCAAATATTAAGAAAAGAATACTCGAATAAGGCAATATTCTCCAAATAAAATATCCCCTAGCATGAGCTTAAAAACTCTATCAGAATAACTTTATAACAGTTAGCATTTCTTTCAGGTATTCTGTTATAGTAAATAGTTGCCCTAATACATGGATTTATTTTCAGAGTCTAGATTAAAATTTTAATCTTATTTAGATTTTGTTATTATCATTAAACTCTAATTTCTAACTCTAAATCCCAATTCTCACTGATATTTTTGTACTCAGACAAGAGAAATTATAAATACTTTTCCTTTGTATGCATTTTTCAGAGTTCTTAATTTGCTTATTTATGGATTATCTCTTTAATTTCTCTCTTCTCCACTAGACTGTAAGCCTCGTGAGGGCAGGGATCATGTATGTTTGGCTCAGTATTATATTCCCAGTGCCTAGAGGATATACATAATAAATGTGCAGTAAGTGTTAAATACATTAATCCTATGACTGTGCATGAACACCTCCATTTTGCACCTCTGCCTAAGGGTCACGCACACTATTTTAGAGTGCAACTGCAAGATGCATAGAGATGCACGGAAGACAGATGTCTAGAATGAGAAGAAACGAGCAGTAGCCATGTCAATAAAACAATCTTAACTGGAAAGGAACCAAGTAAATTATAACAGGGTCCCATGAATGTTGTTAAATCCATTTTGTGAGAGGGAAAGTGAAATATACCGAATGCCTGTCTTGCATCTCTTCTACTATATACACTGAGTGGCCAGATTATTATGACCACCCCCTCAGTACTTCGTTGGGCCACTTTTTGCCTTCAGTGTGGCAATTCTTCTTGGCATTGACTCCACGAGATGTTGAAAGGTGATGCGAGGAATCTGACATCATGCCTGATGAATAGCACTGTCCAGTTTTGTGAGATTTGATGGTTGTGGAACCAGCTGCCTGATGGCTCTTTTAACTTCGTCCCACAAATGCTCAATTGGATTGAGATCTGGTGATTGTGGGGGCCACCTAAGCAAGGTAAAGTCTCCCTCATGTTCTTGAAACCACTCCTGCACAATACGAGCACCATGGCATGGCGCATTGGAAGAAGCCATCTCCATTGGGATACGCCATCAACATGATCGGATGAACTTGATCAGCAACGATACTTAGGTATGTTGTGCTATTCAGACATTTATAATGATCTGGCCCTCTAGCAACTTCAGCACGAAATTATAGCTAACTTGCCTAGCAAATGTCAGGTGGTCATAATAATCTGGCCACTCAGTGTATAGTAGGACCACCATGCAGTTCAAGCTGAAAATCTGGAAAAAAACTCATCCAGTCATTCCATTCAAAGGTCAGTACCATAACACTGTTGTGTTATACTTGAGAGAGAGGACTAAAGTTAAGGGCTAGAAAAGGAGAATGTGTTACAAAAGATATTTCCCATCAGCATTCCCCTTTCTCTCACCTATGCAGTCTCCTTTCCTCACCTACAACGGTTGCAGCCTATGTTATTATTGTTATTGTTGGTTCCTTCATTACTTCAAATTCTAACCCAAATTATCTTTTCCTCAGGTATAGCCATAAAACCACTTTATTCCAAACTCTTGACCCAACACACCCTCTCCCTTCCTCCACTATCCAGTTGAACAAATGTTACTTTTTACTTAGTATAAAGTTAACTCATATTATTCGCTGATTGTGCCAATTCTGATGCAGAAAAATCCGTTGTAACTTTACATTATTAATTTACCCTTATAAATCGTTTAAGGATTAAACTTTCAAAGTACAAGTTGATGCTCTATAATTATTGTACTTCAAATATTCCAGTTTTCCTCAATAAACTGGGCAAATTGTACGTAAAATAACTATCTCAACAGCAACGAAAGATATTTAAGTCTCCATTTTACACAGAATCAGAATCTTGGAGCTACTAGTAGAAGGAACACAAGTGCTCATGTGGTTGAACCCCTTTAACATTTGGCAACCAGTGTCAACATTTTTATTGACAACCAAAGAAGGAATTGTGGCCTGGGTAAACTAGTCCACTCAAGGAGACCAGAACCAGGTGCTGAGTCTCCAGGCCAGTATTCTAGATCCTGCACTCGAGGTTCAGTCCACAGTTGGGGAAGCATCAGCATCATCCAGGAGCCTTTAGAAATGCAGAATCTCAGCTCCACCTCAGTCCTCAGAACCAGAACCTTCATTTCATCACACTCCCCAGATGTATGCATGTGCATGTTCGAGAAGGTCTGTCCTAGAGCATCAAACTGCTCTGCTTTTGCTCTCCTCTTTGGATGATATAAAAGTTGGAAGCAAACACTCCGCTAAGTACATTTAAAGGGCTTAAATATTTTCAGGTGGGAAAATGCTTCCATGCACTACTTGAACTATGCAACTTATTTTCAAAAATAGAAGAAATTTGACATTGTTAAGCCCTTAGTGTAATTCCAATGGTAAACATAATGTCCTAGATATATATACTAATCAGGTAAGTTCTAGTGTGACTCATTTTAGAATACTTTAAATAAGTTACAAAATTATAGAATAGAATTACAGAAACGTTAGAATACTGTATAATGTGTAGGATATAATGGTGAGACATAAATTACCAAATAATTTCAAGGAATTATAATTTTTAAGCTCTCATGTTTAAAGTAAGATATTCGTTCATCTCATTATTGCATAGCAAATGTTCTCAAAAGGCTTAAGAGATGACATTTTAGAGTGGTGCTTCTAAAATACGTAAATATTATTAAAACCAGTTTATTTTCTTAATCATTTTTACTGTATAGTCTGAAGATTTGTTTAGAAAAATCTATGAAGAGAAATTCTTCTAAGAAGTAAAAAACTACTTGACCTTGGTTTAAATAACCATAATTCTGAATGAGCTAAAATGCAAGTGTTTATTACATAGAGAAATGCACTTCTAAATGTTGCTCAAATTCCAAATGGAAAAAACCCCAGAGATTTCTTGTCTTTGATGCTCACTTCAAATACATTTTGAACATTTTAAAACATGTTTTCTTAATTCAACCTTAAAACTGTTTTGTAAATCTTATCTGTTGTAAGGCCACCGTTTCCTTTTGCTTTGTTGACATTTTAATATATTTTCAACAAAGATTATACCAAATAAGGAAGAGATCCCACCCATGATTTAGCATGGGCTGCAACAAAATGACAATTCCCACCCAAATAATAATTCCCAGTCTGCTCACAAGTTTCTGAAAAGATACATTCTGAAAGCCAAATGAGATTTGAGGATCATTTCTTAACCTAAAAAAGTAAGTCTGCTTCATAATTATGATAGTTTATTCTGAAATCACATGAAATTGCCTGAATTTTAATTGATGTAAATACTTAAAAAGTATTTTCAAAAATATATGTGGTATTTTTAATTTTACAAAATCAACATCATTTTTAGAAGCACCAAGCTAATCTAGTCTGAAACAATTTATAATTCTATAACACATTTCCTTTTGAACAGCAACTAAGAATTTAAATGACATTTTAATTTAAAAAAAAAAACCTGGGAAATATTCCAACCTTCTTTCTTCTCGATTGCTTTCCTCAAGTTTCTGTAGCCTTCAAAACCACGAGGCACAGTATTGGAAGGCCAAGCCAATGAAGGACAAACCAGACAGTAAAAAGCGAGAGTGATAAGGAGGTAAAAATGAAACATGAGCTTGAAGACTTTAAAATAAATTTTAAAAGATATCATCAAAGGACAATACACAGTAAAAAGGCAATACATTTTGTAAGAATAAAAAGTAAGTAGAAAAACAAGCAGCATTATATCAAAGAAGAATATATAGACTATCAGTTGAAATTATTTAGCAATTAAATGTAAAGTCTCAATTTATATAAATAGTAGGAGTGTTTCGATGCCATTGCTCTTTTAAATCTGAAATGAATCAATTTTCTCAGTTTCCCACAAAGGCCTACTTTCAATGATATCCTCTGCCTTTTAAATCTTTACAGAAGAACTTTTTATGGCATCATTAAAAAACTTCAAAAAGTAATGCCTTTATACCATATTATGAAATTACCATTAATACTACACACTAGAATACTACTTTTAAAACTTGTTTTCTATTTTAATATACTACATGTGAATATCACTACATCCAAAAAAATTCTATTTCAAAATTATACATGAAATGGTATTATGGTCAAATGAATGATTGTTATGATATTAGTGAAAAATTTTAATTTTATTAATTAAAATTAAATCTCATAATCTCACTGTACTAATTATTAAAAACTAACTACAAAAGGACGCCTAATGCAAAGGTGGCAATAAAATGAGAAATGTAGTACTTTCCATTAGTAAGATTATATTTTAATAAGAAAACTATAAAAAAAACTATATGTATGTACTTAAAGGCTTTGAAATAAATGTAAAGAATATTGAATATGCAGAATTGGGCATCTTTACTCAATGGAATGTACTGAATACCAGTATTTGTCATGTAGACAAAAGGATAGATGTACTAGGCTCTGCAGAAGCATATAGCAACTTTGATACATCCCCCTTCTGCCCAGAATTCCAAAAGTATCTTCCAGAGTCATCAATATTTTACAATAAGGAGACTGAGTCTTAGATATGAATTACCAAGCCAGTTCTCGTTTTAATTTTGTAACATACGTGGTGCTTACATGTGATTTTTGATCTTTGGCCTGTGATTGTTTTGCTTATATACTTATATTACTGCTATTACAAGAATAGACTAGCAATCTTTCTGAGAAAAATACATCAACAGAGTGGTAGTCACCAGGGTTCAAAGGTCCAGTATGATGGCTAAAGTAGAAAAGGAAAGCCATCGCCTAAGAAATCTGTGTTTCTAGAATTTCAACCTGACACCACGAAATGCAAATATAATACAGTCTGATGAGTAAATGAAGTTTTTGGTTCTTTTACAGTGCAAGTCATTTAAAGCTAGATATCCAAAAACATGGGGATAAATGTGTGAATCACAGACTTTCTTTATCCATATACATAAAAAATGCAAAAATACTTCATTTCCAATCTAGGCTTATACTGATGATAATGAGCTATAATGGCTCAAAAGATAGGGTTCATTGGCAAACAGACCAAATTTTCTATTTGCAATACGAAGAATTTTCGTTTGCCTTACACAAGAGAGTTATATTTAAAATCTACGGATGAAATGAGCTAAGAAGGAGTTAAACTTTAGATGCCTTCCCAATTGCCTTTTTAGAAAAGCTTTGCAATCAACAGTTCAAAAAGGCAATGGAGGGTCAGAGAATAAACTAGTAATCTGACACTTCTCCATAACTTAAAGGAATTTCGATTTTATTTTATTTAGTTCCATTACAATATTTCTATATGAGTGGGCGGTGGGGCAGGCAGAGAGGCAGGTACAAATCTCATTAACCATTCTAAAATGTCTATGTAACTGAAAAGCAGGCAATATAGTCTATTCAATTATTCTTCCTTCTTTTCTTTTCTTTTTCTTTTTTAGAGTATGTTTTTATTGATTTTAAAGAGGAAGGGAGAGGGAGAGAGATAGAAACATCAATGATGAGAGAGAATCATTGATTGGCTGCCTCCTATACAACCCCTACCTACTGGGGATCGAGCCCGCAACCCAGACATGTGTCCTTGACTGGAATCGAACCCAGGATGTCCACAGGCCAACACTGTATCCACTGAGCCAAACCGACTAGGGCTCCCTTATTTTCTTATATGCCCTTATTTTCTTACTATCTTCACCTATTTTACAGATCAACCCAAAGGCAGAAGAGCAATCCTTAAAACGCCACATATCAACTATTGGTTGTAGCTTTGACAAAGACTCTGATGCCGAAGAGGGTGAAACTTGCGTGTAAAACGGGACGTAGGATGTCTACCTTGAACACAAATGCCGCTCACCTAAAAATGGCCCAGTTGCTGCTCTTCCTACCAACACTTACAATGTCAGAGCAGCCACTGAAAGCAAAAACTAACAGCACAAAACAAAGTAAATTAAAAGACACGGAGCTTCTAAAGAAAGTGTGGATTCAGTGGGGAGGGAAGAAAGCAGCTATGCGAACCCAAAGGTTGGGCCCCGGGCAGGTTTGGGAGCTCTCAGCCAAAAGGTGGTAATAAAACAATTCTTTCCTACATGACTGGGTGTGTTTTTTTCCTTGATGGGGTTGCTGCCCCGAATTCTAGTGTTTGGATTAACGTTTCCTCTTGCAAAATTACAGACATCCCTAGAAAAGAAACTTACTGGTGATAAGTCATTTCCACTGGCATGGATTCCTTTTGTCAGCTGGCTTCGCTCCCAAGTATGAATTTAAAGAAATGAGAAGAAAACAGATGATTTTTGAATTGGGAGTCGTTTGGAGACTTACATGAGAACTGACTGTGTAATGGAAGCAGGGATTGAGGCAGCAGGAGGACACAGAAAGTCAGTGGATGGGAATAAGAAAAAACAACTAAGGCAGAAATCCACATTCCCCCTTCCACCCCCCCAGCTCCTCCCCAGCCAAAGGTTGGCTACACCCATGAAAGTGAAAGTTTCTTTCCCCTCTTGTCTTTTCCTATTCCCTCTGACTTGCTTTTGCCACACTATAAAATGGGTAAAAATCATTTTGTGTGAGTTAGGAAACCTGGACACTATGTATTTATAACACTTTCTGGAGAAAAATTAGTCCAGTTCCAAACAATTTTTAACTGAATTTACTGTATATGTAAGACTGAGGCAGAACCCAAATTTTGTAATGTCTCTCTGATAAGTAAAATAAACCTGAGGCATGTAACTCAACTCGAACAAAATCAACATATCCAATCAACGCCTCCATCAAGTTCCTACTGAAGACTGTCACTCACTTCAGTAAACCTGACGTCCTTCTCAACATTTCTGGAAATCTCTGTTTATTACTTGTTTTAACCTGTAGCAAACCCTTTGACTAAAATGAGGGCTTACCTGCATTTTAAAAATAGGAAGATTACATGCAGCTAAAAGTTATTTGGTTCTATAGCTAAAAGTTATTGATGGTGAACAAAATCTTTATCAAACCTAGTAAAATAGTACTGGTTTTCATTTTTTAATCCACAGCAATGTTTGAATCGTGTGGTAAAAAACACAAACAACAAAAATTCTATTAAATTTAACAAATTTATATTTGTGGTAAAGGAAATCCATAAACTGGTTCCAAAGGCTTTTACAGTTATACAGTCTGTGGTACACAAGAAAAATTTTTCTGGGTGCCCACTACAAAGACACACTAACATGTGTGTGAAAATGCTTTATAAAGCATTTTGAAAAACACTTATAGGAGTTATTAATTTTAGTAAGTATTCATTTGTTGTTCTAATTCTAAGCTATCTTCCCCTTTTTTCACAGATTAAAATAATATCTCTCCATTTATCTGGCTTATTTTTCTCCTCAAAAATTTTTTTAAATATCATACCACTTTTGTTAGGAAATAACTTTTTCCCCCCCACTTGTATTTTTATGTTTAAATCCAGTTGTTTGGTGAGTTCTTCCTAGTATTAAATCTGCTATTATTTTTACCTTAATAATTATTATATCTAAAAGAATCACTGAAGTTATTAAATAACTTTTATCTTGAAGTAGTTACGAGTTCCATAGTAAAGCAACAGAGACAAATCTTAATAATAAAATGTTTTTCCTTTAATATTATTTACCAGTCAAAATGCTTACAACTCTGCGTTGTCACAAAAATGACCTGCATCAGAGGTATTGATTTGGGATTATCTATGATCACTACAAGAATGTCAAAAAAGCCTATGTTTCTATTGGGATCCCTGTCTCTTTTCATTTATTTATATCCAACAGGTGATACAGTAACATTTCTAAATTTAACTCAAAAGAACAGAAGAGAACCTTGAGAAATGTACCCATGGTTGTACTTATTATTCATGAACACAAACCACCTAATCCTTTAAAAATAAATCATAACCTTTGACATTGTGACCAACAACAGAATTAGATTTTATAAGTAAATTGTAAGGCATGTGCATAAGTCTCATTTTGTTGGGTCACAGTGTTTTTGATAATTCTATGATCATTATTAATTGCTCTGCATAAGAGGGAGTCATTATATATATATATATTTTTTTTTTTTTTAATTGATTTCAGAGAGGAAGAGAGAGGGAGAGATAGAAACAGCAATGATGAGAGAGATCATTGGTTGGCTGCCTCCTGAACACCCCCTACTGGGTTATGAGCCATAGTCAGGGCATGTGCCCTTCACTGGAATTGAACCTGGGACCCTTCAGTCCGCAGGCTGATGATCTATCCACTGAGCCACACCAGCTAGGGCATTATTATATATTTCTTAATGCTGCCATAATCAGCCTCCATGAAAAACACCTGCTAAGACATCAGTATCTTAAGAATGCAACTTCAACTGCAATGCCTTCTAACTACAGATGTGTAACTCCTTGCTTTAATTATTTTAATAATTCCTGTTTAACTCAAGGACACAAGCAGAATTAATATGAAGAATTTTACCTCCAATAACTTTGACTAACTGTTTTTTTCATGGAAGAAATGCTGGTTGCCTAAATAAATTTCTAAACAAACTGAGCAAAGCAGTAGGTAGCCTATATGTCAATAATAATTCTACAAAGTGCATCCCCTGTAACAAACATTTGATAAACAAGATAGCTGTACTTCCTTTTGAATATCTAGCCAAAAATGCTTAAAATTATTTTGACTGGCAAGTTCAAAATATATTTGACTGCACCATAGAATCCATATGCAAACATGTCAAGAATTTATGAGTATTTAACCACGCACACACTACCAATGGTCAAATTTTTATTTTTCTCCTCTTCTTTGCACCCAGTTGATTTCAGAAGGGAATATTATCAGGATGCAAGGAAAAGAAAACCTAGAACAGTGGTGAAAGGTAAATAATTCCTTATTGGAAGATTTAGGTAATAAATAACTGTCACATAATAAATTGGAAGCCCGAAAGAAAATATTTAAGAAACCAAATAATATTAAATGACAGCCTGATGGATGAGTTTAGCCTTTAGTTAAACTAATCTAGACAGGAACTACAATGTATCCATGAGACTATTTAATTGCATTAGAAAATGGGGGGGAAAATGAAAACACTGAGTCATAATGGTACAGCAAGCTTTGCAGAAAAGAAAGATGAATGGAATGCAAAAGCAGCTATCTGAAGAAATAATAAAATAGTCTCTAATAGTAACTTTACCTTGTCGTAGTCTAAATAAAATTCATTACCATAATATCATAATTTAACTTTTTTACATACAAGTAGAGATAAACTATTAGAAGCATAATTATAATTGTCAGCTAATTTAAATGGCACTTTATTTACTAATATACTTATGAGACAATGTATACTCACTGCAATCACAAATTAAAATGTCCTGGAAAGTAAAAAAATAAATAAAAAATAGGGATCCATAGACCAGTGATTTTAAAACACTACCTTTTTTTCTTCTTCTTTTCTTTCCTTTTCAGCTTCTCTAAATCTTTCTTAGCTAGGTCTATAATTTCGATGGTCTCCTTGTCTGAGGAGAGTATAGCAGGAGAGAAAGATGATGGTCCACTGAAATACGGTGATCTTGCTGTGGCTCTTGTCAAGCTCTTCCGAAGGTTCTCATTTACCGCTTCACTTTCTAATAATTTTGCCCTAGTGAATAAAAACATATTTAAATAGGAAACATTTTTTATTGTGGCAAAAATACATCACATAAAATTTTCCACCCTAACCAGTTCTGCACCACCAAGTATATTAACACTGTTGTTACAACCACTGTCATTATCTATCTCCAGAACTTCATCTTCTCCAACTGAAACTCTGTACCCATGCAGCACGAACCCCTCATTCCCCTGTCTTCCCAGTCCCTGGCAGCCACCATTCTACTTTCTGCCTCCACAAAGTTGACTACAGCAGGAATACATAGGCATTTTAAATGAGTTGTTTTGCATGCTAAAAAAATATTTCCAAAATGTCTTTCAACATTGCTACAAGGTAGGTTTTATTTTTAAATAATTGTGTCCACAAACATTAATGTGTAGGATATTTTTTAATTCCCTGGTTGTATGATTACAAATTTGAAATCACACTCTTCATGCTCAAAAGTGCCAAGAGCAATTAGATTGCTTGCATTCTGGCCACTAGGCATTAGTTATCCTTGCTTTGCAAAGCCATCCTTTAAACTTAACCTACGCAAGCAGCATGGTTCCCAACCTTTCAGTTCCTCATTCATCAAGCTATAATAGCATTCCCAAATCTTTGCAAAGAACAGTTAGTCAAAGTTGCCCCTAACTGTCTGAGAGACATCTGGCTCCTGAATATGTCATGGGAAAAGATGATATCTCCAAGGAAACCTGAGTCTGATAATTGAAAGAATTCTTTTGTTTGCTCAAGTCATTCTACTAATGACAGGAGAATAATGAATGTCCTGTCAGTAATATGCAAAACTACAGAATGATCCTGGATTTAAGACTAAAAGAGATTCAGAGAGTCCTCCAGGCCAGTTCCTTTATTTTGATTTGATAGAAACCATCAAGAACACAGTTCTCTACTTCAATATAATACATTTCCAAGGACAATTGGCAAAGGTGACTGAGAGAGGGTTGTAAAAAGAAAATGCTACTTACTACACTCTACCTCAAAACTGTAATACTAAGCATTTTTGCCATAAGTACAAATATTTCAGAGAAAAATGCTAAATTATTTGCAACTATTAAAGCTCTCAAAGGCATAGTCAGCTCAGTGTTTTTTTCATTACCTACCAAAATTATTCATGACACTGTTGAAACCGGCTAGAGATAGAGTGTAAAGAAATGAATGAATATGTTTCAAGTTAGTGTCCTACTAATTTTTAATGAAATTATTTAATTATATATCTGGTGTCATATGTGAGCAGAAAATAATTATAATATTTTTAACTGGTTAAATAGCTATGTACAAACTTATAGGTTAAGTGACTTCAAAATTATTTTAAAGTCATAATATAATAATGTCACTTTTAAAATAAGAAGGCAACTGAAGTCCTGACTGGTATGCTAAGTGGTTAGATCATCGACTTACACATCAAAAGGTCGTGGGTTTGATTTCCAGTCAATGGCACATACCTGGGTTGCAGGTTCAATCTCCCAGCCTCAGTTGGGGCATGTGTGGGAGTCAACCAATCAATGTGTCTTTCTCACATCAATGTTTCTCTCTCCCTCACTTTTCACTCTCTCTAAACAATCTTTCTAAAAATCAATGAACAGAATATCCTCAGGTAAGGATTGACAAGAAAATACAAAAACAGAAGGCAACCAAAGTATAAAAACTCAGCTTAACTATAATAACTCAAAGTCAAAATTTATACTTTTCTGTATTTTCAATATCTATCACAAAGATTGGGTGCATAATGATGAATATTTATAATAAATGAAAATATAATAAATGAACTGTCAATAATGATCTGTATTTTAATTGGCTGATTTATATAATAGTCAGACAACTTGTGTTTTTATTTTAAACTAGAGGCTCAGTGCACGAAATTCATGCACTCGGGGGGGGGGGGTGGTCAGTCACTCAGCCTGGATTGCGAGAGGGTGCAGGCCAAACTGAGGGACCCCACTGGTGCACGATTGGGGCCGGGGAGGGATGCAGACGGTTGGCCAGCCAGGGAGAGATTGCGAGAGGGTTCCAGGGCATGTCCGGCCTGTTTCTCTCAGTCCTGATCAGCCGAACCCCAGCAGCAAGCTAACCTACCGGTCGGAGTGTCTGCCCCCTGTTGGTCAGTGCATGTCATAGCGAGTGGTTGAGTGGCCTTAGCATATCATTAGCATATTACGCTTTGATTGGTTGAACGAACGATTGGATGACCAGACACTTAGCATATTAGGCTTTATAGAAAGTTTGCATTTGGTAGGGGCATAGTCAATGCTTCTTCAATCTTGGTGCTGATTAAGGCTAAAACCTTTAGGGCTCATCTCTACAAATCCCATGCTACATCAGCAGAACCTGATTTCTTTTTCATGGGCTGTAGAGAGACAGCCTCTTTCCCTTCACACTCACCCACCCATCCACTAGTTGCTGCCTGCATTTCATTTAACAGGAGACTAAGCAGTGAGGCATGAAAGGAAGTACCCAGACTTCCCTGGGAAGGAGCTGGCTGAGGGCCTGCCTCTCAGCTCTGTTATTCACTAAATCTTGGACCATTCATCTCTAAAAGCCTCCACTGTTTCCTCCGTAAAATGGAGATGAAAAATATATACTTCCCTAGAATTATTGTGAGGATCAATGATACAATGAATTTAAAACTCACCTGACTGATAATGCATTTAACAAATAACTATTTTATCAAAAAGTTGCTAACAATATAATCATCTAACACAGAGGATTCGTTAAATCAATTAAAAACAGAAGAGAGTACTATACAAAACCATGCAAAAATCATGTTAGAAAAACAGTAACATTTTTTAAATGCTCATAATAGCTAGTCAAATTTCAAAGAATAGATAGCAAAGCAATATATATACCCTGATGTCAATTTGCTAAAGCATATGTTGAAAAAATATTGAAGAGATACATCGAATGTTAACCTCAGTTATAGAAATGGTAGGAATGTGGTTTTAATTTTGTTTATACTGTCTTATATTTTCAGAAATTTCTACAAAAAATATAAATCCCACCAAAATAAGAGTTGATTAATTAGTGACTATTATTATTTTGCACAAAAATAATATGACATGTAAGTTATTAAAAGATAACTGGCATTATTTTATAATTAGAATGATAGGACTTGAAATATATACATTTCCAAGTGACAATATATAAATTTGTGTTAAGAAGCTGTGAATAAATGTCTTCCTAAGACCAACTTTTGATAGAAGTATGAATTGGAGCAGGGTTTGGTAAATAAAAGCAGAATGTGCGGACTTGGACATAAATGATCACATGTCAGATCCTTAGAGTACTTTTGAATTTAAGAACTTTTATATCCCGTGCTTTTATTTGAGCCCCATAATAGCTCTTTGAAACTAGCAGGTATGACCTCATTCTTACAGATGAATTAAAGCTCAGAGATGTTAGGTAACTTTCCCAAGGACACACTCTTCTTAAGAAATAGCAGCTTACGTTTCAAACCAAGGAATCCAATTTAAATCCAAAGCTCATTTATGCTTATCCCATGTGTAAATCACGTTTATGTTGTAAATTACAGTGCTGGGACTCTACAGGACTACTCCTCAGGAGTGGGACACACCTAATTAAAGAACCATCAAAGAAAAGTTGGGAAAGTGGAACAAGCTGCTCACCTACACCAAGAAAGATTTGATCACTGATTGATCTCTGTTCGCTAAATGGCTTAAAGAATGGTCTTGCCCTAGCCGGTTTTCTCAGTGGTTAGCGCATTGGCTCCCAGACTGAAAGGTCCTGGGTTTGATTCTGGTTGAGGGCAGGTACCTGGTCTGGGAGCCAATCCATGTGTCTCTCTCACATCGATGTTTCTCTCTCTCTCTCTGTCTCTCCCACTCCCTTCCACTCTCTCTAAAACTCAATGGAAAAAACATCCTCAGGTGAGGATTAACAAAAAACAAAGAATGGTCCTAACTCGAGAACTAGAAGGAAGATATTTAATGCTGCTTCAGTCACTGGGAGGAGTGGAAATGACCGCATCAGTCTTCTAGGAAATAGTACCACTAGTGAAGCCATTTGTCCAATGGAGAGATCAAGCTTAGGTAAGGCCTTAGAACAGGGGTCCTCAAACTTTTTAAACAGGGGGCCAGTTCACTGTCCCTCAGACCTTTGGAGGGCCGGACTATAGTTTAAAAAAAAACTATGAACAAATTCCTATGCACACTGCACATATCTTATTTTGAGTAAAAAAACAAAATGGGAACAAATACAATATTTGTATTTGCATGTGGCCCGCGGGCCATAGTGTGCGGACCCCTGGGCTAGAATAACAGCGTGGAAGAGAGGGAACAGAGCACAATAACCAGAGCAGGGGACCAGCCTTCATTGTAGGCCGGTGCCGAGGAAATGAAAGAAAAGCAGGCTAGGAGCAGGAGGAGAATCCCCAGGAACTGAAAGGCAGATATCAGGTGTGTCTCAGGGGATAAGATGGGTGCTACAGGGTGAAGAAAGACACGTTTTGGGCAGTAGGCAGGAATGAGCACTGCCAACACAGGATGGAAATGCAGGCCCAGCTTGGGGGCTGACCAGAACCAGTACCCAGTGGCCCAACGGTCCCTGCCAAAAAGGTAAAGCTTGGAGACATGTCTACAGAAAAAAAGTAACAGTTAATAGAGTCACTCTATTGCCACATCAGATGTCTGCTCATTTGTTTGTTTTTTGCTTTTGAAACACTTAAGGGATCCAATGTGCCTAGTAGAAGCAAGAACAGTGGAAACATTACTCTTCTCTGTTTAAGAATTGTTAGAATAGCCCAGCCAGTACGGCACAGTGGTTGAACATCGACCTATGCACGAGGGGGGTCACAGCTCGATGCCTAGTCAGGGCACATGCCCAGGTTGTGGGCTCCATCCCCAGTAGAGGGCGTATAGGAGGCAGCCAATTGGTGATTCTCTCTCATCACTGAAGTTTCTATCTTTCTCTCCCTCTCCCTGCCTCTGTGAAATCAATTAAAAAATATATTTTTTAAAGTTAAAAAAAATCTCTAGAATAGTCAGAGGAAGAGAAAGGGAAAGCGAACACAAATACAAGATGGAGACGTGTTAGGGTAGCTGTGAAACATTTCCCGCTTGGTTATTTTCTGCAAATGTGTACAGAAATGAGATCCGAGCGACTTAGATGCTCCCCATGGAGCTGACCGTGGTTTTACTGCAAGAGAAAGTAGCTGAGCCATCAGGACAAACCACGGAACCTGAACATACTATAGAGACGATTAGTGTCCCTGACCTTCTTTTCAATCCCTTTTCCCGCAGCCTGGGCTCAGGCAATGACATTCCTTTTACTGATTTCTATCAGTCCATTTACATGTAAGTTCTCCACCTAGACTGGGAACTCCTTGTTTATGTCACTTGCTCAGCCATGGCCTGGTGCCTGATACATAGTATAGTGAGCATTTGTAGCATGTGTGTGAAACGTGATGATGAATGAGCCTCTGTACCAGAGAGGCAGGCAAAGTGGTAGGGATGCAATGATTCACACATAAGGTGTAGCTGGAAAAGCAAAAGGGAACCGGAGTGATCAGAGATTTTTTTAAATTAGAGATGAGCCCTAGCCAATTTGGTTCAGTGGATAGAGGTCAGCCCGCAGATTAAAGGGTCCCGGGTTCGATTCTGATCAAGAGCATGTACCTCTCTCCCTCCTTTCCACCCTCTCTAAAAAAAACAAAATCATAAAAAAAATCAATGAATAAATATCCTTGGGTGAGGATTAACAATAACAATAAAAAATTAGAGATGACTCATTGATGATGATGGTGAGGGAAGGCACTAAAGGTCACCACATCCACATGCCTGTCCTGTGTGTCAGGTTAGGTAAGTTCCCATGAGGGTGTGACAACCAGAGCAGGAAGATAACATGGGGACATAGTATGGGAAGAGATGGAAGGAAAGTTGTTCGGGAAGTGACATTATGGAAAGGCAAATACCTATTCCCCTAAAGTTAACCTGACCAAAGGGCAGAAATATCACCGTGAACAATGACTACACAACAAACCCAACAACTAGCAATATTACTGCACTGAAAACCCCAAAATGTGCATTAAATCTTACAGACCATGAACTGTACCTGAGATCTTCAATTTCTTTGATATAACTGTGAATCATATTACTAATCTCCTCATTCCCTTCCCCTGCAAGATAAAACATGAAGTTCAGAATTTCCTTTAAATTAAAACTTCAACAAAACAGAATGGGAGAAAAACACTAAGTTACAGAAACAAAATAATAATGCTTTAAAACACAAGTCCTATAGCCAATTTTCCACCCTTCACTACACAAGCAGACAGCAAGATAAAATAGCAAAGTAAAGGGCACATCTTGTTCCTGTAAGAATGTATTATTTACAAATTAAGCATTTAACTGAACATCATGGATTGTATATTTCTACTTCGTTGTACACAGATTGACATTACTACTTCAAATGCTCGAGATAATGAATAAACACAAAGAATGTGCCCTGCTCTCCCGCGGTGAACCCCTTACTCGTCCCACCCTACAGGCTTACCTGCTCTGGCAAGAACCTGGTTGGCCTGATCACTGACAAGCTGGGTGATTCTGGTCCTCAGGGCATCAACCGTCTCCTGCATGGCTTTAATTCTGACACGCAGGTTGTTATTCTCAGTCTGTAGCATAGCATTCTCATGAAACATGTCATTGATGCTTTCCACTCCCTCCTCATCAATTATTCTTTTACCCTAGAAAAGAAAAAAGATGTCCCTGTTGGTTGAGGAGCCTTAAATACACAAGAGATTTGTTTAAGGCTATCACAGGACTACGCAGTTCTACAACCAAGAGCCCTTTGTCTCAACAGCCTCAAGGCAAGCGATCCTTTTGCTCTACAGCACCCCTCCGTGGCAGTTCTGTCACTGAAGAAACTGATTGAGCACTGGCCGGTGTGGCTCAGTTGGTTGGAGTGTTCTTTGGGGTTGTGGGTTCCATTCCCAGTCCGGGCAAATGCCTCGGTTGCAGTCAGGCCTGTTCAGGGGGCAACCGATGGATGTTTCTCCCCCTTCTTCCCTCTCTAAAATCAACTTTAAAAAAAATAATAAATTGATTGATTAAATAGGAAGCCTTTTGAAACAGGTCGATAGATAGGCTAACCATCATTAAAGGCTACCCACAAGGAAAACTAGAGAATTCGACCATCAAAAGGAAGGAGACCACTATCATGACAGACAGGAGGCTCCAGAGAAACACGTGTGCAAGGCAACACAAAAGGCATCGCTGTGTTCACAAAACGTATCACAAAATGCAAAGTCAGACCCAGTAGCTTACGGTTTTGTACTCCATGAGCTCCATCTGAAGCCGTGTGATCTCACTGCGGAGTGCATTGATCTGCTGACTAGCTCTGTCCTGATTGACCATCACCTTGTTCTTGATATTTCTAGCTCGATTGGCGTATTTGAGGGTATTTAAAGTTTCCATAAAATCTCTGTCTGAAGGGCTGACGCATGCTATCATGATTGTTTGGCTGAAAGTGACAAAGAAGAATTAGGTTTACAGATAAAAGCAAATAAAACACTTTTTAAATTCCTGCCTTTTGAATAATATCTTCTCGTTGAGATACCAAAATATTGAGACTGATAACTTAAAAATAAAAGCAAATGTAAAAGCCCCTATGCTTTACGACTATCTTAAAGAAAATGAATTTATATTATCCTTCTTTGACCCACAATGTTTTGAGAAAGTATAATAAGTACATATATTTATTTCTCACCTCTTTACAAAAAAAAGAGTTGAGGCAATGCACACAGAATAATTCTAAAACTTAATCTACCTATGTTCCAAATTGAAATTCAAAAATCATTTCTTTCATTATCTACTTAATATTTGAGGATTTAAACTTTTTTCTTTTTATTTAATCACTTGTAACCTGATTTTTGTTGTCAGCAAAAATTTCGCACTGAAATCCTATCACCTGAACAAGTATATAGTACAGGGGTCCTCAAACTACGGCCCGCGGGCCACATGCAAATACAAATGTTGTATTTGTTCCCGTTTTGTTTTTTTACTTCAAAATAAGATATGCGCAGTGTGCACAGGAATTTGTTCATAGTTTTTTTAAACTATAGTCCGGCCCTCCAACGGTCTGAGGGACAGTGAGCTGGCCCCCTGTTTAAAAAGTTTGAGGACCCCTGGTATAGTATATCCATATGCTATAAGAAACATCATTTGTGATTGATTGGTCAAAGTGCAGGCCAGATTACACAGGAGAGATGGGAAACATTACTCTACTGTAATGATGAATTGCTTTACCAACCAAAGAATAGAACAGTAAAATGCTTAGTATGCCCCAGCTATTATGTCTGTCAATGAAACAGACAAGGACATTCTAATGGGCACTGACGCCGAAAGAGCGAATTTACCCACCCCAGGAGGGAATTCATGCCCATCAATTCCAATCAGTCACCTCCTAGTCTCCTGCTTCCACTCTGGCCTTCTGCCTTCCCCCAATAATTTCAACACAGCATGCTAGTAACCCTTTTAAAAGACCTCCCATTCCACCCATCTTTTTCCCTTTATTGACTGTTGCTCATCCTTATTTATCCTCACTCTTATTATTATTCAAGGCTCAACTCAGGTATCATCTCATCCAAGAATCCAACCCTCATCTGACTGTACTTTTTCTCTCTGCTTCCTCATACCCCTTGCATATCTCTTTTTTATTGGTTATATTATTATTATTATTTTGAAATTTTATAGATGCCAGCTCTTACACCCTAAACTCTAGGGGTCAAGAATCATCAACTTTTATTTATCAGTATATTTTGCATAGCACAATATTTGGAACATACTAGGCCATTAATAATTGTTTGTGGAGTATGTCATGTGCACATAATTTTTATTTATTGGACATCTGAAAGTTAAGATAATTCATGCACCTCTAGCTCTCTTTTGATGAAGAAGATAAGGTAATCAAGTAAGAGTAATGGTTATAGACACTGTTTAGAGAACAGGAATACTCAAAGTATAGACCCCAGTCCAATGCCAGTCTGCAAACTATTTGAAAACAGTTCATAATAAGTATAGAAATGAAAAATAAGTGTCTTAAAATTTTGCAACCTTTGAGATTGCTATAATCAATGAACTCACTGAATAGAGTATAGATCAGTTCCAGTGTTTCTGAATTCACATAGTAAGTCACAAATGGAGCAAGCTGAGTACAGTCATGCACAATATTAACCCGCCACAAATTTGGGGTGGAAGAGGAAAAGAACTTGTCCTTGAAAAGCATTGGGATCAAGTGCTTAAGGAGAATGGAGAAAGTCAAGAATGAGAGGTGCAAGATCTATTATACAGGGAAATGGTCATTAAATAAAATCCAAAAGTTACATATTCAAAAATGGTTGTGTTTATGAAAAGCTCAAAAGGAAACATTAAAGTTGTTTCCTTTTAAAGTTTACATAAAGCCACATATCTGTCTTAAACGAAACCATACCATTTATATTATTATGTTATATATCATATATTATTATATCATATACCATATTATATTATACATTAGGGAGGAAAGGCACTGCAATGTTAACAGTAGTTACTTGTAAGTAATAGAAATATAACTGATTTTTCTCATGCTTTATATTTTTCTGCACTTTTCAGAATTTTTGCTATAATCTTGTTATAACTTTATACATATATAAAATCCAGCTTCACTTTTAAAAATAAAAGTCACCAGATTGTGCATAAAAATATATGCAGCTTGTGTCCAAAAATATCTTTGATCTAATTTTTCTTTTGAGATAATTTATACTAATGTCACAAAATGAAGGTCTTCTATTCCCCAAAGCTTATACAAAGTGCAATGTTTTTAAGTTGAGTTCAGTCTTAGAATTTTAAGCAGGAATTGATGCTCGCTAAAGAGGTCTTCTTGTTTGAAGAGTTACCAGCTAGTAAGGAAATGGATGAGGAGAAGCTGAGATTCTTTAGCTTGAAAACACTGAAATAGACTCTGTTAACTGTAAAAGAATAAATAAAAATGTAACGGCTATCTATAACTTGCTGAATTGTACTGTTTGAATTTAAATGCCAAAAATGTTTCTACTCATAAAGCCAATGTGTTGATGTTTATAAAAAGGAATGCATTACAAAATAATGTGTTTAGCTGATGAAATATCAGAATAATTCAAAATATGAAAAGGGAGGGAATATCAGTGATGCTGACAAAGTTCATAAACAGCAAATACCCTATATTTCATTCAACTGACATTTTTAAAAGTTTTTCCACATGCAAAAAAAAAGTTTAATTTTTAGGAGACTTTGTAAAATAGTATAAAGCATATTTAGATTACTTTGTGTTTACTTAGACAGCATTTGTTTTCCAACAAAATTGTATTAGGCATATGCTACGTGACAAGCACTGAAGCAGAAACAATGATAAAGTAGAAAGAGCACGTGCTATGGACTTCATTTACAAGCTAAGTGACTGTGAATCAATGACTCTCTGAATTTCAATTTTCTTATCTACAAAATAGGAATAATAATACCTAGTTCAAGGGAGGTTGTAAGGACTATGTGCAGAACAACACAGAAAGCCTCACACATTTTAGGTAGTTAATAATTATTAGTTCCTCATCCTATCAATTTGCTTTATAATAAAACCAGTTTTCATAAGTTGCTTTACAAACTTACATTAATAATAATGGATAACTGAAATTCACAAATACTGATAATCACGTATGCATACCTGTTACCTCCGAGGGAATCCTGGAGCAGTCTTGTCAGCTTAGAGTCTCTGTAGGGGACATGGGTGGCCCTCTTGCTCTTGTCTCCCAATGCACTTATTACATTGCCAAGTGCCAACTAAAAGAGAAAGACAGGAAAATGATAAAAATGTACTAATTATAACACTTTTAAATAACCAAGGCTTATAGAGAATAGTATGGAGACAGGACAGAATTGAAAACATTCAGGTCTGGGTTTGTGTGGTTTTTTTTACATTTATATTTTGAAGTATGACCTAAACCTCAAAGTTTTCCTTATTAACTATTAAAAACTGACATGAAATTTGACTAAAACTGACTCAAAATTTAGTATTCTATATATTCATAATTCACAAATACTTAAACTTCTATTCAGAAATTTTCTTTAGAAATAAATAAAGATTGGTGACTTTTAACCATCCCTAGAACTATCAGACCATCAGGTTGTGTCCCCAGAAAACTGTCAATTCATGTTGCAAATTCTTCTCCTCCACTCAATGAAGACATAAAACGTTTAAGTAGTTCAACAGTTTCATAACAGTATCTTGTTGAAATACAGCTACCTGTGGGGAAACAAATGCTCCTTTAACCAATATAAACATATCACTATGATTCCTCTGAAAAAGGTATTCCTAATGTAAGTACGGCTGTCTTTAGAAATACAATGACTCTACGAGCTAAGCATCCAATATTGAAAGGAAGTATGTCAAATCACAGAACTCTTTAGTCACTCCTCCTGCCACCCCTACTGCCTTTCTTGCTGTCACTGAACTAGCCCCCACAGCATAAGCATTAGCCTAAATGTGGGTCACACTTCCCTTCAGTGATGCAAACATCTCTACCCATGTCTTTGTTAGGGCCAACGGAGCATGGCATCCACATCACACTGTCTCCTTGCCCCTCTCTCCCAGAGAGGCTACAGTTTGAACTACTGGCCGCACTGAAACTTGACCAGATATGGCTGAACATGCTTCAATAGCCTAACCAGAAAACAGACCAGTGGCTTTTGTCTTTTCCTGATAGAACAAATGTAAATACCACCATTATTTTATCTCCTAAAAAATTCAGAACAAAACACAAAATTCAGGACCCAGGTCACTCCCTTAAACACAAAATCCAACCATATGATGGGAGCATCAAGATGGGTATCAAGACGGAGTTGGGAGGTCTGGCTCTGTCTAATCAGCCTCAATTGTCAATTCCCCCACAGAAGGGTTGTCATCATCCAGGAGCAAATATTGGGCAACGGCAAAATAGGGACATGTGATTGGAGGCCCCAGCTCTAGGGAGGGAAGCAAAGCTGAAAACACTTGCCCTGATGCTGTGAGCATCACAGAAGTATGTCATTACATTTATGTAGGAACAAATGTTCAATTTTACAATGAAGTCACTAAGAAGAAAAGATTTATTACACAAAAAGTTACTCTAAACATTTTTTCTTCCAACCCTGGCCAGTGTGGCTCAGTCGTTGAGCGTCATCCCATGCATCAAAAGATTGCCCGTTGATGGTTGATTCCCAGTCAGGGCACGTGCCGGGGTTGCAGGCTCCATCCCCAGTAGGGGGCGTGCCAGAAGGCCCCTTTCCTTTCCTCCTCTCCTTTCCTTGCATATAACAGAAACTTTACGCTAATAAACACAAGGTGTTTTCCAATAAAAAGCACCACTAGGTGGCAGGGTATTAAAGTTAATTCCTATTAACATCTAAGAAGTTCTCATTTTGAAAAAATCTCCTAAAAAACTTTGATTATAATTCCCAAAATAAAGTGACTGTCACAAAATGTGAGCAAAAAATGTTACTTTGAAAGTCATCCTGTGCCATAATAAAAATTAAATGTTGATACTGATGAAATGTTTTTAAATGTGGAATTTTGTAACTCCCTTCAACAGTATATACTATTTTCTGAACATATCATAAATATTAATCCAACTAAATTTACATACATGAAGAGAATTTGAAATGTGAAAGACTAAAAAATCATGAGGAGATCAAAATTCAGTGCATTATGCCTAAGCTTACGAGTTTATTGTAACTCTCATTTCTCAACTTAGTGCATGAAGACTTTCCACTTGGGTATTAAGTATTACAAAAGAGAAAAGAAAAATGGAACATCTCTGATGTATTCTCAGCACACAGCCTCAGTCTTAGTCTTACGAGTCCACAGTTGATGGAAATGCCTTCTTTTGCCCTCTCGCCTGTGGCTCCAGTTCGCTTCAGTCTTTCTGATCCTGCCAGATCAACAAAATGGAACTTTGCAGTCAGGGTTTCAAATTCATTCATCTGCGATGATTCAGAAATCACCTTGTTATCAGTAGCATTTTCCTGCAATTGAGGACAATAATTGAAAATATTTTTATTAAAGTGACACTAAATATCTTCTAACCCCTTTCCACACACACACACACACACACACACACACACACACACACACACACATATACACACATACGCAGACATGCACACACGCACGCACACAGAGGCATAGAGCCAAATAATCATAAATGTAAAAATGTCGGCTGGCATTAGACGCTTACAACAAAGTCAGAAAGAAACTTGACAGTCAGAACGCAGGTGTTATGAACTAAGATGCTGCTGATATTAATAAAAGAACCCCTATAGCACACAGTCCTCAAAAGCAAGGCATCTCGGGTGACTGCCTCCATCACCACATGGCCGCAGCTTGCTTCCGGCTGCCGTAGACACATATCCAAATGTTTACTTCAAACCTTACACAGTTATCCGGCTTCAGCTTTAACAGGACCAGAGACATCTCATTGGGAAAGGAAATAATTAAACAAACTAAATGTGGTTCAAATGTACTCTTCTCCTGGGATTTATGTGATTTTAGGGAAAAGATGACTGAAAGTTTAAGAAATCAGAACTAGTGCCCTAACTGGTTTGGCTCAGTGGATAGAGCATCGGCCTGAGGACTGAAGGGTCCCGGGTTCGATTCTGGTCAAGTGCATGTGCCTTGGTTGCGGGCACATCTCCAGTCGGGGGTGTGCAGGAGGCAGCCGATCGATGTTTCTCTCTCATCGATGTTTCTAGCTCTCTCTTCCTCTCCCTCCCTCTCTGTAAAAAATCAATAAAATATATTTTTTAAAGAAAGAAATCAGAACTAGTAACTCACAGCATCTATTTGGGGACACATTCTGGTTTGACACAAGTGGATGGTAAAAATGGCATGTGAGCGAGAGCTCTGAACATTCATCTGCGTGCTAGCTGTGGTCCGGGATAAAGCACCCAGCTTCAAACACTGCATCATCTGGAAAAGGGGAAGAAAGAACAATGTTTAAGCAAGATACCATGCAATCGGAAGTCTGCGCTAACGCTAAAACCCACTATGTTGAGGGATGTAAAGGATGTGGAATTTCATATTATTTTAGTTACATGCACTTTTTGAGCTGAACTTCTCAGTATAATAGCGTATTATCTTTTAAATAGGAGAAAACACTGAGATTCCATTGTTTGCCTTTTGCTGACATTTGCAGCTTTTATTCCAAACTGTTACAGTGGAACACTTGGGAACAAACTGAGCAAAATCTTGAATTACTCAGGCTACTCTGAATCGTCTGTCAAAATATTTTTATAACTTTTCTTAACAGTCTCCCTTTAGGAGCCATGGTAAAATCCTATATATGTGAAGGCAAAAGGTGCAAAAGGATTGTGGTCCCAGCCTTCACCTTTAATGACAGAACTCTCTTTTCCTAGCTGTGAAAGAAAACTATATATACATTGCCTTGGACTCTTTTGATGCTACAATAAATGAATTGGCTTTATCATAGCTGTGACATTTTTAAGAATAAAATCCTGATATAAAATATATGAGGGAAAAAGGCAACATTTTTACAAGATGTTACACCTAAAAATACAAATTTAAGAATTTGATCTTAAGCAAACTATAAGCAAAGCTGAATATTAAATAAAGCCAAAAATGCCCTATTTTAACTATAATATGAATGTCACCTCTGATTCTGTATTCACAGTACGTGTTGTAACTCCCACAGTATAAATTCCTCCAGTTGAATCTTCATGAATTCTTATATTTGATTTTTTATTTTTTGCATCAATATCACGTGTGGTATCAAATAAGTCAAGGACCTCTTCATTGTACAGCTATCAAAAAGAAATATTGCAGGTTTACATTTAGAAGAAATTGCCTCATGGCTTAACAACCTGTAGCGCATAATGTTATCTTTCAAATATATCTTCAAAGTTCTTCAAAATGACATATATTTCTTCAAAATAGGTAAAAAATAAATGAGGCAATTATTATTACAAATTCAAATGAATGTCAGGTTTCTTTATAAGAGTAAGAACAGTAAAGAATGTAATCATGACTGATAAGTTGAGAGCTAGCTAAAATGATCTATTAATCCTTTGCAAGTGATAAATATCTATATATATAAAAAGCCAGTGACCGAAATGTTGTAATGACCAGTCATTATGATGCCCACTGTGGCCAGTAAGCCGGCCTGATTGAGGGGTGGGGGCGGCCAGCCAACCTCCTGTAGCCCCTCCCCCTGGAAGCCCCACCCCAGATCTGCTGCCCCTCCCCCCCAGCCAGCTCCACTCCCAATCGGCCCCCACACACTAATCGGGGGTAGGGCCCACCAGCCAATCGCCTTCGGCCCCTCCCCCCAGCCAGCCTGGCCCTGATCGGGCCCCCATCAGGGCAGGCCGGCCAGCCAACCTCCCTCCGTCTCCTCCTCCCAACAGGCCCGGCCCCTATCCACTCCAATTGGGGCTGGGCCAGCCGGACCCCACCTGTGCACGAATTCATGCACTGAGCCTCTAGTTTATAAATATAAGCAAACTCTAGGAAATATGTACCAAATGTAGACAAATCCTAATTAAGATTTTAAGAGGTTTTACTACTTAAGCTAAAAATATATTTCTTATTGCCCTACAGCCTTTCTTAATGTATCTAAAAATTAATACTTAATGTTTTGCAAGGTGGGCAATGATATTAGTGTTTCTGTGTCAATAGAGGCTGACAAGATTGAGCTACTCCTTGGAAGAGGATGCACACATCATTTTTCTATCAGTATGCTTTAAAGTCTCAATGCCCAACAGCATTTTGGAGAGTAAAAGGGAAGATGGAAGAACTTTTTTGTTTTCTTTTCCCATCAGTTACTTATCTTGCTTTGGTTTTTACTAAACTGGGATGGCTATTAAAATCAGCAGTAAGGTAACTGCTGTTAATTTGAATTGTTTTCTATTTTGTGCTGTATAATGTCAAATAAAATGTTTCATCAATGACCAAATATTAGTTCAGGTTATCCAGACTAGAATTAAACTAGAACATTCTTTGAATGAAGCACCCAGAATTATAATGTCACCCACCATTCACCTAACTGCAATATTGCTCATATCTGATTGTCATGTCCCTCGCACCAGACTACACTGATCTAAATGAATCCAAACCTGCCCCAACCTTTGGACTTTGCATCAAAACATCTGCCTGTCCTTGCGGAATACCAGCTTCTGCAGCCAGACTAGTGCTGCAGCCTTAGTCCTATTATTCCCCATGTTCTCTCCCTCCCTTTCAGTCTTAATCACTGAAGTTTCCAGCACTTTGTGAGCCTACCTACATTATAACAGTAATTATAGGTAGGGGCCAGAGAGATTCTGAAATAAACCATATTAATTCTTTTACTCTGTGGACACTGGCCAAGTGTTTATAATCTTAAGAGCCAACAAGTAAGGAATACTTATCTATTGTCTATTCTTCCTGCTACCTATGACCTAATGTTCATTTACTCAAACATTTATTGAGCACTCTGTGCAAAACACTGTACCAGAAGCCAGAAGCATAAAATCATAAAGTCTATGGTCTCAAGGACAAAATTTAAAGTAAACGAATGACACAATTAGTCCTTTACCTCTAAGAATTGTGCATTCACTTTAAAATCTGGAGGAGGAAGCCCATTTTTCATTGCGGTGTGTTTTTTTTCTTCAATGCTCTTGAAAAGGTGTTTAACAGCACGAGAAATAATACCCTGTTCTTCCTCGATGATGTTCACATCAAATCCTGTTCCCATGGTGTATGTTTTACCAGCTCCAGTCTGAATAAAGCAATCGAGAAAAATATGTGCTTGCTCATAATAACATAACCTCAAAGAACAAAAATGAAAGTGCAACTGAATTGACACTTCTGAACAGTTACAACTCTATGAAAATAATTTGGTACTTACTTGTCCGTAAGCAAAGACTGTAGCATTGTATCCTTCAAAACAACCTTCAATTAGTTTCTCTATGCAATGAGTGTAGATCTGTTCTTGCTGGGAGTCAATGTCAAACACATAATCAAAAGTAAAGGCTTTGTCTTTCCCTAGGAAGACCTGTGGTTCTCCCGGTGTGACCGATGTACAAATATGGCATCCTTCAATCTTTTCTTTGGCAAGTTGTGGTCTTATTCTGTGAGAAATAGTCAAGAAAAAATAAAAGAAGATATAATAAATTGAAGGGGGAAAAAAAAAACTAAGAAATAGGACAAAAAATCCTGGCCAATTTTTTTAAAAAAACACTAATGTAATCCATGCCTGCTTCTTCTGTTGAAAAGTTTAAATAAATTATACTGAGTCCATTTCAGTGTCAGTTACTTAGCAATACCAAAAATCAGGAACAAGAGTAAATTAAATTAACATATTTTGTGGGTGAATATGTTTCCTCAACTCTGTAAGAGATAAAAGACTCAGTTAAATAATTCTGCTACCAAAATACTCTTTGTTGCTGGTTTTTTTTTTTTAGAGTTATTTTTCTTATTTCCAAGATGGATGATACCTTGATGCCCTTTACTCGCCTGTGTGTTTTTTTTTAACTGAATTCATGACATTGGTTCACAAAACCAAACAGGTTTCAAGTGTACATCTCAACAAAACCCCATCTGCGCACTGTTCCGTGCACCCATCGCCCCAAGCAAGGTCTCTTCACCAGTGGTTTCCAAGCTTGTTTGAACACATCCTTCTGTCAGCTTAACGTGTTTACGCATATTCCCACAACATATGTGTATGTGTATTCATTTGCAAATGATATGCATGTACGATATTGAGTTGCCATATAGTATGGCATACACAAAAAGCAGATTTTACTTAAAATTAAAAATAAAAACAAATTTCTCAAATTTACTACAAAATAAATACAGTATTTTCTCTCCAAAACCCATGAATCACCAGGTACAGCTCCTCGGGCTTCCTGACTGCACTTGGAAGAACATAGCACCCAACCCCCACCCCGATCTACTCCAGCGTCTTCTTCTGCCTCTCTTCCTAATGCCAAGGCCTATTTTTATTTTCAAAGAAGGACAGTAAATACAATGACATGTGAACATAATAACCCAAAATCTGGCCCTCTTCTATTCATGCTGTAAACAGGACCGTCCTGAACACTCCCATCACTGACTTCTTGTACCTGGGTTTTTAAGAAGTTTCTATTTGCCACGGAGGAGAAGCAGTTTGAGGAAGAAAAGGAAAGACAACCAGTGATGGAAAATATGAAATGATAAAGACAGAGCAAAGAAAGTATTTTAAAGGATTCTGGTCCCACATTTTAATTTTTTCAGATATGGAAACAGGCCTATGGAAGTAGAACCAGTTCACCTATTTTTCAGAGTTAAAGTCAAACCTACACCCAGATCTCCTGAGTTTCAGCCCCTTCCTCTTCATCAGGATGAATGGTCAATGGAAGGAGAGGAAAGACAATACTTAAAAGGGACTAGGCATCTGCAACCCTGGTTATCTAAAACAGTATTCGATACTGCCAAAAAAATGAGTATATTTGTTAATGCAATTTTCCCTTTCCTCAAGGATAATGGTGTTTTTCTTTTACTAGTATAAAGTCTTTAACTTCGTGTATTTGTTGTAATGGGTTGCAATGCTCATTGTGGAGCTAGCTAGGTACAATGGAAAGAGCAATGGAGTGGCCGCTAGCAGACCTGGGTTCTGTTACTTCTGTTCCTCTAAAGCAGTGGTTCTCAACCTGTGGGTCGCGACCCCTTTGGCAGTCAAACGACCCTTTCACAAGGGTCACCTAAGACCATCCTGCATATCAGATATTTACATTACGATTCATAACAGTAGCAACATTACAGTTATGAAGTAGCAACGAAAATAATTTTATGGTTGGGTCACAACATGAGGAACTGTATTTAAAGGGCCAGAAGGTTGAGAACCACTGCATAACACATGGTCTTCTCTCAGAGTTCCAGTCTCCTCACTTGTGGAGAGAAAGGGTCATTTCCAAGGTTCCTTTTAGATATAACATGATTTGACTGCAGTATAGTTTATTATAAAAAGGAGAGAGAGAAAAATAATATTTATGCACTGTTACACAGATTAAATATTTAAATATATATATACAAAACAAAGGGTTTCTTATAAGGAGCTACGTTGTGAACTATAAAAACAGCCCATTGTAGTAGCAACTTGAGCTTTCTGATTCCACATTTCCTGTCTTTCTCAAAATTAATATTCTCTTCTTTCCAAACTCCTCTGCTCCTATCTCACTTCACCCAGCCAAGGGGAGGAAACCCAAACAAACCCCATCTCCTAGGGGAATCACTGTTCCGACTGTTGCCAAGTCAGAAACAGGAGAGTCAACCTCAATGACTCCCTCTCCTGCTCCATCTATCTAATCTGTCTGCAGGAGCTATTATTAATTATCTCTGAAATCGCTCTCGAGCCCACACATTTCTCTCCTTCCTCACCAGCACCATCCTTATCAAAGCTACCATTATCTCTTACTTGGATTATTGCAAAAGTCTCCTCAGTAGTCATCTAGTCTTGGCCCCCTGACCTGTTCCACACCCTGTGATATTAGTGATATTTATAAAATATGAAGTTGATCAGGTAGCTACCTTACTTAAAACCCTTCAGTAAGTCCCTAAATCTCTCTGCAGCCTCTCCTTTTGCCATGCTCCATGCTTTCATGAAAGGATTTTTGGTGGAGATGATTTCTTTTAAACCAGTTTCACTAACAAGGTATGCCCTCTTTGGCCTCTATGTCTTAAAATATGCTGTTCTCTGTTCCTGGCTTACTCTTCTCCACCCTCTCAGTTCCCAACTCCTTCTCCAGCCTGAACATCTCATGTTCACAATCTCTGTTTAGATTTCACTTCTTTCAGAAGATGCCACGAATGGTTTGCATTCCAACATAAAGTCATATCTGAGCCCAGGCTGTTCTCTTTCCTGAAAGCTACCACATTTACCCCAGGATTCTGCTTTCTCCCTGCTTGACCAATAGCTTTACTATGAAGCTTAATAAATCCCATGTAATAAGACAGATAAAAATAAATACACTATCTAAATGAAAAGTTTGAAATCAGTTCTGTATTAATTATAAGTAGTTATAACCATAGGCTAACTTATTTGACTAAGATACTTTCTTTTTTGTTGTTGCTAAATTATCACCTGAGGATATTTTTTTTCCATTGAATTGTAGAGAGCATGGAAGGGAGAGAGGGAAAGAGGAAGAGGAAAAGAAAGGAAGGAAAGAGAGAGGGAAACATTGATGAGAGAGAGATACATTGATTGGCTGCCTCCCCCACTTGACTGGGGCCAGGATGGAACCTGCAACCCAGGTACGTGTCCCCTTGACCAGGAATCAAACCTGAGACCCTTTGGTGTGCTGGCCACCACACTAACCACTGAGCACACCGGCCAGGGTTTGGCTGAGATACTTTCAATTTCATTTCAACAGAACAAAGAATAGTTGCCACTTGAACTGCAGATATAATAGCCAATTTAGAATTCCAATGTCATTCAGAACTTAATCTCCTAACCTCCATTCATCTGATTTATAATCCTTGCTAATGGGGAGGAGTTTGCATTTGAAGCGATGATGTGCAGTTCCATTCATTTGCATGGGCAGAGAGAGAGAATGGCTTTAAAAACCAACAAGGTGGGCAGAATCCTTTTCTACCGCAACCAGGCAATGGCAGTTGCCCAGCAGGTCTGACACACTCCCACCTAGAGGGGATGGTCTCCCCTACATGTATATAATTGGAAGCTGACTATACTTCAAAGTTTAGGACTATATTCACTTTTTCAATTCCCCTTCAAAAATTAGCATGTTAAACTCTCCAAATACCTACATTTATACTCCAGTCAAGAATTCTCAGATGAAATTCTAATCCAACCCAAATCACCTGTTTTAATAATGTAAGGAGTTTGTACAGCTACAAACCTCAATTTCAAAACTATAATTTGAGCTTATGTGCAGACAAAATACACCAACGCTTCTCAGAAAGAGAAGACTAAAAATTGAATCAGACATGTATTCCTCTAAATACTTTGAGATACACTCTTTCTTAATATTTTTACATAAAAATAAGAACATTAAAAACACCTAATCCCAACACTAAGAAATAATCAGTTTAACATTTTGGCTAGCATCAACACCAAGCAATAAAGAAAAATCCTTGAAGGCTTTTTAAATGTGTAATCATACAACTAGGTATATTTGACTGCTTCTTGAAAAAAACAATCATTCATAAAACTTATGTCATAAATATTTAGGATAACATTCTAATATTATATAGAAAAATTACATTATCACCTGACCAGTGTTGTTCAGTGGTTGAGCATTGACCCATGCACCAGTAGGTCACTGGTTTGATTCTTGGTCAGAGTACATGCCTGGGTTGCAGGCTCAATCCCCAGCAGGGAGTGTACAGGAGGCAGTCGATTGATGTTTCTATATCTCTCTCTCCCCCCTCTCCCTTTCTTTCTCTTTAAGAATTGATAAAAATATATTTTTTAAAATTATATTATAAAGGACAACAACAATGGGGGTTCTATCTATCATATGAACTTGCTAATGGAGATGGGTTTTTGAAAAATGACACATTGGAAATGAATGTAGGCAGGGTGAGGCTGTGATGGAAAATAGTGACAGTTTTGCTAGAGAATGTGTTTTTTTTATTAGCATGAGGTATGGAACCTTTTATCCTTTGTGGGCCATCGAGCAATGGCATGGCATCTGAAAGGAAAAGCCCATGGAAAGCCATAGAGGGAAAAAAATCTGTTAAAACAGTCTGTGAAGGTTAGAAGTTTGAAACAGAACATGACTTGAGCTGTCAATTATTCAGTTTTATGATGAGAGGAGATGAACCAAGGTTGTGTCCATTTTCTCACATCTGAATCGTTCCCTCAGACTATAGCACCCATTCCGCCTGCTCTCTCACTCCAGTGAAACTGCTCAGGCAGAAGGCACCAACGACCTCTCTATCTCCAAATAGAGTAGACCCTTTTTAGGCTTCATCCTACCTGATCTCTCCTAAGCACTGATCCTATTTACAACTTGTAAAGGAGAAAAAACGTTTCCCTCTACCCTCCCAGGCTCTCCTGTAAATTAGACTGACAGAAGATTAACAAACAAAAAACAAATTGAGGTTGATCAATATGAAGTTTATTAACACGCATACACATGGGAATGAGTGATGAGCAACTCAGAGGGTGGTTAGAACTTGGATTTTTTATAACATCTTAACAAAAGGGAAAAGGACTGAGTTTCTAGGACAGCAAATTGTGGGAAAATACATAAATATAGAGAGAAACTAATGGAAGATCAGGGCTAGTTAGAGTTTGTTAGGTAGGTTCTTCTGATGCCATATCCAGTGATTAACTTCTGTGCTTCCAGAGAGAGGGGGGAGGGTTAACACCTTTACAAATACATGTCCTGCTTTTAGGCAAATAGGGGGAGGACAGATATTTTCTTGTTGCTGCTTTTTAATTGCCTTTCACTGAAAATATTTCAAAGTGGCATACCTGGGGATGGCATATACTGCTGCCCTTCAAACATCTTATTTCTCAATTCTTTATAACAAGATGGTTTTTGTGACATCCCTTTTTTTAACTGATTCTGATTTATGAGCCCATCTTTTCCCCTTATACCTCATATGCCAATTTACCTTAAAATGTCTATTTCACCCCAAAATGCTCCTATTGTTTAGCATGGTCTCTAAGATTTTCCTAATTAGAATTCTACCTATTAGCCCATTCTCAAGTCTAGTCACACCAAGCTACACCAAACCACTGACCATGTCTTGGTCAACTTGTACATATCATCCATCATGCCAGTGGTTTTCTCTCTGCTTGGAATGCTCTCCCTCCATTTCTCTTTCTAGAAACCTCTTTGTAATTCTTTAAGACTTAGCTCAAACATCCTATATAATAAAAACCTAATGTGCAAATCGACCGAATGGCGGAACAACCAGTCGGCAGGGGGGCGGAGCTGGCGAGCAGGTGGTGCCAGCAGGCAGAGGGAGGGGACAGCGATAGGGGTGGGGGAGGCGGCAGCGACCAGCAGCGGCCAAGGGGTGATGGGGTGTGGGGCGGTGCTGTGCCCACTGGTGCCATCCCCTGATCAGTTGCCCAGTTGCCCCCCGCAGAGGGAGGCCAGCAGCAGCAGCAGCAGCGGCAAGGTGATGGGGGTGGCGCCATCCCCTGATCGGCCCGCCTGGTAACCTCCCGCAGAGGGAGGCCAGACTGTGGCTTAAGCTGCCAGTAGGACATCCCCTGAGGGCTCCCGGACTGTGAGAGGGTGCAGGCTGGGCTGAGGGATCCCCCGTCCCTCCCCCTGAGTGCACGAATTTTCATGTACTGAGCCTCTAGTCTCTACATACTTTTCTAAAGTGCTGCCTCCTTTCCCCAAGCTTGAATTAATCTAGGCAATTTACACATGATTTTAGAATAGTATATATCAACTTGAATTCTTGCTGTTACATTATTAACTAAATTCTTTGAAGACAGAGAACATATTTATTCATTTATAAGACAAAGTAATTCAACAAATTTTTATTGACTGAATCTTATAACCTGCTCTAGTTAAATGGGGTGACATTCCAATACCAAGTATGCAGTCATCACAATAATGTAACTTGTGCTCCATCACTTTACTCTGTTACTAGAAACTTGATCTTGAGCAATCATTTAACCATTCTATGTCTCAATTTTCTAATCGATAAGATAAGGAGCCTGGATTTAACATTCTTAAGGTTCCTACTAGTAAGGTTCTTTCTAACTTCAAATTATATTATAATTATTCTTTTAAGAACAGCTAAATCCTGACTTAAAAGAAGCATCAATAATGACCTTTTTTTCCTTCATACTGTATATCTACTATTAGTGAAATCACTTGTTCTTTATTTCTCCGTGGTTCTTATTATGTGCTCCAATTTTTATAGTAAATGTTCCTGTGGCCAGAAGCACAAGAAACTTCACTGGTGAAAACATTATCTGGGCTCCTTGCAGTGGCAGTAGCTGCAAAGGTTAGAGTAGATTCTGGGACTGAGACCAGTCCTTAAATTGGGGCCTCTTTTCTGTTCTCCACCTTCTTCATAACCATAACTGGTTTTAGTGATCAAGAATATCAAATAAGCCAAAGGATTACTTTCAAGATGTCCTCGATAGGACAGAGAAATATGAAGCTAAACATTTTTTAGGGGGAA
This sequence comes from Myotis daubentonii, assembly GCF_963259705.1. Taxonomy (NCBI): domain Eukaryota; kingdom Metazoa; phylum Chordata; class Mammalia; order Chiroptera; family Vespertilionidae; genus Myotis; species Myotis daubentonii. The sequence continues at coordinate 41,999,778 of NC_081841.1, forward strand.
TGGCTTATACTTGCTACCCTTTCAGCTAGAGTTTTAGTCACAAAAGTCAGCAAAACTGCATTTAACCTTTAATTGTTGGAAGAGACCTGAGCATTCCTGCACATTCTTGCTGTGCATCCCAAGAATGCAGGACCCTACCCAGCCAGCGTGGCTCGATGTTTGAGCATTGACCTATGAACAAGGAGGTCCCGGTTCAATCCCCAGAGTGGGGCATGCAGCAGTGGGCCAATCAATGATTCTCTCTCATTATTGATGTTTCTATCTCTCTCTCCCTCTCCCTTCCTCTCTGAAATCAATAAAAATATATATATATATATTTTTTAAAAAAAAAGAATGCAAGCCCCTGACAGCTCTCTTCATGGAACCTTTCTCAAGGTTACATTTGCAGCCAGCAACTTTAGAGAGAACACCTTCCACTTGACCAAGAGTTGGCTTGCTTCTGCTTTCCATACAAACAGTGACCTCCCAAGCTAAGTGTTTCTTCATATCCCACTGCCTGCACAGCATCCATACAAGGATTGGTCTACTTGCACTGCCTCTATTGGATTGAGGGGGAAAGCTGTTAAATCAACATGAAGTTCACAATGCTTATCGTACTGTGAGTAAGAAAAGTCCTTCACCTCTTACTCAGGAGTCTGTTTCTGCCACTATACATGAAACAGTAACAAGCTCGCTTGTGTAAAATCTCAGGTTCCTCACAGTCTCACCTAACATGGACTAACTGTCCTTCAGCAAGTCACTCATCCTGTTTACCATATGTACAATGGTAATGTGATTTCTGCCACATCCGAATCACAGCATCTTGGACAAATGAGAAAATGTGTGGCAATAAAAGCCTATGTAGGTATAAAGTGTTGTTGTTTCAGCACCACTTGAAAATTCTCCAAATCACTTCTTTCGTGAGGCACCTTAACACCTTAAATTCATTTGGGCCTTCCACCACGTTAAGGAATGCATAATTTACTCTTTGCCTTCCCCACACTATAGCCATGTTTTTCAAAATGCCTTTGGATGCCCTGAACCTTTAAAGCAAGTAAAGGTAAAACTATTTTGTCAGGAATAGAAGGATAACACAATAGTGAACATTGTTATTCGGATATATGTGTACATATGAATATGCACACCTATGTTGCTGTGCAAAGATAATCAAACTGAATGATATTATACCTCCATTTTCAATGAGAAGTCATAATCCTAAAGTTAACCTTTTAATAGTAATAAATAACAAACCCTCATTCATCCTGCTATTCATATCAGAAGTGAATATTATAAAAGCCGAAGTGGGATTCTTTCAATATTACTATGTTCACTATCTCCATATAGCCAGTAAAGAAATTTCGTTCGAATGGAGGACCAAGTTCCTGAGTAACAGATTCTTTTAAAAGGGAATTAAATTGTTATAGTACAATTTTTCCTTATACTGAATTAAATTTGATTAAATACTAATGACTAGAATGTTGACAAATGACTAATCAATGATTTGTAGTTATTGAAAAGATGCTGACTTCAGAAACATAAATAACTACATGCATTGTAATTTATAACCTCTCAAGACTTGTACACCCCTCTCCCCCACCAAACTAGAAGAGTAGCACTAGCATCACTCATTAACCTAAATCCAAGGATGCTGCTAGTCACACATATTTTTAAACACGTAGTTTCGTAGTACCTCCCAGGCTTTCTCACTCACCCTCAACTCCCCTATTGTTCCCCATTTCATTAAAAGCTTCACAAGGGATAAAGCCTCTTGCTAACGGATTGGACAAGTTATTTTTATTTTTCCCCACAAAGAGAAGAGGAATAACTTACAAAATATCTTCCTTTTTGCTGCAGGTCATTGCTAATTACTTGCCCTGTTAGAAAACACTGTTGTCCTTAATCTATGGTTCATAAATGTGACAAATTTTTCCATTACCTCAAAGTCGCTGTACACTGTCTCTTCTTTTTATTGCTTGAGTTATTCTGACCTCATCCCCACGCGATGGTTGTAGTTCTCCAGTTCACTCAATATTCTGACCTGATTCCCACTTTGTGTGGCTCTTACTGACAGCTATCTGTAACTAGCCCACTTGGCACCCTGCTAACACCTTTGTTCTTCCTACACAGACACCAATAAATCCATCCCCTGCAAAGATCCTTTGCCTTTCTCATTTGTCACCGTTTTTGGATGGTCATTATATTGGATGCTACTTACTGGTGTCCAATTTGATATCTTCATGTTAATTTTATCTTACTAATTTCCTCCCTTCCATTTCTTACAAAATAGGACAGCTATCATTTTGTCCCTATCACTGAGCCACTGGAGTTTCAGGTCCCTGTTTTGATCCTCTCCTAGTTCACTCCAGTTAGTAGACACACGTTAAGTAAGGATCTGCCCTACTTAACCCTCTCCACCTTCTGCTCTAGAACAACGTTTCTGATGCCCCACAGGAACTGGCTAGACCATGTGTGGACTTACTGAATTGTTTTCCTAAGAGACCGGACACTGCATAAGTAACACAGGTCCACAAAAAGAAACCCCCCTCCCAGAAATGGATCTTTAATTACAAGGATGATTGATGGACAGAAAGGTATTTCTTCAAGACATTCAAGGGGAATCTCAGTAACTCCATTAAGTCTGTAAAAAGCCTGAGAACAATAAAGCACAGCAGCCTGGCCGGCGTGGCTCAGTGGTTGAGTGTCGACCTATGAACCAGGAGGCCAAGGTTTGATTCCCAGTCAGGGCACATGCCCAGGTTGCAGCTTGATCCCCAGTGTGAGGCGTAGGAGGCAGCTTATCAAGGGTTCTTTCTCATCATTGATGTTTCTATCTCTCTCCCTCTCCCTTCCTCTCTGAAACCAATAAAAATATTTAAAAAATAAATAAGTAAAGCACAGCACTGTATACCAGGGATCAGGAAGCATATACGTCTATGAATAACAGAGATGGAGAGGAGAACTTCACTTCTGAATCCATTAATAATGAATCACTTTTTTAAAATTACCCCAAAATCGTATCCTAATCTGTAAAACCAATGATATACTGCCTCATCTCTGTATGGTCCACCTGATTCAAGTTTATTCTAACCCAGGATCACCAAAAGATATTCATAGTCATACCTATTTTCAATTAAAACATTTCATTTACAGTGTGCGCTGTTAAAATTTGGGGCTGTGATTCTAGACTAAGCTACTCAGTCTCTGGTTTGCAACTCCACTTGCAAAAAAATCTGTTCTCCTCAAGTGCAGTTCCGTGCTGGCAACAAGGAAAGGAAGTGGGGGTAAGAAGATGAAGGCCACGGCGCCACCTTCCTCTGACATCCACTCTCATGTCTCAGACCTTGTGATCCCCGTGGCCCACCTGAGCTGCAGCACAGTGAGAGAAGCTCTCTCTTAGGTGAGGACACTAGTATCTCTCATTGAGGGTAGCATCGTGTCACTCTCTCTGTTGAATACCGGAAGTTCAGAAAACTACAATGAAATAGTACACACAAGTTGACAAAATAAAGAAGAAAGTTGCCAAAAATAAATAAAAAATAAAAAGAAGCCAAATTCTGGATTTAGAGAAAAGTGCAATTCTCAGCGTCACTAATCAACCTTTTTGGAAACTCTGGGGCTTTCTTCTTTAACCTTTCTCTACAGAAAATCAAGAGCTTCCACTCAAAAAAAAAAAAAAAAAAAAGAAGAAGAAGAAGAAAAGAAAACAAACAAACAAACAAACAAAAAGGGATTAGGGAACAGGGAACTTTAAGTGACAACATGACCTATTCGCCTATTGTCCTAAGTAAGTGCTCAGAAAATGTCTACTGTTGCTGGTGGCTGTATGTGGTGGCTTATCTATAACTCAAGGCCATCAGAAAACTTGAGTCAACAAATTCCTATGGCACACCTACTAAATGTCAAACAGTGTAGGACCTAAAAAGCCAAAACAAAAATCTTGAGTAGGGTAGCCATGGGAGGTGGGGGTGAGGAGGGGATGGAAGGGAAGAGAGGGGAGCTAGAAGAAAATTAAACATGTGCTCAAAAGAATATTATGTACAAAGGAGAAATGGAATAATGATTAGTCAGAGGAAAATGGCATTGGTACAGAAAAACCTTAAATGGGAAATGTAATCTAGATGTGGAAAGGTGATTAGAATTCCCCAGAATGGGCAGGGAGAAAAGGTCAGTTCAGGCAAAACAGGCAAAGATACCTGAAGTGTATTTGTTCCTGATTGCAACATAGTTCTTTGGGGCAGAAGCACCAGGATAGCAAGAGTTGTTAAAATTTTAGGGATGTGATATCACCTAAGTAGGCATCCTACCTAAGACATTATTCTCTAAAATATACACCCTGGTGCCCTGACCAGTGTGGCTCAGTTGGTTGGAGCATCACTCCATGCACCTAAGGGTCGCAGGTTGGGGTGTGTGGGAGGCAACTGATCAATGTTTCTATCTCACATTGATGTTTCTCTCTCTTTCTCTCCCTCTCCCTTCTTCTCTCTCTCTAAAATCAATAAAAAATAAATTAATAAAAATAAAAACATCCTGGTCTCTGCAAAATGAAAGATGCAACCAAAAGGCATACAAGAGCCATACTAGAGATCTCTGCCAAATATTTTTTTGTTTTCCTCTCTAGATCAATTCTTCACTCATCTTCACCTTACCCTGTTCCCTAGTAGACTGACCTTCATTGGCTACAGTGGGATCCCTACAGCTTCCAGTGGGGTTCTTGCCCTCCGCTTTCAGAACATTGTAAGATAGAAGTGGGATGATTTTCCTGGTTCCTTCCCCACCAGGTCCTTTTGTGGGCTGTGTCCCTCTACTGGGGGCCACAGCTGTATCAGGACATCTCCAACAGTAGAGCACTAACACCACAGTACTGCCTCATCCCTTGGAGTTTCCCTTAATGCTGCCCATCCTCTACCATACTCTCCCCAGTCATCCTGTCTGAATGTACCATCTGCTACCTGTTCATGATCCTGACAGAATCAGGGTTAGTCTCAGAAAATGACAACAAGCCTTTTTTAGCACTACCATTGTCACCACCCCATTTCTGGTATCAATACTGACCAAGAATACAGAGCCACCAAAGTCCCTCCAATTCTCTAGCCCTTCACAAGCAAGCCATTGAGCCATTCTGTTTCCTGGGAAGGGCTGGAGTTTGAGGTACATGTACTGGATTTTATTGTTAAATATGTGATAACACAAAGATTAAAAGGCATCCTCTTTATTTGTCAAGAGAATTAGTTTTCTAAATTCTTTCAATAAAAAAAATTAACACTTCAGTTTTGTTTTCCAAACTTAAAGAAAAGGTGAAAGAAGATTTAAGAGAGAAGGAGTAAAGAGAGAAGTAATCTCAGAATGAGAATTTATAACTAGATGATATTTCGACTCCCATTCCAAAATCAATGTTTCTAATACCTTTTTTATTATTATACTCCATCCCATTTATATACAAATTTTTCAAAAATATTCACATAAAGCCCCTTCTAAATGCAACCACATGTCTTCCTGGGAGAAATAAAGGGATCTCTTTCTATGCTTAATAATGCTTAAATTATTTTATCATGAGAAAAACTGACATTATGACTATATATAATAACAGTTCCACATCCTTGATCACAGATGTACATTATCTATGTTACAACATTCCATAGAAGGGGAAAGACCTATCATTTCAGCTATTTCTTAGAAATGAAAGTAATATTTATAAGTATGGATGATATTGTGCAGACTAAGATCTGGTTCTAAACTAATGAACACAAGTTATTGATACCAACGTTTACCATCAAGAAAATATCATTTCTACCACAAACACTAAAATAAGCCATGATTCTGTCATCTCCCAATAAACCCAAAGTGACAGGTCAAAGCAAAGGCAGGGAGCACATTTTTTTAAGGAAAGCGTAGTAGGTCAAATTTTAAGATGATCCCCAGTTACCGACACCGATATACTAGTTCTTGCCCCTTTCAGTGTGATGAAACCTGTGCATATGACAGAATATCACTTCCAATTCAATTACTGACCAGTTGGTTTGATGTTTTAAAAAAAGGAAATCAATCTGGGTTGGCCTGACCTAACCAGGCAGGTGAGCTTTTAAAAGAAGGTCAAGTATCAAGAGACTTGCTCCTGCTGGACTGCAGGAAGAGAACAACCATGTCATTAGCTGCATACCTCAAAGGATGCCTTCGGGACACCAGAGATGTCTCCAGACAACAGTTAGTATGAAAACGGGGTCTCAGTCATACCACCACAAGGAGCCGAATTCTGCCACCAAACTGAATGAGCTTAGAAAATAGGCATTGAGGCCCAGATGAGAACCACAGTTCCAACTGACACTTCAGTTACAGCCTTGAGAGACCTGAGCAGAGAATTCATGACCAAAAAACTTACTGTACTGTAGAGAGCGGCTACAGTGTTTGGACAGGTTCAAGCCTCGGAATAATGAGAGGGCACAGTCCTCTCGTGGCAAAGCCACGTGCAAGTCCTAGCTTCCAGGGCAAAGCCCTCCCAGCACAATTATAGCCAAAGGCTATGGTTGTAAGCTTGACCTATGGTCCGAACCTGTAACCCCACGTGACTAAGTGATATAGCTGCGGGAGGTGCAGCAAGTAAACAAAGCTTGATCAGGTGCATGTAATTGAGTAGATTCGAAACTCACGAGAATGTTGTAACCATGCCCTTACTTTGCCTCGTGGAATCTGGCTATAAAAATAAAGACTCGCCAAAACCGGTTTGGCTCAGTGGATAGAGCGTCGGCCTGTGGACCGAAAGGTCCCAGGTTCGATTCCGGTCAAGGGCATGTACCTGGGTTGCGGGCACATCCCCAGTAGGGGATGTGCAGGAGGCAGCTGATCGATGTTCCTCTCTCATCGATGTTTCTAACTCTCTATCTCTCTCCCTTCCTCTCTGAAAAAAATCAATAAAATATATTAAAAAAAATAAATAAATAAAGACTCGGCTTGTAGTCTTGTGGCGTTGTCCCTAGCTCTCCGTCAGAAAAGGACAGCGTCCCATCCAGACCCAGCTTTTTTCTCTTGTCTGTTTTCTCATTCCTTCACCGCCCCCTCTCAGGCTTACCGAACCTGGCTGAGCTGGCGCAGTACATATAGCGCCCAACGTGGGGCCGAGTATGCCATGGCCGTGCTGGCTTGGCACACTGTACAAACCAGGATACTTTTGAAAGTGAAAGGGGTACACTTAATAACCATCCCAGGACAACAGTCAGAATTAGGGCTGTCCCCAGAAAACTGGGATCAGCTTACTCATGGTGCATGCATAGCAGAGAATTCAACCAAATTGTAAAGATGTGTATTTCAGCTCAAAATGAGGGAAACGTTTTTAAACAATTAATCCATCAAAAAAAAAAAAGAAGAAGAAGAAGAAGAAGAAGAAGATGGATTGCTTTAGGAGGTAGGCAGGTACCTACAATGGCTGGCTACTGACAACAGATAACATGGGACAAAATCTCAAACCAAGCTGCATGGAGAATCACCTCATATGTTTCAGTGTATTGATTTTGTTTCGTTGTTTTTAATTCATATCCCCAGACAAACTGAATCAGAATTTCTAGGGGGTGGGGAGAAAGAGAGGCAGAATATGTATGTTTAATTAGTTCTCCAAGTGATTCTAACACAGTGCCAGCTCAGTGATGAGCAGTGATATTTGCACTTTATTTTGGTAATGGACCCTACCACCTTAGGGTCCTCATACACACGTACATATAATAATGCCGCTACTTCTACAACCCGTTTCTCTCCCAAACACAATCTGCAAAAAATATAAAATTGAAGTCACTTCTACTGGAGGTACCCCAGGAATCCCACACCACTGGACTCTCTGCCCCCAGTAGCCCCTTGGGCTCCCCTGTGAAACCCAGGGCCCCTCAGAGGATAGGCCTATGAAAACCATGCCTCCATCATTGCAAGTAGGCATCTTCAGGATGGCCACAGTTTACTGTAACTACCCAGAGAAGCTACTGTTTTTAAAATTTATGTATTTGGCGTTTGTCTCAATTAACATAAGTTGGGCCTTGTCATCCACCTTTATAATATTACCTTTCTTCAGTGTTCAGTTCTTCTGCCTGAGGATACTTCAGGTTGAGGTGCAGGTGAAGGGTGAAGAACCTATTCGTTTTTCATCAGTCCCTTTAAAGCATGGCAGATTCAGCCCCTTATTTACTTGTAGGATTTTATTTTTAAAAGGAGACAATTTGGACTTCATAAAAGTCTGAAAACCATTTTTATCAAGTAAATTCCTGCATATGATAAGAGATGAACTAGATGATCCTAAAATCCCCTTACACATCAGCTGTAAAATTCTAAAAACTTCCTATTGTGATGATTTTAAGAACAACTGCAGGTAATATGATTGCCAATAAAATAAAAACATGGATCTTGTTTCAGAGGGCAGAGCTGCCCATGTCTCTTAACTTCCCAGGTCAACTTTAGGTAATAAAAAAGATTTCACTCCAAGGGGGTATGTAACAGATTCAGCAGACCTTGATTTTTAAAAATTACTTTCATATCTATAGACTGAATGCATTCTTCCAAATGCTGAAGCCCTGCCTCTCAATGTGATGGCGTTTTGATGTGGGGCCTTTGAGAGGTGATTGGGATTAGATGGGCTCGGAGGGTGGGCCTTCCATGATGTGATTAGTGTCCTCATAAAAGGAAGAGAGGCCAGAGCTCACTCTCTTCCTCTCTCCCAATCCTGTGACAACACAGAGAGAAGGCTGCCGTCTGCAAGCCAGGACGCGGGCCCTCACCACAAACTGGATCTGCCAGCACCTGGATCTTTGACTTTCCAGCCTCCAGAATTGTGAGGTATAAATGTCTGCTGTTTAAACCACCCATCTACGGTATTTTGTTATAGCAGCCTGAGCTGACTAAAACACTGTTTTGGGGTTTACTCTATGAGACAACTCTGCTATCTTACACAGTCATGCCTGCTAAGTGCTGTGAGGCAGGACTGGCCGTGAATGAGTCTCAGTGGGATTCAGGATACAGATTCGTTAAAAAAACAAACAAAAAAACGAATCTTGGCAGCCTCTCCAAATGTACAATTAACAAGCCATATTTTTCTAAACACACACACACACACACACAGTACAGCATGTGGAGTGAAATTAACCATCAATGAAGTTGTTTTTCTAATAGTTAAACTTCCACCCTTGCTTCATTTTTTACAGTTTATTTATATTTTAGAAGGTCCCCAGATATCATCCAGGCAGCTTTATAGTAGTTCAGGAAGAAACAGGAATGGAACATAAAAATTAGAATTCCCCATAAAATTCTCATCAGTTGTATTTAGCCTATTCCCTTAACGTGTGTGGGGTTTTTTTATATAAAAATTTTGAGAAGAAAAAGAACAAATGATTGAAAAAGAACAAGGCCAGAAGGAAGTGAAAAGATCCCTGACAAGTGGGCATGGGCAGATATCACAGAAAGCTGGCTGTGGCTGAAACGTTTTAGGCTGTCAATGTAATAAAGAAACATTGGAGAACAAAGTATCATTGATACATGCACAGAATGCACTTTAATCCTCTTCTTGAATTGAAGGTCAGAGGAAATAGATAAATCTCATCCATTAGTGTGGATACTAAAAGAGTTAGGAACCACATTTGTACATTCTGAGAAAACAAGCTGAGTGTCAGGAATTGAATAAAAATGTCATTCGAGATTTCTGAGCCTCAAAGAGCTCGCCAGGCCATTAGCTTTCCCTTTCTGGCAAATGCCTAATATCCAGAAGTGGATTATGACGGTTCCTGCATTACCAACAACAAAATGAAGTCCTAAGTAACAGACATTTTAGGTTAATTATAAGAATGAAAGAAAATAGGAATCGTCCTACGGTCAAATCAATTTAATAAATAATTTATTGTGTAAATTATTTTTTATACCCTTATATGTAAGATACAATGCTAGACACAGCTGGAGAAATAAAGATGAATAAAATTTAACACTCTGACTCCTGAGAATTTATCATCCAATGCAGGAAATACGGCCAACACAAAAATAACTGTAATTCAACAAGATATATTAGTAAACAGCATCAAAGAGGTTTAGAACAGGACTTCTCAAACTTTAATGTCCATATGAATTAGATAGGGAGCTTATAAGGATGCAGAATCTGATCCTGAGGGTCTGAGTAAGAGCTGAGGTGCTGCATGTCTGTAAGCCTACAGGTGATGCTGAGATGGAAGACATCACGCTACATTAGTAAAAGGAAGAAACTACAGTCACGACAGGAAGGGAAGTTGATGTTTCAGAGGCCTCTGAAGTAGGGTTTTGTGGAAAAAGAAATAAAATGTAAAACAAACAAAAAAACGTGCTTTTTTACTAACAGTGTGCTTTCACTTAAGATAAATTCTAATAATTATTATTACTTCTATTATTTTAAAAGAGCTATCTTCTATTGCCTGTAGAAACATAATGGACAGAATTCTGTTACAATGCCATTCCTAATAACTAAGGGCTCTAGACATTGCACAGTCCAGCAGCTTAGCACTATGGTGTTGTACGTGATAGTTCACAGGACAAGCTCAACAAGAAAGCTCAACAGCCCATAAAGCTGACCCTGGATTGTATGTCCGACCCCAACACCCTTGGACAAGGCTGCCCCAAATGTTGACAGCCACACCCATGTGGAAGGATGTAGAAGGTAGATTTTCATTTTCTGTTGCTGGGTAACACTTTATTATAAACTCAGGAGCCTAAAACAATACCCACTGACTTTCCCCCACAGCGCAGAACAAAGCTATTCTTAATATTCCTTCTTAAAATATTTGAATACTCAGAATCCTTATGAAATGTAGACAGCAACTCTGATTTCACAGAACATAAATGGTTTATACAAAGGTAAACTCCTGTACCCATCAAGGTAACTATCCTTGATTTAGAAACCGAAGGATTTAGAGCACAGAGGCCAACCATAAACCCCACGAAACTATGTCTCGATTAATGTTTGGCTATGTTTCCTTGCACGTGGAACTAATTAGTGAAAATACTCAGGAAATCCACTAAATTCCTGCATTACACACGTGGGGACTGTGAAAGCTTATACATGCTCAACTCAAAGACAACCCCCTCTGGCTCCTTTACCTGCTGCAGCAGGAGGCCAGCTTTGAAGGCTCTCTCCCCACAAGAAAGGGGTATATCTCCAACATCCACCTTAGATCTGGCCACAGAATATAATAAACAATACAGAAGCTCCCAAAGGACACAGCCAGGAACCAGGGAGCACAGGTGATTTCCTCCCTGAGGGCAAGGGGGCAGGCTTGCCAGGAGGGACAACAAAGAACTTTTTCTACTTCCAGGATAAAGATCTTCATGATTCCTACACACAGGATTTGGCCGTTGCTGAGTGACGATTGGGTTTCCTTTCGTCCCCTTTTCCAAATGGGAGTGTCTTGACCAGCTTCCCCTCTACCACTGCCTTTTGGATGTGTTACCTGCCTCAGCCTTACCATTGTGCATTAGATGTGCATGTAGGGGACTTGGGGGTGAGCAGATGGCAGATCAACTGTCTTTCAGATCGAATGTGTCAGACATAATAAGTAATGTCAGGACTTGAGAGAAAGAATTGACTTCGTAGCACCCAGGTACAATAAACTACGAGATGAATAAAACCTTGGAGAGGGAATGGGCATGTGTCATGGTTGGGAGACAGACTGCACATGGCAGAAATTGTTGAATGTCTTCCCAACTCCATGTTCTCCTTCTTTTACAGTAATAGGAATTTTAGCCAGGTAAATGGCGTCCTACATTTCTTAGCCTCCTTTGTTACTACATATAGTGAGATGATTGAGTTCTGAATAAAAATATGCAAGAAAAGTGATGTGTGCTACTTTTAGGTCAGTCTCTTAAAAGAAAGGGGGAGCTTTTTGCTGAGATATAAACATGGTGGTCTCCATTCACACATGAGATCAATATCCCGACAGCTAAGCCAAAAGGTAAAAGGAGCCTGGGTTCCCAACACTGTCAGAGTCCTTATTAACCCGGGATTAGCATTATAATTTCTATCTTATCTAAGTAACTGGTGTTTTAAATCTCTGTTATAGCCAACAAGTAATATCAGGGCTTGATATTCCATCACTGGTGGCTAATGAATGTAGCAGCCAAGCCTACATCATAACTTACACATGCTTACAAAAATATGTCAGGGAACTTTTCAATCTAATGAAGAGATATATGTAGAGACACAGCAAATGGCTTAAGAACCCTATTCCAACTAAACTGCTCATTTGGATTGTGACTCACTATGGTAATCCTGTGTTTTATAAAACCATTTGCTACAAGATAATAATAGTAGTTAAAACACGGTGCTAAATTACCACTTATTAAAAAAAAATTTAGGAAACCACTAAGCATACTGAAATGAAAGGCATTCTTGTAGAAGAAACTTGTAAACACAGCAAGAATGCCTTGAATTACAAAATTTGGGTTTAAACTCATTTGTGAAGGTGGCATTTCTTAAAATGTAAACTTTGTATTAGCATATATGTGTTATAGAGTTGTTTAGAATTAAGAGTTCATCAGTTTGTTTTCTCCAATTTTTAAAAAAGTAATTTCAAATAAAAAAATCTATCATACAGGTTAATATTAACTTAATATTAATTCAACATGTAGTTACTAAATATATATCCTGAAAGTCCGAGAACAAAATAGGTAATAACCTGTGCTTAATGTTGTTCACATGATTTTCATGTATCTTCACATATAGAAATTTTTTCATTCAAAAGTTAGATATAAATAAAAAGATACAGTATTGTATCATCCATAACACAGCCTTCAAAAGAGAAATTGTGACATAACTTGATAAAGAATGACTTCCATGGCACACTAGCTGGATGCCCTAATTGGCAACTAAAATATTAGCTCCCCACGGATTTCTTGTCTATGGGGTCTGCTTCACATTGCCACAGTGAGAATCCTCATAAGCTAAATAACGTCTGTAAGGATTTAAACCGTGAAAGAGCTTTAGGGAAGACGAGTTTACCATAATCAGAGGTGTCTTACCTTAGTCTTCAGGCCATGCCCAGGTTCTGGGGCAACTGGGAGAATGAGCACCCTCTGCTAGGAGCAGATCATTCCCAATGCACCCGTACCTATGATTACTCTCTTGGAGTGCAGGGCACTTCTTTTCTCAGGTATCTATTGTTAGGAAGATGAAAATCCCTTAAATATTTAATTCACAGCTGTTTCAATAAATTATTTCCATTTCCATTACTCACTACATGTTGTAGAGATCTGTGAGTAGTTTGCAGCACACAGCCTATCTCTCTGTCCCTAGATTTGCTGGGATGTCATGCTGAGATTGGAAGGCTTAACACCTTTCTCCTCTCTGCCACGCCCACTCCCACTACACACCTCACCTGTACATGGGACATCTGTCTCTCTCCCACACACGCTGCCACTCACATTGTGTTTTAGGGGGCTGTAAAAACTTCTCTGATTCATCTCTTTGTATCTCTTCTCCCATTTAACACTATGCTTTCCATCTGGCAGAGTCTTAGTGGGAGAGAGACTTAGGAAACAATTCAAAATGGTAGCAAAACAAAAAATCACCCGAGCTCTCTCCCAGCCGTGCGGTCCACTCACTGTAAGACTTTTACACATTATGGGCATTCAGTCATTCCTACTACATTTTCCTATGAGTGAATGATTTAATAAGAATTTGTAATAGCCAAGAAAATTCTGGTTTAATCAGACAAAAGCAGACAACATATGCTAACAAGGAAGAAGGTAAAGACTCAAGTTTCTGAGAAAAACTGGGGATAGGCAGGATTACTACACACTAGGTTTACTTTTCTTAAAGGTACCCTTTAGTTAAAAGACTAGTTTATTCAAATTTTAAAAAATTAAAGACAAAGAAGACCCAAGATGTACACCTTGTACATTTTGTTCAACCACAAAATGTTGGTATAATTTTATTTATCTTACACCAACCTACATAAAAAGAGTATCAAAACGATAAGATCATTTGTAAAGTCAGAACATTTTAGTGTCTAACGCAGAAGTTATTCAATACATATTAGCTGACTGGTTGCTTTAAAGAAGAGAAAAAAGCAATATGTCAGGATTGACTGAGATGATTAATAATATGGACAAAGCAAGATATCTGTGATTCAGCAACAGCCTACTATAAATACCAATCACTTTACACACATAATTTTTATTCTGCATAAGAATACTAAAAAATACATATAATTTTTACCATGTTACAGGTGAGAAGAGTAGTGCATAGAGAATTAAGTGCCAGAACCAAAATTCAAGGCAAAAGCTATGCATATTCCTTCCTGGTCACAGCCCCCATAACAATAACAATATGATTATTATATTTGTGTACTGTAGTCATGGTAGAAGAAGCGGTAGCTAGAGTCTCAGTATAACTGCTGATCCCATCACTGAAACACAACATGAATCCAGAAGGACAGGTATCCTCTGCTATCTAAGTCCATTTGGTTCCTGAGCTTGGGTAGAAAGAGTTCTGATTGCAAACACTGATAAGAAGAAATTACATATCTATGTGGTTCTTAAGTTTGGGATGGCAAATAGCAACAGTGTGAATACTAAAGGATTCATTCAAAATTTTTCAGAATTATTTCAGTTCCTGAGTTCAGGTAGCTAGAGGTCAGTTGACAGGAGAAGCCTTCGGAATAGGTTTCCGGTCTGCTTACTATGGGTCCTGCACTAAATGCAGTGGGGCAAACAGAGGCAGCTTAAACATGAACTCTGATGCACAAGGCAAGGCATTATAATCTAGTTGGAGAAATAAGTCTGTCACACCTGTGTGTATGTAAGTAAATGTCAAGTCTAAAATAATGTACAAAGTAAAATCTAAATCAAATGGTAGAAGAGCAATAATTTCAAAAGCAAAGATTGATAAAGATGATAATCACAAAAGCACAAGTCAGGGGCTAAGATACAATAGCTCTTATTGTGGGAGGAAAGGAAGAATTGGCAGGATCTGGGCATTAAAAAAAAAAAAAAACAGGATACTTCCAGCCAAAGGGGAGAGTCATGAATTAGGATATGGGAATTAATAGCGTGTATTCAAAGAAGAGTGAAGAGAACAGTCTGACATACATAGGCCTGGCTTTTCATGTTGCCTCTATCACCACTCTCCCAGCTCCTGTTCACACAGCTGCTGGCCAGTCCTCCAGTGGCAAGTGTGTATGATGGTAGTTATTAATAACTAGGGGCCCGGTGCACGAAATTCGTGCACTGGGTGTGTGTGTGGTGGGGGGAGTGTCCCTCAGCCCAGCCTGCCCCCTCTCACATACTGGGAGCCCTCAGGTGTTGACCCCCATCACCCTCCAATCGCAGGATCGGCCCCTGCCCAGGCCTAACGCCTCTGGCTGAGGCGTCCGGCCCGGGCAGCGGGGACCCACAGCTGCAGCGGCCCCGCGATCGTGGGCTTGGCTTTAGGCCCAGGCAAGGGACCCCTAGCTCCCGGGACTGCCAGCTTTGACCGTGCCCAGCTCCCATCACTGGCTCCACCCCTACTCCCTGCTATCACTGGCCAGGGCGGCAAAGGCACCTGATTCTCCGATCATGGCTGGGGGGCAGGGCAAAGGCGGCCCCAGGGCCGCCTTTGCCCTGCCCCCCAGCTCTTAGCTCCCCCCTGGGTTTCTGATCACTGTCAGTGGCAGGGGGCTTCTTCCTGCTTTCCCTTTCACCTCCCTGCATTGTGCCTACATACGCAAATTAACCACCATCTTGTTGGCAGTTAACTGCCAATCTTAGTTGGCAGTTAACTGCCAATCTTAGTTGGCAGTTAATTTGCATATAGCCCTGATTAGCCAATGAAAAGGGTATCGTCGTACGCCAATTACCATTTTTCTCTTTTATTAGTGTAGATGGAAAAGGAGGTTACCCTCCATTTGCTTAGCATTTCTTTGAAGTGTCTCTCATGGATCACCTGCATTTACAATCCAATGGTTAGTCCTTTGTTTCTTTGTGGAAGACCCAGCACTTTCACACCTTTGGTAAATCAAGTTGGCCACGTCAGTGGACAGAACAAAGTGAAGTGCGTTACATTTGGCAGAACTCCCTCAGCTCGAGGAGGCAATTGGTGCTCACCTCAGCTGAGAGCATTTGTAGTATTGTGCAGTGTAAAAATTCAACACCACCTGCCGTCCTGGCTCTTGATGGTAATAATCCTATATAATAAAGAGGTAATATGCAAATTAACCCTCACACCCTCACAAGATGGCTGCCTATGACCAGGCTGGCAGGGGGAGTTAGTGAGGGACGACCAAATGACTGAACAAACAGGCTACGTGGGGTGACCAGGCCAGTGGGGGGGGGGGCCCGTGAGGGGCGACCAGGCCAGCAGGGGGGTTGGGGGCAGTTAGGGGCAACCAGGCCAGCAGGGGAGGCAGTGAGCGGCAACTAGGCCAGCAGGGGGAGCAGTTGGGGGCAACCAGGCCAACATCGGGGGGGGCGGGGGGGAGGGGCAGTTGGGAGCAACCAGGCCGGCGGGGGGGCAGTTAGGGGCAACCAAGCAGGCAGGTAGGTGAGCAATTAGGAGCGAGTGGTCCAGAATTGTGAGAGGGATGTCCGACTGCCGGGGATCGGGCCTAAACTGGCAATTGGACATTCCCCCAAGGGGTCCCACATTAGAGGGGGTTCAGGCTAGGCTGAGGGGACGCCCCCCACCCCCTGCATGAATTTTGTGCACCGGGCCTCTAGTGTAAAATAAAATTCAGATTATCAGAAAATGTACTAAATGTTACATACAAAAAAATAACATTTTAAAGGGAGATGTTTCCAGAACAGTAGCATTATAGAGAGCCTGCTGTGTACTGAAGCCAGTTTGATGGTCTGCAGATATCTCAGCCACACCTGCATCACCTCCTTGCACTGTCAGCTGTCTCAGGCTTCCTTGCAGAGAGGGCTGGGCTCCTCGTGCTGCACGGGGACTGCCTGCAGCAACTTGGCACCAGACCTGGTCTGACTAGACTCAGAGGCCCTGGCAACTTACACTGCTTCCAGACTCAAATGAAGGGCTGCTCCATAGGTGGCAAAATCTGGCTTCCCTGCAGCTGCCCAAAAGGCTGAGCAGCAGAACACAGTAGGCCAGGGGTACACACTGACCACTGAAAGACAAGAGATACGAAGAGGAAAAAACACACAAATTATCCCCCTTTCCTCCCTCCAACAGACTGTTCTGAAATGAGTGCTTCCATATGGCTTGTCCAGAGACATCCTAGAGACAGTGCTGTGTTTACAACTCAATGATGTGCACTTTGTGTTTGCTATCCCATCTTCTCCGCCCGGCTTCATTTCCCCCTCACTTTGCTGCTCTAGGATTGCACTCCTGGTATAGCATTGGCTCCTTGGCTTTGCCTCAGGCTCTGTTGTCTAGGAAACCCAGGCTAAAATAGTCAGTATTAAACTAACTGAGGGAACTTTTTGATCCTTTCCCCAAAGGAATGTCATTGTAATTAGCTAGTTATTAATAACGGAAAAAGAGCAAAAGGGAGGCCAGACATTATAGGCATATCACTTGGGCAGTTTCAACAGGAAGCTGTAATATCACACTCCCCAGGGAACCACCGGCCCATTCCCTGCAGATCCTGGGGGAAGGGTCCAACCAAGGGGAGATGAACGCATGCGCAGTGAGTCAGAATGACTAGGGAAAGTGCCAGTCGGTAAGCCTGGGGAACCATGGATTGGCTAAAGTAGGCAGGGCCATAGCAGGCTGGCCAAAATTTGGGGAACACATAATCCCCCAAACAAAGGAGTTGGCTCTCTTGTTCTGCTTCCTTGCATTTGCCCATGTTCCCACCATAACCATGTGGCCCTGCGAACCCCACCTGAAATGGACGGATGGACTGCAGCTGGAAACAAAAACTGAGCTAGCCTGACGCTGCATGGGACTGCTCCAGCATGGAGTGGGAGCTCTGGACACTGGCTGTGATGTTAGCCCTGTTAAAGGCAAAATGAAACTTCTTCCTTGGGGGGAAGAGGGGCAATGGAAATGGGATCTTGGCAGCTCAGGGAGTTGATTCCACACAAAAATAAGGCTTTCTACAATATGTCATTCTCCCATGCGAGTTTCAGAAAATTCTTTTTCTTGGGGTGTCACAAGAATTCCACTCCCACAAGCAACAGGTGGGCATGAGGACCTCTCCCCACCAGTAACACCTTCCCCACAGGAATCAGAGAGAAAGAATAGGTTTTAAGCATCACAGTGCTTGCAGTGGAGTGAGGAGAACAAGGGCTAACACAGGGTTAGCATTTATAGTATGCCTGGCACTGTACTGGGGTTTTTGTTGTTGTTATTTCATTTAATCTCCCTTAGCCCTCACAATAAACCATCCTAATTTATCAAGAAAAAACAAGGAAATAGAGAAAAAGTGGTTAAGCTTTTAACATGTATAATACTGAGCTCAGCACTGCAATACGAGCATAACAGCTGGGATTCAGTGTAGCAGTCAGCCAGATCAGGGCAGGCATATTCCAGAACTTGAGTACCTACAATAATGAACCAATCTGCAGGAAATCCGTTAGTTCTTTCCTCCTATTTCTGAATGCTTGATTTCATCTTTTTCATTGCTCCATTCAGATGCTAATCAAAGCCCGAGGGCAGCCGGAAAACACTTTTTCCTAAGCTGATGCTTCTGTAAACTGGGAAGAGTATTCAATACGGATGCCATCTTCCAGTCAACTGTCACAGTCTTTGTCTATTTGCCTTTTTGAAAACAGAAAACCTATTGAATTTCAGCTAATGCAAACTTAATTTTCTTTCATTTTCCAGGTCATTACAGAAACTGCATGTGGTTCTAGCCAAGCAATCACCCTTATGGCTTTTGGCAAATCTATTTACAAATGATTAGACATAAATAAAACACTGGATTGCATTTTTGTTAATTTTGCTATTTCTGTAGACATTTTACAATCAAACAGTATTGATACCTATAATAAAAGTGTAATATGCTAATTAGACCAGATGTCCTTCCGGATGACCTTCCAGACGAAGCCAGGGCTATGGCTACCAGGGAAGCCCGGGTCCCACCATCTTCCTTCTGGTGCCAGCAGCTGGGGGAAGGAAGGCCTACTCTTACACGAATTTTGTGCATCAGGCCTCTAGTACCTAAACAGTACTCGTATCCAAATGAACAGAAACCACAAAGATTGTACAGATTTACAGAATAACCACAAACACTTATGCAACACATATTATGTGCCAGACACTGTTTTATTGCCTCTGCATTGTTAACTCATTCAATCCTAGAACTTAGAAAACTCAAAAACGTAAAGATTTTGTAAGTTTGTCCTGGCTGGTAGCTCAGTTAATTAGAGCAGTGTCCCCATACGCCAAAATTGTGGGTTCAACCCCCAGCCAGGACACATATAGGAGTCCACCAGTGAATGCATGGGTGAATGGAGCAAGAAATTGATGTTTCTCTCTCTCCCTCTCCCTTCCTCTCTCTCTCTCTCAAATCAATAAATTAGTTTTGAAAAAATGATAGATAGATAGACATAGATATTTCATGTAAATTCAACCCCCAACTACTACTTAAACATCCTCCATTATATTGTAATGGTAATATACTTTATTGAGAAGAATAAGTCACATGCTGAAGTTCAGGAGAGCTTGGTCTACCATATAGTCATCAGGTAATTAATTAGGTAATATTTGTATGGCACTTTCAGATGTCATTTCCTTTGATACTTGCAATTACCTTATGTATAGTTGCAGTTCCCAAGTCTTCATCTCTATCCTAATCTCCTTCCTAGTCCTATAGTCATCTCAAACTCAACATGCCCAATTCTAATCATACTGTCTTTTTAGCATACCTTTGCTTTTCTTTTCTCACACCAATCCCAAGTTCTATTAGTGAAAAATCCCAGTCATCCTAGACTCCTTCTCTCTCACTCATCTCACATCTAATCCACTATCAAGATCTGTTCATTTGGTCTGGGTAAAATCTCTTAAACTGATACCATTAATAACCTGGTTATTATTAATAGGAAAAGAGTAAAGAAAAGACTACATAATATAGGTATGCCATTTATACTACAGTTTAATAGTCTCCAAGTCTATTCCCTGCAGATCGATGGGGAAATGGACTGGACAAAGGCAGTTTACTGTTAGATGCTTGCCAGTAAGGTTTGGGTGATGTGGGAAGATGCTTACTTGTCAGTCACACCTGGGAGCAATTCAGTGGCTAGAATAGACATGGCTACTGCAAGGGTGTGAAATCTGAAATACTTAACTCCTGAACAAAGCATCTCTGTCTGCCTCTCTCTCAACCTCTAGCTCTCTCTCTACTCGCGCTTGACTCCTGGGTTGTGAGTCAGCCTTGCAGGCCTCGCATGCTCTGTACTTGCCAAAGTGGCCCAAAGCCATGTGATGACCCACACAATGAACTAATGGACTGAATCTAGCCTGCTGCTACATCAGACTCAACTACACCATGGAATAGAAATTCTGGACACCGGCCTTGCTTTTAGCTCTACTGAACCCCCAGCTGCATATTTTCCAGGACTGGTTTAAGGCCATGAGACTTTGCAAACTGATAAATATAATTCCAGGCAAATAAAAACCATTCATTCTCCTGTGTGAGTCTTAGAAAATTCCTTTTCTGAAGATATCGCAAAAACCCCACTCCCACTAGTGACGGAGGAATTCCACCCACCAACCCTCTGGCAGCAAAACCATCTTCTCCATTCTAACTGTTTCTGCCACTGTTCAAATCCATGTCATTTCTCACCTGGTCAAAAGCAACAGTCTTCTCACTGTTCTCACTACCTCCAGTCTGCCCATCTCCCTGGACTCTACCTTTCACCACTTTAAACTCTTTCGACACACATGTCTTTTAAAAACATCAGTGTAAAAATGCTAATTTTTCTATTTAAAATCTCTTAATAGCCCCCATCACCTTCAAAGCTGGGCTACCTAGTTTCTACCCTCAAACACTTCCGGCTCTCTTCCTCTCTGTTGCTTTAGGGATGTTCTGTCCTCTGCCTGAAATGTCCACCTTCAGCCCACCCATCCTACCCACTCCCTTCTTGACCAGCACCATTTCCTTTAGGAGGTCAGTCCTGATAATAAGAACATAAGGGTAAATCTTTATAACTTCAGACTTGACAATGGATTCTTAGATATGATACCAAAAAGCACAAGCAACAAAAGAAAAATATAGATAAATTGGACTTGATCAAAATTGAAAACTTTTGCACATCAAAGGACATTATAAAGAAGGTAAGGAGAAAGCCTACAGAATGGGATAAAATATTTGTAAACCATATATCAGAAAAAGGTCTCATATCCAGGATATATTAAAAACACAACTCAATAATAAACAAATAAATCAATTTAAAAATAAGAAAAGAATCTGAATAGATATTTTCCAAAGAAGAAATACAAATGGTCAATAGCACATGAAAGGATGCTCAACATCCTTGCTCATTGGGGAAACCCAAATTAAGACCACAAACATATACCATTACATATCAAAAAGCATGGCTATAATAAAAAAGACTAATATTACCAACTGTTGGCAAGGATGTGGAGTAACTGGAACCTCACAGGGAGAATACTAAGTGGTACAAATACTTTGGGAAACTGACACTGTCTTTAAAAAGTTAAACAGCAGTTACCATAGACCTAGTAAATCCACTCCTACATATCTACCCAACAGAAATGCAAGCAATGTGCACACAAAGAAATGTGTGCAAAAGTTCAGAGCAGCATTACTTCAAAGAGCCAAAACCTAGGAACAATCCAAATATTCCCCAACTGGTGAAGAGATAAAGTGCAGTATACCCAGACAACGCAATACTACTCTGCAATAAAGAGAAATAAACCACTTGGATGAATATCAAAAACATAATACTAGGTGAAAGACATCAGACTCAAAAGACAATATTATATGATTCCATTTATTTAAAAATTCTCTAGAAAAGGCAAACTATTGAGGCAGAAAGCAGATACTGACTGCCTGAGACTGGGAACAGGAAGAGAGAGTGACACCAAAAAAGCACAGAAAGATTTGGAATAACAGAAGTCTTTTAAAACTGTATTGTGGTGCTAGTTGTGCAACTGCATAAATACACTAAAATTAACTGAACTAAACACTCACAAAACTGTAGGCAATGTTTCCTTCAGTTCTTTATAATTCACAACATAATGTTTGGGATTAATATTAAGATGGTTTGTTTGTGTGTGTGTGTGTGTGTGTGTGTGTGTGTGTGTGTGTGTGTGTTTTGTTAATCCTCACCCAAGCATATTTTTCCATTGATTTTTTTTTAGAGAGTGAAATGGAAGGGGGAATAGATAACAGAGAGAGAGTGAAAGAGGAACATCAATGTGAGAGAGACACATCAATTGGTTGCCTCCAGCATGCACCCGGACCAGGGCAGGGATCGAGCCTGCAACCGAGTTATATGCCCTTGATCAGAATCAACTCAAGACCCTTCAGTTGGCAGGCTGATGCTCTATCCACTGAGCCAAACCAGGTAGGGCAATATTAAGTTGTTGTTTTTTTTTTAATTTGAAGTCCCACATTGATGAGAAATCATAATAAATTACCATTTTAAATTATAATGTCAACAGTAGTGTTTCTCAAAGTGTGGTCAAACCACATAATCAAAATAATATTGAGAGCCTGCAAAACTGCACTCCCACCTCCATCTCCAACCCCTAACCCCCACACACACCACTCCCTACACTGCTAATCCATCTCTACCAACTCCATTTTTCCAGTGTTTTATCACCCTCTAACACACCATATAATTAACTTATTTATTATGTTATTGCATTTTTCCAGCTGTGATCCCCGCACTCCCACACACATACATGTACAATAGCAAGAAGGCTCCAAGGGAGAATATATTGACATAACCCCATAACCTAGAAGAGTTCCTGATACTCAAATATTTACTGAATGAGTGAAATTTAGGTTCCTGGGCCTGACTGCAGATCTACCAAATAGACCCTTGGAGTGGGGCCCTGGAATCTACATATTCACCAGTTCTCCCAAATAATGGCAAGTTAACATGTAGGATCCACTGGCCCACAGCCCTTCACACATGGCCATAGCAACTTGAGTGGGAGCAAAAATAGTCTAATGGCAAGCACTGTCCACAGAGATATAAATAGCTGTATGCTGAGCTTACAGACTTAGCACAATGTTAGATGAAGTGAGGATCAAATTCCTCAGATTTTGAGTATGACATAACAAAGTTTTGCCTCAACCACAGCCACCCACACAAATCTAACACAATACTCTTAGCCAGACTTTTAAATTGAATCCCAAGGGGCTTTTATGTAACCATAGGTTCAAATTAACAACCAAAAGGGATTCTTCTAACTGAAATGTTCACTGCAAACTCAAAATAACTGACATATTCTTATCTCTGGTGCCAATGATGCTATACACTCTATTCAAAATATGCACTTTAGACTGTTTTGGGAAATTTACACTCTACATTTAAAAAACCATCATAAGGAGAGGTCATGAATTTTGGTTAATGTAGCTATGTTTGGTATCAAATGGTAGTTCATGAAGAGGCTCTTTTACAAGAGATCATGCACAGAGACATAGGAAATAAGGAAAAACAGGTTGCTGATGGGAGATAACACCACATTTTCTCATCTGTCAAATGGAAATAAACAGCATCTAATCTGCTTATCAACTCAGGTTGTAATGAGGCTGGGGGAAAAAGATCATTAAAAGGTACTTAAAGAGCCCAAAATAATATATATACACTAAAAAGTTTTTTTTCTCACCATAACCAGTTTGGCTCAGTGGATAGAGCATCGGCCTGCGGACTGAAAGGTCCCTGGTTCGATTCGGGTCAAGGTCATGTACCTTGGTTGCGGGCACATCCCCAGTGGGGGGGGGGGGGGTCAGGGGGCAGCTGATCGATGTTTCTCTCTCATTGATGTTTCTAACTCTCTGTCCCTCTCCCTTCCTCTCTGTAGAAAATCAATAAAATATATTTTTTTAAAAAGTATTTTTTCTCTCTGCAAGATGCTTACCTTTATTCCATTATATTTAAACTTTAATCCTTTGCGTGCCAACCAATTTCCTAGGAACTATGCTAAAATTGACAAGGCATTTTTCCTGATTTTACAGCAGTTTAGGAAAAATATTATGAATCACAAATAAATGAAGTTACATATTCAAAAACTTAAGGAAACCTTTACTACATTGACATATTTAGCAATATCATCATCACTAATAAAAGCAGACTTAGAACTGGACGCCATTTCAAAGCTTTGATAGTGCTCCCGGCACTTTTGGCGAAAGACAGGAGGAGCGCAATCACGCTACCCGGGACTCAAGGGGTTAAATCTAATGTGTTGCTCATCTTAGCACTCCCTATATATGAATGTTTTCATTTAATTTGATAACCAAGAAATGGAATCATCCTATATAATAAAAGCCTAATATGCTAAGGGTCCACTCATCCAGTCTTCCGTTCAACCAATCAAAGTATAATATGCTAATGATATGCTAAGGTCACTCAACCACTCACTATGATGTGCACTGACCACCAGGGGGCAGACAGTTGACCGGTTGACTAGTTGCTATGATGTGCACTGACCACCAGGGAGCAGACGCTCTGACCTGTAGGTTAGCTTGCTGTTGGGGTCCTGCCAATTGAGACTGAGCGAGGTGGGTCAGACACAACCTGGATCCCTCCGGCGGTCCCTCCCTGGCTGGCCAACCTCCCGTGTCCCCCCCCCCAGCTCCAATCGCGCATCAGTGGGGTCCATCATCCTGGCCTGCGCCCTCTCGCAATCGAGCTGTGGGACTGCCCCTCCCGCCCCCGCCCCTGAGTACACGAATTTCATGCACTGGGCCTCTAGTGCATACATAAACTATAAGAGTAAAAAGGAGAACAGAATGCTTGAGGGAGCTGAAATGTGGGGAATATGTCTTTTATAGGCACTGTCAGACGCAAATTTTTTAAATTTTGTGCCAACCACCTGAACTACTTTAATGTATTTATGTGAACAGCCTTTGACCATCCCCCAATGTAAGACTGGAATCTTTAAACGTTCTGAGAGCTAAATTTAAGAAGTTAACAGCTTAGATGCATCCCATGCATCCCCAACAGCTTAGGAGTTCACTAAACTCATGTACATGTCCTATATTTTGTGAACAGTGAACTACATGTCTGGGACACAAGATGACTATGAAGTAGCAGAGGAGAGAAGCATGAAAATAAATAATTTCAATATTGTGTATTATGTAAAATAACCAAAACCGATATGTAGGTCGTCACAACCTTGGTAAGAAGGAGAGAGTAATAAGTTGCACAAACAATATTAAAAAAAAAGGTAACAACAACAAAAACCCCACTTGACTCTACTTGAGTTCAGACCACCATCATCTCTCTTGAATTACTACAACAGCCTTCGCTATTTTCCTTCATTGCATTCTTGCGGGAGCCACCATCTCTGCCCTTATGCATTCTCCGTACAACACAAATTTTGTTTTTCTAAAATATTTATCTGATCTTGTTACCCGCTAATTTTAAAACTTTTGATTCAAATTCTTGCGGTCACGTTATATAAGCCTTCAGCATTTTGTTTTCCTTACTGCCACCAGGTATAGATTTCCCCTACCTACAAATCCAGTCCAGCTTCCAAGGCCCAGATGGTGACCTCCCTAGCATTCTAACCAACACTGATTGGCCTTTTCGTTCTCTGAACTCCTGACTCTTTAATTGGCTCTGACTCATTTTAGCTAAATCTTAGCTTGCCATACATTACCCTTTCCTGTTTCTTGAATGTATCTGTTTTCCCATATAGAAGGTAACATCTTTAATCCCAAAATCCACTCTTTGTACTTGTTCGGAAAGAGCATATATTCCATAAATATTTGTCAAAAGGCATGCCAATTATTGTAAAAATTTCTTTTTAGTTAATTTATCATGGAACCACAGGTTCAAAAATGGTAACCAAAGTTAACCATCCTTCTGCTCTCAGATAAACTTTAAGAAAGTTATTATTGCCCTGAGGAAGACGTCAGTGTATAATATGTTCAATGGCGATAAAAGCAACGGAGAAAACTAAGCAGAAAGGGGAGCAGAGTGTCAGGGCTGAGGGAACAAGCAGGTTGCTATTTTATATGAGGTGGTCAGAGAAGGTCTCAGTATCAATGGTATGGTCTCTGAAATAACATTTGAGCCACGGGTTTGAAGAAAGAAGTCATGCAGCTATGTGGAGGAGTGCCACAGACAAAAGTGGCAACGGCAAGTGTAAAGCTCCAATAATGTGCATTTGCTTTTCAGAATATTTAATTCTGCAAAAGAAGCTGGACAAGTGGGTAGCTAATAAGACACAGGTGAAACTTTTAAGATGCGCTAAGCATAGAAAAGCAGCAAGTGAGTAGTTTGTCAGACATACGCAGAATTCATAAGACATATTAAACATATACATGGAAGAAGTTAGTAAGAAAAGCATATGCCACTGAGCAGATAGGAATGGAAGGGCCAAGAGAAACCTAAATTCAAGAGGCACCTAATATTCAACACGCTGTAAACATAAGACACTTGATACATTAAATATTCATGAACACTAAATAAACATGAGACATATGAGGCACTCTCTCTGTATGAGATCTTAAGCTAGTTATCCCACATGTTCTCTGCTCAAGAAACACAAACAAAACCCATAGCTGCTCAGCAAGCTAACTGACAAGCTACAGGAAAGGCCAGGCTTACTTGCCCCTGTGTTTCTCTGATAGAGCAACTCTGTGTCGCTGGTATTACCAGGCATCTTCTATCAGGGCCTCTCACTGCAATTCTGGTCCTCTCTGCCAAAGCAGAGAGAAAAACATGAAAACAGTGTAACCCAAGATTCCTGGATCATGGTCCTTCACTCTCTTACATCCTCTCCTAAGTGTTAACTTTACCCCATTTCTTTCCCCTCCCTCTCAGTGTGTTTTAAATATATACAGGGTAGGGTGAAAGTTGGTTTACAGTTGTGAGTAGCGAAACAGTCTACTCTTGTATTATTATTTATTAATTATTGCATAATTTTCCATACAAACAACTGTAAACCTACGTTCGCCTCACCCTATATATTTAATAAAGCATGTGTTTGAGTATCTTAATTCGCCCTAGGAGTCCTCTCCCATGACCTCTGTGATAGGCTGCCTGGTAAGACCCTTGGAGACTACCATTTCCCACACAACAGGCCCTCAGGCAGAGCACTCCTAGCAGGTTAAAAGAACAGTCTGGGTGTCAGTGGGGCATGGACAGAGTAAGAGAGAGAAAAGGAGAGAATAGGAATTCAAATCTTTAAAGACTGCCTCGGGTAGTGCCTTGTAAGCTATTGTAAACACTTTGACTTTTCACCCTCAGTAAGATGGGCAGCTATGGTAGTGTTTTGAGCAGAAGAGTCAGATGCTCTAAGGTCTCTCTTAAAAGTATCACTGTATAAATAGCAGACTTGTAAAGTTCAGAAAATCCAGGATGAGTGGCCTAAGCAACTAGTGAGTAGAAGGAATGGAAAGACACATGTCATAAAGACTAAACAGGGAAATTTGGTCTGAGTCACGACACCACCAATAATAAGCTATCAAATCTATTTACGATACTGTCCATGTAAATGGAATTACCCTCTTTTTAAAAGAAAAGCATAGCCTGACTAGTGTGGCTTAGTGGTTGAGTGTTGACCTATGAACCAGGAGGTCACAGTTCAATTCCGTGGTAAGCCACATGCCCAGGTTGCAGGTTCAGTCCCCATGGGTGGGTGTGCAGGAGACAGCCAGTCAATGATTCTCTCTCATCATTAATGTTTCTATCTCTCTCTCTCTCTCCCTTCCTCTCTGAAATCAATAAAAATATATTTAAAAAAATAAAAACAGTATAAAATAGTATAACTACTTAATTACCCTCAATGAATTAAAAATATGGAATAGAAATTATGTACATGGCATATATATATATGTGTGTGTGTGTGTGTGTGTATTTGTCTAAAGTCTAAAGAAAGTACATACCGTATTAACAAGTAGTAGTCCTGGGCTGGAATATATACACTTTTTATCTTCTTTTTTAATTTCATATATTTTTCTTAAGGTTCTAAATACATATGATAACAAGTTTTAAGGAGAGAATAGAATTATACATTTTTGTATATATTCTATATTCCTTAAAACTAAAATTGATGGGCATCTTGGCCTCAAACTCCAGATGATATGCCTCAATAACCACAGAAAAGATAAGGACTTAAAGTCAGGACAGGAGAAAACCCTACAATTATGAGATTGCTCTCTCTGAAGGTAATTAGGTCCTTGGGCAGTCTCTCAAGAAATACTAGCGATTCAATCAAAATTCAGGTATTGATATGCATTAGGTTACGTAATCAGGAGGTGAGGAAAAGCCACTGGAAACCCATATACAGACTTGCCTGCACAAAAGAAGACACGAGCTCTGTGTATAGAAAATGTTGGTATAGGGAAGTGGTAAAGAACTTGGACCCTGGTATCAGATTAAATAATCAGAACTTGAAATGTGGCTCTGCCACGCCATAGTTCAGTGCGCTTGGGCAAATAATAGAATCTCCCTGTGCCTCTGTTTCCTTGTTCCTAAAATAAGGATAAAGGTACCTACCTTCTATGGTTGTCAAGAGGATTAGTTACATGTGCATATTCACTATAAAGAAGGCTTAGATCCGGGGCCCTAGACCAGGAGCATCCTGAGGCAATGTACAAAGCAAGGGCGGAAAATGAGGGATATTGAGACCCTCAGCTGCAAAGGCAGCCAGGCTCAGTCCTAATTCTGGCTCTAATAAGGAGCAGAGGCTCCATAGGAGAGCTCCAGGGGAGCTTAGCAACCACAGGATGCTTTAATCCCAACCTGCTCTGGACAGGAGGGGGATGGGACAAGATACACAGAAAACTTGGAGGCATCGCTGGAGCCAAGCAAGAAGGAAATTACTAATCTAGGCCAGGAAAAGAAGGCAGGTCCTATAAGGACCTTGAGCTGGGTGCCCCCAACTAACTAATGAGAAAACAGAAGCTCTGAGAGGCCATTTATCCCGGGTCATCTGGCCAGCAAGTATATCGTCTGCAATGTAGAAATATACTTCTTGAAAATTGTGATGACTTCAGCAATGAAAATCAAATTTCCCATTAGGACAGAATTAGGTTGAGATGATTGATGTATAGAAGGCAGAGGAAGCACACTGTTGTTCTTAACGATTATCTATAAGTCACTAATTGGCTCTTCTGAAAGATGGATTTCACATCTGACAACCGAAAGTAAAAAGCATTGATTTAGTGGAAGTTAAAGGATTTTAGATATGCTCTTATGTGACTCCACCCCAATTAACTTATTCCAAATCTTACTGGCATCGAAGGCAAAGAATAGGCATGAATAGCAGCACTTATCACTTCTGTATATATTGCATTTACTATTTATGCTTCCTGTCTACAGTACTGGCTTAAAGCGAATAAGTGAAAACAGCAGTATAGAAACAAAGCAGAGTTAATGTGATACAGCAAAGTGCTTTTCCTGATGGCTTGATTGTAGTGAAAAGCCCCAACCCAAGGCTTTAAAACTATCTCCCACTGTTCGCAGCTTTCCTTACCCATGGCTGAATGCTCAGCCCTACTTTCAGTGATGTAGAAGGAGAGGAGAGTGCAGGATCTTTTTAATGCTACAAGGGGAGGGTCTCCAAATGCTGCTACTTTCTTGCTCATCACTGCGGTTTGCTAATAGTATCAGGCAGTATTAACTAGGTACACAAATAGAGAAATGATGGTTCAGAATGGAGCTCTGAGGCTATCCTATCCCTAAGGAAAACAAGGTACCACCAAAGGTATGTAGTTCTGATGGTGTATCTGAAGTCAGAACCAACAAATCTAAATGAAAATGGCTACTTACACCAAAGGAGAAAACCATCTGCTGCCTACATTGTCAGAGGCTCCTGGAGACATGTGGTTTTTATAGCATTACATTCATGGGAACCAGACTAAAAGATTAATTTAATTTATAAGAATAAATATTTATTGAGCTGGCACTTCTTGAAAATCTCTATGTTTGGCACAGGTGACAAAGATGATTAAGAGAATAGTTTACCCTCACAAAACTTGCATTTCAAAGAATTCAGACATGTTCCTTAAAAGAAAAAATACAGGATAAAATAAGTGCTGCACAAGGGAATACCAAAAAAAAAATGCTCTGGGAACCCAAAGGGAGCCACTGTCAAAAGGAAATCAGGAACACATCAGAAAGTATAGCATGGAAGGAGAAACAGAACATTTGTAAGGAATAGTTGCTACAATAGGGAGCTGTAATTTTCAGAAGAGCTAAAGAATGAAAGAATTATATTGGAAAATAAACTTCTTTCTAGGCGAAAAAAAACAACACAGTAACAGATGGGAAAGTAGAGTGCTTAAAATGCAAAATTTTCAAAGTAAATCCTTTGCCCAATTGCCTTATTTGTAAAGACAAGTTTTGAAAAGCATTTCTTACACTGAAAACAAAAATGCTTTAGATAAAAGTTCAGTATACCAAGGATTAAAGGGTGTTCACTGTAAAATGCTATCAACAACAGTAAAGGCCAAGTTCCCATGATTCTACAGATACTTACTGAGGCAACTCAAAGAACTTGAGAGTGCATGGGAGGAACACCTGGCGAGGCGCCAAACACTGAATCAAAACCAGTGCCCAGAATATCAATCAAAAGCATGTCTTCATGCGGCCTGTTTCAAGTGTTTCCTCTTCTTACATTCTCCACACTTTTTTTTTCCAAGAAAGATATTTTGGTAGACACCTTTTAGGAATGGGATGTCAGGATTAGTAACAAATGAATGTACTTATTAATTATATGTAATGTTTTAAAATAGGACCTGTAGAAATACATGAAAACCACAGTTTATCCAAACTGTCTTTTAAAACCACTGACTCAGTATACTTCCTTGCCAAGCTGGTTATGAATTGCAAATATGCAACTATGCAGAGAAATACACTGAATACATTTGATTCTTTCATCCTTCCTACTACTCCTATAAACAGAAAAGTATATCTATAATAATACAAGGGTAATATGCTAATTAAACCGGACGTCCTTCCTGACAAAGCCCGGGCTAGAGGGAAGCCAGCTCGGGTCCCAGGTACCTGCTGGCGGCCGGAGGAAGGCCTACTTTTGCACGAATTTTCATGCATTGGGCCTCTAGTATATTAATAAAACAAAATCAAAACTAGCGGCCCACAAACACTGCCTATTTGGACATTCTGAATAATTGGCATAACAAATAATCTGGTCCTAGAAAAAGAAAGGTGACTGTGCCTTTTAGGAGATTATACACACTTAGGAAGAGACACTAAAGACATTTTATTTTGTACAACACAAGAAGAGCTCTACGAGATATATACCTCAATATGAGAAATCTTCCTGAACTACCAAAACCAATTTAGTAGAGCAGAAGGTGGGTCAATGTCTTTCTGGACAGGCAAGGAAGAAGTTATAATGGCAGTTTAAAGGTTTGTTAGGCTTAGAAATACTTTCTTTAGATGTTCTCTAAGGGGTTCTGATATATTTCGAAAACAAATGGAACCTCTTTCATCTCTCCTGAGAATTTAGTTCTACCATGGTAACATACATTATATTACTGGGGGGAGGGAGTGTGTATAGGACCTAGACCTATAAAATAGTCTACAATGCATTACAAGAAACAACAACACCCTTCTTATCATTGTTGTGCAAAGCACTATTTGGCATCTGCTTGTGAGAACTGGCACTACATGTATATTCAGGATCCAGGAATGTGTCATCCCCATTTAAATATGAAGAGCCCAATAGTGAGCCTTTCCCATTTTAAGACAAGAATACACATCAAAAAACTGCAAACGCTCCCTGTTGACACAAAAGCCTAAAGGTCGTTCATTTATCCATTTGCTCATGCATCACACAGTTGTGGACTACCTGGGTATACTGTGCAAAAGACTAGGCTGCTAGGCAATTAGAACACAGATTTATAACACACAACCCATGCCCTTACACAACTCACAGTCTAGAGTTTGAAAGATAAAGCATATTTACTACCTAAAAATATACTAAAATCTAATCAAGCATGCTAACTTTTCTCATTGGAAAATTTGACTCGTGTCTGATGGTGTAGATGTCTGTGACTATATATATATACACACACATACTTTTTTAACTTAATTTTTAGATAGCTTATATGCTGTGATACCATAGGAAAAGCACTGGTCTAGGAGTGAAGACTTACATTCTAGTCAAGTTCTGCTACTTATTAGCTACGTGACACAGGGCAGGTCACTTAACTTTCATTAGCCTATTTCCCAAGGCATAAAATGAAGATAATAATACCTGTTTTACCTACTTCACCGGCTTATTATGGAGATAAAGTGGCAGAAAGATGTAATAGTGTCACAGGCTTATTATGGAGATAAAGTGGCAGAAAGATGTAATAGTGATGTTAAATTGTAGACGTCTACCAATATACAATGTTATTACAACCCGAAACATGAGAACTTATTTTAACTTCTAAAGCTATTAAAGTAGCTAAAACACTTCCATGTTTTTGAAACAAGTTCAGCTCAACTGCAAAGGCTTACTCCTTTTAAGACTAGTGTTGCCCTAACCGGTTTGGCTCAGTGGATAGAGCGTCGGCCTGCGGACTGAAGGTTCCCAGGTTCGATTCCAGTCAAGGGCATGTACCTTGGTTGTGGGCATATCCCCAGTAGGAGGTGTGCAGGAGGCAGCTGATCGATGTTTCTCTCTCATAGATGTTTCTAACTCTCTATTCCTCTCCCTTCCTCTCTGTAAAAAATCAAATATATATATATATATATATATATATATATATATATATACTACTGTTGATAATTTAAATAAAAATTGACATAATGTTGAAATTAACATTGAATTAATATTAGTGAGCGTTAATGTTGAATAGTCACCTGCCCAGTTCCTCAGTAGACCAGCTCTACCTAATCACCTAGGAGCCTGTTAAACATGCTGACTTGTAAATTTGAATTTCTGGAGGGCTGTGTTTGGATATTTGCCAATTTATCAAACACCCAGGAGACTTTTACACATAATAAATCTAAGAGCAATAACCTATGGCAAACGATCACCTCATTCTTCTGACCTTACTAGCAAATAAGATCAAGAAAAAATGTCTTGATTAGAAAATAAAAGATCTCATAGAATTTTTACTGCATTTTCTAGCTCCTTTAAAATATTTTTAAATTAAGAAAGGATAAAATGTTCTAGATATTAGTTTCACTACCCTATGTAGTGCTAAAAATAATCTAAGTTGTTATTCTTTGTCATAACTAACAAACACATCCAAAAGCAGTTGGGAAATATGCAATAAGCATTTTGAGCCATTAATCCAAAAATTCTCTTCTCTCTTGGATAACACAACTTGGCATAAATGTCTCCTATTCCTTGCAATGTGATACTGCCACCATGTTTCATAATACAGATAATATAAAAATACATAGTCAATAGTTCTGCAACAATTTCAAATGCACACTATTAAACAAATTATACCTATGTAGATTAAATTTTCATAAGCCTTTTTTTCTTGAGTTAAAAAATATATAATGAATGCTATTAAAACATTTAATGGAAAATGTAAAGCTATTTATGTGATAACGTTATAGTTGAGAATTTACTTTTAAATTGTCTTTAATATTAAATGCTATTTTAAAAAGTAAAAAATTAATTTAAAAATATACAGAATTCATTATCCAAAGGTATCTTTACCAAAATAACTGCAACATTTTAGAGAATATCTATGTAAAAATATATTTGTTTAGGTAATAAAAATATCTAGGGTCTTACGTAAAATTACAGCCATCTAATAAAACTGAAATGCAAAAAAATAAATAAATAAAGAGTAACAGTCATAAAAAGGACTGTTGAAAAGCTTCATACAGTTCTGTAAACATTCCTTACATTAACATTTAAGAAACAGAAACCTACACACACTTTTCCTCGCAGCTGCTTTATAAAAGTGTATATAAAGTTCCAAAACAAACTACTGAGAAAAGCCCCACATTATTGTTGAATGTTTCTTACTAACAGACGTTTCTCTGTTTGAAACAGAAGGCCGCCTGTTCCCTGAAAGGACTGAAAACACGGAGTTGGTCACACTTAACTAGGCCATAAGAAAAAAAATATGCAATAAGAAAAAATAATAAATTCACTCAATAATGAACAAAATAGTAACAGAACGGTTACAAACACATCATTATATCAATTATGTGACAAATTAGCATGTTATATTGTATACAAAAAAAATCTCTCCTTTAGCTCATATGTAAAGCATGTTTTTATATATTTCTTTTCCTGGCCACTTTTCATGTTCAAGCCAAGAAAGCTCAGAATACTTAAAAAAAAACTTCTGTAAATTCTAACAGAAATTTGAAGTTATAGAACATAGTGTGTAAAAAAAATTACACAAACGACATATGTAATAAACATATATATCACCAAAGAGATGCTAAATGATTATCCTTTTGGCATCTACAAACACTTTATTGCCCAATCAATGCTCATGTTTGACGTAAGCCACCCATGTTGCCCAAAGTGTTCACTCTCTCCTTTGAAGGGACAAAGTCTGTGGTTAGGTGATTCAATCGGCATCTATCATTTGCTTACTAATGTACCCTTTTAGGTGAGCACCACTTTACATGGCCGGTAGACTTTAAGATTTTCAAGGGCAAAGACTGTTTTTATTCCTTTCTTAACTTTTCCATATTAATTCATCTTTTATTCCTTCTCAAAGACACTGAGCCTCAGTAACCCCCACTTTAAATTTATTATCACAATCTTCAAATGAGCCCTTAGCAGTACCAAAAAGCTCTTCCATATCCCAGGTTGTTTTACTCTCCAAAACAATGATTTCACTGCTTCTTTTCTAGCATCTCTAACCCCACTCCCAACTGACACCCTTGCTTCTTACTTCAGTGAGAAAGGACAAACTATCAGAATAAAACTTTTTTCCCCCACTTTAATTCTACTCCTATACTTTGCTTTCAATAAGGTTAAAATGAATACACATTCCCTGATCCTCCACTTGTGGCTGCATTCCATCATTTCTCACCCACTTGAAACTTTACTCCCGGCATTATCCCTCAGCTACTGCATTCTTCCCTCCCTGCTAGACCATTCTCAGTGTACAAACATTTTATAATTGCATTCCTCTCTTTATGCCTCAGATTCCTCGTTTTTTACAGTGGGGGTAAAAATAGCACCTACTTTACAGAGTTGCTGTGAAGATTACTATAATTATAATTATTATCATGTTTTAAATCCATCACTTAACCTCATGACCCCCTCTGGCTACACATTTTCTTTCTAATACCTGTTATAGCTATGTCAAAATAGTGGCCTATTCTTCCTCTCTCCAATTCCTTATTCTCTCCTGAACCTCCTCCACTCAGGTTTGTCATCACCAAACTCTAAATACCCACCTGACAAAGACCACTAATGGACTATCCTCAAATAGATAATACATATTGAATGCTTCCTATGCTGCCCAACATAATCTCTTAATCTTCATGGTAACTCTATGGAATAGATACTATAATTATCTCATTTTAAAGAAGAAACTTAGATAACAAGAAGTTAAATAACTTGCTCAAGATCACACAACTTAACTATTGTCGAACCACAATGCTATATGCCTAAAACTAATATAAAATAATGCTGAATGTCAACTGTAATTAAAAAATAAATTTTTTAAAAAAGAAGATAAGTTCTGTTTGGGCTATAAATAAAATATTGACATTAAAAATAAATAATTTAAATAAAAAATAAAAATCACACAACTTACTTAATCTCTCAGCAAGTTCTAGAGAAAATCCTGTAATTTGGCTCTACTCTACCAATCATTGTATCAAATCGGTTTCCCAGTTCCTTCACAAGCAACAAGAGGTTAAGTAGAGGTTATGTCTCTACTATTCTATTCAGAATGATTCCCAATCTCTTTTAACCCATGCCTCATCCCTCCCCCCGAAAAAAAAAATCCCTCTATTGATCATTTACACATTATATCTGGCATAAAATCAGTGAAGTGAAGACATATGTAATAGAAGAAGGAAAATGTAATCTGTCATTAAGAAGGAAAAAAAAAAAACCAGCAGCAGATAATTGAAACAAATCCACAGATGATCAAGATATTGGAGTTAGCAAAGTTATAAAGTAACTATTATAATATATTAAAGAAAAGATGAACAAATGGATAAAACAAGAATTTTAATTTGAATCTAGAAAAATGTATATTCTAGAACTGAAAAATACAATATCTGAATTAAGAACTAGTTGAATAGGTTTAACAATAGCTTAGACGAAAAAGACATGTTTGGCTCAAAAAGATCAATGGAAAATATCCATTTGAAGTACAAGAAGAAAAAATAATGAGAAGAGAAAGAGGGAGAAGTGGGACACTCTCACCATACAACATACGAGTAATCGGAGTCTCAGGAAAAGAGCAGAAAATGAGGTAGAAGCACTTTGAAAAAATAATGCGCGAGAAACTTCCAAGCCTGCTGAAAGACATAAACTCAGTGAACCCGATAAGCAAATAAAATTGAGTTTATGGCAAAAAGTATTACTAAAGATACAGAGGAATATTTCATAATGATAACAGAATAATGACAGAATTATTCCTACCCCAAGATGTCCATGTCCTAATTCCTAAAACTTGTGAAAATGTCACCTGATATGGCAAAAGAGAATTTGCAAATGTGAATGAAGAATCCTGAGTTGGAGGATCATCCTGCATTATCAGATATCAGGTATCTACATTAGATATATGATTTAATCGCAAAGGTCTGTATAAGGGAAAAGGCATTGTGAAGATGAAAACCGAGAGATTAAAGACGCACTCTGGTGGCTTTGAAGGTGGAGGAAGGATCAAGAGCCAAGGAAGAAAGGACTATAGTAGTAGAAGCTAGAAAAGGCAAGGAAAGAGATTTTCCCCTGGATCCTCTGCAGTACCTTGGTTTCAGCTCCGTGAAACCCATTTTGGACTTTTGACCTACACAACAGGGGGATAATAAATTTGTGTTGTTTTGAATTGTGGCAACTTGTTATAGCAGCAGTAGAAAACTAATACAAGGATCAATGACATAAAAAATAAGAAACAATCCTGAATCTCTCTACCAGGGTGCTGAAAACTCTAATACATTTACTAAATGAGAAAAATTAATATATCATGTAAAACAAACAAATATGAATTTCTCTTTCTGTCATTTTAGAGAACCTACATAATGGTTTTGAAATTTAAATTTGGAAGCATTCATATATTGTAGTCCTTTGTTTTGAGACTCCTAATATGGCAAATCTTTTAGAGATACCTTCTCTATTTATCAGGGCAAATATCAATCTTGACCTATCTGAATTTCTTGAAAAAAATTAATATGGCACCTGAAAAGATACCATAAAGAAAGTAAAATTTTATTGACACTGTGGTATCTAAAAATCAGTTTCTAGTATAAACAAATAAATTAGTAGCTTACATTGCATGCCTAGTTTCTTACCCCCATTTAGAAACAATTGGTTGATTCTTCCTGATTCTACCTATTTAATGCTATTCCAATTAAGCAAAACATCAACATCTAATCCTTGAGTCCCTCTAACCAGGCAGAATACTCACAAGGGGTTCCTCAGGGAAAATAAGAAAATGTGTACAGACAGATGCCCATTGTCACACCTCACTTCTTTGTTCTAAGAGAACAAAAGCAGTCCTGATGAATAACTTTGAAGTCCTATAAGAAATCATTAATTTGAATTACTTCAAAACTGGTTGTTGCCTGGCCTAGCTGGTTTGGCTCAGTGGATAAAGCATCAGCCTGAGGACTGAAGGGTCCCAGGTTCGATTCTGGTCAAGGGCATGTGCCTGGTTGCCGGCTCGATCCCAAGTAGAGGGCGTGCAGGAGGCAGCCAATCAATGATTCTCTGTCATCATTGATGTTTCTATCTCTCTCTCCCTCTCCCTTCCTCTCTGAATCAATAAAAATATATTTTTTTTAAAAAACTGGTTGTGAAATAGGAACTAAAAATACCATATAGATAACATAAAATAAAAAATCTATAAATATATTTAGCAAAATTATTTTCCCATGGGACAAATGTAATATTTGACAGTCTGACACGTATGATCAACAAAATGCCAGACAACAAAAATAAACCTATTTGTTAAAGCTAATTACTAAAAGTATTTTGTTGGAGCTAATAAAAGTACTGCACCAACACCCACAAAATGGGCAGAAATGCTTTGATTTCGCAAAGGTTCAGATATACTCTAAAATAAATAAATCTCTACCATATAAGAAACTTAAAAGAACACTAACTTGCTATATATAACAAACTGACTTGATATTTTCTTTTTCTTTATATATTAGTAGAAACATTCTAAATCATTGTATATACTTAATACGTTTCACTCAAAAATTTAGAGGTCACCCCACAATTTATTCAATAACAGAAGTGCGGCTGGACAGAAAGCAGACCAAACGTGATCACTATGAGGCCAGTAACTGCTGTTACATCACTGTCTCTGGTACTTTACTGTCACAAGACTTAGCTGATATTTGGTTGACAACTATGTACTGCAAATACAGTTAGAAAATCCTTTTTTAAAATTAATTTAAAAGCTTTAAACAGCTCTTAAAGAATTCTACGCAGGCTAAATGTAAGATCTAAAGACCAAATAGACTCATCGGGTCTTGAGTGACAATCAGGGGGTATTATGCAATAGGAAGAAACCCATGCATGTAGGAGGTGACAATAGGTATGCCTACCAGAAGGCAGAAAACAACATCAGGAATGCTTGAGCAGGAGGCAGATGTCTACGCAGATATAATCGGTATCAGGGAGAGTATGTTGGCAGGTATGAGAAACTTAATAACAATGATTTACTTGATAACAGAAATGTATAGTCAATCAACAGATATTTATTGAAAGTCTCTTCTGAATTAATCACTGTTCTAGATTCCAGCAATCCAATTATGAATAAAACAAAGAAGGTTATTTACTATTTACAAGGGTCTGTGACTACAAGTGTTGTTTTTGTTGTTGATGTTAGTTCACGGGAAAGTTTAATGATGAACTAAGCAGTAAACAAAGGCAGTAACTAAGGCTCATGGAGCAACAAGACAGAGAACAAATTATTGGAATAGTAATACAAGGCAGGGCCAAAAGTTCAGTTCCTAGAATTAAGCTATTAAAGGCCCAGTAATGGAGGTTGAATTCATTTAGCAAAAAAAAAAAAATGTTGTGTCTCTACTGAGAATTATAAATGAAAAAAT
This sequence comes from Myotis daubentonii, assembly GCF_963259705.1. NCBI lineage: Eukaryota > Metazoa > Chordata > Mammalia > Chiroptera > Vespertilionidae > Myotis > Myotis daubentonii. The sequence continues at coordinate 42,039,015 of NC_081841.1, forward strand.
AAAAGAGACAAGACAAAACTGACCTCTGAGCCACTGGAGCTCAGAGTAGACTAGTGTTTAAGAACAGTATCTGTCTGAGTCTGGGTTCAAGACAGATCTGCAAGTGTTACGTAGACTCACTTCAAAGGGTAGAGATATGCAGTGGCAAGAAGACAAAGAGATCAGTACAGATGAGTTCAGAGCAATGCTTTAGGGAAAACTCATCTGATGACAATGAAACAGAGAGATTGGAGAGAGACCTAAAATAAGGCAGAAAGCATAACAGAAAGAGCATGGGATTTGAAGTCAGAAAATTTGGTTTGAGTCCCTGCTCTTAACACTTTCTGATACTTTCAGAGTCTATGCTTTGTCACCTTTAAAATTGGAATAACAACAATTGGATTAAGAGGCTCAAGTAAGAAAACATGAGGATTCACTGATCTTCAAGGAGCCATACAAATGTGAGTTATTACTATTATTAGTAAAGAGACTACAGCAAAAGGTCAGTCATTAAATAGTAAACACCAGAACTAGAGTGAAGTCAGTGTGAATTATCAGGTTCCAGGCCCGGAGAAAAATACAATATAAAAGACATTTGGAAGAAAGAAGCAACTGGATTTGGCAACAACTAGGGGTAAGTAAAGAGAGAGAGAGAGAGAGAGAGAGAGAGAGAGAGAGAGAAATTTTAAAAACATAAGTACCAGGAAAAGTGTTATGGGAGAGAATGATAAAAAAAATATTAGAGTATTGAATTGTGAAAAAAAATTAAGCATGACATCTAATAGTACCAAATCCATGTAAAGATGGTATAAAATGCTCAAGTGGGTACAACTTTGTTCAGTCATTATTATACTTTCAAATATCAACAATACTGGCAATTGCAGTTTTTCAGATTTTAATAAAGTTTTCTCTGCTTATATTATGAAACAGACAAATAATTTTTTAAGTATCAGCTGGTTACTTTGAACTTGTAAAGGAAAAGTGCTGTGAAGCTTCTTTGTATTACTTTGCAAATGTAGACAAGGAAAAGGTATTGCTTCCTTCATCGTGTCACCTGTGGAGTTCCGTAAAGGCTACAGCCAACAAAACCAACCCTTAGTGACTCTAGATTTGCTCATCCTGGAGGAAGGTTTTGCAAATGTCATATCATACTGGTCCACATCATCAATTAAAACACTATTGTAATTGTTCAGGCATCAAATAATTTAAAACTTGAACTAGGGAGGTGGCAAAAGAAATGGGGAAAAAATAGTGTAGACACAAAAGACAGTCACAAAAACACCTCCCTACATGAATATGGAACAAGGGTTCTACCACCTCAATTATACTGGTGGGAATCCAAATGGCTCCTTTTCTGAGCAAGTTCTAATTCTGTCATTGAAATGATCAAAGGATAAGCCGTAGACGAAATAGTATCCAGAAAACATTGGTCTAGTCTAGTCTAGTCTATATCTGGACAAAGATGATTAGTATGTTTTGAGGCCTGCCTCGTTGGTAATTCAGTAGGAATGATCCACATATAAAGTAACATATTGATAAAAAACATAGCACATATTGTTGATCAGTCTTCTCCAACAATCCAAATGCTTCTTCACGTGGACATCTGATATATGAAAACAATATAGGGTTTCCTGGAGTCCTCTATGAGTTCATTACCTGTTGATCCTAATACCTTATTATGATACCTCACCCGAACACATAACATCAGTGCTTGGAAAATACTGTTAATCTACAGAGGCAACAGAATTGATGAACCAAAGCCATTTAAATCAGAATGTTCTTCAATGAGCAATGAATACTCAAGCATCTATAGTAGCATCAGTGAGAATTACTCAATACATTCAGGTATACCTCAAAGACATTTCAGGTTCAGTTCCAGATCACTCCAATAAAGCAATTATCACAATACAGCAAGTTTCACATCTTTTTTATTTCCCAATGTAAATAAAAAGTATGTTTTCATTACAGTCTATTAAGTGTGCATCTCCACCAGAGCCCTTGGATGACCAGGTGCATTGTCAATTACCACAAATATTTTGAAAGGAACCTTCTTTTCTGAGCAGTAGGTATCAATGACGGGCTTAAAATATTCAGTATAACAGGGGTACTGTCATTCAGGCTTTATTCTCCCAGCTATAAAGCACAGGCAGAGTAGACTTAGCATAATTTTTAAGGGCCCTTGGATTTGGGGCAGAGTAAATGAGCATTGACTTCAACTTAAAAATCACCAGCCACATTAGCTCCTAACAAGAGAATCAGCCCGTCACCTGAAGCTTTGCAGCCAAGAAGTGGCTTCTCCTTTCTAGCTATAAAAGTCCAAGATTGCATCTTACTCCAATAGAAGGCCGTTTCATCTACATTAAAAGTCTGTTGTTTAGTACAGCCAACTTCATTCATTGTATTAGCTAGATCTTCTGGATAACTTCTACATTAGCACTTGCTGCTCCATCTCACATTTTTATGTTATGGAAATGACTTCTTTCCCTAAACTTCATGAACCAACAACCTCTGCTAGCTTCAAACTTTTCCTCTATAGCTTTCTCATCTCTCTCAGTTCTCATAAAATTGAAAAGGGTTAGGGCCTTGCTCTGGGTTGGGCTTTGGCTTACGGGAATGTTTTGTCTGCTTTGATTTTTCTATTCAGACCACTAAATCTTTCTCCATGTCAGCAAGAAGGCTGTTTCACTTTCTTATCATTTGTATAAAATGTTCACTAGAGTAGCACTTTTAATGACTTTCAAGAACTTTCCCTTTGTATTAGCCACTTGGCTATCAACAAATAGGCTATTTTTCAGCCTCTTTCAGCTCTTGACATGCCTTCCACACTAAGCTTAACCATTTCTAACATTTGATATAAATGTGATTCTTCCTTTTACCTGAACACTTACAGACCATTGTAGGGTTATTAATTGGCCTATATTCTTGTGTCTCAGGAATTAGGGAGATCCAAGGAGAGAGAGAGAGATGGACATAGCTGGTCAGTGGAGCAATAACATTCAACATTTATTTATTAATTAGGTTCACCATCGTACATGGACATCTTACATGGTTCATGGCACCCCCCTCCAAAAAAAAAAAACACACAATTACAATAGTAATATCAACAAAGACTGCTAATAGATTATCATAACAAGTATAATAAAAAAGTCTTAAATATTTCAAGAATTACTAAAATATGACATAGAACATAAAGTGAGCAATTCCAATCGATTTGCTCCTCATAGGGTTGCCACAATTTGTAAAAAACAATATCTCCAGAGCACAATAAAGCAGAGCTCAATAAACGAGGTATGCCTGTAAAAGAACAATTTGGTATTGCAACAAGAGCAAATTGTTAAATGCCTGTCATGATGATGATGATGTAACATAATTATGTTTATTAATAAAGTACTTAGTATACCCACAAATCACCAAGAATTTAGCAATAACATGGCACAATTAGTGGAGTCCCCAGGATATGTTCAACTGCCTTAATTGCCTATTGTACTTATTAAGCAACTATTGTGTACCAGAAACTATACTTAGAAGCTGCATCTATTATTTTATTTACTATTTGCTCAAACTGTGATTATTTCTCCTCTATTTAGAGAAAAAAGTACATTACCTACCTTGTATGTGAAATTGGTGCATGGATGCATGAGAGTAAACAGAGTCGCATTTGTTAAATAAATCAACTGATGAAGAAAAAAATGAAAAGAAATGAATGGCGTGACCTGGAAAAGAATGAAATGGCCTACTATGATATGGCACTGGCTCTATTCTGAGAGTTCCTCTTTTTTGCCACTCCTTTGGGGACTGATGGGGCACCGCTGTGAAGGGGCCATATTGACCAGCAATGTTTGCTAGGAAATCATTTGAACTAATAATTCATATAATAAAATATTAGCAGTTATAGCAAGATTAAGGAATGGGACTTTTCTTACTGCCTTTTAATTTAACTACAAGCCTCAAGAGAAGTTTCTAGACACATCCCCACATTTACCAAGAGTTGGCCAAACTGGCTCTTCAACTATCAATCCTTATCTCTCATCTTCAGGCTATAACAGATAAGGCTAAAATTTCACATTGGGGATACTTTGAAGATAATTCATAGGCATAAAGCAGACTTTTTTTTCTCTTTATCTTATCCTCTGCAAAGTATAAGGAAGTAAAATGTCTCTCCTCTATCAAGCAAAGTGAGGGATTGATCTAAGGTTTTCTTTCTTTTTTTTTTCCTTTTTAAATCCTCATCCAAGGATATTTTTCCATTGATTTTTAAAGAGAGAGGGAAAGACCGAGAGAAATATCAATGTGAGAGAAACACATCAATTGGTTGCCTCCTGCACACGACCAGACCAGGACCTGGGCCAGGGAGGAGCCTGCAACCAAGGGACCTTCAGTCCGCAGGCCAATGCTCTTATTCACTGAGCCAAACCGGCTAGGGCTGTTTCTTTACTTTAAAGATTGAAGAGCTTTAAGAAGGAGATTGTGTTCCGCAGAACACAGTGTCCCATCTCAAAATGACCATTTCACAGAGGACAGGCCCAGCTCAGAGTGTCTCACCCCTCCCTGGGAAAACATGACATGCTTTCTGGAGTCCAGTATATATATACCCTTGGAAAAGTCTGAAGATAGGAAGTAAAAAAAAAAAAAGTTAGAGGGCAATTAACTGAGCAAGCAAGCTGCACTTTTGAAGTTTCACAAGTCACATATATGTGATGTTTCTCGTTGTCCAAGCGCACAAAGATAAGAGTGGCCAGACAATAAGCCATTTCATAGGAATCTGGGCAAGGAAAGTTAACTACCATCGGGGTAAATGGACAGTCACTGTGAGAGGCTACAGAACTTGTGAGGAGGGTAAGGAGGGATGCAGGGAGCCGGTCCTTCCTTGCTGTTTCAAGGGACCTGGCATATATGGAATACTGTTCTTAATATGTTTGCTCACCTTCTTGGCACTGTGTTTTAACCAAGGTCACCTCTCCGAGAAAGGTTGAATCCCCAGGTAGGGATTTTCCCCTGAAGTTAGGGAGGGAATAAAACCCCTCAACTAAGTGCCAGGCGGGTAATTAATCCCTTTAACTATGAACAATCATGCTTAAACTACATAATCTTTTCTCCCTGGAATGGAGATAAGAAACGCCCTAACCTTTGTAATAGAGATTGATAGGATTGAATCAACTGGTATAAATACAGTTGTAACAAGACAGACTCACTCAGAACTAAGAACACAGAACTCAGAACACAGAACTCAGGAGACAGGGCTTGGAAGACAGGACCAAGAGAGACAGAGCCTAGGCACAGAACCTACACAGAACATTCTCTAGAGACAGAAGAACTTCGCTGGCGAGAGCATGCTGGAGGATCCTGGACAGGGACTGAGATCTCAGACTGAACCTGGCTGGAGAACCTACAGAACCTGGCAATAAAACCAGGCAAGAGAACCCAACCATGCTGATCAACTGAACACTGCCTCCGAGTCTCTCCCTCTTTGCCGACTCTGTCCTGGAGATCCTAAGCAGAGCCTCTCTGGAGATCAAGACCAGAACTTGGCTGGAGATCCTGGCTAGGCTGCTGATCAACTGAACGCTGTCTCCGTGTCATTCCTTCTTTGCCGACTCCGTCCACACCTTTGGGGACCCCTGGACCTGCTGGGGCTGGACCCCGGCATCTGGCGCCCGAACAGGGACCCCTAGGTAAGCGCCCCGCACTCGGGATGGATCGGACTCCACCGTAAGAAGAAGGTGGATAGTCTTCGCCGACTCCGTCCACACCTTTGGGAACCCCTGGAACAGGATTCCCCTAAGTAAGCCCCCCTCCCCCATTGAGAACCCCCACACTCGGGACGGATCAGACTCCACCGTAGGAAGAGGGTGGATAGTCTTCGCCGAATCCGTCCACACCTTTGGGAACCCCTGGAACAGGATTCCCTTAGGTAAGCCCCCCCCATTGAGAACCCCACACTCGGGACGGATAGGACTCCACCAGGGTGCTACAGACCCCCCTATAGAGGATAAGTAGGGTAAGAAGGTGGATAGTACAGAACTTAGATTGAGAAGATGTGCCATACTGAGTCCAAAGAAAGAAGACTCTGTATTGATTCTTAGATTGAGAAGATGTGCCATACTGAGTCCAAAGAAAGAAGACTCTGTATTGATCTTTAGATTAAGAAGATGTGCCATACTGAGTCTAAAGAAATAAGGCTCTGTATTGATCTTTTAACACATATGCTTGCTAGCAGAGGAATTAAGGTTACTCCCAGTCAGACAGAACATTTTATACAAGAAATACGTCCATGCTTTTCTGAGGAAGGAAAGGTGCCAGAAAGGTAAATGTAGAGGCATGGGAGAAGGTAGGCCCAAGGAGCCTTATCCTTAACCCCACTGCAGCCTTTCCACCCCGGGAAAGTGCAGGATTGGCAAGCTCTCCCTGGGGTGATAGATCAGGACTCAGGTAATAGCAGAAAGCGCCAATCCTACTCTTAAAATGGATATAAGAGAGCATTTGAGGTTTTTCTTTTTAATGCCTGCTTTTAAAAAATAAAAAAGGGGGAATTTGCAGGGAGCCGGTCCTTCCTTGCTGTTTCAAGGGACCTGGCATATATGGAATACTGTTCTTAATATGTTTGCTCACCTTCTTGGCACTGTGTTTTAACCAAGGTCACCTCTCCGAGAAAGGTTGAATCCCCAGGTAGGGATTTTCCCCTGAAGTTAGGGAGGGAATAAAACCCCTCAACCAAGTGCCAGGCGGGTAATTAATCCCTTTAACTATGAACAATCATGCTTAAACTACATAATCTTTTCTCCCTGGAATGGAGATAAGAAACGCCCTAACCTTTGTAATAGAGATTGATAGGATTGAATCAACTGGTATAAATACAGTTGTAACAAGACAGACTCACTCAGAACTAAGAACACAGAACTCAGAACACAGAACTCAGGAGACAGGGCTTGGAAGACAGGACCAAGAGAGACAGAGCCTAGGCACAGAACCTACACAGAACATTCTCTAGAGACAGAAGAACTTCGCTGGCGAGAGCATGCTGGAGGATCCTGGACAGGGACTGAGATCTCAGACTGAACCTGGCTGGAGAACCTACAGAACCTGGCAATAAAACCAGGCAAGAGAACCCAACCATGCTGATCAACTGAACACTGCCTCCGAGTCTCTCCCTCTTTGCCGACTCTGTCCTGGAGATCCTAAGCAGAGCCTCTCTGGAGATCAAGACCAGAACTTGGCTGGAGATCCTGGCTAGGCTGCTGATCAACTGAACGCTGTCTCCGTGTCATTCCTTCTTTGCCGACTCCGTCCACACCTTTGGGGACCCCTGGACCTGCTGGGGCTGGACCCCGGCAGAGGGAAAAGGAGCTAGAGCGTTCCCAAGAGGTCAGCAGAGAGCGCCACTCCTACAGATGCAGCAAGCCTCAGGAGGCTCTTCAAAGAATCCAACACCAGCTAGTAAGAGCCAAGAGAGAACTGCGAAAGAGCACCAAGTAAACAAAGAACATGCAGTAAAAAGAAATTTGGCTCTGCTTCCTTAAATGTCTCCCCACGCCCTCTGGAAAACCCAGCAGAGGTAGAGTGGGCCTAGAAGGAGAAATAAAAAGAGGTCAGGACTGAGCTGGATGGGAAGAGAACAATGAATTGAATGTCTTAGATTTAAATTGGGCCGTACTTTAATTCCTAAAAATGAAGTCATTCTTACAGCTGAAAGTAATGAGACCTACCCAAGAGTTTGAAAAGAAAAACTAGACAAATTCTGATAAAGCTTAGCTAGATGTAAGCTACCAAATTCAGCCCACTCAACCAGTTATATAATTTTTAGGGATCATATCTGAGAGGACACCTTAATGACCGAGGGAAATACTTATGAAATAAAAAATGTAAAGTGGAAAAAAACATAATGGAAATCTGTATATGCAATAGGATTCAATTTTTTTATTATACTACATAAATGAGATTATGTTAATATATATTAGACAGAAATACAATGTTTCTACTTATCTGGTGTGAAATTCTTATTAATTTTTTAAATGAACAGTTAACACTTTTATAATCAGAAAAAATACACTACTAAAATTTTTTTCTTTGCATTAGCAACTGGGCTGTCACAAGTTGTGACAAAAATATGAAAATTTTAACTCTTACATTGAATCAACTTCTGTCTTCTTTTTAGTGTCATTAATATTGTTCCAAATCTTGCAACTAAAAGAAATTTCCTTCATAATATCAGATGATGAGAACTACAACATGCTTGAGTTTCAGGGCCAGAAAAATAAACTGGTCAATAAAATGTTCACTCAGAACTGTCAAATGAGTTCTCTATAAAGATGATAACATGGCAGGGAACTGCTACCTGAATTTAGATCAATCACCCTTCTACCTCCTCTCAGTAATGTCACCCTCCACCTCAAAACTTTCATTCCCCACTTTCTCCCAGTTAGCAGAACATCTCCAGCCCCCAGCAAAACCAGCCATCTAAGATCTTCAAGTTGCTCTTTGGTTTAAAATATAGAAAAAGCTCATCAAACTCCTGTTCACCAAAGTCACCATCAGAAGTCCAAACTTCCCAGATCATCCTTTAAAATAAAAATATTCACTCAAAAAAAAATATTCATTCACTACTACTCTCTAGATAGCCTCAAACTTGGCCCCATCATCTATTTCTCACTTCCTTCCTAAACACTCTCTACTGTCACTTAGAAACTGTGGTCCAAAAGCAGAAGGATAGACAAGTGGTTCAACTTGGAACACTGGCTGGAACCAAATTTGCCAGAATTCAAATCCAGCCCTTTCACTTATAGATGTAGGTGTGAGCCCAAGAAAATTGCTTAACTTCTCAATTTCCTCATTCATAAAGTGGGACTAACAGTAGTATAGTCATGCCGCTTAACAACAGAGATACATTCTGAGGAATGTGTCGTTGGGGGGGCTTTCACAAACCTCAATGGTGTAGGTTACTACACACATAGGCTATACGGCAGAACCTTTGCTTCTAGGTTACAAGCCTGTACAGCATGTTACTGTACCAAACAAGATGAGATTAAATCAAGCACAAGAGAAAAGTATGCAATGAAGAGATGCAGTAAACATGAGATGTACGAGGCTGCTACCAGCATAACACGGCATACTGTTTTATGGCAAACTTATTTTTTTTTTTAGTAAGTAGAAAGAATACACTCTAAAGTAATGATTCAAAGTATAGTATAATAAATACATCAACCAGTACACAGTCATTTGTTGTCATTATCAAGTATTATATGCTGGACATAGTTCTATGTGCAATACTTTTATATTACTAGCAGCAGATTAGGTTTGTTTATAACCTACATCAGCATCACTAGCATCACCAAAAATATGTGAGTAAATGCACTGTGCTACAGCATGACAATGTTACTAGGCAACAGGAATTCTTCAGCTCCATTATAATACATGGGACCATGGTCATATATGTGGTCCATCGTTGACTGAAATGTCATTATGCAGCACATTACTGTTCCTATATTATAGGATTACTAGGGGCCCGGTGCACGAAATTCGTGCACTGGGGGTGTGTGGAGGGGAGTGTCCCTCAGCCCAGCCTGCCCCCTCTCACATACTGGGAGCCCTCAGGCATTGACCCCCATGACCTTCCAATTGCAGGATCGGCCCCCAGCCCAGGCCTGATGCCTCTGGCCTAGGCGTCCGCCCGGGCAGCGGGGACCCACAGCTGCAGCGGCCCCGTGATCGTGGGCTTCGCTTTAGGCCCAGGCAAGGGACCCCTAGCTCCCAGGACTGCCAGCTTCAACCGTGTCCAGCTCCCATCGCTGGCTCCACCCCTACTTCCTGCTATCACTGGCCAGGGCGGAAAAGGCACCTGATTCTCCGATCATGGCTGGGGGGCAGGGCAAAGGCGGCCCCAGGGCCGCCTTTGCCCTGCCCCCCAGCTCTTAGCTCCCTCCTGGGTTTCCGATCACTGTCAGTGGCAGGGGGCTTCTTCCTGCTTTCCCTTTCGCCTCCCTGCATTGTGCCTACATATGCAAATTAACTGCCATCTTGTTGGCAGTTAACTGCCAATCTTAGTTGGCAGTTAATTTGCATATAGCCCTGATTAGCCAATGAAAAGGGTAGCTCGTATGCCAATTACTATTTTTCTCTTTTATTAGTGTTGACTAGAGGCCTAGCGTACGAAATTCATGCGCGGGTATGGTCCCTAGGCCTGGCCTGAGATCAGGGCCATCTTCCCCGGCTACTGCCAGCTGGCTCTGCCCCCTGCCACAACCACCCCCCCCCCCCCACGGTTCCCCATTTGCCATCAGGTGATCAGAGCCTGCTGGCTGGGGGGAGGGGGGGAAGGACTGAGAGGTCAGCCATTCCCACCTGCTCACTGACCCTGCCCCCGTCATGGGTCACTCTCTGTGTGTGGGGCAACCAGCGGGCCAGGGGCCTTGGCCTGGCACTGCCTGCATCCCCCGACACCCATCCCCGATTCCCCATTTGCCATCAGGCAAAGGGAGCCTGCCGGCTAGGGGAAGGGACCAAGAGGTGGTCAATGCGCCTCACAGTGACTGGTTGAGAGGTTGTTCTGGTCGTTCTGCTGTTGGGGTCAATTTGCATATTACCCTTTTATTATATACGATTGTAAGAATTGTGTGAGTTACTATATGATTTAGAGTTTAGAACTTTTGCTTCTGCTGTAGGACCCGAACCTTTGTGGTGCTTAGAGTTAGAACTTTTGCTTCTGCTATAAACTGAATGTTGATATTTCATTTATTCTGATTAGAAATTCACCTATTCCCTCAACCTAAAATGTGACCAGCCCATTCCCTGAGGACATGGCTTTTACTGAAGTAATCTTGAGTAAGGCTATTTTTTTTTTCTTTCTTATCACATATAAGTCATTGCCTGGAGGTTAGTTTCCTTCTTGCTCCTTAGTGCACTTTTCAACTTGTCTTTCCTCATTCTTCTTCCAAAGATTCCATCTTATTTGAAGCATACATCATCATACCTCACCACCTTCAATGTCCTTTATTGCTGTCCTCCTCACACTGCCTCATACATTGATCTCACAGTATCCGCTTCACCACAACTTCTATTATCATTTTTTGGCAACTTCAAATCCCTTCGGTGATACACCCAACACCATTATCTCACAGTTTGACCTCAAGAAACATTCTTATTTTTGGTTTGTTTTTTCAAATGTAAGCAGATGAGAACTACTTCATTTTTTATACTCCCAGTTCCAAACCACATGCATCTACACCAAAAAATTATCTGAATCTTGTTAAATCAGAAGTCTCCTTGCTTATACTTAAGGCTACTTCCCTCCACTTTCTCTCTTCACTGACCCCTAGTCTCCTTCTGAAGGTTCAGTCCTACAACTATCTCCTCTTTATCACCATCAATTTCTCCCTGTCCTGGATCATTCCAGTCAGGCAAAAGTATTGCTCATGATCACCTATTAAAACAATCTCCCCTAACCTTGTTCTTCTTCATCTCATTTCTCTGCTCCTCTTCACAGCAAAATCTTCTAAAAGCATTATTGATAAAAAAAAAAAATAATAATAATAATAAAATAAAATAAAAGCATTATTGATTTCACTGTCTCCACTTGCTCATCTCACAGTCTTTCCTTAATCCACACCAAATGACCACTCCACTGAAACAGCTCAAATCTGAGCCACCAATACACTCTCACCAAAGCAAATGGTCAATTTTTGTTCACATCTCACTTGACTTCCCAGCAACATTTAAAACAGTTGACCAGCTTCTAAGACAACATAATCCCCCTGATTTTTTCTAACTTCACTAAATACTTTTGTCCAATCTCATTGGGTGAATCTTTTTCTTTTATTGGCCTCTAAATTTTAGTGTCCCAGGGCTTTCTCCGCACAAGTCTTCTTTAAATGTTTTCCTTCATGGGTGACCTCATACAGTCCCATTCTTCAATCACATAAATGTTGTTGCCTCTCAAAAGTTTATCTTCAGCCCAGATATATTCCCTGTGATCCAAACTCATATATACAATACCCAACTTGACATCTTTAGTAGGATGCCCAAAAAGTATAGCAATCACAACACAAAGTAGAACTATAGATCCCCTTTCTCCAAAAAATCAAGTTCTTCTCAATGCTTAAAACTGAGTATCTACTTGATTCTTCTCTTGTCATCACATGCTTTATCAGCAAGTCCTAACAGCTCTATCTCCAAAACCTTCTGTTCACCATCTGTACTGCTATTATTTAGTCCCAGGCTCCCCCATCTCTTTTCTGGAACACAATAATAGAATTCTCAGTGGCCTCCCACCTCTGTTTTGAACTCTTATAACACAGTTCATCTTCTGTATAGCAAGCAACCAGTTATCATTTTAAGATGTAAATCAGATCATGTCATACCCCCACTTAAAGCTCCCTAAAATCCTTCCCATTGAAATGAAAGTAAAAAATTTCCATTCTAGACTAAAAGGCCCTAAATGATCTGGCTCCTGCCTACCTTTGTTTTTACCTCCATCCTACCTTTTATTTGCTATACTTGGCTGTACTGCTCTTCATACCATTCCACTAACAGGCTAGCTTATTTTCATGGCTTTTGCACTTGCTTTTGTTTAGAATGCCCTCCTCTGAGATCTTCTCATGGTTCAGGTCTCAACTGAAATGTCTCCTCCCAGCCAGAACCAATTACTCTCAAGCATATTGCTAGCTACATCTTCTCCATAGTACTTATCAACACCTAAAATTATTATTTTATGTTTACGCTCTCTATCCTTACCCAATGTTAGCTCTTTGAAAGTGAAAAATCTTATCTTGCTCACATCTATATCCTCCAGACCCTAAACACCCTTCCTGCAACATCAGTAGTCATCAAATACTTTTTGACAGGTTGATTAAAGTCTCCATAAGAATAATCAGGAGTATACTATATTTTCTCCTCTGGTGTGGAGAACCAGATCTGACATGCTTACTGATATATTGATCACTTCACAGAGAAGGACAAAGAAGAAATAAAAGTCTACCTGTGCTCTTAAATAATTAAAAATTAATTGAGGAAGACAAAAAATAACATAAACCCAAGACACTAAAGACAACTACTTACAAAGCATTGCCATATACTCTAAATTATACTTACACATGTGAACATGATAGAATTAATCAGGAAAGGCACCGTTAGGAGAGAATAATCTATGAAGTACCTATTACAATACTTTTTAGAGATAAGGAAATTGAGGCTTAGCCACCTTAAACAATTCACCCAAGGTTAAAAACTAGAAGTCAGGTTCAAACAACTCTCTTGATGTCAAAGCCCATTTTCCTCTTAGGAAATCATTTCTGCCATTTCTTTATAACCAAACCTGGATACTTTGAAAGGTCTATCTATCAAAAGTTTGGATAATCACAAACGAAGCTGTCAAGGACATCTAGAAGCTCATAAACTCTACCAATATCACATGTTCAAAGTGCCTACGGGCTTTTGGGGCTTGGAAGATAGAACAGATCATTAGTCTCCTGAGAAAAAACACAGCGTATTACCCACAGGACCTTGGGATTGATGAAGCAGATATAAGAAATAGATATGCAGTTAACAAAAGGATTTTACATTTTATTCAAACTATTCTTAGAAATGGAATATTTTAGAGAACTTTCCATGGAAGCTTCCTGACTCACTCAGATCCAAGCTGGCCATCCTGTAGGAATGTTATTAATGATGTCGGAAAAGAATATGTCTTTAATTGTGCTCACATATGTATTTATGTGTATATACTCATGTCCTTATATGAGTGAATGAGCAGTTGTCAATAAATCTTTGCAAATAACATCTGATGAAAATAGAATGAAATTTATGGACAGGGATTGTTTTTTCATAGAATGAGCATGAAAATCAGGAGAGGATGAGTATAGAGGAAAAGAATAAAAGCAAATAAACCAATAGAGCTATGTTATAGATGAGGAGATTGGAAAGATTAGGTGTCATGAGACAAATCATTAAGAACAGTTTACATTACTATCTTGGAAAATAAGGAGTCATTATTCTTTCTTTAAAAGTGGGCTAATATGATTACAATGGCTATAGTGGTAGACTATTCCAATAATATGTACATATGTGTTCACATTACATTTATAGCATATTTCATGGGACAGCTATCAGGTCCTGCAAGGACACTGAACGACTCTCCCAAATGGACTGAGTTCCTCAAGGGCAAGAGCCATATCTATTCATCTTGCATTTCCCAATGCCGAGCAAAGTGTTTGGAGAGCACTTGATTTTAGAGGGCCTCAATAACTAATAAATGGAATTGAATTAAATTGAAATATATTAAATTGATCTGAGCCAAGGTGAATTGCAATGGTCAGGGATAAGACCTACTTATTGTCCTCACAAATTCATTTTTATTTTAACTCCATTTACATAAGAGACCAAAATATCTAAAAGTTACCTATTTATGTAACTTTTGCTTTCTTTTTACACCTTGACAGCCCTTTACAAAGAGGCTATAAAGTCCTCAGCAGAAGTGTAACCCACTTTCCATGTAGAAGGACTTGAGTCATAGAGCGGTGTCACGTTATTTTCCACAGGCTTACTTTTATACCATCGCCACCCCAAAGTGAGTCAGCGAAACAGAAGAGAGCTGCACTCAGAGTCCAAAAGCACTACTTTCACCATCAACGTTCATTTTTTAAATATGCAATCATAAAAGAAAAAGTATGTAATGTGAAAATAAACATATTTGATTGTGAAAATAAACATATTTGATAGTAAAAAAAAAAAAGTACAAAGATGACGGGTTTTGAATCACGTGTTCCTGTTATTGTATTCGTTTTTCAAGTAAACAGATATTGAAAAATGTATCTGGTTCTCATCAAAATATACAGAAAACAACGCAGATATATAAGCATCTGTTTTTTAGGTATGAGGAGAGGGAATCTGATGATTGATTTTGAAGGATAGTCATAGTTATATTACTTTATTTCTACCACGGTGTTTATTAGTTTAATAGCTAATATGGGAGCGTTCTTCTGCTTGTAATAGACAGCAAGTAGCACTGTGTTAGGCATCTTGAACAGTCCACTTAATTTTCTATCACATATTTTCTAAATTGATCTGTCTTCATGGTGTTTCATTTCACTGTAAACCAATTTGTGAAGGACACTAAAAGTGTTTCTTTCACCAGTTCAATCAAGTTTGTTTTCTAAACAGGTTTAAAAAGTAATTTTTTTTCAGAATAATTTCAGTTTCAGACTTTATTGATGCCATATCACTCAGAAACTTGTTTTTCAATGCAAGTAAAACTAGTCATCTAGTCAAAGATTTCAGCAGCTACTATTGTATAAACAAGGAAGACCTAATTATTGAGTACGGTCTTATGAAAAAAAAGTCACAAATTTGTTTTTTATTTAATCATGGTAATCAATTTTAAAAATATGCAAAATGACATATGAACTACAAAAAGGACAAAATTAACCAGATGACTTTTCTAAGTTAGCGAAAAACTCAACTCTTTCAAATCTTTTAATTTCTTCATGTTGATCATGAAAATTGTGTGTGAGTGTGAGTGTGTGTGTGTTTCAGATCATTTCTGTAGTCTTGGTTAAAAACTCTGTTGGTATAAGTAGAAGTGTGCCCAGGTTAATGATACACCAAGCAATATACTTAAGAGGTTTAAGGATTAACATGTCAGTCAGCTCACCCTGCTAGGTAAGCAGTTGCAAATCAATAAGTTTTCCCATGCCCTTAAAGATACACAGGAAGGAATGTAATAACATTAGTATACATACTAACAGAGGACAAAGATTTAAAAAATGTTATTCAATGTGGTCAAGAAAGCATTATTTTCTCAATCTTGACTTTCACAACTTGTATTTATATGGACAAACCAAGACATCCATTTTATCACATAAATACAATACTGATAACTTTGGTAATATCATGGTCATATATTACCCAATATAAAATGCACTATTATCATTCTTCTTTTCAACTTTATTGAGATATACCTGGCAAATAAAATTATGTGGTATTTAAAGTGTACACTGTGATGATTTCTTATAATATACATTGTGAAAGGATTCTCCTCTCCAAGTTAATTAACAAATCCTTCACCTCACATATTTTTCTTCTTTTTTCTTTAATGAGAACATTTTAATTCCTACTCTCAGCAAATTTCAATTACACAATACTGTGTTATTAACTATATATGGTCACTATATTATTCATTAGATCCTCAAACTATGTTCCTGTTATACCTGAAAGTTTATACCCTTTTATCAATCTCTTCCTACTTCTCCCATCCACCATCTTCCCTCTTCTTCATCATTAGAGACATAAATAGTAAATTGTAAAAAGGGGCCTCAAGGGAAGACTTGAGAGAATCCTTGTTTAAAAATAAACGTTTACAAGTTAATGACTACAACAAACATTTATTGAGGACTGCTATATGTTAAGCATTATGTTGAGTGCTTTATAAATATACCAATTAATTCTCATGACAATCCTATGAGATTAGTTCTCTTTATCTTAACCTCATAGACAAATCCAAGATGGTGAAATTTTATTAAAAAAAAAAAAAAAACTCACCAAAGAAATTATCCCTACCTTGACGTGATTAGGAAAAAAGAAGTATGGTTAGTCACTGCAAGTCTTACCTAGAAGAGGGAAAATACAAATTTTAAAAAGATAGAGATAAATGGAGAGGGAAAAGGGGGTAATAGGAAGAAGGGGAGGAAGAGAAAGGGAAAACTAAAAAAGATAAAAGAATCTAACATTTCTCAAACACTTCTAAATGCGAGGCATTTACAACATTCATATAATCTTAACAATCCTATAAGATAGGTATTAACTCCATTTACAGATAAGAAAACTAAGATCCATAAAGTTTAAGAAACTGTCCTAAAATTTTGAACTCAAATCTATGTGACCCTAAAGTCCATGCTTTAATTAAAATATATATATTTCAGAGAGAAAGGGAGAGGGAGAGATAGGAACATCAATGATGAGAGAGTCATCAATGATCTGCCTCTTAGTAGGGATCAAGCCCGCAACCCAGGCATGTGCTCTGACTGGAAATTGAACCTCCAGGTTCATGATCTCCTGGTTCATGACCTCCTGGTTCATAGGTCAACACTCAACCACTGAGCCATACTGACTGGGCTATTTACATTAATATATTTTATACCATACTGTCCAGATTCATCTACTCCTTTTTTGTGCGTGTGCACCCGTATACACACGTATTTCATGTTAATCCCATATGTAAATCACAGTGTCTTGATCTCAGGTAAAATCTTTCTCAAAACATAGTGGGGTCTCCAAGCTGGCATGAATTAAGGAAGAAAGCTGGACTGAAAACTAGTCTGGCCAGAGGCCTGGATGATGTGGAAGTGAAGGGAGGTCCAGAGTAACCCAGATTTGGTCAGTGCCAACACGTGTGCAAGTGGATTCAATCTGATGGCAGCTTCCAGTTCTTTTTATTTTTTATGGATTTCATAGAGGGAGGGAGAGAGAAATAGAAACATCAGTGATAAGGATTCAAGAATCATTGATCACCTGCCTCCTACACACCCCGCACTAGGGATGGAGCCCGCAACCTAGGCATGTGCCCTGATCAAGAATTGAATCATTGCAGGGAGGGGCTGTGGGCCAATCGGGGTGGTGGGGACCCATTGTGGGTGTAGCCGGAGGCCAACCTCCCTCGGCCCCTTCCCCTGGCCAGCCCCTCCCCCTGTTGAGGTTGGGGGGGGAGGGCAACTGGGAGCAGGCCACACCTACGATTGGTTCACAGGTCAATGCTCAACCACTGAACCACACCAGCCGGGCAGCTTCCAGTTCTGAGTGGCCCACATGAGTTGAAGGAGATCCCAGTTGGAAAAATAAGGGGATAAGTTTCCTCCTCCACAGAAAAGGGACTTCCAATAATTTCACTTAAGCAAGTGGATTTGTATTCAAGATGGTGGGGCTATATATCAGGAAACCAAGACAGAAGGCAAGTGATAGGAAGTGACAGGAAAAGCTGTGATCCTAAAAGCATATGCATGTAAGTTTGAAGCAGCAAAACAAATTTCAGACTAATGGGCTGGCAAGGCAAACAACAGTGCTCTGATTTACTAGTGACTTTATTTAGGACTGACCCAGGAACTCAGAGGCAGGAAGCAGACAAAAATCTTCTATATATAAAAAAAAGCCAGCGACCGGAATGCCGAAACAACCGAAATGATCGGTGGCTATGACACCCACTGCAGCCAGTGAACTGGCCCAATTGTGGGTGTGGCCTGCTCCCAATTGCGCAGCCTATCTCAACAGGAGGAAGGGCTGGCCAGGAGGAGGGGCCGAGGGAGGTTGGCCTCCGGCTACACCCACAATGGGCCCCCACCACCCCGATTGGACCACAGCCCCTCCCTGCAGCTGGCCCCGCCTTTGATCACTCTCTCTACCCCAACAGGGGGCAGGGCCAGCTGGCCAACCACCTGCGGCCCTTCCCCCCAGCCAGCTCCGCCCCCTATCTGCCCCCACACACACCAATTGGGGGTGGGGCTGGCTGGCAAACCTCCCACGGCCCCCCAGCCCCATCTGGGGGCAAAGCTGGCTGGCACACTACCCACAGCCCCTCCCCATAGCCTGCCCCGCCCACAATCAGCCCCCCCCCCCCCAATCAGGGGTGGGGCCCACCAGCCAATCACCCGCAGCCCTTTCCCTCAGCTGGCCTGGCCCTGATCTGCCAACTGGGGTCTGGCTGGCTGGACCCCACCCGTGCACGATTTCATGCATTGGGCCTCTAGTAATGATAACAAAATGAAAGCAGCAACTATTCTTTTTTCTTATTTTTTAATTGAATCGATTGGGGTGACGTTGGTTAATGAAATTATATAGGTTTCAGGTATACAATTCTATAATACATCATCCATATATTGTATTTTGTGTTTACCACCCCAAGTCAAGTCTCCTTCCATCACCATCTGTTCCCCCTATGCCCTCTTTACTTCCTCCTACCCCTCAGTAGCAACTATTCTTTTTTTTTTAATGTGTTTTTATTGATTTTTTATAAAGAGAGGAAGGGAGAGGGAGAGAAGATAGAAACATCAATGATAGAGAAACATAGACCCGCTGCCTCCTGCACACCCCCTACTGGAGATGGAGCCCACAACCCAGGCATATGCCCTGACCAGGAATCAAACCTCTTGGTGCATGGGACGATGCTCAATCCACTGAGCCACACTGGCTGGACGCAACTATAAAACATTTACTAATGCTAGTACTATGATAAGGGTTTATGTACATTATCTTAATTTCACAACAAACATCTGAGGTAGGTATCTTTTTCTCTAGTTGAGCCCCCTGTAAACTTTGAGTTTAAAAGTATTTTCATGCATAATGATCTAATAAAGGGAATGAGAATTCTAAAACATGGTTGGAGATGTTTACACCAGTGTTGACTGATTTGTATTGATTCATCCTTACTAATATCCAGTCGCTGCTTCAAACAACAGTATGTGTTGTGATTGCAAAGGTTACATTAAAACAGCAGCAAAGCTCCCAAGTCCATCCAGGGATCAAACTCATAATCTTGGCTTTATTATTAAGCATCATACTGGACTTAAAAATCACCAATACCCACAGCACTCAATACCACATAATCTCTTTATGCCTATTTTAAAATAGAATAAGGTAGAATCCTAACATTGAAATATATAAAATGAGACCACACAATTGATGTCAAAACATGCTCAAATTTAGATTTGTGAAATCATCAAGTCTGGGTTACTCTATGTTGAGAACTGCAGTCATAGAACACTTGAAGAAGAGAAATGAAAAGTTATGTCGAGTGATACCAAGTTAATACAAAATTCAGAATCAAAGATAACTAAAGAAACCCTATACTCAAAAACAAGAACCAAATCTGCTACAAGGGTAACACAAGGTCCAGTTACACTTATGAAACAAAACAGATAAGAACATAATCAAGGACAGAGAGAATGTGTTGTCAATTTAAGGCCAAGTTGGCCAACTAAAATTCAAAAGCATCATTTGTACTGCCTAAATGGAGACCTGAAAATGTCACAGATGTCACATTTGGATTAAGGAACCTTAAATGGGAGGTCAAATAATGAGGAATGAAATCTGTACTCTCATGTTTAATCAATCAGCAGTTGACAACTTCCATTTTAGGACAGAACAGAAGCAGACTGGGTGGCCAATAGGCCGCTCAAACAAAAATATTTTGTGTTGAACTGAGGTGAACACAAATAAATGTCTTAGAAATGCACTGATTTTCTTTATTTTAAAATATATTTTATTGATTTTTTTATAGAGTGGAAGGGAGAGGGATAGAGAGTTAGAAACATCGATGAGAGAGAAACATCGATCAGCTGCCTCCTGCACACTCCCTACTGGGGATGTGCCCACAACCAAGGTACATGCCCTTGACCGGAATCGAACTTGGGACGCTTGAGTCCTCAGGCTGATGCTCTATCCACTGAGCCAAACCGGTTAGGGCAGAAATGCACTGATTTTCAAGGAACGTGGCATGGTTATGAACCTGTGTTTGGTTTACCACCAGTAGCTTAAGACTAATGTGCTGAGCAAATGTGTGTATTCTCTTAACACATTATATCTTGCTATATATCTAGCTTAATGTTATGGTACTGAAGATGCTGAAACATTTAATCATATATTCTGGTGAATGGCACTCTCCTCCCCCTTCTGATCAATATACACCACATCATAATGAATAACTACGCTTGACTCTTTCCCAAGGTTTCTTGTTCCAGCTTGCTGAGAGCAAAAAAGCTCTTATTTAGAGACTTCAGTTCCGGGAAATAGTCATTTGTAGAGTCTGCGCTCATCAGTGGAAATGAAAACATTACCAAGAATCATAGGACACAGCACAGCTCTTAGAAAAATGAAGTTAATGTCCTTATTAGACAATAAAGGCTTGTCGATTAAATTCGTTTGATATATGGAATTTAATATATATTGAATTGAATTATTCAAGTAAAGCAGATAATGTATATTTAACATGTTATTCAAAAATGCCCTTCTATATTGAAAACCTTTTTGAAGAAATAATGACAGAAAACTTCCCCTACCTGGTGAAAGAAATGGACTTACAAGTCCAGGAAGCGCAGAGAACCCCAAACAAAAGGAATCCAAAGAGGACCACACAAAGACACATCATAATTAAAATGCCAAGAGCAAAAGATAAAGAGAGAATCTTAAAAGCAGCAAGAGAAAGACAGTCAGCTACCTACAAGGGAGTACCCATACAACTGTCAGCTGATTTCTCAACAGAAACCATGCAGGCCAGAAGAGAGTGGCAAGAAATATTCAAAGTGATGAATAGCAAGAACCTGCAACCAAGATTACTTTATCCAGCAAAGCTATCATTCAGAATTTAAGGTCAGATAAAGAGCTTCACGGATAAGAAAAAGCTAAAGGAGTTCATCACCACCAAACCAGCATTATATGAAATGCTGAAAGGTATTCTTTAAGAAGAGGAAGAAGAAAAAGGAACTCTTACCATTTGCCACAGCATGGATGGAACTGGAGAGTGGATAAATACCACAGGATCTCACTCATTTGTGGAATATAATGAACAACATAAACTGATGAACAAGGACTGATCCAGAGACGGAGAGGCATTGATTGGACTGTCAGGCCTTGGAGGGAAGGTAGGGGAGGGTAGGGGTAAGGGGGAAAGATCAACCAAAGGACTTATATGCAAGCATATAGGCCTAACCAATGGACACGGACAACGGGGGGGGGGGGGGGGGAGTGAGGGCATGAGCGGGGGGAGGGGGGTAGAGGATAACGTGGGGACAAGGACACATATGTAATATCTTAATCAATAAAAAATATATTTAAAAGATGCCCTTCTTTAATATAAAGACATAGAAAAGTTCATACACTATACTCTAAAGCAAGCATGTCAAACTCGCATCTGATGGGCTGCATGCAGCACGCGGCCCACTGGCTACGAGTTTGATATGCTTGCTCTAAACTGTAAATATCAGGCTATAAAAGTGTATCCAGATTATAACAATTTTAAAAATGTAGATATGCGTTGAAACAGATATATAGTAATTATATCATGGTGATGAACTATGATATTTTTCTCATCTTTTCCTGGGTACTTTTACTAATCTGATTACATTATTTCAATAGTAGAAAATAAATCAAATAAAAATAAAATGAAATTAAAAGCTGATTTTGAAACCAGGCTTGAAAGATATATTTCCTGCTTCTAAGTATCAATCTTCTTTTAAAATGCTTTCAGCTAAGTCTTCCCTTAGCGCCACCAATGAATACTACAGGCACATTGCCCCATTAGCTCCAGGTGCTAGAAGACAGTTTTTATAAAAAATGTAAATTTATTTTTCAATCCAATGTTACTATTATTTCTAGTATTTTTACTCAGTTTACTCCTTGCAGCTCTCTTTAATCTATAGCCTGGTTTAGTGTATTATTGCCATACTTGATGAGAGGAAGCAAGGAAAGCATTAGCAACATTTTCAAAAATCTGGTGCAAGCCAATTCAGAAGGAAAATTCACATTTTTATTAACCAATTTAATCACCTTCCTCTTACAACAGGTTAAGCCATTAGTGGGAAATATAACTCAATCCTATTGTTAATCTCACAAAGTATAAGGTAGTAACTTTACTAAACACTAAAAACCATAACAACTGAAAGTCTTTGTGGAAAGAGAAAGGTAGGAATAAAAATAGCGGATTTTACTAAATTATAAAAGAAGGAATTTGGTAAGATAGAGCAACAAGGCATGTGATTTACATATTGAAAAAAAAGCAGAGGAGACTAGAAAAGGTAAGGTTTTTTAAAAGTATTTATACACATTTTTGTTTCATTCATAGTGATGCAAGTAATAGACACTCAAAAACAAAAAAATACAAACAGCTACAAGCACTTTGCAAATTCAAGTTATGGGTTACATATTAGAGAATGACTAATCCAATTGCTAGAGTTTGGAATATAACCAACATGCCCATTCCTGGTTATCTCAAACTCATCTCTAATAATATTACTGCCTATGTTTGTGTAAAAACTGTTTTCCAAATGCTTTCACATGGTTATTTCTTTTAATCCTTTCCAAAGTCCACTGAGGTTAAGTGGATAACTCCTACTCAAAGTTTATCATTGGTAAGAGTCCAGACCAAAAAAGTTTTTTAACCATCCAATGTTCATTCAATCATGCACCTCCCATTGCTTTAATGCCTCCAACTTCTGTGATTCCAGGGCACAGTGGACATTCAACAATTATGTGATAAACAAAAAAAAATTGTCTAAAAATAAGTAAATAAAATTAGAATACAATTGAGGGTAGAAATGCCCTGTGCCTCATTAGTACACCATGTGATCAACATACCGCATCGTAATGAATAACTACAGCTTGACCCTCTCCAAGGTTTCTTGTTCCTGCTTGCTGAAAGAAAAAGTCTCTTCTTTAGAACTCCAAACTGACTGTGCAGCTGTGTCAAAGAATGTGAATATCTACTCTGAAAAAATATATAATTTATCATATTTAGAGAACTGATATTGTCGTGCCTAAGGGACAGACACAGCTTCCCAAAGTTGAGAATAATTTCAAAAACTAAAATGTTACTATACACTAAGCGATCCAAAGAGTAGGGGATAAACCTTGAGCTGACCTTGTTTCAGTCCCTGGGCACATGCTGCCCACCTCTCCACAACCAAGTGTGACTTTTTTTTTCTTTCTTGCTCTTACTGAAGAAGCACATGGAGGACAGTTACACAAATTAAATGATCCTGGGATTAAATCCTGAATGACCTCCATTCCAAACTAGATTTACAGATATCAGCTTGTTTCGATTCAATAACCCCAATGCCCTTCAAATATTCTATTGTAATAATGCTGTGAATACTGTTAGCATCTTCTACAAAAAATGAACAACAACAAAAAAGCATTAAATGTTCTCTGAGTTTGGGGAACATTTTAAGCCAAACAGTGAAAACCACTACATTGTGTGTACCCCTCCCATTGGGATTTTAGAGAGAGTGGAAGAAGAATCATACAAAGAAGACCAATCCCATCAAAAGGCAGAAATGTCCCTGCGTGGGAGCAGTCTAGAAAGATTTTGTGAAGAGGTGAGATTTAGGATATTTTTTTGGATGATGGGTCTCCATTATGATCAAATTGTGTTTTATTCTTTATTTCCTTTTAAAATAAGGATGGGAAGGGCTGATATATTATTTAGAAGTTTAGAACCATCTATCTAGTTAAGTAATACTCAAAAGGGGTCTTTTTAAACCACTCAGATTTCTACCTCAGTCTCCAATTCCAGATCCCAATAAATACAACTCACCTCACCCCATCTGACCTCTACCTCAACCCCACCCTCCAGCCACCTCCTTTGTAGTGCGGCTGCCATTTTTGCTGCAATGTGGTACAATCCTCAAGTCTACAGGAGGAGAGGGAAAGTTGTAAGAATCGAGGTGAGGGGAGGAGGAGAGGCCACACATTCCAGGCTGAGCATTTACAAAATCCTGCTGTTTACCAGTACATATTTATCATTATTTCAAAATTAGACTGCTCCCACATTGTCCTTCTGTAGCTGCTGTTAGAGCATCCATGTGTTACATGCCAATGTTGAAAACTGTCTATATTATGTTTATTACTCAGTTTTGGCAATTTCTTCACATTTGAATATACCAGGAATATAAAGTTGGATAGCTACTCCAGGGTCCCCTGCTCACTAGAATCACTGGTCTAGTTTCTAGAAGCCAAAATAATGGGCACTGAGATGGAAGAACTCACCAAAATGTCAAAATGAACTTTTATAGGGAGGGCTTAAGGGATTAAAACTGCAGTTTTTTAAGTTTATTTTATTTCTGGGATGTCTGCCAGCGAAATCCACAGCACAAAGAAGACTTGAGCTGCTAGTTGTGGGTCCTCAAGCAATTCTCTCAACTTGTCTGGGCCGCTATTGCCTCAACTGCCTTAAAAAAAAAAAAAGTTTCAACCAGCTGGCCCCATCAAGGTCCCCTTCAAGTTTTAAAATCAATTTTGTCAATAATTATAGAAGTACTAAAAATTATGTTCTATATATAAAATGGCTAATAATTTCAAAAGAAACGAAGGACAAAGGAACCTCAGATATAATTCTTAAACATTCAGAAAGACTACATAATAATTGTGAGGTATCATGAAAATTACCCCTTTGGCTTAGCTGTCATTTGCTTCAAATAAAGCCTCAGCCAGAGGAAAACTATTTTAACACTCTGAGAAGATTAAATAGTTAATCCACTGGGAAACCATGTTGAAACAAAGAATTCACAAATCCGCTTCCCAGAGACAAGCATTGAAAATAGCAAACATTTTTTTTTTATTTTGCGTAAAATTATTCTAATGATATACTGCATACAAATACTTTCTATTATTTGGCAGGCGTTTTCATTGTTGTGTTTTTTCTTCCTGATCTAAAACTCAGATAAAGGTCATGTCTAATGTTGACAGAAAACAACCATTTATAAGTCAGAGTCTCACAGGTGAGTTATAACTTGTCTTGGGGGAAAACATCCATAATAATGAAAATTCCAAGTCCCCTTCTTTGAGGAGAAATTGACGTGAATTGGAAGATTAGGCAGATTATGGAATTAACTGCCAAGATAATTTCTGCTTCCATGGCTTCACTAAACCGGAATTTCTAGTGCATCATTCACTACCCCATAATCATGCATCAAAATATTAACCAATTAGCAGGAAAGAGGTAAGAGCTCAAGGGGTAGTGATAATTAGACATGAAATCTGAACTTCTAAGGAGTTCAAAACAAACAGGTCTATCATACTCCACAAACTTAATACACCTGAAGAAAACGTATCAACTCATTTGGTAAATAAAATAATTTCATTGTTTTTCAGCTCACATCATCCGCTAGTTTTTACTCCTCTCTTTCCTTTACTTCCTGATCCAAAAGTAAATAAATACAAGTAGGGCATGTATCTTATATCAAGTGGGACATGATATAAATAAAATCCTACTGCATAAGCTTTGGAGTTCAATTTTTATGTGAAATATGTTTGGAAGCAGGACACCCTTTCATTCTTAACGCACTGTTCTTGAGAAACGTATGAACTAATATACGCTATTGAAAAAATAAGGGAGAAATAAAAACTAAACTGCAACAATTGTTGTTCATGTCTAGTTGGTGCTGCTGACTATATTTTGTTAGTGCCAACATAGTCTGTGCATTGGAAAAGCTTCATATTGGCTAGGGCTAAGCTCCATCAGGCAGGCATCATGCTGTAACGTGTGTGTATCCTCAGTGGTAGGAAAGCATCAACATCCAACACATAGTAGGCACTTTATAAATATTTGTTGCATTAAGGAAGGAATAAACAAATGACCAAACACCAGATAACCCATCTATTTCTATAAAGTAAATATTTCTGAGAGCCTTGCTTAGCTACCTCCACATTTTCTAAGCGTTAAATTGTTTCAGATAATTTTCCCCAGATGTATATTCGTGTGTCAGCTTGAAAGATCTTTATTACATTGAAATTAGTATGTGAAATGTCTCGAAAACATGTGGAAATATGTTTAGAAATACAGAAATAGATATCAGAAACCTGAGTTTGAGTGCCAGTTCTCATACACAGCAGCTGAGAAATCTTAAAGGGGTTGCCAGTGTGCCTGGGACTCATTTTATTCATCTGTATAATAGTTTATTCATCTGTCCAGCCTACCTCATAGGGTCTTTATGTAGATTAAATAAAATATAATACATTTATATTATAACCAGGATGAAACAAAGAGACCGCAAAAGCCTAAGTGTTTCCTATTAATAACCAGAGCACCCAGAGCAAACATATTGTTGGAAAAGTCAAGATTGAAATGGTAAAATAGTGCCTTCCTGTCAATAGGGAGGCACCATTTGTGTCAACAGTACGACTAACAACAACAAAAATCACATATTTAATAGACTGAATATGGAAAGTTTGTGCAACCCTTAATGCCATTACATGGCCACCTCAGCATGAGGAAAGAGAAGAGTTCAGGGAGTTCACTTTGCAAATCAGTGCCAGGGACAGGCCTAGTAACAAAGCTTTGACTGTCCAATGAGCCCTCAAGCCTGCTGAGCAATGCTACTTCTTAAAAAGTGCTCCAGTAAGGTGAAACACAGTAAATTAGACAACATCCAAACTCACTGCCAAGGGTATGTACTGTTCTCTGCCAAAGCCAAGCCAAGAAATTTTAGCTCAAATCCACACAGGCCAATGATTTTCAACCTTTTTCATCTTGTGACACATGTAGTGATTACTACAATTCTGCAGCACAACAAAAAAATATATGTTTTGCCAATCTGACCAAAAAAAAACACAACAGGTATAATTTTTATTCATTCACATTGGATGGCTTGTGTTGGTTGCTGTCATTTTTTAATTTGACAATTTAAGGGAAAAGAGGTCAGTGCCCCTGACTAAATAGGAATTGCATGTTTTAACAATTCTTGCAGCACACTAGTTGAAAATCACTGACATATTGTCTATTAACAATGATGTGAAAACATGATAGTTCTGTGTCTCCATTTTCTTTTCTTTTTTTTAAAATATATTTTATTGATTTTTCACAGAGAGGAAGGGAGAGAGACAGAGTTAGAAACACCGATGAGAGAGAAACATCGATCAGCTGCCTCCTGCACATCTCCTACCAGGGATTTGCCCGCAACCCAGGTACATGCCCCCGACCGGAATCGAACCCGGGACCCTTCAGTCCACAGGCCGACGCTCCATCCACTGAGCCAAACCGGTTTTGGCTGTGTGTCTCCATTTTCATTCAGCTCTTGATATCTTTTGCGAGCTAAAGTTCTTGTAAAGGAAAAAAGTTTCAAATGTTATGTTAGCATTACAACAAGGAAAGGACAAGGACACGCCATCTCATGATGTCTTAGATTTAGAATCAGCTACCGTATGGAGCCCATAGTTAGTAACTTTCTACACTAACTTTTCTGCACTGGGAGGAAAAAAATGTTGCTAATAAATCAAATCCTGTGTGTGTGTGTGTATGTGTGTGTATCCACTCTAAAAACAGGCGCCTAATATTTTGGTATTTTCTTGATCTTAGTCTATGATAGGATGGCTTGAACAGTTTTATTCTATATTTATTCACCTTGTTTAAATTATAGAGCAGCACTATCCAATAGAAATATAATGTGAACAACACTACATTTGATTTTAAAATTTCTGGTAGCCACATTTTTAAAAAGCAAAATAAAAAAAGATGAAATTAATTTTAACAATATTTTTCAAAATATATTTTATTGAGTTTAGAGAGAGGAAGGGAGAGGGACAGAAAGATAGAAACATCTATGAGAGAGAAACATCAATCAGCTGCCTCCTGCATGCCCCCTACTGGGGATCAAGCCCAAAATCCAGGCATGTGCCCTACCCATGACCTCCTGGTTCATGGGCTGATGCTCAACCAACTGAGCAACACCAGTCGGCCTTAGGAATATTTTATTTAACTCCATATATTAAAATATTATCATTCTAATATGTAATCAATACAAAGATTATTGATATATTTACATTCTTTTCATACTTTTTCATAAGTCTTTGCAATCCAATGCATATATTACACTTACATACATGTCAATTAGCACACTAACTATTCATCAGAAATACTACATCAGTTTTTAGATTTCATCAACTTGACAGTCAAAAAGTAGATCCACATACCAAGTTGTTCCAAGCATACATAAAATATTTCCAAAAACTAAATCAAGGACCAACTTTTAGAATCCTTTAGAATTTAGTTCCTCAGTAGCATTAATCACACTTTAAGGGCTCATCAGCAACATGAGGTGCCAGCTGTCACCTGAATCCACATCTACCACAATGAAAGATACCTTGCAGAACACCTCGGATATACTCTGTCAAAAGGTATTTTCAGATATTGAATTTAAAATGTTCTCCCTAAATGAGAAACACTCTGTTCACCTTCTGTTCCCCAAAGCTTTATATGACCCATGCGCTTATTCTGAGAAACCTAAAATAGAGTCATTCGCTTTGGCATACTGGTAAGTCTCTCCATCTAATAAAACACAAGACTCTCTAGGACATTTTTGTTTACTTACACAGGTAGAGTCAACTCTACTTATTACCTGTTATTACATTATACATTGAAGGGGGAAAGCAGGTTAAATGCCCTGCTGGTGTGGGTCCATTTGTTGATTTATTTACCCTGCTGGGGAAGCTTATCACAAACCGGAGGTAGGCTAGGAGGACACTGGAAAGATCAAAGACTTGGAAGAAATATTTTAGCCTTAAGTTCAGGTCCTCTCTTTCTGATCTCTATCTTTTCTAGCAGCATCTAGGTATGCATAACCTGTGAGAGCCATTCATTTGTAGTTGAACTAGTACAGAACCAGGAAGAGGTAACTGACCTTATGCTAAGTAAAGCTTTGCAAAGCATGTCTTTGCCTCTCACCTCTGTAGGCTTAATGGTTAACCATTCGGGCCAGATAGAGTCAAGCTGTCTGGGTTGGAACTCTTGTTCTGCCACTTGCTCTCAGGTTACTTAATCTTTCTGCGTCTCATCTGTAAAATGGCTATAATAATAACAGGTCTGGACCTAAGTCAAAGATTATTATGAGGAATAAATGAGATTTCACAGGATATAAAACATCGGAACACACAGCACTGATCCTAGAACATGGAATGTGTCCAACAATTATTGCTATTTTTAGCTCTGAAGCCTTGATAATAGAGATGGGAATATATGCTGAATAAATATTTGTTGTAAATAAAAATATATGGCCAAGCACTTTATTAATACCAAAGTGCTATATAAGCTATTTCGATTCTATGCAAAATAAGTTTAGAGAGTGGATCTATTCAATGTATTTAATGAAGAAAAAAACCCACAAATCTTCACAATGTGGCTTACGAAATTGCTAATGTTTTATAAAGCCTTTACCAACAATCAGAACCACGTTTATTCACTTGCAAAATGCTATTATGCATGTCAAAACCACTTCAGGGTGACCCATGGCTCTGCTCACCTCCACTGCAAAGCAGCATCCGATTTAATAGGATGGCCAATACATGGCCCCATGATGGTTCTAGAGAATTCACAGATAAAAATCTTAAATCTGTAACAATGGCTTCTCTCCCAGCCAAATTTTATGTTTCCATTACTTATTTTATGCTCCTTCGTCATGTTGCTTGACCAGATCAGCTAACTAAGTAAATTATCTTTCCCTGTCTTTTCCCTTTCCCTTCCTCTGCCAGGGTACCATCACCAGTAAGTATTAAAAGACCCAAAGAGACATAGTAGCAGTAAATAGGAGAAACAAACTAATCCAACAATTGGATAAGTAGGTGTAGAATAACCACCAAGGCCAAATTCAAACTTCAAAAGCTTTATAACAGGTGATTCTAAGTCATAAAACTGTCACTTCCATGGGTGGTCATTTCCTGGTCTTTAAAGGGCATGTAAAAAGATCTTTAAAATTCATTTTAGTCTTTAAGTTGCTTAAAGATACAATATATATATAAAACTACCATTTCTATGCCTAACCAAGATTTGTCACTAAAATAACTTAGAAATGCAGACATGACAGGGTTTGCAAAATGGCTTTCCAGAAAGACCACAGAGGGGAGGATTTTAAAGTATAATTTCTCGGAAAACAGGTTATTTTTATAATCCTGAAAGTACCCATAAAGAGAAGTGGATTCACAGTAGCAGTCTATCCGAGCTGTGTAAGCAACGCACTTACTCCACCATGAATGCTTCATTAATATTTCAGGGATGATGTTGCAATTTTCCATGAGCAACTGTCAGGGCTCTGCTTCTTGACACGTATCAAAACGGTCTAAATTACATTCAACACTCGTGTGTCTGTCATTGACCAAAATGCAGCTCTGAGGCGTCCCGTGTTTCCAAACTCGCACCCAGGCATGTCTAATGTCATTCTGCATCCACCCTGCTCAACCTTGGGATGCATCCTAAACCCTTCCACTTGCTGAAGGGTTTCCTTCCTTCTGCGGACCTACCCGCCCCCCCCCCCCGCACCCCCGGTGATTTTTATCTTAAAAATAATTCCCATTCCAATGCCTTGGAGGCCAGATGTGTCTCCTACACGCACACGCTCGTGCCATTATCCACTTCGCAGTGATGCTTAAGGCGGCTCCCATTTGCAGAGACATCCCCAAGCTGCTGGTGGAAACGCTGTCAGTCCGATGCTTTGTCTCCTGCCTCAGGAGGCCAGGGTTGCATGGACACGTTGACAGACGCTCTCGAAATAAATTTTTTAAAAGCACCCAGCCCAGCAGAGAGGGTGCTCCTGCAGGCAAAGCCCCACGGGCCATCGATCGCCCCGGGCGGGTGCGAGACCCGGCGGAGTCAGCGCCCCCGGGGACCTGGCGCCGCGCAGCCGCCAGCCACCTGCAAACGCCGACGGCGTGGGGACCGCCGGGGTCTCCCCGCTAGCGTCCGGCCGTGCGTGCCAAGCCGGCGGGGACCCGCTGCCTCAGTTTCCCCCGCCGGGGCGCCCCTCAGGTGCCCGCAACCCCAGCAGGTCCCGGCCGCGCCCGCAGCCCGCAGCCCTCCCGCCGCCGCCGCGTCCGTCCTCACCTGACAGCCACCCGCACCGAGCTCTCGTCCGGGGCGCCCCACATGCTGGCGGCGGGCGACAGCCGGGCCCCGGGGCCTCGGCACCGCGGAGCGGAGGCGCTGCCCGAGGCGCTGGGGCGCTGGGCGCAGGGGCTGGAGCGGCAGGGCGGCCGGCTCACCTCCGCCGCGCTCCAGCCATGTTGGCGACTGAATGGAAAGGTGGCGGCGGCGCTGGGGCGGGCGCGGAGGGGAGGTGATTCAGCGGCCGGGCGCCCGCCCCCTCCCCCGCTCACCCCCCGGGATCTGGGGCGGGGACACGGCGCGCTTGAATGGCGAGCGCGGCGGCGGAGCCTGCAGGCCGCCCGCGGCCTCCAGACGGCGGTGTGCGCGCGCCCTGCCCCCGCGGACGCGGCCTGCGGGGGCCCGGCGCCCTCCCGCCGCCCGGGCGATCGGGGCTGGTGGCCCGCACGGCGTCAGCGGCGGCCGGCCCCTCGGCGCCCGCCCCCGGCCCTCGGCTGGCACTGCCTGGCGCTGCTGGGCGGGAGGCGCGGGGGAGGGTGCCCGGCCGCCGCTGCCCGCGCCCCGGGGCCACCAGCCTGCGCGCCCTTCCAGGCTCTGCGGGGAGAACGCAGCAGCGGCGCTCGCCCCGTGGCCCGAGTCTTTGCTAAAAGCAAAGCTCGTTCACCAACGGAACGCGGGGAATCAGCCATCCGCGCGGCTGTTCGTTCGGCTTTGTTTCCACCCTTGGCCTTATCGTCCCCTCTCCGGCCTGGACTTTGACCCCCTCTCCCCGCCCCCGCCGAATGCCCGCCCTCCCGGGAATCGGTCACTCGGGCTAAACTGGCTCCCGCTTTGGCCACTGTCTCTGGGCAGCTGGCCTGTGCCGCAGCGCCCATGTGCCAGCCGTGGTGGGATGTGGGAATGATGGGCTCTTGAGACTCTGACTGCGTTTCTGTTCTATCACTTGCGCCCTGGTGAGTGAACTGCACCCTGGTACTGCCAAGTGTTCCCAGAACTGAATATCCAAACTGACTTTCTTTCCTTCTGGCCTTCGAAAGCTCCTCCCAAACCCAGGGTTCTATCCACATTGACCCATTGTGGGTTCTGCTTTTGACTATTGTGCTCCCACATGCCTTCGGATAGCTCTGGGGAAACGGCCCTGTATTAGTACCTTTTGTGAACTGTCCATACAGTTCTCTACATAGACATGCGGGGACACACAAAACAGGACAGATTAGATGTCACCATCCAAACAAAGGCACTATGCCTGGTACCTACAATCGAAAATCGCACACCTAATATCCTACCCAGCAGAGATACGGCAGCATACTCAGGGACAAAGGAGAAGTGTTTTCTTAAGTGAATGTCCACGTGATGTATAATTATAGGTAGGTTTAAACTTTCTCTGTCCCTTCACTTTGATACCCCTGAGTCTTAACGTATAACATAACTGGGAAGTAGAGAGAGCAGTGATGGTGAGTATCCGTCTGCTGAACAAATTGGTAGCGAAGTTCTCCTCTGGCTGCCTTTTTGTATTTATCTATCAACAAATTCCAGCCCGTTTCCTCCTGCCCTGGTAGTCCGACAGCTGGGTGGATCTGGACTGGCCACCTTGCTTCTTGGAATGATAAAAACTGCAACAAAGGTAAGTAAAGCCGAGCAAATTTAGCAAGAAAATGAAAGAGAGATTTGTATAATTTAAGAACTTTCTTTTTAAAAATACCTCATTTCAAATAGCACTAGTACATAAATATCTCAGTAGGAGCCCTTACGAACACAAATGCCGCCAGGAGCCTGACTGGTAACTTTAGTGAGTGGAGCAGGAGGGTGAGGACCAAAGTGGAACAGAAAACACAGGCCCCTTCTGCAGGTGGCCACCCCCAGCTCTGACTGCTGGGATGCAGGCCCGTTGTTGCCAAGCTTTTGTTTGCTTGCGTGTTTGTTACTTCTCAGGAGATAGAGAAAAATCAGACCTTTATGTGAAAACTCCTTCGATTTTTTAAATAAACATCAATAACTAATTCAGCACCATATTTATATACCAGGCAAACCAATCAAAATATGTCTGGGGCCCACTTCAGTCCCAAGACATCAGGCTGGAACTTCTGACCAAAACATTGGCACCACTACAGCTGTGTCTTTGAGTACATTACACATAGGTTCAGGAAGAGGAAGTATAAAAATGAAAATTCCCATTGATGACCGAGCCAGTAATTTTCTTCCAAATTTCAAACTTTGTAAATTAATTATCTATTTTTGTATTTACTTTAGATTCCTTTATAGCTGCTATAATTCTTTTCCTTATGGTTCATCTAATAAGTATCTGAAATTGAAAGAAACTCCAAGGGAAAACCTCTTACCACAAGAGGGGTTTAAATCCGATTTCAATTATTCACTCAATATTTCATAAGCAACTGCCATATGCAGACAGTGCTGCACACTGTGGTGATATGAAGAGGATTAAGACTGTCGGTGTCAGCCCGGCCAGGGTGGCTCACTAGTTGAGCATTGACCTATGCAGTTAGATTCCTGGTCAGGCACATGCCTGGTTGCAGGCTCAACCCCCAGTGTAGGAGGCAGCTGATTAATGATTCTCTCTCATCATTGATGATCTCTCTCTCTCTCCCTTTCTTTCTGAAATCAATAAAAATATATATATATTTTTAAAAAGTCTGTCAGTGTCTACAAGGTGATTTCAGTCTAGTTGAGGGAGAAATTTTTGAAAATCTATAGTTGCAGTAACAGAATTTATGACAAGAGTATGATTAATTCCATAGGGAAAGGTGCAGAATTCTTCAGGTATAGACCACTCAGAATGATCTCCCTGAAACCACTCTTGCCTCTACACTGCAGTAACGGTGACTTTTTAAAACATGTCATTTGTGCCATTCTCCCACCTGAAGCCTTCCAAAGGCCACCTAACAGAAATAGAATACATTCTTCCAGATTTGCAGGCCCTTCACACTCTGGCCGCTCCAGCCTCTAATCTATCTTTTGCCACGCCAAGTCTTAACCACGGTTTTTTGGTGACACTGCCCTTCTTCCTATTCCTTGAACACAAAGTTCTTTTCTGCCTCAGGACCTTTGAACTAGCCATTCCTTCTACCTAAATGTTCTTTCCCCAGATTTCCCCAAGTCTAGCTCCTCTTGGTCTGTTAGGTGTCAGCTTAAGTGCTATCTCCTTGGAGAGACCTCTCCTAATCGATCTAAAATAGCACCCCCACATGATTCGCATGGCTCAGTGCAAAAGGAAAATGCAGTGTCTTGTTAGAAAAGTAACATAAAAACGATACTGATCTGTAAAGCTTTTTTCTTTCTTCTGAGCTCTCTTGTTCAGCTTGTCACGGTGTTTTCTTATTTGCTATTTAATGTCGTTTTCCATAAAGAAAAATGAGAAATGTTAACTATTAGCATGATTTTACCATTCATCTTCATATTGTGCAATGCCAGTTTTAAGTATGTATAGAAGAGCATTTGATTCATATGCGGAATTATCATAATTATACAATTCCCTATTGTGTACTTCATACACACCTGTGAATTCCGTTCTTAACTGAACTGTAAAGACATTGCACAAAACTAACTCAATTGTTTTTATTTCACTTCTTGGTACACCTACATTCTACTAACACTTTCTACCTTTGGCTTATAGATGAGTCAGGAAGAACTGAAAGGAAGAGGAACTACCGCTTCCTGTCTTTGCCTTCTTTCTAAGTCATCATTCTTAGAGTAAGTAGTTGGCAGCTGCAGGGCAGTAATGAGTAAGAAAGGATAAGATAAGGTTCTTGGGTCATTGTGTTTCTTAAAATGTTGTTGCCTTCTCTTCGCATTTGAAATCAAGTTCTGGTTTGAGGGAAACATGGCCTCTCAAGTTGTCGGCATCCCTGCTTAGCTAGCTGTAGACATCACACATTTACCCAGTTCTTGTACTGGCTTTGAATCGCACTTCACTCCCGCACATCATGAGGCAACCAGGATGCTGTGCTCATAGGACATTGTTATACTGTAAATCAGAAGACGCCTTAATCAATAAGCCAAATTAATTTGGAGTCTTTTCATTTCGCTAGCGCTAGCGGGCCCAGAGGAAATATTGCTTCTCAAATTCTGGAGCCCAACATGGTGGAAGTCTTTCCTATTTATACATTTTTTAACTCTTTGTTTTCCAAATTTGGAACGAGACTTCCGGACCTTCTGAGAAAAAGTCCTGTGTGCTGGGACAGGGCCGTGAGACCATATCTCAAGGCCTGGCCTGGCATCAGCACTGACAACTCTGGGGCATAGTTTATGGCCTCTCTGGAATGGGAGTAGTCTTATTTTTCCCTATTATTTAAGAAAGCAAACGTTTACAGAAGCCAGAATAGCAGGGTTAAAATTTTAAATAGCATTTTTACCCAAGATGGAGGTTACTATGCTTCAACATCAAGAAAGCCATATTAAAACGGTGTGACAAAGAATGGAGGACGTGTGTCCTCAGCTTACCCACATGCTCCAGTGTTCTATCAGACCTGCTTACAAAACACAAATCTAAAGATAAATGTATTGAGAGTTTCAAGACAGTGATAACAGAGTATTAAATCAAGAGTAAGTCCCTGTAAGCACAGAGGGCTGTGACTGTACTGACAACTCACCCACTATATTCCCAGTTACTCACGATCCCATCACTTTTATTTTTTAAATATTTTTATTGACTTTTAGAGAGAGAGGAAGGAAGAGAGAGAGAGAAAGAGAAACACTGATGTGAGAGCAGAACTTAATGGGGATCAAGCCCGTAACCCAGGCATATGCCCTGACCAGGAATGGAATCAGCAACCTTTTGGTGCACTGGAGAACATCCAACCAACTGAGCCACACCGGCCAGAGCACTATTTTATCTCATCCCAGTCCTGTTCCTAGCTGATATTCTCTTGTTTTTTTGTTTATTGTTCGCCTCCTTTCATTTGAATGTGAGTTCCAAGATAGCAGGGATCTTTTTTGTTTCATTCACTAACATAAATCTGTAGGTCCCACAAGAGTATCAGACGCATAGATGGATCATTAAATATTACCTGAATGACTATGTGACTTTGGGCAAGATATGAGACCTAAATCTCAGTCCTTATATGTAAGAAATGTATCTTCTACCTTATAGAATTGTTTTGATGCTTAAAAGAGCTTTGCTTATCAAATGTTAATCACAGCACTAACTCGCAATAAGTACACAGTATAATTAGCTAATTTTATTATCAATATGTCTGTAAGTACAAAGTGTTTTAAAAAACAGTTACTCATGCCATAGCTGCACCTGTCTGAGGTACATTTGGAAGAAAGGTACATTCTAGCACACCCTAAACAGGCAGCCAAAAAGAAGCTACAGCATGCATTAGGGCAACTATCTCACCAGTTTTTCCCTCCAGGCAATCTACGCTGTGCTTTCTGCTCTCCACATTCTAATCAGTCATTAAAACTTACTTGCCTCTTCCTTTTTGCTGCCAGCAAAAAGATTAAAAGAAAAAGTTCTGATTACAACTCCATGTGCAAACAACTGGCTTTGGAAGAGCATGCCTCGACAAACATCTCCTCAGAAATCTTTCTGGGAAAAAAAAATCATTAGGAAACTAACCCGTCTTACCTCAATCAGAAATATCAATTTTCCTTCAGTGATTCTTTTTGTTTTATACATTTTCCTCATTAATAACAATGAAAGGCATTTTTAGGGCTCTTCTATGACGCCAGTGCAATATGCTAACATGCATTGTTTCACTTAATTCTTTCTCTCAATGACTCTAAGGTGGGTACAATTTCTATTATTTGTTTTACATCTGAAAAAACAGAAGCCTTCCCAACAACCTCTATCTGTTAAAATCATTTCTATATTTCAGGTCCAACTCAAAAATCACCTCTTTCTTTAACCCTTTCCTGATTTCAGATATGTAATTTTTCTTCTGCCAAATCTCTGTTACATTTTATTTATATCTTTGTTATTGTTGTAATGATCATTTTTTTTACTTAAGT
Organism: Myotis daubentonii; assembly: GCF_963259705.1. NCBI lineage: Eukaryota > Metazoa > Chordata > Mammalia > Chiroptera > Vespertilionidae > Myotis > Myotis daubentonii. The sequence continues at coordinate 42,076,516 of NC_081841.1, forward strand.
GGATTATATATTCCTAAAAAGCAGAATTGGTGGAAAATGAAGGAGTGCAGTCAATATTTGCTTACTGAATAAATCAGTGATTCCCAAAAGAAGGCCATGCTATGCTTAGATTTCAACCCAAAATAAATTTTCATTGTAGGTAACCTGTTCCCCCTGGTTATAGCTCTCAGAGAGACTGTTTCTTTACCATAGTGTCTATGAAAGGTGGTGTTCAAAGTATCAGGAAGGAAAACCAAAGCACCCGAGATTCTGTAAAACAGAAAATGTAAGCAAATCTCCCAAAATTCTAGAGATGGCAGACATAATACAATTGTAGTCCATCCTTTTCATTTGACACATAAGGACAGAGTTCCTAAGAGGGGACTTGACCACCAGCACCAGGTATCTGCCCAGCACATACATGCACACACATATTTACATCCACAGTCAATCAGTGGCACAGCTAAATTAAAATCTAGGATCTTGACTCCGTGTTCAAGGCTCTTTGTTCTTCACTGTTAACTTTACAAAACATTTTATTCTTTGGGCTTTAGAAAATGTCAGCCTACACTGCAAGTACTTGCTTATGAAGAATATATACTGAGAAGGAACAGAAGGCAAGCTGAGATACTTATCATAGCAGTAGCAGTTTACCTTATAGTAAAAGCAGTTTGTTAACAGCATGTAGATTTTTTAATGACTGAGAACATTACTAGAAAACCAAACTTTTAATGATATACACATTTTCTCATTTATGATTATTTTGAATATAGGTGGGAGTTACTTCTGGGTGTAAATTTAGGGTTTGAGGAATTTTCTTTTTTCTTTTTTTGTATGTTTTTATATTGCTTGATTTAAAAATATGTATATAAATCACTTTTATAAAAACAAGGAAAATTTTCTTCTCAGGAAAAAATGGCAAGTAGTTCTACTTTTCTAAATTAAGAGTAAACAATTAGATAAAAGTTACATTTCATGCTTCATCATTAAAATCAGAGTTTGAAATGAAAAATTACATGTAGAGTCCTGGACCTGAGTTACAAATCTACGGGAAATTCAAAGAATAAAGACCTTCTCTCCAGTCGAGTTTGTAGCATATGGGTATAGCTCACAGCTTGATTACCCCAAAGTACTGGCCCAGTTAATTGCATTCAAATGCAAATTACAGCTATTAAGTCACACTGGTCTTGTGCCAAAGACTTGAGCCAAGTTTGTAAGAGGAGTGTGGTGTTTTTTTTTTTTTTTTGGTTTTTTTCTAACTGTGCAGGACTGAACTTGATAAACAGTTGGAACACTCATTCATTAGAACTTCAGTGTGTGTGTGTGTGTGTGTGTGTGTGTGTGTGTGTGTGTGTGTGTGTGTTTGGAATGTTATAGAACTGAATCACCGAAAAATAATTTTATTATTTTAATTTAGAACATTTCACCATTTACTATCCCTCCTCTTTTATTTATTCATCAATACCACCATTCTTTTTCCATATGTTGATTAAAGTTCTTGCCTTCATTTTCACTTTTCTAATCTTCTTCTTTTCTTGTTCCTGCAAAGAATATTTTTCAAATTCTGATGGCTCCTGATACCCTGGAACCAAAAAATTAATAAAGCTCTGGGCTTTTTTCATTCTTACTTAATTTCAGAAAACCTATAACAATTAATATTATGAAATTAATTATAATTTATAATATTGATATGTGGAGTTTGGGGTGTTCGGGCTCTGCCTGTGGGTTCTTGTCCTACAAAGTTTGAAGACTAAAATTCGCAGACTAAAAGACTTTAAATAAAAATGTGGAAGTTTATTGTAGGCATATACAAACTCCCACTGGGGAGGGGTCTCCTGGAGGGGTCCCTAAATGGAAAAACCTGCTCGCTCTCTCTCTCCCTCTCTCTCTCTAATGGGAAAAATCTAGTTCAGTTTCTGAGTTTCTTTATGTAAGGGTTTATAAAGGCTGGCAGCTCTTTGTCTGAACATGAGCCTTTCTAATTGGACCCTTCCTTAATGTATGAGCCCGCCCGTACTTTCCTAATTGGTCACTCTCCTAGTTGGTATGAGTTTCAGAGTTCAAAGCCCACCTGGTGCCCTGCTCCTCCTCTTCCCCTAATCTTGTAACATTCCTCTATCCTCTGTGAATGTATGCCTTCCCCTTCCCCTTCCCCTTATTTTATAACATTTCTCTATCCTCTGTGAAATAAGCATTATGGCTTGTAGCTGTCTGCCCATCGCATATGCCTTCCTCTCCCATGGACCGCCCCCACCATCACCTTTTCTCTACCTGCCTGTCCTGTCTCTAATATTCCTTGCAATAACTATTTCACCAGCTTCCACAATGCACATGTGCTTAGATTTACTGCCCCCGCCCAAAGCTACAGTAAAAAACAGAATACAAAGCCCTAACATCTAGATCCCTAATTCTTCTTATAGAGATACCCATGTGGTAGAATCAGTGCTTTTTGAGCAAAAAACACATAGCTTATGTTTGTAAGATGCTTTACCTATATCAGTATACAACTTATCTCTCATTCATTTACTCTGACCTGAGAACAGTTATTTCTCAGTAGACCACCAAAAAAGGCTTCCCTGACAGGAGAAACTGGTGACATTTGTATTTATTTTATGATCCCAAGTCAATCCTCCAATTTTTGCAGAAGTGCAAAGGGAAAAACCATTTCTGATAGAAAAATCCTTAAATTCCCTTTTTAGTTCAATTATCTATCAAAATTATTACTTAAGGGACTTCTTCCCGCTTCTGATTTTGACAGCAAAGGTAAAAACAGAGCTATGGACACAATAAGATGTCAATGTGCAGTAAATGACCAACAAGACAATAATAGCAACACCTAAACACACTTTCTTGTGCATACACCACAACAAAGAAGATGTGTTTTGCTACAACTTCCAAAAACAATCAGTTTTTTTTAAAATATTTATTTTAACCTGATAAGGATTCTACAGAATAGTTTGGTTTCCAAGTTAAAATCAAAGAATAGTTTGATGTCTATGTTTCTGAGACACTGTATTTGCCATCTCCATACCTAAAGCTTTCCATGTCCTTTTCAGAATTTATCTAACAGTTTAGGCCTCCTGCTCAAACTTACCTCAATTTACATCACATTCATAATCCTTGTTCTTTATCAAATCTGTATCTTAATATAGTCTGTTTTCTCTTTCCTCTTTGGCTGAAAACTTCACTCACCTGACAGTAACCTCCAATAGGCTTGGATCAGATGTCTTCTTCACTACTTTGTGCCCAGTGTCTGCTATGACACAATGACACAAGTAGATGTTCAAGAAATATTTACTGAACAAAAGGATGAATGAGCAGGACTTTCTGCAAGTCCAAATGTTAACTAACGTGAACTTCAGTTAAAGAAACACTAGCTACTCCTTGTGGGTACAGTTTCATCAATAAAACTGCAGCACCTTTTACTGCACATACAGGGTATATAGATGGGCCCAGGGGTTTTCTTTTGATGCTGCTGTTTTTAAATCTGGGAGAGAAATGATAGGGAAACAGCTCAGGATAACATGCAAAGAAGAGATAGGAAGTTTCATCACACCAGCTACCATATTCTGGACTAAGAGTTTAGACTTAGAAGCAAATGCTAAATATAAATAAGATTTTATGCATTTGCACAGAAAAAAGTACTGATCTGTGAACTATAATGTGTTATTATTTTTCGTTGCTTCCCACACCTTCGCATACTCCTCATTAATGCATATCTGATGCTTTTCTTTGGCAAAATCATACATGGATAATAACATTTTCTAATTATTTTAATTTCTTAATTAATCTAAGTACCAAATTATTTTGTTTTGTTTTTACCTGTGGGTGGAGTGCTTTAAAAATGCTATGTCTCTACCAGCTGCCCCACCACCACCATCTCCCATGTGGGACTCCAGCCCTGATGTGGAGGCCAAGGCAGTGCCCAGGCCATATGCATGAGCCCCTATTGCTGTTGCCAGAGTGTGGTACATACAGCATGCATCAGATGCTGGAGGAGATGGACTTGGAGAGGGGAATCCAGCTGGTGACCGTGAATAACAATGGTTATAATGCTTCTTTCTATCCCAGCCATAATGTGTACTACCTGCCATTTCTGCTGGAGAGTGGAGCAGAGTGTTATGCTCAAACCCACTGGGGTGCCACTGCTTCAACTGGACCAGCAGCTGTGGGCACACTGAAGTGGCACAGATTCTGCTTTCCTATGGGCTAATCTCAGAGTGGCAGATGATGATGGCAGTCTGTGTGAGGTTGCTGGGAAGTGTCAGGAAGATTTTTATTCCCTCTTTTGAATCTCAGTTCTGAAGGCTGTCTGGGATGGAAAACATGACCAATCACTGCCCTGTGATTGTGACTATTATGGACCAAATGTTTGTGTCTCCCCAAAATTCTGTGTTCAAGTCCTAGCACCCAATGTGACAGTATACAGAAATAGGGCCTTGGAAGATAGTAAGGTTTAGATGAGGTCATGGGGGTGGGCCCCACAAGATGTGATTAGTGCCCTTATAAGAAGAGGTACCAGAGAGCTGCTTTCTCCCAGTGTGCACAAAGAAGAGTCAGGTGAGCACACAGCACCAAGGGAGCCATGTGCAAGCCGGGAAGAGAGTTCTCACCAAGCACCTGAATTGGCTGGCTCCTTCATCTTGGTCTTACAAGCTACCGGACTATGAGAAATAAATTTCTGTTGTTTAAGCTTCCTAGTCGATGGCATTTTGTTTTGTTTTCGCAGCCAAGCTAAGTAAAAGAGCGACCTTTAAGATCTGCTTGCAGGCTGAATTGCCACCTTCCCATCTCAAGCCACTTCTCAGTGGTACTCAGCCCATGTCTCTCCCCATGGTCAACTTCTGGATTCAGGGCGGAAAATCAAGGCCCAGAAAGAGTTGATCAGACTATTCATATCCCTTTTTCTTTTTATTAAAAAAGTCATTATCGCAACAAGAAAGTAGATTTGTACAAGTGCTCAAGACTGAACAATAATTAAATTCTAAATTATTCATGTGGAGATGCCTACTCATTTGTGTGGGGGCAGGGCAGGAAAACCTCACCTCACTTCATACACAAAAATAAATTTCTTGGATATTAAATACCCACATATAAAAACAAAAACTATATAAATATTAGAATAAATTGTAAACTATATAACATAAATAAAAACCATAAAGGAAAAGCTTGATAGACTTGAGTAGATAAAAATTAAAACTGCAACAAAAAAGAAAAATTGAATGTAAAAAAGATATGCAACAACTAAAGAAAAACACATATATTTACTACAAAGGATTATTATTCAGAATATATATAAAAATTTTCCAGAAAATTTTTTCTGTTTAAAAACCTTTGCAACAGCATTACTCTCCATGTTTTCATCCACATACGCTTGTGAATCTTTGTTCTCGTGATGAATTTTGTTAAGTCTCGTAATAGGAGTAGCCTGACGGATGAAAGTAGTAGTTCGTGCATATCTTTGAAGGTCACGAAATATAAACCTGATGTAAAATCTCTGTCATCAGTGATGCAGCAGCAAAATCCCACTGATAATATCAAATGGAGTCATAAAGTTTTCTGTCGGACTATCAGTGTACATGTATGCATTAAAAAATAAATGTATTTTTCATCATCATATACTGTGTTTTTGTCGCCCGAGTGAATTTTATTATTTCTTCAAGGTTCTTCACAACGTACACCTTAAGAGATATCAAGTAGGCGTAACATGTTCTCAAAAAATTAGGGTTGGCACGCAGAAGAATTTTGAGTCAGAGATTTTGTTGGTTTTGGCACGCACTCACAAAAAGGTTGCCCACCCCTGTCCCAGACTAAGAATTCATTGAAACAGGAAAAAGGACTCAGTGCTTTCCCTCCAGAGTTTACCCTTTCCCTTTGGCTACACAGCCTGCACACGGACAATAACTTAGACACAAAATAGTGCAGCAATGTGTAAGAGGGCTCACATTAAAATAGTGCAAACCAAACACAAAAACACAGTAAAGTCCTTGAAACCAGAAGGCTATTTGGTGTCCGACAAGGCCTAATGTATAATAAAATAAAACTGAAGCCAATTCTCTTCAGTTTTACTAAAATGGAAATCACACCACCTCCTAAGAAGGGTTATCTTGGAGATTGAATAGATGTAAGTGCTGAGCACACACACCATCTGGCATGAAGTGTTGATGCAATTATCGCTAGATGCAACGAGAAGACAGAAATAAAAATTGAAGAGTGAGCACTCTTCGGAAAATCTGAGTGATTCACAAGTTTTTGTAGTGTAGTAATGTGCAGTGTCAGAAGTTTCTTGTTGTTATTCTTCTTTGTTTTTGTTTTTTTAAAGAAGAAATGTGTTTTAAACAGATTTTAAGAGAGAAAGACTAGAAAGGATATCTTCCAAAATATTTTCTTTTAGAATGGGAATCTTACGTGCTGGGATAAATGAATCGGGGAATGTAGCGACCACGCCAGCAGCCAAAATTTAAATATGATAATAGGCACTTTGACGATAAATATGTGAAGATTAGATTATGCTGCTCCAGCTAGTTATTTGCATTAGATAACAGAGCACAAACTGCTAAAAAATTGGTCACACTTTCAAAAAAGAATAGCACCTCCTTTGATTACAAAAAAAGGTTTGCCCAGAAAAAAAAGCAACATTGATTCTTTTTTGAGTGTAAAGAGAGTTCTGTATGCCTCCTCCAACCCACCTAAGTTTCTTATTTTGTAACAAATGTACTGCATTAACATCTTGCATTAGTGTAATACATTTGTTACAATTGATGAGCCAATATCAATACATTGTTATCAACCAAAGCCTGGAGTTTACATTAGGGTATGCTCTTTGTATTATATGCTCTATGGATTTTGATAAATGTATAATGATGTGTCCACATTACAGTATCATACAGTGTAGTTTAACTGCCCTAAACATCTCATGCTTCACCTGTTTACCCTTTCCTTCTTCCCCATGAACTCCTGGCAACCACTTATCTTTTAAAACTGTCTCTAAAGTTTTGCCTTTTCCATAAAGTTGCCTTTTTTAAAGCAAAATATTTACTGGTATAAATCACACCATGGCTGAGAAACCTACAAAATCATTTATGGGAAGTACTGAGCTACTGGAAAGTATTTTATAAATAACAAAGGTAGATGTCAGTTAATATCAGTATCATCACATGGTTGAATGAAATCATCGATGTGAATAGCACTGAGCAAAATTACTCATGTGCAGAATACAAAGCAAGTATTCACATCAGTGTGGCACACAGATGAGAGAGAAGGGCTTGACGAATAGTTACAGAAAATCTAAGCCATCAGTGGGAAGATTTTCTTTTGTTTTGGAAAGACTTTCAACATCTTTATGGTATGGAAGGTGTACTGGTGGAATAGAATATTTGGTGCAGAGCAGACATAGTTTCCAATTTGAAATCTCAGACACACTCACAATTGTTCCCATTTTCCACACCTTCGTCTACTCCCTTGAATTATTTATGTTAGTGTTCATTTCCCCCAGTAGACTAAAGGTTACCTCTACATTTCCCAGTGCTTACCACGCAAATGAATGGACAATAGATGTCTGCTCAATGAACATTTATAAACAAAACATGTAAAAAAGTTTCCTTTTGCTCCTTTACCTCTCAATCATTCTCAAACTTACTTCTTTATGATCATTAAATTTTAAAAATCAGGGTGTGTTTTTTTCAAAACATTTTAAACAATAAATTTGAAATATGCTTATGGTTAAAAAATAAACAATATAAAATAATATAAAGGAAAACAACAACCCTTCCCCACCAACTCATGATTCCCATTTCCCAGCGATAGCCACAATGATCTGTTTTATGTTTCTCCTTTCAGAAACTTGCTAGGCATATATATTCCTACTCATGTGCTAATGCATCTGTATTTAACAGGAAGTTAAATAGAACTTAGGTGTTTCTGCTACGGCCCCAGAGTTGAAAACCATAGATGAACAATATTAGTACTCCTTTGATCTAACGAGATGCCTTCTGGAGACTCTGCTTAGTTCTGTAGCCATCTCCCACTGCCCAGAGACACTGGGAAGTAAAACTACGTTATAAGAGCAGTATTACAGTGTATACTTCTCTCTTACAACAATCTGAATGAGAAGAGCACCAAGAAATGTACTTACTGAAAGTAGGGGTGGTCACTGGAAGGCAGGGGGAGGGGGAGTGAGGGCAAGCGCAGGGAGGGGGGGGGAGGGGAGGCCAGGGGGTAGGCCAATGGAGGGGGGGGAGGAGACGTATGTACTACTATTTGTAATACCTTAAACAACAAAATAAATAAATTGTTTTAAAAAGCAAAAGAAAATAGGGGTGGTCTGCCATGTGGGAGACCTATGTCCTACAGTCTTTTTTTTTTCCCCTTTTCTCCCCACCCTGCTTACCTACATGGGCTGCAGAACTTGCTGACTGAGTGTTGCAGGACAGAAGTGGAGCTGGTGACAAAACATGGAAGAAGTTACCTGATGTCCACTGGGAATAATGTAGACAGAAGTAAGTGCTTAATTCTTACCTAGAAAAAGCCAATGAGAATTTCTGCTTCCAATTGCATGGCATACTTGAGGTTCAGTGAACACCCTCCTGGTACAAATCATCACACATTCTGGATAAAAACTTTTCAGCCAAAGGCATAATCCATGAAAGAAATTATTTTGATAAGCGGGGCTTCATTAAAGTTAAAAAATAAAAACCTGCACCTCTGCAAAAGACAGAGTTAAGAAAATGAGAAGACAAGTCACAAACCAAGAGAAAATATTTGCAAATCACACATATAATAAACAACTGTTATTCAAAATATACAAAGAACTCTATAATAAGAAAACAAACAACCCAATTAATAAATGGGCCAAACACCTTAAAGGACACTTCACCAAAGATGACATGCCGTTGGCAAATAAGCATATGAAAAGATGTTCCACATACTATGTCAACAGGAAAATCCAAATTACAACAACAATGAGGTATTTCTACACTCCTATTAGAATGGCCCAAATCTAGAACACTGATAACACCAAATGATGGCAAGAATGTGGGGCAACAGGAACTCTTGTTCTTTGCTACTCAGAATGCAAAATGGTAAGGAAAACAGCTTGGTGCTTTTTTACAAAACTAAACATACTGTTACCATACTTATGATCCAGCAACTGTGCTGCTTGGTATAGACCTAAAGGAGTTGAAAACTTCCATGTGCACTCAAAAAATCTGTGTATGGGTGTTTACAGCAGCTTTATTCAGAATAGCCCAAACTTGGATGCAACCAAGATGTCTTTCAGTAGGTGAATGAATAACCATAATTGTGTTAGATCCAGTGTTAAAAGGAAATGAGCTATCAGGTTATGAAAAGACATAAAAGAAACTTAAATGCATATTACTAAGTAAAAGAAGCCAATCTGAAATGGCTATAAATTGTAGCGATTTTCAACCTTTTTATCTCATGGCACATATAAACTAGTTACTAAAATTTTGTAGCACACCAAAAAATATTTTATATTTTTTGCTGATCTGACCAAAAAAAAAGTATAATTTTAATTCATTTACACCAGACAGCTATTGTGTTGGTGGTTGTCTTTTTTTCTTTTTTGAATCTAAGGGAAAAGAGATTAGTGCCTTTAACCAAATAGTCTGGTGTTGCATGCTTTAAAAATCTTTGCAGGCCCAGCCGTGTGGCTCAGTGGTTGAGCGTTGACCTAGTAACCAGAAGGTTCATGGTTCGATTCCCAGTCATGGCACATGCCTAGGTTTTGGGATCGATCCCCAGTGTAGAGCATGCAGGAGGCAGCCAATTAATGATTCTCTCTCATCATTAATGTTTCTATTTCTCACTCCTTCTCTCTTCTCCTCTGAAATCAATTTTAAAAAATCCTTGTGGCACACCAGTTGAAAATCGCTGACATACTATATGATTCTAATTATACTAGAAGCCTGTTGCACAAGATTCGTGCAATAGGCCTTCCTTCCCCTGGCTGCCATCACTGGTTTACCTCCAGCACCCAGGACCCAGGCCTTTGGTCTGGCCGCAGCGGAGAAGCCAAGCCTCTTCAATTTTCAGTCTTCAGTCTTCGGTCTTCACTCCGGCAGAGCCTTCAGTCTTCACTTCACACCTGTGTTTGCAAATTAACCACCATCTTTATTGGGTTAATTTGCATACTCATCCTGATTGGCTGGTGGGCATAGTGGAGTGACACCAATTTGCATGTTTCTCTCTTATTATTGTAGACTAGGGGCCCGGTGCACGAAATTCGTGCACTGGGTGTGGGGGGTGGGGGGAAGTGTCCCTCAGCCCAGCCTGCCCCCTCTCACATACTGGGAGCCCTCAGGCATTGACCCTCATCACCCTCCAATCGCAGGATCGGCCCCTTGCCCAGGCCTGACGCCTCCCCCAGAGGTGTCAGGCTTGGACAGGGGACCCCCATCTCCCCCCGATCATTGGCTCTGGCCCCCGCCCAGGCCTGAGGCCTCTGGCCCAGGAATCATGCCTGGGCAGGGGACCCCCATCTCCCTCTGATTGCTTGCTCCACCCCCCGCCCAAGCCTGACGCCTCTGGCCCAGGCTTCAGGCCTGGGCAAGGGGACCATCATATCCCCCCAATCCCTGGCTCCGCCCCCCACCCAGGCCTGATGCCTCTGGCCCAGGCATCAGGCCTGGGCGGGGGACACCCCCAGCCCCCCGCCCAGGCCTGATGCCTCAGCCAGAGGAGTTGACCCTCATCACCCTCCGATCACCAATCACTGGATCGGCCCCTTGACCAGGCCTGAGGCCTCCGGCAGAGGTGTCAGGCCTGGGCAGGGGACCCCCAGCTCCCCGCGGTTGCAGGCTCCGCCCCTGCCCAGGCCTAACGCCTCTGGCCTAGGCGTCTGGCCCGGGCAGCGGGGACCTGCAGTGGCAGCGGGGGAGCGCCACGATCGCGCGGGCTCAGCCCCTGCCCCTGCAGGACGCCTCTGGCCTAGGCGTCCGGCCCGGGCAGCAGGGACTGGCAGCTGCAGCGGCCCCGCGATCATGGGCTTCGCTTTGGGCCCAGGCAAGGGACCCCTAGCTCCTGGGACCGCCAGCTTCAACCGTGCCCAGCTCCCATCGCTGGCTCCACCCCTACTTCCTGCTATAACTGGCCAGGGCGGAAAAGGCACCTGATTCTCCAATCATGGCTGGGGGGCAGGGCAAAGGCGGCCCCAGGGCCGCCTTTGCCCTGCCCCCCAGCTCTTAGCTCCGCCCTGGGTTTCCAATCACTGTCAGTGGCAGGGGGCTTCTTCCTGCTTTCCCTTTCACCTCCCTGCATTGTGCCTACATATGCAAATTAACCGCCATCTTGTTGGCAGTTAACTGCCAATCTTAGTTGGCAGTTAATTTGCATATAGCCCTGATTAGCCAATGAAAAGGGTAGCGTCGTACACCAATTACCATTTTTCTCTTTTATTAGTGTAGATGATATTCTGGAAAAGGCAATAGTATGGAGAAAGTATAAAGATCAGTGGTTTCCAGGGGTTGGGAGGCGGGGGGTAGAGGGGAGAGAAAAAAGGATGAACAGGCAGAGCACAGAGAATTTTTATGGCAGTGAAAAAACTCTTATGATACTCAAATGATGGGTATATGTCATTATACATGTGTCTAAAGCCATAGACTGTACACACCTAATATAAACTGTGGACTTTGAGTTACTATAATGTGTCACTGTAGGATAATCAACTGTAACAAATGTACCATTCCGGTGAGTAATATTGATAATGGAAGAGGCTATACATGTATGGAGGCAGGGGGTACATGGGAAATCTCTGTACCTTCTGCTCAATTTTGCCATAAACCAAAAATTGCTCTAGGGGGGAAAAGTCTTTAAAACAAAATGTGTATTAAAAAATTTTAAATACATGAGTGAGCTGAGGCCAGAAACAACAAAAGTGTGAGTCTATGTGAGTAAGAGAACTGTGAATGGCATTTGCCTTACATCTGTCTGCCCATCAGATAGTTCCTTGGACAGGAACAAGAGGCAAAATGATATGAGCTTGATGCCAAATTCAGACAAGAATGCAAAGAAAAACAACATCAAAAAAAGGAAATTAGCCCAGCCATCTTGAGTATCAACCTATGAACCAGGAGGTCACAGTTCAATTCCCTATTAGGGCATATACCTGGGTTTCAGGCTCGATCCCCAGTGTGGGGCTTGCAGGAGGCATCCAATCAATGATTATCTCTCATCATTGTGTTTCTATCTCTCTCTCCCTCTCCCTTCCTCTCTGAAATCAATAAACATATATATTTTTAAAAAGGAAATTATAGCCCTAAATGAGATATTAGCAAATTAAGCCTTACAATGCATTATTAAGGTGAAATATCAAGTTCAAGTTGGTTTTATTATAGGAATAGGTTTGTTCAATATTAAAATATTATCTTTATTAAAATTTTAATGCAGAAACACTATTATTGCAATAGGTGCAGAAAAATCATTGCATAACATTTAACAACTATTCTTGATAAAAGCTCTTAGTAAAATAGGAAAAGAAAGGAATTTTATTTTATAAAAGATATCTACATATATACACACAAACAAAATATAGCAAGTATTGTACTTAATAGTGATGCATTAGAAGCATTCCCTTTAAAATCAGGAACAAGAAAGGATGCCTGTCCATTATGGCTCTTCTTTTGGACATTGTCCTGGGCGCTCTCACCACTGCAGTCAGGCCAGATCAGAAAGAATGTTTCAAGATTGGAAAAAAAGAAATAAAACTGTAACTATTTGCAGCTGATTGTTGGCATTGAAAACATAAAATAACCCATGGACAAATTATTAATATTTACAAGGTTGCCAGCTAGAAATCATTATTAAAAAGTCAATAGTATCCCTGTATCCCAGCAACAAATCAATACAATTTTTTATTAAAGAGAAAGATATGATTTCAAACCTCAGAGAAAGCCCCCACAATCTGTAGACATTTGATCTGTGGCAGAGATGGCACTGGAGATATGGAGGAAGGAGGAACCTTCCCATAAATGACACCAGGAAATTCTGAATAAGAAAAAATATGAAAGTGGACCACTATCCCATGTCATACTAAAAATAATAAAAATTAATCCAGGTGCTTTAAAGATCTTAATATAAAATGCAAAATTATAAACATTTCATTAGATAACGTAGGAGATCGTATTCATGACCTCAGATAGCGAAGACTTTCTTAAGATGCAAAAAGCACTAATCATAAAGCAAAGAGATAAATTTGACTATGTTAAAATTAAGGACTTCTCTGTCAAAACACACCATCAGTGAATCTGCAATTATCTCAAAATAAAATGTTAAAAATTTTGCTGAATTAAATAAATACTATCAAAAGAGTGAAGGTACAATTCTATGAAAATGTATTTGCTTACATAAAACTGACAATGGATTAAATGCAGAGTATATAAGGTATAGCTACAATTTACTTTGAAAAAGCCAGAATATAATAAATAGAAAAAAATGATCAAAAGATATGAACAACTTTTAAATAGCCTCAATCTGAAAATATCTCAAATATCAATGGAAAGTAGAATAGACAAAAAAAATTATGGTACACTGGAATGTTTTAGAGACATTTAAAAAACACAGCCTTGCCCTAGCCGGTTTGACTCAGTGGATAGAGCTCCTACCTTTGGACTGAAAGGCCCCAGGTTAGATTCCGGTCAAAGGCAAGTACCTAGGCTGCAGGCTTGATCTCTGCCTTCTGGGGTGCATATAGGAGGCAACCAATCAATATCTCTCTCGCATTGATATTTCTCTTTCTCTGTCTCTCCCCTTCCCTTCCACTATCTCTAAAAAAATCAATGAAAAAATATCCTCGGTGAGAAACTAAGATGGCGGCATAGGGAAACACTGAAATTGCTGCCTCCTACAACAACTTCAAATCACAATAAACAGACAAAACGGACATCAGCCAGAACTTACAGGAGGGCTGGTGGAGTGGAAATTCTATAGCTAGAAGGAAGGAGAAAAGCACATTGAGGGTCAGGAGCTGCGGAAGTAAAGTGCAAAGGTACAGAGGCTCGAGAGTGCGCGGAAAGGGGCTGGTACCTGAGGACGCGGCTGTCTTTTTGAATCGGAAGGGAGTCACAAGCTCCTGACTGCTCTGAACTCCGGTTCCGGGAAGTCTCTGGGGACCCAGGACTCATACGGGGAGAAATTGGACTGTCTGGCAGTGGGCAGAACTCAGAACTCGAGGGCGGCTTTCTCTCAGAAGTGCTTGCAGCAATTGGATTGTCGGGACACTGAGATGCGCGCGGCCCCTTAGGGCAGGGCTGAGAATCCGCCATAGTTCCTTGCTCCGCCCTTTGATTCCCTGAGACCCCGCCCCACCCAGGCAGAGGCTTTTGCATATGAATGCCCTGGCCCTTTGCAACCTGAAAATTACCTAACAAATTGCAGCTGGGCCACAGACCCAGCACTTCCAAGAGAAGGCCCAAGGTCCCACAGCAGCTTGCATTGCTTCACAGCTGGGCCTCATCAGGGCACCTCCAAACTCCAAAAAAGGAAGGGGAATCTGCAGTTCTCTTCATAGCTCCTGCTAGGCAACCTCCAAGATCCAGTGTACCCAGTGGTCAGAGGGGGACCATCCGGATTACAACTCCTCAGATCCATAAGGGACACACCCAGGGGGCAGACTCAGTGAGCACCAAAGCCCCACTGAAGCAAGTCTTGCCCCAGAAGGATGTCTCTAGCACAGAAGTTCTCCCACTGCAGACACAGCTGATTCTCACAGCCAATTGGCCTGGAGGTCAATTCCTCCCAGTGATCCTACAACAATCAAGGCTTAACTACAACAAGACTGTGCACAAAGCCCACAAGGGGGTGCACCAAGAGTGTCCACCTCAGGTAACTGGGGAGGCTGAGCCACTGGGCCCTACAGGACACCTAGCACACAAAACCACTCTACCAACACAGGGAAGCATAAAAAATGCGGAGACAAAGAAACAGGTTACAAATGACAGAAATGGAGGAAAGCAAACGACTGGATATAGAGTTCAAAACCACGTTTATAAGGTTTTTCAAGAATTTTATGGAAACCGCTGATAAATTTAGTGAGACCCTCAAGAAATCTAGTGAGACCCTCGAGGATATGAAAAAGGACCAACTAGAAATTAAGCATACACTGACTGAAATAAAGAATATTTTTTTTTATTGATTTTTTTTTATTGCTTAAAGTATTACAAAGGGTATTACATATGTATCCATTTTATCCCCCCGCCCTAGACAGTCCCCTAGCCTCCCCTATCACCCAGTGTCTTATGTCCATTGGTTATGCTTATATGCATGCATACAAGTCCTTTCGTTGATCTCTTACCCCCCTCCCTCCTGCCCCCCAACCCTCCCCGGCCTTCCCGCTGCAGCTCAACAATCTGTTTGAGGCAGCTCTGCCTCTGTATCTATTATTGTTCAAAAGTTTATAATGGTCTCTATTGTCCACGAATGAGTGAGATCATGTGGTACTTTTCCTTTATTGACTGGCTTATTTCACTTAGCATAATGCTCTCCAGTTCCATCCATGACGTTGCAAATGGTAAGAGTTCCTTCCTTTTTACAGCAGCATAGTATTCCATCGTGTAGATGTACCACAGTTTTCTAATCCATTCATCTACTGATGGGCACTTAGGCTGTTTCCAGATCTTAGCTATGGTGAATTGTGCTGCTATGAACATAGGGGTGCATATATCCTTTCTGATTGGTGTTTCTGGTTTCTTGGGATATATTCCTAGAAGTGGGATCACAGGGTCAAATGGGAGTTCCATTTTCAGTTTTTTAAGGAAACTCCATACTGTCTTCCATAGTGGCTGCACCAGTCTGCATTCCCACCAGCAGTGCACAAGTGTTCCTTTTTCTCCACATCCTCTCCAGCACTTGTCGTTTGTTGATTT
This sequence comes from Myotis daubentonii, assembly GCF_963259705.1. Lineage (NCBI taxonomy): Eukaryota > Metazoa > Chordata > Mammalia > Chiroptera > Vespertilionidae > Myotis > Myotis daubentonii. The sequence continues at coordinate 42,092,373 of NC_081841.1, forward strand.
GTTGATGATAGCCAGTCTGACAGGTGTGAGATGGTACCTCATTGCTGTTTTGATTTGCATCTCTCGGATGATTAGTGACTTTGAGCATGTTTTCATATGTCTCTTGGCTTTCTGAATGTCCTCTTTTGAAAGGTGTCTATTTAGGTCCTTTGCCCATTTTTTGATTGGATTGTTTATCTTCCTTTTGTTAAGTTGTATGAGTTCCCTATAAATTTTGGAGATTAGGCCCTTATCAGATATGTCATTGGCAAATATGTTTTCCCACACAGTGGGTTTTCTCGTTGTTTTGTTGATGGTTTCTTTTGCTGTGCAGAAGCTTTTTGTTTTGATGTAGTCCCATTTGTTCATTTTTTCTTTAGTTTCAAGTGCCCTAGGAGCTGTATCAGTGAAGAAATTGCTTCGGCATATGTCTGAGATTTTCTTGCCTTTGGATTCTTCTAGAATTTTTATGGTATCCTGTCGTACATTTAAGTCCTTTATCCATTTTGAGTTTATTTTTGTGTATGGTGTAAGTTGGTGGTCTAGTTTCATTTTCTTGCATATATCTGTCCAATTTTCCCAACACCATTTATTGAAGAGACTATCTTGGCTCCATTGTATGTTCTTGCCTCCTTTGTCAAATATTAATTGAGCATATTGGTTCGGGCCGATTTCTGGGGTCTCTATTCTATTCCATTGATCTATATGCCTATTCTTGTGCCAGTACCAGGCAGTTTTGAGAACAGTGGCTTTGTAATACAACTTGATATCTGGTATTGAGATCCCACCTACTTTGTTCTTTTTCAGGATTGCTGCAGCTATTCGGGGTCTTTTTTTATTCCAGATGAATTTTTGGAAAGTTCGTTCTAGATCTCTGAAGTATGCTGTTGGTACTTTAATGGGAAGTGCGTTGAATTTATAGATTGCTTTGGGTAGTATGGACATTTTAATGATGTTGATTCTACCAATCCATGAACACGGTATGTTCTTCCATCTGTTTATGTCTTCCTCTATGTCTTTTTTCAACGTCCTGTAGTTTTCTGAGTAGAGGTCTTTTACCTCTTTAGTTAAGTTTATTCCTAGGTAGCTTAGTTTTTTCGGTGCAATGGTAAACGGGATTGTTTTTATAATCTCTCTTTCTGAAAGTTCACTATTGGTGTATAGAAATGCCTCAGATTTCTTGGGGTTAATTTTGTATCCTGCTACATTGCCAAATTCATGTATTAAGTCTAGTAGCTTTTTGATGGAATCTCTAGGGTTTTGTATGTATAATATCATGTCGTCTGCAAATAAGGACAGTTTTACTTCCTCTTTTCCAATTTGGATGCCTTTTATTTCTTCTTCTTGCCGAATTGCAATGGCTAACACTTCCAGTACTATGTTGAACAGGAGTGGTGAGAGGGGGCATCCCTGTCTTGTTCCTGTTCTTAGGGGAAATGGTGTTAGTTTTTGTCCGTTGAGTATGATGTTGGCTGTGGGCCTGTCATATATGGCTTTTATTATGTTGAGGTATGATCCTTCTACTCCCACCTTGCTGAGAGTTTTTATCAAAAATGGGTGTTGAATTTTGTCAAATGCTTTTTCTGCATCAATTGATATGACCATGTGGTTTTTTTCTTTCAATTTGTTTATGTGATGTATCACGTTTATTGATTTGCGGATATTGTACCATCCTTGCATCCCTGGGATAAATCCTACTTGGTCATGGTGTATGATCTTTCTGATGTACTGCTGGATCCGATTTGCTAAGATTTTGTTGAGGATTTTGGCATCTATGTTCATGAGGGATATTGGCCTGTAATTCTCTTTCATTGTGTTGTCTTTACCTGGTTTTGGTATTAGGGTGATGCTGGCTTCATAGAATGAGCTTGGAAGTGTTCCTTCCTCTTGAATTTTTTGTAGTAGTCTGAGGAGGATAGGTTTTAGTTCTTCCTTGAACGTTTGGTAAAACTCCCCTGTGAAGCCGTCTGGTCCTGGGCTTTTGTTTGATGGAAGCTTTTTGATGACTGCTTCAATTTCTTCCATAGTTATTGGCCTGTTGAGATTTTTAGATTCTTCCTGATTGAGTTTTGGAATGCTGTATTTTTCTAGGAATTTGTCCATTTCCTCCAGGTTGTCTAGTTTGTTGGAGTAAAGCTGTCCATAGTATTTTTTAACAATCATTTGTATTTCTGTGGGGTCTGTTGTTATTTCGCCTCTATCGTTTCTGATTTTATTTATTTGGGTCCTCTCTCTCTGCTTCTTGGTGAGTCTGGCTAGAGGTTTATCAATCTTGTTTATCCTTTCAAAGAACCAGCTCTTGGTTTCATTGATTTTCTGTATTGTTTTTTTGGTCTCTATGTCATTTATTTCTGCTCTAATCTTTATTATCTCCTTCCTTCTGCTCACTCTGGGGTTTTCTTGTTGCTCTCTTTCTAATTCTTTGAGTTGTAGAGTTAGATGATTTACTACCATTTTTTCTTGTTTTTTGAGATAGGCCTGTAGAGCTATAAACTTCCCTCTCAGGACTGCTTTCAATGTGTCCCATAGGTTTTGGATTGTTGTGTTTTCATTGTCATTAGTTTCCAGGATGTTTTTAATTTCTTCTTTGATCTCATTGGTAACCCAATCAATATTTAATAGCATGCTATTCAGCTTCCAGGTGTTTGAGTATTTTGGGTTGTTTTTATTGTAGTTTATTTCTAATATTATGCCATCGTGGTCTGCGAAGACGCTTTTTATGATTTCAATCTTCTTGAATTTGGGGATACTTTGCTTGTGACCCAATATGTGGTCTATTTTTGAATATGTCCCATGAGCACCTGAGAAGAACGTATATTCTCTGGCTTTGGGGTGAAGTGTTCTGAAGATGTCTATTAAGTCCATCTGATCTAGTGAGTCATTTAGGATTGCTGTATCTTTGCTGGTTGTTTGTCTATAGGACTTATCCAGTGCTGTCAATGGTGTATTAAAGTCCCCTACTATGATTGTATTGTTGTCGATCTCTCCTTTGATATTTTCCAGGAGTTTTTTTATGAATTTGGGTGCTCCTACATTGGGTGCATATATGTTTACCAGGGTTATATCTTCTTGTTGTATTGATCCCTTTAGTATTATGAAGTGGCCTTCCTTATCTCTTGTTAAGGCCTTCACTTTGAGGTCTATTTTGTCCGATATAAGTATTGCTACCCCAGCTTTCTTTTCCTTTCCATTTGCCTGAAAGATATTTTTCCATCCTTTCACTTTCAGTCTGTGTGAGTCCCTTCTAATGAGGTGGGTTTCTTGTAGACAGCAGATGTATGGGTCATGTTTTTTTATCCATTCAGCCACTCGATGTCTTTTGGTTGGAGCATTTAGTCCGTTTACGTTTAAAGTTATTATTGAAAGGTACTTGTTTGTAGCCATTTCTTTTTTTGTGTGGCTGTTTTCTTTCTGAGCTTTTTATTTCTTATTTTTATACCAGTCCCTTGAAATAAAGAATATTATACAGACACCCAACAGCAGACCAGAGGTTCCCAAGAATCAAGTCAAAGATTTGAAATACAAAGAAACAAAAAATACCCATTCGAAAAAGAAAAAGAAAAAAGATTCCAAAAATATGAAGATAGTGTAAGGAGCCTCTGGGACAACTTCAAGCGTACCAACATCAGAATTATAGGGATACCAGAAGAAGAGAGAGGGCAAGATATTGAAAACCTATTTGAAGAAATAATGACAGAAAACTTCCCCTACCTGGTGAAAGAAATAGACTTACAAGTCCAGGAAGCGCAGAGAACCCCAAACAAAAGGAACCCAAAGAGGACCACACCAAGACACATCATAATTAAAATGCCAAGAGCAAAAGACAAAGAGAGAATCTTAAAAGCAGCAAGAGAAAGAAAGTCAGTTACCTACAAGGGAGTACCCATACGACTGTCAGCTGATTTCTCAACAGAAACCATGCAGGCCAGAAGAGAGTGGCAAGAAATATTCAAAGTGATGAATAGCAAGAACCTGCAACCAAGATTACTTTATCCAGCAAAGCTATCATTCAGAATAGAAGGTCAGATAAAGAGCTTCACAGATAAGAAAAAGCTAAAGGAGTTCATTACCACCAAACCAGCATTATATGAAATGCTGAAAGGTATTCTTTAAGAAGAGGAAGAGGAAAAAGGAACTCTTACCATTTGCCACAGCATGGATGGAACTGGAAAGTGGATAAATACCACATGATCTCACTCATTTGTGGAATATAATGAACAACATAAACTGATGAACAAGGACTGATCCAGAGACGGAGAGGCATTGATTGGACTGTTGGGCCTTGGAGGGAAGGTAGAGGAGGGTGGCGGTGAGGGGGAAAGATCAACCAAAGGACTTATATTCAAGCATATAGGCCTAACCAATGGACATGGACAACGGGGGGGGTGAGGGCATGAACGGGGGGGGGGGAGTGGGTAGGGGGTAACGTGGGGATAAGGACACATATGTAATATCTTAATCAATAAAAAATATATTTAAAAAAAAAAGAAAAAATATCCTCGGTGAGGATTTAAACACACACACACACAACCTTGAATATGTAAATATTTTAAAAATTATGTTAAAGAAAAAAATTAATGTTATAGAATAATATACATAGAATGTATTTTATTTAACCAACATTTAGCATACAATTAGTAGGGTTGGACCAGATATTTTATAGTTATTGATTCACTCAGTATTCTAAACAATTCAATGACACAACTACTATTATTGCGTTTGGCCTACAGACGCAGAAACCGAGGCACAGAAAGGTTAAATAACTGCCCAAGGTTTCATGTCTAACAGTGGGGAGGGGACGGATTTGAATCCAGGTAATCTGGCTCCAGGGTCCAGAGTATGATTCCATTTATATAAAATTCAAAAGCAGGCACAGGTAACAATGTATTGCTTAGAAATATATATGTGGCAAAATCTATTTTAAAAATGTAAAAAATAATAAAATTAACACAAAATTCACAATTATCTCTGGTAGGGGTGGGAAAGAAATGCAACCTGGGAGGGAAAGACAGAGAATTCAAAGAAACTGGCCATGTCCTCTCCTCCTCCCCTCACTGTTTTATCCAGATGTAATTGACACACAGCTTAAGGTATACAGCATAATGACTTCTCACATATGTTGTGAAATGATTACCACAATAAGTTTAATTAACATCTGTCATCTCATAGAGATACCAAAAAAAGGAAAGAAAAAAAATTGTTTTTTTTTTCCTTGTGATGGGATCTTTCAGCAATGTTCTCCTTAAGAGAGCATATGGGAGGTATGTATATGGATATTAATTTTTGAAAGTATATTTTTATTGATTTTGAGAGAGAGAGAGAAATATCAGTCAGCCACAAGGGATAGAGCCCAAAACCGGGACATGTGCCCTTGGCCAGGAATCAAATCGGCAATCTTTTGGTGCACGGGACAATGCCCAACCAATTGGGCCACAGCGACAAGGGCTATGGATGTTAATTTTATTATTTCTATTGTTGTTCTTTGTAGTGCACATATCCATTACATACAATCTTTCTTGGTATTACATTTCTCAAGGTATAAAAAGGTTAAAAGAGCCCTAATCGGTTTGGCTCCGTGGATAGAGCATGTGGCCTGCAGACTCAGGGGTCCCAGGTTTGATTCCGGTCAAGGGCATGTACCTTGGTTGCGGGCACATCCCCAGTAGGGGGTGTGCAGGAGGCAGCTGATCGATGTTTCTAAGTATCTTTCTCCCTTCCTCTCTGTAAAGAATCAATAAAATATATTTTTAAAAATGTTAAAAAAAAAAAGGATAAAAGAGAAAGGCTGGCCTCTGAACCCTGAGCAGAGTCCCTGCACCTCCAGAAGTTTTCTGTGAGCGAAGCATGTACCAGATAAGAGAAGTGGGCTAAATTGCCTTGTAAGGAACCTACCTAAGATGACAGCCACCCAGGGTGAGAAGACCCAAACAGACGATGGTGTGTGGGTTGGGTCTGAGAAAACCCGGCCTGCCTGAGAAAGCACAGTGTCATTGAGGGCGAGAATGGGAAGAGGTGTCCAGAGAGCTCACAAAAGCAGCCGGAGAGAGAAGAGCCAGTATCTGAACATCTACCAGATGGCGACTACACCTGTTTTAGGAGGTAGAGTTAAAGGCAGAGGAGTTGAATGGGTAGGGGAAGATAGATGAATAGTGAAGAATGAAGGAGGCGGAGAGAAGCTTTGAGCTAGATAAGATTAAATCCTTGATATTAGACTGGATTGGACTTTTTGATGCCTGTAAATGAGGCTTTTTGTTCATTCAGAGAGTGACAGGGAAAAGTTAAAGGGATCTGCCTGAGATTTTGTCCAAAATGGAAGATTATACAGAGCTTGTCTGAAGCCCAGTGAGGAGAATGAGTAGTTTCCTGCTTGCACTTCACCAAGTTCAATAAACTAACAAATCCAGGTTATACATAAGTCTATCTAGCTCCTTACCTTTTAAAAATAACAGCTGAACTGTGATGTGATTCAAATACTTTAATATTAAAACTTGTAAACTTTACAATTCAGGGATATTTAGTATATTCACAAGGTTATAAAGCCATCTTCACTATCTAATTCCAGAACATTTGATCACCCAAAAAGAGACCCTATACATATCACCCCTTTTCCCCCTGCCCATGGCAACTCCTAATCTAGTTTCTATCTCTATGGATTTTTCTATTCTGGATATTTTACATAAATGGAATCATGTAAAATATGGCCTTTTGTGTCTGGCTTCTTTTACTTGGCACAGTGTTTTAAAGGTTCATCCATGTTGTAGAATATACATCATGTTCCATCTTTTCTACAACTATACCTGGTATAGTATTCCATTGTGTGGCTAATCCATATTTTGTTTATTCATTCATCAGTAGATAGACATTTCAGTTTCCACTTTTTGGCTATTGTGAATAATGTTGCTATGAACATTCATGTGTAAGGTTTTGTGTAAACATCTGCTCTCAATTCTCTTGGGCATAAACGTAAGAGTGGAATTGCAGGAGATAACGGTAAACTCTGTGTTTAACATTTTGTTGTTGTTATTGTTGTTAATCCTCACCTGAGGATATTTTTCCATTGGTTTTTAGAGAAAGTGGAAGGGAGGGGGAGAGACTGAGGAGAGAGAAACATCAATGTGATACACATCGACTGGGGCAGGGATCGGGCCTGCAACTGAGGTACATGCCCTAGACCAGAGTCGAACCCATTACCCTTCAGTCCGTGGGCCAACACTCCAACTACTGAGCCAAACCAGCTAGGGCTGCCATTTAATATTTTCCACATGAGTGAATGATTTTACAACCTCAGCAGCAATGTATGCGGGTTCCAATGCCGCATCTCCTAACACTTGTTGCCTGTCTTTTATTTGTGACATTATAGTAGAAGTAAAATGGTATCTCATCGTGGTTTTGATTTTCATTTCCCTAAAGACTAACCATGTTGAACATGTTCTCATGTATTCATTAGCCATTTGTATATCTTCTTTGGGAACATGTCTATTTAAATCCTTTGCCCATTTTCTATTGAGTTATTTGTCCTTTTGTTGTTGAATTGAAAGAGTTTTTATATATTCTGAATATAAATCTCTTATTACATATATGACTTGCACATTTATTCGCCCATTCTGTGGATTGTATTTTCACTTTCATTATGATGTCCTTTGAAACACACAATTTTTTAATTTTGATGAAGTTCAGCCTCTAGTTTTTCTCTTGTTGCTTAAACTTGTGTCTCCACCTTTTTTTTTTTTAACGCAAATGCAATCATGCTATATCCATGGTTCTTCAACATGCTTTTTCTTAATAATTCTTTGGCATCTTTCCACATTTCTACATTTCTGTATCTTTCTATCTATCTATCTATCTATCTATCTATCTATCTATCTATCTATCATCTATGTATCTGTACTTATATATCCTTTTATGGTTGCATAGTATATCATTTTATAGAGGTAAATTACAAATTCTCCATTAATAGATATTTAGGTTTTTACAATTTAGTGCTCTTATAGAGCCACAGCAAACATTCTTGGGAATATATTTTTATATGCACATGTGAATATACTTATACATTTCTAATTGTGGGAGTATTGGGTTAAAGAGTATCTGCCAAATTATCTCTAGTGATGATATATATATTATCCTCTAATAGTGTTTGAGAATGTCTTGCAAACACAGGCTGTGATCAAACTTTTTATCCTTACCAGTTGATAAGTAAAAAAAATCTCATTTTGTTTTGCCTCTCTTTAATTTTGCTTGAGGTTGACTATCTTTTATATGATTATTGGACATTTATATTTCCATTTGTATAGTATTTCTTCATAACCTTTGTCCATTTTTCCATGGAGTCTTTGTCCTTTTATTAAATTTTAAGAGCCCATTGTATGCTAACAAAATTTGCTTTTTCTCAGATATGTATATTGTAAATATTTTTTATTTTCTTTTTACTTTCCCTATGGACTTTTTGTTGTACAGTTTAAGATGATTTTGTAGTTGAATTTATCAATATTTTTTCTTATGAAATTTGGAAAATTCTTTTTATTCATTTTTCCCTATAATTCAAATTTTGAAGTTTCACAGTCAGTTCTGGCTGTTCCTTTTCTTGATTTAATTATAAAAACTACTGCACACAATTCTTTGAAAACAGCTTTATAGATTGCCTACAATAGTTCCATGTCCTTAAGCCCATTGAGTAAATATTAAATAACACTTTCAAATTTATGTTCAAATTCTACACTTTTCCATTTGAGGTTGTCTAAATAAGTCCCTTTTTAAATTCAAAGTTTAAAATCAAAATTGATTTGGCACATTTTACTAGTGAATAAAGCGAATGTAAAATAAAATTTTAAGCCAACAAATTCTCTTGCCATTTTACTAACAAAGTTCAAAGGTTTTTGTTTTGCTTTTTGTTTTTGTTTCTGTTATTTTAATCATTGGTAGAACAGTAGTTGCTTCTTGAGGGGCCCAGAGATAACAACAGACATTTGAGCCTTTGTATTTGGAGAGAACCCTTTTGTTCATTCCAGAAGCCCTAAAGGTTCCCAGGCACTAGTCAAAAGGGGTGTTTCCCAATTCTGAGTGACACCTGAATACATGTCATTCACAACAAAAGGAGACTTTTAATGTGTTCAGGCTGGAGATTAAATAGAGAGCCCTTTCAGAAATGAACAGAAGTACCTTCTATTTGGAGTACAATTAATTTCACCTGTTACCAGGACTCTACTAACACTCTTTCTTGTTCTGTGTTCCAAGCCATATCTTCAACAATTGTGACAAGAATAATTGAAGACAGCCATTGTTCTGTATTCCTGACCAAATATCTAAACTCTTGGAATTACTCTTATGAATGTACATACTTTGAATTTTGATGATTAATAATGATATTTTGAGCTGCCTAGGAAGTTAATGATATTACTTCTCAGAGTTTTGCTTTTAAAAGTAAATAAATATATTAAAGGCATATAGTTATTAAAAAATCTTTATGGCAATAAGACTTACAAATGAAATTACAAGGGGACCGTGCATAAGGATATACAACTAAGAACTAAATAATATGAAACATTTTCAAGATTCTTATAGGAAATCAGCGTAGAAGGGAATGAGGAAGTAGGACTGGTTGACTTCGAAGCCCATGCTTTACAATTTTTCTTTTTAAATTCAAGAGGACCTTATAGAAAGAATAGGACTCAGGCTATGTAAAGGGATACTGGAGATTTGCACATATAGAAAAATACAAGAGAAACGTCAGCCCACGGTATAATCAATAAAGACAAAGCGTGCTTCTCTGTGTGTGTTTGGAGGAGAGGAGGTTGACTGGGGATTATAAAAAGGTGTTGGCACATCAAGGGTGCTTGTTGGACAGAGCGCTAGAGGCTGGCGGGAAACAATGGCTACTCAAGGTTGAAACCAAGATCTGAATCTGAGCTGTCAGACCCAAACTGGACGATGGCTGTCAAGACAGATCTGATTAATTCACACCCATGTTTAAACATCTTTTATAATTCCTCACTGTCTAAAAATAAAGTCCAAATCTCCTAACAAAGTCTTATGAGGCCTTTTATATTGTGGACACTAGTTATCTTACTGTTCTATTCATAATGCAACCTGAAGAAAGGCTATACTCCAGCCATTCCAAATTTTCCTGTGCTATGTTCTTTTATGTCTCCCTATCTTTTCTGCATGGTTTGTCTGTTTTCTTCTTAACTAACCATCTTGCAAACTTGTATTCAACAAATCCAACTTTTTTGGCTCTTGTAAGAAGGTTTTTGCTATGCTATTAGAGATAGCATTCTCTCTTCCATTATTTTTGTGACATTTTTATTCTGGTAATAATTACTCTTTCTTTTCCTCTACTTAAACTACTCAAACTCAGAGACCACATCATATTCATGTTTATATTTGCATTGGTTTTGAACCCAAGTCATATGATAGAAAGAGCTCTGTATTAATAGTCATAATGCTACACTTTAAACTATATATATGAGCCTGGCTGGTGTGGCTCAGTGATTGAGCATCAACCTATGAACCAGGAGGTCACAATTTGATTCCCAGTTGGGGCACATACCCAGGTTGTGGACTTGATCCTCAGTGGGGGGTGTGCAGGAGGCAGACGATCAATGATTCTCTTATCATTGATGTTTCTTTCTCTCTCTCCCTCTCTTCCCCTCTCTGAAATCAATAATCCTATCTAATAAAAGAGAAACATGGTAATTAATGTACGACTGCTACCCTTCCCATTGGCTAATCAGAGCAATATGCAAATTAACTGCCAGCCAAGATGGCGTCCAGCAGCCAGGCAGCTTAAAGTGAACATGAGGCTTGTTTGCTTCAGTGACGGAGAACTCCAACGTTCCCCGCCTGCCGCTGCCAGCCTCTGAGCTGCAACTCTAAGCAACTATGTTACAAATATAGAAGCTAAACAAAACCCCAGAAACCTGCTTTAGTCCATCGGGCTTCAGCCAGCAGGATCGCAACATTGTTTCAAATACAGAAGGTAAACAAAGGCCAGAAACCTGCTTTCAGCAGCGGAGGCCTAAGAGCTGGAGCCAAGCCTCAAAGCTAAAACTGGCCCAGAATAAAAAAGAAAAAGAAAAAAAGGAGCGGTTGGGAGCTTCAGTCACTCGCCAGCCTGAAAACAGCCCTCAGCCCCTCACCCAGACTGGCCAGGCACCCCAGTGGGGACCCTCACCCTGAAGGGTGTGTGACCAGCTGCAAACAGCCATCATCCCCTCACCCAGGCTGGCCAGGCACCCCAGTGGGGACCCCCACCCTGATCCAGGACACCCTTCAGGGCAAACCAGCCGGCCCCAACCCGTGTACCAGACCTCTATCCTATATAGTAAAAGGGTAATATGCCTCCCAGCACTGGGATCAGCGGAGCTGACAGGCCTTCCGGCACCGGGATCAGCGTGACAGGGGGCAGCGCCCAAACCCCCTGATCGCCCTGCGGCTCTGTGTGTGACAGGGGGCGGGGCCACAACCTCCCTATCTGCCCTGCTCTGTTCGTGACAGGGGAAGGCGCCCCAACCCCCTGATCAGCCCTGCTCTGTGCCTGATAGGGGGAGCTCCCCAACCCCATGGTCGCCATGCGGCTCTGTGTGTGACAGGGTGCGGCACCCCAACCCCCTGATCGGCCCTGCTCTGTGGGTGATAGAGGGAGTAGAGCCATAACCTCCCCATCGGCCCTGCCCTGAGTGTGAGAGTGGCGGCACCCCAACCCCCTGATCGGCCCTGCTCTGTGGATGATAGAGGGTGGTGCCCCAACTCCCTGATCCGCCCTGCTATGTGTGTGACAGGGGGCGGTGCCCCTATTCCCCTATCGACCCTGCTCTGTGCGTGACAGGGGATGGTGCCGCAACTTCCCCATTGACCCTGCCTTGAGTGTGACAGGGGGTGGTGCCCCAACCCCCCAATCGGCCCTACCCTGAGCGGGACTGAGGGTGGCATCGCAACCTCCCAATCCGCCCTGCTCTGTGCATGACAGGGGGCGGCGCCCCAACTCCCCAATCAGCCCTGCTCTGAACCCGACCAGGGGCTGCACCTAGGGATTGGGCCTGTCCTCTGCCACCTGGGAGCAGGCCTAAGCCAGCAGGTCGTTATCTCCCGAGGTTCCCAGACTGTGAGAGGGCACAGGCCGGGCTGAGGGAGCCCCCTCCCCACTGAGTGCACAAATTTTTGTGCACCAGGCCTCTAGAATATATATATATATATATATATATATATATATATATATATATATATATATATGAAATTGGGTTAATCCGTGAGAATTCATCTCATTAATCCATGAGAATTTGAAGTATCATTAATTCATGAGAATTCAAATATACACATACTAGGGGCCCAGTGCATGAATTTGTGCACCTTGAAAAGAACTGTAGGCCGTGAAGCTGCAGTGGGCACAGGGGCGGGTCTTGGCCCATCCTCTGTGTCCCCACCAGGCCTCTCCCACCATGGCTTCCAGTCCCTGCAGCTGGTGCCAGCAGTGGGTGCTAGCAGTGGCTGCTGTCCCAATTGCCCCTCAGGAGCAGGGGGAGGTAGAGAGTCCTCAGGGGAAATCAGGGCCACCAGCCACTGCTCACACCCACTGATGGTACTGAGTGATCAAAACCTTTTAGGTGTACAATGATTTGATACACACATATATAGGGTGAAATGTTTACCACAATAAGGTTAGTTAAAAGCCTTTACCTCACATAATTTATCATTTTGATATTGTTGTGGTGAGAACATTAAAACTCTACTCTTATAACTACTTTTTTTCCTTAAGGTTGATCTTTGCATTTACAAAAGTTGTGATTATCTTTCTAATGTTGTAATGTGGAAATTGTTTGAGAATATTAAACTATGCTATCAAATACAAGAAAAATGGTGAAACTTATATAGTTGAAGCTCACAGGATATGGGCTTAAGGGATTGCATAAGGAATTTAGGTACTGTGATATAGGATGTAACTATAGATAATGAGTAAACAAGTAGTATGTTAGACATAGGCAAACTCATATATGAAATACCAAGAATAAATAAATAGCCCAGCCAGTGTGTCTCAGTGGTTGAACCTTGCCCTATGAACCAGGAGGTCATGGTTTGATTCCCGGTCAGGGCACATGCCTGGGTTGTGGGCTCCATCCCCAGCTGATCAATGATTCTCTCTCAACATTGATGTTTCTATTTCTCTCTTCCTCTCCCTTCCTCTCTTTCAATCAATTTATTGTTGAAAGTATTACATATGTCCCTTTTACCCCCATTGACCTTTCCCAGCTTGCCCCTACCCCCCAGCCCAGGCCTATTGTCTACATCCATTGGTTATGCTTATATGCATACAAGTTCTTTGGTTGATCTCTACCCCCAACCCTGCCCACCCTCCCCTGCCATCCTTCTGAGGTTTGACAGTTTTTCAATTCTTCTATGTCTCTGAAAAAAAAAATTTTTTAAAAGAATAAAAGAATAAATCTTTAAGACATTCCAAAAATAGAAGGAATTAATAGAAAATATGGTAGTGTGGTATTCCCACTTGCAACGTTTTCAAAGTGTGTTAACCTAATCTATCTCTTCTCTCTAGTTACACTGTTTTAAAATGATTTAGTTAACTTTAACTTGAACATTTTAATTTCTTAAAATTTTATTTTCAAGGCCTATACAAAATAATTAGGAACGTGACTCAACCATGAATCCAGGAAGCAAAACCAATAAACATGGTCAGACCGACCTACCAGGAATCAACATCCTCTCATCGCCTAACAAGGTCTACAAATCCCAGGCCTGCATGTAACTACAGCCCATTCCCCTTTATAATCCTGTCCCCTACACCTTACTAGAAGACATCCTGTCTTCTTCATTAGACTAACCATTGCTGTCATTATAATTCTCTGTTTTTCTTATAGTCTACAGAATTGGAACTCGAGCAGTAAACGTGCTCCATGGACCCCACCCTTCCAAAGCAGAAAGCTCCCTGCCTCCCTCTGTCTTCTGCAGCCAGCAAAACAGAAAGGAGGGAGATGCGGGGAAGCACAGGACTTGGTTGGTATGTCTGTAAGGAGGATTCTCCGAAAGGTCGGGGCCTTTGAAGGGATCTTGCCGAAGGCAGCAGCCCCTATCTTGACTTTTCCAAACAAGTCCAAACCCCCGGGTGTTTTGCTAAAATCTCTGTTTAGTCTTTTAGACCTGACCTTGTAGAAGTATGTGCTTTCTCAAGGATACTTACCCTGCTGATTATATCAAAAGGTTAATTTTAGTTCAAGCTATCTATCTATATATATAAAAGGCTAATATGCTAAGTGTCCGACTGTCCAACCGGTTGCTATGACACGCACTGACCACCAGGAAGAAGACGCTCAATGCAGAAGTTGCCGAGCTGCAATGACTTGGTAGCGGCAATTCTTGGGTGACACACCCCAAACCAGAGAGGAGGGAGCCTGATTCCTCTCGGGGCCATGTGATTCCACCTTTGGCCATGGGTTATGTTGTTGCTGGGGCACTGTCAGCCCCGAATCTGGTTTACTGCACACTCGCATTTGCGTTCCACACCTTGTATGACAGCAATTTTTCAGAGTGCCCTCTCACTCTCAGACCCTTCAGGGGATGTCAGAGAACCACTTTCTGCCTGATCCCTGCGGGCTAGGCCAAGGGACCCCACCTGTTGGAGGGACCCTGCTCACTTTGCAGACACCCTTTGAGCCATGGCACCACTCCAGGTGCGGCTGGCTGGCGAGGGACCGAGGGAGGTTAGCGCCAGGGTGTGTCTGGACCATCTCGCTCAGTCCTGCCCTGCCAGCCACCTTCTAATTAATTTCCTTTCAATGTGCACAAATCTGTGTACCGGGTCACTAGTTGTGACAATAAAAGGCTAACAAGACAGACACGTGAGTCTTTTTTGGCTCCTGATACCAACTAGCCCCTTAGCTTCTCTTTCACAGAAACATATGTCAAAATAATCATTCATCTGTCGTTCAGAGTCTGCCGGTCAGCCTCGGCATGTAAGTATTGTTAGATTTAAGTTCTATGGGGACAACATCCATGTGCTTTCTTGCTCTGTAAAACTTGAGTTAGAGAATGAAATGAAGGGAAAGAATACATTAATTTTTGATCAAAGCTTATTCTGATTAGGTATGAAGGTCTAAAATTTATAGACTGCGTCTACCTTCTTTCACTGCCTCTTTCATAGAATTAACAGGACATCTCTAGAGCCATAGGTTACTTACTGCAGGGCCCTTCCATTTCCTTTCTCATTAGATGTGCTCCGGAAGGCTTGGGGTACTGATTAAGAGGATGAGGTTCTAGAGTTGACAGACCAAAATTCGAACCAAGTTTTGTCATTCATTACAAGTGTGACCTTGGACAAGTTACTAAACGTCTCCCAACATACAATTACCTCAGCTGTAAAATAGGTATAATAATGATCCATATTCCAGAGGGTTATAAGGATGATTAAATGAGATAATTTGTCTAAAAAATTTACTGCTGCTTGGCATCATAGGAATCATGTGATAAATGCCAGGGATTATCATTATTACTACTACTAGAATTATATTTCTATTTTACTATAAGCTCCTTGAGAGCAGTAATCATTTTTCAAGCTTTGTACCTCTAGTACCTAGCATAATTTTTGGTAAATGTTTGTTGAACAGAACTATGTTTATGATCTACCGAGAGAAATAAAAAACATAAATGTTCTTCATTTTTCCTGATTTCTTAGAGGTGGGTAGGGAAGAAACAGTATACTTGGACTATGAATCATAAAGGCTGATTGCCTGATCTATATTTCCAAACCATAGTTCCAAAAATTAGCTGCCCAACTCTTTAAAGGCAGGAGAAATTGTCTTCTAACTTAAAAGAGAACATTGAAACGAGCAAAAGCTAAGCAAGCATAATTGCATGTCTATGGTCTGTTATTCCTTGCATATGCTTTTTGGTTTTAAAAGCAATACAGATAAAGAAAGATATGACTAGGGAGAAGGAGAAATGTGAAGTTTATTTACTTTATTTCACCCTATTACTATGTTGAGGGAATATTCCAGTTGACCTTGTAGCAAAGCAATTTGCTCCACCTGCATAGACAACTTTGGTAATTCTTCAGCCGTGGCTGAATGCCAGTCTTTCCACATTATTTGGAAAAAGTTTCAAGAAGGTTTCCTTAAAGAAACTCACTGTGTAAATGCATGCTGGTAAGAACTGTAAGATCCCCTCACTAATTGTGAAATCATTGCTAAGTAACCTTTATCTGCCCAACAGCATGTTTTACACAGCCCAGACCCTGCCATAGTTAGTGCCATAGGTGGGGATAGATAATGACAGTTATTGTTCTCAATACATTGGAATGTTGGTTTTTCCGAATTCCTCATGAAGCATAATAAAAAGACTTTGAATTTCATCCACAGTTCACTTTAGTCCTTCTCTCAGAGCTGTCAGCACAGAGCTCAACTGATAAAGTGATCTCACGGGACTAAGGTGGGGCCTATTAAAACATTACATCATTCTGTACCAACCGAACCACTAAGCTATCTCATATAGTCACTCCATGAGTAGCTTGTCCCGTGAACATTTCAATGACTCGAATGGTAAGGATTCTACCCTTGCTGAGAAAATGTTTTGTAAGCTACTCATCTTGCTCTTAGGAAATTTAGACATATTGAATCTTTGAGCCACACAAAACATTTGTCCAACTTCTAGTAGGTGGAAGAATTGGAACTAAAACCCAGGTCTCCTGTTTTTTTCACTGCCTGATACTGATTCTTAATTATTTAAGGTAAAAATAAGTGATTTTACTTTAAGAGCACTCATCTGTTCCTTCTGCAATATAATTAAGAATGAATTTTATAAGCAATTTTTCTCATGCCAGAAAGTTCTTCAATGTTACATTTATGTTTTTGGCGTTACAGTATCTATCTAGTTTTTTTTAAAAAAAAATATATAAAAATATATATAAATAAATATATATAAATGCATATATAATATATATAAAAAAAAATATATATATAACATTTAGAATTTCTCTCTTTCAAAGAAATTGTCATTTGGTAAAATTTATTACATTTAAGTTTTTAAAAATACTGAAACTAAGTGAAATTAGTGCCACTCAGTGAAATGTCAGCTACT
The DNA here is from genome assembly GCF_963259705.1 of Myotis daubentonii. NCBI lineage: Eukaryota > Metazoa > Chordata > Mammalia > Chiroptera > Vespertilionidae > Myotis > Myotis daubentonii. The sequence goes on from NC_081841.1 coordinate 42,109,425, forward strand.
CATTTTGGGAGTATAGCTTAAGACCCATATGTTAAAGTAACACTTAGACATAAAATGTGTGGAGGGGAGCAAAGGGGGAGAGGAGATGGAGGACATCTGTAAAAATGTCAACAGTTTTAAAAAAGAACATTACGGGAAACTGTTTCATTGTGCAGCAAACTAGCAACCCTATCTTTTTCCAATAACTATATCAATAATGCAAATATAATTTGAAATTATAATTTAATTCTTCTTAAGTAGTTTGTGCAGCCTTAGCCATTAAATGAGTTACTATATTCTACTTTAAGAGTGTTCATATAGAGTCCAATATTTTGTCATGGCATAGAATTTGTGAAGGGCACATGACCTTAACTGCTTCGGGGAGCACAGCCCCTGAAATGACTCTGTTTCTCTTAGAATTCTCTGGAGCTCTTCCTTTTTGAACAGCATCTGACTACTTAACCCAAGAGACAAAATCTCATTGAATAAAGCTTCCAGGGAATTGTCTTCTTTGTACAGAGCCTATCAAGCAAGTCCTCTTCTTGGAATAGTATTAAGACCCAGACTACCTCATCCCTCAGTAGCCTTGAGTGACCACTAAATATGGCTTGGAGTCAGAATACACCTGGGTTTAAACGCTGTGTCACCTTGGGCAAAGTGAGGAATCTCACAGTGCCCCCATTTGCTCATATGTTGAGAAAATAATTCCTACCTCTCAAGTGTGTTGTAAGGATTAAATAAAGTTATATTTATAAACTCCTCCAGTTCTGAATAAATGGCACAAATCATAGTATTGCCCTTCAAACAAAAAGTCACTCCTGCTTTCCAATTAGTCGGGTACTCACAGATCCTCACATTTCCACTGACCAAAACTAATGCCGATCATTAGGTGGTCATATTCTCTCAGTATTACTTTCTAGGCTAATTTACCTTCCTTTCCAACTTCCTTTTTTATGAAGGTTTGCAGCCCGTAGTTATCACAGTTCTGGCACGTGCTCTTCATTACAGCAAGCCTTTGCGGCCTAGTGCTTCCCTCTGGAATAGCAGGCCCTTCATTATGTACTTTTCCCTGAGCCACCTGGCCAGGGATTTCAGAGATCCCTAGGAAGATTAATTAAACCGGTGCCATTCCTGCTGCAAAGCTGCCTTTATTTTAGACGACTGAACTGAGGGCTGAGCGTTTTATCACAGGACAAATCCGTGGAGGATCTGGATGTGGGCGCCAACAAGCTAGATTACCGGCTCTTTGTGACACTGAAAGAACCCTTCCATTGACTGATTTCCTAACAGTACCTTAGTGAGCATCTGCCTGGAGACAGGAGCACCTTCCTGTCCTGCGCTGCAATGCATCCCCACACCCACAGACAATTCCCCGTTGACTGTACCTCTAGACAAGGGAAGGCGGGCCCACTGCTTAAGAAGGGCAAGTCAACCTAACAAACAATTGCACATACTCCTAGCTTTTCTACAGGAATAGCTCATTGTCTATTTTGCTGAATCATTGAATACTTATGGTGTGGTTTTCCTGCTTTGAGATAACTAGCTAACTTTTATCCAAATTAATTTCGTTTTATCAGATACCTGGATTTTGTCTATTTTTCCAGATCATTAATGTAATGCATAATCAGGCTCAAATGTCAAGGTACTGCTCTTTGGCACATAAATGAAAATGTCTCCATATTCTTCAGTACACAGTGATTTTTTTTTTTCTTCTGGAGGCTGAAGGGAAGAGAAAATATATCCTTCTACTGATGAATGCTTTTGTACTTTGATAATACAGTTTTGTGCCAAAGCCCAGAATGAATTATCCCTTATAAACCAAGCTCTGAAATTATGAATTCTATGTGATTAATCAGGATGAGAAAAAATTAAAGAAAAATTCTCAAAACTAGCAAGTATTATAAATATACATATGACTATTAGTTGGAGTGTGTGTGTGTGTGTGTGTGTGTGTGTGTGTGTGTGTATGTAAAATACCTTGAGGTAAATTTTGAACTAAAGCAAAATTTAATCCTATGATTTAGGCTGCTTATGAAGTTATCACATGGCATTTTGAATTTAGGCTCTTCAGTAATTTAAAATATTTTCCCTCCCAATATAACCTCAGTTGTTAAGTATGTATCTTAAAAATGGAGGCGATAAACAAAAATAAATAAATAAACCACAGATTGTACTGGTTAACCATCATTGATTATTACCTCAACTCTTCACCTTGAGGAGCACCTTAGCTTTACAAAATCCTTCACTCTAGTGTGTTTATCTGCAGTGTTGGAATAAAAAGAATTTAATCTAAAAAGAATAGTTCATGGTCAGCCATTTGGAGGTTCTGAATTATCTATCCTAATATACAATCAAGTTCAATTCATAATATCGGTATATATTTAATTTTTAAAAAACCTGCAGAATTCCTGTGGCTGTTTATCCTTTGCAATGAAATTCAAGATAGAGTGTACCGCAAATATTTTTCTTGATTAGTCATAAACGTTGAGGGTGAAAAAATGGATCCAGTTGAAGCTGAGTTCTTCACCGTCATGTTTGCTCTCATTCAATGCCAGCAAACTGCGAAAACGTTACTCAAGAGCATGCTTTTCTAGCCAGTACACCAGGTTCAGAAATGGCTCCCAGTTTCATACAAATACATGCATTCAGAAAAGGAAATTGCTGTGTCAGGTGTTGATATGTGCCAGGCAGATTGTTTCCTGTTTTGGAAATCTTTGTGCTCAGTTAGAGCTGCGATGGTTCTATTCATCCTCTGCAAGGGGAATTGGCCAGCTCAGTGGCAACCATTTCCAACTGTTTTAGTGGAATTAAGGCCCAGGTTGTAAGACTCACCAGATACCTAACTATACAGCAGTGGGCTCTTTCCTTATAAATTAAAAGTGTTTATGTCTGTCTATATGCTATTATTATTATTTTACCTTTTTCATACTTTGTATCTTTATACCAACAGAACTTGGACTTTGAATTTAAATTGCCATTTATGCTATCAATCTTATGAAACCCCTCTACTAAGATGAGATGTAAATTTATAGGTACAGAGAATTCTTGGCTACTCATATCAGTAGAGATACTGAGTTTTAGAAATCACATTTTAGCCAGTAACTCTGTTTTCCCAATCACATTTTCTGTATAACTTGCTATTAATAAGCAAACTCATTGATCTAAATTTTATATTACTCTCAACTTTCACCATATTAATTGCTTTGTACACTTAACATTTAAACCTCTCTTCTGTTGGTAAATGTATCATGCTCTTTTGTTGTTGTTTTAAATAAAGTTTTGGATACAGTTATTAAGTTCACACTAAGTTATATTTTACCTTAGGCCTTAAAGAGTCTTTATACTTTTCTGTGTATCAAAAGTAGAACAACAACAACAAAAAATAGTATGTTCTTACTCTGGAATATTACTCAGCAATGAAAATGAACAAATTACAGATACACACAAACATGGATATAACTCATAACCATAATGTTGAGCAAAATATTTAAGATACAAAAGAAAATTATTAGACTCAGTGTTTGAGTGTCGACCTATGAACCAGGAGGTCATGTTTGATTCCCAGTCACGGCACATGACTGGGTTTTGGGCTTGATCTCAGAGGGGGCTGTGCAGGAGGCAGCCAATCAATGATTCTCTCTCATCATTGATGTTTGTCTCTCTTTTTCTCTCTTTTCCTCTCTGAAATCAATCAATAAAAAAATAAAATAAATATTTAAAAATTCTACTTAAAAAAGGAAAATATTAGTATGCATACATTTACATAAAATTCAGGAAAAGGGATACATACATAGGTTGGTAAAAGAAACTATAACAAAATCAAGGAAGTGAGTATCATGATGATTTCTGTCTAGAGGGGTGGGAGGCGGATACACACCAGAAGGCATACAGAAGCAGGCTACTCAGTTGCCAGGGTTGTTCCATTCCCTAACCTGTGTGGTGGTAACATCTGCATTTTGAAAAATACATTTTTATTGATTTTTAGAGAGAGAGGAAGAGAGAGGGATAGAGAGATAGAAACATCAATGAGAAACATTAATCAGCTGCCTCCTGCACGCCCCCTTCTGGAGATCAAGCCTGCAACCCAGGCATGTGCTGTGCCCAGGAATTGAACCACGATCTCTTGTTCCTGGGTCAATGCTCAACCACTGAGCCACACCGGCTGGGCCACATCTGCATGTTTTTATAAACTACAGTTTGCAATAAAAACAGGCTAAAAACCACTATCACAGTTAATTAAAATTGTCTGCTTTGAAAATATGAAATCATTTTAAAACTGATACAACTGAGAGATTACTCATAACTGCATGAATCTAGATATGAGTGTACAGATTTTGAGTATGCAAGTTGGAGTGTTACCTTTTAGTGATGAGAGGAAATCCTTAATTTAAAAATGTTGGCAGTTTGGAAAAAAAAATGTTGGCAGTCTATTATGGTAGACATACTTAAACAAAAATAAGATCGCTTCCTTATTCCCTGGGGGTTTATATAAACTAAATGGCATATTTTTATTCTATAAGTGGCTAGATGTTTTAAATATCTTTGCTGACTTGCTATCGTTTTCTTCTGGATGTCATGTTAAAGAAAAGATTGATGGAGGCATCTGTAGACTTAGAAGTTGATACTGATCAGTTGGAAGCATTTACTAAGGACAAGTTAGCACAAACATTCTTCTACTAAACCTACTACCACTAAATCCAGACTAGGTTCAAGCGTTTCAGTTGAAAATGCTTCAAATATTCAAAACAGTCTCTTGCTATTATAAATTGGGATGCTTTAGAGATTTTATCAACAGATGCCTGTACAGCAAGAAGAATGAGTCTCGCTCAATTATTTCTAGAACCTGAGGTTGTTTTTCATAAGGAGGTGAACCTGGATATATATCAGACCCACCATGACCTGGAGCCCAACTACCCTTCTTAATATGCCCTTCAACTTTATGCCCTGCTCCTCTGTTCTCCCACTGTAGAGGTGATGAATATTGAGCTGCAGGACATTTTGTACCTCCATGCTGTCAACTGTTGTGTGAAGACTCTTTTGGTTACAAGATAGAAAAATCAATTCAAACTAAGGTTAAGAGAAAATGAATTAAAAAAAAAAACTAAAAAGATATTTCAAATCCAAAAGTAACTACTATTAAAATTTGACTGTGCATCATTGCAGATTTTATACATGTCTACATGGACAATTTTTCTTCACATAGACAAATGCTATCCATATTGGCTCTTTCAGTGTTTCTTTCCAATTAATGGAAAACTTTCCATGGCAGTATTCAAGAGTTAAGAGCTTCCTCACCTTCTATTGGCTGCATTATATTGATGGATGGACATTTAGGATGTTTGCAATTTTAAATGTGAAACTATGGACATAATACTGGGAATACCAGTGTAGTCTATTGTGCAGAATCCAAGGAAAGTCTAACTATCAGCAAGAATGAAGGAACTAAGGCAAACTCTGAGGCAGAAATCCTTTGGCTTTCCTTCCAGAGCTGTGTGATGAATGTGTCTTTCAGTTCAGACTCCCGAAGGGTATCAGATTGTTCCAACTGGAGGCAGTTGCTACACTTGGTCCAATAAGGTTTGACCAAGAAACAGGGTCACAAAGATAAAAATATGGTTGTTAAGAACCAGCACCTGAGGTAGGATGCAGAGCCCATCTCTTATTTGATTCTGCCTTTCTGGTCTTAGCAATGTCTTACCATCGCCATTGAAGGAGTTGTGACAAAGTAGTTCTCTGTAAATGATTTCTCCTCTTGTTTTCCCCTTTACCTCAGTGTTTTATTAGTACTACAGGCTAAATTTAAAGATTATTTGTGTGACAGGCCCTGAAGTTCAGGTCCGGAGTGGGCCAACCCTGTGGCGCTGCAATGAGGGAGGGGGAGGAAGTTTGTGTCAGACCCAAGTCACAGAGCCCTGCGTTGTGTATTCAATACACTCACCCCTCCTTGTTTTTTTCTAGCTCCACCTACATGTCTGACTGCTTACCAACACCTCCACCTAAACATCCAATGGGCGCTTCAATTCAGAATTTCAACACTAAATGTATCCTCTTCTCACAGACGTCTCTACTTGTTCTGGGTTAACTCAATAGCACCTGCAGCCAACTCCTTCCTCACCCTTGCTTTCTAATCAGTGATCAGCTCCTGTCAGATCTTCCTTTAAGGCAGCGGTTCTCAACCTGTGGGTCGAACGACCCTTTCACAGGGGTCGCCTAAGACCATCAGAAAACACAAATATAATTGCATATTGTTTTGTGATTAATCACTATGCTTTAATTATGTTCAATTTGTAACAATGAAATTACATCCTGCATATCAGATATTTACATTATGATTCATAACAGTAGCAAAATTACAGTTATGAAGTAGCAACGAAAATAATTTTATGGTTGGGGGTCACCACAACATGAGGAACTGTATTAAAGGGTCGCGGCATTAGGAAGGTTGAGAACCACTGCTTTAAGATTTCTCAGATCACTCCACTTTTCTCTAGTCCGTTGCCACTGCTCTAGTTTAGCCTACCATCGTCTCTAGCCTGGACAATTGCCATCTCTAACTCACTCATCTAACTCGTCTACCTCTGGTCTTGCTCCCTACAATCAGTTCACAACCCTGCAGCCTGTGAGAGCACAAACTTTTCTTGCAGCTATTCTCTTTTCAGAGAAAAGCCTAAAGTCCTTAGCGTCGCTCAGCATAGAATAGCATTGCACAACCTGCAAAGCATTTTCTAAACTGCCTGCTTCTTCCATCTTAGCCTCTCTATACTCCTTCCTTATTACTCTTTCTCTCTATTTCCTGTAGCTCTCTAATTTCTTGCCTCTAGAGCAGTGGTTCTCAACCTTGGCTGCACATTACAATCACCTGGGAATCTTTTTAAAATCCTGATTTCGGGGCCTCATCCTCCGGAAATTCTGTTTCTTTATTATGGGGTGGGGCCACAACATTAGTAACAAAGAAACAGAAGCTGAAACCGGTTTGGCTCAGTGGATAGAGCGTCGGCCTGCAGACTGAAGGGTCTCAGGTTCGATTCCGGTCGGGGGCATGTACCTTGGTTGCGGGCACATCCCCGTTGAGGGGTGTGCAGGAGGCGGCTGATCGATGTTTCTCTCTCATCGATGTTTCTGACTCTCTGTCTCTCTCCCTTCCTCTCTGTGGAAAATCAATAAAATATATATAAAAAAAAAAAAAAGAAAAGAAACAGAATTTCTGGAGGATGAGGCCCAGGAATCAGGATTTTAAAAAGATTCCCAGGTGATTCTAATGTGCAGCCAAGGTTGAGAACCACTGCTCTAGAGCCATGGTCAGCAAACTGTGGCTCACGAGCCACATGCCGCTCTTTGGCCCCTTGAGTGTGGCTCTTCCTAAGCCTTAGGAGTACCCTAGTTAAGTTAATAACAGTGTACCTACCTATATAGTTTAAGTTTAAAAAAATTGGCTCTCAAAAGAAATTTCAATCGTTGTACTGTTGATATTTGGCTCTGCTGACTAGTGAGTTTGCCGACCACTGCTCTAGAGAAATAGTTCTGAACCTTGCCTGCACATTGCAATCACCTGGAGAGCTTTAAAAACTCCTACTACCCTTGTCACCCCAGGCCAATTAAGTCAGAACCTCTGGGGTGGGGCCTGGAATCAGTGTTTTTAAGCTCCCTATATATTCCAATATGCAGCCAAGTTTGGGAGCCTTTGAAAATCTTTGTGTATTCACTTTCTCTCCCTGATCCAATCCCTATCTCAACTTTGTTTATTCTTGTCAAGTTATAGCTTCTCTAATTCATCCTACTCGTCTTTTAACCCACATATACTGGGAAGCCTTTCTTAACCACAGGGAACTACTAGTATGTGAATAGATGCAGAGTTTTAAATAATGAAATTCTCAAGAGCTCTAAATTTATATCTATAAATTATCTTTTGGACCATTTGTTATCCACATAATAAACATTTTGAAGTCTCAACTGTGTTTTTCAGCATAATAATATACATTTACTAATTAAATAAACTACCACTGTCAGAGTTTGTGCTAGATGATTTATCTACATTATCTCACTTAGTCCTTTCAACAATCTTCAGAAAGTATTCAAATCTCATTTTACTGCTGAGAAAACTGAAGTTCAGACAGCTTACCAAATTTCCCAAATACATTCTAAAGCTAAAGTATAGATTCCAATATGAATCATAAAAACACACACACCAGAATATAAAACATACCAAGGTTCATTTAAAAAAATCATGATATTGTAAATGAAAAGTTTTTGAAATCCTTTAAACAAAACACTTTTTTGAAATGTATGTTTTTAAAATATCAGATGGTTATGGAAAAAAATACTCAGCAGCATAGCAGAGTAATAAATAACCATGTCAGAAATACCAGCAATTATAATGATTTTTTGACATTCTGATAAGCACATAAAGATTCAGATAAGAGAAATGGCAAATTCGTTTATTTTTGCTTTAAATTGAAAAATAGTTTCTTTACAATTCTGATGTATACTTAAGGGGACTGCATTTCAAAAGCAATAGTTAGGAACAAAAGCTTAAATGGGATTTCTAGCGATTTTAATGCTCTAAAGGTTGTATATCTTCTGCATGGTTGACAGACCTTCAGAACCAGAACATCCACCACACCCTTTTTATTCATGACTCCTTTCTCTTTCCATTCCTTCCCTCCCCTCCCCTTCCCTCCACTCTGACAATCTCTCTTTATTTTTCCAGCTTGCACTGTGTGTTCACCTCCTGTGTAATTACCATAAATAATCAGCAAGATAGGACCTGTGTGGTACAACGGCCACACCTCGGTTGTGTTGTGAGCAACCACTTGAAGTGGTGGCAACCTAAACATTTACACACTTCTTTCCACGGGCCCCATATTTAAGTATTTCACAACAGATAAGCCTTTTCAGATCTAATTGGTCAAATATCTGAATGCCTCTCCATGGTTAATACCTGACCCCAATGTTACCTTCCCCTGTCCATTGACGTATTGACTGGCCAAAACACTTGACTCTACATGCCTGGGATGGGTGTTGACTTCTGCTCAGAATGATTCCTTCAAATTAAAAACAAAACACAAAAAAACAATTGTTCCTCCCTATTCAGAACTGAGTGGGGGAAACAAAAGGCTTTGTTTGACTGTAAACCATGTAGAGCAGGGGTATGGTACCTTCTGCCAAGACTAAAGTAGAGCAATCAGCAACATGACTTCAGGGATTACAAGATCCCAGGAAAGGAACATTCTGGTATTTTCTTGAGCCAGATAATAGTGTAAAAGGAAAATATAAATAAATAAATAAATAACACAACGTCCCATTTTGGGTTTCTTTGGCCCATCCTCTGTCTGCTTAGCAAGATTCAAGCCTTTAATAAGTATCATTCTTCCCTCTCCTTGTGCTCTGTTGAGTACTCTGTGTGTCTTCTCAGCTGCAAGTCAAATTTTTATCCCAGTTCTTCCCAAAGAAAGTGTGAATTTCTTTAGCATGAAATGAGTCCTCAGTTTTTGAGAATTGCAAAACTCTGATTTCCAAATCATTAATACCACCCCACCTCCACCTCATCTATAATAATAAGAGCATAATATGCTAATTATACCGGACAGCCAAACAACCTTCCAGATGTCATTCTGGACATCCTTCTGGATGAAGCTGCAGTGGCAGGGGCAGAGACAGAGGTGGTTAGGGGTGATCAGGCAAGCAGGCAGAGTGGTTAGGGGCAATCAGGCAGGCAGGCAAGTGGTTAGGGGCGATTAGGCAGGCCGGCAGGTGAGCAGTTAGGAGCCAGCAATCCCAGATTGTGAGAGGGATGTCTGACTGCCCGTTCAGGTCCGATCCCGCAATGGGATCGGACCTGAACTGTCAGTCAGACATCCCCCGAGGGGTCCGGGATTGTGAGAGGGTACAGGCTGGGCTGAGGTGCCCCCCTTCCCATGCACAAATTTTGTGCACCGGGCCTCCAATACACACACACACACACACACACACACATACATACATACCTGGGTGGTGTAAGAAGACAAAATTTTGCCATTAGATGAAACTGTATAAATCTGTCAGACCCTCTAACTTAAAATGAAAAAATTTTTGGTCAGAAAGAGAATTTATCTGTTCAAACTCACACTTGTCACTGGAAGCTAGAATAGTATTCAAATCTCATGAGTTCCAGTCAAGTATATTTTCCTACACCTAGTTATCTTAGTGAAATTAATTTTGTTTATAAAGTTTCATAATATCTTTTGAGATAGCTGGAGACATGAGGATTATCCCCAAATAAGGGCTGGGGTCATGGCCAAAGAGAAGCATCAGATTTAATTCAAATTTTAAAAATTCAATTTTGTACTGTTCTTTGTTGATACTGTTACTGGAAAGGAGGCCTGGCCCTGAGGGGGTCTGCCTAGGGTGGCTGGTAGTGTGTGGGTTCTTGATTTCTTGCAGGAAAGGTTTCATAGCATGAGTCCAGGTGAATTTGAGAGGACATTTATTAAAGCTGGAACAAGGAAGGGCCTGGGATAACAGGAGAGGGACTAGATGGGACTTCTAGCGATTTTAATGCTTTAAAGGTCGTATATCTTCTGCATGGTTGACAGACCTTCAGAACCAGAACATCCACCACACCCTTTTTATTCATGACTCCTTTCTCTTTCCAGTCCTTCCCTCTAACTTAGGGTTGGGGAAATGAGCCTACACTGGGCTGCTTTGGCTCACTAAAAAGTCAGAGAAAAGAGCGCCTTGGAGACAGGTTCAAGGAGTTTGTCCAGACAAGCTGCAACTGCCTATTGTTAACCTGGTTGCAGCCTCATGGGGTCCCTTAGAGTTTAGGAGATCCGTGCTCACGGGAGCTGAAATGGGTTATGGGAGGAAAAGGCACAGGTGTGCTCCTGAGAGGGAGAACATGTGCTGGGACCATTTGTTTTTTGAGGGTTTTAAAGGCTGGGAGTTTAGGGGAGATCTTAGGGGGAGGATCTCAATAGAATATTTATCAGCTTTATGCTGATGTGCCAAATGAGGTTCCCTTAACTTTGCCTGTCCTTGGGTGTGGTTGGCAAATGGCACTAATTTGGATTTCTGCTATCTGTCTCCCTGAGCCCAGTGAATTAAGCTATTTACCCTCAGGTAGGGGAGGAGGAGAAGTACTATAAACCATTTACTCTTATTTTTTCTATCACCATTTATTCTCTCTATGCCCTCTTCCACCTCCACTCCCCTCCTCCCTTCCTCCAATTGAAATCACCACACTGTTGGCTGTGTCTATGAGTTTTCTCTCTTTTTCTTTTCTGCTCAATCCCTCCACTCTCCTCACACAGCTGTCTGCCTGCTCTCTATCTATGAGTCTGTCTCTATTTTGCTTGATAGTTCAGTTTGTTCTTTAAATTCCACATAGGAGTGAAGTTGTATGGTACTTGTTTTTCTCTAACTGTCTTATTTTACTCAGCATAATGTTCTTGATTTAGGGAAAATAGGATTTTCTAGGTGGCTGCAAACTGCTGTTTAACTATCTATCTGTCTCAGTTTCCACCACTTACCAGGGAATTTTCCTAGCTTCTCACTATCCTGCCTCAATACCAGATTCTTTTTTTTTTTTTTTTTTTTTTTTTTGTATCTGGTTTTTGGTGGCACAATCTTCTCTGGGTAATCTGTTTCTTATCATGATTTTGCAATGCAGTTTCCACTGTTGCATTTTCCTTTGATTTGTCACCATCATTCTTTCCAGAATTGACTAACCATTACATACTGTGTATTCAAACTAGTTGGTACAGCTCGTCTGGAGGAACTACTGAGAAACTTGAGGAAGATTACCTACTTATCTAAGTGAGTTGCTTCTTAACTCTGTGTTTTATGTAGCTCTCCTTCTTGACCCAGGTAGGTGGCTTCTGAAATAAATCTACTGGGCCAAATCCATTCTGATAAACTTTCTGAAGAAATTGTTACCCAACTAAAGAGGTCCATTTGCCTGCGCATATCAGAGCCCAATAAGACACAAACAGGAGCTTGCAGCAAAGAAAGTAAGCGTTTATTTTTAGGAAGTGGCCATGCCTAGAGACCAGTGAGCTAATGCTCACACCCCTGGCACCCATGGCTTCCAAGGGAGTTAGGGTCAGGGTCAGGGTCAGGGTCATGGTCCCTGCTGATTGGTCAATGTTAGGGTTGGGGATAGTTAGTTGATCACGTATCTGATCCTGATGTCAGCCATGGAATTGCTGCATCTGGTTTTACTGCTTTTCTGGGCCTGGAGCTGAAACACAATTGAGGCCTAGAAGTTATCTCTAGTTTGAAAGAAATTCCCTCTCTGTGGTCAACAGACCCGAGGCTTTGTTCCCTACGAATAATTCATTCTATGCTGATCAGAACCTCATTGTCCTAAGGGCTAAGAGATTAAGGGAGGGGTCATTCAAGGAAGAAGGAGGCAGGTAAATCAGGGTGCTAGATGAGGCCAGTTTGAATCAAAAGGAAAGAAAGGAGACAAGATCATTTTCAAAAAATAAAATTCTACCTAGATACAAGTTCTTGTATCAGCTTAACTTCTCACTCATTTGCCAAATGTCAAATAAATCTTTTTGTGTCTCTAAAGACCGACTGATTTAGATGTGAACTTCATGAAATCAAGGCATGATTGTTCTCACTTGGCAGCACTTAGTTCAAGGACTTATCTATGATGTGCCATTCAATGCTGATCCTGTAAGCTCATGTGAGGAGTGCATCCTAATGCAATTCCAGGATGCAATTCCAGGCTCTCTAATATCCTGGGTACCCAACAGTCACCATAACATGTTAATTAGCCTCAACTCTGGCCAATCATGCTACTTGTTTAACCTAACCTGAGCTTTACATTTGAAATGATACCATTTCTCCCCACTTCTAAATTTAGATGTAACTAAAAATATTGCAGTTTCAGACTGTGAGCTCTTTAAGGGCAATGACTATGAAATATTTAACTTTGACCTCCCAGTGACTGATGCTTTAAAGCTATTTAATAAATGCTGAATCAATGAATGAATGAATAAAATGTAATAAATAAATGAATGTTTTTCAAATCCCTCCCATATAGAGAAAATGCTACTGATACTACACATTAATAAGGTCAGTTTTCTCTTCTGTGATAATTGTTTTCTTGCTCTTTCCCTAACTGCAGCTACTTTTCTTCCTCTCTGCCTCAAAAGAAACCATCCCTTTTCTGCTATGGTCCAAGATTATAGGGAATTGTAAGGCCTATAGAAGATACTGGTCTCATATATCAAAGTAATAAAGATAGGCTCCAATAAATTATTGAATATTTTGGGGGGACAATGATCAGAATTCCTGTTTGCAAGCAAAACTGATGTTGCCCATAGAAGATTATCTGAGGCCTGAACTTGAAAGGGGCATGTCATTTCAAAGTTGGGGAGGCTAGCCTGGAACTCAGTGAGGAAAGAAATTGGAGGGAGGATAGGAAGGAGGTGTAATACCAACTGGCACTAAAATAGATAAGAGCTTCTAAATACAACCACAGAGGCATTTCATACCATCCCACCCCACCCCCTGCAAAGAGCTCTGGATTGTTGATAGTTGCTTAGCAACCACACTCCTTTTCATACAACCATCTTAGCTGATTGTAGAGGATTTGTGTATGTTTTTTTTCCTTTACTCTTTAGGACTGCCTTTGATATTTGGTTATTAATCACATTTCAAATGTCAACAAATGGACTATTTTTTCTGAAATCTGAACCCTACTCAAGACTGTGTATATGTATCGAGAGTTCTTTGTCACTGACTACAAAGACTAAAGAAAATAGCGAAGACAGACTTATAGTTTTTAAATTGCAAATAATGGGTCTTCTTTATTCCTTCGAAGGTATCAGTTATTGATATAACTAAACAGGATGAATATAAATGAAGATTAATTCTTAGAGTATATGAGAGGATAGCAAACTAGCTTAAAATTAAGACAGAGTATTTTATTTTATTTATTTATTTTTTTAAAAATATATTTTAATGATTTTTTACAGAGAGGAAGGGAGAGAGACAGAGAGCTAGAAACATCGATGAGAGAGAAACATCGATCAGCTGCCTCCTGCACATCTCCCACTGGGGATATGCCCGCAACCCAGGTACATGCCCTTGACCGGAATCCACTGAGCCAAACTGGCTTCGGCTAGACAGAGTATTTTAAATGTACAAATCTTTCAAGACTGAGTTATGCTTCTAGGAGTTTAACCTCAGGAAATATTCAGAAATGTAGTCACATTGATTCCTCATTATTTATTCATTTTTTTAAAAAAAATATATTTTTATTTCAGAGAGGAAGGGAGAGGGAGAGAGAGATAGAAAGATCAATGATGTGAGAGAATCATTGATTGGCTGCCTCTTGCATGTCCCACACTGGGGATCAAGCCCAAATCCCAGGCATGTGCCCCTATCAGGAATCAAACTGTGACCTCCTGGTTCAAAAGTTGACACTCAATCACTGAGCCAAGCTGGCTGGGCTTCATTATCTACACTAATAAAAGAGAAACATGGTAATTGGCGTACGACCGCTACCCTTTTCATTGGCTAATCAGCAAGATATGCAAGTTAACTGCCAGCCAAGATGGCGGCCAGCAGCCAGGCAGCTTGAAACTAACATGAGGCTTGCTTGCCTCAGTGACGGAGGAAACCAACGTTCCCCGCCTGTGGCTGCAGGCCTCTGAGCAGGCAGTTTAAGAAACATTGCAACAAATACCACCGGACTTCAGCCAGCAGATTCGCAACCTTGTAAGCAAAGGCCAGAAACCTTTCAGCCGCGGAGGCCTAAGAGCTGGAGCCAAGACTCAAGGTAAAGCTGGCCCAGAATAAAAAAGAAAAAAGAAAAAAAAGAAGTGGTTGGGAACTTCAGTCACTCCCAGCCTGAAAACAGCCCTCAGCCCCTCACCCAGACTGGCCAGGCACCCCAGTGGGCACCCCCACCCTGATCCAGGACATCCTTCAGGGCAAACCAGCCTGCCGCACCCATGCACCAGGCCTCTATTCTATATAGTAAAAGGGTAATATGCCTCCCGGCACCGGGATCAGCGTGACAGGGGGCAGCGCCCAAACCCCCTGATCGCCCTGCGGCTCTGTGTGTGACAGGGGGCGGGCCCTCTTCCCCCCACAGGCCCTGCTCTGTGTGTGACGGGGAGAACCATAACCTCCCCATTGGCCCTGCCCTGAGTGTGACAGTGGCGGTGCCCCAACCCCCTGATCAGCCCTGCTCTGTGGGTGATAGAGGGCGGCACCCCAACCCCCTGATCCACCCTGCCCTGAGTGTGACAGGGGGCAGTGCCCCAACTCCCCTATCGGCCCTACTCTGTGAGTGACAGAGGGGAGCTCCCCAACCCCCTGATCGGCCCTGCTCTGTGGGTAATAGAGGGTGGCGCCCCAACCCCCTGATCCACCCTGCCCTGAGTGTGACAGGGGGCAGTGCCCCAACTCCCCTATCGGCCCTACTCTGTGAGTGACAGAGGGGAGCTTCCCAACCCCCTGATTGACCCTGCTCTGTGCATGACAGGGTATGGAGCCCCAACCCCCCTGATTGGCCCTGCTCTGTGCATGACAGGGGGTGGTGCCACAACCTCCCCATTGACCCTGCCTTGAGTGTGACAGGGGGTGGTGCCCCAACCTCCCAATCGGCCCTACCCTGAGCGTGACTTAGGGTGGCATCACAACCTCCCAATCTGCCCTGCTCTGTGCATGACAGAGGGCGGCGCCCCAACTCCCCAATCGGCCCTGCTCTGAGCCCGACCAGGGGCTGCACCTAGGGATTGGGCCTGCCCTCTGCCACCCGGGAGCAGGCCTAAGCCAGCAGGTCGTTATCTCCCGAGGGTTCCCAGACTGCTAGAGGGCACAGGCCGGTCTGAGGGACCCCGCCTTCCCCCGAGTGCACAAATTTTTGTGCACTGGGCCTCTAGTTTATAATATATATAAAAAAAATAACCTGAAGTTATACACTAAAGATTGCTTTAGGAAATGATGGCACATCCATACTATAGATAATCTTCAACTAAAAATCAAACTTTAATGAGATATTATTAGCATCATGACTGTAACATTGAAACTATATTCTTTTAAAGGGAGTGCCATTTAGCTTTTCTATTATGTTTGTAAATATGTGCATAAGAAAAAACTGAGATTAAAGTAAAACATTAACAGTGATTGTTTGGGGTGGTAAGATTATGATGAGCTTTGTTGTATAATTTTTTAGTTTTTTGGTATTTTTTAGTTTATGATTTGAAAATATATTATTTTTTAACTAAAAACATTAATTAAAAAAATAGAACAGGCAAATGAAGAGATTGACTATTTGCTGGGAACTCAGGAGCAGTGAAAGTTCTCTCCTGCCCTCAGAAATACCTTTGCAATAAGCTTATTGATGTGTAAACTTTTACATTTAGAGATTCACTTCTTTGTCCTTTGCTTTCTATATGTTGCTAAAATGAAACTAATACAAAAGTGGAATTTATAATGGTTTACATGCAGGGATCAAAAAATACTTTTTAACTAAAGAATAAATAGCTTACTAAGGAAAGCTCAGGGTTGTCTCTAAATAAAGAGGTAAACTGAGGCAAGTTCAAATGACCAGATGTTGATTTTATTCAGGAATAGCAGAGGAAATGTAATTCAGGAAACTCATGCTGTAGCAAGCTACAGACAAGTCAGACTATCAAGGGTTCAGGGCAGACTGTATTTATTTATGGGCACTGAGTGCAAAGAGGGGAAAGTCCAGCCGGAGTCCAAGAAGTAGGTTCATTGGCTTGGGGGTTGGGGGGAGATTCTTGGTGGATGTTCAGTGGTAAGGTGGTTAGTCTCGGTCTTCTGTAAACCACGCATTTATGGGAAATGAGACTCTGAGTTCTTATTAAATTCTGTTCTTCAGAAGGCACAATGTGAGATTCTCCATTTCATATCCTATGGTTCCATTTTAATATTTTTTAAAATTGATTTCAGAGAGAGCAATGGAGAGGGATAGAAACATCAATGATGAGTGAGAATCATTGATCAGTTGCCTTGGCACACCCCCTACTGGGAATGAGCCTGCAACCCTGATATGTGCCCTGAAGGCAACCGACCGGTGATCTCCTGGGTCATGGGTTGGTGCCCAACCACTGAGTCACACTGGCCAGGCTCTGGTTCCAGTTCAGATTAAAAACTGTCACAGGATCATGTAAGCCAGAGTGGGAAAGATGTCTTCCCATCTAAAAGAAGTTTTTGTTGAATCAGTGGGCCTTCTATCACAGCAGCTGTTTGCTATGTCGTCACTGCTTCAAGAATTCTGATGAACTCACATATTGGGAGGATTGCAGTGAGAAACAAATATTCCCATCATTAACATGTACACAGTAAAGGTAATTTTAAAATTCTTACTCTATATGAATATGTGTATAAGTGTATGTTTCCTTTTTTAAAAAGCTGGAGCCAGTATTTTTATTCTTAATTCTGAAAAATGAAGCAAAAGTTTAGGAGGAGTCATATTTCCTTTTGCTTATAATATAATTTGCTAAGTGAGGGAGTGTTTGGAACCCAGCTTAAGCCTTCCAAGGCCCAAGAGAGCAGATTAGGAAATACCAGTAACTAAAGTTTGGGCTTTAATCTTTATTATTATGACATTTAAGGTAAGTTCTCACTAACAACTTCTACAATAACTTCTACCAGCAAAGAATGAGTTTTGGTGCCACTTATGAACAAGAACTTTTGGCCTTAACATTTCAACACACAGAATTTAAGTATTACATGCATCACCACACTTTTAAGATACATGTCTAATTCCATGTGGAAATTGGGGATTGGGGGAGGGAGAGAGTACCCATAGAAAACTCTGAGCTTTGGGGTAGGCTGGCAGTGAAAATAAGGAAATAAAGTAAAATGCATCTTGCCAATTCAAAAAACTGACCAGTGTTCTGAGGTAGAGGGCATTTTAAAAATTGCTTTTAACAAAACGTCTTTGAAGTGTTTGCAAAACTGCTTGCAAAAGCTACAGTAATGTTTCTTAAGCAAGGAGCTGGAAGGGAAAGATGGGTGGTAGCAATGCTGCTGAAAGACTTCTGCACAGTCAAGTATGAAGCAACATCAAAGATCAAGAGCTCTGTGGTTGGACAGATGGGGTTGGAATCCTAGCTCCACCATTTGCTCTCTGTGTTAAGACCTCTATTCACTCCCTGGCCGGTGTGGCTCAGTTAGTTGGAGGACCATCCCATACACTGAAAGATCACAGGTTCAATCACTGGTCTGTGAACTTACCCAGGCTGTGGGTTCATACAGGAGGCAACTGATGGACGTCTCTCTCTCTCTCTCTCTCTCTCTCTCTCTCTCTCTCCTTTCTGCTCTCTCTAAAATCAATAAAAACAAATCCTCTGGTGAAGATTTTAAAAAAACAACAACAACAAAACTCTATTCTTTAGTTTCCATGTTGTTAAATGTATAAAATACTCACTTTTCAGAATTTAAGGCATTACATGAAAAGCATTTTGCATAGAGAATGTCATTTAATAAACTGTCAAAAATGGTGAAGATGGTGGTGATGATGAAGATGATAATGGTACTACTTTGAAGAAAGCAGGGCAAGAGTGGGCAGTGTTTTCCACAACTGGCTCAGAGTTCTCACACTGCGTCATAGCCCTGCCAGTGCAGAGCTTCAGGGGATGGGACCTACAAATGTATATTAAAAAACAACTCCTGGTGACTGTATTCCTAGGCTAATTTTGTGGACCAGAGGAATTTGGTTGCTGGCATCTTGCTGACTTTTGTGGTGTGAAGGGAACCGCAACCTCAGAATGTCTAAAAGTAACCAGAGAAGTAACTGTGAGTGAATCAGTAAGTGAGCTCACCTTGTTCTTCATGCCCATTGGCTCTGTAGGCCTGGTGTGAGGTTACCCTCCAGCTACATGCAAAGCTAGTGCGCTAGTTTAAATCATCCCAGCCACGACAGAATATGTGAATAAACCAACAGATGTTAAATCTTAGGACTGATAAACACATTGAAAAAATAAGTAGCTAAGCCTATGCTAATTCATAAATAACAGCTCTAACCTCTGAAGATACTAGCTGATGGGGACTCAGATGAAACCTGTGGCAGAGCTTCCAACCCCCATTTGCCTTCATGTTCCCATTAGTGGTCCTCTAATCCTACTCCAGAAAGCAGTGTCATCAGGGGGCGGCATCCCTAGTTCTGACCCCACAGCTTTCTGCCCTGTCAGGTATGGGGGACCCATAAACATTTTCTCTGCCTCCTTAGGTGGAGGACTAGGCTCTGAGGATAACAAGTGAAGGCAAGGATGTGGAGAAAAGGGAACTCCTGCACACTGCTGGTGAGAATGTAAATTGGTACAGCCACTGTGGAAAACTGCATGGAGGTTCTTTAAAATATTAAAAGTAGAACTGCCATATGCTCCAGCAATGCTATTTCTAGGTATATATCTAAAGGAATCAAAATCAGGATCTTGAAGAGATACCTGCACTCCCATATTTATTGCAATATTATTTGCAATAGCCAAGGTGTAAAGACAACATAGGTATCCATCAACAGATGAATGGATAAAGAAGATGTGGTATATGTAGACCATGAGAAGGAAGAAAATTCTGCCCTTTACACCAACTTGGATGAACCTTGAGGGCATAATGCTAAGTGAAATAAGTCAGACAAAGACAAATACTGTGTGATGTCACTTATATATGGAATCTAAAATAGCCCCACTTGCCCTAGCCAGGTAGCTCAGTTGGTTGGAGCATCATCCTGTATACCACAAGGTTTTGGGTTTGATTCCTGGTCAGGGCACATACCTACATTTCAGGTTTGATCCCCGGTTGGGGCATGTCTGGGAGGCAACCGATGGGTGTTTCTCTCACATTTCTCTCTCTTTCTCTCTCTCTCTCTTCCCTCTCTCTCAAATCAATAAA
The DNA here is from genome assembly GCF_963259705.1 of Myotis daubentonii. Lineage (NCBI taxonomy): Eukaryota > Metazoa > Chordata > Mammalia > Chiroptera > Vespertilionidae > Myotis > Myotis daubentonii. The sequence continues at coordinate 42,129,270 of NC_081841.1, forward strand.
AACATATCATTTGGTGATAGCTGAACTTGTAGAAACAGAAGGGAGAGTGGTGGTTACCAGGGGTTGGGGAGTGGTAGAAATGAGGAGATATTGTCAGAGGTTAGATACTTCCAGTGATAAGATTTACAAGTCCTGGTGATCTAATGTACAGCATTGGTGATTATAGCTAACAATGCTGTATTATATATACTTGAAAGTTGCCAAGAGAATAGATTTTAAATGTTCTCACCACAAAAAAGAAATGGTAATTATGTGATGAGATGGAGGTGTTAGTTAATGCAATGGTGGTAATCATTTTGCAATACATGAATGAATATAATCAACACATTGTATACTGTAAACTTACACAATGTTTTATGCCAATTATATTTCAATGAAGCTAGAAAAAAAGACTAAGGAATATCAATGAATATTAACTGGATTCTAAAATAGAGAAAACAAATGAAATTGCTTCACTTATTAAAAATGACTAAAAAATGTTCTGAAATCTAAACATTTGCTCCTTATCCAGAGTTCATGGAATGTATTTATTTTAGGTACTTTTGCAACAATTTTTATTCTCTGGGCTCGTTCTGATATATACAAGGTGTTCCAAAAAATGTATACACACTTTGAATAATTATTAATTCCAATAGATTAAGTTTGAAAAGAAAAAAACATCAATTGAGCTATCAGTTGATAAGTGTGTATACATTTTTTGGACACCCTATATTCTATACAAGACTATTACCTATTGTGATACACTCAAGCTTATCACTTAGGCCAAAAGTTCTTTTATATGACACAATTTTTAAAGGGTTGATAGAAAATAACACTTTTGCAGAATGTTTTGGGGTGCATCAATGACTAGACAATAATAATCTGTATATATATATATATATATATATATATATATATATATATATATATATATATATGAAAGCCTAAGTGACTGTCCGACCATCCGACTGGTAGCTATGACACGCACTGACCACCAGGGGGGCAGACGTTCAACACAGGAGCTGCCCAGCTGCAGTGACTTGGCACCCAGAACCAGAGAGGAGGGAGCCCGATTCCAGGGTGCATCACCCAAGAACCGCCCTCTCGCAATCCACACCCCTTGGGGGATGTTGGAGAGCCAGTTTCAGCCTGATCTCCACAGGCCAGGCAGAGGGACCCTACCGGTGCACAAATCCGTGCACTGGGTCTCTAGTAATAATAATAATAATAATAATAATAATAATAATGTAACATTTACATACCACTTTACAAATTAGAAAAAGGCTCTGCAAATACTGTCTTATATTTTAAGTTTTGAGAACCTTTATCTTTTTAGTTTGATTTCTGTAATCAAAAATAAAAGAAAGGGAGCAACATTAAAGAATTACTTGCCCAAATATATACAGGCATTAACTGCTGGGGTGGGATATTTACTTCCAATGCTTTATTGTCTAATTGATGATCATGACTTCACATACCACATTTTCACTGTAAAAGGCTGACTTCATCCATCAGAGTTTGTATGTAGTAAAGAAATATTAGCTCATTGCAACCTTTAGTGATGAATCTAAAATCAAGTATGATAGTTCCTTTACAAAAGGTGTTACCAGTTGAATCAAAGAGCTAATTTATTGAATCCTTAGATAAGAGATGACCTCCTATCACAGTCCTTAGTGTTTCATAATATCTTCTGTGTCCGTACAGAAGTATTATTTATTGGTTTCAACGATATTTTTCCAACAGATAGTTAGAAAAAGGATACTACCATATTTAGCACAGAGATCACATTGCAAAGTTTATTTTATGAGAAATAAAGTAGAGGAAATGGGAAGCCTTATATAAAATCTTCAGCTATAATTAAAGGGGTAATAATAAAATTCTCATTGAATTACATAGGATGAGACTCAGATCCAATAATTACATAGTGTGTTTTAATAACACTGTACGATCACTAATTAGATAGTCCAAACATCTTCCCTATGAGGTAGGGTGAGTATTACCATCCTGTTTTGGCTATGAGGAAATAAAAATGCAGAGTAGTTCCATGATGCATCCAAAGTCATACAGGTGAGTCATGGTGAAGCTGAGATTAGAACCCACAGCTCAGATTCTGTTATTTCTAGAACTTGCTATTCTCCTTCCCCAGTTTTTATGCTAACAGGTTGTTCTTTATGACTTAGGATTGTTATCATTTCTGATTAAATGTTTTTATAAAAACCATGCCACCCATTGTACTTATAGCTTGTTTCTTCTGGTTAATTTAAAGAACTTGGTAGCCGTGTACTAGGGGTGCCTGGCTTTTCCTTTGAATAAGCAGGAGTTGTAAAATTATTTCTCATATTTCATACAACTTTGCCTTTGGAGGCCTAGCGAATCCTTCTTGAAAATACCTAAAACACAATTTTGAAAGTCACACTATTTTATACTTCTCCATATGTATAAATAACATTGCATTATGTTATTATTTTCATATTGCAAAGGCTTAGAGTCTGAAATTATAGGTTATATAACCCAAAGTTATTTACATGAAGAATTTGCATGAAGTGATTATTCCTTAATGTGTTCTGAGGTTTATGTTCAAAGTCTTAGAAATATGCTGCCCTGTTCACAGGAATTAGAAGCAAGAACATGTGTAAGTCTTTCTGAGCATCTAAATCACCATGCTTCATTCTTCCGACCTTTTCTTTGTCAAATAGTACACTGGAAAACTCCAAAAACATTTAAATTTTAAAAAAAATTTTTTTAAACCACTCCTCATTTATTTATTTCTTAAGCACTATGTCTGTTTATGTCTCTCTTTCCTTTTGATTACATCTGTATGGTATTTAAAATTTATATGTGATTTTAAATTAGCATTTATTTACTGTACATTAGGGAATAATCCAAATATGAATTGTGCAATAGTCCATAATTTCAAGGAGTTGACCATCTAGCGGCTGAATTTATGCAAAACAAGAAAACAAAAACCAAAACAACAAAACAACTCCAAAACCAAAATCCAGCAGTTATTGATTAGCTCCTGTTTCATCTGGAGAAACAATGATGAATAGGATAGACCCTCCCTCATGGACTTCACTTTTTTCTTCTTCTTTTTTTTGTTAATCCTCATCAGAGGATACTTTTCTTTTTCTTTCTTTTTTTAAAAAAATATATTTTATTGATTTTTTACAGAGAGGAAGAGAGAGAGATAGAGAGAAACATCGATGAGAGAGAAACATCGATCAGCTGCCTCCTGCACATCCCCCACTGGGGAAGTGCCCACAACCCAGGTACATGCCCTTGACTGGAATCGAACCTGGGACCTCTCAGTCCGCAGGCCGACGCTCTATCCACTGAGCCAAACCGGTTTCGGCAGAGGATACTTTTCTATTTATCTTTTAGAGAGAGTGGAAGAGAGAGGAAAAGACAGAGAGAAACATTGATGTGAGCAAAACACATTGATTGGTTGCCTCCTGCACATGCCCCTACCAGGGCCCAGGCCGGGGAGGACCCTGCAACCAAGGTACCTGCTCTTGACCAGAATGGAACCTGGGACCCTTTCGCCCACAGACCAACGCTCTATCCACTGAGCCAAACCGGCTAAGGCTGGACTTTACATTCTATTGAAGGATTTAGGCAGTGAATGTATATATAAATAAAGAAAATAATTACAGCTTATGAATAAGACACTGTAAAAGACATAAAAAGGCAGGTGTTTTAGGAGATGTAGTCAAGGCATGGTGCTGTGTCCTATGGGACATAAACCCAAAGATGAAAAAGACACAGCTCTGATCTCTAGGAGTTTACTACCCAGTGAAAGGCATGAGGTAAGTGTAAAAATAACTACATGTGACTGAACCAAATAAAAACCATATTTAGAAGAGATTAATGTAATGTAGAAATGAATGATCACTAAATATTCTGAATGGAATTATTCAGGAAGCATTTATGAACAAAGTAATGTTTGAGTTGGGTTTTGAAGGATGAATATGTTTTTGCTAACTGATAGACTAATGAGTAAAAAAAAAAAAATGACACAAAGCAGAGAAGAGTGAAATTACACTCCAAATACAGGAAATGGTGACTAGTCTAATATGATAGAAGCACAGAGTGAAGGCATGTGGAGAAATAAAAAGGAGATGACATAGTAAATGGAACCTAAACCATATTAGAGCTGAAGGCAATTTTTGTTTATGTAACTAAGAAGAACTAAGTCTTCCCAATTTAGAGGAGAAGGAAAAGTTCAGTACGATTATTGATGCTTTTTTCTATGTTGATGTCTTTCTTATGAAGATTAAGGACCTCTTTACACCCATTGTTCATATAGGTTGTCCATGGAGCTGTGAATCCTACCTAATCCCCTTTTAAGGCACCCAAGGAAAAGGAATTTTCTTAATAATGAATTCTTTAGGCAGAATATGAAATAAAAGAGGGCATTTATGATTAATAGTGACATTGGTATATAAAACATATGCATTGTGTGGTATTTTAAAAATTATCCTTAGATTTAGTGAAGTTCATATGAAGATGATATCTCAGCTATTCTGTGGAAAATGAAAGTGAAAGGGTTATTGTGTTCACGCTAAACTGGACTTTCCCAAAAGACAGAAAAAGAGGAGAAGTTTATTTTGTGGGCTTCGAGTACGGCAGAAAGATCAACTTGAGGAAGTTTGAAACAGCCAAATGCTGCAAATCATATTTTTAAAAGTAGCTAGTTTATAAAGGAATCTTAAAGAACTCTTTTAAAATATTTTTACTTATTGATTGATGAGAGAGAGAGAGAGAGAGAGAGAGAGAGAAACATCAATTTGTTTTTCCACCCATCTATGCATTCATCAGTAGACGTGTGCGCCCTGACCAGGCATCAAACCCACAACCTTGGCATATTGGGACAATGCTCTAACCAACTGAGCTACCGGGCCAGGGCCTATAAAGAAAACTTTTTCTTTTAATTTATCTTTTTTGAAAAATATATTTTTATTGATTTCAGAAAAGAAGAGAGAGAGGGACAGAGAGATAGAAACATCAATGATGAGAGAGAACCATTGATTAGTTGCCTCCTGCATGCCCCCTACTGGGGATCAAGCCAGCAACCCGGGCATGTGTCCTTGACCAGAATCGAACCTGGGACCCTTCAGTCTGCAGGCCTACGCTCTATCCACTGAGCAAAACCAGCTAGGGCTCTTTTAATTTATCTTTATTGTTGAAAGTATTACAGATGTCCCAAGAATTTTTTTAAAAAATATATTTTTATTGATTTCAGGGAGGAAGGGGAAGGGAGAAAGAGATAGAAATGTCAGTGATGAGAATCATTGATTGGCTGCCTCCTGCATGCCTCCTACTGGGGATTGAGCTCACAACCTGGGCATGTGCCTTGACTAGGAATTGAACTGTGATCTCCTGCTTCATAGGTCGACGCTCAATCACTGGACCACACTGACCGGGCCCAATAAATATTTAATATGAGCCTTACTATTGAGCTTTAGGGATCAGTGGAACCCCTAAATCACAAAGAAAATTGTATTTATGTCTACATTGCTCTTTCTAATCAGATTATTAAGGGGGTTTGGTGTTTCTTAGTTAGGACTACTGTTGCTATTTTGCATAGGATAATACTTCCCTGTGAGAGATTGTTCCAGGTTTTGAAGAACATATACCATCCCTGCAAGCCTGTCCATAATTGCTAGTAGTGAACCCTTAGTCTTTGTGACAACCCAAAACAATCCCGGGATTCACAAACACTCCCTAGAGCTCCTCAGGTTGAAAATCACTGGATATTACCTAACCCCAAGGAGATTAAGAAACATTGTTTTCCAAATATTTGATTGCTTTGTTTTTGGAAGAGATTTTCTTGCTTATGAGATGTTCTTACAGAGAATAGATGGGACTGGAAACCTCAATTCAGTGGATTAACAGGTATTGTGGGCGTATCTGAGAAAGAGAAGCAGGAGAGTTGAAAGAAGGCGGTAGTCAGGATGTGATATATCTGAATATAAGTTCAGAAGTTTAAGTCACTCCAGATGATGACAAGTTCATTTGTGGCCATGGAAGTGGATTGCGTATGTGGGTGGAGGTGAATATCATCAGAGATGAAGAGGTCAAGGGACAAAATGACCATGTTGTTGGTGAGTTATTCACACATACATTGAGAAGATTCAGGTTGATGGCAGGATGCGGGCTGAGAGGGAAACTCTATTTGGTAATAGAGCTTTAAAAAGTCCTGGCATTTGACATTTGAAAAGATAGTTGACATCTCTAATAGGAAAAATTAGAAAATAGTAAGATATTATTTTTCACCACTTTGGTAAATATTCATAAATTGATATTATTCAGCACTGGGGACTGGATAGCAAATAGATATTCTAACGCGTCCTGAAAGGAATGCTACTGTCGTTTTGGTTACAGATTGGGAACTATCTATTAATTCTTCCATCCCACTTTTGAGAAACTATTCTGTAGGAACATAGTCACCATATAAAGGCCAAATGCAGGAATCTGTTTATAGCAGTGTACCACAATGTTATAGAATTTTATATGGAGTAGGCAATAAAAAGGAAATAAATCCTACATATATTTGTATGAAAATAGAGAAAGTGTGTAGATTACCTAGCAATTTGTTCACATGGCATATATCATGGAATAGGATTGAAGGGAGAAGACTGATTATGAAAGCTCTCCTTATACACCTTGACTTTTTAAAAAATGTATATATTTTTTTATTTGAGAGAGGAAGGGCGAGGGAGAGAGAATCATTGATTGGCTGCCTCCTGCACACCCTATACTGGGGATGGAGGCCTCAAGCCCGGGCATGTGCCCTGACCGGGAATGGAACCATTACCTCTTGGTTCATAGGTTGACGCCAACAACTGAGCCACACACATGGAGCTATACCTTGACTTTTTGATTTGCTGTAAGTATGATTACTTTTACCATTAAAAATAAAACTACTATGATGAGCAAAACAATTTCCTCAAAAGAAATTGCAATCTTATAAAGGGATAAGAGAAATATACAAATAGCATAAAGAAGCAGAACAATTGATGGGCCTTGAAAGATCAATCAATAATCTATTGAGGGCATAGTCTATGCAAAGAACTCCAAGAATTTCTCTCATGCCTAATAGTACTTCTAAGAAAAAAAATCAACCTATTCAAGTTTTTAATTCAGATATTCATGTAGAGGCTTTATTATAGTGAGAGCTACCTTACAGGAAATGTCCTTTTTTATAGGTATCAGGGGCAAACATTTAAAAATTTAATTTAGAAAGTAGTAATCTTTAGTTTGGTAACAACTGACAAACAGTATTTAGAATTTAACAGACATTCCCAGGCACATGTCTTGTCACTGCCTGAGACATATCCTTAAAACTACTCAGTGTCTCTATATCGCCTGGAACCAGTATAGTGTTTGTTAGGTCGGAGAGAGCCCAGGATCAGATACATGTGATGAGACAATGGACTTCCCCTGGAATTTCTCACAGATCAGCGTGCCAGACACAGATACCAGCTTCTTCTCCCTGAATCCACAGATACGGACTTCTTTCTGAATACCCCCGCCCATCCCCTGCAGCAGAGAATTCCTCAGCTCATGTCCCCACTCCTCACCCAACTGCAGCCCCTCACCCAACCGCAGTATAAAAAAAGCACCCCCCTCCCTGTTGGTGTGAACCCACGTGCCCTGTCTTTTGGGGTATGTGGGTCTCCCGGGGACACAGAAATAAAGCTTTTCCTTTCCTTTCTTTTCTGATTCACTGGACTCTCTATTTCTTGCGCCGCCTCCTGAGCCACCTAACCTAACAGTGTTTACCTAACATGGCCCACCCCTAGCCTTTGAATATAGTTATACTATTACAAGTCATGAAAATAGGCTTTTTGTTTTTGTTTTTCTTTTTTTAAAAAAAGCAGGTAATTTCTCTCTTAATCCAAGGTCCTGAAGAATTGCTGCATGTGAATATTGTTTTGCAGAATTGGGATATAGAAACTACTTCTTCAGCCCAAATTGTCATGCTATTGCTATATTTTTGCCTCTCTCCACCCATTTGAGCAAATGCATCATAGTTGGAACTATGAACCTGGGTGTCATCAGTGAACTCCACCCCTTACTTCCAGTTCCACAAGAACCATAAGTGGGTAAATAGGTGTGTGGTAGGGTGGTGGCCCTGTCACATTCATCCATCATATCCCTGCTTGTCCAGTTGTTGAGCCAACAGGAAGTTGCAATCCTGTAAGGAAAAAAGGCTAACTTTCTTCTAAAATATTTTTGTTAACTTTCAGAGAGAGAGAGGAAGGAGGAGGGAAAGAGAAACTTTGATGTGAGAGCAGCACATCACCCCCTACAGGGGGCTGTGCCCACAACTCGAATATGTGCCCTGACCAGAATTGAACCAGCAACCTTTTGGTGCCCGGGATGACTCCCAACCAACTGAACCACACGGGCCAGGGCCATCTGACTAATTGTGAATGTTTCCAACTTCACTTGATATTTGAGGGCACAGACTTTGGAATAAAATTCCAAACCATGTAATATAAATTTCAAATTGTATGATTTGGCCATGTTATTTCATCCTCTGAGCCTCAATTTCTTTGCTTATAAAATAGCAGTTGTACCTTTTCCATCTAATTTTTATGAAGATTATGTGAAAAAATATATGAAAAGTTTCTAGTGCAATGTCTGCTAAGAAAATATTGACTGCTTATCTCCTCATCTATCTTTTTCACACTGCCTAACCCTGACCTCTCATTTAATTTCCTCTCTTTGTCTACTTCACTTACTTTCTGCCCTTTCTGGCCCTTTTTCCTCTCTAAATGGATGTTCTTTATTCTTAAACAATTATAATTCTTATTCCTTAATATTGTGCCCTTTTTAAAATTTAGCCACTAGAGGGCTACATAATAAGATACAATTCCACTCACACTGACTATATTGGAAATCAGGATAAAAATGAAATAATCTGGGGGAATCAAATAATCACAGCATATTGAAGAGAAATTAGAAAACATCTAATACAACACAATTTCAAAATAATGGAATTGGATATTTAAACAAATATGAACACGTAATTGTTATATTTTTGAATCTGTACCTCTACCAATCTATATTTATAAATAAATTTCATTTTCTTTTGAAAGTTCCCTTACTTTCAAACCATTTTCTACAAAAAAGGAGACACATGTGAGGGCAAATAAACCAGTTTTCAGATACTCTTAGCAACAAAGCTAGTTTGTAGATACTTTTTAAAATCAACTTTACATATTTAAAGTCTAAAATAAATCCACATGGACAGTAGAATAGAGGTGGGAAGGAGGAGGGATTTTGACTTTCTTTCTTTCTTTCTTTCTTTCTTTCTTTCTTTCTTTCTTTCTTTCTTTCTTTCTTTCTTTCTTTCTTTCCTTCCTTCCTTCCTTCCTTCCTTCCTTCCTTCCTCCCTTCCTTCCTTCCTTCCTTCCTTCCTTCCTTCCTTCCTTCCTTCCTTCCTTCCTTCCTTCCTTCCTTTCGTTCTTTCTTTTTCTTTCTTTCTTTCTTTCTTTCTTTCTTTCTTTCTTTCTTTCTTTCTTTCTTTCTTTCTTTCTTTCTTTTCTTTCTTTCTTTCTTTCTTTCTTTCTTTCTTTCTTTCTTTCTTTCTTTCTTTCTTTCTTTCTTTCTTTCTTTCTTTCTTTCTTTCCTTCTTTCCTTCTTTCTTCCCTTTGAGAGACCTATTAACCTGCAGGCAAAACCAATATGTGGTGTAAGGAGTAAGATAGTGGTTATACTGGGGGTGGGGAAAATGGGACTAGTGATTAGAAAGGAGCATCGGTGGGCTTTGCAGTACCTGCAATGCCCTATTTATGAGCTTGTATGGTGATTAAACAGGTGTTGAGTTTGTGATCATGGATTGTGATGTATATTTTTGTTTTGTGCAATTTTCACTGGAAAACATTAAAAAAAATTTTTTTCTCCATTAATTTTTAGAGAGTGGAAGGAGAGAGAGCAGAGCACATGTCCCGACCGAGGCCAGGATTGAATCTGCAACCCAGGTATGTGCCCCTGACTGGGAATCAAACCCGCAGTCCTTTGGTGTTTGGGCCAACGCTCTAACCACTGTGCACCACACGCTAAACATTTTTTTAAAGAATAGATTGATGGGCCGTAGGTGATTTGACTCCGTGGTTAGAGCCTTGTCCCATGGACTGAAGGGTCCTGGGTTCAATTCTGGTCAAGGGCCCGGGTACCTCAGTTGCAGGCTCCATCCCCGGTCTAGTTGGGGCACGTGCCAGAGGCCACCAACCAATGTATCTTTCCCCCATCAATGCTTCTCTATCTCTCCCCCTCCCTTCCATTCTCTCTAAAAAATCTATGGAAAAAATATTCTCTGGTGAGGATTAAGGAAAAAGAAGATTGGTGGATTCTCAGTAAATGGATATATTAAGGTCAGTTAGAAAGCAATGGCTTAATCCAGGTGGGAGCAAACAATTTCTCCTTGAACCTTGCTAATGTGGTGAAGATGGGAAGGAGACTTATTTGAAAGCAATTAATAAGGAGGAAAAATGTACAGGATTTCGTGGTAAATTAGGTATGGAGTTTGAGGATTGAGGAGGTGGCATGGATGATTCCTAGGAACAACTGATTTAAGAAACAAAAAGAAGCAATCCTCCGTGAGAAGGGTCGACATACGTGAGGAGAAGTATAAGTTCTCGTTTGGTAGCAGAAACGTAAGGAGCGGACAAAGGCCCCTGTGAGGAAAGAAGGAGGGAGGGTTGGTCTTGTTCAGAGAGCAGTGAAAATTTGAGAAAGTGGCTGTGGGGAGTGGAAGAGGGAGTGGTACTGAGATAGCGTTCGAAGTTGGTCATCAATTTAGCATGAACATTGTACCCTGAGGAGTGACTTGTTCCACCAGCATGCAGCTGCGCTTGTCCAGGCGTGAAGAGAACTGGTGATTAGGATCACGCGTGATTGGAGGTTTGCCAGATGGGTGTGATCAGTATCGTTTTGGGGTAATATGATAATTCAAAGTAGATCAATAAGAGATTGTCAGATCCCAATTTTCTATCTTCATGGTGAAGAAAGACAATGTTCAGGAGGCACCTGTCCTAGAGTTCCCTGGGAATATGGAAATTCACCTGAGAAGGGAAGGGAGAGGAGGAGGAAGGCAGCATGGTGGTCATAAGTCTCCAGAATTACTCTACCCCTCTCCCTGCCAGTATACTTTGTGCTGTCACTGCAAACACAGTCACATATTACCATTTCCTCTTCCCTCTTATTAGTTTTTGCTTCGTTGTCTTTTTTCTCCAAATCTTTTTATTTTCCTCAGGTCCTTTTCCCCTTTGTGTTGTGTAGGAAAAGGTAAGCATGAAGTGGACACACTATAATTGAGCACAGGCCTTGGCAGATTTGGGACTGGAGAAAATACATTGAGGAGGAGATGTGTGTTTCAGCTTTTCTGATATATTGGTTTATACATAAGACAGCAAGCTCATACAGTTTCAGTGACATGCGGACTAGCATTCGGACACCTGGCAAAATTGCTAAGAAAGCAGTTTAATCTTTGGCATGTGTTTATCTCCCTTTCTGCTGCTAATACCACCTTTATTTCTTTATTTATTCAGTCATTTATTCCACAAACATATATTGAGTAACTACTATGTATCAGACCCTGAGCTAGTTGTCTCTTGGCCACTCACACTTGGGGTCTCTCAACCCAAAAGAAAGGACCATTCCTCCCCCCTAAATTATTCCTCCCTCTCCCATGACCCAATTAAAAACAACCATTTCCTAAGGGGTGGTGATTAGATTTTATTTAAATAACTCATACCAATATATGTGTAAATGGTAATAACTATAAACATATGGTGAGATCTCTCCGAAGCACTTCATAAATATGAATACATTTAATTGTCACCACCACTCTATGATGACCATTACTTTAAAAATGAGAAACCCGAAGCATGGAGACATTAAGTAACATGCTCTCAGGGAGGTGGCAGAGGCAGGACTCAATCCAGGAGTCTTTCTCCAGAGCCTGTGTGTGTGATCCCTACTCAACAGAGCCTACACCTCCGGCATGTGGTAGGCGAGAAGAGGTGCTGCATTCTAACAGGCTCTGATATGGGCTGGAGTCGAAATTTGTTTTCTGTTTTTTTAAAAAATTAATTTATTTATTGATTTCAGAAAGGAAGGAAGAGGGAGCGAGAGATAGAAACATCAATGATGAAAGAGAATCATTGATTGGCTGCCTCCTGCACACCCCATACTGGGGATTGAGGCTGAAACCTGGCCATGTGCCCTGTCTGGGAACCGAACAGGGAATCAAACCGTGACCTCCTGGTTTACAGATCGAGGCTCAACCACTGAGCCATGCTGGCTGGGCTGCTTTCTGCTTTGAAATGATCCTTTTGTTCTCATGGGCAGGAAGGTCTCCAGTGGTTATTAGGTTAGGGTTATGCTATTGGTATTGAATTTTATATAAACATGAAAGACTGTAAAAAATCTATTGATGACTCTCATTTGAGAAAAGACTACTTTACAGTCATTGAGATGGATACAAATGAAGGTATAAGATCTATGAATTACGGGGCCTGTTCTACGTGACTTCAGGAGAGTTGAGAACTACCCAGAGAAGCAGGAAAAGGAAGGATGTATATATGCATTTGGGATATCAGAGAGAGAAAACATGTGGCCAGGTGGACAGTCGATGTGATGTCTAATTTCTACTGAATCAACGAATTAGAAGAAATGTTTCCAAAACGTTTATAATCAGCATCCTGTTGGGAGGAGTAACCAAATGTATTACTTCCTAACTTGTTTTGGAGAGGAGGGAAAAAGAGTGAATGGAGGAAATAGTATGAAATTTTCAAGATGCTCAATTTTTCTTTCAGCAGAAAAGAAAAAAAAATAAAGCTGTACTTCAGTGTGCCTTTAATAACAAGGATATGAAGGAGAGAGTGCACTTTTTATCTCTCCCTTGGTGATTTCATTCATTCTTATAAGTTCATTTTCATTCATATTTTTTTTCTATTTTCTTCATTTTTTCACTCACTCATTTATGCACCTATTGAACAAATATTCTCCCCACCCCTAAATATGTTTTTATTGATTTCAGAGAGAAAGGGAGAGGGAGAGAGAGATAGAAACATCAATGATGAGAGAATCACCAATCAGCTACCTCCTGCACGACCTCTGCTGAGGATAGAGCCTGAAACCTGGGCATGTGCCCTAACCGGGAATCGAACTGTGACCTCCTGGTTCATAGGTCAATGCTCAACCACTGAGCCACACCAGCTTGGCTGAACAAACACTCTGTAAGTGTCCCATTAGTTATGCATTATTCTAGGTGCTGTGAATACTGCAGTAAATAAGATAAGCAAGAATCCTGGCCCATAGAGTTTATAGCATAAGAAGGGCAAGGGTCATAGGCAGAGAGAATCAACTAATAAGTGAATAAGATAAGTGGAGAAATAATAAGTTGCATAACTAAAACTGATGGATGTGATAAAGGGGGAGTGGTTAAGGGGGGTCTTTTATTTGAATAGCCTGAGATGATTATGTGACAAATGAATAAATAAATGAATGAATGGAGAAAATAGGTACACAAATCTATATATTATATATATTGCCTAAGCGACAGTTATGACTGGATGACTGGCCGATAACTATGATGCTCACTGACCACCACGGGGCAGACGCTCATAGCTGCCCCCATAGTGTGCTCCCACAGCCAACCTCTCATGGCTGGCCAAATTCCCGAGGTCCCTCCCCCAGGCCAGCCCCAATGGTGACTGGGCAAGATGGCCCTGATCGGCCGGGAGGGGCCCCACTTGTGCACAAATTTGTGCACTGGGCCTCTAGTGAGTAATAAAAGGTAGCGAGAGATGCTAATGATAGGATTTCAAATAAAGTGCTGTGTAAGCATAAATGAAGAAAACGTATGTAACTAGAAAGAATTTAGAACATTCTTAAAGCTACATAGGGTTTTGATAGATGAATATGATAAAGACGTTTCTGACTGAGAAAACAAAATGAAAAGAAAAAAAGTAAAAGGGGACACCTGCCATCTACAGCCAAGGGAATGAGGAGCAGAGAGGCGAAAGGCAGGTAGGGGGAGGCAGCTTTTTGGAAGCAGAGGAAACAGATTGAAGCCATCTCATGGTGGGCCTTAAAAAAAGTTTTAATTAAAAAAATTATCCCAGGCAAGGAACTTGACTAGACCTTACTCCAAATAAGATATGCAAATGGCCAGCAAGCATATGAAAAGATGCTCAACATCACTAATCATCAGAGAAATGCAAATCAAAATTAAAATGTCATACCACCTCACACTGATTAGGATGGCTACTGTATAAAATATCGTGTTGGTGAGGATGAAGAGAAATTGGAACTCCATGCACTGTCGGTGGGATTGTAAAATGGTGCAATCTCTGTGGAAAAGAGTAGGGAGGGTCCTCAAAAATATTAAAAATGGAACTAGCATATGATCCAGCTGCCCCACTTCTGAGTATATATCCCAAAGCATTGAAAGCAGGGTCTTAAAGAGATATTTGTATGTCCATGTCCATAGCAGCACTATTTATAATAGCCAAAAGGTGGGAGCAACCCATTCTATCAACACAAGAAAAGACAAGCAAAATGTGGTATATATGTACAATTAAATATTATTCAGCCTAAAAAATGAAGAAAAATCTTATCATATGCCACAATATGAATGAATGTTGAAGACATTATGCTAAGTGAAATGAGCCAGTCACACACACACACACACACACACACACACACACACACACACACACACCCACCAAATTCTGTGTGATTCCACTAGGATGAGGTAGCCAATGTGGTTAAATTAATAGAAACAGAACATAGAATAGTGTTTACCAGGGGTGGAGGAGAGGGAAGTAGGGAGCCTGTTTAATGGGTATAGAGTTTCAGATTTGTAAGATGAAAAACTCCTAGAGATCTGTTTTTACAACAGCGTGAATGTACTCAACACTGATGAAGCATACACTTGAAGATGGTTCGGAGGGTAAATTTAATATGTTTATCAATAAAAAAATTCAGTTAATTTCTCAAAATTGTTATGTTACTTTTGTATTAAACTTCTAAGAAGTTGTATGTGCATGTGTGAGTGTGTGTTAGGTTGCAGGAAAATATGTATCTGCTTGGATCTACATTAACCTCATTTCTCTAAACCCCACCTATATGTATCCTTGAAACTTGTCCCATATTAAGTAATAAGCTAGTCTAACCAAGGGGACTTTGACACTTGCTTCATCAGTCTTCATCACTCTTGAATGATCATTATCTGCATGTTGCAAAAGATCCCATTATATAGGGTGTCCCCCCAAAATGTATACACACACTTTGAATAATTATAAATGCACTTCATTTTCAAAATTGAGCTATCAGCTGTTAAAGTGTGTATATATTTTTTGGGAACACCCTATATTATCTTCCCAATAAAATGCCATCTGATCATAGGACCTTTCTGCCTCATCTTTATGTGAGTCTTTAATATTTTTGAGGACTACATTTTTCTAGTGTAAGATTTTCTAATTTTATACATTTACATAATGTCTAGGCCCAATACATATTAATTATTAAATTTAATATATTCAAAATATGAAAATTAAATATTTGATATATACTAGTAAGCTTGCCTCCTATTTATATGGATTAAACTAACTATAATTAAATGATATAAACAAGTAAATGTTATTTAGTGTTTATTTCATTGCCTCATTACTGCATATTCTATTTTATAGGTATTAAATCTCATAAAAACACACAAGGTGAATAATTAATCACCTTATCTTCGACACTGGGTCACAAGAACTGAGAGAGAGCACATAATTTTAAATATGTTTAATTTTGGAAGCCTTGTGTATTCACTTTTGCATTGACTTAAAAAATTTTCTTGCTTTTGAGAGCTTTCCTACTATAGATACCTGCATTTTGTGTTAACACAAGAGAGATACTTTTCATTGTACAAAACTGGCTCACTTTATGCATTCTGAACTTGAGACGCTAATGAATGTTTCTGAGGTTTTAAGATAATATGCTAATGTATGGGAGCACCTACTGGTGAAGGATGATACAGTCCTAAAGACTGATTTTATTGGACCTATAATTTAGACCAAGTTGAGGAGCATGAGAATTATGAAGCTTTTAAGTGTGTAGTCAAGGGAACCCTGCTTATTGCTTGAATGTTGCACCAGAATGGTCTAAGGCAGGAAATACAAGAATTGAGAAGATACTACATAACAAATATGTCATTTAGATGGGACCGCAAAATCTAATAGGAATATGATTATTTGGTATTGATGTACTAAAATGTTTCATGAGGGCTGAGACCAGGTCTGCCTTGTTCACTTCTGAGTTCCGAGCACAGTAACTGGTGATCTTGAAAATGTTAGTAAATATTTACTGAATGAATGTTAACCAGTCTGGACATTTTTTCCTCAAAACATGTTAAAATTTGCTTTTTGTTTTCCTCTTATAGGACTGCTTCCATCATCTATAATAAAAACAATGAAAAATACAATTTGTGTAATGTCTAGATAAACTTCTTTTAGATGAAAAAAAAAATGCATTTGTTTGGTTAACCAGAAAGTTTGAACCAGTTAAAAATATACTTATAATTTTAGGGTTAAAAACAAATAATGAAACTGACCTAAACTAATTAAAAGGAAGGTGATGGGGAGTTCCATAGGCTTTGTAATCAAATATTATTAGGTTCAAATTTCAGCTCTATAGCTTTGTGGCTGTATGAGGTTGGATGAATTACTTAGCCTTTCTGTCTCGACTTTCCTCTCATTGTATATACAATGCTTTGTGCCTTCTTGGTAAATAATAGATTAGTAGCTATTGGCTTTTTTCTCTGAGGGTGCTCATTCTCCTAATTTTCACTGTAAGCTTCTTGGGACAGGGAACATATTTTATTTATTCCTAGATCCTAGCACAGTGACTGGCATAGGTTGACACTTAATAAATGTGTGTTGAATTAATAAAGAAAATAAATATTTAAGCAACTCCTTGGTGACTATTGTGCATAGTCCTACATAAGGTTGTACAATATTCAACTTGTAACTGAGGTGTATGGAGACAGATACCTGACAGAGTCACTTAAAATACAGAAATAGGGCATTTTCAACGCCTGGAATTCCTTTGATTAATCAAGGTTTTTTTTTCATGAAGCTTAAGAAATTCACAAGGAAGGTTGAGCTTAAGTAACTGCACATGGGACGGAGACTATATTATAATGTGTTCACACCCAGACACATTCTAGTTTAGCTATGTAGTGATTTTTACCATTAAGGACATTTTTTCTCATGTGCTTTCATTAACACAACCCCTGCCGATAAGCATAGATAACTGGTTTTGAAAATTTCAGATTAAAAACTGTAAAGCAGTTTTGTACTTAGTCATCAGAAGACACCAACAATGAAGAAGGGATTTGTTTTTAATAAAAATATTTTATACACCCACCTGAAAATTCTCATGTGGCAAACAGCACAAGTCCAACTCTAGAACATACTGGACATTCCTAATTGTGCATCAGCAGAAATGTAAATACCCTGGGTTAGGTGAAAGGACCTTACCCTTCCACATGCGGATAAATCTTGCTCATAAAGTATCAAAGGCATCTCTTTCCATCAGTGGTTTAATAATCATGACCATTTTCTGCACACATCAGAAGTATGTAACATTCTCTGGATTTGGGTTCGAATGTGTAACCAATTTTTCTAGGCTTATGGAATTAAAAACTATTCCAGGTCTTAACAGATTCTTATTGCCAAATATGGAATCATACTTGGAACCAAAGTCACAAATAAAAAACTAATGTTCATTTTTTACCTTCACTGGCAGAGCAAAATTTGACACAAAAACCAAATTACTATCAAGGGAAAACCATTCCCATTGTAAACAAATGTAAACTTGGGTTGAATTTCAAGATATATCATTCTCCTTGAGATTACTGGGAAGGGATTTTTACACAATATCTTGTTTGCAAGAACACATACTATTTTAAACTCATGCTTGGCATAACACTACATGCTGTAGAAATAGAATGCAACATTTTTACCAAATGCAAGTTATTTTCCAAGTTTAAAAATTAACCAAAGTGCACATTAAGAATCAAGCTTCATAAACTTGCAGCTTTCTCTGACAAACAAACAAACAAAAACAAACAAACAAACAAACAAAGAAGTCAATAGTTTGGGAAAATAGATAACATGGTTTCAAAGTAGTCTGAAAATTAAAGTATATTTTCTTTTTCCGTTCCTCATCTATTCCTTGTTATATTCAAAGATGGTTATTTTGCTTCTTAATCTTGTTCATATTTTTTATAAAATATAAGAATAGTAAAATATGGTATATGTTATATAGTACATAAATAGAAATTCAAATCACAGATATTTTTCCTCTCCAAATTAGAGGATATTGGTCCTAGAAAAAAATTCAGAAAATAAAGAGGCACAAAAAGTTCATGGAAAACATGTTTCTGTTCAACTTTAACATTTAAATTATAGTGTGTGTAATTTTTAGTACAAAATTTTAAACATCCTTGAATCCTGTACATATAAATGAGTCTTATTTACTTCAGCTCACTGGTAGGATATATTACATAATTACAAATCTAATATTTGTTTTGGCATTTTGCTCAAAGTTTTAAAACATAATATATTGGGTCCTAAAGCCTTTATTTTTCAAATTATGAAAATTATACATATGTTTCAAATGAGGACTTTTCATTTTCTCTTAAAAGTTAACTTATGGACGCTTGCCTCAGATTTCCCCCCAAAGCAGTATAAACTGGATAACTGCTAACATAGAAATTATCGTTAGTGGGTAATTTTTATTAAATTTAAATTTTGGTTCTGTGCTTATTCCTAAACCTTTGATACTTGCCTCGCTTTTATAAAAGAAGTAGTATTAACTGACAAGTGAATAAGTGAGTAGCTAACTATACTAAAAGAAAAGGTTAGAGGTACGGATTATGATTTTATATTGCATTCCTTCATATAAGGTAGTTACATTTATTGATTTCAAGTGTCCTAGTTAGCATGGCAGAAATTGAAAATGTCATGATGTTCTCCCTCAATAATCAAGAATGACTTCCAGGTACCCTAACGCCTGAAAAGTCTAAGAATCACTGACTTAGCAACTATTAGGCCTGTCTCTAAATATGCAAATAAGATTCTAAACCACTAACAGCTGATCACTCCCCCCTTTTTTTGTCCCCTGGCCTAGCAACATGGTGGTATAGACAGTAAGATGAAAATGGCAGGCCTGGTTTTTGTACTTCAAACTCCAGGGCACATGAATAGATAAGATTTATTTTCTATGACAATTCTACACAGATTCTTTCTCATTATGTTCAATAAATATTAACTTTACCTACAACACAATTAATTCCCCTTCTGATTGCTGTCTGTGGAGGTAACTTAATATTATGAGTGCATAGTTGCTAAAAGATTTGCTAACTTTCTTGGCTCATTTTAAACCACAGACCAATGACTTAATTTCCATACATTGTGAACAATAATCAAATAACAATGTTAACATTACCAAATTTATTTTTTCCCCATATCTCATCTAACTTTTATTGATATTACACCCCAGTTAGATTTTAAGGATAATAAGAAGTGGAAATAGCACTGAACCAGGGAATGAGGAGAACTTCATTTGATCCCTGGATCTGTTCCTAAATAAAATGCATAATTAGGGCAAGTCTGTCATTTTTTTCAGAGCAAATTAAGAAAAACAGTATCTGTCTCAAAAGATTACCACAGGATGAAAATAAAATGATGTGAGAATTGTAAACTATAAAGTGTTATTCCATTGGATGCTATTACTACGGTGATTTAGAGATTCCTATATTCTATTATTATAGTGCTGTTTTTAAAATGTGGTAGACTCCTTTGTGCACAAAAACGAACTAAATATTTCTGAACAGAAGTTGTGATAGATAATGCTGCCAAGTAAAGTAACAGGCTGAGACAAACATCGCTTAGATACTCCTTTTCTGTATTGGCAATTCTCTTTAAAATGAAAGAACGGATTAACAAATATGTAAGAGTTTCATGAAAACTAATTTGGTATGTGCCCACATTAAGACACTCATAACCTAAAATTAAAAATATGGCATTGTATACATAGATATCCAGGCTTCTTCCTTTTAGCCATTGCCATTAAAAGAGTTTTTTCATATTCAAATTATTGATCAAACTGTCAGCTATTTTGTGCACAGATTTAATTGACCACTAGCAATGATGAAATGGAATTGTAGCTATTAAACCTAATAACCATAAATAGACTGAAATGTTATTCAAACTTCTAATTTTATGCATCTGATTTCAACCCAAATGCTGCTCTTAAGTTGTTTTGTTTTGAAGATACCTGCCACATTTGTTAAGGACTTCAAGCACATCACATACACATAGTAAATTGGGTATTCACCATTAATTCACTTAGAAAACCCTGTTTTACAGGTGAAATAGGTTTTCACCAGGAATTAGTACAAGCCATGTTGACTAATCTTACATAATGCATTTGCTTATTTTCTTCTGAAAAGTCAGGTCATATTTTTCCTTGATGCTAAAATCTTACAAAATATTTCTTGCTGCTTTTTTCTCTGTGCTTAGCTTCACACAATGCATGCACTTACAACAGAGTGTCTCTGAGCCTTTACCTAAAAATAAACTCTTAAAACATGTCAAAACAAATTATGAAGTTTTATCTTCATTTTTGATTGTTTTCAGCACTGAGTCTTCACCCAAAATTTTACATAGTTCATCGAGTCTCTGCTGCATTTTGGGAATTCCAGCTAGCTGAGATTCTAGTTTTTGTTTTTCTTCACTCAGTGTTAAACGGACTGCAGTATTCAATTGTTCAAAGCGCCAACCTCCTTCACCATCAAACTGTAATAAATGAGTGTGGTATTTCCTGTACAATCAAAGTGAAATAATATTATTAGCAATAACTGTGAAAAGCTATTTTAGTTATAGATTTATCATGCTAATTGATTTCCAAAAGTAAATTTTATGTAAGATGTCTATTTTACATTTGATTTTCAAGAATCCCTCAAGAGGTTAAATTTTGTGATTTTTTTTTTTACTCCAAAACTCATTAATCTCTAGGAATTTCTACTGTTTATGTTAAATTTATTTTATATTCTGAATAGTTATGAGTTGCAACATGCTGTTGCATCTATTTAATTTATTTTCATAACCTACTATGGCTCCTGAATAAATATCAAAACATACTTAGAATGGAAATAAGGAAAGGATGCTGAGTGGGGAAAAGTAAACATTTTAAAGTTTATACAGAAAAAAAACTAAGAAAGATAAAAGAAAATACGATTCCAATTCATTAATATACAATCCTTTGAGAATGAATTATTCATTATTCTGCATAAGTAAACATTTCTCAATAATTAACATTTTTAAACATTAAAAAAACCAAACTTTTTGATATAAATCTTTTAAAGCTATATCTATGCCTCCATATAATTTAATCTCTTTTCTCATGACTCAGGTTCATACTTAGGAACTTTAGAGAGATGATTTTATTAATGAGCCAGCAGACACTCCATCCTCTCCTACAAATAGGCTAGGTCACCAGTCTCTGGGATCTGTGGGGCTGCCTGGAGGAGTACTGCTGGCAGAGCTGGCCTCACATGGCTGAGCCACTGAATTTTATCACTGTGCTGAAGTGGCCCATGTTCTTATATGCCCTCAGTTTTTCTGTCTTTCCCTTATAGTTTTTCTCAGTTCTTATTCCCCTCTAGGGTCTCATCTGTCATTATTTACTATGATCAGTGGACTTATTTTAGTAGCTTTTATGTTTTTTTTAATTGCTATGATTCACATACCATAAATTCATTCCTTTATAGTGTAAAATTAGTGATTTTAAGTATATGCACAAGCTCATGCAACCAGCACCACTATCCAATACCAGAATATTTTCCTCACATCCCCGCCCCTCAAATAAACCCCATACCCATTAGTGGACCTTTCCCATTTTGCTCGGCCCCTGCCAATCACCAATCTCCTTTTTTTTTTATGGATATGCCTATAATGGTCATTTCATATACATAAAATCATATGATATGTGCTTGTTTATGACTGGCTTCTTTTACTTAACAAAATGATTTTAACGTTCATCTAATTGTAGCATATGTTAGTACTTTATTAGTTTTTATGGCTGAATAATATTCCATTGTATGTTATTGCACATTTTAAAAATCTATTCATTACCTGATTTTCATCCCACGTTGGCTGGATGATTTTAACATGATGGAAGATGGAGAAACTAAGCTAGGTTAAACTATGTCTAAAAGACTGAAATCACTCTCAAGCTGAAGGTTGAAGTTCAAATGTTTGTTAACATGTGGCGGGGATTAATGATCCTTTTCACATACTTTTGAGGTTTTTCACATGCTATATTTAGGTTTTTTAGTTTTCAAAACTTTGACCTCCCAACAGGTGGGGACCTCACAAAAATTAAATGGTAAACAATATAGTTCTATGTCAAAGGGAAAAAAGTGAAAATGCTGCTATTAAAAGATGAGAGCTAAAATAAAAGTAATGAAAAAGCAAAGGAAGGATTGTCATACAAGAAAGAGAAATAATGGTAAAGATATCATTTTTAAAATTTCATTCTCAACTTTTCTCGGGCCTTCCTAACCTTGGATCCACAACAGGGAGCAATTTTAGGATGTAGGTAGTTCAGATCTTGGGCAACCTGTATCTCCAATGTATAAGAAAGATTTGGCTCATTATTCCAGTCCTACAACATTATTTGATTTCTACATGGAAGGAAGAAACTATGTAGTTTCAAAAGTGTGTTCCAGATTACAGGCTAAAATAATATTTCAGGGTTTATCTTAGAGGAATTTAAAAGAAGCTACTTATTAACTGAGGCTCATGGGTAATAATCGGCAGACTTCCTGCACAAATAGGATAAAGCACAGGAAAGTGGTAATTAAAAAGCTGTAATTCTATCCAGGAACCAAATAATTTAATAAGCCTCTCTAATTTTTGAACACTTCCGAAACTAGTATTGATTTTAATCTCTACAAACAAAAATTACCCATATGTTGTTATGGTGGAAAATATAATGTATCTTTTCCCTCTTCTGAAATCTTTTCAAGGGAAAGAAGAATTTCATCTAGGGAGAAAGAATAATCATAAATGATATTCAATCATAAATTGACTAAACTAATTCATAGAGCAGAGCTAAAATGATTTTAGTTTCATGAATAAATACAGTGTGGGTAGCTGCAATTAAAATGCGTTTTTTGCCCAGCGGGTGTGGCTCAGTGGTTGAGCATCAACCTATGAACCAGGATGTCATGGTATAATTCCTGTTCAGGGCATATGCCTGGGCTGTGAGCTTGATCCCTAGTAGGGGGCAGCTGACCAATGATTCTCTTTCATCATTGATGTTTCTATTTCTCTTTCCCTCTCCCTTATTCTCTGAAATCAATAAAAAATATTTTAAAAAACCAAACATGTTTTTCTTGTTAAAAGGTATAAAATTATGGATTTTGTTATTTGCTTAAAATGCTATTTGTCCACTACACACCTGTTAGAGTGGCCAAAATCTAGAACACTGACAATGCCAAAAGCTAATGGAGCTGTGGAGCAACAGGAAATCTATTTCACTGACAATGGGAATGCAGAATGGTACAGCCACTCTGACAGATAGTTTTGCAGTTTCTTACAACAATAAACATACTCTTACCATACAATCCAGCAACTGTACTCTTTAACACTGACCACACAAAAACCTGCGTATGACTGTTTATAGCAACTTTATTCATAATTGCCAAAATTTGGAAGCAACCAAGATGTCCTTCAGTCGGTGAATAGATAAAGTGTGTAAATCCAAACAATGGAGTACTATTAAGTGCTAAGAAGAGCTATTAAGCCATGAAAAAACATGGAGGAAATGTAAATGAATATTACTGAGCGAAAGCAAGAAATGGACAAGGCTACAAACTGTGCAATTCGAATTATATGACATTCTAGAAAAGGCAAAACTATGGAGACAGTAAAGCTCAGTGGTTTCTAAGAGGTAGGGGAATGGAGGGCGGAACAGGCAGAACACAGAGGATTTTTAGAGCAATGAAAATATTCTGTATAATACTATAATGGTGGAGACATCTATATATACTAGAGGCCCAGTGCACGAAATTTGTGCACTGGTAGAGTCCCTAGTGGCTGCCAGCTGCCGGCTGGGGTCTCCCTTCCCCAGCTGCCAGCTGCCAGCCAGGGCCTCCCTTCATTTCCCGCTGCCCCCTGGTGGTCAGTGCACATCATAGCAAGCAATCATACTCCTGGTCAGTCAAACTCCTGAGGAGACACTTTGCATATTAGGCTTTTATATCTATAACTAGAGGCCCAGTGCACAAAAATTTGTGCACTCGGGGGGGAGAGGGGGTCCCTCAGCCTGTCCTGTGCCCTCTCGCAGTCTGGGACCCCTCGGGAGATAACGCCCTGCTGGCTTAGGCCTGCTCCTGGGTGGCAGAGGGCAGGCCCAATCCCTAGGTGCAGCCCCTGGTTGGGCTCAGAGCAGGGCCGATTGGGGAGTTGGGGTGCCTCCCCATGTCATGCATAGAGCAGGGCGGATCGGGAGGTTGCGATGCCACCCTCAGTCACGCTCATGGTAGGGCCGATTGGGGGGTTGGGGCACCACCCCCTGTCACACTCAAGGCAGGGTCGATGGGGAGGTTGCAGCACCACCCCCTGTCACGCACAGAGCAGGGCCAATCAGGGGGTTGGGGCTCCGTACCCTGTCACGCACAGAGCAGGGCCCATCAGGGGGGTTGGGGAGCTCCCCCCTGTCATGCACAGAGCAGGGTGGATCAGGGGGTTGGGGTGCCACCCTCTATCACCCACAGAGCAGAGCCGATCAGGGGGTTGGGGCGCCGCCACTGTCACACTCAGGGCAGGGCCGATGGGGAGGTTATGGCTCTACCCCATCACACACAGAGCAGGGCCTGTGGCGGGGGGGGGGGAGGGAGGTTTGGGGTGCCGCCCTCTATCACCCACAGAGCAGGGCCAATCAGATGGTTGAGGCGCCGCCACTGTCACACTCAGGGCAGGGCTGATGGGGAGGTTATGGCTCTACCCTGCCACACAGAGCAGGGCCCATCGGGTGGGGGGGGGGGGGGTGAGGGTTGGGGCGCCGCACCCTGTCACACACAAAGCCACAGGGCGATCAGGGGGTTGGGGAGCTCCCCCATATCAGGCACAGAGCAAGGCTGATCAGGAGGTTGGGGCGCTTTCTCCTGTCACAAACAGAGCAGGGCGGATAGGGAGGTTGTGGCCCCACCCCCTGTCACACACAGAGCCGCAGGGTGATCAGGGGGTTTGGACGCTGCCCCCTGTCACGCTGATCCTGGTGCCGGGAGGCTTCGCGGCTCCGCTGATCCCGGTGCTGGGAGGCATATTACCCTTTTACTATATAGGATAGAGGCCTGGTGCATGGGTGGGGGCTGGCTGGTTTGCCCTGAAGGGTATCCTGGATCAGGGTGGGGGTCCCCACAGGGGTGCCTGGCCAGCCTGGGTGAGGGGATGATAGCTGTTTGCAGCTGGTCACACACCCTTCAGAGTGGGGGTCCCCACTGGGGTGCCTGGCCAGCCTGGATGAGGGGATGATGGCTGTTTGCAGCTGGTCACACACCCTTCAGGGTGGGGGTCCCCACTGGGGTGCCTGGCCAGTCTGGGTGAGGGGCTGAGGGCTGTTTTCAGGCTGGCGAGTGACTGAAGCTCCCAACTGCTCCTTTTTTTCTTTTTTCTTTTTATTCTGGGCCAGCTTTAGCTCTGGCTCCAGCTCTGAGGCCTCTGCTGCTGAAAGCAGGTATCTGGTTTGTTTGGGTTCTATAATCGAAACAATGTATAACTCTAGCTCTGAGATCCCGGAGGCCTGAAAGCAGGTTTCTGGGGTTTTGTTTAGCTTCTTTATTTGTTACAATGTTCCAAACTGCAAGCTCAGAGGCCGGCAAGTCAGGCGGGGAACGTTGGAGTCCTCCGTCACTGAAGCAAGCAAGCCCCATGTTAGCTTGAAGCTGCCTGGCTGCCGGCCGCCATCTTGGCTGGCAGTTAATTTGCATATCACCCTGATTAGCCAATGGGAAGGGTAGCGGTCGTACGCTAATTACCATGTTTCTCTTTTATTGATAGGATAATAGAAGTGTAATATGCTAATTAGACCAGACAGCCAAATGACTTTCCTGATGTCCTTCTGGGTGACCTTCCGGATGAAGCCGGGGCTGCAAGGGCTGAGGCAAGCTGCCACAGCTGCGAGGGCCGAGCCCCTTGCACAAATTTCATGCATTGGGCCTCTAGTATATAGATAACAGCCTAAGCGACTGTCAACCATTTGATCGGTAGCTATGATCTGCACTGACCATCAGAGGGGCAGACACTCAATGCACATGCATGGAAACATGGAACAGACTGAAGAATCTCAGATGGAAGGGGGAAGAGGTGAGGGTGGGAAGAGATTAACCAAATCTTATATGCATATTAGAGGCCCGGTGCATGGATTCGTGCACCAGTGGGGTCCCTCTGCCTGGTCTGCAGGGGTTGTGTAGAAACTGGCAGTCTGACATCCCCCAAGAGGTCCCAGATTGCAAAAGGGCGCAGGCCAGGCCAAGGGATCCCACTGGTGTATGAATCCATGCACCAGGCCTCTAGTGTAATTATAAATTTGTCCAAACCCATAGAATGTACAACAAGAATGAACTGTAAGATAAACTACAGACTTGGTGATAATGATGTGTCAATATAGGTTCATCAGTTATAACAAGTGTACCACTCTGGTGGGGGAGGTTGACAATGGGGAGGTTATACATGTATAGGGGCAGAAAGTATATGAAACATTTTTGTACCTTCCTCTCAATTTTGTTGTGAACCTAAAACTGCTCTATAAAATAAAGTCTTAAAAAAAACAACAACTGCTTGCTGGTGTGGGTCAGTGGATGAGTACTGACCTATGAACCAGGAGTTCATGGTTCGATTCCTGGTCAAGGCACATGTCTGGGTTGTAGGCTGGATCCCCAGTGAGGGGCGTGAGAGGAAGCAGCTGATTAATGATTCTCCCCCATCATCAATGTTTCTTGCTCTCCCTTTCCCTTCCTCTTTGAAATCATTAAAAATATATTTAAACAAAAATAAAACAACAACCTATTTGTTCCTTTGATTGAGAAAAATGGCTTTTTCCAGTGCCTCTTTAGGCTACTTGAATAAGGAACTGAATGACAAGATAGCATAATGCAACTGATCAATGTTTCTCTGTCACAATGATGTTTGTCTTTCTCTCCCTTCCTCCTCATATATATATATGGTAAAAATAACATCATTTTTTAAAAATGAGAAATCTCATTTTATGAGGTATTATTTATAAAACATTTTCATTCATTTTTTCCTTGAAACAAAACAAAGCAAAAACTTTTTTTCCTGTTTCCTTTGAGTTAATCATTTGGGCAATATTAACTTTGACATTTTCCTGGATTTTGAAAAACAAACTAAAAAGATGATGTAAAATTATGCAAACACAGAGTTGGACAAAAGTAGGTTTATAGTTGTTCATGTGGAAAAACACATGCAGGTTATGATTACTATAATAGTTTTATTAACTCAAAGGAATAAACTCTGTGTTTCACATACCACCATAAAGCTACTTTTCCCCATTCTTGTATATTCTTTATTAGTATAGCCTATGAAATTATGAATATTTCATAATTTCTTTTAAGGATTATTGGAATGTGATGATAGTTTCCAAATAGCACATTAATGCTAGGTTTGAGATATGTAAACTACTAGTGTCAACTTAACAAAAATAGAGGTATAAAGTAGATGAAACGTCCTATGCTTTATAGTGGAAAGTTTAGAAAAGCTAATCATTAAGAAATATAAGGAAAAATCATCTCTCACAAATTGGAAACACTTACCAAAGAGAAGGCCTGTGTGTTATGGATAGCAAGGAAATTCCAGCCCCCTTTGCAGCCTGAAATATCTTTCCTTCAACATCAATGCTGACAGCACTGGTACATTCATCCAGCAATGCGTATTTTGGTCTTTAAAAAATAAACACAAATAAATGAATGATTTTCCTATTTGGATGAGAAATCTTTATTTGAATATGAGTTGCGATGTTACCTTTAAAGGAGCAAAATAGTCTATGACATATCAAAGGTGATAAATGATAAAGCAAAAGAGCAGTCATCCTTCCACCCCCCTGTTTGGACTAGAATATAATATCCTTCTTAAATTTTAAATAGATTTTCTGAAGCCTGCTCACAGTACATTAAGCTTTATCATTACGCAGATGGGTGAGTCATATATGGGAGGCGTAGGAAGATGAGGCTGGTCACCAAGTGCTTTTTCTACAGAAGGCAGGCTCATTCTTGGTGACAAGGTTCTAACTAATTAAGTGAAAAATATATTACAGTAGCTAATTATCAAACAAACCACAGCCTTGTAATTTTATCAACATTGTGAGTACCTAATCACTTACTAATAAGAATCTCATTGCTATAAGATTCTGCAAAAGTAAGTATGCCTAATCTGACACGTTTAGAGTAGGTATTTAACTTGGTAACATTGTGACCAGCTTCACAATCAAATTCTAGGGGCAAAAATCAGTAAATATTTTTTCTGATTGTACTCAACAATTTTGTTTTTTGCTAGCTCAATTTTTACTCGGGAGATGACTTTCTACTCCTATCAGAGGCACCTATCACTTACCACCATTTTCATCTGTTTATTCTCTTCCTTTCACCTTACTCCCCTACTCTTTCTTTTGCCTTTACCTTATTTCAAACCTGTCTGGACTTTAGGTATGTATTTGGTACTCAGCAACATGACTTAGCTTTATTAAGAGGACCAAGGATGAGCCCTAGCCGGTTTTGCTCAGTGGAGATAGCGTAGGCCGGCCGACCGCCCTACCTGGGCCCTGGTCAGGGCTCATGCAGGAGGCAACTAATCAATGTGTTTCTCTCACATCAATGTTTCTGTCTATCTTTCCCTCTCTCTTGCACTCTCTCTCTAAAAATCAATGGAAAATATCCTCAGGTGAGGGGGAGAGAGAGAGAGAGAGAGAGAGAGAGAGAGAGAGAGAGAGAGAGAGAGAGAACCAAAGATCAAATCATGCACTGTCATTTATTATTTACTTCAGGGCTGAAAATCAGTATCAAGTATTTACCAGGACAATTTCCTCCATGACGATACCCTGTTTTTTAGAAATAAATGACAATGGAAAGATAAAAATTGAAACCAGTAGTAATCTCTCATTCAGCATAAATAGTTACTTAGCACTGTAAAGTCATTTTCTATGATGGGTTTGCTTTTTAATAAGATCCTGTACCTACTTGTTGGAAGGGGGAGTAGTCAAAGCAATTTTAACACGCCATTTTTTTATTTTTCTTAAATATATTTTATTGACTTCACAGAGGAAATGAGAGGGAGAGAGATCAGCTGCCTCCTGATTGAGCCTGCAATCTGGGCATGTGCCCTGATTGGGAATCAAACCGTGACCTCCTGGTTCATAGGTAGACACTCAACCACTGAGGTATGCCACCCAGCACCACCATTTTACTTTAATAACTGCTTTCCATGCAAAGAACTAAAAGATCACTGCCAGTTCCCCATGATGTCAACAGATGCAGTTTTGCTTTTTGGCTTTTGGTTACTGCTCTGGTTTAAGTATTAAGCATTACTTTTTTGTCTCAGAGTTGATCACTGTTTTATGGATGACATTTTTTTAAGTGGAAGAGAGGGGGAAAAAGGAAGTATAAGAGAGAGGTTTGGCTTCCTGTTATAAAATAAGTCATGAGGATGTAATCTATGGCATAAGAAGTAAAGGTGATAATATCGCCATAACTATGTATGTTGTCAGATGGTTACTAGGCTTATTGTTGTGATCGCTTTGTAAGGTATGTAAATGTTGAATTACTATGTTGTACACCTGAAACTAATATAATACTGTATGTCAATTATAATTTTAAAATAAATTAATTTTTTAAAGATTTAATAAAATTATAAAAAAAAGATGGATTGGGATAAAATTTTCTTCTTGGAAATCTCTCAAGTAATAAAGCTACTTATTGTATTATGTCTTATTTTTAGAGTGCTTTGAGCTAAACAGAGCAGAGAAGCCACTTTAGAATTAGAAAAAAGTATATATCTTATACTCTGTTGTCATAGCAACCCCTAGTCTAGCAGATGTAAGATAGATTGCACACTGTTGTTTCTGTGGCATTACTGCTGTGTGTGTTGCGTGTGTGTGTGTGTGTGTGTGTGTGTGTGGTGTACTGAAATATAGTAAGCAATAGCTGGAATCTGGGACTGATATAACTAAGTAAAACATTAGATAATATGGTTTCTCAGATTTTCCTCCTTTTTCTTTTGGTGTCATCAGAAGAGTGAGCCTTGCAAAAGATCTAGTTTATCCCCATTAAGACAGAACTATTATATTGATCATGCTTTAAACATTAAAAATCCTTTCAAAAAGAGTATATAATTGTGATATTGAATACTCCCTGCCAAAGTTCTCCATTTTAGCTAGCTCCGTTATTTCACATTGCAATTCAAATATTTTTATTAATTCCTTGAGAATGAGGGGAGGCAGTTTCTCATTATTATACTTTTCCTTCACTGTGTTTTACATTTCCATTTCATTTTATTTTTTCTCAATAGGTTCTGCTTTTCAACAACTTCATCATCTTCATGATCACTAAATTTTTTTCCACTGGTGTACTTTAACTTAATCTTTATTCAGTCTCATATACAATATATTTTAGATACACAAATAAGTATCAACTATTTATTTCAAGTTATGGGTACTTGAAACCTCTTTTGGCTGGCATCTTTCATTAATGCCTCTTGCTCTTTATTACACGGTTTATTTTATTAACAAACTTATGCAGTGAGAAACTTGCGGTCACATTTTACATTCCATTATATTGCATTTCACCAACTATGCTGGTGATCATATTACTGAATATTTATGGACAGAGTGCAAACAGATTCAGGGTGATAGTGGGTAACAGCTGGTCATAAATGTCAAACTGTAAAGTTTACATTTGAATCTTACCACATCAGCTGAGAAAGGGGCATTACCAAGTATACTTCACTGAAAATTCTAAGGTAGCAAATTTTGGCTCACTTTTTTAGCTTGTCATGTTCTTTAACCATGCACATTAATATAAATACAATATTTTTAACACAATAATTTTTTCCATTAAAAATTCCAGCTAGATGCAAAATTAACACATACTGGCTGATTTAATTTATATGAAGTTGTAGAACAGGAAGAACTAATTTATGATGGTAGAAATCAAAACAGAAATTACCTAAGTGGGGATCTGACTGGAAATGGGAATGAGGGACTTTCTAGGGTGACAGAAATGCTCTCTATCTTAACTGAGGTATTGGTTACACAATGTATCATACATTTAGCAAAAGCCATTGAATGTATACGTAAGGTCTGTCTGTGCATTAGGTACATAAAATATCACAATAATAATATATTTTTTTAAAAAAATCCTGGCTAGCTATTGCATAATAATACGCATAAAGGTTTGCAAAATAAAAAGAGAGTCCTGACCGCTGTTGCTCAGTGGTTAAAGTGTGAGCCTGCACATTGGAGGGTCTTGGGTTTGATTCGCGGTCAAGGGCATGTACCTGGGCTGCAGGTTTGCTCCCCACCCACTGTTGAGGTGCATGTGGGAGGCAACCAATTCATGGGTCTCTCTCACATCAATGTTTCTCTCTCTATCCTCTCTCTTTCTTCCTCCCCCCTCCCTTCCACTCTCTAAAATATCAATGGGAAAAAAATCCTCAATCCTCGGGTGAGGATTAAAAAATAAATAAGTAAATAAATAAATAAAAATTTTAATATACTTTATGAAAATAGTTACATTAAAAAATCAAGATAATGACCAGCTTTTGTGCATCAACAAGATTGAGAAGAAGTTATTTCTAAATTTTAAGTGTTATAAGTTAATGAGATGACAGATGTTTTTCTTCTTTTAATTTATCTAAATTTTCTACTTTTATGAAAAGGAAGTATAAGAGATAGGGTTTGGCTTCCTGTTATAAATAAGTCATGAGGATGTAATCTATGGCATAAGGAGTAAAGTTGATAACATCGTCATAACTATGTATGTTGAATGTATAATCATATTTTAATGGACTTGTTTAAATATGTGCTTTTTCCAATGTTAAACTTTGAATATGAATCAGGTGATTTTAAATAATTATCATCAATTTTATTATATACAAAATATGGTATGTTATTATGTACGAAAGTATCCTAAGATTGCTGGTACTGATGTCAAAGTATAAAGTTCTCTACAAAAGTATTAATGCTTCCACTGCAATTCCTTCAGGAGTATTGCATTGCCTCAGCTTATGGCCCATTCATGTATTCACATATGTAAATGTAATTCTTGGTCCTTTTTGACCAAGATGAAAGGACTAAAAGCGAGTTACATATTTTCTGATGACCTCCTGCTTTGCATACAACTCAGGTTCTCATTATCAGAAGTCTGAGGGGAAAAAAAAGATATTTCTTTTTCAGGGAAGAATAGGACAGACAAGATGGATAAAGCAGAATAGCTTTTTTTCTTTCTAGTGTCCTGTGCCTGGTATCTTTAAAGTCCTATGAATCTGACGCTGGTTGCAAAGAAAAAAATTTTATCAGGAGAAATTATTTTCTGAATCTCTTTTTATCAGAGTCCATTAAGACCTACGCTGGCTGGTTCCTTTTTCCACTGGATATGCCTCTGATTTTTGAGGAGGGGAGCATTATTAAACGTAATAGGATTCTGAGTGGTTGAAAAGTTAATGTAGTTTGAATTTAACAATTTAATTCAGAAATATTACTGAATGCCTACCTACTATGTTCACAACAGTAAATAGTGGTTATGTATTCTTTACAATTTAAAATTAATACAATCCTACTTTCAAACTTAAAATACATAAAAATTTGTCATCTAACATTAGTCGTCATAAAAGAAATAGAAAAAAGGACTTGGCAATTTCTGTCACATAAACACATTCAAACTGTAAAGTCTAAGCACTCATTTTTCAGTGAGAAATTTTTAAACTAAAGATGAGGACAGTGAAGGTTTTTTTTGTTACACCAATAGAATAGCAGTTTCCTGAGAACAGCACACTCACCTATGGTAAAACATTCGAGCCATGCCCATTCTTTGCTTCTCCCCTCCTGATAGAACATCTTTCCAGTCCA
The DNA here is from genome assembly GCF_963259705.1 of Myotis daubentonii. Classification (NCBI taxonomy): domain Eukaryota; kingdom Metazoa; phylum Chordata; class Mammalia; order Chiroptera; family Vespertilionidae; genus Myotis; species Myotis daubentonii. Next base: position 42,162,465 of record NC_081841.1, read on the forward strand.
TAATAGCATCCCATCCTTAAAAAAATAAAGATACATATTTTATAAAGCAGTCGTTTGTTACAGTTTTGGACAGGTGATTCTGGTAAGTTTATTAACACAAAGAACCTGGTATTTTACACAGAACACATGATTGGATAAACTAGAGAGCCTCATGTAATTTTGTTTTAGATATGATATTTTGAATGATAATTCCTTTTGGTGACAAATCATCTTCTAAGAATTTGAAATACTGAAACTCTTAAAATTTATTTGTTTCTGAATATGTCCAAAGAGTTGATATAGTTATACCTATTTTGCAGGGTGTTGGGAGGAAAGACCAACACATTTTCATAGGCCTATTGCAAAGTCTACCAAGAGTAAGGCAGGAACTAATGTAAATGCTTCCATGTGTCTGGCACTTTATATGAGTTTTTTCATTAATATTCCATAATCTTGTAAGGTAGGTATTATTAGTTGCATATTATAGATGGCTACACTGAAACTCCTGGAATAATTGACATGTCTAATTTTACACAGCCAGATATCAGAGTTGGTATTTATGTACAGGTCTATTTTCATGCTTGTACAGTTTATTTATGCCACATCTCCTACAACTTCTTAGTTACTGACTTTCTGTTGGATATTTATTCAAAAAAAGCAATGCTTCTATTTTTAAAAAACAGTTTAGATCTACACATACTGATATAGAAATATACTCAGAATTTTTTTAAATGAAAAACCAAATTGCAGAATTATGTGGGCCATTTTCCTTCCAGGAAATTTCTATTTATTTAAAACTATATCCTTATATTAGGAAAAATGCCATCTAATTCGAAGTTCTTGCATCTAGTGAAAACTGTTGACATAATATTTCTTCTGTGACTGAATTTTTAGAACATTTTTCTTATTCTTTTAAACAATACGTTTTTATTGATTTCAGAGAGAGGAAGGAAGAGGGAGAGAGAGAGAGAGACAGAAACATCTATCTGCTGCCTCCTGCACGCCCCCAACTGTGATCGAGGCTGAAATGTTGGCATGTACTCTAACAGAGAATCAAACAGGCGATCTCTTAGTGCGTGGGCCAATGTTCAACCAACTGAGCCACACCAGCTGGGCTCTATGACTGAATTTTATAGTATTTATGAAACATAAGTGAGCATTTGAAAACTAGGTTCAGATTACTACTGTGTGGATAAATATTCTGGGCTTTAAAAATACTTCTCCCTTGCCACCTTAGAAGACAAAAGTATTTGGGTCAAGAGAAGTTTTAGCTTTACATATTTAAATAAATCATGCACTTTGTTCCACTAAACCCAAAAGTTTTAGCAGGCAATACTGCTTAATCTCAGAACAGCTAAATCAGAACTTAAGTCATATTATCACCTCTGATATTGATTTAGAGAGACTAAGACAGCTAAGAAGAGAATGGTTTTCCTGCTACCTAGAGATGTACAAACTGCTTTATTCACGTCCATTTGTTAACACTTCTTCTATTTTGTAAACTCTTTGATGGAATGAAACATAGTTTTTAATTCCATCTTTTACTAAAGCAAAGCATTTCTCTAAGCAAAATATTAGGTAGTCTAAACAGACCTTCAGTAGGCTTCTTCCAAGTAAGTGATGACCTTGCAAATGAAAGTGCTTTCTTGCTTCGCTTAAAAACACATTTCATGTTTTAAGGGTTAGGCAAGTAAAGTGGGTTTCCTTGGAAGTTTTTGATGTGTAAGGATATAGCAATTCTCACTAGTACCAAGGAAGCTAGAAGATAACAGCACAGTGGAATAGCATAGTCTATAGAACATTGACTTTCATGTATGGTCTGTGGTTGAATCCCTGTCTCACCACTAGCTATAGGTCCCTAAGGAATGTATTAAACATTAGTCAAACCCACATCATATGGAAGTTATAAACATGAAATAAGTTGACAATGTAAATTGCTTAATATGTTGTATTCTGCATAGTAAGCACTCAATAAACCATTATAATTATGATTTCATTATTAAGGTTGGGACATTATTAAAAACAGTTCTAGAACTTCTTGACGACTTCTAAAAAATAAAATACCCCACATTTATCATATGTTTCTATTTGGATTATTGGATTTCAAACTTATCCAAAATAACTTACCCAAGATTAACAGGCAGTATATATTCTGGCACAGTGTTTTAGAACTGGGAAGGAGTTGGCCATATGAAACAAAAAGACAACTTGCTTTCCATGTTGGTAGCATTTATAAATTATGATATTACAAACAACATAAAAGTAAATATAATAATACCTCTGTTATCTGCCTCATCTGCTTTTTGTAAAGATCAAATGAAATAATATATGAGAAATTTCTGTGTAAAATATCAAGTACCATCACACAAAGACAAAATACTGTATCAATATTACAACTAGTAATAGTGCCATTAGCTACTAATTCTTGTGCATTTACCATGTGCTACTATTCTATACACTTTACATAGTCTTATTTAATCTTTTCAGAATCCTTATGACGTAGATATTTACAGTTGAAGGTAGAAATAACTGTGTTAATTAAGACTTCATTCCAAAACTTTTACTTCAAAGCTTATATGCTTAGTCACTGTGCTACCCTGCTTCTTCTGATCATGGAAAAGGGTTAGAAAATAAAATCCTTGCAAAATTAAACCTAGAAATAAAGCTTGTTATTTCAGTAGTTTTTCTAGGCTATCAAGTTATATGTTATCAAGTTATTTGAAAGTCTGACCATTATAAAGCAATTCTTTTTTAAGCTCATATATATGACTTTTATTCCTATTCTTTCAAAACTATTTTATGCTGAAAAACCACAGTACAGAAGTTTCTATATTTTATCTAATTCTCTATATGCTGCTTGAGAGAAAAAAATGTATTGGTAAGACTATGGGTCTAAAACCAAAAAGAAGTTTCATGACAATTATCTCTCAAATTATTAATTTTAATGTAAGCCAAACTTGACAGGAAAATATATCTGTCATAAACTTTACATATATCTAGATTGACAGCGGCCTCAGGCACACTTGTACATCCAAATATGAAATAATAACTGTTTTAAAGTGCCAGCAGCAGACTTAATAAAAAGCCTAGTGTGCTGCATGAAATATAACATAAGCAGAAATGGATGTCAATAATAGAAAAGCTGTTTTTCTTTACTTGTGTGCTTATATTCCAATAATAGCATATATTCAAATTAAACCACAGACAATTTACCCATTTATTTTTAAAAAACAAAGTTAAGTACATTAAACAAAAGAATAACAGAGCGTACCTCCTTCTCTTTGAACGATGTGATAGAGGTGGACATTGTGCAGGATACATTCCAGGTCGTGGTCTGTGTAGCCTTTATCACGCATGTCATCCACTGAATCAGGATAGATGACTTGATCCCGAAGACTTCCAAGAGACATGTATGGCCTATGAAACACCAAGCACACAAGAATCCTAGTACAACATCATTTCAGTTTACTCAGTGCGACATCCGGGTGGTCTGAAAACGCCACTGCAGACCTTACATACCACATTTCTAGGGTTGTATTTGTTGCCTAGTGATGAGTATTCTTCTCTCGGGCACGGCAGGATAATACACTGCTATGTTCATGTACAGATTTACTGAAACATAGCCACAAATAAAGTTCTATTTCAAATCTAACAAGAGATAGTTGGATGGTTTCAGCAGCAGAAACACATGCATGTTTCACTTTATTTTATAAATGTTGCTTCTGTATTTCATCAAATATTATTTAGGTTAACTATTATAAAATTTAAGATTTTGACCCAGCAATGTGAACAAACAAAACTTTTCTTTAAAAAATGGTATTCAAAATAAGAGAAATGCAAATTAAAACTACCCTGAGTTACGTACTTGTACTTATCAGATTGGCAGAGTTTCAAAAGCTCATCAACTCACTCCAACCTCTGAAGAAATAGGTTCGCTCATACAGTGGTGAAGGTGTGAAATGGTACAACCCTTTGGAGGGAATTTGGCAAACCAACATATCACTTGACTTTTGATTACTTCTAAGAATTTACTCTAAAGATATACTTCCAAAAACACCAACAGTAACTAAAAAAAGTGCATACTGTTATCCATTCAGATTATTTGTAATTGCAAAAGATTGAAAACAACCAACGTGTTCACACAAAGGAGATTAAGTAAATTATAGTACCTGCCTCTTGTAGCTATAAAACAGGATGTGAAAACCTTTGGAAATCGATAGAATGATTTCCATAAGTTATTGTGAAGTTCAAAAAAAAAGTGCAAAAGTAGATGTATAGCAGGTTTTCTCAACAGTTCCATCATGAATACACTGAACTACATACTAGTATTTCTTTGTTGTTGAGGGCTATCCCGTGTACCATAGGATGTTTAGCAGCATACCTGGTCTCTATCCATTAGACACTAGTAGCATCCGCTACAGTAATGATAAAAAAAAATCCTTCAGATACTGTTCCCTGGGGGGACAGAACCATCCCCATTTGAGAACTATTGATCTATACATTCATCCTGATATCTGCAGGGGGTGGGGATTGGTTCCAGGGCCCCTTGTGGATACCAAAATCCTCAGATGCATAAATCCCTTAGGTAAAATGGAGTATTTGCATATAACCTACAAACATCCTCCTGTATACCTTAAATCAGTGATGGCGAACCTTTTGAGCTCGGTGTGTCAGCATTTTGAAAAACCATAATTTAACTCTGGTGCCATGTCACATATAGAAATTTTTTGATATTTGCAACCATAGTAAAACAAAGATTTATATTTTTGATATTTATTTTATATATTTAAATGCCATTTAACAAAGAAAAATCAACCAAAAAAATGAGTTTGTGTGTCACCTCTGACACACGTGTCATAGGTTCGCTATCACTGCCTTAAATCATCTCCAGATCACTTGTAATTTCTAATACAATGTAAATTCTATGTAAATAGTTGTTACACTATTGTTTTCCTTGTAATTACAAGGAAAAAAGTCTGTACATGTTCAGTACAGACAAGCATAATGACATACAATACCCACGAGCAACAACATAACACTTATAAATGTTTTTGATCCACGGTTGGTTGAATCTGCAGATGTGGAACCTGCAGGTACAGGTGGCTGACTGTAATATGCCACCTTCATGTAAAATTAAATTAAGAAAATACATATTGTATGCATATATGCATAACCTGTGGACACAGACAATAGGGTAGTGAGAGCCTGGGGGAGGAGGGCAATGGGAGAGGGCTTGAAGAGGTTAATGGAGGGGAAAGGAGGATCTATGTAATACTTTCAACAATAAAGATTAAAAGGAAAAAATAAAATACATATTTATCTGCTTATTTTTACAAGGAGAAACACAAGAATATTTTGCTTATATTTACAAAAGGAAACGCAGTAAACCAGAAACTAATGAAATTGATTACCTGCTGGAGATGGGAGGACCAAGTCAGATTGGATTTTGGGAAGAGTGACCTAAGAGTCCTTTCTACGTAATTTTTACTTTTAGACTGGAAACAGCCCCAAGTGCCCATCAGTAGAATGAGTGGATAAATATGCTGTGGTACCCTTATACCACGAAATACTATGCAGCAGTGAAAAAGAAGGACCTTTTACCCTTTGAGAAAGCATGAAGGCACCTGGAGAGTATTATGTTAAGTGAAATAAGCCAGTCAGAGAAAGACAAGTATCACATGATCTCACTCATATGAGGAATCTAATGAGCAAAATAAACTGATGAACCAAATATATCCAGAGACAGAAGCATAGAAAAGAATGTGAAATCTCAGAGAGGAGGCGGGGGGGGGGGGTGGTTGAAAAGTGATCAAGCAAAGAACTTGTATGCATGTATGCATAACCCATGGACACAGACAATAGGTTGGTAAAGGCCTGGGGAAGGAGGTGAGGGCAGGCTAGAAGGGGTCAATGGGGGAATAAAAGGGACATACATAATACTTTCAATAATAAATATTTTTTAAAAAAGGAAAGGCTGATGAAATTATACAAAAATCTATATATATAAAAGCCTAAGCAACCAGCCGATCAGCTGGTAGCTAAGACACGCACTGACCACCAGGGAGCAGATGCTCAACACAATAGCGGAAACCACAGGCATGAAAACATGGAACAGACTGATGAATCTCAGAGGGAAGGGGGGAGAGGGGAGGGTGGGAAGAGATTAACTGAAGATCTTCTATGCATACTAGAGGCCTGGTGCACAGATTTGTGCACTGGTGGGGTTCCTTCGCCTGGGCTGTGGGGATTGGGCCAAAACTGGCTCTCTGACTCCACCGAGGGGTCCTGGATTGTGAATCTGTGCACCAGGCCTCTAGTATTTTATGAAATTATATATTCATTAAAAATAACAAATATTGCTTTATTAAAGTGCCATTTTCTCTCAATCATTGCTTTATATTATGTAAAATGGTAAAAATAGTACATCATTTATGTGTTTAATGAGGTAAACAGAAACTAAGGGTACGCTAATAGGTTTTGTTAATATATTTATTTAAAACTATTATTATGAAGTTAAAGTTACCACAGAATCCTCTAGAAAGGCTATGTCAAGACAATGTGGTATGATGTTGAATCTATTTTGAAAGCACAAGGGAATGAAGGACCCTATATCCAATGTTTATATGATTAGTTGCATGTGATCCTTTTTCCAACTCAAAAGCCTGGAATTTAACATGTTAACTAGCTCAAGTTTCTCTAGTCCTATCAAAGTTATACATAATTAACGTACTCTGTACTAAACTTTCCTTTCTAGTTATATAGACCTATCCAAATTATCTTCTAATTATTTCAGGTAGATCAATGACCATATCAGAATGTTATTAGCGTACTTGCTCTGGCTCATCAGGAAGAGAATCATGCAACATACAAAGTATAAGCAACAACCAAAAAATATATTGCTTATAATTAGTAGCTATCAACAGAGAAACACTAACTACTTTTAATTTACTTTCTCTAAGTAAAATTCAGAATCACTTCTATTTGCTGCGAAAAAAACACTGAAGTAAACCCATAGGTATCACATTATAACTTAAATAATAATTATTATTTAAACAGCTATCATAGTTGTTTTTCTGTGTGATCTAAAATTCCTTCAAATGCATGTATAATTAAAGCTGTTCATTGTAAAGGTAAAGTTAAAATAAAAATGTTTGAGATCACTTCCATTCGCAGTGATTATGGCTTTTTATAGTTATTACAAATGTCTCCAGGTACGTTTGTAATTGGTTTTATATTCCCCACCTTTTTGTCCTTAAATATCGACAATTTATGGTTGTTTTGGTAAAGCGTGCTGACATTTATTAGGGTTTATAATTGTATATTTTTATATTATTCTCTATTTTTCTAATTAATAGGGACAAAATCAGAAAGAAGGAAAAGGCATACAGAAATGCTAACTCTGTGCTTGGAGTTTCTGGAATCATTACCCAAAATGCTAAATATTTCATATTCATCTAGGGTTTAATTATGAACAATACTGATAAAAGTTTCACTGCAATTTAACTATACTTAAGGCATGTGCTAAGTTTAAGAATAAGGTATAGCTAAGAACTTCTATGCTGCCATAGTAATAAGAAGTTAGCAATCTGAAAGCCATAAAAAAATCTAGCTATTAATAATTCATATAAATGTACATGCTGGAACTGATCTGTCATCAAATTTTTTTCATGAACAGCAAAAATAAGATTTGAGTACTCAATTCATAAGCCATTTATAATATTCTTAAAATAAGTATGTAGCAAAAAGAAGAAATACTCAACTGAAAAGAGATAGTTACTTATTACTGAAATTATATTTTTAGGATAAGATATTTCTAGGTGCCAGAGCAGAAATGTGCGCTTCCTCTTAGGAGCAGAGACTGTGTTCATTTCCAACTAATAAAAATAATACTAGTGGAATTATCAAAGTATCAGTAAGCTAATGAGAATACAAATTTTTTAAGAGTCAACTTTGTTAAGAGTATTTATCATTATATTAGACTAGGGGCCCGGTGCACGAAATTCGTGCACTGGGTGTGTGTGGGGAGGGGAGTGTCCCTCAGCCCAGCCTGCCCCCTCTCACATACTGGGAGCCCATCACCCTCCGATCGCCTGATCGGCCCCTTGCCCAGGCCTGACGCCTCCGCCAGAGGTGTCAGGCTTGGACAGGGGACCCCCATCTCCCCCCGATCACTGGCTCTGGCCCCCGCCCAGGCCTGAGGCCTCTGGCCCAGGAATCATGCCTGGGCAGGGGACCCCCATCTCCCTCTGATCGCTTGCTCCACCCCCCGCCCAAGCCTGACGCCTCTGACCCAGGCTTCAGGCCTGGGCAAGGGGACCATCATATTCCCCCAATCCCCGGCTCCGCCCCCCACCCAGGCCTGATGCCTCGGCCAGAGGAGTTGACCCTCATCACCCTCCGATCACCAATCACCGGATCGGCCCCTTGACCAGGCCTGAGGCCTCCGGCAGAGGTGTCAGGCCCGGGCAGGGGACCCCCAGCTCCCCGTGGTTGCAGGCTCCACCCCTGCCCAGGCCTAACGCTTCTGGCTGAGGCGTCCGGCCCGGGCAGCGGGGACCCGCAGCTGCAGTGGCCCCGCGATCGTGGGCTCCGCTTTAGGCCCAGGCAAGGGACCCCTAGCTCCCGGGACTGCCAGCTTCGACCGTGCCCAGCTCCCATCGCTGGCTCCACCCCTACTTCCTGCTATCACTGGCCAGGGCGGCAAAGGCGCCTGATTCTCCGATCATGGCTGGGGCCGCCTTTGCCCTGCCCCCCAGCTCTTAGCTCCCCCCTGGGTTTCCGATCACTGTCAGTGGCAGGGGGCTTCTTCCTGCTTTCCCTTTCACCTCCCTGCATTGTGCCTACATATGCAAATTAACCGCCATCTTGTTGGCAGTTAACTGCCAATCTTAGTTGGCAGTTAACTGCCAATCATAGTTGGCAGTTAATTTGCATATAGCCCTGATTAGCCAATGAAAAGGGTATCGTCGTACACCAATTACCATTTTTCTCTTTTATTAGATAGGATTGCTGTATAAAATTTCTGATATTTTGATCTTTAAAAATTACCAATTCCACATGGCTTACTCTAATAATTGATTCATGAAATGAGAAAAAACTTTTAGATGCAATGAAAGATTTTTCCCATTATTATTTATAAAAATTGGCCCATAGAAGAGTTACATATGAAAAAAGGCAACATTTTTCCAAACAGTAGAAAGCAATAGAAAATAATGTTTATGTTTATAGATCCCTTTAAGAGATTTTTAAGAATGACTGTTAATTACTACACAGGATGTACCAAAATGTATAAATTACAATTCTGTCAGACAATTGTCCAAAGATATTTATGCAGTTTACTTCTTCGAGTCTAATGGTCATAAAGCAAAGGAATAGAAGTGGATTTGCTACAGCAATACTACTGAACTTTTTATAGCTAAAAATATTTCTTTTAAGAAAGACATGTTAAATGACAAACATTTATTCCCATCCTAAAGAGCATTATGTGACATATCTAGTGCAAGCAACAAAATAAAGTTTTCTCCCTAATTAGTATAAGGAGCCAAACTAATTTGGCAGTAGAAACCAAGTCTGTGAAGATATTCATTAATTTATTCAATTATTCATCAGAGGTTCATGGCACAATATGCCAATAGATATGTTATAGGTTTAGTAGGATACCACCAATGCATAAAGAGACATGCAGGACCTAGCTAGTTTGGCTCAGTGGATAGAGCATCGGATTGTGGACTGAAGAGTCCCAGGTTCGATTCCTGTCAAGAGGACATGCCTGGGTTGTTGGCTCAATCACCAGTAGGGGGCATGCAGGAGGCAGCCAATCAATGATTCTCTCTCATCATTGATGTTTCCATCTCTTTCTCCCTTCCTTTCTGAAATCAATAAAAACATTTTTTTTTTTTAAAAAAAGAGACATGCAGATGCCCTTTCTATAGGCATCTATAATAATAAAAGTGTAATATGCTAATTAGACAGAACAGTTGAACGACCTTCTGGACATTATTCCAAACGTCCTTCCAGACAAAGCTGTGGTGGCGGGAGCCAATGCAGAGGCAGTTAGGGGCAATCAGGCAGGCAGGCGAGTGGTTAGGGGTGATCAGGCAGGCAGGTGAGCAGTTAGGGGTGATCCAGGCAGGCAGGCAAGTGGTTAGGAGCAATCATGCAGGCAGGCAAGTGGGTAGGGGTGATCAGGCAAGGCAGGCAGGTGAGCGGTTAGAAGCCAGAGGTCCTGGATTGTGAGAGGTTTGTCCAGCAGTCAGACATCCCCCGAGGGGTCCTGGATTGTGAGATGGTGCAGGCCAGGCTGAAGGATCCTCCCCTCCACCCCTGGCCCCGTGCATGAATTTTGTGCACTGGGTCTCTAGTATTCTATAAAAATCTCTTCAACAGTGACTCCTACATAACATAGGCAATCTGTTCCAGTAACAACTCCCACTCTCGAAGCCCAGATTTGTCTAATTTGGGGACAGTGAGACCAGTGTCTGTGTAACCTATTAGGTATGGGGCTCCACAAGTAGGCCTGGAATAAGCCCCATATCACATTCCTCTTTTATTCCAGTGGCCTTTTCAGACCAACATTCCACTCAGGCAATGGCCCTGCTGGCCTGAATCTTCCTTGGCCTGCAGCGGACCTCTCTATCTGTGTTCTGGCACCTAGAGATTCATTAAGAAGCAAAAAGTCCCCAAAAGCTAGAGATCCAGGGGAAAACAGTGATCGAGATATTTAAACTAGCATTCCTCCACATTCTTACTTAGACTACTTCTTCATTCTTTAACCTGATATCTAAGGCAGGAGAAGAAGAGCATAGAGAAAGGAGGCAAATTAGGTCCAACCTCCCTCTGATCTCACGTGCTTCCTGGTTCTTTAACAGTCATTATCTGCTTTTACATTCGTGGATAAAACATGTTGTTATATAACACAGTTCTCCTATCCCTTTAAAGAGAAAATCCTGGATTTGGAAAGCATTCATACAGACATAATTCAAAAGGAAGCTCGGGTTTTTAAGTATTTACAAAGCTCATTTGACACACGTACGTCTTAGCATGCAGTGCGTTTGTGCCAATGTTGGTATTATTGGTGTTACTTGAGAGTTCTGTCCATTCTGCTGAATTTCCTATAACAAAACATAGTCTTTGCTCTGTTGCAAAGACAATCTCTTCTTTTGGCAACATATAGGGTAAATCATGATTTTTTTTAGGCAAATACTTCATAAAAATTAAGATTTACTTGTTTTATAAGGTCTGCTTTAAAATTAAGGGAATATTTTTGAGAAATTGTTTAAAATTTTATAGAGCCATGGGTTTTAGAAGAATAGGAAATAGAGAACATATTCAAATTTGAAAGTGATTTGAACATAGTTTAATTTAAAGGAATTTCACTTTTATACAAGAATATAGCTTCTTTCACATTAACATAAATGAATGAAAGCCAAGTACCTATACTAAACTTTAGGCTAAAATTGGCTTAGATTGCCTTCACCCTCAGCATTAAAAGGACTCTGCTTTCAAACAACAGCTTGATATTAGTGCATTGTAAGCATACCAAGCAAACAACCTTAGCTGGTGATAGTCACTTGCAAGGTCAGGCAAGAGAATAGGAATTTTTCGGAGATTGTGTCCCTTGCTGCAGGCAAGACAAAGTGACATTAGAGTCAGACATACCTAAGTTCAAATATTAGTTCCAAAATTTATCAGTTAGATGGCAACTAGAGATTCAACCTCTCTAAGTTTTCTCATCTATAAAATAGGGATACCAACACCAACCTTACTGGTTATCATACAGATAAAAAAAATTAAAACATATAATATGTATAAAATAGTGACTAGCACACAATAGTTGCTTGACACATTGTAAATTAATTTAAAAAATAGGCCAGAGATGCTCAGCCCTTGCTCAAGATGCCCTTAGAATCTATCAATTACCTCAGGAGGCCATAAGATTCTCAAAATAAAAAATCAATCTTAATTCAGTTTATTTTTAAAATATATAGGCTACATCATTAAAAGAAAACATGGATTACTGGCACTTTTATCATTAAAAGATACTGGCACTTCTAAAAGCTAAGATTTCATGTCATAAGCTCTTTTTACTAAGAAAAACAGTTGAAGAAAATTGCAATTTTTGAAAGTAATGTAAATTATAAAAGAATTATAGTTTGTTATTCCCCATATGTTCAGGGAATACAGTGCTAGAGAGGCTTTAATGATTATGATTGTCTGATAAAATATTCAAGGTCAAATAGTGTTTTTTAAAAAGCACAGGTAGGTTTTTAAATATGATTATTTTATTAATCTGAAAATAAGAGGTAGTGAGTACAGAAGGTTTGTATCCAAAGATTTGGTAAAGAATAACCCTGGTTCTGAACTGCTGGGTAACTCTAAGTATTAAAATCTCTAATTCCTTTAAACTCCAATTTAATTATTTAAAATATTCTATTTAGATTACTTATGCAGAGCATAATCAATATGGGAACAGAATTACATGATGGGTTGGTGCCCAACGGAAGGCTTTCTGAGGAGAGATATGTGATGTATGCAGATGATCCTCTGGAGGATTTGGGGTGGGGGGAAAGGCAGTAAAAAGGACCCCTAGACTCTGCTACCTTTTGTGAGTAAACACCTGTTACCTTCTGCCTTTCTTCTCTCCATCCCTTCTATTCTCCCCTATCACTTCCTCCTTTTGCTTCCTCTCTCCCTCATCCCCTCTCTCTCTTTCACTCTCTGTCCTCCCAACCACTACCAAATGTTTCATTTTCTCATTTTGGTGAGTGTTAGAATAATAATATTTTGATAGCAGGTGAACAAAACGACTCAATAAAAGATTGGGCTTTTGAGGTTTTCATGGCTGAAGACAGAGACATACTAGGGAATTACTAAGAGACTAATGAGCCATAAATTAGTGGATTGGTGAAAACAAGAGAAGATCTTTAGTCTACCCCTAGGTAGTTGAAAAGTCAGAGAAACAGTACCAAGAATTGACAAAAGAAATCCAAGATCTGTATCCAATTGGAAGGCTTTCCCTGAGGGTCAGTGGGGAATAATGAGTTTTGATCATCAGTTTCAAGAGTACAGTCACATTGCTTAGGAAATTCAGTCTCAAACAGCCTGAAATTGCAAAAATATTTTTTAAAGTACAATCTGAGCAAGACTAAGAAATTTACCATAGATTTAGAGTGGCTAAATCTATTTTTTAGATAAAATATTTCTTTGCTCAAACTTATGAACTATTCCAGTAACTGTTATATGCAACCATTAATGAAGATGAGATGAGGAAAAATAAAACTGTTTTGAAACTAATTCATCTACCATAACTTTTTAATTGTATTCTTGAACTATGGCCCAGATTTCTTCTAACTGGCTCTCATTATTAACATTGCTAAAATGATTTCATAATTTCTTAGGAATTCAGGTTTGCCAGATTTTAAACTGAGCCATTCTCTAGAGATATGGTAAAATAAATAAATAAATAAATAAATAAATAAATAAGTGGCCTAATATGCTTAATAAGAATATTTTCCCCTCAGTAGTTTACTTTTTTCTTCTGTGCATTGCATGACATTACTAGAAATCCACTTCAACAAATCCCACTCCTTTTACCTGATGAAAATAACATTTAATGTATATTTAATTAGTGCATAAAGAGATCTATTCTCTACAAGGAAGTCTTTCAATCACAAAAAGGAAAATCAGGGAGTTTTTTAAAATAAAGGTCTGTTTATGACTTATGAAGTTTATTATATAGGTACAAAGACTCAATTCTATGTTCAATTTATAGGATTCTTTTTTTGCCAACCTAGTATTTAAGCAATATTTCACTACTATAAATTAAGGCAATAAAATATCAGATAATATTCATTAGTGAGAATATCCTAAGTTGAAATGTTTAAGATTAGATACTGACAAATACTTTGAAATAAGTTATAGCAGCTTCCTTTTAAATAATAAAAACTTATAAGATTATTTCCAAATTTACTTAAAAAACTCAGCAGCTTTTGGAATATAAATATAAATGCTACATTTAGACACTTAGCTTACATGTACATTTAAATAAATTCTATGCTTTTCTGCAAGATAGAAGATTCTAAACATAAACACACATTGTCATGTTTCCAAAGCTATGTAATCAAGATAAAACGACCTTTAACAGTAATTTTTAAGAAAAATTGTTAGTCTTCAAAAATACTTTTCATTTTTCTCCTTAACTAAGTTATTGTTGACCTTTTGCTTAGGCAAGAGTAAATTTCATAACTAAGAAAAAATTTCCCAGTGATTTATGTCTGTTGCAAAATAACAGGTTTCTCTGAGGGCAAAGACTGGATTTATGCACTTTCTTACGACCCCGCCCCCCATTTAAACAATTGTAGTAAAATACATATAACATAAAATTTGCATTGTAACCATTTTAAGTGTAAAGTTCAGCGGTATTTTTTCTTTATTTTTCCAGTTTTACTAAGATCAAATTGACATATAACATTATATAAGTTTAAGATGTACAACATGTTGATTGGATACACATATATAGCAAAATGGTTACCACCTAGTGTTACCTGACACCTCTGTCACCCCACCATTTCTTTTTTTGTGGTAAGAACACTGAGGATATACTTTCTTAGTAACTTCCACATATATAATATGTCATTGTTAACTATAATCATAATGCTGTGCACTATATTTCTAGAACTTATATATCTTCTAACTCTTGATCAACATCTCCCTCTACCCCCACTCTCCAGACCCTAGTAGTATTAAAGTTTCATATCTCTGTTTCTACAAGTTTGATGTTTTTAGATTACACATATAAGTCTATCACACAGTATTTGTCTTTGTCTGACTTATTCTGCCTAGCACAATGTCCTCAAATTTCAATCATGTTGTCACAAATGGCAGGATTTTCTTCTTTCTCATGGTTGAATAATATTCCATTATATATATAAATGTGAGTTATATGACTTCTTTATTTTTTTGGATATTAAACCACTATCAGACATAAGATTTGCAAATATTTTCTCCCATTCTGTGGGTTGCTGTTTCTTTTATTTTTATTTTTATTGCCTCTTTAGCTGTGCAAAGCTTTTCAGTTTGATGTAGTCCCACTTACTGATTTTTGCTTGTGTTGCTTTGCTTTTGGTTTCATATGCAAAAAATAATTGCCCAGACCAATGCCAAGGAGTTTATTTCCTATGTTTTCTTCTAAGAGTTTTATGGTTTCAGGTCTCACATTCAAGTCTTTAATCAATTTGAGTTCATTCTTGATAGTGGTATAAGAGAGGGGAACAATTTCATTTTTTTGTATGTAGTTGTCTATTTTCCCAGCATCATTTATTGAAGAGACTATCTTTTCTTAATTAAGTAGACATGGCTCTCTTGTCAAATATTAACTGACAGGTGTTTATTTCTGGGCCCTCAATTCTGTTCCATTAGTCTGAGTCAGTAGTTCTCAACCTTCTGGCCCTTTAAATACAGTTCCTCATGTCGTGACCCAACCATAAAATTATTTTCGTTGCTACTTCCTAACTGTAATGTTGCTACTGTGATGAATAGTCATGTAAATATCTGATATGCAGGATGGTCTTAGGCCACTCCTGTCCAAGGGTCGTTCGATCCCCAAAGGGGTCTTGACCCACAGGTTGAGAACCGCTGGTTTATGTCTATTTTTTATTCCAGTACTATACTGTTTTGATGACTATAAGCTTATAGTATAGTTTGAAATCAGGAAGTGTGATGTCTCTGGATTTGTTCTTCTTTCTCATGATTGCTTTTACTATTTAGGTCTTTTGTAGTTTTACAAAAATTTTAGTTTTGTTTTTTGTATTTCTGTCAACAATGACATTAGAATTGCACAGAATCTATAAATGGCTTTGGGTAGTATTGATATTTTAACAATATTCTTACAATCCATGAAAATGGGGTATCTTTCCATTTGGTAGTTTCTTTCATTAAAGTCTTATAGTTTTCAATGTATAGACCTTTCGCCTCCTTAGTTAAATTTATGAAGATGAACTTTATTGTTTTTTGATGCTAATATAAATGGGACTGTTTTCTTTATTTCCTTTCCTTTTCAGATAGTTTGTTGATAGTGCATAGAAACATGATTGATTTCTGTATGTTGATTTTGTATCCTAGAACTTACTAAATTTGTTCTAAATGTTTTTGGTGGAGACTTTAAAATTTTTTATATGTAAGATCATATCATCTGCAAATGAAGATTATTTTACTTCTTTCCTTCTGATTTGGATGTCTTTTATTTCTTTATCTTGCCTGATCACTCCAGTTAGGACTCCCAGTGCTATGTTGAACAAGACGGTGAGAGTAGGCATCCTTGTTTGTTCCTAGCTTTCAACTTTGCACTGTTGAGTATTATATTAGCTGTGGGTTTGTGGCATACGACTTTTATTATGTCCAGGTATGTTCCTTCTATACCTACTTTTTTGAGAGTTTTATCATGAAACCATGTTTTATTTTGTCAAATGCTTTTTCTTGTGAAGAATGTATATTGTGCTGCTGTTGGATGAAACGTCTGTATATGTCTGTTAGGTCTATTCTGTCTAAAGTGTGGTTCAAGTCCAATGTTTCCTTGTTAATTTTCTGTTGGGATGATGTATCCAATGTTGAAAGTGGGGTACTGAAGTCCCCAATGATCTTTCTTCAGATCTGTTAGTATTTGCTTAATATATTAAGGTGTTTTGATATTGGGTCCGTACACATTACAATTATTATATATTCTGGATGAATTAATCTCATTATCATTACATAATGACTTTCTTTGTCTCTTGTTACCATTTTTGGCTTAAAGTCTATTTTGTCTAAGAATAGCTCTCTTTGCTCTCCTTTGGTTTCTATTTGCATAGAATATCTTTGGATCCCTTCACTTTCAGTCTATGTTTGTCCTTTAGGCTGAAGTGAACCTCTTGTAGGTAGTATATAGTTGGGTTTTGTTAGAGAATTCAGTCTATTTACATTTAGAGTAATTATTAGAGTTAAGGAATTATTAATCCCATTTATTGTTTTCTGGATATTTTGTACTTCTCTTGTTCCTTTCTTCCTCTTTGCAGCCTTATTTTGTGAATTGGTGATTTTCTGTAGTAGTATGTGCTGATTCCCTTCTCTTGATCTACTGTGAATCTACTACATGCTTTTGATTTATGATTCCCATGAGGCTTATATAAAATATCTTATAACAGTCTGTTTTACAATAATAACTTAATTGTTATTGCATACAAACACCTCTACCATTTCATTTTTACTCTCCCCCTTTTATGTTTTTAAAGTGGCAATTACTTCTTTTTATATAAAGTATTCATTAACAAATTATACTAATTATAGTTATTGTTAATACTTCTGTTCTTTAACCTTTATACTAATAGTTAAGTGAGTAACACACCACCATATTACAGTATTCTGAATTTGACTATATGTTTACCTTTATCAGTATGTTGTATATTTTTATGTTACTGATTGGCATCCTTTCATTTCAGTTTAAAGAACTTGTAGTGTTTCTTGTAAGGCAGGTCTAGTGAACAAATTCCCTCAGCTTTTGTCTGGGAAAGTCCTTATTTCTCCTTCAGTTCTGAAGGATGACTGACTTCCATGGATTATGTACTTTCCTATGTCTTTAGACTGTCTTATATTACTTAGGTCACAGCTATATTTGAGAACTGTATCCTTTCATTTACATATGAAATTTAAAATAGCTAAAAACATAAGATTTATGTACATAATTTTATTAAGAACATAGAATTCTATGGTATAACAATATTTTCCTCAAATAAAAAATTAGAATCAGTCTACTTAACACAATAATGTCTGAAACTTAAACTATGGGGGTATAATTTAGCTTTCTGCTTCAGAAGGTTTCCCAAAGGACTTTAAGGTACAGACAAAAAGAGAAAATGATTCTGGTGTCACAAGATGGTCATCTATTTTCTGTTAAACATGCGTATCCATGATATTGCTTATACCCAGCATTTTCTTACTGCCAATGCATTTCTTCATCCTCTTACATATCAGGTAGCTTCCTGCTACTACCAGAGATCTTACTTTAAAGAAAAAGTTCCACAAAACCTCATCTGCCTAACTATAACATATGGTCTAAAATTTAGACCTGTGGCAGGATGGTACAAACACTTTCTGACAAAGAAAAAGGGGCAAAGGAGACATGTGATAGACCATACATCATGTAAAATTTATATTTTCTCAGGTACTATACCCTGGGTGCTCTATTGGCTTCTACACAATAGTCCTCTTAATATAATAAGAGTGCTCTGTGTTATCTACCTAACCCAGGGTGAGGATAGATGGAAAAACTACTGGGTCAGATGAGTATAAGATATATTTCATCTTCAGATTTCATTTGCTCTTATTCCCAATGAATGATGCAAATTTGCAAGTATAACTTTGTGTTTAGATATTTTTAATTTTTTTTATGAAGATGACTAAAAACTTCAGAATAATGTTCCTTTTTAATAGTTCTATGCTTACTTTGCATATTTTCAAATCATTAATTAATCATATAGCATAAATGTAACAAAAATTATTTTATAGAGGCTCTTTAAACATAACTGAACAATTTTAGAACATAGGAATGTAAGCAGCTTGATGAAAGGATTAGTATACTATCCAAGTGCAATTTTTTCTGTGAGAAGAGATAATCTGACATCTAAGGTGATCTAATTATTCTTTGGACTAGCCAGTTATCCCTTGACATTAACATCTATAGCCTTTAAATGTTCATTATATCCAGTCAAATGTTAAAGAGAATAGAAGTGATATTGTCCTGAAAGTGGCATTGTCCCTTTTAGAACTGAATTTTTATTTCCTTAATAGCTTCTCTAGTGAAACATGCTTAAAGATTACAAACTGAAGAGCCTACGGAATCAAGAGAATTAAAAAGTAAAGAAAATTGATTCTTGTAATATAAAAAATTTTACCTACCTTTGTGGAATATAGAACATATGCTGGGGAGGTGGTTTATAGAGGACTCCCTTGTACACAGGCCAGAGCCCACTTAAAATTCTGAAGAGAGAACTCTTCCCACAACCATTGGGACCAGTAATCAAAAGATGCATTCCTTCTTGTACCTAAAGTAAGAAATAAAATTACAAACTGCAAAATAATTTCTTTGGCAGCATTTAAAAGTGATTTATTAAAAAAAAAAAACCCTTTCAAACACATGATAACCTAGGATGGACAAGGAATCAAAGAAAAATAAATCAGAATCAACAGCCTCAAAGTTGGCTTTGACTATGCTCTGAAGCTAAAAGTATTATAAATTAATCCAATCTCAAAGACAATGAATCTTCTTGAAATGAGCATTTGGCTTTCCAAAATTTTAATTGGGATCTTGTAATCAGATTCTATACACATATGTAGAAACATAACCACGTGGAAAATAGGACACTGTTAAAATTTAAATTAAAATATATTCAATTTCATTTTATTTATATTAATATTTATTTAACTTTATATTGAATGAAAATACTACTTCATTGTATTTGTCAGTTGGAGTTATTAGCTATAAAACGCAGTTATTCTAAGAGCCAGCTGGGTTGTTTAATTTTGTACTTCAGCAGTCTGAAATGTTTCAGAAATCACAAAAGCTCATAATCAGAGAGATAAATTTATTCCAGTTCTGCTTTATTCAAAGATAAATAAAATATGTTTACTAAACCAAGACAGAAGAAAATAAGAGGGTTGTAATTTAGTCTTATGTCTAGAGATGCATTAAAACATATATATATATATATATATATATATATATATATGCTTTATATATATATGTTTTATATGTGTGTGTGCATGTATACATAGATATACACACAGTTATGTAGGTATAACAATAAAACAAAAGTTATTTATCCATTATTGATTGGACATTTCTCTTTAGAATCTCTCATCTTATTTACCATTTAAATTTAAACATTTAAATATCATGAGTTACCTTTCTACTCAGGATTGGGAAGTTATCTTAATGTGGTATTCAAAGGGTATTGTGAAGAACAAGGAAAAGAAACACCATTTAAAAATTCATCTACTTCTAAGAACAACTATATTTTTAATTAGTGATTTAAAAATGAATATAGTATGAAAGTATGAGAGAAAGAAAGTACAATATATGTGTAGCTGTATCTTTGTATAGTATGGATACAAATATCTAAGTACCAATGATACAGAATACATCATTGAAAACTCAAAAATGAAAGAGCATATTATTTGCATTATGTCAATATAAGAGACCAACCAGTTCAGTGTCTATCCCTGACTCATTTGCTGTGTATATCATAAGCTGAAATCTTTTTGTTGAAAGAAGGTAGTGGGGAGAGGAAGGAAGGGGGGAAGGGAAAGAAAAAAGAAGGGTTGGGATGGAGGTTAGATAAAGGAACTAGGAATGTATATAATAAGTATATGTAAAGCAAAAATTATTCAGATTCATATTCTGTCTAAATAATTAGACATTTCCTTGCCAAACATTGTTTGAATATCTACCATGTGCCTGACATTCTTCTAGGCATCATGGTTACAGTGTTGGCCAAGACAAAGTCCTTGTTCTCATAGAACTTACATTCCAAGGGGAAAGACAATAATAAGAACATGAACAAAAATTAAGTAGTGATAAATGCTAGGATGACAGCAAAATAAGAAAGTTTATTATGGAAAGATGGTGGCGTTGTGAGTCTGGTGTGGGGGCTTCTTTTGACTAGGTGGTCAGAAAAGGCCTCTTTGAGGAGGTTACATTTTAGCTGAGCCTGGGTGATGAGAAGCAACTAGTCAGATCTGGGGGAAGAGCATTCTAAGCAGCAAAGATATCATCACAAGGATATAAGATAGAAGCAAGCTTGAGTCTACAAAACCTACAGATTTTTTTTTCTAAAAAAGTATAGATTTTTTTTCTCTTTAATTGTAACCAAACTAAAATGCTATTTTGATACAATAAAGTTCAAAGAAAAATCCTGGGGGAAAACCCAGAAAGAATTAATTTGTGATTTGCTGTGCTCTTTGACTAGAAAGAGGACTAAGGAAGTTAAATGTTGTAGAAGCATAAATACTTCACAAATGATGTTTTTAAAAGTATCTGTCATGGCAAAAGGCACATTCACAATATATATATATATATATATATATATATATATATATATATATATATATATATATATATATTTAAATATATTTAGTTGACTTTTTATAGATAGGAAGGGAGAGGGATAGAGAGTTAGAAACATCGATCAGCTGCCTCCTGCACAGTCCCTACTGGGGATGTGCCTACAACCAAGGTACATGCCCTTGACCAGAATTGAACCTGGGACCCTTGACTCTGCAGGCTGATGCTCTATCCACTGGGCCAAACCAGTTAGGGCTCACAAAATATTTTAATAGGGTCATTCTCTGTTAGGAATTCTTAGAAATGTAATGCATTTTGAGTCATAATAGGAGATTTTACTACATTCATATTTTTAGCATGTTTTCTGATATTTAGCACAGAGAGATTGTGAAGTATAAAGAATTCCTTGCTCGGCTGACTACATGTTGAGCTTTGAACTACGGACCAGGAAGTCATGGGTTGTGGGCTCAATCCCCAGTATGGGGTGTGTAGGAGGCAGCCAATCAATGATCCCCTCTCACCATTGCTGTTTCTCTCTCTCTCTCTCTCTCTCTCTCTCTCTCTCTCTCTCTCTCTCTCTCTCTCTCCCTCTCCCTTCCTCTCTGAAATCAATAAAAATTATATTAAAAAAGAATTCTCACATTTATTAAATTTTATTCTCCAAATGTTTGTTGTTGTTTTCTAAATTCTGAAAGGCCAACAAAAGAGAACCTTTTCCTTTAAAAACCTTTTGTCAATCCATGCAAAGGAAACAACTTTCTATTATATTTTAGGGACCTGAGACTTCAAATACAACTTCCTGTCTGAGTGAAAAATAAACAATTATTATAAAAGTGTACTATAATAACATCTTTGTAGCACTTTAAAATATTTAACATTTTTATTATATTATTTAAAAATTTATTTCATATAAAAATAAACTGAGCTCTGAAGTTTCTACAGAAACAGGGTGATGGCCCTAGCTGGTTTGGATCAGTGGATAGAGCATCAGCCTGTAGACTGAGGGGTCCCAGGTTCGATTCCTGTCAAGGGCACATGCCCGGATTGTGGCCTCGATCCCCAGTAGGGGGCGTGCAGGAGGAAGTTGATCAATGATACTCTCTCATCATTGATATTTCTATCTCTCCCTCTCCCTTCCTCTCTGAAATCAATAAAAATATATTAAAGAAAAGAAAGAGGGTGATGTCCACAATTATATAATTAGTAGGTGGCAGAATTTAAGACTCTTACTCTATTTAATAAGTGTAACAATAAAAATTGATATTATGAACTTAAACAACCAAAGTATTCTACGATAGAGGACTGGATAAAGAAGATGTAGTACATATACACAATGGAATACTACTCAGACATAAGAAAGGATGAAATAGCACCATTTGCAACAACATGCATGAGCCTTGAGAATATTATGCTAAGTAAAATAAGTCAGTCAGAAAAAGCTAAGAACGATATGATTTCACTCATATGTGGGATATAAAACTGAAAATTGTGCACACAGACAGCAGTGTGCTGGTTGTCAGAGGGAAGGGGGTTAGAGGAAAAGGGGATCCTAATATAAGGTGATAGCAGAAGATCTGACTTTGGGTGGTGGGCACATGCTGCAATATACAGATCTTGTAACATAGAAACCCACACCTGAAAGCTATCTGTTCATGTTGACCACTGTCACCCCAATTTAATAAAAAATAATAATAATAAAGAAAAAAATAAACCGAACCTGACCAAAAAAAGAGAAAGAAAATCTCTATACAAAAAGTTATAAATTATAAATTGCTGAACTACCAATAAGTAATTAAATATTCTATGTATGCCTCTTCAAATGTTTTATTTCAAATTTATTTAACATTATGGTGCACCTTTGGCACCTAATTGGTATCATGCTCAGATCCAAATAATTAAAGAAGTCTATAGGTCTATAAATGGAAAAGTAAAGCCTCATCAACTGTAGTTAAAACACAATTTCTCTTATATTTATTAACACAGAATTTTCCTTGTTCAGTACTTATCCTTTTCCTGCTCCCTTATTCATTGGTAAATACCATCTTTAATAATTAAAACTTTACTACAAAGTCCATACTAAAAGCATTTAGCACATGTATTGTCATGTTTGTAATTCTGTTATCAAGTCCAATCATCTTTTTTTTTTAACTAAAGCTCTTACGCCTTCATTACAGTCATTAATGCTTATGAGCAAATTATTTTGTACTTAAATTCCAAAATATCTGAATTTTACAGTGCTTTAAATAAAGGCCTTAGGTTTATTGACTGTTTTTACATCATCAAGTCGTAAAATGTTAAATAATAACTCTTATTCTCAACAGAGTTATTAGAAACTAAATTCCAATCCACAAATCTGATTTTTTTCTAACAGAAGATGTGATTATTTAAAACACAATTAAATTTAGAGAATCTGTAATAACAGGAGTAAACCTGCTAATGACCTTTAACCTCATATTTTAGTAAATTTATTATAATTCAGGCTTTTAGTTTTTGAGTAATTCCTATAAGAAAAAAAATTAAAATTTATTTCCAGATAATAATTTTTGAAGAAATTTCCTATTGCTCTCAAAAGTTACCTAGCAAAGGCTCTCAGTGCACTACAATTTTGATATATAACCTGACAATAAAGCAGTAGAAATCAAATTTCTCTTTTTCTCTGCTTTCTGAGGAAGTAACTGCTTCTGTAATTGAGCCACTGTGCATACCTTTCTTGATTTCCCCTCCTGTCCATATGCTCCTCCAAGTATTTAACATAAGGTATATGAATTCTGAGTTGTTTTGTATTAGTGTGATGGCAACAATCAGAAGATTCTTGAATATCATCTTACTTTGAAGTTTAGACTGGAAGCCACCACTTCTCCCGTTGGTGTAATTATGGGAACATTTTCACAAATAATTCCATGATCCACATCAATAACTTTTCCTGTGAGTTAAGGAACATTTTAAGTTACAAAAGTCATCGCATGTTATTGCTAATTAAGTATTTTAAGAGATACTTCACAGTTATAAATCATAGAAATAAATGGAAATATACATGTTATATTTAAAGCAAAGTTTAATGCATACTGGGATATTTTGACACATCTATTTAGAAAATCTCTATCAGAAATTTTATTTTGCAATAATCTGATGTCAAAATCATGAGAGCAAAGCCAAACTCTATATGATGTAACCTAGCCATAGTCTTTATAACCACTATTTCTCTAAATTAACCTTTCTTCTGAATAAACACAGCCCTGCAACAAGGAATTAAGACACAGAATAACACAATTTTAAAAAATAGGACAACCAAACTTAAGTTTTAAAACACAGAATGAAGAACAATGTGATATTAGCTCTAGTTCTGTTAATCTTAAAAGCAAACAATTCATTCTGCCATATGTGTAGTTTCAAAAATTAATTCTAGAAATTTTGTCCTAAATAAAAGTAGCATAATAATTTTTTATGCTAATGTTATTCACCACTCTACAAATTGCAACGCTAACTTTGGGAATAATTGTTTAAATAATTAAATGTTGGTTCCTTGTAACAATTAAAGGCTATCATCTAAAAAACTTTGGTTCTGTTGATAAACACTTAAATATAGAAAAATAAAAAAAACTAAAAGCATTTAGACAGATCTCAGTGGATAGGGGGATGGAGTGAACGAGAAGAGATTAACCAAAGAACATACATGCATACATGCATAATCCATGGACGCAAACAGTAGTCTGGGGAAGGCCTAGGGTGGGGTAGAAGCTGGGTGAAGGGGGCAAAAAGTGAAAAAATGGGGACATCTATATACTGTCTACAATTAAAAAACGAGTTTAAAACCTTTGATTTCCAGTGTGTCACTGAAAGGTAATTCTATATTAGCTCCGTTCTTGTCATGGTTTTCAGATTCTTGCAGGACAGCAGTTCTCTTATAAATGCCTCTTTTAACTTCATCAAATACCCAAAACATATTGTACACTCGAGTAGTATAGCCTGCTAATTCAGTGACCTAAAACCAATGCAGAGAAATAATATAGAGTTAATATACCCAAGATAGACTTTTAAATAAATGTACCTTCATATAAGCTTCTTGATTTAACATCAAAGGTCCTATTTTATTATTCATGAAAAATAGATAATACATCTGATAACGAAAACAAGTAACAGTAAAAATGTTACCAAGAAAGCAACATAGCTGCCCAGCCAGCATGGCTCAGTGGTTGAGTGTTGACCTATGAACAGGGAGGTCACGGTTCAATTCCCGGGCAGGGCACATGCCTGGGTTGTGGGCTTGGTCCCTAATGTGGGACTTGCAGGCAGCAGCCATTCAATGATTCTCTCTCATCATTGATGTTTCTGTCTCTCTCTCCTTTTCCCTTCCTCTCTGAGATCAATTTAGAGAAAGAGAGAGAGAGAGAGAGCGAGAGCACGCAGCATTAGCAAGGTGTCAACGTAAGATTGATTGGAATTATAAAATACATTAGAATTTATTCATTCAAGTCAGGGTTCAAATTGAGAGATTTCAGAATATTAGTGAAACTTACAAACCTTTCAGTCAAATTTCTTATTTAGCCTATTTACATGACAAATTTCATTTCCAGAAACTTAGAAATTTTGTGAAAAGCTTAAATTCATTGAAGGAAATAAAAATTCTTTATTTTGGTATTTTTTTCCTTCAATTTAAAAATGGAAGATTTTAAATTGAAGAAAAATACATTTTTTTCTTATTATAAAATGAATGTTTCTGAGTCAAATTGATTATCAAAATTCCTAAGCTTGGCCAGAGAAAATACCCCTACTAGAGGATACCAATATTGGGAGTGAGCTCAATGAAAACTTTAAATCATTTTCAGTCCAAATCCCACAATTCACGATCTTTTCAGGCAAAGCATGATTTATATTGCCAAAGAAAAACATTAAATATGACTTTTTTTCTAAGAGAGAACATAAAATAACACAAGATAAAATCTCTGCTTCAGTCCAGTGGTGTCTTGCTTTTATTCGGCCAGTTGTCCAATTTAGATGGAATCTCCAGCTGTTTTTCTATTAAGAGAACATCTTGTTATCAAGGTACTGTAAAATGTGACTCATCTTCTGTCAAGACCATCTTTCTCAGTGAAAAGGAAAGCACAAAAACCATTTCCTTACAGAAATGTTTATAAGGAAATTGGTACTAATAAGCAAGGCATGCCACTAATGAATGTTTCTTAAACAATAAATTGTGAAATAATTCAACAATGCTGACATTTAGGTAAGAATTTTGTGTGTGCAAAGATTAAGGAGTAAATAAGTAGGTGTTATTGCTAAAAGCCTCTACCACATGTCTCTGCTGTGTGTGAGAGTCTGTAATTAGATTAGTATTGCATTTCTATATGTTAATGTTATAAACACTTAAAGGGTAATTTCTAAAATGTTATCTAGAAGAATTTCTTGAGTTTCCAGGTAGAGAAAAACAGAGCTAAAGATTAACAAAATACAGATTCAAAGGAAATCTGGGTAAATATATTTGCATAGAAAAAACCCCAAAACCAAATGTAAAGGTCAGTTAAAGAAAGGCAGGAGGCAATGACTTAGTAGATCAAGCTACAAGGTGGAGTGGGCAAAGAGTGTCTGAAAAAAACTGAAAATGTGACTGTGGGTTAGTTACTTTGGAATACAAGAGAAGGACTCTAAAAAGGAACCTTGTTACCTCTGGAGATAGCAAAGAATGCATAGTACTTTCATATGCTGTCACAGTAGTAGTAAGATTGTTTGGCAGTGACCATTCTATGACTCAAAGAACATTCAGGCAGAATAAAGCAAAATGCAATTATTTATTGTGTTGGAGATGATCTAGAAAAACCAATTGATATTCTTTCTGTGACTTAGATAGCAAATGTTAATGAGAGATAGATAAAATTTTATTTGTCATTTAATTTTAATGATACATAATATGTTACATAAGAAAATCCCTAAAACTGTCTCAGATTATCAAAATTACTATTTGAAAAAAATGTTTTAATTGAGTTGTTTTTGGTATATGGCCCTAAATAACTGTTTTACTTTGTTGGTTTAAAAAAAACCAACTCAATTTAATTGTTTAATGAAACTGAAAAATTTTGTCAGCAATTCACAAAATTTATAACTCTTTTAAATGCTGATTTAATTCAAGGCTGATTTAATTCGAGGCTGATTTAATAGGCACCTAAATTTATAATGCTGATCTGGCAATTTATATTAATACAAAAGTTACATGAGTAATTAATAGTGAGGCTGACTCTTCATGGGAATATTATCAGTAATATCTCAATTGAATAAAGTGGTTTTTAATCTTAACCCTGTCATATCTGCAGGTCTTATTACCATTATTTCAACAAATATTTATTGACCACATATAATATTCCAACTATTAAAATGAATATTAAGAATGTAAAGATGGGTAACATAGTTCCTATTTTCCACTCAAGGTCTGGTGCAGAAGATAGACAATTATAAAGTGGTAAAAAACCAGATGTACTGTGAACACAGACAAGGAAGACCCAGATTCTGCAGGGAAAGTAGGAAGAAGGTGGAATCACAAGCACATTTATTTGTGTTTGGTAAGGCTTAACTTGTCATGAAGAATGAGTAAAAGTTTGCAAGGTATATAAATAATTTTACTGAGTAACGTTTATTCAGCACTTAATATGTATTGTTTTCTGACTAAGTCAATGCTATCATTATTTTCATTTAACAGATGAGGAAACATACAGAGGTTAAGAAATTTGATCAAGTTCACATAATTAGTAAATACTGGAGCAAGAATTTAAATTTAGGCACTCTGTCTCACCTAAGGGACTTTCTTTTTAGTTTAAAAACAAATATGTCATATATAGACAGAAAAAGAGGAATTATGATAGTGTCAAAATTAAAGGGTATTAGCAGC
This sequence comes from Myotis daubentonii, assembly GCF_963259705.1. NCBI lineage: Eukaryota > Metazoa > Chordata > Mammalia > Chiroptera > Vespertilionidae > Myotis > Myotis daubentonii. The sequence continues at coordinate 42,190,412 of NC_081841.1, forward strand.
AATACATTTGGGAATTGTTCTCCCTTAACTTCATTATACACTTTGCATTTTTTTAATCCTCACCCAAGGATATATTTTCATTGATTTTTAGAGAGGAAGGAAGAGAGACAAAGAGAAACATTGATTTGAGAGAGGAACATTAATTTGTTGCCTCCCGTACCATCCCAACTGAGGATTGAACTCACAACCTAGCTATGTGCCTGGCTGAGAATCAAACCTGCAACATTTTGATGTACAGGACAATGCTCCAACAACTGAGTGACCTGTCCAGGGCCTCTTTACAATTTTTGATAAGGATATGTTTTCAAAATACTAAGCATATCTGGTAATTTAAATTTTGCTTGATTTTCACATATCTCACAAATTGGCAAGTACCTCTTTATATGAAGACATAATCCGTTCAATGGCATCAGCTCCAGAGGCCAATAAATTTCGAGCAGTGGTAAAGGCTTCTGTCCGTTCACTAACCATACCTTGTTTTTGGCCGTCTTCTAAATATAAAAGCAAATTACAAAACTATTTAGTTTTGTTCAAGTAACTAAATGTTTTTTTGTATACAAATGAAGTTGTGGTTACAACAGCCACATGTAAAGTGTTCAATAGTATTAACAAATTCCTAGATATTTAATGAATTATTGAAAATGTAATAATTGTACCAGATTTTATTGAAAGCTCCCTTTTGTCTTATTTTTTTTTCTAGAAAAAGAGCTAGAACAATTAAATCCATAAGAATTAAGAACTATTTTCATTTAGCATTCTTTCAACTCTTTCCGAATCCAACACCCTACCCTTACTACAGGAATAAAATACTATTGATTTGGTCAATGAAATCCAACTAACTAATATAAGCAAATATTTCTAGTGTGGCTCCTTTAATATAAATGTAAATTAGCCGACCCTCATAATTTAGTCTCTGTCTACCAGTTTCAATGAACCTTCACCTTAGTACAGCAGCTCCCAAATTTGCAATACTCTGTTTACCCTCTGACACCTGTATATATGATTTTGTCTGACTATAATATACTTCCTTTTTTTTTGCTAGCTCTTCAAGAGTTAATTCTTTTTTTTATTTCATAGAGGAAGAGAGAGGGAGAGATAGAAATATCAATGATGAAAGAGAATCATTGATTGGCTGCCTCCTGCATGCTCTACATTGGGGATCAAGCCCACAACCCAGGCATGTGCCCTGACCGGGAATCAAACTGTGACCTCCTGGTTCATAGGTCTACACTCAACCACTGAGCCACACCAGCCAGGCTAGAGTTAATTCTTTAGTACAGGTTTTGGTGGAAACCCTGGTCTATCTTTTCTAATGGACTGTTAGTTCCTTAAGGGGCAAGACTGTGTGTTTTATTCCTTATTCTTAGTACTCAGAAAAGTGTCTATCACATAATAATCCTTCGTGTATATTAAATGGATGGATGGATGGATGGATGGATGGATGGATGGATGGATGGGTGAACATCCCAAATTTACTGTCAATGCAAAATTATGATCAGGAGCCAGACTAGGTTTGTATCCAGGCTCTACTACTTATTGGCAAGTACTAAGGTAAGTAGAGTAAGCTACTTATCCTTTCCACGCCTATTTTCTCACATGTAAATTAGGGAAATAATAGTACTACCTTACACAAGTCTATCTCCAAGAGCTGTTGTGAGGTTTAAAGGTTAAATACAAAGGAACTGTTAGCCTAATCCATGGCCTATAATAATACATGCTCTAAATGTTAGCTGTTATTATTTCCTCTAGTTATTATAGTTATTATTGCATATCTACTCAATTTAGTCTTATTCTTCAAAATTATTCTCTCCAGATCATTATTTTAATGAACTATAGAAATGATCCCTGAAAGTATAGTCTTCAGATCATTATTTTAATCTTTCCATCTATGTTATTATCTATCTTGTCCTTCTATAGATTATTTAAAAAGTTCTAAAACTACTAAAGTAAAAGCTGTAAATTAATGAAAACGTTAGAATGATAAGATACTCATAGGCCCACTTTTTTATTTATCTCTGATTTATCTCAATGTAAAGGGTTTTTTCTCCATAACAATATAATTATTTAACTTGTGCCCTATTATGACTACTAGATACTTTCACCTTTACTTACTCATAGACAGCTCAGCTGAAGTTGAAAGGCATCTGTGCATAAGTAAAATTCACTCAGCAGACATTTACTGAACACCTAGATGTATAAGAAATTAGGCAATGTGCCATAGGACATGCAAAGGTAAGTGTTATTTCCAGACTCTTTTCTTGGGGAACTTGCAGTTTGGTAAGAGAGAGAAGTCAAGTTCCCAAATAACTATGCTGTGGGCAGTCTATGATAAGAGTTAACATGAGGTATTTGGAGGAGGCAAAAATTATTTTTTTTGTGTGTGTGTGGAATTTTTATAAGAGTTTAGTTGAGCCAAACAGATGATTTCAGGGAAACAAGATCTCAAATGCTCCCACAAAAATAATTTCTTGCTGCAAGAGACAGGGAAATGCTTTATGGAGAAGTATATAGTGAGGGAGGCCTTAAAAGCCACATACAATTTTAACACATCACAAGTATGGCGTAAGCAATGACATGAAGGGAAATTTTAAGCAATACCAACAGAATAACAAGTAGCTTGGACAAAATAAAGTATGGGTTAGTGTCAGGCACTGATTTCATTTGAGTATCAGAATCACCATGAGCTCACGGGGACCTTTTATGAGAATCTAATTTGGTCTATTCCGTTAAACACTGCTCTAAAGAACGATCATTATTTCCCTTGACGTTAGTTTCCTTGAAGAATGTAAAAAGGAAAGCTTTGAACACTGGTATAATTGAAGAGTGAAAGATATTAGATAAATAGACTAGGGACAGAGTGTAGATACTCTTAAACACATTTAAATGTGTGAAAAAAATTTAGATAAGTCACACACAAAAATTACCAAAGGATTCTCAGCAAGCTACCAAAAATAGCGAAATGCTGGATCAGTTAAAGCACTAAGAATGAAGTGTTGGCTCACAAAGAATCTGGCTGATGATTGAAAATAACTATAATATTTTTATAAATATGGGTTAAAAGAGGTTTGAATAGTAGCTATCATTGACAACCTCTGTTAAGAAGAAACTAGCACAGACGGACTTGTGTTTGATATGGCATGGTACTTCCCATGTTGCTTTGGCAGGTTAATGTGTATTGGGTTTTCTTCATGTTTTCAGCAACAAAACTACCAATAGCTCTGGACAGATTTCATTTGACTTTTATTCTACTGGCTGCTCTTTGGTAGGCACTGTGAAAGCAGTGCCAGTACTATTTCATCATGCACACAACAGTCAACTGCATAAACTCTCTAGGGCCATATTCCTTAGTCAGAGATATAAACTCATGACCTAAAGCACTCACCAAATATTTATTGTCCTACCAAATATTTTAAATATTTTATCAAAAGTTCCTCATTTAAGGACTTAATGTTTAATATTACATCTGCTTATTTTACTGACACTGTTCAGCTCTGCTAATAAGAAGTATGTATTCAGCCATGGACACATCTTGTTATTTCACTGAAAAGTCAAGAAAGGATTAAAAAAGCTAAGGTTGTATCATTATCTATTTTTCCAAACCCATATAATTGTACAACATAGAGAGTAAACCCTGGTATAAACTATGCAGGTAATACTGGCAGTGCTAGTGGCTTAGATGTTTTCTTCCCGGCCTGTGAAGGTGTCTGGGATAATGTCTGGCAAGAGGGACCTATAGGTAGCTTTCTCTGGCCTTACCCAGAACTGCTTTTGATATGATATCAAAAGTGGTTTATAATGTTAAAAATTTGAGATTATAGCTCCTAGGTAACTATTTTTTCTTTCATGTAATTTCAGTTTTTCTCTTACTACAAAGCAAATGAAGGGGCAATGTCCTCTAAAAATATATAATAGAAACTATATAACACTATTTCAATGCTTTTTCAACTAGTTGGTCCCATGATTAGTTGGTCTCAAACTAAGTGAAGTTCCTTATAGATCAAGTTCCCAAATAGCTCAGATAGAGGCAACATGATGAAGGGGAAAAAAGCAAAGCTCTAGGAGTTACATAATGTTTTCTAGCCTTAACGCTTCTACTGTCTGTGTGACTGGAGTAACTACTAGGCTCCAGATTCAATGACCTTTAAGGTCCTCTTCTGATGTGAAGATGGCACAATTCCATATGCAATTTTGTAACATGAACATGAATATTAACATGATCCTACCCTTAACCATAGATTTCTCTTAAAGTTGTACTATAGAACTATTTTTCTTTTCTCCTCCCCCCACAAATGTTATGTAAGTTCTTCCTCCTATCTGCATGTTACTCTGATGTCCTAGTCACTTGCAAATGCCTTGCTCTTTAACAATAATAATCATACCAGCAAATATCTATTGAGCACTTCCTATGGGGCAGGTATTGTTACAAGTTTTATATATGTGACCTTCTTTAATCCACCTAACTACCCTAAAATTTCCCCCATTTTGAAAATGAGGAAATGAAAGTATAAAAAGATGAAACGATTTGTCTTTAGATACAGCCTAGTAAACAAAAGAGCCAGATTCTAGACTCCAGAGCCTACATGGTAAGAATATAAATAAATATTAACAATTGCTTCCACCAAAGTTCTTACTACTTGCCAAGGACTGTGTAAAAGCACATTAATACAATATATGTAATTTCATATAATTCTTTAAACGATATATTATCATCTTTACAGTTAAGATAGGAAAACTGAAGCATATGAAGTTTTGTCACTTTCTAAAGGATGAATACTAATAAACAGCAGAGTCTAGATTTAAAGTGACCTGCTTCTTTCCTCTATCTTCCTGTTCTCTTTGCCATTCCTGTCACTCACCCATTTCATATATATACAGTGTCATACACTTAATTCCTCTCTAACATAAGAGGCAACTCAGGGCATAAGAGTAAATTGAGATTGAAGACTAGATTAGACTATCTGGTATGCAGTTCTAAGACCTAAAGTCTCAAAGATATGTCAGTATCTTAAAAATAAATAATTTTGTCTGAGTAAAATGATAATATTTTCATGTGTTAAGTCATTGTTGGTCAAATATATTTAGTAAACACATATATGTAAACATTATAAGCATAAATATAGTAACCTTTGAAATTACAGAAGATATTGAGGCATACTCTCATAATAATCTTGTCAGAGGAATTCATTGAGATTATAGCTCCTATGAATTTCTTCTTCTATGAAATTCTTATATTGTTTTTCTTTGTATAACATTTTCTTTTGAAAAGAAGTTTTAAGAATCAGTTTCATTTGCATCAATGTTATTATTCCCATCTAAAATTTTAATGCTGTTTCTTTAAATTAACATGGTGTTTTCAGGATTCATAGGATGTATTTTGAACATCTTATTGCATCACCTACAGAAGTAAGATTGTTATAGTCTTTGCATACATTGTTTATGTCTTAGTGGTCTCTGTGGGGTTAATTTGTCACCATTAATAGCTGCATTTTCCCTGTTCTATGTTTACTCCAGGGTTTTCTAACAAGACCATTGCTTCCAAGGACTAACAGAACTACCCCATAATCTTTTAATTGGGGTTGCTGTTAGTATACATTATATATGAAACTTTAAAAATATCCATATACTTAGAGAGAATCTTTTAATATAAAAGATTCAATATAGCATGAATATCTGACAATTTTGTCAATTTTCTTAATAAAACTGATCTTAAGAAGATAGGTTTTAAGTGTATTTTTTTCGTTAATATGCTTGAAAAAGCAATTTATTTTTTATTTAATTATGAAAAGATTTAGTCCAAGAATACTCTTAATAACAAAGGTGTTTTCAATATAAGCTTTTTAAATGACATTTTAAAAATAAAATTTGAAAATATAAAAACAGATAAAATTCCGTTTCCCAGTGGTCTAAACAGAGTGTCTACTGTTGAATTGTGGAATATATGTACTGAATTTGGTATAAGCATAGCATTATCACAAAGGTTTGACAAATCCTAATTACTAAAATGAACAATTGTAGGTTAAGAATGACTCAAATTTGACAAGTGTTTTTATAAGAATTGGTTAAAGTATTTAGGTACAGTTAAAGTGTAAAAGCATGTGGTAATTTTTCACTTGTTTTTAATTAGATGCCTTAAAACAAATAACTACACCAAAAATAACCACAAAATAATGTGAATTCTGTTACATTATTTTTAGTGTTGCCTTTTGTTTTTTACATAGTAAATGTCACCCTGTATCGAAAACATCCAGAGCATGCTCTGTACTTTCAAAACATGACTCCATTAAATCCTCACAACAGCCCTCCGAAGTAGCCTTTCTGATGATCATTTTATAGATGAGGAAACGGAGGTTTGGGGAGTTTGATTAATATGACTAACACATATAAGGGCAAATAGAGGGAAAGCCAAGAGTTGAGAAAGGCCCAGGCTTTTGTCTAGCTCCTTCAACACGAAGGCCAATTTGGTTAAGTGGTTTTCAGACAGGAGGGGGTATATTGTATTTTTCAGAAAGACCAGGAAATGCTGCTTCTTTATTTTAATTCCCCTATCTCCCTGCCAATTAAGATCCAAACTCTCACCTCAATCAAGTAAGACACAACATTTTAATGCCCCTTTTGCCCTTATCTTTCTTTGTTATTCCAAAGGATGACAATGTTGACAAAAACCACTGAGATGGTGACAGGCTAGAATTAGACACTTGCTCCTTGTAAACCTTTCCCCCCCAATACCACCAAATCATGCTACATGGGAGGTTATCTATGTTACCTACAAGTAGGGCAGGCTTTGTACCATGGCATGAAGCACTTTGTGAAAAAGTATTCCTTGTTGCCTAACTTTTTAAATAAAATTTGAGCAGACCCAGTTATAGAACATTTATAAATTTAATGCATTGGATGTGCACAACTGAAGTTGGCAATGAGAAAACTTATACTCTTTTTGAAGGTATTTTGTTTTGAGTTTAAATGTTAAACTAGAGAATTATTTTATGTAAGGCAGTATAATTAAAATTGCTCAAGTTCAACTCCCAGAAACACTGCATCAGAGATCTCTGAAATATTTCAGAACTGGAAAGTTCTTTTGAGCAACTTATCTCCTTTTTTTTTTTTTTTCATATTGCTGGTCTTATCTTTGGACATTGCAAAGTCTTCCATTGTTTCTGACTATTAATGACTATAGAACAATGGCTACATACAGTTCCACTCACACAGAACAAGCAGTAATACTTTCAAGAGAAATAACCGTAAGCATATATTTGAGATTAAGCATAAATGCCATTACCACCATCTGCAAAGCCAGTTGCAGTGATAATAGGTACAGCCACCATAATTAGTCCACTGCCGCTCCAAACATACTTCATCAAGAACTGCTCTATCATAATGTACCACAAACGTTTCGATAAAATGAGGTTCATCTGATCTGCTAAAGCTTTGTAACTTTTCTGGAGTTGTTTCATTTCTACCTATAGAGAGAAAAAGAGTTAAGAATTAACTTAGCATGAGCTATCAAAATAAATATTGTATGCTTGAGGACTTTAAAGATAAGTTACATATTAGCTTGCTTTATTTAGTATTGTATTATCTATGATTCTAACAACCAATAAATACAGATTAATATCAGATTTAGTCATTATTGTTTAGATTTATCATACCTGTAATATTAAAAAAATAATACTTAGTAAATATAATGCTAAGTATAAAATATGTAAGTGTAAAATATATATTAGTGATTTATAAGCATGATTTTAAAATTATATGTATGAGATGTTTAAACCAAATATTCTGTAAGACATGAATAAACAATGCTAGAATCTTATCCTTCTTGATTATACCAAAACTATCTGAAAATAAGTATATGATACATATATGTGTAATTAGACTCCAGTTTTGAACTAACTCAATTTATTGGACTTTGTCTTAAATTCAAGAAGCCTACAGCATGATATAATTTACATCACTAAGTTCAATGATTCAAGAAGACTGACACATCAATATGATTAATACAACATATGAGGACAATTTTCAAGTGGGAGTAGAAGTTCTAAATTTGCTTTAAAGTTTCTTCTTCAGATTGGTACTGCTATAAAATTTTTTTGATAATTGATGATGCTTTAAAAATTAAATAATTCTGCCTGGTAATTAAAGTACCATTTTCAACTTTAGAATACCTTAATATTTTATTTGCCAGACATTTGGATTAGGACTTCAGATGCATCACCTTAAAATTTCTGCCATATTTAATATTATGAAGTTACTGTCATGCACTGCAATTTTAGGTAAGTAGGCTAACTATTTTAGGGATCTGCTTAAGGTTGAAAATCTTTAATATTTGAAATAACACTCTGGAACTCTTTCCTCCTCCTCATTTCTAATCTTAGTTTTTCTATGAAAGTTAGACAAAACTTCATTTCACTGTCTCTTTTTATTTGTGTCAAAATATGGTACTAAGAGTAATGGAAAAGCATTGGTGAGCCCCACTCTCCTAAATTTCTTAAGACTTAGGACAGTCCATCATTGACCAGGCATGCAAAACTGTCAAACTTGTTTTTCATATGAAAACATTTTTCCCTCCCTTGAAAAACAACAACAATAAAATACCACCCTAAATTTCCATCTCAATAGTTTCCAAACATATATTTTCTTCTAATTCTGTAGAACCACCGACTAAGTTAGGGATTTAAGTTTTAAGAAAATGCTTTAGAGATCATTCTGAGCATAGTTGAGTAAGAGGGGTGAAGTAGACTATTTTCTAGAGTGCTGAATATTTTATTCTCATGAAACTTCAGAAAAGTTTGCACTCTGTAATTTTTTTAACAGCTTGTCATTAAACAGGGTAATGAAGCATGTATTTTAATGAAGGTTTAAGATGTTACAGGAATCTAAAACGCTAAAGAAGTGGGTCCATCAATAATAGTACAACAGATGGTATCTAGCACTGAAGTGGCAGCTTGAACATGCTCACATTTCACCCATCACCTTAATTTCTCTTACCTTATGTCCTCTGTAAAATGCAATTTCTTCAACATTGGCTATAATTCTGGAGTGAACATACCGTAAATAGCCTTTTCTATGCGCTTCTTCAGCCACCAATTTACCAAACTTGGGAGAGCAGGCTTTCAACACTTTAGCAGTGGCATATACCACAAGTCCTGCTAATAGAGTGGGTCCAATTGGGCTCGCACCTCTGGATGTAGCAGTCTGGATGAGGGTGTAGGAGGTCAGAATTACATCTAAAATAGGTTTGGTCAGATTGGAATACAAGTGAGCCACAGACTGGGAGAACATCATAATATCTTCAGTAAGAGACTGGTCAGGGTTTGCCAGCCTCCCATCCATATTGATCACTTTATAATAAGTCTGATTCGTAAAATAGGTTTCATAGGCATGGTCTACTAGGCGAGTTCTGAAGGCCAAAGCCAATTTGCATTCCAGGTACCTTATCGCACTGTTGACAAAGGTGGCAGGGATGGCAATCAGAAGCCACTTGATCAATTTGATGATGAAAGTCCGAGGCTTCTTTTCCACAATGCTTTTTACGATTTTTCCATCCAGACCAGCCACATAGATAGACAGAAAGGTTCTTGAGATGAGAGCCACCGAGTGGAGGCAGAGCCACCCTGTCTCAGTGGTCACAAGTTTTGGAAAGAGGATCTTCCGAAGTTCTAGTAGCTGTTTGAAAAAATCTGCATTCACTCCAGGCGAAGGTTTTTTACCAGTAATCTCGGTGCAATGCAGTGTTTCTCTGTTCTCTGCAGCCCCGCGAGCTTCTTTTTTCTTCCTGTGGCCAGTTTGCTTTAAATGCTTGCTAATGATGGGGTAGAGGGTTTTCATAGCATATGCCGCAGCCACCAGGCAGGCGGCCCTTTTAGCAGCACCGGACCTGGTCCATTTCACTCGATCAGCTGCTGCATTTAGCATATGTATCATTTTCCCAGTTACCCAAACCAGCTTCAAAAAGGATAGTTTCAAAAGATCATGCTCCACGGGGATCCCAGGCAAATATTTCAGAAAGTGCTACAGCGTCCCATACTCTGCAGCGTTTCTCCTCTTCTGTGTGTTTTTTGGTTTTGTTTTAGTTTTGTTCTGCTGTGACAGACGAAGCGGAGCTCCGTCTCCTCTGCATCTACTGGGGATGATTCGCTCAGAAGCTCACGCTGCACCGAGCCGCCCCAAGCTCCTCCCTCCCCCACCCCTCATTGGCCGTGAGGGCAGGGCGGTGGGACCTTGGAATCCTCGCTGCTTCCCTTTGAACCTTTAAAATGAGGAGAGAGCAAAATGAGTTTCATCCTTAAACTGGAGTTCAGCGAGTTAAATGTCTATTTTCGGAGAGGTCGAATCAGGCAAGCTGCTGGCAACAAAACCTGCCCTAGCCACTGAGCATGCTCGGCGTCACTTAGAAACCCACAGAAGTTTCAGAACATACAGCGATTCTCCTAAGGTTTTAGTAGATACCACAAGGGGAAGAGCAAAAAGAAAGGGAGATTTCCAAAAGCTATAAAACGGGATGGAGAAGGAGAAGACGCCAGGGAGTTGAGGAAGGAGGGACAAGATGCTCAACGTAAAATGAATATAAGAAGGCTGTGAGATGAATCTGAAAGGGAGAGAGAAGAAAGTGACAAAGCCAGGAGGGCACTGGGAAAAAATACTTGGATCTGTTTTGCGGTCCTGTCCCCATCCATTTAATTTTTTTTCTATGATTTTATATGAAGACCCAGAACCTACCAGACAAGTTGTAATCGAGGGTATTATTTGTAAATAAAAAGAAATCTTCTCTATTATATAAACTAATTATCTGCTCTACTCCCACCCCTGTGTTTACTCTCCTTATAATAAAAGTCTTCCAGCCCCACGACTGCTATTTTTAGCAATGGAGCTCTGATGCGCTGGTATTTACTTACAAGGTGGCTACTAAATAAATGAGAGCAATGTTTCACTTCTACTACTCCCTTGTGTCCCTTGTTACTTGGAGGTATCGTGACTCTATAATCAAATGTTACCCATTTGGGAACCCAACCAGAGTAGGACCGTTGGAAATAGCTTCTCCAAGAGCTTACTTCATTATTCAAGAGTTCTTTCTCTTTCACAGGCTTTTGTTTGTTTGTTTTGTTTAGGCTTAGAGATAAATCCATTGGTTACTCCCCATTTATATTTTAGTTATTTGATAAAAACCAAGAGTGTTAAAAAAAATTCTCCATTTTCCTAATGGAGGACCTAAACTGCTAAATAGTCAAGCAAAACTCTGCATACTTAAAAAAATATATAAAAGGCTTTTTTTTTTTTAATAAAGAAGAGTATATTTTTGAATATGTGAAACATACATGCTGGAAGCCTGGGAAGATATGCATTAAACTAGAACAGATGGGCCACCATCTATTTTTTAGATGACCCTTGAGTTAAGAGTGGTTTTTACAATTTAAAGTGCTTAAAAATACAACAAAAGAAGACTATTTTGTGACATGAAAATTGTATAAAATTTTTATTTGTGTTCATAAATAAAGTTTTATTGGAACACAGCTGCAGGCATTTATTTACTTACTAGAGGCCTGGCACACGAAATTCATGCACTGGGGGGTGGGAGAGTCCCTCAGCCTGGCCTGTACCCTCTCACAGTCCAGGACCCCTCGGGGGATGTCTGGGACCCCTCGCTCCTTACCGCCCGCCTGCTCACTGCTCCTTAACTCTGCAGTGGAGGAAGGAGAGGCTCCTGCCACTGCCGCTGTGCTCGCCAGCCATGAGTCCAGCTTCTGGCTGAGCGGCGCTCCCCCTGTGGGAGAGCACTGACCACCAGGGGGAAGCTCCTGCATTGAGCATCTGCCCCCTGGTGGTCAGTGTGCATCATAGCAACTGGTCGTTCTGGTCATTCTGCCATAACTGTCGCTTAGGCTTTTATTATATAGGCTAGAGGCCCAGTGCACAAAAATTTGTGCACTTGGGCAGGATCCCTCAGCCCACCCTGTGCCCTCTCACAGTCTGGGACCCCTCGGGGGATGACCATCTGCTGGCTGAGGCCTGCTCCCCAGCGGATTGGGCCTAAGCTGGCAATCAGACATTCCTCTGGCAGCCCAGCAGCCCTCGGAGGATGTCCACTTGCCAGCGGGGAGCAGGCCTAAACTGTAGTCGGACATCCTTAGCGCTGCTGAGGAGGCGGGAAAGGCTCCCACCACCACCGCTGTACTGGCAGCCATCAGCCTGGCTAGTGGCTGAGCAGAGCTCCCCCATGTGAGAGTGCACTGACCACCTGCATTGAGCGTCTGCCCCCTGGTGGTCAGTGTGTGTCATAGTGACCAGTCATTCCCAGTCCTTCTGCTATTAGGGTCAGTTTGCATATTACCCTTTTGCTATATAGGATAGAGGCCTGGTGCACGGGTGGGGGCTGGCTGGTTTGCCAGGGTGGGGGTCCTGCTTGGGTGCCAGGCTAGCCTGGGTGAGGGGCTGATGGCTGTTTTCAGGTTGCCCGCACCCCCTTTAGGGTGGGGGTCCCACTGGGGTGCCTGGCCAGCCTGGATGAGGGGCTGATGGCTGTTTTCAGGCTGCCTGCACCATCCTGCATATCAGATATTTACATTATGATTCATAACACTAGCAACATTACAGTTATAAAGTAGCAACGAAAATAATTTTACAGTTGGGTCACAACATAAGGAACTGTATTTAAAAGGCCAGAAGGTTGAGAACCACTGGTCTAAAACATTTACTGCCTGTCAGTCTTCATCAGAAGTTTGCCAACCTCTGTGCTGGCATATAAAGCCTATGTCAGCGTTGGGTGACCTTCATCACTCAGTTTAATAGAATAAAGAATTATCCTCACTTCTATGACTAATGATATTCCTAAACTTTTAAAACTCCTCCTTTCTGAAATACCTATATTAATTCCAAGAATCATCACAGATCTCTTTTCATTTGTTTGCATTCAATTCAGCAGATTTATTAATCCATGAGTGGCAAAGTCACGCAAATCTTTGATAGCTGGCCATAATAAGCAGCACAATCTGTCATTCCATTAAGACTTTCCAACGTATATGTAGAGATCAGAGTAGTTTATTTCAAAATCTTATATCCCTAATTTCATGCTTTTCGTGGGTCAAAATCAGGCTGTCTTATATTTATAAGTTTTAATTCATTATGTTACATTTCATGACTGTGATAGGACAGGCAGAGGGCTAAGGTAAACTTAACGAGGGGTGATTGGAGGTTGTTTGGCCGGGTAGAACATGGTACACAGAGGGGCACATTGGTCAGAAAGCAGCTGGCAGTTGAGACAAGTGGCTTGCATCACTTGCATAAGACAGCCTATCAGGGGAGGAGCAGGGTAGTGAGAAATCTAGAAGCAAACAACTTTATAGATTCAAACAGGTACCCAATTAGTTGTAGGTAGGTCAATTTGCCAACTGATAATGGGGTACAGGAACAAGCTTTTAATGTGTGGAGTGAAAGACTTGTTAGAATGAACAATTAGGTATGAGGAAATAATCAAGATGGGAATTTGGTTACCAGAATTGTGGTAGGTTGAAGGCCAGTTACTGAAACTGGAGAAAAAGTCACTGTGAGCTTTGACTTGATGTTGAGCCACTATAACCATTTAAATTGCACTCACTCTTCACTCAGTCAGGGTTGATTCTAGCGTCTGAAGCTGGGCCCAAGCCTTCTGGGAAGGCAGTGGGAGAATTTGAGATGACAGGAAACTAGATAGGTATTTCAAATTGGAAATATATGCCATTTAAGAAACTAAGAATGTCAAAGTACTTTTCATTTTTTTTTTTTTACCAGCAGTATGTAATTAAAGCAAAGAGAATGTAAACCAAGTTTGAATTCCAAACTATAGGAGATAAAGGAGGTGAAAAAAAGATTACTTACTCTAGTAAACATAGTTCAGCCTAATTTTCACTGTCCGGGGGAGTGTGAGAGAGAAACATTGATTGGTTGCATCTTGCACATACCTTGACTGGGAATTGAACCTTTTGGTGCACAGGATGATGCTCAACCACTGAGCAACACCAGCCAGAGCTAAATTTTATTTTTTAAATTACAGTTTGCATTCATTATTTTATTTTAAATAGATTTCATTGATTTTTTACAGAGAGTAAGGGAGAGGGATAGAGAGTCAGGAACATCAATGAGAGAGAAACATTGATCAGCTGCCTCCTGCACACCCACCACCGGGGATGTGCCCACAACCAAGTTACATGCCCTGGACTGGAATCAAACCTGGGACCCTTCAGTCCACAGTCAACACTCTATCCAGTGAGCCAAACCAGTTAGGGCTATATTCATTATTATTTTGTATTACTTTCAGGTGTATAGCATAGTGATTAGACAATCATATAGTTTAAAAAGTGCTCCCCCTGGTATTTTCAGTACCTATCTGGCACCATACTTTGCTATTACAATATTATGGACTATATTCGCTGTGCTGTACTTTACATTCCCATGACTTTCATACCTGTTCATTTTTTAAAAATATATATATTTTTTATTGATTTCAGAGAGGAAGGGAGAGGGAGATAGGAACATAGATGATGAGAGAGAATCATTGATTGGCTGCTTCCTGCACACCCCCCATCAGGGAATCGAGCCTGAAATCTGGGCATGTGTCCTGATCTGACTGTGAATCAAACAATGTGGTTCATAGGTCAATGCTCAACCATTGAGCTACACCGGCCAGGCCATAACCATTAATTTGTACTTCTTAATCCCTTCAATTCCTCCTTCTCCCCCCCCCACCCCCTGCTCCCCAGTCCCTTATATATATGCTAGCCCTATTCATGTGAGGCATAAACATCATTAAAGATGAGATCTTAGGTCAACATTTCAGCTGTTACAAATAACTACCTAATGACTAGTTCATAAGGAAATGTATTGTCTATAAAGGAAAAACCAGTAAATATCTTGTCTAAAGATATGTTTCATAGATCATTATTATTCCCTTCACCTCATTCACCACTTCCACTGCCTCCCTGTGACTCTAGTTAGTCTAACTGGGGAGAAAGATAGGTCTATCCAGCTCCCAGTTCTTGATTCTGCTCAACAAGTTGTCAGACTCTCCTTTACGTCCCTTCACATATAGAAAAAAAAAAAAAAATCCTTTAGCAAATTGTTTTCCCCTTCTAATTAATTAAGTTAGCTTGTATCTGCTTTAGTAGACATTGTTCTGTCTTGACTGGATGGTTTAATTACTGAAAAATGAGCAGCTATTCCATGACTAAGACAAATTTGTTCTGAGATGGTGTATTCACTGGTCAAAACCAATGATGCACTTCAGTGAATTTCTGTTATAAAAATCTGAATTTATATCATTCAACAAGATGTCTACACTGAGACATACTCCTATTTTAGGGACTATTTCCCAATGACTTAACTGAAAATGTATATTTGAAATGATAAGATACTAGAGGCCTGGTGCATGACATTTGTGTACTGGGGTGGGGGTGGGGGGCCTTCAGCCCAGCCTGAGCCCTCTTGCAGTCCGGGACCCCTGGGGAATCAGGCCGAAGCCAGCAGGCAGACATCCCTCTCACAGTCCGGGGCTCTCACAGTTGGGAAACCCTTGCTCCTTACCACCTGCCTGCAGCAGAGGCGGGAGAAGCTCCTGCCACTGCTGCCCGCTCACCAGCCACAAGCCCGGCTTCTGGTTGAGCGGTGCTCCCACTGTGGGAGCGCACTGACCACCAAGGGGCAGCTCTTGCATTGAGTGCCTGCCCCCTGGTGGTCAGTGCAGGTCATAGCCACCAGTCAGTCCAGCTGTTCTGTTGGTTTGCATATTAGGGTTTTATTATAAAGGATTCACCAGATTTAAATCTAGAAAACAATCATAACAATGAGGGGGAAAAAGTACTTTTTGCATTTATCTGGAACAAAATATTTCTAGTTTCAAACCAAAATATTATAGAACAGTTTGTAAGATAAACATTTTGTGAGAATATACAAACATAACAGACATGAACAGTAAAATCCAATTTTTGTTTTGAGATTTTTTTCCCTTCAGTAAGGAGTTTAAAGTCTTTAGGCCTTTACAGCTAAATCAAGTTTTGATCAACCGGAGAAACTCACAAAATGTTCAGAATAGTAAATTACTGCAGTGCAATATTTCTAATAAACAAAATGCTTACTGATTATTAATACTGCACGTGAAAGATACTGAAAGGCTTTGGATACAGAGTGTAAGTGGGAATGAAAACATCATCTTTAGGATTAGGGATCTATAGCTTTGTCCTTGCCTTCTTTTTCCCCCGAAGTCCGGTCGTTGACCTGAAAAAGCCGGCTGAGACCAATAAAGAACTAAATAAAATGACGGAGGAGGTGGTTTGAAACATTAACCCTGTGGCCACGGCCCGATAGTTCATTTACTTAGGCTTCTTGGGACGAGAGTTAAAACTGTTGTGTTCCTTCTCCTTTAAGCGGGCTGACTGCTTACCCACAGCGTTCCTTATGGCCCTATCAAGCCAGGGCCCCTGCAGAAACCGCAGAGGCTGTCGGGAGGCCGCGAAGGAGCCTACCTGAGCTGCAGGGGCTGTCGGGAGGCCAGGATGAGCCCACTGGGGCCGCAGGGGCTGTCGGGAGGCCAGGAGGAGCCCACTGGGGCCGCAGGGGCTGTCGGGAGGCCAGGAGGAGCCCACTGGGCCGCAGAGGCTGTCGGGAGGCCAGGAGGAGCCCACTGGGGCCGCAGAGGCTGTCGGGAGCCCAGAGAGGAGTCCCCCGGGGGCCGCAGAGGCTGTCGGGAGGCCAGGAGGAGGCCACTGGGGCCACAGGGCCTGTCGGGAGGCCAGGAGGAGCCCACCGGGGCCGCAGAGGCTGTTGGGAGCCCAGAGAGGAGCCCCCCGGGGGCCGCAGGGGCTGTCGGGAGGCCAGGAGGAGCCCACTGGGGCCGCAGGGGCTGTTGGGAGCCCAGAGAGGAGCCCACCGGGGCCGCAGGGGCTGTGGAGTGGCTGGGCCATAGGCCCGGGTACCGCACGGAGCCGGCTAAAGCCTGAAAAACTGCGGCTCAGCACAGCTCCACGTCTGCGCCCCAACCATCCAGACTTCAGCATCTCCTCACTCCGAAGTTTTGGGAAGATGAATTGGGTCGGGGGGTCCCGGTGAGTCTTGAGACTGTAGTTCTTGAGTCCCTGGACGTTTAACCCCATAATGGTGCCCCTTTGCTAGGCCCCGAGGGAGGACAGAGCCTTAGGCGGAGAGAACCAGCTAGGAGAGGGTCTTTTCATCATGATCTGAACCGGGGACCTTAGCGCCATGTCTCCTCATAAACCAAAAGCAGCTCCGCGTCTGCCCACAGTCTCTCCACAGGCTTCAGGTGTGGGGCCCGAATGGGCAGGTTCCCGGCTCCCGAGTCCTCCGCCTCCAATGAGGCCGCCGAGCACCGGAGCCCTCGTCCGCCTGCCTCCCACGCTGCCCCCCACGCCTGCGCCTCTCTCGGGAGGCGTTCGGCTGAGTCAGAGTGTTTGCATGAAATTGGAAGTATTATGGAAGAGGCTTTTCCTTGCTGCCCTTACATTCATTATTGGAGGCATAAGTCCAAATTAGTTTGTTTTTTAAAAGGAGGTAAAGGGAATAATGTTTAATAACTTGCAAGAGAATTTGTAATTTATTTTTTATTAGAATTAATCCCATAAAACATGATTTGTCTGACAATTTAATTTGATAAAATTGAATCATTACTGTTGACCTGAAAGTCCCCCAGGATGGAAATCATGTTGGCCTGTAATTTCATTGGATCAAATTCCTTTTTTTTTTTTTTTTTTTAACAAGTTGACCCAGGACAATGCTGATATGATTAGACTAGAACATTTGCATCCTAAGGAATATTGTAGGAGAAAAGACAGACAGCTTTTGTCTTCACCAAGTGGTATAACTATGTCCGATAATTTTAGCAGGAGCATTCATCCTGTTGAATATGTTAGCATTGTATTTTAGGAATTTATCTGAATTATTCTTGGCAAGTTTTCTAGCATCATGCTTCCACTCTGGAGAAAAGTGAAAATTCACTTACAGACATCACAAGAGTTAGTTGATAAATGATAATTTGATGTTTTGAATTTGACTTTAAAGTGTGAATATTAAATAAGTTATGAAATCATTTTACAAATGCTTAAGCACTGTTGAAAAGTAGGTGCTATTATTATTCTGTTATATATCTCAAAGTTCTGGCTATTCAGGGAGCAATATACTGCAAGAAACAGGTAGTCTAACATTTTGTTTCTCCAAATGAAGTGGTGCTGCACCTGGGGGTAATGCCAGGGTAATTAAGAAACCACAGAAGAAACATGACACGCCTCCCTGGAACATCGGTTTTACTGAGATCAGAGGGAAAATATTTTTTAAACTTAAACATGGATACATTACAGAGTAAAATGCAAAACTCTTGTGAAGTTTTAAGATAAAATGTGTAATTTTAAGTAAATTTTCAGGGAGTGGATGGGTTCCTTGGGGTCAAACCACTAGATTGGAAATGAAAAAGTTAGTATCTCCACTTTCTACGATCACAATAGACAAGGGTAGGCAAGACTAGTTAGTTGATCATGGCACCCTGACCATGAGGCCCGAAAGCAAGCGTGTCAAACTCACGGGCTGCATGGGGTCCATAACAAATATTTTTGCGGCTCAGCCAATATAACGGTATGTGAGAAACATTTTAATATAAATTTTGTAACTTAATTTTTACAATACCATTATACATAACTTTTAATAACAAACTACAATATTCGCCAAAGACTGATTACTGTAATCGTGCTGCATTCATTTCCCTTATGCACCTTACACGCAGGCACACCATTTCTCTCCACTGATACTAGCAGCGAATATTTTAGCAGCCGATTGCCACGTCATTAGTCTTGGACTGACTTGTTTGGTGTGCGCAACAGGAAATATTTCGCTTTCGGAGAACAAGAAAAATAGGTTTATTTGCATTACGCTTATTAATTTGTGCACTTATTCAGTGTCTGGTAAATATAGCCCACAAGCCGGACATGTTCAAGAAGAAATATTCATTTTTATTAAAATGTTCTGAAAGGCACGCCGCCGCCTCTCCGGGCGGTGCGGGAGGAGGAGTCCGGCCGCTGGGCTCTGGAACCCCTCCGCGCCCGCCATAGGGCGTGGCCTCCCCGGAGCGGGTCCGAGTGTCCGGACCGGCTGCGAGGCCAGCGGCGGGCCGAGGGGTGGGGCCAAGCGGCAACCGACTGGGAGGTCGTGGGAGGAGAAGGCCTCACCGCCTGGCTCTTTCCTCCCTTCCCCCGTGGCCAGCTCCCCGCTTGCCCGCACAGGGGCTGGGGGTCCATGGGGCCCTCAGGGCCCGGTCAGAGGGGCTGGGGCCTGCGTGGGCCGGCCGCCAGGCCCCATGAGGCACGGCCTAGCCGTGCTGCTGGCGGCCTCGGGCATCGACTCCATGGCCCACAGTGGGAGCCCAGCGCGGGCCGCCACCTGCCAACTGCCCCCCGGACCAGACCCACGCAGCAACGGCGGCGGTGGAGCGGGGCGCATGCCCTCGCCCGAGGAGACGGAGGAGGAGGCGATCGCTGGTGCCCCCGGGGACGAGACGGAGGATGTGGACTTCCTGTCTGGGCTGGAACTGGTCGATCTGCTGGACCCCCCGGCGATCGGACTAGCCCCTGGAGCCTGGGCGGGGACTGTGCCCTCCATCTTGCCTTGGGTCCTCCATTTTGGACAGAGCCATGTGCTCCTTCCAGGAAGAAGCCTCTGCTAGCCACACCCAGGATTTCTCTGGACTAACCAATAATAATCAAGGGAAATGCACGCCATCACTATGACCACATCCTGTGTAATGAGACACTGACTCGCGCCTGGCCAATTGGCGGGGCCCACAGTCCGCTCTCCTGCCCTTACTCCACCCCCTATAAAACCCCCTGTCCCATCAGGCCTCGCTCTCTCGGCCACTGGACTTGCCATTGTGTCGGTGAGTCTGGTGAATGGGGAGCGCAAGCTGGCTTGAATTAAAAGGACTCTTTGCTTTTGCATCGGACTGGCTCCCTGGGGGTCTTGGGAATCTTGAAATCTGGGCACAGCAGTTCTATTATTTTATGTTAACAATTACTCATTTATTTCAGCCCTTTGTATTCAGCATGTCTCTATCGAAGTAAACCTACGTATCTATGAAAATTGAAGCTTTTGTTTTTTTGCGGCCCCCAAAACTTAAACCTTGTTTATTTGGCCCGAGTTAGCCTTTGTGTTTGACATGCTTGCCCTAAGGGTCTCAGAATCCTAGACAGTGCTTAGTAATCACTAGCAGCTGATTGGAGATACTATAGAATAGAAATTTCAATTCCTATTCCAGACCATCCTGGAGTACTTGTTTATTCCCCTCTGTTGTTAGGTTTGTTTTTCAGTTGAAATATTTGAGAACCTTTTGGAATTAACAAGTTAGGAATATAATAATTCCTAATATAGACAAGGTGGGAACATAATAGTTCCTGATACATACAAGTGAAGTAACCAGAAAACATTTACAAAGCTTCCTCGAACAACTGCTTCCCCAAAGCATTCAATATTAATTAATTCAATATTATTTACTTGCCTGCCTGTTTAGGGCATTATTAAGCTGTAAGAGGGGATTCTGAAAATAAAATGATACAATTTTGGTCCACACAAGGGATCTATGGTAGAATGGCGAGATTAGAATTAGGTAAATGACTATAATACTAGATAGCTAAACAGCACTTGTATGCATAACAATCACTGTTCTAAGTGCTTTTTGTATATTAGCTCATTTTATTCTTAACAAGAACCCTCTGAGGTATGTAAAAATGTTATCCATGTTTTACTGATGGGGAAATGGAAGCACCGTAAGTAAAGTTAAGTGACTTGCCCAAGGTCACCCGTTTAATCAGTGCCAGAGTTAGGATTTGATAACAATGTGCTTAAGCACTATGCTATATAGAGATAGAAGTATTGTGACGATGGTACAAATAAAGGGCTGTGTGTATTTAGAGGACTGAGAAACAGGAAATTACAGTAAGCCTTGAAGGATAGCAATATTGCTCAGAACTAGCACCACAGAGCAGCAGAAACAGGTTCTTAATAGTTGAAATTGTCAAACTTGGCGTAAAAAGCTTTTTTCTTGCTTTTCAGTTTAGGGACTCTATCAGTCATACATAAAATGGCGCGCACGCGTGTGTGTGTGTGTGTGTGTGTGTGTGTGTGTGTGTGTGTGTGAGAGAGAGAGAGAGAGAGAGAGAGAGAGAGAGAGAGAGGAAGAGAGAGAAAGAGAAAGGCAGGTGGCTAAGGGAGTAAGCAAGTGTGCCTTTTTTTCCTCTTTAAATTACTTACGTGGTTTGACTTTAGTGTTATGGTTTGTAGACATGTTTGCAAGATATAACATTTCATTTCAAAAAATTCTCATTTAGGGTAAAGAGGTTTGGTCTCAGCTGAGACAAATTTCTGTGTCTATGGTACCTGTTTCCAATCTACTGTCCCTGAAACTTGCTAATCAGTAATAATGTTAGGTTTTTCAATTTAATGGTCTGTTCTTTCTTTGTTCTAAAAGCATATTCTTACTTTTTAAAATGTTTAAATGTCCCTCCCTTTTTTAGACATTTCTTGACAAAATTAAAATATCAATCATATGTCAATCTTATCAATTTAAAAAATTCTTTTTACTTGTCTGGGAATCATTGATGTAGACATTTTTTAAAGAATATATTTTTATTTATTTCAGAGAGAAAGAGGGAGAGAGATAGAAACATGAATGATGAGAGAGAATCATTGATTGGCTGCCTCTTGAATCCCCCACTCTGGGAATAGAGCCCACAAGCCGGACATGTGCCCTTGACCAGAATCTAACCTGGGACCCTTCAGTCCATAGGCCAATGCTCTATCCACTGAGCCAAACTGGCTAGAGATGACCTAGACATTTTAATTATTGTTTTGTACTTTTCACAAGTCATCACTGATAACCTATTAGCAGATTGAGGTGTAAATTTGAGAAAGCACAGGAATAAGCACTGATTTTTTTTTAATCTGGAAAATATTCTCTTTTATTTTCATTGTTTATTGATCAGTGACTTATTTCACCAAATTCATAGCCATCTCAGACAGGAAGGTGGTAGGAAGAGAGGAGAGGAAGGAGATTCTAAAGTTGTATTGTAACCAGTCTTTGGGCCACATTGTGCTATTCAGAATGAGCTCCACTATAGGTCTATAAATACAGCATTATACATGCAGTATAATAAGAGTTTTTTAAAATTTAGCTAAGTTTATTTTTATAACTTGGACTGACGAATGCAATCAATGTCATAAGAAAGACAGATAAAATCCTATTTAAATTTAGGTGAGGGAGGGGTTTGAATTTGTAAATGTAGGCCTAGAACGTTTGTGCAAAATATTTATTGAGTGCTATATATCAGTTACTGTGCCAGGTGAGATTACAAAGTAATTGAAATTTAGTTTCTTTCTGAGAGATTATAGTTTATTGGGTGGGTGGAAGGGAATATGACATGCTAATAAGTTTGAAAATGTTTAAGACTGGGAGCCAAAATACATTATTTGAAAAATAGGTATTGTGAACAATAGTAGAACGTACTCCCTGGCCAGTGGGGCTCTTTCAGTTGGGTGTTGTCTGGTGCACTGAAAGGTTGCTGGTTGGATTCCTGGTCAGGGCATATGTCCCAGTTTTGGGTTCTATCCCTAGTAGGGGGTATGCAGGAGGCAGTTGATTGATGCTTCTCTGTCTCCCTCTCCCTTCCTCTCTCTAAAAATCAATAAAATAATCTTAAAAAAATGAACATTTCTTAAAAGAGTAATAGAATATAGTTTGAGCTGAGTGGCAAATCAGAAACAAGGATAAAACAAAGTTGAAAGAAGAAAATAAACATTACATAAATAGTTGGAGATAAGTTGGAGATAAACATAAATATTTATAATTTAAATATTATATTTAAATATTTTACAACTAGAGGCCCCGTGCACAAAAATTTGTGCACTCAGTGGGGAGGGGGGTCCCTCAGCCCGGCCTGTGCCCTCTCTCAGTCTGGGACCCCTCGGGAGATAACGACCTGCTGGCTTAGGCCTGCTCCCGGGTGGCAGAGGGCAGGCCCAATCCCTAGGTGCAGCCCCTGGTCGGGCTCAGAGCAGGGCCGATTGGGGAGTTGGGGCGCAGCCCCCTGTCATGCACAGAGCAGGGCGGATCTGGAGGTTGCGATGACACCCTGAGTCACGCTCAGGGTAGGGCCGATTGGGGGGTTGGGGCACCACCCCCCATCACACTCAAGGCAGGGTCGATGGGGAGGTTGCGGCGCCACCCCCTGTCACGCACAGAGCAGGGCCAATCCGGGGGTTGGGGCGCTGACCCCTGTCACTCACAGAGTAGGGCCCATCAGGGGGATTGGGGCTCCATACTCTATCACGCACAGAGCAGGGTCGATCAGGGGGTTGGGGAGCTCCCCCCTGTCACACACAGAGCAGGGCCCATCGGGGTTGGGGAGCTCCCCCCTGTCACACACAGAGTAGGGCTGATAGGGGAGTTGGGGCACCGCCCCCTGTCACACACAGAGCAGGGCCCATGGGGGGAGGCTGGGGCGCCACCCTCTATCACAGAGCAGGGCCGATCAGGGGTTTGGGGTGCCGCACCCTGTCACACACAGAGCAGGGCCAATCAAGGGGTTGGGGTGCCGCACCCTGTCACACACAGAGCCTCAGGGGGATCAGGGGGTTGGGGAGCTCCCCCTATCAGGCACAGAGCAGGGCTGATCAGGGTGTTGGGGCGCCTTCCCCTGTCACGAACAGAGCAGGGCGGTTAGGGAGGTTGTGGCACCACCCCCTGTCACACACAGAGCCGCAGGGCGATCAGGGGGTTAGGGCGCTGCCCCCTGTCACTATGATCCCGGTGCCAGGAGGCCTCTCGGCTCTGCTGATCCCGGTGCTGGGAGGCATATTACCCTTTCACTATATAGGATAGAGGCCTGGTGCACGGGTGGGGGCCAGCTGGTTTGCCTTGAAGGGTGTCCTGGATCAGGGTGGGGGTCCCGCTTGGGTGCTGGCCAGCCTGGGTGAGGGGCTGATGGCTGTTTGCAGCTGGTCACACACCCTTCAGGGTGGGGGTCTCCACTGGGGTGCCTGGCCAGTCTGGTGAGGGGCTGAGGGCTGTTTTCAGGCTGGTGGGTGACTGAAGCTCCCAACCGCTCCTCTTTTTTTTTTTTTTTTTTTTTTTTTATTCTGGGCCAGCTTTGACTCTGAGGCTTGGCTCCAGCTATGAGACCTCCACTGCTGAAAGCAGGTATCTGGTTTGTTTGTGTTCTATAATCGAAACAGTTTCAACTCCAGCTCTGATATCCTGGCTGGCTGAAAGCAGGTTTCTGGGGTTTTGTTTAGCTTCTATATTTGTAACAATGTTTCAAACTGAAAGCTCAGAGGCCGGCAAGGCAGGCGGGGAATGTTGCAAGCCTCTGTCACTGAAGCAAGCAAGCCTCATGTTAGTTTCAAGTTTCCTGGCTACCGGCCGCCATCTTGGCTGGCAGTTAATTTGCATATCACCCTGATTAGCCAATGGGAAGGGTAGTAGACGTACGCTAATTACCATGTTTCTCTTTTATTAGATAGGATGTGTGTATCTGCCTGCTTGGTGGTGAGGTTGAAAGCCACACAGAGAAGTTGAAATTTGATGTTATTTGTTGAGGAGTCATTCAAATTTGGAAGTAACACAAAGTGGTATTTTATGACTGTGATGTTAGTGGTATGTAGGTTGGAATATAGCAGGGAAAAACTTCAAAATAGTGACACCAGTTAGGATTCTGCCGGGGTGGGGCGAATAATGTTATGTTTTGATTTTCTGGTAAAACTATATATTCTCCAAATTAAATCAATATCAGTCCTAACTCACTTTTTAGGTATCCTGTGTTATCTGAAGTTGGGTTAATTATTAAACCTCTCTATGCATGGGTTATGAGCAGCCCTCTTTATGGAAAAAAATGCAAAATTGTGACTACAAAATTAGGTATAGGACTTGAAAGGGGCATATATAAATGTAGAATCTGAAACTTAAGCATAATTAGCTTTACAATAAATTCTTCGCACAGTAAGTTAGCCTCTGTCTTTATGCATCTCTTCTTCATCTGTTAAATGGGGATAGATTCACAGTGAATATCATCCTAGTTTGCCTGGGATACTCATAGTTTGTGCCTGTGTTCCTAGTGGCATGCTCAGGTTAGCATTTGTCTTGGAATTTTTTTTTTAAACTAAATACTAACTACCATTAGTAGTTCTATTTAAATGAGCCCAGGTATGTTCAATGAACATCTGTTTTTGTTTTAACCTTTGCTATGGTCTGAATTAGTGCAGTGAAGAGAGTTCTCATTTTAAAATGTGGTTAAATCTAAAACATTCAATGATAATCCTGACACTTTCCAGGTGAAAAATAACTAGTAGCTCCTTTTAAAGACAGTGTGAAGGGCACTTGCTGATAAAATAAAGTTTGCGAGGACATGAGCCCTTAGGGACAACTAAATCAGTGGGTAGGGTGGGAGAAATATTTTGTTCTGCTGTTCCTGTTGGCCACTTGTACCACTGAGAGCTAAAGTCTGAGATTTGTATAACCAGCATGCCTGGGGGTGAGGTCAATAGGAAGCATGGGAAATTTTTGATTAGGCGTACATGAAACATTTGCAAGAAATGGAGGCTAATCATAGTTAGTCCTGTCAGTGTACATAGAGTAGTGGGAGTGTTGTTGCTACAGTGGTTTTGTCAACAACTCTCTTTTTGTTGTTCTGGAATTCATTTTTATCTTTTTGGCAGCAAGGAGCTCAAATAAATTAAAGCTAATGCTTAATGATAAATTAAGTACTGATATTTTGTTTTTCAGTGAAATTGATAATGAACCTATAATTTGTGCATAAAACATTTGCTGACATTTAGCGTCTCCCATCCTTAAGTCATTGACCACATGACAATCCTATCTAATAAAAGAGAAACATGGTAATTGGCATACGACCACTACCCTTCCCATTGTCTAATCAGGGCGATATGCAAATTAACTGCCAGCCAAGATGGTGCAGGCAGCCAGGCAGCTGGAAGCAAACATGAGGCTTGCTTGCTTCAGTGACAGAGGACTCCAACGTTCCCCGCCTGCCTTGCCGGCCTCTGAGCTTGCAGTTTGAAACATTGTAAGAAATATAGAAGCTAAACAAAACCCCAGAAACCTGCTTTCAGCTAGCCGGGATCTCAGAGCCGGAGTTGATACAGTGTCTCGATTATAGAACCCAAACAAACCAGATACCTGCTTTCAGCAGCAGAGGCCTCAGAGCTGGAGCCAGAGCTAAAGCTGGCCCAGAATTTAAAAAAAAAAGAAAAAAAGGAGTGGTTGGGAGCTTCAGTCACCCGCCAGCCTGAAAACAGCCCTCAGCACCTCACCCAGACTGGCCAGGCACCCCAGTGGGGACCCCCACCCTGAAGGGTGTGTGACCAGCTGGAAACAGCCATCATCCCCTCACCCAGGCTGGCCAGGCACCCCAGTGGGGACGCCCACCCTGATCCAGGACACCCTTCAGGTCAAACCAGCCAGTACCCACCCATGCACCAGGCCTCTATCCTATATAGTAAAAGGGTAATATGCCTCCCAGCACCAAGATCAGCGTGACAGGGGGCAGCGCCCAAACCCCCTGATCGCCCTGCGGCTCTGTGTGTGACAGGGGGAGGGGCCACACCCCCCTGATCGGCCCTGCTCTCTGTGTGACAGGGTGCAGCGCCCCAACCCCCCGCCCCCCCATGGTCCCTGCTCTGTGTGTGACGGGGTAGAGCCATAACCTCCCCATTGGCCCTGCCCTGAGTGTGAGAGTGGCGGCGCCCCAACCCCCTGATTGGCCCTTCTCTGTGGGTGATAGAGGGCGGCGCCCCAACCCCCGCCCCCACGGGCCCTGTTCTGTGTGTGATGGGGTAGAGCCATAACCTCCCCATCGGCCCTGCCCTGAGTGTGACAGTGTGTGGCGCCCCAACCCCCTGATCCGCCCTGCTCTGTGTGTGAAGGGGGCGATGCCCCAACTCCCCTATCGGCCCTACTCTGTGAGTGACAGGGGGGAGCTCCCCAACCCCCTGATGGGCCTTGCTCTGTGCATGACAGGGGGGAGCTCCCCAACGCCCCTGATGGGCCCTGCTCTGTGCGTGACAGGGGGCAGCTCCCCAACCCCCTGATTGGCCCTGCTTTGTGCGTGACAGGGGTGGCGCCGCAACCTTCCCATCGACCCTGCCTTGAGTGTGACAGGGGGCGGTGCCCCAACCTCCCAATCGGCCCTGCTCTGAGCCTGACCAGGGGTTGCACCCAGGGATTGGGCCTGCCCTCTGCCACCCGGGAGCAGGCCTAAGCCAGCAGGTCGTTATCTCCCGAGGGGTCCCAGACTGCGAGAGGGCACAGGCCAGGCTGAGGGACCCCCCCCCCCGAGTGCACAAATTTTTGTGCACCTGGCCTCTAGTCTGAAGATAAAAGCC
Organism: Myotis daubentonii; assembly: GCF_963259705.1. NCBI lineage: Eukaryota > Metazoa > Chordata > Mammalia > Chiroptera > Vespertilionidae > Myotis > Myotis daubentonii. The sequence goes on from NC_081841.1 coordinate 42,217,823, forward strand.
TATTGAAAAAGCATCATCATTTACTAGTACTTTCAGATATAGTAGTTATTTTAAGGAGAGTATTGCTACAGATAATAATTTGACACATGCAACAGAAGAACATTGTGGATAAAAGTATTTCTGCAATGATAATATGAATACAAATTTGGTGAATCATAGAATATTGGGCAAAATAGGGTTATTACTGAAGTATGTAACCTATATAGCCACGATGGACTTGGGATTGGTTGTGGATTACATATTATTATCATAGTTGCATCCAAAGAAGCTTAATATTTTACAAACAGAAGCTGAGATTGTCAAAATTTTAAACAGTTTTACATATGCACAATAATGTAATTGAATTATAATGTATTTGAGACAGTATTAATTTTGAATACAAAATGAATACTTGGGCATGTTATAAGATTTCTCTCTCTTTGCCTTTCCTTAATTAAATTTTATAAACATTTGAATCTTTGACAAATTACTCTATAAAATCTGTGTGTCCTATATTGTTATTGAATATACAGTATTTCTAAGCAGGTTTTCCAAATTTTGTTGACATTTTGTTCAAAACCAGTTGGAAATTGTTATTCAAAGTATCCCATAAATGGAGTGAAAAACCCTTCAGCTTTTGAAGCTTTTAGTGAGTTTAATTATTGAAAATAAAGTTTAAAAATTTTAATTGTAGCTTGACAATACATTTATATTGGGGTTTCATTCACATTCTAAAACCTTCCACTGTGGGACTCAGGAGATGGCTGCTCATGTTTATCATTACAGCCTGTAACAGTAAATCATTGTTTTTTTGGTGTGAAAATACTGAGAATGTAGTCTCTCAGAACTTATTTTAATTAGGCTCTGTATTCTGAGTATTAGATAGATTTCTGCCTTAGTGATTTGAGTGTTTTTTTCTGAATATCTCACCTTTTGTGATTCATACATCTTTAAAAACACTTTTCTTGTATTAAAAGAATTTATTTAAAAGCCATATTGTTCTAACATATATCATTACTATTCCTAACACATCAGGTAAACCTTTTTTAGTTTTGTGCAAAGCCAATGTAAGTACTTTTTTCTAGGCTAGTTACTGTCCTGAATCTTAATAAGTCTGCTAGTTAGAACGTTAGAGAATGATGTTGTAAGGTTAATATCAACTTTAATCTAACACAAGCTATAACATACTGCTTTTCATTTGTTATTAATTTTATTTACATTTTTCACTTTTAATAACGACTTAAAGTATTATCTTAATCTGGAAACTATTTATTTTGGTTGGCACCATGACACTAAAATAATTAAGCAGCAAACTAAAAAGCAAAATAAAAGAAACAAGAACAATTTAAGACTAACAATGTAAGGCTTATGACAACTATAGTATTTAATTCCTAATGTGGTTTCAATATCTCCTGTGTACTCCATGTAAAATGTACATTAGTGTTGTTTTTGATATTTCTTTGACAATCTTATTGCCTTTGTCTTTCTTTTTTGGTTGTTTTAGCATTTTCCTTTAAATATTTCCTTACTAGAAAGAATAGCAAGAGGCAGAATGCCCTGATACTTTTTCTCTAGTCAGCATGGTTTTAATTCTTTCTCTCTGTCCCTCTCTCTTTTCCTTCTCTTCCTTTTCTTCCCTTCTTTCATTTTCTTCCCTCCCTTAACCTCTTTATACCTCTCTATTTTATTTTATACCGTTGTATGTAATTGAACAAGATGCTCAATATGATTTCAGCCTTCTTAAATGTATTAAGACTTGTTTTGTGGATTAATATATGATCCATCTTGGAGAATGTTTTCTGTGTGCTTGAGAAGAATGTGTGTTATAATGCTAGTGTATGAAATGTTCTGTAAATGTGTATTAAGTCCATCTGACCTAATGTATAGATTAAGTTCAGTGTTTCCATATTGCTTTTATATCTGGATGATTCTGATTCCCATTCTGATGTGTGTATTTGTTTTTTTTCCACAACAAGCAATTCTTCAACACCAGCTTGGCGCCCTACAATTCACCTCAATTCTGACAGTATCTACTGTAGGTAGTGTTATATTCCACAGGTTGAGGGCTCAGTCTTGCCAGACTCTCTCAACCCACCCTCTCCCTGCCCCAACTTCAATCACCAATTGCAAGTCCAGAATGTCACCTGTGCTTCTGACCAACCAGCTATAGATTGGAGTTTCCATAACCCTCTCCTTGGGTTCAATTAATTTACTAGAGGAGTTCACAGAACTCAGAGAAACTTTTGACTTACTAGATTGCAGGTTTATTTTAAAAGCGTATAACTTAGGAACAGCCAGTTGGAAGAGAAACATAGGGCAAGATATGGCGAAAGGATATGGAACTTCCATGAACTCTTCAGGTGTGTCCCTTCCCCAAATTTCCATATGTTCACCAACCTGGATTTTATAGACGCTCCATCACCCAGGCATGATCGATTAAATTATTGGCCATTAGCAACTGATACAACCTCCAGTTCCTCTCCCCTCTTAGGGGGCTTGATTCTCTTGGCAACCAGCCCCATCCTAGCTGTGTTCCCAAAGTCACCTCATTAACGTAACATACCTTTCCTTCTCTCATTTAGGAAATTCCATGGGTTTTAGGAGCTCTGTGCCAGGATTGGGGATAATGACCAAATATATATTTCTTCTTATATGTCACAGTATCATAATAATCAATGCGTAGTTGAACTGGGTTATTGAAGTCTCCTGCTGATTGTAATGCTGTCTATCTCATCCTTCAGCTTTGTTTCTATTTGCTTTATATATTAAGGTACTCCATTATTGCGTGCATACATATTTATAATATATCCTCTTGGTGAATTGATGCCTTTATCATTATATAATGACTTTCTTAGTCTCTTATTACAGTCTTTGGCTTAATGTAGATTTTTATCTGATTTAAGTAAAGCAACCCCAGCTTTTTTTGGTTTCTATTTGCATAGAATATCTCTTTCCATCCCTTTACTTTTAATCTGTACATATCCTTAAACCTGAGGTGAGTTTCTTGTAGGCAACAAATATTTCGGCCAGCCCTTACCAGTTTGGCTCAGTGGATAGAGTGTTGGCCTGCGGACTGAAGGGTCCTGGGTTCGATTCCAGTCAAGGGCATGTACCTTGGTTGTGGGCACATCCCCAGTAAGGGGTGTACAGGAGGCAGCTGATCAATGTTTCTCATCGATGTTTCTAACTCTCTATCCCTCTCCCTTCCTCTCTGTAAAAATCAATAAAATATATTTAAAAAAAAAACATTTCAGCCATATTTTTTTAATCCATTCAGCAACTTTATATCTTTTGATTGGTGAATTGAGGCCTTTTACATTTAAAGTAATTATCGATCTGTATGGTCTTACTATTGCCATTTTGTTAATTGTTTTTTGTAATTCTTCTGATCCTTTCTTATTCTCTTGCCCTCTTCCTTTGAGATTTGATGATTTTCTGTAGTGTTATGCTTTGATTCCTTTCTCTTTCTCTTTTGTTTATCTACCCTAGGCTTTTACTTTGTGGTTATCATGGGTCTTACATAAAAATTTAAACAGTCTATTTGAAGCTAATAATAATTAATTTCAAACCCATATCGAAGCTCTCTCAATCCCACCTTTTATGTTTTGATGTCACAGTTTGCATCATTTTCATTGGGTAGGCCATTATCAAATTACTGTGGGTATAGTTTTGTGGTTTTTATTGTTTTTTTAGTAATCTTGTCTATAACCTTCATAACATAATTATAAGGTATTTACCCACCACCATTTTCTTAGAGTGCTTTGAATTTAATTATATATTTACCTTTATCGGTGAGTTTTATACTTTCATATGTTTTCCTGTTACTGATTAGTATCCTTTTATTTCATTTTAAAGAACTCCCTTTTAACATTTATGGCAAAGCTGGTCTAGTGGTGATGAACTCCTTCAGCTTTTGTTTGACTAGAAAACTCTCTTTCAATTCTGAAGGACAACTTTGTTAAGTAGAGTATTTTTGTTTGGCAGGTTTTTTCTTTCAGCATTTTGAATGTTATGCCACTCTCTTCTGGCCAGAAACGTTTCTGCTAAAAACTTTGCTTATGATTATGGGGGTTCTCTTATATGTAATACATTGCTTTTCTTTTGCAGCTTTTAAGCTTCTTTCCTTGTCTTTAACTTTGAAAAATAATTATGATGTGTCTTGGTGTTTGTATCCTCTTATCTGGTCCTTTATGGGCTTCTTGGATCTGGATGTCTGTTACTTTTATCAGATTAGGGAAGTTTTCAATTATCCTTTTTTTGGGACCCTTATAATGTGTATATTGGTCTGTCTGATGTTTCCCATAAGTTCCCTAAGCTATCTTTATTATTTTTCATTCTTTAGTCTTTTAGCTCTTTTGATTGGATGAATACCACTGCCCTACCTTTGAATTCACTGAAATAGAAGTTGATGGCAGTTGGAAAGCTATTATAATTTTGTTCCTGTTCCAAACTGAAATATTTCCAGAAAAATCCAAGTCTGGCTACTATGAGAATTGGAGAAAAAGTTCAGTGTGAAGCAGGTCTTTATTGCACAGAGGAGAATTCTGTCTAAGCCAACTCCAAAAAGCCTTACAAAATATAAGATAAAATGTCACAGGAGCTGCACTCTGATTGCTGTGCGCAACACCATCCTACAGGAGTTGGTTTTCCAAAGTGAAATCGTGGGCAAGAGAATCCGCATGAAATTGGATGGCAGCTGTGTCATAAAGGTTCATATATATAAAGCACAGGAGAACTACGTGGAACACAAAGTTAAAACTTTTTCTGGTGTGTATAAGAAGCTCACAGGCAAGGTCTCTCTCTCTCTCTCTCTCTCTCTCTCTCTCTCTCTCTCTCTCTCTCAGACACACACACGCACATTTTCTCTCTCTCACACACACCACACACACCCACACCCACCCACCCACCCACACACACACACACACACACACACACACACACACACATTTTCTCTCTCTCATGCACATACAAGGAAGTTAGTGCCCCAAAGAAATAGGGGCTGCAGAGCATCTTTTGTAGTTGCAGCCAGCTGCAGGAGCTGGAATAGGATTGCATTTTCAGGGACAGAAATGCCAATGATGCCAGGGAAGGTATTCACTGCCCAGGAGTGGGTGATGCATTTGGTGGTGTTCAGAGTTCACCAGTGCCAGCATTGGTAACTTTAGAAACTAATTATGGCAGAAGTTTGACTTGGACCCCACAGCTCTCTAGACTCACCCCCCCCTCTTTTTTTTTTTTTTTTTTTTTTTTTTGCCAGTTGCCAAATCTGCTTCCTCAGCTTCCTTGGTAAGTCTGTTGGCTTCCTAATTTCCTTTTTTTAAAAATATTTTTTATTGATTTCAGAGAGGAAGGGAGAGGGAGAGAAACATAGGAACATCAATGATGAGAGAGAATTGTTGATCGGCTGCCTCCTGCACACCCTATACTGGGGATCAGGCCCGCAACCCAGGCATGTGCCCTTGACCGAAATCGAACCCGGGACCCTTCAGTCCATAGGCTGACGCTCTACCCACTGAGAAAAACCAGCTAGGGCCCAATTTCCTTTTAGTACGTTTATTTTCTGTTTAAATTAGACAAAAATGCTTCCAATTTCTTGTAACTAATATAATTTTAACTGATGTTGTCTCCTTTTGTAGTGCAGGTAATTGAGACTGGCTATATTCAATAAAAACAGTTAGACATATAGTACAAGTTAGTAGCATTGGTTGCCTTAATAATAATTGAAAATGTTCTGTTTAAAAAATTACCTTTGACTTACAAGTCAGGATCCTTTTTCACTTTCACTGTGGTGTGACAAGTAGGCTGATCTGGCAGTTGGTCTTGAATTCCTAATTTTTTTTAGGCACGTAGAAATAGGGATGATGTAGTACATAGAATTTGGAGAGAGCCATGAGTGTCCTGGACATTGGAAAATCAGCCTTAAGTAAAGTCACTTGAATTATACATATATGAAGACTATTTAGACTTTGGTATGTTCCTCATTCTACTGAGCTTTATAATGTGGGAACTGCTTATAGAATTGATATTTATTATCTTTGAAATCTGGATTAATTAATGTTATTGCTGGCTCCGCCATACTTTTTATATTTCTGAACTTTGCAAAGTCACTTTGCTTTCTATGCCTAAGGTTTATGATGGAGAATAAACTAAATTCTAAGGTCCACTCTAGACTTAGCATTTGACAAATCAATGAAATGTAATTTATTTCCTTTTTTAAAAAACAAATTTTGAATGCCAATAGTTCACTTCTGATGCTACATGGAGCTGAATATACCAAATTCTTTGTGCAGTGAACTCAAAATGGTCAGTTAAGACATAGCTATTAGGAAATATGTTAGAGTTCAGTAAGGGGAGAGTCTGGAAGTATTCAGTAAAGTAACTCATATTCGTGTAGCTTATGAAAGCCATTTGAAAAAAACGAACAGCTTTGTATAGTCACAGTTCACATACTTAGAAAGTAGTATACTGCACTGGTTAAAAACTTCAAAATTAGAATTCTTGGGTTTGAATCTGGGCTCTACCACTTAGTGTAACTGTGGGCTAGTTACTGGACCTCTCTGTGTCTTAAATCACTAAAATGGGGATAAAAATACAACCTGCCCTATAGAGTTGCTGTGATGATTAAATGAGCTTGTACATATAAAGTACCTGATGTATCTGAAGTGGTGCAAGACATGATACTCATTAGCAATTATTATTTTTGTTATATAATCTCATATAGCTAAGAAAATTTTATCATTTTACTTTAAATTTTTGCACAGATCTTGAATTTGAGACCTTAGTTTTATGTATGTTCAAAATATATTTTGAGCAGATCTACTTATATTTATAGCATTCTATTACAAATAGAGCAAATGTTTTATAACCATTAAATACTGTACTATCATTGTGATTCAATGCAGTGTTTGGCACAAAAATCTTAGTTGTGAAAGACGTCCATAATAACTAGCTATTTTTTAAAGAAGATATGACATTTCAAGTACAAATAACTGATATATTAATGTAACTAAAGTTGCTGTAATGAAAAATTTAACATTTCCTTATATCCTATATTTAGGTTTTCTCTCTCTATTCCCTGTTTTTTAATATAATATTAAATACAAAGAACAGTGAAAAAAATAGCAGTGTTGACCAAAAATATTGGTATCAGATGAGAATATTTCAGTGATGTATCCTTTTTAATCATTGATTTCTTTTTGCTTATATTTATTTTATAATCCATACTTATTTTATGTTTAATTATTTATCATGTCTATAATCTATTTTATTGTTGGATTTTCTAAGAAAATTATGTGGAATATTATACACTATGCATATTTAACAACATTGTCATAGTTTCTTTTCAGAAATAATATAATTATGACTACACTTAAAAATATTTTTTTACTACTGCACTTTTAGTTGTAATTCCAATTCTTCAATTCAGCTGAAGTGACAGTTATTTTAGAGACCACTTCTTTAATTGTTATATTTTTCTCTTTCTCTTTTCAGGGCCAGGGTTCTGCTCAAGCAAGAAAAGAGAAAGCAAAAGGTAAAAAAACATTTATTTTTGTGTTAGCTTTATGAGAAAAGTGATCTTTTGAAGCATTTTTTCCAGGTTTATAAATTCTTCTAAGTGAAATTGTAAAACCATCTTCCTTTAGTCTTTCCCTCTTCATAGATAGCTAGATTATCCACCTATATTGCTCAGGTAGAAACTTAAGGATCATTGTTGATTCTTGTCATTTTAGTTGTAACATATATCCCAAGTCTGATCACTTCTCATTACCTATTAGCATCCTGATTCAAATCATCATCATTTATTGCCTCGAGCAATATAATGGCCTTATAACCTAAATCCTACTTTTTAAGTTTTTAATTACATTGATTGTATTACATAGTGAAGTTGAGCATGTAACTACCTTACATCTGAGCAGTATATATTGAGAGAAATTCTTCCATATGTGCACTTTGAGACAGGTACAAACTTGTTTGGATCATTGTTGTTAAGTAGCAAACAAAAAAAGAGAGAGAGATAGAAAAGAAGAGAGAAAGGAAAAGGCAGGGGAGGGGATCATCCAAATGTCATTTAGCAGTAAAATGGTTAAACAAAATGTGGCACACCTAAGTAATGTTACAATAGTGGAAATCTATCAACTGCACACCTCCTACTGGAGGTGTGCCCGCAACCAAGGTACATGCCCTTGACCGGAATGGAACCTGGGACCCTTCAGTCCGCAGGCCGACGCTCTATCCACTGAGCCAAACCGGTCAGGGCATGTGGCTTTTACTTTTACTTAATTCTGTCTTTGAGGAGAGTTTTTAATTTTGTTTAGTTGAAGTTATCAACTTTTTCTGCTTTATCTTTTACACCTTTTGGCCTGTTCTTCACATAGTGGTTAGTATGATTTTTTAAAAGCACAAATCACAATTTATCATTCCCTGGCTTAAAAGCCTCAATTGCTTTTCATTGCTTTTAAAGAGTAAAATCTGTTGAGCCATAGCTTGCAGTGACCTGAAGAATCTGCACCCTGCCTGCTTCTCTGACCTCATTTCTTACCACTTGCCCTATTGTTCATTGTATTTCAGCCACACTGCCCTCTTTCTGTTACTCTTCTTCTTTTCTTCTATAATATTCTCCCTCAAGATATTTGCATGTGTGCCTTGTCAACAATTGTGTCTCAGCTAAAGTATCTCCTCTTAGATTGGTTTCTCTAATCACTCACTACATCTAAAACTTTTCCACCCTCCAGTACCCATTCTCTTGTACCCTCTTTTATTCATCACTCTTTTCATAATATGAAATTTTCTTGCTTCTTTTTTTTAACTCTGTTCTCCTCCCCTTCCATTAATGAAAAGAGAGATCTTATTACTTTTGATCATATCCTGTGCTTTGAACTGTGTCTAGCAGTAACATAGGCATTCAATAATAAATATACTAAGAATGTAATCTGTCCCCAGACTATTTTTTAAAAATAATTTTACTCTATTTGGACCATTCTTTTGAATATTTATAAGCAAGGGAAAGACATGATTCTTTCCCCAAGTGTTATTCTCTAGTCATGTCACTTTCCTATTCTTTGAAAATTTCATATTGCTTCCCCAAACCTCTTCCCAACCCCATTCTCTATCCCTTTAAACTCAGTAGATACCCTTGTCTCATATCTCAGAGGAAATAGCAGCTAATGGATGAGAATTATCTGAGTTTCTACCACCAGTTCTGTAAACTACTTCACATCTTCACCCATCTCCTACCATTCCCTGTCAACTGGAGGCTTTCTATTGGTATTTCAGTTCTCTTCTATTAAAACAAGTAAAACCCTCTCTGGATCCTTTCTCTTTCTTGCTATGCCCCTTCACTCTTATCTCCCATTTGCTTCTCAATCCATTATACTATACAGCTCTTACTAATGTCAAAATTGAATTTCATATTGTGCCATTTCAAGGATATTTTTCAGTCCAATTTGCTTTAATATGCTATCATCTCCTACACAGTTTTTCATTTCCTTTATTTTTTTCTTATAATTGATACATCCTATCTAATAATAGACAAACATGGTAATTAACCGTACCTCTGACACGCTTCCCATTGGCTAATCAGGGTGATATGCAAATTAACTGCCAACCAAGATGGCGGCTGGCAGCCAGGCAGGTGAAGCGAACAGGAGGCTTGCTTGCTCCAGTGATGGAGGAAGCCAAGGTTCCCCGCCTGCCACTGCCGGCCTCTGAGCTGCACTTTAAGAAACAAAGTTGCAATTATAGAAGCTAAACAAACCCCAGAAACCTGCTTTCAGCCAGCCGGGCCTCAGAGCTGGAGCTGAAACAGTGTTTCAATTATAGAAGCCAAACAAACCCAGAGACCTGCTTTCAGCAGCCGAGGTCTCAGAGCTGGAGCCGAGCCTCAGAGCTGGAGCTGGCTCTCAGCTCCAGTGACAGCTATAGAAGGTAAATAAATCCTAGAATAAAAAAAAAATAAAAAAAGGAGAGGTTGGGAGCTTCAGTCACCTGCCAACCTGAAAACGGCCCTCAGCCCCTCACCCAGACTGGCCAGGCACCCCAGTGGGGACCCCCCCCCCCCCGAAGGGGGTGTGACCAGCTGCAAACAGCCATCATCCCCTCATCCAGGCTGGCCAGGAACCCAAGCGGGACCCCCACCCTGACTGGGACACCCTTCAGGTCAAACCAGCCGGCCCCCACCCATGCACCAGACCTCTATCCTATATAGTAAAAGGGTAATATGCAAACTGACCCTAACAGCAGAAGGACTGGGAATGACTGGTCACTATGACACACACTGACAACTAGGGGCAGACGCTCAATGCAGGAGCTGCCCTCTGGTGGTCAGGGCGCTCTCACATGGGAGGAAATATGCTCAGCCACAAGCCAGGCTGATGGCTTCCAGTACAGCGGTGGTGGTGGGATCCTCTCCTGCCTCCTCAGCAGCACTAAGGATGTCCGATTGCAGTTTCGGCCTGCTCCCCGCTGGCAAGTGGACATCCCCTGAGGGCTGTCGGGCTGCCAGAGGAATGTCTGATTGCCATCTTAGGCCCAATCCCCCAGGGAGCGGGCCTAAGCCAGCAGGTGGTCATTCCCTGAGGGGTCCCAGACTGCGAGAGGGCACAGGCCGGGCTGAGGGACCTCCTTCCCCCCTGAGTGCACAAGATTTTGTGCACCGGGCCTCTAGTCAATTATAATAGCCATAGTCATTTTTTCAAGGGCTTGGGGAGTGGGGACGGTGAAGGGGGATATTTACATTCCAAAGGTCCTGTCATTTTATTGCTGAACTATATAGTGTAATGCTTTTAAAGAAATTTTAATCCAAGTTGGGGTTTCACATCACTCAAATCTATATATATAAAAACCTAAGCAACTGTTACAACCAGTCGACCGAATGACTGGTCTCTATGACATGCACTAACCACCAGGGGGCAGACACTCAACACAGGAGCTGCTGCGTGGTGATCAGTGCACTTCCACAGCCAACCTCCTGTGGCCAGCCAACCTCCCGCGGTCCCTCCTCCCTGGCCAGCTGGCTCCAATCGGCCCTGACTGGGACTGGGCGAGACGACCCTGATTGTTGGCCAGGCCAAGGGACTCTGCTTGTGCATGAATTCGTGCATGGGGCCTCTAGTGAAATATAAATAGGTACCTTTTATCTATGGTTAATTTTGCATAACAATGTGACATTTACTTTTTTGCTTGATAGCTGGCAAGTCTCTTACAGATCTTACAGTATTTACAATCTTAAAAGTCTATTATAATTAACAATATTTTGAAATGTTACTGTGAAAGAACCTTAACTTCTTAGAAAAGTGATACTACCTTTTGCATTAAATTTTTTGCCACATTGGGCTTTTTTTACTTTTGATATCTCACATTTATAATCCATGTTTATGGTATTGTATTGTGAGTATTTGATGGAAGAGAAGATGTTTCCACAATTTGTTTTTTAGTGTCTAATATATAATAGTTGCTCTGTAAATGAATTTTAAACAAATAAATGCCTTTGAACTTGGTGGGTTAAAGATGTAATCTGAAAAAAAAGAATGAAGATAAGGAAGAATAATTATAGTTCAAACAACCAAGAAAAAAAGAAATACTGGATGAAAATGATAATTATATGCAAGTCTGGTTTTAAAAAATGTGGAAGTCATGGAGGAATAACAAAGGGAATTAAATTGGCTTTGGCTAAAGATTAATTCTCACAGGCTTTTTCTTTTTTTTAAATATTTATTGTTGAAAGTATTACATATGTCCCTTTTGCCTCCCATTGACCCCTTATAGCAGTGATTCTCAACCTTCCTAATGCCGCGACCCTTTAATACAGTTCCTCATGTTGTGGTGACCCCCAACCATAAAATTATTTTCGTTGCTACTTCATAACTATAATTTTGCTACTGTTATGAATCATAATGTAAATATCTGATATGCAGGATGTATTTTCATTGTTACAAATTGAACATAATTAAAGCATAGTGATTAATCACAAAAACAATATGTAATTATATATGTGTTTTTCGATGGTCTTAGGCGACCCCTGTGAAAGGGTCATTCAACCCCCAAAGGGGTCACAACCCACAGGTTGAGAACCGCTGCCTTATTAAACGCCCCCATAGGCTTCTTTTTCTTTTCCTCTTTTCAGTTGACTTTTAATTGCCCTCAGCTGTGCATATCTTTAAGGCTTTTATGTCAGTAGGATAACATACCTTGTAGAAAAACAAATTTTTAGCCTGTTAGATTTGTTTTATAAGACTTTTTAAACTTTCTACACTCACATAATTTTTAATCTTTTGATACCTGGGAATAACTTTATAAAGTTCTGTTTTAAAGGCATTCATTTAACAAAAGAAAGATTATAACTGGTTGTGAAATTTAGAGTCTTTAGGCAAATTACAGGTCATCATGAATGAATTTAATTTATATGTAAGCATATAACGGGTGTCACAAAAATATGAAAATATTAATTAAATTATTTAATAGCATTATTGTCTTTTGCTATTTATTTTTCTGCCAGAAATCTTATGGTTACTGCAGTAATTTTTACATTTTTAATTATTTTAGGAATATTTTGAAAAGAAAAGGTTCAAATCAAAAATGAAATTACTGGGAGTTTTATCACCTGTCAAAAATTCCACTGTCAGTTTAGACCTCCTTAACCTATATGTGGTAAATCAGATCTCTTGCCAGAAGAAAACACCTGGTAAGTAATTCTAAATAGTGTTTTGTTTTGACTCTGATGCGATCATAGCATTTAGTTTTCTAATAAGTTTATAATTTTAGAGCTCAATCGATGTGGAAAGTAAACTAATTGTATAAATTGGTTGTCCTCTTAAATTAGAAGCCTTAATTTTTTTTTAAGATACATATATATTGATTTCTGAGAGGAAGGAAGAGGGAGGGAGGGAGGGAGGGAGGGAGAGAGAGAGAGAGAGAGAGAGAGAGAGAGAGAGAGAGAGAGAAGCATCAATGGTGAGAGAATCATTGATTTGGCTGCCTCCTGTATGCCCCCCACTAGGGATGGAGCCAGGAAGTAGACATGTTTCCTGAAGGGAATGGAATTGAACCATGAGATCCTCGATCATAGGTAGATGTGAGCAGGAATAAAAGATTTTATAAATCTGTTTGATATATTTACTTTTCCCCTTCACTTGTATAATGCAGTGTTATCACCTATAGTTACCACATTTTATTTGTTTATTTATTTATTTAAATATATTTTTATTGATTTCAGAGAGGAAGGGAGAGGGAGAGAGATAGAAACATCAATGAGAGAGAATCATTGATCGGCTGCCTCCTGCATGCTTCCTGCTGGGGATCAAGCCCACAACCCAGGCATGTGTCTTTGACCGGAATCGAACTGGGGACTCTTTAGTCCCCAGGCTGATGCTCTATCCACTGAGCCAAACCATCCAGGACTAGTTCCCACATTTTACATTAGATCCTTAGACCTTTCTCAGTTTATGGATGAAAGTTTATACCATTTACCAACTCTCCCCGTTTCCCCTACTCCCCAGTCCCAGCCCCCAGCAACCGCTTTGTATTCTTTGTATTTGACTTTTAACTTTTTTTATTTTTTAGATTTCACAGATAAGTGATGCCATGTAGTATTTGTCTTTATCTGGCTTATTTCATTTAGCTTGTTGCCTTCAAGGTCCATCCATGTTGTCACAAATGAAAGGATTCCCTTCTTTTTCATGGTCGAAGAATATTCCATAGAATATTATACACCACATCTTTATTCATTCATCTCTCCATGGACACTGAAGTTGTTTCCATATCTTGGCTATTGTGAATGTTGCAGTAAATCTGGCAATGCAGATATCTTTTCAACATCCTGTTTTCATTTCCTTGGGATATATACCACAAGTAGGATTGCTGAATCATAGGGTAGTTCTTTTAATTTTTTGAGGAACCTCCATACTGTCCTTCACAGTGACTGTACCAACTTACATTCCCACCAAAAGTGTACAAGGGTTCCCTTTTCTCTATATCCTTGCCACCAATTGTTATCTTGTATTTTTTATGATACCCATTCTAATAGGTGTGAGGTGATATCTTGTGGTTTGTATTTGCATTTCCCCCAAGGATTAGTAATAGTGGGCACCTTTTCATTTTGATGTTGGCCATTTGTAGGTCTTTTTTGAAAAAAATATCTTTTCAGCCTGCTGGTGTGGCTCAGTGGTTTAGTGTCAACCTATGAACCAGGGGGTCATGGGTCGATTCCCAGTCAAGGTATGTGCCCAGGTTGTGGATTCCATCCCCAGAGTGGGGCTTGCAAGAGACAGCCGATCAATGATTCTCTCTTATCATTGATGTTTCTATCTCTCCCTCTCTGAAATCAATAAAAATATATTTTTAAAATGTGTATACCTTTTCAGGTCCTCTGTCCATTTTAAGTATTAGCTTGCTTGTTTTGTGTTAGTGAATTATATGAGTTCTTTACATGTTATATTTTGGATATTTAACACCTTATGAAATACATGATTTACAAATATTTTTCCCATTTCATAGGTTGCCTTTTTATTTTGTTGAGGTTTTCCTTTTCTGTGAAGAAACTTTTTGGTTTTATATAATCCCACTTACTTATTTTTGCTTTTGGTGTAATGTCCAAAAATTATTGCCAAGGAGCTTATCTCTTATCTTTTCTTTTAGGAGTTTAATGGTCTTCAGGTCTTAACTTTCAAGTTTTTAATCCATTTTGAGTTGATTTTTTGTGTATGATTTAAGATACTGTCCCATTTTCTTTTGGATGTAGCTGTCCAATGATGTATTTACCTTTACATATTTTCTTTTGAAGGGACAGAACGGACCTGATAGCTATGTCTCTAACTCCTCTCCCAGGAAAGCCACAGAATGTATCAGTTACTCAGCCTGCCCTTATCTCAGCCAATGGGAAAGTGGGGGAAACTAGCCCAAGGCCAAGAGTATGCTAGCCACCCCCCGTCTTTGTGTAACCAGACCCTAGCTGCACCCTGCCCTTGCGTCACTAGCCCCCGGACCTCACTCAACCAACCAGAATCGGCCAAATCAGTGGTCAGAGTGTGCACCCACCCCCGACCCCAAGCCCTATAAATTCTTTGTTCCCTTGGGACTCGGGGCTCTTTCTCGCATCCAGTAATGGAGGCGGAGGGGGACCAAGCCCGGGCTTGAATAAAAGGACTCTTTGCTTTTGCATCGGACTCGGCTCCCTGGTGGTCTTTCTTGGGGGATCTTGAAATCTGGGCATAACACTTTCTTCCCACTTTCTTTTCATTCATACATTCAACATATGTTTATTGACTATCTACCATAAGTTTTATGTTGGATCCTGGGAATAGAACAGCAAGTGATGGTGTCAGATGTGCTACTCAAATTTATGATACCTTGGCATGGTAAATATTTTAAGCTGAAGGAATTTGAGAAGCAGGATGTGTAGGAAGATTCTCATGTGAGAGGTGCTTTCCTTAAACATGGAGAATATTTATCTCCATGACAGAGGAACACAGAGAGGAATCTAGATGAACAGGTTTCCCCAGTTTACAACACTTAGCTCATATCCTTTTTGTCCTATCAGTTTTTTCCCCACTTTTCACTTTTCATCAAACTTAGCATGAAAATGCTCAGGTTTTAACCACTTCTTTGGGTCTTCATTTCCTTATAAAGTTTTTCACATAAAGCCTTATATTGAATAAATTTATTAATTTCTCTTTTCTTATAGGAACATCAGCTGAAAATTTAGAAGAGTAGAGGAAAAGGATATTTTTCCTCCTCAACAAAAAACTTTATTAGTCAGGATTCATGACTGCAAATGACAGAATTTTAAAATATATATATATATATTTACTTAATGTTATGGACTGAATGTCTCCCCAATCCCAGTTCATATGTTGAAATCCTAACCTCCAATGCCATGGTATTAGGAGTAGGGTCTTTACGAAGTGATTAAGTTATTAGGGGGGAGCTCTCATGAATGGAATTAGTGCCCTGATAAAAGAGATTCCAAAGACCTCTCCCACACCTTCCACCATGGCTGTCTATGAACCTGAAGAGGGCCCTTACCAGACACCGAATCTGGCAGCACCTTTATCTTGGACTGCCCTGCTGCCAGACTGATAGATAAATATTTGTTGTTTATAATCCACCCAGACCATGGTATTCTGTTACAGCAGCTTGAATGGTTTGACACTTAACTAAAAGGAAGAGTAGCGGTGCAGCTGGGCCTCAGAGACTGCTTGAATTAGAGACTTGAATGCTATGAAAGATTCTCAGTTATGATAGTCTCTCTGACGGTTTTCATCACTGAGGTTTAAAACGTGACCTCAAAAAAACTAATATTGCTCATATTTTAGTTTTGCCGCTAGGGAAATACTGAGAATTGTTTCTCTGCTTCTGAATTTTTAAATTCCTCTGAAGGATGTTGCCTTGCCCTGTTGATGTCAGGTCCCAGCACTGGAACAATTACTTAATACCAGAGAGATGTGATATTATTGATTCATCTTAGTTCAGATAGCTAACCCTAAATGAATTATTTTTCCAGAGAGGTAGGAATTTTATAAGAAGATAGAAAGTCTTTTCTAGAACTATATAGTCTGTGCATGTGTAAAAAGCATTCCCCAGAACAGTTAAAAGTACTGAACAGACAAAATAGTGAAATCTTTTATAAGGAGAGACAAAGTTTAAAATCTAGTGAGGGATATGGAGTTAATTAAGTACAATAAACTATGATAAGTGATATAATAGAGAATATATGTAGTGCTATGGCAATATGTAACATAGCACCTCATATAGTCTGGGGGTCAGGGAAGGCTTGGAGGGAAAAAAGTAGAACTGAATTAGTAGAGCCTCTTTTATGAGAAATATGTAAGATGAAAAAGATGATTTGAATTATCTGTGATAGGTAATGATATTTTTAGCATATATGGAATATAGATGGTTTTAGTAAATGTAAGATGCATATTTATTTAATGAACAGAGTATATAAAAAAGTGCTTTTAAAATATTTTGTCATCCATTTTTATTTTTAAATTATAGTGTTTTTTTTGTTGTTACAGAAACTATGAGAAAACCAATCCATGTGAATATGAATAGAGACATAAAAATGCCCCTAAAAAAGCATGATTTAGAACTTCCGATGTCGCCTTCCTGTGTACCATCTAAACTCTGCATTGATGATCTAGAAAGCAGGTGAGTTTTGGCTAGGTTAGATATTGTTAGATATTTAGATGTATCATTATTGACACTGTTTTATTCATTGAAAATGTACAAAGGGCTTATTCTTCTACCTCAGGTTTTTGTCTTGGTGTATTATTAAACTATTAAGATGACCTTGTTAAATAACCTAATGTTCATATTCAGTATTTTGTATGCCTAGTTTGACTTTCCTTATCATAAAAATGTCTCTTTAGTAATAGTATCCATACTAATAAAAGGTAATGTGCTAATTAGACTGGGTCGACCCAACATCTTCCGGTCGTCCTGCCTTCCTTCTGGACAAAGCCACAGTAGTGGAGGCTAAGGCAGAGGCGGTCAGGGGTAATCAGGCCAGCAGGGGAGGGCAGTTAGGGGCGATCAGACAGGCAGGGGAGGGCAGTTATGGGCAATCAGGCAGGCAGGCAGAGGGGTTAGGGTCGATCAGGCAGGCAGGTAGGTGAGCGGTTAGGAGCCAGTGGTCCCGGATTGCGAGAGGGATCCCGGATTGGAGAGGGTGCAGGTTGGGCTGAGGGACCACCACCCACCCCTGCATGAATTTTGTGCACCGGGCCTCTAGTAATTTTTATAAAACTCAGTCATAGTATGTCCCAGGAATGATTTGAGTTTCATATGTTTTTGTGTATTTGGATAGAAAAGTATGAATTTTAAAGCATATATAAAAAGCCAATTTTATTGCCCTGTCTATTTTTAATCTTAAGTTTTAATTTTAATTAGTATGCACCATCAAAGACTGGGAAGCAAGGAAGAACTGGGCCCGGTTCAGGTGAGAATGAAAAAGAATTTTAATGTTATTTTAACAAATGTGGCATCCTGCCAAATAATACATTTTTTTTAATATGAGGAAAAAATTTTATCCTTTAAAAATTTTTTAGTCTTTAAAATTATTATTTTAAAAGTTTTTAATGTAAGGAACCTATATTATAAAAAACGTTTTAGTTGTTTATGTATGAGAAACCTTTTGGAGTTCTGGTAATGTAGACTAGGCCTGTACGTGTATAACATTTGATTCTGCTTGTTACTTACATATTGCAAAGGATAAGTCAGTTAGAGATTTATATTTGGGTTCATGTGATAATTGGCAATTTATCCTTCAGGTATAGTGACCAGATTGCTTTATTTTATATCAAATTATGATTTTCAGAATTCATGTTGATCCCAAGATCATTTTTCTTTTAAAGTATTGCAAATGATTATTTTTTTAGCAAATAATGTTTTAAGAAATTAGAAAATGCATAGATTGTGATTAAAGCCTGAAATTTTAAGGTCCAACACCATATTATCTTCTTTTCCTTTTTTTGAATTGCCAGAGTTAAACTACATCAAAAATATAATGGCAGTAATACTGAAATCTCTTGGAAATCTTTTCATCTGAATTTGTGGGTTAATGAAACACAGATTTCCTGTCAATAGGAGATGACAAGCAGGAATGGAGCTTTAGGGTGGAGGGGACCAAGGGTGAGAAAGGCAGATGGAAGGAACCTTTTAAGTACATGCTTAGATGATAACTTCTCTTGTCTTAAAAATCCTGTCAATTACTGATGACTTGCCTTTCCTTGGGACTTTTTCTCCAATGTATGCATGACCTATTTACTTCTATTTTGACTTTTGTCTTCACTAGTTTATTTATTTTGTTTGAAATTCACATGATTGTATCTTCTTTCCTATAGTTGTCACAAGTCATGGACTCATATAGAATTTTTGAACCTCAGTTCAACAGAGTAGAAAACTGCAGTTTCACACCATCATCTTTTTCTGCAGAATTATCTTCTAACAGAAATGTTACAAAACAAAATTTCGTCCCCAGAATAGCACCTAGTCCTCAGAAAGTTGCATATGAAAAAATACAGAATGAGCAGGTATCTTTGAATCATTAGTTTTTAGTATTTTATATCATTATATTTTTATGGTATTCTTTTTTCTTTTATAAATTTAAAAAAAATCAGTGTGAATTGCTATAGGTATAGTGAATTAGGAGATCAAATTAAGTATAATATTTCCTCTTAAGACAAAAGCTTAATTCTCTTTACTAGATAATGAATCCAAACACTGGAATGTTCTTTAAAAATCTTTGAAATCACCATCCTGTTATAAAATTGTTGATAGTGAAAATGAAAATTCAGTATATTTTATAATAGTTGATGCTTGTAATCACAGTAAATGACTGGTTGGTATGAAAAGGGTCCTGTGAATAGTAATACATAATTTCAACATGTCATAGTAGTCTGTTAAAGTATGAGCTGTGATAGCTTGATTCTTTTTATGATGTGACAAATGAGAACTGGTCAAATACATGTTAATTAAAATTATACAAATAGGAATCATTGCTAATAATGGAAGACTGGCAATATGCCTCGATATTTTCAGAGGGATATATATATATATATATATATATACATATATATATATATATTCAGAGAAAAATTTGGAGGGCACTCCTTTGGTTCCAATGAATCTTCCCCTACTTCAAGAAGCAAGAAAAATCTCAAATAAATAATCTAACCCTATGCCTAAAAGAATTAGAAAGAGAACAAGAAAATCCCAGAGTGAGCAGAAGGATGGAAATAATAAAGATCAGAGTGGAAATAAATGAGAGAGTCTAAAAAACAATATTAAAGATCAGTGAAGCCAAGAGTTGGTTGGAACTTTCATTTCTTTGTTTCATGGCTTATAAATAAAATATACTACAGGTATAAATTATTATTGCTAGATAGATTAGCATTCAGCCAACATAAAATCTTACATTTATATGGTACCTTCCACATTAACAAATAGATTATCTCATCTGCTTTTCACATCAGTCTTCACATATTTTCCCCTGTTGTACTCAATGATATTCGGAAAGATTAAAGTAGCAGTCTGTAAAATTAACCAGTAAATGGAAGAACTTAGATAATTACAGCTATTTCCTTGGGAGAAAATATTATTTTCTGTCAGAGAAATTTAACTTTTCTCAAGATTCTGGTATCCTGCGTATTTCTTTAATGTTTTTTTTTTTATTGTCTAAAGTAATTTTTTTTTTAACTTCTGATAAAATAATTAGCTCCACAAGGTGTCAACTCTGTTAGTTTAACAATCATTCAAATATTGATAATGCTTTCTTTGTTAGAACAGCATTTGTTTTTAATAAGGACATGATTCCTTTATTTTAGACTAAAATCACATTTTTTTCAATATAGATGTCTACTTAAATGGCATATCATGATAAATAATTTTAATTGCGTATATGAACATTTACCATTTTGTCAGGTTCTTCCTTTCTTTTTTTTTCCAGCTCAGTAATGTCAATTATTCTAATTGCTTGTTTTCCAAATTAAATGAAAGTCAAGATGCTCTTAGTTCATCATATAAAACAGCAAAAATTGGAACATTATTTGAAAGATTAAGCAGGTGAGCAAAGATATGGCAGGAAACAAAGAACCTGCAGCATTCTTTCTTTGAGTTATTAATCTGATTTTAATGGACACAAATATTTTTAGTTAAAAATGCAAGCAGACCTAAGTAATACTAATAGAAAATATCCACTAGATTAATATATAGCATTTAATTAAAATAGTTTTAAATAATTATTTTCTAATGGGAACACCTACCTTTTATTTATGTATGTAAAAATATTTTGGGCCAAGACATTTTGTACCTGTTTTATAATCTCCATGAATTACTAGTTTCTTTTTCTGTGTCATAAACATAATTTCTCTTTCATTTATGTCTATTGATCGATGCCCCACTTTTATTTTCTTGATTTCTGTAGATAAACCCTAGTTTATTGTTTTAAATCCATTAAACTTGAAAACCAGTTTGAGTCACTCTTTGTAATTGTGGTGAAAAAACCTTGACTCTAATTCTATTCCAGTCTTCCTCATTTTTTAAAATAACACTCTATTCACTAAGTTGCTTAAACCAGAAGTTGTCCTTGATTCCCTCCTTTCTCCTTCAACACCCAATATCCATGTCAACAACAAAGTATTGCCAATTCTGTATTCTAACATAAAATTATCTGCTCATGTTTCTATCTCTACAGTTTCATCTCAGTTTAAGCTACCACTGCCTTTTGCCTAGAGAATTGTTACAGCTCCTTAACAGTCCTTTTTGTTTCCTCTTTGTCCTCAGATCCATTTGTTTTACAGCTTTATTGTATAATCAGCATACTACAAACTGAACCTATTTAGAATGTGCACTTTAAGATTTGACATATGTCAAAGATAATGAATATAATATTCATCATCCCTAGTAGTTTCTTTGGGCACCTTTGTAATTCCTTCCTCTGACCATGTCACATCCCTTACCTCATCCCAAGGCAACTACTGATCTGCTTTCTGTATGGAGTTCCTTTTGTGGTAAGGTTTTTGTTTTTGTTTCTTTAACTATCATATTTTATTAGACATAGGCTAGTAATGTTATTTATTTGTTTGTTGAGTGAGCTTTGGTAGTTTGTCATACAATAAATGTATCTCATTTTTATTAATTAAAAATTTAAATGCATGCTATTTTTTATGTTGTAGCATTTATTGACTTACAGTTATTTATAAAATCTCCTTTTTATGTATTTAAAATCTTTAACATCTGTAGTGATGTCTTTTCTCTCATTTTTAATATGGTAAGTTGTATTTTTTCCCCTTTCTCCTGGTTATTCTGAATAGAGGCTTATCAATTTTATTTACCTACTCTTTGAATCATCTCTCAGTTTCACATATTTCTCTTCTTTTCGTGTGTGTGTGTGTGTGTGTGTGTGTGTGTGTGTGTGTGCGCGCGCGCGCAGTCATTGAATTTTTTCTTATTCATTTTAGACAGGGAGGAAGGGAGGGAGGGAGAGAAGGAGAGAGAGAATGAGAGACAGACAGACAGACAGACACGAGTTGCCTCTTGTACATGTCCCAACCAGGGACTGAACCCACAACCTATGTATGTGCCCTGGCCAGGAATCGAACCCACAACCTTTTGGTGTACAGGATGATGTTTAAGCCAACTGAACCACACTGGCCAGGGCTCATTGAATTATTTTTATTGTAACATTTTTGGTACTTCCAATGCCATATGTTTGCTTTGCACGCTAGAATTCATATGCTAAATAAAGCATTAAATCTGAAATTTATTTTGGCAGTTACGGCCCTCCCTGATGTAAGTCTGACTTTTACTTCAACCTTCCTGCTTTTACTCAAATTCATGACTCACTTTCTACAGCATGACTGTGGCTAGCCTCTCTGTAATACAAGGATTTTTTTTTATTATTGGATTAGCTCCTTGGCTGGCATTTTTACAGTGGAATTGTATCTGTTAATTGTTGTTGGTTAAAGAAAATGTTTCATACTTTTCTATTTTTTATTTCATTGAATTCTGCTTTTACTTTTATTTCCTTTTGTCTGTTTACTTTGTATTTAATTTACTCTTTTTTTCTTGTGGCCTAATATGTGGTCTATCCTAGGAAATGTTCTATATGCACTTAAGGAAAATGTATTACTGCTGTTTTGGGGTGAAATGTCCTAAAAATGTCAATTAAATCCATATAGTCCAGTGATTTTCAACCTTTTTTTATCTCATGGTACACATAAACTAATCACTAAAAGTTGACAGCAACCCCCCCCCTAAAAAAAATTGATCTAACCAAAATATGGCTATAATTTTCATTCATTCACACCGGGCAGCTATTGTTGTGTTGGCTGTTGTCATTTTTTTAGGTATGTTTTTAAATTTTGTTTTGTTAATCCACACCCAAGGATGATTTTTCATTAATTTTTAGAGAAGAGTGAAAGGGAGGGAGAGAAACAGAGAGAAAGAAACATCGATGTGAGAGAGACACATTGATTGGTTATCTCCGGCACATGCCCTAACTAGGACCTGGTCTCAAGCCTGCAACTGAGGTACATGCCCCTAGACTGGGATCAGACCCTTGACCCTTCAGTCTGTGGGCCAGCATTCTATCCATTGAGCAAAACTGGCCAGGCTGTGTTGTCATTTTTTTTACTTGACAAACTAATGGAAAAGAGGTCAGTGCCCTTAACTAAATCGCCAGGTATTGCATGTTTTAAGAATTCTTGTGGCACAGCAGTTGAAAATCGCTGATCTAGTCCAATGTGTGATCTGATATCATGGTTTTCTTGTTGATTTTTTGTCTGGATGATCTGTCCATTGATGTCAGTAGGTTGTTAAAGTCCCCTACTATTGTATTACTGTTGAGCTCTTCTGTTATATCCATCAAAATTTGCTTTATATATTTATATATAAATTTGCTTTATATATCTACATTGGGTGCATAGATATTTATAAGAGTTATATCCTTCTGTTGGGTTGATTCCTTTATCACTATGAAATGCCCTTCTTTGTCTCTTTATAGCCTTTGTTTTTTTGTGTTTTGTTTTTTTAGATTTAAAAAGAAGTTAAATCTATATTTACTTGCACTGTTAAACATTACACAAAACACATTCAAGTGGCAAGTAATTATAATGCAAGCTCTTGCATGGCAATCCAAATTTATTGAACTACTGATGCTAAGTTATACAAAATTGCACCGCTTTAATTAAGGCTTTTAGTTTACATTTGGCCACTTCTTAGTAGTTGTAACACTAGGTTGGTCAATTAAATACTGTGGCTCCCTGTTGGATAGATACACAATCTTTACATCCAAACTTTAATGCACACAAAGCAACAAGGCATTGTTAAATAAAACAGCAATAGTTACTGCACCTTGGGCCTTGTGACCAATTATACATGATTAAAATTACTTCCCACATTCACATCCACAGTACTCGTCCACCATTTAACATCTCAACCAAAATGTTACACATGTGAAGCAATCATTAACAGGCAAAAATACTAAACCTGTATATTTGGCACTGCAAATACACTTATGCATGAGTAAGCAAGGGATTCAGTGATAATCTACAGCTGCAGAAGCCTGAAAATGATTTACAAAAATTGTTAAATCATTAAAAAATTGTTTGAAAATATACACTTCTTGTTGTAGACCCCCACTGCACACACAACTATAAACATTGTTCTCTATGGAAACATATAATAAGAGATTTGAAAAATCTGGACATTTCCTTCACAGCAGATATTAAAGGCAACATCTTTAAGACATTATAGTGAAAGGACTATTGCATTTTTAAAGACAAGATCACTATCTCCACAGGTTTCTTAAAAATTAAAAAAACTATGTCGCTGTGTTAATCAAATCACTTATTTGTACAATCCAATGATAAAGACCTTGATTTTCTTAAAAAAACAATAAGCTACAAGTATCAAAGGAGTGAAGTTATCTGGACTAGTCTATATAGGAGCTCTTTGGATTTTCTTTTATTATGCTGAAATAGTGGTGCTTTTAGGATTTACATTATTGTACTCTCCAAAACAAAATATGGGGCCTGTTACAGTACACAGTACACTATTTTCATACTTGTACAACATTGGTGGATGAAAATGTCTCCTAGCAGTAATACTGGATTGTAGCCTCTGTTTTTACCAGATGCATACACTAGGGCTATTATATAAGTAAAAATAGACATGGCTTAGAGCTACAGTGCATCCCATATAATAAAAGGCTAATATGCAAATTGTCCCCTCAACCAGGAGTTTGACCAGGGGATAGGGCTGGCCAACCACTCTCAGCCCCTCCCCCCGGCCAGCCCGGCCTGATCAGCCCCGATTGGGGTGGGCTGGCCAGACTCCACCCGTGCATGAATTCATGCACTTGGCCTCTAGTTTAGTATATTAAAGCAGCTGACATCATGACTTTTTTGTGGGCCTTCACAGGCCATGAATTTTTCTGTTACTTTGCCCCACTAGGTCATAAAAGATCTCATTAACATTTATTTTTGATTTTGCAGAGGATTCTAAGATTGCACAGTTGTTCCATTGTCTTGCTAGATTTTGACCTTGTTCCTTTCCTACAACTCTTTCATCTTCCAGTTCACACTTATTACCAACCAGAATTATTGGAACATCATCCGTGCCTTTAACTCGGAGAATCTGTTATTTCAGATCTTGTAAATCATTAAATGTGGACTGTGCTGTATGGAATAAACTAATGCAAAGCCTTTTCCATTTTTCATATACAAACCCCTCATTGCTGTAAATTGTTCCATTCCTACAGTATCCAAGATTTCAAGCATACACTGTTGTGCATCTACTTTAACTTGCTTTCTATAAGAAGCTTTTATCGTAGGATCATATTTTTCAACAAAAATTCCTTGAACAAGCTGTTTAGTCAGAGCAGATTTTCCAGTGCCTCCTGAGCCAAGAACAGCTAGCTTATATTCATGCATGGTGCAAACTTGTCAAAAGCTAATACCTCTCACACTGTCAGCAGGTCCCCGTAGCCAGTGTTGCTCCATGCATTGTGCTCCCTCTGTGTTACTGTCCCCCAGTGCCACAGCAGTCCTGCGCTGCCAGTGCTCCAGCTGGTTTACATGCCTGACTCTGGGCGAGGTTTGGCGGTCTGTAGCCTTTGTTTTAAAGTCTATTTTATCTGACGTTGGGAAGCACAAGAGACTTGATTGGAAAGTTTGCAAGGAGGAAATTCTGAGAAAAAGGAAGTGTGTAGAAGGCTGTTTTCCCTATTTATCGTAATTCTGACTTGGGAGACTTAGGGGAGTGTCGAAGGCGGCCCCCCTAATTATTCCTTGACCTTTCCAAACAAGTCTGTGCACGTGCAGACCCTTGGGTGTTTACTGGAATCCTTATGCCTAATCTTTGGGTGCCCTTGCCTTGAGGACAATGCAAATACATGTGTCCTCCCATGATTACTCACCCTACTGATTGTATCCAAAGGTAAAAACTGAAATAAAAGGCTAATGAGGCAGGCAATCGAGGCTGCCTAGTCCCTTTGTCCAGGCCGTCCCTTAGCCCTCTCTTTCACAGCAAATGTTGTGTTTGAGTTACCCATTCATCTGTCACTCAGGGTCTGCTGGCCAGCCCTGGCAATCTGATATTACCAACTTTTAAAATTTTATTCCATTTGCATGAAAATTTTTTTTTTATCCCTTTACTTTCAGTGTGCATGTGTCATTCAATCTGAAGTGGGTCTCTTTTAGACACCATATGTATAGGTCTTGTTTTTTTAATCTATTCAGCCACCTTATGTCTTTTGTTTGGAGCATTTAGTCCATTTACAATTAGACTAATTGCTAATAGATATCCCATTATTGCCATTTTATGAGACTGACATGCTACCTACTGCGCTAACGAGGCACCTCCATTATTGCCATTTTCTTGTTTTCTGACTGTTTTTGTAGTTCTCTGTTCCTTTCTTAATCTCTTGATCTCTTGTATGTTGATGCCTTTCTATAGTGTTTTGTTTGAATTCCTTTCACTTTATATCTTATATAACACATATTTTGCATTGTGGTTACCATGTGCTTCATATATACCAAGCTATGCTTATAACTGTCTATATTTTTAAATTTATCTTTATTGTTGAAAGTATACAGATATTCCCTATTTTTTTCCCATTGTCTCCCTCTAGGCCTTCACCACACTATTGTCTGTGTCCATGGGTTATGCATATATGCATGTATATTCTTCGGTTAATCTCTCCCCACCCATCTACCCACCCCCACCTTCCCTCTAAAGTTGATTGTTTTGTAAGTTTGATCACATTCTAAATTCACTCCAATTTTTGCTTGTCCCCTCCATGTTTATGTTGTTATTTTTTGTGTATGTATCCCTTTATTGTTGTAATTACATAGTTTTTACCTTTTTACTTTCATCTTTTAACCTTTGTATTAACTTTATAGTTGGTTGATTCACTGCTTTTATTAAACGTTTGCCATTGTCAGTGAGTTTTTTTCTTTCTCATATTTTCTCATTCATACACTGGTGACCCCGTGCACGAAATTCATGCACATTAAAAGGGAATTAATTAGAGGAAATATTTTAATATTGATATTAGCCCTTTCTCTATAATAGAAATGTCAGAGATGAAAGAAAATTAGTAAAATGTATATGAAAATCTTCCTCCTGTCAGAGTCTAGGGTTTGCCATGGGAACATAGTCAAGTCCCTGCACATCCACATGTGCCTTGAAATCGTGTGTACCCAGACCTGGGCAGCCCCACCCCCATTGGGCTAGATCCAGACCCGGCCGGTCCCACCCCTGTCTAGCCTCGCCGGGTCGGGGGTGTGGCCTCAGTTCACCTGGCATGGTGCTGGGGCAGGGGGCGTGGCCTGAGGTCCCCTGTCAAGCTCTGCTGGGCAAGGGGCATGGCCTGAGGTCCCCCAGCCTGGCCCTCGGGGGGTGGGGGGGTGGCGTGTCCTGCAGTCCCCTGTCAAGCCCCACCAGGCAGGGGGTGCAGTCTCTGGTCCCTGCCCCGGCTCAGCACCACTCAGCCTCAGGTCCCTGCTGATTGTTCGTAAAGGTTCAGCCTCCACTTTGTGTACAGCCATCTTGTGTTACAGAATCTCTGCCTCCACTCTGGATGCAGTCATCTTGACCGTTATGGCATGATGATCAATTGGCATATTCCCTCTTTATTATGTAAGATTTCATCTTTCCTTTTCTACTTAAAGAAAACTCTTTAACAATTCGTTTAATAGTGGTTTAGTGGTGGTAAACTCCTTCAGCTTTTCCTTGTCTATAGAACCCTTTATCTTTCTATACTGGGTAATCTTGGTTGTAGGCTTTTGCCTTTCAACAGTGAGTATTTTGTGTCTTTTTTCCTAACCTCTAAAATTTCTATTAAAACATCAGCTGATAATCGTATGGAGCTCCCATATACATAATTAACACCTTGCTGACTGGTCTTGAGATAACTCATGTCTGCACTTACATTACTTTAAGTAATTTTAAAACTCCACTTGCTTTCAGACCTTAAAATTACTTAAAGTAATGTAAGTGCAGGCATGAGTTATCTCATGACCGGTCAGCAAAATTTGGACATGGAAACACAAGTTACCTCATGACCGGTCAGCAAGGTATTAACTTTTCTCTTGCTACTTTTAGGTTTTACTCTTTGTAACCTTTGCATTTTAATAATGATAGGGCTTTGTGTGGACCTCTTTGGGTTCATCTAGTTGGGGACTCTATTTTCTAGGCTTCTATTTCCTTCACCATGTTAGGGAAATTTTCAGTCATTTCTTCAAATAGTTTTTAAGTCCTTTTCTCTCTCTTTTCCTTCTGGTGTCCCTATGGATCCTAACCTCTGTTCCATATCATCTGCTGGTGATTCCATCTACAGTGGGGCCTTGACTTACGAGTGTCCCGACTAACGAGTTTTTCGAGATACGAGCCATCTCTCAGCCGATTTTTTGCTTTGAGTTGCGAGCTAAAATTCGGGTTATGAGCCAGCTTCAGATACCCCACCGCTAGTTGGTGCAGAGAACGTCACAGTGAACGCCACAACATCAGCCCAGCATCACATGTCTCACTCGTTCACTTTTTGATTTGACATACGAATAATTTGAGTTATGAGCTCCGTCACGGAACGAATTAAACTCGTAAGTCAAGGCCCCACTGTAATGTATTCGTTATTACAGTTATTGTCGTCTTCATTTCCTACTGGTTGTTTTTATGGTTTCTGTTGCCTTGTGTAAGTTCTCATTGAGTTGATCTATCTTCCCCTAAGTTCATTGACCATCATCCTTATAGCCAGTTCTTGTGTGTGTGCTTTTAAATTCTGTATTTGGTAGATTATTTGCCTCCCTCTCATTTAGTTATTTTTCTGGAATTTTAGTCCTGTTCTTTCATTTGGGACCTGTTCCATTGTCTCTTCATTATGGCTGAGTCCCTGTGTTTATTTGTATGTATTAGGTAGATCTGTTGTGTCTCCTGGTCTTGACAGAGAGGTCTTATGTAGAAAGTGTTTTGTGAGGCCTGGTGATGCGGTCTCCCTGGTCACCTGAACTTGGTACTCCAGGGATATCCCCTATTTGGGTTATTTTCCTTCCTATTGTAGTTGGGCCTCAATTGCTGTTGGCAGTTAAGACTGGCTCTGAGGACTGGCTGTGACTAAAGCAGACTAGCTGTTGTGTGTGGGCTGACTCCATGGAGTAGCAGTTGCTTTAGCGGGCCTGTGCTGCCAGCTGAGCTTGTCCTTTGAGTGTGTTATTTGTATGGCTGTTTGGGTGGTGCTCTGATGTGGTCTGAAGTACACCACCGGGTTTGTTGGGTCTGGAGTCTCCTGGGAAATGCTCAGGTGCAGCCCAAAATCAGCTGCCATTTGTGCCAGGCTTGGTGCCACCTGGTAGGAGTTACAAATGATCTGCAGTTGGTGGCTGCTTGTGTTGGGCTTAGATGAAACTGTTTTAGGCCAAGACTGGCTGCTACTTAGGTTTGGGGCCACCTGATGGGAGTTAATAATGCAAGTTGAGATTGTCACTGCTTATGCTGTTTTGGGGCCACTTAGGAAGAGCTCCAGGGCATGCTGAGGCCAGCCTCTGTTTGTTTGAGGTTTGTGTACCTTTGAGGGATTTTGGGAAAGTGCAGCACAATTGAAGCAGGCTGTGTGGAGGAGCCATCGATAGTGGCTTGGACCTGGAGAGTGAGTTGTGTGGGGTGGGGTCTCAGGGAATCACCAGGGTAGGGAGAATTGTGGTAGTCAGTTTGATGGAGAGCACAGAATTGGCTTCCACCTGTGCCGGGCTGGCTGGGTAAGTGGAGAGCTCACCAAGGAACAGTGGTGCCTGCCAGTGCTTCCATTATCTGGAGAGAGTTTTCTCGCTCGTCTCTGCCTCTTCAGCCTTGTCTCTGAAGTTAGTCAATTTAGTGTTTCCTTGTATGTCTCTGGTGCTTCTTGACCTGCTGTTCCTGTGCTGGAGCTTAGAATGAGTGAGTTTTGAGTGAGTTTTTGTGCTGGCCCTTTAAGAGAAGCAAGCTTATCTTGGCCTCCTGCAGCCCTTTGTTTTTCTCAGATTCAATGCCCACTCATTCTCACCACAAGATGTTATAGGGACTCCTCTTCTTTGCACTGGTACCATGGGCTTGTTGGGCCAGGTGTGGGGCTGGACTCCTTGATCTTCAGGTGGAACCTTAACAGCCAATATATCTGTCCTGATTCTTAATCACCACACTATGGGTGTTGGTCCTGCCTGTTCTGCGTCTCTGCCCTTCCTACCAGTTCCCATGTGGGTTTTTCTGTATATACTTAAAGAAATTCTATTCATCTAGTCTTCAGGGGTTCTCAATCATGGTTGTTCTATAATTTAGTTGTAAATTTGGTGTGAACCTAGGAAGAGGTGAGCACAGTTTACCTACTTTGCCATCTTGACTAGAAAACCCAATAATTCATTTTTTTTTGCTTTATGCAGAGATGAAAAATTAGAGAAAACATATTTTGTACTTAAGCACACATTTTTTTATTTTTGATGGTCATCATTATTTTGTGTAGATCTAGATTTCCATTGGTGACACTTTCCTTCTGTTTGGAAGATTTCCTTTAAACATTTCTTATAGTGTGGATCTTCTGGCAATTCTCTCATCTTATATTGAATCTTTTATATTAAAAGCTTCTCTCTAAGTACATAGATATTTTTAAAATTTCATATGTAATTGTGGCCTTCCTTTTGAAAGATGTCTTTTGACTTGCATTGTTTCCATTTAGAAGTTTGCTATCATTCTCATTTTAATACCTATATCTCTCTTCCTAATTTATATGTAGTATAAATTTTCTTTTTTTAAAAAAGATTTTTTTTATCATGGATTCTCTATCATGGATTTTCTATCATGACTAGGATGTTTATTTTCATTCTATTTTTTGTGTGTTTGGGTTGTGTTGAGCATCTTTGAATGTGTAGACTTACTGTTTTTATCAAATTTGGAAAAAATTCGCCATTAAATTTTCAAATAGTTTTTTTTTTCTGATTCCTCTCCCCTTTTCTTTGGGACTAAAATCACATGTAAATTTGCTCACTTGAAGTTGTGACACAATTTACTGATACTTTTTTATTTTCAAATTTTTCTCGTTTCATTTTGTACAGACTATATTGCTGTATCTTCATATTCATTAATTGTATCTTCTTTGGTTTCTAATTAACTGGTAAACCTATTCAGTGTAGTTTTTATCTATAGAAGATAGATTGAACTCTTTTTTATGTCTTCCATGTATCTATTTAATATGCTCAGGCTTTGCTCTACCTTCTTGAATATAGAGAATATGTTATAACCCTTTCAAAGTCCTGGTCTACAAATTCTATCACTTGTGTCATTTCTTGTTCTATTTCTAATAATTTCTTTTCTCCTCGTCATGGGTTATAACTCACTGTTTTCTTGCCTTCCTGGTATTTTTTTTTTAATTCTGTACATTGTAAGTTTTATCCTTTTGGCTTCTGGAAGTTTTTGTACTCCTATAAATTGTCCTAAGCCTTCTTCTGGGAAACAGTTTAGTTAGTTGGAAATAGTGTGATCTTGAGATTTTCCTTAAACTTTGCTAAATAGGATCAGGTATGTCTTCAGTCTATGATAATTTTGCCCCCTGCTAAGACAGTAAGTACCCTTCTGAGTACCTCTGATTTCCTTTGAATCATAAGGTGTTCCACTCTAGTTGGTGGGAACACAAAAATTTTCCCATCCCTGTGTGAGCTGCTGGAGTTGTTCCAAGTTCTTATCATGGGTGGTTCTTTTCCCAGCATTTGGCAATAACCTTATATGCATGTGCTGATCAGTACTTGCCTGAATTCCCTGTAGATCTCTGGATCTCTCTCTCTCTCTCTCTCTCTCTCTCTCTCTCTCTCTCT
Source organism: Myotis daubentonii (assembly GCF_963259705.1). NCBI lineage: Eukaryota > Metazoa > Chordata > Mammalia > Chiroptera > Vespertilionidae > Myotis > Myotis daubentonii. The sequence continues at coordinate 42,249,631 of NC_081841.1, forward strand.
CTCTCTCTCTCTGTCTCTCTCTCTCTCTCTCTCTCTCTCTGAAGCACTCTCCTTCATGGTACTCTGTCCTGTGAACTCTAACCTCTAGAGTCTCTCTGAACCCCCAGCTCTATTTCATCAACAAAGGGAGTCTGTAGGCTCTTACTGGGTTTCTGTTGCTTGAATACTTTCTCCAGGCAATAAGCTAGAAGAAATCAAAGGGTTCACTTAATTTGTTTTCTTGCTTTCAGAGATCTTATCCTATTCTACCTGGTGGCTGGCTCATGTCTGAAAACCATATTGCATATATTTTTTCCTGTGTGTGTGTGTTTTTTAAAACTGTGTCAGGATGATAAATCTGGTCACTCATATTTCATTTTGGCCAGATGGAAGTTCCAAAATTCAGAGTCACCCAGCATTCAAACTTATTTTGCAAGTAAAAAAGCAGGTCAGTTTAACTTTTGTACCTAGAACCTTTCCATTTCTCCCCCCTCCACTTCCTTCACCCTCCTCCCCTTCCAAATCAAGCTCTGCAGCATCTGGGTCCTTTTGTACCTTTTAAGCTTAGGTCATAAGTTTTCTTTCACTATTTGTATTCTAACTTTATTTTTTATTTTTCTTGTTTCTCAAACATGTTGCAAATCTTGCATATGTGCTTGTTATTTCATCCCCCTGGTGTATGCTTACTTCTTTCTATACATGTCTAACCATTTGTATCTTTAGCTTATTACTTCCTTACTGGAGACTTTCCTGCCAAATGATCTGAAATAGGCTCTCCAACACACATTATTTCATCATGTAATCTTTTTTAAAAAAATATATTTTTATTGAGTTCAGAGAGGAAGGGAAAGGGAGAGATAGAAAGATCAATGGTGCCCTAATCAGTTTGGCTCAGTGGATAGAGCGTCTGCTTGCAGACTGAAGGGTCCCAGGTTCGATTCCGGTCAAGGGCATGTACCTTGATTGCGGGCACATCCCTGGTAGGGGGCGTGCCGGAGGCAGCTGGTCGGTGTTTCTCTCTCATTGATGTTTCTAACTCTCTACCCCTCTCCCTTCCTCTCTGTAAAAAAATCAATAAAATATATTAAAAAAAGAAAAAGAAAGATCAGTGGTGAGAGAGAATCATTGATCGGCTGCCTCCTGCATGTTCCCCACTGGGGATTGAGCCTGCAACCTGGGCATGTGCCCTGACTGGGAATCGAACCGTGACCTGGTTCATAGGTTGACGCTCTACCACTGAGCTATGCCAGTCGGGCTCATCATGTAATCCTGTAGTACCTATAAAGGTGCTATAATTTTCTTTATTTGTTTACTTCTTTATTTCTTTTATTCATTTTACTTATTAATGATTCATTATCTTATTTATTATCTTATGTCACTAGAATATAAGCTATATAATCTCCCTACCATATGGTAGGCATATATTGAATACCTGTTTAATACATAAACAAAAGACATTTAGATAATGAATTTTCCCTATTTTAGTATATAATTTTAAAATAAATATTTTTATTGATTTCAGAGTGAAAGGAAGAGAGAGAGATAGAAACATCATGATAAGAGAGAATCACTGATCAGTTGCCTCCTGCCCACCCCCTACTGGGGATAGAGCCCACAACCCAGCATGTGCCCCATCCGGTATTAAACCATGACCTCCTGGTTCATTGGTCGATGCTCAACCTCTGAGCCATGCAGGCCAGGCATTAGTGCATAGTTTTTAATGGATTTTATATTTATAGGAAAATAAATTGTTAAAGAAGTTAGACTGATTTGTCTTAATAAGACTTTAAGGTTTTAGTATCATTTCTGTCATCTCAATGTGTAGCAATCCATCCCAGCATTCAGTCTCCCAACTCAAATGCTACCTTCCTGACTTTCCTTGCAGAAGAATGTCTTTTTTAAATTTAGTATAGGAACACTTGACTTCAGGATATCATTTACCATTTTCAAATTATTTCTTTCTTCTATTTCTTTTGAGAAATAATTGCATTATGTATTTATCTGTGCCCATTTTTCTCAGTGAGTGAATTTCCTGAGTCATAATACTTAAAATAACATTTAAAAATGATATATGTTTGTACTGTGTTTTCTAACTTATGAAGTGCTTTTTGTACCAATAAGACCCATATTGAGAAACAATGTTGGATCATGATTTGTGAACATTCACGGGTAAAACATCTCTTTCTTTCTTTAATACCAAACTGAATTCTCTTATCTGTCTGTCCCCAACATGTGGTGTACTCTCTGGAACACAGTAGGTATACCTGTTCATTAAATATTTAATAAGTAACTTGAAAAATAAAATTATAAATCAATCAGTTTTAGTAGTCTATGTTTCTTTTCCACATATTTTGGTTAAACTCCAATCTCTGGAACAACCTAGGTTCTCCCCCCCCCCCTCAAATTATAGTCAATGGCAACAAAATCCAGAATATCTGGATTTTTAATTATTTTCTATGATAGCTTTGATTCTTATACAAGTTGGACAAAACCTAGAATTATGATTTCTGCATTAGAAGGGAATTTGTTATCTAGTTTAACCTTTTCATCTAATTCATCTTATCTCTTATTTTATTACTTATATGTGCATTTGTATTTACATTGTTTACCCTGGGGACATCAGTTGTTTTTATATTCTTGTTAGGTTGAGAAATATCCATTATAATGTCCTCCTAACTATTTGATTTAATATTTCAACACAGGATAATTTTTCCCTGCACAGTCTAAAAAAATCTTTCTCAGGTTAAATGGAGCACCAGTGACATATAGTGGTCGTCTAGGTTATTTGCTAGATATTATTACAGAACACATACATACGTTTGTCATGTTTTGCTTTGTAAATATAACAGTAAATTGAACCACACACTAATTTTTCACATTGACATACTAAACTAAGTGTAGGTTATTTTTATACTCACTAGGGCATTACAAGAGTGCATTAGATAAATTTCTACCCAAAGAAATATGACTTACTTAAATTTGAAAAAAGAAAAACATAGTATAGGCATATGTTAGTAGCTACTCAATGTTTTCTAAGAATTTTAAGAGTTTGTAAATGAAAATACCCTATACTTTTCTTGCTAAATATGTTTGTATTTACCCCAAAGTCCAGGAAATAGGAGTGTCTTTGCTGGAAGCCCTGCTATAGTGATGGGTGAAGATTGTGGAAGCATGGATGAGAGAAGACACTCAGATTTCATTACTGAAAAACAATCAGTACAACATATTTGGGGAGAAAATAAAGAAGAGGTGTCAAATTTCCTTGAGGATGTGAACCAGCCAACCCCCAGTCTTCTGCCAGAGAATTTTGAGTCTTTTATTAACGAAAATGCGATCAATTTATTAAGCATAGATCAACAGAGGATAACAAAACCATTTGAAAATTGTGGTTATGACAGTATGGGTATCACCAATTCTGATAAAAATCATCCCTCTGACAGATGCATTTTTAGAAATCCAGGGTTGAATTTTAGTAGTTCTAACTTTAATAAAACAAGTTATTCAGAAAAGTGTCAGCCAAAGAAGAACTATCAGAAAGAATACAACAATAATGAAGGAAATAATCCTAGTACATCTTTTGAGAAGAATTGTTATCCAGCCAGCGCTGAAAAGAAAGGTTGGTGTTATATGTAGAAAGCGTAATAGTCTATTGGGTTTTTCTGTTTTCAATTGTGTGTGTGTGTGTGTGTGTGTACGCATATATATGTGTGTATTTGTGTGTGTGTGTGTATTTGGAGGAATATGAAATTAAAAATAGAATGACATTCTATTATATGACATTGTGGACCAGGCAATGGATCATACTAATAAGCTTCAGATTAAAAAACAGAAATAGTCTATGCTCAAGTTTTAGTTCAATGCATACTTTTATTTTTAAAGGAAAATTTGTAAAGGACTACCAAAAGAAGAAACGACAGATAGAAATCCAGAAATATCCAGTGAACAATATGTAAGTTGTTAGGTAAATGTGGGGAATGCAAATCAGTATCTAGTATAATGCATGTTGAAATGTTGAACTGAGGTAGACATATTACTGTCTTAGTCTGGGCAGGCTGCCCTCAAAGAATGGTTACCAGAGCCCTAACCGGTTTGGCTCAGTGGATAGAGCATAGGCCTGTAGACTGAAAGGTCCCAGGTTCGATTCCGGTCAAGGGCATGTACCTTGGTTGCAGGCACATCCCCAGTAGGAGGTGTGCAGGAGGCAGCTGATCAATGTTTCTCTCTCATCGATGTTTCTAACTCTCTATCCCTCTCCCTTCCTCTCTGTAAAAAAAATTAATAAAATATATTTTAAAAAAATGCTTACCAGAGTCAGAATCTTGGTTCTGTCACCCTACTTGAGAGTATGGTGCTCGTATTTGCCAGCGCAAAAGTATCTTTTAACCTGAATTTTAGTGTTAATTATATTTGTGAAGATTGACTTATGTGTTCAAGAAACATATATCCTCCAGAATACCAATTTATTAATTTACAGTAAGAAATAGAAGGATTACAAGTATAGGAATGCTTACTGACATGATTAGCATATTTTCTAACCTTTGGCAGCGCTCCAGGGGAAAGATGCTTGGTTATTATAGAACCAATAGAAGTAATAGAATTCAAATGTTAATGGCATAAGGAAGCATAGCAATAGTCTATGACACTGCAGTTACAGGTAATTAAAGAAAACTTGTAGTTTCAGAATAGTCCTAACTTTCTTGGTGATAATTGTAATTTAGTCCAATGTTGCTAACTGAAAATCATGAACTAGATATATTTTTATTCTGGAAGTATTTTCTTATGGATGGGATTGGCACAAAAAATTAATTAAAACATACATTCACAACTTATTTAATAAAATCAACAAATTAGATTCTTTGTCAAATCTCTAAATATCCAGACATTTATGAATGGAAAACAGCATGTACGGCTCTGAATTTTTAAACGTACTTTATGAAAATGACTTATAACATGGTTCCTCAACCTGGCTCAGACCCACATCATTCGAGGGACTGATTTTAAAATACAAAACAGTAAGTTTTATATATAATAGATTGATTCCTTAGGATGGAGCTTATGAATCTTTATTTTTTTTTTAAAAAAAGCTTTTCTTACCATCCTGATCCACAGCCAACTTTGGGAGCCATAATTTAGAACAATGATTTTCAGAGGGAATAAGGCAAAGTTTAATATTGTCCTATTTTTTACTGTAGGAGTATTCCTTTGGAGGAATTGAATTCTAAGAAATCATGGGACTTTGGACTTAGTGAGGTAACATATATTTTACATTATATTTCTAATTCAGTGCTATTTTTATGTTATATTTTAGTGTTTGCAGTTTATTTTGACTTAAGGTTAACTTTATCAAAAACTTTCTTTGTAAGCTAACTATTTTTCTTATATTTTCTCACTCTGAGGAAACTATAGCTTAGATCTGGAACTAAAATAATACCTTTTCAGAAACTGTAATGTGCTTTATTTGAGACAAACCAATTTAGGTATACTTAAAATTCTTTTGATCAATCCTATGAAAGTTCTTACAAGATGAAAATTCTTACAAGATGAAAATTTTTTATATTTCAATGTGCTACAGGGGAACATGGTTATATATATATGTACAGGGATGCTGAAACATCTATAAACAATGGTTGTATAAGTTGTAACATTTGCTCATAATAAGGATGTATGATTGTTGCAACAGTCCAGGCATTGTGCTAGGAGCTTTTTATACTGTATTAGTATTCTACAAGAGCCTGATATTGTAAAGTACTCACAGCAAAAGAGACTCAAGTTCAGAGAGATTAAATAACTTGTTCAAGGTCACACACTCAAACCAGTATTCAAACTCTTATCTTATCTGACTCCAAAGTTTTAACTATTTTCTTTTTTTTAAATATATTTTATTGATTTTTTACAGAGAGGAAGGGAGAGAGATAGAGAGCCAGAAACATCGATGAGAGAGAAACATCGATCAGCTGCCTCCTGCACATCTCCTACTGGGGATATGCCCGCAACCCAGGTACATGCCCTTGACCGGAATCGAACCTGGGACCTTTCAGTCCGCAAGCCGACGCTCTATCCACTGAGCCAAACCGGTTTCGGCCTATTTTCTTTTGTTATATTCAATTAATATGCATTGAGTACATTATGAATTCATTTAATAGATATTTATTGGCTCCAATATTCTGGGGATACAGTGGTGAAAAAACAGTGTTTGTTCTCATAAAGCTTATATTCTACTAGAGGCCCGGTGCGTGAAATTCATGCACAGGGTTGGAGTTGGGCCTTAGACCGGCCTGCACCCTCTCGCAATCCAGGACCCCTCGGAGGATGTCTGAATGATGGTTTATTAAATTTGAAGAGGTGATTCCTGTGGGATCAGGCCTTAACTGGCAGTCAGACATCCCTCTCACAATCCGGGATCGCTGGCTCCTAACCGCTCACCTGCCTGATCACCACTAACTGCTCACCTGCCTGCCTGATTGCCCCTAACCACTTGCCTGCCTGCCTGATTGCCCCTAACCACCTCTGCCTGCCTGCCTGATTGCCCCTAACCACTCACCCACCTGCCTGATTGCCCCTAACTGCTCTCCTGCCTGCCTGATCACCCCTAACCACTCTGCATGCCTGCCTGATCGCCCCTAACTGCTTGCTTGCCTGCTTGATTGCTCCTAACTACCTCTGCCTCAGCCCCCAACTCCAAGGCTTTATCAGGAAGGTTGTCCGGAAGGTCGTTCGGCTGTCTGGTCTGATATTATGCTTTTATTATTATAGATTATACACTAGACTCTGCAAGGTTGAGAGATGAAGGGACCTGGAACCAACCTTTAAGAAGTTGTAATCTAGTGGCTAGACAGAAACAGAAAAAATCTAATGCATTTAGATAAAATGCTCCATTGGGGTTTATACAAAAGGGGAGTGGGAGCCTAGTAAAAGACACTTTTAAATTTGATCTGGGTAATAATAAGCTTACCAAATGGACCAAATGCCTTCATCCTATGAAGAAGGAGCAACATATATAGAAACTAAGATGTGAGAGAATATAGCTTGTTTTAGAAACTAAATTATTGTTATTATTACTACTATAGTACAAATTACAAATGATGGGGAGATGGCAAGAAATAATTTTGGACATTATAAAGGGCCAGGTTATAAAAGACCTTGTATAACATATAGTAGTTTAATTTGCTATCACTGAACAGAAAGAAAGCCCCTGAAAATTTTTTAGCAAAAGAGTATGATGACATCAGACTATTAAAAAGTTGTGTCTGGCAACAATGAGGAGAGATTTGAGGGGTGTCAAGGCAGGGTCAAAAATAATGATGGCTTGAAGTTGACTAGTGGCAGCAATTATGGAGATGAGGGAAGAGCTATCAAAAAGATTTAGAAGATTTAGATTTGATGATTATATTAAAGGAGAAGGAAAAATTTAAAGACCTGGAATTTGTATTTGGGTAAATGATTGGGTTATTGATGGGATGATGCCATTTACTGAGATTGAAAACATAGGAGGAGGTTGCAGAAAAGATAAACTGTTCACCAAAATTCATGTACTATATGTTTTAGAATAAAATTATCACTGTGAAGTGAATATATTTCAGCCAAGGAACATATTTCCTAATCTTCTATCCATCTGAGTGCAGCCACGTGGCTAGATCTCAATAATGGGATGTTAGCAGATGTGAGATGCATCATTTTCAAGGACTGTAAGAATTGAGAATTCCTTTTCCAGTCTTATTCTTTAAATGCCAGCTGGCACCGTAGCCTTAAGGGATGATTGGAGCCTCTAAATGCCACAAGATGGGACGGATTGGGCCTCTAAATCAACAGTGGAAAAAAAAAATGCTGACCAGGAAAACTCATTTTAGATTATTACCTGAGAGAGAAATAATAGTGTTTGAGCATTATTCATTTGGTGATTAAAAAAACAAAAACCTAGCATCACTCGGACTATTGTAAATAATGCTGCAATGAACATAGGGGTGAGGATAACCTTTTTGAATTAGTGTCTTCATTTCCTTCAAAAAAAAAAAAAACAGAAGTAGAGTTAATGGATTATATGGCAGTTCTATTTTTAAATTAAAAAAATATTTTTATTGATTTCAGAGAGGAAGGGAGATGGAGAGAAAGATAGAAACATCAGTGATGCAGGTGCAGGTCTTAAAAATTCAGGTACCATATGTGAGGTCCAAACCATTTGTTCCCAGGGAGGAGCTTGGAGTTGTGTGTTCCCTCCCAAGTGGATTGCCCCTCCTGGCATGGAGTTTATGGCGAAATTGTGTCTCAGCATCTCAGCCTCTCCTAACCATTTTGATGGGGGGTTTTGTTTTTAAATCATTTGCTTGGTGTGTAGTAAGGAGTCTCTTAGCTAGATTTTGGATTTCTTTCAGAGGAAATTGTTTCTTATGTAGCTATAGTTTCGGTGTGTCCATTGGAGGAGGTGAGTTCAGGATCCTCCGTTGTCACCATCTTGAACTGAAGCATATTTAATTTTAAAGTAGCAGAAGGAAAAGTTTAAATATGATTGTTTAAATGGTACTTTCTTCACTGGAGAAATGAAGACACATAGAAGAACTTCAGAATTGAAAGGAGTGGGGATGCCACACTAGGAAACCTGTTCAAGGTGGTAACACATCTACATAAATGGTAAACAAAATGTAAGGAATGAAACCCGCTTAGCAATTAATATATTAAATTTGAAGAGGTGATTTTTCTTATCAAGATTTAAAGAAGAATAAATTGAGAAGAAAAAATAACCTATATATTTTTTTAAAATCTACACTAATAAAAGAAATACATGCAAATTGACCGCACCTTCACTATGCCTTAAGCCATGCCCACCAGCCAATCAGAGCAACTATATGCAAATTAACCCAACCAAGATGGCAGCCAGCAGCCACAGAGCTGGAGCAAGCAGGAGGCTTGGTTGCCCCAATGATGGAAGAAGCCAAGCTTCCCGCCTGCCGTGGCTGGCTCTGAGCAACACTCAAAGCAACAAAGTTTCAATTATAGAAGGTAAATAAACCCCAGATACCTGCTTTCAGCTGGCCGTGGCCACGGAGCTAGAGCAAGCAGGAGGCTTCCCTCCCACCCGCCCTGGCTGGCTCTGAGCTCCTCTCAAGGCTACAAAGTTTCAATTATAGAAGGTAAATAAATCCCAGAATTAAAAAAAGAAAAAGAAAAAAGAGGCTGGGAGCTTCCGTCACCAGGGGGGGGTTGGCCAGCCTGAAAATGGCCCTCAGCCCCTCACCCAGACTGGCCAGGCACCCCAGTGGGGACCCCCCACCTTAAAGGGGGTGTGGACAGCCTGAAAACAGCCATCAGCCCCTCACCCAGGCTGGCCAGGCACCCCAGTGGGCACCCTCACCCTGAAGGGGGTGTGACCAGCAGCAAATAGCCATCAGCCCCTCACCCAGGCTAGCCAGGCACCCCAGTGGGGACCCCCACCCTGATCCAGGACACCCTTCAGGGCAAACCAGCTGGCCCAAACCCGTGTAGCAGGCCTCTATCCTATATAATAAAAGGGTGATATGCAAATAGACACTAACAGCAGAACGACTGGGAATGACTGGTCACTATGACACACAGCACCAGGGGGCAGATGCTCAATGCAGGATCTGCCCCCGGTGGTCAGTGCACTCCCACAGGGGGAGCTCTGCTCAGCCACAAGCCAGGCTGATGGCTGCCAGTACAGCGGTGGTGGTGGGAGCCTCTCCTGCCTCCTCAACAGCGCTAAGGATGTCCGACTGCAGCTTAGGCCTGCTCCCCGCTGGCAAGTGGACACCCCCCGAGGGTTGCCGGGCTGCCAGAGGGATGTCTGATGGCAGCTTGGGCCTGATCCCCCAGGGAGCAGGCCTAAGCCAGCAGGTGGACATCCTCTGAGGGGTCCCAGGCTGCAAGAGGGCATAGGCCAGGCTGAGGGACCCCCCCGAGTGCACAAATTTTTGTGCACCAGGCCTCTAGTGTAAAATATAATAAAGGTTGAACATAAAAAGATATACATAAAGAAACTATATAGTATTAGAGCAAGGAAGTAAAGATACCTATTCAGAAAAGAGAAGATACAGAGTTACTGAGCCATACCACTTAATCCTCCTGGGCAGGCATTGTGAAGGCTTACTTTCTAAAGGATGGAGGCATTTCTTGAACAATTCAGTTTCTTCTCTTTAGGATGCTCTTGTTTGTCTGTTATCCTCCAGCAACAGATCTGAAGTGGATATAGGAGTGTGTGCCAGCTCTGGAGTCTGTCTAGCTTTCTCAGTTTGTTCCTGCTGCAAGTTTGGGGCTTGAATATTTTTTGAAGTTGAACATACAAGACTTTAAGAATGATTGGATAGTGGGGTTGGATCAAAGGCTCTGCTGAATAAAGTTATTTCTGACCTCAGGCTAGTAAGGACTCTACTTTAACTGGTGGTTCCCATATTTGAAGTTTATGGTGATTTCAGTGAGCAGAAATAAAGAGGAAGTGGAGGATTGTGGAGAATATTTTTATGGGTCAGGTCTTGCAGTAGTGTACACTACTTCTGCCCATCACCAGAACTTAAATTACATTTCCAAATTTAGTCCAAAGGAGGCTAGGATACATAATCTAGTTGTATGCCTAAAAGGAAAGGAAACTGGGTTGGTTGCAACTAGATGGTTTCTCCTTTACCCCACCTATTTGTCTATCTAAAACTGTATATCACAGAGAATATATATTAACTGTAAGTCCATGATACATTTGCAAACATAATTCATGCAGTAAGCCACAAAGTCCAAGAGATTTATCTAAGGAGTGATTGACATCATAGCCACATTCTCTCATAAAAATTCATCGAATTAGATTATCAACACAACAAAAAATGATGCTTAACCTCCCTTACTTTCTTTGACATTAAGAAACACTCTGGTTTTAAAAAATAAAAAGAATGAAAGATGAATTATATAGAAACTAGAGGCCCGGTGCACGAAGATTTTTGCATGGTGGGGGATGGTGGGTCCCTCAGCCTGACCTGCACCCTCTCCAATCTGGGAGCCCTCAGGGGAGCCCTCTCCAATCCGGGAGTTTCTGTCTGTCTTTGCAATCATATGAGTGAATTGTCTGCGACCCCTAACCCAGTTTTGTTTGTTGCTCACAGAATAATAGAGGCATCTTTTTTCTTTGCTTCATTGGAGATTTCCTGGTAGTTTTAGGATATCTTCTCTTTAATTTTTCCTACACACTCTGATTTTACTTATGACTCTCACCTTTGCTTTCCCTCCATCCCCCACCACAACAGTAAGTTGCTGCAGGTCCACTTTGCTCTAATGTCTAGGAGATCCATCTGCCACCAGAACTACGATTCCCAGCATTCCTGGTGCTCCCTGTGCTCTGAGGCAGCCATGTCCCCCAAAGCTGCCGGCTCTCCCGCTCTGCTCTCTTCCTGTTGGCTGTGCATGCAAATTAACCTGCCATCTTTGTCGGGTTAATTTGCATATTCACTCCTGATTGGCTGGTGAGCGTAGTGGAGGGACAATCAATTTACATGTTTCTCTTTTATTATATAGGATTGGTGGAAAATAAAACCAATGCTGTGCTCTACAGAAAATTTATAGCTGTAAAAGTTTTTATTCAAAAAACCTGAAAATGAAAATAACAGAATAAATCTTCAAATAGCTTAATAGCTTTGTCTTTTTTCAACTGCATTTACTGTAACTACCTAAAGCCTTTTCTGTTTGTCAGTAATTCTTTTCTTAGCAAGTGTTTATTCCAGGGGTGGGCAAACTTTTTGACTCGAGGGCCACAATGGGTTCTTAAACTGGACCAGAGGGCCGGAACAAAAGCATGGATGGAGTGTTTGTGTGAACTAATATAAATTCAAAGTAAATATCATTACATAAAAGGGTATGGTTTTTTTTTTTTTTTTTTTTTTTTTTTTAGTTTTATTCATTTCAAACGGGCTGGATCCGGCCCGTGGGCCGTAGTTTGCCCACGGCTGGTTTATTCTTTTGCTTATGTTTCTAAAGCAATTTTAATTTTATTTATTGTTCATCACAGGCTAATGTTTGTACTTTTTAAAACAAAATTCTTTCTGTTCAGTTAAAGTCATATGAAGGAAGAATACTATAGAAAAGAATTGGTGGGATGAAAAGAGAGATATAGTGGACATTATTGTATATACTTGGGAGTTGTTAAAATTTTTTTCTTCTAGAATCTGATTGAAGAAGGAGGAACATGTTCTATAAAAGGTGCACCAAAATCTACAAAGAAAATCTTTAACAGTAAGTAAATTTTATCTTAAAAAAACACATTGAAATGGAAATCAGTTCATTTAAACAAATTTTTTATAAATGTTTTGCCAGCTAGTACTTTTCACAGTTAACTTAGAATATAGTAGTAGTTCAATTGACCTTTTAAATTTTTTGGTAAAATATATTACACATGATAAATACACAGTTTAACAAATAAAACAGATATCTTTGTACTAACTTTGTACTTTAAGAAATAATGCATAACAAATACTTTTGAAGAGCTTCTCTATTGCATTACCTCTTCTGCCCCCTAGAGGTAACTATTATCCTGACTTTGATTTTGTGATACTACACACACTTCCATAGCTTGGTTTTGAACTTTCTACAAATTGAGGCAAATTCTATTTTTTTGCAACTTGCTTTTTTTTGTTGTTGTTGTTCATCCAGCACTATATTTTTAAGTTTATCTACTTTAAATTTGTGACTCTAGTAATTTCATTTAATTAATTTATTTAAATATATTTTTATTGATTTAAGAGAGGAAGGGAGATGGAGAGAGAGATAGAAACATTAATGAGAGAGAATCATAGATTGGCTGCCTCCTGCGTGCCCACACTGGGGATCGAGCCCACAACCTGGGCATATACCCTGACCAGGAATCAAACTGTGACCTCCTGGTTCATAGGTTGATGCTCAACCACTGAGCCATGCTGGCTGGGCTCTAGTAATTTTAATATTTGTTTACTGCTATACTGCCTTTTATTATATAAATGTACCGTAATATACTTGTGCATCTTTTGGCAATGATTATTTAGGTTGTTTTGAATATTTTGCCATGGTAAACAATGCTACTCTGGTAATTCTTGGCATTTCACCTGCCATACGTGTATAAAAGTTTCTCTGAGGTATAGTTCTAGTAGTAGAATTGGCTAGTTCATGTAATACACACATCTTCACCTCTTTAGGTAATACAAAATTGTTTTCCAAAGTATTTTTGCCAGTTTAAACTTCCATTAGCAAGAGATAAGAGTTCTAGATGCTACATGTTCTCACTTCAACTGGGTTAGTTTCTTTATCGTTATTAGCATTCTATCTCATTATAATTTTATTTTATGTTTCCCTAATTGTTAATTAGGTTGATTGGCCATCTATGTGTTATCTGTGAAATGCCTTTCATATCTGCTGCCCATGTTTATTTTAGGAATTTTGTTTCTCCTTATTAGATGTGTCTTTTAAATATAACTCCGTGTATGTATCCTATATATGTTTCATATATCATAGATACTAATTGTTTGTAGGCTTGTGTGTAGCAAATACATATCTGAGTGGTCTTTATATTCTGTACTGTCTTTTTATGGACAAAAGTTTAGGACACTTTTTAGATATTCTGTGATGGAGTCTTTAGAATATGTTGTCTTGTAGGTTTCCTAGAAATCTTTTTGGACTTTTTATTTTTTATTTAAGTTATGACTTTGTAAAATATTACCTTGATTTCTATCCCTGTTTTATCTGTCTTATATGAGTAACTGTATTTGTTGGTTATGGTTTATTATTTCAGTGTTTTTTTTTTTTAATATATTTTTATTGATTTCAGAGAAGGGAGAGAGAGAAACATCAGTGATGAGAGAGAATCATTGATTGGCTACCTCCTCGTGCCCCTCACTGGGGATCAAGCCCGCAACCTGGGCATGTGCCCTTGACTAGAATCGAACCCGGGACCCTTCAGTCTGCAGGCTGATGCTCTATCCACTGAGCAAAACCAGCTAGGGCTCCAGTGTGTTTTTATAAATAAAGCCTAAAATATACATAAATACACATGTACAGATGTCTTAGTTCCCTGTCTTTCTCACTGTAAATGTAATATAGGATATTTTATTTAATATAGAATCTACACTAATAAAAGAGAAAAATGGTAATTGGTGTACGACGATACCCTTTTCATTGGCTAATCAGGGCTATATGCAAATTAACTGCCAACTAAGATTGGCAGTTAACTGCCAACAAGATGGCGGCTAATTTGCATATGTAGGCACAATGCAGGGAGGCGAAAGGGAAAGCAGGAAGAAGCCCCCTGCCACTGACAGTGATCGGAAACCCACGGGGGAGCTAAGAGCTGGGGGTCAGGGCAAAGGCGGCCCCAGCCATGATCGGAGAATCAGGCGCCTCTGCCGCCCTGGCCAGTGATAGCAGGAAGTAGGGGTGGAGCCAGCGATGGGAGCTGAACACGGTCGAAGCTGGCAGTCCCGGGAGCTAGGGGTCCCTTGCCTGGGCCTAAAGCGGAGCCCACGATCGCGGGGCCGCTGCAGCTGCGGGTCCCCGCTGCCTGAGCCGGACGCCTCAGCCAGAGGCGTTAGGACTGGGCAGGGGCGGAGCCTGCAACCGCAGGAAGCTGGGGGTCCCCTGCCCAGGCCTGACACCTCTGCCGGAGGCCTCAGGCCTGGTCAAGGGGCCGATCCGGTGGTTGGTGATCGGAGGGTGATGAGGGTCAACTCCTCTGGCCGAGGCATCAGGCCTGGGCGGGGGGCTGGGGGTCCCCTACCCAGGCCTGATGCCTGGGCCAGAGGCATCAGGCCTGGGTGGGGGGCGGAGCGGGGATTGGGGGGATATGATGGTCCCCTTGCCCAGGCCTGAAGCCTGGGTCAGAGGCGTCAGGCTTGGGCAGGGGGGTGGAGCAAGCGATCAGAGGGAGATGGGGGTCCCCTGCCCAGGCATGATTCCTGGGCCAGAGGCCTCAGGCCTGGGCAAGGGGCAGAGCCAGCAATCGGAGGGGTCTGGGGGTCCCCTGCCCAGGCCTGATGCCTGGGCCAGAGGCATCAGGCCTGGGCTGGGGGCAGAACCAGTGATGAGGGGAAATGAGGGTCCCCTGCCCAGGCCTGACACCTCTGTCAGAGGCATCAGGCCTGGGCAAGGGGCCGATCCTGCGATTGGAGGGTGATGGGGGTCAATGCCTGAGGGCTCCCAGTATGTGAGAGGGGGCAGGCTGGGCTGAGGGACACTCCCCCCCCCACACACACCCAGTGCACGAATTTCGTGCACCGGGCCCCTAGTATTTTATAAATGAATTTAATGGATTCATTTATTTAATAAAATATTTTATAGATTTCTCCATAACTAAACATTTCCTCATCCTTTATTTATGACTAGAGGCCCGGTGCCCCTTTCCCCACTGTGACCCTCCTCATGTGGCACCAGTCTCGGGCAGCGCGCTTTGGCCTGATCCATGCGAGCAAGACTGAGAAGCAGGGTGAGGGGCGCAGCCTGGCCACCTGTGTGTCCAGCTCCTTTGCTCTCTGAGTCCCGACTAGCGACAGCCACCTGGCGCCCTGGGCCGGAGGGTACTGCTCAGGAGGCCAGGAAGGCAGAGGAGAGAAACC
Organism: Myotis daubentonii; assembly: GCF_963259705.1. Classification (NCBI taxonomy): domain Eukaryota; kingdom Metazoa; phylum Chordata; class Mammalia; order Chiroptera; family Vespertilionidae; genus Myotis; species Myotis daubentonii. Next base: position 42,265,173 of record NC_081841.1, read on the forward strand.
CTGTAGGTCTGCTGCCTGCCCAGTAGCCCAGGACCTGGCACCACCAGAAATGGACAGGCTCAGAACACACTGAGCTTGGGGGTAAGGCAGCTGCCTGTGAGGGGCCTTGCTATCAGCCGGCTCCTGGTGGATCGCACCTCAAAGGAAACTCGGTCTTTGGTTCCTTAGTTCAGTCTATCACAGCTAAAGAGGAGCAGCTGGGCACATTTTAGGGGAGAATTAAGACTAAGACAGTGTGTTCTGTTCTGTGGAGATTGCTACCCAGTTGTCTTAGGCCTAAATTCCAGGTGATTGTGGGGCCTGGCTCTGCCACTGGGGCCTGCATCTTTCAGTTGGCCTGTATTTGTTGTAAGGGCCCAAAGAGAAGAAGGGGAATAAGTTTTTCGATGCAATGGATTTGACCAGTAGACAAAGGAGAGTGCTGGGCTGTGTCTAATGTACACACAGAAACACCAGCTCTGAGTCTGCCTGGCCAAAGGGAGCTCAGGGCCTGATTGCAGAGCTTTTTGGTGGTTTCTGTTTCCTTGCTGAGGCTGTCCTTCTGGGAAGCCTGGGGCCCATGCTCAGCTCCAGCTCAGTGGGTCTTCTCCAGGCCCCTCCCCCGCACTGCCATGCTGGCCAACTGGACCCCACTCATGCACGAATTTGTGCAACGGGCCTCTAGATTTGTTACAGTGTTGCTTAGATGCTGTAGGAACTTAACTCCTGTTTATACCAATTAGCCTATGATAAAACTGGTTTATAGTTATATGTTTGTTTTCATTTAAAGTTGCAGAATCTATCAACAACGTTAAGTGAGGACTTAATGTACATTGTGTTTTTTTTTCAGTTTTTTTTTAATTTCAAGAAAAAAGACTTTAAATATAATAATGTTACATGTAATAAATCTTAATATGTCAAGAAAAAGATCTTAAATATAATAATGTTACATGCAATAACCATTAATATCTCAAGGAAAGCTATTTTAAATATGATAACATTACATGCAATAAACACCAATTATTCAAGAAAAATGACCTTACATATAATAATACATGCAATACATGAGGTGGGTCTCTTGTAGACAGCATATAGTTGGGTCATGTTTTTGTATCCATTCAGCTACCCTGCACCTTTTGATTGGAGCATTTAATCCATTTACATTTAGAGTTATTATTGAGAGAGTTTTATAGCCATTTTAATTCTGTATGGCTAGGTTTCTCTCTCTGTTTCTTCTTCTCAGCAATCCCTTTAGCATTTCTTGTAATGCTGGCTTGGTGGTGATGAACTCCTTTAGACTTTTTTTAACTGGGAAGCTCTTTATTTGACCGTCTATTTTGAATGATAGCCTTGCTGAATATAGTAACCTTGGTCTCAGATCCTTGCTTTCCATTACCTTGAGAACTTCATGCCATTCCCTTCTGGCCTGTAGAGTTTCTGATGAGAAATGAGGTGTCAGCCTTATGGGAACTCCTTTATAAGTAACAGTTTTCTCATGCTGCCTTTAAGATTTTCTGTTTGTCTTTAATTTTTGGCATTTTAATTATGATGTGTCTGGGTGTGGGTCTGTTTTGGTTCTTCTTGTTTGGGGTTCTCTGTGCTTCCTGAACTGGTGTGACTTTTTTCTTTACCAGGTTAGAGAAGTTTTCTACCATTATTTCTTCAAACACCTTCTCTATTCCTTTCTCCCTTTCTGCCTCTTCTGGCACACCTACTATTCTAATATCATTATGTTTCACATTGTCCCACAGTTCCCTTAAGCTGTCCTCCTGTTTTTTAATTGTTTCTTTTTTTCTTTTTGGCTCTCTGATTGAGTGATATTTTCAACTCTGTCTTATAATTCACTCATTCAAACCTCACCTTCCCCTAATCTGCTTGTATTTCTTCTAATGCATTCTTTATTTATGTTATGTCATTCTTTATCTCAGACTGTTCTTTTTTCATAGTTACTATATCTTTTTTCATACTGTTGAGCATTTTTAACATCATTACTCTGAACTCTGTTTCAGATAAATTTCTTATCTCTGCTTCATTTATCTTCTTCTGGAGAATTCTCTAGTTCTTTCATTTGGGGGTTGTTTCTTTGTTTCCTCATTTTGGTTGTTTGGGTTTGTGACTATGTATTAGGTAGATCCTCCACACCTCTCAATCTCTAGTGTAAGACAGTGTCAAAAGCAGTTTCTGACTAGTTGGACCAGGCAAAGACTCAAAGCCTCCAGAGATCTCCTCTGTCTACAGAACAATAGGATTTCTACTTGAATTGTCCCCAGTCAATAGTCCTCAGGTGTGGTGAGAGTTTTTTTTAACAGAGTGGGCAGCTGCTTCTGCCTGGAGGCTAATTGTGACTTTTAATCTCTTAAGTAGCCTCAGGGCAAGGTGTTTTCCAATAGTGCGGTGGTTCTCAACCTTCCTAATGCCATGACCCTTTAATACAGTTCCTCATGTTGTGATGACCCCCAGCCATAAAATTATTTTCATTACTACTTCATAACTGTAATTTTGCTACTGTAAACAATATGTAATTATATATGTGTTTTCCGATGGTCTTAGGCGACCCCTGTGAAACGGTCATTCGACCCCCAAAGAGGTCGTGACCGACAGGTTGAGAACCGCTGCAATAGGGTGTATTGACTATTTTCTCCCCAGGCAAGGCAGATGTCTTTGTGGGAAGATGTCCTCTTCTATGTGAGGGAATGACTCAGCCCAGGAAACTTGGGATGTCTGCCTTCTGAGCTCTATCCCCTGAGTCCCCAGTCCTGGGTTCCGCTCTCACAGCTCCAGTCCACTTCACCCTTCCTCTGCCAGAGCACAAGGTGGGTGGCTCCACTGGGAATTTTTGTGCATTGGTCCTTTAAGTGGGTGCCTGAACTTTCAGCTGCCACTCCCTGGCAGATAGCACCCTACTGCTTTTCACAGCCAGATGTTATATGGGTATCCTCCTCAGTTTGGTGCTCTCTGCAGGGGAGCCCAGCTTCGGGATTAGATCCCAGAATCTCAATGGCATCCCTCAGCTGAGATATCTCTCTGGGACTTCAGTTGCCTTCTGTGGGTGCCTGGCCAGTTCTTTCTTGCCTCCGCGCCTACTACCAGTCCCTATGTAGTCTCCACCTTCGGTCCTTGGGTATCACGATTCTCTCCTGTGAGTTTTCCATTGATTATTTAGGAAGCCTTTTCGTATTTGAGTTGTAATTCCAGCTTGTTTCCGGGAGCATGTCCGTGCAGCAGCTTCCTACTCTGCAGCCATTTTTAATCTTGTACATTGTTTTTTAGGTAGAGTTTTTCCAAATTCCCTGTTGTATCATGTAGCAGTTCCACCAGAAATGTGCCTTTTACTCCATAACCTCAGCAAGAGAAATTAATGTCAAATTTAGGAATTTTAGCGAGTCTTAATAAAGATGGAAGTTTGAGTTTGTAATCTGTCTGAGTGAAGCCCAGCATCTTTTAAAAAATGTCCAATGGCTATTTGCATTTCTTTTTCCATGAATTCTCTATTTATATTTTTTACCAATTGAGTTTTAGACTTTTTTCTTGATATTTAAGAATTTTTATATATTAAAGAGATTTAGGTTTTTGTGAAATGTCACAAATATTTTCTCCTACTTTGTTACTGGTTTTTGGTTTTTACTTTGCTTGTAGTGTTTTTTTGTTTTGCAAAGGCACCATTTTTATGCAGTTAGTTTTATCAATCTTTTTATAATTTGCTCTACACTCCCAGGCTAAATTCACTTATATTTTCTTCTGGTATTAATATGATTTTATATTTTTACATTTAAATCTTTAACCCATTTGGAGTTTATCCTGATTTAAACTGTTAAATATGTATTGATTCAAGTTTAAATTTTTAGTCTAAAAGAAGCCCATTTTTTAATTTATCTTTTATTAAATTTATAGGGATGACATTGGCTAATAAAATTATATAGGTTTTAAGTAATACATCATCTGTATATTGCATTGTGTAAGTAAAGGATAAAGGGAGTCAAATATGTATATGGTGATGGAAGGAGATTTGACTTTGGGTGGTAAACACTGATTCAAGTTTTTTTGTACATTTTTTAAAATCCTCACCTGGGGATATTTTTCCATTGATTTTTAGAGAGAGTGGAAGAGGCAGTGAAAGACAGAGAGAAATATTGATGTGAGAGAAACACATCGATTGGTTGCTTCCTCCACACGCACTGACCAGGGTCTGGGCTGGGGAGGAGTCTGCAACCGAGGTATGTGCCTTTGACCGAATCAAACCCTGGAACCTTCGGTCTGCAGGCCAACGCTTTGTCCACTGAGCCCAACCAGCTAGGGCTGATTCAAGTTTTTAAAATACATCTTTTCCCTAGGTGTTTATGATACCACTTTTATTATGTACTAACTTTCCATATATACTGGGTCTGGTCTGGTGCTTTCTTTACTGTTCCATTGGTCTTTCCTAATTTTCATGTGCTAATATCATACTAGAATTTTTATTATGATTACTTTATAGTATGTTTAATTTCTAAAAGAGTTATACCTCCCTTTGCACATTTTTTTGGATACAAAATTGTATGTTTAATCAGAGTAAGAAAATTAGCCACAAGAAAATAAAGTGTTATACTGATAAATATCGCAATCACAAAACCCAGAAAAATAATATTTTAATTAATTAACTGCCTGACAAAGCCCGTCAACCTTTTGGTGCACAGGACAATGCTCAACTGAGCCACTCAGGCTGGGCACCTTTATGGGAAACCCATTTTCACAAACAAGGAGAGGAGTGGTTAAGCTACTGCTGATCTATAGTATTTGTGCATAATCCGGCCCACTTTTAAAGTTTATTTATGATCATAATTGAACTCAGTAAGCAATAATGAAAGAATATCATATTGGATGCTTTGAATCATTTTTTTTCCATATAGTTTAGATTGTACAATGAAGCTTCATTTACTGTATTAGCAAATATCTGGTGATTTGGTACTTAAAACTTGACTTATTCCTCCTTCCTGCAGGTTGACACTTTATTCATGAGAAGTGGTTCATGTATTTTAAAAAAATGCAATCTGTTTTACTCTACTCATTTCTTTCCTTATGTATGTACTCTTATTTGTAGATAACAATCCTTTTAAATGTAGAATAAACCCATAATGCCCTGTCAGAAACTCAAGCTGCCAAGTGCCCAAAATGTTAACTAGTTTTGACATACTTGAAAATGCTCTATAGTGTGTTAGCTAAACTTAAGTTCACCAGTAAATATCTTCTGCTTATGTATATATTTTCTAGAGTATTAGTAAATACTATTCTTCATAAATTAAACCTTTATTTTCAGATAATGATTCTTCACAGAGTAGTCTGTCTTCCAGTTACTCTCCAAGGGCAACAGATAGTTGTTTCAGTTCTAGTTCAGAGATGGTAAGTTATGCCACCCTACCTTTTGGGGGTTATTAATATATGTTCTACTAATTTTGAATTATTTGTATCTCTCATTTTACATTCTGAAAAAAGTAGTTGTACTAATAAATTATAGAAATAAATGTAAACAAAAATGTAAAAATATTAAAAATGTAAGAATATGAAATAAATATAAATTAAAATGTAAATGAGCATCATTTATTCACATTTATAACAGTGATGGATGTATTCATTGTTATTTACAAAAGCCCTTCTTATCAAGATGTGTGTGTGTGTGTGTGTGTGTGTGTGTAAAATAAAGTTGTGTTTATTTTAAAAGGTTTTTAAAAGAATCCACTTACAATAATTGAAACCCTAAAACAACCAAGAATACATACAAAAAAGAAAGTCTCAAGGCTTATATGAATAACTAGGGGCCCGGTGCATGAAATTCGTGCACTGGGTGTGTGTGGGGGGGAGTGTCCCTCAGCCCAGCCTGCCCCCTCTCACATACTGGGAGCCCTCAGGCGTTGACCTCCATCACCCTCCAATCGCAGGATCGGCCCCTTGCCCAGGCCTGACGCCTCTGACAGAGGCATAGACCCCCATCACCCTCTGATCACCTGATCGGCCCCTTGCCCAGGCCTGACGCCTCCGCCAGAGGTGTCAGGCTTGGACAGGGGACCCCCATCTCCCCCCGATCACTGGCTCTGGCCCCCGCCCAGGCCTGAGGCCTCTGGCCCAGGAATCATGCCTGGGCAGGGGACCCCCATCTCCCTCTGATCGCTTGCTCCACCCCCCGACCAAGCCTGATGCCTCTGACCCAGGCTTCAGGCCTGGGCAAGGGGACCATCATATCCCCCCAATCCCCGGCTCAGCCCCCCACCCAGGCCTGATGCCTCGGCCAGAGGAGTTGACCCTCATCACCCTCTGATCACCAATCACCGGATCGGCCCCTTGACCAGGCCTGAGGCCTCCGGCAGAGGTGTCAGGCCTGGGCAGGGGACCCCCAGCTCCCCGCGGTTTCAGGCTCCACCCCTGCCCAGGCCTAATGCCTCTGGCCTAGGCATCCGGCCTGGGCAGCGGGGACCCGCAGCTGCAGCGGCCCCGCGATCGTGGGCTCCGCTTTAGGCCCAGGCAAGGGACCCCTAGCTCCCGGGACTGCCAGCTTCGACCGTGTCCAGCTCCCATCGCTGGCTCCACCCCTACTTCCTGCTATCACTGGCCAGGGCGGCAAAGGCGCCTGATTCTCTGATCATGGCTGGGGGGCAGGGCAAAGGCGGCCCCAGGGCCGCCTTTGCCCTGCCCCCCAGCTCTTAGCTCCCCCCTGGGTTTCCGATCACTGTCAGTGGCAGGGGGCTTCTTCCTGCTTTCCCTTTCGCCTCCCTGCATTGTGCCTACATATGCAAATTAACCGCCATCTTGTTGGCAGTTAACTGCCAATCATAGTTGGCAGTTAATTTGCATATAGCCCTGATTAGCCAATGAAAAGGGTATCGTCGTACGCCAATTACCATTTTTCTCTTTTATTAGTGTAGATTGGAGTGATGTCATTTTCTGAGTGGGAATGCTGCATTTCTCTTAAATCACATGTTTAAGTGGAATTCTACTTCATTAATGCTTCCATCTTTTTTTCTTTAATATATTTTATTTTTACTTATTTATTTTAAAAATCTTTATTGTTGAGAGTATGTCCCTTTTTTCCCCTCCCCGGGTTCCTGCCCTAACCTAGGTCTTAACCACCCTGTTGTCTGTGTCCATAGATAATGCATAAATGCATACAAGATGTTTGGTTAATCTCTTCCTGGCCCCTCATCTTCCCTCTGAGATTTGTCAGTCTGTTCCATGTTTCCATGCCTCTGATTCTGTGTTATTCATCAGTTTATTTTCTTCATTAGATTTCTTGTTCATTTATTTTGATTTTTAGATTCAATTGTTGGTAGATTATATATTTATTGCCATTTTATGGTTCATATTTTTGACCTTTTTAAATTTGTTTTCTTCCTCTTCTTAAAGAGTGCTTTTCAACATTTCATGTAATACTTGTTTGGTGGTGATGAACTCCTTTAACATTTTCTTGTCTGTGAAGCTCTTTTATCTGACCTTCAATTCTAAATGATAGCTTTGCAGGGTAGAGTAATCTTTCATCTGCCTTTGTCTCTAGCTCACTGTACAAACTGCTCTTGCTAAAGGAAAGACATCAATGACCTCAGTGTTGCCAAATTCAATTGACACTTTTCGGTTTTATTTTATGAGAATTCCTAGTAACATTGATAAAAATAATTATTTTCTTGTTTTGAAACATTTGCTTCCCTTTGCTTTTATGATTACACACTGTCTCGGTTTTCTTCAGACCTCTCTGAGTGATACTTTAAGCTTCTGCCCATTTCTAGTACACCCTTACCTCTATTTAAATGTGGTAATGATTAGGGTATGCTACAGGACCTTTTCTTCTCTTAACCTACACTCTGAACTTTGGATGATGTTATATGCTCCAATGACTTCACTATCTATTCCGTGATAGTTCTCAAAACTTTAGCCCTGCTCCTTATTTAGATGTTCACTTTCCTATTGGATATGTCTTTATGGATATTTTTTAAAAATCTACTTATTTTCATACTTTAAAATGAATGCCCCTATCTTTCTGATAGTTCTCATGTTAGTAGATACATTTTTCAGCTGCTCACACTGGAAACCTACTAGTTAACTTTGTTATTTCTTTCTGTCTCGTCTCTTTTCCTGAACTACATTTATTCCATCACTTTATCCAATCAAGTCTGCCTCCAAAATAAAGTCCATATATATCTACTTCTCTTCTGGTGTTAGTGTCCTAGTCTGGATATCTTCATCTTGTTCTTGAACTATTGTGGTTGTTTCTTAAGAGATTTCTCTACTTCTACTTTCCCACTTTTTCTCCATCATCATGATCTTTTGAAAACTTAAAATCATGTTATTTTTATTTGTTCAGTGGATTTTTATTTTACTTTGGAATCTAAAATACAGTGGGTATAGGTTGTATGCGTTCTGGCCTTAGTAATATCTCCAACTTCTAGTATTCTCTTAGAATGCTCTCCACTCTCTACAGGTACTGACATTTCACTTTCCTTAGCTTATTAATCTCTTTTCTGCTTCAGGGCTCTTATGTGTCCTGTTTCCTCTACCTTACTTTTATTCATCTTGTAGATCTTAGCTTAAGTATGTCACTTCTTCTAAAGTCCCTTCTTAGTTCCTCAGTGTAGATTAGGCCCCTCAGTTATGCTCTCAAAATGCTTCATACTTGTTCTTCCTAGTGTATTTCTCAGTTTATAATTAAACATACATGTGTATGATTATTTGATTAATGTAATTTCTACCCATGAGTATTATTGCTGTAAGAGAGTAGCTATCATATCTGCTTCATTCACATTGCAGATGCTAACGAATATTCATTTCTTGAGTAAATAAATTTATTGAGGTTGTTTTCTCTAACTTGTGCCAGCCAGTCTCAATGCTATTTCTTGGGCTTGCTTTTTCTATTTCAGTGCCAATCAGCTGAGGTATGTACCTCATTTTAGGTTTTTTATGTTAACTTTGCTTTTTTTTCTCCAGCTTGAATAATCAATTTTATACAAGATATCTGTAAAAAGACTAGTAATTAAAAGATACATTTTTCATGAAGGTGAAAGATTCAAGCTAGTAAATTGAAATCTAGACCCGTAAAAAGTTCTTAAAATTTAACTTTTTATATGTTATAATATTTATTGCTATTTAACTTTTCTTTTAGCCATTTGACTTCCTGTTAGTTGGTAACTCTCCTTAAGTTATATGTTTTCTGAGACTAAGCCCATAAAAGGTACAATATAGATATTTTTTACTTGCTAAGTCAGAGAGTGAATAATAGAAGCTTTATGTGCTAGCTATTTATTTCAAAATTATGACTTCTACCCCACTCTTTTAAGTGATTGGAGAGTATGCTGTATACTGTTTCCTCTGAGTGGAGGGCAGGGGGATGATGTAGCCTATGATAAACGACAAAATTATTTTCTCTTTTTTAACCATTTGTATTTTTACTACAAGGGTTATTATTGTTCTTGCTATTTTAAAATGTCATAACCTTGGTTTTTAAAAACCAAATATCCATCTTGATTTGCAAAAGTCCCTTCTGTGTTTTGAAATTTTTTGTACTGTGAATTGGTGCTTTGAAGTGATTGAATGATTTTTTTAAATTTAAGCATGATTTACAGAAAAATTACTAATTTTTTTTTTAGCCATCTGATGATGAAGATCAAACATTGCAGAAAATTGAAGATTCAAGTAGGAGATCCATCAAAACTGAAGAAACAACTAATAATTTTTATTTAGAAAGGATGGCAGAATTTCCACGTGATAGGATTGTTAAAAACAATGACAAAATTCATAAACAAACTGAAAGTTTTCACCAGGTCTCAATGAAAAATAACACAGATCAGTCTGCACAGTCTCAGCATAATTCAACACATGTATTACAAAACCAAACCAGTAATAACTGCACTGTACAGTTTGTGAGATGTGATGCCTGGGTACAAACAGAGAGTGAACCTGTAATGAAAGAAAGATTAGATGCTGCCATACAGTGTGATATAATTTCACAGTGTAAGTGTAGAAGTAATGAGTCTTCTCTTTGTAATGTTGAAAGGTGCAGTGAAAACATTAAGGCAGATACCACTGGAGGGCAGGAAATCCTTAAGAACAACTGAAATTCTAAAATCTCTGCCTGATTTGGCATTTCACTTAATATTCAGAATTTCATCAACATAGTATGGAATGAGAAAGTGTAACTTAATACAAGGTAAAAATATCCAGAGGATATATTTATGGTTTGTTTTACAACATTTTAATATAAGTTTATATAGGTATTTATTTAATAGCATTAATATATCTTTAAGTATTTAGAAAAAATATATAAAGTTACTATGTATCATTCTTATGGTGATTATTCAGTACATTATTTGCTTCTATTTATGGATTAAAAATATTTTAATTGCTTCCTTTCTTGTGCACTTACTTTAAAATTTAGTGCAGTCACATATTTAGCAAAATGTTCCAAGATTTTCAGACAGAAAAAAATACCAATAATATCAAATATATTTCATAACCTCATAATAATTTTCTTAAATACTATCTTAAATATTGTACCCTCATTAAGAATTCTGGCACTAATTTTTTAAATAAAATATATTTCCTGTTTTGTTGAGATAACATTTTTGTGGATACATGTCTACTAAGGAAAATGTTATTCTCTTTAAGATTAAAAAAAGTCAATGCTTTTATTAAAAAACTGTTCAACAATGGAAAAATGATTTATGTTCACTAATTTTAAAATAGCTAATGTTTTCCCCCATAAATATTATATAAGGATTTCTCATTTATAAAAATATAGGCATCGTTTTCAACATTGTATTTATTTATTGTGTCAAGATTTTTAATGTTTGTATTCTAAAATTGTTATTTGTATGGATATATTACAAAGAGCCCAGCAGGGGGCATTGTGATATTTAACTGAACCAAAAAGAAATTGTTAGGCATTTCTGTGTCTTTAATGAAAATGATGACTAGATATTGCATTTTTACATGCCTACATATCACTCAATGATTTGTGTTGCAGAGCTTATCTGAAGCATAATGATTTAGAAACATCAACAGCTAATGTTTAAACGGTAGCAGTCTTTAGTTTTTTAGCTAGTTTAAGGGAGTTAATTTTGCTGCCTCAGAGAGCACAATGAGCTCAAATAATTTTCTTCAAGTATAGTAATCATCTTGTGAAAGGAGAATATAATTACCTGGTCTACATTTATAGTTTTTCAAAAGGCCAGATTTTCATCTTGATATTAAACAAAAGGTATTCCATCATTGATTGATTATCCTGAGCATTATTTTGCAAAACACAAAATAACATAGCAATGAAGACCAATGTATAGAAAAAAGAAATTAGAATAAGATAGAGCTGTGAATTTTTTGTTGGCTTCAAATAGTAAATAAACTTATTTTTCCCTAAATAATTATCTAAATCTAGTAGTATTGAAAGCACATTTATTTCAGAAGTCCATATGTAGTTATATGATTATTATAATTTGGAAGTTAAACTCAGTAAGGTGAAGAGAATATCAGGACTTTAGTGCACTGACCATACAGGGTAAGTAAGGTGCAGTGTAGTAAAGAATTTAAACTTGCCCAGAAAGAGGTCTAACCTTTGCCCTTTGGCTTTGGGGAGGTAATCTCTAAGCCAGTGGTTCTCAACCTTCCTAATGCTGAGACCCTTTAGTACAGTTCCTCATGTTGTGGTGACCCCCAATTTCAGTGTTACAAATTGAACATAATTAAAGCATAGTGATTAATCACAAAAACAGTATGTATTGCCAAAACCGTGGATAGAGCATCGGCCTGTGGACTGAGGCGTCCAGGGTTCGATTCCGATCAAGGGCATGTACCTTGGTTGCGGGCGCATCCCCGGTGGGGGATGTGCAGGGGGCAGCTGATAGATGTTTCTCTCTCATCGATGTTTCTAACTATCTCTCTCCCTTCCTCTCTGTAAAAAATCAATAAAATATATTTAAAAAAACAACAAAAAACAAAATAAAAACAGTATGTATTTATATATGTGTTTTCTGATGGTCTTAGGCAACCCCTGTGAAAGGGTTGTTTGACCCCTGAAGGGGTCGCGACCCACAGGTTGAGAACCGCTGCTAAGCCTTTGAAATGTCATGCCTGATAAAAGTGTCTTTGTTTGCCTGGGGATATTGGGTCAAACTAGATAGTAACAATGTGATTTAGGATGGGACTGAGACAAGCGGTATCATCTCAACTTCCTTAAGGGGCTAAGAAACTCTGATTAGCCATCTGGGCAGTCAACCATGCCACTTTGATGGAACTCCAGTAAACACGACAGCAGGGCTCAGGTGAGCTCCCTGGTTGGCATTATTCCCTGTGTTGTGACACATTGATACTGGGAAAATAACTGTCCATACCTCCACAGAAGGGGACAACTGGAAGCTCTGTATGTATTACTTTCCTAGACTCTGCCCTATGTGTTTTTTACCTAGGCTGGTTTTAGTCTAGGTCCTTTCCCTGTCATAAACTGTAGCTAAGAGTATAATAGCTTTCAGTGAGTTCTGAGTCTTTCCAGCAATTATCAAATCTGAGGCTGCCCTTGGGGCCCCTGAAAAGGGTAGTTTTGTGGACTGTTCCCTAACTTTATAGGTACTAACTCTTTAGGTGCTTTAAGAGTTAAATATATTTAAAATATATTTCTGGGAAAGCAAGTATAGAATTACAAAATAAAAAAGACATCTCATATAATAGAATAATTGTAACATACTTCTCAAATACAATACTGGTTTAGCTTTTCTCTTGGTGAAACCACTTAAAGAAAAAAAAATAATTGAAACAGCTTTTTTTCCATATTTACAATTTAAGGTTTATAAAACAAAGTAAATCCTGGCTAAGGTTTATCCAAATGAAACAAAAGGGAAAACTTCATAATGATTTTGCACACATTTGTAATGTAAACTGCCAATCACAGTGACTTCAAATAAGATACTGTACATTCAGTAGTGGGGTTGGTGCATTATTTTGGTCAGCATCAACTACTCAGGAAGTTGCCGTCTGAAATAATATGAGGCTATCATTAGGGATAGTCTCGTGTAATTTACTTTTATAGCACTTATCATAATTGTAATTTATTCATGTAATTTCTTGGTTAATGTTTATTTTCCCCATGACACCACATACAGCAGTGTAGCAAATGCTGTCAGTTCTCTGCTAATATTTCCTTGGCCTGTATCATTTTAATACATGCCAGCCTGATTTCCAACTGCCAATACCTTTGCTATTTCCTTTGGGGTTTCTCTGGGCTGCAGACACCTGCTCTGCCTGTGCACCGGCAGTCAGGACACACCCGGAAGTTAATGCTGTTGGAGACCAGTCTTTTAAAACAGTGACGAGTTGGAGTTGGTGGATAAATACCCCAGTCCCTGTCTCTTGGATAGAATACTTCCCCCAGAAGCATGTTCTACAGCACCGGGCCTGAAAATATTGAATCAGAATCTCTGGGAATGGGGCTCAGGAATCTGCTTAACAGGAGCTGTTTTTCCAGAGTTCCTCAGAAAAATTAAGCTTCTGTTGCGTAGAATGGTCTCTTGCTTGGTAATAAAGCCCTTATTAGCTTCCTTCCTTTCCTGTCTCCTTCAATTCCATAGCAGTTTTTCTTGAGATCACATCCCAAGCTACATGCACTTGATGATGCCACCTGGCTTCTTCTAGCTGCCTGTAATAAAATTCAATATGATTGTGTTAAGTGAAAGTATGAAAAGAGTTTGGACAAAGATTAATTCCAGGACACTGTCAGGAAAATTAGGAAATAAAGATAATGTCAGGGGAGTCCATTATCTGCAAAGATTTCATAAATGTAAGGTGATATCAAGAGTAGAATGTTGCAAAGACCTCAAAGATTTGTGATGGTATCTTAGATAAATACTGCTAAGGTTCTTAAAGAGCATGCATTGCAAATTGTCAATGTTCAACAATAGGTGCTTTTAAAGAAACCAATTTTGAATTTTGTGGGTATGGCTTTTTTCTAATTGGTTGAACCTCAGTATGATTCATAAGAGACCCACATTGTTTTAAGAGAAGTGTACTTGCAGAAACACTACCTGCTTGGATTAAAAGGGACAAAGCCATTACAACATGAAAAGAGGCCTTTGGACTTTTAAAGTACTACTGGCAGGAAGCAGACTGGTAAAACTACTTAGCTAAAAACATCAGCATTTTTTTTTAATGTAAAAGAATGACTAATGGGGTGGAACCATGAGCTCAGAGGGTAGAGCTAAGACCTATAGAGATGCTGTGCTGCATTTCCAGGCATCTGGTCTGACTCAGAGAACCATCAGTATGTAAATGGCTGAACTTCAGAATTGTTATGGTATGGTGACTCCTGTTTGCCTTTCTTTCCCCTCATTTCAGTGGGAAAGTCTATAATAATTATCTTATACCTTTTCCACCATTGAATGTTGGTATACAGAGGACATATAACTTGTCTCTTCAGTTCACCAGGTCTTCATATTAAAAGGAGCTATATTAGAGGAGCTATACTTGATAACTAGCCTCTGAAGAGTCTTATACATGCGTGAAGGTGATTCTGGACTTTGAACCTATGCCTGGTACCACAATAGGTGAGACTTTTGCAGATACGGGGTTATTTTGGGAAATGGGCAGTGTATTTTGCATGAAAGGAATGTAATATTTGAGGCCAGAAGTTATGTTTGCAATTTTTTTGGCTCTCCTTCCACAAAAAGTGGAGTCTAATTGCTCTTTCTTTGATATGGATGAACCTTAATGACTGGCTTCTAATAAACAGAAAGAGATGGAAGTGATTTTGCATGACTTAGAAGACTATGTTATGAAAATGATACAGTTAATATTTTCTCATTCCCTCTTTCAGGACACAGGCCTTTGTTGCCATTTAAGAAGTCTGGGTATGGGAAAGCCTCCAGGCTGGAGAGACCATGTCGAAAGACGATATAGAGATAGGTTAAGATTCCTGAGGAGCCCAGCTTTCTCAGCCCAGGCACCAGATGGGTGAGTGAACCAGCCTCCTGCTTTACAGATTCCTGGCCTAAGATGTAAATAAGCTAGCCCTGCTAGATTGAATATTTGTGATCAAAATGTGTTCTTTTAAGCTACTAACAGCTTTGAGGCGGTTACAAAGCATTAGATAACTGGAACAGTTCATGTTTATATTTCTTATTGCCCACTTTTCTACATTTATTGAGAGCTAGAACTCCATTTTGCACTATTTTGCACACACACCGGGGGGGGGGGGTGAGTGCAGGAGTGGGGGTTGGGGCGCAATGGGGGGATAAGGACACGTATGTAATACCTTAATCAATAAAGAAAAAAAATGTCAGTGAAGTTTCAGGAGTACTGCCGCTGCCATGAACATGTTGGTCCCAAGCGCACTCATGAAACATCTGCCCATTCAGTCCATGGCTGGCGGCGTCCCGGTTCACAATGAGAAAGGTACTGTGCTGAGCTGTTTTCCATCGGGTCTTCCTCTTCCTTCCCCAGCACACTCCAGACCTACTCCGGGCCAACCACCCCAACCCCGCAGACCCTTAAGACCTTCCCCCCTTCGACTTTTTCCCATCAAACTTGCACCCTATTGCGTTGCCTAGGAGCACCCCTAACCGCGCCCTGGGGGGGTGGGGCCAGCCTGGACGAGGAGCCATGGTGTTCTGGTCTCTGGTCGTTCTGGTTATTCCACTGTTTTGGTCGCTGGGCTTTTATTTTATAGGATATTGAGCTATTTGTACGTTTTATAGGTCCAGAGCCACTGTATTACTTGGAATTGTACCTAGTACATAGTAAGCAGTCAGTAATTATTTGTTGATTAACCTTAACTGTGTTGAAGATACAAGATATGTATTTAATGCTACATGTCTGGGGTTTGGAACCTTTGAAAGATTTTAGGAAAGTTTGCAGCATGAGGCAAGACAGGTCATTTGCATGGAAGAGCCACTGGGATGTCTTGTGTGGGCCTGCAAGTTGGGTGGAAAGGGTCTCAGGGAGTCACGAAGGGGGGTGAACATTGTTAGCTAGGTTGATGGAGATTCAGATATGGCACCCGCCTGTCAGCTCTGTAGAAGCAATGGCCTCTGCCTGCACTTCTGTCTGGGACAAAGCTGCCCCTGCAACCTTTGGCCCAAAGCCAGACAATTCATTTCCTCCCCATGTGTCCCTGGTGCTTTCTGAGCTGCTGCCCAGTGCTGAAGCTCAGAGCAAGCGAGTCTGTTTGTGGGCCCTATGCGAAAGTTGGGATTCCTTGATCGTCAGGGGGGCCCTCCACAGTCTGAGATCTTTCTACCGATTTTTAATCACCGTATGTGGGTGTGGGGCCAGCTTGTTTTGAGGCCCCTCCTATCTTCTTTATATTCCTAACTAGGGGCCCAGTGCACAAATTCGTGTACCTTGAAAGGAATTGTGGGCCGTGAGGCTGCTGTGGGCACAGGGGCGGGTCTTGGCCCATCCTCGGCGCCCCTCCTGCCGCGCCCCTGGTCCCCTGTCTGCCGGCAGCCCCACTCCTGCTACCGTCTGCTCCCATGCACTGACGGTGCCGGCCCTACTGGCAACCGCTGACGGCATGGAGTGATTGGGGCCATCACCAGTAGCGGGTGTGAGTGGTGGCTGCTGCTGCGATCACCCCTCAGGAGCAGCAGGGGGAGGTGGAGAAGCCCTGAGGGGCGATCAGGGCCAGCAAAAATTTTCAGGTGGAGGCAGTTATAAAAATTTCCATATAAAGCTCATTGTAAAAAAGAAACAACAAAATAGGGGGAATATTAGTACTTTTGATACAGGGTTTTGTGAGGCTAGAATGAAATGATGAATACAGGAGGTCCTCAAATAACATCGTTTCTTTTAATGCCATTTTGTTACAACGTTGATTAGATGCTATACCTTACTTCTTTTTTTTATCAGTTAACCTGTGGTAAAATTGGTCTTGTTTTATCTTTTTCCACTTAAAATCATGGAACCTATTGACGTTAAGTGGGGACTTACTGTATAAAGTATCTGGCACATAAAAAATGAGTTGTTATTCTATAAATAAAATGCAGAAATAGAATAACTTATTATAAAACCTGCAAATCCCATCCCAACTTTGCTATCTTAATATTTAATGGTATTTCTTACTAGGTTTTCCCCTCCATTAATAGGAATCATAAGAAACAACCCAAACTTGTCATGCTATTGTGCTTATATGAATACACATGCATTCATGTGCCATAGGGAATTTGCTGCTTGCTTAAGAGTTTTGCTGTACAAAGGTTCATTTATAAAGCATGCTATTGATATTGGCCTAGTGCCCTGGTGTCATTTTAACAATTTCTTTCCAGCCCAGGGAAAATTTCCAATGCTCTTTTGTGGGCCACATAAGCACCTGTGATGCATGTATCCATTCATTCTTCAAACATTTATTGAGCACATACTATATGCTAGGTACTTTATGAAATGCTGGAGTCAGTAGGAAGTAATATAAGTTCCTTACTCCCATGTAGTGTATGTTCTAATAGTAGAAACAGACAAGAAGTAAAAATTTCAATAGTAAATACTTGAAAGAAAATAAACCAAGGTTACATAATGATGTATTGGGCAGGAAGGGAACAACTAAATAACATCAAGATAGGCTCTCAAAGGAGATAATTTTTACCTGATACCTGAATGACAAGGAACTAGACACACAAAAGAACAGATGATAAGCATACAAGACAGTGGTAACAAACACCATGTGCAAAGCCCCAAGGTAGAAATGACTTAGCTTTATGAATTCCTAACTAATTTGCATATAAATCTACTCAATCAGTTTATATATTATTCACAGATGAGCTCACCTCTTGAAAGAACATGATGCTGATTTCCTTTTCAAAGTGGTGATTTCAAAATTCTAATGCGTGGTACCCACACTCTCATGTGCTTCAGAATCAGCCAGTGTTTGTTAAAATAGTTTCCTGTACTAAAAATGTGAACTGGTAAAAATAGAGTAGAATGGTGGTCACCAGAGGCTGTTGGGGATTGGGAGATGTTGTTTAAGGGCACAGTATGGCACTAGTAAGTCCTGGAGAGCTGATGCACAGCTTAGTGATATCGACAACAGCACTGTATTTTAAACTTACAAGTTGCTAATAGAGTCGATCTGAATTGATCCCACCACAGAAAGGAAATGATAATTAAGTAATGTGATAGAGGTGTTAGCTAAAGCTAAGGTGGTAATCATATTGCAATATACAGATGTATCAAATCAATATGTTGTACTAGTATACCTTAAACTTACACAACTTATATGTTGATTATATTTCCAATACGTGTGTGTATATATATATTATATACAGTGTTCTCGCCTACATCTCCAGAGATTCTGATTCACTACGTCAGGTGAGGCCCACATATTTGCATTTTAACAAACTCACAGGCAATGTCTGTGCTACCAGTCTGAGAACTACTGCTCTAACAAGTTTGTTGTTTTAAATTCATTGGGGTGACATTGGTTAGTAAAATTATTTGGTTTCAAGTGTACAATTCTATGATACATCATCTGTATATTGCATCATGTGTTATAACCCAAAGCTAGATCTCCTTCCATCGCCATTTATCCCCACTTTACCCTTTTCTACCTTCCCCTAGTTCCCTCCTCCTCTGGTAACCACCATACTCTTGTCTCTGTCTGTGAGTTTTTGTTTGTTTTTAGGTTATTGTTCTTTTTTTTTAAGTTTAGTATCCATTTGCTATAAGTAATGTATGCCAGTATTTCCCTTTATGTAAAAAATTTGCTCTATGTACTGATTGTCTGAAATTAATTTTTGTAAATGTAAAGTACATGAAATATATGTAAAAATGCTATCAATGTTTCATATTAAATTCATAACATCTATAGTAATATGAACTTAATTTCAATATAGCCAGTTAGTGAAGGGTTAATGTCAGTTTTCATTTGGAGAGGGTTTCAATAATTATTTTTTAAATGGTGAAAGGTGACAGAAATTTTCTAAAATTACTTTGTTTCTTGACAGTGAGATCACATAAATAGAAACTGTACATTAAATGCTGTTAATCTGGAGACAATGAGGCTGTCTTATCAACAGTGCCATTCAGAAGGATGTTCATGGAAGAGATGGGGAAAGGAAGAGGGATATCAGCCAGGTCAGCTCCAACTATTCTGGTCAGAAGGGAGCCTGGCTATGGCAGTCACTCAGCCTGTAGGACATATGTCAAAGAAGCCCATGTGCTCCTGTTCCCAGTAATTGTTTCCAGGAAGGGACTTTAAAAGCACATTGCTTGTACTTTGGAGATCACATTAGCAGCATCAGGGACAGCATACAGAAGATGACACTAAGAATAGCCCACAGTCATCAGCACTTCATGTCATTGCTCTAAGTGCTTTACACGATTAACTGCTATGATCCCCCAACACATATATGACAGTAATGACATCTCCATTTACAGAAAAGAAAGTGAGGCATAGACTAACTCTGTGTAATTGAGGTTACTGGGCAGCAAGTTGAAAGCTAGGATTCAGACCTAGACAATATGCCTTCAGTCTGACCTCTTAAACAGTGTACCATATACTGCTTCGTATTTGGAAAAGAATCCCCAAATGAAAGGTTTTCACGCATTGTGTCTGTAGTCCAGTTTAAAATGAGGCATGTGATTCTTTTTCTGCACACTCTTTAAGTTATAATACAGGAATTCACAATGTCTATTTTTTAATCTTTCTGCCTGGATCTGACAAGAAGACATTCTGAATAAGGACCGAGAGGAAGACTGTTGGAGTCGTCAGTGCAGAGAAGTTTACCACTTCCTCCTGTATGATCTTGGACAAGCCACCAAAATATTCTCAATTTAAGTGGTAGTGTTGATAAATGGACATTTACCCCACAAGATTGCACAATGACATGAGGACTTCTCTGACCACTGATTCAGATAAGTACCACACTATTCAGTTGTCCAGGTGAGTGGACACTTTATACATAATTTATGGGATTGTCAAGGGTCATTTTGACTGTAGTATTTTAACCTTGCCTGCTGCCATCAGAATCCTTGGTTAAGTTGCCAACTGCATTTTAAGCCTTTGAGCTATAGATCTAGTGTCTCGAGAGGGTCTGCTTGGGCTACTTCTATAACTGGACTCAGAATGGCCCACCCTAACTGTGGAATAAGTCTGGTAGCCACCCAGATCAAACATAATGTTACTAATAAAAGCTACAGTTGGGGCACAATGGTAGTGGAGAGCAAAAGTGTCCCAAAAGGACTGTCAACTGGTCATCCTGCAGATATTTTTGTCAACCCAACATAGTGGTTCATGGAAACATCTTGTTCTGACAACTACCAGAAATATTTCAAGGGTTCCTAAGCACTTCATTTTAAAGTTTTATATTTATTATTTAGAATAATTCTTTGGAAAAAATTTTAGATATCATAAAATGTTTTTCAAAGATGAGTTTACCCATGATCAAAATAGGAAAATATCTTTAAAATGAGAAGGATTGCATAAATACGTAGAGGTAAATCTTTGTAGATGTTTTTACTATGTAAGCTAAAGCCCAAAATCTAGGGACAAGAATTAGAGAAAATACAAAAATACAAGGAAGATCAATGAGAATGAATTGTCTTAACTTTTATTTATTTCCGTTTATAGTTCTGGCACTGACACATTTTTTAAAAAAAGATTTTAATTTCATGTAAAGATAAACTTCAATAAAATAACTTAAAAAACATTTACATATACATCACTAAATCTCCATAAAATATACAATACTTTTGATACAGCTATAGGCTAGAATGACTTTGAAGGAACTTATACATATTCATAATTTTTAAGACATATCTCATGTCACATGTAGGAATAAATACTTATATTGGATTTGCCAAGACATGTGAATATTAAACACTCCATAACATGCACTCAAAAAATAAAATATATACTTTGAAAACATATTTTAAAAGCATAAAACAGTTTAGATTTAGTCTAGATATACATTAGAGCTTCTAAATAGAATTTTGAACATTATAAATAAAAGATATTATAACATCAAGTGAAATATAGTCCAAAAGATGTTAAGAACCAGTTTGGACATGTAGAGTATAAATTTTCTACTTTGGCTAGAGTTCAGTCTCATCTTTTTTTAACCTTGAAATGAGATGGAATGCTACTTGAATATTAAAATTTGCTAACATTTTAAAACTTTACAAAATACTGGTTTTTATCTTTTAAGTACGTGTAGGCTGCATTTTCTCATTTATATTGATATGACAAACACAAGAACTTAACTGTCTAAAACAAAAATCTGAATATTACTGCTAAACAAAGGTAGGTATTTAACATTCCACAGACCAAATCACTCAAGTGCAGCAGACTATTTTATACGTACAAAGTAACGATTTATAGGAATTACATTGTTTAACACTCACAAGCAAATCTGGATAAAATTCTTTCATGTATTTCTGAGCATGATTAGTACTTATAAAATATTTCTCTGCTGATTATTGGCACACAAAAATTTCCTTCTTTAAGAGACAATATATAAGAGAGTTGATAACAGTTAGCTGTTTGGCATTTTTAAATAATGCTATTTCTAGAAAACGGCAAGATTGTCCACCCAGAACTGCATGAACCAACCTTTGATTCACTGCTATAACCTGAATCACTTCACCAATTAGATTAACATTACTGTACATGAGGCTAAGAAAATTAATAGAATATGACAGAAAACAGGACATTAAAACATAACAATTCTGATTTTTTTTTTAGAGGCAGCATTTACACATGAGCTGTAAATTTTATCCACAATTTAATACATTTTGTTATAAAGCACATATTATGAATTATCTGCTCCTGGCCAGGTATATCATTCTTGTACTTGTTGTTAGTGAAAAGGTCTGAATTTGGTAATTGAAAACTTGTCACAACAACTGTCAGTTATTGGGTGCTTAGTATAATTTGAGATTTTATGTAAGAGAATGGTTTAAAAAATCTGATTATAATAAAATCTCATGTTGTTTTTAATTACTGTGCCTATGAAATGAAATCAAAACAATCCTTTCAGTCCCCTCACTGTATTCCAGTATTTATAAACTATATTAGTGTCATTTAGATTGTGAGATTGTCTTAGATAACATATGGATAGTATTTTCTAAAATATCTCCCCCCTGGATCTATGGATTATTATAATGCATTTCAATTTTTCTGAAGAAAAAGAAAAAGGACAAGTTGTCAACTTATGTTTTTCCTGTTCATTCTTCCACTGGATAATTGATTTTGAAATTAGAGTAAATAATTTCTAAATTCTTTAACAGATTTGTTTTAGAATGAATTACTTAAAAAACATATTTATATTCATATATTTAATCTTAATTAGTGGTAAATAAAGCTATGAGAAAGCACTTGATAGCATTACCCTCATAGCATTTTCATCAGTGAACTAACTACTGCATATGATTGGGAACAAAATTTCAAGCTTTCTAAGTCTACTTTTAATTTAGACATTTTACATATACATAAAATCATGTGCTTGGTAATTATTGAATAAGGTGCATCAATCAAAATTATTAAGAATGTTTATATTGAAGAAAAATATTAATACCAAATCTTTAAAACCTATCTGACATCACTTTTAGACTTAAGTGTTCAGATGCAGATGGAAAGTTACATTTCTCAAGTCTAGTGCAGATCTCATCAGCCATTCAGCTAATAAGCCTTAACAGGGGTTACAGCTTTCTTCACTATGTTTTCCTAAAACTCAATATAAATCCGTTGAACTTGCAGCATGTCTAGAAGCAGATCTATAATTTCAGTTAAGTACATGATGCTTAATGCATTTTAATATGGTAGGTTAAACCATATATAAATTGTCCTATAAAATATATATTTGATGATATTTCAAACAGAATGTTTCCAAGTTGATAGTGGTAGCTAATAATGCTGAGAACTTAAAAAAACTTTCAAAATTCAAACATTAAATTTTTAATATACTATAAATATTCACTGGATCTAAAAATAATCCCTAATTGTATAAGGTTCCTTTTGAAGTAATTTGTTTTTAAAAAATTATAAATAATTCTTATACTGTGCCTCTCTGTTCTGTACTTCAAAGATATGGAATGTTATCTTTATCGCTATATAAATAACAAATAGTCCTTTAAAGAAGGGGTTGAGGAGGACTGTGGCAAATTTTCCCTGTTATAATGTGCATTTATGGGTATAAAGTTGAAAATACCATTTGAATATATCAGGGAAACTGGCCATGTTCTACTTTACAAAAAAATAAGAGTTGAGTTGCTCCTTTAATAAAGTTACTGTGCATTCAGCCCAGCTGAGTTAAGGCTACGTATATAATAAAGAGAAGAACTGAGGCAATTATTTGGATAAATCAGAAGAATTCTTAAGGTGAGTACTTTATTGGTCTAAATATCTTTTCTCTCCATCATATTTTGATTTTAATATACAACAGACCCTTCCCTTTCCATTTCACTTTACCTTATGAAATGTTACATAGATAAGAAATATCAATAGAATAAAAAAATTTCTCTATGAAATCACATCTGCTCTTATGGGACAAATTAATATTAACATCTATTTGGAAATCAATTGTCAAAGCACCTAATTCAAGGAAAAAAACACTCTGTAAAATAAATGTTTTATTATATGCAATGATCAAAGTGAGAAATTTTTTTTACCAGTAAAGTGACCATTAAAGCACATATCACGCACCCCTGGTGACTTAGAGAATGAATCTTTTTGGCTACATTCTCAGCTTTGACATTGTGATGTGAACAAGCCAGACTTAAAGAGAAGAAAAAACATCTTGGAGACTGGCAGAAACACAATGAATTTAGCGATAGCCACCTTTTCACTCCCCAAAATACCTTATTAGATGTTTAGAGCCATGTTAAAATGCATCAAACTTATGCACTCATAGCTGGCCAAAGAAGAGTCATTCAGAATTTCACTGGAACTAGGAAGTAACTTTGTATATACTGTATAGTTCTTAATATATAAGAACAAAAATTAGAGTTCATTGATGAAGGAACATAAAAACCAATAAACACTTTGAAAAGACATTATAGAAATGGAGAAAGTCAACATTTCTTAAAGATGTGTGCTATATGAGAACCATTAATCTAGTCCTATAGTAAATCACAATTTTTAGGTAAGAAGGGAAAAAATTCAAGTTAAACATGAGTAAAAGGAAACATCCACAGACAAATCTATGTGTTGTTTTTGGGGGGATAGTAGGGGATGTAATTGTCAGGGAAAATGAGAAAGGGTGTGCAAAATAAAAAATTAGTTTATGCTCTTAGAGTAAAAAAAAGACAAGTACTATTCAGTAAAAAAAAAAAAAAAAGTGACAATTCCCTTAGGAAAATTAATAAAAAGTTAAAATAACTTAAAAATAAGTCCCACTATTTAAATAAATAGCAACAATAGCAGGATTATTTGTCACTGATTTTCTTCCTTTTTTGTTTCAGAAATTATTTGAATAAAAGAAGGGAGAAATAGTCTGATAGCAGCTATTTATATAACACAAATGAAGGCACACATAGGACTCAAGAATTGATGTGCAAAGGTGTGGTGAGTATCAAGTGATTTTGGCATGTACAAAAACCAACCCTGAAATGCTGTTGAAGATCTAGTACTATTTATATTTATAGTTCCATACCTAAGTGACTAACTCAATTAGGGATCCATAAAAATCTTTTCTTTCTGACATTTCTAGCAATAAAATATACTTATCAAAACTTGCTAGCTTATCTGTGCAAATGTACACTTATCACTGATGCAAAAAATATGTATGAAAATATACCCCAAAAGACCTGCTTTTCATAATGTTCAAAAGATCCTGTGTGGAGTCAATTTCTGAAGAACAATCAAGATCTGACTTGGAACGAGAAACCAAAATGTGGAATCCAGAGGAGATAAGACAGCTGTGTCCAAGTAGGAGGCACTTGGATTTGTTGATGAAAGCTTAATGGAATTTACCTTCAAATAGCTGATCACAGATAAGATACTTGTCCTTGGAAAATTTAGGCCAATAGGCCAGGTTTTGATAGAAAACATCTTAGACCAAATCCTAGAATGCTTCTTTATATCACATACATGATTCAGCTAGATTAGCACTGACTTAATTGCCACTAATAGTTATATATGGTCTTAGGAAAAAAGGATACCACTGAAATCACTGAATACAATATTCATTTTAGACTATCTCGGAAGGAATTACACACATTTGTTCAATGATTATTATTTTAAAATCTCTGTAAATATATATTTTTTTACATTTCAACTTACGAAAAAAAGTGTCAACATGATTGTATCTTCCTCCTAATCAAGGATTTTAGAATAAGAAGTCATCCAAAACTGGACTGTGGAAAGAACCAGATTAGAAGCAGGGCAGTAAGGTCACCAATTGCTGCTTTTTCCTCCCAAGTTTGTTTAATAACCACATATATCAGCAGTTGAAAATTACTCCACATCAGAAGCATCGTTGTCAGAAAGATGATAGTTACTTCCCTTTACCCTGATATATTCAATATATCTCCCTTCATCAGAATCAGTAGCGCCACATGTACAGAGCCTGTTGTCAAAGAGTGATTCAATTTCCTCTAATTTTTTCCCTTTGGTCTCAGGAAGACAGCCATAGATGAAAAGGAGTCCCACAGCAGCAAATCCAGCATAGAGGAAGAAGGCTCCTGCGATGGAAAATAATGTACAGTTAAGTCCTCAGTAGGTTCTTAGAACTCAGGCAAGATGATATTCAGTTGATTCCTGAACAAGGGTGGGGTTAGGAGCCCTGTGCAGTTGAAAATCCACATGTAACTTGCCTCCTCACAAACTTCACTAAAAGCCTAAACCTAGTGTGACCAGAATCTTTATCGTTAACATAGTTGATTAACACATGTGTTGTTATGTTGTATGTATTAATACTGTATTCTTACAGTAAGTAAGCTAGAGAAAAGATACTATATTAAGAAAATAATAAGGATAAGGCAATACATTTACAGTACTGTATGCACTTATTAAAAAATCCATGTATAAGTGGAACTGTCGTTCAAATTGTGTTATTCAA
Organism: Myotis daubentonii; assembly: GCF_963259705.1. NCBI lineage: Eukaryota > Metazoa > Chordata > Mammalia > Chiroptera > Vespertilionidae > Myotis > Myotis daubentonii. Next base: position 42,291,134 of record NC_081841.1, read on the forward strand.
GGGTTAACTGTGTAATGAAACCAATTTTACTATAGACTAATTGATATAAATAAGAGTTGTTCTTGCTGCATCTCATCAATGTAGTAACAAAACAATACTGAGTGCAACTAAGTTATTTGAGGCCCTGCTGTGTATATGTGTGCCTAGGATGGAAAGAGGGCTTGGTTTTGACTTTTTTTTCTGGTCAATGATGCATAATTAACTGTGGTCTGAAATGGAACCAAAAAATTACTGCCAGCCAGGTCATTCTAATTGTTCTAACCCTATGAATAGAATGCAATTTATTTTTCTAAAGTCATGTAATGCCAAACTCAAGAACTATAGCCCAGGTTCATATATAACTTCTGCTCTTAGGTCTTCCCTTCCCTCCCTGGCTGGAGATAACTGCTTCTTTCCTATGAGTTTTCATAGCACTTTGCTGAGGCCCCCTATCATAGTAACCAAGAAGTATTATAATTATGCACATTTATTTTGTCTTTCTTATCTGCTAGGCTGGAGGGAGAAATTTCATTCTCATTTATCTTATATTTCTGCAATGACATCAAATTATGACACTGCTGATTTCAGGACTTAACGGAGTACATGGCAACACTACCCTTACAGTCTCTCATGCCCAAAGTCTGGAATCAGCCTTGACATTTTTCTCACTCTCCCTTCCAATATCCAATCTGTTCAGGAAATCCCGGTGAATCTACTTTCATAATCTGAGAGATGACATTTCTAACCATTGTACTGATACCATCCTCCCTCATCTGCACTGTTGCAAATAGTCTCCTAATTGGTCTCCTTGTGCCTTCTCTTAGACCACTCTAGTCCAGTTAGCACCATCTGACATACTACAAAGCTTATTTTTTTTAAGAAATTTTTTTTTCTGGTGTAATTTTTTTTAAATATTCTACTTATAGTTGACATACAATATTATATTAGTTTCAAGTATACAGCATAGTGATTAGGCATTTGTACAACTTACGAAGTGATCATCCTGATATATCTAATACCCATCTGACACCATACATGTTATATTATTGACTATATTCCTTATGCTGTACTTTATATCCCATGACTATTTTTATAACTACCAATTTGTACTTCTTATTCCCTTTACCTTTTTTTATCCATCTGCCCACCCCTTCCTATCTAGAAACTATCATTTGTTCTCTGAATCTATGAGTCTATTGTTGAGCATTTAGGTTGCTTCTATTTCCTGGCTATTGTAAAAAATGCTGCAATGAAGTGGACTTGTTGGGTCATGAGGTAGTTATATATATTTTTAGTAACCTCTATACTGTTTTCCATAGTGGCTGCACTAATTCACAATTCCACCAACACTGAGGGTTCCCTTTTCTCCACATGCTCTCCAACACCTATTGTTTTATTGATGGTAGCCATTCTGACAGGTGTGAGGTGATATCTCATGGCAGTTTTAATTTGAAATCCCTGATGATTCGTGATATTGAGCATCTTTTCATTTGTCTACTGGCTATATGTATGTCCTCTATCAATTTTTTAATGGGATTCTTTTTTGGTATGAATTCTTTACATATTTTGGATATTAATCCCACGCAGGATGTATCATTGGCAAATATCTTCTCCTACTCAGTAGGTTGCCTACTCATTTTGTTGATGGTTTCCTTCACTGTGCAAAAACTTTTTAGTTTGATGTAGTCCCATTTTTTTATTTTTACCTTGCCTGAGGAGACATATACAAAAAAATATTGCTAAGAGCAATGTCAGAGTTTACTGCTTATGTTTTCTTTTAGGAGTTTTATAGTTTTGGTTCATACTTTAAATGATTCAGTTTCATTTCCTTGCAAATATCTGTCCAGCTTTCCTAATGTCATTTGTTGAAGACTGACTGTTTTTACTCCATTTTGTCATACTTTGTCATAGATTAATTGACCATATAGGCATGTTTCCCCCCCCCCCCCAGGTTCTCTATATTGTTCCACTGATCTATATGTTTGTGTTTATGGCAAAACTATGCTGTTTTGAATACTGTAGCCTTTTAGTATAATTTGATATCAGGTAGAATGATAACTCCAATTTTGTTTTTCTTTCTCAAGATTGCTTTGGCTATTCAGAACCTTTTGTGGTCCATGTAAATTTTAGGATTATTTTTTATAGCTCTATGAAAAATGCCATTGGTATTTTGATAGGGATTGCACTGAATGTGCAGAGGCTTGGGTAGTATGAACATTTTAAGGATGTCAATTCTTCTATCCATGAGCCTAGTAAATCCTTTCATTTATTTGTGTCCTCTTCAATTTCTTTTTTCAATGATGTATAGGTCTTTGACCTACTTGGTGAAATTTATTCCTAGGCATTTCATTATTTTTGATGCAATTGTAAATGGATTGTTTTCTTAATTTTCCCTTCTGATTGTTCATTATTAGTGTATAGGAAAACTATAAGATACTGAAGAAAGAAACTAAAGAGGACACAAATAAATGGAAGGCTATATACCATGCTCATGGACTAGGATTAACATTGTTAAAATGACTAACATTGATTACATGAATGATTAAATGATTAACATTGTTACATGACCCAAAGCTATCTACAGACTCAATGCAATTTCTATAAAAATACCAAGAACATTCTTCTCAGAATTAGAACAAATAATCCTAAAATTTATATGGAACTACAAAAGACCATAAATAACCAAAGCAGTTTGAAGAAGAACAAAGTTGGAGGTACCATGTTCCTTGATTTCTAATTATACTACAAAACTATAATAATCAAAACAGGATGATACCGGCATAAAAACAGACACACAGATGAATGGAACAGGATAGAGAGCCCAGAAATAAATCCTTGCTTATATGGTGAACTAATTTATGAAAAAGAAGGTAAGCATATAGTAATGACAATCTCTTCAACAAGTTGTGTTGGGAAAATTGAATAGATACATGTAAAAAAATTAATCCGGACTATTCTCTCACACCATATACAAAAATAAACTCAAACTGGGTTAAACCTTAAACATAAGGCCTGAAACCATAACACTCCTAGAAGAAAACACAGGTAGTGAACTATTTGACATCAGTCTGAGTAATATCCTTTTGGATATGTCTCCTCAAGTAAGGGAAACAAAATCAAAAATAAACAAATGGGACTTCGTCAAACTAAAAAAGTTTCTGCATAATGAAGGAAACCATCAAAACAAAAAGACAACCTACTGCATGGGAGAATATATTCACAAATGGTATATCCAAAAGATGTAAGAAGCTCATACAGAGAAAACAATCCAATCAATAAACAGAGACCATGAAAAGACATTACTTCAAAGAAGACATACAGATGGGCCATCAGACATAAGAAAAGATAATCATCAGGGAAATGCAAATCAAAACCACAATGAGATACTACCATATACCAGTCAGAATGGCCATTATTGGTAAGTAAACAAGTAACTTCTGTCATCAAGGATGTGGAGAAAAGGGAATTTTTGTGCCAAGTTTGTAGGATTGCAAAGTGGGGTAGCCACTGAAAACATTATGGAGATTCCCCCCAAAACTAGATAATACCTTATGACTCAGCAATTCCACTTCTCAGTATTATCTGAAGAAATCCAAAATATTAATCCAAAAAGATATATGCACCTTTATGTTCACTGCAGCATTATTTACAACAGCCATATGAAAGGAACTTAGGTGTCCATCTATAGATGAGTAGATAAAGAAGATAGGGTATATGTACACACACAGTGGAATATTACACAGCAATAAAAATAATGAAATCTTGCCAATTGCAACAACATGGATGGATCTAGAGCAGTGGTTCTCAACCTTCTGGCCCTTTAAATACAGTTCCTCATGTTGTGACCCAACCATAAATTATTTTCGTTGCTTCTTCATAACTGTAATGTTGCTACTGTTATGAATCATAATGTAAATATCTGATATGCAGGATGGTCTTAGGCGACCCCTGTGAAAGGGTTGTTCGACCGCCAAAGGGGTTGCGACCCACAGGTTGAGAAATACAAATACCTATAGTTTCACTTATATGTGGAATCTAAAAAACTACAGACAAACAAAACAAAAGCAGATTTATAGAAACAGAGACCGAAAGATGGTTGGGAGGGGTACGGAGATGGGTGAAAAGGGAATATAGTCAATAATATAATGTTGTACAGTGACAGATGATCACTAGAATTAGTGGGTGATCACACTGTAAGGTATAAAAATGTTGAATCATTGTGCATCTGAAACTAATACAACTGATGTAATTTTATCAACTATACTGAAATTTTAAAAAAATAATAGAAACAATGTATGTTACATGCCTATTAGAATTTTGGATGTTAGTTGCTCAAAAAAGTGGTAGCATTACTAAATTCTATAAATGACAAGGGAAGAAGAGTTGCTGTTAGAGATAGAGCAGAGTAAGATTTAGTATGACTAATGAATTGGAAATGTTTTCATTAAAAAGGTGATACTAGCAAGCTAGCTTTTTGAGAAAGGAGATGAAATCCTGTGTTTTGATTATAGATAATCAAAACTGTGGAGTTAAGAATAGAAACGGAATCTTTAGTGGAGAAGGACAAAGAAAGGACGGTGATCATGATGCTGGTGATATAGGAACATATGAAGTATTTTAGACTAAACCAGGCTGCTGAACTCCTGTAACAGAGCAAACCTAGTTTGGGTTTACTAAATATAATATTGAGGAACTATTCATCATCTCTCACAATTTAGGAGTGGTGGCATGATTAGAAATGACTAATCAAATCTGACAGTGCTAAAACAATTTGATGGACTGGGAAAATTCCTGAAGCAAATAATATCAAGGAAGCTCTATTGAAATACAAGATCCTTTTATAAGATTTGAGGAATCTAAAGCAGGCAAATGCCAAAGGTGTGTAAGTGGTCTTCACCTGGTGAGACCTGTGGTTAAACTAGAGGTGTGAGGAGGCTCAGGAGGCTGTGATCTGTTTCACATAATGGGCAAGTCAGTTATGTAACTATCATAATGTAAATAAAAAAGCCTCTACAGAGTCTGTCAGGATTGTTAAACAGTGCAGCTATTCCGCAGCTTGATTCTGAAGAAAATTTTATTAGAGTCCTATATTAAGTTTCAAATTAAAATAAATATTTAATTGAATTACACAAAACGAGGAATCAAAGACCATGTCTGATTGTAATGCTCTCCAAGGGATCAGTTTAGTCACACATGCTCCACATAAAATGGAATACTGGTGACATTTTTAATGATAATTTTTAGTAATAGACATTGATGAATGGGGTCTAAGGAAGACTACCTAAGCAGTATAGTTTTGGAAGGAATCAAAATTTGAGGTATGAAACAAAAAAGGGAGGAAATAAGAAAAGACCTGGTATTTTCAGAGACCTACATCATTGTGGTATGTATTTGTTAAATCAGGAATATTAACATATAACATGTAGATTAAAATGTGGATCAACAAACAGGAAGGACTCACCTGAACTGTTGCTCTACTGTTAGCCAGCAGTAGACCGAATGGACCAGTGCGCTCACATGATAGAAGCTCGACTTAATGCAAAAAGCAGAGAGCTCTGCTAACCGATGTTTGAAAGAAGCCTGGCTATGCCCCATTTAAAGTTTACTTCTGTTGCCTCATGTTTTCCTGGCAACATAAATTCAAGGAAGCGGAGGTTTGCTATCAAAAGTCTTACCATGTAGACTTTTATTATTTGGTCTATCCTTTCTATAAAAAATGCTCTCTTAGGAGAGTAGTCTACATTTAGGTCTTCAAATATTTAAGCATTCTCAAGAATCAGCAAATATGGGTAAATATTTATTGTGCTAATGTTTATGGTGCCCGGAAGATAAGTTTATGAACTTTGATAAATTTTAATTGCCAAATGGGATAAAGTGGAATATATTTAATATATATCCAGTTTGAAAGGCCTGTGTATTTCCTTTCCAAAAAAATAAATATTTCTAAATGTTGATTGGGAGAGAGAAGAGTTTTATAAAGATAATAAAGTTAAATAGCAATTCAGCATGTTTAGAAGAAAGGAGGAATAGATTTTTATGTTTCTCATATTCATCTACAAAATTCATCTGTGCAGTTAGTCATTCAAGCATCACTTCTGAGGCTTATCAAATAAATAAGATGCCTTGGAAGCTACTGGGAATATAATGGTGAACAAGGCCTAGTCCTGGCCTGAGCTCAAGGAATTTATGGTTGGGGATATGGGGCTGGCAAATAAACCTGTCCTTGCAAAAAGAAAGAAGTGCCCAGAGCAGCAGACGCTACCGGTTGGCGACTGCTGCTCCAGAGGTTTCCTTAAACCAGTGATTGCCAACCTTTCGGACCACCAGTTGGCGACAGCTGGTCCAGAGCATGGGATGCGGTGAGTGATGGGAAGGTGATTAGCGAATGGTCTAAGCCAGCCATGGGCAAACTACGGCCCGCGGGCCGGATCTGGCCCATTCGGCTGTTCTATCCGGCCCACGGAGCCAAAAGAGCGGAGGGTTCTCTTGCTTTCCCCTCCACTCCTTCACCAGCAGCAGTGTTAACATGTATTAGTTCACACAAACACTCCATCCATGCTTTTGTTCCGGCCCTCTGGTCCAGTTTAAGAACCCATTGTGGCCCTCGAGTCAAAAAGTTTGCCCACCCCTGGAGCAGTAGGCCTTCCATATTCACCATAGAGGCTTGCGAGATTAGAATGAAAACCTATTTTATCCCTTAGAATCCTAGTACAACTTGTAAACATACAGTGAAGAAATCCTCTTGCTGAAAAGACAGTCTTCACTTTAGTAAAAATGGACCTTCCCAAGGTCTTCCCTTAACTCAGTCCCTTCCCAATATTTTGAGTTACAGTCCCCACACATTTTTACTTAACATTTTGGACATGTTCGCAGTCCTGGCAGTGTGTGAGTGCTGGTCTCTGTGGACACCATATGCCCGTGCCCCGGCCGGAAAGCAGAGTGATACAGCGGGAGGCTGCTTTCCGCTCTACTCGGATTCCACTCTGGACAGGACTCTGTCACTGTCCTGGGCCATCTTCAAGCATTAGCCTGGACTCCCTGCCCACATCTTGCTACCATTCTCTGTTATGTTTCTGCATGAAACAAAGCCACGCTGTGGAGATTCCAACGGGGACAGCGGGGAGGCGCTTGGGCTGGGAAGGTGGGTGGGCTACATAGCACTGAGGGACTGAAGCGGTGCTGCTTGGGACAGGACAGCTCCTTTCACCTGTCCCAGGTGCATTTCCAAGGACTTGGGAGAACAGGAACACATCACAGAAACGTAACAGCAAAAATGTAACAATATAGTCTTTCAATCATATCTAACAATAGAGTAGGAAATAAAATGCTCTTACCATAATATGTAAGATACTCTGCTGTGTGTAAAAATGTCAGTGAAACCAGAACATTGAAAATCCAATTTATTCCAGATGAACATGCATTTCCTGTACTTCTTGCCCAAAGAGGATATATTTCAGAATTCACAGTCCAAGGCATTGGTCCCATTCCTGAGAAATACAAATTTTTAAATTTCAGTAAAGCAATATGTAAGGATCTTTTTTTTAAAAAAAGTAGCTTGTCTCTTCTAAGAGGAGACAATTTAATAAACACAACAATAACAATGAAGGCTTGCTTACCAGGTGCGAAGAAAACGAGATATAAAATAAGGCCCAGAAGTGCAGTCCAAGAATATGGAGTAGGGCAGAAGTTATATGCCCAAAATACTTCTTCTGTTTTGAATTTGGTTTCATTTTCACACCTGAAAAATAATGCAATATAAATATTTAACTTAGTGTTTTAGGACATAGTTGTAGAAATTTAATGTCATCACCTACGACATATTTGGAAGTTCCTTGACATAATTAAAGAAAAAGGTCCAATGTTTTTCTTGAAAAAAATTAAGATTTAAATATTAAATGCAAGCTCACATATAAGTGAATATAATTTAAGAGCAACACATAGAAATACTCTGTGCATACAACTCATAGCAAAAGAACCCTGAACAATCCAATTTAAAAAATGGGCAGAGGATCTGAATATGCACATTACAAAGAAGACATACAGATGGCCAGTAGGTACATGAAAAGGTATTGATCTGTGTTTAAATCCTCTATACTTTTTAAGTCCAAGTAAAGAAAAATAGCTAAGAATTTGAGCTCTGGGACTGACATCTTACGTTCAAATCTAGGTTGAGACCCCAGACTTGAAGCGAGGATGTATGTGATATAGGCACTTAGCTTTACAAAGCCTGTGTCCTCATCTGTGAACTAAGGATTCTCCTGTTACCTAAAAGAGGTATTTTGAGGTTTACATGAGATAAGGTATACAAAGAACTTCATGTGGGATAGGAAGAAATCATTTTATTTCTCAGACATATTCTTTAAAAAAATATATTGATTTCAGAGAGGAAGGGTGAGTGAAAGAGAATCATTGATCAGCTGCCTCCTTCACACTCCACACTGGGGACCGAACCCACAACCCGGGCATATGCCCTGACCAGGAATCAAACCCCGACCTCCTGGTTCATAGGTCAACGCTTAACTACTGCACCACGCTGGCTGGGCCGGAGACATAATTGTTGAAACAAAGTCTTCCTATTTGCATTAATACCACCTCAGTTCACACTCCTGAGTATGTCATCAACTACATTTGTCTGTCACCAGAGCAGCCTCTCTAAGATCTGTGTTTTCTGATGTTCATGGTCTTGGACAGTCCTCTCCCCTTGAGTGTGGGAGTGACCTGTGACTGACTTCTGACAGAATGTGGAAAGGTGACAGGACACAGGTGATTAGATATGCGGGGTTATAGTTTAGCTGAAGTGTCTCACTTCCTTGCTGGCACTGAAAGGCAGGCCAGCATGTGTGGATCCCAGTGTGGGTGCTCATGGAGAAACAGTCTGCAGGAGCTGAGATAGCCGTGGGTGGGCAGCTAGCAAGAAACTGAAGTCCTTGTATAGAAGTTACTGAATTCTGCCAAAAAAGCTCATCTTTCCTACTTGAGCCTCAGATGAAACTACTAAGGACGCTCCTGGTACCTACCTCAGAAATAAAACCCAATGAACACGTTGATTACAGACTTAAACCCTACGGTGAGAACCTAGTTAAGCAGTGCCTGGACTCCTGACGCAGAAACAGTGACAGAATACATGTGCTGTTTAAAGCTGCTAAGTTTGTGGTAATACTGTTATGCTGCAATAAAAAAATACAGTCTCCTAATTATTCTTCCTGCTTCTAGCATTCCTTTCTTCAAACTATGCCTCATTAAGTTGTGCCCTCTAGAGCTCTTGCCACAAAGCTGCTCAACACTCCCCCCACCCCCCTTTATCCCAACTGCCTGTGAAATGGGGCTGGCAAAACCTGGCTGCAGCCTGTGCAGATCTCCCTCTCCAACTACACTAGACTACGTATTTTCTCAACCTGCTTTCCAGCCCCAGCGGCTACTCACCTCAATCCTCTATGAAAGGAAAACTCACCTGATCACCACCGTCAAAATCGGCCCTCAAGACTAATACAGATGCCGCCTACTCACCTGTCATGGTCTTAGTCATCAGCTGTCTGCGTACCACTGAGTGTGTGCCTCCCTCTCAGTGCCTTCCATTTTCCTCATTCATACGGTCACCACCCAGTGCTCTGCATTATCCTATCCTGGGCTCTGATCCCAGGCCACACAGCACCAGGGTTAAGGCCACAGGGTCTGGATCAGGCTGCATGGTTTTGTGTCTTGGTTTGGCCACTTATCAGAGGCAAGAGTTCCTAATAGACTTGTCTCAAAGATTAAATACAGTGTTAACTGCTCTGCACAAAGACAGCAATTTACTTAAGTTTTGCCAAAAGAATAGTCATTTTGTATCCCCACTTTCTTAAATCTCAACCTCTAGTCCCGTGGTCGGCAAACTGCGGCTCAGGAACCACATGCGGCTCTTTGGCCCCTTGAGTGTGGCTCTTCCTAAGCCTTAGGAGTACCCTAATTAAGTTAATAACAATGTACCTACCTATATAGTTTAAGTTTAAAAAATGCGGCTCAAAAGAAATTTCAATCGTTGTACTGTTGATATTTGGCTCTGTTGACTAATGAGTTTGCCGACCACTGCCCTAGTCCATCTGAGTACTCTCTACAGATGTAAGTGGCCACTGAATGATGACTGAAGCCTTCATATTTGCATTTAGCTTTGAGTAGAAAACAGCATCAGAAATTTCCTGATTAATTACCCTCCACCTTCATTTCCAAACAAAGAGTCTTCTGAGTTACGAAGATATTAAAATGAGAAAAGAAGAAAGAAGGGGGTGGGGAAGGAAAAGGGAGGGAAGGGAAACAAGGGGAGAGGCCAGGTGGGGAAAAAGCAAAAAAAAACCCAGAAAGGTAGGCTTCTAGGGAGGGAATGCTTACAAACAAGCAAATCACTACAATTCACTGAACAATTCTACTTACTGTTTTCATCCATTATTATGGAAGTTCCTTGCCTGACCTCTTGCGGGAATGATGGGAATTAGCACATTTTCAGGTAAGCTCTGTGCTTGCTCTGATGTGGCTTTTCACTATCTGGCCACATATATATATATATATATATATATATATATATATATATATATATATATATATATACATGTTTATATGCGTAAAAGGCCTAGGAACTCCTCATCCTCATGCTGATGTTAAAAGAACTGCAGGTGCTGACTGGAGAGGGGTACACACTCTGTGGTGCGCAGACAGTTGATGACTAAGCCTGTGACATCACCCCTGACCTTTAAAATAGAAACACTAGAAATCTCAACTGAAAAAAAATGTATATTCCAAATGTTACTGCAGAATACCCACGTTTGCCCAGCTTAGCGACTGCTGGCGGAAGAACAGAGTGCTCTGGAGAAAGAACACAAACACTTTGACGTCAGTGTGTGGGTTGGGATTAGAAGATGCCATGCTCTCTGCTGGGGCCACTTTCTCACCACATCCTGGAGCAAAAGCAAAAACAACTACAATCACAGGAGCTGCTCAAAGGGCACTTCCATGGACAGAGCGGCAGGTCGCAAGCAGGCGACATCTGTCCCATTGTGGCACAGGGAGAGCACTGATCTTTACCAGCAGAATGGCTAGACTAACACCTGACATGCAGACCAAATAAATGATCAGCCCGTTCCAGTAATAGAACCCACAGTGCTTCCTGTAATAACACATCTAGGAAGCAACAGTTCTCTTGGAATATGGAACCACTCTCCCTTGCCTACTCAACACCCACCCGCAAACTAGTTCACATGTAGAGCTATCTGTGCCTATGACTTTGTGGTACCTCTTCATCAGATATCCAAAGAGTCTTAAGCCAAGGAAATAACCAAAGGAACAAAATAGTGCAACTGCTCTTGCCACAGTGAACCACTGGTAATTTACTCCTTGCCTCCTACACAGCACATGCTTCTTGTGTTGTGCCTTTATTCACTATGATGAAACTATTTAACCGCTTCAGGTTCATATATGAGGGATGGGAGGAAATACCACCTGTAGCTAATAACACAAAACTTCAAATTCTGTCTAATTTTGCTCATTGCAAAACCTACAGAACTTTGCCCCCTTCCCAAAAGAGTTTATAAGAGATCTAGGCTTTTGGAGAGGGAAGGGAAGGCTTACTGCTTCTGGTGCGACTCGTCTCCTCTTCCTCTAGTGGGTCCACTGCTCAGGCTTTACCTGCCAATCATTACTGAGAAGTATCAGTGAGGCACGATTTCATCTCCAATCCCTGATGCAGGACTGCGATTTCTTTGAGCAAGATCATGAAGGTACCACCTCAAAACAAAATGAGTGCCCCAGGATTTATGATCTGATTACTAGTCTGCGAGTGGTGGTGGAGAGGTACCTAGAAAAGGATGGAGTATCTCCCTAGAAGAGGAAACCTTCGCTCTTTTCAGAGGAGAAATAAAGATATACAGGCCCATCCATCAGATCACTAAGATGATGGGAAATTTCGATTTGTGGGCATCCCAACAAAGCACCAGCAAAAGTTACCATACAAACTTGACTCGTTACTACTCACACGCTTTAATTTCTGTTCACTGGCATAATTCCTATATAATAATCTGACATGAAACAAACGTCAAGGGTGGCAACATTTAAACTAACATGTCTGCAGTTGAGTCATTCTGGAAAAGAAGGGCAGTGTGCAGGCCACGTGATGATCTTGGCCTGAGATGTTTTTCTATGGTCTCGCCTTTCCCTCCCGTTTTAATGTTCTATGGTGTCCTGCAGGACGGTCACAAAAAGGCAAGTGCAAAAAATTATTATTTTGTTAACTACTATTGTTTTCTAGTAAAAACAAAACCTTCATATTATTGAGATAATGAAATCATCGACATGGTTAACTTTTGAAAGCATTAGAAATTTGGAGCCTTAAAAGGCATTTTATAAAATGAATTACTGAAGTTTTTATAAGTTATATATATATATATATATTTCATTGTACCTAAATTATTTATTACTATGTTGGCTAGCTTCAAACATAAAAATACCAAAGTAAATGAAATCAATATAATTTGGAATGGGACCAAAGTTATTTCTTTGGAACGAGATTAGGACTGGCCTCATGTGACTGCTGTGGCAAGATCTCATGATGGTGTTATACCATCCTTCTCAGTTCCAATCAGAGACCCAGCGTTTTTCCACACTGAGGGTTCGCGCTCCTTCCTGACTTCTACTCTCTTGCATTACCTGGGACCTTTGTCCAGTGAGGACACAGCCTTTCTGTCTCCCTCTTCACTCCCTGAGCTTCATAGGTCAATATTAGCACATTTTACATAATATCAGTGATCAACAAATGCTTGTTCAATAAGAATACTTTCATCAGTTCCCATTAAGCTAATCTTTGGACATCTGACAACAGTTTTCCCATTCTATTGTAAGTATTAGAGAAGACAGATATTTGTTATCAATTTTTTTAGTCTAAGAAATGAATCTCTACTTAATAAGTCACTGCCTATGGCTGTACAGGAAAGATGCTCCCTCACCAAGCATTGTGAAAGCCATCTGCGCATCTCAAGGTTTAAGAGTTTCAAACCTCACGAGGGCTCTGACTTGATTTTCTTTCCATCGCTACAGCCCTCCCTCACTGGTTTTACTTGCAGGTGCCTGGGAATGAATGTAGCTGACCTACTGCTGCCTTCCATCTACTGCTCTCTCCGGCCCCTTCTCCAGCTGCCTTCCATCAAGTCTGAGTTTCGGGGGTTCTTTATGGAAGCTGTGCTCGCAACAGCAATGTCCTTGGGTAGCTGTAAATCTTCACTTGATGAAACTGACTAATATTTGTATGAAGTTTCATCATATACAAAGCACCTTATACATGAACGCATTTACCGTAATTCCCATAATAATCCAAAGAATTAGCATCGTTACTCCCAGTTGGCACGAGACACGTCTTTCAGAAATACAGTGACTTTCCCAAGACTGCACAGCAGAGGAAGCGTCTGAAACCCAGTCTTCTTTGTTTCTTTTTCCTTCAATGTAATCCTCAGACTAGTTCATGCATATATGAAAACCTCTCTTCAAGCTGCCTTGCTTTTTGTGGAATTTAAATGGAAAATGAGATAAAAATTCTGATTGAAGTCTCCCTTAAGTCAGAATTCTGCCTTAATGTCAGTGCTAATGTATGTCACTAAAATCTATATCCAAATGAGTGGAATAAATTGCTTTCACAGAGCAGTAGGAATTAAAATGAGCAGCACTTGGCAGACCTGGGCCTCTGTGTCTTGTACATTCTCTTTGGACTCAGTACCTATTTTGCCCCAAAGCACAACACGATAATTAGAATAGGAACGATGCTTATCTGAGCTGGAAGTGAAAACATCTCATACCTATCTCAATAGCTAGGTAACTGAGATGAGGGCAGTGATGGCAACACTACACGTGTATTACAAGGGGAGCAGTGATGCTAATGCAGGAAGATGGCAGTGTCAAGCAGTCTTATACCTATTCTGAAACTCGGAGCCATAATGACTGTATCTGATACAGCCATGTCATTAAGGAATTAAAAGTATTTCCCCAGAAGTTGCATAGAGGATGAAAATACATACAGAATATCTCAGCAATTACTTAAAAAATAAATTGTGCCACTAGTTATTGACACAATTTAGTCAACAATGAAGAGATGGAAAGACATTATCATAAAACTATTAACTGTAAGGCCATTATCTCAAATTTCTGCAAAGTGAAAACATAATAGCTTTATAAGCATTTTAACTGCAATTGCCTTTTTCTCACTTCCTGGTTTCTACTGAAACTTCTGAAACACCATACTGATTATTGGCAATGAAACAAAATCATAAAACAGAGATGTGTCTCAATCCTTCAAGAATGTGTGTGTGTTCCTTCCCGGGGCTCTAAGGGGAACTAATTTCTTTGTCTTTCCAGCTTCTACAAGCCACTCACACTCCGAGTCATGGCCCCTATCGCTAAACCATAAATAATGCTGGTTCTGTCTAAATCAAAAATGGTTTTCCTACCATCTGGGTGAATATATACCTTCACAGGTCCATTAAAATCTAGTCTACTTATAGATGTCGAATGGCTATGTTGTACACGGGGACAGTCTGCCTCCTTCTCCAGCCTCACCTGGCACCCCTGCCCTTCACTCACTACCATCACCCCAAGTCTTGTGGGCCAGCATAACAGCCAGCACACAGTTGGGGCTCAATAAATATATGTTAAATGAATAACTCATTTTCACCATTTGACAATGTCACAATAAAACACTGAACCTTTTAGGTAAGAAGATAATTAGTAATGTAATATTTACTTTATTTTTCATGTGAATCATTATATACTTTGATAGTCTACAGCAGATATTTAATATAGTTACATATATTTTAATTCCAAGTAATTACTCCTTTGATTAATTATTTCAACAAATAAATGTTTATTGTGTTCAAGGTTGGAGAATAAACACTAGAATAGATGAATATAAATATTCACTCATTCCATCATTCAATAATCATTTACTATAAGCTATGAGCCAATTAAAATGACTAGATACACAGAAAAAAATGGCAGGTGAGAGGGGAGTTTTTATATTTCACACACACACACACACACACACACACACACACACACACACACCAGAGAGATATTAGTGGAAATCTGTGGCACTTCTCTCAGAAAGAGAGCAAAGGGTCTGGTAGCAATGGACAAAGTGGATGGGTAGGCTGGTACAGGACCCTGACATATCCTGAACGAGAGGCCTAGCACATGAGCCTTATTTGTGGAGTTGTCTAGGTGTTTGGCTCTAATGCCTGCTAATGAGGAATGTTCTGAGCAGGTGTGTAAGCATGGGCAATCTTGGATTATGGGCATCTCATGAATATGTGAACTGGGATTTAGTGTCTGTGCTCTATCTTGGATCCTCGATGAATTTGTACTCTGTGGGGTTAAGGTCACTATGGTCATGGAACTTGCTTAGAAATAAAAGAAGATTAAAAAAAAAACCACCTCAGGGGAAAAGCACATACTCCAACGTAAGGGAGACCGGGTATGGTTTTATTATAAAGTAAAGGGAACTCTCCAATTGAGAAAAGCCTGTGTTTACTTTGGGTAGAAATGTTTCCAGAGGGTCCCTAGGGCTGATATGTCTCAATGTTCTTTTCCTTACGGGAGAGAAAGCATCTGAAATGCACGTTCTAAGCAGACACTGGCACAGACAGAACACAGTTCAGCGTGGGTCCTCTGGGGTGGTTAGATCAGTCTGGCTGCCCTAATCACCAGAGAGAAAATCCAGTTTCACAAAATGTTAGGAGTTGCGAAAACTTCAGACAGAGAATATTAAATCTGGGCTCAACCTTGGTGAGTGACTCATCCTTTGCACTATCTCTTACCCTATGAGGAGTGTGGGAGATAGCTCCAGGAGTTAAATATGTTATCTAAATCCTCTCTCCTGTAACAGTTACAAAGACTCTTTTCCCTGGAAGAAAGTGCTGATCAAATTGGATTTCAGGAAATGGCCTACTTTGAGCTCTTTTTTGGTCCCATCAACTTTAGAACATTTTTATATGAGTCAAATCCTAGCCACAATTAAATTTTCTGTAACTGTTTTTTCTTTAACAAAAATTAGAGTTGTGGCCCTGCAATGCACAATTTAATCAACCTAGATGCTAAGGTAAACCCCCGACGATCTATCAGGAGTAACTCAATCTGGTTAAAAGCTGTAGCGGAAATGGAGTTGGCTATATGGCCAGATTTGAACAGAGGTTGACAACGCAGGAGCACACCTAAGTTTGAATTCTGGCTCAACTACTTACTAGCTCCCACCCATGACGTTAAGCAAGTTATCTAACCTACCTGAGACTGGCTGTCTTCATTTAAAAATGCTTAGCATGTAATGAAATTATTATGAAAACAACAGTATTATCGTTGTTGTTATTAAAATGCCTGTGTTTGCAGGCCAAAAGACAAAAAGTTTTTTTTTTTTCTGGTATAAAGTTATACATGTTACAATATCCCTGGTGGATATGATGTGTTTCCTAAAAGAGAAGGAAATAACAGCATCTGTATTCCTAGGACATTATGTTTTTCTTTCCCTTCAGCTTATTTTATTTATCCCAGTCTCAATCTCTTTATCTTTTTTATAACATTTTGATATACTTCCTTAGCTTCCTTTTTACTCCTTCTCAGGACAAGTTTACTTATCATGCAATCATGAATAAACGTATTCTTAGTTCTATTCATTAATATAAGCACTGTCTTTTGGAAATATTTTATGATAAATTTAGGATGAAAATGAATAAGTGGAAAGGGTAAAGAGAAGATGGCCTGTGCATATGGGTCATGACGCAAGGTGAATGGAAACACTTGGGAGGGCTTAGCATTTCCTGTCTAAAAGTAAAACGGGGCAACTTCTGGCCAAGATGGCAGAGTAGGTAAATGCTGTTGTGCTTGCCTGCTCCTACTACCACATCAAATTACAACTGCCTCCCTTGAGAATCACCTGAAGACTAGCTGAACAGAATTCCTATAACTAAGGATATAAAGAAGAAGTCATATTGAGACTGTCAGGAGACACGGAGATCTGAAACAGGCTGGCCGCACACCCATGTGTGGTGGTTAAAAATCAGGAGGGCGTGCGAGTTCTCAGCTCCACACTGGGTTTCCCAGCCTAGAACACCAGTGCTAGAAAGGGGAGTCCTGGAAGTACCTGGCTGTGAACACAGCATGGATCCTGTCTGGGTGAGATGGAGAGCTGTTAGGCTCAGGCCACTTAAAGGGCCCAAGTACAGACTAACTCGCTCACAGACACTTGCCGAAGCTCCAGCGAAGGGACAGCAGCTTGAAAAGCACCAGAACATATGGGGACGAACTGAGTTGTCTGGCTTTAGGGGAAAGTGGAGGGGCAACTCTGTCCAGGACAGAAGTGCTGACAGACACTCGTGCTCCTTTGTTGAGTCCTCCCCCCACTCAGCCTGGAGGTGCAGGTGGGCTCCAAATGTGAGTCACCATCAAACTAACACTGCTCACCCCACCCTGGTGATTCCCTCAGACCCTGTCCCACCAGACTACTTCACAGGCCTAAATCTATTTTGGCAGCTGTTCCACACAAGCAGCCAATATCAACTTGCACTGTGGACTTCCCTAAAGTCTCTCAAAGGTGCATAAACCCCAGACAAGCAGTGGTTCACTTTGAAATTTCCTTTACTTCTTGCTAAGCAACTCCAAGCCAGGCACTAGTGGCAGCTGGCCTTGTTATACAGTACTAGAGGCCTGGTGTACAAAATTCAAGCATGGGGGGAGGGGGTTCCCCTCAGCCCAGCCTGCACCCTCTCCAATCCAGGACCCTTTGGGGATGTCTGACTGCCGGTTTAGGCCCGATCCCAGGGATCGGGCCTAAACCGGCAGTCAGACATCCCTCTCACAATCCTGGGCTGCTGGCTCCTAATCGCTTACCTGCCTGCCTGCCTGGTCGACTCTAAATGCCCCCCCTGCCAGCCTGATCGCCCCTCACTGCCTCTGTGTGCCAGCCTGATTGCCCCTAACTGCCCCCCGCTGCCAGCCTGGTCACCCCAAACTGCACCCCCCTGCTGGCCTGGTTTCCCCTAACTGCCCCCCCCTGCTGGCCTGGTCACCCCCAACTGCCCCTTCTCTGCCAGCCTGGTTGCCCCCAACTGCCCCCCCTGCTGGCCTGGTCACCCCCAACTGACTCCCTCTGCTGACCTCGTCACCCCTCACGGCCCACCACCCCCGTCAGCCTGGTTGCCCCACGCAGCCTGCTTGTTCAGTCATTTGGTCATCCCTCACTAACCCCCCTGCTGGCCTGGTTGTAGGCAGCCATCTTGTGAGGGTGTGAGGGTTAATTTGCATATTACCTCTTTATTATATAGGATAGCCTCTCCTAGGCATCTCCAAGACCGGCACAGGCAACTTCCAACCAGAGATCCCTTTAAAGCCCCTACCAGGTGATTACAGGCTAAGCACAGCCAGCTGCTGACGTTGGCCAGCACCAGAGCCCTTCTTAAGAGGCCTGCTTCCGACCACACCAGGGCACTACCCAAGTAGCTCCACAAATGGACACTCAAAGGTTAGACTCCGCAGGTACCAGAGCCCTGACTCTGTGGGGTCACCCCCACACAACAGCCCATCTGCTATAGTCATGGCCAGTTCTCACAGTCAGCCTGAGGGTCAATCCCTCCAACTGATGTGCCACCAGCAATCAAGGCTCAACTACAACAGGAGGGCACACAAACCCACACAAGGGACACTCCTGGAGCACCTGGCTCAGTTGACCAGGATGACTGTGTCACTGGGCCCCACAGAACACCTACTTCATAATACATAAGGCTGCCCTGCCAAGACTGGGAGATATGACAGATCTACCTAATACATAGGACCAAACACAGGGAGACAACTAAAATGAGGGGACAAAGGAACATGTCCCAAATGAAAGAACAGGACAAAATTCCAGAAAAAGAACTAAGTGAAATGGAGGTGAGCAATCTATCAGATACAGAGATCAAAACACTGGTTATAAAGATGCTCAATGAACTTAGGGAAAGAATAGATGAACTCAGTGAGAAATTACACAAAGAGAAAGGAAACATAAAAAAGAAATGAAGAATAAAAATAACTGAAATAATGAATACTTTTGATGAAATCGATAGCACATTAGATGAAGCAGAGGATTGAATCAGTGATTTGGAAGACAAGGTGTACTGAAAAACATCAGATAGAAACAACCAAAAGGTTTTGTTGTGTGTTTTTTTAAATAATTATTTATTGTTGAAAGTATTACATATGGCCCTAGTCGGTTTGGCTCAGTGGATAGAGCGTCAGCCTGTGGACCAAAGGGTTCTGGGTTCGATTCTGGTCAAGGACATGTACCTCAATTGCAAACTCCTCCCTCGCCCAGGCCCTAGTCAGGGCTTGTGCAGGAGGCAACCAATCTATGTGTTTCTCTCACATTGATGTTTCTCTCTGTCTTTCCCTCTCTCTTCCACTCTTCCTAAAAACCAATGGAGAAATATCCTCAGGTGAGGATTAACAAAAAAAAGAAAGAAAGAAAAAAAGAAAGTATTACATATGTAATTTTTAAAAATGAGTATAGGTTAAGGGGCCTCTGAGAGAACATCAAGTGTACCAACATTTGTATCATAGGGGTACTAGTAGGAGAAGAGAGCGAGCAAAGGTTTGAAAACCTATTGGAAGAAATAATGCCTGAAAACTTCCTTCAGATCCTGTAGGAAATAAATGTACATGCCCAGAAAGAGTCCCGAACAAGATGAATCCAAAGAGGCCCACACTAAGACACATCATAATTAAAATGCCAAAGGTTAAAGACAAGGAATTTTAAAGGACTCAAGAGAAAAGCAGTTGGTTATGTACAAGAGGGAGCTCTCCTACGACTGTCTTCTGATTTCTCAAAAGAAACTTTGCAGGCCAGAAGGGATTGGCACAAAATATTCAAAGTGGTGAAAAGCAAGGACCTACAAAAGCAAGGTTACTCTACCTAGGAAGACTATCATTTAGTATCAAAGGAGAGATAAAGAGCTTCCAGACAAGGAAAAGCTAAAGGAATTCATTATCACCAAACCAATACTACAAGAATGTTAAAGGGACTTTTTTAAGGCGGCGGCGGCCCTGGCTGGATAGCTTAGTTGGTGAGAGCATCAACCCAATATGCCAAGGTTGCAGGTTCAATTACCAGTCAGGGCACATGCCTGGGCTATGGGCACTATCCCCAGTAGGGGGCATGCAGAAGGCAGCTGATCAATGATTCTCTCTCATCATTGATGTTTCCATCTCTCTCTCCCTTTCCCTTCCTCTCTGAAATCAATAAAAATATACTTTTTAAAAAGAACTATTCATTTTATTATTTGTATTTATTCTGATGCTAACAATACAACCCTATCTCTTTGCGTAATTTAAAGTAAGCATGTAAGCATCCCTAAGTCCTTTCCTTGGGAAACAATGGTAAAAATTGTATTATATTTGCAATGTAATTAACTTGAAGTACATTAAAAAATATTAACATTTTCAGCATACACTGAAATTATTTTGAAATTCTGACTTGTATTTCCTGAGCTATAATTATAATGTTATTTTCCCATTTCAGCTCAATATTTTCTCATTAATATTGTGGTTCTGTAACAGAAAATGGTTTTCTTTTTCCATAAACAACAGCAATATGTGAAAAGCATGTGAGTGGTGATTTGACACAAAATGAGAAGCTAATCCAATAACCCATCTCTTCTAAAGTAGCTACATCAGTTTCACACACATGATGGGGACAACTGCATCCTTAATATTTGTTGTCTCATATCAGTAGCTTTTATTTTGTGAGAATAATAAACACAAATCAGATAATCTAATCACAGTCCAAGATACAAATGCATTGATGGATACAAGTTTTATACCAGTTATGATAAACATAGCCATACACAGATACCTAATAAAAACCAGTCTCACCCTGGCTAGTGTGGCTCAGTTGATTGGGCATCATCTTATGCACCAGGAGGTTGCTGGTTCAATTCCTGGTCAAGGGCACATGCCCAGGTTGCGGGCTGGATCCCCAGTAGGAGGCTAGGTGTCGTGCAGGAGGCAGCCGATCAATGTTGTGCTCTCATATCTATGTTTCTCTCCCCACCCCCACTTCCTTTCTCTCTAAAAATCAATAAAGTATTCTTAAAAAAAAATAACAGTCATGACTGAACCCATACATTCCATCCATATGAATATAAAAGCCATTGTTTTGATTAAAATCTACTTCAAACGTGAGTTTTATTTGGGGCTGTGGGAGTCCGCCTGCAAGCTGGGGGAGCTCCCTGTGGGTCAGCCTGCATAAGTAGAGGGGTGGAGTGTGACTTCTGAAGCTCGTTCATGAAGATACTATGACTTCTGCCAGACTCTGTCTCAGAGCACTCGCCCCGGGGAGCCAGCTGCCACGTCCGGAAGAAGAGCCGAAGGAGAGCTCCACGTGAAGGGAACCGAGGGCCTGACAACGGGGAGCACTAGCCACCAGGCCCATGAGTGAACACCCTGTACAGCCACCTGTGGGCAACACTGAGCAGCACCTCTCAGCTCAGCTGTTCCTCAATTCCTCGTCCACAGAAATGGTTTGGCACCAAAAAATGTTCAGTTTGAAGCTGCTGAGCTTTGGGGTTGTTACACTGCAACAGATTAATACAGTGGCTCTGATTATTAAACGAAGATCAATCAACCTGAATAAGAGACTGAAAGCCAAAGGAGCCACCTGATAGTAAATTAAAAGCTATATTCCCAAGTAACTTCATTCATCAGCATCTACAGCATACCTCTACGTACACGAAGAGCCCCGTAACTTTTTCTAATTGTAAAGCCAGTGCTTCCTTCCCGGTTGGGCTCCCCCAGCCTCCTGCGTTCACCCTCCTCACCAGGCACACACATAGGCCTCCCAGGGACACCCCAGCCAGTGCTCAGGCAGAAGAGAGACCCATGAACACATTTCAGGCATTTCCCATGACAGCTCTGTATGAACATAAAAATCTCTCACAATCTGGTACTAAGTGAAGCTCAAAATACCGTATAAATGGTTCCCAAAATAAATCAGGTTAATGAAACAAAGCCACTGCCTGTCTTCAAACTGCATGCAACCCATCATCCCCACTCACCCAGGAAAGTACAACCTCTCGGGGAATCACTGCTGTTCTTTAATTTTGAACATGAGCAGCCCCAAGGTATACTTTTACAGGAACCTACCCAGAGTCATCTCCGAAATTACAGTAAAAAAAGAGTTTCATTTCCACTGCTTCTGGCAGAGTAAACCAAATAAAGGAAACAAGTATGACAGTGCAAGAAACAAAACAAAACACTGAGCTAGCTACCAGCCGGTCAAAGGCTGGGAAAACCAAGGCTACAAATTGGTCTGTACAACAACAGCAACTCAAAAGATGGAGAATGCATGTCAGGGAAGTGCAGCAACAGAATGCTTTTATTTTTTAAAAAATATTGACTTCAGAGAGGAAGGGGGAGAGAGAGATAGAAACATCAGTGATGAGAGAGAACCATTGATCGGCTTCCTCATGCACACCCCCTTCTGGGGGTTGAGTCTACAACCCAGGCATGTGCCTTGACTGGTAATCAAATTGTGATCTCATGGTTCATAGGTCGATACTCAACCACTGAGCCATGCCATGCCTACCAGGCAACAGAATGCTTTTAAAGTAAGGCCTATTGTATAAGAATGTGCTTAGAGGCAAAGAGGGATGACACCTTCCCATTACTGAAGTCTGACAATTGAGGAGGGTTGGTTGAATTATGAGTTCGCATGACTCAGAAAACCAACAACCCACAAACTTGTAGAGAGCCCCAGATGATATGGCTGAGTGATTAGAGTGTTGGCCTGTGAACCGAAGGGGCACGTACCTGGGCTGTAGGTTCAATCCCCGGCCTTGGTCAAGTGCATGCAGGAAGCAACCTATTGATGTCTTCTCACATCAATGTCTCTCTTCCTCTCTCCCCTGCCTCCCCATCCCCTGCTACCTCCCTCCCTTCCAATCTCTAAAAAATAAATGGAAAAAATATCCTTGGGTGAGGAGTAACAAAAACAACAACAACAAAATAACAAACAAAAACTTGGTAGAACTTTCAGCTCATTGATCCAGAGAGAATCAAATTTATAACAGCATAAATTACAACCTGTCAGAATCCTTGAGTAAGAATTTGCTCTTGATCTGCAATTCTTGGAGCAGCTGCTACGTACAAAATGCATAATGAAGATTGATGCCCAGCGGTTCCATGAAAAACAGATCCTTGCTGAGAAAATATATACAGTATGTCTCCCGATATTTACTTGGACCTATTTCAATCTTCTTAGTACAAGGAAAAATCACAGCAACTCTAAAACTGCTACTGAGCTTCCCACACCAGTCACACATCCTCAAACCCTTGGCGTTTTTGCCGAAAGGTGATTGGTACAGACGTGCTTTGAATGGAAATTATAAACAGGAAAAAAAATTTGAGGCTAAAATCTCTTTGGAGAATGCGATGAACAGGAATGCAGTTTATGCCGGAGTGGTTTGGCAGGGCTGTTCTCCGAGGGGGCTTGGAGAACTGGGGCTGCCTGGGTAGCAGAGTCGTAAACAGAGACGTTCCCCCAGAGGACAGTCGACTTGAGAGGGGTGACCTCGCCTGAATTCCCTTGGCACAAAGATGTGATTCATAACCAGGAATATTCCTTTTCTTGAAGATAATTTAAAAAGTCAGGTTGTTGAGTACAAAGACTCCTAGAGCAGGAAAATTCACCAGCAGCACTAAGGCTGGGAGAAGGAAGATTTAATTGGGAGTCAGTTGACTTGTGTTATTATACCAGCTCTGCCATTAATTGGTTTTGTGAGTTTTAGCAAATCATTTGAACTACCTGGGATTCAGTTTCCTCATTCGTATAATGAAAGGACTGGACTAGCATCTAGGATTTACCAGTTTGTGCAAAATCAATACTGTGTTAAGGAAGATCCTCAGGCTGTTTGGAGACCGTGACCAATGAGTACTGTCTGCCAGGGCAAGGCTTGGAGGAGGAAGGGCTGGAGAAGGGCACAGTTGCTGACCTTGGCTCAATCATCTTTAGGGCACTTACAACTATAATAGTCTAGCATTTATTCACTGAATATAACTAACAGAAAACCCACTGATGGGTTATTGAAACAACACTACACATTTAGGAACTATAAAGAGCTTAGTAATGAACAGAGAGAATAGTCTGTGTTGTTAAAGGCTGTTAATTTCAAGAGGTAACAACGACTCTATCGAAGCAATAGATGTTCAGTTAAAAAAGAAAAAGTACTCTTAATAGTAGGTACTAGGCTGCACAGATAAAAAACCCCAAGACCATAATCAGGCATGGCTTTGCATTTCATAGGCCTGAGGCAGTATTAACTGTCATAGCTCTAATACCAAGTGCTTCATTAAAACTCCTGGTACTTTGCTGGTCATATCACTGCAAAATTCTAAACAGCTAGAGCAGTGTTCGAAAAGAAACAAAAAAAAACCATGGTAAGCTTTACAACTTACATTTGAAAAGAAAGTGCAATAAGAAACAGAGCTGGCATCTGACTGCCACATTTTTAATCAGTAACTGCTACTGTTACTGGGGAGGTCGGTGACCTATTTCTCAACTGTTATAAACTAACGAAAGCTTAGTCAAAATGTACATTCCTCAAACAGGAAATCAGAAATGATTTAAAGTAATTTTAGTCTAAAAGCATTTACACATTCATAAAAATACTTTAAAGTACTCTATGATGAAGAAATTAAAAGTATAGGTAAACCATAGAATGTAATGAATGCATTTCCTCTTATGAGGTTTAGCACCGAGTTAACTGACCATAGTGGATGGACTGTCTTAAGTATTAAGTTTTACTCAAACTCTAAGGAGAAAATAAAATTGCTATTTCAAAAAACAAAATCTGCCTTCACATGTTATTGGGAACTTAAATATAAATGACTTAAGGTTTAAGGTGTATTTTTGTTGATTTGTTGTGTGTGTGTGTGTGTGTGTGTGTGTGTTATGTTTGTGTTACAATCCATCATTAACCGTCTGAATGGGAAGAATTTTTTTTTTTACTTCCAAACTATTGATCTTTTAAAACTGATTGTTTACTTTTGTATCTATTAAAAATATATGTTGTTTGAGCCCTAGCTGGTATGGCTCAGTTGACTGAGTATCACCCCCTGCACCAAGAAGTCATCAATTAGATTTCTGGTCAGGGCATATGCCTGGGTTGCCAGCTTGATCCCCAGTAGGGGGTGTGCAGGAGACAGCCGATTAATGGTTCTCTCTCATTGATGTTTCCCTCTCCCTTCCTCTCTCTTTCTCAAATCAATTAAAAAAAATAAAAACATGCTGCTTGAGAATTTCTGGCTTTGGGGGGGATAAAATAAGCTACTCTGAAATATATTTGGCCTTAAAGTAGGTTGCTATTTGTAACACAGAAATCAATGGACTAAGTTATTTGCTCATAAAACAAAACATTTACTGAGCCAAGGCACCATTCTAGGTGCTACAGCAGAGAACAATACAGAAGTCACTGTCTGCACAGAGTTTATATTCTATCAATTATCTATAGATACTACACAAGCAAATAGTTTCAGGTAGTGGTAATTGTCATAAAGAAAAAAATATCAGAGTGATAGGACAGATAAAAACTAAGTGGAGGAGACAGAGGAAAACGAAGTACATTAGACAGAGGGCATTCGATTGGCCAGCGAGGGAAAGCGAAGCCAGCTTCATGAGTGTGTGCGTGCACAGAGCCCCCTGCCCAGGAGAGCCTACACATGCCTAACACTGTCACTATATTGAAAGTTTTAATAAGGGGCTTTGTATTTTTATTTTATACTGAGTCCAACATGTCTTGGTCTTGCAGATAAGTGAGATCTGAATGACTAGATCTATGAGCTAGATCTATGTGACAATGGTAAAAGGACATTCTATGAGAGGGAACAGCAAAATAACCTTGACATAGTTGAGCAACAGAAAAGATAAGAAGACTGATGGATGGAAGAGAGAGGAATGCGGTAGCAGCAAATGAGGCCAGAGAAGTAGATAAGCGCCAGGTTGAAGAGGATCTTGCAGGAGACTGGATTTTATCTAAGCCCAAGGAGAACACACTAGATGAAAAGGTGTATGAGAAGAAAAATCCACCCACTGGCAGGGAGAGACAAGAAACTTGTCTCTTCTGGTTAAACTCAGGTTGAAACACCCGTGTGTGTGTGCAAGTGTGTGTCTTATGAATACATATAAGCTTCTCTATCATGAGAATTTGATTGAGATTTCTTAGTGTACACTGAATAATCTAGGAACATCCAACCAGAAAAAGTAACAAAAATATGTCCTAGGATAGTAAAGTTCACTAGAAGGGCTTTTCAACCTGTGTGGAGTCAGCAAAGACAATTTGAAGAGGCCTCACTGTAGTTATCTTCCATGGGCCCCTGTGATCTAGGAAGACAGACATTTCTAAATTCACTTGTAATAATGTTCAGAAAAGTATAGTAACATGCAACTACCACACCGGCCCCACCTGAAGTACAGGGCACAGAGCAGCCACTCTTGGTGTCCTCTTAAGCCTATAGGTTGGTGACAGCCCTGCAGTATCTAACAGAAGCAAATGCAAAAAAAATCTCTGGAAGGACAAGTTCGGGCCACACAGGATTGCCACAGATAAAAACTGTGCTGAAAATGAACTATGTTGCACTTACACAAAACACATAAAGAAATAACCTACTGTGATCAATCACCAACAGATAATAAGAGCAGAAAACTAGCAGAATCAAAACTGCAAAAACTTTAGCCTAAAAACTATCACTTAGAGGCAAATAATAAGCATGATAAATGATTTACAGAGGGTATCTAAAATGTGATAAAAAACACACACTATAAAATATTTATATTTGAAATGGAATCAAATATAACTTCCTAAATATGTAGAGTCATAGAAATAAAACCCTTCAATAGATGTGCTGGGGAGATTAAAACTGGCGGCAGAGTAGGATGCTGCTGCACGGACACGCTCCCAGGAACAAGCTGGAATTAAACTGAAATACCGAAAGGCTTCCTGAATAATCAATGGGAAACTCACAGGAGAGAGCCCTGATACCCAAGGACGGAAGGTGGAGACAGCATAGAGACTGGTAGGAGGGGCAGAGGCGTGAAAGGGCTGGCTGGGCACCCATAGATGGCAACTGAAGTCCCGGAGGGATATCTCAGCTGTGTGTGTGTGTGTGTGTGTGTGTGTGTGTGTGTGTGTGTGTGTGTGTGGGGAGGTGCCACTGAGAACTCTGGAATCTAATCCCGAAGCTGGGCTCTCCAGCAGAGAGCACCAAATGGAGGAGGGTACCCACATAACATCTAGCTGTGAAAAGCAGTGGGGTGCTATCTGCCAGGGAGTGGCAGCTGAAAGTTTGGGCACCCTCTTAAAGGGCCAATGCACAAAAATTCCCAATTGAACCACCCACCTTCTGTTCTGGCAGAGGGAGTGTGAAGGGAGTGTGAAGCTGTGAGAGAAGAACCCAGGACTGGGGACTCGGGCAATAGAGCTCAGAAGGCTGACATCCCAAGTTTCCTGGGCTGAGTCATTCCTTCACACATCGGAGGACATCTTTCCTATACAGACATCTGCCTTGCCTGGGGCAAGACAGTCAACAAACCATATTGGAAAACACCTTGCCCTGAGGCTACTTAAGAGATTAAAAGTCACAATTAGCCTCCAGGCAGAAGCAGCTGCCCACTCTGTTAAAAAAAAACTCTCACCACACCTGAGGACTACTGACTGGGGACAATTCAAGTAGGAATCCTATTGTTCTGTAGACAGAGGAGGTCTCTGGAGGCTTTGAGTCTTTGCCTGGTCCAACTAGTCAGAAACTGCCTTTGACACTGTCTTACACTAGAGATTGAGAGGTGTGGAGGATCTACCTAATACATAGTCACAAACCCAAACAACCAAAATGAGGAAACAAAGAAACAACCCCCAAATGAAAGAACTAGAGAATTCTCCAGAAGAAGATACATGAAGCAGAGATAAGAAATTTATCTGAAACAGAGTTCAGAGTAATGATGTTAAAAATGCTCAACAGTATGAAAAAAGATATAGTAACTATGAAAAAAGAACAGTCTGAGATAAAGAATGACATAACACAAATAAAGAATGCATTGGAAGGAATACACAGCAGATCAGGGGAAGGTGAGGTTTGAATGAGTGAATTATAAGACAGAGTTGAAAATATCACTCAATCAGAGAACCAAAAAGAAAAAAAGAAACAATTAAAAAACAGGAGGACAGCTTAAGGGAGCTGTAGGACAATGTGAAACATAACAATATTAGAATAGTAGGTGTGCCAGAAGAGGCAGAAAGGGAGAAAGGAATAGAGAAGGTGTTTGAAGAAATAATGGTAGAAAACTTCTCTAACCTGGTAAAGGAAAAAGTCACACCAGTTCAGGAGGCACAGAGAACCCCAAACAAGAAGAACCAAAACAGACCCACACCCAGACACATCATAATTAAAATGCCAAAAATTAAAGACAAACAGAGACTCTTAAAGGCAGCAAGAGAAAAGAAAACTTTTACCTACAAAGGAGTTCCCATAAGGCTGACACCTCATTTCTCATCAGAAACTCTACAAGTCAGAAGGGAATGGCATGAAGTACTCAAGGTAATGGAAAGCAAGGACCTGAGACCAAGGTTACTATATCCAGCAAGGCTATCATTCAAAATAGACGGTCAAATAAAGAGCTTCCCAGATAAAAAAGTCTAAAGGAGTTCATCACCACCAAGCCAGCATTACAAGAAATGCTAAAGAATTGCTGAGAAGAAACAGAGAGAGAAACCTAGCCATACAGAATTAAAATGGCTATACCAATAAGTACCTCTCAATAATAACCCTAAATGTAAATGGATTAAATGCTCCAATCAAAAGGTGCAAGGTAGCTGAATGGATACAAAAACATGAGTCTACTATATGCTGCCTACAAGAGACCCACCTCAAAACAAAAGACACACACAGGATGAAAGTGAAGGAATGGAAAAAATTTTTCCTTGCAAATGGAAAAGAAAAAAAAGCTGGAGTAGCAATACTCACATCCAACAAAATAGATTTTAAAAGCATCATGCTAAGTGAAATAACCCAGTCAGAGAAAGATAAATATCATATGATCTCACTCATTTGTGGAATATAATGAACAACATAAACTAATGAACAAAAATAGAGCCAGAGAGCCGGGGGCGGGGGGGGGGGGTTATACTAGAATATAATAGAAGTAATTCTGTTATTTGAAGATTTTTAATATTTCCTACAACTTTTGTGATAGCATACTATGTTAGTACAGTTTGGGTAATATTATTATACTTAAAATCCTTTTATTCTCGAAGTATTGTTTATTGCATGTAATATTATTATATGTAAGATCATTTTTCTTGAACAATTGGTGTTTATTGCATGTAATATTATATTTAAAATCATTTTTTCTTGAGATATTAATGTTTATTGCATGTAACATTATGTTTAAGATTATTTTTCTTGAAATATTAAGGTTTATTGCATGTAATATTATATTTAAAATCAGTTTTTATGAAATAAAAAAAAATAGATGTGCTAACCAGCATATTAAACCCCAGTGAAGAACATTAGAGAACTGGATGAATGATCTGAGGAAATTTCTCAGAACATGGCACTCAGAAAAGAGATGAAATAAGAGCCACAGAGGGCAGAATGTGATGCCAATATGCATCACACTGGGATTCCAAGAGGACTGAAGAGGAGCATCCTGGGGAACAGCATATGAAGATATAATGGCTGAGAATTCTTCATAAATTGCTGAAAGACAAGACTTCATATTTACAAAGAACAATGATCACTTAGGATAAATAAAATTAAATTGACAGCAAGGTACATCACTGTGAAACTACAGAATACTAAACACCAAGACAAGCGCTGAAAGCACCCAAAGAAAGTAAAGACTACTAAGAAAGGAATGATGCCTCACCTGGCAGCACTCTGCTCAGAGGACTATGGAGCACCATTTTTAAAGTCCTGAGAACAAAGAGCTGTACTTTTAGATTTCTATGTCCAGGTTACTATCATTTAAGAGTGATGGAAAAATAAATGGACGAAACTTGGGGGAGTCTATTACTAACACTCTTGCAGGAAAAGCTTCCAAAAGATACAGAATAGAAAGAAGTATCTTTGTTCATATCTATATATATAAAAGGCTAATATGCAAAGTGTCCCTACTGGAGTTTGACTGGGAGACCGGGAATTCTATCACTCGCTATGACGTGCGCTGACCACCACGGGGTGGCATGGAATGAAGGAAGGCCCCTGCTGGCAGCCAGCAGCCAGGGAAGGGAGGCCCCGGCCGGCAGCTGGAAGGCCCCGCTCGGCCCTGATCACCGGCCAGGCCTAGGGACCCTACCCGTGCACCAATTTCATGCACTGGGCCTCTAGTATTTATAAATTCACATGTCTGTGAATATGAGTTTAGAAACTAAGCAGAAGGAACAAAAAATTATGAATAAAAAGCTGGTGCAGCCCTAACTGGTTTGGCTCAGTGGATAGAGCATCAGCCTGTGGACTGAAGGGTCCCAGGTTCGATTCCGGTTAAGGGCATGCACCTTGGTTGCGGGCACATCCCCAGTAGGAGGTGTGCAGGAGGCAGCTGATCTATGTTTCTCATCAATGTTTCTAACTCTCTATCCCTTTCCCTTCCTCTCTGTAAAAAACTCAATAAAAAAATTATATATATAAAAGCTGGTGCACATGTGTATAAATGCAAACAAGCTGTGACTTGATAAAAGTACAGTTGGTTAGAATGGTGGGGAAAATACTATATATCTGTTTAGAAGACATACCTAAACATATGGACACAGACAATTGAAATATTTATAAAGAAAAAATAGACATAAATATTAACAAAAAGAAAATTGGTGAAACTTCAATAATAGACACAGTGGATTTTAAGGCAAAGGCAGTTCTCAAGGATAAATCATACAAAATAATAAAGGGTTCGTTTCATGACAAAAATATAATAGTTCTAATCTTGTAAACACCTGATTAAATATATTTTAAGCCATGTAAGGCAACATTACAGGATTTCAAAGAAACACTGACAACTTCACAATCATAATGGTAGAGTTTAACATTAACTCTCTTGAAAGTGCTAGATTAATAAAAATAATAATTTATCTGTCAAAACCAATTTATTTACCAGACTCATGTTATGCTCATTAAATAGCTTTAGTATTCCCTGATTCTTTTGCTCTTAGCTTATTCTGCCACTTTTGGTGATGCAGTATAAAACAAAGGGGACCCAGCGTCGTTAATTACTTTACTCGATAAATATTTACTACATGACTCCTAGGCTCCAGGTATTTGTCTACAGCACTAAACAGAAAAGCTCTCTGCTCTCATGGAGCCTATATTCTAGATGGGCACACAGAAAACCAATAAACACACTAATATGTTTATATCTACATGCTGAATATAAACAAAGTATTATAAGCACTAGAAAGAAAAAGAAAGCAGAGTGAGTAGTGCAAGGAGTCCAGGCAGGGGTACTTTGCTATTTTTCTAGGGCTCTTAGGGAAGGGCTCAAGGCCAAGGTGACTACTGAGCAGAGAAGGAAAAGTGCGCCCCTTACAGGTATCTGAAAGGAGAGCTTTCTAGACAAGGGTGAAAGCCCAAGATGGAAGCTGGCTGGACATCTGCAAGAACAGAGGCTGCAGTGTAGTGAGCAAGGAAGACAGCACTGGAGGCCTATGCTTAGCGTGCAGGCCTTGTAGGGTGTGGCTTTTGTCCTAAGTAACGTGGGACCTCAGCACAGAGCCCTGGGCAGAAGAGCAGCCTGACAGGGCTTCCCGTTTTAAAGGCTTACTGTGGCTGTTCTGTGCAGAACAGGTGGTGGGGAGGGTCAAGGGCCAGTGTTGAAGCAGGGAGGCGACTAGGAAGCTCTAGTAATCCAGGGGAGAGTGGCAGTGGTAGGGCCCACGGCACCAGCAGAAGTAGGAGTCTGGGTGTAGTGTGAAGAGAGCCTTGGAAAAGTGATGCATCATTCCAGGCAGCAGCACCAACTGTGTTTGTTGGTCTTTCTCTCGGGTTCTTAATGCCTCCGATTTGTTTTTTTCAGAGTCTACTCCCAGAGGCAACTGGTCTAAAAACTGATACATTGCAACATGCTTAAATTTTTTTTGAAAAAGTTGTAAATAATGATATGTTTAAAAATCCATTTTACATAAATAACCGGTCCATTGAAATGCAAAGGGAAGTGAAGGGAATCTCCGGGCAGCGCCTCCTCAGTAACTCAGGCACCAAGGAACCTGGAGCTTGGTGGGCAAGACAGTTAAGGTCTTAGGCCAGTGGTGGGGAACCTTTTTCCTGCCAATGGCCATTCGGATATTTACAACATCATTCCAGGGCTGTACAAAACCTCAACTTAAAAGTTATCCAGCTGTATTTGGTCAAACATTTAATGAACTCACCCCTAATGCCTTGGCAGGGCCAGGCCAAAGGATTTTCTGGGTCTTACAGGGCCCATGGGCAGGACGTTCCCCACACGTCTTAGACAAATGACGATAAAGAGAAGTTAGCTAGCTGGCCTTCCCCCAACTTTTGTTCCCTGAATGGAAAAAAGAAAAATCGCTGAATGGATATTTTGGAAACACAGCAGAAAACAGCAAGCTGTGGGCTGGTTCTGCCTAGTTTCACAGGTGATTGGACAAACCAGCAAGAGACAATTAATAGCTGTTGTGTTCGGTTAGCACTGTCCTGAGCAGTGGCAGTTCCCTGCTTCTTTCTGAACTGGCCGCTGAGAAAGCCCAGAGCCCACAATCTTAGCTACAGAACAGGTTATTTAAAATCACAGAACCCATTTGTATACAGATTGATGAAATGGTTTTACAAGGGCTCCCAAGAATGCAATTTCATCAACTAAAAATTAAGAAAAAAATAACTGACAAGTTTGCATTTCAGAGTTGACGCTCCCGATTTTGTCTGGAACCTCTGAAGCTGGAAGATCAGAGTACAAGCTCTCAACCTACTTGAGAAGGGAATGAAGGATGTTTCAGAACCAAACCTTTGCCCAACAAATTGTAAAGTATTCTTAAGGAGTGTACCTAACTGGCCCTAGGTGCCCGATGAATCACCCTTTTCCAGGATAAAATGTTCTGTCCCTTTTCCAAAACGCTACTGGGTACATTTCTCCCTAATCTCTAATTAGAAGCTACACAGAATGCTGATTACATTTGTTTTTACCTGCAAATTATAAAATGTCCATTAGAAGACATGTTCTCAGCTTTGATAAAATCTAATCCAAGATAGATCTGGGTGCCACATCAATGAGACTCTGCCATATTTGAAAAGATATAATTTCTTCAAGCAAACTTCCTTATAAACAGATTCAGAAAAAAAGATCTTAAAGTATTTTAGACAGGAGAATTCTTCAAAGTGCTTAAAGTATATATAGGAACACAAATGCTATGTGAGGTTATAATGAAATCAAAGTACTTGAAAATTACTTCTTAGAAGTTAAAACTGGAAATAACCCCAATATCTTCAGTGGATGAATGGCTAAATAAACAGAGGTACATCCTATGCTATACAATACTAGTCAACCATAAAAAGGAATGAATTATTGATACATCAACATGAATCTCAAGAATTAGGCCGAGAAAAAAGCCAATTCCCAAAGGTTACATACCTTACTATAGCCTTCTCAGAGTTTTTATTACAAATGGATATTGAATATTGTCAAAAAAACTTTCTGCATCTCCTGAGATGATCATATGGTTTTTCTCCTTTGCTCACTAATATAGTGAATTAAATCAATTAATTTTAAATGTTAAATAAACTGCATTCCTTTATATTGTTGGATTCAATTTGAGAATTTCTGTGTGTATATACAATGGTAGGCAAAAGTATGTTTACAATTGTATGAGAAACAAAGTTTATTCTTTTATTATGTATTTATTAATTATTGTATTAGTTATTTGTATTGCCTTTTTATTATTGTTGTTATTCTTTCATATCCTTACTTATAATTTATCTTTTAGGTAATGATGGCTGGTACTTTCACCAACTTTTGCCCACTCTTGTATATGAGGAATACTGGAATTTTTATCTGCAATTTTCCTTTCTTTATAGAGTTTATATGGTTTTGGTACCAATATGATACCTTATGATTTGGAAAGTTTAGCCTTCTACCATTTTCTGAAATAGTTTATGTAGGAATAGCATGATTTCTCCCTTAAATATCTGGTATCATTCACCAGATTTTGTCCATTCCGTTTCAATCCTCTTTTAATTCTAATAGTGGTAAATTTCTCTTCCCCGTCCCCCAACACCATTGATGAGTCTACATATAACATAATTCAACTTTTGAGCTCTTTAAAACAATAGGTTTTGATATCATTTACTTTATCTCCTGCATTCCCATTTTCTATTTTATTGATTTCTACTCTATATTTCTTTTCTTCTACTTACATTGGATTTTATTTGCTCTTCATTTTCTAGCTTCATAATTGGCAGTTTAGATCATTGATTTTAGACCTTTCTTATTTTCTAATATAATTATTTTAAACCAGACATTTGTTCAAAGCATTGTTTTATGGTGCATCCCAACATTTTTATGTATTTTTTTCATTGGGTCAAAAATATTTTCTAGGAGAACCAAGATGGCGGCATAGGTTAACGCCATAATTTGCTGCTTTGAACAACTACTTCAAAAGTGAAACTAAAAGACGGAAGGGACATCACCCAGAACCACAGGAACGCTGGCTGAGTGGAAGTCCTACAACTAGGAGGAAAGAGAAACGCATACAGACACTCAGAGGAGGCGCAGTGCTGAAGTCAAATTCTGAGGTGCGGAGTGCGCGGAGCGGGCTGGCGGCGGAGGGTGTGGTTGTTTTTTTCATTCGGGAGGGAGTCGCAGACTCTGAGCTCCAGATACAGGCGAGTCTTTAGGGACCCAGACTCAAACGGGAGAAGCGGGACTGTCTGGCTTCGGTCAGAGCAAGTGCAGCTTTCTCTCCCAGCTTTGCAGTGGGTGCTGGGACTCAGAGAGGCAGAGCCCCTGGGGACAGGACTGAGAGCCGCCATAACTGCTCTCTCCGGCCCACCCTGTTGATCCTGTTCGACCCGCCCTGCCCAAGCCATGCCCAGAGGCATTTGCCGGATAGAAGCCACCGATAAACTTAATGAGATCTACAAGAAAACTAATGAGACCCTCGATGTTATATTGGGGAACCAACTAGAAATTAAGCATACACGGACTGAAATAACGAATATTATACAGACTCCCGACAGCAGACCAGAGGAGCGCAAGAATCAAGTCAATGATTTGAAATTCGAGGAAGCAAAAAACACCCAACTGGAAAAGCAAAATGAAAAACGAATCCAAAAATGCGAGGATAGTGTAAGGAGCCTCTGGGACAGCTTCAAGCGTACCAACATCAGAATTATAGGGGTGCCAGAAGATGAGAGAGAGCAAGATATTGAAAACCTATTTGAAGAAATAATGACAGAAAACTTCCCCCACCTGGTGAAAGAAATGGACTTACAGGTCCAAGAAGCGCGGAGAACCCCAAACAAAAGGAATCCAAAGAGGACCACACCAAGACACATCATAATTAAAATGCCAAGAGCAAAAGACAAAGAGAGAATCTTAAAAGCAGCAAGAGAAAGAAACTCAGTTACCTACAAGGGAATACCCATACAACTGTCAGCTGATTTCTCAACAGGAACTTTGCAGGCCAGAAGGGAGTGGCAAGAAATATTCAAAGTGATGAATACCAAGAACCTACAACCAAGATTACTTTATCCAGCAAAGCTATCATTCAGAATTGAAGGTCAGATAAAGAGCTTCACAGATAAGGAAAAGCTAAAGGAGTTCATCACCACCAAACCAGGATTATATGAAATGCTGAAAGGTATCCTTTAAGAAGAGGAAGAGGAAGAAAAAGGTAAAGATACAAATTATGAACAACAAATATGCATCTATCAACAAGTGAATCTAAGAATCAAGTGAATAAATAATCTGATGAACAGAATGAACTGGTGATTATAATAGAATCAGGGACATAGAAAGGGAATGGACTGACTATTCTTGGGGGGGAAAGGGGTGTGGGAGATTCGGGAAGAGACTGGACAAAAATCGTGCACCTATGGATGAGGACAGTGGGTGGGGAGTGAGGGTGGAGGGTGGGGCGGGAACTGGAAGGAGGGGAGTTATGGGGGGGGAAAAAGAGGAACAAATGTAATAATCTGAACAATAAAGATTTAATTAAAAAAAATTTTCTAATTTTCTTGTGTTTTGTTCTTTATACCATGGTTATTTGGAAGTATGCTGTTTAATTTGCAAGTATTTAGGAATTTTTGTGACAACTTTTTTTTTAAACTGATTTCTAAGATAATTTTACTGTGGTCAGAGACTATACTTTCTATGAATTTAGTTACTTAACACTTGTTGAGACTTGTTTTATAGCTCAAAATACTGTAGATGTTGATAATGTTCCATGTTCATTTGAAAAGGATATTTATTCTGCTGTTGTTGAGTGGAATGTTCTATAAATGTCTGGTCAGTTAGGCACAGTAGACTGACAGTACTGTTCAAGTCTTCTGTGTCATTACTATTTTTGTCTGTTCTATCGATTACTATTTGTTCTATTAATTATCATTTTGCTTTTCCGGTTGGATGTTTTTTGCTTCCTCGCATTTCAAATCATTGACTTGATTCTTGCGCTCCTCTGGTCTGCTGTCGGGCGTCTGTGTAATATTCGTTATTTCAGTCCGTGTATGCTTAATTTCTCGTTGGTTCCCCAATATAAGATCGAGGGTCTTATTAGTTTTCGTGTAGATCTCATTAAGTTTATCGACAGCTTCTAAACAGTTCTTGAGGGACCTTAAAAGTGTGGTTCTGAACTCTATTTCTTCCATTGACAATTTTGTCCTGTTTCTTTGTCTCCGCATTTTGTTATGCTTCCTTGGTGTACCCCCTAGTGGTCTTTGTTCGAAGTCTTATAGTTAAATCTTGATTGTTGTAGCTAATTCCAAGGAGGATTTGACCTCCACGCCAAGTGGCTATGAGAATCTGTTCTATTAATTATCAATAAAGAAAGTGAAAAACTCTCCCGTTATAATGGTGTAAGATTTAATGAAAATAAATTGATGAAAGTTCTTGCAAACTTAAGAAAGTATTTGTAGGAAAAGGAACTCTTCTTTTATCCTAAAATACTGGCATGTTTAAGAAAGACAGTTTTAATTCTACATTTGCCAATTAGATATGCAGTTTTACTCAGTTTATACAGTAAGTAAGGTAGATTGTGGAAATGAGATTTATAATGGTGTGTTGTGGTTTTTGTTTTGTTTTTAAAATCAAGAGTCCAAATTCTTTTCACATACATTTTCAATTGACTTTCTCAATGACCTTGCATGACAAGCAAGATGTAGTGTTATTATTTCCTTCCATTTTAAAGATTAGGAGACTGGGGGTCAGAGAGGCAAAATAAATGACCCAAGACCATACTCTGGTCAGTTACTGAGTGAAAACACAAATCAAAATCTTCTGACTCCAGTTAGTCCCTCCCTTACTGTTATGCAAGGGCTAAGCTGCCCATTGATTTTTAGATTTCTAAAAGAATCTTCCTGAATCCCATATACCCAACCGAGTCAGAAATAGAAAAAGAGGAAATAGAATCAGGCAAAGAATACTGTGAGCTTTAGTAGATAAGGGTGATGGTGTGGCTATTAATGTTAGCTATTGTTACTTCCACTACAAGTTCCTTAAAAAAATTCTGGTCTTTTCCAATGACACAAAATCACCCAGAAGAATGAAATAGACAGATTCTTTGTCAAAATATCTACAGGACTCATAGTTCTTTTTCCTTAACACTATTCTTTCAATAATATTCATATGTATGGAGAGATTTCTGTGTGTCAGGCATAATCCCATTCGGTGATAGTTAGAGACAAATAGGTACAATCCTAGTACAACATGTGAACATAATTACAGATTATATACAACATATGAGAGAGCAGTTATACTTAAGTGCATGAGGATCTGCTGTTTTGGAGTAATAGCTGACAAATATCTTAATATGGGCTAGCTACAAAGAAATAATGTCTTACATTTCCAGTCTGGAAAATGATTAACTTACTTTAGTTATTTCACAGTCCACCATTCTGTAAAAAAGAGCCAAATGGCAAATGAATATAGCCAAAAAACTGCAGAAGTAAAGTAATCTGTGAATGTTTGTGTTTCAAAATCAATAATTTTATGAAGAATAGATTTCTGAAATACTTTTACTTCTGTTTTGAGCAAAATTTTTGTTCAAGAATTTCAATTAGATGTTCAAGTCTTATTCAATTAGCTCTACTAGAGAACATACCGTGTTTGCAACAATCCTATATAACATTTAAATCCATGAGGCATGTAAGTGTCTTTGACTGATACAGAACTGAGATCTGAAAGTATCATTAGAATTTGCCTATGTTTTAACTTTTGTGAACTGGGGGTTCATTTGTGGGTTGAGTCTATGCTTAACTGTGTCTGGGTTGGGTCTATACTGTATTGTCAAGTTAGCACATGTACTAACATGCTGCAGAATAAAACAGCACACATTTTTTAGGAACAAACGTTTTTTCTCACTGCTAGGGGAATAGATTAAATGAGAGGTGGTAGATTGGGGCTCTCCAGAAAAATCAATGGATAAGTAAGAAGAACAATTATTACATTAAAACTAGAGGCCCAGTGCACGAAATTTGTGCACTGGAGGGGTGGGGGGTGTCCCTCAGCCCAGCCTGCACCCTCTCCAATCTGGGACCCCTTAGGGGACATCCCTCTCACAATCCG
Source organism: Myotis daubentonii (assembly GCF_963259705.1). Classification (NCBI taxonomy): domain Eukaryota; kingdom Metazoa; phylum Chordata; class Mammalia; order Chiroptera; family Vespertilionidae; genus Myotis; species Myotis daubentonii. Next base: position 42,329,913 of record NC_081841.1, read on the forward strand.
AGACTGCTGGATCCCAACTGCTTGCCTGCCTGCCTGACTGATTGCCCCTAACCTCTTCTGCCTGCCAGCCTGATCACCCCCTAACCAATCCCCTGCCAGCCTGACTGACGCCTAACTGCTCCCCTGCCGGCCCGATTGCCCCCAACTGCCCTCCCCTGCCAGCCTGATCTCACCCCTAACTACCCTCCACCTCTGACCTGATCTCGCCTCCAAGTGCCTTCCCCTGCTGGCCTGGTTGCCCCCAACTGCCCTCTCCTGCTGGCCTGATCTCGCCCCCAACAGCCCTCCCCTGCCAGCCTGATCACCCCCAACTGCCTCTGCCTGTCTCATTGCCCCTAACTGCCTTCCCCTGCTGGCCTGATCTCGCCCCCAACTGCCCTCCCCTGCCGGCCTGATCGCCCCTAATGGCCTCTGCCTTGGCCCCTACCAAGATGGCTTTGTCTGGAAGGAAGTCGGACATCTGGAAGGTGGCTGGTCGACCAGGTCTAATTGGCATATTACCCTTTTATTAGTATAGATAGATTATATAGGATAGGATTGCTTAAATGGAGGAGGGGGGGGGCGGCCTTTTTCAGCAGGAGGAGATGCTCTTGGCAGACAAAAACACATAATCCCTATATCTGGACTGATAGCCAGCCATATGCACTGTATTGCCAAACCAGTCATTAAACAATTGAACCACTTTCTTACACCTTACACCGAACAGCTGTTGCCCTTAAAACCCCTCCTCAGCCCCCACCTTAGGTTCTGCCTTCCCAGTTCACCCAGATTAGGTTCTGATTGGTTGGTTTCGATGCCAGTCAGCATCAAAAGCTCTGCCTCCTAGGCAGCCATTGGCTCCTGGCACTTCACCCAGATTTGGTTCTGATTGGTCAGTTTCTATGCCAGTCAGGGTCTCCAGGCCTATCTCTGGGCCTGATCAAAGAGGCGGGGCTGTGGAGGCCCAGAGAGAAACAGAGGTGTGGCTGCTGGTGAAGCTGTGAGAGAGAGAGAGAGAGAGAGAGAGAGAGAGAGAGAGAGAGAGAGAGAGAGAGGCAATGGCCGATCATCAGCTGCCACTGAGGCTGCAGATCAGACCCTGCCTCTCTCTCTGCAGGCCTCTCTCAGGGCCTAATCTGCATCCCCCTTCAGCAGTCAGTGCTGGGTCACTGCCCTGGCACCAGCTGCAGTCAGTGCTGGGTCGCCAGGGCAATCCAGCACTGACTTCTGGTGTTAGGTCGAGCCTTTGGTCATTACGGACCCTGGCTCTTTATATATATAGATGAGTATGGCCATATTTTAGAATATAAAGGAAAATTCATGTAAATTAAAAAAATAAAGTACTAGATTTTTAAAAACCCACATATAAACCTGCCTTTTTTGGATCTCCTGGGTTATGCTGCTAGAACCTCTATCCACTTGCCATTATTCTACTTAGCTCTAGAGGATTAGCTGCTGAAAAGCAATGCTCTACTGAATTCTGGACATCAGCATTCTTAAGAGTTTAAAAGACTTTAATTAAAAAATGCCAACAGGATCAGATGTTTTGAGTTTGTTTTACATCTAATATGCTAGTTATACTCCATCATTTATCTTGGGCAGGTGTATTATTATTCCCATGTGGTTTCGATAATTCTCAATTTCCGAATGCCAAGAGCCACAGATGCTTTTAAGAAAAAATAAAACAAAAAAGGATTTATAGGCAGTGAGTGACTTTATCCTTCTCTTTACAAAACAGCAGTACACACAGAATATCTCATTCAATCTTGGAGTTGGGACATAAAAGAGTGAACCTCTTTGAACATCTTACACCCGAGTACTCGGCACACATTCACAAAGGCTAGAAAATCTCTTTTTAAAGAATTAGACTGACTCACAATGAATTCCCAAGTTTTTTGTACGTTGCTCATTTTGAGTGTGGTATATGTGTATGGTTGAGTGGGATGGAGGAGGTCACCGGTCATGGTTACATTGCTGCCACAAGTCATGGGCCAGTCCACAGGATTATTAATGCTACTCCTATTTCAATTTAGGATGGGCTCTGCCATCTTCCAGTTGTGGCTTATCTGCTCCACACACTTAGGCTCTCAGTAATTTATATTCTACCAGCTCCTCACTTAATGCAGAAATAGTTGCACTATAGGACGTGAAAGATTTATAGAAGCCAGTTGAGAAAAGCAACTGATGGCTGCTAAGGGATTTAATAAGACAAAGATACAGTACCCTTCATCTACATTCATAAAATAATTTTTGTGCGCAGATAAAATTTAATGCTATGCATACTATTTGACCTTTAGTATTTTAAATATATATTTTAAAAGTAACTATATCCAATGTATATAGATACCAAATACTAAATCTGTAAGAAAACTCAAAGCTGTCAGTCTTAGCAGAACTTTGCCAAAATATCTGAGGCGATTCTGCTTACTTCAAAGGCACTTCCTAACCTGGCCGAGAGAGAGATCTGCAAATGAGAAAATTCACCACAGGGAAGGCTGACTGTGTTCTCAGTGTTTTCTGAGCTGTCTCCAAGATACACATTCTCTGAACATGTCTTGGCCTGCCCTGTTTTATCTTCACTGTATTTCTCCAGTTGTTTCTCTACTTTGTCCTTCCTATTTGGATACCTTTATGATCACATTTTCCAGCGCTTTATCCTCTAGCCATGCGTTCTAATTTACTTCGAGCATTCCTACTCTGCCACAGGTCACCCCTCAGACATAAGTGACATCCTCAGGTGCGTAACCCGTTCCCAGTTATTCCAAGTGAAGGAAACCAGAATGTGCCTACTTTGCATTCTGAGTTGAAGGCAATTAAGCAGCAGTGAACAAAGGAAAAGCTCTCTGCCCTCCCCACTTGCCAAGAAGCAGGACAAATATTGACAAATGTGTCCCTCTTTCCCTTTCTAACTTTAGACGTTAATCACAGAGTAACTTTAGACCCTATCAGCGTGGAGATGGCACCAGGGGAATCTACATAACAACCTTACTAACTAGACTTTATGGTGCCCATTCCTTCCCATATATTTGCCTTCCTACAAGGTGCCACCTCTACAGATTCAAGGTTCTTTTTCTTTCTCTTGTCATGTATCTTTCTTTGCTGAAGATGCTATATAAGCCTGCATTTGAAGCCACCTCTTTGGGTTACACATCCCTAAATTTCTCTCATGTATCTATGAGATATACATGTTAATAAATGTCTGTTTGTTTTCTCCACTCTCATTTCCTTAGCCAGAGCAAGCCATGTGAGTAAGACTGAATGGGCATGGGAAATCAAATCCTTCCCTAGTGAGTGAAGCAGATATTCTAAACACTTAGGCAAGAATAGAACAGAGTTATGATAAAAGTGGGACAAAAACACAGCAATGTTATTCATCTCTATTTAGATAATGTGTTACTAAAACCATGCTATTGACAGCTGACTTTCTTCTTCATAGATTCAGAATATTTGGAAGAGAACTGTTATCTCACTATGTGATACAATGTCATATCCACCATCTTGGTATCCCATGAAATCATTCACCTCAAATCATTTCCAGTGTGATTTCCACACCTTTAAAAATCCTATATAATAAAGAGCTAATATGCAAATGGTCATCACGCCCTCATGCCAGGGCCGGGGGACCTAAAGCAACGCCCCCTGCCTGGCGGAGTTTGACGGGGGACCTGAGGCTGCGCCCCCCTGCCTGGCGCCGAGCTGGGGGACCTGAGGCTGCATCCTCTGTCCTGTGGGGCTTGACAGGGGTGGGGCTGGCCAGATCTGGGTCTCGCGCAATTTCGAGGTGCGGGTGGGCAGGGACTTGAGTCTGGGTCCTGCGGCGTACCCCAGACTCTGACAGGAGGGAGATTTTCATATACATTTTACTAATTTTCTTTCATCTCTGACACTTCTATTATAGAGAAAGGGCAAATAGCAATATAAAATATTTCCTCTAATTCCCTTTTAATGTGCACAAATTTTGTGCACCAGGCCACTAGTGTACCTATAAAAGTAAAAGAAATTCCTAAAAGAGACACTCTGATCCAAACTCACATGTCCAGGATCAGCTCCAACCATCCATTCTCCTTCCTCTCTGCTCCTTTTCTGACAAGCCCCACCTCCCACACTTCACCTCTGCAGTGCCACACCTGTTGCTTAGTTGCACCATTATTAAATGAACCAAAACGTGCCATTGTTACTTTATATTCACCAAACACATGCAATTCAAGTCGTGGTCCCTATCCTTAACCTAAAAGTCTTAAGAGTCTTGTAAGTGAGAAAAAATGTATAGACTACTTTTTAGAGAACCCTGAACTGATGAATATTTTTTTTAATGCAAAAGGAACAGGGACTGACTAGAAATTGGGTATTATAGGGTGGTCACAAGGGGTTGATGACTAGAATGGAGAGGGGTGCAATGCTGGGAAAATAGGCTGGCGTTGTATGAGAGTGCAGCTTTGAGAAAAATACTGCTGCTGAATGAACACAACAAACCAGGCATTCAGTGCGAGTCTGAACAATGAACTGCCAAGTAGGGAGTCTATCTAGCTATTTTAGTGAGCCTAATTACAGAGCACAAATGTTGCATTATAGGAAACAAATACTGAATCAGCACATTAAGAAAGGAGCCCTCATTAGCAGTACTTTTAAAGAGTCAGGATGTTTGAAGTTCCAGAGTAGATTATTTATGAGTCTGTGTGTATAGAGAGCCATACGGATGATGTGGAAGTGGGTGAAAAGACACAGATAAGGAGAACGTATTCTAACGCACTTGTCTGGCAGGAAGTGCTTATTCTAATCTAGGAAATGTGTTGTTGACAAATCTAAGAAAAACACAGATATTCCTACAGGATATGTTGTGTGTCCATTTGCCCAGGGCATTAAATTTTTACAAGAGTCTTAAGATACATTCTTATCTAATCTTCATAAAAAATACTGTGCAATACAGCAATAACACCATTGCCATGTTACAGATGAGGAATGGGGCTCAGAGAGGCCCTTGCCCTAGTGCCACTTACAAGATAAATGAAAGTTTAGATTTGAAATGACCTGATTCTAAAATGTGTACCTTTCTGTTACCCAACTGTTGTTCCCCTAAAACTGGTGGACTTACTGGCTTTTTGACTTTGAGAAAGTCATTCGGATCCTCTATGCATCTCTGTCTTCATCTGTATAATGGGGATGAAAATCATACTTCACAGAGGTGCTGAGTTAGTTTTAGAAAGTTATATTTTTTTCTAGAAAATGGTCCATTTTATCTGTTTTCAAATACATTGGACAACATTATTAATAGTATTCTCTTATTATTTTTAAAATCTTTACTATCTGACCTTACATCAGCAGTTCTCAACCTGTGGGTCTCGACCCCTTTGGGGGTCGAACAACCCTTTCACAGGGGTTGCCTAAGACCATCGGAAAACACATATATAATTACATATTGTTTTTGTGATTAATCACTATGCTTTAATTATGTTCAATTTGTAACAATAAAAATACATCCTGCATATCAGATATTTATATTACGATTCATAACAGTAGCACAATGACAGTTATGAAGTAGCAACGAAAATAATTTTATGGTTGGGGGTCACCACAACATGAGGAACTGTATTAAAGGGTCGCGGCATTGGGAAGGTTGAGAACCACTGCCTTACATGCTTTTCTTCCATTCTAAATACTGTTTATCTGTGCCTTCTCTCTCTCCTTAAAAGAGTACCATCTCCATTATATCGATCTTCTCTATGAAACAAATTTTGTTTTCTTGATTCTCTTTAGCATTTCTTTGCTCTGCATTATTTTTTCCTCGTTTTAATTTCCATTCTCTGCTTACTCTACAGGACAACTCAGATCTAGTTCTAACTGTGTGTGATTCTTTTCAGTTATTGATTTTAATGTTCTGTTTATTATGATTTCTTAACCCATTAAAGTTTCTTCCTAATTTCCCAACTAAACCTATATTTGCACAAACCTGTGTGGGATGCGTTCGGGACAGGCAGGGGTGCTGGGCAGAGCGGTTTTCCATCAGCTCACCGTGCGGTATCCTCTAGAAGTATGCCAGATGACTTTTAAATGGGCTTCCCTCTTTATTTTTAATTGTGGTAAAATACATAGAACAAAAAGTTTACCGTCCTAACTCACCATTTAAAAGTTTTAAGTGTACAGCTCAATAGGGTTAAGTATATTCACAATGATGAGCACGCAATCTCTGAAACTAATTTCATTTTGCAAAACAAACTCCATACCCATTAAACAACTCCCTACTGTCCCCTAACCCCGGCGCCCTTCTTTCCGTCTCTGTAAATCTGACTACTCTAGGCGCCTCATGTTAGTGGAGTCACAGGGTATCTGTCAGTTTGTAACTGGCTTATTTTACTTACCATTTTATCTCCAAGGTTCCCCGATGGGGTAGTATGTGTGCCAGAATTTATCTCCTTTAAGTCCGAAAATGTCATTATATGTAACACCACATTTTGCTTATCCATTCATCCACTGAGTAACACTAGGGGTGCTTCTAGCTTTCGGCTATTGTCAATAGTGTTGCTGTGAACATGGGTATTCAAATGTCTCTTTAAAACCTTGTTTTTCATTCTTGTGGATATTCACCCAGAAATGGAATTGTTGGGTGATATGTAATCCAATTGTAAAATTTTATGAAACTGCCATCCTGTTTACTGTAGTGGCTGCACCATTTTATAATCCCATCAACAGTATACAGACTTTTTAATTTGTCTACATCCTCCATCATTGCCATTTTATTTTATTTTTTGTGACAGCAGCCATCCTAATGGGTACGAGATGTTATCTCATTGTAGTTTCAATTTGCATTTCCCTAATGATTAGCAATGTTGAGCAGTTTTATATGTGCTTGTTGACCATTTGTATATCTTCTTTGGAGAGTTAAATTATTTTTTAAAAATTTACTGAAATGAAACAACATAGATATAATTGATTACATGGGCAAATGGTTTTCATTATGTTAAAACAATTCAGTTTATAAAAATCATCAGATCATTTCCATCATAAATGAATGGTATTACCATTCCACCTGGTGTCTTTCCAGGAAACAGTTACACATCAGGCCATGTGACTATGAACTGCCTTAATACTTGACCCTGAAATATCTATAAATCACATATTTCAGATGTAAATCCAAGGTAATGGTAGATTTTTCCCTGAGAATTCCATTCTAGGTACTTGCAAAAAACCCATCAACCAACTAATAAACGAAAATATAGTATATGCTATTTAACTACAAATGGATAGTCTATCTTAGAATTTTTTCATAGTAAACATATCCTACCTTTTTATTTTCTTTCTAGCACAGACAACATATTTTTTTTTTTTTTTAGAAAAGAGTTTGAGATTTTTCTAAGACGATTCTATAAACAAAAGTTCTTTATATACTGCATTTAGTTCTTTGTATTTTTCCTTCTTACGTATTATCTGTGCCTCACTTTTCACTAGTAGTGTGTGCAGTCAAGGAATACTAGTTCAAAATATAAATAAAATGCTAAGGAGACATTGAAACAAAACAATATGTATTTCTATTAAAGCGTTATATACTTTGTTATTTGCAAAAAATAACAACAAAACCTCTATTTTAAAGCCTCTGACAGCCAGACCTTCTGAGAGTAAGAGAAATGTCTAATTTTAGTGTTTCCTTTCCTTTCATTAGTCAACATTTCTCTATGTTTAGAAGTGAATTCTATGAAATATAGGAAACTACATGCACAGATTTCATAATATGGTTGGAATTCTAGACTAGTAACTTTCAGTTTTTTTCTACTGAAAAAGAATCATAGGGTTAAAATTATAAACTATTACACCCAGAAATATTCACTCAATCAACTCCCTAATGAAGCTTGGCTGATGCAAATTATACGCTGAGTGTTTCTAAAAGGAGCTCTTCTAAAGCTTTGATTTTAAGTAATAATTGAATTTTTTAAATATATTTCTTTGTAATTAGTGTATTTAAAATTTGGTCTGGATTTTCATTCACTGCCATGTAATTCACTTCTACTTCTTGGAGTGCTTCTCTTACAAAACAATTAATGGTAACAGTATAATCATTAATAATGACACCTTGTACTTTATAGCTCCTAGGAGATACAAGTACTTCATTACAGATTTCATTACCTTCACCAGTACTATGAAGCAGATAGGATGAGAACATACTATTCTCTTTACTGCAATTTAAAACACAAAATAGGTTAAAGCCATGTTGAAGAATATTTATATGCTTTCTATGACCATGGATGTGAATATTAGTTCATTAATGTGGGGATTATTTGTTATATACAAACATTTCATTTATTTGCCTACTACAAACCAATGTGACCTGTCAAAAAGAAATATTTAGCTTGGCCTGTGTTGCTCAGTGGTTTAGCATTGACCCAAGAACTGAGGTCATAGTTTGATTCCTGGTCAAGGCTCTTGCCTGAGTTGCGAGCTTGATCCCCAGTAGGGGGCGTATAGGAGACAGCCGATCGATGATTCTCTCTCATCACTGATGTTTGTATCTCTCTCTCCATTTATCTTACTCTCTCTGAAATCAATAAAAACATATTTTTTAAAAAAAGCAAGAAAAAGATTTATATCTTCCCAGACTGGTTACATGCCAGTGACCACCAACTTTTATCCTAATTTTGCTAAATTTCATTAAACTCCAGGAAAGTTCTCTAAGATAATAAGAGTTCTGTTAAAGAATTTAAAGTGACATTAATTCATTTTGATTTGACAATCTTCTGTCTTTCACTTAAGTTTGGGAGTCTGAAAATTATTGGTGTAGTTAAAAAATATGCAATGGGAAAAACTGCCCTGACAACATACAGGATCCCCTGCCTCAAGGTCCAAACTCTGACTGAGCAGGGCAGAGGTGGGTCTGGGATCCGGGTTCCTGATGTCCAGGTGGGAGTGCTTTCCACTCCAAGTCTGCGAAACATACTGCTGCAATGTTTTACACCCACGCTCATGAGTATACAGGGTGTCCCCAAAAATGTACACATCCTTTATCAGCTAACTCAATTTTCACTCCTTTTCAGGTTTAACTGAGTTGAAATAATGGATGAAGCCAAACTAAGCTTTGAACACAGTAAATTTATCCCAAAGTGCCACTAAGCTTTATTTTTTGTGTGGGGACAAATAATAGAAAAAGTTTACAGTACAAAACCACAACAGATGGCGAATTGAGGGCACACAAACACCAAATGCAATGATTCTTGATGTTTGCCATTCCATGGCTTCATGTTATCAGCAGTGCCTGGACCAGAATGGTCATCAGTTTGAAACGGGCATTGACAAAAAAAGTATTGATTTCTGCAAATTCTTTTAAATTTTGAAAATGAACTGTATGCTAAACACTGACTTTATAATCATTTAGTGTGTGTACATTTTTGGGGGACACTCTGTAGTTATAAAGATCAGTTTGAAAGACCGTTAAAAAAAAAAAGACCTGCTTAACAGAAATGCAGTTCTCGAAGGTAAGTGTAGTAACTCTGGTCTCCTTGTGAAATTCTCTGTGTATTCTCACAGTATACCGTGAGTGACATACCTGCCCCAGGCTGCCTCACTTGTAGATGCTTTATTAACTGGAACACAGGAGGAGTCAATGATGGTGGATTTGTTCATCTTGTAGCAGAATCCGCAATCTGGGTCCAACATACACTCATTACAGTAACTGTAAAATGAAAAGAGTTACACTCGTGTTAGCAGAGACAACTGGTGCTCCCCCGCATTTTCCACTCTACTCTGCTGTAAGCGTGGGTCCATTCAGACTGGTTTTGGTGACGTGGCACGTGATGAGGACGGTGAGAGCTGGAAGGCCTCTCCCATCTCCCCACACCTCCTGCAGCACCTTCGGAACCTACTTTGAGATGGAAGAGGCTTGGATCTGAGACACTGGATGTAGAAGAACCTGTCAACCTGCAGCAAATACTAGTAAACCACGCTTTTCTAAGCCACTGAGATTTGTTACCGAAGTATGGACTGGCCCATCCTGATCCAGGCCAACTGGTTCCAAATTATACTAAAGCATTTATTTCTCTTGTTTCCATCATGTAACTCATCCTTTTTAAATGGAAAATATGTTTTTCCAATATACATTCTGAAGTAGAAAAAGTCAAAGAATAAAATAAATTGTAACTAAAGAAAAAAAATTAAGATACAAAAACACTGCCATCCAAATAATAATCATTGTTAATCTTGGTGGACACATGTACTTTTAACAAATATAGAGTGTCAGTTATGGACTATAATTAATTTAAGAGAAGTTAGGGTAGCCTGGCTGGTGTTGCTCAGTGGTTGAGCACTGACTTATGAACCAGGAGGTGACGGTTCAATTCCTGGTGAGGGCACATGCCCAGGTTGTGGGCTCAATCCCCAGTAGGGGGCATGTAGGAGGCAGCCGATCAATGATTCTTTCTCATCCTTGATGTTTCTCTCTCTCTCCTTCTCCCTTCCTCTCTGAAATCAATAAAAATACATTTTAAAAAAGAAGAAGCTAGTATAGAAAAAAAAAGGCTAACTCTTCTCTAGATAAATCACATCTATTGGTTGGATCACAGAGCCATAACCAATTAATCACTTTTCACCTAACAGCAGTATCCTAACTACATGAAAATTCTATCCAGGGGAGATGCTTGAGAGGGCAGGGTGTTCCAGCCTAAGCCTACCACGGTGTGCTTGGAGAATGAGTTTTCTTGCTGTCGCACTCATCTGTCAGACAACTCTGGCGCCTCAGACATGGCAGGCACACGCAAGGCACTGGAGATATGAAATAGACGAAGTCCTTGCTCCTGGGTGCACGACAGGCGAGGATGAGAAACAGTATCCACGTAAAGCAGGCAGTGCGAGAGAACTCATTTATGCACGGCTCCAAGGACAGCAGCGTGATCATTCACCTGGGAGCCCTGGGGGGGACTTCAGAGGTGATGTTTGAATTGGATCATAAGAAAAATTTATGAGGTAAAGGGAAGAGCACTTCAGAGACCTGCTTATTTTACAACTAGAGATCAGTCAGTACAGACTTCTAAATATCTCCTGCGGACAAGTAATCATACAAGAGTGTGGGGGAGAAACAGGGTAAGAACTACTCTTAAGTTGTCCGGAAAAGATGTGAATCCTGACTCAAAAGACTGCTTTGATTCATTTAGCTAAATGGATAAATCCTGGCATTGCTTTAAAATGAGATGATCATAATTTCAGCCTCTTTCTGTGAACTTCTCCTTTGCAGATAGCCATTCCTATGTTTATATGTGACTTCAGCCCGATCCTAAAAGCAAAAAGGAGGCCTTTCAAAAGCCCCCGAAAGGTCAATGTGCGTTAGAGAGGCGATACAGCACTGTGAACATGAGACAGTCCACCTCCGGGTGAGCAAAAGCAGCAAAGCGATAGAAGGCATTCCCGGCTGAGCTTTTGGCTTTGAGAAGTACACCAGGCTCATCTGGAAGGAAGATACTTCTTACGAGCCTGTTGTTTGTTTATTCTGCCCACAGGACGCGGACTCTAACAACCCCGATTCTTCCGATGGCTTTAACGGTACTATTGGAGAAAGGTCAACTCAAACATTTGTAGAGAAATGACTCTACTTTATTTCTTTAAAAACCAGTGATTCCCATAAAAGGCCAGAAAACTCAAGGATAAAAGCTGACAGTTCCCAAGAACCTACCACATACACGGGTCAGACAGATGGGGTGTTATCCATAATGCTTTCCTCCTCCATCACTCTTTCAAGCATCCAACCCTGACCACACCTCCCTTCCCCAGCCTGTCTAGTAAATAATCCCTGCTCTGTCGCCATCCTTCGTTCAACAAATACAAATATTTTACACTCCCTATGTGCCGGGCACGACTGCAGGGGCTGGGACACATTTGTGAACGAAGCAGACCCCCCGCGCTAGCGGAGCCCATTTGTATTAGCCCTCCCGGTGACCTCCAGTTAACTGGCCCCTCTACTTGCTCCCTATTCACTCACTAGCTTGTTCCTTTCTTTAGTTCCATCCTATCGAGCTTGTCGACCATGGCCCATCATTTCAGCCTCCTAACTTTCGCTGGCCATTTATCTCTCTATCACAGCTCTCTAGCCCGAATGCAACAGTCGCCTTTCGGTGCCTTCACCCGCACGCCCAGATGCAGCTGAAGAATCTCACAACAGGCAGGTCAGTAGTTCCTTGTCTTACTTCACAGTGAAAACTGAAGGGACTGAATTTTCTCAACTTTCAACTCAGACATGAACAAAGATCATTTACAGTCACCTCTTTTCCTCCAGGCTCCGACCAGGGTATTCAAGGATCATCCCTCTGGGCCTCACCAGGACCAATGCCTCGTCCCACTGGTTATCTTCTCTCTCTACTTTCAAACCCCTCCCAGGACTTACCCCGGAGTTTACGTGTGGGCTCAAGCCTTTCCCATATTAGAAAAGTGTGAAAAACTGCCTTTCCTACTACTCCACACTATCCCTCCACACTCGTTCATAGGGGCCGCTCGGTGAAGAGGTCATATATTAAAAAGTGTTCACATCCTTGGCAATTCAGGGAGTGGACCACTGTTTGGGAAGTGGTGTGCCAACCCTTATCTCTGACCTAGAATTGTGTGTGTGTGTTTTTCATCATATAGAGGATTTTATGGCAAAATTCTCCCAAATGTATCAACATTTCTAACTTCGACTTGACATTTAGAAGGTTAACACAAAACTTTAAATATCCTGAGTAATCTGCTAATTGACCTTTTACAGAGAGCACCTATCATAACTGTGGCTTTAACAAATGACATTAAAGAAAGGAAAACTTCTAGAAGTGGCTATTTTTTATTCATGATTTGCTCTTTAAGGCTCTCTTGAACATGACCTAATGAATTTATGTAAGGTTTGCTAAATATAAAGCTGAGGATTTAAATATATTGGTGCCAAATCAATGTTCGTAAGAATGCTCGAGGCACAGATGAAAACTTTTTTTGAGAAAAGCAGACTCGCGTTATTTACCTCCTTTTATTCTCCTTCCATGGGAGGATTTGGGGTGAGTCCCCATTTCTGGACATCGAGTTTTCCACCCATGATCCTGGGGAAACCACCCGGGTGCCAGATGCTGCATGAAGGGAGTGACAGAAAGGCAGGTACCCAAGCTCTGAATTCACACAAACACTAACTGTGTGAAGCATATTATAACATTGTGACATCTTACAAATACTACTCTTCCTTCAAGGGCAGAAATGATTGGTGAGCCCTGTTGTAAGAAACTCTAAATTTACAACAGAAATTAAGAAGGTATTTACAAAAGCACTATGCTTTATAAAAGGAATTGCTGAAAGAATTATATAAAATGGGGATTCCACCCTATTAATACAAAAAACTTTACATTTCAAATTTATCAATATGTAGAGCAGGGATGAGATGGCCCTCCTCCTTGCTCTGCGCACAGCTCTACTGTAAAGGTTACAGTGTTCTTTACTGACTGGCTAGCAAAACAGACTGCGAGGACCCGAGAGAAAAGGCATGCGTACCAGCTCCCTCTCTGCAGCACCCATGGTGGCCAGATCCCCCAGGACAAGTTTATCACAGAAGCACAGTACAACAGTCCTATAATTCAAGGCATTACTATAGGCTCATTAGCGTGTTTTATTGCCCTTTTAAGGAGAATAATTTTGGGGGTTGGTGGGGTGAATAGCTGAATCATTTTTAGGATGAAATAAAAAGAAGGTAAAACTCAGTGTCAGAGGGTCCTTGAGATTGAGCGAGGGTGTTAAATTGCCAGAGGCTAAAGCTGCCATTTGTAAACATTCCATCCACAACCCAAATGGAACTGCTCAGTAATTTTGATAAGTCACTTTCAGAAACGCCAGCTGCACTGGCCAATTCCTTAAGGCCCAGACAAAAGCACCCCAGAAGGAGAGGGCCCTCTCCTAAACCACTTCCTGCAGAATCTCATAGTACAAGGACATTACAATATTCGGAGAGAATCTGTGGCAAATAACTGTGCCCCGATCTACAATACTGTTCTCGGATGTGGACACTTCCCTTGGGGAGATTATATAGCCAACGCTGCTGCCCTTCTATGAGATGAAACTGCTGGGGGAACTGAATGCACAGCATCTAGAACAGGGGTGGGCAAACTTTTTGACTCGAGGGCCACAATGGGTTCTTAAATTGGACTGGAGCGCCGGAACAAAAGCATGGATGGAGTGTTTGTGTGAACTAATATAAATTCAAAGTAAACATCATTACATAAAAGGGTACAGTCTTTTTTTTTTTTTTTTTTTTTTTTTAGTTTTATTCATTTCAAACCGGCCGGATCCGGTCCGCGGGCCGTAGTTTGCCCACGGCTGAATTCTAGAAACTCCAATGCAGCGGTTCTCAACTTGTGGGTAACGACCCCTTTGGGGGTCGAATGACCCTTTCACAAGGGTCGCCTAAGACCATCGGAAAACACATATATAATTCATATTGTTTTTGTGGTTAATCACTATGCTTTAATTATGTTCAATTTGTAACAATGAAAATACATCCTGCATATCAGATATTTATATTACGATTCATAACAGTAGCAAAATTACAGTTGTGAAGTAGCAACGAAAATAATTTTATGGTTGGGGGTCACCACAACATGAGGAACTGTATTAAAGGGTCATGGCATTAGGAAGGTTGAGAACCACTGCTCTAATAGGAGACGTGAAAATACCTAATCCAGACGGTAACTACAATTAGAACCAAGCCAACTTGCTAGCTGAAGGGAGGGAAGATTTAACTTTTCAATCTCCATCTTTTCTTTTTTAAAAGAGAGAAAAACAAGTATTTCATATAAAGAAAAAGAACTGGTTCAAGAACTTTAAAATGCTTCCAATTAAAGTAAAAGAGAAAACAAAAGGCAGCTTAGTGTCTAAGGCAGAGGAGGGAGGGCCTATTTTCGTTTAATCAACCGTTTACATGTTTCACATGGCACCCAGGACCTCAAGCGAATGTGCCTTCTTCCTTCTCCTGAGAAAATCCTTTAAGCATTGATTTGGGTTAATTCAGAACCTTTTTAATCTCTACTCTGTGAAGTCGAGTATGAACTCAGCTCTCTAGAAAGCGGTCCACTTGTTTTTAAGTGTGTCTCATTAAATCTAATGACATGGAGCATTATGAACAGTGTGTGGCCTTTAAAGTGCCTGTCTCTGGTGTGGCCTGAATTTCAGAAAATCAATGGTGGCCAGTGCAGGTCAGGATGATCTGGGCAGCGGAGCGGTGAGGCATGACTTGCTTCAGGAAATCAGAGCCTCCGCTTTATAGAACGTGGCCACAGGTTCACATTCATTCTCTGGGGGTAACTGTTCACTCACACATTCCTTCTGCATCAATGTAACACCCTACTTTGGGCAATGATGTCACTGTTTCCTGTGACAGCTCTTCCAAACCCCCGTCTTTACTTCCCCCTCCTCGCTCCTGACTGTCCCTGCTGCTTGCAGCGGGTGACTTGGAATCCAATTTACCAGAGGACACCCTTCCTGGGGGACGGCCTGCCTTGCCTGTTCCGTCTATGGACCCGATCTCTACATGAGCACTGCAAAGAACACTGAACCACCTGCCCTCTTTCTCAGCCAGAGTGCAGGCGGCAGGTGACTCCCTCTCCCCACCTGGACTGTGTAAATAGAGAACTCGTGATAATGAAAAACAAAAACAGACAAAATTCTGGGGGACTGAAGTGGTTGGAAATTAAAAAGTAGGGGATCACCCGGCCAGCATGGCTCAGTGGCTGAGCGTCAACCTATGAACCAGAAGGTTCCAGTTTGATTACCAGTCAGGGCACATGCCCGGGTTGCTGGCTCAATCCCCAATGTGGGGAGTGTAGGAGGCAGCCGATCAATGATTCTCTCTCATCATTGATGTTTCTATCTCTCCCTTTTTTATGAAATCAATAAAATATATATATTTTTAAAAAGCGGAGGATCTATTGGCTCTAATTTCAGGAAGTCATGCCCATCCATTCGCTGGAAGCTGCCCTCACAGAGACTGCCGGATCTTCTCCTTGTGAACTCTGGGCACTCTTCTTTCTTAATCTTAACTTATCGTTCTGTGATGAAATTCCCTAAAATGTTTTCCTCTCTGCTGAGATCTTCTCATCCCTTGTCACTACTCCCTTTACGATCCCTCCACCGCTCAGACTGCCGCATCTTAGTGTTATCTTTCTCCGCTTGGTTCTTTCTCCTTTGGTTCTGTTCTTGGCAATCTTTCATTACTCTGTACACTTTTATGGGAAACACTGACCTCACATGACCCTTACTATCATCAATACACTGAGACTGTGTGACCTGTTTCTCCAGTTTGTTACTCTTCCATAAGGGCCAGACCCCTATTTCCAGCGGCCCCATTTTCTGGATGTTTCACCAGTACCTCATACTCCACACAGCTCAAGCTCAATCTTTGGCTTTCCTGTCAAACCTGCTGTTCTTTTGTGTCTCACAATTTGAAGACCTGAGCATGTGCGATCACTCACATTTAAATAGCACAACAGCAGCAAGTCTATCTCAAAGTATGGGTAGCTCCTCTACTCAATATTCTTTTCCTTTTTTTTCACCTGAACTCTGACTTGAACTTGCCACCTCTTACCTGAACTCTCCCAACAGTCTTCTGACGAGTCCTCCTGCTTCTAGACTCCCTCCCCTCCATCCTCTACATTTCCTTAAATCTAACATATCGGACCTCTCTCCCATTTAAATCCTGCAATAGTGTTCCATGGCTTGCAGGGTGAAGACCTGACTTCTTAAGACACAATCTAGCCCCCTTTCATCTTGTCCATCGTTTCTTGCCATTTCTTCCCAGGTGCCATGGGCTCCAGCCAGGCCATACAAACCACAGGATTCAGCATATGACCTGCTTTGATGTTTCCCCTCCTATTGCTTACTCGGGATTATTATTTCCCACCTTTGTATCCCCACACACTTGCTTCAAGACTCATATATGACATCAGCTCCTCCATGAAACCTCCTTACCCCAGCACAAGTATATGCATTACTAGTCCATCTTTTATTCCCAGTGATTTCCATGTTGCCTGAGATATGTGTTCAGTATATACCAGCTGCATAAGTAAAGAGATGAACATCAGTTACATAGATAGCAGGTTTGGTAGTTCTTTTTATTGTTCCACTGATGTTCCCCACATCTTGGTCCAATTAGATCAAAGAATTGAGGCTTGAATTAAACTGTGAATTGTTCCACAGAATTCATGGCTTTCCGATCAAACCCATATACAACTGTCTGAAGCCATCTGGAACACAGTCATATTTCTCATCTCTTCCCCTTAGAAACTGAGGCTAAAAATATAATGGATTCCTGAGTTGGAGGCAAAAAATAATTCATGGCAGTGAGGCAGGCACATTAAAAGCAATCATAGGCTTTTGCTCTTTGGCACTATTACATAGGGCACATTTAGCCTATTTGTCAGAATAGGTTTCTTTTTTTTTAAATTTACTGGTATTTTAGGTTCTAATTTCTAGTAACTCTAATCCTTTTTTTTATAAATTCTTAGATTCTCTAAAGGGGAGAGAGAATAGAGCTCTCTCTGCCAAGCCTGTCACCATCAGTAAGGCTAAGTGTTTTCATATTATACTACATGGACCTTTGATCAACACTATTAAAAACAAAACCGCAATTCCAACTTGCTAATACAGGATGACATGTACATGCATATGTTGATATATGTAGATATGTGTATTTAGGCAAGTAAGTGTGTGTATTATAGACATACACACATTTATATACAATCTTTTCAGTTAAATAATTGAGAGTAAAATCAGATTTATAATACAATTTGGTAATCAAAAAACATAGGTACCCAAATACAAAACAATTAGTATGCAACATGCCACCTTCCAAGAAAAACAACAAGAGTAATTAATCTTCTTCAGTGGTAGTATACATTATTCATTAATGAAGAGACAGGAAATAAATATTAGAATTGGAATTTTTAGGTTTACCAATAGACCAAATCCATCAGTACTTGTAGATATGAAGAGGATTTTGGAGGGTGGGTTTTACCACAAGCCTCACTGTTGACATATAATTTTTTAAAAATATATTTTTATTGGTATCAGAGAAGAAGGGAGAGGGAGAGAGAGATAGAAACATCAATGATGAGAGAGAATCATTGATGGGCTGCCTCCTGCACGCCTCCTACTGGGGATAGAGCCCGCCATCTGGGCATTTTCCTTGACCAGGAATCGAACTGTGATTTCCTGGTTTATAGGTCAACCACTCAGCCACACCAACTGGGCAACAATTTATATGTAAGTCACAGATCTTTACCAAAAATAATAATAAATAAAAATGCATGAACATAGTTTTGTTTGGGGCTCATCATCACCATCAGAAAACTCTTTTATATAAGCCTTATTTTATGTCTCTGTGACTGTACTTGTATAAACACCAACGTGTCCCTAAAAACCTGTGTAACACACACTCCTGCAATATGCATCTAGCTAATCACATTACCTGATAGGAGTGGCCAATTTCTGTATGGTGCTCCTAACACATATTGAGAACTTTCTGATATGCCAAGACACAGGGTAGGCAGACAGTTTGGATCACATTAACAATAAGGTTTAACTTGAGCACTGCACTGAGGGACACTTCCTTTGTTTAACAGCATTGAACTTTTAAAATATAACAGTACATTTTTTAAAAGTGAGGAGCTCATAAATATCTTTCCATACATAGAAATGATAGCCACAAATACTGTATTTGCTGTTCTGAAATTTTTCAGAATTAGAAAATAAACGTTTAAAAGCAATTCAGGGTATCCGTTTCAGAAGAGATAACCTTTATGTTTAACATATAAAATATAAACACACCATCAAGAAAGCAAGGTATCTGTCACTGAAGCCATTTGTTTTCAGTATCCACAAAGACCAAACTCTCGTAAACACATCTGGATCCTAAGTCATGCACTTGGATTTCAATGCTCCTTCAAGTGGACGAAGAGAGGCAAGTGAGGTATGAATGCAGCTCTGGGTTCGAGTCTTTCATGGACTTCGGAAATTAAATTCATTCATCATTTGACAGGATAAAACAAAGGCGAGGAAGTGAGGAAGGAAAATTTTACTTATTTTCTTAAGTAGTTAATTTTTCCTTGAAAAATTATGGGGATTCTGCCTCCACCAAAATATGCTTTAAAAAATTCTGCTAGCCAGAACAACTGAATGAAAAGACTGTGTTGGATTTTAATATGCACTCACCTAAATCCATGACTTTTAAGACCAAAAAGAAATATGAAAGCAACCCACCTGGTAAGTACTTACAAATGATTTCTAGTTTATAAATTTGGGAATGGGAATTAATTTTTATTCTGAATTAAACTTTTCCCTTTGGAGAATCACAAATTTAAATGTGAATGCATAGTCCTACGTTCTTGGTGAATGCAGTCACACTGACTTTAAAATATATTTTATGTCAACACAAAAAATAGGTTGTTTTAAAGTGAGAACTTCATAGTGTTTTTTGTATTTTTTAACCTATCTATGTAAACACTTCTTACAATTGCCTCTTTGGGGACCTGTTTTTTTTCGTTTGTTGCTTTGATAACTGACTGTTTTATTTTTAAGTGGTATCAAGTATCTCCTTAAGCACAAAGAAAGAAATTTAGTGACCAAGTCTGTTTTATACTTTTCATCAAACCCTATAACCCCTAGCACGGTGCTTATCAGAGTGAAAGTGCTTCACACAGAGAAAACTATATCAAAAGAAAAAATCCATTTTGGCGTATACAGCTTTGCTTATCAGTTCTTCCTCGGCTACTTGGAGGGCTTTTCCATTTTCATAGGAAATGAAATGTTTGAATGTGAAGGACAAAGTAAGTTTTGCTTGGAGAGTGAGAGAAACAATCAGCCCCTGGAGCCACAGGAAGATGCCTGATTGGAAGCTGTGCTGTGCGATAAAGATGGAACCAGATAGCCCGGAAGTCATCCCCCTGGACAGCATCCTGTCCTTTGATGCCTGTGACTCTATTTAATGTAATAATGCGCTCTGACAACTAGAACTTACCACACTGACAGGATTTCACGACACTCAAAAGAATTCAAGGTGGATGAAACCAACAGGAATCAGTAAAGTGATTCCTATTACCAGCACATAGATTTTTCTCTTTAAGGAGAACAGTCAGGTCCACATATATAACTCATCTCCACAACTAGAGGAGGAGGCAAAGAAGAGAACAGCTTTCATGGCGTTCATTTCCGCCTCTGAGTGGACGGTCATAGTCTAATTTGCGTAAAGGGTACTTCTTTGTAAAGTGCATCTCAGAAATATTTGCTTCTTGTCTTATATTACTTTTCCCACATTCATCAATCGGTGTAACAAAGGCCTTATAAACAACACATACTAAAATGAACAAAACAAAATAAAAACCACAATTTAACTTGGATCAGATACGCATTTTTCAAAGTTATGTGGTTAAGATCATTGGGCTCTAAGAAAACCCAAGGTGGTGAATTGTTTTAAGTATTTCCGAATGGCTTTACAGTATGTTAAGTACTTGCTTTTATATCAAAGCTGCTCTATGGTGATCCTTAAAATGACAGAAAAAAATTTCTGAGCTGAGTAAATATAGGTAGATAAAAGTGAATGAACCAAAAAAAAAAAATCTTCTTCAGGTCCCAAATAAACTTCAACTCACAAAAAAGATTCCTTAGAAAAACACTCTCAATTTCTCTGAATAACTGAAAACACAGCAACATAGGTATTTTCAGACCCACTGCCTTTCATCGTAAGTAATTACTGCCCACTTCCCAAAGGGTAGTGCACCCTCTCTGGGCGGCAGGAGCATCCCACAGCTTGACTGGTAAATTTCAGAATGAAGAGTGGTCAAGAACTGGGTTCTTAAGTAAAGCTCAGTTCTACTGTCTGCTAAGCCACAACATTCTCTAAAATTGACTTAACTTCTTTGAAGCCTCAATGCCATTGGTAAAACAGGGGGAGTAACAGCACCTACCTTAGTTGTGCTGAGGGATAAAAGAGAGAATCCATATAAAGCTCTTAGTGCAGTGGTTGGCACAATGGTGACTATGCAATAAATGGTGGCTGCCGTCACTAGTACCCCATTTGAACAGATGAACAAATCACTCATTTAGTCAAATCACACTCATTTTGAACAAACATGACTACGGGAAGCTATTTAACTGGCTTACAAGGCCAAAGAAATAGGACAAAAGATTTTAAAGATTCTTTCTCCTTTTTAAAACTGGAGGTAAATTATTTAAGAAGACCATATTTCTTGCCACCTGCAAAGTTCACCTTAGACTTCTAATCACTATTAAAAGAACTCAACCATGAAAGAGGGTAGGGCTCTATTTGATCAATTAACTCCTCTTTTCTGCTGTCAAGCAGAACCATAAACACGTCCCATAAACCTAACAGATTGCCTATCTCTACGGTTGGGTCAAACCCGGCTAGTGGTCTGTCCCCATATCCATTCTTTGCTTCTTCCTTTGTTAAGAGAATTCTAACCTTTAACTGGGAACACTGTGGTCCCCCATTCCTCTCGCATTCACTGAATAGAAGAATATAATTCCCAGTCTCCATTACAACTACGTATGGCCATGGGACTATGATGGGAAGTGCTGTGTGGGATTTCAGGAGGACCCCCAAGGAGCTGATTCACCTGGGAAGCAATGCTCCTACACTGTCTCCTCCTGGCCGGATGCAGACATGATTGTGGACTCCTGCAGCCATCCTCGTGAACTTGTGAACAGTAAGAAAGATGCAGTATAGATACAGCAGAAAGACAGGCATCCAGATCCCTGATGATACTAAATCTAGTCTATCTGCTCCAAAGTTCCTACCTTTGAATTTATTTTACACTAGAGGCTGGTGCACGAAATTTGGCAGGGGGGAGGGGGGAGATCCCTGCACCCTCTCCAATCCAGAACCCCTGCCAGCCTGATCCCCCTAACTGCTCTCCCCTGCCGGCCTGATTGCCCTAACTGCACTCTCCTGCCGGCCTGATCGCCTCCTAACTGCCTCTGCCTCAGCCCCCGCCACCATGGCTTTGTCCGAAAGGATGTCCAGAAGATGTCAGGTCTAATTAGCATATTACCCTTTTATTAGTATACTAGAGGCCCGGTGCACAAAAATTTGTGCACTCGGGGGGGAAGGGGAGGTCCCTCAGCCTGGCCTGTGCCCTCTCGCAGTCTGGGACCCCTCGGGAGATAACGCCCTACTGACTTAGGCCTGCTCTCGGGTGGCAGAGGGCAGGCCCAATCCCTAGGTGCAGCCATTGGTCGGGCTCAGAGCAGGGCCGATTGGGGAGTTGGGACGCCGCCCCCTGTAATGCACAGAGCAGGGCGGATTGGGAGGCTGTGATGCCACCCTCAGTCACGCTCAGGGTAGAGCCGATTGGGGGGTTGGGGCACCACCCCCTGTCACACTCAAGGCAGGGTCGATAGGGAGGTTGCAGCGCCACCCCGTCACGCACAGAGCAGGGCCCATCGGGGGTTGAGAAGCTCCCCCGTCACTCACAGAGTAGGGCCGATAGGGGAGTTGGGGCACCGCCCTCTGTCACACACAGAGCAGGGTGGATCAGGGGGTTGGGGCGCCGCCCTCTATCACCCACAGAGCAGGGCCGATCAGAGGGTTGGGGCGCCGCCACTGTCACACTCAGGGCAGGGCCTGTGGGGAGGTTATGGCTCTACCCCATCGCACACAGAGCAGGGCCCGTGGGGGTGGGGGTGGTTGGGGCGCCGCACCCTGTCACACACAGAACCACAGGGCGATCAGGGGGTTGGGGAGCTCCCCCCGTATCAGGCACAGAACAGGGCTGATAAGGAGGTTGGAGAGCCTTCCCCTGTCACGAACAGAGCAGGGCGGATAGGGAGGTTGTGGCCCCGCCCCCTGTCACACACAGAGCTGCAGGGTGATCAGGGGGTTTGGGCGCTGCCCCCTGTCACGCTGATCCTGGTGCCGGGAGGCCACTTGGCTCCGCTGATCCCGGTGCTGGGAGGCCTCGCGGCTCCACTGATCCCGGTGCTGGGAGGCATATTACCCTTTTACTATATAGGATAGAGGTCTGGTGCATGGGTGGGGCTGGCTGATTTGCCCTGAAGGGTGTCCTGGATCAGGGTGGGGGTCCCCACTGGGGTGCCTGGCCAGCCTGGGTGAGGGGATGATGGCTGTTAGCAGCTGGTCACACACCCTTCAGGGTGGGGGTCCCCACTGGGGTGCCTGGCCAGTCTGGGTGAGGGGCTGAGGGCTGTTTTCAGGCTGGCGGGTGACTGAAGCTCCCAACTGCTCCTTTTTTTGTTTTTTGTTTTTTTTTATTCTGGGCCAGCTTTAGCTCTGGCTCCAGCTCTGAGGCCTCTGCTGCTGAAAGCAGTTATCTGGTTTGTTTGGGTTCTATAATCGAAACAATGTATAACTCCAGCTCTGAGATCCCAGCTGGCTGAAAGCAGGTTTCTGGGGTTTTGTTTAGCTTCTATATTTGTTACAATGTTTCAAACAGCAAGGCAGGCGGGGAACGTTGGAGTCCTCCGTCATTGAAGCAAGCAAGCCTCATGTTAGTTTCAAGCTGCCTGGCTGCTGGCCGCCATCTTGGCTGGCTGTTAATTTGCATATCGCCCTGATTAGCCAATGGGAAGGGTAGCAGTTGTACGCTAATTACTATGTTTCTCTTTTATTAGATAGGACATGTGAATGAAACTTCTTTTTTGTGTAAGTCAGTTATTATGGGTTCATCTGCTGTGTATGCCAAAACCAATTCCTAACGGATACAAGAATATTTTTCTCAAATGCTTAAAAAATATTTTTGCTCATCTCTAACTACACCTGAAATATCAGCTTCTACTCAAGTCCCAATATCTCTCTAAAGATATGAGACTTGAGTGTGAGTTCAAGATGTAAATACAAGCCATTCTCAGATATTGCCAACTTCTGACAAGGGGCTATTTCTCGAGCTTTGTTTCCTTAACAGCTGGCACAAGAGCTGGTAAATGGTTAGTACTCAGTAACGGAGGTCCAATGAATGAATTGAAAAGTGGGAAAGAGTTCCTATACTATGTCCATGTACATATGGTTGCATATTGGTAATGCTGATTTTCCCCAGCCCCTCAGTCAATGCGGTGAAGGGGGTATTTTGCAAACACACTGGTTCCTTCAAGTTACTTGGACACCATGAAAGGTGACCTGAAAAGTCTCAGAGTTAATGCCTCAGTCCACTAACATCATCCACCTACGGTGGCTGCGTCTCTGTGGCTGGGCACAGCCTCTCGTTTCTGAGACTTGAGCTCAGTAACGACAATGATGTCGAGTGCTCCAGCTAGTCCAGGATATTTTGTTTTGCAATTGTGTTTTGATTTGTCCATGCCTGTGTCTACCTGACCTCAGTACATCTCTGAGTAAGGTGGTAAATTGTTCCTTTGTGTCTCTTCCTTATTGGGTAACTGAGCAGTGAAACGTCTTCCTCTAGTGTTACAATTTCTGTTGCTCCAATTTCTCTCTGACAGGACAATTACTAAGTTTGTCTTTCTTGGAGTCTCACAGATTCATGCTTATTTGAGTTTCATTTATCTGTAAATTCCTTAGCCTTTTCTGATGATATGTTCAATTTGTTGCCTTTCTCTTTTAATACTGTAAGCTTCGAAGATCTTGTAGATCCGCATTTACTTTCAGAATTGTATGGCCATTGCCCTCCTTTTTATTTTCTCCTGGTTGGACTTCAAGGTTCTGATGACTTTTTAAAGAAATATTTTCTCAGAGGGGCATTGTCCTTCTGTTTTTGTTATAGTATGCATAATTTTACTTTAGTTCTGCAGTTTAAGATCTCTAGATTCTTGTGTGTTTCCATATCTTCCTTGACAATTTAATTCAAATGGAGTTTTATCAGAACCAAATAGACATGTGCTGAAAGCCAAATGCAAGGATTTCATCAGATGGAAATGGATTATTATCAGCAGGCCTGAAGAGTGGTTTACAGGGTACCTCAAGGGACTTGTTTGAGAACCTTCCATTAGCTGAGGCAGGCCTAAGATTGACAGAAAACTCTCTTACTGAATTTCCAAACGAATTTATATAATCAATGCAGGTACAGAGAAAAGCACACAGCCACACACACATCAGGCCTCCGTACGTGGTTAAATTAGGAAACCTTACATAAGACATGATGTTAGTTGCTAGGTAAGCAGACAGGAAATGGGGAAAGAAAGAGAGGAAACATAATGCCTGCTTTCAGATACAAATTTCTGTTTAGAAAGACAAGCCATAAAACCTGGGCAGTTATAAGTCATTCTAGTCACCAAGACCTGACGCATCCCATCCCCCCCACCTTGGGTCTCCATTTAGACTCTTAAAGGTTTGCTCTTCTACCTTCTCCACTCTGCTGCCACGGTGATTTTTGTAAAGTGCAAATCTGATGATGACAGTCTTCTTAACAGCTTCATCTGAGTTTTTAAATGAGGGAGTTCAAAATCCTTATTGCTGGGACACATGACTTCTTATCATTTAAACTCGCCACATGCTCCTTAGGTTTATTTCTCACCATTTCCTACCTCTATATAGAGTTCATCCCATGTTTCCTGAATGGAATTGTAGGCAGTATCTGTTTTCTCACAATTTGCCCCACATTCAACATGTGGGAGTGTGAGAGACATCTGCCCACAGAGGAGCTACCATAGGAGCCTCCCCTGGGAACCACGGGCATCAATACAGGGTCTTCTTTCTGGAGCATCTGCCCCTCTGCCACAGGGAAGGAAGGTGGCAAGAAAGCCCCTGCTCTTCCAACTTGTGAACCAGCCTGTGACAGATACCTGGAGCAGAGCTAGGGAAGGACATGGCGGGGGGGAGGGGGGGGGAAGCTATCTTACTGCCTGTGCCTTCATGACAGAGTTAGAAATGACCAATCCTCAGGCCACCTGCAAAAAAAATTAGGCATAGAAGGCACACAGTTTAATGTAAGAAAAATATGGATTCTGTGAAGCTGAGTATCTGAAACCAGAGAATATCATATACTTGCAGTGTCTAGGAAATATTAAGCTCCGTCTTGTTTCTGTACACATGCTACCCTATCTGTCTGGAATGCTGTCTTCCCCTGCTCTGGTCTAACTCCAACCAGCCCCTTGCTGCCCAGCTTTGGGAAACCTTCCATAACATCCCAGGAGTCAATGGATTTGGTAACAGGTAGTTACAGGAGCTAAAAAGGAGTTATTACTTTAAAACATAATTAGATGAATGGCTCTTTAAAATACTGAGTTCCTCTATTGCACTGATATACTTGTCTAGGTATTAAGTAAAAAATAAACAGAATATCTATATAATAAAAGCCTAAGCAACCGGTCGCTATGATGTGCACTGGCCACCAGGGGCAGACGCTCAATGCAGGAGCTGCCCTCTGGTGGTCAGTGTACTCCCACAGGGGGAGTGCCGCTGAGCCGGAAGCTGGGCTCACTGATGCGGAGTGCAGCGGTGGTGGCGGGAGCCTCTCCCACCTCCACAGCAGTGCTAAGGAGCAGTGAGTCAAGCGGCAAGGAGCAACCAGGTGGGCGGTAAGGAGCGAGGGATCCCGAATTGCGATAGGGATGTCCAACTTCCGGCTTAGACGGACATCCCCCGAGGGGTACTAGACTGTGAGAGGGATGTTCAACTGACGGCTTAGGCGGACATCTCCTGAGAGGTCCTGGACTACAAGAGGGCGCAGGCCGGCCTGAGGGACACCAACTGTGCACGAATTTTGTGCACCGGGCCTCTAGCGTGCGTGCGTGTGTGTGTGTGTGTGTGTGTGTGTGTATATATACACACACACACACACACACACACAGTGGTCTAATTCCTCTTGTAATTCTGTAGCTGCACTGACCAGTCAATTCACATAAGAGGCATAAGAGTGGAAGACCACTTTGGCACACATGTTGGAATTCCAAATATGAAGAGAAGGAATATTAATTTAGCATGTTGAGAGTCCTGAAGTTTGTTCTTATCACATACAGGAAGCCAACACACACACACACACACACACACACACACACACACACACACACACACAAAGATAAAAACAAATTTAACTAAGAATTCATATCTGTGTCAATGTTAGTACATGCTAATGGCTAAGAATTTATACATTTATTTGTCTTTGTTTATCATATATGCTATATAACTTGTGTATACAATTATATAGCATATATGAATGAGAATGATACATATCCTTGCCAAATTTGATTACATAGGCCTACATTTGTTGTTTGGGGGTGAATTACTTTCTTAAATTTCAAATGTTTATGATTTTACACTGAACTTTTGTGAAGATATCTATTGACATAGTCACATATCAATCATAAAATGATAAAAATGAAAAAAATCAGGCCACACAAAGTTAAATGTTAAATACTAAACAATTAAATAAAAAAGATGTCCTTTGATTTCAAATGGATGAATTAGAAAATGCTAATAAGTTCTTTCTATGAAACAATTTTTATTCTTGATTTGATAAGACTAATCAGTATGCATTTATAATATAAAAATCAAAGAAAAGGGAGGATTAGAAGGAGCTTTCAGAAATTAACTCTCAACTGTTCTACTGACAATGACTTTATGATGCTGATAATTATATCATTAAAAAAATATGTTCTAGGACGAAATTACCATAGAACTGACATAGCCATCAACGTTAATTCCCAAGGAGTAACAAGTTTCTACAAAAACTGGTAAGTAACCAATATAAAAGTACATGGAGAGGAGAACCAAGATGGCTATGTAGGTAAATGCCGTACTGGCTGCCTCCCACAACCACACCAAAATTACAACTAAAATACAGAATAACCATCATTCAGGGCCACCTGAAATTGGGCTGAATGGAAGAGCTACAACTAGAGAAGTGAAGAAAGTACACCAAGACTAATAGGAGGGGTGTTGGCAAGAAATGGGCTGGTCCAACACCCACGTGTGGCATTTTTTTAATTGGGAGGGATATTTCTACTGCGAAGGTCTCCCATGAGAAGCAAATGGTCCAAGCCCCACACCAGATCCCTGCCCAGGGTTCCAGAGCTGGGAAGAGAAGTCCCCGCAACTTTGGACTGTAAAAACCAGCGGGGATTGTGGCTAAATGACACAGAGGCTGCTGGAGACCCAGGCAATTATTCTTAAAGGGCCAGCATACAAACTTACACAGTCCCTCTTCCTCTGAGCTCCAGCACCAGATGGCGGCTTTGGGGGATCCAGGGACATATGGGGTGGAACTGGATTGTCTGGCATTGGAGCAAGAACTTGGGAGCAGCTTTCTCCCAGACAAGGGTGCTTGCAGAGGTCATTGTTCCTATGCTGGGACCTCCCCCATTGCAGAGCTTACTGGCAGCCATATCTGAGTTTCCATCAGCGTGGCCCACACTGTTCACTCCACCCTGGTGATTCCCTGATATCCTGTCTCATCCAATTTGCAGCCCCACCCAAGCTGTTTATAGCAGCTTTTCCATATGAATGGCCTGTTCTGGCTCAGGATTCAGACTTTCCTAAAATCTCTCAAAAAAGCTGAAGCTGGTGTTCAGTGTGCCCCAAAACTATCAATAAGAGGCTCAAGACCCAGCACTAGCACCAGCCCATCTTGCTTCACAGCTGGGCCACCCCTTGGTACTTCCAAGCCCAATACATATAGCAAATAGCAGCCATCTGCAGATCCCTCTGTAGCTCCTGCTGGGTGACACCAGAGCCAGGGCACCCCATGGATAGCTTCAGACCATACCAGGTTACAACTCTACATATTACAAGTGACACACTCAAGGGGCAGACTCAGTGATCCCCAATGCCCCACTGAAGCAAGTCCTGCTCCATAGGGGCGTCTCCTGCACAGCAGCTCTTCCACTTTAGTCACAGCTGGTTCTCACAGCCAATTGGCCTGGAGGTCAATTCCTCTCAGTGACACCGATAGCAATCAAGGCTCAACTACAACAAGCCTATACACACAGCCCCAAAAGGGGCATACTTTGAGTGCCTAACTCAGGTGACTGGGAAGGCTGAGCAACTGGGACCTACTGGACACTTACTACACAAGGGCACTCTACCAATTCCAGGAGACACAGCAGCTCTACCTAATACATAGAAACAAACCAGGGAAGCAGCCAAACTGCAGAGACAAAGAAACATGCCACAAATAAAAGAAATGGAAGCAAGCAAACTACTGGATACAGAGTTCAAAATAATGGTTAATAGGTTGCTCAAGGAGCTTAATGAGAGCTTCAAGGGACATGAAAAAGGATCAGTAAGAAATAAAGTATACACTAACTGAAATAAAGAATAATTTACAGGGGTTCAACAGTAGGGTAGAGGA
The DNA here is from genome assembly GCF_963259705.1 of Myotis daubentonii. Lineage (NCBI taxonomy): Eukaryota > Metazoa > Chordata > Mammalia > Chiroptera > Vespertilionidae > Myotis > Myotis daubentonii. The sequence continues at coordinate 42,359,132 of NC_081841.1, forward strand.
TTCTGATAATCAAATCAGTGAACTGAAATATGAGGAAGCAAAAAACACGCAATTAGAAGAGCAAAAAGAATGCTAAAATATGAAGATAGTGTAAGGAGCCTCTGGGACAATTTCAAGCATACCAACATTCACATTATGGGGGTGCCAGAAGAAGAATATAGAGAGCAAGATATTGAAAACCTATTTGAAGAAGTAATGACAGAAAAACTTCCCCTACCTGGTGAAAGAAATAGACTTACATGTCCAGGAAGTGCAGAGAGTCCCTATCAAGGGGAACCCAAAGAGGCCCATACCAAGACACATCATAATTAAAATGCCAAAGGGTAAAGACAAAGAATTATCTTAAAAGTTACTTACAAGGGAGCACCCATACAACTATCCGCTGATTTCCCAACAGAAACTATGCAGGCCAGAAGGGAGCGGTAAGAAATATCCAAAGTGATGAATAGCAAGGCCCTACAACCAAGAATACGCTGCCCAGCAAAGCTATCATTTAGAGTTGAAGGTTAGACAAAGAGTTTTAAAGACAAGAAAAAGCTAAAGGAGTTCATCACCATCAAACTAAGATACTCTTTAAGAGGAAGAAGAAAAAAAGGATAAAAAATATGAACAATAAAATGGCAATAAATAGATATCTATCAACAATTGAATCTAAAAATCTAAATAAACAAGAAAACTAATGAACAAAATAAACTGATGAATGAAATAGAATCAGAGGCATGGGAACATGGAACAGACTGATGAATCTCAGAGGGACAGAGGGACAGGAGGAGGTGGGACAGGAAGAGATTAACCAAAGAACTTATATGCACACTAGTGGCTTGGTGCATGAAATTTGTGCACAGAGGGAGGGGTTCCCTCAGCCCAGCCTGCACCCTCTCCAATCGGGGACCCCTTGGGGGATGTCCGACTACCGGCAGTCAGACATCCCTCTCGCAATCTGGGACCACTGGCTCCTAACCGCTCACCTGCCTGCCTGCCTGATTGCCCCTAACCCCTCTGCCTGCCTGCCTGATCACCCCTAACTGCCCTCTCCTGCCGGCCTGATCTTGCTCCCAACTGCCCTCCTCTGCTGACCTGATTTCGCTCCCAATGGCCCTCCTCTGCCAGACTGATCTTGTCCCTAACTGCCCTCCCCTTGCCGGCCTGTGCCGGGGTCCAACCCCAGCGGGTCCAGGGGTTCCCAAAGGCGTAGACGGAGTCGGCGAAGAAGGAAGGACACGGAGACAGCGTTCAGTTGATCAGCAACCTAGCCAGGATCTCTAGCCCGGATCTCCAGAGAGGTTCTGCTTCGGATTTCCAGCGAGGTTCTGTAGCCATGTTCCCTCGCTAGGTTCTCCAGCCAGGTTCTGTCCAGGCTCTCCAGTCAGGTTCAGTGTCCAGGTTCCAGTCAGGTTCTCCTGCCAATCTCTGTAGTCAGGTTCAGTCCAGGATCCCTTGCCATGTTCTCCTGCTAGGCTCTGTCTCTAGGCTTCGAGGCCAGTCCCTCTCCAGGATCCTCCGGCATGCTCTCTCCAGCGAAGTTCTTCTGTCTCTAGGCTCCGTGTAGGTTCTGTCTTCTTGATTCTGTTCTAAGTTCTGAGTTCTAAGTTCTGAGAGTTTCTGTCTTGTTACAACTGTATTTATACCAGTTGATTCAATCCTATCAATCTCTATTACAAAGGTTAGGGCGTTTCTTATCTCCATTCCAGGGAGAAAAGATTATGTAGTTTAAGCATGATTGTTCGTAGTTAAAGGGATTAATTACCCGCCTGGCACTTAGTTGAGGGGTTTTATTCCCTCCCTAACTTCAGGGGAAAATCCCTACCTGGGGATTCAACCTTTCTTGGAGAGGTGACCTTGGTTAAAACACAGCGCCAAGAAGGTGAGCAAACATATTTAGAACCGTATGCCATATATGCCAGGTCCCTTGAAACAGCAAGGATGGACCGGCTCCCGGCAAATTCCCCCTTTTTTATTTTTTAAAAGCAAGCATTAAAAAGAAAAACCTGAAATGCTCTCTTATATCCATTTTAAGAGTAGGATTGGCGTTTTCCGGTATTACCTGAGTCCTGATCTATCATCCCAGGGAGAGCTTGCCAATCCTGCACTTTCCCAGGGTAGAAAGGCTGCAGTGGGGTTAAGGATAAGGCTCCTTGGGCCTACCTTCTCCCATGCCATTACATTTACCTTTCTGGCACCTTTCCTTCCTCAGAAAAGCATGGACATATTTCTTGTATAAAATGTTCCATCTGACTGGGAGTAACCTTAATTCCTCTGCTAGCAAGCATATATGTTAAAAGATCAATACAGAGTCTTCTTTCTTTGGACTCAGTATGGCACATCTTCTCAATCTAAGGATCAATACAGAGTCTTCTTTCTTTGGACTCAGTATGGCACATCTTCTCAATCTAAGAATCAATACAGAGTCTTCTTTCTTTGGACTCAGTATGGCACATCTTCTCAATCTAAGTTCTGTACTATCCACCTTCTTACCCTATTTATCCTCTATAGGGGGGTCTGTAGCACCCTGGTGGAGTCCTATCCGTCCCGAGTGTGGGGGTTCTCAATGGGGGGGGCTTACCTAGGGGAATCCTTTTCCAGGGGTTCCCAAAGGTGTGGACGGAGTCGGCGAAGACTATCCACCCTCTTCCTACGGTGGAGTCCGATCCGTCCCGAGTGTGGGGCGCTTACCTAGGGGTCCCTGTTCAGGCGCCATATGCCGGGGTCCAGCCCCAGCGGGTCCAGGGGTCCCCAAAGGTGTGGACGGAGTCGGCGAAGAAGGAAGGGCACGGAGATAGCGTTCAGTTGATCAGCAGCCTAGCCAGGATCTCCAGCCAAGTTCTGGTCTCGATCTCCAGAGAGGTTCTGCTGTTTATTGTCTTGTTACATCCGTATTTATACCAGTTGATTTTAATCCTGTCAATTTCTATTACAAAGGTTAGGGCGTTTCTTATCTCCATTCCAGGGAGTAAAGATTATGTAGCTTAAGCATGATTGTTTGTAGTGATTAACTACCCGCCTGGCACTTAGTTAAGGAGTTTCATCCCCTCCCTGACTTCAGGGAAAAATTCCTACCTGGGGAAACAACCTTTCTAGGAGAGGCATCCCCTCCCTGACTTCAGGGAAAAATTCCTACCTGGGGAAACAACCTTTCTAGGAGAGGCATCCCCTCCCTGACTTCAGGGAAAAATTCCTACCTGGGGAAACAACCTTTCTCGGAGAGGTGACCTTGGTTAAAACACACAGCGTTAAGGGGAGCAAACATATTAAGAACAGTATGCTATATACGCCAGGTCCCTTGAAACATATGCTGTGCAGATGTTTCTTTCCTGCAGCGACTGTGTCAAGCAGCAAGGATGGACCGGCTTCCGGCAGGCCTGGTTGCCGCCAACTGCCCTCCCGGTGGCCCTCTCCTGCTGGCCTGATCCTGTCCCCAACTGCCTTCCCCTGCCAGCCTAATCTCACCCCCAATGGCCCTGCCCTGCCAGCCTGATCTCACCCCCAACTGCTCTCCTCTGCTGGATAATTTGGTTCTGATTGGTCGGTTTCTATGCCAGTCAGCGTCAAAAGCTCCGCCTCCTAGGCAGCTATTGGCTCCTCACACTTCACCCAGATTTGGTTCCGATTGGTCGGTTTCTATGCCAGTCAGTGTCTCTGGGCCTATCAACGGGGCCTGATTAGAAAGGCAGGGCTGATCAGCAGCCCAGATGGAGGCCTGGAGAAAAAGGGAGGTGCAGCTGCTGGCCAGACTGGGAGAGAAAAAGAGAGACAAGTGCTGATAAAAAGCTGCCACAGAGCCCTGACTGGATAAAGCATTGGCCTGCAGACTGAGGGGTCTCAGGTTCGATTCCGGTCAAGGGCATGTACCTTGGTTGCGGGCACATCCCCAGTAGGGGGTGTGCAGGAGGCAGCTGATCAATGCTTCTCTCTCATTGATGTTTCTGATTCTATCCCTCTCCCTTCCTCTCTGTAAAAAATAGATAAAATATATTTTTTAAAAAAAATAAAAGCTGCCACAGAGGCAATTGATCAGTCCCTGCTTCTCTCTTCAGGCCTCTCTCTGGCCCTGATTTGCAGCCCCCTCAGCAGTCAGTGCCATGGTAACCCAGCACTGACTGCAGGACTGACTTCTGGTTGGTCGAGCCTCAGTCCTTACTGGTCATTACGACCCAGGGTTTTTATATGTTAGGATATGCATTACCTACAGACACAGACAATAGGGTGTTAAAGGCCTGGGGTGGGGCAGGAACCGGGTGGTGTGGGGCAAAAGGGAACATCTTTAAAGCTCTCAACGATAAAGATCTTTTTTAAAAAAGCATTACCTTTTCCCAAGTTAAAAAAAAATAAAAGTACATAGAGAAAAAGCCAGTTACACTACGTGTATCAAGTGAAAAGCAGGGGAATAAAGAACAGATTTGTAGCATTGCCCGGAGCCAGTCCATGCTTGCTGTTTCAAGGGACCTGGCATATATGGCATACTGTTCTTAATATGTTTGCTCACCTTCTCGGCACTATGTGTTTTAACCAAGGTCAGTTCTCTGAGAAAGGTTGTTTCCCCAGGTAGGGATTTTCCCCTGAAGTTAGGGAGGGAATAAAACCTCTTAACTAAGTGCCAGGCGGGTAATTAATCACTTTAACTACGAATAATCATGCTTAAGCTACATAATCTTTACTCCCTGGAATGGAGATAAGAAACGCCCTAACCTTTGGCATAGAGATTGCTAGGATTGGAATCAACTGGTATAAATACAGATGTAACAAGACAGAACTTAGAAGACAGAACCAAGAGGCACAGAAACTACACAGAACCTAGAGACAGAACATGGCCAAAGATCCTGGACAGAAACTGGCCTTAGAACCTAGAGATAGAACCTAGTGAGAGAACATGGCAAAAGATCCTGGACTGAACCTGACTACAGAAATTGGCAAGAGAACCTGACTAGACACTGGTGACTGAACCTGGCTAGAGAACCTGGAGAACCTAGCAAGAGAACATGGATACAGAACCTGGCTGGAGATCCGAAACAGAACTTTGCTGGAGATCCAGACCAGAACTTGGCTGGAGATCCTGGCTAGAGATCCTGGCTAGGCTGCTGATCAACTGAACGCTGTCTCTGTGTCATTCCTTCTTGGCCAACTCCGTCCACACCTTTGGGGACCCCTGGACCTGCTGGGGTTGGACCCCAGCATAGCATCAGTTCCCTAATAATATGGAATATCTAAGACATGCTAAGCTTTGAGACATTACCACTACGCATTAAGTTCTTCCCCATAGTATAAAATAAATTTCCAAAGTTTACCTTCCAGAAATGATAGAGTCATCTATTTTACTGTGTCAAGAATAAAAAAAAAGAACAAGAACAATATTCTTTACCCTTGGGTTAAAATACAGATTACAGACAATTGTGTAAAACATCTTTCTCTTCCACAAACTGCAATTTCCCTGAGGATGGGAACAATATCTTATATATCTTTTATCCCCTGTCATCTCAGAACAATAGAATATGGGGAAGATGTTATAGAATCTGTTTTCAATGGGGGGGGGTGTATGATTTAGAAAGGACTACAACATGGGTATGTGGTTTTGGCTAGGATAAGATGCATAAGATAGTTAAAACACAAAGTTTGTATAAAATAAGTAGCTTGGTAAATAATAGTGCTTTTTGAAAATTTTTATTGAAAAGGACTTTTATTAGGGGTATCCAATATACATGTATTCTAAGTCTTCACCTGAGGATATGTTTAGACAGAGGGAGAGAGAAGCATCGATGTTGGCCAGGGCTAAATAACAGTGTTTGTTTGTTTTTAATTGATTTTAGAGAGAGAGGAAGGAAAAGAAAGAGAAGGGGAAAAGGGAGAAAGGGAGAGAGGGGGGCAGAGGGAAGAGAGAGAGAGAGAGAGAGAGAGAGAGAGAGAGAGAGAGAGAGAGAGAGAGATGAGAGAGAGGTGAGAGAGAAATATCAATTGGTTTTGCCTCCCGTATGTACCAGGGATCCAACCCGCAGCCTAGGAATGTGCCCTGACCTGGAATCGAACCGGCAACTTCCAGTACATGGGAGGACTCAACCAACTGAACCACATTGGCCAGAGCTAAATAATAATGTTTTGATCATTCAATCACATGGGTTAGTGTTTTTGTGAGAAGTAACTTATTCCATGGGGGAGAAATAAAAATGAATCAGTCTCTGGAATTGTTCTGAGCTATTCTGATCATATTTCCCTCAAGTCCTGTTCGCATCATGTCACAACTATGACTAGAATCAATGCCTCCCAAAGAAGACGAAAATCCACATGTACTTTCCACAGAGCAATAAATAGAAGTTAGGATAGTATATATTTCCTGTGAAAAATCTGTGTCAAGAAATTATTGTCTTTTTTATCGCTGCTTTTGAGAAAAAAAGAAACTTGCTCACTGAATGTGCCTCAAGGAAGATAATAAACCCAAGTCTGACTACCGCACTGCCAATCATTTTCTCATAGGGTTAACAAAAGGGTCAGACTATCTTCCCCACTAGAAGCAATTGCCTCGTTTGCGCACAAAGAAACACTGAGTTATAGGCAACTGCTCTGTGTCTACTCAGCTCCCTCTGTGCGGGTCCAGATAGACACACTTTTTGGAAAATAAGAAATCTCTCCTCGTCAGGGGAAGGCGGAACCAGTGTGAGTGATACCTAAAGAGAACAACGGTTGCAGTATACTACCTCCATGACTAGTTTCTTGGTCAGTGTCCTAAAACTTGTAACTTCTTTTTTGAAAGAATGAAAGGTAAGCTTAGAAAGGTGAAGAGAGTCATCTCTAATCGTGACAAGCTCCCAACGCAGGAGTTAATGACCGAGTACTTACACTTCTGAGCCAGGCACTGCTCTTTTTATAAACGATTCCCTTCAAAGTCAGGGTGGGCTTTATTCAGCTGCGAGAGCATGGGCAGAAAACACAAGATTTGAATATGGGATGCTGTCATTGAGGAGGCTTTGCAGGTCCTTGGCCAAAAGTCTAGCCATCGAGATAAAAAGGTCATGAAGAACTCAATGAGTTGGCCCATAACATAAGTGGCCAATTTCCTGCAAGAATCTCCCACCATCCTTCTATCCAGGTGTCAAATTCAGCTCTGGCTGTTTAAGTGCTAGCAAAAGACATGTACAATTATTTGGAGATAAGGGTACATAATAAAGTTATGTGGGCTTTTGTTTCAACTAATTTTCTCTTTCAACCAATTTATGTATATTTCTCTTCATCTGTAATAGTTCTGTGGGTATTATTCAACAGATATTTATTAATATTAACCTCAAGACATATTAGCCTGTACCATCAGGCCAAAAATAAATTAAAATAGGTAAATTTTAAATGAAATCACTAAGCAGAAAACAAAATGGGGAAAGTTTCAATTCATATATAATACTACAGTCATGGTCAAGTTGGGAAGAATTACTGGGAACAAATACGTTACCACCAGGATGCCAAATACTGGAACAAAAATAGGGGCTAATAGGGTTTCTGCACATCACTCTCCCTCCATCAACCTGTGACTTCTGTGCACCCCCACCCAGGGTCAGAGGAAAAGTTTGGAATCGACCTCTGATCATGTCACTCCCCTGCTTAAAACCCCTCAAGAGGGTCATGTTCCTAGACTGAAGGTCAGAATCTCTGAGATGATCTCTGAGGTTCTACAGAACCTGGCTCTGGTTTTACCAGCCTTCTCTATTCTTTTCAAACCATATTAGCTTCCTTTCAGCTTTCTGCTCTTGGCAAGTTCCTACGGTCTTTGCACCTGATTTTTCTTCTGTCTGGCATGTTCCTCTCCCTGTTTCAGAGTTCATTTCAAACATCCCATGCTTAGGATAACTTCTCTGAGAGATTACCCATCATCCCATTCTCATCTCTTATTATAGTCTTTGTTAAAAACAACAATGACTATAATATTTATTGTGTGCTTATTATATACCCAAACATTGTTTTAGGTGCTTTTGATAGAATAATGTATCCTTACTATAATCCTATGAGTAGATGCTTGGTAAATAATTTTAAATGCACCCATCTGCACTTGAATCAATGAATGAATAAGATGTGATGAAAACCCTAGGGTAGTGATGGAGAACCTATGACACTCATTTTTTTGGTTGATTTTTCTTTGTTAAATGGCATTTAAATATATAAAATAAATATCAAACATATAAGTCTTTGCTTTACTATGGTTGTAAATATCAAAAAATTTCTATATGTGACACGGCACCAGAGTTAAGTTAGGGTTTTTCAAAATGCTGACACACCAAGCTCAAAAGGTTCGCCATCACTGCCCTAGGGCAGGTGAAATTCTATAATTGTATTCTTTAGGAAATACGTGTCTACTTTGAAGAGTTCTGTGGTAGTGATTTGCATATACTGAGATCACACTTGTAAATAATGTAAAAAATTTGAGGGAAGTGTTATGAAAAGTTTGAATCCTCTCATTAGAAAATATGTTTAACTGAATAAGAAAGGGATAGTACAACAGCAATTTGAGAATGTGGAGGTGAAAGCCATATTAGGAGTATATGTGTGTTTTCTCATTCAGATACATGACTCAGATGATACCCATACTGGGGTTATTTCTCCTAGTCACAGCTGGTACCCGGTGGCAACTTTTATTCAGGTGGCTGCACAGTTTCTATTCTACAGAAACTTGCATCCATGTTCATCTCTTTGCAGTTTTATCTGCTAAAAAGCAGATCTGAATGATAGTCTTGAATACTTCAGTTCACAAAAATCTAACCAGGCCTTGGAATAAAATATCAATTAGAAAATTAAAACATTCTAAAAAGGGGAAATTCTCAATGGAAATTATTTAGGATAGTCAATCTCTTGGGTTCAAAGACTTGAGTGAGTCCCAACCTACAAAACTTTTGTCCATAACCTACAACAGTGCCTGCTACACCATGTGTATTTATTGACTTAAAATAAAGAACCATTGTTTCTGAAGCATTCAAGCTTCTATCTAAAGTCTAATCTATTCTAGACAGAATGAATTACACAACTCATCACTACAGTCTATAGATTTTTGACCAGTGGAAGTGCTGAGTCAATGAGCACAGGGATTTCATCACTTTTATTAGGCAGAATTATATTACCTTCCAAAACAGAGAAAAATTCACGTACCTACCTATAATATATAATGTTCTTAAGATAGATATTAAGCACACTCTCACTTTTAAATGTTTTATTTGCTCAATTTTCATATATGGATCATTCCGGGGGGGAACATAACACCTACATTTATAGCATAACTATTTCTCATTTTACAGTTCCACAAACATGACTCAACATGATTTAATAATACAATCAGTCCAGAGACTGCAGACATATTTTATAAAGTCACTCAGACTGTAAATACATACTGCCAAATTCCCACAAAGACTAGTATGTTACTCTGAAAAAAGGCACACCAAAAATCATCATGTTTTATACTTTGCTGACTTCTAAAGGACATCTAAAAATTGGTCCTGTTTTAAAAAATAGCTTCTCACTTATTTTTATCAGAATAAAATAAGACTAGAACATTTCTCACTTCATTCCAGTTGTACACTGACATATTGGTAGGTGATAATAACTTAGAGGGATCAGGAGGGTTAATAGATTGATAATCATAGATTGCTGTGCAATGAGCTATCCTATGAAAATACATATTTTTATTTAAACTTTAAAAATTGTTATCAGAAAACATATCATTATGTAAATCATTAAAAACATAGTTTCTTTCCTGTATCAGAAATTCATAAAACTTTTTTTAATATTCTCTGGCTGACTAAAAATTAATAGACCATTTACTCATTATTAATAAATTAATTAATACAATAATTTACCCATTGATTTTGAGAGTTGTGTCCATCTAGTTGAGGCTGAAGAAATATATATATTTAATCCTCACCTGAGGAATTTTTTATTGATTTTAAAGAGGAAGGGAAAGAGAGAGATGGGGAGAGAAAGAGAGACAGAGAGAGAGAAGAGAGAGAAACATTGACTGTGAGAGAGAAACATCTATTAGTTGCCTCCAGCATGTGCCCCAACCATGGATTGAACCCACAACCTAGCTATGTGCCCTGAATGGATTCAAAGCCATAAGTTTTTGGTATATGGGACAATGCTCCAACAAGCCAGGCAACCCGACCAGGGTGAAATATTTTTTTAAAGCAAGGCCTTGTTCTAGCCATGTGTTTCAAAGGTGTTGCTAGGCTTTTCAACCACTAAAATGAGGTAAAACAACAACAACAACAAAAAACTTTGAAACTCTGCTGCCAAATATATCAACTGACCTGTTCAATCATTCAGTCTTTAATTCATTCATTTTTTCATTCTTCAGTCTATCTGACCATCGATCCATTTCTTCATCCATTTATCACATAGTGTGTACACCAATAGACTTAACGAGCTCTTAAACCTGTAGTTGGCCATTAGTACACATTTCACTCTCTTCTACCATTCCCTTTCCACCTTCTAATCCTCAGGAAGAACCCCAGTAGTGAGAAAAAACTTTCTTTTCTGCTTAAATGAATCAGGGGGAGCCTGTGGAACTCGGTGAAAACTGTTAGAATATCCAGATAGTAACCAACTATAACAGACATGGACATCGTGGTAAAGTTTAATTACTGATTAAAATGTAGATGTCACTGAGTCACATATGACCCCAGACAGTTTCCCAGTATTCCTGCTTAGATTCTGTATCAATCCCTACTTTACTTCACCCCCAAAAAATCACCAAAATTGTGCCTAACAACTCACTTTCCTTAAACACTTTTACCTTCAGATCTTTACATGTACTGTTCCTTTTCCTGGTGGTCCCTTCCTACCAGCTTTTCCACTTTCTACCTTCCCCATAAGCCTGTTTCTACTCATCTCTCAAATTTTAGAAAAGCAAAAGCAAACAAACAAGTTTTCAGAGTTAGCTTAAGAAAGGGAATCATCACAGAGTCTCACCTGTATCTTGTGCAAGTAGCATTCTGACCTGATGGAGCTATTGGTTTAAAAGTGATGCGTGGGGAAACCTGGGCAGATAGCAGAAATCCCAAAGCAAGAATAATGAGTGCTACAGTGGTACCTAAAAAAAAAAAAAAGTTTTGCATTAGAGAATAGCTGGCAACATTCTTCCAAAGCAGATTGAGTTTGACAAGACATATCTCTAAAAAGTACCTTGATCTTTCTTCATTATATTAAAAAAGTGCTCCTAAGAACAAATTATCAGTAAACTCATTAGCACATCCATTGTGAGACATGATACATTTGCTAGCCAAGGAGTAGATTGGTAATGATTTTATAAAAAAACTCAAAACAACAGGAACCCAAAACAAAACAAACGAAAACAAAACACACAAAACAAAAAAACACCCCACAGCTTTCATTGCTGAGAGTCTCAAAATCCATTAGTGTAACCAACATTATTGAGTGCCTGACACGTCAGGAACTATGAAAGGCAACAGATTTTCACAGTGTTCCTTTCATTGCGGAGAAAATTGTTCTAATGGCATTTGATCATAAGACCCAAATCAGTAGGCTAAAAAGTAATAAACTGAATATTTTAAGAGCACTTGAAATAAAATTTCTTATTAAAGAAAAGTAGCATTCTTTGAAGACTTTAAGATTTCAGAAATGATATTATAACACATGTGTTCACTTCTCTTTGCTACTGATACTTGCAAGTAGAATATTTGTTTTTTTATTTTAAGGCCTGGGAATGGTGATTATGTATATCACTTAAAAGGCTCATTTTTGAGAGACATCTGATGGTAAATAAGAAAGTTTTCTAATTTCTGCCCACTGTTCCAGCCTTCATGAGAATAAACAGAAAGGGCCATGCTCTAGTTTCATTTTTCTTGATAACTATTAAATGTTTTTTAACACAGTTAAGGCAAACAAATTATTAACAAAAATTGCTGTTTGATAAAATAAAATACTCTCTAGATATGATGATTGACTTAGACATAGAGAATTAGAGTTAGAATAAGACTGACCCACTGTTAGGTCGCCAGGGAGTATGAAAAAAAAAGTTTTATGAACTTCTGATACAGGAAAGGAATGACCAGGTTTTTAGTGATCTACGTAATGAAATAGGTTTCCTGATATCAACTATTAAGGTTTAAAGAAAAATACTTATTATTGTAGTATAGCTCACTGCACAGCAAGTTATGATCAAAACCTTTCTGATCCCTCTAAGTCAGTGGTTCTGAACCTTCTGGCCCTTTAAATACAGTTCCTCATGTTGTGACCCAGCCATAAAATTATTTTCGTTGCTACTTCATAACTGTAATGTTGCTACTGTTATGAATCATAATGTAAATATCTGATATGCAGGATGGTCTTAGGCAACCCCTGTGAAAGGGTCGTTCGACCACCAAAGGGGTCGCGACCCACAGGTTGAGAACCACTGCTCTAAGTTATTACTATCTACCTAACCATGCTCCCACAGGAAGTGAAGTGTGTTGGATAAATAGCATTCTCAAAAAGACCTGAGGTAACAAGTAACGGCAACTACCTGGTACATAGCTTAGATTAGTAACACTTAAAAAATTATGTCCCTTCCCACTACTCTGATATAGCACACTCTGTGTGCATAAGTATCACCTGGCAAGCCTGTTCAAGAGCACATGCTGCAGACCCACCTTCAGAGATTCTAATTTTGGAGATCTGGGCTAGGGCACAAGAATCCCCCTTTCAAAAGCAGTACCCGCTATAATTCTGGTGGAGACCGCCTGTGAGTGACACTTTCAGAAATATTCCACTACCAAAATATCTGGGGGGAAACAGCACAGTGCTTCTGGCTTTCCTATTTATAAGAAATCAAGTTACATAGATATAAACCTTCTATTAAAAGAATGAAGAGGTGGTCATTAAGTTTGTAATATTTACAAGGAAGACCAGTTCTCTGAGCAAGCCTTGAAAATAGTGAAAGTCAGAACACCACAAAATGTCCTACATTTAAAATTATTCATGGACTTGGACTGTATGTTTTATATTTCTTTGTATAAGGAGTTTCTTTGCTAAATAGTTTATTTGCAGTTATTTTTAAAGAGTGAATACCTATTCAAAAATTATTTTGATATAAGCTGTCCTACTATTTTTAACATAATATAATAAAAAGTTATAAAAACACAACATAAGTAGCAAAAGTGAATCAAAGGTTTAAAAATTCTAAGCTAATTTAAGAAATTTAAAATAGAACAGTGTTCTAGTACTTAGCTCTATTAGAATATAAAAAATATACCTACAGACAAATGAATAAAACAAATGCATTGAAATAAAAATGATAAATTCAGAATCAACTGCCATCAGAAAGTGAAATAAACATCTATTTTGTAGGTCTCAGTGGAGTAAACCTAACAGTCGACTCTCTGTATCCATGCATTCCAAATCCATGGATGCAACCAAACAAGGATTGAAAATATCTGAAGAAAAAAAGTTACATTCTGGCTGATGTGTACTATGTAGTTAGGCACAACTGAACATGTGTACAGACTTTTTTCTTGTCATTATTCCCTGAACAATACGGTATAACAACTGCTTGTGTAGTGTTTACACTGTATCAGGTATTATAGATAATATAGAGATGATTTATGGTAAAAGTATACAGGAGGATGTGCGTAGGTCAGACCCAAATACTACACCATTTAACGTAGGGACTTAGCATCTAAGGATTTCAGCATCTGAGGGGGTCCTGGACCAGTCCCTGGCAGATACCGAGATGATTGTACACTAGCGGCTGTTTAGCAGTGACTTTTCTTCCGAAGAGTGTAAAGTGCCATTGCTCATTATGTTCTAGTGGGGCCTATTTAATCACAGTTAAAAACCAGAACTGCAAAAACAGCACTATTTTCATTTATATGTGCAGGTAAAGAGGAGACCTGTGACAAAAACCCAGGCCCTTTACCTCCTAAACCACTGCAATTTCTACATCATTACTTTATTTTTTATTTTTTTAAATTAAATTATTTTATTGTTTAAAGTATTACATATGTCTCCTTTCCCCCCACTGACCGCTCCGCGGCTACATCATCACTTTGGCCACAGCACAAGGAAATCAGGTGCCTACGTCATGGAAGAGCTGTCTCAAGCAGGAGGCATCACTGTTTGGCTTGGTCATAGATGGAGCTGGGATATTGGTGATGTTGGTTGAAAAGCGAACATGGCAAGAAAGAAAGGTGCCTTCAGGTTGCTCATGAGAAATTTCTTGGTCTCCCCACCAAATAACTGTCTTTTGGGGGAGGGTTGATTCTCACCAAGGATATTTTCCCACTGATTTTTAGAGAGAGTGGAAGGGAGGGGGAGAGACAAAGAGAAACATGGATCAGAGAGAGACACATCAACTGGTTGCTTCCTGCAGGCATCTCGTCCAGTCTGCAACCGAGGGACGTGCCCTTGACTGGAATCAAACTGGGACTCTTCAGTCCGTGGCCCGATGCTCTATATCCACTGAGCAACACAGGCCAGGGCCAAATAACTGTCTTATGCTCCCTCTGAACAGTGTGAACTTCCTCAAGGCAGAGGACCCACACTGAGCGGTGAAAGGTGACACCAGCTGGAGGAGGTCAGGGAAGCCCCTGCACTCTGACTCTGCAAACTGATTTCACATTATAGTCACAACAATGGAGACTCCCTGGTGGGCAGTGATAGGTGCTGTGAGAGCCAAGCTGCTCGGGGCATTTTCCTCTGTCAGGAGTGCTTTCCATGCTACGCGTGTACAGGTGTGTTCACTCCTCATTACAATCCTGTGAAGCAGGGACTGCGGTTAATCCTGTTTACAAATGGGGAGATGGAAACCTGCTCAAAGTCACCCCATTCAAACCCAAACAGTCTGGCTCCACAGCATCTCAACCTACTGCAGAACTGATGAGAAAGTCTCTCACTGGAATACAAGTGAAGGGACAGAGGCTGCTACAAAAGAGTGTTTTCTACGGATCCTGAAATCAGCAGTTTCCTCAGATATCAAAAGCCAATTCCCAAGTTTAAGAAAACCTGAAATTCTATATAAAAACAGACCTCTTAAGGGAGCAATGTATGGAGGCCCGGTCCAAAGGAAGGGTATCCATTTAAAAACTTTTAAAGTGGTTGTTATCTCTTCTTAGAGTTGATCTGAGCCTCAGGGGTTAGCAAATCCAATTTCCAACCAACCACAGAAATGTATTTTTAGCACATCACTACCTGATGGTACTATCCTTTTTCTTTCTTTCTTTCTTTTTTTTTTTCAGTTTACCATCATAAGGAAGTAGCCAAATTCATTGTTGGATAGTTCTGAATATTAGAAATATCCTATCTAATAAAAGAGAAACATGGTAATTAGCGTACGACCGCTACCCTTCCCATTGGCTAATCAGGGCAATATGCAAATTAACTGCCAGCCAAGATGGCAGCCGGCAGCCAGGCAGCTTGAAACTAACATGAGGCTTGCTTGCTTCAGTGATGAAGGAAACCAACATTCCCCGCCTGCCTTGCCAGCCTCTGAGCCTGCAGTTTGAAACATTGTAATAAATATAGAAGCTAAACAAAACCCCAGAAACCTGCTTTCAGTGAGCGGGGATCTCAGAGTTGGAGTTATACATTGTTTCGATTATAGAACCCAGCAGAGGCCTCAGAGCTGGAGGCAGAGCTAAAGCTGGCCCAGAATAAAAAAATAATAATAATAAAAAAAGCAGCAGTTGGGAGCTTCAGTGATCCGCGAGCCTGAAAACAGCCCTCAGCCCCTCACCCAGACTGGCCAGGCACCCCAGTGGGGACCCCCACCCTGAAGGGTGTGTGACCAGCTGCAAATAGCAATCATCCCCTCATCCAGGCTGGCCAGGCACCCCAGTGGGGACCCCCACCCTGAAGGGTGTGTGACCAGCTGCAAACAGCCAACATCCCCTCACCCAGGCTGGCCAGGCACCCCAGTGGGGACCCCCACCCTGGTCCAGGACACCCTTCAGGGCAAACCAGCCAGCCCCACCCATGCACCAGGCCTCTATCCTATATAGTAAAAGGGTAATATGCCTCCCAGCACCGGGATCAGCAGAGCCGCGAGGCCTCCCGGCACCGGGATCAGCATGACAGGGGGCAGCGCCCAAACCTCCTGATTGCCCTGCGGCTATGTGTGTGACAGGGTTCGACACCCCAACACCGCCCCGCCCCCACAGGCCCTGCTCTGTGTGTGACATGGTAGAGCCATAACCTCCCCATCGGCTCTGCCCTGAGTGTGAGAGTGGCGGCGCCCCAACCTCCTGATTGGCCCTGCTCTGTGGGTGATAGAGGGCGGTGCCCCAAACCCCCCTCCCCCCACGGGCCCTGCTCTGTGTGTGATGGGGTAGAACCATAACCTCCCCATCGGCCCTGCCCTGAGTGTGACAGTGGTGGCGCCCCAACCACCTGATTGGCCCTGCACCGTGGGTGATAGAGGGCGGCGCCCCAACCCCTTGATCTGCCCTGCTCTGTGAGTGACAGGGGGTGGCGCCGCAACCTCCCCATCGACCCTGCCTTGAGTGTGACAGGGGGTGGTGCCCCAACCCCCCAATTGGCCCTACCCTGAGCGTGACTGAGGGTGGCATTGCAACCTCCCAATACGCCCTGCTCTGTGAATGACAGGGGGCAGTGCCCCAACTCCCCAATCGGCCCTGCTCTGAGCCCGACCAGGGGCTGCACCTAGGGATTGGGCCTGCCCTCTGCCACCCAGGAGCAGGCCTAAGCCAGCAGGGCGTTATCTCCCGAGGGGTCCCAGACTGCGAGAGGGCACAGGTCAGGCTGAGGGACCCCCCCTTCCCCCCCGAGTGCACAAATTTTTGTGCACTGGGCCTCTAGTTTTTCTTATATTAAGTACAAATCTATGTCCTCTAGATCATCTGCTAGAATAAGATTATTAGCTCTCCCTTTAGACCTTTTTTCTAGGCAAACACTTCTGGCTTCTTCAACAGGTTTATAAATGTACTAGAGGCCCTGTGCATGAATTCATGCACAGGTGGGGTCCGTCGGCCTGGCCAGCAGTCGAGGCTTATCTAGGGGGATGGCCACGGGAGGTTGGCTGTGGCAGCACACTGACCACCAGGGGAAGCTCCTGCATTGAGTGTCTGCCCATTGGTGGTCAGTGCACGTCATAGTGACTGGTCGACCGGTCGTTCTGGTTGTTCAGTTGTTCCGCTCGTTTAGGCCTTTATATAGAGAGAGATGGTTTTTTAAACCTTCACTTGTCCGTCACCTTTCCTCACTTCCCCTCCGTTCCCTACGTACCATGGCTGTTGAGATTCCTTTGTCTCTCAATCAGTCTTTCCCTCTCCTTCCCCTCAGCTGATACTATAGTTCAACCTACGTTATTAGACTCTTAGACAAGCACAGAGGGTGAACACACTCCACACCCTTTTTTGGGGTGAGGGTAGGAAAGAGTATGTGTACCAACTATGAAACTAGGAATGTATTTTCTCATCAAATCTGGAACAAGGCCTGAAGCAGTTCCATTAGGTTAATGCTTGAGGTATACGTATTTGGTTACAACAAAATTTACTTAATGCTGGACTGGAAACTTTACATTTGAATGAGAAAATGTATTCTTACTCTGGGTAAATGTATAAAGGAACCAGTTGATGATAGCTAATAGAGAAGCAGGAATACACATGTATACATGGAAAAGATTATATTATGCAACCATGTGAAGACCATGGCAAAAATGGGTCCCATCTGTCAGCTCAAACAGACCTCGCATTACAGAGAAATAATAAATGAAATGGGCAGAATTTAAAATCAAAGGATACTTGAAAGTGAGAAAGGTTTTGTCCTACTTAGCTATCATAGAAAACAAACTTCACAAACCAGAATTTACTGTTGAAAGAGCTTAGAAGTGACATGCTCCAAATGTACCTTCATATTATTCCAAAATTTAGAAAAAAAAAACACCTTTATTAAAAAGTGAGTTCATGAATACCAAGTTTTTCAACCAAGGAAGAGCAAAATGCGATTATTTTTGTCACTTTTGTACCTGCTGAGCAGAACTCAAAATAACAGCAAAATGGTCCCTGCAGTAGATTTAAATTGTTCTTACAGTTCTGGTTATTACGCACATTCTAGTTTCTAGTTATATATCATAAAATTCATTAAGTTCTCTTTAAAAAAAAAACAAAAAAAAACCTTCTTGTCTAGAAGAACTCTATTGTTTAGCTAGAAACAGTATCCAAAATGCTATTGGTATTTTACTTCGGAAGGTTAACTTGTTGTCATTAGAGGAAATGTAATACCTGAGTCCTTATCCAGGCACCTACCTGCTAAACTTCCGAAGGTAAGCTTTCTGCGGCCCACTTTCTCAACAAGCCAGACTCCCACGAGTGTGAAAATGAAATTTGTGAAGGCTGTAACTGAAGCCAGCCATATTGCGAGTCTGTCGTCTTCAACGCCAGACATCTGCAGGATGGTTGCACTGTAGTACCTGCAAGGCAAGCACAAAACAGTTGTTGCTGATGGTTATTCAGGGAAACAGAGTTATTCATGTAGAAAAATACTCAGCTGACCTCCAACAAACCATGACTAGCTACAGTGATAGCATGAAGTTAACATGCAAGCTGCTTAGACTGTGTTCGGATAAATTTACTTTGAACTATGCATAAGAACATTCAAGCAAGAGATAGAGCGCTGAAGGCTTCCAAAGTGGACTGTAGCCCACAACGAGGGACAGGGGCAGCTGGTAGTTTCACTGAAACTATCAAGGATAAGCTCCCAATGAATGAATGAGGAGTCATCATACACTGTGCAATTATGTTCTTAAAAGAAGAGACTTGCTGCATATAAAAATTTGTTTTATACCATCCTGTTTCATTAAATTACAGTATTCTCAATGTGTTAAGGATAAAAGCAAATACACTACACAAAATAATTCTTCCAAAAAGAGCCATACACAAAACAGATTTAAATGTTTTCATTTTCTACAATAAAATCACAAATATGCAAGTGTTAAATTAAGGAATAGAACGAGGAGTTGTATCAAGCAAAGTAAGTTGGCGAGTGTCAGAATTTTATTTAAAATGTAAAATGTTTCCTAGATATCCAGGTTAGGTGACCTAATCATCCACTCATTTTATATTTATTTATTGAGTACCCGCTGTATAAGTTGTGTGAGATACTAAATCCCACAGAGATGTTATGAGACTCTGTTGTCGCCCTAACAAGTTTTCAATTTGGTATAAGAAAATGAAATGGAAATAAATTTAATATCACAAGGTATTCAACTCACAATATGGCATAAAGGACAGAGCAAACTATTTTATTTGATATGAAAGGTTCCTTGATTTTTCAGGGAAGTAACGCTTGAGTTGAATCTTGGAAGAATTCGTAGGGGTTTGCCGCAGGTATGATGATCTGGCAGGACACTCACTGGTGGTGAAGGAAATGACGTGTATAAAGGAGAAAAGTGAAAAATACTATATACTAGGGCCAGGGGTGGGCAAACTTTTTGACTCGAGGGCCACAATGAGTTCTTAAACTGGACCGGAGGGCTGGAACAAAAGCATGGATGGAGTGTTTGTGTGAACTAATATAAATTCAAAGTAAACATCATTACATAAAAGGGTATGGTCTTTTTTTTCAATAGTTTTATTCATTTCAAACGGGCCGGATCCGGCCCGCGGGCCGTAGTTTGCCCACGGCTGTGCTAGGCTCACAAAACGTGAGGACGCTACCTCGGCTGAACATAGGTGCAAAGAAAAGGGAGGAGTGTGACATGAGGCAGTCACACTGTTTTGGAGGCCTTGACTGCCAGCCATGCTACATGTTTGGGCTTTTATCTGTAGTCCCTGGAAATCATGAAATAGACTTTAAAGAGAATGCAGTTAAAGCTGTCCCATCAGCATGCATATAAGCACAACCAATGGACGCAAGACACTGGGGGGAGTGGGAGGGCATGTGCCGGGGGATAGGGGAGGCCGAGGGAAAGTCAATGCAGGGAACAAAGGAGACATATGTACTACCATTTGTAATACTTTAAACAACAAAATTAAATTAAAAAACAAAAAAAATCTGTCTATCAAGGGATCACTCTAATGATAGCCACATAGGCGGACTGCAAGCAGACCGAAGCAAAGATACCTTGTTTTGAAGCATTTTCTTTCAGGTCAGTACACTGGCACCTGTAGATTTTCTGTACTAATGGGAAATTCAATGGCCTTCTATCTCCCTGACAGCAAGAATTGCAATGTCCACCCACACTAAATCTTTCCCTAGATGGAGTGCCTTGAGATTCATCTTCATCTCTTTCTCTTGAACATCGGTAAAGGTGTTAGCTTTTTATTGCAGCCATAACAAATTACCACAAGTTTAGTGGCTTAAAATTTAAGCTTTTAATCAACACAAATTTATTATCTAACAGTTCTATAGGTCAGAAATCTGACACGGTTTTTTTTTTTTTGGTGTTTTGTTTTGTTTTTATGTCAAAAGTGACATCAAAGGTGTCAGCAGCGTCTTCCTTTCTGGAGACTCCGGGGTACAGGTTGCCTTGCCTTTTCCGGGTATTGGAAGTCTCCTGCATAGCCTGGCTTGGGGGGACCCCTTCCTCAATTTTCAAAGCTAGCAAAGGTAGGCCAAGCTCCCCTCATGTCACTTCACTCTGCTGCTCTCCTCTGCACTTGAAGATCACATTGGGTTAACCCAGATTACCAGCAAAATCTCCTTATTCAAGGTAAACTGATCAGCAGATTTAATGAGATCTGCAGCCTTCATTTCCTTTTGCCATGTAATGTAACACATTCACAGGCTGTGGAGATTACCATGTGTACATTCTGGGGTGGGAGACCTATTCTGCCTATCACATAAAGGTCTTCATAAACCCGTGGTTCTCAACCTGTGGGTCGCGCCCCCTTTGGGGGTCGAACGACCCTTTCACAGGGGTCGCCTAAGACCATCCTGCATATCAGATACTTACATTACGATTGATAACAGTAGCAAAATTACAGCTATGCAGTAGCAACGAAAATAATTTTATGGTTGGGGGTCACAACATGAGGAACTGTTTTAAAGGGCCAGAAGGTTGAGAACCACTGTAAAAGGCCAATAGCCAGAATGAGAAGGTGAGGCATGAAGACAAGGATGTTCACTTAAAGCAAGCATGGGCAACATTTTTTCTTTCAAGGGCCATTTGGATATTTATAACATCATTTACAAGCCGTACAAAATTATCAACTAAAAAATTAGCCTGCTATATTTGATGAAACATTTAATTAACTCACCCCTAATGCCTTGGCAGGGCCAGACCAAAGGATTTTGCAGTCCTTGTACGGCCCCTGGGCCAGACGCCCCCCACCCCTGACTTAATGGGTAATCAGTTTCAGAAAAATTCAGGCAATACTTAGATTCTCTTTCATATGGGCAGGGAATGAGATATCTAGGTCAGAATAATTGACGAATCTAGTTTTTAAAAGTTAGGTGATGGATTAGTGAAAAGATACATTTAATTTATATTTCAAAAAGTATGAATTCCCATGTTGTTATAAATGATGCTATCAGCCAACCATTCATCGGCTACCACCATATTTATAATCCTCTACGCCTTTATGTAGTAGTTTGTGTTTTCAAAGGGCTGGGTACGCATTCAAAAGTTGCACAAAGCATAAGAGAATCATCTTCATAAAAGATCAATGTGAACAACAAAAAAAAGGCTTTCTTTCCTTTTTAGACTCAAAGTAGGGATGCCTTCTCTTTTTAACATCATTTTATAATACCTATCAGACAAAACTACCATCTTCTTCAAAGATTTCCCTGGTCATCTCACACATGCCATCTCTTCCCCAGAGTGAAGTTGAAAGGCCTAGGGCAGTGTGCACCCATAAAGGCCGGCTCATTCGTCTCTGTAGACGTCTAAGAGCAGAAAAGGCCGGCTTGATGTGCATTGCTCTCAGAGATTATGTGAGACCCAGTTTTCACTCCTGAACTTTAAATCTGAGTAGAACAAAATGGCTCTAGAAAACATAGAGGCATTGATAATGGCAATCTATCCTAATGGTGACTTTTAACTAGCAATAAGAGAATAAACATGGGCACTTTAAGTGCCTGGCAAAATACACATTTTACGATCCAATGCATTTCCTATGAATTTCTGAGAACAGGTTCTTTCCCCCATCTTCCTGAAGCTACAGCCTGCCCTTTTCACTATTACCAGTGTAACAGAGTTACTTTAACAGCAAGAATTAGGTACTCAATAATTGTTTGTTGAATTAATTGAATTTATCTACCACCAACTTTCAAAAAGGAATTAAGGATATTTATAATTTAAAAAAAACACATTATAGAAGCAATAAAACAAAAATTAAACAACGTTATGAGAAAGAGAGTATGAAGGTGAAGATAATTATATGACAACTTTAGCTGCATAAGCACTACAAGCTAGCTCTGAAATTGCTGGCAGCCAAGGCAAAATAGTAAATGATCATTTTATCTGTCTGACAAAACAAAACTTATGAGTTCAAGATAAAGACAAACTTTTTCTGACATGAAAGTCTGAAGAATTTAATTTCATGAATGAAAGAGATATATGTAATATACTCATCCTCTAAGCAGCCACTCTAAGATGAATTAACAACTGAGATTTTGTCATCATTATTTTAATTCATGTGGCACAAAGGTAATACATTCTAGCAGTGCTGCAGAGAGCTTCCAAATAGAAACTCCTCCATGAATCTTGCATTGATTATCTTTTGGGTCATGTCCATACTTGGGATAAAGACCAAATTAAATGAGAAGACCGGAAGTTCCAGGGCTTAGCTTATTATAAGCCCTGAAAGATTCCCATGTTCTAAGTTATGTTGTTCGGCTCTTTAAGCTTCTAATTTATAAATACATTTATTTGTGCCATACGCAAAGTACACTGACTACAGATTTAAAAAGTCATTCTAATAAAAGATGTTCTTTTAACTAAGAAAGTTAGATTTCCCTATTGGGATGGTTGTTTATACAGTCAACAACATGGAAAACTATGGAAACTACATCAACAATTTTAAGAGAAAAATATTTCACACAAATACAAAGGTCTTAAAAATGGTTTAAAAAATGATTAAAATTTTCCTATCTTTTTTATGCATTTTGTACATTGAGAAAACCTCTTTGTGTATTAGATGTAAGCTGTAGCCAAAAATAAAAATTACAAAAGCAGGAAGTAGGATTTCATGTATATCATATGTGTTTGAGCTAACACACCAGCCAAGTGTATTATACCATTCTTATACCAAGTAGTGATCCAAAAATCATAGTAATCCTCAGAGAGTTCATTATTCATCACATTTAATATATAAGATAATTTTCCTAAGTGTCCCAATGTGATCTTCCTCCATCTCAGAGACCAGTCCTCTCATTCTGGCTTCACACCTCTGGAAAACTCAGGAGAAATCACGCCTCACACAGTTTACCCTGCCATATGCATCCTAAGAACAATGACAGAAGCTCTCCAATAAGACCTCCAACTCATCAATTGCCAGGTTCACTTACTAATTTTTTTCTATAAAATATACCCCCACAGGATATTGGACATTTGGGACTTCATGCATATTAAATCAGGTGTGTTTGTTGCCAAACCTGCTTATGCCTATCATTGTAATTATGTAATTTAATCAGATAACACATAGATCAATAAAACATATGATGCTAAAAGACAGTTGTATTAAAATTAAAACTGCATGCTTTGAAAAGAATAAATAAAAGTAAATTGTTTCTAAAAAGTATGTGAATAACACAATAAAAATGGGGATAAAATGTAAAAGTCTGAAGATTCTGCCCTTGGGTTTCTTCTCAAGTATCTTTCAGTTCTTGTTCTATTTGAAAGGAACTAAACCTGGAATTCATAGATGACAATATTCAAGTAGGTTTATGTAAAAAAAAATCTGTAAGTTCAAGTAGTGGATATGATGAATTATAATACAACTAAAATTAAAATGTTGAAAGTATATAATGCAGTATTTCCTCATAACTGTCTTTTTGAGTTAACTAAAGTGCCAATCCTAATCGTGTCAGCTAAGAGGGCTTTCACCAGGCTTCATCATGTCTCACATCCTGCTGAGTGCCGTGACAAGCAGGAGTCCAGGACTTTCAGTCATTTATTTCCACACTAACCTGCAGAGTCACTAATTTGACTCCATCTTCCTCTCGCCCCATCCCTCCCACACTCTCACTGTGTGCCCTGCTTGCCCCATCCCTCCCACACTCTCACTGTGTGCCCTGCTTGCCCCATTCCTCCCACACTCTCACTGTGTGCCCTGAGGGCACCACCTTCTCACAGCTCAGACCTAGAGTCCAGGCTGTTTTTCTCTCACATCCTATGTACCTTTGAAAGGAAGGAAATGAGCTACACCAGACCATCCTCTAACCCTCCTTCTTGAGCTGTTGGCCTACTTTCTGGTTACTACTTACTCACTGGTGATTTCAGTCCCTCATAATTTTCTATTTCACTCCTAGCCCTGTCTCATGATTCTTGGTGAGAGTTGCATCAACATAGTCCATCCAGACAACACATGAATCTCTTAACTGCTCTACTTCCAAAATCCTTCAAGTTTCCTATTCTCTGACCAGCGCTACCCATCCTCACGACTCCGTTGAGTTCCTCCACTCACACAATTCTTCACTTTCATGGAGACATTAAGCCATACATACACTCTACTTCTTTTTAGTTTTCCATCATCACCTATTCCTCCCCCTTCCCCGTAACTTAAGTCATTTAGTTTTCCCAAACCAGGGCTTCGTAGGTAGTGGTTTGTTACAGAATCGCCTGGAAGGCCTGTTAAAACACAGATTGCTGAGCTGCACCCCGAGTCTCTCATTCTAGGGCCAAGAATTTGCATTTCCAACAAGATTCCAGGTGATGCTGACAACTCTTCCCCAAACCATGACAATTACTTTCTCTCACCATTCTCAAACTCCCGGGCCTCTTCCCCCTGTGCTATATTCATGCCATAAACACCAACCCTGCTCACTTATACCCAGGGATTCTTCCACTGTGCATGTACAGCTAGCAGCTGAAAGGCTCTGGGCAAAAACACACAAATAAATTGACCTCACTTAAAATTCTCTAAGATGCACCCTGCACACAAAGGATAATTTCATAGCCTCTCCTTCTTTCCACTATCAATCTATCCAGCCTCAGGGGAAATTTTGCCTGAGAAAGTGTGAGCCATCAGTTGGGTACTCCCTCATCTCACCAGCACCAAATCTACCAACCTACCTGATCATCTCTGCATGAAGTCATGGAAAACTGATCAGCACTCAAATATTTTTCTTCCTAAGTCCTCTTCAATGTTTGCTTCTGGAATTTATTACTATTTCCTTCTGCTTTTCCTCAGCATTTATCTGTGCCTTTCTTACAAGACACTTGACTTCCCCTCTAATATTAGACATACTTTAATGCACTGTCTTTCCTCTAGTAGACTATAAATTCCCCCAAGAAACAATCTATGTATGATTCACCTTTACAACTGCCAAAGCAGGCTTCTGCCTATATTTTTGGACACTTAGTAAATGCTTATTTAAATGAATGAATGAACAGAACTTTCATCTCTTTTTTGCCTCATTTTAAAATTTCTATCAAGCTATAGTTCAGATACCATTAAAACTTACCTTTTAAATGGTAGAATTCAGTGATTTTTAGTACATCCATGAGTAAACATAACCTCTTAAATAATTATAATAGGTTAATATTTAAAAAGAAGTATTCAAATAATTTATGTTTAAAGAAACAAAAGGGCCTTGGTGGAGAGTGAAAGGGAAGGGTAGAGGATTGTGTTTTGAATGGCTTAGTTTCAACATTCCTCACCAAGACGCTTTCCTGATTCAGCTACACTCCTTTCTACCCCCGTGGCCAGCCTTGACTCCCCAGGTTCCCTTGAGGCCAGTGAAGAGAGCATTAAAAATGACTTGTGAACTTTTTTACTCAATGACAGAAACTAGTCTTTGTTTCCATCATTTCCTGTCCCTCTAGCTCCAAGTTATGCCATCTACTGCCTCATTAAAGCAAATAAGAGGGGAAAAAGTGCCGGTCTATTTAAAATTCCTCTCAAGAGGCTTAAGAACCTGAGCAAGAAAAAAAGGGCAGGTCACGGCATTTACCTTATGAAAAACACTGCTCTCGGCACTACCCAAAGGGAATACAGTATTTTATTTTAAGATGCAATGGACTCAAAGGTTTGTTTGTAAGCAAAAGTTTGCAAGAACTTTAATTCTTTATAAAAGCGACATTTTGGAGCATGGTCACACAAAACCGTGATTATGCAAAGATATGTAGTTTTATGCACATTATTTATAACTCTGAGTTTCTGTGGGATCACAGACTGAAAAAATAGATCAAGTGCATTCAGAATAAAGCGAAAAAGGCAAAATGATGTAGAGAGTAGAGCCTCAAGTATTAAAATTAACCATAGAAAAATACACCAAAATGTTAAGATAATAAAATATTAAGATAGCAACAATAAAAATATACCAATATGTTAAGATACACTCTGCCTAGGTTGTGGAATTTAGGTGCCTTTTCTTTTTTATGTTTCCAATTTTCTATAATAAGCTTATGCTATCTAAAGGTGTAATTTAAAGTATTAAATTTTGCAGATTAGAACGTCATACATTGTATTCAGGCACCATAAGCCTGCGCTCTGTGAACTAAATCCAATATTATTTTAAGTAAAACAAATAAGATAATAATGATAAGGAATATGTTTGTATTCAGAAAAAGACACTTTTAACTTATTTTTTTCTTTGCCAAACTCAGTATTTTTTTAAATTAAATAATCCATGTCATTTACTTCTTGGTGGCCAAAATACAGTGTCCTATCTATTCAACAAATATTTAGACATGATTATAGTAGTAGATGTTCTAATGGAAAATAAGTCTGTAATGGCTGAAGATGAGAATTACATACACTTTTCAGGGCTTACAATGTGCCATAAACAGCGGGAGGTAAAAAGACAAGTCAGATCTGGGGCTGTTTGGGAGGGCAGGGGCCCACATTCCACGGAGGGAGGTTGTCACACACTTAAACACTCCACTCCGATGGGCACGTTCAGTGAGAGCAGTAAGAATAATGTGCTATTGGAACACAAAGGCAGAGATTAATCCACAGTTCAAATAATTAGTGATTCCAATGAGCCGTATTACTGTTTCCCATATTCTGGGATTGCAAAAATACAATTTAGTCTGGGAGAGCATTTAAAACCAGCTCGAGGATACATGGGGAGAACTGAAAAAGAACTTGAGAGACTGTAAGTCATATTCAGGATGATAAATACCTATTTGGTTCACCGACTAAAAAAATTATCGTGTCAGAGACGGATGGTATAGCCAGGGCGGGAATTATTGATGTTGGTTTCATAGATGGCAATGATCTGAATGTGACTATATCCATGATCAATTGAAAGGTAACCCCATCTACTGGTGCTCATGAGGCCAAAGAATTGATGCGGAAGCAGGCACACTGGAGAGACAGGATGTTACGAAGGTCAACAGGGCTGCTCAGTTCCCAGACTGAGAACAATACACAGGCTGCCCATACTTAGAATCCCCTAATATGCTCACTCTTCAACTCTCCAAGTGATGAATTCATCTCTTAATGAAACGTGTGCGCTTGCAGGACAAGAGCAAGTGGGGGATGTAGAATATAATACTGTGAACAAGGCATCAAGGAAATTTATTTTATCATCTAACATGTAAGTACAGATATAATTCTGCTCCCCCCCCCCCCACTATACTGTGGATGAAGGGATTGTAGGGCATAACTTACCTGTTATAGATATCAAAACCAATACCTGTGAGTTTAGATTATCACAATAAATTCTCTATGAAAAGAAAGATTAGTATTCATGGATATTATACTATCACCAAAGCACCCAGAGAGAAATTCACTCTCGTCTCAGAAAGCAGGAATTCTCCTGTTTCCCTGGGGGGAACTGATTTGTTTCTATCTCAGGGACTCTGTGAATCATGTACAAAACATCTCTCCCTTTCTGTTCTGGCTGCTAAACCATCTAGAGTAGCGGTCGCCAACCTTTAGGACCTCACGGACCACCGGTGGCGACTGCTGATCTAGAGCAACATGATTCTGAAACGTTGCCGGGGTCCAACCCCAGCAGGTCCAGGGGTCCCCAAAGGCGTGGACGGAGTCGGCGAAGAAGGAATGACACAGGGACTTCTCCAGCCAGGTTTGGTCACCAGGTTCTAGTCAGGTTCTCTTGCCAATTTCTGTAGTCAGGTTCAGTCCAGGATCCCCTGCCATGCAGTCTCGCCAGGCTTTGCCTCAAAGCTCCGAGGCCAGTCCCTGTCCAGGATCCTCCGGCATGCTCTCTCCAGTGAAGTTCTTCTGTCTCTAGAGAACGTTCTGTGTAGGTTCTGTGCCTAGGCTCTGTCTCTCTTGGTCCTGTCTTCCAAGCCCTGTGTTCTCAGTTCTGTGTCTGAAGTTCTGTCTTCTGAATTCTGTCTCATGAGTTCTGTCTTGTTGATTCTGTTCTAAGTTCTGTCTCTTTCTGTCTTGTTACATCTGTATTTATACCAGTTGATTCAATCCTATCAATCTCTATTACAAAGGTTAGGGCGTTTCTTATCTCCATTCCAGGGAGAAAAGATTATGTAGTTTAAGCATGATTGTTCGTAGTTAAAGGGATTAATTACCCGCCTGGCACTTAGTTGAGGGGTTTTATTCCCTCCCTAACTTCAGGGGAAAATCCCTACCTGGGGATTCAACCTTTCTCGGAGAGGTGACCTTGGTTAAAACACAGCGCCAAGAAGGTGAGCAAACATATTTAGAACCGTATGCCATATATGCCAGGTCCCTTGAAACAGCAAGGATGGACCGGCTCCCGGCAAATTCCCCCTTTTTTATTTTTTAAAAGCAAGCATTAAAAAGAAAAACCTCAAATGCTCTCTTATATCCATTTTAAGCGTAGGATTGGCTCTTTCCGCTATTACCTGAGTCCTGATCTATCACTCCAGGGAGAGCTTGCCAATCTTGCACTTTCCCAGGGTAGAAAGGCTGCAGTGGGGTTAAGGATAAGGCTCCTTGAGCCTACCTTCTCCCATGCTATTACATTTACCTTTCCTTCCTCAGAAAAGCATGGACATACTTCTTGTATAAAATGTTCCATCTGACTGGGAGTAACCTTAACTCCTCTGCTAGTAAGCATATGTGTTAAAAGATCAATACGGAGTCTTTTTTCTTTAGACTCAGTATGGCACATCTTCTTAATCTAAAGATCAATACAGAGTCTTTTTTCTTTAGACTCAGTATGGCACATCTTCTTAATCTAAAGATCAATACAGAGTCTTCTTTCTTTGGACTCAGTAAGGCACATCTTCTCAGTCTAAGTTCTGTACTATCCACCTTCTTACCCTACTTATCCTCTATAGGGGGGTCTGTAGCACCCTGGTGGAGTCCTATCCGTCCCGAGTGTGGGGGTTCTCAATGGGGTGGGGGGCTTACCTAGGGGAATCCTCGTTAGTGCGAATAAGAATCATCTGGGGATTGCAAAAAATGCAAGGTTCCCTCCCACCTGTCCAACCTTCTTGCTCCCCCCTATGCACCCTACTCTGATTAGAGAGTCTACCATAGGGGGTTCCAAGGCCACTTTGAAAAAGACAGGCTTTGTGACCTAGTTCATCACAGCAAGTTTCTGGTGTATAAATCATCTCATCTTTTTCTACTTTGTCGTATTACCTAAGTCACGAATTTTAAATTTTATTGTACCTTATTGGCTCTCTAATTAAGCCCTCAAACTTATTCTGGAGTAAGGAAGGACTGAAGTGAATAAAGACTTTTGGATTAATATGAGTGAATCCTATTGTTCCTTTTGCAAATATCAAGGAAAGAAAGCCAATCAATTTTTTAACAGCGGAGGAACTAGTTGAGCTGTAACAGCCCTGGGCAAAAAGTCAGACAAGCCAATGCATTATTCAGTAGTAAACAGGCTGCTCACTTGACGTGGGCACACTGACAGCACGGAGCCCTTTGATGTTCAAATGGAAAGCCCTAAGATGGCACCTAGCTCATTTCAAATGCGTGCGTGGGGCACCAGGACATGCTTGTTCAATTATTGGCAGAACTGCAGGACTTTTCACAAATGACAGGAAAAATTCTGCCTATATGTACACATGAAGTGTGACCTGAAGAAAAAGCAATTACCAATGACATTTATTGAGGGAATACTGCATGGAAAACATTTTAATTCTCAAATACTACAGAGAAGCACTGAAATCATCTAGCTAATCCTGAAAAATCCAGAAAAATTAGGGAAATCCACTTTTTTGGTTAATTCTCACCCAAGAATATTTTCCCTGTTGATTCTTAGAGAGACTGGGAGAGGTAGAGACAGAGAGACAGAAAAACATCAAAACATCAATTGATGGGTTGCCTCCTGCATGTATCCCGGCTGGGCTGGGGATGGAGCCTACAACCCAGGTACGTGCCCTTTACCAGAAGGGAACTCAGGACCCTTCAGTCCGAGGGCCGATGCTCTATCCACTGAGCCAAATTGGCTAGGGTAGGAAAATTCTTTTAAGTTAAATATTTCTGTGTATTTGAACTGATGGTACTGTCTTAATTCTCTACTTTCCTTTATGCATGTAGAATTTCTGTTCCTTACAATGAAAATCTAATACTGCTTCATAAGAAAATACAGAAGAAGAAAACAACAAGAATAATAGCTAACATTTACTGAGCACTTTCGGAATCTAAGAAATTCAATTTTAGAGTTAGAATGGACGGCAGAACTCATGTCCTGATAAAAGAGGAAAAGGAGAAACAACAACTAATGATCACTTACTACACGCCAAGTAGTGTCTAGATGTGCTTTACTTGTGTTATGTCAATCATCACAAACACCCTATGAAAATGCAAACTTGGTAAGAGTGATGCTAAGCCTTCTTAGAGTGTAATTAACTCAACATAAAGTTTTACATTCCATTCACAGACACACTCGGGATCCCAAACAGGCTATTATGGAGATTCTTACTCAGCTTAGTCACCCTACAAACAGGGCAAATAAATCGTTATGCACATTTACTGCTTCACACTTTTTTCTGCATAAAAAGTATTTTCATTTTCTACACAGCTAAGTCTTTTGTCTCATTTAGCACTATTGCTGCGAAGTAAGTTGTCATTACTAGTGAAATTCATAAAATATAAAAATCATAAAAGCATTTAGAGGCCTGCAGAGAGGGGCAGACGAATGGGCAGCCAGCTTGTTCCAACAGAGATGTACGCTGCCCCTTAAGGGGGATTTAGCGCGCCAGGCTGTCCCAGAGGCTCAAAGCCAATTGCGTTCCTCTCTACTAAGAGTTCTAGAATCAATTAAGATAAACTTAAAGAGCTGACATAAAGGGGAATACATGAAAAGGGCATCTTTACAAATGTATGAGAAAAGGGGGAAGTGGAGTTTCTTGCTCTCTAGATCTATCATGGTATTGACAGGGCAAGGGATTATTAGATATCGAACAAAAAAGATACATTTTTTAAAGCACCAGAGGGTAGACTTCCTTCTCCTTCCAGCTGCTTCCATTTTAATCCCACAGCTAAGGCCTAGGTTACTTATGCCAGTCTCATGAGAAAGTAACCACCATTCTGTTGTGAAGGTCACTGTTAGTTTAACTAAGTCATTTTTTTTTTGGGGGGGGGGGTAATTTCTAGGTCTTTCTTCTTGGCAAGGAAGGCACAGAAGTGGCAGTATCACTGACACAGAGAGGAAAGAGCATGAACCTGGAGCCAAGAAATGTGTGTTTTTTCTTGTCACTGTTTGAGGCCCGTGGTTCCTCTTCCTCTTACTGATCAAATAGGGTAGAAGCCAGAGGAGAGTGGTGTGAACAGACCAGTGATGAACCCTATTCCTTCTATTCTCAGGAATCTCCAAAAATTAGTTTGCTCCTGGTTTGTACCCCACATCCTCACCCCACTCTCAGCCTGTGACAGAAAGCTTGGAAACTGGATTAGCCTGATCTGGCAGATACCAAATGATGAGCTGATTGGGTAGACATGGCGAAACCCCCTGGAGTACAGATGCCCTTCCAGAGAAGTAGCTGTGCCATCTAGGCAGGCTCCCTCCAATGCCCAAATTCTGCTGCTTGTCTCATCATGGGAGGAAATGATTATGTATTCAATCTTGATTTTTATTTAAAATATACAACTTGGTAAGGTACTTACAATTAGTGCAATTGTAACAGCATGCAAAACTTACCCTGATTTTAAATAATGACCCTTTGGCAGACAGAAGAGAATTTCAAGAGGGCACTGAACTTAATTTTCGTGATCATTCTTTGCCCATTATTTAATGATGTTTGCAATAGCATAACAAGGAAAGAAATCAGTCTGCATGTAGATCTTTTTAATAATATTTCCCTCTATGTGGAATTCTTACAAAGTAATGAAAATTTTGTAATATAATGCTAACAATTTATGGGCCTTCACTTTATCCTGACTCATACAGCTATGATTTGCTTGTATTTGAATGAAAACAACTAAAATATTCCAGGACTTCAAATAACCATAAATACTCAGCCATTTTTCTTTGGAATAGTTCAAAGTGTTGACTTTTCAAAAACACAAGGGAAATTCAGCAATTAAAATGAAAACTCCCACACTGAACAATAGAACTTAAATGTTAGCTGTGATATTGTGATCTGAGAAATATTTACAAATATAAACTACGGACTGCTCTTATTTTAGCTAAAGGCAAACCAGAGACCAGAACATTTTAAAGTTTATTTGGTCTATTCTATCTTTCTACAGATTTTATCTATCTGACTGCTATTTCTTTATCATTTATCAACACTAATAAAAGAGAAAAATGGTAATTGGCGTACGAGCTACCCTTTTCATTGGCTAATCAGGGCTATATGCAAATTAACTGACAACTAAGATTGGCAGTTAACTGCCAACAAGATGGCGGTTAATTTGCATATGTAGGCACAATGCAGGGAGGCGAAAGGGAAAGCAGGAAGAAGCCCCCTGCCACTGACAGTGATCAGAAACCCAGGGGGGAGCTAAGAGCTGGGGGGCAGGGCAAAGGCGGCCCTGGGGCCGCCTTTGCCCTGCCCCCCAGCCATGATCGGAGAATCAGGTGCCTTTTCCGCCCTGGCCAGTGATAGCAGGAAGTAGGGGTGGAGCCAGCAATGGGAGCTGGGCACAGTCAAAGCTGGCAGTCCCGGGAGCTAGGGGTCCCTTGCCTGGGCCTAAAGTGAAGCCCACGATCGTGGGGCCGCTGCAGCTGCGGGTCCCCGCTGCCCGGGCCGGATGCCTAGGCCAGAGGCGTCAGGCCTGGGCAAGGGGCCGATCCTGCGATTAGAGGGTGATGGGGGTCAATGCCTGAGGGCTTCCCAGTATGTGAGAGGGGGCAGGCTGGGCTGAGGGACACTCCTCCCCCCCCCCAGTGCACGAATTTCGTGCACCGGGCCCCTAGTATATTATAAATCCCCAAATTTGTTCTCAATCTCACATTCATTGCTAAATTTTT
The DNA here is from genome assembly GCF_963259705.1 of Myotis daubentonii. Lineage (NCBI taxonomy): Eukaryota > Metazoa > Chordata > Mammalia > Chiroptera > Vespertilionidae > Myotis > Myotis daubentonii. Next base: position 42,392,537 of record NC_081841.1, read on the forward strand.
CCTATGCATTTAAATTATTACTTTATTATCTCAGGATGTTATATATTTATTTCAACATTTGAAGTATTGGAAGATTTTTTTTACATGAAATGATAAATTTTAAGATACATTAATACAATTACAGTTTTATACTATAACAAGTTCCCTATATGTTACAATTATTAGAGTGTGAGTGTATGCAGGGTACTCATACTCTATATTATACACTTGGAGTACAGGCAGAGTTTATGCTTTAGTGGTGAATGACATGTTACTTTAAGGTCTAAAACCTCACTTGTTCTTATTAGTTAAAATTTTACAAAAATCCCATACAATAATTTCAATGTAATAATAAATAGAATTCTTTATATCTTTACCAGATCTGCTTATAACTTGTCTCTGACCAACAACTTTTATATTTCTACATAGTAACTTTACATCTCCACTTTGCAGAAGTAGCAAGAAAATTGTGACATGTGAGTAGAAAATATACTACCTATAAAATAATGCCAGTCACCAATATTAAGTAATATATGTCTATATCACTTTTTTTGGTTCCAAATCAGGCAATATTAGAAATATAGAAAATCTGGGGTTATATTTAATGAGGAAATAAGTAGAATATTATTTAACTTATAGAAAAAAGTTGGCCATCCATTTGCCTTAAAAAATAAAGATGTGCCTAAAGATTCCTACAGAAGGAAGTTAATTAGAGCATCATTATTTTACAGCATTATGTATAAAACTGAAAAACTGGCCACATTGTGGCTGCAGAGGGATGGCCTCCCAAGAATATCCATATCTTAATCCCCAGAATCTGTGAATATGCTGCTTTACATGGCAAAGGAATATTAAGGTTGCAAATGGAGTTAAGGTGGCTAACAGTTGATCACGAGGTAGGGAAACAGTAGTAGCTCTACCAACGAAACTGAAAATGAAGGACTCAAAGCCTTGAAGTGTCTTTCACTGTTATCAGTCAAAAATATGACCATCATAGTTTTTGAACTAAAATTTTACTTTGCTTAATTCTAATTAATTGAATGCTGTGATCCACATGTTGTATCTTATTAACATTCATGAACATGATGAATGAAAGTAGATTACAACAAGAATTTTTTCTCTGACCCCTAATAAACATTCAAACAAGCAAGCTACTAAAACCTTTAAGAAAAAGGTTTGCTTGACATAAGAAAATGTCAAGGAAAGATAAAACTAGCCTTCAAGTCTACAAAAATAAATTATCCTGCTGAATTGATTTAGCTTAGGTATTGGGATGGTTAAAACCAGACTATATTTGAGACAGATTACAAATTCTAACATTGAAATGACTAAAGGGGGAAATAAAATTGAACTCATCTTTTCTGGCTACTTTAAATGTATACTTTTAAAATCAGGGCAAACAACTAAAGCTGATAGTAACAACCATTAAGTTTAAGATCAATGCAAAGAGTTGGCTAGGGCCTGTGATCGGCAAACTGCAGCTCGCTAGCCACATGTGGCTCTTTGGCCCCTTGAGTGTGGCTCTTCCTAAGCCTTAGGAGTACCCTAATTAAGTTAATAACAACATACCTACCTATATAGTTTAAGTTTAAAAAATTTGGCTCTCAAAAGAAATTTAAATCGTTGTACTGTTGATATTTGACTCTGTTGACTAATGAGTTTGTTGACCACTGGGCTAGGCTGATGGGAAAATACTGGCCTTGGGTGTATTTTACTTACTTAAAAAGTAAGAGTGAAACAGATGTAAAGGTTAGGGAGTAAAGGAAGGAAATGCAACAAAGATAAAGAGAGAAAAAGAAGCAACAAAGAAGAAGAAAGGAAAAGGGAAGAAAAAAGAAGACAAGGAAATGGAGATGAAAGCAGAGGACTAACAAGAACTGTCCTGACCACTGCTGCCGCAGAGCTGGTGTGCAGCCCCTACCAAACCGTGCATAAGGAGGCTCAAGGACCATGACGTAAATCCTGAGAGGAAGAGAAGGAACCACAACCAGCTAAGTCACAGGAAGTGGGGCTGCCACTCTCACTGTAACTCAGCATGTGACCAAACTGCAGATGTTGTTTTTCAAAGAAAAATGTAATTTCTAGAAGAAAATAACGATGCTCAGTGGGGTTAAAATATCCCACCCCCCAAGTTTTCTTAGAAATGAAAGGCTTCAACCTCTGAACCAAAAGGTCATGGTTCAATTCCTGGTCAGGGCACATGCCCAGGATATGGGCTTGATTCCCCACTAGGGGGCATACAGGAAGCAGACGATCAATGATGCCCTCTCATCATTGATGTTTCTATCCCTCTCTCTTCCTCCTTTCTTCCCTCTGAAATCAATAAAAACATAGGAAAGAAAAAAAGAAATTGAAAGCTGCATGCATTTTACAGTATATCCAAGTAAAACATCTTATACTGCATTATGTATTGCAGGTTTCACATAATCAAAAGTTTATACAGTTACATAAACTTTTATTGAGAAATGTATTATTTTGTCAAGATTATTTACTATTTTTGTAATTGTTATAATCAAATTACATGCATGAGAAAAACATGTCCCTCTTCTCTTTTACTGGAATCTCAACTTGCTGGATGGTGGGGTAAAAACTGAATGGCATGTTTTCACTTTTCTAACTTTAACCACAAAGATGGGGGTGTAGTGAAAGAAAACATGAAGAGACAAGTTCCAACCCTTAGTTCAATGCTTTTTTTCCTGACAACAAGCAATTAATAACAATTGATAGTTATTTCTCTCTGATTTCTCCTGTGAATTAAGAGACCCCTTGAGTAAGAGACATACTATGCCATTAGGTCAAAGTTTGTGAAACTCAATCTTTTCATCCATTAAAAAAAGATGGTGACAGCTGATATCTATATAACAAGCACAATTACAACAGGGAGAGCAGATCAAGCATTGGAAAGAACCTGGTTACGCTGCCGCCAGCCGCCCCAGCCTGTCGGGAAGATAAACCTCAACGGAGCTCCCAGTTTCAGAATCACACCGCCCCTGCTTTGCAGACAGCTGCCACCACAATTCCCAACTGTCTACCACAAGTATATAGGAGGCGATGTCGCAGTTCCACTGCTCTACCCAGTAGGATGAAGGTGTTTTAGGGTTCCCACAGGGAATTGTTGCTGGACTACAACCTTGAATTCAGGAGTCAGGTAGGCAGTGCCGGCCAACAGAACTCTGTGTGACAGTGGAAATATTTTACATCGGCTTTGTCCAATATGGGAACCACCAGCCACAAGTGGTTCTTGAGGACAGAGAAATGTGGCTAGTGCTACTGAGGATGTGAATTTCTTGTTTTATTTTATTTCAAATAATTTTCATTAAAAGAGTCACATGTGGCCAGGAGCTACTCTACTTACAGAGTAGAGTTAGTGAATATGTAACTAATAGCTCAAATAAATTAATATCTTCAACTTAAAAAATTAGAATATACAATATATTTTTTAAAAATCACTTTATCCTCCTTTACCTATATCATTATTTACATTTGTTATATTATTCTAGAATTTTTCTTTTACTCAATATATTAATAAATCACAAAATACATAATGCATATGTAAGCTAAATACATATAAATGCAATATACTGGGCATTTTTATGCACATCTACAAAATCCTAGACATATTCTGCATGAATACATGAAAGTTTATTATGTGTCTGGCCCACAATAAACACTTGATAGACATCAGCCATTATGATTAATGAATGACTGCACAGTACACTATTATATTGAGGTGACATTCAACAGTCCATAATTATTGGGGATTTAGTTTTTGTTCCTATTTTTGTTCTTATAAAAAGCCTGGCAGTGAACATATTTGTATATCTATTTGTTCTATTTGTGAGAATAGTCCTTTAGAATAGGTTTTTAAAATTGGAGTTCCTGGGTCCAATGTCTCTTTTTCAGACTGTGGATAACTACTGTCAAATTAATACACAGAAAACAACCACTGAAGAGATAACACACATTCGAAAATATAAGAGAAGCCTTACAAACACTTCGACCCAAATCATTAGGATGAAAAGTTGATGGTGATGATAATAATACAGTAGAGTTGAATGACTAGGTTCTTAAGATCTCATAACTATGAAAGAAAATCCTTTGATTTACCCTTAAATTACAGTAAACAATATTTATGTATATTTCTGGGGATTGACATATCACATTCTGCCACTCAAGAGCTCTGTGCTTGCCTGTTTCTTTTTCCTCTATCCCTGAACATATTATCATTTCTTCGACTAAACACCAGACAAAGCAACTGGCTTGTCTTTAGGGGTATTTTATACGTAGCATATGTATGTTTAAATTAAGGAATCGCACTAAAATCGGCTCCATACTCACACTATGAGAATCACAGGGAATTGAGATTACAAGGAAACAGCAGATTGCAATTTACCATTTTGCTGCTCAATCTGGGGCATAGATTCCTGGGTTGGAACCACAGTCGCCCACACTATTTATATCTCTCTGGATTATTCACTCTTTCAGCATGAACAAATTAAATGTGCAAAAGATTTGTTACTGTATTTAACACGTTCTTTATCTTTGTGTATAAGTGAAAGATGGGAGAAAAAGGAAGGAAAGAGGAAGAGGAAATGAGTGAAGAGTGAAAAATGTGGGTATGCACATGAAAGAGAACTATTTTTAAACTTCAAATGTGTCCTCTTCTCCCCCTGCCTGTGTGCAGTCTTATTTCGATGCTCTGTTCATACTGCTTGTCATAAATTAAACAGTGGTATATGCCTGGTACACACCAGGGACGATCTCATGATGTTTAGCTCTGCCAGAGGTACTTAAATTAAAATCACAAATGAGAAGGAGTATTGTTTCTTTCCAAAGTGAAATCTAGAAAAAGGTATGTCTAAAGGTAGGTTTCACATTTCAGAGGTAGGGTTACCTTTTTGTTGTACTGTCCTGTTAACTCATGTACCCATGAGTTATCTTCACTTATCTTACAGACTAATAAAAGGAAATGAGATATAATGGGATTTATAAAATTTTATGTTTACATAATGTATATGTTAGTTTCCTACTACGAATGAAGTATATGGCACAGCAGTTGTATGTTCAAATTCTAAAGAAATAAGCAACTGGGAAATGAATTTTCTGAAGAATTCAATGCCTTATTCTGCATCTTATTTTCAATTGAGTTACATGTAAAAGGTTGACTATATTCCAGGAAACCTATGTTCATAAAAAGCTCATTTCCTTTCTTCAAAGTGATGGAAAGTTAAATTACTATGCTTTGGAGGTAAGTAATAAGGGGGAAAGACATTTAAAAGGCCATAGGAATAACTGAATTTGAGTCTAATTAGCAAACCTAGGTGGAAAAATAAACCTAAAATCTAAACTGATCTGATAGGCATAAGCCCAATTACTTAGAGAAAGTCTGAATAATATTCTGAATCTGACTATTTATGCTATTAATTTAGGTGTAGGACTTAATTGGAATACCAAAAGGATTTCACAAGTGGGCACTATCTATGCGACTGGCCTTTAATCAAAATACTGTATTGGATAGATTAGCTACTTTGGGTAGAATTTTTCCAAAAGGCACAAAAATATTGAAGAGATAGCTACAAAATTTATCAGGTGGACCTGTCATTTTAAAATTTTATATATAGTTTAATTATACATATATATATATATATACATATGATTAGTTAACACATCACCTCACATAGTTATTGAATGTGTGTGTATGTGTAGTGTGTGTGTGGTTGGAACTTTTAAGATCTACTCTCTTAGCAACTTTCAAATATAGAACAGTATTGTTAACCGTAGTCGCCATGTTGAACATTACATCACCAGAACTTAATTGTCTAATAACTGGGCGTTTGTACCCTTTAACTATCTTAACCCATTCCCCCCATCCTCCATTCCTGACAACCACCAATCTGCTCTATGCATCTCTGAGTTTGGTTTCTTTTTAGATTCCACATATAACTGCGATCATACAGTATTTGGTTGCTCTGTCTTATTTCACTTAGCATAATGCACTGAAGGTTCATTATACTCAAACTTTAGAAAAAGATATAAGATACTGCTACGCGTCGATTTCCTGCTGCTGCAAATCAGTTTGAAAGTCAGATTCTGGCTTGTTGGGGGACCCCACAGCCATTCTCAGTCTCGATTCACTAGAGGGTTTACATGTAACAGAGGGCCCTGAAGTTACTATAGTGACGATTATATTACAGCAAAGGGATTCAAAGTAAAACCAGTAAGGGAAACGGATCTTAAGTCTGTAGGAACCCAGGTGCCAGCTTCCAAGAGTCTAACAGCAAGCAACACAGGACACACTTAATTTCTTCAGCAAGAAATAGACAGTATGACATTGTCTACCAGGGACGTTCATTCAAAAACCAGTGCCCAGGGTTTTTATGGGGAGGTAGTCACCCCCTGATGAGCATGTACAAAAATTCCAGCCTCCAAGAGAAAAATAGATGTTCAATTGAAACCCCATTGTTTCTAAAAAATAGTTCAGACACAGTACACAGGGAGCCACTCCTGCCATTTAGAGAAAGTTTTCAATGAGTGTAGGGAACTTCATCATTCAAGTTCCCAAACACCAGCGTAAGGCCAACCTGATGAGCCGGCCATTCTAAGGGCAGCAGTCCTAGGCCTGGTATGCTAGCTCTTCTCTGCACAGCCTCTCTTTAGGCTACTTCAAGACTTCAGGTTAGGACACTCTCTCCTCCGACTGCTGCACACCACATAGTATGGAGAATGTTCTTGTTGACTAGACTGGACATCACAGATAATGCAGGCAAATTCAATGCCCTACCATCAGCCTCTTCTGATAGAAGAATGGATCTCATTTCAGGCACCAGCACTTCTTTAAACGCCCTGCTCTGCTGTAGCCAAGTAAAGTAGCCTGCAAGCCACTGGGGAGCAGGACAACACTCCATTTATTTTTGTCTCCGGAGTTCTTCGTGCATCCTACTTTTTAATGCATACTTGCTGAATGAATACCTACACCCCAAGAGGTAAACTTGCCGTGCTCCTGAACTCGTGGGTCTTCCACACTGCCTCTTGGTTGTGCAGCTACTCCTGAAACAAATGCGCACATGCTCGTGCACACACGAAGGGCATGCGGAATTTCTGACACAGACATGTAGGCAAACTAACCGAATATCAGCGGTACAATGGCTGCTTCAGGGTAACTAGTTTAGGGTAACTAGAATAGGGCTTATGTTCATAATAACAATTTAAAAAGCAAAATAACCTGCTGGTCTTACCAGGTACAAAAACTAAGCTGGAAATATACAGGATGGGGAAAAAGTAAGTTTATAGTGGCGTGTGAAACACAGAGTTTATTCTTGCAATAAACTCATTTGTTAATTGCAATCATTTATTTATTAATCATTGTATTATTTTCCATACCACAACCATAAACCTACTTTTGCCCATCCTGTATTTTGTTTCTTGCTACATTCTGGAGAGGTAGCAGCTTGGAAACATACCTGGAAAACACCCTGCATTCAGCATCTTTGTCTTGCTGGTCTGGCTGCTCTCCACAGATCCCAGATGTAATATGCTCATAAGCAGCCTGTAATACTGTTCATCCAAGCTGCACAGTGTGCTGTGAGCCTGGCAACCTCCCTCTGTGGGAAGCGTGGCTGCAGATGACTAGCTGAAAATAAAACTAAACTCCAGGCTGAATGGATCATCATGATTTTAATTAAGACTCTAGAAGAGTTCTTTCATTTTGTGGCCACCCCCCGCCACCCCCCGTCACCTCTTATTTACAAATTTAGTCTAAGAATATTATCTTTAAGTAAATAAGGCATTTTGAATCAAAGTACAATAAATTTGTATAAGAGAATTTTCCTCAGTTTAAGTCTTACAAATGTTGCTGATTTTAATACAGGATGTTATTCTTTAAGAATCTATTATCTATAAATATAAATATTCTGAAACAGTGCAGCATCAAAAAGCTAGAAAAAGCCCAGGAAGCAATCATGTATATCATTTTAACCTAAAAAAAGTCCTTCTACAAATTTAAACAGATGTTGATATGGCACTAGGCTTTTATTAAAATACCTTAAAAAAATTTCCCACCTACAAAAATTTTCCCATAATTCCATGGCTAACTCATTCCACTGCCTCTCATAGATTAGATACCCTTGGAAATTTTTAATCAAAATACCTTGGATTGTGCTGAATAATAACAATCTGTTAATGATATCTGGCTTAAACAGTATACTCACAATTTACTTCTCAAGTGAGGTCAAACAGCTGATTAAAATGATTTTTAACTGAGAAACATCCTACATTCTAAATATACTTCAACTTTCTCACTACAACTTTGCTTGTGACAAAATTCACCTCTGTTAGATAAGGTCTAATTCTTGTATGCTGTTTGTTTTCAATGGAGACCATTTTATACGGCACAGTTTTCTACTATCTTTTATACCCCTAGTCCTCAACTCCTAAATAACTCCAGTTCCCATTTCCTATCTTAAGGAAAGAAACAGAAGCTATGGGCAAATTGACTGACTCTCTATTTGAATAACTAAGCAAGCTTGTTAACTAAATTTCATCAGAGGTAATTGTCTCTATTCCTACTGTCTATGAGGATTAAATGTATATGTACATATGTGCATACGCACACATAGTAGAGATATAAATCACTAATAACTCTTCCCAGTGTTTCCTCTAATCTGAAAGAAAAAGCTTAATTTAGTCAGTTTCCCTGATAGTTAAACCAGGTGGTTGCTTTATTTTTTTGCTTTTGTTTTTTTTGGTTGTCGTTCTACTTGATCTCTGCTATGCTCTATGTTGCTAGGCAACCAAGAGGATGAGGATGGGGTGGTGGCAGAGAGTTTCAGTTGCATTGTTCAGGCCACGCAAATATTAAAATAATTACTAAAATTCTTATTAAAATCAGAACTATTTAAATGTAAGGGGTTCAGTTGTCTTTTGTGATTATTTTAAATCAAAGGTTGATAAAGTAGAGATCACTGCAGTAATGTTTTTCCACACTTTACTTGAAGTGTGAAAGTAGGCAAAACCATTATGAGGGAGGACAGAGGAGGTCAGATAAAATTTGTTCTGCAATGTCCATCAGGAAGTACAAGGTATACTTACTTCATTCTTTTTATAAATAGAAAAGTTATTTGCTTTAATTTTTGTCCTTCAGATTTCTTCCATTGTATATAGTGAGCTATTTAGAAAAAGAAACTAAGCAAATAAACATATAAATCAAGGTAAATGAATAAAAGTTTTACCACATTTATATGCTATCATATTAATGCTTAATTAGTTGTTATTGCATTTCAGTAACCCTTTACAATTTTCTTGGTGATTTAAATAATATACACACCTTCTAAATAGGAAAACTATTCTATTTTATTGGCCTTTACAATTAGGAGTATGTATTTAGTTTTTGAAATATTTACATATTCATGAAAATCAATCAAGATATAAAATGAAAGAGAACATATGTATTATCTATAGACACAGTTGAGCAAATTTAAATTGTTTATGTTGATTTCCTAATTTAATTGTCTCAATTGAGAAACAGAAAATATTTGTTCACTGAGTTTACAAACTGATCCCTAGTTTTATAAGATTCCAAAAATCTATATGGCACTCAGGATAAATTTTCCCATAAAAAAGTGGAAGTTAGAGATCCAGGGTTCTCACAAAACCCTATGAAATCCACAATGTACCTGATGTATACTGCCAATAGAATACAGAACCTGTCCGTAATGTAGAGGGATATGTTAATGACTGGGGAAAGTTGTCAAATGATCCCGTTTTGAGTGCTAAGATTACCTATCCTGTACACATTATCTTAGAAAGAGAATCAGATGCATCTCACTAATCACCTTTCTACAGAAAACTCTCTGGAGTGTGGAACAGAAAGCTCTGAAGGTCCAGAAAGTATGTGGACTGGATACTTGTCCTGGCAGTAGTTTATATGCCATTAAAAGAAGCCTATCTGATTCTTTCTCTAGTTATTCAGCCCAAGTGCTCTCCTGGGTACTGGAAAGAGAATGGAGTCTAGAGTCTACATTCCCGACCCATTCATTCTCTTCCCGTGGCCATCCAACCTTTACAATCACACCCTCAAAAGTTTCAGTATTTTGGAGCCCTGGTGGGAGGCCACATGGGAACCAGCAAGGGAGGTGTGGGGGCAGGTGAGGGTGGCTGCACAATTTACACATCACAAGAATAGTCAAGACCAACTATTGTAGGGTTGAAGATTGAGGGGCCCCTTTCTTCTTAAATTTCTCTTCCTTTCTTAATTCATTCCAGCAACAGTGAGGAATAAGTTGCATGAAGGTGATATATATTCCAAAAGAAACATCTCAGGTAACAACTAGAATTGTGAGAAGGGCAAAAATACCTTGAAATGTGAATGTTTTCTTCTGGTTAATTGTGTCTCCCCATTGTTGGACACCCTGATGTTTCTAATAGTAAAACCCTCCAGACAACCACAAAATTCTGTGCTTGCTTTGGGATTATAGGTAAAAAGAAAACTCTACATGGCTGCATTTTGTTCATCAAAACCAAGAAAGAGAAAGCTGAAGCTGAAGCCACAGATTGTGTTAATGGAGAAGAGGAGGAGGTGGAGGGTGGGAAGGAAGGGAAAAAATTATAGGGTGTGGCTGAGGAGAATGAGATGCAGCTCAAGGGGAGAAAGCTGGGATGCAAAAAGATTGGGACAGTGGTGTCCAGGATGAGTTCCTGGGAGCAAAGCAGGTGTTTACCTGACTTTACCCCATCCTAATATCCAGATCGATACTTCCTCTACCATAACCACTGTGAAGCCTTGGTTGCAGGGGTGAGGCAAAAAGCAAATAGTGTTAGTTATTTGGGAGGGCCAGAAAAACAGACCATATGTCTGAGGAAGATGGAAGGACATTCTGGGGGGCAACTCAGAACAGGTGTGTAGCTGGCAGTATGGCCTGAACTGTTACTTATAATTGAAGAATACAGATAAAACCGAAATGAGCTGTACATCAAAATTTGAAAATTAAGCACAAAGAAAGGTTTTGCTTAAAAATTGATTATATTAAAATAGGGGGAAGTTCATGGAGGGTAGAAACAAGTAGGGCTCAATAGATATTTAGTGAACATATATTTTCCATGTTTGGAAACCTCTAGGATAAAGATTGATAATGGAAGAAAAATATTAATATTTTGTGCTCATCAATTTTCAAATAAAGATAAAAGGATTATACTAAAATCTTTAAATCAGACACTGCTGTGAGGTCTAAATAATTATTTCCCAATCATGCCATTCCTTTATAAGTCACTTCTTTTTATTTCTAAATTCTATTTTAATACGCTTTTCTTCTCTGCAATTGCGAGAGAAATGACATTTACAAGAGGACTGCCAAATTTATCCAATAACAGCACGTGAACAGCTTGTATCTGTCAATAATGTGGCACAAAATTAAAAATCGCTATTTAATTGTTTTGGATCTAGCGCTCTTTGTTTTGCCTACTATTAATATTTCAAAAGAATGTGTTCATCTTTAATTTATTGCTATAATATTGCTGAATACTCATTTCATACCTGCTCAAATGTCTTAAATGTAAGAAATTTGAACAGGTCCAAAATTACAAAAAAAATCAAAACACAATGTTGCTTATATAAATAAATGCCAATCTTTGTGTAGAAATGCAGATACAGAAACAAAGATCTCATGGTTATTGCATGAGCTTAAGATAACATTACACTCTGTTAGGTGTTTCTGCAAGACACTCAGAACATAGGGCCCAGTGAATATGTTCAAATTTTGGCCTTGGCAAGAACACGGCTAAATGTAGCTTAAAGTAACAATATCTTTTAAAATTAATGTCTATTTTTATTTACTGAGATGACTTTAGAACCTCACCTTTGTCCAGATACTTTCACTTATTGACACTATTTTTAGGTCAACTGTTTTTCTGTTTGGTCACTAAATATACACAGGGTATTAGAAGGTGAACTGAACTGGCTTCTGCTGTGAAGTCAAGGTAGTCAAGGGACCTGGTTTTAGATTCAGCCACATCTCTAACTGTGTTGTGGTGGACACTTTATGTAATCTTTCTGGGTCTAAGTTGTTCAAATGGTGCTAATGAAACATACTTATGAAATTTCATTGGAAGTTTAATTGAGAAAATGTAGATAATTTGCACAGTGTAGGTATTCAAAGAGTATCAGTTCTCTTCTCATTTCTCTTCTTTAATTTTTTATGAGGTTAAATAACATAGAGAACGTCTGCCTAGATACATAGGGAATCCATAAACGTCTAGCTCTCTCCTCCCTCCCTTTCCATTGTCCCCAGGTTACTATAAGATGTTTGAAATGAAAGGCAAGTTCAAAGAAGCTCTGGTATTTTACTACAATAAAAAGCAACATGGTGGGGGGTGGCGGGGAGGAGCTCTGGTTTACTATGTTACTGGGGGACAGTTAAGGTACAGCAATTCCCCCCTTTTTAAAAAGGACCCTTAAAAAGATCCACTAGTGTTACATGGCTTTCTCAAAGCCATTGAAAGAGGAAGGACTAGACCCTGGTGCCCTGCCTCCCTGTGCAGTACTGCCTACCTGTCATGTGCACATACAGCTCCTTCTTGAATAAACTACAAACACACTAATAACCCCATAAAGTGATATTTATTATTATACAAGTAGGTCAATTTTTAAATAATTGCCATATTTTAATAAAGATATCTGAATTGGTATCATTTAACCGTTTCTTTGACGCAAATTGGTCTTTTAGTCTATTCTTATGGAAAAGAAACTATGCATTTACGTTCTCACCACCTATGTGGTAGAGTTAAAACTTGGATAAACCTCAAGTAATTTCTTTGAAAGGAATAACCATTGTCAAGTCACCAAGGTGTTGCAGGGGATATTTTCCCAAGTCTAATTGTTTTCAGACATAACCACTGCCCGGCTTTACTGCATGACCACGTTGGGAATACTGATATGCCTGCCTCCTGCTAGATGGATTTCTCTTCTGTTCTCCCGCACCCCATCTGTTTCAGCAGAGGAAATCAACAACCTTGGGAACCCACAGAACAAGTCTGACAGCTGCAGAACTCAGATTCTCAGCTCAACAAACTGTGACTCACAAGACTCCGTGACAGGAAAAACATTCAACGCTACAACCTGGTGGGTGGGTAGGGGTGTAGGGTGTGTGTGTGTGTGTATGTGTGTGTGTGTGTATGTGTGTGTGTGTGATATTTAATTAGTTTGGCTAAAGGAAGAACATGCCAACCTTTTTTATTTTAATCAGAATTGGGATCTCATGGATCTTTCATGACCTTAAGATAATATTACACTCTGTTAGGTATCTCTGCTAGACACTCAGAGCACAGAGGGGATATGTTCAAATTTTGGCCCTGGCAAGAACACAGCTAAATGCAGCTTAAAATAACAATGTATTTTTAAAATTAACATCTATTTTTATTTACTGAGCTGTCTTTACAATATTTCCCATGTCTAGATACTTTCAATGATTGACACTATTTTTAGGTCAACTGTTTTGCTGTTTGGTCATTAAATATGCAGTGTATTAGGCATATAACCTGTTTTGGGGCTGTTTTAAGATACTGTTACCTCATCCTGTGCTCTACCTTTGTGATAATTAGATTTAATACAAATTAGGGAACAAAAGAAAAAAGCACAAGAGGACTTTTATCCAGCCCTTAACCTTTCTTGACATATATTATTTTTCAATGTAAGAGCAGTACCTCAAGATCACATATAGTTTCTTTTTTTGATTACTCCTAGACAAGGGCCCGTTTCCGCTGCCTTCTGCAGTGTTGGCGCCCTTCCCTGAAACAGGGTCTGAGAAGATTGTGAGTATCAAGGAAATGACTGAGCAGCACACTAAGATGTAATCCAATATTAAAGTCCTTTAACTGGAAATTAAAAAAGACTCAAGAATGGGGGGGGGTGAAGGTCCTAAAATTAGGACTGCACAGACAAGAGGAAGAAATGGCTTAGAATCAGGTGTGCAGCGCGCTGCTAGGACGCTGTCAAATGGACAGCATGGCTTAGTCAGATGCAGCCACTCTTTACAAGAGCTTCCTGTTTCTACTCTTTCAGAAACTCCGGGCTGCTTTTGACTCTGACCAGAGGACATTCACTCCTGCCGCCTATGATGAGCTGGAAGTAAGCGCTGGTCCAGCCTCCGGGAACCAGGTGAGAAAGGGTAACTCGGGGGTCTCAGCCTCACCCTGCAGCCCTCTTTCCCCACATGGGCAACTCTCCTAGCTCAGCAGATAAAAACTGCCTAAGATTCCAATCATTTATAGGATAATGTATCATATATGCAATTAAGTTTCATAGTTTTTCTCTTTTAAGTTAAGGATGGGTTTGGCAATCATTTGTGAAAACTCTCTCAGTATTGATTTCCATTGGCATCTACACCCCATGATCATAGTAAATCATAATAAAATTATTATTATTACTAAACCCTTCCAGGACTACCAATTCTGGACAAGATGGAGAACTGCCACGGCTGCTGGATTTCTTTCGCAGATACATCCCAGAGCTATTACAGATGATACTGTGTCTTGGTAGTTTTCAGAACCTTAGCAAGTAAAATAACAGCTACAACAACAGAAACAACAACAAGACCCCCTGGGGGAGCAGGAAGAGTTGTTCTAATATGGATGGGAAAGTTACCATCTAAAAAGCCAGAGTCGACAGCCACAGACTCTAGTTGGCCCTTTTCTCTCCCAGAGTTCCCTGGTTCAAACATCACTTGCCCAGTCACCTTGATGTGATAAGAGCGCAGCTCCTGCTCAGCACACCCAGAAACCACAGGTGACATCGTGGCAGCTCCGGACTCTGCTGGAGTGAGGAGCCTTTCCCAAGGACCACTAAGAAGGCTCCCAGTGTTCGCTACCCCTCTCTTCTGCACCTGTGTAAACTCCAGACAGAGATTTTTGTTGGTTGTGTTTCCTTCCTCAGACACAGACCTGGTACACAACAGGTAACCCCGGAATAGCTGCTAAATGAATGAGTAAAGAAGAAAAGAGAGTGGTTTTGGATGTGACCACAGATGCACAACTAGGAAGCATAGAAGTAGTCTCAAAGTGTCTCACACAAGGACAGATCTCTGGAAAGTATCGGCAAGATGTGTTCTAAATTCCAGCCAAAACAAAGAGAGAAGTAAACCAATGGTAAACAATAACTCAGTAAAATCACTGTTGCTTGAATAAACATAAAACAACAACACAGAACAAAAACTCCAGATGATGCCATTATGAAAGAAGGGGGCTATAATAGAGAAGTTGAGAGACTGCTAGGATTGTTATTGAGGGGGCATGACAGATATTCAGTTTTATACACTAGAAGGTAAAAACAAATACGATGATTCTTAATAAATCAGAGATAACAGAAGAAAAGTAGTATGTGTAACTTTTGAACAAAAAGAATAAAGCCTAAGTTATCAATATAATAGGTTAAGAAAAGAGAGCAAAAAAACCATGATGAATAAAAACATAAAATAAGATGGCAGAAATAAAATCTCCATACAATGAGTATAATAAAAATACATTAAAAGACTGTAATCAAAAGACTGACTCATATCAGATTTACAGAAAAAAAAATCTATCATTAAATAGTCCACAAAGAATGGTTGATGGAGGAGATGGAAAAAATACATAAGGTAAATCTTAACCAAATGAAAGATTAAATACCAATTTAAATTGTGAGCAAATAATTTGAGAAAACAAATAATTTGCTCATAAAATAACATTAATAAGACATAATGCTCACAAATATATATCCATCTACTATATAACCATTAACTAATAGAAACAGGTACAATTTTTCACTAGAAATTTTTTTACCCACACCTGAAGATATATTTTTATTGATTTTAGAGAGAGAGGAAGGAGAGGGAAGAGAGAGAGAGCCATTGATGTAAGAAACATCGATTGGTTAACCCTTCCCCCATATGTGCTCCAACCAGGGATCAAACCCACAACCTGGGTTATATGCCCTGACTAGGAATCAAACCTGCAACCTCCTGGTGCACAGGACAACTCTCCAACCAACTAAGCCACCCGGCAAGGGCTTCATTAGAAATTTTAATACAACACTCCTGAAATGGATAGAGCAAGTAGAAAAAATAAGCATATACATAGTAAATGTGAGTCACACCATTAGCAAGTTTGATTAAAAAAAAAACATAATAAAATTTCACCCAACAAACACGAAATGCTCATTCTCTTCAAGAATATATAAATGCTTTATGTATTAGATCACAATGGACATCCCAACAAATTTTTTTTAAAATCTTTAAATTCTTTTAGTTAAGGAATTACAAATGTGTCCTCATTCCCCCCCATTAGCCCCCCCACCCCTCCACCCCCCACTCATGCTCTCATCCCCCTGTTGTCCATGTCCATTGGTTTGGCTTATATACATGTATACAAGTCCTTTGGTTGATCTCTTCCCCTTACCCCCACCCTCCCCTACTTTCCCTCTGGGGATTAATAGTCTGATTGCTGTTTCTCTGTCTTTGGGTCTGTCCCTGTTCATCAGTCTATGTTGTTCTCTATAGTCCACAAATGAGTGAGATCATGTGGTATTTATCTTTCTCTGACTGGCTTATTTCACTTAGCATAATGCTCTCCAGTTCCATCCATGCTGTTGCAAAAGGCAAGAGTTCCTTCTTTTTTACCGCAGCGTAGTATTCCATTGTGTAGATGTACCACTGTTTTTTAATCCACTCATCTGCTGATGGGCACTTAGGCTGTTTCCAAATCTTAGCTATGGTGAATTGTGCTGCTGTGAACATAGGGTGCATATATATCCTTTCTGATTGGTGTTTCTGGCTTCTTGGGATATATTCCTAGAAGTGGGATCACTGGGTCAAATGGGAGTTCCATTTTTAGTTTTTTGAGGAAGCTCCATACTGTTCTCCACAGTGGCTGCACCAGTCTGCATTCCTATCAGCAGTGCATGAGGGTTCCTTTTTTTCCACATCCTCTCCAACACTTGTTGTTTGTTGATTTGTTGATGATAGCCATTCTGACAGGTGTGAGGTGATACCGCATTGTCATTTTGATTTGCATCTCTCATATAATTAGTGACTTTGATCATGTTTTCATATGTCTTTCAGCCCTCTGTATGTCCTCTTTCTAAAAGTGTCTATCTAGGTCCATTGCCCATTTTTTGATTGGATTGTTTATCTTCCTATTATTAAGTTTCATGAGTTCCTTGTAAATGTTGGAGATTAAACCCTTATCGGTGATATCATTGGCAAATATGTTCTCCCATGCAGTGGGTCTTCTTGTTTCAACAAATTTTTTAGAAAATCTATCTCTGCATCATTGTCTCTCCATTAAATTCAACAAAGCTTTAAATCAATAACAAAAAGGAAACTTAAAAAAAAGGTCAGGAAACTAAATAGTTAAATGAACTCATGGTTAAATGAAGTGAAAGTAACAAGACAAATTATAAAACACTTAAGAGCTGAATGACATGTCAAAGCCTGTGTGAGATGAATCTAAAGCAGTGGAGTGAAGTGCAGAGATTTAAATAGATTTTTCACGTCAAATGAAAGATGAAAGCAAGCGAGCTCAGTAGCCTACATGAGAAATGAAGAAATGGAGTCTCTGCTTCCAACAACGATGGAAGAAGGACAGGTACCAAATTCACCCTACTACTGTAAACAATCAGAAAACCAGGTGAACTAGAAAGAAACGTGTTTTCAGACTTTGGACAAGAGGAAGCGCAGGCCAGAGAACATTGTGAGAAGGGAGAAAAATAAGGTGTGCTGTACAGGTAGCACAGCCACTTTCCAGACTGTCACACAAGGAGAGAGAGGACTTAGCAGTGGAGAGGAGAGCTGCACAGAGGGATAGAGTATTCCAGAGGACTGCACCGGTTCTCCTGGAGCCTCTGTGAGTAACGCTCAGTGCGTGTGAGTGTGTGTGTGAGTGTGTGTGTGTGTGTGTGTGTGTGTGTGTGTGTGTGTGAAAAAACTGCTGAGGCCAGCAGAGAAGCACCAAAAGAGCAGGGAGAAAAGCATCCCCTGGAGCTCACGCGGGACAGGAAGTTTGTGGGCAGCAGCCAGAGTGGACACCCAAGACACTGAGTACCATCCTCAGCAGGGTACGGCTTCAGGAGTTGCACTACATTGAAACTAGTTCTGGAACTGCCTGATAAAGCTTAAAAGCAAGACATGAAAGGACCACACTATTTCCAAGTGACCGAGGCAGGTCCTGTCAGGATCGGTGAAGGGTTTAAGATTTTTACCTATTTGTAAGGTAGAAGGTAGCTTATTATTTTTTCATGGATGCTGGCAGGAGAAACAGACTACAGGGTCAGAGACCCACTGCCCTACACACACACCCCTCAGTTACTCAAGGGAGAGCAAGCGGCATGAACATCGCATCAACTGGCAATGGTTCTCCCTTGACCCCCTAAGTCCTTGTGGCAAACACAGGGGGCCTACATGGATGACTGCTCATGCAAAGGTTACCCTACAGGAGATGAACACGGAACTCAGGGGGAATGTACCATTTGTACAGCAGGTGGAGCAAGCTTGTTGTTTGTCTGGGGGGCGGGAAGATGCGACCTATTTCTCAAGGCTGTTCACTGCAAACACCACCCTGAGAAAGTACCCTTCAGCTGGTAAAAATATACATAAAAACTCTTACAACCCAATTACAACAAGACGTACAATGCAACAAATATTCATCTAAAGAGATTTATGGATGACAGAACCAACACTCTAGGGCAAGAAAGTCCAGGAGTCCAGACCATAATTAAAATACACAAATTATGAAGGGAAAAACTGTTGAGTATACAACAAAGGCAACTCAGAGTTAGTAGGTAGATGACAGAGCTAACAAGTGGATTAGATATTTTCACGAGCAAAAGATCACAAGAGATTGATATATGTAGTGCATAAGATATACCTTCAAATCAGCCAGAAAAACCATTAAAGAAGTTGGTAAAACATATGGATGGTCATGCCTGGAAAAGGAATTATCAATAACTAATAAGCTTAATAATCAGAGTAATGCAAATCTAAAATACTAGATAACAATACATACCTACAAGATTGCCAACATTTATGAAGTTGTAAAACATAAAGTGTTGAGGAAGGCAGGAGTTGAGAATGGAAACCTTTACACATAAATTCTTAGAATGAAAATGGATAAAGCCACTGCTCAGAGTAATCTAAAAGGACTTGGTCAAATTAAGAATAATAGCCTAGAATCCAGACTCCCAATTCCTGGGTATATATCTCAGAAATGTCCTCATAGAGGTTTATGTGGAGATATGTAAGGTAATGTTCATTACATGACTGTCTATAAAAGCTAAGAGTAGGAGACATCTAGATTCCCCATCAGTAGGAATATGGATATATTAAGCTGTTATATAAATATGTTAGAATAAAATAAATCAGTCAAAAACTTTAAAATTCCATATAATAACCTAATATGAATGGGAAATGTTAGAGAACAAGATTTCTAGGACAACAGCACAAAACAAATTTAGTCAAAATAAGCACTTATTGGATTGAAAGAATATATGTTAAATACATTGAGCATTAAATTCATAAGTACATTGAATTTCTACTAGAAAGGAAAGATTGGGAGGAAATGTATTAAGAACAGAAAAGTCATGTATGGAATAATAATGATAATGTACAAAAAGTAGGACAGGGCTGTAGTATGTTTCATAAAAATGAGTATGAGATCATACAAATTTTTCAGTAAAGTTATTCATATTGACAAATGAATTAACTGACAAGAAAAGAAAGACTGAAGCAAAGTCAAGAGCAAGGTTTTAATTGGGCAAGCAATAATAATGCTGCATAAGATAGTCAGGCAAACAGCCTCGAAGGAAGTAAAGTACTCATAGAGCAGGGTCAGACAGCTGATTCAGTCACAGAGAGAAATCATGGTTGAGGAATTAACAGTTTCCTTCTGAAAGGAAACAAACATAGAGAAAATTTTAAAATAATTAGCTTATCAACTTTCAGTGAGTAAAAGTCATGACACTTATTGTCATCATTCACAGGGAATTCAAAAATAGCCAGTGATGAAACAGAAGTTTTGATTATTACACAGAAATAAAGCCAAAAATAATTCTAGAGTTAAAAATACCAAGACCAAGCTGGTTCATCAAAGTGACAACTGAGGACACTGCCGACTTAAAAATAACCACAATGCCAAATCTCACAAGTCCAAACATTAATCACAGTCATCATAAAAAACTTGAAATTTAAGAGTATATGAGACATAAAGAGCTCAATGACTGACTCCATCATGACAAACCTGATTCATGGAACATTTTCTAAAAAAAAAAAAAAAAAAGGGAAAGTAACCAAGAAGGCTAGATCATGTACTTTAATTCAAAGACAGAATACCTCTAAATGCCTTTTATTCCTGCCTATTTCCAAGGATCTAATCATCCTCAAAGGACAAAGATCTCCTACCACTGAGGATATTCAAAAGAATTTGAAAAGCAAATTAAAAGGGAAAAATTTAAAACCAGCATCTTCAGAATGTTCACAGATTCCTACAGTGACTACTATGAAGGGGCAATGTTAATTTAAGAAAAATAAATTAGGATTTTTCAGTTCCATTGTGGCAGATACATCAAGTAGGGCAGGCAGTACAAATTAAGAATATAGTGGAACCTATCAGGTGTCAAAATGAATTAATTTTTGCCTTTGCTCTCAGTTGTCAGGAAGAAATTTCTTAAGAAATTAAGACCTTTCACTGCTAAGGAAAGTGAAAGTGAGAGTCAAAACTAATTTCTTTCTGCTATTGCTAAAAATCTTAATTCTGAAAATGGAAACCTCAGCCACTAGCCTAATGATATATACTACATGTATCCCAACAGTACACACACTGGCATTCTAAAATGTGAGGAGAAAAACACAATTAGTCATGTTTTCTATAAATGTCCCCTTAGAACACAAACTACTATACCTCACCAGGCAGCGGGTCAGCCTTGGCTCACACCATCATGATATATTAAAAACATCTATCATGAGCACAGCAATAAGCTGACCTCTACAAGAATTTTAAGTTCATGTGTGTAAGTGCTTAATGAATTTGGTGCCATTCTCCTCCCAATGGTCCTGGGAAAGGAGTCTAATTTTTTAAAAATATATTTTTATTGATTTTTAGAGAGAGAGGAAGGGAGAGGGAGAGGGAGAGAGATAGAAACATTGATGAGAGAGAAACATTGAAAGGCAGTCTCCTGAACACTTCCTACTGGAGATCAAGCCTGAAACAGACATTTATTTTCTCACAGTTTTGGAGACTGGAAATGCCAAGCTAAGGTGCTATTAGAGATGGTGTCTGGTGAGGTCTCTCTTCCTGGTTTGCAGATGGCCACCTTCTCCTTGGGTCCTCACATCACCTTTTCTCCATGCAAGTGCAGAAAGACAACATACTCTCTGGTCTCTCTTCCTTTCGTTGTAAGCATTCAGTACTATCATAATAGAGTCCTACATCTATGACCTCATTTAACCTTAATTACCTCCTTAAAGGCTCTATCTCCAAATATGGTCACATTGAGGGTTAGGACTTCAACATTTTGGGGAGGAGCACAATTCAATCCATAACATAAACATAGGCATACACACATACACACACACAAAATAATAATTCCATAATATAATCTAGTATACTGCCCATACTCATATATCTCCAATTGTCTAAAGGTTGATTAAAGAAGCCTTAAAAAAAGATTTTAAATTTTCAACATCTACTGTCTACTTTGTTCATATATAAAGACTAGAGGCCCGGTGCAGAAAAATTTGTGCACTCTAGGGGAAGGGGTTCCTCAGCCCAGCCTGTGCTCTCTCCCAGTCTGGGACCCCTTGGGGGATGTCCACCTGCTGGCTTAGGCCCACTCCCCGGAGGATCGGGCCTAAGCTGGCAGTCAGACATCCCTCTGGCAGCCCGGAAGCCCTCAGGGGATGTCCACTTGCCAGTGGGGAGCAGACCTAAACTGCAGTCGGACATCCTTAGTGCTGCTGAGGAGGCGGGAGAGGCTCCCACCACCACCACTGTGCTAGCAGCCGTCAGCCTGACTTGTGGCTGAGCAGAGCTCCCTCTGTGGAAGCGCACTGACCACCAGGGGGCAGCTCCTGCATTGAGCATCTGCCCATGGTGGTCAGTGTGTGTGTCATAGTGACCAGTCATTCCCAGTCATTCTGCTGTCAGGGTCAATTTGCATATTAACCTTTTATTATATAGGATAGAGGCCTGGTGCATGGGTGGGGGCCGGTTGGTTTGCCCTGAAGGGTGTCCTGGCTCAGGGTGGGGCTCCCGCTGGGGTGCCTGGCCAGCCTGGGTGAGGGGCTGAGGGCCATTTTCAGGCTGGCCACACCCCCTTCAGGGAGGGGGGTCCTGCTGGGGTGCCTGGCCAGCCTGGGTGAGGGGCTGATGGCTGTTTGCAGACTGGCCACAACCCCTTCAGGGTGGGGGTCCCCACTGGGGTGCCTGGCCAGCCTGGGTGAGGGGCTGATGGCCGTTTTCATGCTGGCCATGTCCCCTGGTGGCCCAAGCTCCCAGCCTCTCCTGTTTTTCTTTTTTTTTTCTGGGATTTATTTATCTTTTATAATTGAAACTTTGTAGCCTTGAGCAGAGCCCAGGGCTGGCCAGGGCAGGCAGGAAGCTTGGCTTTCTCCATCATCGGGGGCAACCCAAGCCTCCTGTCACTCTAGCTCCGTGGCTGCCGCCATCTTAGTTGGGTTAATTTGCATACTCATTCATGATTGGCTGGTGGGCTTGGCTTGTGGGGGTAGTGGAGTGGTGCAGTGATGGTTAATTTGCATCTTTCTCTTTTATCAGTGTAGATGAATAAGAAACCAACACTACTCTTAGTTATAAAAGTGAGAGAGATAAGATATCCAGTAGCCTAAGACCAGAGCCGAATTACAGTTACAAAATGATGTTGTAGAGTGATGGTCAAGAGGGATCACAGATGGCTGGGACAGACCTTAGTAAGTATAACTGGGCCTTAAGTGTTTACTGACACAATGGATAATTCATAGTTTATATTTTTAATAAAATAGCCTTGATAACTAAAATACAAACCAAAAAAAAACGTTAAGAAAGAACTGTTGTTCTTATTGTAAACATTAACATTATTTACCTATGACTAATTTGTCATTTATCAATTTTCAGGATGGAAAACTTCAGGTACCTCAGGTTCATTCTGACCAAGTAGTCCTTGTATTTCCAGGTATTCCTTTTTTATTTTTAATATAGTCTTTACTCAGGCTGCTTAAGGCCTTCAACCTTTTCACCACTTTCTCTTTGTTCAGACCTACACTTGCAAGGTCCTTCTACTGTTTCCTTATATACAGCCTCTGCACTCCACATTTATCTTGTCTACTGTGCCAGACCAATTGTCTCAAGTGCATACTTTGTCAGTCTCTTCTTCAGAACCTTTTATAGCACCCCGCCACCTACAAAATAAAGTTCAGTCCTCTTCTGTCTCCTCTTCCTACCTATGTCACCAGATTCTCACCTGAACTCTGTGTCCTTCACGCACTTGAACAAGATGTGCTTAGAGCTGAAGCTCAACTAAAACTCTTGCTCATATGAAAACACTGCCTGCTCAAGGGCACCACTCCAGCAACCTTTCTTCTTTCTCCTGCATCATTTGTTTCCTCTCTACTGAAACATTCCCATCAACATTCTAACATTTAAAATGCACACAACACACACACACCTTTTTTGACCCCACTTACCCTTAAAAAACAAGGCAGTTGAAAAGACTTAGTTGTATTCACTGTTACTTTTCTCCTCTTATTCTTATAATTAGGTTTTTGATTGTACCACTGTATCTCAAGGTCACCCACGTTATCCACATTGTTATATGCAATAGCCAGTTCTTAGCCCTTCCATTACTTGGCTTATCAACAACATCTGACACAGCTGATCACTCCTTCCCCCTCCCACCTCCATTTGGCTTGCAAGACACAGAATTTTCTGGGCTGCTCCTTTTCCTTGGCTGGATCCATCTCATGCCAGTGCTCCAGGGACATCTTTGGATCCCATTTCTTTTAGCTTCCTTGCTGATTCCACGCAGCTTCATGGCTTTAAATACCATCTACCCATTGCTGTCTCCCACATTCATATCCCAGACATGACAGCTTCTCCCAACTCCTTTCCCCACATAAACATTAGTACACAGACTACTCAAATTTAACGTGTGCAAAGCGAATCCTCCATCCTCCCCCAAACCAACTCTTCGGTATTCTTCTAACACACCAGGCACTTCTCAGAGTTCTGGCATGAGCTCTCTCCTCTATGCTCTTCCTCCAAACATACTCATGCACTATTTCCTCAATTCTTTCAGCACTGATCTTAAAGGGTCACCTTCACAGTGAGGGCTCCCCTGAACACTTTAAAATTCTACCTCCCCCTACCCCAGCCTTTCTATAATCCTTCCCATGTTCCATTTATTGCCTTCTAAAATATTATATACTTTCTTTTAAAAATACATTTGTATTGATTTGAGAGAGGAAGAAAGAGGGAGACAGAAACATCAATGATGAGAGAGAATCATCAATCAGCTGCCTCCTGGCTGCTTCCTAGGGGGGATGGAGGCCTTGACCAGAATCGAACCTGGGACCCTTCAGTCTGCAGGCCAACACTCTATCCACTGAGCCAAACTGGTTAGGGCTAAAATATTATATACTTTCTTTATGCTGCTTATTATCTGTCTTCCACTGGAATTTAAAATCCATATAGGTCGGTTGCCTGTTTTGTTCCCAAGTGATCCCCAGTGCTAGAACACTACCTGACATATATAGTAGGTGCTCAAAAGATGTTGTGCTCTTAACTGGTCTTATGCACTATATTTTCTGGATCATATCTATTACATTCTACGGTATCCATATGGTACTATATATGCTAGGTGCACTAATTATATTTGTATGTATTTAAGATATACAACTTGATGTTTTAAAATACATATACATTGTGAAATAATCACCCCAGTCAAGCTAATTAACATATACATCACTTTATAAAGTTACCACTGTTTTTCCCATATTTAAGTTATTTGACTAATCAGAACCCTTTCCTGATTTACAAGATTTTTTTTTCACATCTTAACCTCTAAAACAAAGAGGTTGCCAATATCAGAGAGCTGACTCCATGCAGTAAATCATCATTCATCAGAAAGGAATATTCAATAATATTTACCATATTCATATGTATCTATGAAATGGGATGGATGCTGAGTACACATATGCACAGAGTATTAGAAAGAGTTAAAGAAAAACTCGTTAGGTATAACCAGATCTGAAGTTTCTAGGTGTTTGTAGACTATGAATATTTTAATATGAAAAAAATATAAACTGTATATATTATTAATATCCTTCTTGGTTTAAGAAAAACACCACTAGTATAAAGAAAACCTTAATATTTCCACATTAAAAAAGGCAACCCTGTGATTATGGATAATTACATTACAGATAGCAAAATCATGTTGAAGTCTTATATCTGTTTTATGCTAAGGAACATCATGGTGTTTTGTAAAATGAAAAAAAAATCAAAATCTGCTGATATTTTACTCCCTTTTCCATTTTCCAGGAATGTTTCATTTACTCATTTGTCTAAAATTTTTCCAATATATAAATAATAGAGTAATTTTAAGAAAGCTGTCAACCCACAGGTTTCGAATTATGGTTATTCTAACATGTTTTGAGATAACTGTATAATTAATATAAATAATGTTTTAAAGGACACACTCAAATATGTAACAGAGAGAATCTACACAAACTAAATATTTTATAAAATTCATAAAAACCAGAAATTTTTACCTTTCCTGAAAGTCGTAAGTTAAAGTCATCACTGTTTTAGAAAGATTTCACTTATTTAAAGAGGATTCTTCATACATGTATCAATATTTTGTGATAATGATTAAATGTGCAAAGTTCTACAGGGCCTACCTCAGCATCCTTTCTGTCCCCAAAGGTGTTTGTTATGCTAATTTTACATGATTTTTGCTAAAGGGAACTTGGCACCTTGATATGTTTATTATCTCTGAATAATGTATAAATTAGCCCCTTTGTTACTTAGGAGAACAGCTGTGAAATATTAGCAAACTACTCCCAGGCAGAAAGTCCCATCTGGCCAGTGCTCACCTAGGGAAACCCACCTTCTTACAGTCTAAGATGCTCCCTGCCACCACTCTATTAAACCCTTCCAGCACACACTCTATTTATTAACATATTAATTATTATTAAATTGTTATTAATATGTGAGTGATAGTAATCCTTTGTGTTTAAATAATTTTGTTCTCGCAAAGACAGGACATATTTTTGAAAGTGACATAACTACTCTATGAAAAGATTATTATCCCCTTAGTCCGTTTTAAGACCATCCTACATGTAAATCTCAGGTTTAGAGGCTTGGAAAGATTCAAAGGTATAACACGTGCAATCAAGAAACATTACAGAAACTTTTATTATGATAAATTTTTAAAATTCAAACAGATTTATATGATTCTGACATTCATAAAAACCAGAGCAGAAATTTAAATTGCGTGGTCAGAATCCTATAATGAACAAATGAGACATGTAGCATTGTTTTGTAAACTAACTGCGCTACAAGTATTTTGGCTTATTGCTCACTGGCATTTTAACAGCCAGGTCATTATTTCAATAGATAATAAACTGATCTTTACAGTTTTATAAATTGAATATACTTCTTACTTTAAAGATAAAGATTTTTTTAGAGGTTTCATTTAGAGAAAAATCTTTTCCTGATGCTATCGGATTGAGAAAAGCTACTCAGTTGATACAGCAATCCATCAAGGTGTTGTTATAATTAATAGTATCTTCAGAACCAAAGCATTTAGTTTGTTCACATATGAATGGAACAGTAATAGACTTTGCACTAAGCATGCTAAACAGATAAAATTCTTGTCAGCCACAAGCTGTCATAATCAAATGTGTCATAATCAAATGGCTTGGTGAGTTCAGTAATAATGTTTCTTTCCCATTCTCTTTATCAAATGCTTCAATACATTCTGTGCATTTTAATAATTTTTTAAAACATTAAACTTTGCAAGTTTAATGCTACCTTTGATCCCTGACACCAAAATATTTGAGGAGTTTAACTTTTTTCTAGGTATAGGCTAATGAAAATATACAAAGTAAAATTAAACTCAAAATAAAAAAAACATGAATCACCTTAGACCAAGTCTGTGACTTTTTTTTTTAACCCACAGCATACATGACTCCACTTCAAATAGATAGCCTATTGTTTATTGAAAAAATGGTTAAAAATCAGTAAAACAGGAAAACTTGTTTTACTGTTCTTTAATAGATCATTCTTCAAATCAAACTAGTCAAGCCACTTGATTCATATTCTACCACTGATAAAACCGGCTAACAAACATTTTTCATCTGGTTGTTGAAACTTGATATGCATGCAACCTAAATTAGCAATGAATTTAATAAGCATATTAATTCACAAATTGTATTTCTAATGAACTCAGAGAGAAATACTGATTATATGATTACGCTGAAACTTAGTCATTTCAGTTTTTCTGAGTTTCTAGACTATTTAAATCATAAACTAATATACCCATATTAGAGATAATCATTTATGTACAAACATACAATTTACTAACAATTGATACACAGGAATGATCTTGAGTGCCCTTCATCTCGAATAGTTGCTATCAGAATCACTATAAGCATCATCTACTTCCTCCGTCCCCTACCAGACACAAAATGAACACCCTACTATGACCAAAGTAGAGTTCTCATTCCCAGTACTACAACTCGCTGCCCTTGCCGACACCTTTGCTGTTTCTACCCCCTCTTTTATATGCCATTTTATCTGCCATCAGGGTCTGGCACCTACCTATACCCCTACCTGACCTGTGCCCTTGAGAACCTGGGCCTTCTGAGCATCTAAGGCCAGTGCTATGGGAACGCTGGGGCTGAGGAAAATATACTTGGAATCTTGATTTGTAACTTGGGAGTTTTCCTATGACAGCAATGATATGATTGTTTCAATATTGCAGATATGGCAAGGCAGGAGGGATTTTTGTGTACCAGCTTAACATAGCCAGCGTGTTTCTATTGGGAAATCATTCTTCTGTACTTCCAATTAAATTTTAAGTCCTTAGAAAACAGACCATTAGTAATTTGGAAGTGGACTCTGTAAAGATAAATGAAAGAGAAAAATACTGTTCCACAAAACAAACAGACAGAATACAAACACCTAAAAGAATAAACACTTACTCAAATGTACTTGTTTGCATTTTGCCCTAATTACCAAAATATTATTATAGTTTTAATTTACTGTATGTAATATTATATTATTATTATAAATTCATAGTTTTATTGAGGGTAATTCATGGAGTCTTCATTTTGTTACTTATGTAGTTCAATTTTCCTTTCCTTAACTGATCTGATGTTTCCTCTTACTAAGCTGCCAACAAACCCTGCACAATCTAGTTCATTCCCCTCCTAGGAAAGGTGAAAGAATAACTCAGAAGTTGTATCAACACCTTTCTCCCATGCTGGCTTCAGTCCTGTGTTTTAATGGAATAAGTGGTGTGCAAGGGTGATTTTGATTTTACCATATGTTACTCTAGTACTTCTCCCACTGTGAGGCTTGCCAACCGACAGAGATTCAGGTAAAGAGAGAAATAGAAAAAATAATTTTTTCTCAGTTCTTTAATCAATTTACTCCAGATATGGAAAAGTCCCCACTTCAAATAAAGGCAGAGTACAATATGACTACATTTCTTTCCTTGACTACTGAAGCATGATGAGTAAGCAATCCGATGTTTCAAATGACCTCCAGAATACTTAGCTTCCCATCTCTCAAAACTTCAGCAAGTGTTTACGGTAGAAAAAGCAGCAATGGGTGCATGATCATCAGTGACACTGTCTGCCAAAGGGAAATACAACCATGTATTTGTCTGCATTTCCAACGCAACCAATACTTCCTGAGGGTCTGCTGTGTGCTGGGCACTATTTAAAGGTGAATAAGACAGATGAGGGCTCTACTCTCGTGAGCTTAATGATAATGAACTGATGTGATGCTGATGGGAGAAGGCGGCTATTTCAAGTTGGGTCAAGGACTATCTGAGGTGGTGACATTTATATTTAGAGACAAGCAGAAGGAAAAGCAACTGCAAAGTCTCTAAGGTGGGAACAAACTTAGAGTTTGGGAAAAGACGATGTGGCTGAGACCTAGTGAATGGTGGGGTGAGGGAAGGAGATGAGAAGGGTGGGCCACATGGGAACCAGATGGGGACAGTCTGTGTTTCATGGTGAAGAGCTAGGTTGACTTTAAATGAGAAGGAAAGCTACCAGAAGTCTTGAGTAATAAAGAGTTAAGATAGTATTTCTATTTTTCAAAGGCCGATCTGGTTGCTCTGTGGAAAATAGCTTATGCATGGTAAACATGGAAATAAGAAGACCAGTTAGGGGACTGGCTATTGCAATAAACCAGCAAGAGGCAATAATGGCTATAATGGCTGATGGTCGTGAAGATGAAGACAGAGGAAGGATATGTGCTCTATGATACAGCTGAGCCTCCCAAATTTTCTTGTTCCACAGGGCTTTATTGTCTCAGTAATTTTTTCATGGCACCCCGAAGCCAAACAAAATACCTAACGGTTCTGTGTATTAAGGTACGAACTACTTAACAGAAGGAGCCTGAGCATGTCAATGTTTCCTTCACCAACTTAAAGTATCCCACGGCTCCCTTGTGAGGAGTGTCTCATGCCTCTGCACAGTTTGGGAATTATGGTTTTGGAGCTAAGAATTACTGAAGAAGTGGATGTGGGGAGTAAGAAGAAAAGCAAATCCAAGGTGATTCCCGGGTTTTAGACCTGAGCAAGTAGATAGGTGGTTTGCAACTCACCGAGATAAGTAAGAATGAAGGAAAACACAACCACCAAGGTAACATAATTGGTCAGAAATATGGTAAAATTTGACTACAGGTCTGACACCAAATAAAATAATAATATAATAAATAATAAGCTGCTATGAGTTAGTCATATCAGAGTATATTAAATACAATACCTCATTTAATTCTAACAACATTATTAGTACATCTATTTCCAAAGACATCTACAACATACTCCTCTGAGCCCTCTTAGCTGATAAAAGTGAGAGTAAGGTGTTGGCAAATGACAGTCTCATTCACTTAGCTGCAAATTATCATTTTTTTAAAATGAAATGTAGGTCTTAGGGGTGAAAAATAAAACTGAACATTTTACAAATGCACGCAGCAGTTGTAATGACTACACTATATTTCTATTCCTAAAATCAGAGCAATCTAATTGCCTGCCCTCAACTTGATCCAGATCAAAACAGGACGTATACAGGGAAAAGTTCTAGTGGAATAATAATTGAATGTTGACTCCTTAGGGCAGGTGACATAACCTCAATGACCTTGATGGAGCCTGGCCATGAGAGTAGCAGGGAATGTGAGGGAAGGGAGAGAAGACACAGTACAAGTGGCAAAGAGGTCCCTTGAAATCTAAACTTTAATGTGAAATTTATCAAGTGCAAAAATTCTGCACTTTATAAAGAAAACATGCCTACAGGATAAATTTAGTCTTGCAAACTATCTTAGATGCATGATTGAATTTTTCAAATGTACATATGATAAGGGGCTGAGGAGAAGAGCCCTAAGGAAGCTGAAGAGGATCATTATAAAAGTGGTCTTCTATGCAGGAAACCAAAGTTAAAACTGTATAGCTAAATCTACTCTATACATTTTCTAGTACTGTGTGTATTCACAGAAATGGAAATAGAGCTCCTTATATTTAGCTCTGCATATTTTAATTGGCCCAGTAAAAAGTAATCTTATCAAAATAAACGAAGATGTTCCAGCAAGAGACACTGTTCATTTTTCTCCCTGTCATGAATGACTGTCATCAGACTACTTGTCTCTGCATCAAGTAGCTTAATAGCATTTGAAATTCTGCAATTCAACAGTCACAGGAAGCATAATCACAGACTTGAAGTCACTAACTTTAGCTCTTCAGTTGCCCTGACAAAGAAGGAACCAAGAGATGTGACTTGCAGAATTTTTGTCATGGAATCTTCAGCGTATCTATCCAACACTGTAAATCATTAGAAATGTCATTGTAGTTTGTCACTAATTCTAAAGATCGGGACCCTTTTGGCAGTGGTTTTGAAAGATTCTATTCTCAAATTTTGAATGCTGTGGCTTTTGTTTTCCTATATCATATCTACAAATCAGTTAAGGAACACACTCATACAATCAGACCAAGACAGATCCAATAACAACCATGCAATGGTCCCGGCTATGCACAGAACAAAACAAAAACTAAATAGTCACAAGTAGCTAAAATCTAGCTCGCTCTCCTGGGAGAGGACTTTAAAGAGGGCAATTTTTTATTGTCTGTATGGTCTTGGGAAGAAAATAGATACATAAATCTGAAGCTATAATAAAGTATAATAACTGTTATGACAGATATCTACCAGAGTGCTATAGGAGGCCAAAGGAGGGTCACCAAATTAGCTCCTGGGTGTAGGGAGATGACATGTGACCTGAGTTTGAAGGTCTCTTAGGGTAAGCTGGATATTTCAGCTAGGGAAAATGGTACATATGAAGGCACTAAAGCGTGGATCAGTTTTTAATCATCGCTAGAGGATAGGACGTTTTGTATAGCAGGAGGCAGCACATGTGGGAAGTGGCTGAACACAAGGTAGTGCAGAGTTGAACAAAAGTCAGGCCCTGAAGGGCTCTAGATTTTGAGCTAGGCTAAAGCTGTGGGGATCATTAAATGATTTCAAGTAAAGATGGAATATGATTTGATTTTATTTCAAATAAGTTCACTGGAAGAGATAAGAAGGATGAATGAAGGGGGGTATTATTTAAGGCAGAAAAGTCCCCTACAGTGTTATCCGACCTCCTGGCTTCACCTGTATGGGCTAAGGTAAGTCTACCTTGATTTTTGTTCTTAGGATTTGGGAAAATTCCATAACCTATTGTAGTTATGGTGCCAGTACAACCACATATGAGCAAGACCAGAGGGAGATGTCAAGAGAGAGAAGGAAAGAGGATGCATACAGCCACAGAGAAGCAAGGACAAAATACCATGTGGACACAGGCTGAACAAATGTTTCCAATTTCTGGCGCCAGCCCCTTGCCAGGTCCAGTGGTATTTCCTGCCTTCAGTCCCTATGCCCTCAATGTAAATACCCTTACTTTTCTTAAGCTTGATTTGAGTGGGATGCCTTTACTTGCAAATACAATGAGCCCTGACTTTTGAAGCAGGGCCTGAGCTTGAACAGATAATGAAAATAAAGAGCATAGCAAAGATATGTGACCTTATGAATATCAAACTAAAGGAAATTGCAGCTGTTTGAATTTGGATGGGCTGGATCCCCAGCTACAGTCTTGGGCACCACTGGTCACCCCCAACACTGACCTGGGGATGAGAGGAAGAGAGGCATAGTTGGTGGGAAGTAATAAGGATTCAGTTTTATTCATGTAGAGACTTGTGAGAGTATCCACGTAAAAGTGTCCAGCAGTTGGATATGGTTGTGCATCTCAGAGGAATTCTGATCTGGAAATGTAAACTGATCATCTCTAATATGTGGATGGTCATCAGAACCATGTGAGCGGACAAAGTCTCTCAGTAGAGCTGGGAGCCAAAGCCTGGGGAGCACCAACATTAAGGTGCAAATTGAGTAGGAAAAGCCATGAAGGAGACTCAACATGAAATGCTGTGATGTGCCAGTAAGACAAACATTTTTTAAAAGAACCACAGCCAAGTGAGGAGAGCTCAGCTAGCGGAAGTATTAACAGGACAACAGATGTGAGTGTGGAAGAGGAAAACCGAACTCCCCAACCTCCTCTAAGTACCTCCTGTCTGGCAAGCATTTTGTTGTCTCATTTCATCTTCAAAACAACCTTTCAAGGTAGGTGACAGCATATCCTTTTAAAGATAAGGGAGAAAAAACAAACGTTCTCTGGGGATGGGCCACATGTGTATTTCTAGTCTCTGAAGAGCAACTGCCACCTGTTTGTTTAAAAATGATTTAAAATTTGTTTAAAGATGAACTTAAAAAGTAAACATTTCTATACTTTTGTAATAGTCTACACCTGTAATTAACCAGACTGGTTACCTTCAACCTCATATATGATTTGGGGGGCAGGGTTCTGCTTTACTGGTACAACTAGCCTATTTCCTAGGCGCATCCGTGGATTTCCTGCTGCTAGTTCAACTCATTAACAACGTCTCCATTTCTTCTACTTATCATTCAGAAAGACATATGAGTCAGAGGGGGCAGGCAAGGAAACAATCTTTTCACATTACCAAAGATACTCTGGGGAACACAAAATCATTGTTGCTGACACTGTACAAACCATGGAGGTAAGTCTCCAAATATTACCACAGAACCTTAAATTCACATCTAACTCAGAAAGCATGCCAAAAGAATTTGACAATCTTTTGACATAAAACACCAGTCACACCACGTGGGGTATACTTAGCTATAGTTCCCTCACCTCCTAAGAAGGCATCGTTAGCTTTTATTATTCAAAGGTCATGGAGGTCTTTTCTCCCTGACTTAAACTTTACATAAAAAGAACACATCTAGCCCAGCCGGCGTGGCTCAGTGGTTGAGTGTTGACCTATGAACCAGGAGATCAAGGTTCAATTCCCAGTCAGAGCACATGCCCGGGCTGCAGGCTTGATCCCCAAATGTGGGGTGTGCAGGAGGCAGCTGATCAATGATTCTCTCTCATCATTGTTTCTATCTCTCTCTTCCTCTCCCTTCCCCTCTGACATCAATAAAAATATATATTTTCTTAAAAAAGAACATGTCTAATAGTGAAGTAGACAATACTCCTTCCACATCAATAAGTTAGAAGAAAACCACTATTAGGATTCCTTTCCTATAGCTTGAAAATAGAGACATGCATGAAAGAGAGGTATAATAATTTTGTGTCTAGAGGATGCCACAAATCCTGGATTGAAGGGTGTGAGACAAAGAGGACGGGTTAACTGTGGATGTCCTTGTGTTCCGCAAATGCCCTGGAATTTCTAAACTGCAATAGTCAGCGAAAGGGAAATAAAAATGTGGTCTTACCATATAAAAAGTTAACATCTAGGACAATCGTAAGGATGCACTAATAAATCTTCCAAAATTATATGAACAAAATACATTTTTCTCTCTTAGAACTACAATTGATCTCCTACAGTCTAACTTTTCATCCAAGAAAGATTCAAAACATTTGAAATGTTTTAACTTCCACTTCTACTTGAAAACTCCATTTTCTCTCTTTCAAATGTACATTAAAGTCCATCTACTTCACTTCAGAGGTAATTAGAATGAAGGCAATTAACTGACATGCCTAAAATCCCACAGTGGAGACAGACCTTGGAACTAATTCTCTTGATTCCTGGGTCAATATTCTTCCCAGCACATTAAACTCATCTTTCGAAAGAGTGAACCATGAACCTTACCATTTTCTCCTCTATTCAGTGGTGTTCATTCAATGCATACAAATGACTGCAAATACTCATCTTGAAACATTCCAATGAGATAAGCATATTATCTCTCAATAGCTTTTTGGATTATGTTCAGAGTCATATTGAGGAGGCAGAGAGGGAGAAGGCTCACATTAGTGAGCTGGTGCTTTGGCCCACTTACCCTGCCTGCCGTGGTTCTCTGACAGGAAAAGCTCACCTCTGGCTCAGATTTACAACATGAGAGTGCATAAATCCCTATTCTTTTCTTCTTATTTCCTGTCACCTTTATTTCTCTCTACATTTACCACCGCTGAGCATGCCCGCTTGTTGTGCCATGTTTCCTAATTGCATGGTAATTTCTTATACGCGGAGAACTTGTTGGAAGAGCTCTCCACAAAAATGGAACAGATTAAAAAATACTGCACTTATGAAATTAAGTTAATTAAATATGATTAACAAACATAAATGACTCATCCAACCGCCAGGCTGGCTTGCCTAGGAACTCTAGGTCAGGGTATAAGGCACAAGCCTTCACTGGGTACCAGCAGGTGAAAGAATGTGATTCCTGAGATGGATGCAATTTTATTAGCACACAAACAGTCATTTTAGATGTTTATCCTTGGATAGCACTGAATTCCACTAACTGATTTCTTACTTTACATCACCCAAGCAAGCTTTAAACAGTCAGCTCTAAGCACTTCAGGTGTTCTACAACTAAAGGGCAGCCCTTGTGATCTGGAGTCAGAAAACCAGGGTCCACCCTCAGCTTTGACACTTAATTGTGTAACAGTGAACAAGTCACCTCACTCTTTAAGTGTCAGCTTTCTTATTCTAGAGACTAAGGAGAAGAACTGCTCTGCCTACCTGACAAGATATTTATGAGGATCAAGAGAGATCATGTCTATGAAATTATTTTATGGTCTTATATATGTAAAGGAGTAAAAATGTTTATCATGACAATAATTAATAATTATACTACTGGAGGGGCTAAAACTTTTTATCCTATTTTTCCCTTTTCTGTTAGTATTTGTTGAGTTAATACATGCTACTGCAGTACCTGGTATTGAATGATCAATAAATTATAGCTATTAACATTATTATTATTACAAGGGCATATTTTCCAAAGGTCTTTATTTATCTCTTGTAAATACAATAGAAGAAATGAGCTCCCGAGGATTAAGGTAAACCAGTTATGGAAGTAAGAATGATCTGCCCAATCGATACAATTGCTCATTTCTCACCCCTACCTTAAGTAAGTGGGAAAGGGAAGAGTAAGCAGAGATGAACTTGGACACATGAATCAAAGAAGAGTAGATTAAAAGCAGAGAACAGGGGAGGGTGGAGGTAGGGGGAGAGATCAACCCAAGGACTTATATGCTAGCATATAGGCCTAACCAATGGACACAGACAACAGGGGGGTGAGGGCATGAGTGGGGGGTAATGTAGGGATAAGGACACATATGTAATAACTTAATCAATTTAAAAAAAAAATAGAGGACAGGTATAGAGTATCCTAAAGCAGTCTATTCCCCCACAATCCTTTTTACTCCTACCCCTGTTTACTGTGGATTTCCTGTGTAACCTTAAAATGAGTCATTTAACCACTTGGTCTTTCTCAGGATACCTTCCACCGTTCCAAGATGCACTGATTATATGTTTATCAGAATATATCAAGATATAGCTTATTATAAGTTTCCTCAAAAGAAGAAAAATGCTAACAAACCCAGATAGAACCAGGTTTCTTTCTCTCTCTCTCTTCCCCCTCCCCCTTCCTATATAATCTCTCTCACACACACATTTTTGTTATGGTAATACTGTGGGAAGACTCCATTTATAAGTAGTTATCAGATAAAAATTTTTAGACATAAAAATGGAAAATAATTAACATTATAATAGATCACAAGAAAAGAATTTCTTAAAGTTTTCTTTATATTAATGATCATCACTTTCATCTATCACTCCTCCTTTTATGTGAAAATATTTTATTGGTCTGTGAGATACAGTGGAATAATATTGACACTTTTACATCAGGAAAGTTAGTACTCCATTTGCTCTATTCTTTATCTCCTGTGAATAGAGAATAGCCTATTCACTGCATGTTTGAAATTAGTGATTAAAATCATATTAGGAAATTGCCTCTTCTAAAAGTTAAGTGTAGTTGTCTATAGTATGTACTGATTTTAAAAACGTAAAAGTTCTCTGTTAATGGGATAAAGGATAAGTTATAGGTTAGGATATAAACATGAATTATACAAATAAAACACATAGACATATACATAAACACAATATGTATTTACATACATATTTTCATGGTACAAGATGAGAAAATTAAATATTTCAAGAAGAAAACCTATTTTTTTGACTAAGATAGAACTGAGATAGGTCAAGGAGAGAGAAAGAATGATCCCATGAGAAAGAGAGAAAATTAAACATAAGATGATATAAGGCAATTTTAAGGATGATTTACCTTTCAATATTTTTCTATATTATCTTTCTATGAACTTTTCTTGGTGACAAATAGTACTCGAAATTTCTCATGTTTCAGGTTCACACAAATTTGGGGGAGAAATATGGATTTTATAAAAACATTTCAACTTCTACATATTATTAGATTTGGGCTGTGACTATAGAAGAGCACTGTCTACTTTACTTCCCACTTAAAATTCAAGAAGGAGTTGGAAAGAGTAAAATATACATAATGAATTATCAATAAAAGCAAAACTGAATTAACATAACATTAAAAAATAACAATATAGTTAATATTTTCTACTAAAAACAACAAAAAGTAAGCTATTAGGCTCCAATTAAAAGATTATTTTAAATTAGAAGAAACAAAATTTGACTCTTAAGAATACTGGAAAAGATACATATACACAAGCATACACAGGACTCTAGAGAGAACAGAAGAAAGCACATTACATGAGGGTTCCAGATTAGTTATTTTCCATCCAGATAATGACAGTAGTGCAGAATATTACAATGAAATTAATTTATACTAAGTCTTACGAATTTAAGATATAAATTCTGAAATTGTGTGCTATTAATAACCACAGTTATTTATCATCGGTATCATATCATTTAAGTGAGTAGCAGATTTGCATCATGTGACACAATCTAAGTTTAAACATCATTTACCTTATTTTATTCTTCCTACTCTCTGGTATAAATACTCAACTGAAGCCAAAGCTGTATGACAACATTACCTGCATCATGTAACATTTGTGCTAAGCAAAGAATATTAATGACTATCACAAATCTTAAGGAGTATCAGGATCCTTATATTCACATCACTTGATCTCACTGCGAAAAGATCAAGGGTTTGGAGAAATGAATGCTTTATTAACATTTGAAAACCTTAATCAACACATTTTATACTAAATACTAAAAGTGAACTAGGACAGACATCTCACTGGCCTCAGCCACCACCAATCAATGAGAGTTGGCTGATGTAATCTCTGTTTTCCAAAAAAGTGCTACAAAAATTCATTTTCTATGCTTTTAAACTTGTCAAGTTTAAATGCCTAGAAAAGGGCAGACCAAATGAAAAAGATTTTCAGAAAAAAAAGACATTTTAAATTAGGTTGATAACCTAGATATTCACACAGTTATTACTGCAATGCATTATTGGAAAATGTGATGTTACAATTCTGTACCATCACCCACTGAGGACTGTGGACATATCTCAGAACAGTCATGGTGGGTCACATCCAGAAAACAAACAAACATGCTAATAAAAGTGAGGAAAAATGAAAGGAAATGTCAGAAAAAGGAGAGGATCAAATATTAAAATTGTAGTCTAACAAGGATCATGATTAAAGTCAAATTCAACAAGGATGTGGATGTATTCAAAATGCAGTTTCTTAACAAAACCTGATTTAATCTAATGAATCATTGGTCCCTAATCATTATTTCTAATAATCACTGGAAAGAAACTCACTCGTCTCAAAATATTAAAAACAAAAAATTCATCTTATCCCAAATAATTTAAAGAAAAATATCAAGAGTCCCAAATACATTTAAATGGTTTACCAGGCAAATTTTCATTTTATATAACTTGTATATGATTTTAAACAACAGGTAGGAGCAAAAAAGCTTCTAAGACTCAGCACTTTTTCACCCTACAACGAGTTTCTCAGCAGAAACCATGACTTTTCTCTAACCCAGGATCTCAAACATCTGCTCCATGGAAAACTAGAACAGTCCCAGACTTCCCTGATCACAATTTGAAAGTATACATTAAACTGTGAGTTTATAAATAAGTGTTTCCTTTACTAGCCTATATACTCTGTGAGGCCAAGGCCATATCCACTTTTTCCCCTGCTATGTATCTAGTACAAAATAGGCCATCAAAAGCATGTTTAACATTGAATAACTGAAACATAGTAGAACCCCCTACTAGTCACCCCACTTCACCCCCAACACAGATATAACTTTGGGGATGACTTTGAAAACTAGAAAACAGGGAATTCCTGCACCTGCTCCACTTCTCTGCTCCCTCTCCATCCCCGGTCCACTGTACTCTGGCTGTAATAAACATTATTTCTATTAGTGCTCTTATCCCATTGCATTGTAATTGCCCCCAAAGTTGAATTCGTGATTTGACAGTGCTAGCATTGAGAAATGGCTTATGAAAATAACATATTCATTACTTCAGAATGTAAGGAAGAACTGGATGGCATAAAAGAGAAATTGTATGAAATCAAAAAAGCCAATAATCACAACAAACAAAATAAATCACCATCTTTTAGTTACAAATGAATAGAATTAAAAAAGTATAAAGTTAAATATCTTCCAAAAGGAAAATCCTATACATTTGATAACAACAAATCACCAAGAGTCCTATTCTTTTTTTCCATATAAAATAATATCTTCATAATCTTTTCAGTGAAAATCCAGAAAGAAATACATACATGACGGTGTTAATGCCGGAGAGCTGTTGGAACATCTGCAGGCCACAGCCTACAATCAAAGCGCGGCGAGTGGGGGGGTAACTCAGCATTCTGCAGATCACAGGTCCAGCTTTTGAAAAAAGAAAGAAAAAGAAAGACAAATCTATTATTTTAAGTTCCCATAGTAATTTATCCCATTAGGATACATTTCCCCAAATTTCTGTGAAATCAACATGTCTTGGAATTTCAAAATAGAACATATAGGCTTTTGCAGAAATCTGGGTACAGTGTACTTTTTAAAACAGACATACATCTATGCGAATACAAGGAAGACCCACATAACTCTAAGTGTCAGAAATTAGTCTTCCTTAAGTCTCTACAAGCTGTATTAACTACTCTTTGCTCTTCCACTTCCTTGGCAATTAATTCTTACTTAAAATCCACTCAATGATGAACTGCTTACCAAGTCATTGACAAATTGCTTTAATCATCAAAAAAAAAATAGCACTCATTAAAAACAATTAAACAAGGAACAGAATTC
Source organism: Myotis daubentonii (assembly GCF_963259705.1). Classification (NCBI taxonomy): domain Eukaryota; kingdom Metazoa; phylum Chordata; class Mammalia; order Chiroptera; family Vespertilionidae; genus Myotis; species Myotis daubentonii. The sequence continues at coordinate 42,432,387 of NC_081841.1, forward strand.
ATTTGACTAAAGCAGTGACGGCGAACCTTTTGAGCTCGGCGTGTCAGCATTTTGAAAACCCTAACTTAACTCTGGTGCCGTGTCACATATAGAAATTTTTTGATATTTGTAACCATAGTAAAACAAAGACTTATATTTTTGATATTTATTTTATATATTTAAATGCCATTTAACAAAGAAAAATCAACCAAAAAAATGAGTTCGCGTGTCACCTCTGACACGCGTGTCATAGGTTCGCCATCACTGGACTAAAGTAACAAAATTCTTTCTAATCGACTCAACTAAAGTTAAGAAATTTGGCATGATATCAGACTTTGTTATGGCTACAGTGGATATTATTAATAAAAGTTACCAAAAATAATAAAAGAAAGAAAATTAATGTCTATTTTATATAGGAGTGTGTGTGTGTATGTACACATACATACACACACACATACAGGTTTTCCAATATGGTGCAGATGGCTTGGCCTCTCTATCAGAACTCTAGATCAATTCTGGAAAGCTGTAGATATGAACCACTGAGGCCTTAATAAGGTGACTAACCTAATTGATGTACACCATTTGGGCATAATTACTAAAAGTGCCCCTTCTTATTCTCATAAGTGCTTCAATTACACCTTCAAGAGGTATTCTATATACTGTCCTCATGAGGCCAGTGTGGACTCTAAGGATCTAAGGTATTCCTGCTATTAGAAGACATGGCCTGAAATCACTGGGATGTTAATTGCTTAATTAGAGGCATTTTCCCCCCCCTGGAGGCCAAGTTTCATTAATGAACTCTAAACCAAGACAAATTAAAATCCAAGGAAGTCTTACCATTTCAGAATTCTTTTGGAAATCTAATATTCCGATCCACAGAAATGGAACAGAACGTGCTGATGTCTTAGAAATAAAAGTTATCGTGGGATGTCAAGCCAGAGTATTAATTAGAACTGAGTATTATAGGAGTGAGAATATTCATCTCTACATTGGTGTGTTACTAATCACATGAAAACCTTATTTCCTGCAAATGATTGTGTGTCTAAGTGGTAAGACAGGACACAGAGAAGCACTGACAGTCACTCAAAGCTCACTGTGGTGCCAACCCATTTAGAAAGCTGGCTGAGAGTATTCTAAATGTCAAACTGCTTCAGAGTCAAGTGAGGCAGTGTTAAAACCTAGAAAGGTTGTGTGAAAGAGGTAGATTTGGGGAACTTTACTGTAACAGTATTAAACTATTATCTGGATCAGTGGATGAGCGGGCCTGTCTGCAAATTTAGATATCTGTAAAGGAGCCTCAGAATAAAAAACCGTACACGATATCATAAATATCTACCTATATCCATAAACAAAAAACTTCAAATAAAAAAGATTACCATTCACCTTGAACCATGGAAAACTTATAAAACAGCAATTGACAACAGAACAAAAACAAGCAAAACACCCTTTCAGGTTTTAAAGGCTTCCACATATGAGAAACTGGCTTTCTTCAATAAACCTTTTATAATCTTTGGATAGCTGCATCTACTTTTACTATTAAACTGTTCCATGATTTGGTGGACAAACTAGGTAACACTGATTTTGTAGGGCAAAATATTATGATAAAATTATGGCAAATTAGGCTTAAAATCTGACTTGCCAAAATATCAAAAGATAAACTATTATATAAATGTCACATTTATTTTCCAGTTTTTGATAATCTTGCCTTGAAATTTCTCTTGCTTTGAATTTCTTGTTAAAATAAACAATGGTAGCTCTTTATTAGTTTTTTTTTTAAAGGATGAATTTGGTCATAGCAGTTCCACATCTGATTATACATAAAATTTAAAAATTTCCTTTCAGTAAAATCATAAACCTAGCTTTATTAGGCAATAAAACTTAACAAATGAAAACTATTATTAACCTTTATGTCACAGAAGCTATGAGGCAGAAGAAAAAAAATCAAATGTATTAATTGGTCCAATGTTCATAAGTGAAAATTTAAAATGTCACACTGTACTTACTACATTTTTTCATTTTTCATTAAGAGCACTTTGTGTACACAAATATTTCATACTTAATTTAAAAAAATTTGTTTCTCTGAAACGCAGAATTTCCCACATAATAAAAACTAAAACCTCTAAATAACCAAAGTAGATTGGAAATGCAAGACTCAGAATATCTTATATAATAAAAGGCTAATATGCAAATAGACTGAACAGTAGAGCAACTGAACAACCAAACAGCTGGTTGCTATGATGTGCACTGACCGTCAGGGGGTGTGCGTGGGACTTGGCGGGGGTTGGCAGCAGGTGGCCGAGTGTGGAACATGGTGGGCGACAGCTGCGGCAGGAAGGTAGAGCAGGTGAGCGGGGGCGCCAGACCAAGGCGGGGTGCCGGTCGCTGTCATCGGGGTGAGCCTCTGGTGGTTACTGAAAATTCTTTGCTCCCATGTGCCACGGTCCTGCCCGGCACACGCACCTGCTGCCAGCGCCAGCCCCACTTGCACTCACTGCTGGTGCCTGGCGCTGGCCCTGATTGCTTGGAGCTATCAGGTGGTGTGAGCGCCCCGATCTCCCCTCAGGGCTTCTCCACCTCCCCCTGCTCCTGAGGGGCAATCGAGGCTGGCAGCCTCTTGCACCTGCTGTTGGCAACAGCCCTGCTCGCACCCGCTGCTAGCACCTGGCGCCAGTCCCAATTGCTCAGCGCCATCAGCGGGTGCAAGCAGCAGCTGCTGGCCCCGGTTGCCCCTGAGGGCTTTTCCACCTCCCCCAGCTCCTGAGGGGCAATCAGGGCAGCAGCTGCTGCTCGCACCTGCTGACGGCACTGGACCCGCTTGCACCTGCTGCTGACACCGGCCCCACTTGTATTCACTGCTGGTGGTGTCAGCACATGGGAGTAGTGGCAGTGAAAACGGGGCTGCTGGCAGATAGGGAACTGGGGGCTGTGGCGGGAGGGGCTGGGCGGGGACATAGAGGATGGGCCAAGACCTGCCCCTGTGCTCATCGCAGCCTCAAGGCCCACAGTTCCTTTCAAGGTGCACAAATTTGTGCACTGGGCCCCTAGTAACATAATTAAACAACAGATGTGAGAACCCAAAATGGGTCCGTCTGTTTCTTCAATCTGAACACCTCTCACTAAGTAACTTTCACAGTGGTTGTCCAGCTGTGGCAGGGGCTCTGGTGGCATAGATGACAAGGACAGTCCCACAAGTGCAGCTGTTCCTGGGGACAGGTGTCTCTGAAGGACTGAGCTTACAGAAGCCTCTACCGGTATGATTAAAAATGCACCAGGACGTATTTTGTATATGATCCTAGCTTTTGATTTCCACTTCCAGTCAAAATAGAGTAACAGTTACCAGTTACCTCCAACATGAAACAACTAACACACCATGCAAAAAATGAATGAAACAATATTTCTCATGATAAAGGAACAAAGGATAGTGACTCCTAAGATTCAGAAAACAAATGAGATGAAACCTAAAACCATCCCAGCTTAATGCCTTAAAAAAATGTCCAGGCTGCAACAAAGGGAGGGGAATCAGGCAGATCTTGGTTGTTTCTATGAACTGAAAAGATGCAGCTCAGAATCCAGGGGTGCCACGGGGGCTCCAGTTCACAGGGCAGAGTGCCAAAGAGAGAGTCATGGGAGAGGACCATAGCGATCTACAGCCCCTCCAAGTACGCAGTTGAGTACTGAGGAGTGGATTTATGTGAGGAAACTACCAAGGCAGGAAAAGTGCCAAAGAAAAAGATTAAAGAAATCAGTCTCGGGAATTCACACAGGTCTGGGAACAGGACCTGTTCCTTCCAACCAGAGTGAAAACCTAGACCATAAGAAAGAGTATTCAAGAGGTTTTACTTCAGTAATACTATAAATTTAGTCTTAAACACAGTGTGAATACCATCTAAAACAGCTTAAAAGCAAGACCCAACTGCTTTCAAGTAACAAAGAGTAGTGTCCCAGAACAAAGTTCAACGGTGAGATAAAAATTTACAGTATCTGGAATACAATAAAAAATCACCAGCCATCCGGAAAGACAGAAAAGTACAATCTGTAACAACAAGGGGACTAATTCAACATGAGGACATAACAACCCTAAGTGTCTATACACCTAATCAGAGCTTCAAAATGTATGAAATAAAATGTATGACACAACTGCAAGGGTAAATATAAAAACCCACAATTATACTCAGATATCCCATCATCCCTTTCGCAATAACTGATGGAAAAAGTAGGCTGAAAATCAGCAAAGATACAGAAGACCTCAACAACACTCTCAACGAACTTGACCTAACTGATAAACAACATTCTACTGACCAAGAACAGAATACACATTCTTTCCAAGAGTAAATGGATGGTGAATCTCTTGAAACATTTACCAAGACAGATTATATTTTGAGGTCTAAAACCAGTCTCAATTAATTTAAAAGGGCTCAAGTCGCCCTAACCAGTTTGGCTCAGTGGACAAAGCATCAGCTTACAGACTGAAGGGTCCCAGGTTAGATTCAGGTCCAGGGCAGATGCCTGGCTTGTGGGCTGTATTTCCAGTAGGGGGCATTCAGGGGGCAACTGATCAATGATTCTCTCACATCAATGTTTCTACCTCTCTCTCCTTCTCCCTTTCTCTCTGAAATCAATAAAAATATATATTTTTTTTTAAAAAAGGATTCAAGTCATACAAAGGAATGTTCTCTGACCATACTAAAATTAATACAGAAATCAATAACTGAAAGACAACTGAAATATTCTCCCCAATTCTGAAAATAATACCTTTCCATGAATCAATGAAATAATGGAAAATCAGAAAGTATTCTGAACTGAAAGAATATGAAAATGATGCATATGAAAATTTGTAAAATGAAGCTAAAGTAGAACAGAGGAAATTTAATAGCAATGGCTTTGGTTTCCACCTTACAAAACCAGAAAAAGAAGGACAGATGGAACAAAAAATAAGGATCAGATAAAAATAATAATAAAGATCAGAGTGAAAATCATTGAAACAGGTAATAAGACAACTGAGAAAACAGCAATGACACCAAAAATTGGTTCTTTGACAACATCGATAAAATGGGGAAACTTTGAGCCAGACTGTGGAAGGTTGAATACCTGCACATCTTAATCCCTGGAACTTGTTAATGTTACCTTAGATGGCAAAAAGAACTTCGCAGATGTGATTTAGTTAAGGATTTTGCTTACCCACTGCTGACAGTCTCCCCACTGACAGTCTTGTTCTCTGTTATAAGTTAAGGTGCCTCCGTGGAGAAAGCAGTGCCCTTCCTGAGAGCAAGATAATCACTGCTCAGCTTCAAATATGACTCTCCCTGCACCCAATCTGAGGCCCTATGACTGGGCAATAAGAAAGCACAGCAAGGATCCAACCCTGGTCCTCTCCGGAAGGCAGCCAGAGCGGGCCATTCTCATGCCCTTCAGGGAGACAGGTGTGCAAAAGATCAATGAGGATTTGAAGGATGTCTCCCTTCCCACCTGCTCCCACTGCCAAGAAAACTTGACTTCCTGATATCTAGCACTAACCAGCACATGTTTTGCACAGTCATTTAATTTTGATTATTTTATTAATCACCGAATATCTCAGTCCGCTTGGGCTACTATAAAAAATACCATAAACTGGGTGGCTTAAACAGGAGACATATATTTATGTAAAACAGTTCTGGAGGCTGGAAGTCCATAACCAAGATGCTGGCAGATTTGGTTCCTGGTCAGGGCTCTTTTCCTGGCTTGTAGATGGCCATCCTCTCACTGTGCGCTCACATGGGGATAGGAATAGGGAGAGAGTGGAAGGGTGCAGGAGAGGGAGAGAGGGGGAGAATAGAGGAACCACAGGGGAAAGACAGAAGGGGGGGGGAGAGGGAGGGAGGGAGGGAGGGAGGAAGGGAGGGAGAGAGAGAGAGAGAGAGAGAGAGAGAGAGATAGAGAGAGATATGCAGAGCTGTTTTCTCCCTTTAAGGGCACTAATCCCATCATGAGAGTTCCACACTGATGGCCTCATCTAAACTAATTACCTCCCAAAGGCCCCACCTCCAAATACCATTACACTGGGGATTAGAGCTTCAATGTATCAATTTGGGAGAGACGCAAATATTCAGTCCATAACATTCAGACACCAAGAGTATGAGGCATCTGCTCAAATCTCAGTAGATTTTCTAATATTCCAATAGCTCTTCGTGCCTCATGACCCATTTTTCATCATCACAGGAGTCTCACAACCTAGGCAGCGCAGGTGGTGTTAATGAGGAAAGGAAGCACAGAGGGATTACTTGCCCAAATCACAAACTAATAAGCATGTAGAGCTAGGGCATGAGCTAACGTCTTGGTCATTACATGAACATCAAGAAATTTTACATATACACTTAAATAAGCTGATTTTTTCTAAGCATAAAAGAATAATTTTTGTTACTCAGTATGACAAACAAACCACAACACTGAAGCACTTTCAAGCTCCAGGAACAAACATACTCTATTCATCCTGGCTTTTAGTTATCTATTTCAAAACATACACTTCACCTTACTCCTTTCTCCCTTCCCACATCCAAGGCGTTGAGCATTGTTTGCAAATAATTAGGCAAACAGGCCACCCTGGTTCATGAGAAATGCAGTGCCTGTGAGTCAGGCCCTCTATGCTGCTGGAGGAGCCTCCATTCATCTCTGTCTCCCAAATATGCCAGTATTCTCACAACATCCATTTCAAACCTTCCTCCTCCTTGGCCTCCCAGTGTTCTCTCCAGCCTCTCTGACCAAGTGCACCTGCTCTGCATCAGGTACAGAAACACGATGAGGCCATGCCCTGGAGGAGCTCATAGTGAAGTGTGAGAAGGGAGTCACACACAGAAATAAAGGAAGCTACTCAACAGCTTATGTGCTCGCACAGAGGAACATGCAAAGTATTATGGGATTGAGGGAGAGGACAGGACCCAGAAAGGTGTACCTATAAAACAGAAGCCATGCCTTCTCTTCCCAAACTTCCTCTCTACTGTTACCTAATTTCATATTAGGTCAAGATCAAAGAAGGTGGCACTTTGCTCTTCATTCCCTCTTCCTACTTTCCATATCCAGTAAGTTGCAAAATTCTAATAAAAATGTCAGGAAAATTCCTCTGGTTTTTGCACCTGCGCCCTCTCTGCCTCCCCAGCTCACTACTGGACCAGCTGGGCTCACATCCGTCGCCTGGGAGGGACAGTGCATGGCCGCAAACAGCAGCACTTACGCAGACCAATGTTGAACCTCCAACTCCACGGCGTAGCTGCTGTGAGGTTTTATGCATGGTCAGCCTTTCTAAACCTCTATCTCCTCTTCAGTTCAGCGGATGTAGTAGTAGTAGTACTGTCCATTATGAGGGTTAGAGATGATAAACTTCCTTGCATACACTATGTGTGATTGTTAATTTTGTGTGCCAACCCGACTGGGTCCCAGGGTACCCAAATACCTGGTTGAACATGACTTTGAGTGTGCCTGTGAGGGTGTTTCTGGAAAAGATGAGCATGTGAATCTGCAGGCTGAGTAAAGCAGATGGCCCTCCCCAATACAGGTGGGCATTATCCAATCCACTGAGGGTCAAACAGAACAGAAGAGCAGGAAGGGAGAGTGTTCGCGCAGCCTGCCAGCTTCAAGTGGGATGTTGGGCTTCTGCCCAGGCTTACACTGTCAGCTCTCCTAGGTCTCTAGCTAGCACAGGGCAAGATTATACCATCTTCTCAGCCTCCATAATTGTGCACACCCATTCCTCATGGTGAATGAATATCTCTTTCTCTCCCCTCTCCCTCCCTCCCTCCCTCCCCCCTTGCCTCCCTGCCTCCCTCCCTCCTTTCCTTCCCCCTTCCTCTTTCCCATTGGCTGTTTTTCTGGAGAATCCTGACTAATACTAACACATGGCATATTCAATAACAAAGCATTATATATGGTCTCCACATCTCCAACCCAGCCATTCCACATTGCTGCCAACCTATCTGCTAAAGCATACCACTGATCACTTACTTCACTCTCCTGCTCAAAACCTTTGATAATAGATCCATCAGCACCTATTTCAATAGGGACACACTCCTGCTCCGGACTACCTTTCAAGATTTATCTCATGCTACTTCTCCACTAACAGGCAATGCTTCAACAATCTTCGGTTAACCTGTTTTATAAAAATAAGCCTCATATTTTTACATCTGTCTCTTATAATGTTCCTATTCTATGAGGTCACCCCTGCTCTCCAAAGAAGTTACTCTGTCAACTGAATCACAGTGTCACCTTTATACCTCTCTTCTGCTCTCACTGCTGGCTAATTGGTTTTGCAGGTTTATGTGGCTGATGTCTCTTCTGCACTGGATTTGACCTCCACACTGAACTTGTGGGTTAAATGGCTCAAGTTTTATCTTTTTACTTCCCACTGTACTTAGCCTAGGGTCATGCAAATAGAAGAAATTTAATAAATATTTGTTTACTGACTATGAGGAAGAAAGGAAGGAAGGAGCCAGAAAGAAACACCAGAACAAATAATGGTGATTGATAACTCAAGATTGAAGCAGTCTGAACGCAGTGCAAGTTGTTAAACACAGTTGTGATTAATTATAAACTACACTAAGATCCTGCACACACCCATGCTGTCTTCCTCTTCAATCTGCAGCAGATGGTGTTTGTGATTGCAAACTGGTGCTTGGCACATGTGCTGTTTGAAAGAATGGACTGCTGCTATCGATAAATTCAGCCCCATGTGGTTCAATCATTCCTTCAGTCTGGCATTTATGCCAATACATCCTGAAATCCCTCTCAGGCGATCAATTTGCCAAGATGTTGCCTTGGGCCGGCTGCCTACAGCTGCGTGCTTGTGAGCCGATCATGCTACATTAAGGCCTGTGGGCAATGGCTGAGTTAATCTAGTCATTATTATTCCAGGTTGCTAAGGAAAGACTCTTTTCTGCTTCTAAGGAGAGATGAGGATAGGGCTTAATGCTCCTAAAATGCTGTTTACAAGAACCTTGTTTTGTTACTATTAAGAACTGTTTCTAAATTCTGAAATATTTCCTTTATCAAAGGTATCTACATCCAGCAGTTCTCAACCTGTGGGTCGCGACCATCGGAAAACACATGTGGCATATCAGATATTTACATTACGATTCATAACAGTAGCAAAATTACAGATATGAAGTAGCAATGAAAATAAATCTTATGGGTGGGTCACAACATGAGGAACTGTATTAAAGGGTCGAGGCATTAGGAAGGTTGAGAACCACTGAAAGGCAATCCTAAAATGCATCCTCTACGCAACAGATCTCTGAACTTGTTAGCCGCTATGGCAGTGTAGTATATTGCTGAGGGTGAGAAATTAAGAATTATTACTTCAAAAAAACCTTTCTTGAGGAAAGGGAGACACCCCTTTCTAAAAATAAATGAGTAAATTTTCTTCAACAACCATATTCTTAACATTTAGACTGTCCTTGAATAAAGTAATCCTAATATATAAAGAGCCAGGGTTCGTCATGACCTAAACCTCAGGACAGACGACTGAACACCAGGCTAGGGTCCCAGCTGGCATGGCGGGAGTCAGTCCTGCGTCCTGGTGGCCACCCGCGGCAGGCGTCAGACCTGGGTCCCGGCAACCTGCTGCATGGCGGCAGGAGGGAGCTGAGGGCCCCGGCCACCCACAATACAGTGGCGGAAGGGAGCTGTGGGAATGGAGCCATGCTGCCATTGGACTGGCCTCTGGGTCCCTCTCCCAACCCGCAAGCTCTGGGGAACCAGAGCCATGCTGCGATCAGACTGGCCTCTTGGTCCCCCCCTTCCCCCTTCCCCGCCCCGGCCCACAGGCCCAGGGAACAGGAGCCATGCTGCGATGGGACTGGACCCTACCCGAGGGGTCCCAGATTATGAGCTGAGAGACCCCACCAAGTGCATGAATTTTCGTGTACTGGGCCTCGAGTTTTTTAATAAAAGGCCACATACTCTAAACCTGATGGTTTTCTGACAGTATTTTCATAACAAGTTGTCATTCTTAGTAATATAAAAAATTTCTCACCTACCTAATTTTTCAATAGATATTACACACTGAGATATAAGACTATCTATGACTTGCATCTGCTAGAGGCTACACAACCATAAGCAATGGTGAATAGTGAAAACAGCAAGTCTCCAAATCGGAATCCCAGGTTCGAATCCGGCTCAGCAACGAGAAGCTGTCTGACCGTGGGCAGGCTCCTGACCTTCTCTGAGACTCACAGGCCTCCGTATATGGTAACATCTACTTCAGAGCTGTGTTTTGATAGAAGGAGGTAATGCTTATGAAGTGTATAGCACCAAAACTCAAATAATGATGCTACAATTTCATCTAGCAGCTCTCAAGGAGAATTTCTCCATAGCTAAATATAATTTGAAAGTTTTAAATTGAAAATCATCAACAAATTGTGAGTTCTCCTTCTTGTAAACAATCAGTCTTCATTTTTAAATTTGAGAAAATAATTCAAAGAGCTTCATTAATATAAAGAATGGATGCTATACTTATAATTTCTATTTCTTTTATAATTAATAGAACATTCCTACACAGATTACTTATCAATCACTAAGTGATAAACCAGTATGATCTATACCACAGGCTCATAAAGTAAATGGCACTTAGTACTAAGTTCTATCAAATTCAATGATATATGCTGCTAAACTATTCATACAATCACAGGTAAATTAGAATTATCTCATTCACCTGACTTCATTTTAGATCATGTACAGACTCCCTAGAAATTAAGTATTCATCTTATAAATCTATCAGATTGGAACATTTTAAGATATATGAACTATGTTTCTAAAAAAGTAATAATTTACTTGGTTAAAAACACATGTATTTATATGAATATTTGAATTTTATATAAATATTTGAATAATATTCTCTTAGCATGTTCCTTTCTCAGATTTGGGTATTCAACAAATAAGCACCATTGAGAATAATTATGAAAATCTAACCATAATTTGTGTATTTTCTACTGTTCTTTCTTGCTATATTTGGCTTTATCTGTGATAGTTAACCATGAATAAAGATACCAAAAAGATAAAAATCAGGCCAAATGCAATGGCTCATGATCTTCAGTTGGGGCAGAATATCCAAAGTCATGATTGTTCTGCCAGCTTCCAGGAGCATGACTGCCGCAAACATATTTTGGAACCTTGAAACATACATCTTGAAGGAAAGAGGCTGTGTTTTCTGTCAGCATGATTCTCAGAAAAATCTCAATTATCCCCAAAATACCAAAGAACTAAATATAAAAATGAGCCAAATATATGAGGCTATTAAAATATATTGTCTAATCCCAAAGTAGTTATCTTCCCCCTCCTCACTTCTCCCAATCTTTAATTACCTCCACCAAAAAAATAAAAATAAAATAAAGGATAAAAAATCATGGTCTCCTACAGGTTAAATAATGTCAGTGTCAGTTATTAAATATAGAGTAAGAAATAAAATTTTCTATAAAAAGAACTTAGTACTGAGTTCTCAGAAATGGAGTAGGCATTAGAGCATTGGGTTCAAAGAAGAGAAGTATTCATTCAAACTATGGATTTCCCAGTACTCTCATCTTTCGCTTATGAAGGTTCAATTCATCAAATAATTAACACTTATGTCAGAATGTAAATGCTGTTGAAAATAAACAGGGCAATAACAAAATCTCCATTTGTTCACATGTATCAGAATAAGTGAGGTTTAAATCTGTCTTCATCATGCCATTAACACAACAGAGCGTACAAGGAAACTGCATGAATGAGTTTGTTCGCTAAAAACAGGTGGGTTGGTGCACAGACACTTGGAGACCACAGGTTGGATGATGAGTTCTAGAATCAATTTTGTTCACAGTGGTAATTCAAAAATACCCTCTACCATGGACACAGACAATAGGGTGGTGAAGGCCTGGGGCAGGGGCAGGGGTGGGCTAGAAGAGGTCAATGGGGGGAAAGGGAGAACATATGTAATATTTTCAACAATAAAGATTAAAACAAACAAACAAACACAGAAAAAGACCTATATTGCCCTAGGTCTGTGGTGGGCAAACTGAGGCTGGCAAGCCACATGCGGCTCTTTGGCCCCTTGAGTGTGGCTCTTCCTAAGCCTTAGGAGTACCCTAATTAAGTTAATAACAACATACCTACCTATATAGTTTAAGTTTAAAAAATATTTGGCTCTGTTGACTAATGAGTTTGCCAACCACTGCCCTAGGTGGTTTAGCTCAGTGGATAGAGTGTCGGACTGTGGACTGGAGGGTCCCAGGTTCAATTCCTATCAAGGGCACATTCCCAGGTTGCAGGCTCAATCCCCAGTAGGGGGCGTGCAGGAAGCAGCCAATCAATGATTCTCTTTCATCATTGATGTTTCTATCTCTCTCTCTCTTCTTCTCTGAAATCAATAAAAATATATTTTAAAAATTACCCTATTTAATAGCACGTATAATAAAAGAAAGCTCTCTTCTTAGGGCTACTTTATACACTGGCTGTTAAGGTCTTTCTATCAAAGTTCTGAATGGCTGCTGAGCTTGCTTTGGGTTAGTAAGTTCTGCAGACCTTAGAAGAAAAATTGATATGCAGAGCAAGCATAAATCAAAGCTTGGGTTATCGGAAAATAACTTGATTAGAAAAGCCACTTAGTTTTCTTGTCTTGGTTTACAAATTTCCATAAGAAAACACTCACTAATAAACTGTTTGACACAAATGACAAAATATAATAATTTTATTTCTCAAATACAACTTACCAGTAAATAACTAGAAGACAAGTTAACTGGCACAAACATAGCATCACTTATTCCGGAAGGATACTACTACAACAACCCTCTAATTTCCTTTTCCTTAAAACATTTTATGGCTGAAAGTGGTTAACTAAACACCCCCTCATCATGAGATCAATACCTAAAATAAATCAATATTGAAAAAGAACTTTTCAGTGCTGTACATTAACAAGCTGGCCCATTAGTTTTAATTTTAAAAGCTATTAGATTTCCAAAGGAATTGATCACTTTTATTGGAGATACATCTTTAGGCTTTTCTGTTAAAGACATCTTGTTATTTCCAGCAAAAAATGAAAAGAACAAAATGAGATAACTAGAAAAGGTAGGAGTGAGATTAATACATCTGAGTAAATTTATGATATTTTTAAAACTACTTATAAATTTGGCTTAGAATGAAGTAATCTAAACTTGCCAAAAAAAACAACAAACAGAAATATGATTTCTAAAATAAGTTTTCAAAATTTCTACTTATATGTCAGTGATATATAAATGAAGAGCTCAGCTTTGTAAAGGATATGGTGTGGGTTTATTCAAGTATTATGAAGGTCGGTTCAGAAATTCAGTAACCTCTTATGACAGAGCACAATTTTCAGAGGTCTTGATCTATGATGGTGATTTCCATCAGGATCATGATTTTATTTTAAGATGAACTGATGATATATCACTTACTAGTACTTGGTGCACGGATTTGTGCACATTGAAAGGAAATTAATTAGAAAGTGGTTGGCAGGGCGGGACTGGGCGAGACAGGCCAGAGATGCCCTGGAGCCAACCTCCCGTGGACCCTCCTGGCATCTGAAGAGTGAGCGGGGTCCCTCTGGTAGGTGAGGTCCCTTGGCCTGACCTGTGGGGATCGTGCCGAAACCAGCTCTCCGACATCCCCAAGGGATCCCAGAGTACGAGAAGGCACTCTGCAAAGTTGCTGTTGTACAGGGTGTGGAATGCAAACACAAGTGTGCAGTAAACCAGATTCAGGACTACAGTGCCCCAGCAACAACATAACCCACGGCCAAAGGTGGAATCGGGCTCCCTCCTCTCTGGTTTTGGGGTGTGTCACCTGAGAACTGCTTCTGCCAAGTCACTGCAGCTCGGCAGCTCCTGACTTGAGTGTCTGACCCCTGGTAGTCAGTGTGCATCATAGCGACTGGTCAGATGGGCGAAGGCACACTTAGCATGTTAGTCTTTTATATATATAGACTAGGGACCAGATGCACAAATTTCATGCACATTAAAAGGGAATTAGAGGAAATATTTTAATATTGCTATTTGCCCTTTCTCTATAATAGAAGTATCAGAGATGAAAGAAAATTAGTAAAATGTATATGAAAATCTTCCTCCTGTCAGAGTCTGGGGCCCGCCACAGGAACCAGAGTCAAGCTCCTGCCCACCCACGTGCGCCTCGAAATCATGTGAGACCCAGACTCGGCTGCCCCCACCCCCATTAGGCTAGATCCAGACCAGGCTGGCCCCACCTCCATCAACCTCTGCTGGTTGGGGGGCATGGCCTCAGGTCGCCTGGCCCAGCACTGGGGCGGGGTGCGCAGCCTCAGATCCCCCAGCCCAGGCCGGGGCAGGGGGTGCGCCTTGAGGTCACCCATCAATTCCCGCAGGCAGGGGGCGTGGCCTGAGATCCCCCATCAAGCCCCACATGGCAGGGGGTTCAGCCTCAGGTCCCCTGGCCTGGAGCTGGGGCAGGGGGCATGGCCTGCGGTCCCCCAGCCTGGTACCAGGGCAGGGGGATGCGGCCTGAGGTACCCTATCAAGCCCCGCCAGGCAGGGGGTACACCCTGAGGTCCCCCGTCAAGCCCCACTGGGTGTGGGGCACGGCCTCAGGTCCCCCAGCCTGGTGCTGGGGTGGAGGGGTGCGGCCTCAGGTCCCCCGTCAAGCCATGCCAGGTGGAGGGTGCAGCTTCAGGTCCCCCATCAAGTTCCACCAGGCAGGGGACACGGCCTGAGGTCCCCTAGCCTGGCGCCGGGTCGGGGGACATGGCCTGAGGTCCCCTGTCAAGCCCCACCAGGCGGGGTGCACAGCCTCAGGTCTCCTGCCCTGGCCCAGCGCCACACAGCCTTAGGTCTCTGCTGATTGCTCATTAAGACTCGTTACGGGCCGAAACCAGTTTGGCTCAGTGGATAGAGCGTCGGCCTGCGGACTGAAAGGTCCCAGGTTCGATTCTGGTCAAGGGCATGTACCTGGGTTGCGGGCACATCCCCAGTGGGGGATGTGCAGGAGGCGGCTGATCGATGTTTCTCTCTCATCGATGTTTCTGACTCTCTATCTCTCTCCCTTCCTCTCTATAAAAAATAAATAAAATATATTTAAAAAAAAAAAAAGGCTCGTTACGGGAACTCGGCCACTGCTGTAGGTTACAGCCATCTTGTTGCGGCATGATGGTCAATCTGCATATTCCCTCTTCATTAGATAGGATATTTGAAACACAACTCATCCTGAATAAAATCCAATAAAATATTATTATATTAAAAGAAAAGGAGAACTAAAGGTCTCCAATAGCATTAAGGAGTGATTATTTCATTAACATTTCATTATTTCATTATTTCATTAACATTTCATTATTTCACATAACATATTCCTGAGTACCCAGATTTAAACAAAACGTGGAAACGAGAGATCTGCTAGCATAACACAACACCTTTGGAAACAGAGCTTGTCTGGACACCACAAGAGTGGTAAAATCTTCCTGTCATACATAAATACACACAGAGATGTATGTAGGTATGTGTGTATAAAAATGTATGTATGTGTGATATAAATATATCATGTGTATAATACACACATACATATTCATACACACACACACACATATATATATATGCATATATATATATATATATATATATATATATATATAGAGAGAGAGAGAGAGAGAGAGAGAGAGAGAGAGAGAGAGAGAGAGAGAACTGTTTTTGAAGTTGGGTCACCATTACAGAATCTATTACTCACAGACTTCACTTCCTGATTCCCCTTAGCTCTTCTCCACTCCTACTTAGATGAGGAAAATGAGGTATCACTGAAGATATAAACACATTTTTTCTAATGGCTTCAGTAATTCTATTCCTTCTTTCATGTGCTTAATTCACAGGCACATGGCAACAAGTCTAAAAGTTCTGAAAAATTGTGCCAGAATTTCAACAGAGAATAATTGGCAGCAGGGAAAGGGAGAGTGAGTTCCACATATCCTACTCTAGACATTGTATGGTGGGAAACAGACAAAACATATATTGATATTCACCGAGCACATCCAGCAGACAGAAAATATTTGCATTCAGTGCCTGCTAGCCAAGAACAGATATCCATGCCCTGCGCTGCTATTGATCATGCCTTAGCATTTTCACTAAATCCATTCTGATAACCACAGCACAGAAGGGGATTTTAAGCTGCTTTTGTGTGTTATCCTGCAGTGTATAATGACTAGGCAAGGAGAATTCTAAAGACCTTTCTCCAGATGCCCTTGCTGTTCAATGTCTGTAGGTATCTAACCCTATTTCCTTGACATTTTTATTTTTAATGTGTGATTGTTTTTCATTAAGCAGATTCTGCTCATCTCCCATGCCATGAACCGTCGTTTTACTTGATATGGCTTGAGATGCTCTCCTAGATAAAGATGGCTCTCTAGGGATGAGGTCAGTATCTGAAAGGCTACATATGGCTGTGTTATTTTGAGGCATATCTGCAGTTACCATATGGTCAAGAGCAATCTGTGAAGGGAGTCAGGATGTGTCTTATTTAGAATACTCATGGAAATTTGAGTTTCTTCGTAGAAATGCTTGATCTGTCTACTTTTTCTGACTGCTGAAGCTTAGTCTTTTAAAAATGCAATCTGCCTACTAACTGCAAAATTTAATTACAAAATAAAACTTATTTCTATATATTTTCAGTTGTGCCTATATAAAAAGCATATGTTATATTCATTGTCAGAGATGTGGAAATGATTCTAATCCCACCATTCAACTTGTACATGGCTTATTTAGACTGTATTCTAGTTATGGCTCATGATCATTTGTTTGCACAATTCACCTTTTTTAAAAAAAATATATATTTGTATTGATTTCAGAGAGGGAGGGGGGAAGAGAGAGAGAGAGAGAGAGAGAGAGAGAGAGAGAGAGAGAAAGAGAGAAAGAAATATCCATGATGAGAGAAAATCATTGATCGGCTGCCTTCTGCATGCCCCCTCCTGGGGATTGAGCCAGCAACCTTGGCATGTGTCCTGACTGGCAATCAAACCATGACCTCCTGGTTCATAGGTCAACACTCAACCACTGAACCACACTGGCTGGGCTGAATGCACAATTTAAACAGAGTAAAGCAATGTGTAGCTGAATGCTTCCCAGGGATATTCTAGAACATCTTCTCCTCTGATGTCCCAAGATTCTATGACTCTGTTGTAAAAAACTATTCAGCAACCTTTATTTAAAATACATGGTTCTTTATGTGAAATATAGCCTTGATGTAACTACTGAGCCACGTTATGTAGGTATGGAGGAGTATAAAAGAATGTTCTATTTGAGTGAGGTATGTAGCTATTATAAATTATTCCCATTCATTATTCATCTAGTTACTATAAATGTTTCAGAAAAATAATAAAAAGCTGTTTTCCAGCACTTTTCTAAAAAGTACTACTCATAAATATTCTATTTAGCCTATTGATATGAAGCTTTTTCACTTCATTGTTCGATATCCATTTGGTCTTTTAACAAAAAGCAAAATAGATCTTTGTGGCAGGTGAATCATTATAAAAGGGTAAAGCAAGCTAAATCATTTCTAATAAAACAACAAGACTGACATATTTATGACCATAAAATGGCATTTTCATAACCTCAAAAATATCTGCTCTGAAATGGCATTCTGAACTAAAGAGTCATAATCAAAATAGATTCTCTATCCACACATACTTTCCAGCTCACTTTGCAAAGTCCCTCAAATCTTAAACCATTTCAGAAGCCCTTTGATGTAAATTCCCATAATTTACTTCCCTTCCAACATAAAATTGCTCGATATCATTCATTACCTGAAGGGTCTACACATACCTCCTGAATTTCTGCCATTTCATTTTGAAGATACCCCACCCCCATTCTCCACCCTTTTATTGCAACTACTCTCTCAAAAGGCCATTAACGAAAGTCTAAATGTTAACACCAATAATGAAGTACTCATTCTCTTTTATCTCCTTACATTTCATGTTATGTCTGATTCTTTTGTAAAATTCTCATATCCCTTGCCTTTTCTGATGCTAGAGATTTTTGCCTCTAATGTGTCTTTGTTCCATTTCCGTGACCTTCAATAGGTCCTTTTCTTTTATCCTTTTTAAAAAAATATATTTTTATTGATTTCAGAGAGGAAGGGAGAGAGACAGATAGGAACATCAATGATGACAGAGAATCACTGATCAGCTGCCTCCTGCACGCCTCCTACTGGGGATCGAGCCTGCAACCGGGACATGTCCCCGGGTCGGGAATGGAACTGTGAGCTCCTGGTTCATAAGTTGACTCTCAACTACTGGGCCATGCCAACCAGGCCCTCTTTTATCTTTATGAAGGCATTCTCCAAGGTTTTACCCCACCTATGTTCTTTAAATTCTACTGCAGCCAGTCTACTACTTCCAAAATTCAATCTTTTCATTTTTAAAAATGCAACAAAAAACATGCCTAAGTACGTGCAATTTTTACCTATAATCCTGTCCTTCTCCATGGTCACCAAAGTAATATATGTGCCCTGATGCTGCAAGAACTTTATAGATGGCATTACTGCACTTGCTATTAACTATATCGCCTATAAGAAGTCTCATGGGGGGAGGTAGAAGACGGTAAAGGAGGTGATGGAAAATTTGACTTGGGTTGGTGAACACAATATACAAATGATGTATTATAGAAATGTACACCTGAAATGTACATAACTTTATTAACCAATGTTACCCTAATAAATTCAATAAAAAGAAAAAAAGCATGTAAATGCCAGTGAAAGTATTATTTCATTTTTCTTCATTCTGGATAGTGGGAATCACATAATGATTGGATTATTCTTCCTGTTATGGCTGACAGGAAACTCAGAATTAAATATGCAACCAATCATTAATAAGTGTTTATGCCTTTATGGTCAATAATATATGTCCATGTATGTTTGTTTTCCCCCTTCTGAATTTCTCTCTTGACTTTTAATTTCCATAATCAGCATCAATTTTTATTTGTTTCATTTTATTTAAAATATTTACTGTAAACTTTCCCAAATAATTTAGAAAATAAATCAAGACATAACCAAAGAAATAAGCAAACAAATAATGTAGAACAACTTCATTACTCAACAAAGTCAAATTCATTGAATCCTCCACAGTCCACACACATAAAACAAACAAATATGATATCCCTGCTCTCTCTCTGTCTCTCTCTTTCTCTAGATAAAAGGTATTAAAAATACTTCTGGAAATATCAGCTCAGTTTTGGTTTCTCTTTCCTCATTATATACTACTTTGGGTTGACCAACAAATATGCTTGCCAAATGTCCACAAATTATCCCCCACTTCCAGTCTAACCTTTATGACTAATCATCAAACTGAAAAAGCAGCCATAATCATTTCACTCCCTTCTTCAAGACACAAATTCAGTGTTTCCCCAATATTCACAGGCTCTTTGTTATGGTGTTCAAAATAGTCTGCTATCTGGTTTCAAATCTAACTCCCATAATACAGCAGCACTGAACTTGTCACCACTCAGTGAACAAATATACTGTCATACTTCTATGCCTTATTTCAAGTTCTTTATGTTCACAGAATGCTTATACCAGTCTCCAAACTCCTCCTCCCAAATCCTATCCATCCCTTGAGGTCCAGTTGAAATAATATCTCACCCATAGGGTCTTCTCTTCTCTGACTCAAACTTCAGAATAATTTGCTTAATCCTATTTTCATAGTCCTCTGATCTAACTTATATTGACTTTGTACAATGACTACTTTTATATATTTCTTCATCTACCACTAGCTTTTAAGCCCCTTAACAGCGGAGTCCACGTGTCTGTGTGTGCATATATTTGTTTCCTCAGTGCTCACTGAATATTAAGCTGAATATATAATTTGATTATATAATTATTAAACTGAATTAATAATTTGATTATATAAATTATTTCCTTTAAATGATTTTCATCAAATACTTATTTTTTTATTTTTTTATTGCTTAAAGTAATACAAAGGGTATTACATATGTGTCCATTTCCCCCCCCCCGCCCTAGACAGTCCCCTAGCCTCCCCTATCCCCCAGTGTCTTATGTCCATTGGTTATGCTTATATGCATGCATACAAGTCCTTTGGTTGATCTCAAATACTTATTTTGTTTAAAGTATAATATTAACAAATAATTTGAAAAGTTACCACCATCGTTAAAAGGTGCAAGAAGTTCAATAACAATGAACCATTTCCATCATTTCAGAATTGGCTTGGTTCATATCAGCATCTCTTGGTCGATGAAAATCCCTATGCTATAGTTTCTTCATAGCAGTGAGCAAATCAACAGGTAGTTCCTCTCAGGCCTTCTGACTCACTTTATATATTTATAAATCATTGTAATTTACATTAGGGGGTTGGAACAGTATATACGCCTATAATAAAAAATGAAAATATTGTCTATGCATAAAAACTGACTGTGATGCCCTACTTCCTGGAAATCATCTGATAAAATGGTGAAAAAATAAAGGTATAAAGTAGGTTCTTCATTGGGGGCCTTTTATTCAAACATGACTGCTCAAATGAAATCTATAAGATTCACATGGTAGAAACACGGAATAGCATCTCTGGCTGAAGCAGAGCAGGGAACACAGCCCACAAAGCCTTCTGTTGGGAAACACCTTCCAAGAGCTTCTGCACTTACTAACGACCTCCCTCCTTATTTCACTGAGAAAGCAGAAGCTATTAGTAGAGAACTAATTCTTCTCGCCACCACAATGGCCATCTTCCTGTATCTGGACTCATATACTCTGCCATCCCCCCGTACAAGACTCACCTCTCTACTTTTCTTCAGAATCCTAATCCTGTAAATCTTCGGGAAATACTGCTCTGTAATAATTATCCATGCCTCTATCCCAATGTCAGGTTCTCCACCTACTGAATCCTTCCCATCAGCCTATAATCTTGATGTATCATATAGTATCATCCACAGTAAAATAAAATTGAAAAACCAACTTTTAAATAATACAAATGACTCTCCAGTTCATACCTAATTTTTCTGTCCTAGTTCACAGAAAATCCCCTAAGAGTCATCTGTATCTTTTAGCTCCTGTTATCTCCTCAACCCCATTGTAAGCAGGCTTTCATCCCGGACAAGCCACTGAAAACGTGCTTGTGAAGGTCTCCAACTACCTTCACTTTGCAAATCCAATGATCCAATTTCAACTAAGAGCAACACAGGAAACAGTTGCTCTTTTCTTCCTTCCTGAAGCACTTCCATCATCAGCTTCCAGAAATCACTTTGTCCTGGTTTTACTCCTGCACCACTGGGTGCCTCTACTCAGTCTCCTTGGCTGGATCCAGCTCCCAGACCAGGGCCCAAGTTCCTTCTTCTCTCTCCATAGATGTATTATTCCCCATGGATCTCCTTCAATCTCATGTCTCCCAAATTAACATACCATGCTAACCTCACCTTTGAGCTCCAGACTCACATGCCCAACTTCTTCATCTGCACCAGCATTTGAATATGTAGTCCTCTATAATCTGCATCTCAAATTGTACAAGGCAAAACAGTGCACCTGATTCCAGACCAATTCACTTCTCCTTCAGCATTTCCTGCTTCACAAAATAAAATCCCCACTCACCCAGCTGCTTAAGCAACTGGAGGCATCTCTGCGCACACCTGTCAGTTAAATGTATCCACTTAGGCTGCTTTTTCTTCACAGCACTTAGGACTGTCAGAAGTCAGTTTATGTATTTGTTTCCTTGTTCACTGTTTATCCCTCTCATTGGACTAGTTTCCATATGGCTGGGCTCCTCGACTCTAAGTCCTATTCCCCAGAACTGTCTGTGCCTTGCATATTTGTTGAAAGAATTATTCTGCTTCAGAAACTACAACTGATTTTGATTCAAGGCACATTTTCATACCGTCCTGTCTGATCTCTTCCAGAATCAGTCAGTAGAAAAAAAGGAAGTGGTGTGAAACTAGATATTCCTGGGTTTCTATATGAGCTCTGGCCTACCACCCCACCCCCACCCCACCCAGCTCTATCCTCACTATCAACACCGTTTATTAGGCACTTACTACAGTCCACTGCTAAAATAAAAACAAGCAGAGACCAGCCTTGAAAATTCCCCGAGCAGACACAATCAGTTAGTCACACAAACAAAGTTTAATTTTGCTTATTTTCTAAGATGAACTTGACCTGGATCATTTCTTGCTTGCGCCTCTGAAAATCGTAAGCAGAACTCAAGACTGTTTCCCAAGGTTGGTATAAGGTAATCACTGTCCAATTCCCTATCATTTAAGAAAACTCTAATATTATAAACAATCACTGTGAAGAATAAACGGTCACCACCTTCCCACTATATAAACTGCTTTATAACAATATCCCCGAGCCTCAGTCCATGTTTGGTTTGAGTGCTCCTGGTTCCGAAACTCTCTTTTTGGTGTGTGCACAATAAACTTTTACTAATTACTACTTGGGTGAATCACTGGTTGAATTTTTGTTATCTTTGAACCTTCAAAACCAAACCAAAAATTATGTTAAACCTTCTTTATATACATCATTTAATTCTAACAACAAATATATGAAGTGAGGTTCATCATTCCTGTTGTAAAAATCACAGAGCTGCTCACTGGGAAAAGCTGGGACTTAGTTGAGGGTCTGACGCCAAAGCCCCTTCTCCTGCAACCCCTCGTTAAACCATGTGTCCAAGGTCTTCCACGTGATTATGAATGCCACGGAGAGGACTCAAGGCCGTATCTGACCTCTACGCATGTTCTTACTAACTACACTGACATAATCAGCGTGATCACCTATGAGCAGAGTGATGATGACACAAGCCAATGATGTGTGCACACTGCCTAGACAAGGCATGCACTCAACAGCTGCTGGCTCCTTGTCCTAGTTTCTGACACCTAGATGCACTTGGCTACATTTTTAAAAGCTTCATATTGTTTCCAAAATTCTTCTTTAGTGCCTGTATTTTCCTCCAGTATTAAATTTTTTTTTATTAATTGATTTTAGAGATAGAGAGGAATGGGGGAAGGGGAGAGAGACAGAGAGGGAGAGAAACATCAATTTGTTGTTCCACTTATTTATGTATTCATCGGTTGATTCTTGTATGTGCCCTGATCAGGGACTGAACCCACAACCGTGGTGTATTAGGACAATGCTCCAGCTGAGCACCTGGCCAGGGAGAGTCTTCCAGTATTTTTGAAGCACTTCTTTATGAAGAATAAATGTAAATACTTCAAAATTACTTTCTATGTTTAAACTTATTGAAGTGTTATATCATATATATATATATATATATATATATATATATATATATATATATATATATATATCAATTTGTAAAATTTTAGAAAAATGCCATGGAACAATGTGACCATCACTGCCTATAAACTTTGAGAAGTTTTACAGTATGAATCTTGATAAATAATTCCTACTCCCCTTATAATGCGTTTACACTATAAATATTCTTTGTTAGCTTACATAATTTTTCACAGACAATGTAGGTAAAATTTATTTCTGTTGTCAACATTTCCTAAATGTTGAATTAATCAATTTTTGTGTGTGTTTAGGCACTTTTATGTGTCATAACTGAATTATAGATCAATTTTACTTTACCATTCAGAAATCTCAAAACTCATACTAGTATCAACAAAAAAAAACACATGTATTCTTTCTGTAGATTTTTCTTTTATGTCACATGACTGAATACTTTTGCATGCCTGGAAAAGGCTGAACTGCTACTCACTCTGGCAATTTTTACAAATGCCTCCAGATTAGATTGACGGACATTTAACAGATTTTTAGAGCAAATTTCATGGAGACGAACTGTTTCTTTCTATTAAAGTAATTTTAGAAATTGAGGAAGAGAAAAAAATCACCCCCTCTAAGCAGTTTACACCTAATTTTGTTTACTGGCTATGGAATAGGAAGAAAATAATGCCCAAGAAGAGGAAAATTTTGTACTCCCAACATGACACATTTTTTTTTTTGGTTACTCCTCATCCAAGGATATTTTTTCCATTGATTTTGAGAGAAAGTGGAAAGGAGGAGAGACACAGAGAGAGGAACATCGATGTGACAGAGACACACATCAATTGGCTGCCTCCTGCATGCACCCCAACCAAGGCCAGGGATCGAACTGAGGTACTTGCCCTTGACTGGAATTGAACCCAGGATCCTTCAGTCTCTGGCCCGAAGCTCTATCCACTGAGCAAAAATGGTTAGAACCCAGTACAGCAATTTTAACTACATACATCCTTTTAAAAACAATCTATTTGAATTTTGAAATCCCATATAAAAGTAAGTCCATGCCCTAGCCGGTTTGGCTCAGTGGATAGAGCATCAGCGACTGAAGGGTCCTGGGTTTGCTTCCATTCAAGGGCACATGCCCAGGTTGCAGGCTTGATCTCCAGTAGGGGGCGTGCAGGAGGCAGCCAATCTATGATTCTCTCTCATCATTGATGTTTCTATCTCTCCCTCTCCCTTGCTCTCTGAAATCGATAAAAATATATATTTAAAAAAATTTA
Organism: Myotis daubentonii; assembly: GCF_963259705.1. NCBI lineage: Eukaryota > Metazoa > Chordata > Mammalia > Chiroptera > Vespertilionidae > Myotis > Myotis daubentonii. The sequence continues at coordinate 42,456,815 of NC_081841.1, forward strand.
AAAATGTCCTTGTAATGCGCTTTATGTGGACAAAGTCTCAATTTTTACTATATTTGTGCCACTAAAAGGTAGTGGAAATTTTCTAAATTTCCCCATGACAAGCCCCATTAATTTTAATTGAAGCTTTCCCTTCCCAGTTTATCCTTGGCTGATAAAACAGTTTAGAGATTTCAGCCAAATGTAACATTTCCTAGGGGGAATATGAAAATAAGTTATAAGTATTCAAGTAAGTAAGCCACCTGTCTGAAGATTTATTTATTTGACCAGAATAGCTTTCCAAAATTCAAATAATCCATGTGCAGAACAGATGTAGCTCTTTAATAAATACAACTGCTATTTCACTTTCTATTAATATGCATCACAAATGAATAGAGCAATTCTCAAGAGTCCAAGTATATAAATGTTCAATAATGCATGTTTCCTTATAAATCTTGAGTCATAAGTAAACAACAAACCATATTCTTAAGTTTGAACACTCTAAGTAATTGTGTGTACTAACAGCAGACTAGGAGCACTACCTTCTCAGCTAGGTGTCCAAAATATAACAACTCGTACATAAAAACAATGACAACACCATTCAGAAATGTGAACCTTGCTTAGAAGCTCACTCTAATAAGGCTGAAAACAGACCTTAAAATAGCTGCTACCTTGAACAACCATCTTGGGTTTCTATTATGACAGTACTACAGCAGGTTCTTCCTGGTTAGCATCAAATGCGATTTCTGTACTAACTGGGAGGCTCAGAGATAAATTAGACAAGATCCTTGCCCTCAAGAAACTTACACCGCAGATGGCATAGTAGACAATCTTAAGAGCCATAAAGCATGAATTACTGAGCTTACAGTTAAAAACAGGAGATTCTAGCTAAAATAGACTGTCTATGAATATATTTATTAGTTCCATGATTCATTTTAGGTTACAATGATTAATTTTCATAAATGTTATTTCTGGTGTTTCCTACTAATAACAATGCTTTAACCTTTAATGAGAAATATATCATTTGATATAGTTGGAGACCAAATTAATTTACCTTTAAATACCTTTTCATTGTACACTTTCCACTTACCGAAGTCAAAACTCCCACCTTCCTACACACCTCTCTTAAAGCTTTCTGGCCTTATTGTTGGATGGAGAATGAAATATACTTCTAGAAAAACTCATGTTGTCTTTATCTACCCTTAACCCTACCATTGCCATCGCCTATAATACATTAACATGATTCCCCAAAACAAAATTTTTTAATCATAAATGGAAAACAACATATATTTAAGTTAATGATGAGATTTCATTCATTCTGACAGCTGTAGTAACAGTGGGGGGTTGAAAGCATTGGAAAAAGGAAGGTTTGCATGACCTAATATTTGACAGTTACTAGATTCAAGCTCTCTATGAATTAATCTGTACCACTATCTAAGGGATTTATAGCATTAATCCCATTTGGCAGATTAGAAAACAAAGGCTATGAGAGGCTGAGTAACTTTCCAAAGATCAAAGGGCTAGTGAGTGCCAAGGTCAATGCTTCTCTGCTCACTTCAAAGTCCAAAAAAAGTCCTTAATCTTTCCACATATCAAGCTGTTTTATTTCTGATAGACCTTGAACAAGCAACTGAGCCAAAGAGAACTGCATTCACAATTGCAGAGATTATTCTTTGTCAGTCTTCACTTTCTTTAGAAGAAAAAGCAGTGGGCTCAGCCTCTCTACAAAGAAGTATCGCTTTTTCTATTCTCATTACATTAAAGATGGCTATGAAGTAATGTGGCTGATTTTTGAAGAAACAAACACATCAAAACTTAGAAACCTGCTTCCTTCAGCCACCTTGGGAAAGACTATAAAATTACTTCGGTGATAATGCTACAGCTCAAGTATTTCTGAAAATCTTGTAGAACCATGTTCAGAACGAGTGGCATACTCTGAATATCCTCAGTGGTCACACATCTTCATCCTTTGCAAAAGAATTTGGTTTTGAGTGAAGGCACTGAGAGGCAGACTTATTGAGAAGATGGCTTATTTAGCTGAATAAAAAGGAATTTGAGATAAAAAGAAGAGATACCTATAAATTAATGAGCTATGCCAAGTTATTACTCATCCTTTGCCTTCCTTAAATGCCCTCCCACTTCCTATGTAAATTATTATTTTTCATAAACACATTTCTTTTCTTCAGAGGTCTTATTACTACTACTGAGTATTTAAGTTGTGTTTTTTTGTTAAATGTTATTAACTGTCAATTAATTATTATTAGTTATCTCCCCTATTACACTGTAAGCTCTGTGAGTTCAGTAAGCATGGGGTTTTGTCACCATAGTATATCTGGCATCTAGAAAGAACTGATACAAGTAAGAATGCAGTAAGTTATTGTTGACTGAGTCAATGAAACACAGTGTTTTCCGATTCAAGAAATGACTCTCAAGACAATTCTACTAGAACTTTTCTGAGCAACCAATGGCAGTATCACTAAAATATAGTCCATCTCCACCCAATGAGAGAATAGATACATTCTTTTGGTTGGTTAAGAAACTTTCAGAGCACAGTCCCTCTTTAATAAACTTTTTACAAAGTAGGATTACAGAGCAAAAATAAATGTAATCTTTTATAAACAAGGGGTTGAAGAAAGGGAAAGAATATTGCAATAATTTTTATTTAACTTTTGTTTCTACCTAATTTAAATGTAAACTTTTGGTACTGAGACTAGGATTCAACATACTATACAATATACATGGAGGAAGTAAATTATAGAAGGTAATTACCACTAATGAAGATTCAATGCAGAAATTCTGTATTATTAACACTCAGTTACATCCCATTATTTTTTAAGCGATTTAATCAAAACTATTTCTTTAATAATGTTTCATAAAAGATAGCCAATAATGTTTTTTTAAATATGTTTTTATTGATTTCAGAGAGGAAGGGAGAGGGAGAGAGAGAAAGAAACATCAATGATGAGAGAGAATCATTTATTGGCTGCTTCCTGCACGTCCCCTACTGGGTATTGAGCCCGCAACCCAGGCATGTGCCCTTGACAGGAATCAAACTCGGGACCCTTCAGTCCTCAGGCTGATGTTCTATCCACTGGGCCAAACCAGCTAGGGCACCAATAGTTTCTTATAGTTATTTTTTAAGTGGCTAATATCTTTCATGACTAAAAATTGGTAATGAGAGATACTTGTCAACATCTTTATGGCTTTGTAAGTAGCAAAACAAACAGCCCTTAGACAAAAAGCTTTTCACATGCTCACTAACTGCCAGAGATTTGCTGTCATATATCTTTACAAAAGACGGGAGAAGCAATCTGTATAGGTGGTCACTGGGGAAATCACAAAAAAGGAACCGACTGACAATTTTTCAGCTCCTCAAAAAGCGAGAACATCAAAACTAGAATACCAAATCCACCAGCTTGCTTCTCTGTCCTACAGTTAGGTTACTTACCTGTTTGGGGGAGGGCTATATGTAAACAATATTTACAGTAATAATATATTGTTAATATTGATAATCTATGAAGTTCTAAAAAATGAAAACGGGGAAACAATTTCAAAAACCAGTCTAGAGGAAACCACAGCTCTCGTGGTCTCATTTCTCTTCCCAGTGTGGAATTGTGCATATTGTTCATCCTGTTGTTTGTTTCTTGGTGTCAGATGGTTTGATAGAATTCCCGGAATTTCTATGTACTCCTGCTCCTCACATCTGCTCATTTCCGTTCTCTAAAATTACCAGGTTGGCCATTACTTGCATTCTCTGAGGCATATTAAAGTTGCTTAGTTAATAAAAATGAAATAAAATTATACGTAAGAGGTAGGTAACAATTAAGAAAGGTATTAAAGAACTGACCAAAGTGATTATAAAATCAGTGGGTCTCTTGGTAACTTCCTTTTGAAGCGTCCAAAAGATAAATGAAAGGTGTAGAAATGTACAGAAACTAAGAAATAAGGTTAATATTTGGTGCACAGATGGGTTGTAGCCCAGAGACTGCTTTTAGGAAACAATAAAGCAATATACTAACATTTAAGGACACACCTAAAGTTTGGACCCTAAAAGGAAATATTTATAAAATTCAATAGTGGTCATTTACCTTACAAATAAACCTACAAACCAAAGGTCAGGCTTGAGATTATAGGCAACCTGACCAACAAAAAAAATAAACAAATTCCTATATCTTTTATGTTCCTGGTAATAGGTGGTTCTTTACCTCTTTTAATGCCGCCATATCATAGTCCTAACAAAAAGTCATGATGTCGCCGAAACCGGTTTGGCTCAGTGGATAGAGCGTCAGCCTGCGGACTGAAGGGTCCCGGGTTCGATTCCGGTCAAGGGCATGTACCTGGGTTGAGGGCACATCCCCAGTGGGAGATGTGCAGGAGGCAGCTGATCGATGTTTCTGGCTCTCTATCTCTCTCCCTTCCTCTCTGTGAAAAATCAATAAAATATATTTAAAAAAAACAAACAAACAAAAAAAACAACAAAAAGTCATGATGTCAAAAAGACAGTAAATCTTTTTCAAAATACACACATTTTTTTCTGTTGATTCTGATCATGCCTGTTAGCTAAATTTCCATCCACCCCACCTCCAGTGAGAATTACTGATTCAGCTGAATGCCCAATTAATGAAGTATCCTATATAATAAAAGATAAAATGCAAATTAACTGTCCCTCTGCCACACCCACCAGCCAATCAGGAGAGAGTATGCAAATTAACCCAACTAAGATGGCCATGGAGCAGGAGCCAGCAGGAGGCTTGGGTTGCCCCTGGCGACAGAGGAAGCCAAGCTTCCCACCTGCCCTGGCCGGTCCTCGACTCTGCTCAAGGCCACAAAGTTTCAATTATAGAAGATAAATAAATCCCAGATACCTGCTTCCAGCTGAACCTGGGCTCCACTCAAGGCTACAAAGTTTTAATTATAGAAGATAAATAAATCCCAGGAAAAAAGGAGAGCTGGGAGCTTGGGTCAGTGGGGGGTGTGGCCAGCCTGAAAACGGCCATCAGCCCCTCACCCAGGCTGGCCAAGCACCCCAGTGGGGACCCTCACCCTGAAGGGGGTGTGGCCAGCCTGAAAACGGCCCTCAGCCCCTCACCCAGGCTGGCCACACACCCCAGCAGGACCCCCACACTGAACTGGATCACCCTTCAGGGCAAACCAGCTGGCCCCCACCCCTGCACCAGGCCTCTATCCTATATAATAAAAGGGTAATATGCAAATTGACCCTAACAGCAGAACAACTGGGAATGACAGGTCACTATGACACACACTGACCACCAGGGAGCAGACGCTCAATGCAGGAGCTGCCCCCTGGTGGTCAGTGTGCTCCCACAGGGGGAGCTCTGCTCAACCACAAGGCAGGCTGACAGCTGCCAGCACAGCAGTGGTGACAGGAGCCTCTCCTGCCTCCTCAGAAGCGCTAAGGATGTCCTACTGCAGCTTAGGCCTGCTCCCTGCTGGCAAGTGGACATACCCTGAGGGCTCCCGGGCTACCAGAGAGATGTCTGACTGCCAGCTTAGGCCCAATCCCCCAGGGAGTGGGCCTAAGCCAGCAGGTGGACATCCCCCGAGGGGTTCCAGACTGTGAGAAGGCACAGGCCAGGCTGAGGGACCCCCCCGCCCCCCGAGTGCACAAATTTTTGTGCACCAGGCCTCTAGTGTTTAATATAATGAACCACTACACAGCTTATCAAACTATTTGTAATGAACCAATTGTTTTCAATTTCCATTTTTGTAGGCTCATATTTTGTTAAATACAATACATTAATTACTAAAAAAAAAAAATTAAAAAGAGACATACAAATACAAGCAGTCAAATAAAATTACTCTGACCACTGCTATAGACGTTTCTAAATGTTTATTCTCACTTTCTGTATTTAGCACACAGCAGATCAAAAGGGGGAGGGGCATTTATAGACAGGCAGTTTGTGGGCCACACATTGGGGGACACCGATCAAGCCAACCAATTAATTTCAAAGAGCGTCAGACTCAGGGGTATCTATGGTGCTTGCCAATAGACTACAGATCTGAGTTTGCATAAATAAGGTTTATTTCCCCCAGGCCATTTATCTTGGTTAAAGCTGCCACTATGCCTGGATTATGACTGTGCTGATGGGGCTACCCAAAGACATGTATTTCTTAGAACAAAAGGGTAACTGTAATTGAGAGCAAGACTGAAATACCTAGAGAGGATAAAATATTAAGCTTTGACCAGTAAACTGTAAATTTAACAACCTGATTTCCTCCTTCAGCTGCTTTTAAACTATAACCATTTTGTTTTAAGAAAAAATGGCCTTCCCTATAAAGCACTAAGTAGAACCCAGCTGCTCACACCCACAAGGAAAGCAGAAACCTACAGCCTCACACCATGGCCCAAATGACATAACAAAATATAAAAATATCAAATAAGATGCAGTCTGTGCCTCAGGTATCCTAATCTAGAAAGACAGGTATAGGAATGACAAAATAATTAAATAAATGCTATGATTGAGACACCGTGGTCGCAAATATAATCTATACACCAAATTCATAACTCCTGAACCAACATCTATCCTTGAGAATGTTCCATGTGCACTGGAGATGTATAATCTGTTGGCCTGGGATATAAAGCTCTGTAAATCTCAATATCATACTCAATGGTGAAAAAATGAAAGCTTTTCCTCTAAAATCAGGAATAAGACAAGAATGCCCTCTCTCGCCACTCTTTTTAAAAAAATATATATTTTATTGATTTTACAGAGAGGAAGGGAGAGAGAGAGAGAGTTAGAAACCTCGATGAGAGAGAAACATCAATCAGCTGCCTCCTGCACACCTCCTAATGAGGATGTGCCCGCAACCAAGGTACATGTCCTTGACCGGAATCGAACCTGGGACCTTTCAGTCTGTAGGCCGATGCTCTATCCACTGAGCCAAACCAGTTACGGCGTCCCTCACCACTCTTATTCAACATAGTTCTGGAAGTCCTAGCCAGAGCAATCTAGCAAGAGAAAGAAATAAAAAGTATCTACATTGGGGAGGAAGAAGTTAAAATGTCACTTTCTGCAGTTGATATGATTCTGTACATAGAAAACCCCAAAGACTCCAACAAAAATACTATTAGAAACAATAAATAAATACAGTAAACTTGAAAGATATAAAAATCCACTGCTTTCCTATATACTAACAATGAAACCTCAGAAATAGAAATAAAAAAAACAATTCCTTTTGCAATTGCAACCAAAAGAATGAAATATCTAGGGAAAGAATTAACAAAGGATGTGAAGGACTTATACACTGAAATTACAAAGCATCATTAAAACAGATTGAAAAAGACAACAAAATGGAAAAAAAAAATCCCATGTTCATGGATTGGAAGAATCAACATAAGTAAAATGGCCATATTACCCAAAGCAATATACATATTTAATGCAACCACCATCAAAACCCCAATGTCATTTTTTAAAGAAATAGAACAAAAACTCATCAGATTTGTATAGAACCACAAAAGACCCCGAATAGCCAAAGCAATCCTGAGAAAAATAAAGAACGAAGTTGGAGGTATCACACTGACTTCAAATTATACTACAAAGCTATGATAATCAAAGTAGCATGGTATTGGCAAAAAAAAAAAGAAGAAGGCACAGAGACCACTGAGACAGAATTGAGAGCCCAGAATTAAAACCACATGTTAAGGGGCAAATAATTTTTGCCAAAAACACACAATGGAGAAAAGAAAGTCTCTTCAATAAATTGTGCTGGGAAAATGTGAAAGCCACATGCAAAAGAATGAAACCGGATTACAATTTGTACACATGTACAAAAATTAATTAAAAATTGATCAAAGATCTAAATATAAGACCTGAAACAAGAAACTACATAGAAGAAAACATAGGTACTAAATTTATGGACCTTGGTCTTAGAGGACAAGTTGTCAAAATAGCACTTTTCAGTGTTTCCCCTTGAGGTAGCCCTAATGACAGACCAGTGAAATCACAGTCACTACATAATCTGTTCTTCAGACCTTACCTCCTAAACTCCAGGTTGTTGTGTTTGCCCATATGTGAACAGATATCTGCATGGCTCGCTCAGCTCATCTCACTTACTTTGGCCTTTTGAACACATGCCATCATTCTCACTTCCTGGACCAACCTATAAGAAAGTGCAACCTCTTTGCCCCCATCTTCTACCATTCTTTATCTTCTCATTAACTTTTATCACCACGTGTCAATCATATGTTTGGGCACTTCTATAAAGTGCAAAGAAACTCTGTGAAGGCTTCCTTTTGTTCACTGCTAAGTCTTCAGTGCCCAGAACTGTGCCTGGTCTGCAGCAGCCATTCAAAAATATTTTCTGAATGAATGAATAATCAAAGATGGATGACTTCCTCTAGCTGGTTATGGGGAGTGTCAGATGGATTTATACAAAACAGATGACACTAAAATTAGGTCTTGAAAAAAGACTCAAGCTTGTCTAACATGGAAAGGGCTAAAAATATCATTGCCATACGCACACATTTTCCAAAAAATCTTGAAGAAAAAGAATACATTTAAGGAAGACTATAAGCTTTCTAGCCTAGAGAATCTCCAGGGAAGAAGTTAATTCCCATGATCCAGAAAAGGATCAGGGTATGAATTGTCAATCAGAAAACTACCAGTTCTTATGAAATTTTACAGATGAGAGGTTACTGTAAAGTACATTAAGCTGCTCAGTAATGTAAACATACTCCCAGTAATCTGTTTTATTGTTGCTTCAACTTTTTTTTTCTGCTGCAAGATTTCAATTTAATTCTCTTACAGTTTTTCCTACATGATAGGACTATAGCTCTGATTCTTAAAAGGAAACCAAGGAGAAGAAAATAGTATTCCATATCTAGGACTTCAGAATTCTACTGATACCTCTATTCTGCTGACACATATGGGTCATGCATTCTTGAATCATATTTCCCAAATATAACTCTTTTTACTATCTGAAATTGTTTTACACATATTTATTTTCTTGCTTACTTCCTGTCTTCTTCCCCTAAAAAAGTGAATTCCTTCTAACAGAGCAAGTGCTTATCTAACTTTCCCATCATATCCCTGGGGTCTGATAAATGCCAAGCACACAGAGCACCCAATAAATGCTTAATGGATGAATAAAATTCAAGTAATAAATAAATATTTTACATAGGCTGTTAAGACTTTAACTTTCAGCACCTGCTCTAAGAATACATTTTCCGCCCGGCCAGCATGGCTCAGTGGTTGAGCATCGACCTATGAACCAGGTTGGATTCCCAGTCAGGGCATGTACCCAGGTTGCAGAATTGATCACCTGTAGGGGGAGTGCAGGAGGCAGCCAATCGATGATTCTCTCTCATCACTGATATTTCTTTATCTCCCTCCTTCTAACTTCCTCTCTGAAATCAAGAAAAATATATTTTTTAAAAGAATGCACTTTCCCCTAAGAATTCTTCTCCTAAAGAACATCAAAAGCACAAGTGGAATTGGTCCACTTGCCTTTCTGACTTTACCATATTCTGGGAATGGTATCTCAGCACATACGAGAGGCACAAAGTCTGGAAGTAGTCGCTCTACTGATACACTGTAAGAGAAACAATGCATAGAAAGCAAAGAGATTCCTCCAACCCTGGTTCTAGGTCTAGCACCAGGTGGCCCTGCTTCACAAAAGTGACTAATGGCGGCGATGCTTGGGAAACGTACATGTTATACCATCCACACTTAATTTATTCATTATATGACCATAGTTTAGAAAATTTAGGCACTGAGAACTGACTCTAGGAATTTTAGTAAAACCCAACGTATCAAAGCTTCTCAAATTTCCTCTCTCTCTCTCTCTCTCTCTCTCTCTCTCTCTCTCTCTCTCTCTTTCTCTCTCCCTCCCTCCCTCCCTCCCTCCTTCTGTCTCGCACACGCACACGCACATGCACACACACACAAGCATTCAAATTAGTCTCAATTTTATTACATTTACAAACCTAGGAATCAAGGACCACGTCTTCTCTATTTTTTCAGCACTGCAGCTTCCCTCCCTCCCCGCACCGCACCTTCTGTTGCTCACCTTCAAAACTCATTCATTTGTTTATGCATTCATTTAGCTATACATTTCATAAACAGCAATTCGCTTCATGCAAAAGACGTACTCTGTGTTGAAAACACTGTGAAGTAATGTTTCATTGGCTAATGAAGGAACTCCAGCCACTGCAGGTAAAGGTGCCTTCTGGACTGGTCCAGTCAGCAGCTAGGTGGATGGACCTTTGTCCTCTCCTCTGGTTCAGGTCCCCTCAGGCAATGACAGCTCCCTTACAGGCTTTGTGAACTTCAGGTCCCCCTCCCCCCCCCCCTCACCTCCACACCCACACACCAGAAAGTTCTGAACCAGGTCACAGATACTGTCACTGCTGGGGCTGAAGGCCAGACAAGCCAGAAACACGGGAAGCTCAGTGATGGTGACTGTTTTGGATACAACTGTGATCCGTGCCACAATGGCTGCTTCTCTCTGCTTTTACAATCAGCTTCAGGGTACTAGCGGATGTACCTTACTCAGACTTTAAGCATAAGGAGAAAAAGAATGCCTAGAGAATGTCTGGGCTTACCGAATCTGCATAAAGGGCTGGCGGCTTTTAATCTTTCCATGAGAAACGAAAAGAAACCAACAACCATCTACTATCACCACTTCATATGGAAAATAATAAAAAAGCAGTAGGACTATGATGTTAGTATAAGGACCAGTACTTTCAGAGAAAGAACATTAGGCAACCTTATACTCACATGTGAAAATAATAACAGCATGGTGAGTGGGACATTTATTTTATTGTCCTGAATTGATGCCATGAATAGGACCCAAAGCTGTGGTGCACCGAGGGGCAATTACGGAGCCTATATTCTAAAGGGAGTGCCCATGTGAGACGGGAATGATGCTCCTCACATCCTAAGCCAACAGATAAGGGGTCAAGAAAATCACCCATAAAGATAAAGACAGGCAGTGCCTGCGTGAAAGGGAGAGACCAACACCCCACTGGACACAGGAGGCAGCCTTGCTGACTGACCTGCCTCCTGTGTCTAATTGAGTAGGAAGGAAAGAGAACTGGGGAGTTATGGCAGGAATGGGCGTGGAGGACGGAAGAGCCGGGCAGGGCAGCAACGCCACATTGAGCTCATCTGAGATAAAGGACAACGCTTTCATTCAGATATGAAACGCAAGTTTAAGTCAAAAAGACATGGAAAAATTGGGGAATGGAATTTGAGAATTCTGTGTACCTATGAGGAAGAGCAACTCTGCAAGTTTCACTATTGGGCTCAGTGAGTAGAGAAAAGCAAAATATTTTCATGTTTGAACCCCATGAACTTAAAGACCATATGATGAACTAGATGTAAAATATTTAATTTTCTAAGCTGGCTGCAAGTCAAGGAAAACTTCTTAATGGATCAACACAGGCCCACCGAGGGCTTGTAGTCCAAGCCTTCATCTGACACCAGAGAAAAATGGTTCTCAGCTCACACTTAAGGACCTGCATGATTATGGTATGTTTCCTGCATTATTCTTTTTTCAATCTGGATGTTCCATGAATGACACCAGTTTCCCCATGAATGACACCAGTTTCTCCTGATACGTACTAGCCTCATTAGCAAACTCAATACTGGACAAGAGAATAAGCAGATTAATACTTTTATAGAGGTGGTAGGGAGAAAGATGTAACAGACTTGCTAATTTGTACCACTCCACCTTTCACTGGTCATAGCCACTTTTTTACTCACACTTCATCTTTCTTTATGTTTTCCTCATACTCTCATTTGCCACTTGCCCCATCACTCCGTGATTTCCTTTCCAACCCCTTTCCTAGAGCCAACTACAGCAAACGGCAGAGTGACAGTTAAGAAAGAAAGCGGTATCACTTCAGATTTTTGTCATCAAAAAAGCCAATATTTTCTAATAGATATGTCTTAGAATTATTAACAGGTAAAGGTCATTATATTTTACGTTCTAGACCACCAAAATCAAGTGACATGATTAAATGAATAAAAATATAATACATAAAAATATAAAATAATAGTTTCTATTTTAAACATGCTAAAACTAACATCAGGTTTCTATCAATTGGGGCCAGGTGGTTATTTTTCTTTGCTTAAATGTAATAACATCTATCATTTATTTAGCTCACAAAGCATTGTTTCAATTCACCAATGTAAAGGCTTAAAATTCATACATGTGTGTACAAAGTTACATACAACATACATTTATGTGTAATACATTTATGGTACATTGCCCTCCTTTCCTTTAAGGAAAAAAATTGAAAATGCATCTTATTTTAAAATTATGAACAAGTATTTAGGCATCTATGAGGAATGACCTTATAATAATAAAGATCTTAATTCTCAAATATAAAACAGGATTTCATCTTCTTATCCCAGTAACCACTATTTCAAGATGTAATAGCAATGCCTATTAAAAAAATATTACTACTGAAGAAAATTTCCAATAATTTGGCTTTGATGTTTTATCATCACCAGTCAATTTTTCATGCTCATCTTTAATGGGTATTCTCTTTAGAAGCTAATGCACATAAAAGGCAAGCTTTCAGTAGAAACTGTGAAGAGAAATGTAGTCTGGGTACCATTTCTCAGATGCTGTTTGAGAAATGCAGATCAGGTCCCTGGTGGCTTTCCCTCTGCATCCTCCACATGTGAGTCAGTTGCTAGGAAACGTGAAGACAGGGATTCAGTATGAAGTCTGAAGAACAATGAGCTAGCTTAATATTTAGCTGAATACTAACACATCATCTTCATGAACTGCTGTCTACCTTAGGAAGCTGAAGATTACAGGGGATTTTTTTTAAGAGATACAGATTTTGGGTCTTATCCTCTAACTACTATAAACAGATTCTGTATTCACTGAAATAAGAAGCAACAGCTATAGACACCTTCAAATCTTTTTTTAAGCAGGAAGTTGCACACATCCTGCTATCCAGACTTACAGATGATAAGAACTAATCTTTTCACTGCTTCAAGCTGTATTTTGATATAGCTGCACATATATGCATACACACACACACACACACACACACACACACACACACACACGAAAGGGAAAAATCCAAACATATCACCACTCCACAATATTATCAGAAGAGCAAAGGGAGGAACTAGAAACAACTTAAGGGCACACGCACACATAAACACTCTCTCACACACACACATCAAATATATTTCTCATTCCTTAGGGCTTAGTCTACCTGGGCCCAAGAAACAGAAAAATAGCTCTGGATGGGGACTTCAAAAATGTGGAATCCATGAAGTCACTGTGGGACTTTAAAAAAAGTATCCTAACTTTCCTGGAATCTTTCTTAGCAAATTAAGAGAGTACTGCTAATCTCAACAGATTTTGGGGAGGATGGGATGAGATGATGCATGTATAAGCATTTTGAAATTATATATAGCACTATACATAGGAAGATGTAAAGTTGATTCCAGTAAATAGGCATCTGAACAGGACTCAATATTTGAAAATCAAAATTAAGTCAACTAAAAATCAAAAATTTTTTTTTTCAAAAGCTTCATACGTAGCCCTGGCCTACACACCAAAAGGTCGCCAGCTTGATTCCTAGTCAGGGCACATGCCCAGGTTGGGGGATCAATCCCCCATATGGGGTGTGCAAGAGGCAGCAGTTCAATGTTTTACTCTCACATCAATGTTTCTCTCTCCACTTTCTCCCTACATATCCCTCTCCCTCCCCCTCTCCTCTCTTAAAAAAAAAATCAATAAAAAGTTTTTAAAATCTTCATAAATTGTTCCATTAATATTAACATCAAAACAGTAAGGAACTTGGTGTGAATCATTAATATGGATAGGCAATGACTAAAACAAAAACAACCAGAAGAACAATTTACGTTGTGTGTGTTAAACATATTTGAATTTGAAGCCTTTGCATTAATTCCTCCAGAACTTCAAAGTAGAAAGACATATAAAACTAGGAAAGATGTAAGAGTAAGCTTTTAAATGGACTATTGCAAATACTGTTTGTTCTCTTTGTCTTTTCCATGCTAGAAATAACTTTGCCATCACGTCTACCTCCAAACACATAAATTTCCAAACTGTAAAATCTGTGAACCACTACTAAATTCAATTGAAGCTGAATATCATGCAGCTTTTGGGGGTGTTTCTTACACCCTGGTGGCTGACACATACACTGGGATTGCCAAGCACCAGGGATCTGAGAAACTCCATGTATTAGTTTGCCAAGGCTGCCACAACAAAAATCCCAGACTGGGGGGCCTACACAACAGAAACTTATTTTCTCTCAGATTTGGAGGACAGAAGTGCAAGATCAAGGTGTCAGCAGGTTTGGCTTCTCTAGAGGCCTCTCTCCTTGGCTTGCAGATGGCCGTCTTCTCGCTGTGTCCTCACATGGTCTTTCTCAGTGCATGCACATCCCTGCTGTCTCTTCCTCTTATTAGGACACCAGTCACAGTGGCTCCACCCATATGATCTAATTTAATTTTAATTACCTCTGTAAAGGCCCTTTCTCCAAATAAGGTCACATTCTAATGTTCTAGGGGTTAGAACTTGAACATGAATCTTGGAGGAACACTATTTAGTCCATAGCAATCCATTTCTACTTGATCTCAGTGGATCACTAAGTTCTAGGAAATGCTGAGCGAGTGACCAGCTCCACACACAGGCTGCAAGACATTCCCCCAAACCAGGCCGCTCCAGGTTCTTACCAGGAGAGAAAACAGTAAGGGAGGTCAGGGACATTCCGGAGAAATTATGCTAACATACATAAATATCAGCATGGCTGAGGAAATGAAAGGACAAACACTGGTATGTTCCGCTCTTTGCAGACAGTTTCCTCAACCTTACTAACGCTGGCATATACTCAAGCTGGGCCTTCAACTAAAAAGAGTGCATTGCTGGGCCTGTGTGGCTCCTTTGGTTGGGAGTCGTCCTGAGCACCAAAAGGTTGATGGTTCGATTCCTGGTCAAGGCACATGCCTGGGTTGTAGGCTGGATCCCATGTAGGGGGTGTGCAGGAGGCAGCTGATCGATGTTAGGCTCTCACAACAAGCTATTATGTGATGACTTTTCAAATCGTCTTTCAGAGGCCTTATAAAAGATCACCAAAAATAGTTCCTGAATATTTTAAAAATTGATTTGGAATAAAGAGGCAGGCGAGTAGACCACATTTTCACTCTTAGCCTGGGCTGTAATCTCATCTTTAAAAGTAACACCACAGAACACTGCCTTACACAAAAGATAGTCTTAGATTTCTAAATTTTTTTTTACCATCCCCCAATTTTTCTCATTTCTCCTTCATAATGACTGTGAGGAAAAGAGGCCGAAAAAGAGAGAGGAAAATGACATGGAGCAGAGTTAAAGGCCATCCCCAAGGTCACAAGCTAATTAATTACCAAGGGAGTCGGAAGGAGAATGCAGGGCTTCTGACTTCTCAGTCAGCGCTCTGCATTCTTGGGGCTTAATGACACTGAGGCCACTGAAACTAGTCTCGCAAAGTTCACTTTATTTAGCACCACTGGGATGTAAAAGTCTATAAATAAAATTAAATTTGCTGAAATTCTTTACATAATCACAAAATGAACTTAATCTGAAATAAACAGAATTCTGACCACTTCTTCAAAAAATATAACATATGTAAGCTATCAATCATCGTAAACTTTAGAAGCAAAATTTTGTTCAGAAATTTATTTCATGAGGCCAAATAACGGGGTAAACATAATAAAAGTTCAAAATTAGAAATTTCCATAAGCAATAATAATGCAAGGTAAATTTTTGTTCACATATTTGTGACTTTCAAATTAAATATTTCCTTGTTCTACCACTTTATATATGATGGTAATACTTATTTGGAAATTGGATAGATGGGGCATTACATTTTTTTAAAAAAAGTAAATCTACTTTTTAAATTAGTAAATCTTTGATGCAACTTTAAAAAACTCTAAATTCTGACAGCTACTAATACCATTTAATATCAGTCTGACAGGTAATTCTAAGATTCTATTAAAATGCTATCTAATTATTTACCAATAGTAACCCGTAACAGCATACAAGGCATTACTAATAAATTACAATTCGCAGGACACTGTTTTAGACTCTTCTAATAATAGAAACACAATTAACTATACTTAAATCACCTCAGAAGACTGCATTGTACAATGAACAATTTCAGGTTTTAACTACAAATCACCATTACACCATCAGATAAAAAGACTTTCTGTAAGGGGGGATATTGGGATTAGATTTCTGTCTTGCATCGCTTGTATTTTTGTGATTCTGAAATTTTACTTCAAGGATGGCCACCTGACTTATTACAAGTCAGAATTAATTAATTCATTCTGCAACCTCTCGTGTCAGTATTTGTTTAATCCCTGCTCTCCGAAGGCTGCAGTCACCAAGGATAAAATATAAAGTACCTTGAAAACAATCATTATTTAAAACAAACAAACCAAAAAAACAGATGCCTTTATATAACCTGAATCAACTAGATATGTGGTGATACACTAAGAACATCTATAAACCCACACAATGATTTAACAGAAGGGAAAAAGTCATTCCTATTCCTCTATCCTGGAATTCAGCAAAGCAAAAAATGTACTCCATGAGATTCCAATCTGCAGGGTAAAGTATGATTACTCGTAACACAAACTAAGGATCAATAATTTAGATCTGCGATTTGTAGGGGAGAGAGGGATGCCACTTACTGGGCATATCAGCCCTAGGCTCACTGCCCAGCCCCGTGCTCCACCTGCCTCCTCTCCCCTGGTGAAGAATGACAGAATCCTAACGGGGATGGGACAGAGAGAATGTCTGAAAATCACCTGATCCAGAAGTGGAAACATATGTACAGTTCACATACCCTAAAAAATTGTGAATTACAAGTTACATAATCAAGAAAAAAATGAGTTTTTAAAAAGCAGTATCTATTGAAGGGAAGCTTATAAATTATGTTAGCCTTAACTTCGGCTTCAAACAGAATAGTGTATGAATTACTCTACTTAACTCAAATCTTTGATAAATCTGAATGCATAATTTTTAATGCAGTGCTAGCTTCCTAATAAAGTAATGGGTATCTCCAAGTATCAAGTAAAAGGAAAGACAAGAACAAACAATTAGCCACATAATGAATGGAAGCTGACAGAAAGAACCAACTTTCAAAGTCAGAACTATTCTACAGGCAAACACCTATAAGGGTCCTTGAATCTTTAAGCCTAGCATTGGCATGATGCCTTAGGCACGCTGCGCAGTGGGGTAGGTAATTCTGAGATGCCTACTAAGGTGGATTATCGAAGGGTCTAACAACATTCTAAATCCCTAATGCGTTAACTCCTGATATAAAAACGTAAGTCCTCTCCAAAGACAAGAACTTTCAAGGATTACTGTTTTTTAAAAGAAATACATTGAACCTATAATTTACTGAGAATTCACAAAGAAAAATTTTTCAGTATCTCATGTAATACCACACAACCAAAACATAACAACAACAAAAAGAAAATAATTATTACCCTTTTATAGATAAGGAAACTGAGACACAGAAAGTCTATGTTATCCAAAGACACAAAGCTAATAATTGATAGAGGTGAGATTAATGCCCAGGCAGCTTAATTCCAAAGCAATATCCTAATCTACTGCCTTATTCTGCTGCAGTACTTATGCAAAAAATAATTATAATTATAGGCATTCTTATGTAATTATTTTGTGCCTAGCATTGTTGCAAGCCATTTAAATAATTTAATTGTCCTATCAACCCAATGAAGTCCAATCAACTGAGCCACACATACGGGCCAGGAAGAGACTCACATGAATTTTAAATGATGGTAAAAAGGATAGCCTTATATAGCACATTAACGAATATCTATGGTTCTAATAAGATCAGCTTTGTTTTGAGTTTTTAGCTCCACTACTTCCTAACAGGGTGAACTTTGCAAAAGTTACTTAGCTTCTCTACCAATTTTTACAGTTATAAGATTAAAACAATATTGTCGAGTTCTTAGGCTCACTCTATGAATTAAAGGAAAGTGGCACAACACCCCACACATAGAAGCTATTGAATAAGAGTGGGGATGTAATTCTTCAAAAGAAAAAAACAACTATCCACATAAGGAAGATAGGAGGCGATCAGCCCCTAAAGTTTTCTTCCACACAAACACTACTTACCCATGCTACATTTATAACACACAATGGGTTTTAAGAGAAGACCTAGACCAGTGGTTCTCAACCTTCTGGCCCTTTAAATACAGTTCCTCATGTTGTGACCCAACCATAAAATTATTTTCGTTGCTACTTCATAAATGTAATGTTGCTACTGTTATGAATCGTAATGTAAATATCTGATATGCAGGATGGTCTTAGGCGACCCCTGTGAAAGGGTCGTTCGACCTCCAAAGGGGTCGCGACCCACAGGTTGAGAACCGCTGACCTAGATTGTAAACCTAAGTATCTCCCACTTCTGAGGTAATGAAAAGGGTTAACTAGCTTACCTACAGGAAGGGGGAGTCCAAAAAGGATGGAGCCATTTCTGACATGAACAATTAAAGCAGCCATACGTTAGATCTAGAGCAGCTCTTACCTAAGGGGTAATAAAACATATCCACCAGGACAATTGAGAGAAGGTCCATGGGAGAGGACTGCATAGGTGGGGGCTTGACGACGACAAAATGCTTACCTTACTTGTACAGAGGATAAAGGAATGTTGCAAGACAAGGGGAGAGAAAGAGAGGGGCACTAAGTTGGCTTTGAGCTTTGAAACTAATACCTTGTAGCAGAATGACCAATGAAGAAAGCACAGGGGTCCTAAATCAAGGAAGGATCCATCCAATTAGAAAGGGTCAGGTTCAGACAAAGAACTGCAGCATATATAAACCGGACACAGAGGGACACAAGACACATTTCTTTTTAGATTTTTTTTCCCACTAGAGAGAGAGAGAGAGAGAAGAGAGAGAGAGAGAGAGAAAGGCTTTTCCCATTGGAGGGCCCCTATGCCCAGATGGAGTTTGTATCTGCTTCCCATAAACTTCTACATTTTTTATTAAAGAAGCCCTTTTGTCCTCAAGTTTTATTCTTCAAACTTCATAGGGCAAGAACTCATGGAAGAAGTCTGCACCCCGAGCCCCACATCTCATTAATTAAACATTATACAAAGATCTAAAGTATTAAACCAGTATAGGTATAATTCTGAAGGGATTAATCTCATAAAATACTTCAAGAAATGTTTTAAAACCAGTTTTAAATTTGAGATTGAATATAGTAAGACACCTGCTAAAATGATTACTTACAAGATAACATTTTGTTGTCTGAAACTTGGTTACTAAAAGTAGAAGCAATAGAGGAGTCAAAAGAATTTTAATAAGTCATCAGAAGCAGGGAAGGTTGTAAAAGAAGCTCTGGGGTAAAAAATATTAAATATTAAGAGGATGGAGATACAAGTTGACAACTACTTCATAGCATATAATTACACCCAAGAAACCTTCAGTTCCTAAAAGGCCATGATTCTATGACTTTTGTCCTATACACTATGTAATTTAGAAAGACTCTAAAACAAATGAACCTATGCTATGATTTGGATGGTACACAATTCTACTTTGTGACCTACCCTAGAGTAAAACATGTACAAGTGCTCAACAAAACATGTTTCATTACTGTCGATACAGAACAACTTAATGTCCATTAACAGAAAAACAAACCGATAAAATGTGTATGAATATACCTGAAATATCAGTTAAGAGCTAAAAGGAATGAGATAGATTTATAGAAGAGCTGGCTCAAATGGACACAACTTAATTGAATAAATTAACTAAATGATCAATGCACTATGATACTGCACCTATAAAAAATCTGTATGGTTGTGTGTGTGTGTGTGTGTGTGTGTGTGTGTGTGTGTACACATGCACATGTGTCTTTGTCTGGAAGGATTCCAAGACCATATCAGATGGGCAAAGAAAAATTTAGCTTTCTCTATAATGTTTTAACTTTTTAAAGGGTGGCTGTATTTATTTATTACTTGTTAAACTACTTTTTAAAAAAGAGCCTGATGTCTTTGATCATAAATGATAAATTCTTTCTTTTCTTTTATGACCAAACTAGAGGCCCAGTGCACAGATTCATGCACTGGTAGGGTCCCTCAGCCTGGTCTGTGCCCTCTCACAATCCGGGACCCCTTGGAGGATGTCAGACTGCCGGTTTCGGCCCAAAGCAGCAGGCGTCCTGGGAGGAGCCTGAGCCAGGGCCCGGCACTGCTCCCACTCATCACGGCCCGCTGCTCCTGCCACTGCCGCCACTGGGTAGCACTGCCACAGAGGCAGGAAAGGCTTGTGCCACCACATCAGCGCTCGCCAGCCGTGAGCCCAGCTTCTGGCTGAGCGGCACTCCCACTGTGGGAGCGCACGGACCACAAGGGGACAGCTCCAGACCAGTTGTTCGGTCACTTAGGCTTTTATATATATATATATATATAGATAAGATGTTTACACCTATAAATTGTTGCATGACATTTGCAAAATAATGACAACTGATGGAAAATAAAACATTATTTTAAAATGTTAACAAAAAGTACCAATGGTTGATTTATATTAAAGAGGAATCCATCTTTCTTTCTTTTTTTCTTAACAAGTTCGGTATTGAGAGACTCAGAATTCTGCTCTCAAATCTAATTCAGGGACATGAGTCCTAACGAGAGAATAACAAGATAAAAACCAGCATGAAAATGCTGACAAACATCTCTTACCTCACTTCCAACAGTATTTTGAAATGAATTGATTTGACTGCACTTCTGATCATATTATTCACACCTGTTCAATTCTAAAGGAATGTGACACTTTACCTCTAATCTATATAGGCACCTGGGAAATTCAAGGAAGAAAATAGATGAACTGAAACGGAAGCAAACAGCCCCTGAACACTTCAGTACTGCATCCGGCAAGAGGCAGATCTTAGTCAGTGATGGCGAATCTTTGACACGCCATCATTTTTTTTGGTTGATTTTTCTTTGTTAAATGGCATTTAAACATATAAAATAAATATCAAAAATATAAGTCTTTGTTTTACTATGGTTGCAAATATCAAAAAATTTCTATATGTGACACGTCACCAGAATTAAGTTAGGGTTTTTCAAAATGCTGACACGCCGAGCTCAAAAGGTTCGCCATCACTGCCTTAGGTTGATGTTTATGGAATAAAAAACAAAAGAAGTATCTTCTTAAGACTTAAGTTGGTGTTAAGTCAGGAAAATTATTCACAAAACTGAGAGTTCTTTGGCTCTAGAAGTGACAAAAGAAAAATATCTAATTATATTCCTTTTCTTTGTTTTTCACCAGAAAATATAATAGAAGCCCTGCTTCTGATGCGTTATTAAGTCATTTAAAGTTACCTTCCTAAATCAAATAATTCCTATCATCCTAAAATATATAAATGCCATTCACTCTGCAATCTTGTGATGTAGGACAAGGCCTTTTTTCTGAGCATGAATCAGCAGGCTATTCTTTTTCTCTCAAAAACCACAGATGTAATTGTCTGTAATCTGCATAAAGAACAGTGAAAACTTTAAACTGTTATGTAAATTCCACACAGGATCTAATTTTAATAATTCTCTCCAAAATCTTTTAGCATTATCTTGCCTACATTTAATTTGAGAGCAGTTTTCTTTAGTGACACCTTTATTGAATCTCTCCAAAGCACTCAACTTGGATTTTCATGGAATCTCTTCACTTTTAAATACTTTTCTTTCCCTAAATTCCTGTAATAGTTGATTACACTGCATTACATTACAGCAACCAGTACAATGTCATAAACAGATTTGGGAACATACCTAAAGAACTTGGTAAAAAACGAAAAGAAAGAAAGAAAAAAACAAACTTGGCAAGCCAGCAGCCCAACAGGTGAGAGCAGCAGTACCAGGTCATCTTGGAAAGCCATCCACCAGCTGTGAGCACATGTGCTTTACTGAAGGTTTTAAGAGGGTTGGGTGCCCAGCAGTTAACTGGATAAATGTGAGAAGAGGAAGTGCCTTAGGACAGCATCTCTGTACTGTACCTCATGCAAATGCTAGGTTACATTTAGCAATCTGAATACAGGAAGGAATACAACTGCCTAAGATCCAGGTTGCACCCGCTGGTTCTATGAACACTGAATAACTTCCCTGGGCCAGAAACAGGTATTGGAGACAAATAATGAGCTACGTGGAGTTTCTCAACCTTGGCAGTGTTGAATTTGAAGCTGTAAGAGTGAGGCCTGTCCTGAGCATTTGTAGTATTAAACTTCCTCCTACTCACTAGATGCCAGCAGCACCTTCCCTTGAGCTGGGACAACTGAAAATGTCCCCTGACACTGCTCAATGACCACTAGGGGGCAAACGTGCTCCTGGTTGAGACCCACTAAGTGGGTGGACCAGGAACTTTGGGTGTCTAGAAAACTTTGTTGGGACTCATAGAATTTCAAATCTTGAGATCTATCAAAATCTTGGTTGCCTTGTTTGAAATTCAGAGAAGTAACCTGTTAATGGCCAGAACTGGCTACATAATTCATAGGGTAGAGGGCAACATGAAAATGTGGGTCCTCATTCAAACACCATGAAGAATTTCCAGACAGCAACCACAGAGCATTAAAACCAGAAGGTGCAACTGCAGAAGGTGCACATCCACGAAGCCAGACCTGCCAAGGGCACTTAGTCAAGGGCAGGGTGGGAGTTGCGACCTGGGATTCCTGGCGCTCCTGCCACTAAACCTGGAGTCACATTAATATCTATGACATCTCACCGGGTCAAGAGGTTTGAATATTCCAGGCCTCTAATTTGCCTTTTTATTTTACAGGTTTCTAAATTTGTCTTTACCACACTTTTTTGTTGTTGTTAATCCTCACCCAAGGAAATTTTTCCATTTATTTTTTGAGAGTAGAAGGGAGGGGGACAGACAGAGAGAGAGAGAAACATTGATGTGAGAGAGACACATAAATTGGTTGCCTCCCACATGCACCCCAATCAGGACCAGGGATCAAGCTTGAAATCAAGGTAGTACATGCCCTTGACCAGAATCGAACCCAGGACCCTTCAGTCCGAGGGCTGACGCTCTATTCACCGAGCCAAACCAGCTAGGCCCGGGTTTTGCCACGCTTTTTCACTAGTGTTCTCTATGTTAAGCAAAAGTGTTGGACATGATAGTGAATTAAGTTTTCGCCTCATTTTTTTTTTAAACCAGAGTTTTCAACACAAACCTACTAAATTAGATTGACATTTCAAATGATAGGACCATAAAATCACTTGTGTTTTATTGAAAACAAAGCCATGAAGAGTTTGTTATACTTTATTATGCTTTATTAGTAGCATCTGTCTCCCGACTTTGCTGGAGAAAATATCAATGATGCTCTTTTACCATTTGGGAACAGCTACTCTCTCCTCAAAAATTATCTGTGGCAATGAATTAATTCATGACCATTTACTATAAAATGTCAGAATGTGTGTTACTTAAAGATACTAGATTTATGTCTATTGCATGTGTATGACCACAAAGAACCCAAAAATCTAGATTGAATATCATCAGTTTGGTCTTACCTACTAAAGATCATTAGGACACACTTGACTGCCTTTCCTTTGTCTTTTTTTCACATTCTTCCCCGTGTGAACAAGCAAGCAATGCTATCTATGCCACAGATAAGGCTGCTTCCACACATAAGTAGTTGGTTAGTCCTTTGGTTCAGTAATGTTCAAAACAACCAGCACAGGCTTCTCGACAAGTGCTTGGAGTCCAGCGTTACCCTCCCAGAACAGGAAGTGCCGTGGTCACACGTGAGCAGGCAGGCAGTGCTCCCTGGAAACTGGGACGGAGTGACAGCACTGTGAGAAGCACTCGCTGGAGAACCTGTGACAGAGGTGCCACTTCTAACTCTCTGCTGTCCAGTTTCTAACTTCGAGGGTGTTGGTTAGAAAAATCCCTTCTAAAGAGACTTCTAAGATCCTTCAGACATAAGGAAAAACTAACAAAAATGCAGTGGCAGTTACAATAAAAATGGTTATAAAAATCGTGTATCAAAAGATATATACTACTACTACATACTACTCTATTTAATGTTCAAAGGCTGTTAAATTATGTTGTTTACCCATATCTTCAGAAAAAAAAATCACCTCTACTGTCATGGTAAACAACTTGCTTCCCTATTTATAATGGTCTGGCCCTCTAGCAACTTCAGCATGAAATTATAGCTAATTTGCCTACAAATGTCAAGTGGTCATAATAACCTGGCCACTCAGTTGGCCACAAAGGATAACTTCTAAGAAACTATGTGCAAAGTGTATTGCCCAAATCATCAAGTGGTTTTACTACACAATGGGGAAGAAAAGGAGTAAAATGAACTGTTTTCTACACAGGTTGATTGAGGTCTACAATTCACAGGAGAGTGAAAAGGGATGGATTAGTGCTCTTTAAGTGCAGAGGATCTTGTTTACCACCCTCTTCCTCATGCCCAGAATGTTGTAGGCAACCAAGAAATATTTACTGAGTGAATGAAATAGTTTATCACATCAAGTAAGGACAGAGGAAAAAAACACAAACAGGTGTTTTTCAAAAAATATAGCAGAACACACTGGCACCCAGTGGATTAGAATCTGACTTCTCATTACTTATATGAAACCTACTTTTAAAAATGCAAAAGGTGCCCAGCTGGTGTTGCTCAATGGTTCAGCATCGACCTATGCACCCGGAGATCATGGTTTGATTCCCGTCAGGGAATATGCCTAGGTTGCAGGCTCCATCCCCAGTGTGTGTGTGTGTGGGGGGGGGGGGGTGCAGGGGCGGGGGGCGGGGGGAGGAGGGAGGAGGGAGGTGTGCAGAAGGCAGCTGATCAATGATTCTCTCTCATCATTGATGTTTCTAGCTCTCTCTCTCTCCTTTCCTCTCTGAAATCAATAAAAATAGATTTAAAAAGGAAAATAAAAATAAATAAAAATGTAAAAGGTGCACAAGTTAATTACTTTTAGTACACCCTTGGTTAATTTGTGGGTAAGCTAAATCTCAATAATAATAGTTTATAATGTGCCAGGCACTGTTCTCACAGCTTTACCATTAAAACATTCAATCTTCAAAGACATTTTTGAGACAGATATTACAATAACCTCCATGCTACAGAAGTGGAAACTGAAGCACAAAGGGGTCAACTAAATCACCTGAAGTTGTGCAGCTGCGATTAAAATCCAGGCAGTCTTTTTCCAGAGCCCATGCCTCTTTATACGCTACACGTACAAAGAAAACTATGGGAATGAAAAAAATGGATCATGGAAACACTGCTCTCCTATTTTACTCATAATAAGAAAGTCCTAATTTCAAAAATCTTGGAAAGAACTAAACTCTTCTTTATGTGGCCAATAAAAATAAGGTTACCCTTGGCTAAATTTTACAGCAAAACAAGATTAATGGTTTCTTTTTCAATAGAGGGGAGAAGCTGAAGATCCTTTGGCTTGTTTTTTATTATGGTCTATGACTTCCTTTGTTCCTTTTTACATATCTTTAAACAGTCTTTCCTAAATTCTCCCAAAATGAATTGTAGCAAGAATTTGTGCATTTTAACCTCAGCTCCTTCCCAGAAATGATTTTTCATTGCAGCTTATTCTCTGAACAGGACCATTGTAAACAAATACTGAGTCAACCCAGACTCTCTGGTACTGTCCAAGAGCCACTTCAGATCAGCACGGCCTCATTAGTCTCTGCTCCTCTCAGACCTACAGTCTTAGGGGATTGCTTAAATTGTACGCTCAGGATGCTTAACAAGAGAATATTATATAGCAATATGATGTTTAAAGGAAATGTCTTCATTTTTTATGCTTAATCCTTATAGAATTAAGAAAAGCAGCGTGGGTCACTATGGTAGCTGTGTCTTCCAAATATTTATCTCTTTTTAAAAAAAATACATTTTTATTGATTTCAGAGAGGAAGGGAGAGGGAGAGAGAGATAGCAACATCAATGATGAGAGAGAATCATCGATTGGCTGCCTCTCGCACACCCTCCACTGAGGATCCAGCCTGAAACTCAGGCATGTGCCCTGACCAGGAATCAAACAGTGACCTCTCAGTTCATAGGTGAACCCGCAACCACAGAGCCAGTGACACCAGCCAAGCACAAATATTTATCTCTTAATAAGGGCTACCTAAGTACTTAGAGCCACCATCAATCCCCACAGATATTAAAGCAGACAGCTCTCTAGACACAAAACACTGAATTTGTAGGTAACACCTACAACGTCAGAAAACCTGTAGAAACCACTGCGAAGTATTAGTCGTAGAGACTGACCAGGAGGTTGTAATAGAGAAAGCTGCTAATTTAACAATGAATAATTTCAAAAAGTGTCCTGCCCCTGTGCCACAAAGGAGGGTCCCTGTCTAGGGTGACATTGGGCCAGAGGGGCCCTGATTCTTTCAGAGCTGGGCTTAGGTGAAGGAAAAGCAGGTAGTAAGTGAATGCAGGGAGGATGGGGAAAGGAAGAAGAGAGTGATGGTACAAAAATAGCAATAAAATCTAATCTAATAAAAGAGAAACATGCAAATTGACTGTACCTTCACTATGCCCCAAGCCACGCCCAGCGGCAAATCAGAGCAACTATATGCAAATTAACCCAACCAAGATGGCGGCTGGCAGCCACGGAGCTGGAGCAAACAAGAAGGCAACGAAGTTTCAATTATAGAAGATAAATAAATCCCAGATACCTGCTTCCAGCAAGCCTCCACTGGGAGTTTGGGTGGCTGGGGGCCATGGCCAGCCTGCAAACAGCCATCAGCCCCTCACCCAGGCTGGCCAGGCACCCAAGCGGGACCCCCACCCTGATCCGGGACACCCTTCAGGGCAAACCAGCCAGCCCCCACCTGTGCAGCAGGCCTCCAGCCCATATAATAAAAGGGTAATATGCAAATTGACCCTAACAGCAGAATGACTGGGAATGACTGGTCACTATGACACACACTGACCACCAGGGGGCTGACGTTCAATGCAGGAGCTGCCCCCTGGTGGTCACTGAGCTCCCACAAGGGGAGCTCTGCTCAGCCACAAGCCAGGTTGACGGCTGCCATTACAGCGGTGGTGGTGGGAGCCTCTCCCGCCTCCTTAGCAGCGCTAAGGATGTCCAACTGCAGTTTAGGCCTACTTCCCGCTGGAAAGTGGACATCCCCCGAGGGCTCCTGGGCTGCCAGAGGGATGTCTGACTGCCAGCTTAGGCCCAATCCCCCGGGGAGCAGGCCTAAGCCAGTAGGTGGTAATCCTCCGAGGGGTCCCAGACTGCGAGAGGGCACAAGCTGGGCTGTGGGCCTCCCCCCCGCCCCCCGAGTGCACAAATTTTTGTGCACTGGGCCTCTAGTGTTATACAAATGTGATTCAACATTTATGTACCTTACAAAGAGATCACCATGACAAGTCCAGTAACTCATATCCAAAAATTATGATACTGACTATAGTCCCTATGCTATACAAGTATTCCCATGACTTATTTTACAACTGAAAGTCTGCACCTCTTAATGCTCTTCACCTTTTTGCCCATACCCCCACCCCACCCTCCCATCTGGCAACCATTAGTTTCTTTTCTGTATCAATGAATCTATTTCTGTTTTGTTTGTTCATTTATTTTGGTTTTTAGATCCCACATGAGTGACATAAAATGGCATTTGTCTTTCTTTACCTTATTTCACTTAGCATAATACCCTCTAGGTCCATCCATGTAGTTTAAAAGGTTCCACTACGTGTGTATATACACCTTAACCTCTTTATCTATTCATCTATCCATGGACACCTAGCTTGGGTCCGGAGATTGGCTATGGTAAATAATGCTCCAATGAACATATGGGTGCATACATCTTTTGGAATTAGTGTTTTCGTCGTCTTGGGACAAATACCCAGAAATTGAATTGCTGGTCGTATGGTAGCTCTCCTTTTATATTTCTGAGGAACCTCCATAGTGTTTCCATAGTAGCTGCACTAGTTTACATTACTAGTTACTAGCAGTATGAGGGTTCCCTTTTTTCCACATCCTCACTAACTCGTTATTTGTTGTCTATTTGATAACAGCCATTCTGACAGGTGTGAGGTGATACCTCATTGTGGTTTTGATTTGCATTTCCCTGATGATTAGTGATGTTCAGCAGCCTTTCAAATGTTACTGGCCATCTGTATATCTTGTTTGGAGAAATGTCTATTCAGGTCCCCTATCCATTTTTTAATCAGATTGTTTGGGTTATTTTGATGTTGAGATGTATGAGTTCTTTATATATTTTGGATATTAATGCCTTATCTCATATACCATTTACAAATATATTCTCCTGTGTATTAAGTTGCCTTTTTTGTCTTGGTGATTTACTTTTCTGTGCAAAAAAGCTTTTAGTTTGATGTAATCCCATTTGTTTTCATTTTTCTTGTATATGCCTGAGGAGACATAGCCAAAAAAAATAAAAAATGTTGCTAAGAGTTTACTTACTAACAATGTTTTCCTCTAAGAATTATATGGTTTCAGGTCTTCCACTTAAGTCCGTAATCTTTTTAATTTTTGTGTATGCTGAAAGAAAGTGGTCCATTTACATAATTTTGCATGTATTAATCCAGTTTACTCAACACTGTTTATTGAAGAGACTGTCTTTTCCCCATTGTGTATTCTTGCCTCCTTTGTCATAGATTAATTGACCATACAGGCATGGATTTATTTCTGGGCTATTTATTTATTTATTCTGTTCCATGTATCTCTGTGTCTGCTTTTATGCAAGTTCCATATTGTTTTATTACTATAGACATTCATAGTATATTTTGAAATCAGAGTGTGTGATACTTCCAACCTGTTCTTTTTAAACATTTTGTTAGCTTTTAAGGGTCTTCTGTGGTTCCATATAAATTTTGGGATTGTTCTAGTACTGTGAAAAATGCCACTGGCACTTAGATAGGAATTGCACTGAATCTGTGGACTGCTTTAGGTAGTATGAACATTAAAACAATTTTAATTCTTCCAATCCTTGAGCACAACATATCCTTCCACTTATTTGTGTCATCAATTTCTTTCATCAACATCTTACAATTTTCAGAGTATAGCCCTTTCATCTCCTTGGTTAGATAGTTCATTATTAGTGTGTAGGAACCCAACAGATTTCTGTATATTTACTTTGTATCCTGCAACATTAGTAATAGTTTTGTGGTGTGTATTTCTTCAGGTGTTTTATATAGAGTATCAGGTCATCTGCAAATAGTGGGTTTTCCTTCTTCCTTTCCAATTTGGATGGCTTTTATTTCCTTTTAATGTCTGGTTGCTATGGCTAAGATTTCTAATACTATGTTGAATAAAATCAGCAAGAGTGGGTATCCTTGTCTTGTTCCTGATCTTACAGAAAAAACTTCCCATTTTTCACCACTGACTATAAACTGTGGGTATATCATATATTACCTTTATTAGTTGAAGTATGTTCCCTCTATACATACTTTGTTGAGAGTTTTTATCATAAATGGATGTTTGATTTTTTCAAATGTTTTTTTTTTACATTTACTAAGATGATCATATGTTTATCCTTGGTTTTATTAATGTGATATATCCTGTTGACTGGCAGATATTAAACCATCCTTGCATCCCTGGAATAAATTCCACTTTCTGATGGTATAGGATCCTTTTAATGTATTGTTAAATTTGTTTTAATATTTTGTTGAGAATTTTTGCATCTCTGTTCATCAGGGATATTGCCCTGTAGTTTCCTTCCTTCCTTCCTTCCTTCCTTCCTTCCTTCCTTCCTTCCTTCCTTCCTTCCTTCCTTCTTTCCTTCCTCCCTCCCTCCCTCCCTCTCTCCCTTTCTCTCTCTCTTTCTCTCCATTTCTTCCAGGTTGTCCAATTTGTTGGTATATAATAGTTCATAGTATTCTCTTATTATCCCTTGCATTTGTGTTGTCAGTTGTACTTCTTTCATGCTGGAATTTATTTATTTGGACCCTGATTTCTTTTTTCCTTGATGAATCTGAGTAAAGATAATAGTTGTCACCTCATTTATTTCTGCTCTGATCTTTATTATATCCTTCCTTTTACTAACTTTGGGCTTTTGTTTGTTCTTCTTTTTATAGTTCCCTTAGGTGCTTTTGCTGAGTCTCATAGATTTTGGAACACTGTATTCCCATTTTCATTTGTCTAAAGGTATTTTTTTATTTCTTTGTTGACCCACTGATTGTTTAATAGCATGTTGTTTAGCTCTCTTACAAAAACAGATCCAGAGACAGAGAAGCATCAATCAGAGAGTCAAACCTCAGAGGGAAGGTAGGGGAGGGTGGGGGTAAGAGGGAGAGATCAACCAAAGGACTTGTGTGCATACATATAAGCCTAACCAATGGACACAGACACTAGGAGGGTGAGGGGGGGGCAATGAGGGGATAAGGATACATATGTAATAGCCTAATCAATAAAGAATGGCATGTTGTTTAGCCTCCATTTATTTGTGTGTTTTTCTGGTTTTCTTCTTGTATATTATTTTTTTCATATTGTTGTTATCAGTAAAGATGCTTGATATGATTTCACTCTTCAATTTATTGAGACTTGTTTTGTGGCCTAACATGATCTATCTTAGAGAATGTTTCATGTGCACTTGAAAAGAATGTGTATATGGCTGTTTTGGGATGGAATGGTCCATATATATCTATTAGTCCCATCTGTCTTAATGTGTTGACTAAGGCCAATGTTTCCATGTAGAATTTCTATCTGGATGATGTATCCATTGATATGCCAATGTTTAAGCCCCTTATTACCGTATCCCTGTCAATGTCTTCCTTTGTGCCTATTAATATTTGCTTTAAGTACATAGGTGCTCCTAATGTTGGGTACATACATGTTTACAAGTGTTATATGTTCTTTTTTAATTGACCCCTTTGTCATTATATAATGACCTTTGTCTCTTACTACAGTCCTTACCTTAGAGTCTATTTTGTCTGATATAAGTACAGTTGACATGTATAAGTGGTCCCACACAGTTCAAACCATGTTTTTCAAGGGACAATTGTATTTTTTTTTATCTGCAGTTGGAAATCTGCCTTTGAAGAGGGCTGAGTTATAATTGAATTTTTTATTGTGTGTCCGGTCAATGCCCCTATTCCTTGTGCTGTTCATGGCCAACTGTATAGATACCCTAGCTTTCTTTTGGTTTCTATTTTCATGAAGTATCTTTTTCTATACTTAACACTTTCAGTCTGTGGTTATGTGAAGTGAGTCTTTTGTGGGCATCCTATACATGGGTCTTGTGTGTGTGTGTGTGTGTGTGTGTGTGTGTGTGTGTGTGTGTTTGAATCCATTCAGTACTCTATGCCTTTGATTAAAGAATTTAATTCATTTACATTTAAAGCTATAACTGATAGATATGTACTTACTGCCATTTTGTTCATTGTTTTCTGACAGATTTCTAGTTCCTTTATGTTCCTTTTTTCTTCTCTTGCTTTCTTTCCTTGTGGCGGATGAGTTCCTATAGTGTTATGCTCAAGTTCTTTTCTCCTTGGGTTTTGTGTATCTACTATAGGTTTTTGTTTTGTGGTTGCCATGAGGCTCGCACACATAACAGTGTCTCTGTCTCTCTCTCTCTCTCTCTCTCTCTCTCTCTCTCTCTCTCTCTCTCTCTCTCTCTCCCCAGTGTATTTTAAGTTTGATTGTGTTCTAAAACTACATTTTTACTCACCCCACCTCCACATTTTGTGTTTTTTTTTTATTTCATAGTTTACATCTTTTCATTTTGTATATCCCTTAACAAATTACTGTAGCTACAGTTGTTTTTACTACTTTTGTCTTTTAACCTTCATACTAGCTTTGTAAGTGGTTGATCCACAATCGTGCGCAGTGGCTGGTCCCTTAGAGCAACAGCCACTTTGGAGGGGCACTAGTTGGGTGCCAAGACCCTCTGCCAGGTGTGGCAGAGCTGGAGTTGCTCTGGTTGGGTGCCAGCCGGGCAGCAGGTTGGGTGAGGTGGGTCCTCAGGGCAACACTAATACAATATGAACATAATGTCTCATTTTTAGGGTTGTTTTAAGGATCAAAGAGAATGTGTGTGTGTGCATGTATGTGTGTGCACACATTTACAAAAGTAAGCATTCAGTAAATAGTGATCATTAACAGTATTTTCACAGTAGTATTATTCAAATATAAATAATGAATATTAAGATAAAATTACAAAAGGTCTCTACTTTTTATACAAAGTTGGTTTTGAAAGTTTCTGTCTTTCGTGCCTTAGAAAAGAGCTGTTATTAGGTTCAGTTCTCTAAAAAAATAAATTTGCTGGTTTATTTTATTCTGAGACTTGTGCAGTGGGAGTCATTTTTAAGGAAATATCTTGAAAAATTCAGGGAGGAAAAAACTATTAAAAATGTGAGACACTCACACAGGCACATATCTGTTTATTTTACTTTATAGATGTTGAGTTATTTACACATTGAAGACTAGGCCCTTCACCAGTAAAAAGATTAATACTCATTTTACTGCCACGCATGTTTCATTGTGGTGCTCTGGAACTGAATCCTCAATATCTCAGAGATATGCCTAGACAGCAATTTACTGTTTTACCTTCATAAACCTAGCAATTTTCTCCTACACATCTCCTTACTGAAGGCTTCTACACTTCAAGCACTATAGATTCTGGGTAGTTAACTTCAATGTACATCTTTGGTAAGTGTTCAGTAAGATACTGATTAAATACTGCTTAGTGGTTAGACCAAAGAGTTTAGAGAGCCTGAGGCAGAGTGGTAAAGGAAAACGAAAATTAATGGCATTTGACCACTCTATCTCTTAAATACAAAGTGAATGTAAAACATTTGAAAAAAAAATAAGAGTGATCCCTTTGATTTTTGATTCAGGAAGATTTCTTCTGATATTTGTAAACATACAAGTTTATTCCCATAGCACATGAAATGGCTATTTTATTATCCTAGAGCTCATCAATGGAATGGTCCTGTTACCTCTAAAATGTCTCTCTACTCCAGAGTGGCGCAAGTGTCCACACCTCTGTCATGAAGAAAACTGGGTTTTCTTCAGGATCTTCCCTAACCTTCTCCAAAGACCTTTAAAGGGCACAGCAATTTGTCTCTTCTGGAGGAAAATAAAATCTCCAGATGATGGCTTTATTGACAATGCAGACTACCACCTGTGCTGAATGATGTATTTAGTGTTCAGTTGGAAATGAACTACCCTGAAGCAGCAATTTAAGAACAATATGCTTTTTTAAAATGTCTACTTTGTTAGGTCCCCCCGCACCCCCAAAAATTTGATTGCATTAAGTACAGAGCATCACCAAATAGCATGAACTTCACAATATGTTGGGGGGAAAGAAAACTTGGACATAGTCAAGATGCTCACAGCCTGGATTTCTTTTTATGAGATATAGATTTAAGTGCATCTTGGCAAGAGAGCAGAAAGATAAACCTTCAAGTATTCCCTATCAGCTTACTAGGATAACTTGGATTTTCAATATAAATCAAGGAAAATGGCTTGAAAGCCTTCCGGTGAGCTGAAAATGTTTCCTTCCTTCATGAGCATGCTGAGCAGAAAGTCTCCTCTGTGCTGTTCTTTATCCCCATGTAGGAGGGGAGTCAATGACATTTTAAGGTAAAATCCAAGGACTATTCCAATTCTGATTAAGATTTTTAAAGCCCTCTGAGATTTAGAAAATGGAAAGCAACCTTTATATAAATCCATGTTGGGTTATATAAAGCTTCTTTTAAATAAGTTCTCACACTTAAGAAAATAAATTTTTACCCAAAACTGAATAGAGTTACATATTATTTTAATACTAGAGGCCCGGTGCACCAATTTATGCACCAGTGGGGTCCCTCGGCCTGGCCTGTGCCCTCTCATTATCCAGGACCCCTCGGGGGATATTGGAGGCCTGGTGCACGGATTCGACCAAATCCCCCCTAGGTCAGGCCGAGGGACCCCATCAGTGCACGAATCCTCTTGTATGCATATAAGATCTTTGGTTATTCTCTTCCCGCCCTCCTCCCTTCCCCCTTCCCTCTGAGATTCATCACTCTATTCCATGTTTTCATGCCTGTGCATTGAGAATCTGCCCCCTGGTGGTCATTGTGCATCATAGCTACTGGTTGAATGGTTGAATGGTCAGACAGTCACTTAGGCTTTTATATATAGACTAGAGGCCTGGTGCACAAAAATTTGTGCACTCGGGGGGAAGAGGGGGTCCCCTTCAGCCCGGCCTGTGCCCTCTCGCAGTCTGGGACCCCTTGGGAGATAACGATCTGCTGGCTTAGGCCCGCTCCCGGGTGGCAGAGGGCAGGCCCAATCCCTAGGTGCAGCCCCTGGTCCGGCTCAGAGCAGGGCCAATTGGGGAGTTGGGGCGCCACCTCTGTCATGCACAGAGCAGGGCAGATCGGGAGGTTGCGATGCCACCCTCAGTCACGCTCAGGGTAGGGCCGATTGGGGGGTTGGGGCACCACCCCGTCACACTCAAGGCAGGGTCGATGGGGAGGTTGCGGCGCCACCCCCTGTCACGCACAGAGGAGGGCCAATCAGGGGGTTGGGGAGCTCACCCCTGTCACTCACAGAGCAGGGCCCATCAGGGGGGTTGGGGCTCCGTACCCTGTCACGCACAGAGCAGGGTCGATCAGGGGGTTGGGGAGCTCCCCCTTGTCACGCACAGAGCAGGGCCCATCAGGGGGTTGGGGAGCTCCCCCCTGTCACTCACAGAGTAGGTCCGATAGGGGAGTTGGGGCACCGCCCCGTCACACTCAGGGCAGGGCCAATGGGGAGGTTATGGCTCTACCCCATCACACACAGAGCAGGGCCCGTGGGGGGCGGTTGGGATGTTGCCCTCTATCACCCACAGAGCAGGGCCGATCAGGGGGTTGGGGCGCCGCCACTCTCACACTCAGAGCAGGGCCGATGGGGAGGTTATGGCTTTACCCCGTCACACACAGAGCAGGGCCTGTGGGGGCAGGGGTTGGGACGCCGCACCCTGTCACACACAGAGCAGGGCCGATCAGGGGGTTGGGGCACCACCACTGTCACCCACAGAGCAGGGCTGATCAGGGGGTTGGGGCGCCGCCACTGTCACACTCAGGGCAGGGCTGATGGGGAGGTTATGGCTCTACCCTGTCACACACAGAGCAGGGCCAATCAGGGGGTTGGGACACCGCACCCTGTCACACACAGAGCAGGACCGATCAGGGGGTTGGGGCGCCACCACTGTCACACACAGAGCTGGGCAAATCAGGGGGTTGTGGCCCCGCCCCCTGTCACACACAGAGCCTCAGGGCGATCAGGGGGTTTGGGCGCTGTCCCCTGTCACGCTGATCCCCGTGCCGGGAGGCCTCGCGGCTCCACTGATCCCGGTGCTCAGAGGCATATTACCCTTTTACTATATAGGATAGAAGCCTGGTGCACGGGTGGGGGCCGGCTGGTTTGCCCTGAAGGGTGTCCCGGATCAGGGTGGGGGTCCCTACTGGGGTGCCTGGCCAGCCTGGGTGAGGGGATGATGGCTGTTTGCAGCTGGTCACACACCCTTCAGGGTGGGGGGCCCCACTGGGGTGCCTGGCCAGTCTGGGTGAGGGGCTGAGGGCTGTTTTCAGGCTGGCGGGTGACTGAAGCTCCCAACCGCTCCTTTTTTTCTTTTCTTTTTTATTCTGGGCCAGCTGTAGCTTGAGGCTTGGCTCCAGCTCTTAGGCCTCCGCTGCTGAAAGCAGGTTTCTGGCCTTTGTTTACCTTCTGTATTTGAAACAATGTTGCGATCCTGCTGGCTGAAGCCCGGCCGACTAATGCAGGTTTCTGGGGTTTTGTTTAGCTTCTATATTTGTAACATAGTTGCTTACAGTTGCAGCTCAGAGGCCGGCAGCGGCAGGTGGGAATGCTGCAGTCCTCTGTCACTGAAGCAAGCAAGCCTCATGTTCGCTTTAAGCTGCCTGGCTGTCGGCCGTCATCTTGGCTGGCAGTTAATTTGCATATCACCCTGATTAGCCAATGGGAAGGGTAGCGGTCGTACGCTAATTACCATGTTTCTCTTTTATTAGATAGGATTCATTTGGCTTAGGGCTTGTTGATTCAGGAATAGAAAATTAAAGCAGCTTTTTACTTGACCTTTTGTTTTACTCCACTGCTCACCATGGCAATGTATAACAGCCTCACATTTTGACAATTTTTGCCATTTTGCAACAACCTCGAGAATATTAGATACAGAAATACTTTCTTTGCCTATATTCAGAATATTGGGATCATCTCACTGAAAAACAATTTGTCACTATCTACTTCAAGTTTACTCAGTAAATTACATGTATTACTTTGGGTCAGACAACACTGTGCCACCACATAAAGAAAATACAAGCAAAACTACCATAAATACTGGGAAAAAAATGACTCCTTTTCATCTAAGTGCAGATGTCAACTGCAATAAGCAGCCTACTGCAATGCCATTATGCTGGAATTAGATTGCTCAGGAAACTTTTGGAAGGATTTCTATCAACATATGATAAATATCTGCCCTCTCTGACCTCTCTGCAGAATATGATTTGTTGAAATGGCCACAAGCAATATCTAGTCACAGAAAAAGAAAATGGCTCATGAGAAGACAAGACTGGATGACATAATTGCAAAATTAAGGTAGGAGAAAAGATGCCGCTGTCCCTTGCTGTACACAACAGACATGACCCCAAAGAGCTGGAGGTAAATCACATCAAACTGTAACTGAACTCACAGGAGGGTCTTGACCAAATGCTCCTCCCTACAATGCTCTTCCTTTCCAATCTGCAGGCTGAACTACCGACCAAGGGAAAACACAGAGCCACGTTCACCCAGATGAAGAGCTGATTGGTTGATGAAATTAAATAATACAAACCTTGTTGGCTTAAATGTTTTCTGCACAGATGAGGGTTTTTATACCACACAGCTTACCTGAATGCTCTGTAACAGGCAGAACAGCCAGTGGGCCTCGAGGGAATTTCAGTCTGAAATATTAGGTCGTATCTCTCTGAGTTGCTACTTCTCACATATGCTAAATATTAAGATTTTAGTGACCATAGGGCAGGGCCAATTTTCTTCCTGATATTCTCAAGTTCAATAAATCTTTTCATAAGTAACTGTGATCTAAGTAATACTGACTGCTAAAAAAAGCCCAGCCTGCATGGCTCAGTGGTTGAGCGTCGACCTATGAACTAGGAGGCCGCAGTTCAATTCCCAGTCAGGGCACAAAGCCCAGGTTGTGGGCTCCAACCCCCAGAAGGGTGTGTGCAAGAAGCAGCCAATCAATGATTCTCTCATCATTGATATTTTTATCTCTCCCTCTCCCTTCCTCTCTGAAATCAATAAAAATGTTGTGGCCCCACCCCATAACAAAGAAACAGAATTTCCGGAGGATGAGGCCCAGAAATCAGGATTTTAAAAAGATTCCCAGGTGATTCTAATGTGCAGCCAAGGTTGAGAACCACTGCTCTAGGGAGAGAAAGCTTACCTTGTTGACCTTTTCCCTCTAGTGACCCCGCTTCAATACACAACGCAGAGCAGGGACGAGCGTGCGGAGAGGGTGATTCTGTAAGCCATTCCCTAGCCCTGCCCTAGGCGTTGCTTCTGCTAAGGCAGAACCTTTGCTTTCCTCTAACCTCAGCCCAGGATAAGAAACTGAAGCCAAGAAAAAAACACAGTGTAATGACGTTTGGTGATAGATGTTAACTACACCTACTGTGGTGATCATTTCACAGCATATACATATATAAAATTATTATGCTGTACACCCAAAACTAATATAATGTTATATGTCAATTATATCTCAATTTTTTTTAAAGGAAACTGAAGAAGTCAATTAGAGAGTGCTAGCAAACAAGGTGCTATAAAGCATATGAATACACAACTTATTTATAGACTAGAGGCCCAGTGCATGAAAATTCATGCACTGGAGGGGGGTTCCTCAGCCCGGCCTGCCCCCTCTCACAGTCCGGGAGCCCTCTGGGGCAGGAGGCGACCAGGTGATCAGGGGAAGACGACGCTCCATCACACCTATGCTGCTGCCACTGCCGGCAACGCAAGCCTCAGCCAGCCCTGAGTGGCTGGGCAGCCAACTGCCAAGGCTTGCCTGTGCCTCGGGCCAGCCCTAGGTGGCTGGGGGGCTGAGGGGACTGGGGGACTCCAGAGGCGGGCGGGCCTGTCCTTGCCGTGTGCGCCTGCCGCCCCAGTGGAGCTGAAGGCACTGGGCACCGCCATCTTTGAGGGTGGGGCAGTTAATTAGCATATTCCCTCCTTACTGGCTGTGGGCGCCGCCATCTTTGCAACAGCGTTATGGTCAATTAGCATATTCCCTCTTTATTAGATGGGATTCTTCCCTAAGATTGTCCTGGAAGAGGCCTATCTTTGGTTAATTGATTTTACTTTTCTTGTTGTGGGAGAAATTCCTAACTGTTTTTGAACTAAAGCTGCTGACAATGACTCTCTGCCCTACATGCCCAGTAAATTATGAGATGACCATCTTTCTTTAGTAAAATAGACAGACCCAACTTTCAATACCTTGCCGAAAGAATTTTCCCAGAACAGAAACTCCAAACACTGTAATTTATGTCTATCAAAATGAGGGATGCATATCTCGGGGCATATACAGAACAGCATGATGGAACACATAAAAACAACGAATAAACACTGAAGATATTTAGGGAAAAACATTTTTAGAGTCAAGAAGAAAACAGTTACAGAACAGAATACAAACTTGTGTTCATTTCTAGGATAAAGCATAAAAATTCACACAAATGCCAAGCTTACTGTAGCTGCCTTTTGCCATGGTACCCAGAGCCCCAAAAGACTCTCTCCAGGCACCTTTGAAGCTAAGTGGAAATGTTTACACATTGATGCCTAAAGTAAAACCTACATCTCTCTCAGCTTTCTTCTTCTGGTGTACGTACAAATCATGACTCTATTAGCTATCTATGCAACATGAAATAAACTAGAAGGACAAACCATAAGGGATTAGCAACAACATGATGGAAAGAATATATTGTGTACTCAAATTTGCTTTTGATTCTAAAAGCAGTAATCATGTCCCTACTAATTCAAAGCTTAGTCTTGGCAACCTGAGATAAATAAAGATAGACTTATAGCTGTGTCTTAAAAATCTGGTACATGTACACTTTATCATCAAAACTCCCAAGAAAATAAATTTAGTTCACTTAATGACACATAGAATTTTGCACCTGCTGTTCCCTCTGCCTGGATCACTCTTCCCTTCAGTTCTCTGCATTGTTGATTCTTTCTCAACCACCACATTCACCTCCTCAGAGAAGCCTTTGCTAACTATCCCACATAGAGTAGCCCCTCTTCTGTCCTGCTGTAAGTGTGACTATCCTGTTTGTTTCCTTCAAAGACATTACCGCAGTTTGAGTTACTGATAATTATTTCCTCTTTCATATCATTTGTTTGCCTCTTTCTAACAGAATGGGCCAGAACCTTGTCTGTCTTATTTATTGCCACATCCACATCTCTATTTTCACTCAATAAATATTTGTGAATGAAGTCTGCAACGTGGTATTTATAAATTAAAACAAACAAACAAACAAACAAACAGGCTTTTCTCAGAGACTTGTAAAACTCTAAAAAATCAGACTATGAAACTGCTATAGTCTGGCTCTCTTTCCTTACAAACCTAAAAAGAAACTTAAGCCCAGCAACTCCCCCCAAATCCTTTTAGGATTACCAGCTTGGGGAGGAGCCATCCCTAGACTCCATTTCTCTGTCTCTCACTCCAGGGGGCTTTGCAAACCAAGCTGTTGTTTCTCCTAGTTTCACTTTATTAGTCCTACGGGATGTATAAACAGTGTTAAACACATGTGAAAACCGACTGCTCGCTTCTTTGCCCATTAACTGTCTTTTTTCCCCCAACTACAGTGGAGAAATCACTTGCTAAACAGGTTGACCGCTATACCACCTGCAGAAGAGAAGGAATCCCAATCCAGTCTCCTTCCACAGCGTGGCCTCTGAGCCTCACCTCTGCTACTGATGTGGCCAGAGCAGCCACCACACTCACTGAGAAAGCCGTAGTGTGATTTGAAACTAGAAGTACGGAATTGCCACATACACTGACACCTCACACATCCAAACAATTAGTTTAACAAATGCATACTTGAATAGCTATGCCTATTTTCCTCAAAGAGATCAAATTTAAACTCAAGTAACAAACAAAACCAAAAATATCCTACAGGAGAAGGGTCACATAAGCAAGCATCATAACAGTCCCAAGTCTGAAATCCTCTGGATGCTTCCAGAGCAGGGCGTGATTTACTCATCTGGAATCAGACCTATCTGGAAGCTCACGGATAGCAGGTAAGGAAGCCTGGGATTACTAACAAGAATGTCCAACAAGAACACATTTCTCCCTAAAAGACATGGGGGTCTTATTCATCGACTTCTTTCTAACCTCCTGGAATAGCTGAATATATTGTGGCGGCCAGGTCAAGGTTCTTCCCTGGGCAGTTGCCTTCCACTGCCCATAGTTCCCAGGCTTGCAGCCGTGGCTCAGAACACCCCACAGGATCCATGGACCAAATAACCTCGGTCACTGTCTAACCCTCCAACACAAGAGCTGACTTGTCCTCCTGGGCCAGGGCATTTTTATTATTTCGAAGTGAGCTGTTTCTTCGTGTGTATTTGTCCATCTAGCTTATCATTTTCAAATGTAAATGACCAAAGGCCAGGACCCTGCCAGTTTAACAGAAACCATAGCGGTCTCTGTTTTCCAACGAACCTGACACAGAGCCTGGCTCCTGGACATGACAATGCTGAAATAAAATGCATACTTGTGCAGAGTATGGTTTTCTGTGGCCAGACTTACCAACCATAGGAACAAGGCCCTCAGTCACTGGTGCCAAGTAACACTGGCATTTCTGTCTGGCTGCATTCATGCCACAATGCTATTAATTTGGTACTTTTAAAAAAGAATATGAGATTGGTTTTTAAATGAAGCAAGATGATAGTACTCTAATACAAATCCCATTATGGATAAATTATTAATCCCATTAGTTACAAACTTTAAAACACTTCTCCAAGCATGAGACAAATAATATCAGGATTCAATGGATAACAAAATTTTTAAAAACCTGTGCCAAATGTGTATATAAAACAAACTTAGGAAATAGATAGACAGCTAAATATTTTATCTACACCCAAGAACCAGTGCCCTATTTAGCTCCCAAAGACTTCTGATAAAAAAAAAACACAAACAAAAACAAAAAAACAAAACAAAAAAAAAACTAAAGCAGCCCTAACTGATTTGGCTCAGTGGATAGAGCGTTGGCCTGCGGACTGAAGGGTCCCAGGTTTGATTCCAGTCAAGGGCATGTAGCTTGGTTGCGGGCACATCCCCAGTAGGGGGTGTGCAGGAGGCAGCTGATCGATGTTTCTCTCTCATCGATGTTTCTAACTCTCTATCCCTCTCCCTTGCTCTCTGTAAAAAATCAATTAAAAAACAAAACAAAAACTAAAGCAGATGCAGATCATTGCAATCCTATGTAACTCAAGTTTCTAAGAAAATCCATTTGGTGATACACTCCAAACAGTCAGGGAACTCACAGTGTGCTGTCACCAGTGCATAGCTATACAGTCAGACCAATGTTTACGTAGTCAAAATGAAGGCACAGGCTCAGTACTTTGCAATAAAATCAATGGTACTCCTACTGTTAAGCAAGAAGGCTTTTTTTATTAGATCTTTTCCTTATCCTTTACATAAATTAATAAAAACTTTTGTTCTAAGTAGTATTTAATGACCTAACACTCTGAAAAGTTTTTAATTCCCACAATATCAGCCCATGGGTTTCAAATACACTGATTACTATGAAAACAATCTCATATTTCACTGAAGCTACTGCTGAGAGGAATGTACACGGGAGCAGAAAAGGAGTAATTTGTAATTTAAATAGACACTTAAAATCATACTTTAAAAATTAAAACAATGTTGCATTCTGTAAAAGTATGTTATTTTGTTAAAGCAAAATTCCCTTTAATAGTTGCACTGGCCCTAGCTGGTTTGGCTTAATCCCAGCAGCCTATCAATGATTTTCTCTCATCACTGATGTTTCTATCTCTAGCTCCCCCTCCCCTCCTCTCTGAAATCAATAAAAATATATTAAAAAAATAGTTGCACTAATGTGCTATTCCAAAAAAGCTGAGAATAACAGGCACATAGTATATGATCTGAAATTTAAAAATAACCTTCACCTAGAATGGGCTCACAATTAGTTGGGGCTTTGGTCTGAGCAAGAAGGTAATCACATCACACTATTATCTATATTAATAGTAGAGGAATATGCAAATTGTCCGGGATGCCATCACAGTAACAGTAAGGACCAAACAGCAGGCTGCTTGGGGCAACCAGGCTGGCAGTGGGGTTAGTGAGGGACAACCAAACGACTGAACAGCAGGCTGCGTGGGGTGACCAGGCTGGCAGGGGAGGGCAGTTGGGGGTGATCGGGCCGGCAGGAGAGAGTTAGGCATCAATCAGGCCAGCAGGGGAGCGGTTAGATGACGATCAGGCTGGCAGACAGAAGCGGTTAGGGGCAATCAGGCAGGCAGGCAGGCAAGCGGTTAGGAGCCAGTAGTCCCAGATTGTGAGAGGGATGTCTGACTGCCGGCAGTCAAACATCCCCCAAGGGGTCCCAGATTGGAGAGGGTGTAGGCCCGGCTGAGGGACACCCCCCCATTCCCGTGCACGAATTTTGTGCACTGGGCCTCTAGTACTTTATATAAAGTTAAGTCAAGCCATGCACACATGGCCAGCTGCTGCAGTGTTCATTCTATTATTTCAAGAAAGCACAACCTCCAGCTCCACCAAAAAAGGTGAGCAAACATATATTAACAAAG
Organism: Myotis daubentonii; assembly: GCF_963259705.1. Classification (NCBI taxonomy): domain Eukaryota; kingdom Metazoa; phylum Chordata; class Mammalia; order Chiroptera; family Vespertilionidae; genus Myotis; species Myotis daubentonii. Next base: position 42,499,557 of record NC_081841.1, read on the forward strand.
GTGTGTGTGTTTGGCATTTTTTCAGGTATAAACAAATAATTTGAGTAATATAAGTCAGCATCTTCATTTAAGCTACCAATTAATGTACTACTAAAGGCAAAGGGAAAAACGAAGCACTTTTGGGAAACGTGAATCTGGCAGGCTGGTTTAAAAAAAAATGTGCTTTAACATATCTACCTTTCCCCACCATTTGTATCCTGTAAATCAGCCTGTCAGGATTATGGATCCTGCCTGAGAATTTTATAAATCCCTGCATGGCTTCTCTGAAAATAAATTCATCAACATACATTAACTAGAAACTTCCTCCTTCTTACTTTTCTGCAATGGCATAATTGGATTAGGTAGTTAACTAAACATATTAAGGAAAACACAAAATGATTCCAAAACTAGTATATGAATGTATTCTTATCTTATAAAAATTAGCATGGAAATTAATATGACATACACACAAATATTTAATTTTACTTAATGGATTTATTTGGACAGTTCACATAACTTTTTAGTCAACATGGAGTCAATAATGTATATATACCTTTATATATGAAAAACTTATATATAAAATAAACATGCTCAATGAGCAAAAGCTAAAAGCATTTCCCTTAAAATCTAGAGCAAGAGAGGGATGTCTGCTTTCACCACGCATATTCAACAAAGTACTGGAAGTTCTAGCCACAGTGATAAGACAAGAAGAAATAAAAGGTATCCAAATTAGAAAGGAGGAAGTACAACTGTCATTATTTGAACATGACATGATACTGTATATAGAAAACCCTAAAGACCCCATCAAAAATTACTAGATCTAATAGATGAATTCAGCAAAGTTGCAGAATACAAAATCAATACCCAGAAATAGATGGAATTTTTATACTTTAATAATGAACTATCAGAAAGAGGAACTAAGAAAACAACCTCATTTACTCTTGCAACAACGAAAATAAGGTACCTAGGAATAAACTTAACTAAGGAGATAAAAGATCTGTACTCTGAAAACTATTAGACACTGAAGAAAGAAATTAAGGAAGATACAAATAAATGGAAGCATATACCATGTTCACGTTTGGATTGGAAGAATTAATATCATTACAATGTCCATGCTACCAAAAGTAATCTATAGATGCAATGCACTCCTATTAAAATAGCAAGAACATATTTCACAGATCTAGAAGAAAATATTCCAAAAATGTATATAGAACCAAAAAGACCCAGAATAGCTACAACAATCTTAAGAAAGATGAACAAAGTAAGAGGGATCACCATAACGGATATCAAACTATACAACAAGGCCATTGTAATCAAAACAGCCTGGTTTTGGCATAAGAACAGGCATATAGACCAGTGATGGTGAACCTATGACATGCATGCCAGAGGTGACACGCGAACTCATGTTTTTGGTTGATTTTTCTTTGTTAAATGGCATTTAAATATATAAAATAAATATCTAAAATGTAAGTTTTATTTTACTATGGTTGCAAATATCAAAAAATTTCTATATGTGACACGGCACCAGAGTTAGGTTAGGGTTTTTCAAAATGCTGGCACGCCAAGCTCAAAAAGGCTCGCTATCATTGATATAGACCAATGGAACAGAACAGAGAGCCCAGAAATTGACCCAAGCCATCACACTCAATTACTACTTGACAAAGGAGGCAAGAGCATATAATGAAGTAAAGACAGTCTCTTCAATAAATGGTGTTGGGAAAAATGGACAGGACAGGTACATGCAAAAAAAATGAAACTACACCATCTTACACCATACACAAGAATAAACTAAAAATGCAAAAAAGACTTAAATGTAAGTTACTAAACCATAAAAATCCAAGAAGAAAACGTAAGTTGTAAAATCTCAGATGTTTCTTGCAGCGATATTTTTCCAGATATGTCTCTGAGGATAAGGGAAACTTAGGAAAAGATAAACAAATGGGACTACATCAAGATAAAAAGCTTCTTCATAGCAAAAGAAGCCATAAAAAATGAAAAGAGAACCCACTGTGTAAGAGAACATATTCACCAATGTATATCTGATAAGGGGTTAATGTCAAAAATATATAAAGAACTTACACAACTCAACACTGGGAAGACAAACAATCCAATTAAAAAATGGGCAATGGACCTGAATAGACAGCTCTTCAAAGAGGGCATACAGATGGCCAATAGACATATGAAAAATTGCTAATGGTCACTAATCATCCAAGAGATGGAAATGAAAACTACAATGGCGTATCACCTCATACCTGTCAGAGTGGCTATTATCAATAAATCAACAATCAAGTGCTAGAGAGGACGTGGAGAAAAGGGAACACCAGTGCACTGTTGGTAGGAATGCAGACGGGTGCAGCCACTGTGGAAAAGAGTATGGAGTTTCCTCAAAAAATTTAAAATGGAACTGCTTTTTGACCCAGTGATTCCACTTCTGGGAATACATTCTAAGAATCTTGAAACAACAATCAGAGAGAATATATGTACCCCTATGTTCATAGCAGCATTATTTACAATAGCCAAGATATGAAAACAACCCAAGTGCCCATCAGAAGATGAGTGGATAAAAAGCAGTGGTACTACTATGTGGAATCTAATTAACAAGATAAACTGACAAAGAAAGTGGAAGCAGAATTATGGATATATGGAACAGACTGGTAGGTGCCAGAGGGGAGGTGGGTGGAGGTGACTGGAAGTTGAAGGGATTAGCTATAGGACATATATGCACACCATAGACAAAGACAATAATGTGGTGAAAGCCAAGGGAAGGGGAGGCGGGGTGAGCGAGGTGGGCAAAGGTGCTGGTGGGGAGGGGAGTGGGGGACATCAGCAATATTGTCAACATTAAAAATTTTATTAAAAAATGTAATAAGAAAATAATAGAATAAACATGTACTCAACAAATGCCGGAAGCCAGTTCCAGCATGTCAGCAGGGCTGAATCATCTGGAGGTGGCTGAGGACATTTCCCCAAGCCTGAAAAGGATGCATTAAATGATTGCTTTGCTGCCAGAAAGCTGAGGGCATTTCAATCTACATGTTATTGCCTCCTACTGGCCAAACACCTGAACAGCTGAAGGCAATTCCCCAATCTGACAATGGATTTTTTTTTTTAAATATATTTTATTGATTTTTTACAGAGAGGAAGGGAGAGGAACAGAGAGTTAGAAACATCGATGAGAGAGAAACATCGATCAGCTGCCTCCTGTACACCCCCTGCTGGGGATGTGCCCGCAACCAAGGTACATGCCCTTGACTGGAATCGAACCTGTGACCCTTCAGTCCTCAGGCTGGCGCTCTATCCACTGAGCTAAACCAGTCAGGGCTAACAATGGATTCTGTATACTAACCCTGGCCTTTGATGTGTTTATCTACTTGCCTTAGGACAATTTGTGTTAATAAATAGCAAGGGGTCCTGAGACAAGGAGAACTTAGTTCCTTCAGCTAAGTCTTCTCTGACTACCCAAAATGCCTTTCAAAATTATGTTTCATCTCTGGACTCTTGATTACTTTACACACAGGGCTTCTCCAGATTCCTGAACCATTCTCGATGCTGGATCAAGACCACCGGCATTAAAAAATACCCATACACACAAAATAATGAAAACTATGTAAAGTGCACCCAATTTAGAAAGAATCAATTTAGAATAGTCAAAAAACTATTCAAAAATTAAAATAGTAATTAAGTGAGGACTAGAGGCCCGATGCATGAAATTCGTGCAAGGGGCAAGGCCCTCGCAGCCCCTCGCAGCCTCGGCCAGCCCTTGCAGCCCCTTGCAGCCTCGGCCAGCCCTCGCAGCACCGGCTTCATCCGGAAGGTCGTCTGGATGGTTGTTCTGCTGTTCAATCTAATTAGCATATTAGCTCTTTATTATATAGGATAATAGCATTGTGGGGGGATTTTTCTTCATTCTTTCATAACATTATTATATTGGTTTAAAAAGTTAAAATGTATTTTTTGGTTATACACATAAAACCATGACATAATTTAAAGATATTAAATAATACTAAAATATAATTTCAAAATAAAACCATTGTGTAGTTTTAAAATTCATGTAAGTACAAAATCCACATACCGGAACCAACTTCCTTTTCCTCTTCTTCAATGTTGTTTTTGATGCTATCATATTCTTCATCAATGGTCTGATTGCCTCGCATCTGAGACAAAATTCTACGGGCCTTCTGAGTCTGTCCTTTCTGAATAAGCCATCGGGGGCTTTCAGGTAAAAAGAGGAAGCCAAAAAACTGTATGACTGCTGGAATCGCTGCAAGTCCCAACATGTACCTGCAATAAAAAAAACCAGATAGTATTGTAAAACCTGGTCTTATTTGCACCACATTGCGAATACTATTTAATGTGAAAATAGTGAGAATTATTTTCCTTTTATTATGTCTATGTATAACCAGAAAAAATAATATTTTTATGCTGTAGTGAGAAACTGAAAAATGACAAAAGTCAGGTTCTTCTCTCACACAAATTACAGTGAAAAAGAACGGGCAAAAGTCACAAAGATTATGTATATGCATTCTGATCCTAACACATCATGCAAAACACCACATTCACCAGCCCTACCCAATACTAATATATAGAGATTTGTATTCTATAATATAAAATGGGATTAAGACAAAACTCTCTAATCTGTTTAAAAGATATACTTTTCAATAAAATGCCCAAATTGATTTCTTTAGTTATTTCCGCCCTGTGAATGATTAGTTATGACTTCATTTTGTCATTAAGCATCATGTTGACCCTCGTTAACTAAGGAGTAGAAGCCCATAGGAGGAAAAAAAAAAAAAAAAAGATGGAGCTGGAAGCAAATAATCAGTATTAAAATGATAGAAATGCAAAAAAAACTAAACCAAAAGAAAACCAAAAAATCATGCTCATGTTGTTTTAAGTTACATGTCATCTTTTTTAAATGTCTGTTCTTAATGACTGGCAAAATTCTACATAGGAAATAAAATATCATTTTAGATCCATCAGAGAAATAACAAAATAATAACATGAGTCCACCGATATCAAAGATCTCTCCAAATTATTCTGACCATCAGACTGATCTCATAGCATCTTTAAGACTCAAGCTTTTTGAACTGAGGGGTTAGGTTAGGTAAACTTCAAGGTCTCTCTCAAATGAAAACGTCTATGAATCTAGGACACCTGGGTGTTTTCTGTTAATCCAAATTCCCTGGGTATGTTCCCTGGCAGATTCATGATGGTAGAGCTCAGAAGACCAACTCCAATTACATAACAATCATGCTCACAGTGTATCAATAAACCAGTGAGAAGTCATCTGACTCAATACACTTTTCAGAGCTATTCTGGCTGTTAAGCTATTTAAAACCCAAAGCATGGCAACCTTGGAGCCACCAGATATACATATATCTTATGAAAAAGTTCATTACTTTTTAAGCAATTTCATTTTAATTCATACACAGCACAGAAAAAACACAATTGTCACATGGGTGTTAGGAAAAACTCCTACTCCAAACAGTAGCTAAAACTACATACGGAAACAGCAAAATTCACTAAGATTTAGAAAGTAAACAAAGCGTTCATGAATGACTGATAAATGAATCACTTGGCCTCCAGTGTTAACAGAAATCTCATTTACAGGGTTTTACATTTTAAGGCATGGGCTATGATAACACTGATTCACTCCTTCCTCTGCTCACCCACGAACACAGTGTCTTAACCTCAATTTATGTCCCTGTGCCTTGTATCGTAATAAATTATTTACCTGTCCCACTTGATTGCATATTTTACTTTGTATTCAGCACGACACCTAATAAAGTATCTTGAAGACAGTAAAAACTTAGAAAATGTTTTACGAAATGATACAAAAGCAGTTTGTAACTCATTTTATATAGTTTATATATCTCAACTTCCTGTATTAACTAAACAGAAAATAACTGTGCTTCACACTCACAAAGCAATCTCTTCTGGACCATGTAGCTCTGCAAAATTACTTGCACAGTAATCCCTTCCATGGAAACCGTTTGTTATTCTAGAGATGGTGAGACCTTCCCTTCATAAGATGACTCATCTAAAGGCTTCCTAAGAATCTTCAGATGAGAGCAGGAGAGATCAGCTCAAACAAATGCATATTTATGGCCTCTTCCCCTTAAAATGTTAACTTGTATAACCAAATCTGCTTAAACATAGCTTTTACTGCTGTAAATCAGTGATTTTCAAACGGTGTGCCTTGAGAATTTTTGAAACATGCAATTACCCTACTATTTAGTCAGGGGCACTGATTTCTTTTCCCTAATATTGTCAAATTAAAAAAATGACAACAGCCAACACAACAATAGCCATCCTGTGTGAATGAATCAATTTATACTTTTTTTTCTTCATATCAGCAAAACATATACTTTTTGGTGTGCTACAGAAGTGTAGGAATTAGTTTATGTATGCCATGAGATGAAAAAGGTTGAAAATCACTGCTGTACAGGAATGAAAGTTCTATTTGGTTGTAATCCCTTAAAGAAAAGCTTATACAAAATTGTTTTGCCAATTATTTAAAAGAAAAGCAATAAAAAGGTAAACACCAAATATACTGGATTATGAAATAAATTTTAAAGGTCCTAAAAATGAATGCCTGTATGTTTTGTTTCTCTGTCCCTTTTATAATCTGTTCTTCTGTTCTCCAAACTCCCTTCAGTGATAAATTAAGATCAAAGGAGCCCTTGAAATGAATATAGAAATGGAATCATTTTCAGGCCCAAAGATGCTCACACAGCACTTTTACTACTCACTATTAGCTAGCCTATGTTGTTGTTGTTTTAATCCTCACCCTAGGATTTGTTTCTATTGCTTTTTAGAGAGGGAGGGAAGGAGAGAGAGAAATATCAATCACTTGCCTCCAGGAATTAAACCTGCAACCTAGGTATGTGCCCTGACCAAAATCTTTCAGTGTATAGGATGACATTCCAACCAACTGATCCACCCTGCCAGAACTAGCCTATGTTGGTTTTTTTTTTGTGTGTGTGTGTGTTTTTAATTTTAGACAGCGTTATAGATGTCCTCCATCTTCCCTACCCCACTTTGCCTACCTTCAACCTGTCCCTGCCCCCGCCTCTCCTAGGCCTATACCACATTACTTACTGTGTATGTCCATGGACTATGCATATATGCAGAGCCTACGTTTCTTAAGCAACCTACAGAAGACAGAATAGTTTAGCTCTCCTGCATTGGAAATCTGTTAAGTGTCAAGAGTCTAGGTCTGAAATTTACAATTCAATTCGCTAATGCTAGGATGGGGAAAAGGAACTTGCACCTTGCTGCCAATCTTTAAGGATATTAAAGCCTGATTCCAGAGACTACTCAAGATAAAACATGTCCTATGCATTTACATCCTAATGTTTCTAAAGAAACTTATTTTTACTATATTTTGATTATCTTTCATGGTAAAGATATTTTGATAGGGCACCTGACATATCATCTCAAACACAATAAACATGCTCGTAAAGATATTTTGATAGGAAAAAATTTCCATTGCTTTGTAAAGACCAAATAGGATGGGTGGGGGAAAAGGGGTGGCTGTGGTTTGTGACTGAGAGCAGAGGAACACACCTGGGACATACTTCAGCTCTGGGCATTCTACCACAAACCCTGGTCAAGTTATGTAACATTTCAATGCACAGGTGATAGTGTCTATTTCATAGGACATCTGGGTAATTAGGTGAAATCACTCAGTTGGTACCTAAAATGGAGAAGATGCTCAGCAAAAAATGTTTTCACCTTCCTACTCAATTCAATACAACTTGTCTATCTCGCCTCTATCATTCACTCAAACTTTCGGTAGGTAGAACTAACCAATTTCTTTCTTGAGGAAAACTCATTCCTCTGGTGATGTGCAGATTGCAGATAAATAAAAGTTTGCTTTGCTGTAGCACTGATGAGAATTTTATCATGCAACTAAAAGAACGGGAACTCTATAGACTTAGTGAAGGCAGTATTAGGGACTCACCATCAGTCCCTTAAATCCAAGGAAAGCAGGACCAGATGAATAACAGTGCGTATACTGATAGGACAAGGAGTATACTGATAAACCAGGGCAGTCACTCCCCAAACAAACAAGTAGTCCCCTACTGACATGGGGGATCTCATTATTATTAAAGTCAACAGTTCTAAACCCTGGCTTCACATTAGAATCACCCAGGGAGCTTTTAAAACACACAAATATCCAGGCTCCACCCAACGAGGAATTCTGATTAACTGGTATGAGCCCCAGTCCCACAGCCCTCTATTTTATTCAAAGCTCTCCAGGCAGGATGGTGCTAATGTGCACTCAGGGCTGAGACCTGAGTGATTAAAACACCCATGGGATGAAAGTGAACAATAAGCACCCGAGTCCACACCTTAGGCAAAATCGATTTGACTCCTGGAGACAAGAGAGCACTCCAAGCTGACAGGAAGGGGAAGCGGGTTGGCTCTAGCAAAAATACCACTAAGACTAGCAATGAAACTGAAACTTGGTTCTGAGTATAATGAGGGTATTTAGCAATCTTCTCTAATACTCAAAACGGTCATAATAAGCTGAAAAAATCAAATAACAAACCTGTATCTGTACTTCCAATAGCTTTAATCCCACCCTCTGTCTTCTAGCTAACACCTGTTTATAGTTGTTATTGACTTATAAATCATGCCCATGCCTGCCCATCCTGAATAGCTCAAATAAATTAGAAGATTAGTACAAATATTAAGATGCTATGCTTTATTCATTAAAACTCTACAGTCCCAAACTGGCATCCTCTCACTTGTAACTATCCTATCTAATAAAAGAGTAATATGCAAATTAGCCATCACACCCTCATTCCCTCACTCCGTCAGTCGGTCACGAAGATGGCAGCAGCCACGGAGCTGGAGTGAGCAGGAGCCTTAGGTTGCTCCCGGCAATGAAGGAAGCCAAGCTACCCGCCTGCCATGACTGGCCCTGAGCTCTGCTCAAGGCTACAAAGTTTCAATTATAGAAGATAAATAAATCCCACATACCTGCTTCCAGCCCGCGTGGCCTCTGCTCAGGGAGGGGCTGGGAACATGGGTTGCCAGGGGCAACCCAGGCTTCGAGCAGGACAAAGGCTACAAAGTTTCAATTATAGAAGTTAAATAAATCCCAGATATCTGCTTCTAGCCCGCGGCCCTGAATGGGGTGTGGCCAGCCTGAAAATGGCCCTCAGCCCCTCATCCAGGCTGGCCAGGCACCCCAGTAGGGCCCCCAGACCCTGAAGGGGGTGTGGCCAGCCTGAAAACGGCCATCAGCCCCTCACCCAGGCTGGCCAGGCACTCCAGTAGGGCCCCCCACCCTGAAGGGGCTGTGGCCAGTCTGAAAACAACCCTCAGCCCCTCACCCAGGCTGGACACACCCCCATGGGGTGAGGGTCCCTACTGGGGGACTTGACCAGCCTGCAAACAGCCCTCAGCCCCTAACCCAGGTTGGCCAGGCACCCTAGCAGGACCCCCACCCTGATCCGGGATACCCTTCAGGGCAAACCAGCCGGCCCCCACCCGTGCACCAGGCCTCTATCCTATATAGTAAAAGGGTAATATGCAAACTGACCCTAACAGCAAAAGGACTGGGAATGACTGAACACTATGACACACACTGACCACCAGGGGGCAGATGCTCAATGCAGGAGATGCCCCCTGGTGGTCAGTGTGCTCCCACAAGGGGAGCTCTGCTCAGCCACGAGCCAGGCTGATGGCTGCCAGCACAGCAGTGATGGCGGGAGCCTCTCCCACCTCCTCAGCAGCACTAAGGATGTCCGACTGCAGCTTAGGCCTGCTCCCCGCTGGCAAGTGGACATCCCCTGAGGACTCCCGAGGGCTCCAGAGGGATGTCTGACTGCCAGCTAAGGTCCGGTCCCCCGGGGAGCGGGCCTAAGCCAGCAGGTGGACATCCCCCAAGGGGTCCCAGACTGCGAGAGGGCACAGGCCAGGCTGAAGGACCCCCCCGAGTGCACAAATTTTTGTGCACCAGGCCTCTAGGAAAATAAATAAATTCTAAACCTTTTTTTTCCAGAAACAATTCACTGAAAATAAAAAGGTCTGCAATTAGAATCAGTTACCTAACGAATATTTACTTTGTTTGCTTGTAAAGCTAAAGATAATGTTCTGTGTTCTTTCTGAGCTGATTACCCAGCTAACAATTTCTGAATGTATGTTAAGTGCCAAACTCTAAGCCAATCATTGGGCATCATAAATAAACTTAATCGAAGATAGTGTCATGATTTGTCAATCCAAAAACATCCCCCAAGTTGGAACTCTCCAATGATATTTATCATTATGTCCTATTCAGGACAGTGAAACATTTTCCCCTTAAAAAGGCAAAATTCAACCCCTTCATCAAAACACATCCAAGAACATTGTTCCTTCAGCCCTATAACTAGAGCTACCTGACTTCGTTGTTCAAAGTTCCTATGGATTTTGAGTTTTCTTCATATGCTTCTCTTATACTTAAGAAATAATCATAAGAGTGATGAGTTTAATAAAAGATATCTATTCTTGAACTTAGAAAAGATATGGTTATCATTATATATCAATGACAAGATATCTACATGATGGGCCCCAAACATAAATTATGATTTATTAATATGTTTCTACTTAATGCAAAAACTTTAGATGCAAAAAGAGAACACTGAATTTAGCCCCCTACTAGAGTTACAACAACTCATTTGATAACGTATTTTTCCTATTTCGGTTCATGATTCAGAACTCCATTTTAACAGATAAGAAATTAAAATAGGAAAACACTGCCAAATTGAGGCCCCCCACTGGCAAGCTAATTTTCTCTGCCATCAAGGCCTATGTAGAACATCAGCGCTGATGACTGATGCACCTGATAATCTGATGGCAGCTAGAGAGTAAACATGAGATCACAGCTGGAGATTCTTAAGAAAAAAAATCAATATGTCACAGTTGAAATCCTCAAGTAAGCAGGTGATATATGATCAGCAAATGAGCAATTTTGTGTTACCCAGTGAGTATTGCTGTGTAAACTGTAAAAGCATTCATCGCCAAATATATAAATGTAAGAAACTAGTAATGATCTATGTAGCTAGAAAAAAAAAAAACCTTTAATAATGTGACATCAATATATAAAGTAGATGGTGTGGCCAAGGTTAGAGTTTTGTGATTATAGTAGAAATAACAGGTATAGTTGCTTTGACAGAATAAGAGGTGATACTACTGAAACAAACTGAATGCATTTTACACAGATATTAGGCAGACAGTTTTAAATAATATGACAAAATGCATTTGACCTGAACAAAATTCACAATACTAGTGGTGAAAATAATGCTCACACAATCATACCTACACATGTATCCTCTTTTTTTAAACTTCAAGAATCCTCCATATGCAAAGCTCTGGGCTAGGGATTATGGAGATATAGTAATGATTAGCAGATATCCCTTGCATCAAAGAGCCTATACTCCAATAATTATCAAACAAAACAGAATTGTTTAATTGTTATGACTGAGGTTTAGACATAAGTGTAGGAATAAGGGAAGAAGTTATTTCAACAGAGGCTATTAGAAAAAATATCATGATAGAAACAATATATAAATCATTCTTTGCAAGGCAGAGAAGGAATATATTGGAAGGAGCTAACATAAAATTACTTTTTTAGGTAAAATTTGCACACAATAAAATGAAGAGATCCAAGGTTCCAATTCTATGAGTTGAGAAACATATACACCCTTGTAACTACCACCCCAATCACGAAAGAGAACATTTCCATACATCAGAGAGCTCCCTTATAACCTGCTTTCCAGTCAATGCCCATTGCCATTGAGAAGCAATGACCAAATTTCTGCCCACACAGCTCCTTTTGCATGTGGATGAACTCCATATGGAACCATGGACATTCTACTCTTTTGTTTCTATATTCTTTCAACCATAATACTTTATTTTTTTTTCCTTTTCTTCATTTCTTTGTTTTTAAATTTCTTTATTGATTAAGTTATTACATATGTGTCCTTATCCCCACATTATCAATCATAATACTTTAAAGATGTTATCCATGTTGTTGTTCCTTCTGTTTCAATGATTTATTTATCTATCTGACTAGACTGTCTTAATTGAGCTAGCTTTACAGTAAGTCTTGTAATAGGACACTCCATCTTTGGTCTTCAAGATGGTTTAGGCAATTGTAGGTCTTTTGCTTTTGCGTAAAAATTTTAGAATCAACTTGTCCCTCTGGAGGAATGTAAGTGGTGACAGTGCACATCTCCGCCTTGCAACTGATCATAAAGGAAAGCACTCAGGCTTTCACCCTGAGTATACAGTTGGCTGCAGGATTTTTTTTTTTGTACATGTCCTTGTAGAATTAAGAAAGTGCTCTCCTACTTTGCTGGAAGGTTTTACCATAAATCAGTATTAGTCTGTGAAATGTTTTCTCTGCATATATTCAGGTGATCATATCGGTTTATCTCCTTTGAATAATTTCAACATGGTGACTTGCATGAATTAATTTCTTATGCTAAACCAACCTTTCAAAAAAGAAACTGACCTGGTTATGATTTATTATCCTTTTATCTTGCTGGGATCAATTTTACTGATATTTTGTTAAGGGTACTTTTAGACACTGCCTAGAATTTTCTTTTCTTGTAAGAACTTAGGTCATAATGTTAGAGTTATATTGGCCTCACCAACCGAGTTGGGAAATATTCCTTCCACCTCCATTTTCTTAAAGCTTTTGTTTAAACTTAGAGTTATTTCTTCCATAAATGTCTTATAGAATTCACTAATGAAAGTATCTCAGCCTGAAGTTTGTTTTGCAGGTAGGTTACTACTAATACTGATTCAATTTGTGTAATAAATACAGGCACATACAGATATTCAATTTTGTGTTTTGTCATTTCTTGATAAGTTCTGATCTTTACCCCAATATGCCCATTCCAACTTATTGCAATTTATGGACACAATGTTGTTCAAAGTGTTCCCTCATTGTCTTTATAAGTCCATAGAAATGATGTACTCTGTTTTACTCCTAATATTGATCATTTAGACTTTATCATTTTTCTTAATCATTTTAATCAGTCATAATCAGTTTATCAATTTTACTAATTTTTTTAGTTACAGGTACATTAGACTACTTGGTATTAATTAGATGTATATAAGATGACTCAATGTTGTACCATAGGCCACTGCGCCTCTCTTTGTTTCTTCCCCACCTTATTATTTTCTCTTTCAGATTACGTGATGTCTATAGGTCTGTCTTCGAGTTTCCAGATCCTGGTTTCTGTCATCTTTAATTTGCTGATAAACCCATTCAGTGAATTTTTTAAATTTTAAATTCTAAATCCAAATGTTATACTTTCAGTTGAGAATTTTCATTTGGTTCTTTATCTATATATAATAGAGAAATATGCTAATTAACCAGGATGCCATAACAGGGTCCACCAGACAGGAGGAGGTTGCGTGCGCAGCGTCGGGGGCAGGGCAGCAGGGGCCTCCACCCACACCTGCGCTGGAGGAAGGCCTGATCAGCAGTGACTGTGGCTGCTTCAAGGGCCAGAGAGGGAGGCAGGGCCAGATCAGCAGCAGCCGTGGCTGCTGTGGGGCCCATAGAGCGAGGCAGAGCTGGACCAGCTGCGGCCACGGCTGCTGCAGGGCCGGACCAGCAGTGGCCACAGCTGCTGTGGGGCCTAGGGAGGGAGGCAGGGGTGGATCGGATGGTAGGCGGCGATTTCGAATTGCGCACTGAGCTCCTAGTATATACACAGTTTGCATTTCTCTGAGATTCCCTATCTGGTTACTCTATGTGACTACCACTTACCTTAAGTCCTGAACACATTTAAAGGGGGCGTTTTCAAGTCTTTTTATAATTCCAACATCTGTATCACCTTAAGGTCTATCTGACAATTTTTATTTTACTTATGGGTCACATTTTCTGTGTATTCACATTGCCTAATAATTTTGTGTGAATGTGTGTGCGTGTTCTGTGTATTGAGAATGATAAAATGTAGATATTCTAGATTGTTTTCTCTTTTTCTGAAGAACGTTGACACTATCCAATCTGTCACCTTAAATTTGTAAAGGTTTGGTTGTAGACTTGGTTAGTGTGACTCTCAGTTTTGACCTTAGGAAAAATCCTTAGTCATGCAACAAAGTCTACTCCTCAGGCATGGTCCTTCTGGGGTCTTCCTGGAAAGCTCAGGCTGCTGGCTCCTCTAACCTGGTTTCAAATTCCAAAAATGTCACTCTTCCTATGGGCAGGATATAACATCTCTCAGCTTTTACCATCTTCTGTTACTTTCTGCAGGCATCATGGAATCTCTCCTATATTCATATAGTTCAGGAATCAGAAAAACATTTGTGGTGAATTAATATTCAGATTTGGAGGCTTCCTTCTCTATGGATCATTCTTTTCCTGGATTCCCCCCCTCAAATTCCAGCTGCTCTGGGCACCACAAACTCTAGCCACTGACACCACAAATCAATAAAACTGTAGTTTATTGGGCTGAGGGCTGCCCTCAGGGATAAAGCCATAAATGTAGGTCTCACCAGGAACCACTCACTTCAAGGATCAAATCCCCCTCAGTTCTATCTATCCTTGGAGCTGGGCTTCTCCAGTGTCTTAACTAGTGTCTTATATTCTTTTGGTATAATGGTTATCTTCAAGGTAGGGTACTCTTATGACAAACCCCTCTTATCAGTAAACCATATTTACTTTTTACCTGAAAGTCCAGATAACTGAATGTGAGAGCAATTCTCATTGCCAGATTTAGATGCAAGATAGAGAGTCAACCTAAAACTCTCTGGAGATAAAAGCAAATAAGACCTAGCAGCATTTAAGAATTTGTAGAGCCATTAACTCATTTGATCCTAATAATGACACTGTACAATTGCTCAAGCATTAGCTACATGAGGATATTAGAGCTTAAATTAATGTGCTATGAAAGCAAGTCTTAAATCTATTTCTCCCACAACACTATGATACTTTTATAATAAAGAGCTGAACATTTTAATTCTGTTAATAATAAAATTATAAATATTTTTGGAATTAAGGTATTTACTTGTAATCAGGCTGTTAATCAAATCTATCTTTCTTAAAATGGCCATGGCATTAGTTAAATTTTTAAGACAAAGACTACCTCATATTCCTTATTTTGTATAGTCACACACCACTAATCTATTAGCACTAAATCATAAGAACACTTTCCACAGCATAAATCTGTTTAGAAATATCACTCTCTTTTACTAGTAAACATCATTCTAAAAAGCATCTCATTGACAAGATCTTTTAAATTATATCATATTCTTGGGGAGGATGGCTCATTAAATTTTTTTTCATCCCAAAGTAATATTGGTTATTTTAAAAATTATTTTCAGAGACTTTCAATATACAAACTCAAACTCAATGTATTGTTAGAGAGAGTACAATGGATATGAAGTTCTATTCACACCCACTGAAGACTAGCCTTTCCACATCGCGCTCCAACATCACAGCCCCTCTACCCAGCTGCTCCAAACTTCTACTGCCCAAACATGACTGGCTCTTCACACTACAGGGCTTCTGAAAATTATATTACACCTAAGAAGTCCCTCTCCCTCTCTGTGCTTGAATCTCTTTTATTCATCAAAGATTCAGCTCAAATGTCTTTGCATTGTAAAGCTGAGTTATTCACTCCAGGGGAGCTCACATCATTTAACATTATGGATTGTTTCATTAACAAGCTGATGAAAGTCTCTCCTCCAGGCTGCGGGGTGCATGAGGACAGTGATATTTCTTATTGATCTTTCATCTCTAGTACCAAGCACAACAGTAGTAAACAGTAGATGCCTGAAAGAAAATTTTTTGAATGACTGAATGACATTCATACTAACACCTATTTCCAATAGTACCACCACTACGTCACACCTATATTCTGGTGGCAGCCTCATAAATAAGTTCCTAGAATCCATCCAAGAGCCAAAAGAGTTCCAATAAATTCTGAGCATCACTGTCATATTAATCTTTGGCTCTTATTACTGCATGCCCTGCACACAATAAATAAATAGCTTCTCTTCACCCGTAGGTCAAATTCACCACCTCTAGACTCTGGCCCTAATGTATTATGTACATAACCACCTCACTTTCAGGTCTCCTTTGCCTGCTCTCACTTAGCCTACACTCTGCCCCCATTTTTATTTCTGTCTGCATGAATCCCACCAATTCTTCTAAGCTCAGCACGAGTCTCATGTTGTCTATGGATTAGCTGGAAAATACTCTCAAAAATCTCTCATAGAGATGTTGCTAGCACTAATACTTGTGCTTCTCATTCAACACTCATCTCAAATTTTACTTCTTTAGCAAACAAAAAGAAAAGTATCGCATAAATGATGACAATATCTAGCACACTCAGACATTTAACAAATGGTTGTACATAGGCTAGTGAGGTGGAATAAGAGAACTCAATTTTTTTAAAAAATTAAATGAGGGGAAAAAAAGAGTAAAAAATTAACATGAAAGGAAAGAAACTAGCCCTCTATAGATATACCATTCTTATTCATATAAACCATATTATGGTTTATGTAATTATAAATATAGAATACTTATTTGAAAACCAGCTCTGTGCACTAGAAAAGGACAAAAAATCTTCTGGGACCCAGAAAAGTATGTTATTTTGAAAAACAGAAATGTTCCTGGACTCAGAAACTAATTTTCTTTCTCTTATTTTTATGCTCAGTCAGAAACACTTATGATTAATAATTTAGTTTTTCAGCTATCTATAACGTATACGTATTCCTCAGCATAAATTAGTGAATTGGCATTTTGGTTTATAATCAATGTCTTTTTACTTTGGTTAAAAGTCCCTTCCCCAGAGCCCAATCAATTCAGCTCAGTTCCATAAACACTTACTGAGTATTTGCTATGTTCCAAGGCCTTTCCTAAATTTAAAAATGAGTACACGGTCAATGACATTCAGGAGCTCCAAAGCAAATTAGAGGAGATAGACAATAACTAGTTCAAAATAAATGGTAAGTATAAAATCAAAACTATATACAAAGTCTTATGAAAGAACAAAGGAACAAAGATAGCTTCACATGACATATAATCAGAGATTTAAAGAAGGAAAAGCAGTTGGACCACTAAACCAGGATAGGGTAGGAAGACCCTATAGGTAAAGTGAATAGAAGAAAGAAAAAACACGCAGAAACATGAGAAAGCATGGTGCGATTGGTATATAGAGTTAATAGGCATGGCTGTCACATAAGGAAGGGAGGAAGGCAATGATGAGTTACAAAAAACTAGAAAAGGAGGTATGCATTGGATAATGGATTACACTACAAGCCATGATAAAGAGCTTAATTTGTTTTTTCCTGTAGGAAATGGGGAGGATGTGAAGCATTTAGCAGTGGCAAGCCCAGTTAAATGTTTTAGACTACTGTGATGTATGTTAAATTCACTTTAACATATATTTATTGAGGGGCTGTTACATGCCAGGTTTTACCTCAGCAATTAAAAAAAAAGAAAACCTTTCTTGCTTGAGGTGTAGTGAGTACATTTCACTATGTTCAATAAGCAAGATTAAAAAATATTAGCACAGAGCTAGTCTGGTGTGGCTCAGTGGTTGAGCATTAACTCATGAACCAGAACGTCACCAGTTCAATTCCCAGGCTCAATCCCCAGTTGCAGGCTTGAGGGAGGCAGCCCATCCATGTTTCTCATCAATTTTTCTATCTCTCTCTCTCCTCCCTTCCTCTCTCTCTAAAATCAATATATATACACACATAAATATATATATTTATGCACAGAAAAAGGCAACCAGTGATAAAACTTTATGTCATTACTAGAGGCTTGGTGCACAAAATTTGTGCACAGGGTGGGGGGGTGTCCTTCAGCCCAGCCTGCACCCTCTCCAATCTGGGACCCCTCGAGGGATGTCCGACTGCCCTCTCACAATATAGGACTGCTGGCGCCCAACTGCTCGCCTGCCTGCCAGCCTGATCACCCCGTAACCACTCCCCTGCCTGCCTGATCGACACCTAACTGCTCCCCTGCTAGCCTGATTGCCCCTAACTGCCCTCCCCTGCTGGCCTGGTCACCCCCAACTGCCCTCCTCTGCCACTGGTCCCCCCCAACTGCCCTCCCTTCCAGGCCAGTCACCACCAACTGCCTTCCCCTGCCGGTCTGGTCCCCCCCCACAACTGCCCTGCTCTGTAGGCCTAGGTCCCCCCAACTGTCCTCCCCTGCAGGCCTGGTCCCCCCCAACTGTCCTCCCCTGCAGGCCTGGTTCCTCCCAACTACTCTCCCCTGATGGCCTGATAGCCCACACTGCCCTCCCCTGCCGGCCATCTTGTGCCCACATGGGGGTGGCCATCTTGTGTGTTGGAGTGCTGGTCAATTTGCATATCACCTCTTTCTTATATAGAATTATTAACTACTGAATTACTTCTGCCATCTTTATAAACACTATCATATCTAGTATTTAGTAGGATATGGAAAAACTAGAATTTTCATACACTGCTAAGTGGAAATATGTGACCCTTTCTAGGAGAGTCTGTCATTTCCTCAAAAGGCTAAGCTTAGTTACCATATGACCTAGCAATTCCACTCCTAGATTACAGCCAAGAGAACTGAAAACATAGGTCTACCATGCAAGTTGAACACAAATGTTCACAGGATTATTTATAATGGCCAAAAAGTGGAAACAACTCAAATGTCTATCAACTAATGAAAGAATAAACAAAATGTGGTACATCTACATTATTTGCCAATAAAAAGAAATGAAATACTAACACATGCTACAACACGGGTGAACCTTGAAAAAATGCTAAGTGAAAGAAGACAGTCACAAAGGACCACATATATTGAAAGATGAAATATTCAGAATAAGAAATCTATGGAGACAAAAAGTAGAATAATGGTTGCCCAGAGCTGGGAGGAGCTGGGAGACAACCAAAGGGGGAAAACTATCTTTTTTGGGTAATGAAAATGCTCTAAATTTGAAAACGGTGATGGCTACACAGCTCTGAGAATACACTAAAAGATATTGAATTGTATACTTTAAATGGGTGAATTGAATGGTATCTGAATTATATCTCAATAATATTATTTTTAAAAATCCAATCTTTAATGATATCTTCAAAAAATGTATTCCCCTTTCCTCATGAAACCAGATGACATTCTTCCCACCATATAATGTATTATAACACTGGAGTGCTAAAACATGCCAACTTTTTCAATCGTCTACAGGCAATTCATTTTTTTCTGAGAAAACTAATCTTTCAGTTAGGCAGAAAACAATTTATTTTTATGACATCCAAACAATAAGAAAACAGAAGCTTTGACCCATCTGGCACAAAAGGTGAGTTAGTCTTTCAACAGCATCAAAATCTAAGAAGCTGATTAATCAGTTTGATCTTCTGTATGTCTTAATCTGATCACTACTGTAAAAATTGTAATAATTATTTTTTAGATATAATTGCTGAAAATTCTCAAATTGATGCTAAGGTACCACTGCAATCTTTATTTGCTTGTAACCACACTCCTATTAGCCCAGGAGTAAAATAAGGTAAAGATACTGCTAAGGATGCTAAATAGTAAAAGAGAATAGCACATAAAATTCACCTGTATAATAAGGAAACATGTTTGCACGTAAGCATAAGTTCATGTGTATTCGTGCAAACAATTAAGTGGGTACAAGTGACCTGGTATGTTAATGCATTAGTGCCGGGGTCCAGCCCCAGCGGGTCCAGGGGTCCCCAAAGGTGTAGACGGAGTCGGCGAAGACTATCCACCTTCTTCCTACGGTGGAGTCCGATCCATCCCGAGTGCAGGGGTTCTCAATGGGGGGTGGGACTTACCTAGGGGAATCCTGTTCCAGGGGTTCCCAAAGGTGTGGACGGAGTCAGCGAAGACTATCCACCCTCTTCCTAAGGTGGAGTCCTATCCGTCCCGAGTGCGGGGCGCTTACCTAGGGGTCCCTGTTCGGGCGCCATATGCCGGGGTCCAACCCCAGCAGGTCCAGGGGTCCCCAAAGGCGTGGACGGAGTCGGCGAAGAAGGAATGACACGGAGACAGCGTTCAGTTGATCAGCAGCCTAGCCAGGATCTCCAGCCAAGTTCTGGTCTCGATCTCCAGAGAGGTTCAGCTTAGGATCTCCAGCCAGGTTCTGTCCAGGTTCTCGTCAGGCTCTCCTGCCAATCTCCGCAGTCAGGTTCAGTCCAGGATCCCTGCCATGCTCTCTCGCCAGGCTCCGCCTCCAGGCTCCGAGGCCAGTCCCTGTCCAGGATCCTTCGGCATGCTCTCGCCAGCGAAGTTCTTCTGTCTCTAGAGAACGTTCTGTGTAGGTTCTGTGCCTAGGCTCTGTCTCTCTTGGTCCTGTCTTCCAAGCCCTGTGTCCTTAGTTCTGTGTTCTGAGTTCTGTGTCTTGCTGTCTTGTTACATCTGTATTTATACCAGTTGATTCAATCCCATCAATCTCTATTCCAAAGGTTAGGGCGTTTCTTATCTCCATTCCAGGGAGTAAAGATTATGTAGCTTAAGCATGATTGTTCGTAGTTAAAGTGATTAATTACCCGCCTGGCACTTAGTTAAGGGGTTTTATTCCCTCCCTAACTTCAGGGGAAAATCCCTACCTGGGGAAACAACCTTTCTCAGAGGTGACCTTGGTTAAAACACATAGTGCCAAGAAGGTGAGCAAACATATTAAGAAAAGTATGCCATATATGCCAGGTCCCTTGAAACAGCAAGCATGGACCGGCTACCGGCACATTAGTCTGAATACAAGTCGAAGTTAGGTGTCCCATCCTCTTAATTTATTGTTTCACCCTGGTCTCCAGTATTGTGGAAAAAATTCACACAGATATACTATTTGGCTTTACTGCAAACAATATGGCTCCAACTTCAGCTGGGATCCCACGGTCCATTGAAAAAATCATTTCTGTCTCTAGGCTCTTCCATCTTATACTTTCTTCAGTAGCTATAAGCAGTAACTTTTTTTTTCTCTAGATCTCTAGATCTCTACACCTATCAACTCCAAGACCCATCTTTACCGATAAAAAAACAAAACACATAGGCCATAATATGTCTTTTCCTTCAACCTCCCTTACAACTTACCTATAGTAGCACTCACCTTTTTTCACTCATCAGAATAGTAATGTGATTCATTATTTGTTGAGTATTTGCCATGTGCTAAGCACTGGGCTGAGTACTGTATATATAACTAGAAACCCGGTGCAAAGATTTGTGCACCTTGGGGTCCCTTGGCCTGGCCTGCGCCCTCTCGCAATCCGGGACCCCTCAGGGGATGTAAGAGAGCCAGTTTCAGCCTGATCCCCGCAGGCCAGGCCAAGGGACCACACCGGTGCACGATTGGGGCTGGGGAGGGACTACGGGAGGGCTCCAGAGCGTGTCTGGCCCGTCTCACCCAATTCTGATAGGCCGGACCCTAGCAGCAAGCTAACTCACCAGTCAGAGCATCTGCTCCCTGGTGGTCAGTGTGCATGGTTGTGACTGGTCAAACGGTTGAACAAATGGTTGGACATTTTGCATATTAGGCTTTCATTATATAAGATAATTAATTTAGATCCCAGGACAATCTTATAAGACCAGTATTTTTGGTCCCATTTTTTATACTGACAAAGTGAAGATCAGGGGCGCTAAGTAATTTGTCTAAGGTTCGTAGGCAATGAGTGGAAGAAAACAGATAGGAATCCAGGTCTGGCTATAATCATGTCACCCTGCCCCTGAAAAGTGTTCTAACTAATGATGCCTGTACCAAGACCTCCACTTCCACCCAGACACACCACGTTCATAGGTTAGCTTCACTACTGTAAAATCTTTCTCTTTCCTAGCCAGTACTGAGGAAACAAATATCTAAACTGCTATACTTAGCTCAAAAACATGGGTTATACTCTTTGGGTTTGCATTTAAAAATAGATTTTTCATAATAGTATATATGTATCTCTATATTAGTTACATTAATAAATTTTAAACCAAATATAAATAGATGGTTCAGATCTTAAAGACATGTGGGAATGAAAGACTAAATGACTTCTATTGAGCTTCCAAGTAAAACTCAAAATATTAGGTTATGCTCGTAAGTTATCATCTCCCTCTTCCTGTTCATCTACAGAGTGTGTGTGTGAGGGGGGCGGAGATGAAATTTCCTGGTTCTTAACTTTGGCAGAGAAAGGTAGAAAGCAGTTTAGCAACAGAGGCAGGCAAAGCTAATGTTTCTTAAGAACTGTGTCTTCTCTTTAATGGTCCTGACAAATATAAGTCCTATTTGGCTTCAATGAGTTTTCTCAGGTGACTTTTAATAAAACTTCAGGCTAAGTTTTTAATGGCTCATCCTAAGCCATATGATTTATTGTGCTGCTTACATACAAGTTTAACTCCCTACATCCACAATGAATTTAATTCTTTTTCTAAAACTGTTAAGAATTAACTTCAATCCCTGGTTGGGTAGCGCAGTTGGTGAGAGCGTCGTCCCAATAAAAGGTTGCAGGTTCCATCCCTGGCCAGGGCACATACAAGAAGCAACCATTGAATGCATAAATAGGTGGAATGCCAAACTGATGTCTCTCTCTCTCTCTTTCTCTCTCTCCTCGGCCTTCCTCTTTCTCTCTAAAATCAACAAATAAGTATTTTCTAAAAAAGAATTAATTTCAATATTGTAATCACCATGCAAATAAATACTAGAGTATGACTTGTTCAATATTTTATTCCCTGGATCTATACAGATTAGATGCTCAATAAATAGAGAATTTTGTGCAGCCTATTATGCCTTTTAATAAAATCTCCCTGGAACACTTACATGAATTTGTTGGTTTAAATACTATGATATAAAAATTTAGAGCCTATACTATCTTTAAGCATAAAATTAGTTTGTTTTTACAATATTCAATTTGAATTTACTTTAAAGCAGTTTTAAAAACATTTTTCTCATCTCTTTTGATTCAAAATCAAACAAATAGTGAAAAAAAATAATTCGTGTCTTTTAAATGTATATATATCAACATCTTTTATATAGTATAGATAAATCTATAGCTTTAAAGACTGGGTTTTCTTTCATTCAGATCAGAATGTGTAGCCTCCTAAATCCAAAAGATGTTAGCTTTATCTGCAGTTCATAAACAGCTTGTTAATCGCTGATAACATTCAAGAACTCCATGCATATTTATTGCTGCATTCGTTTTTAAACAAATATTACAAAAGATTACACACAGTGTGAGAAATGTCACCTAAATGCTAAAAAACTCTGTAAATATCAATTCTCAATGGTAGGTTACTCATCTGTCATTAAAATAAGTATCAACTTCTTGTCCACTTTCAATTTTGCTGAATGCCACCCTCTTAGAATTTCGCTATAATGATTCAAAATACTCCGTTATCTTTTTCCTCTCATTTCTCAATGTCCTCCCATCCCCTAATATCATGATTTATTTGAAAATTAACTGTAAGAATTGTTTACAGACCTCCATCCATCCTTCTGGAGATAACTGAAGGCTCCATCAACAACACTTGCAAAGAACTGGCCTCCTGTGATGAAGAGGGTATTAATGGTGACTAATCGACCTCTTAAGTTGGGTGGTGAGACCTCAGCAATGTACACTGGCACCGTCATAGAAGCAATGCCTGTAAGGAACAATGAAAAGTAAACATAAGACACTTTCTCAAGATTTCTTCTGTTGTTATAAAGATATATGCTAGATTAGGACACTCATCAAGCTTGGTGCTCTACTTTTAACAAGGTCCACCACATATTTAAAGATTCTCTTTGTAACTGGTGACTACTGCAGATAAGTAAAGATGTATGCAAGATACCAGTCTCTGAGTATCATTTTTCATATTATCTGAAGTGCCTCTCGAGATCTCAGATAACTTTAGATTGCATCGAAGTATGTTTTATAATTTTTTAAGGTCCAAAAATGGGAAAATGCTCCCTGGATTGAATCTAATTATTGAAATATTTTAGCCTTATATGGAAAATGTAATTAGACAATGGTGAGAATAAAAAATTATTAATGAGGAGAACCAAGATGGCGGCATAGGTAAACACCTATACTTGCTGCCTCTCACAACCACATCAAAATTACAACTAAAAGGCAGAACGACGACCACACAGAACCGCAGGAAAGCTGGCTGAGTGGAAGTTACACAACTAGAGAGGTGAAGAAAGCACATTGAGACCGGTAAGAGGTGCAGAGGCTTGGAATGTGCTGGCACCTGGACGTGCTGCTCTTTTAATCGGGAGGAAGATACAAGCTCCCGCTTGCTCTGAACTCGTTCCAGGCGAGACTCTGGGGTCCCAGGCACATACGGGGAGAAACTGGACTGTCCAGCAGTGGGACAGGAATGCGAAGGCGGCTTCTCTCAGAGGTGCTTGCAGTGATCACTGTTCCTGCATGGGGGGCACGGGACATGGAGACTCGGGGACCTCTCTGTTGAAGGGCTGACTGGCAGCCACTGCTGTTTGCTCCGCCCTGGTGATTCCCAGAGACTCCACCCTACCCAATTTGCAACCCCACCCAAGCTGTGTGCATTGGCTTTTGCATATGAATGGCCTGTCCTTTCTCTGATTAAAACCTGTCAAACTGCAGCTGGGTCAGAGAGCCCCAGAGCTTCCAAAAGAAGGCCCAAGGCCAGAAGCAGCAGCCTGCCTTGCTTCACAGCTGGGCCTCATCTGGGCACTTCCAAACCCCATACAAAGAGGAGGAATCTGCATATGTCTCTGTAGCTCCTGCTGGGCGGCCCCACGCAGTGGCAGACCTTGCATCTCCTTGGAGATCCAAGAGCCAGTGTACCCAGTGGTCAGAGTGAGACCATACTGGATCACAACTCTTCACATCCATAAGAGACACACTCAAGGGGCAGACTCAGTGAGCACCAAAGCCCCACTGAAGAAAGTCCTGCCCCATAAGGGTGTCTCCTACGCAACCGATCTTCCAGTGTAGACACAGCTGGTCATCACAGCCAACTGTCCTGGATGTCAATTCCTCCCAGTGATACCAACAGCAATCAAGCGTTAACTACAACAAGACTTTGCAAACAGCCCACAAAGGGGTACACCAAGAGCGTCCACCTCAGGTGACTGGGGAGGCTGAGCCCCTGGGCCCTATAGGATACCACCACACAAGGCCATATCTATCAACTCAAGGAGACTTAGCAGCTATCCAGTATATAGAAATAAACACAGGAAAGCAGCCAAAATGCAGACACAAAGAAAAAGTCACAAATGAAAGAAATGAATAAAATAAAAATACTGGATATAGAGTTCAAAACCACAGTTATAAGGTTACTCAAGAATCTTCTAGAAACCTCAGAGAAATTTAGCGAGACCCTCAAGGATATGAAAAAGGACTAATCAGAAATTAAGCATACACTGACTGAAATAAAGAATAATATACAGAGATCGAACAGCAGACAAGAGGATCCCAAGAATCAAGTCAAAGAAATGAAATACGAAGAAGCAAAAAACACCCAACTGGAAAAACAAAAAGAATTCAAAAATATGAAGAGAGTGTAAGGAGCCTATGGGGCAAGTTCAAGCGTACCAACATCCGAATTATGGGGGTTCCAGAAGAAGAGAAAGAGCAAGATATTGAAAACCTATTTGAAGAAATAATGACAGAAAACTTGCCCCACCTGGTGAAAGAAACAGACTTACAAGTCCAGGAAGCACAGAAAAACCCAAACAAGAGGAATCCAAAGAGGACCACACCAAGACACATCATAATTAAAATGTGAAGGGCAACAGACAAAGAGAGAATCTTAAAAGCAGCAAGAGAAAAACAGTCAGTTACCGACAAGGCAGTACCCATATGACTGTCAGCTGATTTCTCAACAGAAACTATGCAGGCCCAAGAAACCAGAAACACCAATCAGAAAGGATATATGCACCCCTATGTTCATAGCAGCACAATTCACCATAGCTAAGATCTGGAAACAGCCTAAGTGCCCATCAGTAGATGAATGGATTAGAAAACTGTGGTACATCTACACGATGGAATACTATGCTGCTGTAAAAAGGAAGGAACTCTTACCATTTGCAACGTCATGGATGGAACTGGAGAGCATTATGCTAAGTGAAATAAGCCAGTCAATAAAGGAAAAATACCACATGATCTCACTCATTCATGGACAATAGAGACCATTATAAACTTTTGAACAATAATAGATA
The DNA here is from genome assembly GCF_963259705.1 of Myotis daubentonii. NCBI lineage: Eukaryota > Metazoa > Chordata > Mammalia > Chiroptera > Vespertilionidae > Myotis > Myotis daubentonii. The sequence continues at coordinate 42,525,650 of NC_081841.1, forward strand.
CAGAGGCAGAGCTGCCTCAAACAGATTGTCAAACTGCAGCGGGAAGGCCGGGGAGGGTTGGGGGGCAGGAGGTAGGGGGGTAAGAGATCAACTAAAGGACTTGTATGCATGCATATAAGCATAACCAATGGACATAAGACACTGGGGGATAGGGGAGGCTAGGGGACTGTCTAGGGCGGGGGGATAAAATGGATACATATGTAATACCCTTTGTAATACTTTAAGCAATAAAAAATAAAAAATAAAAATAGAATAAAAATAAAAAAAAATTAAAAAAAAAGAAAGAAACTATGCAGGCCAGAAGGAAGTGGCAAGAAATATTCAAAGTGATGAATAGCAAGAATCTACAATCAAGATTACTCTACCCAGCAAAGCTATCATTTAGAGTTGAAGGTCAGATAAAGAGTTTCACAGACAACAAAAAGCTAAAGGAGTTCCTCACCACCAAACCAGTATTATATGAAATGCTGAAGGGTATTCTCTAAGAAGAGGAAGAAGAAGAAAAAGCTAAAGTTAAAAAATTATGAACAAAGTGACAACAAATACATATCTATCAACAAGTGAACCTCAAAATCAAATGAATAAAAAACTTGATGAACAGAACAGACTGGTGAATGTAAAAGAATCAGGGGCATGGAAAGGGAGCAGACTGACAATTCTCGAGGGGGAAGGGGTTGTGGTAGTACGGGAAGAGATTGGACAAAGAGCTTACACCTATGGACGAGGTCAGTTGGGGGTGGGGGGGAGGAAGGCCTGGAGTGGGGGGGACCAGGTGGAGGGGAGCTACGGGGAGAAAAAAGAGGAACATCTGTAATAATCTGAACAATAAAGATTTTTTAAAAATTATTAATACATAGTAACTATTCAAAGTCATCATTTCCAGCAGACACACCAAAACTCTTAATTTACTAATAAGAGATCCATACATTAAATCACCTTACTCAATTATCTAGGTGTACATTTCAGAAATAGTTTACAATGGACAGTACTTTGGGAATTTGCAGTTTTAAAAAACAGATACTCTTAACCATAAAATAGACAGTTTTTATGGCTTAGATGTATTTGGTTATACCTGTTTTAAATTTTCTTCTAACTAAAATCAATGCAGCATAATCTATGGTAGTAGTTCTCCAACTTCATTGATCACTAGAATCATTTATGTGGCGTTTTTGTTTTGTTTTTTAAATAAAGATTTCCTCACCTCACCAACCCCAGACGACTACAGAGTTGGGAGATGAGCCTGTCTTTTCAAAATCCTTCAGGTGACCCTGATGTTCACCATGTATTTATAAAACTGCAGTTCTACAGGCCACAATTTTGAGCCAATCCAAAATCATTACTTAAAGAAGATCTTGGCCTTGCTGGCCATTATCTAGCTCACTTCCCAGTGGCACTTCCAATTTTTAACCTAAAACTAGTAGCTAATCAATACTCACCAGTAGTTCAGAAAAAAAAAAATCAGGATTAACTAAGAAAAAATATCTGTAGATACTATAAACCGATCCCAAGATTAAATCAGAACATCAATGGGCTGCATAACAGATGCATCTAGAATGATTTTTAATGAATTGGTTTGCATGATGCCCAAAAGTAGCTTGTAGTGAAGCTGGCTGAATTAAGAAATCTGTTGATGTGTTTTCCCGACAGGGGCTGTTGACAGTACTTTTTACCACTCTGGACAACAAGAGACACTTCTCTCTTGTCTCTCGAACTGCAATAGTTGTGCTTCTCAATAACTGATTTGTGTTTGTTTATTGGCACTATAAATCACATAGTTCCCTTATGTCCCGCTCTGTGTAGGCAGTCAGAGAGGCCCACCTCTATCGAGCGTTTTAGACTTCCTGGTATGTATTCCATGGATTAAATTCCCTCCTGATGCCACAATTGTCTCCAATTTCACCTATTTTAAATACATTTATTTACTTCGTTCTATCTTTGAGCAAAGTGAATAAAATGGACAGAGACAAAATTTCTTTAAGTAATATATACCTGCTTCTGGAACATTCACTGGATTATTGCATAACTACTGTTAAGTAGTTACTAGGCTTGCACAGAATTCAGACCAGTAAATTATATACTCTGTAGCTTCCTCCAATGTTATTAGTCCCTGTCAATTCATGGCAATGATGAAAAGTTTCTTATGACTGTATGAGTTTCATGAAATAATAAACATGAGTTAGTAAACAAAGTACTGTAGTCTGTACTATTAAATCAGCGCCTAAACTGCTAAAAATTTCCATCTGACAGCTAATCAATTTAATAGCACAGCCCACCCTAAAATGGCTTTCATCTAACTTGGAAAGAGGAAACACCTGCAGCAAATGTTAGCTATTCCGTTTAGTTCTTTTATGATTAAACTTTTTAAAAATCAGACAACAGTCATTGATGGTTTGGATTTCTTTTTCTGCTTTGGTCTGGCTGTGAACAGGAATTCAGTTGCTGTCTTTAGCCAGAGATATTTACTCAGCCATCAAGCCCACAGATGGGAGTGTGGAAATCTGGTTCGTGGCTTTAGGCAGCACATGTTTGTTATGAAGACCATCGATTTTACTCAATAGGAACTTCAGAGATGTCCCCAGACCTTTATAAAGGTTGATTAAAAATAAACACCATACACTAGCCGGTTTTGCTCAGTGGATAGAGTGTTGGCCCTCAGACCAAAGGGTCACAGGTTCAATTCTGGTTGCAGGCTAAATCCCTGGCCCTAGTCAGGGTGGGTGCAGGAGGCAACCAATCAATTTATTTTTCTCACATCACTGCTTCTCTTCTCTCTCTCTCTCTGTTCCACTCCCTCCCTTCCACTCTCTCTAAATATCCTTAGGTGAAGATTAACAAAAAAAATAAAATACAATAAATAAACACCGCAACAATGAAAAGTAACAGATAATGACAGAGGGAAAAGATTGAAGAACTATAAAAAGACAAACTCGATGAATTGTTGGAAAGAACCCTAAAAGATCTGTCTAATGGGTGCTCACAGTGACTTAGCACTGTTACAACTACTTACATTCCATTAGATCAGTGGTTCTCAACCTTCTGGCCCTTTAAATACAGTTCCTCATGTTGTGACCCAACCATAAAATTATTTTCATTGCTACTTCATAACTGCAATGTCGCTACTGTTATGAATCGTAATGTAAATATCTGATATGCAGGATGGTCTTAGGCGACCCCTGTGAAAGGGTCGTTCGACCGCCAAAGGGGTCACGACCCACAGGTTGAGAACTGCTGCATTAGATACTTTACATAAACCAATTATTTTATCTAATCCTCGGAACATCCCTTAAAAGGACAAATAATTATGCCCATTTGCAGAGAAGGACTTTACCTCAAGTCTCACAATTGAGTAGGTAAAGTGGAAGAACTAGAATTTGCAGCAGACAATGAGATCCATAACCCACTTTGAAAGCAATAGACTCCACTGACTGACCACCACAGATGAGGGCAGGCTCTGCAACCAGTGGGTTTAAATTCCAGCCTTGCCCTATACCAGCTGGTTAAGTCTGGACAACTTAACCTTTCTGGGTCTCCAGTTCCTCACCTACATAATAGAAAGAATAAAAGTAACTCTTCCATAGAAGTTGGGAAAATTCCATGAGTTGATAGAATAAAGCACTTAAAACGTGCCTAGCATACAGAAAGCAGTTAATAATATCAGTAGTATTTCAGTCTGACCTGTGTTAAGTGCTGGGATTATCAAAATAATGCATAAATAAAATGAGGTCCCTTCCCTAAAGGAAGCAACACAGAAAGCCTACTCAAAAAAACATGCAGCCAAATAAAAACTTTCAAAGTAACATGGTAAGGGTCACAGCACAGCTACACACTGCATCCTATCTTTCGATGCTGACATTGCTGCACGCTGACAACGATTAGGTGATAGCGAGGAAAGGCTGGGCAGACAACTCTGCAGAAAAGAGCATGAGCTTACAAAAATATAAAATGGCATGGGTTTCTCAAAGGCTGCACAGAAAGTGTGAGGCCAAATATGTGTAGAAATGAACTGGGAGAGGCATACAGGGCACAGATCATAGAAGTAGCATCCATTTAGCAGGGAGCATCCACTGAATGCCTGACCTGAGCTGGCCACTGTGTTAAGAACTGGGGACAGAGTGCTCTAACAGGAGAAGGACATGCCCTCTGTCCTGAGGATTTGCTGAGAAAAATGTGTTTGAGCAAGTAATTACATTTCGAGTGTGACGGGTCATACCAAAGGGGAAGTGTGGGGGACATGAATGACAAAGGGACAGGAGGAGGAATCAGAAAAGCCTTGGATATGGCTATATTTAAGCCAAGATCAGGGGAATGAGGAAGCTAAGCTAGGTGGGAGTGTGGAAGGTGAGATATATTTAGACAATCAGACCAGCTTAGAAAAAAGCCTTAAGGCAGGAAGAAACGCATCCTGTGGAGGGAGATGATTTCTGGAGATGTGGGCAGAGACCAACCAGACAATTCACAATCGCAGAAGCTATATTAAGGGTTTGGTACTAAGAAGACTTCGAATAATGTAAAAGAGAAAAAGTCACAATCAGATTTATGTGTTAAAGCAGGGGTCCTCAAACTATGGCCTGCGGGCCACATGCAAATACAAATATTGTATTTGTTCCCGTTTTGTTTCTTTACTTCAAAATAAGATATGTGCAGTGTGCATAGGAATTTGTTCATAGTTTTTTTTTAAACTATAGTCCGGCCCTCCAACGGTCTGAGGGACAGTGAACTGGCCCTCTGTTTAAAAAGTTTGAGGACCCCTGTGTTAAAGCATCACTTTGTTTGGAGTTGGGAAAACTGATTGTAGGAGAGCAATGAGTAATGACAACACTAGAAATGGAGTAAAGAGGAGAGTTCCTAGAATCATGTTTTTTGTACTTAGGCTAAAGATAATTTGGATGGAATGTGAAGGATGAGGACAGGAAGAATTCAAGGATGATTTTCAGATGTCCAAAGTAAACCACTAGTTTGATGGGTGCTTTTCATAAAGATAGGGGATACTGGAGGGGAAGCAAGTGTGGGTGGACCATAATAAGGTCAAGTTTTAGGTTGAGAAAGAGGTGCTTCATGAAGTATACAGACAGCAAGCAGACCACTCTGTAAGTATGCTGGGAATATAGATTACTTACATGCGAATGTTCCCAACCTCCCTTTCTTCTCCTACCCAATAAGGGCCTCTGCCAAAATAAGCAACCTCTCATTCATCCTTAGGAAAAATTTGGTCTTTGTCAGCCTAGTTCTTGAGCTGTTTTCATGCTAGGCAAGAGAAAAAAAGATAAAGGAAACATGGGTCAAAGATCTTAGTTGTGGGAAGAAGTTCAACCGAAAAAAAAAAGACTGGAGAGAATTATGTGAGGCTCAGGGTCAGTATGGGAAACACTGGGAGCCTATTAAAAAGGGATTGACTGAAGCTTGACTGAGGGATGTGAGAGAGAACAGATTTTAAGAAATATTGCTGAGTTGCACTCTACATGCTATTATAATCTTCAAGACACAAGAGTAGTATTATTTTTCAATTGCTTTGACTTGCTGGACTATACTTTTTAAAAAGCAACTCCATACTGAGACTGGGCTAGGCAGGGTTTGGGAATTATACAAATATCTGGAGTTCCGAAGGTGGTTCTGTGTGGCTGGTGCACATAACAGGAACCACAGGAATAGAGGCGAACTCCCAAAAAGACATGTGAGAAGAACGTCTAGAACTGAGTCCAGAAAAATGGCACTATTTAAGGAACTGCTGGAAAAAGAAACAGAGCAGGAGCAGCCAGCAAGCATCAACCATACCCTTGAATACCATGTTATTTCTAAAGTCTTTTCATGATACCATTTTGCATTATTACATAAGGTCATCCTATCAATAGGTAGGCGGGACAGATATTCATCATCCCCCCAGCCTTAGAGGCAGACAGGAAGAGATTTTCAGAAAGTCACATCACAGCAAATTAACGTCAAAGTGGGTCTCAGATCTACGCTTCCTAATCTTTGCAATGTGCCACTCCAGGACTGAGTGTCAAGCCTCTGTTCAGAAGGTGACCCTTTGTAAAGTTCTCAGGAACCTGATCTTTTGGGCCCTATTTCCTTAGCTAGCACACATGAACTTCCAGGAGCAGGAAGGCCTGCGATGTGACTTACTGCCACCAGGTGTCATGCTAAAGATGAATTACTCAGAAAACCGGGAACTAAATGTGATTAGTTGTATAATTTCAAGCTAGACAAGTTTGAACCCATAAAGCTGCTTTATGAAAATGGAGAACTAAATAAGCAAATGCTGGTGATCAGGAAGAGTAGTAGACTCATGTTCACTAGGCTCACATCCATTCAATATACATATTTTACAGGCCCTGTTAACCTGCCTTGCTATCAATAAAACAAACCATGAAAACCGCAATTGATGGATTTCCAAACATGACCAGTTATGAAAAACCTTGGACATTAAGGCTATATCACCCCCAAAATCTATTCTAGAGAAACACATGGAATTCTCTCCCCAGACAAAACTCACTGTTCTAATGAAGAACAGTTTATATGAGATTCCACAAAATTAAGAATTATGTGCTTTATACATGGATGTAATTGGTGATAGTTAAAGTTTAGCAGATTCTATGAAGAGGTTTTGTTTTCTTCCCTATTCCACTGAAGGGGTTCAGAACAGGCCTCCCCAAGATGAGCACTTTGGCATGTGAATTATTTTGACCTGGAGGCAACCAAGACCCTGAGGGCTCAAGAGAAACTTTTATCACTTTCTCCCTTTAAAGAATTTAAATTAAGGGCTTTAAAATTAATCTCTCTAGATATAAAAAGCCAGGGTTGTAACATCCAAAATGACCGAAGGCTTGACCGAAAGCCAGGCTGTGCGCACAGAAGGCAAGTGGGCTGAACTGCTGACCTCTGGGGGGGGTGGAGGGGGGAAAGGTGGGGCTGATCAGCAGTGGCAGCAGCTGCTGTCCGGTGATCAGACCTTGCTTCTCTCTCTGGGCCTCACCAGCAGCCAAGCCTCTCTCTCTCCCCCAGAGGTCAGCAGTTCAGCCCGCTTGCCAGCACCCCCTCAATGATCAGGCCGGGAGATAGGCCTGGAGATGCTGACTGGCATAGAAACCGACCAATCAGGACCAAATCTGGGTGAACTGAAAGGAGCTAATGGCTGCCTAGGAGGCAGGGCTTTTGACACTGACTAGCATAGAAACTGACCAATCAGAACCAAATCTGAGTGAATTGCAAGAAGCTAATGGCTGCCTAGGAGGCGGAGCTTTTGACTCTGACTGGCATAGAAACCGGCCAATCAGAACCAATCTTGGTGAATTGCGAGGAGCCAATGGCTGCCTAGGAGGCAGAGCTTTTGACACTAACTGGCATAGAAACCAACCAATCAGAACCTACTCTGGATGAAATGCGAAGGAAGGACCTAAGGTGGCGGCTGAGGAGGGGTTTTAAGGACAACAGCTGTTTGGTGTAAGGTATAAGAAAGTGATTCAATTTTTTAATGACCGGTTTGGCAGTGTAGTGCATATGGCTATCAGTCCAGATATAGGGATTATGTGTTTTTGTCTGCCAAGAGCATCTCCTCCTGCTGAAAAAGGCTTTTCCCCTCCATTTAAGCAATCCTATCTTATATAATCTACCTATACTACTAAAAGGGTAATATACTAATTAGACCGGGTCGATTGGCCATCTTCCGGATGTCCGACTTTCTTCTGTACAAAGTCATGGTGGTGGGGGGCCGAAGCAGAGGCCATTAGGGGCGATCAGGCTGGCAGGGGAGGGCAGTTGGGGGCAAGATCAGGCCTGCAGGGAAGGGCAGTTGGGGGTGAGATCAGGCTGGCAGGGGAGGGCAGTTAGAGGCAATTAGGCTGGCAGGGGAGAGCTGTTAGGAGCAAGATCAGGCCAGCTGGGGAGAGCAGTTAGGGGAGATCAGGCAGGCAGGCAGACAGGTTAGGAGCGATCAGGCAAGCAGGGGGCAAGATAGGGGCAATCAGGCTGGCAGGCAGAGGGGTTAGGGGTGATCAGGCAGGCGAATGGTTAGGAGCCAGTCCTCCCAGATTGCAAGAGGGATGTCCGACTGCCGGTTTAGGCCTGATCCCACAGAGTTTGGGCTTAAACTGAAAGTCGGACATTTCCCGAGGGATCCCAGATTGGATAGGGTGCAGGCCGGGCTGAGGAACGCCCCCTCCGTACACGAATTTCGTGCACCGGGACTCTAGTGAGATATAACCAGAAACAACTTTCTATGACTTAATAGGGCATGGTACTGAATATCTGCTCTTATCCTTCAAATGACCTTCCTCCCCTCTGAAGCCCAAGGCATTTTACCTCATCCTTAGTTCAGAATGTCATATATACTTCATTTTAACTTTCTTTATCTGAACCTTTCTTGTATGTGTGGTGTTTGACTCTCTCGTGTATGTGGGGTTCCCCTACATGGTATGTATGTAATTAAATTTGGTTATTTCCTCTTGTTAGTCATCTTATGATGAATTACCTTCTGGGTAAAAGAACCTAGAAGGGTAGAAAACACACACACACACACACACACACACACACACACACACACCCAACAATCACTAATCAAATAAAATAAATGTCTGATAAAGAACAAATTATTTTTTAAAAAAATATTTTTTTTATTGATTTCAGAGAAGAAGGGAGAGGGAGAGAGATAGAAACATCAATGATGAGAGAGAATCACTGATCGGCTGCCTCCTGCATGGCCCACCCTGGGGGTTGAGCCCACAACCTGGGCCCACAACCTGGGAAATCAAACTGTGACCTCCTGGTTCATAGGTCTCCGCTCAACCACTAAGACATACTGGCTGGGCAAGGACAAATTCTTAATCATTGTACTAAACTCATGAATAGTGTGGTACAGGCCTATGGTGAGGCGAGGGGGCAGGCTAGAAGGGGTCAATGGGTTTTGTTTTTTTTTTCATTTTTAAAAAATGTATTGTATAACTTGTAACAATCAAGATAAATTTTTAAAAATAAAAAAATTGAAATTAACATAAGGAAAGTAGTGGTCCAAGTTCCTGTTAAAGGCATATTAGAATAAACAGAACCACAAAAAAACACTGTGTTGGTACTGTTTCTGAATACTGTTTAAAACTGTATATAAGAAAAGTTTGGCCGAAACCGGTTTGGCTCAGTGGATAGAGCGTCGGCCTGCAGACTGAGAGGTCCCAGGTTCGATTCCGGTCAAGGGCATGTACCTGGGTTGCGGGCACATCCCCAGTAGGAGATGTGCAGGAGGCAGCTGATCGATGTTTCTCTCTCATCGATGTTTCTAACTCTCTATATCTCTCCCTTCCTCTCTGTAAAAGATCAATAAAATATATTTAAAAAAGAAAAGTTTGTTTCTTACAGGATCAAAAGGTCTACATAAGGAAAACTCATTATCATGCTTCGCAAGGAGTTTTACCAGAAAATCGCACCTCAGACAACGCAGTGAAACTGGATTCACGCACTTTCATACTGCCAAGCTGATTCACCATAAACAGCACAACACACTTCTGAGTGCAGAAGTTGGCTTACAAAAGCTGCTGGAAGCCCTTTTAAAGCCCTGAGTCACAAATATAAATAATTTCATAACCAAACAACAGTAGAAAAATCTGTGAAGGGTAAAGACCATGAATCACAGCAGCATCTCAGCATGATAAGCCAGATAGCAACTAATTAGCTTCTCAGAAGCACATGAAGCTACCTTTTTATAATAATGCTGCTTGAACAAGAAAGATTATGATGTCCTCATTCACTTGGTAAATTATTACTCTATGAACTCTAAAGAAAGGGTTGTAATAAAGAGAGAATCTGCCTGAACAAACAGTATCCCCTCATGGCATTTGTTTTGGCTTTGCTGTCCTGCCCACGATGGGGATGTCTGCTAATGTCAAGTGCCTACAGTGACCAGGTTGTTAGTACTCTAAAATTCAGTTTTGTTTTTTTCTAACCGTAAGGTCTAAGGCACGCACAAAAATACTGCTGAACAGCTTCAAAGAGCTATAAGCCCCAAAGTGATGAAAATATGTATAACACAAAATGCCTACAACAGAAGACCCAGGGCATACCCATGGGAATAACTAGCAGAGGTAAGGTTCTATGGTGTTTAAAACCTCTTAACAGAGCATTATGAACACATCAGCAGCACTTCAATTCAGGGCAGCTCATGTCCTTTTTTACTAATAACTTCTCAGTAGAGACTGTATCTCATTGTTCTCCTAGCAGGACCACAAGCTCATTCTTGATATCTCTCACATCTTCTGAAATACAACTTCCCTAAGTGTCAAGCACAGATCTTGTTGAATGGAAGAACAATGGGATACATACACAAACCATATCCTTTTAAATTATTGTTAGTTGACTGGTTTACACTAAAAACATTACTCATTAAGGAAATTTTGGAAACTACAGATAAGAAATAAGGTAAATAAAAATCACACTACCCATAGACAACCACTATTAAAATTTGGTTATAACTTGCAATGGTTTTTCCATAAGCTTGTAACTTTAACTTACTATATTGTGAATATTTACCTTCTCTTTAAACAGTCTTTTCTGAAAAGGGGTCTCAAACTTCTTCCATAAACTAGGCAGGTACCATAAACACGGATGCCCAGAGAGTATAAGATACAAGGTATTAAGCTGATTACATAATAATTACATGTTCTGCAGATCAAGGAAAGTGGCCAAACTAGACATATCCCTACGTAGCCATGTACAACAACCTGCACACTTGTAGGTCTGGCACCCCTGTAATACCAGATCATTTTAAGTAGCAGTATAATATTCCAGTATTCAAATGAAGAGAAGTGGTCCTAGAACAGAGAGATAAAGAAGGCAGAAAAAGGACAGAGAAGGAAATAATTTCTTGATGAGGATAGCAAGATAAGATATTAACAGATATGTAAGAGAGCTCTTTAAACAGAATTTAGAGGTAATACAGAAAAAATAGCTGTATGAAATGCCTCAATAGTAGAAGCAGTATGTTTTAAACCTGACAAATGGAATGCAGAACGTATAATAAGAAATCAATGCATCTGTCTCAAGGCAGTGAATTTAGCAAATAGGCACATAAGGGTACTCTGTCATATTTAGCTCTATGTGACATCTAATCTAGAGGTAAATGTTTAAGGACAACAAACAACGTAGACCTAAATAGGAGCTAAAAGGCTGTGAATCATCTGAATACAGATTATAACTGAATAGGTATAGATAAAATATACAAGAAACGTGTATATTTTATAATAAAATAAGCCCAGGGCTAAAATGTGGTTGTAGAAATTTTCATGCAATAGATATAAAGGGTTCAGAAATAAAATAGAAGAAACTATTAAAGGAAATATTAACATAGCAAAGTAATTTATGAACACATACACACACACCCCCAAAAAATTTTAAGCTGTTCAATATAAGGTCTAGTCCTGCCTTAAAAGCAGGAACAGAGAGCCACAGGAAGGAATTGGCTTAAGTAAAAAAATGACAGAATGAAAATGAACTGGGAAATGGGTAGGGTAAGAAAGGATTGCAAGATCACTAAAAATTTAATAGCAGAATATGTAAGTAATTAGAGAAATACCATATTGGAGGCATAAAAAACAACAACAAAAAGCTGGATAAAGTTTGAGAAAGTGTGGAACATCAATTTCAGAAGCAAAGAAAATTAAAATGATAAAATATATTGTTGGAAAAGAAACCATGACAAAAGCAATAAATGAGCTCATGGGATAGGTAGTAACAGCTAGACATATGCTGGGAATTTTCCTGATTTGCACAGTTAACAAAAATGTTTTTTTGTGTGTGATTTTTTATGGATAGGGCAGAAAGAAAAACCCAGCTTACTTATAATGTAATAATAATCAGGCAATATGAAATGCCATAGAGCAACAACTGCAGATCAATTAGGGGGAAAATGTTATGATCCAAGTATTTTATATCGTGCCAAGCTACACAACTTCATAACCAAACAGCATTAGAAAATCCTGTTGCCATGGGTATGTATCAGAAAATAAACAACTCATTTACTATCCTATATAATAAAAGGCTAATATGCAAATTGTCCCCTCGGGAGTTCGACCAACCGGGAGTTCAACTGCTCACTATGATGTTTGCTGACCACCAGGGGGTGGCGCTGAACAAAGGAAGGCCCTGGCCAGCAGCCAAGGGAAGGAAGGCCCCAATTGGCCCTGATTGCCGGCCAGGCCTAGAAACCATACCCGCACACAAATTTCATGCACCAGGCCTCTAGTTTTTTAAATAACCTCTAAGCCAATCCCAAGATTAACAACAAAAACTTTAAGGACAGGGAAGTTTCCATATAAACCACTCAGAGAATCTGCCCCTCACTTAGTGCGGACTACAGAAATCTAGCTGAATAAGAGAGCCACTGAGTGTTCTTGCAACCATTCTCCCCAGGGCTCCTCTCTTTTCCCGTTTCTAAAGTAACACACTTCTCGAACTACACAGAATCTCTTGGTTGGTCTGATAACCACTTCAAAGCATGCACTGGTCTTTTTCTTTTCCAGCACTTGGTAACAATGGCTACATATTTTACTTGGTTAGAACATTATGCTTGAATAATATTTTAAGTTTTCCACTTATTTTTTTAATGTTCAAAGAGGCAGAGAATCACAGAGCAACGCAATGTCCATCTTGATAACCAGAGATCTCTATTAATGATTTCCTGTGTCTCTAAAAAGTAGAAAAAATGATCCTGAGTGTTTTAAAGGGATGAGACTCATATAAGCCATCTACCAGCAGATTATTATCTTTACCAACCTTTTCTATTATCTTTCCATCTACAGCATATATCCCTATGCTGCCTACATTTAAAAATCCATAAAAGCCCTAACCGGTTTGGCTCAATGGATAGAGAGTCGGCCTGCGGACTCAGGGGTCCCAGGTTTGATTCCGGTCAAGGGCATGTACTTTGGTTGCGGGCACATACCCAGTGGGGAGTGTGCAGGAGGCAGCTAATTGATGTTTCTCTCTCATCGATATTTCTAACTCTCTATCCCTCTCCCTTCCTCTCTGAAAAGAATCAATAAAATATATTTTTTTAAAAATCCATATAAGTAGTAAAATCACTACCAAGTAAAAATGAAGGGGAAAAAGGCACATTTTTTTAAGGATCTGAAATGATACACAACATACTTTCCCTCAGTGTTCTCTAATAATACATGGTAATCATAGAACTCTATAATAAAATTTTAAATGGTTGGTGAGGAACACAGCCAAGTTAACTTTCATTTCCTTTTATTTTATTACCATAAAGTATGGAATTATTTTCTACATGTATACAGTTTGCACTTATTTTCCAAGATAGAAAATGAAAACATTTAAGAGCTATGGTAAGAATGAGAAAGAGCCACACTAAAATGAAACACAGCCTGCTTTTAGGAGCCCTTAGTGTGGTATCATCAGGCTGTAAGAAAGCGAGGTCTCCTGCCCAGCCTGGCGTGGCTCAGTGGTTGAGCATCGATCTACGAACCAAGAGGTCAAGGCTCAATTCCTGGTCAGGGCACATGCCCTGTTGCTGGCTGTATCCTCAGTTTGGGGTGTGTGGGGGGCAACAGATCGACGATTCTCTCTCATCACTGATGTTTCTATCTCTTCCTCCCCTCCTTTCTTCTCTCTGAAATCAATTTCTTTTTTAAAGCTAGTTCTGTCCAATGATAAAGGGAATGCAGAGAGGGGAAAATCTTTAGGTTCTCTTTAGTATCCAATCAAAATCATTTTAATTGACAAAATTTCACATTTGGTTCATCAGAAGCCCAGGAATGTATACATAATTCAAAGGTTTAGTTGATTCTTTGAAATGGCAAGCATCATTCATGCTGAAACTTTTATCAACACTGTTTCTTTTTCTAAGTTTTAAAAAGAGTGTAGGAATCCTTAACATTTATGAATGGTGATGAGCAAGATGCTGGTAAATATGGATCACTAACACTCTTAGAAATACCAGCTGTACCGGTTAATAATGTTGATTTTGTAATCAAAGAAAACACGGTAACTTCAAGAGAAACATCAAAAGTGCTTTATTCAAAGTAATGTCCATGGCTAACTACACATTACCCCCATCTTTCTGGTAATTTGTACCGTCCCAATAGGACTTTTCCTGTTTTGAGGCAAACCATTCAGAGACCCAATTTTCTACTTCTTCGTACTTTTTAAAGTGCTGCTAGAAAGTGCATGTGCCACTGATCGGAACAAGAGGTAATCTGAAAGAGCAAGGTCTGGTGAATACAACGGGTGGGTTCATACTTCCCAGGAAAGATCTTTTAACGTGTCTTTTACTGGTTTTAAAAGGTGATGGTGCGTTATCATGAAGCAAAATTACTTTGCTGTGTCTTCTGGCACATTCTGGTCATTTTACAGTCAAAGGTGGTTCAAATTGATTATTTGTTGTCGGTAGCAATCAGTGTTAATGGTTTCACCTGGTTTTAGAAGCTCATAACACGCCACACCTTCCTAATCCCACCAAACGCAGAGCATTTTCTTTTTTCCAAAGCGATCTGGCCTTGCAGTGATGTTGATGGTTGACCTGGATCAACCCATGATTTTGGGATTCTCAAAATAAATCCACTTTTCATCACCAGTCACAATTTCATGCAAAAAAGACTTTCTTTCGTGCCATTAAAGCAACATTTTACTGATGACTTTTCGGTTTTCCATTTGTCTTTTGTTCAGTTGATGTGGCACCCATTTTCCTTCCTTTAAAATCTTTCCCATTGATTGTAAACGATCAGAAATTGTTTGCTGAGCAATGTTTAATCTTTCTGCAAGTTGTGTTTGACAAGCATCTTCATCTAATAATGCTTGTAATTGTTGGTCTTCAAACTTTTTCGGTTGACCTGGACGTTCTTTGTCTTTCACATGGAAATCATCACTTTTAAACCAGTGTTCACAAGTATCTTGAGATGGAGCATGTTCACCATAAGCTTCCTGAAGTATATGATAACTTCCAGCAGCACTTTTCTTCAAAACAAAGTAATGAATTAAAACTTCCCACAAATGCTCTTTTTGTCATGAAATTCAACATTTTTAAGTGTAAAAATATCTATGATGTTAACACCTTCAGCAAATTTGACATATGAAGTTTTGAAGCTTGCTGTCAATACAACAAAATAGCATACATATCAAATCCCATATATATCAACATAGTGTAACTCCATCTATTGAAAAAAATCCGCATTATTAACTGGTACACCTGGTAGACTCCAAGTGATGTGACAAATAATGAACAAGCCTGGAAAAAGGGCAGTATCATCTCTCTTCAGCTGGCTTTTAGAAGAGGTGATTTAAAATGAACCTCCATTTATAACCCCAAGGCTTATAAACATCCTTTCACTCTAATTGTAGATCTAGTGGCAACTCGGACTCAATCAACAGAACCAAGCTCTGGCACAAATGAGCTGGCATTAATGCTGGCATTATCTTCCTCTGTTCCAGCAGCTTTGAAACACTGACAGAGCCAGAATAGATGTAGTGATATCCAACTACTTGACAAATGATGAGGTAGTGTGATTCATCTAAAAATAAATAGATGACAGAAAAATGATAGGTAATAGGTATATAACTAAAGATTATAGTTTTTGTTTTCAAAGGACTAATTTTAATCTAAAGAAAACTCCTAAATGGGTAGTTGTACATGCAAAAAATTTAAAAATTCCTTTTGTTACAATTGTCTGGACAATTTAAAAAGAATCCCCCAATACCTGAGGTTCCTTTCTTCAGATATGTTCCAAGTTCAATGTTATGTTTATTTTGTTATGAGAGGTGATCACACATGAGAAAAGAAAGCAAAATTCCCATATATATCTAGTTTCTCTGAAAATAAAAAAGCAGGAAGCAAGAAATATCCACAGTATTGTGACCATCTTCTAACTGTTGTTAGAATTTTTCTGTAAATGACAGCTGCCTTCTCGTCAGCCACATGGAACACAGAAGACAGTAAAATGGTATTTTCAATGGGCCGAAAGAAAATTAAGTATCAATAGGTTTTTGGTCCAACAGCAAAAAAATCTCTCTCAAGAAAAAGGGCAAAATTCCTAAATAAAGACATTCTAAAAGTGGATTTCAGATGGAAAGTGAACCCAAATGTTTGACATAAGAATAAAAATACAAGAAGGAATGAAGACCAGAGAAAGTGGTAAATATGTACAAAAATGTAAAAAACAAAACTATGAAAACCCAGTAGCAATATCTTGTGACACAGGAAAATCAAAATACATGACAACAATAAAATTAAAGTTGGGAGGAGGGTCAAACAAGTTAATGAGCACTAAGTTGATTATTCTATTGGGATGGAGGATAAAGACATTGTGCAACTTCAACTTTGTTATGTTAAATATGGACAAATGAAATCTCAATGGCAACTACTGAAAAATACATATAAACAAAATATAACTTCCAAACTAGTTGAAAGTTGCATAAGAAAAAAATATGTATACAGGACAATTCAAAAAGGCAGATATAAATTCAATTACAGCAGTCATCATAATATGCCCAAAAGGATCAAATGTACCAAATAGAAAAGAAGAGCAATTAGCCTAGATTTAAAGCAGTCAGTCTGAATTTAAAATGTGTACTTTATTTTTGTACAAATAATAACAACAAACACAAGTTAAAAGGATAGAAACAAGATTAAAAACAAAAGAGCAGAAAAATGAGAAAAAGTCTAAATAGAAGCTGAGGTAGCAGTATTAATCCAGACAAAATAAACTTTAATGCAAAAATTATTGCTAAAGACCAACAGGGTAATCTGATAATTATTTTAATAGACAAAGCCAAACAATAGTGGATGATAGTAACATATCAGAATCAGTAACTGACAGATCTCAGAAACAAAAGTTCAATACAACATGTAGATGATTTGAACGACACAATTAAATTGGACCTGCATCCACTTTATGAACTCTACATTCAACAAGTAAAAATTACACATTATTGGTATAAGCACAGAAGAATCAATTATAAATACTATTTACTGGTCTAGAGAACAGTCCTCATCACATATCAAAGGGCCTATATAATATGGATCATGATTTCCAAACTCAAAGCAATTACACAGAAAACTGATTTTTTTTTTAAAGATAACCAAAACATATCAACCATATATGTTTGAGAATTAAGAAATATAATTTCAGCCCTGGCTGGTTTGCTCAAGTGGTTAAGCATCGGTCCCATGAACCGAAGGGTCTCGGGTTTGCTTCCCGGTCAAGGGCACGTACCTTGGTTGCAGGTTCAATCCCTGGCCCCCCGTTGGGGTGCATGCAAGGGGCAACCAATTGATGTGTCTCTCTCACGTCAATGTTTCTCTCTCTGTCTCTCTGTCTCTCTCTCCTCTCCTCCTCCCTTCCTTCCACTCTCCGTAAAAATCAATGGGAAAAATATTCTCAAGTGAGGATAAAGAAAAAGGAGAAATACAATTTCATTTCATATAATTCATTGGTCAAAGAAGAAGTCATATTGAGAATTTAACTTTTTGGAAAGGAATAAAAAATAAAAACTACATATTAATAATTCTGTGATTCACCCCCCCCCCCCAAAAAAAAAGGTTTAAATAATAACAGGCACTGGAGAAATAATTTATATTTATCCAAAGAATCTGGGGTAAAAAGAAGAAAATCAACTTCAAAAAGCAGAAGGAAATAAATATTAAAAAAAAAAGTAATGAAATAGGAAAAAAAACATTTAAGAGTCTTAAAAAAAACAAAAGTTGGTTCTTTCACAATATTAAAGTTCACAAATACTAAAAAGACTGGTCAAGAAAAAGAACGCCTGAATAACCAATATCAAAAGTGAAAAAACTTTATACAATCATCTACTGAGGGACATTTCGGGCGTTTCCACGTCTTAGCCACAGTGAATAATGCTGCAATGAACACAGAGATGCATATGTCTTTGCGAATAAATGTTTTCAATTTTTCTTTGGTTAGATATCCAGAAGAGGGTTGCTTACTCATATAGTAACTCTATTCTTAATTTTTTGAGGAACCTCCACACTGTTTTCCATAGTGGCTGTGATACACACACACACACACACACACACACACACACACACACAGACAATGGAATACAATTTAGCCTTAATAAAAGATGAAATACTGTCATTTGGGACAACATGGAGGCACCTTGAGGTAATGCTAAGAAAAATGCACCAGAAAAAGTCAAGACTATAGATTTCACTCATATGTGAGATATAAAACTGAAAGCGACAAATGAACAAACAAGAGAAACAAACAAAAACAGGCACAGACAACAAACAGTATGATGGTTACCAGAAGGAAAGAGGGGTAGGCGGGTAGTGAAGGCTAGTGGGGTCAAGTTTATGGCAACAGAAGGAGATTTGACTTTGGGTTGTAGCACACAACACAATATGCAGATGATGTATCATAGAATTGTCCACTTGAACCTAAATAATTTTGTTAACCAATGGTACCTGAATAAATTATTTTTTAAAAATGAAAAAACTACAAGTAAAAAATAACTACAGAAATTTAGAAACATAAAAAAGATAAGGGGGCCACAAAGAACAACCTTATTCCTATAAAATGGACACATTCATAGAAAAAGACTTTATTCAGAAAGACTTATAAAACCTAAATAGTCCATCAAGAAAACTGGATCAATGGTCAAAAAAAATATTCCCATAAGGAAAATTTCAAGTCTCGAAGGCTTTATTTACTTAGTTCCAACAAGCTTTTAAGAAGCAATTCCATTCTTACACAACTATTATAAAATATCTGGAAAAAGAGGCAGTATTTACCAACTAATTTTGTGGACTAGAATAACCATTTTTTGCTGTGTTGGGATACAATTCTCCATGAGTTGCTTGCCTTTTTGCATGTCTTACAAGTAGGCACTGACTGCTCTATGGTTTCACAGAACCTTTTCAAGGATGTTTACTATAACAAACAGCCTGGTAAGATAGATATACCATCTCCTTTCAAAGCAAAGGATACTTTTGAATATAGCCTTAAAGACAGAAATATTATCCCCTCCAGAGCAAAAGGCAGGCATGTTTACTGTCCATTACAAGCTTGATTTCCTGAGGCTCAGTGATTCTCTCCAACATAATCCACGGTGTGCCGATTCTCTTAACTCAATCATGTAAAAACAGAGGCTCAGGAAATAAGTGCAAAAAAGCTGATTCTCTGGGTATTGCTGTAACCCAGGGATCTCATGTCTTCTACCAGAATCCATAAAACTAGGGCAGGTTAATTTTCAGCTTACAAGCAGGATATAACTTCACAACCTTCACAGTTCTTGACATACTCAAACCTAAAAAGGCAGTGTAAGTCCCATACCACAAATGAGCAGATGAAAAAAGACAATCCTAAAAACATAACAAACAAAATATAGCAATCTACCACTGTATAAAAATTCATCATGATAACCCAAGAACACAAGATTAGCCTACCAATACAATATTATTTAATGTA
The DNA here is from genome assembly GCF_963259705.1 of Myotis daubentonii. Lineage (NCBI taxonomy): Eukaryota > Metazoa > Chordata > Mammalia > Chiroptera > Vespertilionidae > Myotis > Myotis daubentonii. The sequence goes on from NC_081841.1 coordinate 42,545,068, forward strand.
GTTACTTTATTAAATGCTTTTTTAAAAAAAAAATATCATATGCTTTTAACAACAGATATAGAAAATCTGCTAGATAAAATTCAACATTCATTCATGAGTTAAAACAAGAAAAAACTAAAAACAAATGGGCACTACATTAATTTGATAAAGGGAGATAAGGGGGAGATGTGGGGGGACATCTGTAATATTGTCAACTATTTTTTAAAAAGTACTGCCATGGCTGGTTTCTCAGTGGTTAGAGCACCGGTCTGCTCACCGAAGGATCACGGGTTTGATTCCTGGTCAAGGGCACGAACCTGGGTTACAGGTTCAATCCCCACCCTGGTAGGGGCACATGTGGGAGGCGACCAATCAATGTGTGTCTCTCACATCGATGTGTCTGTCTGTCTGTCTCTCTCTCCTTCCCTCCCTCTCTTCCACTCTCTCTAAAAAAGCAATGGAAAAAATATCCTTAGGTGAAGATTAACACACAAAAAAATTGTTTTAAGTACCAATCTGTTAGATTAAAAAAAAAAAAACTTAAAGAGATTGTATGAACTTGCAAATTAATCTTGAGTAGGAAAAAATTTTCCTAAAATTTTTGAGAGTAACACTGCCATTAGAAAAATTCTACCATTTGAAAGTTTAAATTATTTGTCCTGTTTTATTTACCTGTATGAGAACTTTGTAATGTAATAGGAAGATATCATTATATCTCATTTTTTAAATGACATTTACTAAAAAAGCTAACAGCTAGTAACATGAATATAACTACCATTTTTCCAGCATCTATTTTACAAGTTCTTTTATAGAGGTATTTCTTCATTCATTCCTCTGAGCAACCTTTAATTTTATCCCAAGAAATAGGCTAAGTCCATGTCAGTAACTAAAAAATCTCCTCGTGAAGGCTTACAGATTGACTCTTCTACTATTTGTGACATTTCAATTCTAAAGCCAAAAGACAGACAAGAGCTCAGTTCAAGGACTACTTTCCGGAACTTCCACAAACTACTTGCCCCAATATTTACTTGAAACTTCAATTTGTTTTCCCTTCGATAGACAGGAGAACAAGGAGGTATTCCTGCCAACAACCCCTTGACACATAATGTCTACATCTAAATTAGTATAAAACTGAAAAAAAGCAGCCGCTGTGTCTATTCAGAACACAGAGCAGCTGTGAAAAGGGTTTTTATTCTTTCACTTCCAAGTCACTCCATCAAAACCCTCTCACCCGGGCGCTTGCCAGCAACTTCACCCTAATTATACAATTGCCATGGCAATGAAGTGACAATGGCCACACACGTTCATTGGACTCCCAAGCCCGGGCTATTTATAAGAAGACGACGACTCCAACAAGAGAGACATAGAGGACGGACCAATTAAGGTGTGCAACTCCAGAAACATGAAGACTTCACTTTGCTGTACTCAGCTTCCCTCAGGAAAACAAGTTTGTCATGAACTATTAGTTTCCCTTTTGTTAAAACTAAAATATCAGTGCCTACACAACATATCAAATATTAGGTTATTTTTCTCCAGTGGACTCTGTATGAAAAAAAAGTCATCATATCAATTATAAATATACTTTAAGGATCAATCAGTGCATTTTCACAACAGGAAGATCTTAAATTTTTAACATATAAGTTTCAAAAATAAATAATAAATGTGACTTAGATATATTTTAACATAAATAAAAATACCTAGCATGGAGTAATTATTTATTGATGAGAGGAAGAAGGAAAGAATAAAAATGACAATTTTTAAAAAATCTAATGGACTCCCACAGTGCAAGGAATTTTTTTTTCATGATCAAGAGAATGTCAGTCCAAGTATCCCACAGCTTTCTGCCTTATTAAAATTACCAAAACAACAATCCATTAGAAGCCAGTTATGCCTCATAGTAATATCTCAGTATATTAAGTTTCCATCACAACAAATATGGCAAAATATTTAATCTAGACTACTAACATTCCATCAAGGATGCTATTTGAGGCTGTTATAAAATACTGAAGTGTTAGTGGTGAAAAGCAACAGGAGGAATAATGGTGAATCATTAGTCATATTACTAGAAATCCTTCCAAAATTGCACTCCGATGGTTAATTAAATCAAAACAAACTTTAATATAAAACTATTTCAAAGGAAAAGTAACTTTTTCTTAAAATGGAATACTATGTATTAAAATAAACACTTTAAAAACTAAATAGTGATATCACTATAAAATGACAAAACAAAACGATGCCCTATTTTTTTATTTATAAAATAATTCATTCAGCAAATATTGTATATGGTCTATAAGCTGATATCAGGAAGTTATAATACTCAACCTTGAAAAGTTTAAAATCTAGCTACCAAAAAATAAACAAGTGGATCACTAATACTTAAATGAGATAAAGAAAAATGAAGGAAACTCTAGTCCAAGGTGGGTTTCATAAACAGGATTACCAATGTGAGAATAAATCACTGAGATTATACAATTATTATAAATTCGTGCACTGGTAGGGTCCCTAGCAGCTGCAAGCCGGGTACTCCCTTCCTTTCCCTCCCCCTCCACCTCCCTCCCTTCCCCTGGCAGGCCCAGCCCCCGGTTGAACTCCCAGACTAACTTCCTTCTGGTCAAGGGGACAATTTGCATACTACACTTTTATTGTGCAGGATTATACAGGAGTCCCTCTTCACCTGCAGTTTGATTTCCATGCTTTCAGTTACCTGCAGTCAACTGCAGTCAAAATATATTAAGTGGAAAATTCCAGAAATAAACAATAAACACCAATCAGAAAGAATATATGCACCCCTATGTTCATAGCAGCACAATTTACAATAACTAACATTTGGAAACAGCCTAAGTGCCCATCAGCTGATGAGTGGATTAGGAAACTGTGGTACATCTACACAATGGAATACTATGCAGCTGTAAAAAGGAAGGAACTCCTACCATTTGCAACAGCATGGATGGACCTAAAGAGCATTATGCTAAGTGTAATAAGTCAGTTAGAGAAAGATAAATATCACATGATCTCACTCATTTGTGGATTATAATGAACAACATAAACTGATGAACAAAAACAGATCCAGAGACAGAGAAGCATCTACTGGACTGTCAAGCCTCGGAGGGAAGGCAGGGGAGGGTGGAGGGAATGGGGAGAGATCAACCAAAGGACTTGTATGCATGCATATAATCCTAACCAATGGACACAGACACTAGTGGGGGTGAGGGCACAAGCAGGGGAATGGGAGGGAGCAATGGGGGGATAAGGGCACATATGTAATACCTTAATCAATAAAGAAAAAATTAAAAAATTAAAAAAACAGTAAGTTTTAAATTGAGTGCCATTCTGAGTAACGTGATGAAGTCTCAGGCCATCCCACTCCATCTCACCTGGAACTTGAATCAACCCTTTTTGCCCAGTGTCTCCACACTGTATACACTCCCTGCCCATTAGCCACTTAGAAGCCATCTCAGTTATCAAATAGAATGTCACAATATCACCTCACTTGTGTTCAAATTACCCTTACTTTACTTAATAATGCTATATTCACATATTTTCTAATACAGTATTACTGAAATAATTGTTAAAATTGTTATATTACAGTTGTTATAATTATCCTATTTTATTATTAGTTATAGCCATTAATCTCTTACTGTGCCTAATTTATAAATTAGGTATGTATGCATAGAAAAAAAAAACCACGTAATATATGTAGAGTTCAATACTATCCACAGTTTCAGGCATCCACTGGATGTCTCAGAACATATCACCCGTAGACAAGGGGACATTACTGTAGAGCATTCTGGTAATTTATTAACATACTCATATTTCTCTGCTACACCTTAAAAACTGCCATTTAAAACTACTGTTCACTCTCTACTAGGATTCTATAAAAATTCTACATGGCAGACACTTTATAACTTCTCAACCTGAAGTAACACAAAGAACCAAATTATTTTAAGAGGAATAGTGTGGACGGATCACGAGAATACTCGCTTCATATTGCACAGTGTTTTACAAAGTATCATCCTTTAAAAAGATATTAGCTTGTAAGAACATGTAATAACTTCAAAATGCAATGGGTATTTAATTTTAAAGGATGCCTTTAACATTTATATAAAACTTGTTTTGTACTCGTTCAATAGAAACTTATCTGGCCACTGGATAAAGCTAGCAATAAAACTACTAGTCCGCAATGTGTTAATGTGATGCTATAATACAAAATTTAACCGCAATGCAGACTAAGTGAATTAAAAGTACAATAATAGCCCTGACCCGTTTGGCTCAGTGATTAGAGCAGCCGTGGGCAAACTACGGCCCGTGGGCAAACTACGGCCCGCGGGCCAATCCGGCCCATTTGAAATGAATAAAACTAAAAAAAAAAAAGTAATGATGTTTACTTTGAATTTATATTAGTTCACACAAACACTCCATCCATGCTTTTGTTCCGGCCCTCCAGTCCAGTTTTAGAACCCATCGTGGCCCTCGAGTCAAAAAGTTTGCCCACCCCGGGATTAGAGCGTCGGCCTGCGGACTGAAGGGTCCCCGGTTCAATTCCAGTCAGGGGCATGTACCTTGGTTGCAGGCACATCCCCAGTAGGGGGTGTGCAGGAGGCAGCTGATCGATGTTTCTCTCTCATCGATGTTTCTAATTCTCTATCCCTCTCCCTTCCTCTCTGTAAAAAATCAATACAATGTATTTTTTTTTAAAAAAAGAAGAAGAATTTCTTGAGCACCTAGCATGGGCCAGATTTTACATGCATGCTTTCTTTTTAATGCTCACAACTGCACTTCGAAGTAGACATGGTTAGCCCCATTTTACAACTGGCTCAAGACTCAGAAGCTTGAATGAGCTGAACAAAACACCCAAAGTCACACAGCTGGTAAGTGGCAAGTCTGTCTGATCCGAGCATTCATGCCTATGTAGCCAAAATATCTCTGTAAAAGTATTTGTACATGGCCCACTCTTCAAAAGGGTTTTCGGAAGCTTACACATTAAAAATAAATTAAGAATGCACGGGCACACACACAAAATTAAATGGAGCTGTCTAATGGATGTAACTAAACATAGACATTTGAGATAAATATTTATGAAAGTTAACTTTGCATCCCTACAACCAATCTCCAGTTAATAGGTCTGGCCAGAAAATGTTAGGCCTGCATCTCATGGTATATAAAGCAGTGAGCGGCAAGACAAGCTGCACTAAGTATAATGGCTTCAAAGCCAGCCATAAAACAAACACATAACATTTTCCAATCGTATTTACCTAAAATACAACTACTCTAAAGGAAAACTGAGTATTACATGAGCCTCTGGTCAAAGAAATAACATACACTTTTTTAGAGTGACAGAATAGCAAAGGCTTCCGGCTCCTTCAAACTTCGCCTAACAAACATTCAACAAGAGAAATACCCCCTCATGGTCTGGAGGTAGAACTAAGGTAAAAATGAGCAATAGTAATCCCTCATTCATTCAGAAAACATCTAACACATCTATCAATACTAATAAAAGGGTAATATGCTAATTAGACTGGGAGACCTTCCAGAGGTCCTTCCGGACAAAGCCATGGTGGCAGGGCTGAGGCAGAGGTGGTTAGGGGTGATCAGGCCAGGAGGGGAGGGCAGTTGGGGGCGAGCAGGCCAACAGGGGTGGCCAGTTGGGGGGCGAGCAGGCCAGCAGGGTGGCAGTTGGGAGCAAGCAGGCCGGCACGGGGGGCAGTTGGGGGCGAGCAGGCCGGCAGGCAGAGTGGTTAGGGGCGATCAGGCAGGGAGACAGGTGAGTGGTTAGGAGCTAGCAGTCCCGGATTGCGAGAGGGTGCAGGCCGGGCTGAGGGACACCCCCGCCCCGCTGCGGGAAATTTCATGCACCGGGCCACTAGTCCTATCTAATAAAAGAGAAACATGGTAATTAGCCATACCTCTGCTACCCTCCCCATTGGCTAATCAGGGCGATATGCAAATTAACTGCCAGCCAAGATGGCGGCCAGCAGCCAGGCAGCTTGAAGCGAACATGAAGCTTGCTTGCTTCAGTGACGGCTGCCGGGCTCTGAGCTTGCAGTTTGAAACATTGTTACAAATATAGAAGCTAAACAAAACCCCAGAAACCTGCTTTCAGCCAGCCGGGATCTAAGAGCTGGAGTTGAAACAGGGTTTCAATTATAGAACCCAAACAAACCAGATACCTGCTTTTAGCAGCAGAGGCCTCAGAGCTGGAGCCAAGCCTCAGAGCTAAAGCTGCCCCAGAATAAAATAAAAATAAAAAGAAAGAAAGGAGCGGTTGGGAGCTTCAGTCACCCGCCAGCCTGAAAACGGCCCTCAGCCCCTCACCCAGACTGGCCAGGCACCCTAGTGGGGAACCCCACTCTGAAGAGGGTGTGACTAGCTGCAAACAGCCATCATCCCCTCACCCAGGCTGGCCAGGCACCCAAGCGGGACCCTCACCCTGATCCAGGACACCCTTCAGGGCAAACCAGCCGGCCCCCACCCGTGCACCAGGCCTCTATCCTATATAGTAAAAGGGTAATATGCCTCTGAACACCGGGATCAGTGGAGCCGCGAGGCCTCCCGGCACCGGGATCAGCATGACAGGGGGCAGCACCCAAACCCCCTGACCGCACTGCGGCTCTGTGTGTGACAGGGTGCGGGGCCACAGCCTCCCTATCCGCCCTGCTCTGTTCGTGACAGGGGAAGGCGCCCCAACCCCCTGATCAGCCCTGCTCTGTGCCTGATAGGGGGGAGCTCCCCAACCCCCTGATCGCCCTGCGCCTCTGTGTGTGACAGTGTGCGGCGCCCCAACCCCCTGATCAGCCCTGCTCTGTGCGTGACAGGGGGCAGCGTCCCAACCCCCTGATTGGCCCTGCTCTGTGCATGACAGGGGGTAGCGCCGCAACCTCCCCATAGACCCTGCCTTGAGTGTGACAGGGGGAGGTGCCCCAACCTCCCAATCGGCCCTACCCTGAGCGTGACTGAGGGTGGCATCACAACCTCCCAATCCACCCTGCTCTGTGCATGACAGGGGGCGGCGCCCCAACTCCCCAATCAGCCCTGCTCTGAGCCCGACCAGGGGCTGCACCTAGGGATTGGGCCTGCCCTCTGCCACCCGGGAGCAGGCCTAAGCCAGCAGGTTGTTATCTCCTGAGGGGTCCCAGACTGCGAGAGGGCACAGGCCGGGCTGAGGGACCCACCCCCTCCACCCCCTCCCCGAGTGCACAAATTTTTGTGCACCGGGCCTCTAGTCTATAATAATAAAAGCATAATATGCTAATTAGACACCCTTCCAGACTAATCGGGTGCTGCGAGGGAAGCCTGGGTCCCGGATGTCAGAGGGAAGCCGGTGCCGGCAGCCAGGGGAATGAAGGCCTACTCTTGCATGAATTTCGTGCATCAGGCCTTTAATCACTTAAGAATAATGCATAACAAGTAAGTGTGAAATAAACACTAATGGTAAGTGCTCCTGAAGTTGTAGGAGGGGAAAATCACTAGGTTTGTCAGGCAGTTTTATGGAACAGCCAGGCTTACAAGTAAAAAGGAAGTAAGTTAATGAAAGAAAAATTATTACATCTTAATGAATGGTTAACACAGACACATAACTGTCATAAACTAAATGCCAAAGTTGGGGGAGGCTTCTTTTTTCTAGAAGCAGAAGATTTTAAAATTCTGAAGATTTAATTTAGTACTCCTAAGAAAGTTAATTTAAACTACTAAAGCAAATCACATGTGCTTTGTGGAGAACAAAGAATTTGGATTTCAAAAATAGACAATATTCACCTTGTAGCTCTGCCAACTTATACTTTGAATGTAACCATGGCAAATTATTTAACCTATCTGGTTTACCCATCTATAAAATGTGAGTGATAATATTAACTCAAGAGGCTTTAGGATTCAATTAGATAATGTACTGGGGAAAGTGTGTTAATTTTATTATCTAAATTCTTTAAAATCAAATTCTTAAACAAGCTTTTCTGCTTTTTGTACCTAAAAACAGTTTTGTTGAAGGAACTTTAATCGTCAATAATAAACTGGATCTGTTATTTAAATACAGTAAACATGGTTAATATTATTTTCAAAATCCTATTTTAACCAGATTTTCTTTTTATTTACAGACAAGTACTAATTCTACAGAATCTGGAAATTTCTAATATCATTCTACCATCTCTCTAAACATAACTTTATATTATTTTTCTTCTTTATTCTAACATCAATTAGTACTACTAATTAATAAATTACATGTCTATTTAGGTCACCAATAGATTTTTGGTGGTAATGTAGGACTGAAGAAACTAGAAACATTAAAGTGCATATGTTTCTTTTCTCTCCCAAACCTTTATATTACTCAAAGAATATCTGTCAAATTTTCCACTGGCTTTCTCTCTGCTTTCACCTTCTTAACTAGTTAGCCTCATACACAGGTTGCTTCGAGTGAAAACTGTTTGTTCTTATCATGATGAACAAATATTTTGCTTCACAAAATTTAACCTTCTGAATTTTAGGTATCTTTCATAAATTTAAAGACAATTATGGAAGTAGTCCACAAAATGTAAAGACAGGTACAAAAACAGATCCAGAGACAGAGAAACATCGATCAGAACGTCAAACCTTAGAGGTAGGGGAGGGTGGGGGTAAAGGGGAGAGAGAGATCAAGCAAAGGACTTGTATGCATGCATATAAGCCTAACCAATGGACAGAGACAACAGGGAGGTGAGTGCATGAGTGGGGGGATGGGAGGTAATGGGGGGATAAGGACACTTATGTAATACCTTAATCAATAAAGAAATTTTTAAAAAGACAGCTATAATGAATAAATATCAAAGTAATTTTTTTTCTTGACAATGGCCCAAAGACAGGATGAGGATGAACATGCTAAAAAGGGGCTGAGAAGTGCCTGCATAATCAATAGTTGACCACAGTGCTCACCTGCAAGGAACTGAGACCTGGTGAACAAATGACTTATAACCAGCCAAGTTTAGGGCTGTCTAGACATAAAATGGGCAGAGAAAGACAATCTTTTTATACATGTATGGTTCTGACATATGAGATAATTATATACTTCATAAGCATATAATAACAGTCATGAAAAAAAGTATAAGAAGAACCTAAAATGAATTTGCAAATATTAGGTACTTAATATCTATTGAAGAGAAGAGGAAAAAAGGAGAAAAAATATAATTTACCTAAGATCTCATAGAACCATATTTATGGAACCTACATGCAGAAATATTATATTAAAAAAGTTATGCATAGCTTAAAGAAAGAAAACACATATTATGCATATTCATTTAATGTTTCCAAAAAATCCTTTTGATGGTATTCGATAATAAAGTTAATTCCCTTTTGTACCCATCTAATAATATAAAATATTACATGTGTAAAAAATGTTGTGAATTTTTCATGTCTCATGCAATATGAACAACAAAAAAAACCTCACAAAAAAAGAAGCTTTCCTGGATTATAGTGTGTAATATAATAGTTGACATTTTGGAATAGTATGTTTTATTTTAACCCATTAGCATCTACTAAATTACATGCATCTAGAGATATTGTCTTGCTTCCATAGAAATGCAGAATATATGAGGTAATTAGAACTATGGTGAAAAGAGGAGAGAATGGTGCCTATCTCCTACAGGAAGTGGTTTCTTTAGTATAATGTCATAAATATAATCATACAGTATATAGTTTCTTATCCATTTAGCAAACCCCATGTTTTTAAATCTCTTGATCATTTGCCATTTAAACTTTTTTCAAAAAAAGGGTAAGTCACATGTTATCTACTTGTCATGACTTTTATATTTTGGATTGCACCAATAGGTTTCATATTAAACCATTATTGTGCATTCCTAATTTCATATGCTCATTATTTATGGGTAATCAGTTTAAGAGCACTATTTGTAATCATTATGAGAGCTATACTATACTATTGCTGTGGCTCCATTCCCTAAGAGGTGGTTTATAAACAAATTCTTGATTAAAGGTTTCCAAACACCAACGTTATTATAAATCAAGGTAATAAGAACATGTCCTTAGGCAGGCATGAACGGAACGATATAAACCAGGGGTGGGCAAACTTTTTGACTCGAGGGCCACAATGGGTTCTTAAACTGGACCGGAGGGCCGGAACAAAAGCATGGATGGAGTGTTTGTGTGAACTAATATAAAGTTAAAGTAAACATCATTACACAAAAGGGTACGGTCTTTTTTTTTTTTTTTAGTTTTATTCATTTCAAATGGGCCGGATCCAGCCCGCGGGCCGTAGTTTGCCCACGGCTGATATAAACTAATCAGTCGTATTATTAGCAGTCTGAAAGAGTATGTTAACAGAAGGATAACTGGTCTATATAAAATCCTAAGTGAACAAAAGCCAAAGTCGAAGGTGTTCAATGTGTGTCTGGCAATGGAAGAATAAAGAATTCCCTGACAAACCAGGGACTACTTAATTTGTTAGATTTCTCTTTGTATGGGAAATAAACAGAAGGAAAATGAATGTTTAAATTATCACCAACTCCATTTCAGGTATGTTACCAACTCCCTTTGTACTCACTGCTGATTCACCAAGCAACTTCCCATAAGGATGAGTGGGCTGGAGGAGAGACAGAATAAAAAAACAAGACAAAAAAACTCCCAAACGCTTACCAGCTAAACTGAGCACAATTCACTTGGCCCTTACTCTTTTTGTTACTTCACAAAAGACATCTGGTTCTTCCTCCATCTGTTCTGGGTTGGCTTAGTGCAATTAGCACCCTTAACCCTAATCAACTCAGTAAGAATTGGGGGTTTGGGGGTAAATCAACTTTACAGACTTAAACAATTGAGGGCCAGAATGTAGATATTAGGGACCCCACTAAAGTAATACCAGCCCAAGAGATCCTGTTTGAACAGTCATTCTGCATCTTCCCTTAAATCTCAACCTCTATTTAAAATACTCCTTCTTTGATGTGACCATAGTAAGTACTTCCCCTTCACCTCTGTGCATCCTCCCCCACCCCCTGCAGTTTTCATTTCTTATTTGCAAAAGCCTAAAATAATAAAATCTATTTGGAGTTTTACATTTGGCAAAGGACTTCCACACATTATCATCTCATCTTATACTTAGGACTATCTTCTGAAAAAAACAGGATCCATTATCAGCCCATTTTATATGACCCAATAACCTAAAGACCCATTATAAAACCTAATGACCCAGTAGGTTATATACAGTAATTCAATGTATAGGTTACAGCAGTGGTTCTTACCCAGGGACAATTTCTCACATGCTCCAGGGAGGGAAGGCATCTGTCAACATCTAGAGAAATTTTGTTTGTCACAGCTGGGGGCATCAAGTGGGTCCAGGCCAAGGATGCTACTAAATATCCTACAACGCACAAGATAGCTTCCTACAACAAAGAATCATCCAGCTTAATATGTCAATAGTGCCGAGTTAGGAGGCGTGAAATGAATCCTGTCTCTACTACTTATTAGTTTAGAAAACCTATTTAACCTCCGAGTTCCCTCATTTGTATACAAGGCAAGAAACTTAACTTGTTTTTTAATGTGTATACCGTAAAATTTGCTTCTTTCAGTGTATAGTTCTATGAATTTTGACAAATACAGAGTCACGTAACCACGGCCACAATAAAGATGCAGAACACTTCCATCACTGTGAAACCTTCCCTCATGCTGTCCATTTGTAGTTAAACAGCAGCCCACAGCTAGTGACTGAGTGTTCACCTCCCTACAGTTTCACCTTCTCTACAAGGTCATATAAATGCAATCATACAATATGTAGTCTTTAAGTCTGGTGTACTCATTAATGCATTTGAGACTCATACATGCTGGTGTGTGATGTATCAGTACTTCATTCCTCTTTATTGCAGGAAAGTATTACATTGTATGGATAGAGCACAGCTGGTTTATCCATTCACCATCTCAAGGCCTTTTAGATGTTACCAGTTTTTGGTGACTATGAATAAAGCTGCTATAAAAATCTGCACATAGATTTTTGTATGAACGTAAGTTTTCATTTCCCTTGTATAAATATCTATTAGTGGAACTAATGCCTTGTATAGTGAGTGTATGTTTAAATTACCAGTAACATGAAAAGCCAAGCTGCTTTCCAACGTGGCTGTATCATGCTGAAATCACAAGAGTGACGTATGAACATCCCAACTGCAGTCACTTGAACATGGTATTACCAGATTTCTGATTGTGCCATTTTAATAGGTATATATTGGTATCCAGTGTCGTTTTAATTTGCATATCTCTAATAATAAATTATACTGAGCACCTTTATAAAAATTAATACCTACTTTTGAGCAGTTTAAGGTTTACTAAAAAATTGGGCAGAAAATACTGTATTCCGTCTTTCATCTCCAACTCCCTCTCCTCCCGACACCAGTATCGCCTATTTTTAACATCTTACCTTAGTGTGGTACATGTGTTACAACTGATGAGCCAATATTCCTATATTAATATTGACTAAACCCATACAGTTCGCTTTTTGTGTTATGTAATCTGAGTTTGGACAAATGTGTAATGATATATATCCACCATTACAGTATCACCCATAGCAATTTCACTGCCCCCAGAATCTCATGCCCCATCTATTCATTCCTCTCTCACACTTTCTCCCCAAACTCCTGGCAACCACTGATCTCTTTACTGTCTCCATAGTTTTGCCTTTTCCAAAATGTCATCTAGTTGGAATCAGAAAGTATGCAGCCTTTTCATGCTGGCTTCTTTCCCTTATTAACATGCATGTAAGTTTCCTCGATGTCTTTTTGTGGCTTATACTCATTTCTTTCCAGCACTTAGTAATATTATGAGTTGTATAGATTTATCAGTTTATTTATTCATTCATTTATTGAAGGACATCCCTGGAAATTTCTTGTTTGAAGCTATTTCATCTTATATTAAATTGAAGATGGATCATGAGAATTCTCACCTTATATTACACAGTGTTTTACAAGATATAAGTTTGTAAGAACATGTAATAAATAACTTCAAAATGCAATGGGTATTTAATTTTAGAGTGTGCCTTTAACATTTATGTAAAACGCTTTTTGTACTCGTTCAATAGAAACTTATCTGTCCACTGGGTAAAGCTCGCAATAAAACTACTGGTCCGCAATGTGTTAAGAGACATTCAATTTTCTTTTACTTAATGTTAGCATAATATATCTTTTTCCATCCTTTTAGCATTTAATCTATCTTCATCATTATATTTAAAGTCACTTTCTTGTTGAGAATACATAGGTATTTTTTTTACTCCATCTGACTATCTGTGTCTTTTAATTGCTGTATGTAGACCATATATACTAGTATTTAATACAATTATTTTCCTTTCTGTTTGTACACTCTGCTTAATGTTCTTCTGCTCCTTTTTACTGCCTTATTTTGCATTGTTAAAATATTTTCTAATACTCCATTTTAACTTATCTATTGGGTCACCTGGCAGTATCGCTTTGTATTCACTTTATTAGTGCTAGCTCTAAGGATTACAAGATACATTCCTAACTTTTCAATCTACTCAGAATTAATATTTTACCATTTCCAGTAAAAAAAGAAAAAAAAAAAAAGCTTACAACAGAACAGATCCCTTTATCTCTCCCATTAGTATAGGTGTCATATATATTACAGCTACATACACTGAAAAATCAGACAATGTTATGAATTTGGCTTTCAATGTCATATATATTTTAAAGAACTTATGATGAGAAAAATAAAGTATATTTACTCAGTTATTTACTATTTCTGTGGCTCTTCCCTCATGACTGGTATTCTAAGTTTCCTTCTGATGCCATTCCCTTCAGTCTGAAGAAGTTCCTTCAGTATTTCAGAGCAGAGCTGCTAGCAATGAATACTCTTGGTGTGCCTTCACTGAGAATGCCTTTCTTTTGCCTTCATCTCTGAAAACGCTATTTTCACGCGATATCGAGTTCTTGGTCAATAGCTTTTCTCTTTTAGCAGGTAAAGGTTTACTTCCCCTGTCTGCTGGCCCCCAAGATTTCTGATGAGAAACCCACACTCATTTGACTCCCTGGTCTCTTGTATACATACTGTGGGGCTTTTTTTCCTCACTGCTTTCAAGTGTATTTTTTATCTTTGCTTTTCAACAGTTTTTGATTATAATGTACCTAAACCTGTCTTGCTTTGAACTGATACTGCTTGAAATTCAAAGTTTCTTAGTGCTAGGACTCAGCCCACCCACAGGTTAAACCCAGGAGATTAAGAAGAAAAAACACAAATGGTAAATTCTCTGCCACATCAGTTAATCTTCAAATTTTACCTTCCCTCCCCTGCTGTCACTTACTTTCCAGGGTCCTCAGCTGCGTTTTGCATTATTTCTAGAGCTTTCAGCTGTAATTAGTGGAGGGCCAGGATGTACACCATTTGACTAGCACCGGATTTCACTCCTCACATTTTAAAACGCAATTGTTTTCCTGACAGCACACAGGACAGATACAACTATGAATTGGGGAGGCAGAAAAAGACATTCCAAAAACATCAGAATTAAATGCTCAGAACACTGGAAATTGGACCAAACGCTCTTTAATTGACATGTTTAAATGTATCTAATTAAAGATCAAGTGCACATCTGGCAGGGTAAAACATCCATCTACTTTAAGATACTGTAAAAATAATCACACAGAAAACTTCAGTTTCTACTTTCTTCTCCATCTTCAATACAGATGAATACCTCGAAATTCTAGCCCCAGGCTCTCAAGTACTGACCTGTGTGTTCTGCCCACCATTTACTACTTTGAAACCGTGTCAGTTGGCTTAGAATTGTGTGGTCTATGAAAACACAAAGCCACTTTTCAAAGCCAGCTTTCCATTAAAAAACACTCTTTCAAAGAGTGTACTCCTCAGCTTCAACAAGATGCCTTAAATAACAAACACAAAAATAGCCAGCAACGCAGGCTTGCTCACAGAGCTGGCTCAAATAACAAAATCCAACCTAATTCAGGTCATTCAATTGAAGAGCCGCCTAGAACTGAGCGCCAATTCTCAGCGGAGGGAAACTCCCGCCTGTTAAAAGTTAAAATGTTTCAGAGTGAATACAAAAGGGTTTGCTCTAGGACAGCACTGGACTTACGAGCCTCATTTTCATAATGCACTTGGGTTATTTATTTAACAGCTTATACTTTGATGAGACTAGGCTTGAGCGCTCTCCCCTGTGAAAGCTTGACACACCCTGTTTTTCTGTCCACCTCACAGTGAGAAAGGGGCCTGAGCAGGTAGCAGGTAACCTCAACACTCCTTTCCTTTCCTCTCAGCTGGTTAAGAAAGCTCCAGGGTTAGAAGACACTTTACCCAGAGTCTAATAACATTCTCTTTACAGAAAACAAGCTAAGTCAAGGCAAGTGACTTGTCCAAAATCACATATTTAAGTAAAAAGTGAAAGGTCACCAATAACATGGCATAATGAAGCCAGAAGTGAGAGAGAAGACAGGTCTTTAAACAGGAAGTTACAAAGTAACATGTCTATTCCCATGTTTCATCCCTCTGGGAAAGAAACATTTTATTTTTCCCCATTGATTTAGAACACCACCTGCTCATCAACAGAAGATATTCCAGACAATTCAGTTAAAAGCTCAAGAGAACTAAGAGGAAGAAACAAAGGAGGCAGTGTTGTGCCATGTCCACAAGCAGGAAGGCCCGTAACCAGAACAGGGCATTCGTAAGTGCCAGGGCCTAGCTGATGGGCAGTGAATCGGTGTGCCTCAAAATCCAAGGACAGATCTGTTTCCCTTAACCCAACACTGCAATGTTCTGAGGAAATCTACAAATTGAGCACATGACCTGGTAAGCTGGTCCTCTCATGCAGTTACCAAAGGCCAGTCTCGGAAAATAAGTTTCACTGACTCACCCCAAAAGGTACAATTAGGCCTTGAGACAGGAAGGATATCACAAACAGGTCTAGAAATGCAGCATCTTCCCTCCCAACTGCTGCCTGAGCTCTGACAGCGATGAAGAAGAATACAGATCCGTCCTCAGATTGATCTCATTGGGTACCAAGTTTCTTCTCTGGTTACTGGTGCTACAACCACACACACACACTCAACACTCCAGGCCCCTCATTACCATCCTTGCTGCAGTTTCATTCAGAAAGGATTATTCAAAAATGTAAAGGCAAACAGTAAATGATTTTTTGAAAAATAAAGGCTAATCATCTAATTGGCTTTCCGAAGGCCCCTGATAAATGGTACTAAGGACCGAAGCTACCACTCAATAGTGTACCTGGAGTTTTGGAGTGCAACAGGTCTATAGATATGAACGGAGGGAGCGAGGGTGGCAGAGGAGAGACCCTCATTGTATTTTAATGGCCTAAAAATATGTTTAATTGATGAAATAAATTCACTGATATAATATTTCTTTTAGAACATGAAGCTCAAAAGCGGAACAGTTGCCTTGTTCTGTGTAGCTCAGTTGGTTGACTGCTGTCTCATGTGCATGCTGGGTTTGACACTCGATTCCTGGTAGGGGGCGTGCAGGAGTCAGCGGATCCACATTTCTTTCTCACATCTATGTCTCTCTCTCTCTCTCTCTCTCTCTCTCTCTCTCTCTCTCTCTCTCTCTCTCTCTCCAGCTCCCTTCCTCTCTGAAATAGAAACTTTTTTTAAAAAAAAAAAAAAGCAGAACAGTTAAAGATAAGTACCAAAGTATAGGCAGGTCTTACTCAAAAAGCAAATTGCTTGGTAGGACCTGAATATTTTTCATCGATATCTAAATTGAAAAAGATGACACATAAACTGATTTTATTAGACCACTTTATTTTAAAATTGCTATCTTTCTGAATGACCTCGAAATCACACATTAGAAGGAATTACAAGTTGGAAGAAATTGCACCTGACTAGCTAGCCAGACATTCTAGTATTTGAAGGGAAGAATAATCACTTCTTCAAAATACTTTTTAAAATCAATAATCAACAATGGCTGCCTCTTAAAGGAAAAGTAAATATTATATAAACAACTAACACAGCTCCAGGAGCCCTATATGGCAGGGTATTAATCTGGTCGGAGAAGAGCTAGGAGTCTTGTCTAAGCTATATTGACATAGTTAGCATACTACCTATATTGTATGTTATAGACCAATAAACATAGCAAAGCACTCTAAAAATGCTCTTGTTCACACTTAAGATTGAGAAACACCAAGTATTTTAGTAAAGAATAAAAACACCAAAGGGTGGTGAGAGTGGGGGAGGGAATATGAAGATGAGGGGATGGCGAGTGGTGGGAAACTAAGCTACAAATGGTTGCCTTTGTTTTTACAAAGTGATTTCTTTGGTGAAATACTTTTTAACAACAACAAAGAAATGAAGATGAATGTTCATCATAACATCATAAAATGTATAGTATGGAGTCAGCACCTACCAGTTTTGAGAGTCTATTAATCTCTAAATATTTTATCTAAATGACTACAACTAGAGTAAGTGTGGAAATACTTCCAATTTGCAGAATTTGCAAGTCAATCAGCTCAAGAACATGAAATAATTGGTTTTCTTGATAAGAATCATGAAAGTAGCAGCAGTAATCATTTAAAGAGACCAGAGGGGATTGTGGCGCTCCACGGAGAGTGCCAGAGACATATGGCTTTCAAAGTTGCCATCTTCGTATTTTACAAATTATCTTAACAAAATGAACAACATAAAATAATGTTCTTGAATATAGTTTGAATCCCCGAAAAACGATTCAAACTATATTCAGGTAAAATAAAGCTAATTTGAGAATTTAACAGGCAGGAGCCAAAAGTAATAAAAATGATTCAAATGTTTCCAGCAAATCAACCAATGTTTACCAAACACAAATAGAAGCTACCAAAGGTGACACTGTCCCCCTCTTCCATCGCTTGCAATCTGAGTATCTTCGCTCATTCATTCCATTTCAGAGGACAGGTTCCCTTACAGATTGGATGAAACCATTTCTCCACGGTAACCACTGAAGCAGCCCTTAGAAATCTGGAATCAGATGGGACCACAGAGGCCCTCCAGTCAGGCTATGAATACAATGCAGACTTCTCCTTCAACACCTGGACAGGTCTCTGCACAGTGTGCACACTGCCTACTTGTACAGACTCCCATAGACTCCTTGCTGCACTCATTGAAAGCATCTGTCTCATGGTTGGCCAGATCCAAGTATACACCAAAAGAAATAATACAAAATATTTGAAATGTAAAAGATACATATGGAACATATTATAAACATATATCCTAATACTTTTAATTTTTCTTGATTTTAAGAGCATTCTCGTAGCTTGAAAGTATTTTTAATATTAACTCTGTTATCCCGCATTAACAGCCAATTGGTTTGCTCTAGGCTCCCCCAGACTGGATACGCATGGAGCATGAAGGACTGAGCTCGGTGTTGGACTCCACTGGAGGCAACCCTGACAGAGCATCCATCTAAGTCACGTCATTGTATCTGCCAAATGTCAGAGATCACTTATCATTATCCCCCATGGGATTAATAAAGCATATTTTGCTCACCGCTGAGTAAAAGTGTTTTACAAATATGTTCAATGAAAGAAAGGGGGTATGTCAAATTCTTTAGCTGCAGAATTTCCCTAATCTACAAACCCAGCCATGCTTTCAAAAGAAACATAAAAATGAAGTTTTATAAGGCCTATTCCTAGGGAAACCAGAAAAGCTTCTATTAATCATCATACTCTTTTCCAAATGCCTCCAGATCTTCACCTTAATAATAGTTTATAATTTTGCTAGAAATTAATCAGTCTGTTGATCTGTAATTCCTAGAATTCATTTTCTTTTGAATAATTAAGGCAATGTTTGTCTAAATGACTCATCCCTGGATACATCATCTTCATGACCACTTAGAATAAAAATTTACTGACAATGGCATTAAATTCACATCTACAAATCCTTCTAATCCAAATCGAATTAAGTTATCTAGTTTTTTCACTTAAAGCAAATAGAAGTTAACTGTTAACCAGAGCAGTAGCTATTGATATGCAAAGCATAAATGCTTATTAATAAATTAGAGGCCCGGTGCATGAAAATTTGTGCAGGGGGAGGGGGGGTCCTTCAGCCCATCATGCCCCCTCTCACAGTCTGGGAGCCCTCAGGGGATGTCCTACTGATGGCTTAGGCCCGTTCCCCGCAGGGAGGCGACCCAGCTGATCAGGGGAAGGCACCGCCCCTATAACCCCTCCGCTGCTGCTGCCACTGCCAGCCATGGCAGCTGCGAGGCCTGAGTCCCGGTCCTCGCAGCCACTGGGGCTTACAGCTGACTGAGCCCACAGAGGCCTGAGCCCCGGGCCTCGCAGGCAGCCACTGTGGCTTTGTCTGGATGGACGTCCGGATGGACATCCAGATGGACGTCCAGAAGACATCTGCCCTAATTAGCATATTACCCTTTTATTAGTATAGATAACTATAATTCTTATATGAGAAATGCTTATAAGTACATATAAATCTATATTTGAAAATGAGTATCATTTTTAGAAAAATATAATTTTGAAAATGCTCTAGAATATAAGGATTTCTTGCACAAATATTAAGTTATTATGTAATTACTAAATGAATATCACAAAATTATGTGTTTCTTCTCCAACATTCGTGTGTTTCTTAATCAGGGTATTAGCTTATTTTAAAAAACTAAGTTCTTAAAAGAAAAAATGACTTCTTACTTCTTCAGTCTCAACATCTGTTCATTCACAATAAATACTTCATTCATCTGAATATTATTATGTTCTTTAAAATTTACTTATGTTGACAATATTATTAAAGTGTCACTTATTTGTTCCTATTTCACAGGTTAATGAAGAAATATGACCTAAAAATAAAAGCATTTTGTTAGAATCTTTTGTTGTGTTTTTGTTCCCTGAACTTCATTAGTTGAAAATGACCAACTACTGACAACAAAGAATAAAAGCATATCATATATGTACTTGTAGTAAATTCCATTTCTTTCTGTCCACTCCTATATTTCAAGGTTCAAATCACACGATGAAAATTGCAAATTTTTCTATTTATGCAGGAATTATGGCTGTGAAACTAGGTAACTTGTCCATTGTACTCATACTAATATACAACTTATAGCTCTACAGAGGGTTTTCATTACTAACATGCCAAGGAAACTTATTGCGCAGTTTACTTCTGTTTACTAATTCAATAGATGTTGCTGTCTACAATAGAGATAAAATGGGAGGAAAAATTCAGATCAATTAATCAAATGCAGGTGCCAGCCACCTATCAGGCACTGGGCAATGTCACAGGGGTTAAAAAAGGGCATGAGGTGGGCAAAAGACATAGCCTTTGAACTTTTAAAACTTATAATATGGTAGAGAGTACAGTTATGTAAAATTACATTACAAAAATACAAATAGCTACTATTTATTAAGCATTTACTGAGGACTAGGAACTATGCTACGCTTTTAATAGAAACTACTTTATCAGCTGACACACACAAGAACTCTATGAAGCCCGGCCACCGTGGCCCAGTGGTTGAGCGTTGACCTATGAACCAGGAGGTCACGGTTCCATTCCCGGTCAGGGCACATGCTGGGTCGCAGGCTAGATCCCCAGCGTGCAGTAAGCAGCTGATTGATGATTCTCTCTCATCATTTCAGTTTCTATCTTTCCCTCTCCCTTCCTCTCTGAAATCAATAAAATATATTTTTTAAAAAGAACTCTATGAAGTAAATTCTTTGTAAAGCCTGACCTGCTAGCTCCAGGGAGACACTATGTGTATTACTGTGCCTTACATATTTTATTTTATTACTCTCTACATCAAAGATATATGAGTATCACACTTGGACAGTCATAGAAGTGGTGTAGAGAAAGGCATAATAAAACGTGTCTGGACTGGCAAGGTATTAAGAGTGTAAGGAATTCACAAGATTAAAAACTAAAATGGTAAACTGGAAAACTGGCTTAAGCCAGGTCTTCATAGCATAATTTGATTATTTTGTTTAACAATTTAAGTTTCCATATTTATCAGAAGCACCCATATTCCAATTAGTTTAAAATGTAGCCGAAACCGGTTTGGCTCAGTGGATAGAGCGTCGGCCTGCGGACTGAAAGGTCCCAGGTTCGATTCCGGTTAAGGGCATGTACCTGGGTTGCGGGCACATCCCCGGTGGGGGATGTGCAGGAGGCGGCTGGTCGGTGTTTCTCTCTCATCGATGTTTCTGACTCTCTATCTCTCTCCCTTCCTCTCTGTAAAAAATCAATAAAATATATTTAAAAATAATAATAAAATAAAATAAAATGTAACATAAGACTACTATTTTAATTATCGCAATTTGGACTAGTGATGCCACTTCGTTGCTATGAAGTTACAGACTGGCCTCACTTGAAGCCTGGAACCACTTTTCACATCCAGAATTAAAATACAGGTCATTTAAGGATCAGAGCAACCTCAAGATCATGATATTTATTTTTTAAATTCGGTACATTTATAACATCTCTCAACATTTGTCACATCATAACACATTTACCCATGCTTTGCCCCCTATATTTATAACCAGGTCCATATGGAAAATAAAGTATGTCTTCTATTTATTTTTTAATCCCAAAATTTTTTATGCCCGGCCCAATGCTTAGTACCTACTCAATAAAGTCTATTACAGAATCTGAAATATGGATTGAGCACCAAGAAGAAAACAAGAGTCCTAGCTGGTGGGGGTCAGTGGCTAGAACGTAGGCCTGTGGACCAAGGGATCCCGGATTCCATCCTGGTTAAGGGCATGTACCTCGGCTGCAGGGTCCTCCCTGACCCAGGCCCTGGTCAGGGCTCATGCAGGAGGCAACCAATCAATGTGTTCTCTCACATCGATGTTTCTGTCTTTCCCTCTCTCTTCCACTCTCCCTAAAAATCAATGGAAAAATACCAACTGAGGATTAACGAAGAAGAGGAAGAAGAAGAGGAGGAGGAGAAGGAGGAGGAGGAGGAGGAGGAGGAGGAGGAGGAGGAGGAGGAGGAGGAGGAGGAGGAGGAGGAGGAGGAGGAGGAGGGGAGGAGGAGGAGGAGGAGGAGGAGGAGGAGGAGGAGGAGGAGGAAGAGGGGGAGGGGAGAGGAGGGGAGGAGGAGGAGGAGAAGAGATTCCAAATTCCATACCCAGCATCTCCAGGAGAATGATTCACTGAATTTTGGAAACATCAGAGAGAGAGATGATGTGAAGGTCGGGGGAAACTGATCAGGCCTCTTTATAGTCTGGGTGAAATATGACTCTCCAACCCTCACCCCCACCCCTATCTTGAATTCCATGTTCAACTAGAAAATGCAACTACTTTAATGACAATCCCTCTTCCTACAAAACTCTCTGCCAGGAATAGTGGAGACATTAGAGCATTCACAGCACTGAGTGTGTGTGTGGGAGGGGGAGGTGGGGCGGGAAGACGTACTACCACATAAGTAGTTTGATTCTACCATCGTGTGTCAACAGTTAATCGCTGAATCGCTGAATAAGATGATTAGGGGCGACAACCCATGCATAATTGAAAATCCATATTAACTTTTGAGTCCCCAAAACTTTACAGTATCTGCAGAGGACTGGTTCCAGGACCCCCACGGATATCAAAATCTTTGATGCTCTAGTCCCTGATACAAAATAATGTGGAACAGTGTACCTATACAGTTGGTCCTTTGCCTCTGCAGATACCTAACCAGGGAACAAAACTATTGTTTTCGATCCACAGATACAGAGAGCTGACTGTACACGCATTGAAATAAATCCACATACACGTGGACCAACGCAGTTCAAACCCATGTTATTCAAAGGTCAAGTGTAGTTACTTTAAGTTCATCTTGAGAGTCTAGTCATCTTTCATGCATGAATCAAATTCCAGTTTTCAGACCTGTAAGACTGATGCAGTGATCTGCTTTTGTCCCAGGTATTGAGAAATGTTAGACTTAAATGTCTTAAACTTAAAAATATCTATTTTTCCCAATTACTTTAAACCGCCTGAAATGACAGACTTGAGTCAGAAGCAACCCGAGAGACATTTAATTACCCACAACCACTGTACCATTTTCCTATGACATCCCCAATGCACAGACAACCCAGTCTCAGTTCAAAAAATTACTCACCAGGGTTATATAGTTTTAGTTTTTTTCTATTCATTACATACTTATCAAATGACTGCTGTGTGCCAGGCACCAGACCACGCACTAGTGAAGAGGGGTATGCAAAAACAGAAAAATAAAAACCTGTCTTCATAGAGATTATGTTCTAGCGAAGGGAAACAATAAGTAACATAGATATCAATTAGTGAAAAGTGCCAGAGAGAACAATAAAGCAGGGAGATTTAAAAAAAAAAAAAAAAAGTAGAGTGAGGAGTACCAATGGTGGGGGCTGCAACGTCAGAGTGATCGAGCAAGAACTCATTAAGGGGAGACATTTATGAAACACAAAGATGAAGGAATGATGTGGATGCCTGAGGAGTGCTTTCCAGCAGAGGAGTCAGACCTAAAGGCCAGGAAGGATGAACTGTGTGTTCTTAGAGACCAGGGCAGCTGGAGCAGGAGTGAAGTAGTAGAAAGCAATGTGGAAGGAGGGGGATGGGCATGAACACTGCAGCCGTGCAGGCCCCTGGCTGTTACTCTGAGTGAGATGGGAGCTACCGAGGGCAGCACTTCGAGGAGCACTGAAGTGGCAGGATCTGCTCCGTATTTTACAAGAATCATTCCAGCTGTCATGTGGAGAAAAGACAGCAGAGGTGTCAAGAAAATGCTAGGGGACTATCTAGGGCGGGGGGATAAAATGGATACATATGTAATACCCTTTGTAATACTTTAAGGAATAAAAAAAAAAAATGCAAAAAAAAAAAAAAAAAAAAAAAAAAAAAAGAAAATGCCAGAGTGGCTAGGCCGGTGTGGCTCAGTGGTTGAGCATCGACCGATGAACCAGATGGTTCGATTCCTGGTCAGGGCAAATGCCCAGGTTGCGGGCTCAATCCCCAGTGGGGGGTGTGCAGGAGGCAGCTGATCAATGATTCTCTCTCATCATTGATGTTTCTCTCTCTCCCTCCCCCTTCCTCTCTAAAATAAATAAATAAATATTTTTTTTAAAAGAAAAGAAAAAGGCAGAGTGAACAGCTGGGACACTTGCAGTGCTCCAAGTGAGAGATGGTATTTTGGATCTGGGTGACAGAAATGGAAGTGATGAGAACTAGATTCTAGACTATTTAGAGGCCAGACTCACAGGATAAATTAAAGTATCTGAGGAGGCCCTGGCCAGGTAGCTCAGTTGGTTAGAGAATCGTCCTGATATGCCAAGGTGTGGAGTTAGAGCTTGGGGCAGAGCACATACAAGAGGCAACCAATAAATGTGTAAGTGGAACAACTAATCGATGTTTCTCTGTCTTGTCTCTAAAAAATGAGTGTAAAAAAAGAAAGCATTCAACGAAAAATGACTGTTACAACTCTAGATTTGTAGTATTGATTAAAACATACTGGATAAATTTTAACATCAGATGAACAAGTAGAAGGAGAAACTGTAAACTCTGAAAAAATTCTAAGTATTTCCCTAATACAGGATAGAAGTGAATATAACGAAAGATTTTATAAGAATTCCCAACAAGCTTGCTTTCAAGACACATGACAAAGGACTTCATCAGTTTTTTGTGAGTTTTCTGCATATTTTCATTTCAGTCACTTCAATGCCTGGCGGGAAGGCCCTGCGTGACCTCTGAGATAGTCCTGAGACACATGCTGTCTCACCTACAAAACCAGATGGCCGCTTTACCCTGACACTGCCTGTCCACCCAAAAATAGAACTCTAGAAACCTATTTCCTATGAATATAGAGCAAATGTTGGAATTAGTTAGACATCGCAATGACTGCTTCAAATTTTACCCTGAGATTAACTTATAATGATGCCTACATTTCAAGAATCTTTGAAATCCATTGTTACACGTGCTTGAGTCACTATATAATTTTCTTTCAAAACTATAAGCACTTGCTAACCAAATATTAAATAGTGAATGTCTAGTCCTTGAATACTAGGCACACAATTTTAGTTTCCAATGTTCTCTCTCTGTTGTATGGAATGAGTTCCTGACATGGGAGTCATAACCAAATCCAAAAATATAATGGAGTTTTACATGAAAGCTTCCATTATTAATGTTCTTTTTATCCCAAAGCTATTACTTTCAAGTTTTTATGAACAGTATTCATTCTTTGCCTCTTAAGAGGCAGATACATCTTTTCCATGGGGAACTGCACTCTTTTGTCTATAAATAGGCATGTAAAATATTACAAGACAGACCTAATACCACAGGTCCAACCAGTCCCTTACTACCAGCAGAGATTACACTCAAACAAAGAGATTCACATTTTTACTACTTTCTTCAACCCCTCCACACGGCCCAGAAAAACAGCTTGTTCTACTCAGTGCTCTGCATTTATCTCCCTCCTCTTGCCTCACTAGGAAAGTACCCTTCTCTCAGACAACCTGTTTATCACTTCCTTCAAGACTGGGTTCAAAACTCCACTTGTCTGGCTGGAAGATAATTTTACATAATAGAAACTGAACACTTGAAAGACAGAGTACTGCCATGCTTTTAAATTACTCATCCTGTCTTTCAAGTTTGCCTGTTCCATTTATAGGTGGAGTTTTTACTTACCTGTTACTAGGTATAAGCATTAAACTCTCATAATAGTTTTATTTCCCGTGACTGCTAATAGGTATTAGGGCAGCGGTTCTCAACCTGTGGGTCGTGACCCCTTTGGCGGTTGAACAACCCTTTCATAGGGGTCGCCTAAGACCATCTTGCAGAGTACCAACCTATGAATCAGGAGGTCACGGTTCCATTCCCAGTGAGGCACATGCCTGGGTTGTGGGCTTGATCCCCAGTAGAGGGCATGCAGGAGGCAGCCATTCAATGATTCTCTCTCATCATTGATGTTTCTGTCTCTCTCTCCCTCTCTGAAATCAATAAAAACATTTTTAAAAATAAAAAGACCATCTTGCATATCAGATATTTATATTACGATTCTTAACAGTAGCAATGTTACAGTTATGAAGTAGCAACAAAAATAATTTTATGGTTGGGTCACATGAGGAACTGTATTTAAACGGCCAGAAGGTTGAGAACCACTGTGTTAGGGCGTGACTGAGACGGCTGCACCTGATAGCTAGAGTGACCATTTATTGCTAGCCAGGCATGTTTGCATGCATCAGCTCATTTAATTTCTACAACAGCCTTATTTTCTAAGTGCTATCATCACACTCATTCTGGGGTCATTGAGACTGAGGCATACAATGGTAATTTGCCAAAGGTTACACGGCTTACCTGTGAAGGCACTATAAAAGCACTTTACCAATGTTCACTTATTTAATTCTCATAACTACCCTATGAGGCAGGTATTATCTCTATTCCACAGATAAGGAAACTGAAATACGAGACCTGACACAGTCACCTGGGTAGTAAGTGGCCAGCCAAGGTGGGGGCCCAGGCAGCCCAGATCCAGAGGCCTCACGCATCACCACCAAGCATTCGACTTTCTGAATGAACCGTGTATCGGAGGTTTCGTGTGTTCAACTACAGCAATGGTCTCTTGAGTATTACTTTTATGCATTCTTTAGTTTGCTACATATTTAAGAGCTTAATATATAAATAGTAGGGTAGTAAATACAGTGAGAGGACATATACTATTACAGTGGAACCTCGGTTCTCAAACTTAATTCGTTCCAGAAGGCTGAGAAGCAATTTGTTCAAAAACCGAATTTTTCCCCATTAGAAATAATGTAAATTGAATTAATCCATTCCAGACTCCAAATGATTCCATTTTAACCTTTCTTATATGCAGTACATGTCTAATATGCTGTTTAATGTACGTATAAACACTTCTTTTCTTAAATTTATTGAACCACCCCCCTATTAGCCTTAAACGAGTCACTTTTAGCATTTGGTCCAGGATTGTCTTTCAGGTCAGCACGCAGCTTGTTCATATACCAATGCCTCCCAAATGGCTGACACTGGCTAACTGCTTTTATCCAAATCAACAAGTTTTTCTACTTCAATTGTCTGCGATCGGTTTCTTTCCCACCCTTAGAACATGAGCACTCTTGATGGTCTCCTTATGTTTTAAAATTGTGCTTTCTTTCACCAGCAACAAAAGCATTCTCTCCTTTGTTGCCTGAGAGACCCTTTTTGTCATGTTGAGAGTTGGAAGGGTTGTCAACACAAAAGTCTGGTTCCACAACAGACATATTTTTCTGTGAACAACTTGGTAGAGAACCGAACTGTTCGAGATGGGAGACATTCCACAAACGAGGTTTGACTGTACTACCAAATTCGGTGACCCTGTAAGCTCCTGGTCTACCAGGGAGATGAGTCATGGCCAAAAAGATCCACTGCAATGCATAATGCCGTTCAATGTCCTGAGCATGTGGTTCAGAGAAAGCGATAACATCCAGCAGAGGCCCGCTGAGGGAGCTTTCCTGATAAAGCGAGGCCTGGAAGGATGAGTAAACATCTTTTGGTGGTTCTATGTAGGATTAACAACCTCGTGTTTGTCTTTCCTTATGTGTTTTAAGACCAGGGACTATTTTTATCCTTGTCTCTCCAGCACCCAACAAAGTCATCACTCAGTAAGTGACTGTGGAATGGGTAGAGAGAATGTTATGGAAAAGCACATTCCAAGCAGGCAGAACATCACGACAGAAAGGAAAAGCAGAAATAGCTTTTTTTTTTTTTTTAAATTTAGTTGCTACATCATGAACAGTATCTGTGTTGTCCAACTCCAGGAGGCCCCACTGTATTCCATGGGAATCCACCCCCTCCAGGGTAAATGTAGCATGAATGGAGCCCTGCACCCCCCACGCCCCAAGGTGTGCAACACAGCTGCCCTGAGTATGGGCATCCCTGTTCACAAGCTCTTAACAAAGGAATGTTCTAACCAGTTCTGCTTTCCTCATTGTCACTCCATGGTATGCCACGGCTACTTTGCAAAGTCTATATTTTAAAATTCACGTCCACATCACAGATGCTGGTAGCTTCAGGGACCAGTCAGTGTCACTGTGCAGAGGAGCATGGGCTGACTATGAAGCCAGACCTCTCCTGGCAAATTCTGGCTCCACCAGATGCTTTGTGACCAAGAGAAAGTGACTTCATCTCTTTCTGCTAAATATCTTCATCTCAAAAAGAACAGTATTGTGCCACTGGGTTATTTATTATGAAGATTACGTAAATAGAGGCAAAATGTTTAGAAGAGTGCCCGACACAGAGTTGTAATGAGCAAAAGACATTATCATTTCCAGGGCATAGGCAGCTAATTCCATTGTCAATTCAGATTCTTCCTGGAGAGTGACTGCTGAGATGTCGCCCTCAGGCAACACAGGGAGATGATGAAGTCAGATAAAGAAGAAAGCCCAGGCCTCCACCCTGGTGGCACTGGTGATCCCCTGACCCTGCTCAGCCTGCTGTGAAGTGAGGCTCCTGTCATGTGGCTTTGACACTTATTCCAGACCACACCATTCCAAACAGTGGTGCTAATCTATAGTAATTCTATAATAATAAAAGCGTAATATGCTAATTAGACCGGACAGCCAAACGACCTTCCGGACCCCAGACCCGGGGCTGCTGAGAGGGCCAAGGGAAGCCACCACGGCTGCAAGGGCCGAGCCCCTTGCACAGATTTCGTGCACCAGGCCTCTAGTATTTAATAAAATACCAAGTATAAAGCACGCAGTAGTCCCCGTTTAGAATATCTACAAAAGTTGGCTATTTCTTTCTCTCTCTACATTCAAGGAAATTACATTTTAAATGTGGAAAAGGGGTTTGAGGTTTTCTGGTGAGTACAGGTTTTCCTCATTGCAGTGGAAGTTTTCTTTTTAGAAGTGTTGCTACTATTGATTCTGAAGGTCCAAGAAAAACAAAAGGGGGTTGGGGGTGGTAAAGAAATGAAAAGAATCCCACTTCTGGGAATATATCCTAAGAATCCAGAAACACCAATCAGAAAGAATATATGCACCTCTATGTTCACAGCAGCGTTACTTACAAAAACTAAAATCTGGAAATAGATCAAGTGCGCATCAGTAGATGAATGGATTAAAAAGCTGTGGTACATTAACACAGTGGAATACCATGTGGCTATAAAAAAGGACTTCTTACCCTTTGCGACAGCATGGATGGACCTGGAGACTATTATATTAAGCAAAAAAAAGCCAGTTAGAAAAAGACAAATATCACATGATCTCACTTGTATTTGGAATCTAATGAACAAAATAAACTGACAAACAATATAGGCCCAGAGGCATGGAAACGTGGAACATAATAACATATCTCAGTGGGATGGAGGGGACAGGAAGAGATTAGCCAAAGAATATATATGCATATATACATAACCCATGGACACAATAGTGTGGGGAAGGCCTTGGATGGGGCAAGGCTTGGGTGAGGGAGGGCAAAAAGGGGGAAAATGGGGAAGGAACATCTGTAACACAGTCAACAACGAAAAATAAATAATAAACAAATAAATGAAAAGGAATGAAGAGTTGTAGATAGGACAGATGTATAAAGCAATCCAAGTTGGATGAGAAAAAGAAAAGGAAAATATCTCATGTGCTTTTTTGTAAAATAGCAAGACTGCTTGCTATTTGAAGTCTACCAGCAGGTTCTACATTATTAGAGGTGTTAAAGTCAAGGACATCAATGTGAAGTCGTTTAACTTAGGCTGTATTCTTACTTAGGGCTTAAAATGCAGAAGAGGAAAAGGTGAATGGATGAAAAAAGAAGTGCTTTATACAGAAGTTACATGAATAACTTCAAAGAATTCACGTGAACAGACTTCCGTCATCTCACTGACAACTCACTCCAGGAGGGTGTTGCAATACTACCAGACAAGCACAATTAGGTCATAATCCTCATTATGATTGTCAAGCCGCCAGAAATAAAAGAGGGGAGAGGGTAGTGCATGTAAATTGTTAATGTGTATGAAACAAGAAAATAAAGGAAATTAAGCGAAGTTTTACTTTACACGCCAGTTTCATACCAGTAGTGAGCATAAATCCAATACAGCAATCCTGCTTTAAAAGAAGTTGAAAGTGAAAGCAAGAAATTGAGGGAAGGGGGATTTAAAAAAAACACACAAAAAAAGCTGATTGCAAAAAGAAAGCATTAGTTGATTATTTAAAAATCTGGCTGATTCTGGCTAACTATGCTTATCTTAAATGAAACTCTTTTTTTACATTAAAGCATAACTGCATGATGTTTTTGATAAAACAAGAGTTTACATTTGCTTTGCATTAAAGGATAAGAATTCAAAGTGCCATTTGGGGAAGAAAATGTGAAAAATCTAAAAGAATTACTCAACAGGCCATACCATACTAATTACAAGATGCAATATGCAGCTACAAATTGTGTTCCAGTAGAGGGAGCCCTGGAACAGAGACTGACAGAAGAAACTGATGTAAATCTAAAATTAATTCAACAAACCCAGTGTTGTATATACAAATATGTCAATTCTCAGTAAAGATTTTGAATATTGGTGAATATCCACATTTAGGGCCTTCCTGACATTCCCTATACAGGCACTAAATTATGTGTAAGAGGAGCAATAAAAATAAATGCGAACACCATGGAGAAAAGGCTAAATTAAACTGCTTGTTTTTTGGGTTATGTATGTGCTAATAGTGATAACAGGACTAAGTTCTTGTAACTTGCCCTTTCTTGACAATTTATTGTGTGTGTTATGCATGAGAGACACAATGTCCCAGATAACAATCAAATAAAGGAAAACTGTACTCAAATTCCTTCGATCCTGGTGTACCCAACCACACCTAAAAACTTTGATTACAAGTATAACATTCTTAAACAATATGTCATTGTAAAGGACATAAACAATAAGATTACCCTGTACAATACAATTTTTTAATTTTTTTTAGGGGGGGCGGCAAATTGTGTTGAAGGGGTTCAGAACAGCCTCCCCAAGATGAGCCACCTTGGCACGCGGATTATTTGAGCTGAAGGCAATTGAGGTCCTAAGGGCTCAAGAGAAAATTTACCTCTCCCTTAAAGAATTTAAATTGGGATCCGTGCCCATACTAAGAGGTATTGCCAGAGATAACTTTTTATGACCTATCCAAAGGGCATGGCAAACATCTAATTACTGAATATCAGCTCTTTTTAATATACTTTTATTGATTTCAGAGAGGAAGAGAAACAATGATGAGAGAGAATCACTGATTGCTGCCTCCTGCACGCCCCACACTAGGGATCCAGCCCGCAACCCGGGCATATGCCCTGACCAGGAATGGAACCGTGACCTCCTGATTCCGAGGTCCGTGCTCAACCACTGCGCCATGTCGGCCGGGCATCTGCTCTTCGTATGTCCTTCCAATGATCTACCTCTGCTCAGATACAAGAGTCAACATAATATCCAAATACCCAGTACTTGCCATAGCTAAACTCCAGGAAGCTTCATTTAGAGATCTCTGCAAAACATTATGCAATTTCAAAATCACAAATAGGAGTCAGTCTGACTGCAGAAATGTTGCTACCTAAAATTGTTATTTGTATGCCAGAAGAAACATACAAACAAAAAACATGATCTGGGTGTCCCAAGCAGAGAATGCTGAGAAAAAGAATCCTGATCATTTGACTTTCATGCCAGGTGATTTGCTGAAGGCACAGGTGGTTCCTATAAAAGAGGTTTCACGTCAGCTGTACTTCGGTCATATTGGGCTTCAACGTGCCCACTTAACATTTTCCTGAGAGCCTTGCCTCGCTTCACTAATTAACAGGACAAGAAACAAACTAAAGGGGGGGTCAGTAATGACAGCTTTGGGACATGAAGTGCAGGGAACCGGGGTTCAGGCTCACAGTTCATGCGGAGTTGTTTAAATGGGGCTCGCTTCCCCTCGGAGCCTACAGAGAAGGGATGAAAAGCGTAAATGTGAATGGGCAGATCATCGGGAGCCCCGGGTTGAAAGGGCTTCTTTCATCAAGCCCAGCCCCAGGGGAGAAATACATTAAACGCACCCCAAAGGAAACAAAAGCTGAATTATGAACTGCAACATCTGAAAAGCATCAGCGGTGTGTCTTAGAAACACTACCAGCGAGACTGAAGTCTCAACCCCCAACTCTCCCTCAAAAGTGCTTTCTAATAATACTGACCACATTCCAAATAGCTTCTGTCTGCCAAGAACTCAACGACTGTACTTCCCCTGCTCAGCAACCAGGGTGAAAAATCAATGCCAGGGGAACCTCAATCCTTACTTTTGAAGCACATTGCAAATTTCTTGCTGGGCATTTATCCACAGAGGGAGTAGCTCCTAAATAAATGTAGGAAGTGAACATGACCTTTTAGCCGATCATTTTGGTTCCCAACAGGAAGGCAGGAGAGGCAAAACGAAGAGAATGGGTGAATATGAATGTAAAGGAAAAGTGAGAAAAACAGAGGGGCAAAGAATTCATTTGGGGGAAAGACGAAAGCAAAAGGCCATGCAAAAAGAATAAAAGCAAGAAGAGGACAATTATACTCCACCTAAAGACAAATGACTAGAGAAGGAAAGAGAAGGGGGTAGCACAGAATAGCTTTCGGGTCCAGAATTACTTAACTTTAAAATTAACCTACTGTGACTTTAGCACTGATTGGGTTCGGAGTTTGGAATCCTAGACAAGGAAAGGAGCTAGCGGTGGAGAGACAAAGCGAGGCAACGCAGGAAAGCAGAGAACCGCCCTCATAAGCTGCGGAGCAGCATCAGGTTGGGCTGGATCAAGGAAAAAGCTGGTGAGGAGCGGGGTCCTGTAAGTGCTCGGAGAGGCAGCAGTCACGCGGGTTCACTTTTTCGTGGAAGAGCCAAGATTCTCCGTGGGCTGGGAGGTAACTGCATCAACCCACCCACCACCCACCGCCCACCGCCCACCTCCCACCTCCCGAGGGAGCCTTTGAGGCAGGACTAACAGACGGACTTTCTTGGGGCAAGAGAAGTGGAGGGAATCCTCTCCGACCTGGCAAGACCCGACGGAGACCCCCCAAACAGAACGCAGCGACCAGGGTCAAGAGCGGGGAGGCCAGGGGCCTCCAGGGGCCCTTCCCAGGTCCCCAACTCACCGATGCCAAGCCCGACGACCAGGCGGCCGGCGAGCAAGGTCTCCTTGTTGTTCGCCGCGGCCAGCACCGCGGAGCCGGCGGTGAAGAGGGCACTGGCCAGCAGGATGGAGGCACGGCGGCCGCAGACGCCGTTCAGGGCCCCGCCCGCCAGCGCCGAGACGGCGGCCGCCCCCACCGTGCTGGACACCAGCAGCTCCTGCCACAGCGCGTCCAGGCTGAGCTGCCGCTTGAGCAGCAGCATGGCCCCCGACACCACGCCGGTGTCATAGCCGAACAGGAAGCCGCCCAGCGCGGAGAAGACCGCCACCACGTACACGAAGGCGGGGGTCTCGTCCTGCTGGAACTGCTGCCGCGCCGCGCGCTCCAGGTCCCCGACGCCGCCGCCCGCGCCCGCGCTCTGCAGGCTGCTGCTCGACTCGGCGGCCGCCAGGAGGCTGCGCTCCCCGGCCGCGCTCGCCGCGTCCGGCTCCGGCTGCTTCCTGCGCCGCTCGCCCTTGAGGCTGCTCAGGCTCCGCAGCGTGTACTCCACATTCTCGCTCGCCTTGCGGGACATAGGGCGGCAGGGGCCCGGGGCTGCCCGGGGGAGGGTCGAGGCTCCGCGGGCCGGCGGTCTCGGAAGGGCTGGACAGCCTGAGCGGGCAGGGGCGACCGCCGCCGCCTTCCTCCGGCCGGTGCCCGCTCCGGATGCCACGGCCGCCGCCGCCGCCGCGGCCGCTCCGGGGAGAAAGTTGCTGCCCGCCGCGCTCGGGCGCTGCGGAGTTGGAGGCTGGCGGGTCTCACTCGAGACTCACGCCCCGCGCCTGCCGAGCTGGCGTTGCGGAGCGGGCGGGAGGCGGGGCCGCGGGTCACGTGCGGCCCGGGGACCAGCGGGGCCCAGCCTGGGAGAGGCTCCGCCCCCTCCGTGGGCGGGGCCGGGCTCCGCCAGCTCCGGACTCCGCCCCCAGGTCCAGGAGAACCTCGCATCCAGGCTCCTTCGTTCAGGGCTCTGGCGTCACTAGGGAATTAGCCCTGGTCTGGGGGCTGCAGCTGGGCATGGGGCCCATGTGGGAATGCGGGGCAATAGGCTCCCACACCTGAGACACTGGCTACAAGGGCTGCACGGTTGGGAGGCCAGGGAGAGAGCCCTGTAGCACATCCTTGACCTCCCTCTGCCAGCCTGGGGATGGCCTTGACGGGAAAGGGCCTAGAAAAAACCATCTTGGTGTGGCACATAGCAGGTACCCTTCACTTTATAATATTGGGACGTCTATGAGTTTGTGGGGGAGCAGGTCAGGACTGTGTTCTTCCATGTGTATAACATGTTTGCTCTCATCGCCAGTCCCTCCTCGATTTATGCTTATTTTAAACACATGGTACATCTTGATTCTTTATGAGGACAGAGATCCTATATCTCCCCAGGTGAATCCCATAACTCCTTCTCTGGATGTCTGATGTGTCAAAGAAAATTCACCTTTCACTCTTGTATAACCAGGTACAGTCGTTCCCAGGGGTAGAAAGTAAACCCAAGAATCTGATTTGTGATTTAATAAGCAATCTTCACCCCCCTGAAAGCTCAGGGAAGGGAAGGCTGTCTTCTCCCCTGAAGAATCCCCACTGCGGCTCTCCATTTGCAGGGCATTTTGAATTACTTCATTTTGGGGACCAGTTTTTTAAACTGTTAATTGCCCATTCGTTTATGTTTGTCTTCTCTCCCTGTGACTTAAATCATTCTTCAGAAGAGAAACATGATTTTGTCTCTGATTTACTTTCATTCTTCAGGCTGAGGGCAGAAGGTAAAGAAAGAAAGCATTATATGATCTTATTCCTAATGTCAGTGCTTGTATTTCCCTTATTTGAGCAAAAGATTTCTTAGCCTGAGGCCTATTTTCATGTAGTCCAAAACTTTTTTCTCTTAAAGGAAATGCTTTTTTCGCTCCAGTTTTAATAAAGCTGTGTTAGAATTTGTCAAAATTGCTTTTAGTATTTGGATTATCAGTCATGATCATAGCCCACAGTATAACACTTTCCTTTCCAGCAACAAGAAAAATACATTGAGTTCAGAGGACTTAATTTTTTAAACTTACCGTGTGGCTTCAAAGCAAGGCTGAATCCTCATTCTCTAGGATCAGTGAAACAGAGAGAGCTTTTAGCTCTGAAGCAATGAACGCGCCTTCATATTGACAGTCTGCAAAGATTCAGGTGAGAGCACCTCTTTCCCCGCCCGTACAGTATAGTAAAACTGCGCCACCTGGTGATGAGCCTGTTCACGGTTTCTGATGAGAAAGGCTCCCCAGACCAGATCAGCTGGTAGTGTTGACAGTTCTTCTCTTGTTGAGATGAAACAAACTGCTTTTATTCCTAGAACGTGGAGTGAACGCCTTGCCTCCCGAGCACCCCTTTTTGGAAATCCACCTCTGTGTAACAGAACACTAAACTACTTAACTGGTTCTGTTCCATATCTTCAGGGCATTTAAATACTTACAATCAGGTTACATCTGAAAACAAATATGACAGAGAAAAAAAGGCAGCGGGAGTTAAACGGAGTTCTTCTCAGCACACGGAGGGAGCCAAATTCAATTTAGCACCACGTCGTAAGTCCAAAATGGAGTTTCCAAAGCCTGCCCCAACAGCAGGTCACAAAAGCCCATCGGCTGAGAATCAAAAGACATGCGTCCCATCGCTATCTCTGTGTTATTCTGCAACTTTTGACAAACCACTCAATTAGTTTTTGCCTTGTGTTCCTATTTGCAAAGGATATAGTGGTGCAGCCACTCCTCATTAACTAGAGTAAGCATGAAAAAGTATTTTGAAATATTAATTGGTATTGCCACTAAATAATAATTATAAACATCATTATTGATTTGCAAGGTGAGTTCCAAAGCCCCAGTTTTAAGTACATTTGCTTTACAGCCTCCAGGAAGACTAAGGGCCCATTGTAGAAAAGGGGAAGAAGAGAGAGAAGCGTTTTAGCTACACTGTTACACATTCTGAATATCAAGCAAGGACATTCATCATTAGTCCAATAAAAGTTGTTGTGGTCGTTGTTGAGAGGGGATGGTGGGGTTGGAGGCAGAGTGTTGTCTTTATGTTTGTTGGGTGTTTATTTTTTAATTTCACAAGATATGTATTCTTGTTGTAAAGCAGTATAACAATAATAACACAAAGATTCCTTCCCAATTATCTCTTCCACCATAACAGTCCCATTTCCCTAGAAACGAGCCCGCCTACTACTTTGAAATGAATGGTTCCAGAACTTTCTATATGCATGCATATGTATGCATTTATATGTACACTGTAAAATACAGAGGTTTTATTTGTTTTTGTATTGTTTCAATTGCAAAAGAAAGAACACCCAAATTAAACTGGTGAAACCCAAATCAAAAATCATAGCAGAAAAGGAGGGTTTATTGGCTCTTGTCTCTGAAAAGTTTATAGTAAACTGATTCAAGTACAGCTGGATATAGGACTCAAACACCAGCATGTCCTTAAGAGAAGACATTGCTCCATCTCTCCACTCCGCTTCATGCTACTTAGGCTCCATTCTCAAATTCCATGTGGTGGCCAAATGGCTACAGCAAGCTCCATTCTCTATATCCCATTCCATTCCTGTCTGAGGGGCAGATAACAAGCTTCTTGGCAGTCCTAGCAAACTTTTTCTTATATCTAATTGGACCTGCTGATTATGTTGTCAGATCAAGAGAAAGGATGGTCCTGGCTGTTGTGACTCAGTTGGTTGGAGCTTCGTCCCGTACGCCAAAAGGTGGCAGGTTTGATTCCGGGTCAGGAGGCAATTAATCGATGTTTCTCTTTCTCATCGATGCTTCTCTCCCTTCCTCTCTCTAAGAAAAAGACAAAGGATGAAGGTTATTTCAGGGGTCAGGTCTGACTTGAATTTATTTAGATGCTGAAGGTAAAGAAGACATTGATAATTCAAGAGCCTGAATGATTGATAGAGCTAAGTCCCAAAAAAGGCAGGGAGGATAAAGAGCAAAATCATTAGGGGCAAGATCATTAGGGGAGAGGCTAACCTAGCCATCGATAGGCAGAGGAACACGTCTTCCTCTGAGAAAAAGGCAAGCAAAAAGGAATAGCAGGAATGAAGAACATGGTGTTAATAACAAGAATGGGGAAAGAGTTCTGTTAAATAGATAAATAGTTGGAGGGGGAGGGAGGGAGCCTAGACATTGTAGGCACAGACCTGAGTTCATATCTTTACTCCTTACTTGACCATGGGACCCTGAACAGCCTACTTATTTTCTTTAAGCATCAGTTCTCTCTTCTGTAAAAGAAGGTTAATAATGCTGTATCAGTATTTAATGGTTTCAATTCTGAGTAACAGAAACTCCACCCTCAAAACATTCTAATACACTACAGAAATGTATTATTGAATAAACCTGAATGTCCAGAGGTGGTCATCAGGAATGGTATGCTTGGTCTTTGAAAAATGGTATCGGTCCTAACTGGTTTGGGTCAGTGGACTGAAGCGTCTCAGGTTCAATTTTGGTCAAGGGCAGGCTCAATCCTCGCCCCAATCTGAGTGCTTGCAGGAGGCAACCAATGAGTCTTTCTCACATCAGTGTTTCTGTCTCTTTCCCTCCCCATCCACCCCTCCACTTCCTCTAAAAATCAATGGAAAAAATATCCTCGAGTGAGGATTAACAACAATCCAGTAGGCTTTATTTTGCTTTTTGGATCCAAATTGTAAACTCAATTATGTGACTCTGTCTGAAGTTGTAAGCACGGTAATATTATGACTCTGCTTTTTAAAATTGAGTGAATATATCATGTTAAAACCAAGCAAAATACCCAGCTGAAACAATTTGCTTATATTTTATAGTTGGCTAATGAAGTTATTTAGAAAAATTAATAAATGTGTGTCTCCATATACTATCCTCTTGACTCAGAAGAACCAAATCTTTTAATTTGATAATACCAATTGTGTAACTCATTGTCCATGTAAGTTAATGCCATTAACAAACAGCCAGTAGTACTTGCAATGAAAAATAAGATCATTGAAACTAACTTAATGCAAAAAAATATTTCAGCAAGAGTGGCCAACCTCACTTTTTCCAAAAGAACACAATTGTAATTTCCTTCCAGATTCTCTATCATAAGTTTTAGAATGCATATCATGGAATACTTTTATATATTTCAAATACACTAAATGACACTTGAGTGATGCTGAATGTGCTTTCATATCAGATTTTCATGATAACAGTCAGTGAGTGGGGGACATAGAGTATTCATGGTGAAGGTAGGAGTATTCACTACTTCCTTCCTGTGATTTTTACAAAATGTGTCTTCATGAGTACAGTAAGAAATAAAATAATAATAAAACAAAATTCATCCAGATTGGAAACTGTCTTTCTTCACAGATGACGTTAGTCTCCAAAAAATATCTAATGTACTCTACAAAAGAGTTACTAGAACTAATTAATGAGTTTAGTAAGGTTATAATATATATTATCATTAACAAAAATCAATTATGTGTGTATATATATATTTAACTTTATCTTTATTGTTTAAAGTATTAGAGATGTACCCTTTATTTCCATCTATTGACCCCCTCTACTTCCCTCCCACCCCCTCTCCAAGCCTTCACCACACTATTGTCTCTGTCCCTGGGCTATGCATATCCTATCTAATAAAAGCCTAATATGCTAAGTGTCCAACCATTCAGCTGTTCAACCCGTCGCTATGATGTGCACTGATCACCAGGGGGCAGACGCTCTGACCAGTAGGTTAGCTTGCTGTTGGGGTCCAGATAATGGGGACTGGGCGAGATGGACCAGACATGCCCTGAAGGCCTCCCTCGGTCCCTCCCCAGCCCCCTGATCGTGCATCAGTGGGATCCCTCAGCTTGGCCTGCACCCTCTCGCAATCTGGGACCCCTCGGGGGATGTCAGAAAGCCAGTTTCGGCCTGACCCCACAGGCCAGGCCAAGGGACCCCACTTGTGCACAAATCCACAAATCCGTACATTGGGCCTCTAATATACATATAAATTCCCTGGTTAATCTCTACCCACCTACTCCGCCCACTCCTGCCTTCCCTCTGAGATTCATCAGTCTTTTCCATGCTTTTATATTTTTATATACTATGAACAATCACCAAATAATTACAATTACCAGTTGCATAAAAAGTTTAAATAATTCAGGATGAATCTTACAAAAGATATTAAAAAAAAAACACCCTGTAAATGCTCCGGAAAATTAAAGATAAACAAATGGAGTATATACTACTTGCATGGCTTTGAAGATTCAGTATCATTAAGATGTTAATTCTCCCCAAGTTGATCCAAAGATTAAATACAATACAATTCAAACATTTAATAGGCTTTTTGTAAAGATACTGGCAAACTGATTTTTAAGTTTATATGGAAATGCAAAGGAGATGGAATATCTGAAACAACTTTGAAAACGAAAAAAGAATATTTTAAAATTAATAAACATGCTTTATTTGGCCAGTTAATATCAAAGACTGCTTGATTTCAAGTCTTATTATAAACCTGTGGTAATCAAGAGAGTATGACAATGGCATAGAGACAGACAAAACATTGTAATAGCATAGAGTTCAGAAATAGATCCACATATAGATCTATTTCTATATGTAGCAACTGAGTAGAGAAAGGATAGTGATTTCAATAAATGATACTGGAACATTTGTTTATCCACAGGAAAAAAATATATTCTTTATATATGAGAAAATTTAAAACATTGACTTTTGAAAAAAGATCTTTGGATTTTTTTTCCTACAAGCAGTTTAACTCAGATCCTGACTGATTCAGAACTTGTACCTGAATAGTCACACTAAGCCATGAAAAATTAAAAATGGAATAGTTTATTATTATTTTATTCATAAGAGTTGTGTGTCCTAAGAAATGGGACATATATACTTTATAAGCAGGATTCCTTCCAGATCAGAGGTAGCCAGAAAATAATGTATATGTCTTAAATGCTCACAATCTATGAAACCTAATCATGTGATATAAGCAACCAGGACATAAGATTTCTATGAGTAAGCAGAAGATTCAGAGATCTGTAAGTTGACCCCAATGATGTGATTTACATAAGCTGTAAATTGCATTGCTATCGGGGTACAAGTCGTCAGTCATTCACGGCATAAAGACTATGGGGTCAATGACAAACTGCATATATGCCGGGAGCCGGTCCATCCTTGCTGATTTGCCGGGAGCCGGTCCATCCTTGCTGTTTCAAGGGACCTGGCATATATGGCATACGGTTCTTAATATGTTTACTCACCTTCTTGGCGCTGTGTTTTAACCAAGGTCACCTCTCAGAGAAAGGTTGAATCCCCAGGTAGGGATTTTCCCCTGAAGTTAGGGAGGGAATAAAACCCCTCAACTAAGTGCCAGGCGGGTAATTAATCCCTTTAACTACGAATAATCATGCTTAAACTACATAATCTTTTCTCCCTGGAAGGGAGATAAGAAACACCCTAACCTTTGTAATAGAGATTGATAGGATTGAATCAACTGGTATAAATACAGTTGTAACAAGACAGAAACACTCAGAACTCAGAACACAGAACTAAGGACACAGGGCTTGGAAGACAGGACCAAGAGAGACAGAGCCTAGGCACAGAACCTACACAGAACGTTCTCTAGAGACAGAAGAACTTCGCTGGTGAGAGCATGCCGGAGGATCCTGGAGAGGGACTGGCCTCGGAGCCTAGAGACAGAGCCTAGCGGGAGAACATGGCAAGGGATCCTGGACTGAACCTGACTGCGGAGATTGGCAGGAGAACCTGACTGGAACCTGGACACTGAACCTGACTGGAGAGCCTGGACAGAACCTGGCTGGAGAACCTAGCGAGGGAACATGGCTACAGAACCTCGCTGGAAATCCGAAGCAGAACCTCTCTGGAGATCCGGGCTAGAGATCCTGGCTAGGTTGCTGATCAACTGAACGCTGTCTCCATGTCATTCCTTCTTCACCGACTCCGTCCACACCTTTGGGGACCCCTGGACCTGCTGGGGTTGGACCCCGGCACATATAGGATGGTGGTCCCATAAGATTATAATGGAGCTGAAAAGTTCCTGTCACCTCGTGACATTGCAACCATTGCAACATCCTAGGGCAACTCGTTTTGTGAGTGTTTGTGGGAATGCTGATGTAAACAAACCTACTTAAAGTACAGCATATCCAATTATGTGCAGTACATAATACTTGATAAAGATAATAAACAACAATATTACTGGTTTGTATATTTACTATACTATGCTTTTTATGATTATTTTATTTATTTTACTTATTTTAATCTTTATTGTTAAAGTGTTACATATGTTCCCTTTTTTCTCCCATTGACTCCTTATAGCCCTCTCCCACCCCCACCCCCCCCCCCACCTAGGCCTCCACCCCCCTGCTGTCTGTGTCCAGGTGTTATGCATATATGCATACAAGTTCTTTGGTTGATTTCTTCCCACTTTATCATTATTTTAGAGAGCACTCTTTCTACATTTAGATAAAAAGAGTTTGCTGTAAAACAGTATGCCCATGTTATACCCATAGCAGCCTCATACATCTCATATTTACATTTAAATGGTGGTTCTCTTAATTGCATCATTTTCTCTTGTGCTTGATTTAATCTCTTGTTTGTACAGTAACATGCTGTACATACTTGTAGCTTAGGAGCAATAGTCTAGCCAGGGGTCCTCAAACTTTTTAAACAGGGGTCCAGTTCACTGTCCCTCAGACCATTGGAGGGCCGGACTATAGTTTAAAAAAAAAACTATGAACAAATTCCTATGCACACTGCACATATCTTATTTTGAAGTAGAAAAACAAAACGGGAACAAATACAATATTTGTATTTGCATGTGGCCCGCGGGCCGTAGTTTGAGGACCCCTGGTCTAGACCATAAAGCCTAGGAGTGTAGTAGGCTAGACCACCTAGGTTTGTGTAAGTCCTCTATGAAGTTCTCACAATGACAAAATTGCCTAAGGATGCGTTTCTCAGAATGTATTCCAGTCCAGTAAGTGGTGCGTGACGGTAATGCTAAATCTGTCCTATCAGTTGCTAAGAATCCAGTCAACATCAGAGCCCAAAGCTCTGGGTGTGAAACCAACCAATAATGAAGTTATGCTGAAATTTGATTGGGATGACATAGTAATTATTTTCTTATCAAGTAACAATCTCTCAACTGTTAGAAGATTTAGGTTTAAGTACAGAAATGTTAAAGAAAATCAGAATCACTAAACTAAAATGTCAATGTTATGAAATTTGAACATATTTGGAATATCCTTGTAATGAAAAAAAATAGCCTTTTATAGGAACATATGTAAAGCATTAATTCTAATTTAAAATTAGCTTAGTGATTAATACAGACTTCTGATTTTAAAGCAAGCCCTTATTAAATGTCTATATTGAAACATTTAAAAGAACTTAAGAATCAAATTATTTAGAAGTTTAATTTAATATGTTTATAAAAAACAAATTTATACCTGAGGACAT
The DNA here is from genome assembly GCF_963259705.1 of Myotis daubentonii. Classification (NCBI taxonomy): domain Eukaryota; kingdom Metazoa; phylum Chordata; class Mammalia; order Chiroptera; family Vespertilionidae; genus Myotis; species Myotis daubentonii. Next base: position 42,587,478 of record NC_081841.1, read on the forward strand.
TTTGTTTAAGTCATACAATCAAATGACATAAGAAGGAAATTGATGATTTTATCTGTATAATTATCATTTAAAATATCAAATGGGCCTTATCAAACATTATTCAGAAACTGCTAAAATTTGCTAGACTTTAAGGTAGAATAAGTTTGTATGTTCAACTTAAAACTTTAAAGAAGAATCTTAATAAATTGAATTTCAAATTTTAATATCAAAAGAAATCATTGGATGACATTGTTTGCACTGAAAGTCTGTTCTTGAGAGTATAAAGATGTCACATTTAATAAGACCTTCCTGTATTCGTTCTGAACTTTGTCTCACATTCCAATTGTCTCTCAAATTCTTACATTTTTAGCTTACATATTATCCTGTCACATATTTTTTAAAAATATAATTCTCAAAATTGCAGAAAACTGTATATGAATACGTGTGTGTGTGTGTGTGTGTGTGTGTTATCGGACTGAGTTTCAGGAAAGCAGACATTTCTTCTTATTCTTTGTCTTCTATGGACTTGGTAGTGAGCTTGGCACAAAACACATTTTCAATAGGTACTCAACAGGATCTTGGTAATAGCTGTACAATGAACTCACTTGTTTTTCTTAAATAGAGCTCTTTTCCAGCCCTTATACACAATTAATCCCAGTGCGAGGACCCTTGGCTATTAGGAACATTTTCTTAGGAGACTTTAGGCTGCTTAGTATGTGACTCCTGCTCTGATGTTTGGACAATCCTCTACCTGGCTCAGATTTGTTGGGGGCCTCTACCTACAGTAACCAAAAAGTTCAGATTATTGTTCTCCATGACCACTGGCAGCTACACTGTGGGTTTATGGTCTGAACTAAGTCAGAATTTCACAAGAAGTTTGGGAAAATATACTATGTTTGCAAAAGACAACCTTCGAACAGATGTTTGTTTACCTCATACTTTATATTTTATAGCATACTATTTACATGTTTTGTTTATCAACTCATTTATCAATGAACTCATTGATGTAACCATTCTTTATTTTGTGCCTAGTACCACACTTGGGCTCCCAGCAGTGAAAAGGATAGACACATTCCCTTCGCTCATTGAGCTTAATTTCTTGTTGTGAAATTAATTTCTAGTCTTAAAAATAAAACTGCAAAGTTTTGATTTGTTTCTATAGAAAACAAAGATAAAGATAGCTGAGATACAAAATAATGGTAGCCAGTAGGCATGGGCCAGATTTGGGTTGCTTAGGACTTTTTAAAATAGGAATTATAAAGGGCCAACATAATATTTTAAGCTAAGAGTAAAAGATGAAGAGTTAGTCCAGCAGAGTAGAAGGAAGACAGTTCTTAGCAGACGAAACTGCATCATCAGAGGACCTGAAGCTGGGCAGTTTGTCATGTTCAAATAAGTAAAAGAAGATCACGTGACCAGAACACATGGAGTGGCTCAGGGAAGGAGAGGAAATGAGATGATTCTGAAGAAATAGCAGCGAAGAGATCCATAGCGTTGTGTAGAATGAGTGTGCTTTCACTGATAACTGTTTAATAAATTGTTTGCTGATCCTTCTTGATGCTTTTCTCCCTTCCATTGATCTTTTGAATTCTAGAATCTGATGTCTATTTGTGTAGTCTTTACTATCCTTGCATGGCATTCTGCTCTTGCTAGCACTTTGTTATTGTATAGTAATTATAATTATTCATTTTTATCTAGTTCCACATAATTCATTTTTTCACTATTAATTCTGTTATCATCAATGTCTCTGGGGCTTTTTCATGTCTGCTTTTAAAGTAATTCCTCTGATGAACTTTTCACCCATAGGTATTTTTGCCTGTTTATTCTTACATTTTCTCCTGTTCCATTACTTCCCTGAGGCATATATTTTTTGCTCATTCTTGCAAACAAACCATTGTTTTCTCCAATGACCTCTTATACCAGCTGTAACCTACCATGCCATTATAGGTAAGCATTTTTCAAGAGTAGCTTGGAACTTTAAAAAATTCAGTGCTGTATTTTGCCTGAATTCCCACAGATAGTCTTTTCTTGTTATTCAAAGAAACATAAAATTTAATGGACCTTGGCGATGCTTTAGTCTCCCACCTTCATTTTACCAAGAAGTTCTAGTTAATTTATCATTCACTGTGTAATGTTTAACAATGTAAAGCTTCCATTTTAAGATATTTTTTAAAAATTAAAATGGCCTAACTTTTCACAATACTTTACAGAGTCCATTTGGTGTTATAAATGTCCATGTAGGCTTTCTTAGAAAAACTTGCAAGTAAATTATTTAACACACACACACACACACACACACACACACACACACACACACGAGGATTAATCATCCCTAACTCCAAAAAATAATTTTAAAAACAGGTATTTACATTTTTTTTAATTAAATTAGTTCCTCTGCCTTTCTTTGCAAGGCTGTCCAGGAGGTAAGCAAAAGGAAAGCAGGTTTGCTTCCCCAGTTGCCGCCTGGGATCCCGAGTCAATCTGCTCTCAGCTGAAGCCTGGAGGAAATGTACAGCCTTCCTCCATCCTTCCCCTTCATTTGCTAAGGCTGTCCTTCCTCGTCTAGGTAGTTGAATGACCCAATCATGTTTCCTAGTTTGAACATGTTTAAACATTTCCTTTGCCACTAGTTGTCTAACCTGTTACTGAGAATAAATGCCTGAGCAGAAGTTCAGAGAAATGATGTTCCTGCTGATCTGCATGTTACCATGGAGTCAGTGTCTGCTGGCAGCTGCACTCCATCAGGGCAGGTAAAGAACGTTGTAGTTAGCCGAAAAAAGCAACACTTCATTTTAGCAAGGTAATACATGAGACTTTGAAATGTGTCCATAAACCAATTTTTTCTTACTCTATTTCAAGCTCTAAATAGATCTGCCTGAAACAATTTTACTAGCTATTTACAAGAGTAAAATCATGTTGTTATGATGCTTCCGAGATGCTATGATAAAAATCATGAATTTATTTTAAAGTTGTTTGGGAAATAATAAGATATCATTCATGAGAAAACTCTTTATAAGAAGAAAATATTCCTATATTTTTAAGAGTTCTGTGAATAACACTATGAATATGATAGGAAAAGACCATCACTGATGCTTTCTGCAGTCTTTCTTGCTAAGGACAGGAATGTAATACCAGATGTTTCTATTTCCTTTTATCTTACCCACTACTGCTTTCATATGTGACATTTCTATTAAGTTGAAAGGTAGCACCCAATCCAGAATAAATGTGTGTGTGAGGAGAAAATAAAGATCGTTGCCAATCTGGAAAAAAAGTATAAAATATACATATATACATTGTAGTCCTAGCTCTTTGCCTTCAATATACAGCTTTAGTACACATATTGACTATTAAATTATAAATTAATTGTTGCTGGTTTTTAAAAATACTTCTACAGGTTAATACATAAAATGGAACCAGTGACTATGAAATGAAAAGACAAAAGTCCCTCTTCCTTTCTCGCCCAACCCTCCCAGTTCTACCAGGAAGCAGAGTGTTAATGAGAGTGTCCACCATTTATTCTTTTAGTTATTTTGCTGGTTACCATCAAAGTTGGTACATAGGTCTCTCCCAAGGCCCTGGCAGCAGGAATGGATCCAGGTTATGTGAGGCCTAAAATTTATACATTTGGGGGGAAAATCTTTAAGAAAAAGGATGCAAAATTACAAATATAAAATGGCTAAGGCTCTTCACAGTGCCTTTGAGGAGCCCCTTACAAGTGAAGGCTCCAGAAAGTTAAACTTTATTATTTCAGGGTCAGCCTGCCCCTGATTGCCATGTTTAGGTTTACCAGCCACATTAGAGAGCATCTGTTGATTGAGAACTCAGAAACATGAGATGTTTAGAGTACCTACCTTACCTACCAATTTCTCTTCCTCGTCTACCTTCTAGTTTTTATAGTTGTGTTATTATGTTATTACTAGTAGCCCGGTGCACGAAATTCATGCACATTAAAAGGGAATTAATTGCCCTAACTGGTTTGGCTCAGTGAATAGAGCATCGGCATGCAGACTCAAGGGTCCCAGGTTCGATTCCAGACAAGGGCATGTACCTTGGTTGGGGGCACATCCCCAGTGGGGAGTGTGCAGGAGGCAGCTGATCAATGTTTCTCTCTCATTGATGTTTCTAACTCTCTATCCCTCTCCCTTCCTCTCTGTAAAAAATCAATAAAATATGTATATTTTTAAAAAGGGAATTAGCAGAGATATTTTAATATTGATATTTGCCCTTTCTCTATAATAGAAGTGTGAGAGATGAAAGGAAATTAGTAAAATGTATATGAAAATAATATATAAATTTATTAATAAATAAACAGTAACAAAAGGATATACCAACAACAGAGGCATGATATAAAAACGATAAAAACCTGATATTAAAACAACAAAAACATGATATAAAAACAACAGTGATGCAAACAATGACTGATAAAGTGATTAAACTTATTCTAATATCTCCCTGTATACCACATTAAGAGTGAAAACACTTTCAGAGTGCTTGACTAATTTCCCTTGTGATGAAGTACTTAGAACTTTAACTGTAACATCACATGCTCTTCAAACTCAAGAGAAAGCAACATGTAACTGACCATGTGCAAAAATGGGTTCAGGTAGGAATATGCCTACTTTGTCTAGATTTTGTCCTTGTGATTTATGAATAGTCATCACAAATTCTGGCATCACAGGAAACTATCGTCGAATCAATTTAAATAGGAGGCCAGTGTCAGATGGGGACAAATTAATTCTTGGAATCAGAACAACCTCTCCCTCTGCAGATTCTGTTAATACTTCAGCTTCAATGTTAGGTCGTAATCTTTTGATAATAAATCGGGTACCATTACAAAGACCCCATTTACTATTGAGATTTCTCAATAGCATGATGATTGCACCCACTTTCAATTTTAATTTATGACACGGCATTCCCAAAGGAGTACAACTATTAAGAAATTCGATGGGAAAATTTTCCTTTTCAGCATCATCTGGGGAATCAATGGACTAATCACACAAATATGTGTGAAAATCTCCATCGAGTATATCCAAATTTTCTTCTTTTAATTTTTGAACATGCTCATTTTTTGGACAAAGAATTGCATGTTTAGATATATTTTTAATATTATCTACTAGAGGCCCGGTGCACAAAAATTTGTGCACTTGGGGGGGGGGGGCGTCAGCCAGGCCTGTGCCCTCTCTCAGTCTGGGACCCCTCGGGGGATGACCACCTGCTGGCTTAGGCCTGCTCCCTGGGGAATTGGGCCTAAGCTGGCAATTAGACATCCCTCTGGCAGCCTGGGAGCCCTCAGGGGATGTCCACTTGCCAGCGGGGAGCAGGCCTAAGCTGCAGTCTGATATCCTTAGTGCTGCTGAGGAGGCGAGAGAGGCTCCCACCACCACCGCTGTGCTGGCAGTCATCAGCCTGGCTTGTGGCTGAGCAGAGCTCCCCCTGTGGGAGAGCACGGACCACCAGGGGGCAGCTCCTGCATTGAGCGTCTGCCCCCTGGTGGTCAGTGTGTGTCATAGTGACCAGTCATTCCCAGTTGTTCTGCTGTTAGGGTCAATTTGCATATTGCCCTTTTATTATATAGGATAGAGGCCTGGTGCAGGGGTGAGGGCTGGCTGGTTTGCCCTGAAGGGTGTCCCGGATCAGGGTGGGGGTCCCCACTAGGTTGCCTGGCCAGCCTGGGTGAGGGGCTGATGGCTGTTTGTAGGCTGGTTAAGCCCCCCGCAGTGGGGACCCTCATCCCATGGAGGTTTGGCCAGCTTGGTGAGGGGCTGATGGCTGTTTTCAGGCTGGCCACACCCCCTTTATGGTGGGGGGGTCCCCCAACTGGGGTGCCTGGCCAGTCTGGGTGAGGTGCTGAGGGCCATTTTCAGGCTGGCCAAGCACCCCGGCGATGGAAGCGTCCAGACTCTCCCTTTTTTCTTTTTTTGGGCATTTATTTACCTTCTATAATTGAAACTTTGTAGCCTTGACAGGAGCTCAGAGCCGACCAGGGCAGGCAGGAGGGAAGCCTCCTGCTCGCTCCAGCTCCGTGGCCACAGCCGGCTGAAAGCAGGTATCTGGGGTTTATTTACCTTCTATAATTGAAACTTTGTTGATTTGAGTGGAGCTCAGAGCTGGCCGTGGCAGGTGGGAAGCTTGGCTTCCTCCATCATTGGGGCAACCAAGCCTCCTGCTCGCTCCAGCTCCATGGCTGCCGGCCGCCATCTTGGTTGGGTTAATTTGCATATAGTTGCTCTGATTGGCTGGTGGGCATGGCTTAAGGCATAGCAAAGGTACGGTCAATTTGCATGTTTTCTTTTATTAGTGTAGATATTGATAGTTACGTTTTATGACAGTCACTAAATTATCCTATCTAATAAAAGAGAAAAATGGTAATTGGCGTACGACGATACCCTTTTCATTGGCTAATCAGGGCTATATGCAAATTAACTGCCAACTATGATTGGCAGTTAACTGCCAACTAAGATTGGCAGTTAACTGCCAACAAGATGGCAGTTAATTTGCATATGTAGGCACAATGCAGGGAGGCGAAAGGGAAAGCAGGAAGAAGCCCCCTGCCACTGACAGTGATCAGAAACCCAGGGGGGAGCTAAGAGCTGGGGGGCAGGGCAAAGGCGGCCCTGGGACCGCCTTTGCCCTGCCCCCCAGCCATGAACGGAGGATCAGGCGCCTTTGCCGCCCTGGCCAGTGATAGCAGGAAGTAGGGGTGGAGCCAGCGATGGGAGCTGGGCACGGTCGAAGCTGGCAGTCCCGAGAGCTAGGGGTCCCTTGCCTGGGCCTAAAGCGAAGCCCACGATCGCGGGGCCGCTGCAGCTGCGGGTCCCTGCTGCCCGGGCCGGACGCCTAGGCCAGAGGCGTTAGGCCTGGGCAGGGGCGGAGCCTGCAACCACGGGGAGCTGGGGGTCCCCTGCCCAGGCCTGACACCTCTGCCAGAGGCCTCAGGCCTGGTCAAGGGGCCGATCCGGTGATTGGTGATCGGAGGGTGATGAGGGTCAACTCCTCTGGCCGAGGCATCAGGCCTGGGTGGGGGGCGGAGCCGGGGATTGGGGGGATATGATGGTCCCCTTGCCCAGGCCTGAAGCCTGGGTCAGAGGCGTCAGGCTTGGGCGGGGGGTGGAGCAAGCGATCAGAGGGAGATGGGGGTCCCCTGCCCAGGTATGATTCCTGGGCCAGAGGCCTCAGGCCTGGGCGGGGGCCAGAGCCAGTGATCGGGGGGAGATGGGGGTCCCCTGTCCAAGCCTGACACTTCTGGCGGAGGCGTCAGGCCTGGGCAAGGGGCCGATCAGGCGATTGGAGGGTGTTGGGGGTCAATGCCTGAGGGCTCCCAGTATGTGAGAGGGGGCAGGCTGGGCTGAGGGACACTCCCCCCCCACACACACACACACCCAGTGCATGAATTTCGTGCACCGGGCCCCTAATGTTTTTTATAATTTGTAGATTCAGTCGCAAAACCAGTAAAGATCAAATACAATATTGCTATATAAATGATATTTTCTGTGAATCAGGTAATGTGGTTAGATGCACAAAGAAGTTAGTGCAGTTTTGTGTCATTTAACTTTCCTTCTCTAAGGGGAATTTTTGAATAATCTTGGATTTACAATATTCTTGATTTTGCACTAGATTTTTTTTTTAACTTCTTCTGGATAAGGCTTAGCTGTTCCTGTTTCTTGTATCCTTGTTTTATTTTTTGGTATTTCTTTACACACTTCCTAAATTAAGTTCTCAAATAATTTTTATGTAGTTTTGTAGAGTTCATGATATCCTTCAAAAATCAAATGACTTCACGGGCAATTGCTGGTTTCATAAAATGTTCTTCATGCACAAATTTGAAAGACATGTTTAATTTAGTTATCCTTGTATACTTTACCATAGTAACATATCTTTAAGAAAAGTTTCAAAGAAAATTATAGGAGTGAAGAAAAGCATGGTAGGTAGGAATGGTGAGGAACGTTTAATTCTTCTCAAGGTGAATGAGACCTTTCTGAGGTGCAGTTACCTTTTGTAATTGCTAAAAGACATGCATTTACTAGTATATGGATAAAAGCAAAGAGGAAACTTTGCTTTAGCTATTACACTATGCAACCAGAAGAAATACTATGTTCTAAAAATCTGGACATTTCCCCCAAAGGGTTTTGCTTTCTTTTTGTTTTCTCAATATTCAGGCAAGAACAGCCATGCCTGTGAACAAACCAAAGCTCTATATTCATATCTCAGAATGACTTTACCAGTAGAATAAGCATTTCAATAATTCAGTATAAAAAGTAATTCTTTCCTATTGAGATTTTTGTGAAATAAAATGTTTATGCTCTACAAGCCGAGGAAAATAAATCATTCTACTACAATTAAAAAAAAAAACTTTAAAATACAACCATGACTGGGTGACTCAGTTAGTTGGTGCATCATCTCATATACCAAAAGGACATCAAGAGATTTCATCGTGCTACTCAGAGGGACACGTAATTTAAAACTTAGGCATTATTTATTTATGGAATTTTCAATTTAATATTTTCAGACTGTGATTGACTATGGATGACTGAAACCATGGAAAGCAAAAACAAGAATAATGGAGGGGAGAGACTACTGTAGTACATTTATAGCATCTAATGAGAGTTTTATATTCTTCCTGCCAAAAATTGCCCTCATAATTTCAATCATCATTAATGCTGATGAAAGAAGACAATACCTCTCTAGTAATATTTTTATATATTTGTGCGAAAATAACATGTTCATGACTCATTCATTATTCTGTGGGAATTCAGTGACCCCCAGCTCCTTTCCCCATGTAGGAGAGAGTAGGTTTGTATAAACACAAGCCGACATGGCCAGTATGATTGTTTTCATGTACTTATTGTTTGTCTGAATAGCTGTCCTAGTGGAGAACTATGTTTTTACGATTGTCATGAGTGGGTTAAAGCATGATACAAGGAGAAGACTTTGGACTTCTGCTTTTGCATTCCCTGATCTTTATATTTTATCCCTGATTTATCCAGAAGCCCACCCCTCACCATCATATTCATCTTAGTATGTTTTTTAAGTCCGTCCATCAATGTAGTACATAGCCCTATGTTAGGTCATATGAGGAAACCCCAAAGAATAATAATAGGAATGTCTGAGTAGTTTACATTCAAATGAGGGAGGCAACGTTCCTAGTGGAATTAGAGGACATTGCTGCTGAATTGTGTGGTGTGGACTCTCAATGCAATAGGTATTTACAGAAAGAAAAGATCACTCTCAGTTAAATTATGCATAATTTAGGGTTCTTGGCTAGCAGCAGGAGCTGACTCTGCTTAATGTAAGAAAAAGAAAGTTTATTGGAAGGAGAGCATGATATCCTTACAAAATCTATAGGAAGACTAAAGAGCTGCCCACAAAAATAACAGATTTCAAAGGCAGAGTTGCCTGAACTGCTTGTTTGTGTTGTAAGAATGCTGCCCTGGGAATAAGGACACTCCATCTGTTTTCCCAGGTTGTGTCCTTTCACTCACATGTCAGAATTCAGGAGAGAAAACTTGACTGTTCGAACCGAAGTCAAATGACAACTCTTTGGCTATGACCGGGGCACCTTGATTTACAGCTCACAAAAACTATATGTAAACTCTGCTTTTGGTTATGATGCAATAGGCAATGATGCAGTGATATAAAAACCAGTGGTTTGAAAGCAACAGTTGGTAAATTACCCCTCTGTTCTTCATTATACCTCTGTTCTTAATTTGGAATCACAAAATGACAATTCAAAGAACCCAAATCTGTACAGATTTTCCACAATATTTACAACATTAAATTAAATGATTTCTTTTGCTACTCCAGATGATGGTTTTAAGACAACAGGTCTGGATTGGACAAGTAACTGCTGGACTTTGGATAAATTACTTCCTATAACTCCTCAGTTTCCCACCTTGCAGGATTATTGAGGGAACTAAAGCCAATTCATGTAAGAGTCTATCACTGTAGATGCACAAAATAAGTGGAGGTATTTTGAGTAAATCCATCTAAAATAGACATAACAAGTGAGATAGATAAGATTCCATTCTTTTGTTAAATAAGCTTTCTTAGGCATCTGTCCAGACTTGCTTAAAATTATTAATCCTTTAAATCCTTATTGAATGAGAAAAACTATAAATTATTTAAATAGAAAGAACAAAAATAATAGGAATTAGTTTTTTAAAAAATTATGGGAACAAAATCTAATTTAGCATAGCCTTGTTTTTTGGAGACATGTTCACCTGCTTTTGTTTGGTTTTGTCTTTTTGCATTTGAAGGTGATTGATGGTTTGAGGTCAAGTTTACAGAAGTGTAACATGACATCTGCAGTTCCATGTTATTCTAATTAGACTGTCTTTGACCTTCATCACTGTTCTGTTACACATTAAATGTCACATTCTAAATATCTTATTGGTGATAACCTGTATATTGTTGTTTGAACACTGGTAGTCCTGAAATCTAACAATAGGCAAGAAAAGGATTTTTGTAGTGGTATTAGTAGCTATTATTGATTTTTACCCCCCAGGAGCTAGAGTGCCTGGTACAAAATGAAGGCAGGGAGATGTATATCTGGGACTACAGGGTGCCTAGAGGATGCTCACTGGGTGTCTCTTGGTACTACCATGACCAGTGAAAATTGTGGATAGAAAATTGCAGCAACCATAGAATGACAAGTACAAGAAAATCAAGGACACAGACACCTTGGGGATGAAGGTGTGGGTCACTCCACCTGGCAAGCAAGTAAACCAGTAAAGGTCCAGGCCCAGTGTGAGAGAATTCTAAATTAGTCGTAGAGGAAAATTAATACCTATTATGGCCTTGGAACCAGGTGTAGCATTAGGCATTGCACCTGCTTCACTGACTTCCTTGCATTCACTCTTTACCCAGATTCTAGCTGGCCATCACATTGAAGGAGATTCTGTAACTAACTAGACTTCATGGAAGGAAAAGGGAACTATGAGTGGTCAGCACAGAGAATGGACTTTATCAGAACAACTCCTGTGCGCTTCTTCTAATTCTCCTTTTCTGATCTTAGCTGTGGAGACTAGTTCCCATGAAGATTTTAATCAGATTTATCCAGGTGCAACCTGACAAGATCTTGCCTGGGGCCAGGCTGGGTACCTCTCACTTCCTGCGGGAGGGCTTCTGTTATGCTTAGTCATTAGATATCCCAGGACTCTCAGAATTCATGCTTGGGAGACAAGTATGAATTTCAGAGGTGTTAATGCCCTGGGGCTTAGCCCTTGACCAGTGGAGAAGGGATTGATAATGATTCTGGCATGAATTTCATGAGGCTTTCACATGTCCATGCATGACTGAGCTCCCTGACATCCAAAAGTGGTAGCCAACTCAATATGCATTTCTCTATTCTTTTCTCTTCTCCCCATTTTCACTCTCTCTGACTCCCAAGTCTGTTCCCTGGGATGACATTCTCAAATAAATTTATTTCCAATATGTTCCCCCACTGCTACTTTTGAAAGAATCTAGATTGAGACAAGAATATAATTTATATTCATTTAAAATCTATTAGAAACTTACCATGATTCAAGTGTTGCTTTATTTTTTTACTTGCTTTTAAACTGATAAGCTTATGTATTCACAAATTAAATGTGTACATCTAGAATATTTTAAAGCAAATAGCTGATATTATATCTTTTCATCTATAAATATATCAATATGTAACTCTAATATATAAGGCCTTAAAATATAATTACAATCTCATGATCATATACCTCAAATTAACAGTATTTTCTTAAAGTCATCTAATGCCTAATAACATTTTAGTTTTTCTAATTGTCTCATAAATGTCTTTTTATTGTTAGTTTATTGGAGTCAGGATTGTAACAAGGTCATATATTGTATTTGGTGTATATGTTTTTTACAACTCTTTAATCTGTAGCAGTTCTCTTCTTTTCTTCTTCTTCTTCTTCTTCTTCTTCTTCTTCTTCTTCTTCTTCTTCTTCTTCTTCTTCTCTCTCTCTCTCTCTCTCTCTCTCTCCTCTCTCCCTTCCTTCCTTCTTCCCTCCCTTCCACCCATTTATTTATTGAAGAAGTTGGATCATTTGTCCTGTAGAAAAAATTTTCCATAATTCTGAGTTTAGCTGATTGTTTCCTCAAGGTCCACTTTAAATGGCAACCTTAAAAACATTTTCCCCCCTAAAATATTTGCTTTGCAAAATACGTGTTGCTGATTACCCCAGGAACGATTTCTATCTCAGCTTCCTTGCTTCTGACTTTCTGATTACTGACTTGAGTACTTTACATTCTCTGATGTGCTGAGGCAAAGGAAAACTCATTTTCTGTTCACTTGGAGGAAAGAGGGACTTCTTTATTATATCTATACTGAAAATGTACTTCTACATAGAGTGGTATTTAGTTATTTCTATTATACCTTGTTCCATAATAATTTGAAGTGTCATACAATGCCGGGGTCCAACCCCAGCGGGTCCAGGGGTCCCCAAAGGTGTGGACGGAGTCGGCGAAGAAGGAATGACATGGAGACAGTGTTCAGTTGATCAGCAGTCTAGCCAGGATCTCCAGCCAGGATCTCCAGCCAAGTTCTGGTCTGGATCTCCAGAGAGGTTCTGCTTCGGATCTCCAGCCAGGTTCTGTGGCCATGTTCTCTTGCTAGGTTCTCCAGCCAGGTTCTGTCTGAGATCGCCAGCCAGGTTCGGTCACCAAGTTCTAGTCAGGCTCTCTTGCCAATTTCCGCAGTCAGGTTCAGTCCAGGATCTATTGCCATGTTCTCTCCAGCGAAGTTCTTCTGTCTCCAGGCTCCGTGTAGGTTCTGTCTTCTGAATTCTGTCTCATGAGTTCTGTCTCTCTCTGTCTGGTTACATCTGTATTTATACCAGTTGATTCAATCCTATCAATCTCTATTACAAAGGTTAGGGTGTTTCTTATCTCAATTCCAGGGAGTAAAGATTATGTAGCTTAAGCATGATTGTTCGTAGTTAAAGGGATTAATTACCCGCCTGGCACTTAGTTAAGGGGTTTTATTCCCTCCCTAACTTCAGGGGAAAATCCCTACCTGGGGAAACAACCTTTCTCAGAGGTGACCTTGGTTAAAACACATAGTGCCAAGAAGGTGAGCAAACATATTAAGAAAAGTATGCCATATATGCCAGGTCCCATGAAACAGCAAGGATGGACCGGCTCCCGGCAAATTCCCCCTTTTTTATTTTTTAAAAGCAGGCATTAAAAAGAAAAACCTGAAATGCTCTCTTGTATCCATTTTAAGAGTAGAATTGGCGCTTTCCGCTATTACCTGAGTCCTGATCTATCATCCCAGGGAGAGCTTGCCAATCCTGCACTTTCCTGGGGTGGAAAGGCTGCAGTGGGGTTAAGGATAAGGCTCCTTGGGCCTACCTTCTCCCATGCCTCTACATTTACCTTTCCGGCACCTTTCCTTCCTCAGAAAAGCATGGACGTATTTCTTGTATAAAATGTTCCATCTGACTGGGAGTAACCTTAATTCCACTGCTAACAAGCATATGTGTTAAAAGATCAATACGGAGTCTTTTTTCTTTAGACTCAGTATGGCACATCTTCTTAATCTAAAGATCAATACAGAGTCTTCTTTCTTTGGACTCAGTATGGCACATCTTCTCAATCTAAGTTCTGTACTATCCACCTTCTTACCCTACTTATCCTCTATAGGGGGGTCTGTAGTACCCTGGTGGAGTCCTATCCGTCCTGAGTGTGGAGGTTCTCAATGGGGGGGGCTTACCTAAGGGAATCCTGTTCCAGGGGTTCCCAAAGGTGTGGACGGAGTCGGCGAAGACTATCCAACCTATTCCTATGGTGGAGTCTGATCTGTCCCAATTGTGGGGCAAAGACTATCCACCCTCTTCCTACGGTGGAGTCCTATCCGTCCCGAGTGCGGGGCACTTACCTAGGGGTCCCTGTTCGGGCGCCAGATGCCGGGGTCCAACCCCAGCAGGTCCAGGGGTCCCCAAAGGCGTGGACGGAGTCGGCGAAGAAGGAAGGACACGGACACAGCGTTCAGTTGATCAGCAGCCTAGCCAGGATCTCTAGCCAGGATCTCCAGCCAAGTTCTGCTCTGGATCTCCAGAGAGGTTCTGCTTCAGATCTCCAGCCAGGTTCAGTCACCAGGTTCCAGTCAGGTTCTCTTGCCATATCTCTGTAGTCAGGTTCAGTCCAGGATCTCCCGCCATGTTCTCTCGCTAGGTTCTGCCTCCAGGCTCCAAGGCCAGCCTCTGTCCAGGATCCTTTGCCATGCTCTCTCCAGCGAAGCTCTTCTGTCCCCAGAGAACGCTCTTTGTAGGTTCTGTGTTCTGAGTTCTCTTCTAAGCTCTGTCTCTTTCTGTCTTGTTACATCTGTATTTATACCAGTTGATTCAATCCCATCAATCTCTATTCCAAAGGTTAGGGCGTTTCTTATCTCCATTCCAGGGAATAAAGATTATGTAGCTTAAGCATGATTGTTCGTAGTTAAAATGATTAATTACCCGCCTGGCACTTAGTTAAAAGGTTTTATTCCCTCCCTAACTTCAGGGGAAAATCCCTACCTGGGGATTCAACCTTTCTTGGAGAGGAGACCTTGGTTAAAACACATAGTGCCAAGAAGGTGAGCAAACATATTAAGAACAGTATGCCATATATGCCAGGTCCCTTGAAACAGCAAGCATGGACCGGCTCCCGGCAATACAATTGTGCCAACAAATCAAGAATTTTAAAATAACGTGTGAGGAATGAGAAACTTGGAGAACTGAGAGTGGTGCTACATGGGCCAAAGCAGTAGAGTTTCAAGAGTAAGGATCCATCAGCCCACCAGAGGCAGAGAGAAGTCATGGAAGGAAAGAAACACATATACATTGATCTGAGTGTCACAGCATGGGCAGTTTCAGAAGGAGAAACATGCCAGTAGATCAAGGAGTGAATTGTGGCGAGAAAGTAAGATGGGATGTCAAGTTCTCTTTAAAGGAATTTGGCTATGAAGTGAAGTGGAGATCTTAAACACTGTCTGGATGGGAATATGACAGGTAAGATAAGGGATTTTAATTTTTTTTTTCAAAGTATGAAAATGCGGAGTGGAAAGAACCTATAAAATTTGAAGGTAAAGGAACAGGAAAAAAGTGATTGATAGCAAGTTCCTAAGGACCAAAAGGCCATGGGTAAAGAATGAAGCACACGGAAGGAGAGGAAAAACAGGAAATTCTGGCTTAATTGGATACTTCTCTTAGACAAGTGGGTGGCTAATGTTTTGACCTGTCTTATACGGTCAAGTAAGCATAGTCTAGAAGCCTCATGTCTTGTCAAGAGAGAAGAAAACTGTAGCAGTTGGTAATACAATAAGAAACAGAGTGGAAGGGTTATTGATTATAGATGTTTTTGTTTAAAATATCCTGTAACAACTTTGTCTAATAATTCCAAAGAATTATTAATAATCTTACCAATTAAAAAAATTTTCATTTTTTCTTAATGAAAATGTATTCTCTGCCACAGCTGCTCTTATCTTATAAACATCTGTCCATGCCTTATGATTTTCAAATAAAAATAGAATAGTAAGCCTGACATTTAATATACTTAATATGCAATCTATCTCATGATGCATCAATGAAGTTATTTTCAATATGAAATCTGGATGAAAATCTTTGGGTTGTTAAAGAAAATGACAAGTGTAAATAAATTTTAAATACAGTTCCATGAAACATGAATTTATCGATAGGATAACTAGTTTATCTGAAGTCTTGTGATGGTGTTCTGTATTAGAACTATGGTTTTAGTCTAATAATTGAGGGTACATTGTAGATTTAATTATATGCTTGAATTTTCCATTAAATTATTTATATAAAAGTCACTTGTTGCGATAGTTGCACAGTGATTTGAGCATACTTAATGCCACTGAACTGTACGCTTAAAAATGGTTAAAATGGTAAATTTATGTTATGCATATTTTACT
Source organism: Myotis daubentonii (assembly GCF_963259705.1). Taxonomy (NCBI): domain Eukaryota; kingdom Metazoa; phylum Chordata; class Mammalia; order Chiroptera; family Vespertilionidae; genus Myotis; species Myotis daubentonii. Next base: position 42,603,358 of record NC_081841.1, read on the forward strand.
ACAGTAAAAAATATTATTTGCTATACAATTCAATACTCTTTTGGCTGAACAATTTCTTTATTGTGAAAATAAAATATAGTGAATTAAATACTTTGATGTTTCAATAAAAGGGTATTTGAGTGTTAAGTAGTATTTAGAGAAAGGTCAGAATAGAATACATGTTCCTACCCATTTATTACATCTCTATTACCTTCTGTTGGTGGACTTTAAGAGAATATACTTTTAAAAATTATGTCAAGAAAGCCTTGTAGATAATGGGGAATACAACTTTAAAACAATGCAATTTTTTCATAAGTTAATCAGGGAGGATATGAAAGGAAGCTCAGGAGTACCAAGGGGCTCCCTTGAAAAATTTCTCTCCTTGTTTTCTTGGAAAGTAACATGGTTGGTAAGAATACACATTGGACACACTCAGAGTTTTACAACCAGATATTTGAGATATAGAATTGTCAGTCCATATGGGCGTCTATAACAACCGCAAAAGAAACTACGTGTTAACTGCAGACCCATTAGCTGTCACTTTCCATTTCTCCCACGCCCCCACCTCTTGCCATAGGTAACCACTGCTATGCCATAAAGACTACAAATCTGTAGTCTTTATAGACCTCTAGTTTGTTATTTTGATTTATTTACCATTGATGGCTAATGATTTTGAACATCTTTTAATGTATTCACTGGAATTTGCCTATTTCCCTTAGAGAAATGTTTTTATATCCTTTGTTAATTTTTAATTTTGTTATTTATCTTATATTGAATTGTAATACTATATAATAATAGCATAGTATGCAAATTGTCCCCTCGACTGGGAGTTCTTCTGGGATTTCGACCAGGGGACGGGACTGGCTGGGGGAAGGGAGGGAGGCCCTTGTGGTGGTAGGTGGCCAGGGGAAAAGAGGGTGTACCAGGCCAGCTGCGGCCAGCTGCTAGGGACTCTACCAGTGCACAAATACACCTAGAACTCTTCTGCTATTTACAAAATTATCATTCTTGTTTTGAAAAAGAAAGCATTTATGCAAGTGAGTTGCAAGTTGAAGTGGCCACTTCTTTTCACTAAACAGAGCATATTTAAAATAGCACTGACCTACAGCCGTGTCAAATTCGGTGCCTGCCACACCCATGGCCGGCTCTGGCCAGAAGGCTGCCATAGAAACACCGTGACTCATGGGCCTTAGGGATACATTTGGTGAGAGAGAGAGAGAGAGAGAGAGAGAGAGAGAGAGAGAGAGAGAGAGAAGAACAAGGAGAAAAAGAAAAAAAAGGAAAAACACTGACAAATTACCTATTCAGACTTGATTATTGGGAAAAAATTTTCTCAAAAATGAATAAAGTGAGTTTGCTACTTGAAGGAAAACAGCTGACAGTATTTGTTGTCAGTGAGTTTTGACAGAAGAGTTACATTTTGGAAAAAGTGTGTTGCCAGCACAAACTGGATGCTTCCCAATAGTTCAAACATTTTAATGAAATTGGTAGTGAAATGTAAAATTATGTCACCCTTTTAACTGTTTTTTTTAAATAGTTATTGTTCATAAATATGTTATGTTAACATGCTATGGTTTATTAGTGTTACTTTTCAAAGAGTTAATAAATTAAAACACAGACTTTCAGAAGGATAAATACTGTATGACTCCACTTATATGAAGTATCTAAAATTGTCAAACACGTGGAAATAGAAGGTAAAATGGTTCTGCCAGGGCTGGGAGGAGGGGGAAATGGGGAGTTGCAATTCAGCTGGTACAAAGTTTCACTTATATAAGATCATTAAGCTCTAGAGATTTGCTGCACAACATTGTGCCTATAGTTAATGATACTGTATTGTACACTTAAACATTTTAAAATATATATATATATATATATATATTGATTGATTGATTGATTGATTTCAAAGAGGAAGGGAAAGGGAAGAAGAGAAATAAACATCAATGATGAGAGTGAATCATTGATTGGCTGCCTTCTGCACACTCCACACTGAGGATTGAGCCCACAACCTGGGCATGTGCCGTGCCCAGATCAGGAATTGAACCTTGACCTCCTGGTTCACAGGTCAATGCTCAACCACTGAGCCACACCAGCCAGGCTTAAACATTTTTAAGAGGGTAGACATCATGTTAAGTTTCTTTGCACAATAGAAAAAAGAAAAAGAAGAGAAAAAAAGGAAAACAAAACAAAAACCATGGGCTTTCATGTTAGAAAGACCAGAGTCGATATCACTTTGTGTAACTTGGGAAAATACATTAAATGTTTCTGAGACTCTGTTTCCTTACCTGCACATGAGGAAAATACCAACAAATATTATAGGCTGATTGTGCATATTAAATTAAAGAGGTAACATTTAAAGAACACTATAATTTCAGGCATATAAATGGCATATTGTAATGGTATCATTTTAAGCATTCTTTCTTTTCCAGATTTTTAGTTTTACACCACAAGTATGTCAAACATGGGAAACAAAGTGTCTGCACTGTGATGTTTTAGATATGCCTTTTCTATGTTGTGAAATATTACAGTACGTTTACTTAACCTTTGTAGGATTATTCATTCTGTATGAGCGGGGGAATAAAGGAAAAGGCAAAGTAATGTCTAATGCAGTGATGGCGAACCTTTTGAGCTCAGCGTGTCAGCATTTTGAAAAATCCTAACTTAACTCTGGTGCCGTGTCACATATAGAAATTTTTTGATATTTGCAACCATAGTAAAACAAAGACTTATATTTTTGATATTTATTTTATATATTTAAATGCCATTTAACAAAGAAAAATCAACCAAAAAATGAGTTCGCGTGTCACCTCTGACACACATGTCATAGGTTCGCCATCACTGGTCTAATGTGTACAACTGATTTCATTTAACACATGTCTAAATCTCAAAATATGGGAGAGAAAAATTTAAAATTTTACAAGTAAGTATTAAATTATTGATAGAGATGTAGGTATTCATTTGTTCATTCATCCATCTATTCACCCATCCATCCATCCATCCATTTTCTTCAAGATGAATTCAATGAGTCCATACCCTAAGTCAGACACCGCTAACTGCTACTAATCTAAAAATGGGCAATACAATTCTACCCTACAAATAATTTATAATTTCTCAGTGAGAACCACAAATGCAAATACCTGGTAAGCCAACACAGTGTTATAGGTACCACAGAAAGATCTAGAGTGGAGAGAGGGAGTACCAAAGATGCCTATGGGAGATGAATGGCAGGCAGAAGAGGTTTCCTAGAACAGGTGATGCTGTGCTAACTCTGAAAACACAGTATGTATTTGCCTGGTGGGTAATGGCAGCATTCTAGGGAAAGAGCAAAGTCACAAAGATGTGAAATAGCATGCCATGCATTGGGAGATGCTATAAGTTCGGTATGGTTGCAAGAGATCTGTAGAATAGGAAGCGGCAAGAAATCAGCCATGGCCAGGTCATGGAGAGCCTTGTATGTTTATACATAAAGGAGCCACTAAAAGACAAAAATAGCCCTGGCTGGTTTGGCTCAGTGGATAGAGCGTCAGCCTGCGGACTGAAGGGTCCCGGGTTCGATTCCTGCCAAGGGCATGTACCTTGGTTGCGGGCACATCCCCAGAAGGGAGTGTGCAGGAGGCAGCTGATCAATGTTTCTCTCTCATCAATGTTTCTAACTCTCTATTCCTCTCCCTTCCTCTCTGTAAAAAATCAATAAAATATATATATATATATATATATATATATATATATATATATATATATATATATATAAAGACAAAAATAAAGATCCATATGTACTCCCTCAGACCCGGCCAAATCCATCTAGGACACAGATCCATGAATTGTTCTACAGATTTCAAAATTGTTTTTTTAGATAAAATTTAGGAAGGTTTTAAAAGTACTTCAAAACAATTGAATACCTATATAAAAAGATGCTTGGCTATGGTGAAGTTTCCAAGCAGTAGATTTGAACTTACCTTTGTGATTCCCAGTGCCTTTTCTGGCAGTTACATGATAAACATCTGTTGGAATCATTTTAGTTCTTACGAAATTTTGCTTATCCACTGAGAGGAACACATATTGTTGGTTCAATTCCAACTTGCAGTTTCCTCCTCAGATTTTGAAAAAAGAACAGACGGTATTAAATTGCTAAGGGACTCAAGAGAATTTTTCAAGGAAGGATATGTCTAGAGTTAAGCATTTGGAAATACTACTTAGAAATTCTATACACAGTGGGACTAACGATAATAATAGTGATGATGGGATCCTAATATAATTCTCGGAACTTTTGGGGGGGTCATATTCTCCATTGAATAAGCCCAAGCTGATTTGGCTCAGTGGATAGAGTGTCGGCCTGAAGACTGAAGGGTCCTGGGTTTGATTCCAGTCAGGGGCAGATGTCCGGTTGTGGCTCGATTCCCAGTAAGGGGGGGAGGGTGCAGGAGGCAGCTGATCAATGATTCTCTCTCATCATTGATGTTTCTATCTCTCCCTCTTCCTCTCTGAAATCAATGAAAATATATTTAAAAATATATATATATATATATATATATATATATATATATATATATATATAAATAAATAAAAGGCTAATCTTTATAACAGGAGAAAATGATAAAATAAACTACAGGAAGAGTTTAACTCTGGATTAATTTTACACATGAAAAGGTTTGTGAAGTCCCCAATGAAGGAGGGAGTAAGTTGAATTGAATATACTTAGCCAGAGCGTTCAGTTACACACACCCAAAGTTACAAAGAAGAAAAGGAAGTTCTGGGACAGAAGAGACATTGGTGTAAAATACTGTCTTGCACCTCTTGGAAGCTATTCCTTTAAATTCTTTATTTCTCTGCTAGAGGCCCGATGCACAAAATTCATGTTGGGGGGTGTCCCTCAGCCGGCCTGTGCCCTCTCGCAATCTGGGGCCCCTCGGGGGATGTCCACCTGCCGGCTTAGGCCCGATGCCCCCGGGGATCAGGCCTAAGCTGGCAGTCAGACATACCTCTCACAGTCCTTACCTGTTAGCTCCTTACTGCTAGGCTTGCTGCTCCTTAGTGCTGCTGCAGAGGTGGGAGAGGCTCCTGCCACCACTTCTGCACTCTCCAGCCATGAGCCCGGCTTCTGGCTGAGCGGTACATCATAGTGACCAGTTGTTCTGGTCATTCCGCCCTAACAGTCGCTTAGGCTTTTATTATATAGATCAGTGGCATACTGAGGTGAGATCTGGAAGCATCGCAGCTTATTGTTGGGGTAAATCCATTTGAAAATATGAGTACCTAAGAAGAATGGTATCTGAAATAGGTAAGTTATAGGTAGGCATACAGGTCACTTAATAAACACATGGCAGATGTTCGCCCATTTTTTTATTTACCCATTCATCAATTTATTTATTCTTTCATAAATCTTCTTTAAGATATCTACTGAGTGTTTACTATGTGCCAGTTTCTGGCTTCAGCTCTTTGTTATATTTTATTCTATTTTAAATGTTATCTTTTTTAAAGTTCCATTTTAAAATACTCCATGTTGGTGTATAAAAATGAATAAAGCTAGTAGAACGTGCATATAATTTTTTTGCAAGGAAAATTATAAAACTGTTGAAAGACAATTCCAAATAAGTACAGCAATTCACCATGGGATCACATGGATTATAATATGCAATGTGTTAAAATACTAAAAACAAACAAACAAACAAACCCAACAGGTTTTCTTGTAGAAAATAAGATAATTCTGAAATTAAATATATGTATGTATATGACCAAAGGGTTAAAAATAGATAAGATTTTCTTGAAGAATATTGAAATCTTGAAGTATGCCTTATTAGATACAAAAAATAGTGTGCATTGGTGGTATAATGGTGAACATAGCTGGCTTCCAAATATAAAAAATTATAAAGCGATAGTAATTAATAAAAAATTAACTCAAAGATAAACAAATTGACCAATGCAATAAAATAAGGAGGCTAAAATTAGATAAAGAAGGACTTTAAAAAGAAATGATGCTGAAATGACTGATTATGCAAGTGGAAACTATGGAAATCGAAATGCTACCTTACATACCAGAATTCTCAGTTGTATTAATTATCTGTTGCTGTTCAACAAATTACCCTCAAATTTAGGCTTACAAACAAATATAAGTATTTATTTCACAGTTTCTGCAGGTCAGACATTCAGGAACTGCTTACCTGGTGGTTCTGTCTCAGAGTCTCAGGAGGTTGCAGTCAAACGTTAGTCAGGTATTCCGTCCAACTGCATGACTGAGATGGGCAGATCCATGTCTAAGACGGCTCATCAATGTGGCTGGTGATATCCAGTTCCTCACTGAGTCTTGGCTGTGGAGGTCAGCTCCTAGGTACATGGACTCCCCACAGGGTTTCTTGAGTGACTTCACAACATGGCAGCTGGCTTCTCCTACAGCTAGTGATACAGAGAACAATGAAACTGCAGGTCTTTTATTATGGCTCAGAGGTCAAAAGCCATACTTCCTGCATATGCTATTTATGCTATTTATTACACAAGGCAAGCCTTATTCCATGTGGGAGGATAACACACAGCAGTGTGAACAAGGGAGACAGGGATAAATGGGGCCAACATGGAAGCCTGGTACCACATACACAACAATGAATTATAGTTTTGATTAGGGAAATGTATAATATTTTGTAAGACAATCTAAGAGAATATCTATATGATTTCTGAGCAAAGTCTTAGTATCCAGAATATGGAAAGAGCTGAAAACATCACTAAAAAGATGAACAACCCAAAAGAAAAGTGGGCAAAATATTTGAAAAAGCTTATAGAAGAAAGAAGAATGACCTATAAACATTACAAGATAGCCATCTTTATTAGTAATCAGGAAAATACAAATTACAGTCAAAGTGTGATACCCATTTGATCTGCAAAAACTAAGAAGCCTGAGACCATCAACTTATGACGTTGTGGGGCTATGGAAACCCTGACACATGCTGGTGGAAATTTGAACGGTCCAACTCTTTTGGATCACGATTTGGCATTCTGTAGCATGGTTGAAGGTATGCATATCCAATGACTCAGCAATTCTTCACCAGGAAATATTCTCAGGTATCTTTGTAGAATCACTGCAATAGCAAAAACAGGAAACATCTCAAGAATGAACAACAGAAAGGACACATAAGTTGTAGGACATTTATACATTGAAATACTATAAGATGTGTGAGGGTGGATATAAGGCTGAAGGGAGTGTTTCTTTTTTAATGTATAGATATTATAGCATATTTAAATGTCTATGAGAAGTTGTCAGTAAGAAGGGGAGGTCAAAAATATAGAAGAGAGGATAAAAACATGAAATGTATGAGGTCCCTGAAAGGCAGAATAAAAAAAGAATATGAGACAAGTGGAAGGGGCTTTTTTTGTTTAATACATGAGGGAGGAGGTAAGACTCTGTGTGTATTTATTCAATAAATATTTATTGTGTACCAACATGATGCCAGGCCCTGTTGTTGAAACAAGAGAGGCAGGTAGATTTCAAAACTGGGTGATAGGAATTTGATGGATTGGCATTTTCTTTCTGAAATAAATGGTGAAGACATCTCCTGAGAATAAGGGGAAAGCTTAGGATTTGAAGTTTCAGGAAGATTTCCAATTGTATGAAGAACAGGAAACAAAGCATAAGGTCAGGCAATGTCGAGAGTCCAGTTAACATTGGTGAATTTAAGCCAGAATTCTCAGTTGTACAATTTTCTCTAGCAATGCTCAATGTGGGTATATTGTTCCAGGATTCCCCTCTCCCCAGCCTGTTGTGACAAAGGAATAGCAGGGTAGAAGAACTGAGGACACTGGTAAGAGGTCATTGAAATGGCAGATGATCGATGCCAGTGAGTTTGATTGCTAATGAAACTTTGGAAGCAGAGGCTTATAATGTAAGCATCTCCAGGGATCAAGTAATGTTGTTACATATGTCTCTGATGATAAAACCACAAGGACAGGGAAATGAATGCCACATTGGAAGGAACCTGGCCAGTGAGGGACAGAAGGTGGAAAGGGTCCCGCAGATATATTTTGTTCCCTTCCGCCTGCTCTTTGGAGAAGCAAAAAGTTCTGTTTTCTTGTGGCACTACAGCAGGTCAGGAGTGCACCCTCCTATGCTCTTTGCTTCCTCTCGGCTTCACTTTCCTCTTAACCTCATTCTTGCTTCTCTTGAATATCACTTCCTGCTCAAAGAGCAGCAAGGAAGCTTTATTCAGACTGTCTTTTTGTTTTGTGGTTTTTTTGTTTGTTTTGGGGCCCTTGGAGACAAGATGGATTTCTATGCTGCATTTGGAGTTCTGGGTGGCCATTTAGTAAGGAGAGGGCAGGGAAGAGGTGAGAGAAACAGGGGAAGATGAATGAGGAGCCAAAGGTCTACCTGCATGAGGCAGCAGTGAGAATCCCTGACGTGGACAAGAGGGCTGAGGACTGTTAATACTGAGGATGTCTGTGATTTAATTTAAGATGATCATGTTGCCTCAATGTAAAGTCTTTCCTACCCCTTTCCTCTCCCCAAACTTAGTAAATTATGGTCTATTTTGTATTATGTGGGACTACAGTGAGTGACTGGGTTTCCTATCTGGGGTAACATGGCGTGGAATAGAAAGGTTAGTTCCAGGTGGAAAGGTTATTCATCAGCTAACCCAGCGATTTTCAACCCTTTCACCTCATGGCACACATAAACTAATTACTGCACTTCTGCAGGCCCTGGTGTTGAAAAAAGAGATGCAAGTAGATTTCAAAATTGGGTGGTAGGAATTTGATGGATTGTCTATGTAAAGATGTTCAAAATATATATATATATATTTTATTGGTCTGAAAACAAATAGGTATAATTTTGATTTATTCACACTAGACGGCTATTGTATTGGCTGTTGTCATTTTTTTATTTGATAGTCTAAGGGCGAAGAGGTCAGAGCCCCTGACCAAATTAAGTCAGGTATGGCATGTTTTAAAAATTCTTGCAGCACAGGGGTTGAAAATCACTGAGGTCAACTAATTCAAGGGCAAAAAGCTAGAAGCCAGAGCAAAAACATGGGCAATTTAAAAAGTTTTTTCATAAAACTTGAGAAATGTTTTCTACTGACAATGGCATGAAATGGATGATGGAGGACATTCTATTCAGACATGAGGAAGCCTGGGGATTCCACATGGCGTCCAGGCTACACACGAAACATACACCTCATCAAGCAGCACCCTCCCCAGAGGCTGCCACTGCAATGACATGGACTTGCAGCTCTCTTTTGATTGAAGGCCTCTTTCAACAAAAGGTGCATTTCTTTCTTTAATTCCATCAACAAAGATTTATGCAACTACACACTGCTATTTGAATTGAATTGTTATGGATGCCATTTCCAGATACGAGGTTTGGCTGCTCTGATGGTCAATGCCTGGGAATTGCTCTTTGAGACCCTTTCCTCCGCTCTAGTCTCAGTTGTATTCGGCATGCTGTGAGCTCTTCGCACAAATGTTTATGTTCACAAGACAGTAGCTGGTGCTGTCCATGCTGATCTATTGCAGGTACTGTGACTATTTTTAAACAGGATAGGAAATAAGCATTATATCTACCAAAAAAAACCCAACAACAACCCATATTTAAAAAGTTGGGAAAATGACTTCTTGTTCTGGTAGAAATGTCTACTTCCCAATTTATGAAACAAGCAATCATTGTCAAGAATACCATCATATACACTCCTATATTTATCATATAGAGGAAAATGACACAAATCCCTCTAATACCTTTCATAAGTCACACTTAATGCATCTCAATTAAGTTCACAGATACCTGGCATTTCCTAAATCAAACTGAACATTGAAGCTGCCTATCATTTCTGGCATTATTCAAATATTACATTAAACATGAATTATGAGCGCCCTAGTGGTTTGGCTCAGTGGATAGAGAGTTAGCTTGAGACTTGAATGGTCCCAGGTTCGATTCTGGTCAAAGGCACATGCCTAGGTTGCGGGCTCGATCCCCAGAAGGGGGAGTGCAGGAGGTAGCTGATCAGTGATTCTCTCTCATCATTGATGTTTCTATCTCTCTCCCCCTCTCCCATCCTCTCTGGAATCAATAAAAATATATAAAAAAATAAAAATGAATGATGAGCAATGTGGTAGGGCTGCACATATTTCTCTCCCAGGTAATTTATGTGAAACAGGGGGGAAACTTGGCAAGCACCATCTTACCCTAGTGACCGAAGGTTATCTTAGCAGTGATAAGTCATGTTGATATCATGCCATCTGATAGGATGGGATGAGAAGAACATGGCCACCTTCTAAAATATTCTACACGAAAGCCCATAACTCCAGGCTAAGCATGAGAAAAAAAACCAGACAAAATACATCTCCCTCACAATTGTCCAAGTCAGAGACAGAGAAGGTCTGAGAAATGTCATAGACAGAGGAGGCTAAGGAGACAGGGTGACTGAATACAATGCGCTCTCCTGATGGGCCCCTGCACTAAGGTAAAGCATTGTGGGAAAACGGAATCCATTTGCGAGTTTATCATTTACTAATATTTGTTTCTAAATTTTGGCAAATGTAACACGGTATTGTAAGATGTTAACATGAGGGGAAATGGAGTGGAAATTCTCAATACTATGTTTGCAACTTTTCTGGAAATCTAAAACTATTCCAAAATAAAAAGTTATCATGAATCTTCACATAGTTACATGTGGAAATGGTATTAGGCTGCTAATGAGACATTATGATGATACTGTGCATTTATAACTAATGGTCTTCAAAGCATCTCAGGATGGATAATTGCAAATTGCTTAAGCTACTTAGAATTATTTCATTAATACCAGACTGGTTCAGGTTCCAGATTCCTAAGGAGACAGAGCACAAGTGCAGATAGATATTTAATTTGAACTTTTCACTCAACATTAGTTTTGATAAGATTTCTGGATGGCTCTAACCTTTTCAAGGTCAAGTGAAGGCTGCCAGCAGGTGTAATTGATGTTTTCTGCCTTCTTCAAAATTAAATATTTATCCAGAATAAACATAGGTTAGGAACCTATGTTTGCAAGAGGAAGTTTTATAAAATCCCACATTATTTTCCTCACAAAATCACAAGATTACCTTAAAAAATCCCAAGTAAAAATTGTTTCTACTTAAAAACAAACATTTTTAGAGCAGCAACATTGGCAATTAGTTAAGATTAATGTAGGGAATCAGTACATCAGAATTTTAATGTGGCTTTGCCATTCATTCTTTCAATTACCTTAAAAAACTTATTTAAGATATCCCTTGGCCAATAAATGCAGCTGATACTATTCTATAGGTTACAAAAGAGAAACAATTATGTAATCATCAAAAAGCAACTTAGAATAAAATTCTTAAAAATATCTGTTGTGGAATGACATCAAATCACTTTGCAGTGATCAAAGAGATATTTACTTTCCTAAATTTTCTACTTATTAATAGCAAAGTTGGATGGCAGTAACAAAAAATGTCATGTCTGCTGAGAAAGAACAAAATGCAGTGATGAATGAAATAAAGTTAATCCTCACCCTCCCGCCGCCCCCCCCTCAAACCTACTCAAAATATCTCTTTTCCTCATAGAGTGCTTCTGCCAGAAAGCCAGTGGAAATTTAAACATCCGAGGTTGCAATTAGCTTAAGAGCCACTGAGCTTCAATCTTTAAAACTTACAGAAAATCAATGGTCCCTTGACTCTCTTAACTAAGAAATTAAGAGAATCTCTTCAAAATACATCGGCATCCTTGTTTATAAGATTAAATTTTGGGAGGATTTTGAGTCCTCTGCCATCAAGGAATTCAAGCATAGGGTTTATGTGCAAGACTTAGACTGTGTAATTCAAATGAGTTTTGTAATTTCAGGGGGACATCTAGGATTCTTCATTATGTATCTTGCCACCTCACAGAGGCCCACAAGGGGGCACTCTTTTGCTGAGCTTTCCTACACATTTTAAGGTAAAAACAGCTGGTAGGGTAAGGGAAATTGGTAACATTAAATATATATGTGGGAAATATACATAACATAAAATTTACCATGTTAACCATTTTAAAGTGTACAGTTCTGTGGCATTCAGTACAGTCTCACTGTTGTGCAACCATCATCACCATCCATCTCTAGAACTTTTTCATCTTTACAAACTGAAACCCTGTACCCATTAAACAACTTGATTTTCCCCTCTCTACAGCCCCTGGCCACCACCAGACTTTCTGTTTCTATGAATTTGACTATTCTTGGTACCTCATATAGCTAGAATCTACACTAATAAAAGACAAATATGCTAATTGACCATACCTTTGCTACGCCTGAAGCCATGCCCACCAGCCAATCAGAGAGACTATATGCAAATTAACCCAACCAAGATGGCGGCTGGCAGCCATGGAGCTGTAGCAAGCAGGAGGCTTGGTTGCCCCGGTGATGGAGGAAGCCAAGCTTCCCACCAGCGGCTGTGTCCTCCGCTCAAGGCAACAAAGTTTCAATTATAGAAGATAAATAAATCCCAGACACCTGCTTCCAGCCAGCCTCCATTGGGAGCTAGGGTTGCTGGGGGCCATGGCCAGCCTGCAAACAGTCAACAGCCCCTCACCCAGACTGGCCAGGCACCCCAGCAGAACACCCCACCCTGAAGGGGGTTTGGCCAGCCTGAAAACAGCCATCAGCCCCTCACCCAGGCAGGCCAGGCACCCCAGTGGGGACCCCTACACTGAAGGGGCTGTGGCCAATCTGAAAACAGCCATCAGCCCCTCACCCAGACTGGCCAGGCACCCCAATGGGGACCCCCACCCTGAAGGGGCTGTGGCCAGCCTGCAGACAGCCATCAGCCCCTCACCCGGACTGACCACACCCTCATGGGGTAAGAGTCCCCACTAGGGGCTTTGGCCAGCCTGAAAACAGCCATCAGCCACTCACCTAGGCTGGCCAGGCACTCCAGCAGGGACCCCCACCCTGAAGGGGGTGTTGCCAAGGGGTGTTGTCTGAAAATGGCCCTCAGCCCCTCACCCAGGCTGGCCAGGCACCCCAGCAGGACCCCCACCCTGATCCGGGACACCCTTCAGGGCAAACCAGCCGGCCCCCACCCATGCACCAGGCCTCTATCCTATATAATAAAAGGGTAATATACAAATTGACTCTAACAGCAGAATGACTGGGAATGACTAGTCACTATGACACACACTGACCACCAGGAGGCAGATGCTCAATGCAGGAGCTGCCCCCTGGTGGTCAGTGTGTTCCCACAGCGGGACCTCTGCTCAGCCACAAGCCAGGCTGATGGCTGCCAGCACAGTGGTGGTGGTGGGAGCCTCTCCTGCCTCCTCAGCAGTGCTAAGGATGTCCGACTGCAGCTAGGCCTGCTCCCCGCTGGCAAGTGGACATCCCCCAAGGGCTCCTGGGCTGCCAGAGGGATGTCTGACTGCCAGCTCAGGCCCAATCCCCCAGGGAGTGGGCCTAAGCCAGCAGGTGGTCATCCCTCGAGGGGTCCTAGACTTTGAGAGGGCACAGACCAGGCTGAGGGATCCCCTCCCCGAGTGCACAAATTTTTGTGCACCACGCCTCTAGTCATATAATATTTATCCTTTTGTGGGTCACTCATTTCACTTTGCATCTTTCTTCAAAGTTCATACATGTTTTTTCCCAGTTGATTCTTAAATAATCTTTCTCTAACCTTGCTAAGAATAGCTTCATGGTTTTGTTTGTTTGTTTGTTTTGTTTGTTATTTCGGGGTGGTGGTGGGGGAACATGTCTTGGTCTTTTTGAAAATCTTGATCTTTGAAATCTTTCCACCTCCCCCCCTCCCCTTTTCTGGCTAAGGTGAATGGGTTAACCAAAAATCAAATCAAAATTCTCCCAAGTATTGCATCTAGTTGATTGTTGACGTCTTAGAGGCAAATAAATAAATAGTGATAATTATGGGGGCCTTTCTTTCAAAGAATGTTTAAACCATGACTCAATGCTCCAATCAGGCAGAGTTGCTTATGCTTCATAAGTTCTTGTTTTTCATTGTTTCCATTTCTTTTGCTTTTATAAAAGAAATGGAATCTGGTTTAAAGGCTCACATTAGTGTTTTAGATATAAATAAAAATTCTTATTTCTTAAGCTCTATGTTATATGTGATCACTGCTTTGGGCCAACTGAATCTGCTGAAAGCTTAAGATAGGTATCGTTCCAAAGATATGAAAGAGAGCATTTTTAAAGGTGATCTAGATATAGTTTAAAAATTTGGAAGTTTATTTGACCTTAGAGCTATATTGAATGAGGGATGTTTCCTTCTTTTGAAGAAATCATGTTTCGATTTTCTAGACCATTGAATAATAATATATATTGCTTATATGTACTTGATTTGTTTAAGGTGCAGTTACATGAATATCCTGTGGATTATCTCATGTACTTTTCAGAATGACCCTGTGAGGTAGCATCGAGGAAATCGAAGTCCCTAAAGGTGAACTTGGTAGCTTCTGTATAATTGGAGAATTAGAGTACAAGCCAAGGCGGTGTCACTCAATACCGGCACCGTGTCCTTTAAATACAGTGTTATGCTGCCTTCCTGGAGGAATCCTTCAGTGAAGCAAAAAGGTTTTCACACATCCTATTTTTGTAACTAAATAACTGTGTTATGGCTTTGGTCAAAACACTTAACCTAAAATTTCTGATTTGTACACTGAAGGTTTTGGATTAAATGATTTCTCAATTCTTTTTCCCTTTTTTTTTTTTTGGCAAGGTGAGTGATCCTGCTGAAAAAAGTCATTTTTCTTTGATTGGCCGGCAGAGTGGCTTTGGCTTACCTGTAATTCATAGTTTAGCAGAGCCAGTAGACTATAAAGTCTGTTTCACTCCACCAGCCAAGAAGGAGCAGGTGGCTGTCGGTTTCCTATGTTCCGGGGGAAGCTATTTTCCAGTGATAATCTAGATACTTTGGATAGCTTCACAACAGCACTCCCTGGGCACAGGATATGTTTAGATGCTAGTCGCTACCTCATCTGTGACCACTTCATTTTTTGTTTTACACAAGCCTGGTGAACATAAAAATAGAGGTAAATTAAAAAAAAACACACAAAAAACATGAATCAGTAAACTGGGATTTTATATCCTCTTTTTTTGGTTGAAGACTGTTAGCTGAAAATACTCCTTTAGTTGTTTGGAGGTTTAAGTTAGAAGAGGCAGAATAAAGATGCTTGATAATGTGGTTGCTATGCAACCGTGTTATGATTATGTAGGTTTCTACCATAGTAGCTGATATGGAGGGGGTGATAAAGTATGCTTAAAAGTGAGCACACAGAGGATATTTTTCATGTTCCAGAGCCAAAGTCTGAGATATGGAGTTGGAGAAAATATGGGTAAGAAAGAAATGCCACAAATTACAAAGACCTCCACTCATAGCAAGAATGCGGTGCTTCTGTTACACAGTTGGGTGAGCAGACGCTCACCAGAGACGGCCTTAGCTTCGAGGAAGGGAGATGCACACGTTGGTCCTGTAAAGCGAGATTTCCTCTAAGAAATTTCAGGGAGGACGGCAAGAAAAAAAAGAAAGAAAGAAAAGAAGAGTATGGTATACATTACTCTTACTAGTATTTAATAAGCCTTTCCTAATTTAATCTTTACAGCAATTTGTAAGGTAGGGTGCTACTAATCTCATTGTATAAGTGAGAAAACAGACTTAAGAGATGTTCAGTAACTTGCCCCAAATCACATTATTGGGAGTAAATCTGAGATATGAACACAAAACTTTTAGTTCAAGTCCTGTATTTTTCTCATTACATTATGTTTGGTAGGTGATCATTCACACTTATTGTTTCTATTATCTCTTTTATGAATTCCACAAGGAAAGGCTAGTCTTTTGTGAATTTTCCTTTAATTTTTACTAAGTATCAGAGATTGAACTCTGACCCTTCCTAGTGAGTTTACTGAATTTCAGAACAGGCTACATAATTGATTCTATTCCCTACTAGAGGCCTGGTGCACGAAATTCATGCACTGGGGGGGAAGGGGCTGTCACTCAGCCCGGCCTGCGCCTTCTCATAGTCCAGGAACCCTTGGGGTATTTCTGCCTGCTGGCTTAGGCCCGGGGGGAGCGGGCCTAAGCCAGCAGATCAGTTGGACATCCCTCTTACAGTCCGGGACCCCTCAGAGATGTCCGCCCACCTGTTCGCTGCTCCTTACCTCTTGGCTCGCTGTTCCTTAACACTGCTGCGGAGGCAGGAGAGGCTCCCACCACTGTAGCTGTGCTCGCCAGCCATGAGCCCAGCTTCTGGCTGAGCATGCTTCCCCTGTGGGAATGCACTGACCACCAGGGGGCAGCTCCTGCGTTGAGCGTCTACTCCCTGGTGGTCAGTGCACATCATAGTGACTGGTCATTCTGCCATTCAGGTGATTTGCTTATTAGGCTTTTATTATATACTAGAGGCCCGGTGCACAAAATTCATGCATGGGGGTGGGCAGAGGGGGGGGTCCCTCAGTCCGGCCAGCACCCTCTCACAATCTGGGACCCCTTGGGGGATGTCCAACTGCTGGTTTAGGCCCAATCCCTGTGGGCGGGATCGGGCCTAAACCGGCAGTCGGACATCCCTCTCACAATCCAGGACTGCTGGCTCCTAATCGCTCGCCTTCCTGATCACCCCTAACTGCTCTCCTGCCTGCCTGATCACCCCTAACTGCCTCCGCCTTGCAGCTTCTGCCACTGCAGCTTCGTCCAGAAGGATGTCCAGAATGACATCCAGAAGGTTGTTTGGCTGTCCGGTCTAATTAGCATATTACACTTTTATTATTATAGATATTATTGCATTTTGTTACATATATGATATCTTCAAAATATCACATTAATTTAAACAGGGAAATTGTGCATAGTCTACGAAACAATACAGTTACAGGTTCCTTAAGTGGTCCTTACAATTTAGCCAAAATGACTGGCCCTGCTGAGGGAGTTCTCAGAGTGTCTGAGCATAACCTGGCCGAGGGGCAGGTGGAGGTCTCTTTTGGAATGTGTGGTGTTATGCTTTCGGGAGTGAGAATACAAAAAGGAACCTGATTATTAACTTCATAGAGCTAAAGCTAGGGAGGTGTGTTACATAGAGCATAGAGTGGTCTAGTCTAATGTCACAATAATAATGAGGATGATGGCGTATCGCACTGTTTAATGTCTATATAGCTCTCTCATACTCCAATGCACTTAATTTTCTCTACCTTCCAGGGATGCAGAGTATGTTAATTTCCTCATTTCCCCCCATTTTCTAGAAAATTCAAATAATCAAGGGAAATGAGGCTTAGGAGTATTAGGTGACTTATCTGAGGTCCCATAGGTACAAGAGGGAGAGGTAGTGATCAGCTTAACATTTGGGTTTTTCCTTGTCCCTTTGCTGTTAGAATCACTGGTGTTAGAAAGGCTTCATTCCCCTTATTTCTCAACTGCGGCTTACTTCTTCCAGAGGTAATACATGGCAAATTCCGGAAAAACTTACGCATAAAATCAAACTTTCAAAAAAGAGTTATCTCACTTTAGTGAGGAAGAAAGTTATCTTTTAAAAAAAGGAAGAGCCGAAACCGGTTTGGCTCAGTGGATAGAGCGTCGGCCTGTGGACTGAAAGGTCCCAGGTTCGATTCCGGTCAAGGGCATGTGCCTGGTTGCGGGCATATCCCCAGTAGGAGATGTGCAGGAGGCAGCTGATGATGTTTCTCTCTCATCGATGTTTCTAACTCTCTATATCTCTCCCTTCCTCTCTGTAAAAAATCAATAAAATATATTTTAAAAAAATAATAAAAAAAAATTAAAAAAAGGAAGAGCCCTAGCCAGTTTGGCTCAGTGGATAGATTGTCGGCCTGCGAACTGAATGGTCCCGGGTTTGATTCTGGTCAAGGGCACATGCCTGGGTTGCGGGCTCGATCCCCAGTAGGGCCATGCAAGAGGCAGCCAATCAATGATTATCTCATCATTGATGTTTCTATCTCTCTCTCCCTCTCCCTTTCTCTCTGAAATCAATAAGAATGTATTTTAAAATAATAAAATAAAGAAAAAGATTTCTATTTGTTTCAACCATGTAATAGCTCTTACACACTGCTTTACTCGAATGGAGTCCTGGTCTTGAACTGATGATACAAATATAGAATTAACAAAAAGAGAAAGAAAGAGAGGTAGGATACAGGATCAAAAGTAAAGGGGAAACATTTTTTTCTACTTTTTTCCCAGTTGGACTTAATTCAAAATAGCAGAATAATTTGCTCCAAATTAGAGCTGTGACACACTAGAACTAATACATTTCATAAAAAAGTTCATGATTTTCCTGAACATATCAGTAATATTTCATTGAAAGTATTACATTAGTTATAATCAATTTGTTACATTTATTGAATTATTCATAATCCCTCATCAAATACAATGTGAAGAACTATCTAATATACAAAACATATTTGGCAATGTTTGGTAGATCTCTTCATGGATGGTTTACTGAGAAATGTGAAAAATCATCTTGATAGCCAAACTATTTGGCTTTGTGATTTACGGCAGTAGATGCTGTTAATGGCTCATCTTGTCTCTATTCTGTATAATTAACTCTCAGATCTCCTCTTTCAAACTTCTAGCTGACCTTTTACTTTCTCTCTCTCATCTCCCCCTCTCATTCCTCACTTTTTTTTTTAGAAAAAGGATGCCATAACACTACCAATAATGATGAATAAAAGATGAAAAACTGGGATCAGTAGGTAATTTTTTAAGTTAAAAATGGCTATTTTATTCATTATTGTCTCTATAAGATAAAATAATGTAAATCCTTGTAAATCAAAGGAAATTGACAATTACCTGTATCCTAAGATGACACACTAAATAAGTTCATTGAAAAATAAATTTTCAAACAAGTGGATTTGAAATTAATCACGTGTGTGATAACGCCCTACCCCATATCCTTCCATTCTTCGTTTTTCTTTAGAGCTAACTTTTTTTGAGGGATAGAAATAATGTATTTTCAAGATTAATTATTTTTTAAGTCAAAGAATTCGAAAGGCAGAACATGAAGACCAATAACTCCTCTTCCCAAACACCAGGCTCAGTTTCATTTCCCAGAGGCAACCACTCTTAGTTTGCTGTTGTACTTTTTGCGGTTACTTTTATACCTATTTATGGTGATTATTTACCTTAGTTCCTTGCTTTAGGCATCTGCTACAAGGTATGAGGAATTTAGTTTATTTGCACTTCCACTTTCCAAATTAGACATCAACATTAGTTCTCCTTGAAATAATACACTTAAACTCCCTACTTGTATTGACTTTTATGCAACATCAGCCACCTTCAGCCATGAAAGATGAAGAACTTGTTACACTTTGCTCTTCCTTCCAGCTTCCTCTTTGATTATCTTTAGTTTGATCATTATTTTACATTGTCAAGAATTATAATGATGACAGTTTTGCTGTAACCATGATTATTATTCATACATTCACATTGTAATACTGCTTATTTGGCTTCAATTTGTATAATCAACTTATGTACAAGGCGTGGAAGAATTAAGTCATTGTTAAAGTTATAGTGTAGTGTGTGACTAGAGTCAATGAAAAGGGGAAATATAATCTTGTGTCATTTACATTTTGCCACTTGAAAGGAAATCTTCATTTGTTTGAATATAATGGACCTTCTTCACATTTTCTAGCTTCCTTCACTTCTTTTGAGCAATACTCAGGGGCTGGCATTTGTTAGACATTAATGTGTTTTGTTTGGGGGATATTTATTTTATTATTCTGTTGTCCAGCCTAGATTATTTATTATGGCACCTGGGTGTTATGTTCTTTAAATTTTTACATGTAAAAAGAAACTCTCTAATTTTTGCTCATATCTGATTGATAATTTGGATAAATAGAGAATTTTAGGTTTAAATGATTTTCTCAAAACCTGTCTGATAGCATATGTATAAGCTCTCTGGCTATCTTAGTTCTTTTACTTCTCCAATAATCTTGCCCTCCACATCCTGCCAATCACTCACTTTTGTGGCCTTAACTTAGACATTGTCATTGCCAACTCTTCCCTGTCATAATTCCAGACATCCCACTTTCCCACTGCCACTATCTTTCTAGCTAAAAATCTCTACCCCCAAATCCTTCAACCCCAAATGGACCTCCACTCTATTGATTCTACTACCTTTTCACTGTCCATCATTTTTTATGTTATCTTCACTTCTTTCTGCCCACTTTAGATTCCATGGTCTATCGTAATCTATCCCTTGCCTTGCTCTCCCTTTAGTTACTTATGGCAAAACCCCAGTTATAATTCAAACTGCGCTCATTTCTATTCATTGCCTGTCCCCAAGCAACTGAATGTGGCTGGAGATAATCCCATAGTCATTCTGATTATTGTCACTTTAAATTCATGACTACTAATTCCTCTATATGGACTGCAGTCAACTATATTTCCTTACTTCATTACCCCCTGTTCTTCCACTCTCCAAAATAACACTTTCTTGCCTTTCTTTCTCTTTATCAACTTTCAACTCCCTTTATATATCCTACTTTCAGGTGGTAACTGTGCTGATGATACTTTTTCTCCATTTTTTCAGCATTGTTGGGTTTTATGCTTTTGAAACTTTCTCTTACACCTCTTTTAAGAGAGAAAGAGAGGTAACAGATCAATATACCACTCTCTTCTACTCAGTACTCTTATCTCATTAATTTCGTGTTTTATAATGCACTCCGTTTTCTTGTGAAAATCTCTCACCATATATATTTTTGCCATAACTTTCAGGTCACAAAATGTACTATTGTCATTAAATCCCTGATTTTACTTTATAAATATAATGGTAAATGCTAGATCTAAGAATTCTAAACAACAACAAAAGGAATGGAAATGCTTCATTCATTCACCAAACATTTATTGAGTGTGGACCAAGTTACAGACAAAATGAAAACTCTGAAGCTGTAGGGATAAATGAGCAATAACAAAGAGCCCCAAATCTTGAAGGCCACTGAGAACATCACAATCTAGTACATCAGAGCATTCATGCTTAGCTGCTGTGGCAGTGATAGTGAAAGTGGGAGCAGGCTTATATGTTGAATAGCAATAAAATTATGAGAAAGATTGTTTAGGATAAGCAGGACTAAATAAGTTCATTGAAATGAATCTGAGAATGAGAAAAGTTATCTATTACTAGAATTTTAGGTTCATTTTATAAACCTAGGTTTATGGGTTTAAATAAATTAGGGATGCTCAGCTGGTATGGGTCAGTGGTCGAGCTTTGAATTATGAACAAGGAGGTCACAGTTAGATTCCTGGCTTGTGGCTGGATCCCGATTGTGCAGGAGGCAGCTGATAAATGATTCTCTCTCACCATTGATATTTCTCTCTCTTCCTCTCCCTTCTTCTCTGAAATAAATAGAGACATATATTTAAAAAAATAAATAAGGGATAAAGTAAGTGATACTGTAGTGGTTTAAAAACATGTCCACACTTTTTGACACGCCTCCCTGTGAAAGGTGGAGCCTAATTTTCCTCCAGTTGAGAGAGCCTTATTGACTAACCTTTCACAAGGAGAATGTGGTGGAAGTGACAGTGTGTGTGACTTCTGAGTCTAGGTCATAAAAGACACTACAGATAGGACTTTGTTCCATCTCAGATCATTTGCTCTGAGGAGGCCAGCCACCTGCTATGCCATGAGGACACTCAAGCCTATGGCTGAGCTCACATGAAAGCTGAGACCTCTAGCCAAAACCCAGCAACAACTTGGCACCCGTGTGAGTGAATCACCTTGGAAGTGGAGCCTCTGGCCCAGTCAAGCCTTCGGGTGACTGCAGCCCCTGTCATCTCTGATTGCCACCTCATAAGAGTCTCCAAACCAGACTGCCCAGTTAATCTGTTCCCAAATTTGCTGGCCTATAGAAACTATGAAGATAACTACTCACTGTTTTCAGTTACTAAGTTTTAGGCTGATTTGTTATACTTCAATAAGTAATTGTATATAAATTGAGGTTTATTAAATCAGGCATTGAAAAAGAGAAATAAAAATCAAATTCTGGTACCTAGATAGTAAATTCTAAAAGCTTAGGGTACTAGTAATTTTTTATATTATTATATAATTGCTCCATTTTTTTTTTTCTCTGGGTGAAATTGGTTACAAAAAGAAGCCCCAAGTTAACTATTAATGAAAGAGAAAAATAAATTTTTATTTGAAAAAGGAAAGCACTGTTTTATTATAAGGTTTAGATAAAACTGGATTGTATAATCACTTCTGAGCACCTTCCCACACTTTGTTGTTAGTTTATGTTAATGTAGACTGTTGTAAGATTAAGCTGCTAAATAAAAGGCACTTTAGTAAGCAACTTCCATGAAAGAGTTTTCACCTAATGAACAATGGATAGATGCATTTGTTATTTGTACAGTAGACCTACTATGAAATAGACTTATTTGCATGATTAGGGTTTGTGTAAGTTTCCTTACCAATAACTGTAGAAATACAAGTAGAAGCTTGACTCCAAAATTAGACCCCTCCTGATCCATCTCTTCCCAATGAACATAACTGCACAGTGTTTATGGATGTATGAGGAAATATCAGAATATTCACAATTGCCAGGACTTGGTGGTTTTCTAAAGGGCGTGGACAATGACCAGCTTTCGTTTTGTAATAAAGCACGTGGACTTTTCTTTTAAAGGGACTTGCACAAGGAAGTGGTTTAAAGAATTTCTTTGATCTTAGAAATGGCACATACCTACGTAGGTTATTATTTGTTACATTTTTAATGGACTCCTGAGCAAACATACTTTCCTACTTGGTATTTCCAGAAAGATTAACAAAAAGAGTTTTCTGAAGAGGTTTTAGGAACATCACAAAAATAAAAATATAAGACAAAAAAAAAAAACTAGTTGAAATACCTACATTAAAAAGCAAATCAATGTTGCTTAATACTTGTGAAATTTTTATTTTAATCTTTAAAAAAATTACCGTTATTGTTCAAAGTATTACAGATGTCCTCCTTTTACCCCTCATTGACCCCCTCTTGCCACCCCTCCCCCCAGGCCTTCATCACACTATTGTCTGTGTCCATGGGCTATGCATATATGCATGTAAATTCTTTGGTTAACCTTTTCTTACTCCCCACCCCCAACCCCTTCCCTCTGAAATATGTCAGTCTGTTGCATGCTTCAATGTCTCTATATCTGTTTTGTTCATCAGCTTATTTTGTTCATTAGATTCCACATATAAGTGAGATCATGTGATACTTGTCTTTCTCTCACTGGCTTATTCCGCTTAGCATAATCCTTTCCAAGTCGCTCCATGCTGTCTCAAAGGGTCAGAGATCCTTCTTTTTTACAGCTGCATCGTATTCCATTGTGTAAATGTACTATAGCTTTTTTAGCCACTCATCTACTGATGGGCACTTGGGCTGTTTTCAGGTCTTAGCTATTGTAAATTGTGCTGCTATGAAAATAAGGGTACAATGGATCGGTGTTTCTCTCTCTCCCTCTCTCTCTTATTCTCTCTTTAAAATCAATAAACATGTCCTTCAATGAGAATTTAAAAAAGAAAAGTAAAGTGAAGATGAAGGGGAAAGTCATCTCACAGTTCAGCAGGCTGGAAGTTTGAGATCAGGGTGCAAGTGTGGAGGAGTGAAAACTCTCTTCCAAGTCCCATGGCAGAAGGGGTTAGGGATCTGGCTGGAGCCTCTTTCAAGATAGCAGCTAATCCTGTACATAAGGGTTCCACCCCCACTACTTATGCACCTTTCAAAGGCCCATCACCTTTGGGGGTTAGGATTTTTACATATGAATGGGGGCACACAAACATTCAGACTACATCAATCAGTATTTTTAAATCTAAACTAGCAACCTTTTTTCAGTGTTCTTCCTTTCACTACACATACTAGACTCTCCTTTCCTCCTTGGAACCAGCTTTAGCATTCTGTTTGTCCCATAATTAAGCAATTAAATATCTTTGACATATGCTCACTATTTATTTTGAGAATTTTATTTTTAACTCTTTGAAATTCATACTGTAACAAAAAGGAGAACCTAAAAATAATATATAATATGGTTAAATTCCAAACATCCCCCAAATAAATTTAGTTCATGATGTACTTGGTATAAAATACAATTGAATTTTAGAAAATCAGACTGTTGTAATGACAGTAATTTCAACATAATGTTAAGGAATTTTGTTTTAGTTTTTTATGACAAGTACATTTGATTAGAGGATGAGAAGAAAATAGGTATCAAGGGGGAAGCATTTATAGTTATCTATTCTGATAAGACATTTTGCATGTGTTCAATACTCTTAGACATTTGATCCCATTAGTTCTTTTTTTTTAAATTTATCATTATTGTTGAAAGTATTACAGATGTTCCCTTATTTCCCCCTATTGATCCCTTCAACCCAGCTCCTGCCCCCTCCCCAGGCCTTCACTGCACTATTGTCTATCTATAGGTTATGTATTGCCGGGAGCCGGTCCATCCTTGCTGTTTCAAGGGACCTGGCATATATGGCATACGGTTCTTAATATGTTTGCTCACCTTCTTGGCGCTGTGTTTTAACCAAAGTCACCTCTCCGAGAAAGGTTGAATCCCCAGGTAGGGATTTTCCCCTGAAGTTAGGGAGGGAATAAAACCCCTCAACTAAGTGCCAGGCGGGTAATTAATCCCTTTAACTACGAACAATCATGCTTAAACTACATAATCTTTTCTCCCTGGAACGGAGATAAGAAACGCCCTAACCTTTGTAATAGAGAGTGATAGGATTGAATCAACTGGTATAAATACAGTTGTAACAAGACAGAAACACTCAGAACTTAGAACAGAATCAAGAAGACAGAACTCAGGAGACAGAATTCAGAAGACAGAACCTACACGGAGCCTAGAGACAGAAGAACTTCGCTGGCGAGAGCATGCCAGAGGATCCTGGACCGGGACTGGCCTCGGAGCCTAGAGACAGAGCCTAGTGGGAGAACATGGCAAGGGATCCTGGACTGAACCTGACTACAGAGATTGGCAGGAGAACCTGACTGGAACCTGGACACTGAACCTGACTGGAGAGCCTGGACAGAACCTGGCTGGAGAACCTAGCGAGGGAACATGGCTACAGAACCTCGCTGGAGATCCGAAGCAGAGCCTCTCTGGAGATCAAGACCAGAACTTGGCTGGAGATCCTGGCTAGGCTGCTGATCAACTGAACGCTGTCTCCGTGTCATTCCTTCTTCACCGACTCCATCCACACCTTTGGGGACCCCTGGACCCGCTGGGGTTGGACCCCGGCATCTGGCGCCCGAACAGGGACCCCTAGGTAAGCGCCCCACATTTGGGACGGATCGGACTCCACCGTAGGAAGAGGGTGGATAGTCTTCGCCGACTCCATCCACACCTTTGGGAACCCCTGGAACAGGATTCCCTTAGGTAAGCCGCCCCATTGAGAACCTCCACACTCGGGACGGATAGGACTCCACCATAGGAAGAGGGTGGATAGTCTTCGCTGACTCCGTCCACACCTTTGGGAACCCCTGGAACAGGATTCCCTTAGGTAAGCCGCCCCATTGAGAACCTCCACACTCGGGATGGATAGGACTCCACCATAGGAAGAGGGTGGATAGTCTTCGCCGACTCCGTCCACACCTTTGGGAACCCCTGGAACAGGATTCCCTTAGGTAAGCCCCCCCCCCCATTGAGAACCCCACACTCGGGACGGATAGGACTCCACCAGGGTGCTACAGACCCCCCTATAGAGGATAAGTAGGGTAAGAAGGTGGATAGTACAGAACTTAGATTGAGAAGATGTGCCATACTGAGTCCAAAGAAAGAAGACTCTGTATTGATCTTTAGATTAAGAAGATGTGCCATACTGAGTCTAAAGAAAAAAGACTCCGTATTGATCTTTTAACATATATGCTTGTTAGCAGAGGAATTAAGGTTACTCCCAGTCAGACAGAACATTTTATACAAGAAATACGTCCATGCTTTTCTGAGGAAGGAAAGGTGCTGGAAAGGTAAATGTAGAGGCATGGGAGAAGGTAGGCCCAAGGAGCCTTATACTTAACCCCACTGCAGCCTTTCCACCCTGGGAAAGTGCAGGATTGGCAAGCTCTCCCTGGGGTGATAGATCAGGACTCAGGTAATAGCAGAAAGCGCCAATCCTACTCTTAAAATGGATACAAGAGAGCGTTTCAGGTTTTTCTTTTTAATGCTTGCTTTTAAAAAATAAAAAAGGGGGAATTTGCCGGGAGCCGGTCCATCCTTGCTGTTTCAAGGGACCTGGCATATATGGCATACGGTTCTTAATATGTTTGCTCACCTTCTTGGCGCTGTGTTTTAACCAAAGTCACCTCTCCGAGAAAGGTTGAATCCCCAGGTAGGGATTTTCCCCTGAAGTTAGGGAGGGAATAAAACCCCTCAACTAAGTGCCAGGCGGGTAATTAATCCCTTTAACTACGAACAATCATGCTTAAACTACATAATCTTTTCTCCCTGGAACGGAGATAAGAAACGCCCTAACCTTTGTAATAGAGAGTGATAGGATTGAATCAACTGGTATAAATACAGTTGTAACAAGACAGAAACACTCAGAACTTAGAACAGAATCAAGAAGACAGAACTCAGGAGACAGAATTCAGAAGACAGAACCTACACGGAGCCTAGAGACAGAAGAACTTCGCTGGCGAGAGCATGCCAGAGGATCCTGGACCGGGACTGGCCTCGGAGCCTAGAGACAGAGCCTAGTGGGAGAACATGGCAAGGGATCCTGGACTGAACCTGACTACAGAGATTGGCAGGAGAACCTGACTGGAACCTGGACACTGAACCTGACTGGAGAGCCTGGATGAGAACCTAGCGAGGGAACATGGCTACAGAACCTCGCTGGAGATCCGAAGCAGAGCCTCTCTGGAGATCAAGACCAGAACTTGGCTGGAGATCCTGGCTAGGCTGCTGATCAACTGAACGCTGTCTCCGTGTCATTCCTTCTTCGCCGACTCCGTCCACACCTTTGGGGACCCCTGGACCCGCTGGGGTTGGACCCCGGCAATGTATATGTGCATATAAATTCTTTGGTTAATTTCTTCTCTCCACTCCCTCCCCTGCCCCCTTCCCACTGAAATTCATCAGTCTGCTGCATGCTTCCCATTAGTTCTCTATTGTCCATACTTACCTCAGATCTTCTGGTGTTTTCCTTGATGTGGGTATATTCTGAGCATGACTCCTATTTTCCAATCACCAAGTGTCCCTGGTAACAAATATTAACTCCGCATTCTGAGGCAGGTACCCTCATTAATATTCTTCATTTACAAACATGGAACCAAAGTATATGAAGTTAAGTGACTCATTCACAGTCATCAAACTAATAATTGAGAAGCAGAGATTTGAACTCAGGGAGGTGGAGGCCAGAATTCACCTTCTTAATCTCACTCCAGTGGAGCTCTCAATTCTGGCTTTGCAGTTAGAGCTCATTCAACCTTGGCTGCCAGGAGGGAAAATTGAAGTCCAGGAGGGTTCAAGCAATTTGCTTAAGGTTAACTAGCTAATTTGTTGTGGTTGGAATGATTTTGTTCACAAAAAAAGAAGGAACAGAAAGGCGAGGCTATAGAGAGGGAGTGAGATCTTGTGATAATTGAGCAAAAGCTGTAATAGAGGAAATTCAAAGGAGAGGGAATTGTGAACACAGTGAGTGTGCATAGTGAAAAGTTGCCTTAGTTAGAATTGACAGAATTGTGCAAAAGGTATAGGAAATGATTAAATACAGAGATAAGGCTTACGTGAAAGCTCCTTTCTCTAAAACAGTTCTCTGGTGGGATGGATATTGTGTGACAATCTTAATCCAGCACAGCTGAGAGATTGTCCAGAGACATTGCAGAGAAAGACTAGGGAAAAGTCAGCCATGGTAATAAAATTTGGAAAACTGGGCTTCAGATCTTGGCCATATCTATATGGTCATTTATATCTTTTCACAGCTGTATCCTATTTAATAAAAGCCCAGCGACTGAATGGCAGAATGACCAGAATGACTGGTCGACCTGTTGTTATGATGTGCACTGACCACCAGAGGGCAGATGCTCAACACAGGAGCTTCCCCCTGGTGGTTAGTGTGCTCCCAAGTGAGAGCACTGGTCAGCTGACCTGGATGACCTCACTGCTCAGAGTGGGGTCCACAGCCACTCAGCTGACCGGGATGAGAGGCGTTCCCACAGCTGGCAGATCCCCACAGGCCATGCCCCCACCAGTGCATACATCCCATGCACCAGGCTTCTAGATGCTATATAAAAGCACGTGTTTTTATGAATACTGTTGCTGATGATAAAACTCTATTTTAACAATAATATAGGTAATTTTAAAATTAGTTATTGCATAAAACATTTTACTTCATAAGTGATATTAGAATCTATTGTTTTCCAAGCCCATAATTCCAAATTGGTAGCTAGAAAAGAGCAGAGATCCCCAAAACAAGAAGCTGAGTCTAGTGTTAACAATTACAATTTCTTTACATCTACTTTTCCAGATGGATGCATTCAAATAAACAAGCTCGTTGAATGTTCTTATTGTTAGGAAAGGTGTGCTGAAATATTTAGGAATGAATATTTTCAACTTACTCTTAAAAGATAAAAATACATGTGCATGCATGAGAAATAGAAAGAAAAAGAGAATGAATGTGACAAAATATTATCCATTGTTGAATCTAGATGAATGGTATACAGGTATTCATTGTACTATTCTTCAACTTTTCTATAAGCTTTATTTTTTTATACAAATAAAAAATGAAAGAAAACTACACACTGAGTGATACTACTTCAGATTCTGCTTATGCTCTCTAGCCACAATCGTAGTGAGTATTATTTTTGAATCAACGATTATTTCATAACTTTATCTTATTTGTAAACATTTCCTCATTTGGAATATTCTTTATGATTTTTATAATGGCAATTTTAATCCAACATTTATATGTTAGAAATTTTACATATATTATCCCTAATCCTAATGATCCTGAAAGGTAAATGTATTGTCTTCATTTTACAGATAGGAAAAGAGAGGCTCAACCACATTAAGTTACTTGCCCTTGGTCACATGCAACTATAAATGTTGGTGCTGTGTTTTGCATCCAAGTGTGTCAGAAAGCAAATTTTGTCCTCTTTTATTTTAGCACCTGTTTCCCATGCTAAGAGATTTCTTTGTGGATGGATGGGCAGTGGCCTTTTGGGGAGAGCCTTTTATCTCAAAGTTATACAAAGTCATCAAATTTCTGAATGCCTCTCTAAATACCTCTTAATGCAGGTTCATTGCCTTATTTAATAGGCTTATTAGAAGGAAGAGATGACCTATCAATTGCATATTTGATAGCGCTTTTTAAAATCATATTTGGCTTCTGGTGGTTTCTTCAAGTTCCTGAAATTTTCCACTTTCAAACGTTCATTTTCCTACTTTTAAGTGGCACTTTCTTCCCATAAGGCAAAGCATCAGTCATGTATTCAGCAAGTATTTACTGAGCACTTGATAAATACTTAGCATACCATGTACACATTTTTACCGAAAATCCTATTGCAATTTTAACCGGTTAGGATAGTCACATTTCACAACTTTTTTCTCATGATTTTAAAGTTTTCTGGCATTAGCAAAACTCTTATAGGCTAGTTATTTGTTAGACTGTTTTAACATAACCACCTACTTAAAAACTCTAAAGTAAAAATATTTTTGTGTACAATTCAAGAAAATTCACCCTCAAAGTTCTTGATGAAGCCCCTGGCATAATTGAAAACAAGGGGCCTTTTTGACTTTGGGAAGATTTCAATTTGAGAGGACAAATGAGGTGATCCCTTGCAATCACCTCTAATATGTGTGCTTAGGTGATTAATGAAGAGTGTAGAGATCATTGTTAAATTTTTAGGTTAGTGGAGCAAACGGGAATTTGCTTGAAATCTTGCTAATAAAGCTTGAGTACATGACTATCTATATATTTAAAGAGCCAAGGGCTATACAACCGAATGAACGACCAAACTGACTACCGGACAGGCTGAGTGGGGCGACAAGGCCAGCAGGGGGGTTAGTGAGGGATGACCAAACGACTGAGCACGAGGCTGTGTGTGGTGACCAGGCTGGCAGGGGTATAGTGAAGGATGACCAAAAGGCTGAACAGAAGGCTATGTGGGGCGACCAGGCTGGCAGGGTAGGCCGTGAATGGCGACCAAGCTGGCAGGGGGGCAGTTGGGGGTGACCAGGGTAGCAGGGGGGAGCAATTGGGGGTGACCAGGCCAGCAGAAGGGGGTAGTGAGGGGTGACCAGGCCGGCAGGGGGAGCAGTTGGAGGCGACCAAGTCGGCAGGGGGGTGCAGTTAAGGGCTACCAGGTCGGCAGAGGGGGGAAGTGAGGGGTGACCAGGCTGGCAGGAGGGCAGTTGGGGGCAACTAGGCCTGCAGGGGGGGCAATAAGGGGTGATCAGGCTGGTGGGGGCAGTTAGGGGCAACCAGGCTGACAGAGGGAGCTGTTGGGGGCGACCAGGCCAGCAGGGGGAGCAGTAAAGGGCAACCATGCTGGCAGGTGGGGGGAGTTAGCGGTGACCAGGCCAGCAGGTAGAGGTGGTTAGGGGTGATCAGGCAGGCAGGCAGGCAGGCAGGCATTTAGGAGCCAGGGGTCCCAGATTGTGAGAGGGATGTCTGACTGCCAGTTTGAGGATCAGGCCTAAACTGGCAGTCAGACATCCCCCAAGGGGTCCCAGATTGGAGAGGGTGCAGGCTGAGCTGAGGGGACCCCTCCCCCCCCGCCCTGCTGCATGAATTTCGTGCACTGGGCCTCTAGTATTTAAAATAAAAGGAAATAATCTGTAATGGATAATTTTTCTTATACTCTGATGAAATTAGATGCTGCCAAGATTCTCTTTAACATAGGCCCTGGGGTTGTTATGCTCCTTTCTCTACAGATCTTTATCCGTTAAACACACAATGAGGCTCAAAGCCTGGATATACCTCAACTGTGTTTGCATTTACTTCCTCCCCTGGGGCCAGAGTTGTAAACTCTGCTTTAGACTTGGTGAGAATCTCCCTCCTTCCCTCCATTCCCTACAATTCAGGAGCCATTTCAGAGGGTAATGTTCCTTAGAGGGGAAACCTGTGGAGGGAAATTTAAAGGCAAGCATTCACTCTAAGGCAGAGCCAGGACAGCTTTTACTTCCAGAGCTACGGTGGCTTCGTCAATAGTAAGAAGAGTCTTCAACGACTTAGCAAAAATTGGGATATAGGCTATTTTTCATGACCCTGTCTACCTTTCCTTCATATCACGGGAAGAAAACTTACAGATAGACTTTAGCAGTGGTTCTCAACCTTCTGGCCCTTTAAATACAATTCCTCATGTTGTGACCCAAACATAAAATTATTTTCGTTGCTACTTCATAACTGTAATGTTGCTACTGTTATGAATCGCAATGTAAATATCTGATATGCAGGATGGTCTTAGGCGACCCCTGCGAAAGGGTCGTTCGACCGCCAAAGGGGTCGCGACCCACAGGTTGAGAACTGCTGCTTTAAAGCCTACCACAGATGCATTTTTTTCCTTTTTTGCAGGTTTGAATAATAGGTCATCAGTGTGGGCAGGGAAGACTCCAGGAAAAGGTTTAAAAAGCTTTTAAAAGGTTGGCTGCTATTTTGTGAACTTTTTCTGGTCCTTAAGGGGACCATGTTGGAGATCAAAGATCTTGACTATCACTCTTGGGGTTACCCCATTCTGCTTCCCACATCTATATTTGGGCTTCACCAGGTCCAGCCAGCATGGGCACAGCTAGTAAAAATCTGTCAGCCAAGGGTGATAGGCCCCAATAAAGACTCTAAATGCTTCAGAGAACTTTTAGAGATCCTCATCAGGTTTAGGAAATTTTGTATCCATGGCCCTTAGTATGGTCTTCCTTTGATCAAGAAGTGAAAAATACCTGAAGGGGATTACCTGCAGCCTCTAGTGGTCTTATTAGAAAAGGTAAGTTTAATAGCCAGAGTACAGAGGCAAGTCCGTAGAACAGTGGTTCTCAACCTGTGGGTCGCGACCCCTTTGGGGGTCGAACGACCCTTTCACAGGGGTCCCAAGACCATCAGAAAACACATATATAATTACGTATTGTTTTTGTGATTAATCACTATGCTTTAATTATGTTCAATTTGTAACAATGAAATTGGGGGTCACCACAACATGAGGAACTGTATTAAAGGGTCATGGCATTAGGAAGATTGAGAACTACTGCCGTAGAGGATTATTCAACTGTGAATATTCAGGTAAAGGAGGATGGAGGGGAACAGTGGGAATCACATCAGTCTTATTGGCTTTGATTTTGGGTACCTCTTGGCTCTTTCATTTTTCATTAACCTTTTGTAATTAATGTTTAAATAAAGGTATTTTGGAATCTTGAAGTCTTTTGAAGGCTTCTGCAGGACAATTAAAATAGGTATCCCATTCTGTTTGTTTCATTTGGGAACCCTTGTGTTCAAGGTCACTTCTTTGGGAAGATTTTGCCATTACTGTAGATATCTATAGCTTCTAGGACCATAGTTCTTAAAAGTAAGCAGGTATGCTGGAAGGTGGAACACTTAATTCTTTGGAATTTGAGGTCCCTATTTCTTTGGTAAGCCTTGGGTCTCTCAGAACCAAATTAATACCTAAGAGAGATGTGCCTCTGGTTTGGGGATTTTGTGATGTTTTACGGTGTATCTCATTGCATGAATATTTTCTTAAGGTTGGCTCCTGAACTAGTGGTGATCTAACACATTTTATGACCAACTTATCCTAGCACAAGAATCTTAGATTTAGGTGGCAAATATTCTAACAGCTTCTAAGTGCTCAACCTATGCTCACCTATTTTGTATTTTTGGCTTCCAAGATTCTCACTAATAATATATTTATTATTCTTTTACTTCATGTGCAAATTAGCAGAAACCTGAGTAACCAAGGAAATGGAACTGTGTACACAAGAGTAAACAAAGACATGGTAATGGCCCAGAGCTAGGGACTGTAGTTCCAGGTGGAACCACCGGCCAGCTCAAGGTGACCAAGGCCTGGACCTCAACTGTGTCCTAACAAGGGCTAAGGACTGGTGTTCTGATAGAGCCTCTTGTCAATCAGACTGACCTGTTAACCCTGGACTGGAAAGCCTGCAAGAGCAAAGAGCTTGTACACAAAAGTGGAGTTCAGAATCAAGAGGAAGTTACTCAATGGCTCTCAGAAATATTGAGAAAGACAGAGAACTCAAAGGATGCCTGTTTCTTACTGTCTCCAAACCTTCAGATGCCACTGCTATCACAAAAAAACTGTTAATAAAAACTGAGTAAATTTTATTTTGTGCGTGTGTGTGTGTTTAATGCATCTTTATACTGGTATATAAAGAGACTAGAGGCCCGGTGCACAAAATTTGTGCACAGGGGTGGGGGGGTTGGGGGGAGTACCCTCAGCCCAGCCTGCACCCTCTCCAATTCGGGACCCCTCAGGGGACGTCCAACTGCTGGTTTAGGCCTAGGGATCGGGCCTAAACGAGCAATTGGATATTTCTCTCACAATCCTGGACTGCTGGCTCCTAACTGCTTACCTGCCTGCCTGCCTGATCTCCCCTAACTGCCCTCCTGCTGGCCTGATCACCCCTAACTGTCTGCCTGCTGGCTTGATCACCCCCAACTGCTCCCTCCACCCCCCGCTGGCCTGGTTGTCCCCAACTTCCACCCCTGCCGACTTGGTCGCCCCATGCAGCCTGCTGCTCGGTCATTTGATTGCCCCTCACTAACCCCCCTGCCTGCCTGGTTGCCCCACGCAGCCTGCTGCTCAGTCATTTGATTGTCCCTCACTAACCCCCCTGCCATCCTTGTCGCCCCACGCAGCCTGTTTGGTTGTCTGTTCGGTTGTTTCGGTTGCGACAGTTGCTTAGGCTTTTAATAGATAGATTATACTAAAAACAATTTGTGTTTTTTATTCCATGAGCAAATTAAATTCAATGTGACTTTTTTCATCTTATACTCTACTTCATTTATTGGGCATTTTAGTTTTTCTTTATTCTCTTCAAAACAATGTTAACTATATACTATGCTCCACTGGATATTAAAAAGTATTACTCTGATGCTTTAATATAGTAAAATAGTTTCTTTTTTTTAAGGGTCAGATTTATTTATTCATTTATTTATCTTTATTGTTGAAAGTATTACATAGGCCTTCATTTTTCCTCCATTAACCTCTTCCAGCCTGATACCATCCCTTTTCTCCCCCCAGTCCCTCACGAGGCCTATGAGGGACTAGGCAAAAGTAGCAAATTGGTCCTGGAAAAGTTACTTCCTAATAGGGGATGGCAGGGATTTATCAGGCAGATTTCCTAACTAATGCCGATCAGGCGATTCCTGATTGGCTGGTTTAATTTTTTATTTCTGGACAAATCTAAACTATATTTAAGTCTCAGTTGGTGACATGAATCTTAGCCTAAGTGACTCCATTTTGAGCCTTTTTCTTGATTTTTAACAAGACTTAGTTGGTATCTAGGTTGTATAATTTTAGAAAGTTTTGGATAGTGGCCTTAGCTCTCATTATCTCCCACATCATGAAGTAGATATGTAGGCATTTGCCCTTTTGGTTTAGGGTTTTCTGTCTTCAGAAGTCTTAATAGAAATCCATGGAAGAGGTAAGGCATACAGTTATTGCTTTTTTTACCTTAGAATAAATTACTTCATGTGTAGAATGATACAGACTGCAAAGAGAGAATTAATTGAACAGGCCTAGAGAGATTACATGGTTGGCATCATTTACCAGCAGGGTGTAATGATGCCTCTGAATAGTCAGGAGTGGTGGTTGGATAGATAAATAAGGCTGATTTCCAGCTCTGCTATTACAAGTAGTGTGTCCTTGGAAAAGTCACCTCACCACTCTGGGTTTCAATTACTTAGTTAAAAAAAACTTTATTGTTGAGAGTATTACAGATGTTCCCATTTCCCCCCATTACCCGCCTCTAGCCCATTACCACCCCCTCCCCACCCCAGGCCTTCACCACACTATTGTATGTGTCCATAGGCTATGCATATATGCATATACATTCTTTGATTAATCTCTTCCCACCACTCCCCCACCACCACCACCACCACCCCCCCCCACCCCTTTGAGATCCATCAGTCTGTGCCTCTGGACCTTAATTCTTAATAAAGGGCTTGGATTAGACGGACTTCTAAATTTCTGTATAATCCTGATATTCTATCAGGTCAGTTCCCTCCTATTTTACTACTCAGTAATCTGGTGAAATCTGTGTCCTGTGAAAACCTGTCATCATATTATAAACTTTTATTTCATCTTCTTTCTTCCTTTCAGACTACACAGTCATAGCTATTTTCTCATACAGAAGACACTACTTCCTATATTACTCTAGTCGTGTGTTCATTTCTCACCTTCTCTGGATCCCTTAAGTTATCTTTAAAGTTTCTTGACCCAGAACTTCCATTCATTGCCCCAGAGACCAGATGCATATAAAAAAAGTAAACAAGGCAAGCATCCTGTTTCACAATTTTCTTCCTTCCTAAAAATGACTGGTGTTTTATTGATTCTTTTGACCAAAAAATACCCTACATTGATATTTTCAAGCCCAAATGATGCTCCTGTCTTTGCTAAGGAATGAGTTAAAGTCATTGTCTTATCAATAGACTATGGATTAGTTTTAACTCATTAGGTTATATAGCTTTTGTCCCTATTGAACCTTATCTGCTACTTTAGTGCCTGGCTGCATTGCCCAACCGCCCCCCGCCCCCACCACCACCACCACCTGTAATATTCTAATGTACTGCCATATTCTCACATAGAGGAACAGACCTTCTTCCTCAAACTGAATACTGCCTTTTCATCTTCCTACTTCATTCTAAGGAAACAGAAATCTCAACAGATTCTCTGGAGGGTCTGGGCCACAAGCAGGATTATATTCCCCAATGTAAGCTCTAGGGCTTGAACATTGATAGATGCAACATTAATGAATGGTGTCTGTGTTTCTGGAAGAGAACGGGGATATTTTTGTGGGTGGCTTTGACCCTATTACATCAAACTCAGGAATCACGGATGACTCCAGTCCCTGTCTTGAATCCTCTTCTGTCATAGAGGTAGAGACTATCTATAGTAGAGAGTGGGAGAGATACCCGTCATAGGCCTTCATTAATTGAGTAAATATTTAGTGAATCTTTACTATGTTTCAAACACTTTTCTAGTTGAACAGGCTAACATGGTACCGCCTCTTTTGAGGCTTACAAATTAGCCAAAAGGGCAAACAGTAAACAAGTGAATATAGTTACATATAAACAGGAAGTAAGCTTTAAGAATTGGAGATATAGAGAAACTGACTTCAAGTCAAGCAGCAACAATAGGAAAGCCCTATTGTCAATCACTTTTTATATATTATCTTTAAATTAACTTTTAATTTTAGTTTGTTGCCTTAACAAAATCCCACAGACTGGGTGGCTTAAACAGCAGAAACTTATTTTCTCACAGCTCTGGAGGCCAGAAGTCCAAGATGTTGACAGGTTTTCTCCTGAGGCCTCTCTTCTTGGCTTGTGGAGGGTTATTTTCTCACTGTCTCCTCACCTGGTCTTCCCTTTGTGGGAATATCCCTGGTGTTTTTCTGTGCGTCCTAATCTCTTATAGAATTGGATTAGGGCCACTGCTAACTACCCCATTTTAATTTAATTACCTCTTTAAGATTCTGAATACAGTCACATTCTGTGATAGTAGGGGTTAGGATTTCAACAAATAAATATGTGTGTGTGGCGGGGAGGGGTGGCTACACAATTCACCCTATAACAAATCCTGTGAGTAGGGACAGTCATTATTTTCACAGATGAGACTCAGAGAGGTAAAGTAATTTATCTAGAATTTGAACTTCACAATCTATGCATTTAATCACCATGGTTATGTTTAAGAATACAATCAACTCAGAAATTTGGGAGATACATTATTGGAAACCAGCAAAGTTGAGATGGATTGTGCAGCCAAAAGCATATGGTATGAATTCAGCTGATCTGAATTCAAATTCTTATAATCCTGCTCACAAATGTGTAAGGTTAAGACTGTTAGCCACACTAAGATATATTTTTAATTCCTTCCAATGCACTCTGAAAATTTGTTGTTTTCTATTTCATAAAAAAAAAATCCTGGTAATAATCTGTTAAACTGATTGCTTGACACACTAATGGGTTGTGGGTCACATTTGAAAAATACTGCATCAAGTAGCTTTTGTGGTCATGAGCTCTTCTCAATTAGTGAGGCTAGCTGAGAGTGTTGGTGTTCCTTACTCTTGTCTGCAGGTGCAGAATTCAGTGAAGGACAACTCATAGGAAGGAAG
Source organism: Myotis daubentonii (assembly GCF_963259705.1). Taxonomy (NCBI): domain Eukaryota; kingdom Metazoa; phylum Chordata; class Mammalia; order Chiroptera; family Vespertilionidae; genus Myotis; species Myotis daubentonii. The sequence goes on from NC_081841.1 coordinate 42,640,528, forward strand.
TTCTCTTAATGAAAAAAGCAGATGCCATACAATGTTTCAATTTTCCTCAGCTGTGCTGAGTGCTGTTCACCATTTCTCCCCTCCAGTGTCCCGACTGATAGAGTGGGCACACAGGAACTGAGGAAGAGGTGATTGGATGTCAGCTTTTCGTGATATTCCCCTACATGGGTGAGTGCTACCGGGTCCCTTATCTCTATTGCGGTTTGGACTTAATCTTCTTGGCACAGGATGAGAACTGGGAGAATTACAGGCTTCTTTTGCAGGTAGGATGTGGCAACTAACATTTACTACCTCAAAACGGGAAATGAATAGGACATTTGTAGCCTTGAAGTGTGTGTGTGTGTGTGCATATGTGTATGAGCACACACATGCACCAATGCACAGGTGCACAAGAATCAAGAACAGAGAAGAGAAATAATTAGATCCAATAAGTAAGATAATTTATGGGCAATAACCTCTAATACATTCACTTGGCCAGTAAAGAAACACGGGCCAGTGGATACCAGTCTCTCACCAATTTTCCCAGTTAAGTAAGTCTCCCCTCTTTTCTCAGGAGGGACCTAGTGAAAGGATGGAGAGAATGATGACTGCTTCCTCCCCAGCACATCCTCAAGGGAAGTCAAGTATGGAATGAAACCTTCTAACGCTCCCTGACAGGTCAGACTGTTGATGGGAGTGCCTATTTTATGACCTAAGAAAGGAATGTAGGGAGAGGAAGAGAAAGCTTTCCTCTAGCATTTTTAGATGTTAGCTTTTATGTTGCCACAAAATCAAAGAGATGCTAGTGTATTATGCCCCAATGGGGGATGAATCAGACTCTCCGGTAGGTCAGGGATGGAGATGTCTAGTTTGAAAAAGCTCCTCTACAAATTTTGAAAACCCCCTTCAGCTCTTTTCCCTCACTCCTCCATCCCCCTCACACAAATTGAGAACTATTGATCTCGAGCAAGAAGGTAGGAGTGCCAAGAATAAGCCCTAGGGAATACTTGAGATTTAATGTTTGAAATTTAAGCAAATGAAGGTAAACATATAAAATAGACCAAGAATATTCTAGAAAATTGGGGGAATGCCAAGAGAGGATGGAGTTCTAGAATCTAAAAGGATGGATTGCTTCAAGGTAGAATAGTTAACAACATCACATGCTACTGATTTTAATAATATTATCATTTAATAATATCAGTAATTTTAATAATGTTATCATTTTAATGACAATAATGTATGGGCTGTTTTATACATGTAACCTCATTTGATCCCTCTGGAACTGCATGAAGGAAAACTGAAGATCCTTAGAGACATTAAGGAACTTGTTGGGATTTTCATTCTGGTCTGTGTACTTCTGAAGCACATCCTCTTTCCATGCTGTTCTGAGGTTGATGGTGGTCTTGGTAGAAAGTGGGGAATGGAAGTCAGAGTGCTCTAAGTTCACACACTGTTAATGGGGGTTAAGGGAAAGTAGGCAAAGGACACTGAAATGTAACTGTGACAAAAAATGCAAGAGATGCCCTAGCTAGTTTGGCTCATTGAATAGAGTTTGGGCTTGTGGACTGAAGGGTCCCAGGTTTGATTCCAGTCAAGGGCACGTACCTCCATTGCAGGTTCTTCACCATGCCCTGGTCAGGGGCGTGCAGGACGCAACCAATCAATGTGTTTCTCTCACATCAATGTTTCTCTCTTTCTGTCTCTTCCTCTCCCTTCCACTCTAAAAATCAATGAAAAAATATCCTTGGGTAAGGATTAACAATAAAAAACGCGAGAATTGAAACCAGCTAGGAGAAATGGAGTACAGCTTATGCTTTGGTTATTAGATACAGTTTTAGGTAGTGACTAGAGACCCAGTGCACGAAAATTCATGCACGGGGGTTGGGGGGGGGGGGCGGACACATCCCTCAGCCTGGCCTGTGCCCTCTTGCAGTCCAGGACCCCTTGGGGGATGTCCAACTGCCAGAGGGAGCGGGCCTAAGCCGGCAGTCAGACATCCTTAGTGCTGCTGAGGAGGCAGGAGAGGCTCCCGCCACCATTGCTGCGCTCATAGCCCTCAGTTTGGCTTGTGGCTGAGTGGAGCTCCCCCTGTAGGAGCGTACTGACCACCAGGAGGCAGCTCCTGCATTGAGCGTCTGTCCCCTGGTGGTCAGTGTGCGTCATAGTGACCGGTCATCCTGGTGGTTCCGCCTTTAGGGTCAATTTGCATATTAGCCTTTTATTATATAGGATTAGGATACATGTTCTTCATCCAGACTACACCCACTGGAATCCCAGGCAGGCTGCTCGTCAGCTGTGTTACTTAATGTGGCCTCCCCCCCTTCCCCCCATCCTCCTGCCCCTCACAGAGCACCTGTGAGGATAAAAAGGGAGCAGATACAAGGAAAGTGCTTCAGAGGTGTCATTAGTTTAAAAGTTTATATGCTGAGAAAAGGAGGGAGAGAGAAAGAAAATGTTGGCAAAGTAGGAAAGAAAAGGGATTCTGTCCTACATTGTCTGTAGCGAAAGATCAAATGGGAACTCCTGTAATTGAAGACTTCAGGTTTATTACTTTTGGCAGCCAAGGAGAATGCAAACCTTGAAAAACTTAGGGGATCTCAGTCAAAGGCTGGTTGAAAGTATTTACCGAATTTTTACTTGAGTTAGGTGATTTGGGGAGGGTCTATAGAAGGGGGTTTGATTTAGGAAGAGGGAGTAATTCTATGATTAATATCTAAATAGAACTTATTTAGGAGAAAAGGCTCAAGAGATAATTGGTTAAGAAGCAACAATAACTTCTATTAGCTAGCACCTTAGTCTGTTCTAGTTTCTCTCTGGGGTCTCCTCTATAAGTACACTAATCTCATTCATGAAGGTTCCACCCTCATGACCAAATCACCTCCTAAAACCATTACACTGGGGACTAGGTTTCAATGTATGAGTTCAAACAGTCAATAGCAGCCAACAGAGGGAAGGTTGGGTTATTTTTATGAGTTGGACAAAGTTCACCTGTTTGTATGTTTTCAAACATGATTGCACAGTAGTCCAGGTTTTGTCTTGATTTATCACAAAGAGTGGACTTGTCTGATGTTAATGTTTGATGAAATTTTAGGCCCAACAGATCTAAGGGTTGCTCTGCTCTGCTCTGACCCAGGTGGCTCTTAGCGAATGCCCTCTGCAAGGTCTAGATATGAGGGCCAGGTCAGCTCTTGGCATCACCAAGGCCTAGCTTCCTTTAACTCTTGGATGTGGCCTCATCCCATTATGAGGTCCATATTCTATACTCTCACTAATAACTTAAAGGTTGACATACTATAGAATGTTTTAGAAGATTTAAACCTTAAAACTTCAAAACAGTTGATAGATTACATTTTAAAATCTTATAAAATTTTAATGTACTAGTTCAGTTGAGCCCCCAAAATATTAATTTTAATCTCTCAGTGTAGATTTTCTATTTTCCTTTAATAAAATTTTCCAGAAAATTTTATTTTTACTTTTATCTAGGATATTTTCAATAAGAAATCACCTTTTAGAGAAAATGTTCATCTAAAATTGAAATAGTTCATACTTAGAAAAAATCTCATAAAACAGGCTATGATGGATATTGCAGTTCAAATAGTGAATTATTAATTGTCTTTTACTTTTAATACTGAGTTAATAATCACAAACATAATAATGGTAAAATGTTTAAGGGCTTTTACATACATTATAACTTTTTTTTTTTTGGCCAGGCTTAGCAATAACTACTTGATACAGTGACTTAAGCTTTCTTTTACCTTCCCATAATGCATTTTTAATATTGCTAAATGGCAAAGGTCACTTATTTTGGATAATTTCTTAAATTATAGTCTATATATGTTTTTTGAGCACTTACTAAAGCAAGACCTTCATGCTAGATGTTGATGCGAAATTTCATGTTTCATATTTAAAACTGATTCAAAGTGCCTTTAGTTTTGAAATTCTTGCTTCAGTTACAGAGACATGGAGTAAAATAACTATACAGGCATTACTAAAAGATATTTATTTGACAACAAAGCAGTACATCTCAAACTGTAGTAGGATGTCTCTCGTAAATGAGAACAATAAATATAGTGGGTTTTTTCCCCCTTAGATGCTGAGTTTGTAACAGCCTGTTTTAAAATGTCACAATGCTCATATTTTACATTTCTTAACTTTTCTTGCAAAGATCTTAAAATAAATCATAAGCACCACAGAGCTTTCCCTCTGGAAGAGTCTCCTGGCGACAGGATGTGGATGCTCTGGAGAGAAGTTATCTGTTGTGACCCTCTCAGCCAGTCAGTGGATGAGCTCTGGGGGTCCAGCCAGCAAAGATCTAAGGGTCCCTCTGCTCTGCTCCGACCCAGGTGGCTCTTAGCGAATGCTCTCTGCAGTACTTTATATCATCCAAGTAAATCTCAAGCACAATAGAGAGTAGTGTCCAAAGCAACATTGTTGGAAATCAAATTTTAAAATAATATCATTCAGTAATTTTTTCTTGGAATCAGAATTTTTGAAATGGAGGAAATAAGTGTCATTATTATAATTAGAGGCCTGATGCATGAAATTCACACATAGGGCTCTGCCTTCACGCTGCCTCACTGTCCCGCCCCCGTCCTTCCAGAAGGTTGACCTGGAAGGTGGTCCCGGAAGGTCGTTCTGCCGTCCAGTCTAATTATCATATTAGCTCTTTATTATATAGGATAAGTAGTATTTGTTGAGTGTTGATCTTGTGTCATGTATGTATCATTTAATCAAATTCTAGTACTTGTTTTCCAAAGTCTAGCATGAAAGGATTTAAAGAAAAGTTAAACTGCCTGATGTGAAAAAAGAAAAAGGACAGTAAATGGTGGAACTGGGGTTACTAACAAGATATTTTTCTCCAAAGCTTATGACATTAATCATCATCATAATAAACTTTAATACTTTTGAGTGCCTCCTATATGCCAGGTGCTGTTCTAATGCTTTATATAGTTTTTATCATTGAATCCTCACAACAACCCTGTGAAATCATTGAGCGTGACTGGCCCTATAGTTATGGAACTAGTAACCAGCTCATTATTATGCCTCCCTGACTCTTTGGGTGAATAACAAAGTTAGCTTAAAGGACTTTCAGTCCAGCCCCACATCTGACATCCCAAATCTTGTTCTGTCTTTCTGAGAGAATGTCGCGTTGCCATTTCCAGGAGTGGGTAGACTACTACTTCCCAAGGCAGCCTATTCCATCTCAGGGATATTTGTCTTCCTTTAGTTTAAAAACCATTGGTCAGAGTTTTACCTGTTAGTACAATACAAAGAAAGTCTCAGACCTCTTCTAATTTTTAACTAAATATGGAGTTGGACTTTTCCCCCCCACTGGATTGCTGATGTTTGGAGTCACAACACAAATATAAGTGTCATTAGCATATTTATAGTAACTAAGATGTATAAGCTTCTACTGTGCCTTGTGTCATTTATTGATCTCTTTCTTTAGGTGATATTTATACTCTTTTGAAGAAATTTAAAATGTCCCTTCCACTCAAAATGCACTTCATTATAACAATGTGCAAAACACACAAGCAACTCAAACATATCAATAACTCAAAATTCATAATTATCAAAGTTTTATCACATATGCTTCATCCATCCATTTTTTTCTTTTCTTTACTCTTGCTGAAGTATTTTTTTGGTTAATCCTCATCTGAGGATATTTTTTCCATCTATTTTTAGGGAGAGAGGAAAGGTAGAAGAAAGGGAGAGAGAGAGAGAGAGAGAGAGAGAGAGAGAGAGAGAGAGAGAGACATCTATTGGCTGCCTCCAGACTGAGACCCCACCTGGGCTGAAAGTTGGACCTGCAACCCAGGCACGTGTCCTTGACTGGGAAGCGAACCCCTTTGGTGTGCAGGCTGACACTTTATCCACTGAGCCACACCAGCTAGGGCTTACAGAAGTATTTCAAAGCAAATAACAGACGTTATGTTATTCCACCCCTCCATATACATTTCTAAAATTATGAATTTTTTCTTACATCACCACTATGTGTTATTGCCATTTGGAAAAGGTGAAGGTGATTTTAAACGAGATTGTTTCTAAGCTGCTTAAACTGCACACTTTAGGAAGAGGGTCAGCTTGAATAATGCTAAAAGCTGTATTACGGGTTCAAGAATTTTAATAGTTCGTTAGATTTTTTCATTTCTAAGTGAATCAGCAGCTTAAAAATCTTATTATGGCGTGCCCATTGAATCATTTTTTTTTCTTAACATTGAAGTTGCAAAAAGAACATAGGATTTTTAAAGCCATGCATATATCATTGGTGAACAGCTAGCCCTTTCTACTGAATGATTAACATGAGAGAAAGAAAGTTTTAAATAGCTTGTGGTTCACCACAGGAAGTGTAGAGCATAAAATTAATTGCGTAAAATATTACAAACATTTTTAAAAAAGGGAACAAACGAAAAAGAAACTCAAATAAACTACTAACTTTCAGTTTTCTGACTTCCAGGCCATATACTGTTTTTCCAGGAGTTTAATTTTGGGCATTGAAAAAAATTACCCATTTGTTTTAATCTTCCCTCCCCCAATGTATCATTTCCTTCAATTCTTAAAATTATCAGATGCCTATGCTACAATGGAGTTTCAATGAAAAAAAAAACAGATAAAAATTACCCACAAATGCCAACATCCTGAAATAATTACATAACCAATGTCAATGTTATATAGACAGATATAAATAGTACTGTTTTTACACCTTCCCATTATATTATGCAGTGTTTCTCAGATACTTTTCCAACTTATATTGGCACTGATATGTAATTAACCTGGAAACAGGAAAGGAGCAAAGGGAAGGCCGGATAGTATAGGCATGCATTTGTGCAGCTTTGCCAGGGAGCTGCAGTTTAACACTCCCAGGGATCTACCGGTCTGTTCCCCCACAGACCACATAGAGGGGAAAGGGACTGGACACGGGGAGAATAGAGGCACGCCCTGTAAAGTCTGGGTGACATAAGGAAGGTACTTGTCTGTCAGTCACACGTGGGAACAGGTCATTGGCCAGCGTATATGTGGCCAATGCAAGCACGGGGAGATTTGAGATGTTTAATCCCCTACCAGTGGTTGGCAAACTCATTAATCAACAGAGCCAAATATCAACAGTACAACGATTGAAATTTCTTTTGAGAGCCAAATTTTTTAAACTTAAACTATATAGGTAGGTACATTGTTATTAACTTAATTAAGGTACTTCTAAGGCTTAGGAAGAGCCACACTCAAGGGGCCAAAGAGCCGCATGTGGCTCGCGAGCCGCAGTTTGCCAACCACTGCACAAAGAAGTACACACTCTTGTATTTTTGGAACTCTTGGGACTCTTGTTGTGGGGGCCACTGTCTTGGCTCCCCTGCATATGCCCACATGGCTCCCTGCCATGTGGACCCCACACAGTGGATGAACAGACTGCATCTAGTCTGATGCTATACGGATTAAAATTCCAACATGCAACAGAAGCTCTGGACACGGGCTTTGCTTCTGGCTCTACTGAATCCCCAGCTGCACATCTTCCAGGACTGGATTAAGGGAAATGGGACTTTGGAAACCTAAGGATGTAATTCCATGAAAATAAAGCTTTCTACCACATCATCTTATCCTCCTGTGGGAGCCTCTGAAAATGCTTATTCCAGCGGTACCCCAAGAACCCCACTCGCACCAGCAACGGAGAAAGATCATCCACACTTTTCTCTGACAACAGTACCATGATATCGTTTAAGCATTTCAAATGTTTTGAATATTAGTTTTTAAATTTTTTTATTTACTATTATACATGTTTTGTTGAAAGCTTTATTGAGATATAATTCATAGAGCATACAATTCATCCATTTAAAGTGTATATGAGTCCATGGTTTTTAGTATATCTACAAATATGTGCAACCAGTAACAGTTAATTTTAGAACATTTTTATCATAAAAGAAAACTTGTACCCTTGAATTATCATTCCCCCTCCCCCTCCCTATTACCTCCCACCACCAAATTCTAAGCAGCCACCACTACTCTACTTGGTCTTTTGTGGCTGGCTTATTTCATTTACCATTATGTTGTCAAGGATCATTTATGGTGTGGCATGTATTAGAACTTTATTCCATTAGATATATAACCTTTTGTTTATCCATTGGTCAGTTGATGGCATACATGTTTAACAATGAATAAACTTATAGTTATATCTTTGCATTATTATTATTGTTTGATACTAGAACTTAAAAAGTAAAAATATTGAAATAAAGCGTATGAATACTCTCAGAGCTTTTAACACAAACGTATTATCAAGTATTGTGAGGTTTATAGAAGAAAATTGTATCTCGGTTGTTGGTTCAGTTTGCATTTCTAAGATTACTTGGGAGAATGAGCAAATTTTCATGTTCCTTGATTAACATCCTATAAATTATAGTGTATTTTGCCTAGTTCTATTTTTTCTTCATTGGTTGCTTTTTGCCGGGGTCCAACCTCAGCAGGTCCAGGGGTCCCCAAAGGTGTGGACGGAGTCGGCGAAGAAGGAAGGACACGGAGACAGTGTTCAGTTGATCAGCAGCCTAGCCAGGATCTCTAGCCCGGATCTCCAGCCAAGTTCTGGTCTGGATCTCCAGAGAGGTTCTGTGTCCATGTTCTCTTGCTAGGTTCTCCAGCCAGGTTCAGTCACCAGGTTCTAGTCAGGCTCTCTTGCCAACCTCTGCAGTCAGGTTCAGTCCAGGATCCCTTGCCATGTTCTCTCCAGCGAAGCTCCTCCATCTCCTGGTTCCCTGTAGGTTCTGTCTCTCTTGGTCCTGTCTTCTGAGTTCTGACTTCTAAGTTCTGTGTTCTAAGTTCTGTGTCTTTCTGTCTTGTTACAACTGTATTTATACCAGTTGATTCAATCCTATCAATCTCTATTACAAAGGTTAGGGTGTTTCTTATCTCCATTCCAGGGAGTAAAGATTATGTAGCTGAAGCATGATTGTTCATAGTTAAAGTGATTAATTACCCGCCTGGCACTTAGTTGAGGGGTTTTATTCCCTCCCTAACTTCAGGGGAAAATCCCTACCTGGGGATTCAACCTTTCTCAGAGAGGTGACCTTGGTTAAAACACAGCACCAAGAAGGTGAGCAAACATATTAAGAACCGTATGCCATATATGCCAGGTCCCTTGAAACAGCAAGGATGGACCGGCTCCCGGCAGCTTTTTACAAAAATGAGGATCTCACCTTGCAGGTGTGCTTTTCTGAGTCTATGTATAAGCCTTGCCCACTCTCAGTTTCATTGCCACTTCTCCCAGCTCCTCCCTAGCTTCCTCAGTACAGCGTATGTGCTTGCAGGGTAGTTGTTCAGTTGATGATTTTTTTTTTTTTTAATTGCCTGTTTGGCTGTGAGCAGGCGAACTGGAGAGTCCCCATGTAGAGCTGTATACCTTTCTTGCCCAGGAGCACCACCTAAGGAGAGTTAGTGGAGCCTGAATATAAACTCAGCTACATAATAATGGTTTATTCATCCAAGCTCCTTGAACAGGTTAAAGCATTCAATGGAATTTTTCCAGCCCTTGCAAAGTGGAAATTTTTCAGCTATGGACAAGGCAACACTCCTTGTGTTTGAACCAGTGACTCCAAAGTTAATGTTTAAGCTCTCTTTAATTTTCCAAATGTGTGGAAAGGCAAATTCTTTTCAATATGGCCATATCCAATGTTCACTTTAGGAAGCCTTATCATATTCTATCCTTGAGCAAGTCACCCACCGGTGGTGAGCCTCGCGTTGCCCGGACCTGTGTAGTTCTGGGTGGGTTCTAAGACTTGTGCCTCATCTAGTAGCTTAGTTCATCTGGCTAATTTTTGAATATAGGCTCACTTTCAGAACTGAAGTACTAAAGGATGATGATATAAAGCTATATTGAAAGTAGAAGTAAATTTCCCCTTCCTTATTTCAGACAGAAGTGGGCCTGAGCTGCTGCAATCCTGGGGATGTTTGATATTGCAACAAAGGAAGCCAGGCAGAGGCGAAGGATTCCTGTGCACAGAGGGCTGTTTGCAGGTAACAGATTGGAAACAGCCCTTTTCTCATTAAACTCATAACACTTCTCTCACGGTGCTACAGGAAAGCTGGACTGGAACGTGTGGTGTTCCTCTGGGCAGGATGGTTCCCGGGCTCTTGTCCTGGTGGAGTTGAAGAATAAAACCAAGGATGAAAGGTAGTATAGTAAGAGGTGGAAATTTATTAGAAACAAGCACAGACTCCCATGTGGAGAGGGGGAAAGAGTCCCACAAGTTCCTTTTCTCTATGGTTTATAAAGGATGCAGATCTTTGTGCCTTGATATCCCCTCTGGTTGGTCACTATCCCCTCTGATTGGTCACTATAGCAACTTCAGCACTCAAACCTCACATGAGATATGTGAGGTCCTCCTCTTCTTCTCCCTTATTGTTTCCCAATTCCCTTTGGGCTTTCCTCTTCCTTCTCTTAATGAGGGGCTTCCTTCCCTTTATTCTGTAAATGTATACCTTCTGCAGCTCCCAGCTCCCTTATTCTATGGAAATGTACCCTTTGTAGCTCTGTAGCTCTGTGTTTTTTTCCCATGGGCCCTTAACTCCTAAAATTTCCTAAACCTGCCTATTTCACCCCTAAAACCTCCTTTCAGTGGCTTACTGCGGAGTACAGCTCTGAGAGAAACAGAGATCCAAACCAGCAGATTTACAAATCAGAGAGGTGACTCCTACCGAATCAGTAGCTGTAGCCACTATGCATGCAAAACGCAATGGAAAAAAGAAAACTTTAGAAGCTTAATTAAGTTTTGTATTAGATATGAAAAGTTTGAGCAGTCCCATATGAAAAGCCCAAGTCCCTTAATGTGGCCTTCAAAGCCATCAGCGACTTGGACTTTGATGGTCTTTTTGGATTCATTTGTAGCCACTCCATGTTTATCTTGCTTTCTCCAGTATTCACTACACTAGCGCCTCTCCAGGCCTGTTCCTGGATGAATAGTCTCTTCTCTGAACGGCCCAGTTAAGTGATCGCCTATGCCTCCCCTAATAAACTTAACTTAACCTGTCAATATTCTTAGCATACTGTATTCATTCCATTTACTAGCTTATCCGGCTGCTCGGCTGCAACCTCTGCCATGTCTCTCCTGTTCACCATTTTATCCTGAATGTCTTGCCCATAGAAGTCCTTCAATCAATATTTCTTGAATGAATGAGTTCATTGAGGAAGCATTAAATAATTTTTATTTAAAATTTAAAAAAGTCTTACCAACAGAACCATATCTCAGATGGCACACTTGATGGTCTAAACATTATTACTATCTTTATTTTCGTTAAATCAGCCGAATTCTACTGTGTGGCAGGAAATTCAGACTCTGGATCCTCCCCTGAGGTTGTAGCGCATCAGAGAGGTTTATATGGAATTCAGAAAAAGGCTGAAAGGACTCCAGGGTTCTCTGGTCCTGCTTTTGTCCAAGCCTGCAGAAGTCCCGCCCATCTCTGCTTTTGGGCTTCTTAGGCGTTCAGGGATCTGAGCTGCTTCTGAGAAGACCCCGAGGAAAGCCCAGCCTTCCTATGTATATCTGGAAGGACTTTGCTTTGCAACCTCATTGCCTCATCTCTCCCAGTTCTCTCATCCTCAGCTGCGACATTAAGAAAAAAAATCTTACCTCCCTGACTCCCATTTCCTCTCTCCACCAAATAGCACCTCATTTTTATGGATAGGCCTTAGAATAACATAAGCTGGGAAAGAGTCTTCTCTCTGAGCCCCATAAATCTTGAGCAAGAAAAACAAACGTCATGAATAATCAGTTAGAAATGGGAAGTGGAAGGAAAAATACTGAGAGCAAAAATCCAAAATACAGTAATTTTCAGCAACAATGAAAATGACAAAATCCTGCTTCCTTTCGACTTACCCGGTGATGATTTGGGCCAGATGGTTTAGGATGTAAGTAGTGTTAAATACAGGCTCAGAGCTAATGCAGATGGTCATAGATCAGAACCACTTCCCTCAAATACAAGCTAAGGTGAGCACCAATTTCTGGAAAGGAACAAAAGAACTTCTGGAAATTAAAACCCCAAACCCACTAATTCACTAATTTCATTTGAAGATTTTTTTCCCCCTCTCTTTCCTTTTCATATATATAAAGTTTATATATATATATATAAAGTTTATATATATATATATATATATATATATATATATATATATATATATATATATACTAGGGGCCCGGTGCACGAAATTCGTGCACTGGGTGTGTGGGGGGAGGGGAGTGTCCCTCAGCCCAGCCTGCCCCCTCTCACATACTGGGAGCCCTCAGGCGTTGACCCCCATCACCCTCCGATGATCACCTGATCGGCCCCTTGCCCAGGCCTGACACCTCCACCAGAGGTGTCAGGCTTGGACAGGGGACCCCCATCTCCCCCTGATCACTGGCTCTGGCCCCCGTCCAGGCCTGAGGCCTCTGGCCCAGGAATCATGCCTGGGCAGGGGACCCCCATCTCCCTCTGATCGCTTGCTCCACCCCCCGCCCAAGCCTGACGCCTCTGACCCAGGCTTCAGGCCTGGGCAAGGGGACCATCATATCCCCCCAATCCCCGGCTCAGCCCCCCACCCAGGCCTGATGCCTCGGCCAGAGGAGTTGACCTTCATCACTCTCCGATCACCAATCACCGGATCGGCCCTTTGACCAGGCCTGAGGCCTCCGGCAGAGGTGTCAGGCCTGGGCAGGGGACCCCCAGCTCCCCGCGGTTGCAGGCTCCGCCCCTGCCCCTGCAGGATGCCTCTGGCCTAAGCGTCCGGCCCGGGCAGCGGGAACCCACAGCTGCAGCGGCCCCACGATCGTGGGCTTTGCTTTAGGCCCAGGCAAGGGGCCCCTAGCTCCTGGGACTGCCAGCTTCGACCGTGCCCAGCTCCCATCGCTGGCTCCACCCCTACTTCCTGCTATCACTGGCCAGGGCGGAAAAGGCACCTGATTCTCCGATCATGGCTGGGGGGCAGGGCAAAGGCGGCCCCAGGGCCGCCTTTGCCCTGCCCCCCAGCTCTTAGCTCCCCCCTGGGTTTCTGATCACTGTCAGTGGCAGGGGGCTTCTTCCTGCTTTCCCTTTCGCCTCCCCGCATTGTGCCTACATATGCAAATTAACCGCCATCTTGTTGGCAGTTAACTGCTAATCTTAGTTGGCAGTTAACTGCCAATCATAGTTGGCAGTTAATTTGCATATAGCCCTGATTAGCCAATGAAAAGGGTATCGTCGTACGCCAATTACCATTTTTCTCTTTTATTAGATAGGATATATATATATATATATATATATATATATATATATATATATATACACAATCACACACACATACATACAGAGTTGGCAAAAGTAGGCCTACAGTTGTTTGTATGAAAAATAATACAATAATAGCCCAGCTGGTGTTGCTCAGTGGTTGAGCATTAACCTATGAACTAGGAGGTCATGGTTTGATTCCCAGTCAGGGCACATGCCCAGGTTGGTTGCAGGCTTAATTCCCAGTAGGGAGCGTGTAGTAAATAGCCAATCAATGATTTTCTCTCATCATTGATGCTTCTCTTCCTCCCTCCCTCTCTCTGAAATCAATTAAAAAACCCACAAATAATAATCCTATATAATAAAAGGCTAATAGCAAATTGACCAAACAGTGGAACGACCAGTCACTATGATGTGCACTGACCATCAGGGGGCAGATGCTCAACACAGGAGCTGCCCCCTGGTGGTCAGTGCGCTCCCACAGGGCTCACGGCTGGCGAGCACAGCGGTGGTGGCAGGAGCCTCTCCCACCTCCACAGCAGAGCTAAGGATGTCCACCTAATGGCTTAGGTCCACCCTCCACAGGAAGAGGGCCTAAGCCATCAGTCAGACATCCCCTGAGGGCTCCCAGACTGTTAGAGGGTGCAGGCCGGGCTGAGGGACCCCCTTGAGTGCATGAATTTTGTGCACTGGGCCTCTACTAAATAATAATCTATATATATAAAAGCCTAAGCGACCGTTATTACTGGTGGACCAAATTACTGGTCAACTGGTCACTATGATGCACAGTAACCACAGGAGGCAGAAGCTAAACGTAGGAGCTGCCCCTGGGTGGTCAGTATGATCCCACAGCCAACCTCCTGTGGCCAGCCAAGCTCCTGCAGTCCCTCCCCCTGGACTAGGTGAGATGTTCCCAATTGGCCCTGATTGCCAGCCAGGCTGAGGGACCCCAATCTTGCATGAGTTCATGCACCAGGCCTCTAGTACAATAATAAACTGTGTTTTGTTTAATCACAACTGTAAACCTACTTTGCCTCACCCTCTATAAATATATATGTATATGAAAATATATAATTATACATTATAATATAACAAACTATATATAATTATGTAACATAAGTGTTGCAATTATATTTCAATATATAATACATATACTATATGGTATGTAATATAATATGTACTATACTAGAGGCCTGATGCATGAACTTCATGCAATGGTAGGCCTTCCTTCCCCCAGCTGCCAGGACCAGTTTCCCTCTGGCACCCGGGACCCAGGCTTCCCTCCGCCACCAGCACCTGGGACCCAGGCTTCCCTCGCAGCCCCGGCTTTGTCCAGAAGATCTTCTGGAAGGACATCTGGTCTAATTAGCATATTACAATTTTATTATTATAGATAATAAACAGGCAATATGTACTACATATGCTGTTATGTATTATATATGTATATATACATACATACTAGTATGCATGTATATGATAGCCTTGTGTATGATAAAAAATACATATATTATGCAGTTAAGAATGGTTATTCTAAGAGGAAAAAAGAATTATGGAGACATGGTTATTTCAAAGACAATGGGACAAAATTCAGAAGGGTGAGGAGGTATTTCTGAGAATAGCACAGTATCTGTCATGTAGATTGTCCTCTAGCCCGAGACATGAAACAAGAGGACTGCAGAAATTAGGTAAATGAAAACTAACATCAGTATATCATTGACATCACTGTGAGGTAGTCATGGCATACAGAGGGCACCAGCAGCTTTGGCAGCAGGACCTTTGGCATCAGCGGAATCTGGCTACATGCAAGGACAGATTTGGAGGAACTGGGTTTGGTCTCCCTGGCTTCAGCCATTGGGCGGGGTGTGGGGGGTGGGAGGGAGTGGAGCCCTCCGCCTTATATATTGCCTAAGTAATTGCCTAGCTCCACCTCTTATTTAGGCAATATATATTTTTTCTAACATTATTTCTTTTTTAAAAAATATATTTTTATTGATTTCACAGAGGAAGGGAGAGGGAGAAAGAGATAGAAACATCAATGATGAGAGAGAATCACTGATCAGCTGCCTCCTACACACCCGCTACTGGGGACTGAGCCTGCAACCCTGGCATGTGCCCCTGATTGGGGTAGAATCTGGGACCTTTCAGTCTGCAGGCCGATACTCTATCCACTGAGCCAAACCAAATAAGGCACTAACACTATTTTTTGAAAAGTAGGACTCATAGCAACCTCTTAGGGTTGTTGTGCTTAAACAAATTGTTGGTCAGCTGTAGTCATCTTGCTTTTGCTGTGACAGAAACAGGGGCAATTCAGCGTCTGCTGCGGCTAGCCAGCAGACCCTGAGCGACGGATGAATAATTACTGTTTCATTGTGGAAGAGAAGGCTAAGGGATGGCCTGGCTGAAGGAGCCAGGCAGACCCTGATTGCCTGCCTCACTAGGCTTTTTTTACAGTTTGAGATAAAGTTTATCTTTCAGATACAATCAGTAGGGTGAGTAATCTTGGGGGGACACATGTGTTTACATTGTCCTCTAGGCAAGGGCATCCAGGGATTAAGCATTAGAATTCTAGTAAACACCAGGGGTCTGCACATGCACAGACTTGTCAAGGAATAAGTAGGGGCGCCACCTTTGACACTCCCCTAAGTCTTCCCGAAGTCGGAATTTGATAAACAGGGCAGGTGGCCTTCTACACCCTTCCCTTTCCTGGGAATATCCTCCTTACAAGCTTTCCAACCTAGTCTCATGCTTCCCCACAATTCCCTATTTATGAAATACTCATTGGCTATCTTTGTGAATTAAGGAACTTGGCTAAACTCTGAGGGCACAGGAGTGAGAAAATCATGGAGCTTATAACCCAATCAATGCAGAGCAGAAAAAAATAAAGTTAGTTTCTACTTGGTAACCAAAAGAATATTTGGGGGCACATACGATATACCTCCTGCGGACCCAGGCATGTCTGGAAGAACATGAAGGGCCCCATGTTGGCCCAAGCCGGGGGTGACAACTCCTGAAAATGGCTGTTTGCTGTGCATCTCCATGGACCCCTAGTCTGGCCAACAAAATGTGGATTACCTTTTATGGCGTGTCACTTAACTGTGTAGGAACCCAAATTTAGTTCTCAATTTTGAAAAGAAGTCTTCTCATGTTGTTATTTTTAAGTGATGAGTTAAAGTGAGAGAGACTCATACTTGTGGTTTCATTATGCTCTGAGCCAAAGCAAATCCTAACAACCATTGCTGTTCTGCTCTGGGTCCCATACCTGCCACAGTGCTTGGTGTATCTCTCTGTATCCACAGAATGATGCCTGTAACGGCCCAGTCCTTCTTGGTCAGAGTTGTTTCAAAGTTATATAGTTATGTGTTTGAATTCCAGCTCCACCTCTTACTTAGGCAATATATAACTCTTCTAACACTATTTTTTTTTTTAACAAAATGGTTATAGCAGCCTCTGAGGGTTCTTGTGTCTAAACAAGTTTATATGTAAAATATCTTGCATAAGGTAGGATTCATAGATGCTCAGTAAATTGTCTCCTTTTATTTCCAATTGCGCCTCCCCCCTTTTATTTTCTATGTAGCCATTTAAAACTATGCACGAAATCCCTCCTGGCCTACATAATCTTTGCTGAACACGGAGGAAAATGGCGTTGAGTCCACCCAGGATGTTGACATAATACCCATGAGCCAGAAGCACAAAAAAATCACATTCCAGTGAAGCACTGTCACTCTCTCATGGTTATTCGTTCGACACTGGCAAGCTATGGTTTCTCTTTTTCCCTCTTCTTTCTGCTGTAGCAAGTGCTCAGGACTTTAAGATTCTAACCTTTGAAAAAAGTTGTTACTCTTCTTTGGGATAATTTATAGACAGAAAGTGTGTGTGTATGTGTGTGTGTTGTGTGTATGTGTGTATGTATGTAGAATGTATAACAGAGATTCTCAACCTGTGGGTCGTGACCCCTTTGGGGGTCAAACCACCCTTTTACAGGGGTCGCCTAAGACCATCAGAAAACACATATATAATTATATATTGTTTTTGTGATTAATCACTATGCTTTAATTATGTGCAATTTGTAACAATGAAATTGGGGGTTACCACAACATGAGGAACTGTATTAAAGGGTCGTGGCATTAGGAAGGTTGAGAACCACTGATGTATAACAATGAAAAAAACCCGATTTAGTTTTAGCAGCCAGTAGACTTCTGTTACCTTTTCCATCTTTTCTATTTCTCTTATTTTGCAAGACCTCTACTATGAAATATGGCGTACTGTATAATTTTGTATTGCAAGGATCCCCTGTGACTTCCTTTTTTAGCCTGGTGTCTAGAGAGCTTGCTATAAACATTCCTAAAGGAAGTTGGCATTAATTAATTATTATTTTTTAGCATTGAGACATCTTTCAGTTGCAAAATTTGTACTAACCTGTTGTATGAAAATGTCCTCTGTCATTTTCTTCTGTTTATTCTTCAAATCAGAAAAATAAAGGTGAACATTCCTTGATTCTTTACACATCTTTTCTCAAGGCATTCCTTGATTCCTTTATCCAATTTTAAAATTTTAATTTAGGAATTTTTTGTTAATCCTCACTTGAGGATATTTTTTCCATTGATTTTTAGAGAGAGTGGAAGGGTAGGAGGGAGGAGAGAAAGAGAGAGAGAGAGAGAGAGAGAGAGAGAGAGAGAGAGAGAGAGAGAGAGAATATCATCATTGTGAGAGAGACATATGGATTGGTTGCCCCCAGCACCACCCTGACCAGGAGGGCTGGGGATGGAACCTGCAACCCAGGTATGTGCCCTTTGGTAGGGAATTGAACTCATGACCCTTCGGTGGGCAGGCTGATGCTCTAACCACTGAAAAACACTGGCCAGGGCCTTTATCCAATTTTCAACTTCTAAAAATTCCTTTTTAAAAGACTTTAACACATTAAGGTTATCTTCTATGTTAAACATAGTATAAACTTTTTCAGTTTATTTCTGTCAATTTTCAGCAATTGGATGGAGTCACAGAAGAAATTTGTCAGCAAGAGAGTGACATATTTGAGTATCCTTCCTATTCATTCTATTCTATTATTCTCTAAGTAAACTTTTCATCTTGGCAATATTTGGCAGTAGATACTAGAAGAAAAGGCACTAATCTCACTAGCTCATAACTATCCAGTAGGTGATCAATCAATAAGTATTTACTGAATGAATAGGGCTAAATTGATATGCCTTTTAGAGAAGATGGTTGCCTTAACTGTCAATACATTTTTATTCTAGTTTTCTTTCAAAATGTTCCCTTTCTGATCCTTTTCTTTTGGAATTGACCTAAACTGTTTCACATATCTTGTAGTACTTCCAGTTCTGTTTACTCTGATTTGGCTCTGGTTTTGAGGGTGTTGCATATTTGATCATGGAACACTTAAAGAATATATAAAATTCAAGACAGAGGAAGTCAGGAGTAGTCTGGGTGGCTCTCTTCCAAGAAGCCTTCTCCCAGAGAGCATGGCAAATTTGGCATAGTTCCATGTGCCCGTGGATTTAAAGGCCCCCTTTCTTGCTCTCTATAATCCACATGACCAGCAAGCTGAAGGGATAGGTGGTGCCTGAAATCTACCTCCTGCTTTGTACACCCTGGCATAGGGCTCTGTCTGTCTGCAAGGAGGGGCACATTTTTCTGATTTACAGGAATATATCATCAGGTACTTTTTCTTCCTCTGGAAATTGATAAACCCTAGTAGAGACCCCTGAGTCAATGTCTAATTGGCCTGTTATTTCGCTTTGTTTTTCTTCAATAATGTCTTGGCTATTCTAGGCTCTCCACGCTTGTTGAAATCTACATTTTTTTTTTTTTTTTTTTTGCTGAGGATTCCATTAGATTTGCATTGTTTTGTATTACTGTATGAAGAACTGACATTTTTTGTGTGTTTTATTTCATTAATTAATATGGCCTATTTATTTGCATCTTATTAATACCTTTTAATATAGTTTAATATTCCTTCATAAAATATTTGGAAAATATTTTGTGGGGTTAATTTCTAAGTTTTCTCTCATTGTTTTTATTGTATTCACACATAAAAACACATAAAATTACATTTTATAACTGTTATTGATGTTTAGGTACACAAATTTTATATATTGAACATACTGTAGTCATACTGTATATGAACATACTTTTTTAATACTTATTCTCCACTCACAGCAAATTTCCTATTCAAAACTTTCACCCATTTTTCTCCTGAGGTATCTGTGGAGTGTCTCCTCTACCCAATGACTTGTAAGAACTTTTGAGAGATCAAGGTTACTTAACTTTTGCCATATGTATTACAACCTTTCTCTTGTTCAGTTTTTCATTTGCTTTTGTTTCATTTATGTTTTGACTGCAGAAAATTTAAATGTTTGTGGAGTCACATATACTTACTCTTCTGTGGTTTCTTTCTTAGCTTTTATGTTTCCTTTGCCAAGATTAAATAAATACAAATTTATATTTTCTATTTAAAATCATTTTCATTTAACTTTAACCCATCTGGAATTTGTTTGGGCCTTTGCTATAATTAGCAATGTCCATTTTATTTTTTTCTTCTCAGGAAATTAGTCAAGTGTTCCGGCACTATTTAATTCTCCACTGAACACCACCTGGATCGTGAATTTGTCTCTGTATCCTTCCTTTTCAGTCTTGTTAATTATCCAAAGCATGCATGTCTTATATTTTAGTCAATCAATTAAACATTTCTGAAAGCTAAGAGGATACTTTGACCTCTGACTGCAGTAGTGTGGCAGAGTGCTCCCAACAGAGAATTCGGGTTCCTATATTGCTTACTCCAAGTCTGGCTAACAGATAGTGGACAATAAATAGATAATAGATGGATGAATGAATTGAGGAAAAGAGGGGACACCTTTTTACTTAGATTTAGTTCTCTTTGGGAGGAAGCTAGGTTTTGATTTTTTGCAAGATAATAATCCAGGAGACTGGGAATGAGAAACTGATGCAGAGGAACTTTGGGAAGGAGGCATGAAAGGGAGAATTACTAGGATTGCTTGATTTGTTAGTTAGAAGTTGAAACATGTTCAGAAAACAGAAAGGAAAGGATATACTGCAAGTATGATAAAGATGACAAGGCTGAGAGTTTTTTTGTCCAGTTTTCATTATGGAATATTTTACGCAGAGGAAATAGTACATTAGATTACATGAACCCATCACTTTCCTTCCCACAATTATCAATTCAAAAGTTGGTTTGGTTTCTGTTATGCCCAGATTTCAAGATCCCCCAATAGACTACCAGGGAGCCAGCCGAGTCCGATGCAAAAGCAAAGAGTCTTTATTCGAGTTAACTCGGCTCCCTGACCACACTCACCGATGCAACGGCAAGCCAAGTGGCAGAGAGAAAGAACTCTGTGTGGAGAGGGGTTTTATAGGGGGTTGGAGTGAGGGGAGGAGAAAGGACTGTGGGCCCTGCTAATTGGCCAGGCGCAAGTCGGTGTCTTGTTACACAGGATGTGATCATATCTATGGTGCGCACTTCCCTTGATTGTCATTGGTTAGTTTAAAGAAGTCCTGGGTGTGGCTAGCAGAGGCTTGGGTTTCCAGGAAGAAGCTCCTTGACAAGCACATGGCTGCCCAAAAATGGAGGATCCAGGGTAAGATGGAGGGTGTAGCCCTTACCCTGGGGCAAGATGGAGGGCGTAGCCCTCGCCCTTTCAGTTTCATCTCCACTTCTTTCCATTTCACTGTGTTCCCAACCCTGGATTACTTTGAAGCTAATTCTAAACATTCTAGCATTCCAACTGCAAATATTTTAGTATGCATCTGTAAAAGATAAAAAGTCTTTAGGACAACAAAATACATTCATGATATACAGGTTGAATTTAAATTTCCACTCTTACCAACTGCCGGGGCTGACCAGCAGACCCTGCTATGGATGAATGGATTGCTCTGACACAATGTTTTCTGTGAAAGAGAGGGCTAAGGGGCTGCCTGGCTAAAGGAACCAGACAGCCTGGATTGCCTGCCTCTTTAGGCTTTTATTGTAACAGCAATTTGAGATAAAGTTTATCTTTTAGATACAATCAGTAGGGTAAGTAATATTGAAAGGACACATGTGTCTGCAATGTCCTTTAAGCAAGGACACCTAAAGATTAAGCATAAGGATTCCAGTAAACACCCGGGGGTCTGCACATGCACAGACTTGTTTGGAAAGTTCAAGGAATAATTAACGGTACCGCCTTTGGCACTCCCCTAAGTTGGAATTCCGATAAACAGGGTATGCCGCGTTCAGCACTTTCCTTTTCTTGGAATGTCCTTACAAACTTTCCAGCCAAGTCTTGTGTGCTCCCCAACAACCAATCTTGCTCTTCATGATTAAAGTGGTAGAGTGCAAAGAACCTTCAGGTGGGCTTTAGGCAATCTACCTGGGTTTAAGTCATGGCCCTCAACTTATCTGTGCTCCTCCAAGGATGCTCTTTTATCACCTCTACATCTCCATTGCTTCGTTAGTAAACGAAAGATAAGTAGCCGGCTTATCCATTTCAGCATTGCCATCAGGATGAGGTAACAGAATTGAAAACAAATGTGAAATCCTCAACTTCCCAGTCCAATCCTCTATTTTATAAATGACCCCCAGGACAAACCATCTGAAGGCAATAGATGCCTTGTTTAGCCTGGTTTACACTTACAGTGTTTCCTACTGTTTTTCTTTTAACTTTAGGGTTCTAGCAGGGCATACTCATAATTTTGAATACCAAGAGAACAATGTTTATTAAGGTTTGCATCTCTCACCATTTCACTTCAGGTTACCTTGTGTTTCTCTTGTGCCCCAGTGATTAGGATTCTCCTGAGTGCAAACTCAAAAATTTAAAAGTTAATTTTAGTGGATTTTTAACCAACAGAACTTCAAATAACTATCCGGGAAAACATTTTTTTTTTTTTTTTTAATTTCTTCCCTTACAAAGGGCTGCAGCGACCATAGAAAAGTATTCAGATGGCTTGCAAAATTAATTTCTTTCTTTCCTTTTTTTTTTTTTTTTGCAAAAATCTCTCTCCATCCTTGAGGGGAAATTACTCATCTTCCTACAGGGGGAACTCTAAAGAGAATGTTTTCCAAAAAGGGGCCAGCTGGGCGGTGTCCTCTTTTCCCAACGCCCAGATTTCTATTCTTAGATCTGGAGATAGCAGGCAGCTTTCATTTTTTCTCTTCCTAATTCCCAGCCCTTCCGCGGGCCGAGGGAGCCCAGGCTGGCGGGTTGGAGCCGGTGGCCTGCCCAGCGGCAGACCCCGCACCTCCTCCGGCCTCTGCTGGGCTCCAGGCCTGGGGACTCGGCGGGCCGGGTCCGCTGAGTCAGTTTCTAGCGCGATTCCGGGCCGCGCTGCGCCCCTGCCACCGGGATCCGGTCCGCCTTGGCCCGCGAGGGGGTCACGGTCAGGGTCACCCAGGCCGGGCCCCAGCTCAAGCCGTGTCTGCGCTGCTCGCCACGGTTCCGCTGGGCGCCCAGCCTCGGCGAGCCTCTCGCAGGCCACTGAGCTCCTTTTTGGGGCCTGGGTGGGGGAGGAGGAAGCAGGAGGAGGAGGCTCAGGGAGGGCAGGGCGAGCTGGGTGGGGAGTCGCCGCCCTCGGCATAAACAGGCGGGCGTGGGTGCGCATGGGGCGTGCGGGGCGCTGGGGCTGCGGGCAGTGAGCTGTGCTCGCCCCGGAGCAGCGGCCTGGGAGCAGCGGCCGGGAGCAGCTGGCCTTGGCGCAGGAGGGGAGGCCCGCTGGGCGCAGGGTCCATCATGGCCAGTGGCAGCTGTCAGGGGTGCGAGGAGGAGGACGAGGAAACTTTGAAGAAGTTGATAGTCAGGCTGAACAATCTCCAGGAAGGAAAGCAGATAGAGACGCTGGTCCAAATTCTGGAGGATATGCAGGTGTTCACCTACGCTGACCACGGTAATCATTTGCAACCGTTCCTTTCTCTCCCCCTCCCTCCCTCCCACCCCCGCTCCTCTTTTGCAAACTTTCTCCTCCGCTCTTTGCGCAAACCTGGACTCTTGGGAAACCACGAACTCCACTCCTTAGCGCAGAAAGCAGCTGAGAGTTCTAGGAAGGGCTTGCGGTGACTCCTTTTGCTTTCTCCGCACTTTTCAGACTGAAAGGGGGTGCCACTGGGAATGGTGACTTTGCTGTTTTTTTTTTTTTCTGCCCCCACCCTCTTCTTTTCCAGCCGCCAAGTTATTTCAAGGCAAAAATGTCCACGTGCCTCTGTTGATCGTCTTGGACTCCTATGTGAGAGTGGCCTGCGTGCAGCAGGTAGAGTTTTCAGTCGCTTATTTCCCCTTCTTTTTGGAAAAGGATCTTTTCCTGTCAGCTTTGCATACCTAGAGCTATGAGTCATTTCAGAGATTTGGCTTGATAAACCCTGACTGTGATTTTAAGATGGAGAAGGACTGTCAAATCATTATCAAAAGTTAACGGTGTCAAAGGACACCCTAACTGTGCTCTTTAATTGTCTTTAAGAAGTAACTTTATACAGTTGACTAACAATATGGGTGGTGGTGGGAGGTGAATAATAGGTTGAGGTTTAGTTCTGTTACTGGCTATCTGAGTTCATCAGTATTTAAGTAAAAGTTATACCAACAATCCTGCCAATGTACAGCAGGCTCCAGATGACTGCATTGTGAATAATTTGCGAAAAGGGAACAATTAACAGTAATAAAATTAATAATAAATTAGTAAAATGAGGTAACACATATTTTCAGAGGGTTAAGCTTTTTTAAATTTAAAGACAGATTTCTGTCTTTAGTTGTAGTATATCTTGTAGTATCTAAATGAAGTCATGGTTTATGATTCCTCTATAAGCTCAGATTTATACTTTTCAACTGTTTTCACATAAAAATGAATGTAGAAGTGAAACTTAGAATGTCCACCATTGGAAAGCCAGAAATTCGCTAGATCTATTAGATATATATTTTTTGAAAAAGGAGCCCTAAGGAGATAATTAAGGATGATAACCAGTCAAAACAAATACTTCCTAACCTGTTAACTTCCTTTGTAGATTTAGAGATTTAGAGAACTGAAATCAGTGTTGTCATTTGCATGTAAGGTCCTGAGTGAAAGAGAATTGAACTTTGAACTCTATTGAGGTGCAGTCATAATACCTACATGTGAGGCTAGACAGCTGTAAGAATTATCTGTATCTCTAATCTCTATCTCCTGCCTATCTCTTTATCCAGCTAGTCTCTCCTGGGTGAACATATACCTAGCTTCTTTTATATAAGGACATTTATATCTGGGATAAATAGTTACTTTTGTTTTTCTTCAACTGAAATATTTGCCATCTGACTATTGATGTTCAGGCTGTCAGCTAATAAACTATGAAAAAATGGAGGCATGATAAAGACACTGTTCTTTTTATAATTTTTTTAAAAAATATATTTTATTGATTTTTTTTTTTTACAGGGAGGAAGGGAGAGGGATAGAGTTAGAAACATCAATGAGAGAGAAACATCACAAGGTACCTGCCCTTGACTGGAATCAAACCTGGGATCCTTCAGTCTGCAGGCCAACACTCTATCCACTGAGCCAAAAACGGTTAGGGCGATACTGTTCTTTTTAGCATCCAGTGTCTGAATGTCATCCATGAAATATGAGTCATTTTTCAGCTCTGGCCCTTTGAGCTTTCCACCCACATCATCCCCTCTTACTGGCCTGTTTTTTGGTATTCAAAAGTCCTTGTCTTGCACCCCCCATTCCTTGAGCTCTGTGCTTGGTGGAGCCACATCTGTTGGGTGCCACTCAGAACAACTGGACCCTGGGTGGGCTGGGCTTTGGTCTGCAGGGCCCAGAGGAGGCAGTGCTAGACTTGAGAACCAAGGGGAGCCTGGGACAAACCCACCACCGAATTCTTTATTTTAGGAACTGCCTAAGCAGTGACAGAGCCAGAACTCAAGTCTCCACACACTTAAGAATATCTTCCCATCAGGCAGTCCACTAGCTGTCTGAATTCACAAGCTTTTCGTGCAAGTAAAAATCACAGCCGTTTGGCGCAAATATTGTGGCCACTCTAGACACAAAGACATTATCAATTTTAATTATCAACGGTCTTATCAAAGGACTGCAGAAAGGGGTCTCTCCCTGATAGTTTAATACTCCACTTAAAAGAAAGTGGTGTGTTCCTTTTTCTTCACGTCTTTTTATATTACTTTTGCAATTAATATAGATATCCTTTCATGCTTTGTATGTTGAATTAGCTGGGAGTGCTGAATGAAAAGCTCTTAATGATGAATTAAAGGAGTTCCGGTAAATTACTCTTCATAATAAAATATTAATGTTTCAAAAATTCATTTAGCATGATAATCCAGATTCTGAATTTTTATTTTCAAGGTCTTCTCATATTTTCTTCATGCTCCTTAACAAATGACAACCTTCAGGGAATTGGTCGTTAGGCTAGCTGTCCTAATTACTTTTCTCTTCCTGCCAGTCATCTGATCAATCTCTGTGCTCCTCAATTTTACATTACTTGTCTTTATCCACAGAGTTTCAACCTTTGAAGTAAGGGAGTGAAGTAAATGAAGGGGCCTAAAATTTTCTTTAACCCTCTATACTGTTTCCCATTGTGCATTAATTAGATCTTTGAGTTTATAGACTAATTATAATAAAGTGAAACTACCAATTTGAACTATATATATAAAAGCCTAAGCAACTGTCTGATCATCCGACCATTCAACTGGTAGCTATGATGCACACTGACCACCAGGAGGCAGACACGCAACGCAGGAGCTACTGAGCTGTGGTGACTTGGCAGCTGCGGTTCTTGGGTGACCCACCGGGAATCAGAGGAGGGAGCCTGATTCTGAGGGGCCTCACCCAAGAACCGCCCTCTTGCATGCAGGACCTCTCAGGGGATGTCAGAGATCTGGTTAGGGGATGTCAGAGGTCAGGCTAAAGGACCCCACTGGTGCACGAATCTGTGCACTGAGCCTCTAGTCCTATCTAATAAAAGAGAAAAATGGTAATTGGCGTATGACGATACCCTTTTCATTGGCTAATCAGGGCTATATGCAAATTAACTGCCAACTAAGATTGGCAGTTAACTGCCAACAAGATGGCGGTTAATTTGCATATGTAGGCACAATGCAGGGAGGCGAAAGGGAAAGCAGGAAGAAGCCCCCTGCCACTGACAGTGATCAGAAACCCAGTCATGATCAGAGAATCAGGCGCCTTTGCCGCCCTGGCCAGTGATAGCAGGAAGTAGGGGTGGAGCCAGCGATGGGAGCTGGGCACGGTCGAAGCTGGCAGTCCCGGGAGCTAGGGGTCCCTTGCCTGGGCCTAAAGTGAAGCCCAGGATCGCAGGGCCGCTGCAGCTGTGGGTCCCCGCTGCCCGGGCCGGACGCCTCAGCCAGAGGCGGCGCCCCCCGCTGCAGCTGCAGGTCCCCACTGCCTGGGCCGGACGCCTAGGCCAGAGGTGTTAGGCCTGGGCAGGGGAGCTGGGGGTCCTCTGCCCAGGCCTGACACCTCTGCCGGAGGCCTCAGGCCTGGTCAAGGGGCCGATCTGGTGATTGGTGATCGGAGAGTGATGAGGGTCCACTCCTCTGGCCAAGGCATCAGGCCTGGGTGGGGGGCGGAGCCAGGGATTGGGGGGATATGATGGTCCCCTTGCCCAGGCCTGAAGCCTGGGTCAGAGGCGTCAGGCTTGGGCGGGGGGTGGAGCAAGCGATCAGAGGGAGATGGGGGTCCCCTGCCCAGGCATGATTCCTGGGCCAGAGGCCTCAGGCCTGGGCGGGGGCCAGAGCCAGTGATCAGGGGGAGATGGGGGTCCCCTGTCCAAGCCTGACACCTCTGGCGGAGGCGTCAGGCCTGGGCAAGGGGCCGATCAGGTGATCAGAGGGTGATGGGGGTCTACGCCTCTGGCTGAGGCATCAGGCCTGGGCAAGGGGCCGATCAGGCGATCGGAAGGTGATGGGGGTCTACGCCTCTGGCCAAGGCATCAGGCCTGGGCTGGGGGCAGAACCAGTGATGGGGGGAAATGAGGGTCCCCTGCCCAGGCCTGACGCCTCTGTCAGAGGCGTCAGGCCTGGGCAAGGGGCCGATCCTGTAATTGCAGGGTGATGGGGGTCAACGCCTGAGGGCTCCCAGTATGTGAGAGGGGGCAGGCTGGGCTGAGGGACACTCCCCCCTCCCCCCCACACACACCCAGTGCACGAATTTCTTGCACCGGGCCCCTAGTTGTATTATAACTGTAGGATGGGAACCTTCTCTCTTTGAAAGATAAGCTTTTAATTGAACAGGTCAATAGATCACTTGCTACCCATGTTTTAGGGCCAGCAATTCTATTTATTTTATTTATTTATTTATTTAAAATATATTTTTATTTTTTTCAGAGAGGAAGGGAGAGGGGAGAGAAATATAAACATCAATGATGAGAGAGAATCATTGACCGGCTGCCTCCTGCATGCCCCTACTGGGGAATTGAGCCTACAAACTGGGCATGTGCCCTTAACTGGAATTGAACCCTGGACCCTTCGGTCTGCAGGCCGATGCTCTATCCATTGAGCAAAACCAGCTAAGGCCCAGCAATTCTATTTAATCATAGCAGCATAGTTGCCTCAGTCTTTTTGCAAAGTAATTTCTGATGCTGTTGTTCACCAACCAAAACAAGACAGGTTTTCTTCTTGAAAAAGCCATGCAGCTACAGAAATGAATATAGCATCCTATGTGATTAATGATTTATTTTCCACCGGAAGCTGTTTCAAATGTTATTTTCTTAAATACTTGGGGAAAAAGTCTCAATGTATTTTATGAAAGCACAAAAATAGCCAGTTTCTATGACAGCTGCATTGTCAATGTCTGTTCAGCTTATATGGAGGAGGGTGTCTTACTTAAGTATAGAAAAAATAACTGTCAGAAATTGCTGCATTTTTGAGTAATTTGGAAGCATGTAAAAGGAAGTAATGATGGAGTAAAGCAATTCATGCTTAATCCAGAAAAGATCCAGAAATGATATGGTGAAGAGATCTTGTGTAATTATTTTTATCTTGTGAAATACTCCTTATTCCTGTAAACAAGAATGTTGTGCCATTATTCCTTATTAGATGCACAGAAATGTCTCATCCTTGTCATTCAACTCTTTGTATCCCTCAGTTCCACTTATGCATCCAGTGTTAGAATGAAGATATATTTGAAAAGTATGGATGGACCTGGAGAGCATTATGCTCAGTGAAATAAGCCAGTCAGAGAAAGACAAGTGCCATTTGATTTCACTCATATGTGGAATATAATGAATAAAATTAACAAGCAAAATACAGACTGATTCATAGATAGAGAGCAGGCCAACAGCTGTTGGAGGGGTGGGGGTTAAGGAGCTGGAGGGGCAGAGAGACTGAGCAAAAAAGAAAAAATAGAGAGAAAAAACGCATGGACACAGACAACAGTGTAGTGATTGGGGAGATGGAGGAGTGTGTAAGGGGGATAAATGGTGATGGATGGAGACCTGACTTGGGGTGGTGAACACACATACAGTGTATAGATGATGTGCTATAGAATTGTGCATGTGAAACCTGTATAATTTTGTTAACCAGTGTCACTCCAATCCTATATAATCCTATATAATAAAGAGGTAGTATGCAAATTGACCATTATGCCCTCGCACAAGATGGCTGCCCCCATGTGGTCAAAGATGGCCACCAAAAGATGGCCAGCAGGGGAGAGCAGTTAGGGGTGACCAGGCCAGCAGGGGAGGGCAGTTGGGGGCAACCAGGCCGGCAGGGGAGGGCAGTTGGGGGTGACCGAGCCAACAGGGAAGGGCAGTTGGGGGTGACCAGGCCGGCAGGGGAGCAGTTAGGCGTTGATCAGGCTAGCAAGGGAATGTTTAGGGGGTGATCAGGCTGGCAGGCAGAAGCGGTTAGGGGCAATCAGGCAGGCAGTGCAGGCAAGCGGTTGGGAGGCAGCAGTTCTGGATTGTGAGAGGGGTGTCTGACTGCCAATTTAGGCCTGATGTGGGACCGGACCTAAACCAGCAGTTGGACATCCCTTGAGGAGTCCCAGATTGTAGAGGGTGCAGGCTGGGCTGAGGGACACCCCCTCCCAGTGCACAAATTTCATGTACTGGGCCTCTAGTACATTCAATAAAAAGGAAAACAATCCCCCCCACCCAAAAAATAAAAATAAAAAAAATAAAGCATCGGTAAGATAGTATTTCATTTGGAAATATGAAAGAGCCTAGGGACATTTTTGATGTCTAGACATCATCAGCTCATTTTTTAGATGTTCTAAAGAAATTTAGAGGGTTCCCCGAACAGATTCTACCTTCTCTCTATCTTAGATTGCCTTTCTCTTTGTTCTGGAACAGATGTTACATTGTTATCAGACAGTGATGCTGCTTTTCTAGGTCCATTACCTGGGGTGCAGTCTTTCCTGATAACTCACACTTTGCCATAAAAATCTTCGACTTCCCCTAATCCTCCATTCCAAGCCACTTCATTTTTTCCTATTATTAAAATCCTAAATATTTCGAAGAAATTCTGTCAGGTAGATATGACTTGAATAATACTGAGGCCTGAGTATAGCCTCTCTTGCGCTTCATAATCCCGCTATGCCCTTGAGGACTACTTTGTGTGTTTTACTCTTTTTAATATTTAGACAACAGGCATGTCCGTTTCCTTTGTCATTCAGAAAGATGTAATATTTTTTTTGTGTGACCTTCTGGTATGATTTTTGGAACAAGATGTATTGCAAGTACATTGCTTGCTTTTCTTAGGAAGCATGTTAGATTATCATTTTGTTTAAACATAACTATTTAAAAGTAATCTAATCACCTGTCCTAGGAATGAAGATATTCACGTTTGACTGAAAATGTTCCATTAGCATGTTTTAAAAAGTGTGACTATTTGGCTTTCTTGCTTTCAGGTGGGTTGGTCACTTCTATGCAAATTAATAGAAATCTGTCCAGATACAATGCAAAGCTTAACGGGACCCCAGGACATTGGATGCGATTGGGAAGTCCTTGGTATTCACCAGTAAGTATGACAGATGTGTCAAAAACTGCATTAAATATTTCTCTATACATATGACAACCCTTTTCTTGATACATTGTATTTGTAATCCAAGTCAATCTAGTAAAATTACTTAAAATAAAAGGTTATTTATTTCTTGAATCAATGATTTACTTTTTTTTGGCTTAATCCTCACCTGAGGATTTTTTTCCCATTGATTTTTTTTTAGAGAGTGTGGAAGGGAGGGAGGGAGAGGGCGGGAGGGAAGGAGGGAGAGAGAGAGAGACATGGATGTGAGAGGGACACATTGATTGGTTGCCTCCCACACATGCCCCAACGGGGCTGGGGATTGAACCTGCAATCCTGGTATGTGCCCTTGACTAGGAATCGAACCCGAGATCTTTCAGTGGGGCTTATGCTCTAACCACTGGGAAGCACTGGCCAGGGCATCAATGATTTACACTTATAGAGAGCTTTCAGCTCAGAAGTATATTATCTAATTGAATAAGAAAACTAATATTTGAGGTAAAATGTCAGGAGTTATTTTAATAAAATAAGCAATACAGTTGTACAATTGGCTAAGTTGTACAATTTTGATGACTACTTATGAATTCAAACCAAGAGACTTTTTTTTTTTACTTTTAAATTTTAGAACTGATACAAACCACTAGTTTTTAAAAAGAGGGAAATGAAAAGTTAGTTGTTTGAACAGTAATTTAGAAGTTTATGCTTTACTGTTTTTAAGAAGTACATTTATGTATGCTCATACATATATATTTAATGAGCTTAAACTGCAGCTTTCAAAATGAAAAGAAGAAATTACCTTGCAGCCCATCTGCAGCCTATCTTGATAGCTGTTTTACCAGCTATGTTATTGCAGTTTGCATCATAATTACTTTGTAGATGGAATCACTTGTTTAGCCATAATTAGTTAAGAAAAAATGTTCCCAAGGAAAATCTGTTTCCAGGAAAATTCCTTTTGGATAACTTTGTTTTGTGACATTTAAAAACTATGTCCTGTCATTAACTTTTGTGTTCTTTGTTCTTAATGGGATTTTCCTTTAGCAGAGAGAACTGAATACATATTGTTCCCAATGGCATTTTGTTTGTGAAAAATGTAATATATGCAAAATGAAATTTTACATCTTTGTGTTGTTTATTGGTATCAGCGATAGCTGCAAATTTAGAAAAATAAGAGCTATTTGTTCACTCATTCATGCAGTCACTCATTCACTCATTTGATCATTCATTCATTTACCCTTCATTCATCAATTGTTTATTACACTCCTTCTTTAGGCAAGAAGTGTGAAGAAGATAGACACTGCTCTCTACAGTGGAGCATATTAGATTATTCCCTGCAAAAGTTTATTGTAAAACATTTCTCCCTATATTCAAGGATTTCTCCCCGCCCCCCCCCCCCCAAAGGCTTACAGTGTTGAAGAAGAAATCCCTTGGATGGTGAAGTTCTGAATAGAGGGAATGCTGTAGGGAGAGGTAGGGGTAGCGCGGATAGGAGGAGAATCCACAGTATTGAAGTATGGGGTCACTCACTTTCTCACCTCACCAACTGGAGACCATGTAACAAGTTTCTTGGATCTAAAATGAAGCTATGGATGCTACCTAACAATGGAAAGCCACGCAGTTCTGGGTGGGAATAGACTAATGATTGCATATTTTAGAATTGATAACTCAGAGACTCAAATTTAATAAATACTAATTGAATATCACTGATATCCTAGGTTCACTTTCTATTGTAAAATATTATCAATTTCTTTTTCAAAAACAGACCTTTTAAATTGTAGACTTAATATAAACCACTAGTTTTTTGAATATCAATAATTTATATATTCAAAGGATTCTTAGTTTATATACACAAACTAACATCTTTATAACATCTCTCTATATTTTAAGACATCAATATGCATTGCATGTATTTCATAAGTTTATATAATATAAAAATGGGCTTGATCTCTCTTTTTTTTTTTTTTTAAATATATTTTATTGACTTTTTACAGAGAGGAAGGGAGAGAGAGATAGAGAGTTAGAAACATCGATGGGAGAGAAACATAGATCAGCTGCCTCCTGCACACTCCCTACTGGGGATGTGCCCGCAACCCAGGTACATGCCCTTGACCGGAATCGAACCTGGGACTTTTCAGTCCACAGGCCGACGCTCTATCCACTGAGCCAAACCGGTTTCGGCTGGGCTTGATCTCTTGATGCATATAAATCTTCATATCTTAGATATAGAAAATCATTAATACTTAAATTTGAATATTTTGAGGAAGAAGTTATTACTTTTATATTGAGACTCATAATGGTTCCCTGTTGAATTGTCATAAGCCTGGCTCAGGTTTATAGGAAGAAAAAAATACATGAACTTCAGTATAGGGAATGAAATACAATGAGATGAATCAAGTATAGGCGAATAAAAACAATAGCTAAAAATAGCAAATATCTGGGCATTATATTTTACTGATCTCAATTTCTCTTTAATTACAGACTGATTATTAAAATGCTTACAGTTCATAATGCCAGTATAAACCTGTCAATGGTTGGACTGAAGGCCTTAGATCTCCTTCTAACTTCAGGTAATATATACACATATATTTTTAATGTTGCTTATTTAACAAATATTTTAAACTATTTGCAGTGTTTTAATGTTTAAAAGTATAATAACATAATATAACCTAAATATTGATGATCCCCAAATTCTTTGGTTCCATTTTTCTTTCCTTATCTCTTTTTCTCTAACCTTTTCTGTCAAATCCCACATAATATCTTGGCTTTTAATATTACCTTATATAGAACTATACCCCAATTTATATATCTCGCCTCAGCTTGACTCCTAAAATCTGGTTTTACATCTCATATTCCCATTAGCTTGTGGTCCAAACAGATCCTTGTCATTATTATATCTTTCTTCGTTATATCTTTAGAATCCTATCTAATAAAAGAGAAACATGGTAATTGGCGTACAACCGCTACCCTTCCCATTGTGTAATCAGGGCAATATGCAAATTAATTGCCAGCCAAGATGGCGGCCGGAAGCCAGGCAGCTTGAAACTAACATGAGGCTTGCTTGCTTTAGTGACAGAGGACTCCAACTTTCCCCGTTCCCCGCCTGCCGCTGCAGGCCTCTGAGCTGCAACTCTAAGCAACTATGTAACAAAAATAGAAGCTAAACAAAACCCCAGAAACCTGTTTTAGTCCGCCGGGCTTCAGCCAGCAGGATCGCAACATTGTAAGCAAAGGCCAGAAACCTACTTTCAGCAGCGGAGGCCTAAGAGCTGGAGCCAAGCCTCAAAGCTAAAGCTGGCCCAGAATAAAAAAAGAAAAAAGAAAAAAGAAAAAAAGGAGCGGTTGGGAGCTTCAGTCACACCCAGCCTGAAAACAGCCCTCAGCCCCTCACCCAGACTGGCCAGGCACCCCAGTGGGGACCCCCACCCTGATCCAGGACACCCTTCAGGGCAAACCAGCTGGCACCCAACCGTGCACCAGGCCTCTACCCTATATAGTGAAAGGGTAATATGCCTCCCAGCACCGGGATCAGCGGAGCCGCGAGGCCTCCCGGCACCGGAATCAGCCTGACAGGGGGCAGCGCCCAAACCCCCTGATCGCCCTGCGGCTCTGTGTGTGACAGGGGGCGGGGCCACAACCTCCCTATCCACCCTGCTCTGTTCGTGACGGGAAGGCGCCCCAACCCCCCCCCCCCCATGGGCCCTGCTCTATGTGTGACGGGGTAGAGCCATAACCTCCCCATCGGCCCTGCCCTGAGTGTGAGAGTGGCGGCGCCCCAACCCCCTGATGGGCCCTGCTCTGTGCGTGACAGGGGGCAGCGCCCCAACCCCCTGATTGGCCCTGCTCTGTGCGTGACAAGGTACAGAGCCCCAACCCCCCTGATGGGCCCTGCTCTTTGAGTGACAGGGGGCAGTGCCCCAACCCCCTGATTGGCCCTGCTCTGAGCCCGACCAGGGGCTGCACCTAGGGATTGAGCCTGCCCTCTGCCACCCGGGAGCAGGCCTAAGCCAGCATGTCGTTATCTCCCGAGGGGTCCCAGACTGCGAGAGGGCACAGGCCAGGCTGAGGGACCCCCCTCCCCCCCGATTCCACATATTTTTGTGCACCGGGCCTCTAGTATTTTATATAATACTAGAGGCCTGATGCATGAAATTAGTGCACGGGGGAGGGGAGGTTCCCTCAGCCCAGCCTGCACCCTCTCCAATCTGGGACCCCTTGGAGGATGTCCGACTGCCGGTTTAGGCCTGATGAGTTGGACATCCCTCTCACAATCCAGGACCGCTGGTTCCTAACTGCTCACCTGCCTGCCTGCTTGATCACCCCTAACTGCCCCCCCTGACAGCCTGATCGCCCCTAACTGACCCCCTCTGATGGCCTGGTCACCCCTAACTCCCCCCCTGTGCCGGCCTGGTCACACCTACTGCCCCCCCTCCCCCCCGCTGGCCTGGTTTCTCCTTACTGCCCCCTCAGCCAGCGTGATCACCCCCAACTGCTTCCCCACCAGCCTGGTACCCCCAACTGCCCCCCTCTGCCAGCCTGGTTGTCCCTTACTGCCCCCCTGCCAGCCTGGTGGCCCCCAACTGTCTCTCTGCTGGCCTGGTCACCCCCAACTCCCCCTCTGCTGGCCTGGCCACCCCAAACTTCCCCTCCGCCAGCCTGGTAGCCTCCAATTGCCCCCCCTGCTAACCTGGTTGCCCCACACAGCCTGCTGTTCAGTGGTTTGGTCGTCCCTCACTAACTCCCCTGCCTGCCTGGTTGCCCCCTGCAGCCTGCTGTTCAGTCATTTGGTCATTCCTCACTAACCCCCTGCAGGCCTGGTCGCCCCACGAAGCCTGCTGTTTGGTCGTCCATCTGGTTGTTTTGGTTGTGACGGCCCCTGGGTCTTTATATATTAAGATAATATCTATAATAATAAAAGCATAATATGCTAATTAGACCAGACGTCCTTCCGGACGACCTTCTGGATGAAGCCGAGGCTGCAAGGGAAGCCTGGGTCCTGGGTGCCTGCTGGCGGCCAGAGGGAAGCCCAGGTCCCAGGTGCTGGAGGGAAGCCTGGGTCCCGGGTGTCAGAGGGAAGCCGGTGCCGGCAGCCAAGGGACGGAAGGCTTACTCTTGCATGAATTTCATGCATCGGGCATATAATATAATATAATATAATATAATATAATATAATATAATATAATATAATATAATATTATATTATATTATATTATAATATAATATAGATAATATAAGATAATATAATTAATATATATTTTTAGAATATGACATAATAGTAATATTTAAAAAATATATAGCTTTACTTCTTGAGTGCTTGATAGATGCCATGTTTCACTTGTAAAATACTTCACATGGCTTTGAAAACATAATCCTCAAAACATCTCTTGAGATAGGTGCTTTATCTCAGTTTTCTAGGAAAGGAACACTGAATCACAGAGAGGTTGCCTCATCCCGTAAATAACAGAATTAGGGTCTGGTTCCCTATGTCAGGTTCTTTCCCTGAGGAAACTTCTGTTCGGATCAGAAAACAAAGACTCTTCATATTTTGAAATAGTTGTGCTCATTGCTGTGATGGATGCCTGCTCTGATAGAAGGTTCTCAGAAGAAAGGCTGCGTACAGGAAAGCGAATCAGGAAGGGTAGGGAGGCATTTCCTTCCAAGTGGTGGAGGGTACTGTAGGTCAGGAGAGCAGCAGGGGCAGAGTTGAGAGGTCTATGAGGATAGCACCATAGGGGCTGGACCCATGGGTCGGACTCCCTTAGTCATGAGGACCCAAAAGGAGAGGCAAAGGAAGAAAGAAGGTAAAGATCAGAGTACAAGGGAAGAGGGAGAGGAAAGGCCAGAATGTACTCACCACTTCACCACAACCTTTTATTAAAATGTATAATGGAACCTTCTAACGAATCTCAGCCATGATTTATTTTAAACTCATCCTTGGGAGCTTTTTTTTCTTTTTGAGGGGAGAGGAGTCATTCTCTATTTGGCAGTGGACAGGAAGCTGCTGAGGGTTTATGTATTTAAAAATCTACCAACACTGGATTATATAGCAGTGTGTGCAGCCATGTGTTTTGAAAAGACTAGTCAATTTAATTTCTTCCACATAACTTTCATAATTTTGCCCTGTAAGGCAAGTTTTTAATGTGTTTTAAAGTTTATCCCAGATACTTATTGAAGGTTAATTTATGAATCATTTTTATTGGTTGGCTTATTAGCTAGTTGATTTAATAGTTACTGGGTACTTCCTTTGTGCTGGAGAACTGCAAGAGAGATAAGGCAGGATTCTTACAACATAGAAATATTGCACAGCTCAGCACCACTGTCCAGTATTACATTTTGAAATGAAGGAAATGTTGAATATCTATACTTTGCGATATCATGGCCATATGGTAGCTGTGGAACATCTAGAGTGTGAGAAACTGAGTTTTAATTTTATTTAATTTTAATTAATTTAGAGTTGAAAAGCTAGATGTGCCTAGTGGGTACCGAACGGACAGCACAGGCAGAGGCATCAAGGGTATTTAAATAAATAATTTCAATTTATTAAGAAAAGTACTACAACATGGATATGAAGAAAACCAGCATAGGAATACAGAGAAGAGAGCGCTGAACTCATTTGTAGAAGTTAAGACCATGGACAGGAACAAGTTTAAGCCAGCCCTGCCTCTTATTAGTTGTTGGACCTTGGGCAAAGTCACTCGGCTGATTTACCTCTAAAGTTTCTTCAGTTTTCTTATCTCTCAAATGGGGATTGCCCCTACCTTGTGGGGCTGTGGTGGATTTACACGTGGTAGCAGGAAGTGCTTCAACCCGTATCCAACATGCTATGTACTATACAGGATTTGCTACTACTGCCACCACTTTCATTCCAGGACTACTGTTTTCATTGACAGAATAGGTATCGTTAGTGTTATTTCTTGAATTATGGTAGGAGCATGTTGGTGGTGGGAAAGGGCACGGAACTAGTGCAAGTGCAGAGGGATATCAAAGAAAATGTTTAGTGGTCAGTAAGGAGTTTAGCATGTTTCGAATCAGCAATGCATGGAGAGACACGGGGCTTATGAAATAAAGCAGCCAGCAGCCAGTTTGTAAAGAGTCTTGTTTGTCAGACTGAAGGGTATGATAAGGCCTTCGACAGTTTCAGCAAGAGGTTTACTGAATATCTTCCCTTTGATAAGGTAAGATAGTTATTTAAAGGGCCACTATGCATGACATAATTGAATTATTAGTTCCTGGTTCTGTAGGTTTATAGTTGAAGCTCTATATGTCTTTTTCTATTTCTGTTTCAAAACATTGCATGACATAAGGAGAAGTACCAGAGGATGTTAAGATCTTTTCCAATAGAAAGTATTAGAAATATCATTCAAGGAATAAATTAAGTAGAAATTTGGGCCAGGCCCAGCAATTAAGCAATTGTATTTGCATTCCAGGTGAGAGATGATGAGGTCCTGAACACAATAGGCATGGAGGGGCCTAGATCATAAGGAATTTTCAAGATATTTAGCAGATAGATTCAAAGGACCTGGTAATGAGATGATTGCTTGGTTGGGCAGAGAGTATGAAGAGAATGTGAAGAAGGAAGGTGACCCGGTGGTTTCTCTCTTGGGTAACTGTTGGGTGATGGTGTCATTGATGAAGATGGGGAACAGGAGCAGCCTATGTTTGGGATATTCAAATAGTGTTGTCTAAGAGGCAGATAGCAATATGTTTCAGGAATTGAAGGCAAGGTGTCTTGGCTACAGGTATATAGAGCTTGATAGGTCTAACATCTGGGGCAATTTCGTGGTTTATCAAAAATAAAAAGCCCACAAACCATTTGTAGTCCCCATGTTAAAATTAACACATTAACTGTTAAAGCAGCTGTTTACTTGGGACGTATTTTCTCTTCATTATAGGTAAAATCACCTTGCTGATATTGGATGAAGACAGCGATATTTTCTTATTAATTTTTGAGGCCATGAAAAAGTTTTCAGCCAATGACGAGGTCCAGAAACTTGGATGCAAAGCTTTACATGTGCTATTTGAGAGAGGTATGTTAATATGTCAAATTCTTTATTTTTATATTTATGTAAGAGATTTATATAAGAAAAAGAGGTTTATAACGGGTAAAGTAGAACATAATTGTGATACCAAGAAGGTATGTACTATTTATTAAGAGGTAGGCGTTGTCAGTCGTGGATGAGTAATGGTGTTCATTCAGAAATATTGCTTGCTGTTGTGGAATGAATTTTATTCATGGGCCATAAATTGTGTAATCATAGTACACTTTCTTCCATTGCTTAACAAGACATAAGGTTCACTTTGCAAACCAAATGTGTAGGTGTTAAGAAAGAAAAAATAAAACTGAAGACAAGCATAGGTTAAATTTGGGTTTATGACGTTGAGTCATCACCGGAGATTTTAGAAATTGGTAACAGCTCTGCATTACAGACTCAGGAGGTTTACAAAGTGCCCCTTAGGAAAAAGCCCAATATGTTTTTCTTTTTATCAGATGGCACTGAGATTGATAACAGAAATTATCATGTAATTTTAGAGTTGTTGGGATCCTTTCATCCTTTCACTGGCCGGATGGGGAAATGGATCAGGTGAAATGAGCAACCTGCCTGAGGGCACACAGCTAGCTGCCACCATTGCAGTTCAATTTACCACTATATTTTGAGAGCAGCTTTTGCATCATTATGAGAGCTGACTGTGCTGGGGGTTTAGGATGAGAATAATTTATGTGGGCCCTGTGTCCTTATCAGTTTGCCACTCTAGTGTCTGGCAGCTCCAGGAATAGGATAGATCACCTTATACTGTTGAATTCCAGCTCATTCCAGAAGGACTTTAAACAGCATATAGATATTTATACACACTAGAGAAAAAAATGATGAGGAAATGGGTGAAGGGAAAATGATAAGAAAATGATAGGTTCAATTTACTACCTACCTCAGGTCCTGTGCATTTGCAAATTATTGGACCAGAAATTTGGCTCTTTGCTTCCTATCTGGCAAAGAAAAGAGGTAAACATCATTGGTTACAAATTTACTTGAGATAAAAGAAAACTCACTTATGAGGACAGGCAATGGGTCTCATGAGAGACCTGAGAAATCATCCCAAAGGTTTCCTTGGATGAGATGATAAAGTACACACAATATGCAAGGAATACAAAATGTATTTCATTGAAAGACACTCTGTCAAGAGTCAGAGCAGCATGGGCCTGCTAGATGATCATACTTGGGGAGAAGAATTTGCTGTGAGTAATGAATGGAAGAACTGCATGTCTTTTGGGCTATCTTCTATAAATGTTTTATCTTGCAGCGAGGCTCTTGTGAAGAATTGGGCAAAGTACAGTTTGAGGTTTTATTGTCTTACAGGGCCTCCAATCTTCTGTTTTAGGGGCATATTCTTCCTCAGGGAAGAAGGGCTAACATCACACTCACCAGCATGTGGGACCCATCCATGACATATGGAGAAGCACCAGGGAATGTCAAGATCTTATTCAGTAGAAAGTTTGACAGTGCTGACAGTATTATGGTTGTCAATGTAGAGTAGGAAAATTGCTAAATTTTCCAAGGAGTATCTCCAGGACTTAGTGGCACCTGGAAAGTTACCTTTCAAAATTTGAAAGTATGCTGTGGAATCTGCTCCACAAAATGAAAGGTTCATGATACTTATTAGAAGAACCTAATTTCACATTGTATTATATGGGCCATTGGTAAAAAGCTGAAAAACAAAAAGTAATACTGATCATGAAGAGTGCTGCATTTTCTAACATTTTTGCCAGTGCTTTGCTCAGTCTGGATAAATCAGATTTTTGTACATGTGTTTGAAGTTCCCATCCAATAAAACAACTCTAAATGGAACTCATTGGCTTGATCAAGAGACTTTTATTATGAAAATTAATGATAATTTTTGATTGCTGACGAAATCAAGACCATTAAGACAGAGTGTTTGAAAGTCTAATTACTTGTCATTTGCTGATGTTCATTCCTCTTGAACTGATAGATTTAGCTGAGCTGTCCTTCAACAGTTACAGTTAACCACTCCCTTTTCAGTATTGTGGTATGTTTACTTCCCATAGGTTATGTTTATTAGTCATTGGTCAGGATTCTCCCAAATCCCCCAAATGGAACTGTAAATAATTTTGTTTTTCTGAGAACTGATGACTAATACTCTTACATTTGAAATCGTGGAGAAACTAATATAGGTCAAAACAAAATTATTTTAATCTCAATAGTTCTTTCTCCACTATAAAATTTTAGGAAGGGCCCTGGCTGGTTTGGCTCAGTGGATAGAGTGTCGGCCTGTGAGCTGGGGGGTCCCAGGTTCAATTCCGGTCAAGGGCACATGCCCGGGTTGTGGGCTCGATCCCCAGTCGGGGACTTGAAGGAGGCAGCTGGTCCATGATTCTCTCTCATCATGGATGTTTCTATCTCTTTCTCTCTTCCTTCCTCTCTGAAATCAATGAAAACATATTTAAAAAAATTTAGGAAGGGCTTTTTGCTGATATATATAAACATATCTCTATTGTATTTATTGTGTCTCACACAACTATCATGAATATTATATTTTTGATTAATTAAAAATTTCATGTCATCTTTAAGCTTTTTCTGTATTTTGCCTTTCATTTTTTAGTTTCAGAGGAGCAACTGACTGAATTTGTCGAGAATAAAGATTATATGATATTGCTAACTGCGTTAAAAAACTTTAAAGATGAGGAGGAAATTGTGCTTTACGTACTGCGCTGTTTACATTCGCTAGCAAGTCCTTGTAAGTAGCCTATATACATGATTTCTTTTTGTGTGTGTGAACAATTACAATATATTTTTTCCTGAGTGTGTTTTAAAAATATTTTTATTATTTAGAAACTTGTGGATGCTGAACCCATTCATTTATTTATTCATTCAATTGTTTTTTATTTATTGATGCTGTACTGGAGTTGGCTCTGGGCTTGGTATGGGGAAAACTGTTAGTAGAAAATATAAACATATTTATTGCCTTTTTGGAGCCCATAGTACTATGGGAGATACAGATAAGTACATAGGTGACTGCGATGTATTATAAGGTAAGAGTTGGCCGAAGTACCTTGGATTAGGAGCACAAACAGTGCATGAGGCATGATCTCTCAACAAAGACTTGAATGATGAGAAGAGCTTTTTTGTGTGTAGGGAGGTGGAAGTGTAGGCAAAGTGGCCCAGAGAGGGGGCATGATAAGTATAAAGATGCCAGAGCAAGAGAGAGCACAGTGCATTTAAGAAGATAAAAGTAGCTCAGTAAACTGTGTGTTTCAGAGTGTGTATGTGTGTGTGCATGCATGTGTGTGCATGCGTGTGTGTGTGTGCATGTGTGTGTGTATGCACATGCACAGCCCCAAGTGTGTGTTCGGGTGTCATTTAATGGAGGTGGTGGCAGGGCTTGATAAGAGTCAGTGGATGAGAATAGAGACATAGCAAGATCTTAAAGGACCCAAACAGCCACAGGAAGGAGTTTAAACTTTGTTGTGATCTTGTTTAGCATTTTTTGATGTTTTGAAATCACAAAAAAGTACAGATAAAAAATTAATCTGCTGTGGATGCTACCAGTGATTGTCAATGGGTTCAGATAATGCTTCAGATTCTGTTACTTTTATACGTGCATGAGCATTTTGTATTTCAGGTATTACCTGGGAGGGTTTATCCAGGACATACACATGCATTTATTTAGTAATGCTTCCATCTTCACATGAGATTAAATGGGTTAAATGATGTGAAAAAATGCAGACTAGTCTCTGTTATGTAATATGTTATAAAAACATTGACCATATTATTACCTAATTTGTATTTCACATATGCACGCATGGTTTCAGACATGGAAATTTGCAGGTCTGAGACTTCAGTAAAAACCCCAGTCCCTTGTGAAAGAAAGCCCTTTCTTTGTGATGGTTTTAAAATCCATCATTTTTTTTATCCCTAGGAAATTAACCACTTGGAAGTAGATGGGGCTGAGCAATAATTGATAATGGACATACCTTTAGATTTCTCTGAGTCATCCACTGTCAACAAACTGAATATATTCTTAATTTTATTTTTCCTTGGCTATATTTATACATTTATTTATCTACCAGAGGCCCGATGCACAAAATTCATACAAGAGTAGACCTTCCTTCCCCTGGCTGCTGGCACCGACTTCCCTCTGGCACCCAGAACCTGGGCTTCCCTCGCAGTCCCAGCTTTGTAGGAAGGACATCCGGTCTAATTAGCATATTATTAGCATATTATGCTTTTATTAGTATAGATTTGGGGCTGGCTGCTTTTGAAATTCAGTGTTTCCCACCCACATCTGCCATAACCCCAGGGAAAATGTGTTGATTCATAATGTAAAGGTCAAAGAAAGTAGCACATTTAAACAGTCAGTGTTTTGAACACTGATGGTACTTGGAAGACATTTACCATTATTGAGTCATAGAGAAAATCATGTCTGCTATTCTGAGTAAATGCAGAAAATTGTTTTAAGAGGCCGTTTTTCTTTCATTTTAACATGTTTTTCCACATTTAATATTTTTAGTACAACTTAAACATAAAAATATATTTTTTAGGAAAATGGTTAGTTTGGCTATGCTGAAAAAGAAATAAAAATCCTTTGCAAACATCTTTTTTGTTGTTGTTTTAATAATAGTCAACATTTCATTCAGCCATGTAGTTTTTTCCATATAGGTTCTGCTCGCACAATCCCGCTCTCTGTTAATTAACTGCCTTTCCCAGTGGATTCTTTCCTTCCTTTCTGTTCACCAGTGTTTGGCCCTTAGTCATACAGTTTAGTATGCTGCCTCTCCTCCCTGTCCCCCACCTTTGTTGCTTTGCACACTGGCTGTTCTGCTCCCCTTCTGGAATGGACAGAAAATTGCTCTTAGCTGACTTCAGCTGTTTAATTATGGAATGGAATCTTCATTTTTCTTTTGTTGATTTGAGGAAAAGGAACAATTAAAAGCCTTTATCTGATATATTAGTGCCTCATTAGGGAATAGGCCCTAAATTCCCCTATTGGAACATTTATGGCCAAGGCATTATATTTTTATGTAATAATGATATTTTTATACTTATGTAAGAACACTCTCGATTTCCCCTCTATCTTGTTTAAGTTTTTAAGCCAAGAAACAGCAATAAAGCAACTTTCCTTTAATGCTAGAGATGAATCCTAAATCCTATTATATTTGCAATGAACAGCATAGTATTTTTATAGCTATTTGACAAAGCACGGTATTTAAATTTGGAAATGTAGCCATTATGCTG
This sequence comes from Myotis daubentonii, assembly GCF_963259705.1. Classification (NCBI taxonomy): domain Eukaryota; kingdom Metazoa; phylum Chordata; class Mammalia; order Chiroptera; family Vespertilionidae; genus Myotis; species Myotis daubentonii. Next base: position 42,683,924 of record NC_081841.1, read on the forward strand.
CCAGAGATTTACAGTAAGAAGTCTTTGTATGTGTATTTATGAGGGAAAATTCTTACCTTAATGACGATTAGGATTTCTCTAAATTTAGGCAACAATGTTGAAGTCCTCATGAGTGGCAACGTCAGGTGTTACAACATTGTGGTAGAAGCCATGAAAGCATTCCCTGTCAATGAAAAAATTCAAGAAGTGAGTTGCTGCTTGCTCCATAGACTTACGTTAGGTGAGTTATAATTCTTGGTTCATTTATTATCACAGTCTCTATGATGTAAGTATATATAGCATATGTATATTTTATTCTGACATATATTAGATGGAAATACTGTAAAATTGTAAACTGTCCTGTCATGCTTAGGAGGAATTTTAAAAGGAGTGGCAAAAAAATAGATGTGGGTAAGAGAAGTCTTATTGTTAGTGCGATATTTAAAGTATCATTATGTAAATAGTTCACATATAAAGAATGAGAATAATATGCAGAAAATGTGAAGCACTAGGCAAAAGGACTCTCCAGTCAACTTGGATGTTAGTACATTGCCAGTTTGATAAAAGCTACTCTGGGCTCTTTCTTTCTCTGCTTTCTCTACAGAGGTTAACACTATCCAGAATTTTGTGTTGAAATATTTTTGGTTTTCTTTAATCATTAATCCATAGCTATCATGTGTTTTGTATCTGAGAATTCCAATATAAGAAGTTCTTGGGAGTTTAACCTTAGTGCTTCTGTGCTGCCCGTCTGTCACAGTCTTGTCTTCCTGTATGCTTGTGAGCATCTCTGACTGAGCTTAATCTCTGCAAATAGTGTGGATCTAAGTTACAGATCCTCAGGACTTGCAGGAGTTAGGGCACAGGACTGATCTAGGAGCACTTCAGAATCGTTTTAAGGTCCCAGCTGGATGTGGGGGACTCTGGTCGAGCTACCCTACCTTGGCGAGAGTCTGGGGCTAGTCCGTTGATCTGAGTGACCCATACTTTCCTACAAGGCTACCCTGGCTAGTCCATTTCCCTTCACCTCACAGCCCTTGTTTCAACTTCCTGTTGAACCTCCCTACCCCACTTCCTTTTATTTAGAGGAAATAAATCTGATGTTTGAATTTAGAGGAAATAAAGGAGTGGGGCAACTTCCTGTTGAACCTCTCAGCCCCACTCCTCCCCAACCCATCTTCAGGATCATTTAAAGCAGGGGTCCTCAAACTTTTAAACAGGGGGCCAGTTCACTGTCCCTCAGACTGTTGGAGAGCCGGACTATAGTTTAAAAAAAAAACTATGAACAATTTCCTATGCACACTGCACATATCTTATTTTGAAGTAAAAAAACAAAACAGGAACAAATACAATATTTGTATTTGCATGTGGCTGTAGTTTGAGGACCCCTGATTTAAAGGGTCAATAAAACAACAATATTATATATAAGAAATGACTTTGGAAACTATGAAATAAAAGTTCAAATATTAAGACATGTTACCACATCGCCATACCTACACATGAGGACCCAGTCAGCAAGTCTGTGCGTGCCACCCAAGATCACGTAGTGAATAAGTGGTGAAATCAGGCTGTGAGCTGGGATTTCTGCATCCCCTAAACAAAAGCATTTCTTCTAAGACATAGTAGCCATTTACTAGTGTATCGTTTTTTATCAGGTGAGATTTTTATTTATTATGTTTCATGAAGGTCATAATCTTCATGAAGATCTTGCTACATGATATTTGAGAGCATTTTAATGTAATTCCACTCTTCATTTCTTAAAATAGACAATTGATTACCATACTAACATACAATCCTCTATTTCATGTTCTGCAATATACCAGTCAAGTTACAGCTTGCTCCACTTATATTACAAATCTGAGTTTACCTTAATCCCCGGTAATGAATCAGAGGAAGTGGTTTCATTGTTGGGCGTAGGGAAATGGTACTTGCTTACCAAATAGGTCTGTCATGGCACATGAAGGGTGCGCAGCATTATGCTATTGAAATTAAATGAACCAGAAAAAATAGCAAATCACTAAGTTTTGTGTTGTTCTGTAACTTTTTGAAAATAAAAAGCCATCAAATTTATCTTCAGAAAAGGATGCATTTTTCTCTCTCATTGATTTCTCAACAGGTTTAGTATGTGTTCCATTTAAAAACTAGAGAATTTATTGTCTCTGTTATTGTTTCAAAAGAAGCTGGATAAAACTTTTAGCTTTCTCTTCATAATTAAAATAAAAACTCAAAGTCAAGATATAAATACTTAGCATTTTGTCAAATTATGTAATCTAATTAGGGGTTTAATACATTGAAAGCCTTATATAATTTACTATGTATTTTTACAGAAATTATCTGAAAATAAGATGGGGCCAGTCTTACTGGTATTTGCCCAGTCACAGAGCTGGCAGTGGCATGGGAATAATAGTAGGGAAAAGAACCAAGTTTAGGTAAATGGATAAAAGTAGAAGAGAATCTTTTTAAAATGACTCCAAGACCAGAGATCACGAAGGGCTGGGAGCATGTCTGCTTAGTGAGTGCATCTGGAAGAGGCAGAACGTATGAGGGTATTGGTAACGAAGAGCTATGCCTAGTAAAACTACCTTTTGATTTTGAAAACACTGATTGCTCTCTAGTGTGTTTTAGGTGTTTTATTATATAGGATCTTTTCCAATTCTGGCTTTGTTTCTCAGGGATCATTTAATTACATTTATGGCTAAATAGGAGTGCCATTCTTACTTCTACAAGGAAACCTGGCAACGGTTAGTGAATTACAAACAAGCTGAATGGAAAGAGGCACATCTTTTGGGAATTATCATTTATTTTTTCCTATTCAGGATTTAGATTTTTTGAATGATGTGTTGATTCTTGGAAGAATGAGTGTAAAAAGGTGGGGGACTTCTTCTGGGTTGGGTTAAAGTTGTTGAAATATTTGCTTGGTTTTCTCCTGGGATTTCCACAGACAAGATCAAGTAATAAGTGTGCCAATGGATTTTCTTAGCAGTATTCCTTTAAGCGAAAGAAGGATGTTTCAGCAAAAGCATTTAATGACAAGGCAGGGCCTTAACCCACCCCCCATCTTTCAGAAGACAGGAAAATTAAACTATTATGTACAATGAATATTGTAGAGCCATGTATAACAGACACCTCATTGTTTTCATATAATGATGGCATGAGAGGGAGTCAAAGAACACAAAGTTAATATCACCCAACCATATTAATTTTGCCCAGTCAGTTCCATTGCCTACATAAGATTATTGAATGACTGCATGAAATAAATTTTTAAAACTTAATGCCATCATATTAAGCTATTTTAATTAAGGTAAATGAATGTTTTAATGTCACTAAACTATTCACTACTTAAATTTACTCATTTAAATACTGTTATATAATTAAAGTTAATTTAAGTTCCATGAGTGAGAATACATCTAATATTTCACTTAACTTTCAGGTAATTTTTTTAATATCCTGGTATTAAACGAGGTCCATGAGTTTGTGGTGGAAGCTGTGCAGCGGTATTCAGAGAATGCAACGCTGCAAATCGCAGGGCTCAGCTGTTTAGCGCTCCTCAGTAAGTAACTTTACTAAAAAGGAAATTCTTACAGGTACATTTGATCCTGACTATTCACATTATAACAAGATAACATCATAACAAGAAAGTCATATGTAGAGAAGGACCCATTAAGTGCCCTTTCTGTCCTAATGTAATTCATTTTCCAGTAGAGGATACTTTCAAGGGGATTAACATTTCCCAAGTTCATACACCAGTACATCTTTGACTTGACTTTGTTATGGGGCAGCTAATCTTCATTAATCTTCCTCTAGTCCATTAGTTTTGTTTGATTTCCTCTTCCTCATTTGGCCAATTAGCTAGATGGGATAGCAGTGACATGAGGTGTGTGATATATTATTAAAAAGTTCTTTATAATTAACCAAAGCCGCTACTAATGAATACCTCACTATGTTTGTTTTGTTTCAAAATATGGACTTAGAGCTGGTTGTTCAAACTGTAAGTAAGGCATATATTTATGTTCTTTTCAAGCTGAGACCATTTTTTTAAATCAAGACTTAGAGGTAAAGAATGAAAATGAGGAGAATGAAGATGATGAGGAAGAAGATAAGTTGTTTTGGCTAGAAGCCTGTTACAAAGCCCTAACTTGGCATAGAAAGAACAAGCATGTGCAGGTTGGACTCCATAAATATTACAGTTATTCAAAATTGTTTGTTCAATGATTTATGTTTTGACAAGTTTTTTTTTTCCCCTCCCCTAATCCAGGAGGCTGCCTGCTGGGCCTTAAACAATCTCCTTATGTACCAGAACAGTTTGCATGAGAAGATTGGAGATGAAGATGGCCAGTCAGTTGTTTTGATTTTATATGTTTTAGTTATATTTCTAATCAATGCATATAAAATACCATAACTGCGAATTTTATTGTTAGATTTTTGATATAGGCACATATGTTTTAAGTCCCTTCAAAAAATAGTAGTGGATATATAATATTGTGATCCCATTGCCTTCAGGAATTAGTAAAAGGTTGTGTGTTTGAGTTATTACTGTGACATTTGGAGTCAAGAGTCATTCAGTAAACTATGAATCATCAAGAAAGAACCTAATAATTTTATGGCTGTTCATTTAAAAATGCCATTTTAGCCTGGCCAGCGTGGCTCAGGGGTTGAGCATCCAGGAGTTCCTTGTTAGATTCCTCGTAAGAGCCGGTGCCCAAGTTGCAGGCTCGATCCCCAGTAGAGGGCGTGCAAGAGGCAGCCAATCAATGATTCTCTCAATATTGATGTTTCTATCTCTCTCTACCTCTCCCTTCTTTTCTGAGATCAACAAAAATATATATTTTATTTTATTTTTTTAAAATATTTTTATTGATTTTTTACAGAGAGGAAGGGAGTGAGATAGAGAGTTAGAAACATCGATGAGAGAGAAACATCGATCAGCTGCCTTCTGCACATCTCCTACTGGGGATGTGCCCGCAACCCAGGTACATGCCCTTGACCGGAATCGAACCTGGGACCTTTCAGTCCGCAAGCCGACGCTCTATCCACTGAGCCAAACCGGTTTCGGCAACAAAAATATATATTTTAAATAATGCCATTTTAAATAGTCTCAGGTAATAGAAATCGCAGTCACCTGTGGCTTTTTTTGTTGCAGTGGCTAGCCAGCAGGTTGTCACTACCATGAGTTAAATGTGTTTAGAAGACTCCTGTAGTGATTCCCTACTTGATGTTGCAGTGTTGACCTGCCTTCTCCTGGGAGCATTATTTGTAGCTGATACCTCTTGAGGAGGCTTTCTATGGGAATGCTAGTCAAGCCTCATAAGACGGACCTTCTTTCCAAAGATACAAACTGTAAACAGGAGATCTGTGTATATCGGATTTGTATCAGGGCCACACCCATGTCTTATGGCAGCTGCTTACATTTGTGCTGTTTGCTCTCAGTATTTAAATGACTTATCTTGGAAACTTAAATAGTAATATCCATTCCTTATAGCCCGTTTGCATAGTGACCCACTGCCAATTAGAATAGAATTAATAACACACTTGCTATTTAATTAAACATCTCTATTTTGAAAGGAAATGCTAATCCTGATTTACCTTGAGCAATCTTTCCAAGAGGTTTGGGTAAGGTAGATTCATGTTGCAGTTATAAATTTCACTTCATAGCATACTGATTTGTCAATAGCCATAGGAATCTTTAAAATAAATACATTGTTAAAAAAAAATACCTGTGCTCTATATTTCAAAAACTGACACTGCTTCTTTACAATTTTTTTGTTTTTCCTTTCTTGCTTCCATTATATCCTTTTTCTCATTTTATCCATTTTAATATATATATATAGATAGATAGATAGATAGATAGATAGATAGATAGATAGATTTTGGAGAGGAAGAGAGAGATAGAAACATCAATGATGAGAGAGAATCATTGGTTAGCTGCCTCGTGCATGCCCCCTACTGGAGATCAAGCACGCTACCCAGGCATATGCCCTGACCAGGAATCGAACCTTGACCTCCTGGTTCATAGGTCAACGCTCAACCACTGAGCCACGCCAGCCCGGCTATCTTTCTCTTTTAAATTTAACCACTTCTTCATAGATTTGCTGTCTTTTCCCCCCTCTATTGCTTATCACTTTGAAGACAGAAACACTAATTTATTAGCATTTAATGGATTTAAATCTAACTTTTAAATACATATAAAAGTGATTACCCATAATTCACTCTTGTAAGTGGAAGTGATATAAAATATGTAGATGCCCTTGTATTTTGTTAGAGAGAGTAGAGAAGTGAATATTTGGGATCATGATTGGAAAGATTAACATTGTGGTTGAATTTGTGCAAGGTTCCCAGCTCATCGGGAAGTGATGCTCTCCATGCTGATGCATTCTTCGTCAAAAGAAGTCTTTCAGGCATCTGCGAACGCTTTGTGCACTCTCCTAGAACAAAATGGTAAGGAGTACACCATTGTTTTTAATAAAAAGAAACACATTTTGTGTTTTTTACATTATAAAAGCAACACATTGTTAAAAATGTCATATGTATATATCTGATATAGATAGTAAGTATATACATGCATCATGTATATTATACATCTCTCTCTATATATATACATATCTGATATATAGGTAAAAAAATTAAGAAAATAAATACTTTGATGTGTTTCTTCTGGACTTCTCTGTATGTACTCACACATGATATAGACAAAATATTTCCTTCCCTTTTATACGCAGAAATGGGATCATATACTCTTATACAGACAAAGTGTACATTTTTTTGTGTTGATAAATATAAATCCTTACATTTTCATTTTTTAATGCCTGGATAGTTTTCCAATGTATGCCTATATTCTATTTTATGAACCAGTTTCTTTTTTAAAAAATCTTTATTGTTGAGATTATTACAGATGTCCCTCTTTCTTCCCCCCATAGCTCCCCTCAACCCAGTTTCTGCCCTCCCCCTCCCCAGGCCTTCCCCACTCTATTGTCTGTGTCCATAGGTAATGCATACATTAATATAAGATCTTTGTTTAATCTCTTCCCGCCCCCCTCCCTTTCCTTTGAGAATCATCAGTCTGTTCCATTTCCATGCCAATGATTCTATTTTATTCACCAGCTTATTCTGTTTATTAGATATCTTATTTGTTTGATTTTTAGATTCAATTGTTGATACATATGTATTTGTTGCCATTTTGTTGTTGATATTTTTTTATCTTCACCTTTTTCTTCTTCCTCTTCTTAAAGACTATTCTTCAACATTTCATATAATACTGGTTTGGTGGTGATGAACTCTTTTAGCTTTTTCTTGTTTGTGAAGCTCTTTATCTGACTTTCAATTCTAAATGATAGCTTTGCTAGGTCCTTGTTATTCATCACTTTGAATATTTCTTGCCATTCCCTTCTGGCCTGCATAGTTTCTGTTGAGAAATCAGCTGACAGTTGAGTGGGCAGTCCCTGTAGGTAACTACTGCTTTTTTCTTGCTGCTTTTAAGATTCTCACTTTGTCTTTAGCTCTTGGGATTTTAATTATAATGTGGCTTGATGTGGTTCTCTTGTTTGGGGTTCTCTGTGCTTCCTGGACTTGTAAGTCTATTTCTTTCACCAGGTAGGGGAAGTTTTCTGTCATTATTTCTTCAAATAGGTTTTTAATATCTTGCTCTCTCTCTTCTCCTGGCACCCCCATAATTCGGATGTTGGTATGCTTGAAGTTGTCCCAGAGGCTTCTTACACTATCTTCATATTTTTGGATTCTTTTTTCTTTTTGCTCTTCTAGTTGGGTGTTTTTTGCTTCCTCATTTTTCAAATCATTGATTTGATTCTTGGGATCCACTAGTCTACTATTGAATCCCTGTATATTAATTTTTATTTAAGTTGGTGTATGCTTAATTTTTGACTGGTCTTTTTCTATTTTTTTTTTTTTTTGGCATTCTCACTAAGATCTTTGAAAGTCTCACTAAGTCCCTTGGAGGTTTCTAGAAGATTGTTGAGTAATCTTATAACCTTGGTTTTGAACTCTATATCCAGTAGTTTCCATTTCTTTTATTTGTGACATATTTCTTTGTCTCTGCATTTTGGCTGCTTCCCTGTGTTTGTTTCTATGTATTGGATAGAGCTGCTAAGTCTCCTTAAGTTGACAGAGTGGCGTTATATGGTAGGTGTCCTATAGGCCCCAGTGGCTCAGCCTGAGGTAGACACTCTAGGTCAGTGGTCGGCAAACTGCGGCTCGGCAAACCGCGGCTCGTGAGCCACATGTGCTCTTCCACAAAATACCGGCTCTTCCACAAAATACCGACTTCTGTGCATGGGCCACGAAGTTTCAATTGCACCATACGTGCGCGCCCGCATGTGGTATTTTGTGGAAGAGCCACACTCAAGGGGCCAAAGAGCCGCATGTTGCTTGCAAGCTGTGGTTTGCCGATCATGGTGCTAGGTCAAGCATGTCAAACTCACAGCCCGCTGGCCATGCGTTTGACATGCTTGCTCTATGTGCACCCCTTTGTGGGCTGTGTGCACAGTCTTGTTGTAGCTGAGCCTTAATTGCTGTTGGTGTCACTGGGAGGAATTGACCTCCAGGCCAATTGGCTGGGGGACCATCTGTGACGACAGTGGAAGAGCTGCTGTGCAGGAGACACCCTTATGAAGCAGACATGCTTCAATGGGGCTTTGGTGCTCACTGAGTCTGCCCCTTGAGTGTGTTGCTGATGGATATGTAGAGTTATAATCTGGTATGGTCTGACACTGACCACTGGGTATACTGGCTCTTGGGTCTCCAGGGAAGTGTAAAGTCAACCACTGCCTGTGGTCACCCAACAGGAGCTACAGAGAGATCTGCAAATGATTATAAAGGCATTGGGAGTTGACAGCTCTTGCAGGATATTTTTGGAGAAAGAAAAACAGAGGAAAATACTGAAAACCTGAGATAGGGACCAGTGTACTAGAGAACCTGCGTTTAGTGAAAAGAATCAAGAAACTACCTCTTCCATGTTTCCTTATGCTGTTATGGAAGTGAAATCCAGGGGAAAAAGCATTTGTTATTCCTTTTCTTCCTTTCTCACTCCACCTCTCTGGTGGCACTTGAATAAAAGGCTTGGGGTGGCAGGAGTCCTTGCAGGCAGACAGGGGGTGTCTGTGGGAATAATAATGGGGCAGGAGCAGTAAGAAAAGGCATTGCTCTTCTCCAATCCCAGCTTGTACTGCACGGAGCCTGGATAGGGATCCCGCTCCTGAAAGTAAGGGCCACACTGGGCTGTCATTGCGTGGAGTGCCATGCACGAACAACATGGCGTCGGTGCTGTGATTCTTTACCTAGAAATCGCCGTCATTGATATGTCAACAAAACAGTCATGACTTGTGAGATTTGGCCTGCTCCTTTATTAGGGTGTCAGGAGATCAGTTACATTTGAAGTCGACCTTGATATTTTTGTTCAGAACCAGTTTTCTGCTCTTTCTGGTTCTTTACTTCTTTGCTCTTGGCCACCTGCCAGGTAAAGTGCCTATAGACCCCTTTGAATCATCCTTGGAGTTCTGCCTTAGGAGAACATTAAGGCATTGAGCAGCTCGCTCACCAGCCTTCGTGGGCAACTTCTCCTTGAAATACACTTGAGAACATTGAATGTGCAGGGATGGCTGTGGTTTTCTAGAAATATGACTGGATTGGCAGCCAGTCCATTAGACTCTGCCATTGTGGTCTTAAGGCAAAGAATCAAACGTAGTGACATATGTTTTCATTTTTAATTAATTAATTATTGAGGTCCTGTTATGTACCACCCCATGCCTTAGGCACTTGGGATAAAACAATCTAATAGAAATCTCAGGCTCATGGAGCTTAAACTGTAGTGGGGAAGAGAGATAATAAGACTAAATAAAAATATCTGATATGCCCGGTAGCTAAGAAAACAAAACAAAACAGTTTTTTGGAGGAAATGTGTTAGGGGTCAGAGGAGATGAAATTGAGACTAGGCAGCCATGAAAGAAGGTGACTATTGAAGTAAAGCCCTGAAGGAGTTGCCTCTTGCTAATGGTCTCTTAAAGCAGATAATTTATCACTAAAATGGAATGAAGTCAAGAATATTATGTAGGCAGTTGGTAAATGAGATAAAATGTACAAAGTGTTCTGTAAACTGTAAAGTGACTCTATGATGAAATTTCTTCTCTAGGTCTAGTGTTTCATGAAATTTCTGTTCTCAATTTTCAAGTCTCAAATTGAGTTAGCGTCCAAGATAGTGGTTCTTAAAGTATGGTCTCTGGACCAGGAACATTGCCAGGGAACTTGTTAAAAAATGTAAATTCTAGACCCCTATATGGACCTACTGAATCATAAATTCTGGAGTTGGGACCCAGTCAATCTATGTTTTAACAAACTCACAGGTGATTCTGAGGCACCCTTAACATGTGCAAACTGCTTGTCTAGAATAACTTCTATATTTTAAAGTATCTCCTTGGTTAGACTTTAACCACTTTAGGAGGGGTTATTAAAACTTCTGATGTAACCAAGCGAAAGAACCAAGGTCTTACCACATTTTAATGTGTGATATTTTAGATGTCTTTGAAAGGTATGAGTTTTTCAGGCTTTGGCAGGAATTTAGAATGTGTATATCACTTCCACTTCCTTCTGAATTTTGTCATCTTTTTTTCCTTTCCCAATTTGAGATTAATAACTCATTTTTTAAAAAGCACGTAAGTTGCCATAACCGGTTTGGCTCAGTGGATAGAGCGTTGGCCTGCGGACTGAAAGGTCCCAGGTTCGATTCCGGTCAAGGGCATGTACCTGGGTTGTGGGCACTTCCCCAGTGGGGGATGTGCAGGAGGCAGCTGATTGATGTTTCTCTCTCATCGATGTTTCTAACTCTCTATCTCTCTCCCTTCCTCTCTGTAAAAAATCAATAAAATATATTAAAAAAAATAAAAAGCACATAAGTTAAAATGTTTTAAGTTTCATTTTCTACTGCTTTCAAAGTATTGACTTATACTGTATAATGATGGAATTAATATTTTTAGAGAGGTTTCAAAACAATTTATATTTATATGGAGACTTTAAGACATTGGATTTGTATTTAGTGAAGAAAGTTCATTGGAAGAGGAAAATTATTCTGTAATCATTATTGTTGGGATATGGTTATTTACATGTAATGTAAAATTAGCTGTAAAGCATATCTATGTGTTTCTTAAGTCTTGTGAAAATAAGTAATTATTACGGTCTATATCAGGGCTTTCCATTACTTCGCCTATGAAGGTACACATAGATATGAACATGTTTTTACAGTCCACTAGGGCAAATGGAGAAGGTAGCTCAAGGCGGCCCAGTCTGGTTCCAGTCTCTGGCCCCACCTTATGGTCCCTCAAGGAAAGAGAGAGGATGGTCAATATCTCCACACACCTGTAACTTTCCCCAGACCACTAGTGTCTAATATACCTAGTGAGTCTTAGCTCTATATAAATACAGGTATGTCATGAAATTATTTTAAATATTAGAATGAAACTTAACTTTCAATCTTACTTTGGAGGGCAATATTTTAAAACATTCTGCAAAAACACTCTTTTCACATGGCCGAGGGTATGGTGATTACATTGGTAGCCATTTACTCGGTGAATAAAACTTTTAAAAATAAAACCTCCACAAATGGTTCATAAATGAAAAACCACTGGAAATAGTATATATTATAATGAAGCAAATATTAATGATTGTAAAGTTGTCAATGAAATATAAATTACATATAGACTTGTATATATACTTTCCTCTGATTTTGGACTCTTTAGTAGTCTATGTGTATTCATTTCTACAAGTAACATTTAAAAATCTTGTAGTTAATTTCAGAAAAATCCTGTTGTCAAAAGGAATCTACCTGAATGTGCTGGAGTTGATGAAGAGGCATCTACACTCCCCTGAAGTGGCTGAAAGTGGCTGCAAAATGCTGAATCATCTTTTTGAAGGAAGGTAATATAGATTCATAAACTTATGCAGAATATGTAATATTGGACCAGGTAGAATAGAAATATTTCAAGCATATTTCTAAGAATGAAAAGAAAAATAAGGCATTTGATAATTGAAACATTGTGTAATATAATATCATATCAAGATATCACAGACTTATCTGAATATTGAAAGGGATGGTAGAGATTGTAGAAATATGTTGAAGGTTTGCATCTGTGCTTCATGCTTGGTGCTGACTACGGTTTTCAAAGTGGCAATTATAAAGCACATAACCTTAAATAGTTTTTCAAATTATTGTGTATGAAAGGTATAAAAATTCAGATCAGGATATTGCTTCTAATTGTTGATTTTTCACAACTAACTTTTATGGTTGTCCCTTCATTTAAATTAACTTTGTCTTCTCTTCCTGTTTATTCCTTAGCTGGGAAACTTTTGTTCACAGCTAGTCCAAGTCTAGAGATGTCAAGACTACCTGGCTGGTTAGAGGCACAGCAGAGACCAGATCTGGGGGTGGGTGATGGGGCTACAGGATATGCTCAGGGCCTTTTTACATTTATGCCAAAGAATGTGAGGTAACTTTGTCGTAGTCTGAGTAAATGTCAAACAAAAATAGGCTGTATAGAACGCTGTCATGCATAATAGGAAAACTGCATGGCACAGACGTTGCAGTAAAAACTGATTTCGTGTCCTGGTTTTCCTACTAATCTGAGCCAACTGTTTTGCCTCTAAATTTCAGGTGCCTCATTAGTAAAGAGGTATAACAATAACCGTATCAGTTGTACGTTTAGAGTGTAAGAATTAAATGAATTAATTTAAAGAAAGAAATTAGGATAATTTCTGGTGGAATAAGCACTCAATAAATCATAATTATTAATATTGTTATTAAATATGAATAAATGGAATGCATACAGCATGAGGAATTGTATGTAGCACATCTATAGATGTAAAAGGAATAGGATTACATTGCTTTCTTCATCAGCCTAGCTAATCTATTTGTGTTTATATATGTCATATCTTTGAGTTGAATTTCTCTTATTTAAAAGTTGCTCTTGAATATTTAAATGAAGTTTATCATAGATAGTGATTTTCATGGTCCTGCAAGTGTGTGAATCTTTATAAATGAGGTGAAAACACAGTGGAGTTAACCTACAGTTTTAGATTTTGTAGATTCTGGGCAATTCGTGTTTCTGGCTATTTGCTCACATATAATAGGCATACAGTTCCAGTCCTGGAGATTCAGAGTTAACTGACAACACACCTATGCTGAAAATTCATTGTGTAGTTGGAGAGACTGATAGGTCAACAGATAATCACATACTGTGTGATAATGCAATGGCAGTGATGTGTAAGAGGAGTAGTGGTGAGAACTCAGCTGGGATTGCCCAATGAGGGAGGGTACAAAGAGGGGATGTGTTTAAACTGGAACTTTAAGGTGGAAAAGAGGGACTGTATTTCAATGACCATAGAACCATGCAAAGTGAGGATATGGTTCTTAGTGAATACTAGTTGGCCCTAAAAAAGAATGAAATTTTACCATCTGCACCACCATGGATGGACATAGACTAGGGTATGATGCTAAGTGAAATAAGACAGACAGAGAAAGACAGATACCATATTATTTCGCTTATATGTGCAATCTAAAGAACAAAACAAACAAATAATCAAAACACAAACAGACTCATAGGTACAGAGAACAGATTGATGGTTTCCAGAGGGGAGGGGCGTTGGGGGACGGGGGCACAAAGGTGAAGTGATGAAGAAGTACAAATTGGTAGTTAACAAACTAGTCATGGGATGTAAGGTTCAGCATAGGAAATATAATCAATAATATTGTAATAACTATGTTTGGGGCCAGGTGGGTATTTGAAATATCGAGGGGACCACTTTAATTTGTAAAGTTTATGATTATTAATATAAAATAATATTAAATGGAAACTGTAACTGAAAATCTATAATAATAAAAAGGTAATGTGCTAATTAGACCGGACATCTTCCGGACGTCCTTCCTGACGAAGCCGGGGCCAGAGGGAAGCTAGCCCAGGTCCCTGGTGCCAGAGGGAAGCTGGTGTCGGCAGCCAGGGGAAGGAAGACCTCTCTTGCACAAATTTTCGTGCATCGGGTCTCTAGTAAAAAATAAAATGAAGAAAGAATAGTTAAAATGCCTTAAAGAAATCAAGACTTTAATGCAAATAAAACTAATTAGAAAATGATATGAGGAGTCTGGTGCTGTTTTTCTAGAAGAGGCGTGCAGTATGATGCAAAGAGCCCTTACCTTGAGGGTCAGGTGAGTTTACCTTCCAGCCCTGGCTCTGTCACCTTCTAGTGATAGGACCTTGATATTTAACCTCTATCAGCTTAAGTTCTTCATCTGGAAAATGGGGAAATAACTTCTACTTTTCAGGGTTGTTGCCAGTAACCCATGTGGCGCCCGTATGGGAGTTGTTAGTATTTGAAAGGGAATAAAAGAATGCCCAGGTGACTGTGAATTCAACTTCTTGAGGTTAAAGTTTAATGAAAGAATAATTAAAATTTTGTATGCTCATATCACTGAATTCAAATGCATTTTCAGATAGCCTTTTCTGATAGAATGTATTGGTTCTGTTTCCATGCACTTGTTTCAAATTGGTGCTCGTACAAGGAAATCAGTTTGTATTTTTAATAAGCATTTCAATCTTGTATCTCTAGTAACATTTCCCTGGATGTAATGGCAGCAGTGGCCCCCAAAATAATAACAGTTATGAAAAGTCACGGGACATCATTGTCAGTGCAGCTGGAGGCACTTCGAGCCATTTTACATTTTATGCTTCCAGGTAAGCTACATAATTGACTGTGGGAAGAGATAGCAATTTAAATGGATTTTTGTCTTCTTACAAGTATGAACTTGCTAGGCAAAAATTAAAGGGCCAGTTTCTGCCTAACGAATGCAATTCTTTCCACTAATCCAAAATAAAGGAAAATGATGTGGAACAGATTAATGTATAAGGAAATTTAATAAGAAAGTTCAATAACTTATTTACACAAGAAGTAATTACAGTGTAAGTATTTCCAAGGAGAGTATCCGTCTTTAATAAGTCTTTTCTATTTCTGTTGGCATCACTGAGTCCAAGTTATTTTTGTTTTGTTTTTGTCTAAACTATAAAAATAACTAACTAATTTTCACGCTTCTTCTCTTGGCTCTTTTCAGACCTTTTACACTGTTGCTGAATTAATCTTTCTCAAACAGAACCATGTGATTTTTACTCATTAACCTGAATAGCTCCCATCTCCTCCCCCTTCTACCTCCTATTTACATCTATTATGACCTGTTTGTCCTTCAGAGTCCGTTCAAAACATCTGCTCCTCCATTCATTCAACACATATTTATTAAGTGCCTCATGTTCTAAACATTGTGATGGCTACAGGGTATGCAAGATGGGGGGGGGGGAAGCAAGCATAATTGTACTATTTTAGGAGTTCAGAGGTAGACGGACATGTAAATAATGAATTTTCAGACAGTGGGAGAGGAGCTGTTTTAGATCTTTGTATAAAGGTTACGATCATACTTGATGGAGGCATAAAGAATATATTCAAAGGAGTAGGTCAGAGACTGTGATATTGCGGTGGAAGGGTGAGCAGGGCTGACCTGGTAGAAAAGTCAGGAAGGACATTTCAAGCAGAAGGAGAAAGTGCACCATGTAGTCTGCCGCAGAGGAGAGCAGTGCCTGAGGGCGAATGTGGAAGGACAGGCACAAGCCTGGAATTATAGGGCTTTGAATGCAACACTGAGAAACTTGTGCTTTATTCCTGGAAGTCAGTTCTACCTTATTAAAGGTGGTTAAGCTTGTTGTGTCATGACCAGATCTGCAGTTTATAACAATAGCACAGTGGTGTACAGGGCGAGGGGCATGGGGAGAGCCTGGTTACAGGGATGTAGGGTTGCAGGTGATGATATGGTGGGGGCCTAGCGATGGAGGAGAGGATGAAGGCATAGGAGATACATTTGGCATGACTTTCTGCTCATTGATATCAGGGATATTACTTTTTTTGGTTCTATAAAATTTCCAATTTTTTGGAAGCCCAGTTTTTTTTTTCTTTTGAAATGAAATCCTCATAAACCTACCATTACCATACATTTCTCTATTAGGTAAAGGCTTAATCATCTACTTTACTATATGCTACCATATCATATTGACACTCTACCACACCATGCTGCACCATACCTTACTGTACAATAACCTATCATACCGGTCTATATATCTGTTAGTAACTGTGGTATCAGTACCCCAGTAGTTTTGAGGTTAAATATAGTTCTGATTTGAACATTTTAATTTGAGGTGCTTTTAAGATATCTGGATGTACATGCAATCATTTATTAACCAGACCATATTCATACTTCCTTAATTGAAACAAAGATGTTCATTATAGCAAGTTTGTATAATTCAGCATCCAATTTAAGACCACATATATCCTCTGGTGTTATGGCTCTTAAATTTCTTTCAATCTAGTATTGTTCAATTCCTCCCATTTTAAAATACCATTACCTTATTGAAATGATTGAGCCAGTTGCTTTAAAAAATAATAATCAAGACCCAGTTATTTTAATGAAATATTATTTGGCTTGTTCTTTCTTGACTCATGTCAGTTCTAGTGGAAATAACATAAAATTCTTTAAGAAGGGGCATAGGTAAATTGGAAAGTGCATAGAAGAAAGTGACTAGTAGTATAAAACCGCATCCATGATAACAGTAAGAGGGGCTGAATCTGTTTCATTTGGAGAAGAGATGATTCAGAAGGATACAAAAACTATATTGAAGTCCCCTCATTTATAGCTAATAACAATAATACCTAACAATGTGTCAGGTATTATTGGAAGTGCTTTATGTATATAAACTTTTTAAATTCTTGCAGCAACCCACCAAGCAGTTGCTACTTTTTGTTGTTGTTGCCATTTTACAGATGATGAAACGGAGTCAAAGATGCAGATATTTTAAGGTGACATCGTAAATAATGGAGCCAGTTGTTCAACTGCAGCCTGACTCTTGAGTAGGCACTTTTAAATACACATTTGTGCAACTACTGTGTATCGAACAGCAGTTATATCTAAAGCACTTTGCTTGAAACCCTTGGGGGTCTGGAGATGATTAAATTATGGATTCTGCCCTCATTAACTTTGCTGTCCATACAGTTTAAAGGGCTATTATTATGTGGAAAGGAAATTAGATGCATTCTGGATAGTAGAACTTCAGTGATGTAACAGAATCCAGAAATGAAATTTATGGAAATGTTCGTTTGGTCTTAATAAAAGAAAGATGTCTAATAAGACTTGTTACATGTGGCATGAAGTTTTTACTACTCAACAGGCCTGCTTTTTCTTGGCACATCTGCTTGTGATGTAATGGGCAGCCTCAGAGGTTAATGTGGTCTTGGTCACTGAAAGTGAGACACAGAGTTTAAGTGACTTCCCCAAGATCCTACAGCAATAGCGAATGTCAGAACCTGTTTGAATAAATTTTAAAATAAGGACTGATTTTTTAATTGACACTACTACAGATTTCTCCCGTTTTCACTCCTTCTCCCCCCCCCCCCACCCCCCCGGGCCTTCACTACATTATTGTCTGTGTCCACGGACTATGCATTTGTGCATATATGTTCTTTGGTTACTCTCTTCCAGTTCTCCCCTAGCCCCGAGCCTCTGAGATCTGTCAACCTGTTTCATGTATTCATTCCTCTGGTCTTATTTTGTTTGTCAGTTTATTTCTTCATTAGATTCCACATATAAATAAGATCTTATGGTATTTAAGCAGAAAAAAAAGAGAGAGAAGCTGTATTGAAATAGCTAGAAGAACTATGATGCTAGAAGGACAAATATTGTGGATGGATTGTTAAAACAAATAAACTGAATTAAGTAAAAATGTATTTGCTTGGCAACATGCAGATGATACCTAATAAAGCAATAGAAAAAAAAGAGGGCTGCAAATTCCAGGAGTCTGAGAATCCAGCCTGGCTTATCCACTGTGGTATTCCCTGCATGTAAGAAAATTTCATGATACCATAGTTACTAACTGATAGCAGGCATTCATATATTTGCTAAAAAATGAAAAGCTACATACAGCCAATTTATAATTTGTGTTAATACAATTTTTAAAGTGAAAGATAAATAATTGGTTATTAATAATTATTTTTATAGTCTCAGGTTTTGGAAACCTCATTCATTCATAATAATTTTACTTAATATTCTATTGCATAATCAATTTTTTAACGTCCAGGTTTTTTCTAACAGTTTTGGATAGTTTAGCTACAACGTAGCTTAATAAGGCATATGTTTCCTTTCAATAACAATATACAGCCTTACGGAATTTTTCAGAAAACTCGATGCCCTTTCCCAGCGCAGCACTAAAATGCATCTTTATTTTTTCACTATTATTTCAACTGCTCTTTTTGCCTACATTTTATATCTGACCTTTTTTTTTGGTAGTTCAAATAAATTTGAACTTTTCTCAAGTTGTCCATTGTTGCACAAAAATCTTCTAGCTCCTTGTATGAGTACAGCCTACTCATACAAAAAAGAGATTGTTTGCCACAGAAAATTCCTCAACCAAAATAACTTCTTGCGTTTTGCTCCTTTCAGTAAACATCCACACTCACTGTATTTATTTTATATGATGAACTACTTTTATAAATTCCTAAGTGAGGCTAAGGTTTTTTTTTCCCTTGGTAAAAAAAAAAATGTATTAGAAAAAAAGTACAGCATGTATATTGTTAATTATGATCATTCCTAGCAAGTAACAATCTGTTCAGCTTAATATTTATGAGAAAAGTATGAATATATGTATGTATCTATGTATTTTTGCCGTTAGGCATGCCAGAAGAATTCACAGAAGATGCCGAATACCAACACAAGCTAAAAATGGTTACAAATCAGTGTTTCAGGAATGATATTCACAAACTGGTCCTGGGATCTTTAAACAGGGTAGGTACAATATAGATTTTCTGCCTTTATACTGTTAATCAGGGTATGAAGTTTGGGGAAATAGGAGGCATTTTTAGTGTAAGTTTTCTATGTTTTGTTTACTCTGATAGTAGGAAGTTCTGTGGTTAGAGAAGTTGTGTGGTAAGATGACAGTAGGGATACAGGAGTGAAGAGATGCGCCATTCCCGCTAAGAGAAGTGTACTTTTGACTACAACGATCAACTGTGAGTGTGCTATCAACCCCTGGCTTGGACAGGTTCTTTCGATTGCTAGTAACATAAAGCCACTCACGTTGGCCCAACCAGAAACAGAGCTGAAGAGCCAGAGACACAGCTGAGCCTCAGGGGTGATGTCAGGAGCTGTGGCTGCTGTTTTCTCTATCTCTCCTCCCAGCTGCTTGTCTTTCTTTTCTGGTCCCATTTCAAAAAGTTTGGCCCATGAAGACACATGTGGCACAGCATGGAAGTCTTCTTCTATTGCCTTTGCTTGCGTTTGTTGCTCTTCTCAGAGATAACCTCTGAAGTGGTTCCGTGTGGCATTGCGTCTTCCCATTTTTAGGTAGTTACATATCTATGCACATTTATGATAATATGTTATAATTAATATAATCAATAATCATACTAAGTATGAAAAGAGGAGAAGAGCTAAATTATGTTTCTATTGTGCAAGACAAAGTTATTGATGGAATTAAGGTGGTTAGGAAGTTTAACATAATATAAATTGGTTCTTTATAAAAGATGTAAAAGAGTGAAGAAGTAAGGAATGATTAGGGTTAATACTTTTGTGAAAGGAAGAGAGCAGAAAAGGTCATTAATGGAAATGATTTCATGTGATGTAATATACTTTGAAAAATGTCATGAATTAATTAGAATATAGCCTGCAGAGAGATCTCCTTTACAAATTCAATTTCAACTGAAATTGTCATGTAATTGTCTATGATATATTTAAAGCATTTATACTTAAACCTTAATATGATCCTTGAATATAGCAATATAATAGGTTGAATTTGATTCTAGGTATATTTGATCAAAGTAAGGATGTGGAAGGAACTGTGTTAGGCATTGGGAAGCCAAAAATGAATACATTTTAGTACCCTCTGTCATGGATCCCATAACCCAGCGAGGGGAATAAAGGCATGCATGAAACCAGTTGTTCTACATGAGCATTTATGAGCTCTCCTAGCTTTATGAACAGTATTCTAGGAACTTAGAAGAGGCAGCAGTTCATTTTTTTTTTCATGGCATGTGTTTGTGAGAAGCAGGAGGTACCAGAAACGCCTTAAGCTAGTTCTGAGTCTAGTTAGCCCAATGTTTTCTAAAGTTATTGAATATGAGTGTGATATAGTTGACAGTGAGGAGTCAAGAGACCCAGATCTGCCAGTAAGGACCTTGATGCCAAGAAATCAGTCAACTCCTATGTCTTTTTAACAATTTTTTTTGCTATATAATCCCAAGAAATGTGGGCTGAGAGCTTAAAACAGTTTACACTTGTACCTTGAGTTATCAGCTCAAAAGTTTCAATCTCAATTTTTCCCATTTATAAAGTAGGGCTATTAATAGTCTGTTTACATTATAGGGTTGTTGTGAAGATCAAATGAGTTAATATATGCGAATATCTGGCACATAGCAAGTGCTCCATGGGTTTTGGCATTATCCTCATGGTTGTTGCTATTGTTGTTATGGTGACTTGAGGTTGTGTCATGGTGGAATTCCATCCATGAATAGAAGAGTCATAAGAAGAGAACTTTGGACAAAGTTTGATGTTGAAAGAAGAGATTGTAAAGGAGCAGGGCAACAGAATGGCTTTGGGGGCATATTGTGTCATGGAATGACTAGGGGCATATTGTGTCATGGAAATCAAGGGAGGGAAAAGCAGCAAGTCAGTTATTAAAGGACTTTTTTTTCTTTGAATGGTTTGAATTCAGAGTGGTCAGGATCGAAGTCTGATTATAGGAAACTAAGGGGTGGGGAGAATGTGGAGTTAGTGGGTATAGACTTTTAAGTTTAGAAATGAAGGGAAGTGGTAGCTTGATGGAATGGAAGACCGATTTAATTATGCTCTGTCTCCCACTTAGAAGTATTTTTTTATCTGAGGAGAATGTCAGCCCCAGGCCTGAACTGTGGACATCACTCAATGTTTATTACACAATGCGTAATATCATCCTCAGAAGAACCCAGCATTATTAGGATCATTCAGCTATTTTATTTTATTTTTCAGTGACAGTTGACATTCAATATTACTTTATATTAGCTTTAGGTGTGCAGGATAGTGGTTTGACAATCATAACGTACAAAGTGATTCCCCGGACATTTCAAGTACCGCCTGGCATTAGGATCATTTTAGAGGTGAGGAAGCCAAGATGGATACTGAGCCATCCCTCTAGCTTCCGCTTGCACCACTTTTAAATTTTTAAATATTTTTTGAATAACACTGTCTGAATAAAGACCACTTGTGAGAAAAATGTTATGCAATTCATTTTAATGGTTCTCAAATTCATGGAACTGTTAAGTGATGAGACAGGATTTAAACTCAAATTTAATTGGCTCTAAAGTTGGCTTACTACCTAGAGATTTGTGAAGATGGAAACAATGGCAGGAAAAAGGGAGGCAAGGCTAGAGGTGTCTTGTTGAAATGCTAGATGAAATGATGTCCCACTGAACAGTGAGTGAGGCTAAGGAGGAGAAGAAGTTGTTCTAGGTATTTTCATCACAAGCATTCTTTTGCCACAAACATCTTGGCTGCAAGTATTTTTGCTGAGTGACAAATTGGTGCAAAGGCAATTTCTCAAAGATAAACAGTTGATGGTTTGGTTTACATTTGACAGACTTAATGTATTTTAGCTAGTTGTGGTTTTGGTTTTAATTCTCCATTGACTAAATTCTTGCAGTATTCCCATTGTTATCCCATATAATAAAAGCCTAATATGCTAAGTGTCCAGTTGTCTGGTCATCCGTTCAACCAATCAAAATGTAATATGCTAATGATATGCTAAGGCCCTCAACCGCTTGCTATGATGTGCACTGACCACCAGGGGGCAGATGCTCTGACTGGTAGGTTAGCTTGCTGCTGGGGTCTGGCCGATCAGGACTGAGCATGATGGGCAAGACATGCCCTGGAGCCCTCCCATGGCCCCTCCCTGGCTGGCCAACCTACCACGTCTCTCCGGCCCCAATCATTTACTGGTGGGGTCCGTCAGCCTGGCCTGCACCCTCTTGCAATCTGGGACCCCTCAGGGGATGTCAGAGAGCTGATTTTGGCCTGACCCTGCAGGACAGGCCGAGGGACCCCACTAGTGCCCAAATTTGTGCACTGGGCCTCTAGTATTATATAAAGCTTAGCCCAGTGGTTCTCAACATGTGGGTTGCAACCTCTTTGAGAGTCAAACAACCCTTTCACAGGGGTCACCTAAGACCATCAGAAAACACAATATATAATTACATATTGTTTTTGTGATTAATCACTATGCTTTAATTATGTTCAATTTGTAACAATGAAAATACATCCTGCATATCAGATATTTATGTTACAATTCATAACAGTAGCAAAATTACAGTTATGAAGTAGCAACGAAAATAATTTTATGGTTGGGGGTCACCACAACATGAGGAACTGTATTAAAGGGTTGTGGCATTAGGAAGGTTGAGAACCACTGGCTTAGCCCTCTTAATGGTCTCTATAGTAAGGAGTAGACATGGTGATCCTAAAGTAGTGGATGACAAGTACTATATATGAGGCCAGATTGCAAAACCACATGTAAAGCCAGATTTTATACTATGTTGGAAAATGGTAATGTAGTTTGTAAATCCTTTGGTGTGCACAGTCATCCCTTCCACCATCAACACCAAAAGTTTACCAAGCTATGGAAAATAGGAAAGGTGTGGCTACTAATTCTCAACAGTTTCAAGAGCATTAATTTTTGCTTCTTTGAAATTGATATCTCTCTTAAGGAAGGAAAAATTAGTACCTAAAGTGAAAAAGTATGAAGCTAAACAAGGAGACGAATCCACAGCCTATAAAGAAAAAGTACAGTATAATACTGTGAATGAAAGACTTCCAAAACAATATATGTTCATTTTTCGCAATTAGGTTTTTAAAATTTTGTTATTAATTTTTCATGTTTTATTTTGTCCTTTATAGTGTTTCTTATTTTTTGTTATTTTATCTTTTATGGCAAAATTGCCTTATAGCCAATTGGTTGTGCCTCGAAAATGTTTTCAGCATTTACAGTAAACATGCTTAGGTCAGGAGTTACCAGACATGTGGAGGAGAAGGGCACAAGGTGAGAAAATGATGCTTAGCCACACCCTATTCACAAAAAGATGCTGAATGAGGACAGTTGCTAGGCACGGAGGGACTAGATTGGTAAAGGAATGAACGTCTGTTCTTTAACAGAATGGGTGGGAGAATGGTGACAGGGTAGAAGATGTTGGTTGAGAGGTTTTACACCTGGCTTGAAGCCACTTCAGCTCTATGGTGACCTGTGCTGACATCAACCAGAGATTTGGAGTGGGGATACCATGAAACCAGTGTCCGTGAAAGGAAAAGTCCTGGTAAGGATAACGTTGTCATTTTTTTTGGAAAAGAAAGCTATTTATTTGGTGGACATGTGCATCATGGTAGAAGTTAGGAGAGCATCATGGAAAAGCAGAGAGGATCAGTCTAAGAGTTAGCTGTACATCACCAATGTCCAAAGGAGGGGAGGTATGGCTGTGATTGTCATGTGGTTGGAAATTGTGTTGACTGTGTTATTCTCAGTTAGTGTGATGGCCTGGAAAAAGAAGTGGCTTTTGTTAAAGAATATCATAAATAATGACAAATCACCTGGAAGAATTGAGATGAAAGGTTGGAAGTGGATTAAGATCCTGGGCTTTGAAGGCAGACACATGTATGTTCAGGTCTCAGGCCTGACACTTTTTAGCTGTGTGACTTCAGATCTGTTCCCATGTCTTTAAAGTTTGGTGAATCTATTCCATGAGGTGGTGGAGGGGAAATGAACAGATAAGGCATGTAAAGCACTTAGAGAGTAAATTCTCAATTAGTATTTTCTATAGTGACAAGCAGCATTGCATTTTCCTGATTAAACATGCAGGCTGTGGAATCAAACATCCCTGACATGGTCTTAACTTAGCAACTTACAATCTGTGCGACTGTAGGAATAGTTATTCAAGCCCTTTAACCATTTGTGAACTCATCAGTGAAGTCAGTAGAGTATGATATTTAATAAGATTATGAAAATGCATGTAAAGTATTTAGCCTGACATGGAACAGGTACTCAATATGTATTGAAGTATTAGCTTTTTAACCTTAATAACGAATAATAGTAATTATTAGTATGAGGCAGAATCAAGGATATTAATCTTTATTTAAATACTTTTATTATTTGATCAGTCTATATAACTGGCATTAACTAAAATAAGTACTAAGGACTCATTTTTAAAAGCAAATATTTTGAATTGTCCTTTTGATTTTAGTTCATTGGAAATCCTGGGATTCAGAAATGTGGATTAAAAGTAATTTCTTCTATAGCACGTTTTCCTGATGCCTTAGAGGTGTTATCTCTGGAAGGTGCTATTGAATCAGTGCTGCAAACACTGAAGATGTACCCGGATGACCAAGGTTGGTTGGTACAATTTGAACGCAGGGTTTACAGTAGATTTTTATAGGCCTTTAGCTGCTGGTGGGGTGTCTTTAAAGTTTTTTCTTTAGTTTTGAGATTTAAAACACTTAATATTGTTTATTTTTCCCCTTTCTTCTAGAAATTCAGCGTCTGGGTTTAAGTCTTATAGGATGCTTGATTACAAAGAAGAATATAATCCTAGGAATTGAGAATCTGCTAGCAAAAATTCTGGTTTCCAGTTTGCAACGATTTAAGGATATTACTGAATTACAGACTAAAGTATGTGCATTATCTTGAAGGGAATTTGATCTTGTGCAGATTTCTCTTTCAGAGAAGGTGGTATAATTCCCACTTAATGGAGATATTCTAGTTAATTGAAAACCATCTATCATTTTGTAATATTTTAATTATAGAAGGGGAAGAGAATTGGATTGAATCTCTAAAGATCCTATGTTTCTTCATTAAATCTCCAAGATCAGCTTGTCTATTTGCCATTTGTCTTTTCCATGAAGAGCAGAGACTGTGCTGAAGAGATTCTAGGTAGCTGAGCTGCATTTGCTTAGAGTTTGTATAAATAGAAGCTATAATTATTCTGAAGTTTGTCATTCTCTGTGTTTTGTTGTGGGCTGCTTACCTGTAGTATTTTTGCTCCTCAAATTTTTTTCTTGCAGTGAAACAATATTAAAAATTTTTTTCATCAAGCAACATTTAAAATATGATATATAATCAATCACTGTTTTTATGAGGAATCCAAGATATTGCCTTAGGGTTAATTAAGGCAAGATTTAAGAAATACATTCTTTCGCCCTAACTGGTTTGGCTCAGTGGATAATAGAGCATCAGCCTGTGGACTGAAGGGTCCCAGGTTTGATTCCAGTCAAGGGCATGTACCTTGGTTGCAGACACATCCCCAGTAGGGAGTGTGCAAGAAGCAGCTTACTGATGTTTCTCTCTCATTGATGTTTCTAACTCTCTATCCCTCTCCCTTCTTCTCTGTAAAAAAAAAAATCAATAAAAAAATATATAGTAAAAAAGAAATACATTCTTTCAAGTCCCCCCTCCCCTCCAACCCCCGTTCGAATGTTGGGAAAACAAACAGTTTCTTTAAGATTTCTGCCCTGGTTGTGGTTTTTAGTAATAGAGTTTGCAACTTTCATAAACCATGCTCAGCAAATAGTTTCACAAATGGAAGCATTGACCAGGAATAAAAATGTCTTGGCTCTAACCTTTGCAGAGACATTATTAGTAAATGAGATAATGGATATAAAGTTTTCAATTATGAAGTGCTGCTGAACACACAATATTCTTAGATTAAAAACAACAATATGCTTTATAAATATGCTCTTTATAATGTGCCTCTACCGAGACTGCTTAACGCCAAGGAAGAATTGGTTAAAAGTAATCCAAGGGGAAGTATATGGTTTTGTGCAGGTATGGGACTCTCAGTGACTCAGTGAGAAGTCATCTGGGCATAAATTCTAGGATTCCTATAGTAGAGGTCGCAAACTATTGACCTCATGCATTTAACCTGCCAACATACTTTATTTGGCTGGTTCAGTGTTTATGTGTTTTTAATTTGAACTAGGTGCCTTCTACACATTCATTCGCATTACCTACTTTGCCGCTGCATTTGCGTTGGCAGGGACCTCTGCTATAGAGGTGGGTGGACCATATGTCCCTAGACCTGCATAAATTAAGATTATGCCTCTTATCAAATATTAGGAATTATTTATAGGAACTCAGCATCTTAAGTGCTCAAAATAATTATTTTAATATTTTGATGATCTTATTAATATATGAAATTGAAAGATGTTAAACATCAAAAAAGTTAAGCTGATCTTTGGTGAGTTTACTCACACTAAGTAATAGAAAAGACAAAAAAGTTCATTCTTTCCTTCAAATCTCGCCTGGGTGGAGAGCCCAGAACTCTTGGAAATAGGTTTAGGTGGTTCTAAAAAGGAATGGCATGACTGATCAGTTCTTTATAAATAATTTGCTTCAAGGATGTAAACTTCAGAGTGCCTTGAGAGCTTCTCTCAAATACACTAAATGTGAATGAGATCCACGGGCTCACATTTGTCTCTGAGGTTAAAATTTTAGAAGAAAGCGCAAAACGTTGGGGGAAATGCTGCTGGGTTATCTATAAAACCCAATTGCAACCTCATAATAAAAACATAATTTTACTGGCCTGTTTGGTCTGCAACACTGCAGCCTGTGATGTTTCCACCCCGATGAATACCTGGCTTGCATCGTGTAGCAATAACTTCAGTCAGGAATCTTTAAAAGCTAAATATTAGTGAATTAGGAGTTTTTCCTGCTTTGCTAGACAACGGTTTGTTAGCATTTTATTTTCTGTGTGCCTGCTCTGTTTCTTAGTAATGAGAGAGCAAGGTGTATTTATAGGATTATTTCAAGGTTTGTAGCTTTAAAGTACACACCCAAAAAATACATCTACTTACTTAAGCAAACAATTCAGGTTTTTAGTATCAGATCCACGCTTTTTTATATTATTTATTTATTCTTTTTTTGCTCATAATTGCTTATGTTTCCATTATTATTTTTGA
This sequence comes from Myotis daubentonii, assembly GCF_963259705.1. NCBI lineage: Eukaryota > Metazoa > Chordata > Mammalia > Chiroptera > Vespertilionidae > Myotis > Myotis daubentonii. Next base: position 42,710,943 of record NC_081841.1, read on the forward strand.
TCACACTTGCAGGGATTTCAGACAGTCTTGACCGTGCTGGAATGCTCAGAGTCTTTTTCCAAGCTGTTGGTGCATTATTCCTTTGACTCAGTAATATTCCATCAGATGTCCTCCAGTCTCATGGAACAGAAGGATCAACAGGTACCAAGTTCCTCCCCTGCGTGCTAACTGTCATGTATTTAGCCAACTCTAATCCTTATTTCCATTCTTTTTAGTTTCTAAACCTTTGTTGCAAGTGCTTTGCAAAATTAGCCATGGATGATGAGTTAAAAGGTGTGATGCTAGAGAGAGCATGCGATCAGAATAACAGCATCATGGTTGAATGCTTGCTTCTGTTGGGAGCAGACGCCAATCGAGCAAAGGAGGGAACTTCTTTAATTTGTCAGGTAAACTTTCAAGACGACCCTTGTTTTATTCTGTTGACGCTGCCACTGTATAGCTCTTACTTACATCCCATTATTCCTTACCGCAGAATTGGCCAGTTTATTGCACAGCTCCTTGTGATTTGTAACAGGAGTTTCGTTTGTGGAATTTCAGAGGCAATAGGGACCTTAGGCATTGTTGTGGGATCCTTCATTTTACTTGTCTGCCTACTTTGTTAGGTTGATTAGTAACTTTTCAGATGTTCTCCTGTGCATCTCTATACACATTGTTCAGCAGCCACACTCCCTCAACCCATGGCTTTATTTGGTATTGATCATTTTTCAACCATTTTGTCTTCATTTTGTATTTCTTTGCCTAGAAAGTTCCCCCCTCAAGGTTATTGCATGTGGCCATGTAGGCTGGTACCGAACACCTCAGGGGCCTTGTTCACATCCCCTGTAATTGCTCCCACACAGTTGTGTAGCACTGTGGTCCTGCCTTCCTTCTCTGCCTTCCCTCCTGCACTGAGCAGACACATCTATGTAATTGTTCTACTTTCCTTAAATTTCTAATGGAAATTCTCTTTCCTGGATAAAGCCCTCCTCATACTCCCCGACCTCCAGATAAAATAAAGGTTTACTTCTTCTTAAGTCCATGACAATTTATGCACTCCTCTTGTATCTCTTCTGAGTTGTCTGAAAGTAGAAATCTACAATGTCCAGTTCTCAGTATGATTCAGTAAGTATTTAGTAAAGTGCATTGCATGTTTTTAAAAGTCTGTGTGTGTGGTATAAATTTTGGAGTCTCTGATAGCATTCAGGCAGTATCATGTATATTTTCTAGATATTTAATAAACAATTCTACCAAAGCAATTGCGTAATGATTTAATATATATTATTAGATGACCGGCAGAGTATTGTTTTCTAATAATTTATCTTTAAAGTCTTTATTTAATTTCTCACTTGCCTATGGATTCAAATCAGTTTTTTCAACTGTGAGATTAAGTTAGTACTAATTAGCAATCTGTATAAAAGAAAACTAAACCTGTTACTCATTTTCATGCATAATTAATTTATGCATTAAAACCAAATAATCAAATTTAGTCAAAAATTTTAAAGCTAGCAATATTAAAAAGAGTTGCTTCTCTATTTTAAAGGTAACTAAATCATTCCCCTCAATAACTTAATGTTTTTATTGTGTATCTTTTCTGATATGTGCAGATCACTGCATTAATGTTTTTGGGTATTCCAAGAACTTAGAAGAATCTTCCCCTAAAAGCACCTGAGTGCAGGTACTCTACATTTTCCATAGGAAGTGCATTGTACTTGTCTCTCAACTTAACCAACTCTTTCTATACAAAAGCTTTTTATTTTTCTTCCCATGTTCTTTTAAACTTAATTGCTTATATATTATCTTTTATTTTTAAAAAAATCAGATCTTTAAGTGAGTGAGTGTATGAACTTTAAAGAATTTGTCCTAGTTGTAAATTTTTTTAGCCTATCAAATAATAAATTGTGATTAAATATGTGGATAGATTGATTGAGCATAGCTTATTGTGTACTAGTGCAAAATAAGATAATCAAGGCTGTTTATTTATTTGGCAATGCTGCATATTTAAGGACTAGTCAGAGCAATGGTGAGTGATTCTTATTAGGCTTTCTGAGGAGATTTTATGTTGTAACTAGAGGCCCAGTGCACGACATTCATGCACTGCGGGGGGGTAGGGAGTTGTACCTCAGTCCGGCCTGCTCCCTCTCCCAGTCTGGGACCCCCGAGGAGTCCTTAGTGCCTCTGTGGAGGCGGGAGAGGCTCCCGCCACTACCACTGCACTTGCCAGCCGTGAACCTGGCTTGTGGCTGAGCAGCGCTCCCCCTGTGAGAGAGCACTGACCACCAAGAGGCAGCTCCTGCATTGAGCGTCTGCCCCCTGGTAGTCAGTGTATGTTATAGTGACCAGTCCTCCCACCATTCAGCCGATTTGCATATTAGCCTTTTATTATATAAGATGGGCATGATTGATAGAGAAGAATATGGAAGATTATTCTGGGTATGAAAATGCATGAATAGAGACCTGAAGATAAAACTCTTCAAATCATGGTGGGAAGAACAAGTATAATGAAGTCTGAATGAAAGTATACACACTTTTGTGGTATTCATGACCACCTGGGCACCGCTCTGTGTTCTTTCCACAATTTAATCCTCATCACATTCTTAGGAGTGGGTCCCAGTTATCTCCATTGTTTGGGCAGGAATTGAGGCACAGAGAGGTTAGGTGAATTGCCTGATAACACTTCTCCTGGTAAGTAGTGCCTCCCGAGTGTCTGGTTTAAATTTTTTGTTTTTGTTGTTTAGAGTTTGACAGAAAAATTCTTTAATCAAAACAAGTTTACATGTTGACACGGCTTAACTAGAATAATCTGTACAAATTTTGATTGTGCTAAAGACCAAACAGATGTAATAGCAAGAGTTCCTCCAAAACAGTGAAACTCCAGTTACTGAAATAAGTTAATAATTGATGATAAAAAAAGTATCTATAGATGAAAACAATTATCTGAGAAGTCAAAACATACAATGCACGGCACATGCAAACACTGAAGTATTAAAAGCCCCTTTCCCATATTGAGTTTCAAAGAACTACCAACTGACCTATCAAATTATCTTAGAAATGCCATCTGTTAAGTGATCCTTAAGTTCTGTGTGTAAACCTTGGTTCACCCTGATTTAGTCCATATATGTGAATATCAAAAACCACTCCTTTGTCTTCTTGCCTCAGAGCAACAAATGTTCCCACTCTTTGCAATCCTATCATGTGAACCACACAGAAATAAAAATCCCCTCTGATATAGCCATGTTTTCACATAGGTTAGTTTTGTTATATGGTATTTACCTTGATTTATTGCATAAGTATCATGGATTGTTCTCCAATTAAAAAGATACTACTTAGTGACTTATTTATTTAAAAATATATTTTATTGGTTTTTTACAGAGAGGAAGGGAGAGGGATAAGAGCTAGAAACATCGATGAGAGAGAAACATCGATCAGCTGCCTCCTTCACACTCCCCACTGGGGATGTGTCCACAACCAAGGTACATGCCCTTGACTGGAATCGAACCTGGGACCCTTTAGTCCCCAGGCCGACGCTGTATCCACTGAGCCAATCCGGTTAGGGCGTGACTTTGTTAATGAGAAAGGCAGGTGTGGGTGGGTGGGAAGAGATCAACCAAAGAACTTGAATGCATAATACGCATAATGCATGGACACAGACAATAGGGTGGTGGAGGTTTGGGGTGGGGGGCGGGGACAGGCTATGAGGGGGTCAATGGGAGAAAAAGGGAGACATACGTAATATTTTCAACAATAAAGATTTTTTAAAAATTCAGCAATATCTCAAAAACTTAACTTTTACCCTGGCAGGTGTGGCTTAGTTGGTTGAGGGTTGTTTCATGCACCAAAAATGAACTTTCATCATTTAGTTTTCAGTTTCAGCTGCTATTGCCTGTAAAAGATCTGAGGTGGCTGAACCCTAGAGCCAGGTTCATTCCCAAATACACCCACTCTGCTCTATGCAGGAAAGGCATATGGCTTCACTGAATTCCTAGCCACGGAACTAAATTACCCTCTAAAGTTAACATGGGTTTTGTTACACCCCATTTGTTTGTAGAACAGTTTGGATATCATATAAAAAGGCATAGAGACCACATATTGCTACAAAGCAGCAGGATGATTGAGCACAATGCAGACCATGGTAAGATTAACTTTAGGGAGAAGAAGGGAGGAATTATATTGAAGTAGCATTTATCTATCGTAAAAATGCATAACTTCTACACAACCCACCAACAGTGGAAAGACAGTCTGATAAATTCAAGGTCTGTAAAAACTATGCACAAAGCTCATGATAGTTGGGAAAAGAGGAAAGGTTTATTTAAGTAGTCATTTTAAATATGTAACTTTTTTCTATTATCAAGTACACATGAGCATACACACACTAATTGAGAATATTCTACAACCACTGTCTCAGAAGCAGTTCAGCATTTCCTAAATGGATTTCCCTCACATTTACTGTATAATGTAGCTGTTACTACTGCACAAGTACAAGTAAGCAGTGTTTCCTTTGAAACAAAGACCACGGGATTTTATCCCTCAAACAAGTTTTAAACATCCAAACCGATGCTTATAAAAATTTAAAATTTTCAACAGTGAATATTTCAAATTGAAACTATTACATACTTCTCAAATGTTTTTTACGTCCCAGGTGTGTCAACCTCCTTATCTAGCGTGGAGTCCTGCGGAGATATTTCAGTCTCTCTCTGCACTGGATGGCTTTTTCTTACCGCCGCCTCGGCTGTGCCTTCTTTGTTGCTTTCTCCATTATGTTGTGGTTGATTTCTGTCTTGAGCATCAGATCCTCCATGTAGCGTCTTTGAACCTTTTTGCTCTTTTCGAGACTTTGTTCCCTGGACCTTTTCTTCCCTGGATCTTTGGTTTTATTTCCTTCCTCGTGCTGTCTTTGTTTGGCAAGAGATTTATTCACCACTCGTGTGATTACAGAATCTCCTTCACCAGCCAAAAATGTGTTCTTAAACTTGCTGTACAACATTGTAGGCGTTTCCATGATAATCTGACTCACTTTGAAGCGCCATCTTTTTTTTTTTTTTTCCTAGTGTTGTAATCACCTCTGTGTTTCTGAGCTTGTTGCATTGTGAGCTGGTGATGCAAATGCAGCCAAGGCCTCAATACACCTGTCCGCTGCTTTAATCTCTTGTCTACGCAGCAGATTCATGGTAGTCGTGTTGCTGGGTTGTTCATTCATTCTCAAATGCTTATATCAAATATTTGGTTTGGATTGCTGGCTGCATTAATTATAAATTAGAAGAGGAGATAGAAGACTTCAAAAGATAATAAATTATACTTTTAAAAACTGATTATATTATAAATTATCTTAAATTATTATTTAAATATAAAACTGTATTTATGAGCAGTACTTTTTCCTCTCATGAAGTTGAAATTACTTTAATAATTTTCTTTTGTCTAATATACTTTCTTTTTTAATATATATTTTATTGATTTTTTTAAAGAGAGGAAGGGAGAGGGATAGAGAGTTAGAAACATCGATGAGAGAGAAACATTGATCAGCTGCCTCTTGCACACCTGCTACTGGGGATGTGCCCACAACTAAGGTACATGCCCTTGACCGGAATCGAACCCGGGACCTTTCAGTCCGCAGGCCGACGCTCTATCCACTGAGCCAAACTGTTTAGGGCTATACTTTCTTATATATCTCTTTCTTCCTGGCACCCTGTGCATAAAGTCAGTGTGGATTGTTTGGGTCCCCCAAGGACAATATCCCTACAAAAATGTATTGAGCACCTTCTATGTGGAAAGCACAGTGCTAGATAATTAGTGAAAAATATGAAAGGGGTTACCTGTTTCAAGATGTTTATTTTTTTCTAAGTGGATGTTGTGAGAGGAGAGAGAATAAAACATAAATCATCTTAATACAAAGTGAGCAGTAAGTGCCATAACGTAGAGATAAAAGTTGGCTGGGCTGCAAGAAAAGACATTTGTAATTGAGTTTTTTGGCCCTTCTCTCCCTCCCTCACTCCCTTTTACCCAAATTCCCTATGGGCCCTTAAAGAGGATTTTAGTAATTTTTCTAGTTAAATTACATATATTCTTAGGCATTGCACTAGGCTACAGAGGTACAAATTGAATTTCAATAGCATTCATGCCTTTCGTTCTAGTTATAAAACAGATGGGCATGTCTGGTTCAGTGTGCTAAGTACTATGTGAAACAAAGTGAGATGGGAGCCTGGAGGAAGAAGGGAGTGTGTGGCCTGGGAGGTTGACAGCAAGGACTCACTGTGCAAGAGACTTTGAAGCTATTCCTTGAAGAACGAACCTCTTTTTGTTCATTTTGTCGGTGAAGAGCTTAGTTGAGACACTTAGGCAATAGAAATAGCATAAATGGAGGTAATGAGATTTGAAAAATTGTAAGTGGTGTTTAGGGGAATATCGTGGAGCAGAGGGGTTTTAGAAGATTTTTAAATTGGACCGTACTTGGTCATATCCACAGTAGAAAGGTACTTTAGTGGCTCTAGGGAGAATATGTTGAAGGTGGGTGATGCTGGAGACTGCTGACCTGGGACCTTGGCTCTTAGGGTCTTCCTTTCTTTTCTCTTCTTCTCTTTTCTTTTCTTTGTCCTTAATTTTGGGTAGTGAAAGGTGCACAGGCTTTGGAGCCAGAAGATTTGACTTCAACTCCAAATCTCTTATCAACTATCTCTAAGGGTTTGGACAAATCACACATGTTTTCTAAATATTAAACTATAAAATGGGTAATCATTTCTGTGGCATAGGGTTTTACTTTATTTTATTTTTGTTTATTTTATTTTTTTCTTTATTGATTAAGGTATTACATATGTGTTATTGTAAGGATTATAGATCCTATCTGGACAGGATTCAGCACAGTATCTGACATATCATATTTCCACTATCTGTGACTTTGAACTTCTATTTGTCAAACACTCCATTCCATGCCTTAGAGAAGCTGTCCTGAGCAGGGCCAGTGTGCTGTGCTTCAGGCAGTGTAGGCTTCTCTCTGCTTACAGTGGACACTAGCTTTTGTAGCACTAGTGAGCGAACCCACCTGAACACAGCTCTGAAAATGCAACACTCGAAGGAAGGTGGAAAGCCGAGAGACAAGATATATCCTTGTGTGATAATTCAGATTCTTGTCCATAGGAGTTCAGGAAAACTAGAAATGAGTGATGTCTGTCTTTTGCACACGGCATTAACGAACATTATAACATTTATATTCTGTTACAAACGAAGACGGGGCAGTAAGCATTCACTGTGCTGAGGCACTAGTATGCCAGATATCTTCCAATGAAGAAACAGATGCCCGAAAAGTGTAAGCCTCACCTGCACTTGCGTAACTTCACGTTTATGAGCTGCCATATTATATTGCCTCTCTCATGATAACTGACTTCCATGTGGCAGATCATTTGATTTATGCTTCTTTGATAGGGATGGTGCTAATCTTATTTATTTTCCTAGTCTATTTCATGAATGGGTTTTGCCTTATTTTATTTTGTTTCTATCTAAATTTAAGAGTGTAGAGAAAAATGACACCAGCTTCAATGTCCCAGTCTCCCAAAGGGAAGAGGTACAGGCTTTTAGTAAGCTTATATGTGTACTTTTTTCCTTAATAGGTGTGCGAAAAAGCAAGCAGTCCTAAACTGGTGGAACTGCTACTGAATAGTGGGTCCCGTGAACAAGATGTACGGAAAGCACTGGCAATAAGCATCAGGAAAGGCGACAGCCAGATCATCAGTTTGCTCTTAAAGAGACTTGCCCTGGATCTGGCCAATAACAGCATATGCCTCGGAGGATTTTGTATTGGGAAAATCGAACCTTCTTGGCTTGGTCCTTTATTTCCAGACAAGACATGCAATTCAAGAAAAGAAATAAGTAGGTATTAAAAGGAACACTTCGTATGTCTTATTTTTAGTTGTATTTTTTTTGTCACTAATCTTTTAGTTTTTCTTCTAGATTGGTACAACGTAAGCCAAAAATATTGTAAGGGTTTGGGTATCTTTTTCTTGTCATGAAATGCTTGAAAGTGATGTTATATTTAAGTTTCTTATGATCCAGCAAATGCATATTTTATAAAGATAGTGTAAGACTGTGGGATCTTTCTGAGGGGTTACTTTTCTTTTTAATATATTTTATTTATTTACTTTTATTTTTTAAAAATTTTAATTGATTTCAGAGAGAGAAGAAGGGGGGAGAGAGAGAGAGAGGGAGAGAGAAAGAGAGGTGAAATATTGATGTGAGAGAGAAACATTGATCCGTTGCCTCCCGTACATGCCCTGACCAAGGATGGAACCCACAGTCTCGGTGTGTACCCTGATTGGGAATCGAACGTGAGATCCTTCAGTGCACCAGACGACACTTCAACCAACTGAGCCCCACCAGCCAGGACTTTTTTTTATATATTTAATTTTTATTATAAAAGTAATTCATACTCATTTTAAAGATAGGGAAACAATCATAAGGAAGAAAATAATAACTTATCCCTTATAGGCAATGATGTAGATTTCCCCTATACTTTTTATTTGTTTATATATACATATGCATCTAAATGTATATGTAGTAACATATACACTTTCATTTTCAAGTTAACATACTATTGGTTCCAATATTGTGTTCATTATTAGAACTAGTCAATACTTCTAACTCTAGGTAAGGCCATAACTGCCAAGAAAATGCATCTCTGAGTGTTAGGGTACTGCCTTGGGATATTCCCAGCTGAAATCTGACACCGGCTCCATACCTGGAGGCCAAGGAGAGACGAGGAAAGAGGCAGACTACCAAGATTGATCCCTGGCAGTTTTAATGAACAAGGGAACTTAACATACGAGGCTTGTCCGGGCAACTGCAAGATGAGTAAATCTCCACCCCCACCTGCCAGAATCTTAAAGGTCATGTACAGGTCTGACCTGGTTTCAGTCACATATGCCGTCCAGGTGGTCTCAACAACACCTGCTCTCTCAAAGGCTACATCTGTGGGCAGCTCCCACTGTGGGCAGGATGGGCAGGATGTGAAATCCAAGGACAGGGATAGGGGAGGGGCTTCCGATGGCCCCGTCCAGCTCATGGATCCACCAGCAGCAATGTCCTTTTGATGACCTCCTCCAATATTTACTGTGTATTTTAATTAAGGATATTATCTCTCCATATTTTCAAGTTAATATATATTTTGTATATGTTAAGTATAATGATGACAAGTTATCATGAACCTCTTTAACATTTGTCTTTTTAGCTGTCTCTCATTTACTCACACTAAGTGTATTTTTTTCAGTATTTTTCTTTTAAAAAAAATCTTTTTTGTTTAAAGTATGACAGTATTTTAAAGCGTGACCTCCCAGCTTTTCCTCTGTGACCTTACCCCCATGCTCACTCCCCTCCCCGCAGTGGTGGGACTCTCTGACTCTTCACTTTAAGGACTTTCTTGTTAATAACATGTTCTCTCTACTGTCATTTTCTGACACACTCACCAGACAAAACCCCATTCCTCATCAGCCCAACAGTCTTATTTTTCCTCTCCTTCCCTGAGATAGCTGCATGCTGCTGAAGGATCCATCCATGCATGTTGGTGCTTCTGCATAGTCAAGGTCTCCAACTTCCTGATGGGGCCTAGAAGACCCCATCTGGCTGAGTTTCCCTCAGCTTCTTAAATGCTTCCTATACTCTTCCAGGCTTTTCCCAGTGTTACCCTCTCCACCTAACTCCCTTACCTTCTCTCGCACCTGGCCAACTCTTCATTCTTCCTGCCTCAGCACCATAGCACTATTCAGAAGAAAATGTTCCTGCCCCTATGAAGTGTGGGTGGATGGTCCTTCTACCTGACCCCCCTTCCCCTGCACCTTATTTTGAGGACAATTTGTCCATATCCATTAGAATTTTTACCCAGCAATATTCTAATAGGAATCTCTGATACAGAAATTCTCAATGTACATAAAAATGTGTGTACAAGGATGCACATTAGTGTTGTTTATAATAGCAAAAATTAGGGAAAAATCATAAGTATTCCCCAAAAGAAACTCTTCAAATTATCATGGAACATCCATTCAGTGCTTTGCAATCATTGGGGAAAATAAATCTAGCAAATTCAAATGTTTGGACACAGAATGTATTGTTAATTAAAAAAAGAGGCACAGAACAGTGCTTTCAGTATACTGAAACAGTGTTTTTAGTATACTATAGGTGAGCACACAGTTGTGATATTGTAGTCATAAATGTTTGAATATGAAGAAGAACATGTCAGAAAAAAATACTACAGAAATGGGCTCCCCGGTTGCCTCTGGGGACTTTGGAGATGAATAAGGCATGATTAGATCCCTAGTTTCATCAATTTAATCAGTTTCATGGCAATAGCCTGTTCACTTCTTTAATCTTTGGTGCCTTTGGTGTTTGGTAGAGAGGAACTGTAGGCTCATTGGAGAAAAAGGAAGGGAGATTTACCATTTACTTTATTCCCTTTGTTCTGTATGAAGTTTTTAAAAAATTTTTAATTTGGATTTTTTTTTACCATGACAAGTCTTACCTAATTTAAAAATATATAATAATGTTACTGAATTGATTTGAGGATATAGCATGATTTCTTTGGTAGCTTGTCTGAGTAAAGAACATTTTGGATTCATAGCTTTAAAACATTTTTTCAGGTACTATTGAACTGAGTCACATACATGTGTTACAGTATTGGAAGAAATTTCCCAGGCTTTATATAGACAATGAGGACTCTGCCAACTAATAAGGTTAACTTTGAAATTCCACATAATTCCCCAATAGAATGAAACACTTAGCAAATAGTTTGTAAAAATACGAATATCATTTATGGAGCATATTCTCTGTCCTAGGCATTATGTTAAACATTTTATATGCATCATTTCATTTTTTCGGTAACCCTATGTTGTATATATTGTCATCTTCACTTCCGCAATGAAGACACTAACATGTAGGGGGGTCATACAATTCACAGGTGGCCTTACCATGATTTGGGCACAGGCTTGTCTGGCTTCACAGCCCAGGCCCTTTCTGAGGTTAAGTGAGTTTCATAAATATTCAGTTCTGTCATCTACACCAAAGCTTTGTATAAATTTGTATGATTTTTTGAAAATTAACATTGACTTCCTGTAATATCACAATTGTAAAGTGACTTTGGAAGTAGGAATGAACAATTTTCTAAAAATATGAGAATATGCTTTGGTATGGTATATGTTTACATTTGTTTAGTTGTTGATGTCTAAGTTGCTGGTGTATCTTTTTTATTTTTAGATATAGGATCCACACTAGCAAGAATGGTCCTCAGATACCAGATGAAAAGTTCTGTGGCAGAGGGAGCAGCCTCAGGCAGCGATGGGGATTTTTCTGAGCAAGTACTTGATAAATTTGACCAATGGACCTTCATTCCTGAGTCCTACGTGGACAGTGTGTTTGGACAAAGTGATGACCTAGATAGTGAAGGTATTTATTATAAAAAAAATAGTTCCCTGTATGTTTTAAAACCCTTGCACACTGACATTGAAAAATGGGAATTGAGACAAAATCCTGATTTAATTTATTTGGAAAAACTTGAGGAAAATGTGTTCATTATTGAAAATAGTTAGTGCTTACTAACTCCAATTCAGGCAATGGCTGTAAAAACAATTCATCTCTGCACTTAACAATGTTTGATACTGCCTTTAGTAGGTGACTGCAATTGGATTCCAAGTTCCATCATTGACTATATCCTTTCTGGATTGTGTAAACCTTATTAAAAGTTGTATTGCCAACCTTCTAGGATTTTTTGGTAAGAATTAGATTAAAAAATATATAAACTCTCTGGGAGAGTTCTTGGAAAATAGGAAGTACTTAAAAATATGTATTTACCTTTATTAGAATTAAGAATAATATTAATCTTTTAATAACTCACTCAAGATAACTTTTAAAAATTGACATAGCAAGATATATAATGATAGTGATTTGGGCTGACATTTAAAGCAATACAGTTTGGTAAAAATGGGGTGAGGTATTTTCTTTTATTAACATAGTGTGATTGTAAACTTTGGGTGATAGAAAAAAGGTATTTGAGAGGGCAAAAAGTAAGGATTATTCCAAGATCTCATGTCTCAAGTCCAAGTATTTTTTAAAATAAACTTGATTTAGAAATAATTATTATAAAAAGAAATGCACCTACTTAAGTATATATTTTCATGGGTTTTGAAAAATTTTTACATCCATTTAATAATCACTACTATCAAGTTATACAACATTTCTATCATTCAACAAGTCCTTGTTGCCTCTTCATAAAATAGTTCCCCAATCTTGGTCCTTGGCAACCATTGATCTGCTTTCTATTCCTATAGATTGCATTAGTATTTTCTCCAGTCGCATAGAAATGGAATCATGCAGTATGTTCTCTTTTATGTCTGGCTGTTTTCCAAAGTGTTTGTACCACATTATACTCCCACCAGCAATATATGAAAATCCTAGGTGCTTTCCATCTTTGTCACCATACAAAACTTGATATAGTCAGTCAAATTAATTTTAGCCATTCTAGTGAAGGCACAATTCTAGCTCATTTGTGTTGAATTTTTATTTGGGATGAAATTATTGAATTTTGATCACTATTGATATTTACAGTATTTTCATGTTCTTATTGACCATTCATGTATTTTCTTTGGGAAATATCTGCTCACATCTTTTGCTAACTTTTTAAACTTAAATGAGTGCATGTATGTAATGAATAGTTTTTGTTTTGTTTATTTATTGTTCACACTATTAGAGATGTTCCCATTCCCACCCCTCCTTACTCACCGCCACCCAATGCCCGCTCGCCATGCCTCTGGCTTTCTTTTTATGGTATTGTTCAAAGAGGAGGTTTTAAAAATTTTCTAATTGCTATGTGGTTTTTTTGTTTGACTTATGGGTCATTTGGAAGAGTGTTTATTTTCCAGATATTTGGAGATTTTCCACATAACTTTCTCTTATTGGGTTAAATTTAACATTTTTGGGTCAGAGAACATACTCTGATGATTTTCATCCTTTTAAATTTATTGAGGTGCTTTGTTGGACTACTGTTTGGCTTAACATGGTGAATGCTCCATGTGAAATTTAAAAGAATATATATTTGGCTGATCTGGAGTTAAGTCTATTAGTATGTCTGATTGCTTGGTAGTGTTTTCAGTCTTCCGTATCATTACAGATTTTTCTCTCTACTTGACTGGAGAAAGAAATGTTGAAATAAAAATTGTGGATTTGGTCATTCTTTCAATTTGATCAGCTTATGCTTTATGTATTTTGCAGCTCTATTATGGGGTGTATAACAGTAAGGGTTTTACATTTTTTTAAATGATTTTACCCTTTCATATTGATCCAACTTACATCTAGTATCCTCACTTTCTTCCTACTGTAGAACTCCTTTTTCATTTCTTACAGTGCAGATTTGTGGGAAACCTCTTTGCAGGTTACTGGAGCTCTTTTTCCAGGATTCTGCCCCTAAACTCTCAGCTAAGGAAGTCTCCCTGAATGTTGATCTTCATCTCCTCTCAGGAAAGCCATTGAGCTTTGTTTAAATTCCTTCTCACTGTGCCACGGGCCCTCCAATTGCCCTGAGGCAGAAAGCCAGGGTGATCATAGGCTTACAGATTTTGTTTCCTTCATTCAAGGACTACACAGTCTGGCACTGTCCCTTGCCCAATGTCTGAAACCAGTTGTTTAAAATATTTTTGTCCAATTTTCCATTTGTTTGTGGGGGTTGGTTAAGATCTGTGCTTTTGTCTCTATCATGGCTGAAAGAAGAATTCTTCTTAAGTAGGTATAAATAAAGGAAAACATTTAAATAAATGCTAACATAAAATAAATTATAAAATGTATAGATGCTTGTATAAACAGTATGCTAATAGAAGTTTCACAAACATAAAGGGGGATAATTATCAAAATGTAATAATTATAAAATATGTACACAATTAAATTATAAAGTGTATTAAAATACTTAAGCAAAAGATCATTTAAATTTTAGGATGAATTAAATTTTAATAATTCATCAAGTAGGAAGTATTTGTATCAGTTTTACAATTTATATAGAATATTGTCAAGTTGATTTCTGAATATATAGATTTTATATAATTTTTTTGACACTTAAGATTATGCCTTCTCTTAAGATAAAGAGTAGTATAATTTAATCATAATTTTTAGTAGTGCCTTCAGATTACATATCATTAGTAATATGATTTATTTATTGATCTTTATTTTTTAAATTCATAATTTTAAAAGTAGTTTTCATCTCTTCTCTCTCAAAACAGTATTGCTAACTAAATACAATGTGTTTATTTAATGTTATTTTACCTGAATAAATAACATTATTTAATGTTATTATGTGAAACCATAAAATATGAAATGTAAATAGAGATGTATTCAAGATTGCTGAATATTAAATAATTTCAAGTGTGATTTCAGTATAGAAAACAATGTTTGAAAAATTTCTAAGAAAAATTTAGAGAAACAGAATAGTTTTGATCAGATCTGAACATAAACTTTCTCTGCTTGCTGTACATGCACATACTTATTATTGTATACATAACTACTTTTTTTCACTTGGCTCTTTTCTACTGTACTATGAGCTCAGGAGGCCTGGATTATTTTTCCAGTTTATCTCTATCCAACACTTACTCAGTGTGTAGTCTATGACAACCATTCAGTAAATATTTATGGATGAAGAAAAGTGTAACTGAATTTTGAAACTGAAAAACCAACATAGTTTATTATTTCTATTTTAAAAATGTTACAATAAAAAGTAGGTGATTTCTATTAATGAAAATATTTTTAATCTCATGATCTAATGTGGTATTAGTATCTTATGATTGGGTAAACATTTTCTATTTGCCTTTATTTATTATTTAAAAATAGGAAGTGAAGGCTCATTTCTTGTGAAAAAGAAGTCAAGTTCGATTAGTGTAGGAGAATTTTACCGAGATCCTGCCTTGCAACGTTGTTCACCAAATTTGCAAAGTCATTCCAGTTCATTGGTAAGTTAAATTGTGATTATGTTGTGTGTTTTGTTTCTGACATTCTCTTGATAATTGAGCTATTGATAAAAAAAAAAAAAAGCTAGGAGCTATTGGTGCAGAAATTTCCTGATGTATGAAAACTTCATATCGGAATATAAATATATATCTACATTTACATATATATAATTTTAGTTTATACTTGTAGATTTTTAAGCATGTTTGGGGCATATACAGGATGGGGGCAAAAAACGTAGGTTAGAGTTGTTCATATGGAAAATTATACAATAATGAATAAAAAACAATAATACAAGAATGAACTCTGTTTTCACATACTCACAATGTAAACCTGCTTTGGCCCCACCCTCTATGTACTAAGTATACTTCATTATGATTTTATCCTCTTTCTCTTTTCAGAGCTCCATGTATGTGCCCGTGTTAGCTCAATGTCTTATGGTGTCTCTGGTCCCATGAATACTTTCGATAGAAATCTTATAGTGATTCCTAAGGAACCCAGATAGGAAATGTTCTCTTTGCTCTTAAAAAATGACACTGAAAAAAAAAATGACAGTGATTGTACTGTAAATGTCTATTTGTTTAATAGGGACCCATTTTTGATCAAGAAGACTTACTGAAGCGAAAAAGAAAAATATTGTCTTCAGATGATTCACTCAGTAAGTATTTGAAAGTAATCATAACTCAGTTGATATTTTGAGCAAAATATAATATTTGTTAAATTTCTTCTGTTTTTTTCAAAATTTCTTAGTGCCCATTTCATCTTATATAACATTCCAATTATAATAGATTTAAAAATTTACTGTTTATACAGTATATATAGGACATGTATTTTTTTCTACTATTTATCTGAAATGTAAATAATGCCCTCACCTATAATGCCCTCTTCATCCCTTTCTCCAGGTCTGTTGTTTTATTTTTTACACTGCTAAGACCGCTTGATTAAATATTTATTATTTACTCTCCATCTCTGGCACTGGTTTGGTTTCCATAGTTTGGTTTTTGCTGAATCTCCAGTACCTTGAATAGAGCTTACATTATTAGGTGATCAATAAACATTTGCCCAGCTAAATTATCCACTTATATTTCCATTGTTTGTCTGCTTTTGACAAAAGGGTCATCAAAACTTCCATCCCATATGAGGAATTCAGACAGCACTTCTTCCCTGGCTTCTGAGAGAGAATATATTACATCCTTAGATCTTTCAGCCAACGAACTCAGAGATATTGATGCCCTAAGCCAGAAGTGCTGCATCAGTGGTCATCTGGAGCACCTGGCAAGGCTGGAGCTTCACCAGAACGCACTCACGGGCTTCCCACAGCGGCTATGTGAAGTAAATTTAACCTGTCCTACTAACTCTCAGCATATCTGAAGAGCTTTGGCATTTACATTTAATGTGCATGGTTAAATCTTTAAAAAGAACGTTCTACTTTTGTGTCCTTGGACAATAATCCCCCCATTCTTCTGGGTTTCACACAAGTCTCTTAGACTGGGTGGTGCTCAGAAACATCTTTGAGGGCAGGCAGTGGAAATGGAGAGGTAGTTAAAAAGGAATTCAGGGTCCTGTCCTAAAGATACATGGTACATGTTAAACTCTCTTAAGGCTAGATGTTGGTTATGCCTTCAATTATTTAATTGTTGTAAGGTGGTTCAAACTACTTAAACTTGATAGACTAGACTTAGACCTGGTTTGGGTGGCACTGGCTCTGGCTCAGCTACCAACTGTGTGATAATAAGAAAACGTTACTCCGACTGCTCTAAGCCTTTCATTTCCTCATCTGCCAAACAGGGAGGCTAGACTAAACTACTCCTAAACCATTTATTGAGTTTTGAAATTATATGTAACTTAAAAATAATTATTTGTTAAAGAATAGGAAAAGAAAAGTAGAATTCAGCCTACTTAAAAGAGAGGGAATTTGAAGAGAACATGACAAGGTTCTCGTAATGAGCTACGTTAAGGCATTCCAAAACAGAGCCAGCTCAGAACCTTCTCTGCAGGAAATTTCAAATTGACACCCCTAGATGGCAGTTTCTGTTCCTGCCTAACTGTGTTTTCTTATAAAAATATTTTCTAATTAAACCTTGGGAATAAATAATTTTAAAATCTGAATAATCTGGTTGGATCTAAAACAGTGGCAGAAATTTTGAAACAACTTCTGGGGCAAAGATCCATTAATAAGCCTTTATAATCATGTCAAACTCTTTAGAATTCCAAGTGAAGATAAATATATTGCTAAGTAAAGAAGAGCACAGAGAAGTTATTGTTTGGGTATTTTAGCCCTTTGACAATAATTCATACCAAATATTAAAAATTTGACATAATATGTAAATGGAAGGTTTGCTGTTATGATAGTAGGATTAGAAATGGCTTAAAAATAAAAATGGAGATTTGAAACAAAAAGTTCCCTAAAAAGAAGAGGTTCTAAATAAAATATATGTTATGTACAGTGACTAATTTTATGGTTAAATCTTATTTATATTAAAATGTATAACAATTACCAAAAGCTAGCATTTAAAATTGTATTCCCAGGATTATGTTATACTACTTATTCATGAAATCATTAGTTTAAATATTTTTTGAGGCCTATGCTGCTTCCATTTTTACTTGCTGAAGGAATAAAGCTGAGTTAAATACTAAACTTTATTTTTGTGAACTTGCTTTTGAAAACCTGCCTGCCACATGTCCCCTGGTTTTACCCATTTTAGAGCAGAGAAAGTTGGACCAGTCAGTGTACTAAAGCTCTCTTGTGAGTTATGTTTTCAAGTTTTAGAAAATTCTTAATGGTTCTAGTTATGGGAGTTATGGCAGGCAAGAAATATTAGCTAAATTTACTAGTCAGTTTCTCAGGGGGTTTATTTTGGAATTTTAAAAATACTGTCTTTCCAGGTGCTGAAGTGTTTGACGCACTTGGACTTGCACAGTAATAAGTTCACAGCGTTTCCCTCCTACTTGTTGAAAATGAATTGTATTGCCAACCTTGATGTCTCTCGAAATGATATTGGGCCCTCAATAGTTTTGGATCCTGCAGTGAAGTGTCCGACCTTGAAACAGTTCAACCTGTCATATAACCAGCTGTCTTCTGTTCCCGAGAACCTGGGCAATGTGGCAGAGAAACTGGAGCAGCTGACTTTAGAAGGGTAGGAAGGGCTCATTAGAGACCAAAGGGTTGCCTTGCATGGACGTTGTGTAAGGTTGACAAAATATGCTGACATTATTTCTACAGCAATAAATTTTAAACTGTAACATGTTAAAAGACGGAGGCAACTAATATTGCAGCTTGCATCAATTGACTTAAATTTTCACAACTAATTTTAAAGTTGATAAATCTGATTGATGCTAAACTTTGAAGGCAAATTGTTTTTTCTTTTTTCTTTAAAGCATAGGAGTTCATGCAATTTAGTCCTCATTTTCTCTCTTATGACTAGAAATAAAATATCAGGAATGTGTTCTCCCCTGAGCCTGAAGGAACTGAAGATTTTAAATCTTAGTAAAAACAACATTTCATCCCTGTCAGAGGACTTTCTTGAGGCTTGTCCTAAAGTGGAGAGTTTCAGCGCCAGAATGAACTCTCTTGGTAAGTGTTCTGGGTGAGCCTTCTCTTTACCAGCACTTTTGAATATTACATGATGAGTAATATTGGACATTTTTGGTGGGGATTTAATGGTATTGTTTGAGTTTAAATATGATGCTGGAGCTTCAAATATAAAGCTAGCGGGTTAGTGATAAAAATAAATGAGGAGTCAAGCCATGGACACAGGAAGGAAACTTGAATGCATGCTGCTAAGTGAAAGAAGTCAAGCTGAAAAGGCTACATACTGTATAATTCCAACTAAAAGACACTGGAAAAGGCACTAAAACAATCAGTGGGTGCCAGGGGTTTGGAGTGAGGAAGAGAGGAATGAATAGTTGGGGAAAAGGAGGATTTGGGACAGTGGAGCTATTCTGTGTGCTACTGTTATGTGGACACTGGTCATAATACATTTATCAGGATGCATAGAATGTATAACCCAAAGAGTGAACTCTGTTGTAAACAATGGATTTTAATGACAAGGCATTAATATTGACATTAATTATAACATATACCAAACTATGCAACTTATTCATAATAGGGGGGGGGGGGAAGTGTGTTTATGGGTGGTGGTAGTGAGGAGAGAAGGGATCCATGGAAAACTTGGTACTTTCCACTCAAATTTTCTGTAAATATAAAGCTGCTTAAAAAAGTCTACTTTTTAAATTAAAAAGAAAGTTTAAAATTTTATAAATTAAAAATAATTTTAGCAGGTTAGTATTGGCATAGATCAAAATGACAGTATCTTGGGCTATAAATAGTCACTATATTGTGGTTCCTTTCAGTCTACTAAACTAAAAACTCTTATGAATACCTGATCTTGGTAAAACAGGAATCCTAAGTTCCTACCGAGCTTCTTCAGAAATTTTTGGAGTATAAGTATTATTACTACTATTGTTTCTTTTTAATCAATCATTCAACAGTTTTCAAATTAGTAAGGTTAATGTACATTTTTTAAGTTCTTGTTTTGTGCAAGGTATTACAATAATAATTAATATGACCACTACTTTTATTACAAGTCACGGAAAACCCTTTGTGGAATACCCTAAGCCTGTGAGATAACAGGGAACTATGTTCATTTGCAGCCTATCTGAGAATTATAATATTAAGGGAAAATACTTTTATAACCATAAACAGAAACTCCTCATATTTTATCTTTCCTAATGGAGGCCATGTGCATCTTGCCACCAACGTGACTGTTCTATATCTGACTCAGTAAAATTATTTTTTAGTAAAATAATTTTTAATACATTTTAATAGCAGAATACAGTTTGACCACTTATTTTCAAATATATTAATTTGTCAGAATGATCAGAAACAAATGAGACGAGCCATGCTAATTTGCATAGTATTTTCTTTTTTTCTCCCTTTCACCCTCTTCTAATATTGATTATGTTCCTGCCATGAACCGGAAACTGGGGATAGGAGGCAGGGGAGTGTGATGTTTAAGTTGGGTCAGGAAAAAATAGCATTTTTAAGGACTCTGAGGCTTGATTATAGTAAATATGTCATCTCCACTGAATTTCACACACACACAAACCTATAGAATAGGACAGGTATGATCTCTGCGTGACCAATTGAGGAAATTGAAGCACTGAGATTTTTGTGTGACATGTCAGGGACATAAAATTAGCTAACCATGAAAACCTGAATACACCTAAGTTCAAAAATCGATTTTCTTTTCACTACACAACTTTAATGGTTTTAGAAGTTACCTATCTTCTAAAACTACACACCTTTAATAGTTTTAGAAGTTATCTATCTTCTAAAACTACACAACTTCAATAGTTTTAGAAGTTGTCTATAGTTAGGTCATACCTGAGTGGGACCACGAACCATTGAAAATAACCTCATGTGAAATGAAGTTTCACTCAATTCTTTGATTTTATAAGAGTGTTTTTCCATATAGCATCTCAACCTCAAGACTCTTTAATTCTTAAGTGGAGAAGCATTTCTACTAACTTATTTAGTCACAAATACTTTTGGAAAATAGGTGAGGTGTAGCATAGCATGTACCTTTCAGGAAGACAGCATCTAGCCATGTCCTGGAACTTTTTGATCCTTGAAGGTTTTCTAGATAAAGCATAACTCATACTTTTAATATTGAAAATGCTAAGAAATAATTTCTGAAGTTACTTTCATGGAACCATAAGTTTTTATATTTCTGAAGAATCTCAGATATCATCTGGTCTAGCTGTACTATTTTGCAGATGACAAAACAGGCTGTATGATGTGCTCGGTTTCCAATATTGTGTTCCACAGAATTTCATTCCTTGGAGGTCCTCATACTATATTTATTTCTTGGGAATTCATAACATATGCCAGGCTATTGAGAACTCTGAGATACTTCATTTTATTTTACCTAATGTTTCCCCAATCTCTTAAGATCACATGATCAAAAAATACCTTCATTAAGTAACGTCCATATTATTCCATAGGACACTCTTTATGAGATAGTACTCTGAAGAATTTTTATCTTTATATATTATATTGTATATTAGTATTCTAAAGTATTTTGTTACAGTTATTTAAGAGTAATTTGAATTAATCTATAATTTATTTCACAAAATATCACACATAATTTGAAATGAATATTCTAATAATTTTTATGTTCATAGATGTTAAACAGATTAATTATATTTAGATAGTTGCTTAGCTTTCATATTAAAAGATTTGTATAAGTATGGTGTATTATTTTAATGTTTAGTGGTAGTATTAAGGATGTCACCATATTTTAAAAGTAGATTTTTGAAAAATTGTCAGCATAAGAATAGAAATTAAATTAAATGACAGGTCATTGGTAACTGTTCTTATAGAATCCAATAGAAATCTAGTTAAAATGATTTAAATGCCCGTTATCTCATTTTTGTTTTCTTTTAGATGCTATGCCTTTTTTACCTTCTTCTATGACAAACATCAAATTATCTCAAAACAGATTTACATGTGTTCCAGAAGCAATTTTAAATCTTCCACAGTAAGTTTATTATTTTAATTTTAAAGCCACACGAGCTGGAGCAGAACCTTCAGAAACAAGGTTTTGATTTAGGCATATAAAATGTAATTGATTTCTAAACCTACTTAGCTTACTGTTTAAATCTATGAATGTTTGACATTCACTAGACAAAAGGCCCAAGTTGTTACTTGGACTTTTAAACTTTTATATTAATTTGGTATGCTATTGTGTAGTAACAGTTGAAGATTATTTACTGAATAGTTCGCATTATGATACTCAAATGAGATTACATTGGCTGTCACTTTAACTATGCAAGGCCTCATGCTCAGTGTTAGGGAACGCTGTGTATCACCCTGAGACAAGCAGGTGGAGGAGTGCGCCCCTGCACAATGTTAATGAGCTCTAAGACCCAACGTCTGAAGAATCCTCCTAGTAATAAGTGAAATTGAAAAGAGATAGGGGGGCTGTATATTTATAACTCTTCTACTTGAATAGAAGCAGGAATTTTAATGACCATTTTTGCATTTGTTAATTATGATTTCTCATGTGTCATAAACATGCGTAAAACACTCATTCTGAGATTGACATTTCTATGTTTCTGGAGCAGGGAAATTAGGCCTCAATTTTGCTTTTAATGGTTCTTATTCATGTAAATGTTTCTAGTGAGAAGGCCTCCTTTCTAGCTCATCTGTACTTATAAGTACCCCAAAGCACACATGCATCCTTATATATAAATGTTGTTAGTTTTAAAGTTCTTATTCTCTAGTGGAAATTACTGGTGATATAATTTTATGTATTTTGGAAACACTCACTTGGTTCTATCTTGACACTGTATTGTTTTAGCTTGCGATCATTAGACATGAGCAGCAACGAAATTAAATATCTACCAAGTCCTGCACACTGGAAATCTTTGAACTTAAGGGAACTCTTGTTTAGTCATAATCAGATCAGCATCTTGGACTTGGGCGAAAAAGCACATGCATGGTCTAGAGTAGAGAAACTACATCTTTCTCATAATAAACTGAAAGAGGTAAGAGGTCATCTTTATTTGCTTAAAGTTATTGCCATTTGAAAATAGGCTTGCGTAATTTGCATCATCAAAAATTATCATTTTAAAATCTGTCATTTTGTATTTCCTACTTTTTGAATAAGATCTAAACCTACCCTGAGATAAATTGGTATATTAAGAATGCATAATTTCCATAAAAGAACACTTTTTGTGCTCTATTTTTTAATTACAGAAATATATCTTTTAACTATGAATGTGGTGTCTGTAATGCTTTAAATGTGTTATTTAATCACAAAATCACTGGTCTGTTACCAGACTCTCAGATATGCTGCACTTCTAAAGTTGACACTGGGCCGCATATAGTCGTGTTTTTCCCCTGACTTTCTTTCCTACATTCTTAAATTCCTGCATTCCTTTACCTCATCCAAGTGAGCCAATGTCCTTTGCTTTACTCCATTGCCTCTGTTACAAATCTGAAATTGATTATCCATTGATCTCAGAAAAAAACTTTTTTTGGGGCCAAATTCAAAAGGCAAAAATAATTAAATGTCTAAAACTGTGAGGTTCAGAATAACTGATTTTTGGAACTTGATTTTTGCCAGAAAAATTAATATTTTTTATTTTATTTTAAAAGTAATGAGCCCTAGCCGGTTTGGCTAAGTGGATAGAGTGTTGGCCCGTGGACTGAAGGGTCCCGGGTTTGATTCCAGTCAAGGGCACATGCCTGGGTTGTGGGCTCTATCCCCAAGTGGGAGAGCACGCAGGAGGCAGCTGATCTATGATTCTCTCTCATTATTGATGTTTCTATCTCTCTCTCCCTCTCCCTCTCTGAAATCAATAAAAATATTTTTTTTAAATGAAAAAAGTATTGAGTACTACTTAAAATTTTGGAATGGAAAAAACAAACTCTAGTTAACGTGCCACCTAACTTAGTTAAACAAAATTTAGTTGTATTTTAATAGTATTAAGTTGTATATAAGCTTGTGATGACCAGATCTTTATAGTTTTACTGAAGAACAAAACAATGTGAGGAAACAGATGATTGGATTTGGAAAGCCATAAAGACATTTGCTTTCAGTGTTGTGAAGAGATGACTTATGTTACCAAGGGAGCAAGGGTTTTCAAAGATTATAAATATGTGACCTAGTTTTGGGTAAGTCCCTCATATTTATCTCTTTAAGCATTCGTAGTGAAAGCTGTGCCAAGCACTTGGAAGGGTTTTGATCCCTGTTGAAAGGTTGTGCATGTCGCTGATGGGATCTCTGGTCCTCTCTGGCTCCCTTATCAGCTTCTTGTTCCTTGGCAGCGCACATCTTCCTTCCCACCAACAGACTTTGCCCCCTTTTTTTTTTATTTCATTAAGATTCCTCCTGAGATCGGCTGTCTTGAAAACCTGACATCTCTTGATGTTAGTTACAACTTGGAACTGAGATCCTTTCCCAATGAAATGGGGAAATTGAGCAAAATATGGGATCTTCCTTTGGATGAGCTGCGTCTTAATTTTGATTTTAAGCATATAGGATGTAAAGCCAAAGACATCATAAGGTTAGATCATTTTATTTCCATTTGTTTCTGTTAAGTGTGTTTCAGATTTCTCTGTGACTTTGAGAAATATAGAATTACAAAATAAGAAAAAAATGTATAGTACTATTTAACATTAAGATGCTATGTATCATTTGCCTTTTATATAATGAACTAGAGGGCCGGTGCATGGATTCATGCACTGGTGGGGTCTCTCGGCCTGGCCTGCCCCCTCTCACAATCTAGGACCCCTCGGGGGATGCCGGACTGCCTGTTTTGGCCCGATCTCCTCAGGCTAGGCCAAGGGACACCACTGGTGCACAAACCCATGCACCGGGCCTCTAGTATGAATATAAGATCTTTGGTTAATCTCTTCCCACCCTCCCCATCCCCCTTCCTCTGAGATTCATCAGTCTGGTCCATGATTCCATGCCTGTGTGTTGAGCATCTGCCCCTGTTGGTCAGTGTGTGTCATAGCTACTGGTGGAATGGTTGCTTAGGCCTTCATATATATATATATATATATATATATATATATATATATATATATATATATGAATATTTTTCCTCCTTATCATGTTTCTTGCTAGAAACAGACTCTAAAAGGAAAGTACTACTAGTTGGTCTCTTGTTACCAACTACACAATATAAAGAAGTATAGCAGAATATAATGAATTCTTTTTTATGTATTTATTGATTTGTAGAGAGAGAGGATAGAGGGATTAAAAACATCAGTGCCAGAGAAATATCATTGATCAGCTGCCTCCTACACGCCCCCTGCTGGGGATTGAGCGCACAACCCTGGGCATGTGCCCTCACTGGGAATTGAACCAGTGACCATTGAGCCACACTGGCTGGGCTATAATAACTTCTTAAGCTTCATTTCAGATAGAAGATAGTTATATGTCTATTTTATTTTAAAGCATTATAGTTTCTTAAATAATAAAACATTACTAACTTTGGTTTTGCTTACTGACCTTGATCATATTTGAAATCCCTGAAACTCCCCAGGTATCACTGTTTCTGGTGCTTACACTTTACAAATGTCAAATATTTTTGATAATTGACTTTATCTCCTTGTTATATTTTAACCATATTAGTCTTATTGTTACCTATTCATACAATTATTTATTTCCATTTTTACAAAATTACTTATATCTATATTTATCTTACAGGTTTCAGCTCATTTATCACCCCTCATTGTGTCCCTGACTATAATAGCCATTAAGGCTGGGACTATGGCTGTATTTACTCATTGTCTGATAGTTGGCACAAAGCCTGGCATACAATTTATAGTGTTTGAATTACCAGAGAACTGTATTTACCTAATTATCTTCTGCTTACATTTCAATTTATATTTAACTTTTAATGAAGAACTAGTAGCCCTGCGCACGAACCGTGCACCAGTAGCTCACCAGTAGCTCGCTGCCACCCTCCAGTAGCTCTCCACCCACTGCCCTGCCCTCCTGTAGTTTCCCCCCCCCGCCCCCCCCCCCTTTAGCTTGCTGCTCTACCCCCTCCTGTAGTTCTCCACTGCCCCCTTGTAGCTTGCTGCCCCACCCTCCTGCTGATCCATGATCCGGTCTTACTCGGTCAGTCATTACACTTTAAGGTGTAATGACCATTTGCATATTACATCTTTATTATATAGGATAATTTCTGTCCTCCTGAGCTTGATGCAATTTGAAAGGAAAGAGTTTGTTGCCTGCTATGCTAAACATGACCCCTGATTTTAAATAATTATGTCTCAGAATTTTTCCTTCTTGAAACTGAAAAGATGTTCATATGAATATTGGTTCAATTACTATAAAACATTTAGTGGAACTAGTTTTCAGTGTATTATTTCATATTATCAAGCCACTGTGTAAGTAAATCTTTTAAACTCTGTTTTACATTTTAGAAAAGACAAAGACCTGGGATAGTTTAGAAATTGTAGACATCCTTTGCTTTTTCAAAGAATGAGTTTTTTCAAAGAGTGGTGAATTCTGAATAGTTAATGGTCACTGGACCATTGCTTTTATTGTTTATTGGTGATGAAAACAGAACTTTAGTTGCATGTGAGAAAATGACTGATTTCAGTAATAGCAGGTAGAGATATGATCTGTCAGGTCTTATTTTCTCAAGTTTCAAAAAAACCAAGAAGAGTTATTCAGCTTTTTGGTCAGATCACCAGGACTGTTGGTCAGATTCCTGTTAGTTATGAGAATGGATCTGTCAGTGATCTCTAAAATTCAGTTATGATTTAATTTCCTTCTCTAATTTTAAACTGTGGCAACATTTTAATATACTTAAAATGTACCTTTATATATTCATTATATCTTAGAGAACACTTAAAATCTATTGATATAAAGGTGGCTTTGTTAGCTACCTATGGCATTTCTAAGTAGTTTCATCTATTTTCACACTAAGATGATTAGGAATAGCAATATATCTGATACTATAATTGTTTATGTATAGTAATTTATAATGTAACCAATATGACCTTTCCATGTATATTATACATATGCATATATGATATATGTGAATATCCTATCTAATAAAGAGGGAATATGGTAATTGACCCTCATACTGTCACAAAGATGGCAGCGTCCACAAGCCAATAAGGAGGGTATATGCTAATTGACTGCCATACCCTCAAAGATGGCAGCACCCACAGCCACAAGATGGCTGGCAGGGGAGGGTAGTTGTGGGTGATCAGGCGAGCAGGGGAGGGCAGTTAGGGGCAACCAGGCTGGCAGGGGAGGGCAGTTGGGGGCGATCGGGCCAGCAGGGGAGCAGTTAGGCGTCGATCAGGCAGGCAGGAGAGTGGTTAGGGGTGATCAGGCTGGCAGGCAGAAGCAGTTAGGGATGATCAGGCAGGCAGGCAGGCGAGTGGTTGGGAGCCAGCAGTCCCGGATTGTGAGAGGAATGTCCGACTGCTGGTTTAGGCCCAATCCCTGTGGGGCCTAAACCGGCAGTTGTACATCCCCCGAGGGGTCCCAGATTGGAAAGGGTGCAGGCTGGGCTGAGAGACACCTCCTGCCCCAGTGCACTAATTTTGTGCATCGGGCCTCTAGTATACATTATATATGTCATCCATGAATATATATGTACACACACATATATAATGTACCCAATATAACCTCACTATCAAGGTTTAGCATAATAGTATGCATGGGTACTCTAACTTGGCTCTCTGTCACATGGATTTTCTAAAATTTTATACTTTATAATTTTTTAGGGTTTTGTGTTAATTTAAATAAATCTCTGTGTGTGTGTGTGTGTGTGTGTGTGTATAAAATTCTAATGGGCATTGCAAACATTTTTACATTTTGATTATTTATGGTGATGGTGTAACATGTCATTGTGTTTGATAATGCTACCAATCATTATCAACTATACTAATATTAATAATAAAACATAGGCATTAACAGCATACTGAAAGACAAGTGCACTTTACTTATAAAAGTTGTGCATTTTTTTGCATACTATATTTTAAAAATCTGACATTTAAAAGAGTTTAATGCACAAGAATTTACCAATATTTTAAGTATACTATTAAACAGTTTATTATTTTATTTTTGTCTTTCTAATACCAGGTTTCTTCAACAGCGGTTAAAAAAGGCTGTGCCCTATAACCGCATGAAACTTATGATTGTGGGAAACACTGGGAGTGGTAAAACCACCTTATTGCAGCAATTAATGAAAACCAAGAAATCAGATGCTGGGATGCAGAGTGCCACCGTTGGCATAGACGTGAAGGACTGGCCTATCCAAATAAGAGGCAAAAGGAAGAAAGACCTGATTCTAAATGTGTGGGATTTCGCAGGTATTTATTTTGCTAGAATTTTAAAATCATGTTGATCTCTTATTTAGATTTTGGATTTAAAAACGGAGTTTTCTGTTCCAATACTGCAAAGAGACCAGTGAATCCTATGGAATTATTCCAGAACTGTTTACTTCTCCCCGCATTACCCTTGCCACCAGGACAGAGAAGTGTATGGAAGGGAATGTTAGAAGCTGTAGGTGGCAGCTGAAGTATGGGGTTCATAGCTAACACCTCAGCCAGAAGTTCTCAATCGCTAGTAAACACTCAGTTATAGTCTTCAAACATCGTTGATTGTTCTTCTCTCTTTTTTGTATGCTGAATTGTGTATAGTATCATCTAAAAAATTTGTTTTGAAAAAAAGCAGGCTAAAAAAGAGTCTCCAATCTCTGTTTAGGTCGGGAGGAATTCTACAGCACGCACCCGCACTTCATGACCCCGCGATCCCTGTACCTCGCCATCTATGACCTCAGCAAAGGGCAGGCTGAAGTTGATGCTATGAAGCCTTGGCTATTCAATATAAAGGTGGTCTATTCTAATCATTTGAGAATACAGAGTAATTTCATTTTTTTTGTATGTAAGGTAATTTACTTTAGGCAAAGAGTTGCTTTAAGAGTTTTGTGAGTTTTTTTGTGTTTTTTTTTAAGGAAGTTAGCAGCACTGAAATTTTGAGTTGGCTCAAAGTAATTAAGTTGTGACATGAAAATAAGGTGTTCCGTATTGGTGAGTGTTATAGATACTTGGAACCCTTTTCAGCTATAAACATGGGAAATACACATGCTAAACTATGTTTATCATATTTTAAAATGGAATATGAGGTTTTCTAACTTAAAATAAGTTATGCTAAAGAAAACCAATCTGTGCAGCTTTGAAGATGCATAGTGGCAATTTAGTATGAAGTTTTTCAGATCTTACACTTATATATGGCACCAGATTAATGTGCTCCTTTATTTATTTATTTATTTATTTATTTATTTATTTATTTAGTGAACTGAAGTATAATTGACAATATGCTCTTATATTGGGAATCTCTCTTTGTTAGTTTCCACTTTGTCCTTTGCTGCCAGTTATTCCTTACAAGCTCGTTTTGTAATTTTGGTAATTTTTTAAACCTTTTTTTGTTTCTACTTTATTATAGTTAGACAAAGTGAGCAAATATTACAATGGCAGTGATACTTTAGTGGTTTTTTTTCCCATTGTAGACTTCAAATAGAACGACTTTAGAAATGAATTCAAGAGATTGAATTTGCAGAGAAGGAAGAGAAAATA
This sequence comes from Myotis daubentonii, assembly GCF_963259705.1. Lineage (NCBI taxonomy): Eukaryota > Metazoa > Chordata > Mammalia > Chiroptera > Vespertilionidae > Myotis > Myotis daubentonii. Next base: position 42,739,996 of record NC_081841.1, read on the forward strand.
TAAACCATATCATGACGCTGGAATAATTCGTGGGTTTTTTAAGTGCTTACTGGAAGTCCAAAGCACACTTAGAAAGTTACCCACCTGAAACGTGTTAATAATTGAATTGAGAAGACACATAAAAACGACTTATAAAATTTCTTAATGTTGCATTATTTTTCTTAGGATTAAGGAAAGAAAGGCAGCTGTTTTCTTCATGATGTCCTTTAATTTTTCACTTCCACTCGAGTGAATTTCAGTGGAAATGTAATCAGTATTTTGGGTCTTTCTCTGTAGGCTAGAGCTTCCTCTTCCCCTGTGATTCTTGTGGGCACACATTTGGATGTGTCTGATGAGAAGCAGCGCAAAGCCTGCATCAGTAAAATCAACAAGGAGCTCTTGAACAAGCGGGGGTTTCCCGCAATCCGCGATTACCACTTTGTGAACGCCACCGAGGAATCCGATGCTTTGGCAAAACTTCGGAAAACCATCATAAATGAGAGCCTCAATTTCAAGGTAACGTAGTTAATGCCTACTGGGGTCTGGTAGCTACGTCTAATTTATTAATTCGTATGCTACGCAACTGCTTAGAAATGGCAGAAGACGAGGTATTTTTCATATCTGTTAGCGTTTTAAAGTATTTTCCGTTTTAAAACTACTCATGCCATACTTCATTTCAGGTTCATAGAAATGGGAATAAAAACAATTAGAGGGCCTGAGAGGATCTAAGAGAGGGGATGAGAGACGGAGGGTGTTTCTGAGAGAGCCTGAGCAAATGATTCTGATGCCTTTCTCTCCCAGCTTCCCCCCGTGGTGATGTAATCAACAGGGTAAATGTGAATGCTGGGGCCTTGGGATCATCTTTCTTCTGTTAGTTTTTTTACTGTTTTTTCTTCTCCTGCTTCTTTCTTTGGTAGCTCCTTTTGTATACTCATCTTGCTATTCCAGGCTGCTCCTCCATACCTCCTGTTCCTTTGATTCCCATTATAGATGTTTTTCCCTCAACATTGTTAGATGGCTTTTCACTTGGTTGCCAAGATCACTAATTTGGTTTTCGTCAATGTCTAAAAAATTCTTTTAATTACATACAAACAGGGTTTTTCATTTTAGGAATGATGTCTTTGATTTCTAAAGTGCCTTTCTAATAAATCAAATACAATTCATTGGGTTTATAAAACACAGATAAATTAGTTACCAGGCAGAATACTTAAAAATATTTTTATTCATTTCAGAGAAGGGAGAGGGGGAGAGATATAGAAACATCAACGATGAGAGAGAATCGTTGAATCCCTGCCTCCTGCACACCCCACAATGGGGATTGAGCCTGCAACCTGGGCATATAACCCAACCAGGAATTGAACCATGACCTCCTGGTTCATAGGTTGATGCTCAACCACTGAGCTACACCGGCCAGGCAGAACACTTATTTTTAATACTTACAGGAGAGAGAAATTTTCCAGGGTCCTCCAGACAGCATGATGTAAACTGTGTGGAATAGGCCCTGACATTGTAATATGAGAAACACAGTGGTGACCTTCATTGTTAGTTCCTGTTGGCTTAGCTCATTAGCACTAATGATGTAGGCATGGCTTGTAACTAAGGGGTTGTTTTGCCTGGACAGTCCCAGCATAATTATAAGTAGTGTCCCACAATGTCCTCAATCAAGCATTCCGGTCTGGATGATGAATGTGATGGTCGCCCTGGTTATAACGTGTCTGCCGGTTAGCTTAGTTCTGTCCCATTTCCACTGATTATGCTCCTATCCAAAGCCTAATGAGCCTGTTGTAAATGTGCTGGTCTTCGTGGTGTCCCAGGAGACAGTTTGCACGTTTGTATCTTTCAGCACATTTATCTCAGTCACTGAAAGGTTTTGCCAGTGGTGGGTCACTCTTGGCATTTTATGTAAGAAGAATGGTGTATTATTTTATTTGCTGAGTTTCCCACTCTCTCATGGGACTTATGATTAGAGATTAACATGACTTTTAAGAAACAAATATACAGAAGTCATTCATCCAGTTAAATATTGTCTTTATCCAGGTGGTTTTCTTCTGAGACTATGCCTGTTGTTAATTATACTATTTTAATAGCTTCTCTTTTTATCATTACTGTTGGAACATACATTATATTTTTTAAAAAGACCCCTTGGAGGTTAATTTTGTTTTGAAAATGCCTGAATTTTGTTGAAACAAACACTATGGATAAAGTGGTTAGTTCATCAAGCTGGAATAGTACTGCTTTTGTCTAATAACATGTTGTCACTATCAATCAGTAAAAGCATATTTCTTCCTGCATTTATAAATGAAATCTGAAGGCAACACCATGCAAGGATGTAAAAGAAATGCTTTGAAAAATAGAAATGTTATTTTAAGAAAGGTATATATTGCTAATGTATACACCACTCTGGCACTTTTGTTCGAAAATTCATTTGATTGCTTTGCAGAATAGTGACTCTTTTCGATGACCTAGAACCAACGAGCTTGCTAGACCTTTAATATTCTTTTCTCCCTGCAGTGCTTCAACCCATATTCAAATAGCAGCTTTTAATCTACTAGAGATCATTCTTTTTGCCCTCTCATTTTTTCTCCTTTCTTTTATCTTGGCTCTTCTCTAATATTTTCCTGTCTCACCTTTATTAACATGTATCTGTGCAAACGCTAGAATAAAACTGGTGTGTGTGTGTGTGTGTGTGTATGTATGTGTGTGTGTGTGTGTGTGTGTGTGAGAGAGAGAGAGAGAGAGAGAGAGAGAGAGAGAGAGAGAGAGAAAGAGAGAGGCTGTTGGTGACCTGACACAAATTAAAAGAAATAGGACAAATCAGAACAATACCCCTTTCAATTTGTCCAACCCATTAGCAGGTATTCTTTCCTGGCCCTGGAGCCCAGTCCTATAAAATTCATCTTTTTTTCTACATGATTTGCTATCTGTGAAAACCCTTGTTTATTTATAACTGTAGGTTTGCCTCCTTGAGTTAAAACATAAACTTCAACCTGAAGTTTTGTTTTATTTTAATTTATAAATAATGCAGAGAGGGACTGTGAAAAGTGTAGATTAGTAGAGTTATAGTTAATTTTCTGGGGCAAGGGATAGATGAACACAGTCTTTCAAATTACTGTTCAGAGGTAAATATGTAAATAATGGGTATGGCAGCTGTAAATGAAGCTCCTTAAGGTTCTAGTTACAAGTAGAAAAAGAGCAAGTTAAATTTTATGTGTGTTTATAAACCCAATTTCTATTTGTAATATGTTTAATAATTTAGGTAGGAATTTTGGTATGTCAGGTACACAACATACAAGAATATATGCATGGGTCTAGAAATGGGGAGAGTTTGCCACCTGGTGGTTCTTAAAGGCATTTTAGTTACTATTGTTAGAGCTGTATTTCTATTTCAAATTAGATTTTCATGGGAAAAAAATGTGTGGAAAAGACTGTCATTATCAGAAACATCATCTTAAGGCAATTTAACATATTTTTATTTTACATTTCAATTAGTATGCAGTTATTTTTTTAAATATGTTTTATTGATTTTTTACAGAGAGGAAGGGAGAGGGATAGAGAGTTAGAAACATCAATGAGAGAGAAACATCAATCAGCTGCCTCCTGCACACCCCCTACTGGGGTTGTGCCCGGAACCAAGGTACATGCCCTTGAATCAAACCGTAGGCCGACGTTCTGTCCACTGAGCCAAACCAGTCAGGGCTAGTATGCAGTTATTAAAGTCAGAGTGTCACAGAACAGAAGTCATCCTCTTTTGTCAGTGTTTTTGGATGACGTTTTATTTTCTCAAGTTTAAGGTTTTACAAAAAGCCTAGTTTAGGTGAGGAGATGTCATGTCTGTCTCCAGGCTTTGCTGTTGATACGTACATTAATATAACATTTGCAAATAACAAGCACAGAATTTAATGTTTTACCTCACGGTGTGGATATTTTCATCTAATAAGCAAGGTTCAAAAGCTCTTGTAGTACTGATTGCTTATATTAGCATGTCTATTGCATATATGTTTAATGTCTTAAAAAACAGAAAATCTTTTATTTATGGTTAGGTTTTTGCTATGTATTTTCTGGATTGCTGGGTAAATAATTCCATACTATTTTATTTGATAGTCTTTTCAAATTGGTTCCTGTGTTCATATTTTTATCTTATTACCATTTTATTTATCCCTCAAAATTTAAATGATTTAAATCACATTTTGATTTTAGTTGAAAACACACTTCTGAATGATATGCCCCTTTCTTTAAACCTATTAGCACTGAATTTATCCACCACCTGACAAATATATGAATACAATGGATTTTTTACAGCTTGTCATTTTTAATCACATAGATCCGAGATCAGCCTGTTGTTGGGCAGCTGATTCCAGACTGCTATGTAGAACTTGAGAAAATCATTTTATCAGAGCGTAAAAATGTGCCAATTGAATTTCCTGTAATTGACCGGAAACGATTATTACAACTCGTGAAAGAAAATCAACTGCAGTTAGATGAAAATGAGCTTCCTCATGCAGTGCACTTCCTAAATGAATCAGGTTTGGGTGTTTATTTGTTTCAGATTTTTTCAAAGCGTGGCTATGGTCATTTATAAAAATGGATCTGAACCATGCTAGAATTTGCAGTCGCTACTTAACAGAATAGCTCCAGAATTCTTTCATAGGCCACTGATGTCTATCTTCTTGGAAGATCATCCTGTGCATTGATGTTAAATCCTATGTCATGTCATAAGAAAAACATTGGAAACCATCTAAGGGCAACAATGGAAAAAGCAAAAGTTAAAATGTGTGGGTTCCAGGTCTTGACTGTACTAGTCAGGAGCTGTGGAAGCCTGAGTATAAGGCATAGCCTTTCAAAGTATCAAATGAATTTAGTGTGTGTGGAAGTGGCTTACCTACCGGAGAAGAGAATTATTATTGGAATGGTCCAATGGGGCACTTTGAGAATCAGTGGTTGCCTGAGATGCAGCTATGAGTGCAGATCTTGCTCTGTTATATCACATATTGTCAGCATGACCTCATACATAACAACTCTCAATTATGTACTTGATCAGTATAATATAATTTGATATGAAATTATATTAAATTTCATATAATTTTTTATATGAAAATTTTTTTTCACATGGGTTATAATCTGTTCCTTCTTCCCATCATTCTTAAACCAATAGCTTCCTAGGATATTCTGTGTCTCTTACCTCTATTTGAAAAATGAAATGTGTCTTTGTATTGCATATTTAGAAAGCCAAAAGGAAAATTATGAATTTCTGTTTGCTTGTAAATAGATGCCCTGCAATACATGGCATTGTCTCAAATATGCTGATATATGATCACTCAATATCATTAAAAAATACTTCTTTATAATATTGGATGTTAGGGCTGGAGAGCTAGGATGCCCATGCTGACATTGTCTCACATGTCAATGAAGAGGTTGGACTAGATTCTCCTGCTCTTTGATGTTTGTATATTCTAGATTTCATGTTTCATTGTTTGATTTTTTTTACTCCAGGGGTCCTTCTTCATTTTCAAGACCCAGCACTGCAGTTAAGTGACTTATATTTTGTGGAACCCAAGTGGCTTTGTAAAGTCATGGCACAGGTTGGTGTCTTATATTTTTGTGACATGGGGGTAATGATTGAAAAGGAGAATAAATGGCACCCAGAGCATTGAACATTGTAGACTTGCTGTTCAGTTAAGATAGAAACTACAGCAAATATAGAAAACTATAGGGCACTTCATGTAAAAAACTACTTAAAGAAGAGCTTTGTGGAAGAAGGGAAGGTACCTAAGAATTTACTTTCACGCCTTTAATGTCTGTAATGACGATGTTTGTACCACTGAGTTCCATGGCGCTTTCCTAGATCCTGATCATATCTTTGGTTTGGTTGATTTAGTCAATTGTATGAAAACTTTGTGAAAATCCTTGGAGTAAATATATATAAGAAAATTGGATCATTGAGCCTGTGAAACCTCTATCTAGACAACATGGAGGGGGATTTTGACTCTTGAGAGAAATGATTTGAGTTCTAAATGCTTACAATTTTTGAAAACTTTGGATTGCAGTAGTAATAGCTATTTTTTCTTCATTTATATTTCATATGGAAAATTATTTCTTCTATTGATAATTACCATTGAGTTTATATTAATTAGTTATAATAATCCATCAACATAGGTTTGCTACAGAATGTCACTCAGGGAGAACACACTAGCTCAGGTTTTTTTCAACAGTAACTCTTAGGGCCAGATAATTCTTTGTTGTGCATTATAGGATAATAGCAGCATCTTTGGCCTCTACCCTGTAAATATTAGTAGCATCTTCCTAGTTTTCACCACCAATGTGTTCAGACATTACCACATATTGCTGGGGATGCAAAATCACCCTCACAAACAGAGATGAGCTCAGGGAGGATGTCTCTAGCATCTGCATTCACTGGCATTTATTTGGTTTATGAGTATAATTTATAGTTTTGCACGTGGCTCCCAGAATCCCTTAAATAATTATATCTTCTTACATTAGGAGTCTCTCTTCCAATTAAACTATAATGGTAATTAGATTCCCTCAGCTAATCTTGAATGATAGTTCCTAAAGTCCAACTAAAGAAACTTATTTGGATCTAAATCTTATAACACAAAACTTGAGGGCATATTGAAACATTATTTTAATTGGCAATCAATTGTAATGTGGTAGCAATGACTATTTTGGTAGCTATTATTAGGTAGCTTTTTATCCTTCTGCACACATGCCATGGAAAGTGTGATTGTACTCATCTGCTCCGTGATAATGGAGCCAGTAAAGTGACTGGTCAAGAGTACTAACTCTGAGCCATTGTGACCTGTACTCAAATCTCTTGTGAAACTTACTTTGTGACATTTCTTAATGATTTAAGTCTGTGGTTTTTTTTACTTACAAAATAAGCATAGTAACAATTTTAACTTATACATTGCCTCTCTAGTTCAGTGTAAGTGAGCAGTATATGTTAGCTAGTTTCATATTTGACACATTTGGTGATTAAAGCTTATTATTTTAGGAAATGAAAAAAAAAATCTTCAAAGCCGTACAGATGTATTTAAGCAGTTTTGGAAAGTGTGCCAGTATGGAGCTAATCAACAGCAACAAAATCTGTGCAGTAGATGCATTCTCAACAGCAAAAGGAGTTTTAAATATTCAACCCTGAAGATTTTGTTGTCCTAGTGGCATGCTATCATGCTCTATCTAGTCAAGAAAATGCTGGATGTTGCACACAGAAGTGATATTTTTCTATGTGAACTAGGAACATTGAAAGCTGCACACATGTGGACACTATTAGAGTAGGTGGATTAAGGAAGTGGTTTGTATGCAAATCATAATCTATTAGCAAAAGCAGATTTCCACCATCACCACAATAAACTCTCTGATAATTCTATAGAATAATTAAGTTGAAACTCCATGGAAGTTCTTCTCATTAGAATGGTTAGACTGTAAACATGTTAATTTAAGTGAAAACCAATTCAAGAATTTGAATAGCTCCAAGTTATTTTAAAATATAGGCCTAAAAGGTCAATAAAATGATAATTTAAATTTCTTATTAACTTAAAAAATAAATAGCACAATTCTGTTTATGCTGATACAGTGAATTGCAATGTCGTTTTCACTGAGTTTTATAAAGAATGAAAGCTATAAATAATCAAGTTTAAAGAAGAATGACTTGTCCAATACCCATCATGAAAAATAAATAGGGATATTTGCCTGCATGAATCAGCAAACAAGAAAGGGATTAATTTCATGGTGCAGAAGTGCTAATGAGCCCACCCTCCCTCTATATGCCCTGAGCTGTTAGGTCACTATACTTATTAAAGAAGGTTCCATCAACACAGAGAGAAGTTTACAAAACTCATTTAACTGTATGATACAAGATATGAAAGGGGCTTATTGAATTAATCGGGTGGAGTATTAAAAAATTTGCATGGCAATTTAGTCTTGGTAACGTGTGAAGGAATTTGAAAAATTCTCATTACTTGCAAAAGGGCTTATGAAAGCCTTATAAGTTACTAGGCTGAAGGAATATTAGTAGGTCTTTTAAAGTGACAAAATTAAGATAATGTTTCAGTTTTCTATTGCTTTTTAACAAGATACCCCAAAGCTTTGAGACTTAAAACGTCGGCTGTGTTTATTAAGCGATCTGAGGTTAATTAGGCTCAGTTGAGTGGTCTGGTCCACAAGGCCTTGGCCAGGGTCATTCCAGTGGCTTCCCTTATTGAACTGGGCTGGAGGGTCCAAGAAGGCTATGCTCACAGTTTGGTGCTCCTCTGTGTGCCTCTCATGTGGCTCCTTCTCCTAACATCTAGGCCCAGAACTGGTGTAATGTTAGTTCTGCCACATGCTAGTGTATGGAGCAACCCCAGGCCAGGTCAGATTCGAGGGGAGAGGAAATGGACTCTACTTCCTGAGGTACTGATCAGCATGCATGTATAGGGAGAGAAGGAATTGATATGTCTATCTTTGGAAACTACCACAAAGAATGGTGGCACATATAGATATATATAAAAAAGCAAGCACAAACCTCCTTTAAAACCAATTGGCCTAAGTAAAATGAATTAGCATAAGTATATAAGTATATAAGGATGGCTTATTTACTTCTCAGAACAGCCCTCTTAAATGGTACTGTATTAACTCTCATCTTGAAGGTGAAGAAGTTAAGTGACAGGGAGGTAAAATAATTTATCCAAAATTATACATTGGGATTTCAGACAAAGAGGTTTGACAGCAGTGTTTATAAATCTAACCCTAGGATAAAATGCTACAAATTTCATTTTCTCAAAATCCACCCATCTAACCTTATTTATTCAAACTATGTTCTAGATATTGTTCTGGTGCTGGGACTGTAGTACTAGACAAGACAGCATCCCTATACTCATGAAGCTGACATTCTAATGGGAGGAAATGACCAATAAGAAACACTTACATGTCAGGTGGTACAAAGTGCTACAGAGAAAATATAAAGTATGGTTGGTAGCAGAGCACGAGTTGTTAGACAAGGTTATAGTCACTTAATAACAATAACACACCAAACAATTCTTTTTACCACCTAAATTGTAAGAATGATCTGGGACATCTATAAAGTGTACAATATGGGATATGTCCCAAAATATAGGTTGTTTAAAAAAATTATTTTTTGATTACAGTTGACATAAAAATATAATTTTTACTCTTTAACAACTCATTATACATTTTTGTTGGATATCATTATGTTTATTGATTCAATAAACATTATCTGTATAAAATAGAAATACAGAGATGAGTAAGAAAAGTCCTGAGCCCAAGGATTTTACAATCCAACATTTCAGACAACTACATAATGTAAATAATGTTTGCTCCTATTTAAGTATCCCTTAAACATAGATCTACTAAAGAAATTAAGCACAAACCTCTTTTAAAAATGAACTTGGCTAAGTAAAATGAATAGGAATATGTAGATAGTAATGGCTAACACATGAGGACTTACTATATGACAAAAATCTCCAGGCAATCTAAAGACAGTTATTTTTTTATTGTTTAAAGTATTACATATGTCTCCTTTTTTCTCTGATTGACCTCCCTGCCACTCCCGCCCCTCAGGATATGCCCCCACGGCCCCAGTGTCCGTATCCATTGGTTATACTAATATGCATGCATACAAGTCCTTTGGTTGATCTCCAACCCTGCCCTCCCCCCCAGACTTCTCTCTGAGGTTGGACAGTCTGTTCAGTGTTTCTTTATCCCTGGATCTATTTTTGTTCATCAGTTTATGTTGTTCATTATATCCCACATATGGGTGAGATCATGTGATATTTATCTTTCTCTGACCGGCTTATTTCACTTAGCATAATGCTCTTTAGATATATCCATGCTGTTGCAAATGGCAAGAATTCCTTCTTTTTTATAGCAGCATAGTATTCCATTGTGTAGATGTACCACTGTTTTTTAATCTACTCATCTGCTGATGGGCACTTAGGCTGTTTCCAAATCTTAGCTATTATAAATTGTGATGCTATGAACATAGGGGTGCATATGTCCTTTCTGATTGGTGTTTCTGGTTTCCTGGGAGATATTCCCAGAAGTGGGATTACTGGGTCGAACGGGAGTTCCATTTTTAATTTTTTGAGGAATCTCCAGACTATTTTTCCACAATGGCTGTATCAGTCTGCATTCCCACCAGCAGTACATGAGGGTTCCTTTTTGTCCACATCCTCTCCAGCACTTGTCGTTTGTTGATGATAGCCATTCTGACAGGTGTGAGATGGTACCTTATTGTTGTTTTGATTTGCATCTCTTGGATGATTAGTGACTTTGAGCATGTTTTCATATGTAAAGACAGTTACTTTTATTATCTCACTAGATGCCTGGTGCACAGATTCATGCACTGGTGGGGTCCCTCAGCCTGGCCTGCACTCTCTCACAATCTGGGACCCCCCCGGAAATGTCGAAGGCCCAGTGCACAGATTTGGCCCAATCCCTGGAGGCCAGACCGAGGGACCCCACCGGTGCATGAATCCGTGCCTCTAGTATGCATATAAGATCTTCAGTTAATCTCTCCCCCACTTCCCTCTGAGATTTATCAGTCCATTCCATGTTTCCATGCCTGTGTTTCTGCCCCCTAGTGGTCAGTGCGCATCATAGCTACTGGTTGAATGAAAGAATGATTAAAAGGTCAAATGGTTGCTTGGGCTTTTATATATATAGACTAGGGGCCCAGTGCACGAAATTCATGCACTGGGTGTGTGTGGGGGGGGAGTGTCCCTCAGCCCAGCCTGCCCCCTCTCACATACTGGGAGCCCTCAGGCGTTGACCCCCATCACCCTCCAATTGCAGGATCAGCCCCTTGCCCAGGCCTGATGCCTCTGGCCTAGGCGTCCAGCCCGGGCAGCGGGGACCCGGAGCTGCAGTGGCCCCGCGATCATGGGCTTCGCTTTAGGCCCAGGCAAGGGGCCCCTAGCTCCTGGGACTGCCAGCTTCGACCCTGCCCAGCTCCCATTGCTGGCTCCACCCCTACTTCCTGCTATCACTGGCCAGGGCGGAAAAGGCACCTGATTCTCTGATCATGGCTGGGGGGCAGGGCAAAGGCGGCCCCAGGGCCGCCTTTGCCCTGCCCCCCAGCTCTTAGCTCCCCCCTGGGTTTCCGATCACTGTCAGTGGCAGGGGGCTTCTTCCTGCTTTCCCTTTCGCCTCCCTGCATTGTGCCTACATATGCAAATTAACCGCCATCTTATTGGCAGTTAACTGCCAATCATAGTTGGCAGTTAATTTGCATATAGCCCTGATTAGCCAATGAAAAGGGTAGCTCGTACGCCAATTACCATTTTTCTCTTTTATTAGTGTTGATTTTACAGAAAAGGAAACTGTGGCTTGAAGACATTAAGTACCCTTTCCCAAGGTCACACAACTAGAAATTGAGCCTGTGTTGAACTTGGGTTCTTCTGACTTATGTTTTTAACTGCTGTGATGATGATCAAAGCTCAAAAGTATAGTCTCCATGTTAGAATCACATGGGTTTCTTGTTAAAAAAGCAGTTTCCCAAACCTTATACCAAACCTATAGATATCAACTCTGAGCGGAGTCCAGCAAAATGCAGCAGTTCCTTTGAAAATTAGTAAACTGTACTACACTGCCTCTCTTCTCATTGAGGAAAACACCTTCTACTACATAAATATATAGTGAAAGTTTTATTAGAAACCATTGGTGATAACATAGTCTGGAAGATAATTTCCCTAGAAATATATTATTAATGAAACTGTAATAAGAATGCAGAGTATGAGATTGATCTGCTGATGGGAACTGTGGAAGGCTTTGAGCTTCATTGGCTTTGGAGGATCTTCATAATTTCAGATCTGAATTCCTTAATTTAATAATTTTGTGAGGGTATTTTTTTGAGTGGATGCTTTTTTTGTGGGGAGTAGGCTTCTAAGTAACATGGCTGCTAGTTAGGGAAGTTAGGTCCTGTGTTATATTTGACAGTGTTACAATTCTTCTGATTATTTTCCCTAAGCAACCTGACAGAAAATGCATTAAATTCAAAACTTTTCACAAAGTAAATTCCAGTGATTATAAGTGTAAATCTTTCAGATTTTGACAGAGAAAGTAGAAGGTGGTCCAAAATATCCTAAAGGAATTATTTCACGTAGAAGTGTGGAAAAATTTCTTTCAAAGAAAAAGAGATTTCCAAAGAACTACACACAACAGTACTTCAAACTCCTAGAAAAATTTCAGATTGCCTTGCCAATAGGAGAAGAATATTTGCTGGTTCCAAGCAGGTAAACCAAAAACTTAACATTTAACTACCCTATAGAAACTCACCATCTATTATATTGTTTTAATTGTCAGAATAACTTTGATCTATGATTAATGTACTAAGTATTATTTTTGCTTATTGTGTAAACGTTCTTCTGAAGTAAAACACTTTTAATGAAAACACTACATTTGACATTTTAAAGAGAGAGTGACTTATTTCATGTCTATAATTACTATTTGGTTTACAACTGTTTATTTAATAAAGGTAAATAGTGGAGATGTGTGTGTGTGTGTGTGTGTGTGTGTGTGTGTGTGTGTGTGTGTGTGTGTATCCTTACACAGTAATGAGAGAGTTATAGCAGACAAATTCTGGGGAGATAGTGATTTTTTATCAGAGTTTTAAAAGAATTTGTGGCAGTGAATTTTGAGAGGAGAGGGGAAACAATGGAGAGCTAATTTCTGGCCCGGTATTATAGAAATTTTTCTTACTGCTTTAGAAGCACCTGAGGAATGTTAGAAAGTAATATGACATTGAAAAGTGCAAATTGCATTGATGGATGGATGGTGACTGATTCTAAAAATAGATATATACTTTTTTTTGGACATGCAATCTTTTCAAGTTTTATATAATCCCTTGCTTGATACTTGTTTGTGCATAACCAATTATAACAATTTATTTATTAGTATAAATAAGAATACTGGAAAAATTCATGCTCTACTACATCTGAGCATGCATTTGAATTGATTAAATAACCATTGAAATTTTAAAAATATATTTTTATTGATTTCAGAGAAGAAGGGAGAGGGAGAGAGAGATAGAAACATCAATGGTGAGAGAGAATCATTGATCTGTTGCTTTTTAATGCCCTACACTGGGGATCAAGCCCACTACCTGGGCATATGCCCTGATCAGGAATCGAACTGTGACCTTCAGGTTCATAGGTCGATGCTCAATCACTGAGCCGCAATAGCTGGGCCATTGGATTTTTAAAATAGGAAGAGAATGTAGCAAAAGAAAAACATGCAATTGCTTTGAATATTTATCTTCAATTCATCAATTTCAAGTCATAAAGCACTTTGGTCAACATGGTTGGGTGTTTTATGAAACTATGTAATGATGCGATGTCCTTTTCCCTTTAGTCTGTCTGACCACAGGCCTGTGATAGAGCTTCCCCATTGTGAGAACTCTGAAATTATCATTCGACTTTATGAAATGCCTTATTTTCCAATGGGATTTTGGTCAAGATTAATCAATCGATTACTTGAAATTTCACCTTACATGCTTTCAGGTAGAGGTAAGTATTTAATGAAGACAATATGTAGAGAAGTTAGGGGGAAAATACATTAAAAATAACATGCAATTTTCACAGAGCTTACTCATTTTTTAAGGCACCTGAAAATCAGAAAATAAGCTTATACAACTTCATATTGGCCAATATAAAGACATGTGGTCAAATAAGTGTAACAATTTGTCAAGAAGAAAATTCCACAGGTCCTCACTTGAAGCCCATTTGTTCATATTTTAGACACATTTAAAATATGTATGAATAGTTTGCTTTCTATGCCAAAGCAGATTAGAAGCAATATTTTTAAAAGGTGGATTACCAAGAATCACTGGTTTAAATATACACACACAGGCATTCTTACACACACACACACACACACACACACAGAGAGAGAACAAAGAAAAACTAGGAATGAGCACTGCAAAGTCAGAGAGTTTTACTCAATGACTTGTAATATCCTGACCATTCAGACCATTCAGCATAGAGACTATAGTAGCTCCATTCTGCTGCGTAATCCCAGAGGAGTTTAAGAAAAAAAAAAAAGAATTAACATGATGCCACTGTTACTATATTCTGAAATAAATCATATCTTGCTTGTGATTAACCAGCATTTAGATAGTTACATTGCATTAAAACATTCAGAAAGTTTTAATTTGAGCATGACCACCAACTTCTTTTTAAAGAGAACTTATTTTTGATTCTCTTTCTTCATCTGTTACACATATTAAACTACTTAACACCATAAACCTGAAATCTATCTTAGGTTATCTACTGGATATTTTGTGTTGTTGTGTGTTTTTTTTTTTCATTGTTGTTGTTGTTGCAAAATTAAGGATAAAATATTTAGCATCATATTTAATACCTAAGATGAGGACTAACAATCATTATTTCAATACTTTTTTTCAAAGCAAATATATCTCTATTACTGTCAATTGGGGGGTGCAGTTTTTCCCCACCTTTAATTTATGGGGTAGTTAATAATTAATGGGTATAACTGGGTCCATTTAAACTTCTTTCAGAACGAGCACTTCGCCCAAACAGAATGTATTGGCGACAAGGCATCTATTTGAATTGGTCTCCTGAAGCTTATTGCCTGGTAGAATCTGAAGTCTTAGATAATCATCCAGAGAGTTTCCTAAAAATTACAGTTCCTTCTTGTAGAAAAGGTAAGGAAATTAATTCAAAACATTGAACTGTACCACTAAAGAAATCTAAACTTAAAAACAAACTTTATAGCTTCTCTGTGTTAGCTTTGTGACAGAATAAAGTTCCAATAGGGTGGTGATGAGCTCTTCTTTGGATTATGTAGGCTGTATTATTTTGGGACAAGTTGTGGACCACATTGATTCTCTCATGGAAGAATGGTTTCCTGGGTTATTGGAGATTGATATTTGTGGTGAAGGAGAAACTTTGTTGAAGAAATGGGCATTATATAGTTTTAATGATGGCGAAGAACATGAAAAAATCTTACTTGATGACTTGATGAAGAAAGCAGAAGAAGGTATGTGTTGATGCAACTTACAGATGTTTCTAAGTGATGTCTCAATATTTGCAAAGTGAGTTTTGTTATAAATGTAGAGACTATTCTTATCCATGGGAGATGTGTTAGAGTACATTACATTCAATTATAGTGAAAATTCAGGAAAATGGATTATATTTGTTACCCGTAAGAGCATGTATTCTAAATTGAGAGGGATGTTGGTTTTAGAGGATGAATATTGCCACATGAGCAACATAACTTCATCTGTGAAATGGGAATGCTAACCAAAACTACTTAATATAATTATTATAAAAATTAAAATAGATTATACATGGAAATAACTTAGCAACATGCCAGCCATGTAATAAGTGCTCCACGAATGTGGTAAAAGATAGATAATGTCCTAGTCAGATGTTGGATAGTCTAAGGCAGTTCTGAATTCTGCTTTCTAATGAGTGACCCTAGGAATGAGTTTTAAAATTCTAATAGATAGATATTAATTTAACCTTTAAAATTTTATCAAATTTTCTAGAAAAAAATAGGAGTGGTAAGAAAACCTAAAGGACTGATTAGAAATAATAGAAAACTTGTGAAAGTCATAATCACAAATTTATATGCATTCTTTTATGTACTTCTCAGGGGACCTCCTAGTAAATCCAGATCAACCAAGGCTCACCCTTCCAATATCCCAGATTGCTCCTGACTTGATTTTGGCTGACCTGCCTAGAAATATTATGTTGAATAGTGATAAATTGGAATTTGAACAAGCTCCGGAATTTCTCTTAGGTAACTATTTTTGTTAGTTTGAGAATTAAATGTAGGATGCATTTTTCCTAGTAATCTATAAAATTTTCAAATATAATTGTATTATAATGGTTTTTTGGTGTTTTCATATATTTATCATAATGTTTTTCCCCTTTTTGGAATGATATATTTTAAATTAATATGTTTCGGATCTAGAATTTGCTTTGCACTCAGTCTTGTAGATTAGGTTTGAGATGAGGATGAGACAAGCATGGAAGCACATATATCTATAAAATATATCCTTGCACTTTCTTTAATTTCCAGGGTTTGGAAGGCAGATAAAGAGGTTTTTGAATGTGTGATACAGCCATTTTTCAGTCTCAAAAAAGACAAAGTGGATTACCAGTTAGCTTTGATGCAAGGCATTGGGCAAATAGCTATGATAATTTTTTCAGTTTGGAATCCAGATTAACCAGAAAAAGAGTTTTGTTTTTATCAGCTATGGAAGGTGGGATAAAAACTAGTTTGGAGAAAAGATAATGAATGTGCCTTTTGGTGGAATGTGAGATTTGGAGGAGCATGTCAGTGGGAATCTCCCAACACACATTTGTAAATAGAGTTTAGGTAGCTTGTGAAATTGTGAAAATCCTGTCTGTGGGGTTCCATTAAGTTAGGGAGTGGATGGGGTCCTTGAGTGGGGAGTGTGTAAATGAAAGACAGGAACACTAGGGATAAGACCTTTAGGCCCATCTTAGTTTATGGAGCAGAAGAAAGAAGAGGAATCATTAAAGGAGACTTGATTCAATGAAGCAAGCGGGTCTGATTTATCTTCAAGTATACAACAGGTATAATTACACCAGACACAATTCAGTTTTTCTGCTGGAACAGATTAACTTATGTGCTTTGTACTTTCTTTTCAAAAGGTGATGGCAGTTTTGGATCAGTTTATCGAGCAACCTACGAAGGAGATGAAGTGGCTGTAAAGATATTTAATAAACATACATCACTTAGACTATTAAGACAGGTAAGAAATCCAATAACATTACCATATTCAACCATACACTGTTAATCTCCTAGAACTCTTGTATCACACGTTTGTGAAAATGCAAAATGATGACCATGTTTCCCCCCAAAGTTTATTTAGTTTAATCATGAAATCCCACGTTGTCCTCTCTTCATGGAGGAAAAAAGTTTTGTTTACCTTGTTGAAAACTAAGAAAAGACAGTTTTCTGATAATTCTTGTTTTCAGCCTTCATAGTTATATACTACATGTACAAAAGAAAAAGGGTACCTCTTTTGAGGTCTTGTATTTCAAAGGAATCAAAATTTATGCACAGTAGCCCATTTAAAAACGTTTCTTGGCCTCAATTAAATCACTTTTTTTTTCTCAACAAGCACTTATATTCAGGGTAATGCTGTGTGCTGATTGCCTTATGTGTCACTGAACCAATCACTATGTTAACAAAGGTATTACTTAGAGTATCCCCACCTTTCCCCAAGGCTGGAGATGGGGTCAGTTCCCCCTAAAGTTGATGGGCTGCATGGGTGAAGGTTGGATACCCCAGCAAGAAGCAAGGTATTCTTAGAAAGAAAGAAGAGTGACTGGATGTTGAATGCATAACCAGAGTGGTCACTCCAGTACCCTCTCTTGTTTGAGTACTGGTGGGGATTTATTTCTTTTTTTCTGAGTTTTTCCTTGTGCCAAGTCAACTCAGCTAAGGGTTCAAAAGCCCAAGTGAGGGCGGTGAAGGATGAAGAAATGACAGACAAAGAGAATAAGCTGGGTCTATCAGCCGTGGGCAAACTATGGCTCACGGCCCGTTTGAAATGAATAAAACTAAAAAAAAAAAAAAGACCGTACCCTTTTATGTAATGATGTTTACTTTGAATTTATATTAGTTCACACAAACACTCCATCCATGCTTTTGTTCTGGCCCTCTAGTCAAAAAGTTTGCCCACCCCTGGCTAGGTGGATGTTCCTGTGCCTGGCTGAGGCCACAGAGAGAAATCCAGAGGCAAGCTGAGCCTTTATTTTATAGCCAGAGGTAAACAAGTTAGTGGTCACCATAGTTACAATGTTCTTGTGAGTTTCACTTGTTTTGGCAGCAATTGCTATATCTCCCTCAGCCCATTAGTTTCCCAGATAAGATCTAGGGAGTGTCATAAGGTCAAGCCTAATTATGCTAAGAGGGCTGTGCCCTCTAAGCTGGGACTTGTTTGTGGCTTTGCCAATAGTTCAGTCTGAGGCTTAACCCTATAGCTGTGCCCTACATTTCCTGACAGTAGGAATGAGGGAGGGAGACAGGGTGAGAAGAGAGATAAAATCCAGTCTGCCATCTTATACCAGAAATCAATTATATTTTTGAATTTGTTCATTTTTTCTTTTGCCCTTGATGCATTAAAAAAAATATTTTGTGCCTGAATCTGAATCTAAATAACTTAGAAAAGGCACAGTTACAATTTATTAGTTACTCTGAATAATAAAAATAATTTTGTGTCTATGCAAAATATTCTGGAGTAATTTTAATTATTAGTACTAGAAGTCACACTATAGCTCTAAGGCAGCGGTTCTCAACCTGTGGGTCGAATGACCCTTTCACAGGGGTCGCCTAAGACCATCCTGCATATCAGATATTTACATTACAATTCATAACAGTAGCAACATTACAGTTATGAAGTAACAACGAAAATAATTTTATGGTTGGGTCACAACATGAAGAACTGTATTTAAAGGGCCAGAAGGTTGAGAACCACTGTTAAAGAATAGCTAATAAACAACTTGTTATATAAGTTGATTTTTCAGCCTAAGTCATTAGTCTTCAATGTATGTTTCAAATTTTCGTTAATGTGCTCTTTGAAAACCAGAACACTAAAAATGTATATAGGACTGACTAGGGCATGGACAGCTAGGTGAACCAAGGAAATGGTAGAAGGAATAGAAACCCCAAGAAACTAGAAATAGCAATCAGAAGGATATATGCACGCCTATGTTCATAGCAGCACAATTTACCATAGCTAAGATTTGGAAACAGCCTAAGTGCCCATCAGCAGATGAATGGATTAAAAATCAGTGGTGCATCTATACTACGCTGCTGTAAAAAGGAAGGAAGTCCTACCATTTGCAACAGCATGGATGGAACTGGAGAGAATTATGCTAAGCGAAATAAGTCAGTCAGAGAAAGATAAATATCACATGATCTCACTCATTTGTGGATTACAATGAACAAAATAAACCGATGAACAAAAACAGATCCAGGGACAGAGAAGCAGTGATCAGATGCTCAAACCTCAGGAAGAAGGTAGGGGAGGGGGGGGCGGTTAAGGGGCAGAGATCAACCCAAAGGGCTTGTATGCATGCATATAAGCCTAACCAATGGACACAGACAACAGGAGGGTGAGGACATGAATCGGGGGTGGGGAGAGGGCACAAAAGGGAACTAAGGACACATATGTAATACCTTAATCAATAAAGAAAGAAAGAAAAAAGAGAAACAGTAGAGTGTGAGTAATATGCTTCTTCTTAAAAAAAAAAAAAAAAAAAAAAAAAGGAGCCTTGGCCAGGTGGCTCAGTTGGTTAGAGCATCGTCTCTACAGGAAGCAACCAATCTATGTTTCTCTCTCACATTGATGTTTCTCTCTGTAAAAAACAAACAAAAAAAAAAACAATAAAAACATATCCTCCAGGGAGGATTAAAAATAAACAAAATCAATATTTCAATAAATCAAATTTAAAAAAAAGAAAAGAAAATCAAATGGAAACATTTTAGTGTTTGGTGCTACCTTTTGAGGGTCATTCTGCCAGTGGTCAGGAGTTGCGGCTGATGGATTGCATTCTTTTGCTCTTTTCTAGAGCTGCTTTTCTAGAATAGAAAATTTGGACTAGGCTTCTGCCTGTGAAAGAAAATAGAGCTAACTTGACTTGTTTTCATCAGTTTTCACCAACTCAGCTAATCAGACATAGGAGAAAAAAGATTTTAATCTTCAAAGATTTTGTCGGAAGCCTTTGTCCTTGGCAAAGCCCCTCTCAGGGCATTCAGCCTTTCTCGTTCAGCTGGCAGATTGCTCCACACTTCGGTTTCCTGATAGATGCAGTTGGCACTGATACGTCCCATCTTTGAAGCTGGTTGTTAACAAGCAGAGCTTCTGCAGAAATCACAGCTGAAAACATGAATCCATTTAAAATCAGCTAAGCTATACATTTCATTGAAATTACAGTTTCAGAGTAAAGTGAAATAGGCAGAATGAAGCATGTGGAATTAAAAAAGCAGCAGTATCCTAAAGGAGATGATGAAGTTTCGCACTATGTGGTCTAGAAAAAAAAATGGTATCAGAACAGAGACCTCTCTGTTTAAGCTAAAATGGCATCTCTGACTTCTTGGATTGGAAAGAGGTTGTTGCAGGTGGAGACTGCTTTAGTAAGGGCGACCTGAGACAGGTCAGTCTGAGGAAGGGAGAGTATTTGAGCTAAGATCTGGATGGCAAGAAGCCTTCAGCTTTGTGAAGGGGGAAGGGATTTCTAGGAAGAGAGATCAGCAAAGGCAGAGAACCTATGGCTATAAGGAGGGAGCTGGGTGGGTGCCAGGGATTGAATGAACACCAGCATGGCAGAGGGGTGGTGAATGAAAAGAAGAGAGAAAGGAGATGGGGCCTGAGAGGTGGGCCGGGGTGAGATCAGGCCAGGCCATGAAGGTTATATAAGTGCATAGGATTTTTTTTAATGTCCATGAATAAACCTGGTAATACATTACATTTTTAAAAGATATTTTATTGCTTTTTAGGAAGGGAGAGGGATAGAGAGAAATAACCATCCCTGAGAGAGAAACATCATTGATGGGCTGCCTCCTGCACGCCCCTCCTGGGGATCAAGCCCACCACTTGGGCATGCGGCTCTGACAGATTGGAACCCATGACTTTTTGGTTCCTGGGTTGACGCCCAACCTCTAAGCCATGCATGCCAGGCAGTACATGGAGTTTTAATCTAAGCGTATGGGAAGTCATTAGGGAGTGTTCAGGAGAGAGTGATGCCATCTACGCCTGTGGGGTTTTGAGGAGAGGCCATAGCCTAGATTTCTGTGGCCTTGGACATGAAACTTTTCTCATCAAATCAGAGATTGACAGGCAGGTTGTACCTTGCAAAGCAGTTACAGTGGATTAGTGGTGGCTACTCAGAATCTGGCGCTGAGAAGGTTAACATGACCTGTTAGCGTGACCACAGGTGTGTCCTGCCCCTGAATTAAATGTTCTGATGAATGCAGAGCAAAAAGAAAAATAGAACTTAAAATGTTCATTCATACTATAGTTTCAAAAACCAGCTGTTCATTCCAAAAAAATGTGGGAAACGTAAAAAAGCTCACAGAAGAAACAGTTTCCTATCATTGAATCGCCTAGCGAAAACCATCTCAGGGTGTGGACACACTTAAGGCAGCAGACACTTGGGTCAGAGCGTGTGTCCTGTTCCTCTGAAATGATTGGCTTTTGCAGGAGCTGGTGGTGCTTTGCCACCACCACCACCCCAGCTTGGTCTTTTTGCTGGCGGCTGGGATTCGTCCCCGGATGCTGGTGATGGAGCTGGCCCCCAAGGGCTCCCTGGACCGCCTGCTGCAGCAGGACACAGCCAGTCTCACGCGGACTCTGCAGCATAGGATCGCACTCCATGTGGCTGACGGCTTGAGGTATTTACTCCTGTGGTTTTCTCTTCACTGTATGACGCGTGTTAGCCCACACTTCCTCCCAAGGCTCTGAGAATAGCACTTCCCACTAACAATGTGTCCTAGTAACATTAAAAAAAAATGGGGGATGAAAAACGACCATTTCCGCGATTGAATTTTAAAATCAGATAAAACAAGAGAACGAAGACCACGGGGAGCCTCCCAGCTAGTGGTAGGGAGCAGGAACCCAGGAGTCCTGCTCCAGAGCCCATGATCTTGCTTCCTCTAAAAAACTACAGGCGAGCATTCCAAGTGTCAAGGAAAGTGTCAGTGATCATGGATGATTACAGTATGCAAAGATGAGCCTATCTTTCTGAAAAGGACTAGAGTGACCTGGTTTCTGGATCATAATGTGTCTCCGAGGCACACCTACCCTGCAGTCAGAGGTAGACAGCCGCGGAGAGGCAGCTCAGCAGTGGAGAGGCTGTGGTCTTTGGAGTCAAATGGAGTGGGATAGCCTGGCAAGTATGGCTTAGTGGTTGAGCGTCAATCCATGAACAGAAGGTCATAGTTCGATTCCCCTTCAGGGCACATGCCTGGGTTGCAGGCTTGATCCCCAATGTGGGGCATGCAGGAGAGAGCCAATCAATGATTCTCTCTCATCATTGATGTTTCTATCTCTCTCCCCTTCCTTTCCTCTCTCTGAAATCAATAAGAACATATAAGGAAAAAAGGGACTAGGATAAATCACTGCTCACACACTTTGTATCTGTGATTTTATTTTATTTTTAATATATTTTTATTGATTATTGTTTTCAACCCTCTCCTACCTCACTTTCTGGTCACTGTGCTCAGCCCTCACCTCCCTGAGGTGTCTCAAATATGCCAGAGGTTTTATACCAGCTCATCTCTCCACCAGGAATCTCTGACTCCAGATATCCTATTGGCTCTCTTCTCATTTCATTCAGTTCTCTTCTGAGACAGGATTCCCTGAATCCTGTGTCTCTCTAGTCCCTATACCACTCATTTCAGATTGGTATTCTTTGTTTTTATTTTTTTTAAATTGTTTATTGCCTGTCTTTGCCACTAGAGTCTAAGTGTCACAATAGCAGGAACTTTGCATCTCATTCACGGTTGCATCCCCAGCACCTAGAGCAGTGGGGCATCAGTAAATATGTGTTGGCATTGGGGGGAGAGGGAGGAAGGTGCCGGGGTCCAGCCCCAGCGGGTCCAGGGGTCCCCAAAGGTGTGGACGGAGTCGGCGAAGAAGGAAGGACACGGAGACAGCGTTCAGTTGATCAGCAGCCTAGCCAGGATCTCTAGCCCGGATCTCCAGCCAAGTTCTGGTCTGGATCTCCAGAGAGGTTCTGCTTCGGATCTCCAGCGAGGTTCTGTAGCCATGTTCCCTCGCTAGGTTCTCCAGCCAGGTTCTGTCCAGGCTCTCCAGTCAGGTTCAGTGTCCAGGTTCCAGTCAGGTTCTCCTGCCAATCTCTGTAGTCAGGTTCAGTCCAGGATCCCTTGCCATGTTCTCCCGCTAGGCTCTGTCTCTAGGCTCCGAGGCCAGTCCCTCTCCAGGATCCTCCGGCATGCTCTCTCCAGCGAAGTTCTTCTGTCTCCAGGCTCCATGTAGGTTCTGTCTTCTTGATTCTGTTCTAAGTTCTGAGTGTTTCTGTCTTGTTACAACTGTATTTATACCAGTTGATTCAATCCTATCAATCTCTATTACAAAGGTTAGGGCGTTTCTTATCTCCATTCCAGGGAGAAAAGATTATGTAGTTTAAGCATGATTGTTCGTAGTTAAAGGGATTAATTACCCGCCTGGCACTTAGTTGAGGGGTTTTATTCCCTCCCTAACTTCAGGGGAAAATCCCTACCTGGGGATTCAACCTTTCTCGGAGAGGTGACTTTGGTTAAAACACAGCGCCAAGAAGGTGAGCAAACATATTAAGAACCGTATGCCATATATGCCAGGTCCCTTGAAACAGCAAGGATGGACCGGCTCCCGGCAGGAAGGAGGGAGGGAGGGAGGGAGGGAGGGAGGGAGGGAGGGAGGGATGAAAACAGTGCCTCGCCATATAGTTGCCATGCAGTGGATACAAACCTCCTTCCCTTCTGAAATAGTGTGTTTATTCCTTTTGGGCAGTATCCAGACATGTAAATGGAATGGGCACTGAGGAAAACAAATAAACACAGCTCACAAACACACCAAACCAAACCAACCAAGAGGATGTAACTCTTAGTAACATATAGGGAATATAATAAGTGCGTAAAATAAGTAGATTTCTCTTTCTGAAAGAGTCCAGAAACCACTGTAAAACAACAGAATCAGTAAATGAAACAGGAATGCAGATTTGGGTTAGGGTTGCTATACCTACTTTTGAACACCAGGGGGGAACCTTGTGTTAAATTAATCCAGATAAAGTGCAAGGAGGCTTCATGTGTTTCAGAGCCGCCTCCGTCAGGTTGCTCGATTTAACTAACTCCATATCCTAGTTTTACCCTAATCCTTCCATGTACTCCCCAAAGTGCGGTTTTATAACATGGAGAATTGTTATTTTTATTACTCACCCCTGTTTGAAAGACCTCCTCTCTAAAACAACTTATTCGGGTTCTCTGAGACCTTCCTTTAGAAAACAAATCCAGTAGTTTCTGATGAAGTTCGTGAAATTTTAGCATATTTCCCTCTAATTTGCTTGATTTGTTCTCAGCATAATGTCAAGACAGCATTCTGGATCTTGTGTCCAAGAGGGTAGTAGATTTCAGTAGCTATCAATCTTCCACCAGCACTAAGTAAAACTCAGCATTAAAGTTTGTCTTCCCAAATACAGGGTGTCCCCCAAAATGCATATATTATACACTTTAAATAATTATAAAGACAGTATTTATTAAGAGATTTCATTTTCATTTAACAACCATCAGCTATTAAAGTGTGTATGTATTTTTGGGACACCCTGTATATTTTAGTATAGAGTCTACCTACAGAGGTAGAAAGAGGCAATGAAACCACACTCCTTTGGAGTCCTTAAATGGTGGAGCTGTTTTGAGTGACATACAAGAACTTCTTTACATTACATATCTTTTGTTCCACAGTTTTGTCTGCAACTATTAACGTACATCTTTAATTCAGTCTGCTCCTTTGAGCTCTTCGTCATAATTCTCAATTACCAGTGAAGACGTCCCATAAATACCCATGTTTCAGGACATTCAAAATTGAATTTACTTTCTCTATTACTTCTGCTCCCTATCAATCTGCTTTTTCTCTCGTATCTCCTACTTGCCAACAAAAATCCTTGTGGTCATATCCAGACCAACCCCCTCCCCAAAAAGTAAGTATCCATTTGTCCACCAGATTTTATACTATTTGACATTATCTTCTTATCCCATTCATTTATTTTTATGCTACTGCTGCTGCCTTGGTCTAGTGCCTCCAGGAAATTATCAGAATATTTCTTCTAAAATAAAAATCTAAACACGCCTGAAATTTCCTGGTTGTTCCAGGCTATCTACGAAGTACATCCAAATTCCTTGGTGTAGCATCAAAACTCTTTCTGTATGCCCTGTGCCTGCCTCCCTGGCCTCCTGCCACGCTGCCCTGACTCTACATTCTAGCCATGCTGAAGGTCTGGACATTTCATGGACATCCATGTCTATCTTTGCATTTGCCATTCCTCTTTTTCCACTAAGTTGTCTGCCCAGAGGACTCATTTTCCTCTAGAATTCGCACACATAACATCTCCGCAATGACGCTCAACAGCACCATGAATGGTTGGCTTCTGTAACATGTTTCTGGAGTCCACTCCATGCAAGACTTGGTGTTGGGTGCTGAAGAGGGAAAAGTAGAAATGATATTGCTCTTAGCAATTGAAAAATTGACAGTGTAATGGGAGTCTGCTTTGCTATCTTATCTCTTTGCTTTTGTCCCTCTCGCTTCCCTAGCATTGCACTCACTACATTTCTGCAACCTTGTTAGAGTCCCCATTTCTCCTTATAGATCAGTGGTTCTCAACCTTCCTAATGCCATGACCCTTTAATACAGTTCCTCATGTTGTGGTGACCTCCAACCATAAAATTATTTTTGTTGCTACTTCATAACTGTAATTTTGCTACTGTTATGAATCATAATGTAAATATCTGATATGCAGGATGTATTTTCATTGTTATAAATTGAACATAATTAAAGCATAGTGATTGATCACAAAAACAATATGTAATTATATATGTGTTTTCCGATGGTCTTAGGTGACCCCTGTGAAAGGGTCGTTCGACCCCAAAAGGGGTCGCGACCCACAGGTTGAGAACCGCTGTTCCAGATCGTGACCTCTCAGGATATACTGGTGGTAGTCATGATTAATGAAGGACTGTGTTTAGACTAATTTTTAAAATAAAAAAATTGTTAAAAATTGTTAATGCTTATTGTCACAATGCATAAATTGTGGCTGAAATATATTTAGGAAGGCAAGATCTGCACTTGTTAAGATTTCAAAAGTTATTTTGCTAGTCTATTAAAAGTTATTAAAACTGTACTTTTAGAGATTAAATTCTATAATTGAACATTTTAACTAACCCAGATAATCTTTCCCTCCCACTGACATTATTCCAAATTAAGTTTAACTACTTTTTTAACCTCTGTGAAGAATTCTGAGAGTCTGTATTCTATAAATATTCTGTAAGAGGCATGCATCATGAAGGATTTGGCTGTTCTTCAATTATTCATTACTTGGCTTTAACTTTTTTCTTCTTAATCTCCCAGCTTTCTCTTCAGCAGGGCAAGGGTGACTAATGGCCTTTTAGTAAGCCCTTAGTAAATTTTTCTTTCATGTCCATTCCTTATTGTTAAGGTCAATTTCATTAGTACATTTATCTTATTTTTCAGCCAAAAAATACGTATACCGAAATGAATAGGCCTAATGTCAACTGTCCTAACTACATCCGGGAAGGGAATCTTCTACTGCATTAGTTGATGTAATTAAATGATGCATACAACTGGGCCATCATGCAGTGGAAATTTCAGGGTATTGCTTCCTTTCTGCTCCTCCTAGTCCCTCTGCCAGTGATTGGTACTAGATAATGGAGTAAATATTTGCTAATCTAATGTGATCCCAAACCAAAAAACCACAAACAAACAAAGGGTTTATATTTATCTCTATTAAGAACTGTGAAAAATTGTTCTTACAATGTCGGTCATGATAAACTTGGAAGATTACATGGAGATTTATGGCATATTTGATAGCATAGGAGAGAGAAGACAGAGGTGGAGAAAGTGTGAATTTTGTGAATGTATAAGGAGGGGCAATAATTGACTTACTGTAGTAGCTGGAGCACAGTAGTAGCCCCCAGGCCATGTTTCCAGAATAGACAAGATGTGGTTGAGATTAAAGCTTTATTTTAGTGTTTTTACAAATAATGCTGCAATGTACAGAGGAGTACGTGTATTCTTTCAAATTAGTGTTTTGGGTTTCTTCAGGTAAATTCCCAGAAATGGAATTGCTGGGCCCTAAGGCAATTCCATTTTTAATTTTTTGAGCTAAATCTATAATGCTTTCCACAGTGGCTGCAGTGATGGAAAAAATAAAATAAAATAAAATAAAAATAACAAAAACCTTTTATTTTATTTTTTTATATTAACTAGTTTTATTAACTTTATCGTCAGTATCCAGCTCTAGTTGCTTATGGATCAGTCTAAAAGGAAAGATTTAAACATCACCCAGTATTACTTTTCCCAAGAAAATGTTTTACTTATTCCAAGTCTTACCCAAAATGTTATTTGTCAACCTTAATTTATAATGGAATCGGGTTTAAAGTAAGTTAGGTCAAAAGGATTCAAATTGAAAGCTAGAAAAGTGTTTTTATTTTGATTGTTACTATTGAAAAGCAGAAAATATTTTCCAAAAGTTAGGTAGCATTTTAGTCAGTAAAAATAAATATCAAAAGAGAAATAGAACAAAGAGAATGTAAAAATCTGAGATCAACTTCTATATGGTTTTAAGAAAAGCAAAACTATTAAGTAAATGGGGGTTACAACACTATCCTATCAACTCGTATTAAACATATCTACATTTTAAACTAGTAAAAATACTCATGTGATCATTGAAGGAATTGAGAATTCCTTTTAAGTAATTCTTAGGGTATATGAAAGAAAAGTCTCAAAAACTGGTCATTTGTTTCAAGTGGCTGTGGCTTAAGTAAAAATCACTTGTCAGGATTGACCTGGTTTGACGTTATTGTGTGTATCTTTATTTTTAAGGAATACGTTTGCGTTATAGTGTTGGACTTCCTTCTGCAATATCTTTTAACTTTGAGGGTCAAACAGCACAGAATTTTTAATGCTTTGCATAATGGATATACGTACTTAAGAAAATCCTGACCAAACTTATAACGACGCAATCACATTTTAGTAAGATGGCCCGTGCCTTTCTCTGGCAGGTACCTCCACTCGGCCATGATCATATACCGGGATTTGAAGCCGCACAACGTGCTGCTCTTCACCTTGTATCCCAATGCCGCCGTCATCGCCAAGATCGCTGACTACGGGATTGCTCAGTACTGCTGCAGAATGGGCATCAAAACATCGGAGGGCACACCAGGTGGGGGAGACGGTTTCCTTGACAGTTCCCTCAGGATGGCAACAGTGTCTTCAGTTGTGAGGTCAGGAGCATGAAGGGAACCCTGGAGCCTGTCACATTGTGTGCAGACACTCGCTGACTGTGTGAAGAACTGTGACCAGTACATGTAATTTTGATCGCTGTATTCTGTAGGGTAAAAAAAAAAAAAAAAAAAAATCAACTGATGTAATTTTCCAGGGGAAAGAAAACAAAACAAAAAGAGAGAATATTTTTTGTCAGGTTCTATTTTAAAAGTTGGATTTTTACAATACTTACATACTCCAGAGAGGTTTGTAAAAAGGAACAGCAAAAGTTTTAACCTGGGTAATGTTGACCCCTACCTAAACATGAAGCAAGCCAAGTTCAGGTTCACAAACCCTTTTTCATAACTCTGAGACAGTTCAGGTACTGGCAGGAACCACAGTGCAGTGTGTCCACATTTTTAAAGATAAATATGGGATGGATTCTTTCAACTTGAAGTAACTTGGAGACCTTTAACCTTAACTCAGACAAATGGATATACTATATCCTGTTGGGGGTGACAGTTCTGGGTCCTGTGATAATTGTACTGTTGACTGAGATCATCGCTGACTGATGGCTTCAACTCATCCATAGAAATGCAACAGTCTTTGGGTAAATAAAAATGTTAGTCTCTGGTTATTCACTATCATCTGACAGAGATTATGTAACATGTTCTACTTATACTTCTCTGAAAGTGAAAAAGAAAGATATAAAATAAGACATAGCTTATAAATCGCTCATAATTTTGATCTATGACTGTTTTCTTTATATACTCATTGCATTTGTTAAATCAGGCTTATCTGAAAAATTATTTCTTTAAAAATAGTTTTTAGACAATGAATCATATTTTCCCAATTATTTCAACATTATTATTATGATAATTATCTGAGGGAAAATGATCCTTATTTATTTATTATTTATTTATTTATTTGTTCATGCATTTGGCAATAATTTAATTGACAGTTTACCAAATACCAAACTGGTGCTATTACTTAATAGCTATTTGGGGTTCATCAAAAGTCACTCTCTGGGGCTCAGTTTTCATTGCTGTAAATTGTGATGAGGGAAATAATGTCTATCTCATGGGGTCGTTGAGGGTAAAAAGGAAATAATGCATATTGCAGTTGCCCCAAGTATGTTTACAATTACTCTAGTGGTGACTTTTGGAATGTGCATGAATAAGTGTAAATTTTGCCATCCAGAAGCATACATTCCACCAGGAGAAATAAGGCTGGAAGCAAATAATCATAAAGCATTGTGTCAGTGTCAGTAGGAAATCTAGTTCAAAGTCTGGTGATAGCTCCAAGGAGCAAGTGATTCCCTGAGCTGTAGGTCATCAGGACTTCCTTCTAGGGAAGGTGATTCTGGGTTTATATTTTAAAAATAAGCTTGAAGGCTTGGAAAAAAGGGGGAAAAAAAGGAGTGGGAGGAGACCTTCCAGGCAAAAGGAACTAAGGAATAAAATACCCTATTCAGATACCTTCAGGAAATTTGGTATGAGTTAAGTGATAGATGGAAGATGAAGGGTTATTTAGTTAAGTGTTTTTCAATTTCGGCTCTATATTGTATAACATGTAGAGCTTTAGAAAATGTATTCACTGGGTGGTACCTTCAGAGTTCTACTTTGGTAGGGGTGGAGCAGGGCTTCTCAATAGGCCACACGATAGAAGTTCCTGAGAGGGACTTTATTTGTTTTAGACATAGTTTCATTTTTATTCTTATTTTGGGTAGAGGGAGCAGAGTCACACATTCTCAAAATAATGAAGGCAGAATTTTAGCCATGTTAATGTCACTTGAAGTCTAGAAATCGCCCTCCTGCCCCTTTCTGTGTTTGAAACACTTCCCTGGAAGGAGAAAAATAATAGAGATTTATTTTCCTATTAAGTTTCATTTCTTTAATTTTGAAACATTACTTAATAATTCCTTACAGAATGCTTACTGTTATTATTCTTCAAGATCGACCTTGGGGTGAAATGTCCTGGGACAGGACTGTTAATTGCTTGATCAAGGTGTTTTCTTATTGAGTTGACATGGCCTAGTTTAGAACTCATCTCCGAGACACTTCATTAGCATATATGCCTAATTATATGTCTCCTTAGGTATATGAGCTCTGGTTTGGGCATATTTATTAATATATCTGTTTATTTTCAGGCTTTCGTGCACCTGAAGTTGCTAGAGGAAATGTAATTTATAACCAACAGGCTGATGTTTATTCATTTGGTTTACTACTGTATGACATTTTGACAACTGGAGGTAGAATAGCAGAGGGTTTGAAGTTTCCAAATGAGTTTGATGAATTGGCAATACAAGGCAAATTACCAGGTAAGTTTTATTTAACTTCAATGGATTAAAAAATATCCTTTAAAAAAGCTATTTAATTGTAGTTGTGTACCTAATTCATTTCACAGATGATAATTGCGTAGTGCATGAATATTCTTACATCTGTGATACAAATAAAAATCACATGAGTATAGTAGCAGTTTTAGGCTTTTTAATTTATTTTTAAAATATTTTTATTAATTTTAGAGAGAGGAAAGGAGAGGGAGAGATAGAAACATCAATGATGAGAGAGAATCACTGCTCTGCTGCCTCCTGCATGTCCCTTACCTGGGATTGAACCAGCAACCCTGGCACATGTCCTGACCAGAAATAGAACCATGACCTCCTGGTTCATGGGTAGATGCTCAACCACTGAGCAACACTGGCTAGGCTAGGATTTTTTATAAATCCCAAGTCAATATTGCTTTATTTGGTGTATATTTAGAAGAATGCTCAGAACAGGATCATGCTATTAAAACTTCAGGTGTTGTGACTTCTGTTCCCATAAAAAGTTACCATGTGCCCATTTGCCTGGAGTGTTTTCATTTTCTTGGAGTGAAATAATGTATATGCAGGAATGGAAGTTTGAATTATTTATAATAATAATTTTTAGTAGTAAATATTTATAAGAATTAGTAAATGGGTATTTAATGAGTTCAAATCTCATTTTGAATGATTGTTCATGCTTTTAAGACATTCTAGAACTTTTTCATTCATTCTTTGAGTATTATTTCAGCTCCCAGGACAAAGTACTCTTTTAAATATATTCAGTTGTTTCCCATATTTTCTGCTTCCCCTGTCATTTTAGAAATATTTTTGAGAGTACACTATATGCCATATGCAGGGATATAGTTTTAACTTTCTCCTTTTGGGGACTTTAAAGATTCCCAGCCAAAGGAAATTTATTCTCATTTGAATAAACTTTTGACACAATCTGGGTCATGTCCCTTATTTGCAGTCAAAGTTTCCAGGTTTCTGTTTTACTTCAACCAGAAGAATGGCATCTCTCTTACAAAAAACAAATGTGTACAAACAGACTGTGGAGACATGATGATTAATATTCAAATAAAAAGCACTTCTATAGGAGTCTAATTATTATGTGAACAAAAATGTTTTCAGTCTATTTGAAATACAGCTGTGGAATGAAAATACAGTATTTTATTCAATTGGTATTAGTGTCTTTTTTTTTACCATAAAAAAATCCATAAATCTTTTTCAATGTCTCAACTAGAGATAATGCTAACAAAATTAGCTTTTGTGATAAGTAGATTCATAATTAATATAGGATTATATAAATCAGTGTTTTGAAATATCTGGGTCTTTTATGTACACTGAGTGGAAATAAAATAAATGTTCTGATTTGTCTAATGTTCTAGCATCTTTTTGAACGTTTTAGATCCAGTTAAAGAATATGGTTGTGCCCCGTGGCCTATGGTTGAGAAGTTAATTAAAAGGTGTTTAAAAGAAAATCCTCAAGAAAGGCCTACATCTGCCCAGGTATTACTGTGGTCAAAATGTATCAGTATTTGGAACAGACCATCAAATACATGCATACATGCACACATACATAAAACCCCCGCATACATATACTCAAACACATAAATAAACATGCACATTTCAGAAAAGTATAAAGCAGATGCGTGTGTCCTCTGCCAGCCCAGACGCACAGTGAGAGAGCATTGCCACCTCAGAAGTCCCCTCATACCCTCCTTCCCTGCTCGCACCCCTCTCCTTTCCCTTAATCCTTGCACTGTGCTGACTTTTGTGCAATCCTTGCTTTTCTTTTCTTTATGATTTTGCCATTCAGTTTAGATTTCTGTATTTACAGATTATTTAAAATGTAATCATGCCCTAGCCGGTTAATCAATGGTTAGAGCATTGGCCCATGGACGGAAGGCTTTTTAATTTATTTTAAAAATATTTTTATTTTATATAAGTTTTATATTAATTTATAATATATTAAATTATATAAATTATATATATATATGTTTCATTTTATATAATATAAATTAACGTGGGTTCAATTCTGGTCAAGATCACGTACCTCAGTTGCAGTCTTGATTCCGGGCCCTGGTCAGGGCATGTGCAGGAGGCAACCAATCAATGTGTCTCACTCACATAGATGACTCTCTCTCTCTCTCTCTCTCTCTCTCTCTCTCTCTCTCTCTCTCTCTCTCTCCCCCTTCCCCCATCCTTCCACTCTCTCTAAAAATCAGTGGGAAAATATCCTCATGTGAGGATTAACAACAACAGCAAAAGGTTTTCAAATAACCTCTTTTATACATTATTGGAAACAGAACTCGTACATGTTTTAAACCAAAACAGAGTTTAATGGATCAAAATAAGAGCTGTCTTTATGTTGTGGACTTTGATTTTGTATAGTAATTTATTGAAAAATTTTTGTTCAACTTTAAAATTTTCTACTTAAAAATAGCTGAACACATTTCCCTGACTTTATCAAGCTTTTTATAATCATCTTGGCTACTAACACTACTGGTTTTCTAATTGTGGTTACCATTGTTCTTAATCACATAGACATTTTCACAGTGAAGTTTTCATAGCTTAATTATTGTTTTAGTTTTTCTTCCTTTTATTTTCAAGTATACTTTTCCTGTATTTTATATTGAATTTTTTTAGTACATGACATAATTAGAAAACTTTGACATATTTAATTTTTTAACTGCAATATATACTAAGCAAGAGGGGTAAACTCATCACCTTCGTCAGATGAGGTACTGAGATAATAAGGGGCTTTCTCAGGGTCTCATGTGAGGTGCAGGCAAGTGGCTCTAATTCGAATTTCCTGACTCCTAGTTCTGTTTCCTTACAGAGGCTCTACACTGTCTGTCTAGTTCTTTAGTGCTTGAAGGAAAAACATAAAACCAGAATCTAGAAGTGAGTTCTGAGTTTTGTTACCAAAGATCAAAATTCATTTTCCCTTCAGTTGGCCCGAGTATTTATCTTCCTAAGTAACTTTTGAACATGATGTGGCTCTGCAGCGTAAAACTGGGTGACCCTGCTCAATTTCCGTCATCGCCACTTTGCAGATTTTCTTTTCAAGTTACGATACATACTACATATACAAAAGGAGTATATATCATGCCCAGTTTAAAAAGATGTATTATATTAATGTGATTTTATCTATAGTTTTGCACTATTAGTCTTGTTGCTCTGGGTGGGTCAGAGGTTAGCTAACAGGTTTAGGTTTTTCTTGATAGAGCTGTAACATTTAGGTCTACATTATGTGCAAGAATCTGGTCTTTCAAAAGGACCTGTGTTAACTTGATGTGCATTGTTTTGTTATTTTTAAACTTGCTCAGGTCTTTGACATTTTGAACTCGGCGGAGTTAATCTGTCTGATGAGACACATATCCATACCCAAAAACTTCACTGTGGAGTGCATGGTTGCTGCAAATCAGAGCGGCAAGAATGTCAGCGTCTGGCTGGGCTGCGGGCCCAGGGACAGAGGCCAACTCTCCCTTCTTGACTTAACTACTGAAAGACTTACTTCGGAGGTAAATCCAAATACTCTTTAAATTAGAGATGCTGTAGAAAACTTATTTTTGCAGATTATTACATTTTATTTTTCAATTACAGTTTATATTCAATATTATTTTTTATTAATTTCAGGTGTACTGCATAGTGGTTAGATAACCTTAAATCATGTACTAGTTAAAAAGTTACTTAGGAAGAAATGAAATAAGAGCTAGTTTAGGGGTATTATTAAATTGGCTTTTGTTAGAACAAGAATATTCATATGAAATGAAATAAGTATGTGTTTGGTTTTGAAATGGCAGTATATGTGTGTCGTAGGCCAGGGTCTCTAAAAACAGAGACTGAGGCAGAAAATCTTGTATGAGTGATTTAAGGAGAGAGAAATTTAAAAAAGTAATGTTTTTATATATTTCAGAGAGAGGAAAGAGAGAGGGAAAGTGAGAGATAGAAACATCAATGATAAGAATCATCAATTGGCTGCCTCCTGCACGTCCCCTACTGGGGATAGAGCCCACCAGCCAGGCTGTACCCTGATTGGGAATTGATCCATGACCTCCTGGTTTATAGGTCAATGCTCAACCACTGAAGCACATTGGCCAGGTGAAGAGAGAGAAACTTTTAAGTATAGGAAGCCAGAAAGAGCAGGGGGAAATCTTAACAAAAATGTATTTTTGAGGAAGTATAGCCTCAGGGTTTATCCATAAGAAATTCTGGAGTATGAAAAAGAGCACAGATTTATCCCTCCATGAGGCATGGGGGCCAGTCTTTATTCCCATATATCAACCAGTCATTGGCTACCATCTTCCCAAGGAGAGAGGAGGTATAACTTCCCAGCCATTTCTGGGAGCTGGTATAACCTCCCAAGCTAATGGTAGCTGAGGACAGCTCTGTTGTGAAGGGTGCAACTCTGAGCTATTAGTAGCCAACACCCAGAGCAGCTCGGAGCGGGTGCAACTGACTGAGAGAGGGGCTCTGGGCACAACTTCTGCAATATGTTGTATTGACAAAAATAAAATAAATTTCTAGATTTTATAAATAACCTAATTTTTCACTGTTGTCTTGAAATACGTGTGCCTAAACATTACTTTTAAGATTGAAAAATCTCCTAATACTTCAATGGAGTGTGAAATGGTGAGAAATAACTTTCAATTTCCAGTTTTAGTTTCAGATGCATTCTAGATAGGCAAAGCTTGTTTGCCAGTTAACTCATTTATCAGAGAAGAAGGGAGAAGGATAAGGAGAAGGATGAGAGAGAAACATCGATCAGCTGCCTCCTACACACCCCCTACTGGCTGACGCTCTATCCACTGAATCAAACTGGTTAGGGCTGGCAGAATATTTTTATTTTCTGTAAGTTCTGGTCACTTAAGCTAGAATCAGTTTCTTTAGAGTGTTTTTCTCTTCTTAATAGGAAGTTACCAATAGTAGAATACTGTGCCTCGCCTTGGTGCACCTGCCTGTGGAAAAGGAAAGCTGGATTGTGTCTGGGACACAGTCTGGCGAGCTCATCGTCATTAATTCTGAAGATGGGAAAAAGATGCATACCCTTGAAAAGATGACTGATTCTGTTACTTGCTTGCATTGCAATTCCAATTCCAAACAAAGGTACACTAGTAAATTTGACCATTGGGGTAAATTTACATATCTTTTAGATGACTTAATGTGTGGAAATTATTATAGCATCAGGAAAGATTGCTCAGTTGTAACATTTTCCCATTGTTAAAGAGAATTGTGGGAAGCCACTAAGGTATTTATTTTTCTGTATACAGATCAAACTGAGGCATTTATAAAAAAGGCCAATTATTTCTTTAGGCCACCAGCCTTGTTCCTGGTTTTATCTTAGCTGTTGCTCCATTCTTTATCATTCCTCACATCAACTTACCTTTGCAGGACCTCTTTAAAGATGACTTCTTGTTCATTCTTTCTTTGAATATGTATATTTCAATTGCTTGTTCTGTGTCAATCTAAAACATATGGGTTAACTATCAAATTGGGAAAAAAGTCAAATAAATGCATAAGTTATTAATAGGTGAAAATACTTAATCATGGTCAGTTGTTGGGATCTTATCTCAAAGGAAATTATCTAAGTGGCATAAATTCAGGTGTGAGTAACAGGTTAGTTGCTGTAATCTATGTGGCGGGATGATTTCCAGGAGACATTAAGATTATTGCACCCCAAAACTCCTCTTTGATAAGTCAGTAAATATGAGAAAATAAATATTAGAAAAATGTGAAGCCCAAGTGTTTGGCAGCTGAACATTTCAAGTAAACCATGTTTGAAATTTTAAAGTTGCAATTGTTTGAATATTGTCAAAGAAAAATTTCATCAGATGTAGTTAAACAAGCAAAGAAGACTTTATTGAAGACTATTGCAATAGAGGAAAGAGAATGGACTCAACTCTGCTGAAATAAAAGCCAGGGGAATTATTTTTATTTTTATTATTTTAAACTAGAGGCCTGGTGCACGAATTTGTGCACGTTGTGGGGTTGGGGGGTTGCCTCAGCCCGGCCTGCACCCTCTCCAATCCAGGACATTTCTCTCACAATCAGGACTGCTGGCTCCTAACCGCTCACCTGCCTGCCTGCCTGATCGCCCCTAACCACTTCTGCCTGCCAGCCTGATCACCCCTAACTGCTCCCCTGCTGGCCTGATCGTCCCTAACCACCTCTGCCTCAGCCCCCGCCACCATGGCTTTGTCTGGAAGGAGGACCAGATGACCAGAAGCTGTCTGGTCGACATGGTCTAATTAGCATATTAACCTTTTATTAGTATAGATTTCATGGGGGTTACATTAGTCTACATGAACATATAGGTTACATGTGTGGATTTCTAATTTACAAACTCTCTATATAGGACCATGTGCCCACCACTCAAAGTCAAATCTTCTCCTGTCACCTTATATTAGGACCCCTTTCTTAACCATTCGAGTGAGCAATGGGAAAGTACTGGAAGTTTTTGGGGTGAAGGGAAGTAGTGAATGAGACTGAGCCATCTGTCTTGGCAAATTGGTCCTTATTGAAGTTAGGCTGGGACCCTCCCTAGAGACTGGGAGATGGGCCACTCTTCCTTAAATATATTTGTAAGGGAGGGCTTCTGGATTCTTGAGAAAGGCCTATATAATTGGCAAGAGGCTAGAAGAAGATTTACATCTCAACTGGGCTGAGAAAGAATTACAATTGTAAGTTTTTTTTAAGTAAATGATGTAAGAAAAGGGATCAAGGGCCTATAGTCAGGAAGAAACCTGTTTAAAGATTTAATCAAGCTAGGGAAAAGGTTAAGGCCACCTTGGTCAAGGTAAGCATTCTTTTTGTAACAATTTTGACATTTTTTCTTTTAGCAAGCAAAAAAATTTTCTTTTGGTGGGAACTGCTGATGGCAACTTAGCAATTTTTGAAGATAAAAGTGTTAAGGTAAATGTTGAATGCATTCTACACCAAATTTATTTTAAGTTATTTGTTTTATCTATGCTCATCCTCAGCTCCTTCTAAAGTGATTATAAACTTTCTGAGAGCAAGGATCATAAATTCTGCTTTTTGTCTTTTTATTGCTTAATAAAGTCTAGTACACTGTATATCCTCTATAAATACTTGCTGATTGAGTGTATGCTTTATATGAAATAAACTAAGGATAAAATGATAAATGAGATCTGATGTATAATGTGAGGAATATGAATAATTCTATTTTTATGTAAGCAAAGTTGATAATTACTTATAAATATATTGTGGAAAAAACAAAGGAAACAAGTTTTAAATCAGGTTTGCCATCAAGTTTTTCTTTAGCTTTGAAGATATCATTTAACTTTCTGTTCTCTAGATTCTCATTTATCATTAGAGCATTTATTCCTCCCTCCCTCCATTCATCTGCGGTTCCAACTATTCATTCAGAATTCTACCCCTTCATACTCCTTGTTATCAAAAAACTTATCATCTAATGAGAGACAGAGAAGTAGAGCAAAATATGAAGGTTATTTCCGGTACAATTTTTGCATGGAGAAGTGAAGAGCTTGGTTATAGGATCACATTTTGAATGCTGGTTGAATTGAATCCTGTTTTTATAAATCCTTTGAAAAAATGTATCCTGAATTTTTATTTTAATACCTGTAACCTTATAAGATGGGAAAGTAGTCTTTAGAAAGCTTAAACTTCACAGTGTTTCATTCTGCATATACCCAATAAACTGGATGTGTTTCCTCTTTTTGGCAAAGTGTAAAGGAGCTGCTCCTTTGAAGATACTCAATATAGGAAATATCAGCACTCCACTCATGTGTTTGAGTGAATCCGTGAATTCAACTGAAAAAAACATTATGTGGGGAGGATGTGGCACAAAACTTTTCTCGTTTTCTGATGATTTCAC
Source organism: Myotis daubentonii (assembly GCF_963259705.1). NCBI lineage: Eukaryota > Metazoa > Chordata > Mammalia > Chiroptera > Vespertilionidae > Myotis > Myotis daubentonii. The sequence goes on from NC_081841.1 coordinate 42,778,150, forward strand.
CATTCAGAAACTCATTGAGACCAGGACGACTCAGGTGTAAGTTATTCCTGCATATGCAATTAATGTATCATTGTATTTGTGTTATTCTTTATAATCAAGTCAATAATGCTGTTAATAATCCCAAGTGAAAATCTTTTAAAATACATAATTTATATTTCTATTATAAAATTAAACATTTATTATAGAAAACAGAAAATTCCAGAAAGCAGCAGGACATTAAAAAATCACCCAGCCTAATCAAAATTGGGGTAATTATGAAAACCTATGGTAATCTTAGGAGTATTTATCAATCTCAATGTTTAACAATTTTGTTACCTCTGTATCAAATCAGAAAAGGAATTTGCAAGCCATTATTTTTATCTATGGATAATGTTTTGGAGAATGTCTATTAAGTATTGATTGTAGGAAACATAGGCACTCAGGTATAAAACCCTCTGTTGATTTGATGGTCCCTTCTACAGCAGAGTGAGTTATACCAATTTCAAGCAAGAATAAAATAAAATATAAATCTTGTTTCAATTTTAAAGTTGTATTTCAAGTGAATCATTGCAGGTGGTTCTTGTTTATTACATTCTTCAGTGAGAAGCACTATACAGTGGTAGAGAAGAGCTTCAATCATAGTTCAGATATTGGCTTTGCCATGTATGGGTTATGTGAAGTTGGACAAGAACTTCTCAAATCTCCAGTTCCCTCTTACCTGAGGACTGTAATGTATATTATCTCAAAGGCATGTTTGGATGACTAAACAAGAAAATTACAGAAAGAGCTTATAGAAAAGACATGGTCCTTGTCCTTAAGCATTTACATATACAATTTAGCATCAGGGACACACTAATACAATTTTATATTTAACTAGAGGCCCGGTGCATGGATTCGTGCACCAATGGGGTCCCTCAGCCTGGCCTGTGGGGATTGGACAAAAACCAGCTCTCCGACATCCCCTGAAGGGTCCCGGATTGCAAGAGGGTAGTTCTCGGGTGATGCACTCTGAAATCGGGCTCCCTACTCTCTGCTTCTGGTTGCATCACCCAAGAATCACAGCTTCCAAGTCACCACAGCTTGGTAGCTCCTGTGTTGAGCGGCTGCCCCCTTGTGGTCAGAGTGTGTCATAGCTACCGGTTTGAGCATCTGCCCCTGGTGGTCATTGCGCGTCATAGCTACCGGCCAGTCAGCAGATTGCTTAGGCTTTTATATATATAGATAAGATCTATAATATTACACTAGTGGCGGAAAAAAGAAGGATTAGTTTATTTTTATAGGTCAGGGAAGAATTTCACTGGAGCTGACATTTAAGTTAAGCCACAAAGGCTAACTAGAAGTTTGCCAATACAGATGGGGCCTATGTTAGCCAATCTGTTTGCAAAATATGTAAAATGCCAAATGTGCTAGGTTGAAAAATTGATATTTTAAAATGCTTGTCATTTTTCTTTATTTTCAAAGAGGGAAAGATGTGGATTTTTTCTTCTCTTATAACTTGACTGGCTTTTGTTGATGCAAAGGTACCTTTTGCTTTAATATTTGCAGATGTTGCCACTAAAATTTATTTTAACATCTTATGTTTTATAACTCTAGGTATAGATGGCTAACACTTAATTCTTGACAATGGAATTTTCTTGCCACATCATAAAGTCACTGATGTTATGATGAAATTTCCTTTAGAAACTAGGATGGTTTGGATATTTGGGCAGTATAAAATTCTATAAAGAACAAGATAAGCTCCAGCTGGTGTGGCTCAGTGGTTGACCATCAATCTATGAACCAGAAGGTCACGGTTCATTTCCTATTCATGGTACATGCCTGAGTTGTGGGCTCAATCCCCAGTAGGGGATGTGCAAGAGGCAGATGGTCAATGATTCTCTCTCATCATTGATGTTTCTATCTCTCTCTCCCTCTTCCTTCTTCTCTGAAATCAATAAAAAATATTAAAGAACAAGATGAAACTGAAATTAAAATTAAAACCAGAAATAAACATTAATTGTAATCTTTAATTTATGTTATCATCAAGTGAAAAGTATAAAGTGACCGAAAATAAGTAAAGTACCATAGTAAGGTATATTTTTAGTTCACATTAGAAAAGTGGAAAAAAAAAACCTGCCAATACACTAGCCTGTTTTTTTTTCAAAATGGTGTTAATATATTACGTGCATTAAGAACTCATCCAGGCTCACATTGCATGTTAATATAGAAGAAAAATGAATAGTAGTGACCTTCTTTTTCCCCTCCTAGGTTTTCTTATGCAGCTGTCAGTGACTCCAACATCATAGCAGTGGTGGCGGACAGGGCTCTCTACATTGCTAAGAAGAATAGCCCATTTGTGGAAGTGTGGGATAAGAAAACGGAAAAACTCTGTGAACTAATAGACTGTGCGCACTTTTTAAAGTAAATTCATTGGGATTTTTTTCTAAATTTTATTTTGTTGTAGGAGGTGCACAAGATCCACTTCTTAAAATTTTAAGTGTACAATACATTATTGGTGACTATAGGTCCAGTGTCATTGGTTCTTTATTTTATGCCGGTAAGAGCTGTCTTTATACTTCAAATTTTACAGACGGGGCAAGCATGACTTACATTTCTTCCTTTCTCCCTCTCAATAGAAAGTTGAAAGGAAAAAAAACACACCCAGAAACAAAATTGTTTATGCTTTTCAACGCCATGTCTTGGAATCCAGAAAATGTCATTTTGGATCAAAAAAAATAGGAGCATAATATTTGTGGTTTCTTCGAAGTATTATAGAGAATACTCTCTCATGAAAAAATAGTACATTATTAAAAATGACCATACTGGATTCATTGCTGGCTGTGCATCTAGTAGAATTATAGTATTAATATTACTAATAATTAGACTGTGGGCCCCAAAATACTGTGTTCAAAAGTAAAATAATATAAAAATATGGGGGGGGAGGGTGCACTGGACTGACCGATGCACTAACTACAGAGGGAGGACCAAACCCGAGCCTGAGAGCCAGCTCTCAGTCCGATACAGTGAGCGTGTCTGAGACAACCTCAGATTTGACATCAAGCACATCCTTTGTTGCTACTGCAAAGAAATAGGGCCATCACCAACCTCACTTGGTAGCCATGTTCTACTTTTGTTTTGTTTTTTTCTGAATACATTTTTATACTCTGAAGAACATTTAGATTAGACCCTATATCCATGAAAGGAGACTTCAAAGTTTACTTTCCTAGGATCTTCTTATCTGACAGTTTTTCTCTGCTTGGGGAGGAGATTTTTTCGCAGATATGCAGACAGTTCTGCCTGATAAAGGGTCTCCTACCACCTAAAGATCCAAAATTATTAGGATCCTTTTATTTCTGATACCTCATTTTTGTGATGACTTATTTGTTAGCTCAGGGGGAAAATTAGTGGTTTGTATGGATATCTTTTACATATAAATGATTATAATTTTATTTTTCTTTGAAGCTTTTATACTTCATGGAAAGCTTTTGAAAATAACGTTTTTCCTTCTTATTGGGAAAAATGTATTCTTTTTATACTGAATTTTTATTTATAGATATTGTATTTATCATATTGAGTTGAAAATTTCTTGAAGTTAAGGGGCTATTGTGTTATGTTTGACAATTTGTGCTTCAAGGAGAAAAATATGGCCAGGTGGCATTCAGTGTAAAGCAAAATTAGTTTTGTATAATGTTCATGATATATAAAGTCTACTGTTATGTATTCATAATTTAAAATATGATATATTTGTGAATATCTATAGACACATCTGTTTTATCAGTTAATCATTGAAAAAGCATTAATGCATACTTTTTTCACGATTGTAGGGAGGAAATGGTGAAAGTGAACAAGGAGTCCAAACACAGTATGTCTTACTCGGGGAGAGTGAAAACTCTCTGCCTACAGAAGAACAGTGCTCTCTGGATTGGAACCGGGGGAGGCTACATGCTACTCCTTGACCTTTCGACTCTCAGGCTCATCCGTATAATTCAGGACTTCTGTGACTCTGTCCGAGTCATGATGACAGCGCAGATAGGCACGTGTCTTTCCTTTGGATTTTTCGCATGTTCTCTAAGACTATAAACTATGTTGATCTTTAAGTTTTTCCTTCACTTTCCAGTGTCACTTGAAGTGTCTCAGAAGTTCACCTAGTGCAGCATAGGGCTGGGACACGTTTTGAATAGGGTCACTAAAGAAATGGAGAGAGTCGATGCTCTCCACCCCATAAGAGAAGCAGATTATTGCAAGAGCACCCAAGTCTGGGTTTAATTCCTCTTTTTTCCTTATACCTAAGGTCAAATGGGAAATGGGCAATGTTGAGTTTGTTTTTTTTTTTTACTTTTGCCCAAAGAAATTAAAGCAAATGTTTATTTTTATTATAGTTCAAGCTTCCCACCCTTGTTAAAGAATTCCGTTTGGCTTTTCATTCTATAAATAAATTTATATTGTTGTAACAAGATATGCTGAACTCCTTCTTCAATCTACAAATATTGACAAATCATGATGTTTTACTCAAGACTTTATCTTTCCTTGCTCCTACTTCGCTATTTAAATACGATGAAATCGTGATGGTGGATGAAAAATATTTTCTACATAAATAATCACATTTCATTGTCTACTTTTCGCTAATTATTTGGTTTAAAATAATAATATTAGTATATGTACAAAGTTTATCACAAAAGTAACATTATGGGGTTAAGTTCTGTGAAAGTAGAATTTGTGTCGCTTTGGCAGATAAGTAATAAACTGTTTGGTAGGGTGAAGAAAATAGTAAATTGTTTCACAGGAATATATTAAGGAGAGACAAGTATTTCTCCTCCCCGTCCCCAATTTTCCATTTATGGATATCAGAGTTGCCCAGGAGTTAGAATGAGGTGCTGCTAGCGACTGGTGACAAGTCAACAAGCAGAGCAGATGGTCTGTAGTGAGTTGCTCTCTAAGGTTATTCCTCCAGGGTGATTACATCCTCTAATTTAATTTGTATGTACTTTGGGACTCATCAAGGTTGTTCCCTACTGACATTTTAGTGGGATTTCAATGGGTTTAATTGATTTTTAAAATAAAGATAAATTTAAATATAACATACAAGATGGAGCATGATCTGGCTTCGCCCACCTCTCTAGCCTACATCATTGGCCACATTCCTCCCAGCTCTTTCTGGTCTAGAATTATGTTTAGTCCATCTTAAGTACCATGCTTCATACTGCCTCAAGGGTTTGCATTTCTGCTTAGTTAACGTAGTTACTAATGAGTAACTAATCTCCTCATTAGAACATAAAGTCCTGTGGGTTGGATTTGCATATGTTTGTTTACTCCTTTCTTCCCAGGGCCTGGCCTAGGCCTCATACATAGGGGACTTTTGGTGACTATTTGTTGAATAAGTTAATGAATGACTTGAGGAGAAGAATGGTTTTGTGACAGAGTGTCCATGTATCCATCCATGCCGCTCTCCATCCAGATGCTTCCCATTTGGCCAGTGCCTTATGGAAATACTTACACACACACAATCTTATGTAATATAACTTTTGGTGGAGGGGTAATGTATAAATATTAAACCCATTTTGCAGGAAGGTTAAGCTATTTTCTCAGGTTCACACAATTAATAAAAATTATAGAAAGGGGTAGATCACAAATTTTCTAACTTTAAAGAGTTTCTGGTCTTCTTGGAGAGCTTTTTATTAAATATAATTAGGTGTCTCTGAAAAAGTAAAATATAAATTAAATTCCAAGGTTTTGTGTCTTAAAATGTGAACTGTACATTTTTAGTCCAACTTACATTGTTTTAACAGAAAAACTCTTTTTTTTTTTTTTTTTTTTTTTGTAAAGGAAGCCTTAAAAATGCCATGTTGGTTTTGGGATATACCTGGAAAAATACTGAAGATATGCAACACCAAAAAGGTATGTTGAATGGGATATTGTTTTCCAAACATAGTGTGATGATATGGATGATTATAATATGTGTTTTATACATTTATAGTAAGTAATACATATGCTATAAGACTTTAAGCATTTTTAATTGATAGCTTCTTTATAGTGCAAATAATTTAGACATAAATCTTTAAAATTAAGTTTCAGTGATTTAGGGGTGTTGAATATTTATTTTATGACAAAGTAGAGATATCAGCCATTATAAAATTAGAACTAGCCCAAATTTACACTAAATGTGGACATTTTTCCTTGCATCTTACCTATCCATTTGATGCCTGATTTTGAACAGTGATTGAAAAGCTCTATTTCTTTAAGTAAATTAGATGTTAGGTTATTAAAGGTCCATATTCTTTTTAAAAATTTAGTTGTTAGTTTAACAACTAAAAAAAAATTTTCCAGATGGAATCTTTATATATAAATGGCAATAATTTAGTACATTATATGTAGGTATATTTCTATATACACATTTATCCAAAGTAACTGAATATAAATTAATGAAGTTAAAATAAAAATACCTATGGTACATCTTTGAGACATTATTTCATTTTTTTCATCTTTCTAGAATTACAATCTTGCTTGTCTATTTGGGACATCAATCTTCCACACGAAGTGCAAAATTTAGAAAAACATATTGAAGTGAGAAAAGAATTAGCTGAAAGAATGAGAAGAATAACTGTTGAATAAGAGGGATATCACATATTTTTATCTTTGGATGGGAAAATTAATCTCTTCTCTTGTAAATACTTCTTTAAAAAATGTTTACATATGAAAAGGGTATTCCCACTTTTTGAAGTAGCTCATGTGTATATGAAGGAATGTTTATATGTTTTATTTTAAAGGTAAATATTGTAAAAATAGTTACCATTGAAAAAGATCTATTTAAAATGTAATATTATAATTCCTATGTATCCTAATTAATTTTATGAATTAAGTAATGAAAGAAAATCTATAAAAAGTACTTAATTACAGCACTTATACTAAAATTTACAACATGTAAAATTGTTTTGTTATCCATAATGAAGGTAAACTTTATTTTACATTCTGTGCTTAAAACAAGACTATTGCTTGATTACTTTCCAGATTTTCTGCAAAGTAGATTAAAAATATTAGGACAGTTTCTCATATAATATATTCCTTCAGATTGCTTTTAAATGCAGTTATCATATATGCTTGTAAATAGTTAATGCATTTGCACTAATAAAATCCTATATTGTAATGAAAGCCAATTGGTTGCTGATACAAACAATGCATCTTACAACTTTACTCCATCTGAAAGAATGTGGCATTCTTATTCCATCAAAATGTACTGATGGAAAAGTCACACATTGTCAAAGCCCTCATATTCAGCCCTCTGCCTTTTCCTGTTTTGATACTCTACCTGTGACTGTGGATACCCTGAGTTTTATAACATGTAAATGCAATGTTCAGTCCTTCCAGTGATAGTTTCATGCTTTTATTGTGATTCTCAGTGCTAAGCCAGACCACTCCCCACTCCTCACTGTTTCTACTCTTCTGTGCTTTAATGTTCCTACTCATCTCTTTTCTAAATTTTTTGCCCTGCAAATCCTACATCATTCAGGTAGAAACCCTGTTTTCAGAACTGTAGAGTCCTACAATTTCCACCCAGACCATGGGGCCTAGTTTACAACACTCTTTAATTTGCCGAAGAAGAAAGGAGCTTTAGCTATGATGGCTATGTCCTAACGTAGTTTTCTAAATTGTACATAAATTTTTAAAATATCGTCCTATGATAGGAGTATTGGGGCCAAATATATAGATGACAATTTGTCATTTCTGCGTTAAATAGAAAGATTTGGTAAATCATTTCAAACAATTCCCTATGGTTGGATTACTAGTCTATTTAGTATTTTCAGAACTGACTGGCATTTTATTATATGAAGACTTTAGATTTGTTTATATTAAGGGTAATCAAATTCTTTTGTGAAATTTTATTTTGTTTTGGTTTAAGGTATACGACTTAGTGGTTAGATAATCATATACTTTACATAGTGTTCCCCTCAATATTTCCAGTACCCCAATTGGCACCATACATAGCGATCTCAATATGATTGATTATATTCCCTATGCTTTACTTCCTTTCCTGTGACTATTTTGTAACTGCCAATTTATCTCTTCATATGTTTTACAAAATGGAGGGCAATCAAATTCTTAACCTTGAAAGACTCTACTTTTTAAAGGGACCTATGTTTTAATTTATGTAGTTTTAAAAAGTCAGAAATGATGGAGCTGTTTGTTCCTGTGAAATTTCTCATTGTAACTTTGTATTTATATGCATTTTTTTTTTACAAAAGACAATTATGGAGAAATATGTAAATGAACATTGTATTTAAATGGAATAATAAACATTTTTTAAAGCCTGTTTGTGAATTTTAAAAATTTATGATAATGTTTCATTTTTTCACATATAAATGATTCATATGGAATCCATCTAATATGAAATTTTGTATTAATCTGTGTATGGGAAAATCCACTATAGGAAGTGTTAAGTTTTCTTTTGAGGATTTATTCAACTTTCTATAATACAACTAGTTTTCAGGAATTCAGGATAAAACATGAAGGGGATGATATGTTCTATTTTTAAATTCTCACAGAGTTTTTTCTCACTAGAAAAAATACAGGATTTTATTGTTCTCCTGTGAAAAGGCAGGTCTTTGCAGGACAGGGGAGTGAGTTGTGAAGCAGGAGGAAGCCCCTGCTTGCCAGCGGAGAGCGGTCCACAGGACCACACGGACCCGAGTCCTGGCGCAGGACCATCTTGGAGCTGCAGCGGTCCGTGTTGACTGGCTTGGACTTCTTGCCACTCTGGGGGACCTCCTTCACATGCCCCAGCACATGTTGCAGTGCCTGTTAAAAACCTTCCCACCAGCTTCTTGTTGGTGATAAGCAGCTGGGTGTAGTTCTTGACCCACTGCGTGAGCGCGGAGAGTGGGCCCGGGTTCAATTCCTCCTCTTCCCGCTTCTGCAGCTCCACGGAGTCACCTCTCTAGCGTTTGCTGAGGAGGCTCATGGTGGTGATGGCTGAGCTCCGGGAATGTTCCTGTCTCCTTCTTGCATCTGCCTCTGAAGAGACTCACAAAGTATTTTTTAAAAGAATTGTTTACTCTGAAATACTGAAACAAAAAATACACTTTTATAATAGCTGATTAAAAAACAAACAAACAGGCACAGTGATTTAAACATTTTCCTGATCAGGGCCTTAAAATAATCTACTCATCATTATCAGAATATAAGCATTTATCTTAACAGCAAAGATTCTTTCAGGCAAGTTTTGCATTAAAAAAAATGGAGTCCTTCATCTAACTCTGGCAAGCGCTATTGATTATGTGTGAACCATGTTAACTACAATGCAACTTTTTATCGAGAGAGGAAGACAGATATTGATGAAACACGGCAGAAGTAGCAAAAAAGATGGTGAGCGTACAAATGTTCAGATACGGAGAAGAGATAAAGCCCCAAACCCTTGTGACTTTTCATCTTGATGTAATACATCACTGAAGACAGCGTAATGCAGCCTGGGAAATGGAGCATTTTTCATGGGGAGCCATCAGCCATCCAGTAAAATCTTAAACCGCAATCTCTCAGGAGAAATGGAATTCCTCATTCTCCATTCTGGCTAGTTCCCCACTGTGGGTGCCATGGCTTCCAATAGCCAATCTGGCTGCTGATAGCACACAGATACTTGATTTTGTCCCGGTTCCTTAAGGCATTCAGAGGGTTCCTAGTACCTTGGCTCTCACGCAGGAAGCAGGGAAGACCCAAAGGCCTGCAGCTGAGCAAGCCGAAGCCTGCTTCTCCTGCACTCTCCTCCCCCTGCCCTGGTTTCCTGGAAGGCGCTGCTTGGGAGAGTCTCAGCCCAAGATGAAGAACAGGGAAAGGGGAGGAGTCTCAGCATCTGGGTCCTGGGAGCTGCTGCTTGGCCTCCACGAGAATGTGCTGTTCTGTGGCCCTCAGGGCCTGGGAAACTAACATGGAGACCCTTCTGTGTGTCACTCTGCCCTGGGCTTCCCCACATTTGCTCCTCTGACCACCTAGAGGAGGAGGCTACTACCCCCTTTTACTTATGAAAATACAAACCAGGGTGATAAATGCTGTGTTAGAAGTACCACAGGAGAGTGGAGAATCCATCTACTTGGCCAGAGAGTAGAAGAGTAGAAAATCCAGAAGGATCTCTCTCTCTCTCTCTCTCTCTCTCTCTCTCTCTCTCTCTCTCTCTCACACACACACACACACACACACACACACACACACACACACACACTGTGCAAATCTATCAGCAGAGCCATTCAGAGTGGAATTAAGCATTTGAGGCAGCGGAATCACATTGCACTTATCTTGGGAAGGTGAGCTTACTTCACCCCACTCCTAGAAACTTACATCTGGTGTATGCAGTGGGAAGGTAATTTACCATAGTGGAAGCCCAGCGGAGGAGGACATGTTCTGTAAACTGATTGTCTCACGTTGTCAGTATTTTGCTTTCCTGTTACACATAGTATAGTGCAGATGGGGCATATGTCAGAGTAATTAGGCAACTACAGATAGGAGATACTTGTAGGCAAAAGAGGATTTTCTGGCCGTAAGATGCAGCTGGATTTCGGCTGCCACTCACCAGATACTACATCTTTGTCAAAGGATCGAAGCAGAAAATCTTTGCTACAGACAGATGAATAAGAACATTGTTATTTTGACTTAAGTAACTTTTTTAGAAAAAGAGATGTTTTCTTCTCTTTCTCTTTTCCTTCCTCCCTTCCTCCCTTCCTTCCTTCCTTCCTTCCTTCCTTCCTTCCTTCCTTCCTTCCTTCCTTCCTTCCTTCCTTCCTTTCTTCCTTCTTTTCGTTCTTTTTTGCCCATCACCATATCTCTCCTATGCCCTCTTACACCTCCATCCACTCCCCTTCCCTGCCACAATCACCACACTATTGTTCATATCCATGAGTTCTTCCTCCCCCCCTCCCCCCCAGCAGACTGCCTGTTCTCTATGAGACTATCTCTATTTTGCTTGGTAGTTAGTTCAGTTTGATCATTAAATTCCACTTATGAGTGAAATCATATGATACTTGTCTTTCTCTGACTGGCTTATTTCACTAAAATTCTTCTGGGAATTTATCCAAAGAAACCCAAAACACTAATTCAAAAGAATATGTGTACTCCTGTGTTCATTGCAGCATTATTTATAATAGTCAAGATTTGGAAGCAGCTCAAGTATCCATCAACAGATGAGTGGATAAAATATCTGTGGTACATTTACACAATGGAATACTATTCTGCTTTAAGAAGGAAGAAAAATTTACCCTTTGTGACAGCATGGATGGACCTGGAGGAGAGATAAGTTCCTTAATATGCTTCAGAATGTAGATTTCTTTGATGAAAGACTACAACTCAGGTTAAACAAAGTATGCCTAAAAAGAAATAGAAAAGAAAAAAAATGTAGAAAATAGTCTACATTTAAATGAAGACTATTTAATAAAATTTCATTTGGAGGCTCTCTGTTCATTTAATCAATGCTGCCATTATTACTCAATTATTAAAACTTACCTAAAGAGCCACTTTAAAAAAAGAATTAAAATAAAAATGTCCCAAAAGGAACCAGTGAGAAGAATTCGGCATTTAGAGATAGAAAGACTTTGGCCTAAATTTCAGATTCACCATTTACTAGTCAGTGAACCAGACTAAGTCACCCAAGTGGCCAAAGAACCCGTTTCCTCATCTATAAAACGGCAAGAGCGGTGTAGCCACCTTTTCTAGAGGGATGAGGGTAAAATGAGATCGTGCCCATGAAGTCATGTAATTAATTCCCAGGCAAGTCACCTGCAAAGAATTAGCAACGAAGAGGACAAAGATATAAAAAGGGGGACCTCTGTAATTCAACAATAAAGATACATTTTAAAAAAGAAGGAAAAGAGCACCTCCTATACTAAAAACAAAACAAAGCAGATTTAGACTCTGATCAATGTATATGTATTGTCATCTCTAGAGTAACCACTAAAAGAATATGAACAGAGTACAGCTAACTCTTGAACAACCCGGGGGCCAGGCGTGTCAACTACTGCGCAGTCCAAAATGTGAGTGTAGCTTTTGACTCAACAGTAGGCCCTTCGCATCCATGGAGGCAAAGCCTGCATACAAAGGGCTGACTGTATTTATTGAAAAAAAAAATCCACTTATAAGTGGAATCTATACAGCCCAAACTAGTTGATGAGAAAAAAGAACTCATAGAATATTTTTAATCCAAATGAAAACACAAAATTAGTGAAATCAAAACATGGAAAAAATTGGACATAAAAATTTAACATAGGTATACAATTAATATATCAGTGCTTACATTAGATGTAAATAAAGTAAGTGAAACAATTAGGACATGATTTTCAGATGATAAAAAATAAAAATCTATCTGTATTCTATAAGATACATCCAAATTTTAAGAACACATGAATATTGAAAGGAAAATAATAGAAATACACACACAATCATACACACACATGCACAAGTAACAACTAAAATGAAGCCAAGGCAGCTTTATGAGACAAAACAGACTTTAAGGCAAACATCATTACCAGAAAGAAGCAGGGTCACTTTTTTGAGGCTCTAGGCAGGACACCCTAAAACATCCTGCTATGGCATATTGATTACTTTGAATTAAAGTTACTTGACAAGGGGCCGGTGCCAGAAGGGAACCTTACCCTCCCTTGTGTGCTGGAATGCAGGAAATGAATCTTCCATGTGACAGGTGTCCGCCTGTACCAGGAAGACACCCCCTTATTGCCAGAGTTAAACAACTGAGGGCTAAAAAGTCTGTTTAATTAAATCTTACTGCCTCTTTTCTAATTTACTATTTGGTTTAAATTCTTCATAACGAATACCCAAACCTTTCTTAGATTCCTTTCTAGTGAGCACTAACTTTTTATTTTTTGTCCTGTCAATTTTTCACAAGTGGTATTCTTTCTTTGTCTAAACAGTATAAAAGGGTGCCTGGTTCAATCATCTCTTTGAGCCTCATTTTATTATCTGAGTATCATATTGTGGTGACTATCCTGTGCAGACATATCAAATTGGTTTTTCTCTTGTTGATCTAATGTTTTATCCACTTTATTATTTTATTACTAGTCCAGCCATAGAACTAAAGAAGGGTAGAGTTGGGGAATTCTCCCCCTTCCTGAGAACCTTATGGTGACAAATATTTAATTCACTGTGAAGATATAACTTTTACATTTATGTATATAATATGCATTTGAATTTATATAATTACATATTCTCAAATACATAAAACATAAATGAGCAAAACTACAAAGAATAATTAGACATATCAGAGTGAGAGATTTTAACATACTGCTCAGTAATTGATAGGAGATTGGACCAGACTGAAGAAGAACCAATTAGTGAGGACAGAGGATTGACCGAAACAATGAACAAGTTGACATGATAGATATAAAAAGACATTGCAACTAATATCTTTACCATATTTGGGTGTTTTGTTCAATCACACGAGAAACATTTACAAAAAATGACCATGAATTGGCCCAGCATCATTAATTTAATTATTTAATTGTAAAGTGCTGAAATAATACAAGTGTATTCTCTTACCAGAATGGGTGGTGTGACAGACATAACAAGGCTTCTGTTAATCTCATGGGAAACTTTGAAGCTGCAATAGGCCTCAGAGTTGTCCTAAGTTGGGGTGAGAGGCCCAGGCCTTTATGCCCACACAAACCAGTCATCAGAAGTGGGATGCCTGAAGAAGGCAGAATGACCTTGGGCAGGACCACAGAGATATCTCTGGAGAAGGCCAGAAGCTAAGGTGACAATCTTCTCAGCAACTGAGGGGATGTGTCCTTCAGTTCCTGTGGCATTGAACAGCATCTGTGATAGGGGACTAAAATCCCAGTATGTTCCTAAAGTCATAAATGCATGAATAATAACCAATTGCTTTGAACCCATTTGTTGATTCTGATGAAACAGGGATAAAATTTTGAAGGACTTGTGAAATACATGGGACAGAAGACATAAATAAGGACACACCCAATATGGACAGCTATAACCCGAAAGAGGTATTCTATCAGAATAAAGGCAAACCAGACCCAACTCACTCATACTTTTGCAGCTCCTCACTCAAATTGTCTTATTGCTGAGCATAGGAAGGTGGTGATAAAAGACTTGGAGACACTGTAACTCTGAAGTCATGATAGATTTCCAGACTAGATTTATACCACATGTGTTTTGTTTTTTTTTAAATCAGGAAATTCATTATTGAAAGCAGTTCCACCGGGAGTGTTTAGGTGCCTGGAAAAAGAAAACTTACATCTTCTATGTAGAAATACACATTTATCCTATCTCACAAATAATATAAATGATTTTTAAAGGAAATAAGCAGTGTACAGCCCATGTAAACAAAGCCCACAAGAAAAGAGGACAACATGAGAAAGAAGCTTTAGAATCAACTCAGAGCAAAAGGAGACCAGCTAAGAGTCCAAACACTGGAATTGTGCAGCATAGAATTCTGAGATTAAAAACAAACTTGAAAATTTCTTCAGGGCACAGGAAACTACAAATATAACTAAAGAGATGTGAAAACCAATCAAGTGAAACTTCTAAAAAGAAAAAATATGCAATAATTGTAATTAAAAGTGTCATGGGTGGGTTTGATAGTATTATAGACATAGATGAAAAAAAGTGAATAAACTGGAAGTAAGTCAAATAAATTTTGCACCATAGATAGAAAAATAGATTGAGAATATAAACTGAGGGTTCAAGAATCTTGTACAATGGGATAAGAATGTCTCACGTATGGCTGCTTGAAGTGTCAGAAGAGAGAATGTAAAGAAGGTATGTTTGAAGAGAGAGTGGCTAAGAAAGAGCTAGAGCTGATAAAGGATACCAACCAATGTATACACAAGAAGCCTGGAGAATCTAAATCAGAATAAATTAAAAGCCATCTTCACACAGGCCAACCAAACTGAAAATACAGAACATCAAAGAAAAAGTCTTGGATGGGTCTCATAAATATAGTACTAGATGAGAGAAGCAAAACAGAAAGAATGTACACAGAATACCTCTATTCATATAAATTAAAAAAAAACTAATGTTCATGGACGCATGTATAGGTGGCAAAACTATAAAGCAAGCAAAGAAATAATGATTATAAATGGCAAGAGAGTGACTATCTCTATAGGAAGGGAAAGAATTCTGTAGAGAAGCCAGCAGGAGGGGAGTAGAGATGCTGGAAAACATTCTATCTCTTGACCTAGTTGGTGGTTAAATGGGGTTTTGTTATATAATAATTCCTTAAAAGATGTATTTATGTTTAATATATGTATTCATGTATGTAATCTCTCCATTAAAAATAAAACACACTAATTGACTTCCGCTAAATGAAATAAAATTGTCCTGAAAACAGGACAATTTAAATTTCTGTAGTTCTTATTCAGGTTTAATTTTGATTTCCCCCCATCCTGTCAAGTGTTAATAGGGCATATGGTTTAATGGGGTATAATAGCTTACAAATAATTAAATGAATCACTCACTTCTAGTTAACATCACTACATAATGCTTCATTCCATTTTAACACTACAATTAAGACCATACAAGCAAAATAATTCTGAAAATTTAAGATGAGATTGTGTGCATTGAGACATATTAGGAAGTAGAGAAGCGTAGTAGGTTTGTTCAGATGATGATTATTTTAATTTAATTTTTGACATGTTTATTTAAGCTTCTTGTAAAACATACAGATGAAAATGTTCAGTGGGCAGCGGTGGATGCCATCCAAGACTCAGAGGAGATTGTGGAGACATAGGTCTGTTTGTAAGCCATCTGCTGAGAGGTCATCTGTATTACTTTGTTACGGGTTGCTACTGCAAACTGCTGGCACCTTGATCTATTTTCTCCCAGGTCTGGAGGCTAGAAGTCTAAGTAGGATCAAGGTGTCACAGGGTTGGATCCTTCTGAGGGCTGTGAGGGAAGGAGCTGCTTCAGGCCTCTATCCTTGGTCTGCAGATGACCATCTCTACCTGTGTCTCTATATTGTCTTCCCTGTGTACGTGGCTGTGTTCAAATTTCCTCTTCTTACAAGAATACAAGTTATATTCAATAAGGGTTTAGCTTAATGATCTTCTTTTAATTTAATTACCTCCTTAAAAATCCTATCTCTAAATATGGTTACATTTTTAAGTACTGAAGATTAGGACTTCAACATATGAATCTTTGAGGGGTCACAATTCATCCTATAACCCTATTACCTTTAAAAGGGGAGAGTATGAGATGGCCAATGCAGAGGGTATACTGTAAAAAGAAGGGTCTGGAAAATATCCATATTAATAAGAGATAGAAGAAAGGACAGGTTGAGAAGATAGTTTAAAGCAGGAGGTAATCAGTGGAATCAAAGGGACAGACCATTGAATAAGGATCTATGTGAATTGAATAAAGCAAATGAATGTGGTCATGCAGCCCTATATGGTGACCATTTAGAGGACAGTTTATAGAATGGAAGGCTGATTGAAGTGGGTAGAGGAGTATGTCCAATAAGAAGGTGCAATGGGAATGGAAAGATAGCAATGAATGTTCAGAAGTAGAAGAATAAACTTGGAAAGAAGCAATTGACATAATAACGTAGGGGTAATCATGTAGAACCAATGATAGATGATCTTTAAAATTATGTCTTTAGATTGAGCACAAACCATTTCAATGATATAAATGGAGACAGGAGACACAGACATAAAGCTATTATTGTCAGGAATATGGATCACCACAGATTTCTTTATCAAAAGAAAGCCAGGATTCAAAGATGCTCAAAATCTTGACAACATTTCTTGTTTACTTTCATAAAATCACTATCTTATGAGTCTATTTTAACATTACCAGTTTCTTCTGCCTACTAAATAAACTACTTTAAAAAAATTCGGTTAAATTGGAGGTGGTTATTTACATAGAAAATTATTTATGCATATATATCTAATGTTAAGTGTTATTTATATGTAAATAATTATACCATTTAAATAACATTTATTAAAAAATGTAATTGTATTCTTATTTCCCTTGGTATGAAACTTCCCTTATAACAAACATTTTCTCATTTTCAGGAACTCAATTTCCCAATGCAATTTCAGATCATAACATATAAGAAAATAGGGAACGTTTTGTTCCACAATCCAAATAGATACTGTTAAACATTTTCTGTATTTCCTTCTGGTACAAATGCTATTAAAAGAACAAACTATCTTGCCCATACTTGTGCCATTGTTCTTTTGACTGTTGATCTTTCCTCTGACAGTGTATCGTTAGGTGTACAGACACTTAAGCCACATCCTTTTAAATCAAGAAGGAAACATTCAACGATTGTTCTTTTGATGGATATGCTTTTAATCTATGTACATCAGTTATGCAGTATAGTTTTTTGGTATTAGTAGATGATTTTATTTTATTGATATACTATTGCCAAAGAGTTAAAGTGCTTAATTTACTTGTAAAAACAAGCTACCCAATAAAAAGTTTCAGAAAATAAAACAGTCTGCCTCCTATAAAAAGTATTTTCCTTTTAGGAATCACATTTAACATTTGCTAAGTTTATAGTTTTAATTGTTTGTAAAATACTTTCCTCTTATAATGCTATCAATGATGGAGACTTTGAAATCTTAGAAGGTGAAAATAACCTACAGTGAAATCCTTGGAGTGGTTTGAGGAGGAAAGAGGCACTAGACTCCCACAGTTGTGTCTATATTGGGGAGTCTCGGGGGCACACTTTGTAAATTATATGACTGTTAATCACTGGGTTGTACACCTGAAACAAATAGAACATTATACGTCAACTGTAATTAAAAAGTAAGAATTATTTAAGAAAATAAGTTATGGAAATGAGAAAAAAATCAGCAATAGAAGAATAAGAGGAAACAGCAAATGAGGTAGAAAAAAACAAAACAAAACAAAAACCCTGGAAATTGCAGAAGTCAGAGTGTAACAAGAAGGAAGAATTAATCAACTGTGTGTTAAATATTAAGAGGTCAATGAAACCAGGACTGAAAACTGACTGTTGGATTCCATTGTCCTTGACAAGAGCACATTTTGTGCAATGCAATGATTGAGTGAAAACTTAATGGGAGTTGAGTTAGTCATGAGATAATAGAAGCCAGGAAATGGAGGCAATGAGCACAAGTAACTTTGTGAAGTTTCATCATTAAGTGGAGCAGAGAAATAGGTAGAGAGAGCTGAAAGGGAAGTGAGTTCAATGGTTTTTAAAAATAAAAGCTTTATTGCCCAGCAGGTATGGCTCAGTGGTTGAGCATCAACCTATGAAACAAGAGGTCACGGTTTGATTCCTGGTCAGGGCACATGCCTGGATTGTGTGTTTAATCCTCAATGGGGCATGTGCAGGAGGCAGCTGATGGATGTTCCTCTCTCAACAATGTTTCTATCCCTCTCTCTCTAAAAATAATCAATAAAAACATTTTAAAATAAAATAAATGCTTTATTAAGGTATAATTCAGATACCAGGCAGTGTTTTGTTTTGTTATATTATTAATTTTTAAAGGAAGGGCAAAGAGTAGAAGTGTTTATACTGTTGGGAATAATGCAAAAGGGGAGGGAAACCTTGATGATGAGAATAGAGGTGAACAAATTACTGGCATAAAATAGTTGGGTGGAATCCAGTACACAAATGGGAGGGTGCCTTAGATGGCAGCACAGAGAGTTCATCTGTATGAAGAAGGTAGGCAGAGTACATGGTACAAATACCAGTAATTAGGAATCTGTGGGAAAGGGAGCTTGTAGTGTTTCTCTTTTGATGGCTTTTGTTAACTCAATAAAC
Source organism: Myotis daubentonii (assembly GCF_963259705.1). Taxonomy (NCBI): domain Eukaryota; kingdom Metazoa; phylum Chordata; class Mammalia; order Chiroptera; family Vespertilionidae; genus Myotis; species Myotis daubentonii. The sequence continues at coordinate 42,796,844 of NC_081841.1, forward strand.
TTGGAAGTGAGGTCATTAACTAAGAGGGAGGATGAGAAGGAGGTATTGGATAGTAGAGAAGAGAGAAAACATAAAGTAAAAGCAAGTGAAAGCAAATGGACTAGAAAATATAATTGCCTGGCTATTTTAAGGTCACACTTGGTAATAGATTTAAGAGAAATAAGTTAGCATGACTGTGTATTTTTACCCTGTCATATTCATCTACATGCAATATAGAGGGAAGGAAAAGAATTTCACTTAAGCCATGGTTGGGGTTTTTCCAAACAAGTATAAGACAAGGCCAAGGAAGTTAAAAATTTATGCGAGGAAAGAATGATAAATGATAGAATTTAAACCATGTAAGAAGGTACCTGAATTGTCAAGAGGAGGGAAGCCAAAAGACTGTTGGAATTAGACTTCTGGAATGAATTATCTGGAAAGAGAAAAGTTGGAATTGAGACTTCAGAATGTTTGAAGTTGCATTTAACTTTGTTCAAAATGCATTTTCCATCTAGAATCCTTCCCTGATTCTGCATGTCCAAGCCCCATTTATTTTTCTTGTTTCAGCCCTTAAAAACTTTCCTCTCCATGATATTTTTCGTGTTTCTCCCAAGATACAAGAAATCCCACCTTATCAGAATAGACATTTCTCCAAAGAGGACATACGGATGGACAATTGACATAAGAAAAGATGCTCAATGTCACTAATCGTCAGAGAAATGCAAATTAAAACCACAATGAGATATCCTCTCACATCTGCCAGAATGCCTACCATGAATAAGTCAACAAACAGCAGTTGCTGGCAAGGATGTGGAGAAAGGGGAACCCTTGTGAACTGTTGGTGGGAATGTAGATTGGTGCAGCCATTGGGGAAAATGGTATGGAGTTACCTAAAAAAAAAAAAAAAAAAAAAAAAAAAAAAAAAAAAATTAAAATAGAACTGCCTTATGACCCAGTGATTCCACTTCTGGGAATATATCTAAAGAAACCCAAAATGCTAATTTGAAAGAATATATGCACCCCTATGTTCATTGCAGCATTGTTAAAATAGCGAAGATTTGAAAGTAGCCCAAGTGTTCATCAGTAGAAGAGTGGATAAAAAAGCTGTGGTATTTACACAGTGCAATACTACTTGCATGTAAAAAAGAAGGAAATCTAACCCTTTGCAATAGCATGGATGGACCTGGAGAGCATTATCCTAAGTGAAATAAGCCAGTCAGAGAAAGACATGTATCATATAATTTCACTCATATGTGGAATCTAATGAATAAAATAAACTAACAAAATAGAAACAGACTCAGAGAACAGACTGACAGCTGTCAGAGGGAAGGGTGGTTGCAGGGCTGGATGAAAAAGGTGAAGGGATTAAATAAAAACCCCCACAAAACTCATAGACACAGACAACAGTATAAGATTGCCAGATGGGGAGGATGCCGTGACCTGCATGGCGGGGTTCAGGATCTGAAGATGGGGCCGACACACAAATGAAAATGCTATACAAGAAATATGAACTTAGAAGGCATTGGGGCCAGGGTGGGGGGTCTCTTTCATGAAGAGCACACTGACCTCTGGCCGGTTTGCTTTTTATTTACTTGAACATACATTTGCCCTTTAGCAATGCATACAGGCATATCAAAGGTAAAGTTTGGTAAACAGTAAAAGGATTATCAGGTTAGGAAATTGCCTTGAGCCACCATTGTCTCAACAGACTAGGTGCTTAGCATCAGTCCATCAGCCTTCCGCGTTCCTTCCTGCACTCTTGTGACAGTATTGGCAAGCGGTGGCTTCCCGCAGGAGAGGAGTAGGGAGAGGTAGGAGAAAGTATAGGAGGCATAAATGGAGATCGAAAGATACTTAATTTTGGGTTGGTGAACACACAATACGATATACAGATGATGTATTATAGAATTGTACACCTGAAAACTATATAATTTTATTAACCGATGTCACCCCAATAAGTTCAATAAGAAAGGAAAAAAAAAAATGGTAAGAACAAAGAAAATAGTTTTCAAAGAGCAGCCCAGTGCTGGATAGCTATAAATCAGAGGGTTTGATGAGTTCAGAATGCTGCTAAATGGGGCATTCATGGACCAAGCCTAGCAAACCAAATAGTTCATGGACAAATAAAGACAGGAGCGTGCTCAGTGCCTGGTTTCCAGGCTGCCACTACCCCTTGGCACCTCACTCTGATGCTCACTCTCATTTGTCCTTTAGAGGCTACTTCCTCGGGAGGCTCAGTTTTCATTTGGTTATTTTGTGACATTTCGTTTTTGCTGTTTGTTTTTGTCTTCTGCAAAGTTCACAGCACAACTGAAATCTGCAAATAAAAATCTATTATTTTTAGTAAAAACAGAAAAAGAAATACCACTTTCCTAGAGCAGGGAGCATATGAATAAAAGCGTTCACTATCCACCTGTTTATTTCCTTTAGGTTATTCAGGAAATGAGTGGAGAGAATACACAGATGACTGTTTTCTCTTTAGCTACTGAAGTCTTTTCTTGGTAGTGATTGGTAGCAGAAATAAAGCAGATTCTCATCAAAGCGAGGGAGTTGGCCCTTCTATTTTTCAGGCCCACCTGGTTGGTACCTGGATTCCTGGATTGTTACTCCTCTCTGCCTTGCTTAGCACAGGCCAGACAGTCTCCTCTTAGACCCTAATTTGAACTTCCTCCCTTCACTCCGGAATACCTACATATAAATTCATGCATGGTTCTATTTAATTTTATTTTTGTCTTAAAACATTCTTTTTCTGATATTCTCATTTTCATGTCTTCTACTTATTTATATATTCATTATGAAGTATCTTGTTGGAGCATTATGTATCCTGTGAATAATAATGCTATTACTATAACTGTGGTACATTTATATACTTTAGTGTGTTAGTACCTATCTATACCTATATGTCTGTGAGGGTTATACATTTCTCAAAATATCTATTGACATATCCTATGTAATAAAGTGCTAATATGCAAACGGTCATCATGCCCTCACGCCGTCATGCCATAACGACTAAGACGTTCAACACTAGGGAGAGAGGAATGGGGACCAGCCAGGCTGTGGCCCAGGAGAGGGACAAGCCACCCACCCTGTGGTCCCAGGTGACAGCGGCTGCACCTGTGCCTGTGGCCCGGAAGAGGGAAAAGCCACCCGCCCCACGGTCCTGGGTGCCTGTGGCTGCAGACCCGGTGAAGCTGCCAGCCCACAGTCCCCTGCGGCTGCGGCAGGCCCTGGTGAAGCTGGCTCAGGTCGTGGGTGCCTGTGGCTGTCCAGAAGGAGGGAATCCTGGGTCCTGGGTGCGGGGTGAGGCAGAGGCAGTTGGGGCAATCAGGCCAGCAGGGGACAGTTCAGGGTGATCAGGCCGGTAGGGTAACAGTTAGGGGCAATCAGGCAGGCAAGCAGAGGGGTTAGGGGCGATCAGGCAGGAGGGGGAGCAGCTAGGAGCCAGCAGTCCTGAATTGCGAGAGGCAGTCGGACATCCCCCAAGGGGTCCCGGATTGGAGATGGTGCAGGCTGGGCTGAGGGTCGCCCTTCCCCCCTCCCCGCCATGCACAAATTTCGTGCACCTTGCCTCTAGTCAATAAATAAAGAGTTCTTTGTTTCAAGGTAGCCTAATGTTAAAAACACATTTGTTGTAAAGGCAGAGGCAATTGAAATATTTAATTACAATATTTGAGTTTCTTGAGGTATTAAGGCTTTTGCAATGATGAATAGGGGACAGATAAATGCATATCATCAGCCTGTTTGGTGTTTAATCCGGAGGCTTTTAGTTCCTGCCTTTGCTGTTTGCACAGGGCTGGGTTTGGCATGAACTGGACTGGGTCCGAGAGAGAAGATGTCATATAAATAAGACACAAACCTGACTTGAAATGGATTTCGTCTTTGGCATGCCGTGATATTTACCTTTGTTCTGTCATCACTAAGTTTACCACGCCTAGCCCATGACGAGAGACGGTGGTATGAGTGGGTATAAAAGCTCTAGTTTGAGGGTCCGCTGTGGATCTTTTCTCCAGGATGACCTGTCTCTATTTCTAGGTCCCAAATTACTACCATGAAGTTGACATCTTTGTACTTGGTTGTGACACTTTGTGTCTTCTGCAAAGGTAAGGGACTAACTGAAAGATCCTTTCAAATGTGATAGATCTAGGTATACGTTTGCTTAACTGTTTGGTGTTTTCTACTTCAAACATTTTTTTCCTTGGAAAATTTTTCCAACATCTTAGAGTAATATATTAAATTAAAAAACATACACGTGGATTTTCAACCTCTCGGTTATTATTTCAGCTTTAATAAGCCTATCTTCAGGATATATCTGCTTAGAAATATCTGTGAAGAGGTTACTCAAGATGTATGTAGTGTTTGTTACTACTTTTCATCACAGTTTATCCTTTAATGACTATCTTAAAGTTATAGCCACACTAAGACTAAAGACCTGCAAATCATGAAAATATCACTAATTGAAAGACTGATTCATCACCAAAAGAACATTTTGTAGGGAAAATTTCTTAAGCTAAGATTTTCCTACTCCAGGGATGGTTTCTGAGTTACTGTGTCTGCTTTTCTGTCTCTCCTACTTCTGTTAAACATCCAGCTCTATATCCTGATAGGATCACTATATCTGCTTTCTATATCTGCTTTTTTTGTACACAGTTCCAAATATTATTTACTTCTTTCAGTCAATTGGGGTGAGAACACCATCAATCTAAGCTCATTAGCTAGTATTTGTAGTAATAGAGTGCACTCTGAGACACTGTGGGATTTTCCCTATGGATAAAATTCATGCATGGGTTTTATGATAACTCTATTTGTTTAATATAACTCAACTTATATTTTAGAGAGACTCTTCCAGGTATTTAACCTAAATGGAGGATATGTTATTATACATTTTTTAGAAACATTTATATTATCTTCAAACCATATCTGTAAACCATTACTTCTTAGCCTTCAGCTAAATATGTGTGCATGTATTTGTACAAATACACACAATTTGGTTTTGGTAACAATTTATCAGCACACATAGGAAACCCTTTGTCTTTTAACTGGCTGTGTTTGCTGTTTTAATTAATTTACACCTATAGGTCTGATATAGGTTTGCTGACCACAAATCCTTGATTTTCTGGGACAGTTCTAATTTTTAGAAGTTTGTCTTAGTATACGACCATATGCTTTGACTTTTACTTGAATAATGTCATCAGTTTGAGTTAGGAAATTTGTAAAAATTATAGAGTATGGAGAAGAATTGAAAAATAACCAACAACCTGCAATCCATTAAGCCCCCAAATAAAAATGTTATCCAAAATGTTTTTTGAAGTTTCTTGAATATATAATCAATATGCAACTTTATGCAAAATTTTGTTGTTGCCATTCTGTTATATTTAATTTCACATAATTATTATGAAAATTCTTTTGGATAACAATGATTTTGATGTTTTTTATAAAAATATCTTTATATATAAATTATGCCATTTGTTGTATATACTCACTCTTAATATGAGTCATTGACTCAGTTGTACTTACTAGAGTTGACAATTTTGCAAATTTTTATGCTATTTATTTAAATATGAAGAAAATTCACTTTGGTTTACCATAATAACCCTTAAATCATTTGTAAAGTATGTGTACATTAATTTTATGGGATCCAGTTATAAAATAAAAATTGAGGTCATTTGATTCAAATTAAGTAAATTAAGTTTACACAGTATTTTTGCCACATGAAAAAAATCTATTCACTAAAACATCTGCGCTTCACCAACTGAATAATAATTAATGCTGTGAAGAACCTTTGCAAGCATCCAAGGATTATTGTATTTTGCTGTGTTCTAATTCATGCATCTAGGGTGTATTCTAAACTGGCTGGGGGACTGGCACATGTATTCTTTTTATAAGGTTGTTCTGAAGGGGTATAAACATACCATGGTCAATGGATAATTTCCATATTCATGTCTGAGCATTGAACTCAATGAGCCTATCTCTGTGGGAACACCTCCCAAGGACAAGAAAAAACTGTAATCAAGATTCATTTTCTATTGGCAAATCTGTCAAATATGCTAGTAATGACAGCAATTCTTCTTTTTTCTTTAGATAATGAAGTAGCTGAAAGCAGTTCAGGTAAATTATTTGGTTTTCTTTTCTTATACTCTTTATACCAAGTAACAACACAGCGGCAGTGCTTTTCTTTGAAAAGAAAGCATATCTTACTGGAAAAATCACTAAAACATTTCATGAAATCTTCCTTATTAGTACAAACAAACGTATTCTAGTGTATTTTTGTATAATTTGGGTCAGACATTTTAATATTTAACCAGTTGTTTATAAGGTGGTGTCATTTGAAGTGGGAAATTGCTTTGATTATTAGCTTTTCTAAAATCACATACTTACATGAGAAATGTGGATGTGGATTTAAGGTTTTACTTTCCTATATTTTTATTGAACAAACATGCTCTTATTTTGTACTCTGGCATTAATTCCTTAGTGATCTATTTTAATTAAACTCAATCTAGGCCTAACAGTTTTACTACTGATTCCTTTGGGCAATTGAATATCATGGAATATTATCCATAATTTTGTTTCCCTAGCCACCAAAAGAAAAAGCCACAGCAAATCAAAACTGCTTTCGTGGAATTTTTCTTAAATCTAACAATAATATTTTTGCTAATATCAATATAAATTTACTATCATTCCAGTCTAACGTATACAACAGTCAAAATAGCCCAAGATTACTTTTATATGTTTTTCTTATACGGCATTTTTAGATCAAAGAGGTAGATAAAGAACTCACAAGTTTTCTAAAGTAAAGGATCTAAAAAAGAGGAGGGGAGTCTCTTTTCCTTTATTTTCATTAGGGAGAATTATGTCTTATTTTTATTTGTACTTATTTTTACATAGTCTTCAAATTTTACTTATAAATCATGAATTTCATTTTCTTGTCTAGTCAGTGACCAAAATGCATGTTTGCCACAACTTTATGGGAATAGTGTATTCATTAAGGCATTATCACTTCTAAAGTATTTTAATTTTATTTGGGAGATTAAAAAAATAAGTGGTATGACAGAAAGCATAGAATACCTCATGTAATATAGTATACATTACCTTAACAAGAGTGTTTTGTTGACGAATGCATTTGTTAAGTAAATGTTAGTTGATTGTCCTTAGTGTTTCAGGCACTGTTCTAGACACTTGGGATGTCTCAGAGAATAAAACAGGCAAAACAACAACACATACAAGCAAAAGAACACACCTTGAGTTTATGGAGCTCAAAATGTAGAATGAACAGTCAATAAACAATAAACATTACAAGTAGTAACATGGTATATGACAAGATGATAAAATCCTGGACTGAATAAGGGTAGTTAGTGTTAGAACGGGATGGTGTTGCAATTTTAAATCCTCAGAGTATGCCTCATTGAGATGACTTTTCAACTAAGACTTGAAGAGGTGAATGCTACCATTAAATTATGAGTAAAAGTTTTAATCTTTTTTTTTCTTTGTAGATTTAAGGAAAAGAGAAACAGGTATGTTTTCCTAAAATTATCAGTTATTACTAAGCCAAGGATAGTGTGGATTCAACTGTCCACACTAATATTTTGATGAGGGAAGATTGGATACTGAAACTTGGGGCTTAGCAATGGAGGAGAAAAGAGGGAAGTCCCTGCCCTCTGTTCGCAAGGAGAATTTCTAAGACACATCTGATACGTCTTCCCAGCTCTATTCATTTTCTTTTTAAATTGAATTTATTTGGGGTGACATTGGTTAACAAAATTATATAGGTTTCAGGGGTACAATTCTAGAATACATCATCTGTATATTGTATTGCGTGTTCACCAACCCAAATCAAGACTCCTTCCATCACCATTGTATTTGTCTTTCTTGAAGTCTTAAAGCTAAGACAAAAAGATGTGACTATGGTGATTAAGACAATCAGTAGCATATTTTGTTTCAAGTGTTGCCAGAAAAACAAGGCTGATACAAAATAAAATGTGGCTTTTCATAGTGTCGCAACCAAGTCACCTTATTGTGACAGCAATGCTGTTTTCAAATGAAATCTCCTGTTCTCACACCAGGTGACTTACTGGTTGCAGGTTCACCCTTTGATGACTCACACGGAAGGAAATCAGTTGCTGCTTCGGTCTTCGACACAGAACATGGTTCTCCAGGAAAGGCTGAGGACAGGCGGCGAGAGCGGCGAGACACTGAGAGTTTAGAGCTAGAGGACACCCCAGCAGGTACTGCTAGAGACAAATGCTTACCTAGGAAACAGGGGCTTCTTTCTCACTTGGGAGAACCTGATAATCTCTGTTTTATTTGTAGTTCATGGCCAATAGTAACAGTGGAGTAGGAATCATCTAAAGTCACTAATACCAGTGCCATTGAAAGTGATGAATTCCATCTTTAGAGAATTGTAGCAAAGATGTTTACATTAAACCAAACTTTTCCCCGATACTTTTTATTTTCTTCTGTTATCTTTCTACTTAGTACCATTATTATGATGATCAGTCATTTTATAAAGTATAAGTTACTGATTTAAAATGCTTTCCGGACCCAAATTTAATCTCTCATGTTTCTGTTAGCAACCACAATTCATTTTCTATATCAGTATTTTCTCTTTAACTTTCATAGTCAATTTTCTGAGTGATAGCATAAAGCAGGGTTTCTAAACAGTTTGTAGCCTCGCAATTTTTTTAATTTTATTTTTTATTTTCATTTTTATTTTTTTGCGGGGGGGAATTAAATTTCTTTAGATGAGGCATGTCCTCTCTGGTTCAATAAACTACTCCTTATTGGCCAATTCAGGCTTTTACTTTACCTGCCTGGTCCCTGAAATATCTATATTTCATAGCTCTACATAAGTGGGAAAGGAGATTCCGTGAGGAAAATAACTTCAATGTTTCATATTAAAATTTAATATTTGAGTTCATTTTGTGATATCTGAAAAGGGAGAAACAGCCTTGGGTGTAGGGGTGCAGTTGAGATATTTTCAGGAAGGACACCAGTCATCTGTTTTGAAATTGATAAACTTGGTATGACTAATAGTCATTACCACTTGTTTTTACGGTAGTGAGACATTTAATTGTTTGCTCATGTTATACAGAACACAATGAAACTCTTATGGAATTCTATCAAACCTCCTGGCAAACTGGTTGCCATGCACACACCTGATTACACAGTGTGGAAGTATATGTGGAAAGACATATGGAGAGGAGGGGGAATATACATTACATTTGAAATATAGGCGTAGTTCAAGCAATATGTATAGTACAATTTCCTGACTAGTCAATGAATGCGACTTTTCTCTGATACTGATTGTATTTTTGCAGAGGAAACCACTGCGGCAACTAGTACTGACAGCAGTGACTCTGGTGGTACGGATGCTGCTAACACTGATTCAAATCAAAACGAAGATGGTAAGGATCCATCTGGCCCAAGTGGATTTGAGGAAAATGCAAAAAAAGGAGCTGGCTCTAATTGTGCTTCCTGTATTCTAAGTTGTTTCTTAGTTTCTTCTTTTGGTAGAAAAATCATCAATGAGCAAAGCAGGGACTGACGGTGTTTTTGACAAATAAAGACTTACTGTTAGAAGAACACATGGGAAAGATTTTAAAACTATGTTTGATTCTTAAAAGGATCTGTGTTATCTTCAGCAGGAATTTAAACATTTTAATTAAGAGGCAAATAGATATAATGCTTTAATGAAGGGGCTTGGACCTGGAAGGAAGATATCCAGTTTCTGTCCTCAGGATTTCTCAGTAATTTTCTGTGGACTTGGGGGAAGCCACTTAAAATCTTTTGTTCCTGCTCGGCCAGTGTGGCTCAGTTAGTTGAGCATCATCACATGCATCAAGAGGTCACTAGTTCTTCCTGCCCCCCTCCTAAGTCAGGGCACATGCCTGGGATTTTGGGCTTGACCCCCAGAAGGGGTGAGCAAGAGGCAGCCAATTAATATTTCTATCTCTCCTTTCTCCCTCTCCCTTCCTCTTTCTCTCTTCTCTCTCTCTCTCTCTCTCTCCCTCCTGCCCTCCCTCCCTCCTCCTCTCTCTAATTCAATAAAATAATATTTTAAAAAATTCTCTTGTTCACAAATTTTGACATAAGAACAAAAATTTTTGGTCTTATATTTCCATGACTTTTGAAATGCTTTATAAGTTATGCTACACTAGAACTTTACAAGTTTTGTTAGTCATATTCGAACTAGTTTTCTTGAAAAATAAATGTCAGGAAAAAGTAGATTTATAAAAGTGTTGATAAATGGAAATTTATATTAAAAAATTTAAGCCAGTGGAAGAAATATGGATTAATAAAGCACAATAAATCCAGATATTTTTTGTGTCAGAGCTCTTTATCTTAGAAGATATGGAGGTTAGTGGAAAAGGAAAGAACAGCAAAAAATTTGTTGGTAAATCCATGGGCTTTGGCTCCCATGTCAGTGGCTCAGGAATTCTGATCCAGGCTCTATTAAGAAAAAAAAATACAAATAATTTACATCCTTTGCTTATTGATCCTGATAACAGTTTCATTTTCCATTTGCTTTTAATTTTAGACTTGGTGGTATAAGAAGAGGTTATTTGGATTTGGTCTTGGTAATTCTGTTCTGTGGAGTTGGCACAGTATTCTTGAACAAAAAGGCTTGGTTAAAATGAAATAGGGGACGCTGGAAAATCAGATTCTAGGGATTACTCTTCAGGTTTTGTGCATAAAACCTAAAGAGTCATAACATGTATTTAAATATTTCCCAGTGACAATCTTTTTTACAATGAGCAGATAGCATCAGTATAACATGTTGGGCTGGATTTAGTATTTGTGCCTCTGGAAACTTAGTGAAGTCTAATTAGTAACAGATACATTGTAGTGTAATAATGGTTGACCTCAGTCAGAATTGGTCATCAATCAATCTGTTCAAAAAAGTCTTGGTCATATAGAAACAATAATTATTTGGGGTTGTTCTTAAGTTTTGGACATCAATGTAGAGGTCAACACTTCAACAGAAATGAGAAATTTAAAATCACCCGTAATTTATTGCCACTGACTTCCTTTAGGCACAGTTGGTACAAATGGTTTAAGGGACCCTGGATTTCTGACCCTCAGATCTGCTGCCATTAGCTCAGGCATACACATTTAGGTTTTGTTCCTGAGACATGTACTGAGAAGTAATTGCCTCCTATCTTTCTATTGTGGAGTAATTGCTAAGTTGAGATTTTTCTGCTCATTGAAAGTCAGCTTTCAACTGCTTTCATTTTTCTCAATCAGACAGACTTTTATTGATTAGTGTTCTTTCTGGCAGTGTATTTAATGGCAGTAAATCTAGTGGCTTTGAAATGGCAGATTGTGGTTCCCTTGACATTTCACATCTTGAGACGGATATCTCTGTTCATCTAGATTCTTGATTTTCACACTTCCAGCTTTTAGGAATGCAGAATGCTTTGTTCAATTGACATTTTGAAATGGCAGCTAGATTTCCCAAATGTGAAATAATTTAAAGTGGGAGGAAGTGTGACTGAAACTGGGATAGGAGACCTGGAACGCTTTCTCTGCAATTCTTACCTCTTTTCCTGAATAAGTTTTAAGGCCATTGATCTGGAATAGAGTAATTTTGTGTCAGTCCGTTTAGTGGCAAGGCATTTCATTCTGTTACTCCAGCAAGTGCATTGCTGTAATTGGAGCCATAGCTTTTCCATAAGATTGTAAAACCTTTTTTTCATATTTTACCAACTAAAAGATACACATAAACAACCTAATCATTTTGTATTAAATAGGCGTGACCAGCTCATCTGACTACAGTACCACGGGACCGCCCAGTACTCCAGGTAGTTTAATTTTTGACTTCAGTTTGGGAAAAAAAAAAAATATATATATCTATAATCTATATAAAGTATAAGAAATAATACTAGTAAATAATATCCTATTATGTGTTTCTCATATTGAGATGAGTTTCTAAGTGCTCTTCTCTTTGAGTGCTAAAGTTTAGATAACCAAGTGCTTATTTGAAACAATTTCATGGATAAGAGAGAGTAAATTATTTTAAGTCAACCTGAATAAAATACAGTGCAACTTCTATATCATTTTAGATATATTATTTTAAAATTTAGTTTTGAATAAAGAGTTAAAACTATTTCCACTCACTCCTAGTAAAGACAGCCTGTTGTGAAGAGAAGTGGCTTCAAGATACACAATAAATGGCATTGTAAAAAATGTTTTTAAATTTATATAAAAATCTTTACTTTTGTTATTGTTGTTGTTTTATTATGCTTGCATTTAGATGTTGCTCCAAGATTTCTTATAAATTTACTTGGTTACATAAAAGGGTCAGTGCATTAGAAATAAACAGTCATGAGAAACAAATTTCAAGGTATACTGATTTTTCCCTTTGATCAGGAAAATTAGTATATATATATATATATATATATATATATATATATATATATATATTTGAATTATCAGTACTATATAGTAGACTGGTTTAATACAATCTATCTTGGGCCTGTTTGGGCAATAGCCAATAAAAATTTATAGTTGAAAAAAATAGTTCTGTTAGGGATGCAACATGTGTTTGTAATTGTAGATGCCCAAAATTAATAAGCTCTTAATTTCTGAGCTTACTATGGGTGATTGTCCCAAGAAAAAATATGAATTTCAGAGATAATCATGTGTATGACCTTGGCAAATCACAGCTCTCACAAAATAAAATTATATATTCAGGATAAAACAATCCCCATTTATAGATTTTAGTACCAATGTCTTAATTTCCATATAGATGCCCAAATGAACTATATATTTAAAATCAATATAGGTCCTGAAATTTTACTAATCTATGCATTGTATTGAATAGAAAAAGGATCTCATATTCCAGAAGCAACTCCCACATACTCAGAAACAAATACAATTATTGGTAAGTAAAAATTATTGTGATTCTTATTCATATTTATATGCCTAAGCTAGTCAGTACCTAATTCTATTTAATAAAAGCATAATATGCTAAGTGTCCGGTCATCCGGTCAACTGTTCAACCAATCAAAGGGTAATATGCTAATGATATGCTAAGGCAGGTCAACTGCTCGCTATGACGTGCACTGACTACCAGGGGACAGATGCTCTGACCAGTAGGTTAGCTTGCTGCTGGGGTCCAGCTGATTGGGAATGAGCTATGGCTCAGACATGCCCTGGAGCCTTCCCGAGATCCCTCCCTGGCTGGCCAACCTCTCGAGTCCCTCCCCGGCCCTGATCATACACCGGTGGGGTCCCTTGGCCTGGCCTGCACCCTCTCACAATCTGGGACCCCTCGAAGGATTTCAGAGAAGTGGTTTCCGCCTGATCCCGCAGGCCAGGTGGAGGGACCACACTAGTGCACGAATTCGTGCACCAGGCCTCTAGCGAGGTATAAAGTAATCAATTTGCCATTATCTATTTGTTCATTGTATGTATGAATAAGATTACATCAGTACTATTTTTCCTCAAAGATACATACAAAGACACATAAATATATGTGCACATGTACACAGACGTACACATGTGCACATATATGTATAGAAAGAAATAATAGAAGTCTTTACACTCATTTGATATAAATGTTAACCAACTCAGACAACATTAAAAAGACTATCTGTATAAAGAGCAGAACAATTATGCAGACCACCAGTTTCCTCCATAGATTCCTCCCCATAGTAAACTCATTTTCCCTCTTCCAATGTAAACAAGATGTTTTATTCATGTTTTGTTTTGCCACATAGCCAACTTTGGGTTTTCCCAAGGCCTCAGGTGGTACTTTTAGTGTGCTTTTGCAGTATGTGAGAAAGAAAACTAATGAATAAAGCTAATGGCGGCGAGAATAGAATCTTTCAGTGATTTTTTTTTTTACCTTGGTGAATAAACACTTTAATAAATCAGAACTAGATAATACATTAATTGAATAGTTATGAATATTCTATTCTAAATATCTTACAGGTGAAGCTTCCACTTGGGACAAAGGAGCATACAAAGCTTTCAACGGCCGTATCTTCTCCTTTGAGTCACCATGCACATACACTTTCTGCCGCCACTGCGTTGACTCTGGAGATTTCAATATTGAGATCAAACGAAACACTGATAGTGAGATTGAAAAAATAACGGTTTTAATTGACAATAATGACATCTCTATATCTGGTGACACCATTTTAGTTAATGGAGAAAGGTAAATGAAATAGTGTATGGATAAAGAGATGGTGAGAGATGATGTACTCTTTTCCTATTTTGATGCATGTTGATATTTTTAATAAATTATTGGAAAAGAGTTTGGTAACTCTATAATACAGATATATGTGGGATTGTAAAATATATTTATTTCTATAACAAGGTAGGGAAAAAAGAGATGTCTGTTGTTTTACTATTTTGAGTATCTTGATTTTGAGCAACATGTGTATTCAACAAAACTGTTTAAAGAATATTTTAATTTTTATTTGTATGTTTAACACTAAATATAAACTTGAGGTTTTAGAATAGATTGAAGCCCATAGGCCATGGTTTACAGACATAGTAATTTACATTTGGAAGGGATAGCATATTTGAATACTTACCAGGAACAAGAAAATGAAGCATATTATTCTATTTGTGAACATTTCAAATTATTTCATCATTATTTTTTTATACTGAACCACTGTGTTTTGTTGTTGTTGTTGTTAATTACTCCAAAGTCCCAAAGATTTATTCATTGTTTCTTAAAAGTCTTTCCAATATTGGGAAAAGAACCACTGTATCTCTTCTGAAATGATATAAAAAAAGAAAACTTTAATAATTACTAGACAGATTTTCTAACTATAGAAAAATGAATTACCAAAGGTGTTAGAACAATACTTTTACATTTATATGTACTTGTGTTTTATACTTTTCAGTGTACAGATACCATATAACAACAAGCTGATTCACATTAAAAAGCATGGAGAATATAATGTCCTGAACAGCCGTAGAGGAATCTTGTCATTAATGTGGGACAAAAATAACAAACTCTCAGTAAGTTTATCTTTGATTTTCTTATAATTCTGTGCTATTTTTTCTTTGCTTTTAGTTACAAAAACAATACATTATAAAACCAGAGCTAAAGTTCATTGAGCAATCTCTATGTATTTGTCACTGTACTAACCATTATCTTAATATTTAAAACATCTTGAAGTACATACTATTATTAATCTTATTTTAAAGATGATGGAATTCATGAGATTCATGCTAATGAAAAAGTTAAATAACCTGCTCAAAGACACAGTTAGTAAGTGGTGGAGTCAGGATTTATTCCAAATTCTAGAGCCAGGTTCTTAAAAATCACACACCCGGTAGTACATCCATAAGTAACCAGCTTAGATAGAATAAAATACTAAGAGCCATGTTCTTTGTTTTGGGTAAATCTTGTCTTAAGATATTTTCAATATTTTATAAATATATACATTTCTTTTAAAGCTCACTCTTCACAAGCAATATCCAACTTGCGGTCTTTGTGGTAATTTCAACACCACTCCAGGTAAGATTTCAATTTATTATGAACAAGAATATTGCTTCCCAAAAGAAAATTATAAAGTAAATGCTCATGTTTGGATAACTGTAACAACACTTTGCATTTGTCTAAAGAATGAAAAAATGTTAAAATAAATATATGTCTATATTTATGTTGTCAAGTCTATGTTTAGCTTGAAGATAACGTGTACATGTAATGCGTATTGTGAATCAAACATTGCTTTTTTATTAAGGAGAAGACATCAATGAGCACATTGCCAAGAGTAAAATTGCTGGTGATTGCCCTGAAGCTACTAGTAAAACCTATCAAACTTGCGAAGATGGAGTAGAGGTAAGAAATTAGTATTTCACCTAGTAGCAAATTTCTGCAATATTCCCCTGGGTTTCAATTTAGATAGCCAGCATCCTTTCTCAGCACTCACATCTTAGAATTCTGCAACTGCTTCCCCTCCAATGTCCCTGTAGTGTGAGCTTTAGTTTAACTAAAGAGGACAAAATAATGTTCTCCCCCAAACACTATGATATTAACTATGTATTAGTGTGACAATTCTAATTTCCTTTGCATAGTGTTTTCATTTGTCTGTAAATTTACACATTTCCCCTCTGCATTATTACCTCGTCATGGGTACTAACTTGACTCTTACAGTTTAGAAATCCATGTACGGTGTCCCTAAGAACTAGTTTCTGTTCTTGCTTTCTTACTTTTGCCCCAGAGAACCAGTCTGAATTGTCATCCTTTATATCCTTTACCTTCTTTTTGAAAGCATTACAGGTAATATTTTTGACTATGACAATTGAGAATAGTCATTACTTACTCTGTGAATTTTCCAACGTTGTGTTATGTTGAATTCGATAGATTCATTTGGTGACTGAATGAATATTCACATATTCCTGTTTCAATCTAGAACAAAATTCTCAAGATCAAAAGATAGAAGAAATTTTTGTTCTATTGACAATGGGTGTTACATTTATAACCATCTTGTCATCTGTTAGCAAATCAAATTAAACCGTGACGTTATACAAGATCATCTACTATCTTCCTTGTGAAACCCTCCTTGATCTTTGCACTTAGAATGCCTTTTCTTTCCTTCATTCCCTGTGTCACTCATTGGTCCTTACAATCAGACACCATCTATAATGATTTCCCATATGTTTTCTATGAGATTATGTATGAGTTGCGTGATAATGTCTCATTTGTTGTGGTAGTTGCATACTGTGTGAGAAGTTACCCCTGTTGCTTAAAAATGTTAGTTGAATGTTTACATAAATTTATGTTAAAGCCAGTGAATACTTGATAAAGACCTACTATATCCAAGACCTGGTATTAATCCATGCTAAATTAAATTCAATGTTATATTTCTTGCCCTAAAGGGACCTATAATCTAGTGAGAAAGTAACAAAGGACAATAGATGTAAAAGCAATCTTTGCAGGTGTTATTTCACTTTATTTTATACTTCACTAGGAGAATATTATCAGTTGTCCCAGAATTAATTAGTGCAAATCGTGCATTTGTTTGGCAATAGCTTTCATATTTCCTGAAAGAAAGCAAACAAAAATGGTTAAAATAGAAGATAGTTATGCGGTAGTTAAGATATATTGAAATTTGAACTTTTTGGATTCATTAACATGTTTTTACTTTCTTAACCAACATGAGAACAAATATATCGTTTCCAGAACAAACTCACATAGCCCACACCAAGAAAACAGAGTCACTGCACTTTACTGTCATCTGTTTGCTCACCAAATATAAGCAGACTCACAGTTAAAGGGCCAATATCCCTTCTGTCTCTTGTGTTATCAATCATTTACCATCCAATTTCTGATATCGACTGATCTCTCCTTTTCTCACCTCTTCCACTTTCTCAAGTTCTAAACCTCATG
The DNA here is from genome assembly GCF_963259705.1 of Myotis daubentonii. NCBI lineage: Eukaryota > Metazoa > Chordata > Mammalia > Chiroptera > Vespertilionidae > Myotis > Myotis daubentonii. Next base: position 42,814,170 of record NC_081841.1, read on the forward strand.
TCACATTTAGAGAAATTTGGGATGAATTCAGGTACAATTTTTGGAGTTGTTTTATAGCAACTCAAATGCCACAAGTGAAGTACTATTTTAGGAGTGACTGTATCTACTATAATCCTTAAAAAATTCTTCGTTTCAGCCAGCATCCAATAATCCTCCCTGTCAAAACCACAGGATATTATGCAGAAAAGTACTTCTGAATTGTTCTCTTCTTAAATGTTCATTTGTTCATTTTTAATGTTTTATAAAAACTTTATATTTTATTTTGCAGTACTGTAACAAAATTATTGGAACCTACTTTGAGGAATGTGGAAAGGTTTCTGCCTTATCCAGTGACTACAAAAAGGTCTGCATTGATGAGTATTGCCAAAATGGAGACAAAACGTCAACATGTGACACTTATTCAGAATTGTCCCGCCTTTGTGCCTCAGACGGTCCCGGCACCTACGAATCCTGGCGAGACGACTCTGATGTGGTTTGCGGTAGGTTTTTCATTTTATTGTAGATTTCCAATCAGGAAATTTACACAGGGGTGGGCAAAAGTAGGTTTACAGTAGTGAGTACACGAAACACAGAGCTTATTGTTGTATTATTATTTATTAATTATCGTATTATTTTCCATACGAATGACTATAAACCTACTTTGGACCAACCCTGTATGGGACTTTAAAGTTGAGCCATGTTTCGTAGTGATCTTCTCAGATGATTGTAAGCCCTGGGAAGCATTGAGAGATGGTAGAGTCTTGTCTTCACATGTTCTTGCGAGGACACTGAGGCCCTTTGGTGAAGTAACTCGCCACAGGTTGCAGTGCTTTGTGTAAAGATGTTAATGAGGAACTTCATGATATTACAATAATTAAAATTCACTGGGGGAAATGAGTAAAACTGTACAAAAAAACTGAAAAAGTACTGGAAATGTTATCAAAAGGATATTGACTAGCACTATGATTTTCTTTCAAAAAAATTAACACATTGCAGACCAGTAGCTTTATTGCTAGCTTTACCCAGTGGCCAGATAAGGTTCTATTGAAGGAGTACAAAAAACGTTTTACATAAATGTTAAAGGCATGCTTTAAAATTAAATACCCATTGCATTTTGAAATTATTTATTACATGTTATTACAAGCTAATATCTTTTGAAAGTATGATACTTTGTAAAACACTGTGTAATAACAGAGAACACGAGAATTCTCATGATCCGTCTTAATAAAACATAAATATAAGCTTCATAACATATATATACTTTCCATGTATGCTTAGCTCAATCTTAATAAGTTAGAATACAAATAAGATCAAAGTAAGATGAAATAATATTATGTACAGCATGCATTTCCTCCATATTAAATTTTGTATTATAAAATAATGCATGGTCAATTGGCATAATACAGTGGTACTGCGTATCTTGAAAAACATATATCTTGAAAATTAGACTCAAAGAATCCTATTTGAAAAGATCCTCATTAGAATGTTATATATTCATCCCATTAATTTTCCTCTAATTTTCATATATAAATGTTTCTATATTTCTCCAGAAAAACCTCAATGCCCAGAAAAACATATCTACAAAGAATGTGGCCCCTCAAATCCTGCAACTTGTTCTAATGTAGCTCCTTTTCAAGACAGTGAATGTGTGAGTGGCTGCACCTGCCCAGAAGGTAATACTATTTACACCAAAAGACCTGACAAAGAAGTGACTCACTCTAGTGCAGTCTTATCTCTAACAAGACATTTAATGAATTCACTTATTCATAGTCCAGCCTTCTAGCAAACTGCAGATGGGGGGTAGAGAGAGGCCTTTAAAGTTAATGTGCATTTCTATCTCTGTGGTACCTGAGGGCTGTAATACCCACAGATTATCCTCTGATTCTATATTTGGCTCAGGAGTACTGCTCTGTGGTTCAGAAAATTACATGCTTGCAAGTTCTCAAAGAAGGAGTAACTGCTTAAATATAAATTACTATGTTAAGTGCATGTCTGCACCCATCAGAACTAGCTCAACAGTCATTTCACAATACACTGCTTGAGAATTTACTGGAGTTCATATGTCTTGAGATTCACCTTACATAACGTATCCTAGGTTATCTGTTGGATGACATTGGAGAGAAAGGAAGATGTGTATTGAAGGCCGACTGTCCCTGTGAGTCTAATGGAAACGTCTACCTGTCAGGAGACGTTCGAGAAGGTCCTTGTGGGTCTCAGTGGTATGTGTGTACTTTTCATCCTCACTTTGCTGATAGTGAAAAAATACGAATGTTTTAGTCTAATTTAAAATAATCCCTGAATCCACCCTTCAGACTAATTTAGCAACCTCATGGGATTTTCCGTGTTAATATTTTATCTTTTTGGCTGAGGAATCTGTAGTGTGATATTTGTATAAAACATGTGAACTTTCTGTGTATCTTTAAAAGATAATGTTTTCCGCTAACTGAAAGAGTGTTTTGAATAGTGCTCCAGTTGGTGGTTGCAAAAAGAGAACAAAGAATAATACAAGAGTATGGTTACAATAATGAAATAGTAATCATTCTAATTGCCAAGAATATTTAATAAAATGTATAATCAGAAACAGCCCAACACTTTTTAAATAATTCTATAGAAGGCTGCATTAGTGGAGATAAATTTAATCCAGAGTAGATTTTAATGTGCCAAAGGCTAGTGTAGATTATTCCTCTTTGAATAGTTAGCTTGATTCTTCCTTTTGAGTGCAGCAAGAATTTGCTGATGAGAGAGAGTTCCCCATTCCTCATTATTACTTTTCTCTGAAACTCCAAATTTCTGCAGGATCCCAAAAGACTTTTCTAGAAATATATGATGTCTTTCTGGGGAAATAATTTAACTCAATGAAAAACAATGTAGTTTTTATACTATAATAATTTTCCTATAAATAGAAAATGTTTGATTCATGTGGTAATAATTTATTAATAATGATTATAAAAACAATAGTATGATTTATTAAATATCTACAAAAATGCTGTTCAAGAGAAGTATAATGTGAGTCATGAATGTCACTCACATAGATAACTAACACTTTTAACTATTATTTCAACTTAAAACTAGTATAAAACGTTAACCTGAGGTTTTACAATTTTTTTCATGTTGTCTTCGTAGTCTGTATATTTTTCATTTAAAGTAGATCTCAATCTGGACTAGCCAGATTTCAAATAATCAATAGCTATACGACTCTGTACTATATTGGAAAGTACAGGTCTACAATGTGGCAAGTAGCAGATGTTTTAATACTAACAGTGAAATATGTTCCATTTAAGCACCTGAGATTCAGTTTACAAGTTTTTATTTGTTTAATGCAGTTGGATGTTATCATTTTATTCAGTGGAATTCACGACATTTAAAACACCAGGATACCACTGTCAATGAGGCATTATATCAGAACTGAGATTTTGGGTGGGGGATGTGCATGGCCTAATACAGCTTAACTAAATGTCAGTGTAAGTTGTGATTTCTTAAAGATATGATTGGTGGTCTTTAACATAACCATTTTATTTTAACAGCACATGCCAAGATGCAAAGTGGTCTTGCACTGAAGCAATGTGTCCTGGAAGATGTAAGGTGGAAGGAAGTTCAATTACCACGTTTGATGGTGAAAAATATAACCATCCTGGAAACTGTCACTTTTTGGCCATCCACGTACGTAAGAATCTCGAACACTTCAGAAAACTAATACAGGCTCCAAGCTATTTTTAAATTAATTTAAACACAATCTTCACCTTCAATTATTAAAAAAATAAATAACAAACAGCCTTTCAAGCACTGGTTATATATTTCAGTATGTTTGCTATCACATTGACATTGGCAACCCGGATTACCTGTGCTCTTTAGAAATTCCTGCTTACAAACAAACAAAGCCCCTTTCATCACTAATAATTTTCTAAATGCACTGGAAAATTATTTGTGCTACTTTTCTTTGCATGTGTTCACTAGTGTCTCAAATGAAACCATCCTTTATATTAGAGGTGGGAAACTTTTTGACTCCAGGGCCACAATGGGTTCTTAAACTGGACCGGAGGGCCGGAACAAAAGCATGGATGGAGTGTCTGTGTGAACTAATATAAATTCAAAGTAAACATCATTACATAAAAGGGTACGGTCTTTTTTTTCAATAGTTTTATTCATTTCAAACGGGCCCGATCCGGCCCGCGGGCCATAAGTTTGCCCACGGCTGCTTTATATTCTATTAGAGGCCCAATGCATGAAATTCGTGCAAGAGTAGGCCTTCCTTCCCCCCGCCTGCCGGCACTGGCTTCCCTCTGGCACCCAGGACCCAGGCTTCCCTCGCAGCCCCGGCTTCGTCTGGAAGGTCGTCCAGAAGGACGTCTGGTCTAATTAGCATATTATGCTTTTATTATTATAGATGAAGCATCTTTCTCTTTCATCATTATTCTTTGCATTTATTTTTAGGCTTTATGACAATATTATCAGTATGATAGAGGCTGTCCTTATATTTAAATTCTTTTCAGTATTAAAATTTTAAGTAGTTTGAATTTTAATAAAAGTGGAAATCCCATTTCATAGCTTGTATCTTCGGCTAGCATGAGGATAAGTAATATTATTTAGTCTTCCTGGTAAGAAACAAAGATGAACAGAATATGTGATTCCTGAAGTGAGAGATGCGGGCCAATGCCCAGTACTCTTAGAAATGTACTTGCTGCTGCTAAAAGTCAGTTTTCCAAATTTCCTTTCCTTCTCTTTGTACACCTCATGTAATCCATGAGAATGGGGAATGGGTAAAGTGAGAAGGACATATGCCAGAATGTATGGAATATTTGCTTCTTATAGTTTAGGGATTCCTAGATCTTAAAATGAGAACTGGAAGTCAATGTTTGACATGAATTATATTGAGGTTTTATTAATTGTCTCTCACATAGGATCTAAATAGACAATGTGGACTGTCCAGAGACTAACCAAGCTAGGTTGCCTCTAATTCACCTTAGCCTCCACATACAGCATAACTCCCTTGGAGGGGAAGACAGAAAGTAAAGATTAAGAAAAAACAATGGCTATGAAAAACCACCACTCATAGGCCACACAGATAGAGCTGATCAGTAAAGCTCTTACCAATTTTAATCTATACCATGGATTGAAGTTGGATTCCATTTTCAGAGCAGAATGATTGTATAGAGGCATTGTGGTGACAGAGGAAACTTGATTTTCGGTGATGAGCACACAATGGAATCTAGAGATGTTGGATTATAAAGTTGTATGCCTGAGAAGTATAAAATGTTATTAACCAATGTTACCCCAATAAATTTAATTTAAAAATGCAAACATGCATTGTGAATAAATAAAATAGTAATAACATGTCATCGATAACATTTAAATTATTATTTAAATGAAATGCATTTTTTTTAACAGGATGAAGATTGGTCTGTTAGTGTTGAGCTTCGTCCATGTCCAAGTGGTATGTCAGGAACGTGCTTAAATAGTGTTACACTCGTCTTAAATTCGGTAAGTCATCAGCTTCCTAAAGTTTACTCAGAGCACAACCAAATTAATTACATCACAAATTCAGAATTTCAGAGGTTGCAGAAAAGAGACCTTACTATGTAAATTAAGAGCACAAATAAGATTATGCAGAAAAGTGGTAGAGTCTCTGGAAGAGCTGGATAGTTCCAAGGATCCTTAAATAAAAATATACCATAGATACACAACGAACACGCTCATTATACATCAACCTTACATAATTGTAAAATTATTAAATACTGTGGATCATTTAAGAAAGAAGCAATTATATTTGCTTACAATTTCATGTATGAGAAACTAACAATTTAAGTGGAAATAGACCTAGATGAGAAGGAAGAGCAGCCAGCCTGCACTTATAAGCTTTTGAACCTTTGGAAATCCAAGTTACCTTCAAGGGTCTTAGTTTCCTCATCTACAATTGGGGATGAGGAGTCCTTTACTCACTTCCTCAAAGAGTTGGTATGAGAAACAATGAAGCAAAGTATGAATGGAAAATGCTTTAAAAATGGTTTAGATATTTAGGAATTAATCCAATAAAATTATACCTGTTTTTATTGCATCTATTATGTATTGCATTGCATTAAACTGAAATAATTTTGTAAATTGATATGAACTAACAATGTATTTTCAATTTTAGTCTGGTTCAGTTGACAAATATGTATTTAATAAAGATGGAACAGTCACAAATGACAAGATTGAAAATCAACATTATTACTATTCAGGTAAGTTTAATAATACCACTTAAAAATAAATGTAGGAGGCATTCATGTATTCAACTTTTAATGATAATAAATGTTTCTGTTTTTAATATATATTAAAGAATAAAAACACTTTAATAAATTTAAAACTGTTTAATATATTAATTCCTGCTAATAATGTTAATAATTCTTTTAACAGACAAAATACAGATTTTCAAGGCATCTCTCTCATACTTTCAAGTAGAAACATACTCTCATGTAAAAATGCAAATACAAACTGATCCCGTGATGCAATTATATGTCTCCATGCCACCTAACCAATTCACAGACACTGTCGGTAAGTCCTCTGCCTATGTTTTTATTTCCAAGGCTCTAATATGTCAATCATCTCTTGTAATTTTCAATTGTCTCTTAATGATATTAAACCATAAGTCATTTTTACTTCATCTTCCTTTTTATATTTCAGTAAAATTTTAATTTGCTTTTTATAGTAATGACAACCTTGTTTGTTACAAAACCCATTCCTAAATGGTCCTCAACATTTTAGGCTTTTAAATAAAGGCTTTTATTTTTCAAATATAGTGATCTTTGATAATATGTTAAATATCCTTTTGTTAATATGCATTTTTAAGGATTTGGGTCTGTAAAAGAATAAACTAAGATATTATGGATATCAATCTTTTGAAAATCATATTTCACATACAAACTACAGTATAACATGTTTTTTCCGGTCACGTGCTCATATCTTCCACTGAGGTTTTTTCTACTACAGAAATCAGCTCTTACATACTGTCAATGGCGTCACACGAAACAAACAAGAACAATTACGGCAAATTCCATAGTCACTTACGTGTATAAAGACTAAGCAAGCCGTACTCTTAGATAGCTTCTGCAGTTTTGACATAAAGAACTGAATATGAAGTGAGGATATGAGTCCAAAAAGTTGAGTAGGGAAGGGGATGTTCAACTTTGTCCTGTGCTCTTCCACAGGACTCTGTGGCTCCTACAACAACAGAGCAGAGGATGATTTCATGTCAAGTCAGAATATACTGGAGAAGTCGTCTCAGGCTTTTGCTGATTCTTGGGAAATGATGTCCTGTCCTAAAGGAAACCCAACTTCATGCATCAGCATAGACACAGGTAATGCTAATTAAATGCCAAACTCTGTGGTTAAAGATTAGGTGCTAGGAATTATGTACTTATTTTGGTAATGATAGGAGTCTATCACATAAATCTGGTTTTAACTACTGTTTGGCGTGCTGTCCCATGATTAGAGAAACTGTCTGTGTGGCTGGGGGCATTCCTAGCAAACACATCTTTCACAGGGAATGGCTGGGTCATCTCAGTTGTCGTTTTCTATATCCATTTTTTCCTTCTTATACAGTTTTCTCCATGGTTATAGAATAATAAGGGTAGAAGAGATTTTATAGATTATTTGGTTTATTAAACAAGGCTCATGGAAGTGATCGTTGCTTGAAATTGTTAAAGAGTGAGCCACTTAACAATAGAGCTGTAGCCAGATTCAGGTCTCCCAGCCACTGCTACCAAATATATTAGTTATCCCAAACCCTGCATCTCATTAAGGAAATTATACTGGGCGACAGGGGTGAAATGAGGGGTGTTGTGGTGGCTTCATTTACCCAACTTGTCAACACAGACATAAATTTATATTTTAAATTAAAAGACACCTAAATAAATAATCTAGTTCTCTTTTTACCACTTATGTGTAGGTATAAACTGCATTTCAGAATAAGGTTAGATGATTTTATATAAAAGTCCAAAGCTAATAAAGATTTCTGCCTCTTTGGCTTAAAGTGTCTCTGATTATATCATGCTATTGTTTTTATATAGCAATAAATTCAATTTAAAAATACTTTAAAAACATAATTACTTAAAGACAAAACTTTGTTAAACATTTGCACTTTTGTCTTGTAATTAAAAATTACAAAGTTATTAATATAATTTTGGGGTGCCTTAATTTCCTTCCAGAAAGGTTTGCTGAAAGTCACTGTGGAATTCTTCTTGATTCAAATGGGCCTTTTGCTTCCTGCCATTCAGTTGTGAACCCCAAACCGTATCATGAGGTATGTGAGGGTCTAACATTAACAACTTTTTTAGGGAATACTTTGACAATATCAAAAGAATCATGCAGATATTAAAAAAATTTAAAAGCAACCATTGACGGTAGATGATGATATATGTTTAAATTTAGCATGGGATTCCACTAATTTATTCAATTGTTAGATATACCAATTTTAATTTAAAATGTGGTACAAAAAATGAGAAAAATCTTGATGTTCTCTTTCTGTCTTTCCTAAGTTCGTTGAAAACTCAGTTAACTATTGATATGCTGTCTTGCAAATTTTTACTATAAAAAGAAACATTTCCCAGTTTCAAAACCATTTTATTTTGCAGGGAAGCAGAGTGGTAATGAACTGAAGCATCATACTCAGTTTATCTGTTCTTCTGAATATATTCATAATGTAATATAATTTTTTTTTATTTTAAAGGAATGCAAAAAATACACTTGCAGTTGTGAAGATGGTCAAGAATGCCTGTGCACAATTTTAGGCAACTATGTGAAAGCGTGTGCTGAGAAGGAAACATACATAGTGGAATGGAGAACTGGACGATGCGGTAAGAAGGATGAAGGCTTCACATAATTCTTCCTTCTCAATTTTAAGAGAGAGAGAGAGAGAGAGAGAGAGAGAGAGAGAGAGACTATCAAAGAGAAATTTCTGTTTCTGACACACAACAGATGGTTAGTTGCCAGAAGTGTGGTTTAAAACAATGTCTCCCCCGGTCCTGGGTAGGGGAGGATGAGCTTCAGGCACTAGTGTGACATTTTGGAAGTCAGTGACGTTAGGCAGTAGGAACTATAAAAATCTTCATTGTCCTGATACTGCATTTACACTTTTGGGGGGTTATGCCAAGGAAAACAATAACAATTTAAAAATATTAATAGTGCACATTTCTGTTCCTCAATTGTATTGAATACTCAAGATCCATGTCCTCCCTTTTTTTGTAATAAAATTCTGATATGTTTTTGGGAATCTGCCCCATCTTCATTGGGGTAAATCTAATTAGAATTACCAATCAAAGCAACCCAGCCTGCTGAAGGACAAGGGATTAGCATGTGATTTAAATATGGTCACTCAGTGCCTATGTGTGTGTGTGTGTGTGTGTATATATATATATATATATATATATATATATATATACACACACACACACAGTGTTATATATGTGTATATACATGTATATCTTTGTGTCTATATGTATACATATGTATAAATATGAAATATTTTATCTTTGAGCAATCCTTGCATTTTTACTTCATTATTTATTTCTTTTATCTTGATTTAATATGTTCATATTTAAACAGAACAGAATATGTATGTATTTATGTATAAACATAAGTTTCTGTTCAATTATTATCTGCCAAAATTTAAATAACGTCCTGACTCCTATTGCATTTCTAAGTCAGAGTCAAATGTTAAAAAACTTATTTATTAGAAACCAAATAAAATTAAATCAGTAAATTAAAATCTCAACTATCATTTATAAAACCTTGCTTTGTTTTAAAATACTTACTGCACTACTTGAATGCAACTTTAGAAAGTACTCAATTTATAAAAATAATGTTCTGTACAAAGGCATCTCTTATAGATCACACTTAATACCTCATAGTCCATAGCCAGTCAATCAATAAGTTCTGTCAAGTTCACTTCCAAAATATCTCTAAAATCCATCCATATCGCTTCATCTTTATTGCCATCAACCTAGTTGAGAAACCATGATTTTTTCCTCCCGGGTGACGGCAATAGCTTCCTTCACTTTCCCTCTTGGTTCCTCAAATCCATTTTCTACAGAGAAGTCAGTGTCATCTTTAAAGAAAACCAATAAAGCAAACCCGGTTGTGTGGCACTCGGTCTAACAGGGCAGGGCTGGTCATGGCTCTGAAACACCACAGTGCCTAAGAGGGCCTGAGGGCTCTACCTGCCCACTCGGGGTCTGGGTGCAGAGCTCTTATTCTTTCACGTGCTCTTTACAAGAATCTCCTCCTCTCCTAACTTGGGCTGTTGCCCACACATAGAATTACCTTTCTCTGGGCTGCTTTCACGCTGTCCCTCCCATTCACCAAGAGCAGGTTCCCTGCTGCACACAGCACGTAAGGAAAGTGTACTTCCCCCAGCAGCAAAATATATAAACATATAGTAGGGACTCAATATTAATTGGGGGGGGATAAACAATGAATGAGTACATTTTCTTGATTTTTAAAAATAATCTCAATTATGGCCCAGCCAGTGTGGCTCAGTGGTTGAGCGTGGACCTATGAACCAGGAGGTCATGAGCCCGCACATGACGGGTTGCAGACTTGATCCCCAAAGGGGAGCATGCAAGAGGAAGCCAATCAATGATTCTCTCTCATCACTGATGTTTCTAGCTCTCTCTCCCTCTCCCTTCCTCTCTGTAGTCAATAAAAATATATTTTAAAAAATCAATTATGAACAATTTACTAAATTTACTATAATATCTATAAACATCAAATTGAAGTAAAGTTGCTAATTTTTCTGAATATGTACATATTTATTCTATCCCTACAGATCACTCTTGTCCAAGTGGCCTAGTTTTCAAGTACAATGTAAAAGCCTGCAACAGTTCTTGCCGATCCCTGTCAGAGAGCGATAGGAGCTGTGATGTAGAAGATGTTCCGGTAGATGGATGCACTTGCCCTGATGGGATGTACAAGGATAACGAAGGAAATTGTGTTTCAAAGTCCCAGTGTGAGTGCTACATGAATGACGAGGTCATAAAACCAGGCAAACTCATCGAGATTGATGACAATAAATGGTATGGAGATCACATATTTATTTGTTATCGCTTTGAAATCCAGGGATTGTCGTTTTCAGAGAAATAGTCTTTTGCTAGCATGATGTCTTCTTTAGACCTGTCAAATCTTTTATTTTCTACTTCTGAGGAAGCATGGTTATTGACACCCTTTATCAGAGTGTTCATTGCATCATCATGGCTGTAACTAATCTATCTTACTGTTGTTTGGTTTTAAATACCAGTAGAAGAATATTTTAGCAGCTCCTACCTGCAAACAATGTAGAAATGATTTCCTAGTCAGACAAGACTTTCTAGTTGTCTCTCAGCATTCACCATTCAACAAACACATCAAATGTATATTTACTGTGCACCAGGCCTGTGATTACTGCAGCTGATGCAAAGATGAATGAACATTGTCTGGGACTCAAGAGTACGCAGGGTACTAACTCTTGGGAGAATCAAACTTTCTTTGACGTCCATACAACTTTGTTTGTATATTCCTATCACACATTCAAGCCTCTATCTTATATTTTGGTTCATCTGCATTTTCTGAGGACTGTGTCTCATTCAGACTACTACTTGCACTAAAACAGGTGGTGCATGGATGAGGGGTTAAAGTTATTGTAACAGTGTATTAAGATTTTGTTATTGAAATTCGATGTTTAAATGCATCATTTTCTTGTCTTTCCAGTGTCTGTCGGGATGGAATTCTTCTTTGCCAGACTCCCATTGATCTAACCCACCGTAAGTGTTGACATCATGGTGAAGGCTTACGATACCTATTTTGGTTAAAATAAACAGATCAAGAGGCCCTTGGTTAATCCCTTCCTCTCTCCTGCAGAGAATTGCTCCGGGGGGGCTGAATATGTTGACTGCAGTGATCCCAAGGCACAGAGAAGAGTTGACAGTACATGCAGCACTCGGAACATACCTAATTTTGAGGTAAGTAACATGGCATCAGAGCTTAGCTCTTTAAAACTTTTCATTGTTTGGGGGCAAAAGGAACTAAATGCAGATAAAAAAAATAATGAGAAGGTCATATTATTTATTGCTTATTATTTTGACTTGTCCAATGTTGACACTAAATGCATGCCTGGTATATTAATGTATTGTACATTAATGCTGATAATGTGATGTGCCGAGAGCAGTGCCTTATGATGCATACTTTGTACTTATTCCTGTAGGAGAACTCACCTTGCAAACGTGGATGCTACTGTCCAGTAGGAATGGTTCGAGATTCTAAAGGGAACTGTGTCTTTCCTGATGACTGCCCTTGCTCTTTTGGTGGACGAGAGTATAGACAAGGAAGTGTCACCTCAGTTGGCTGCAATAAATGGTGCCTAAGGATTGCTTTTTTATTTTTTGGATATTAGGAAGTGTGATGTCTGCCCTTATTTTTATGGGAAAGGAAAAGTCATACTCTGGGAAATTTCAAAACTAATGGTCAAATGTATTTAGAAAAAATGCTATATCTTTAACTAGAACTTTATATACCATCATATATGATGAACATCATAAAATGTAATGAAGACAATTACAAAATTTAAATCCATACGAAAACTGTTTAGTGCTTTTATACAAAAACAGTATGCACATAGACATCTTGGAATAATATAACTGGTGTGCCCTCTATCATTGCTTCCTTTTAGTACTTGCATGAAAGGATCTTGGAACTGCACACAAAATGAATGTCAGAGTACCTGCCACATCTATGGGGAAGGTCACGTTCAAACTTTTGACAGAAAAAGTTACAGCTTTGATGGGCTCTGCCAGTATTCATTTGTTGAGGTAACTGCAAGTGTTTTGCCACAGTTTTTCTATATTTCTTATTATTTTTTGTATATAAGCTCTGGATAATTTTATTCTGAAAACGTGAAAAAAATATTTTAAATGCCCCTTACATGTTTCTCAAAGGCAATAAACTGTAACAAAGGAATGCTGACTCTGAAGGCAGGCCACCTGGATTTGAATCCCGGCTCTACCTTCTCACATGTGTGGCTTTGGGCACATCCCTTCACCTTTCTGTGTCTCGGTTCCCTTATCAATAACACGGGGATGGAAATAGTCCTTACTTGAAAAGAAATTAGAAAAAATACTGGAGCACATACTAACTTCTTATTTAATGTTAGATATTATTATTTTTTTAAGAATAGCACTATGTGTTACAACAGCATTTTATGATTGTTTCTCTGCCAAGCAAATTTATGTATTTTATTCATTTAATCATTATGACACTAAGAGGCTGATAGTGTTCCTATGATTCAGCTGAAGACATGAAGGTCAGAGAGGATAAGCAATGTAAATTGCTAAGTAGACAATGCCATATTCAAACCTGATCTGATTGGTTCCAGAGTTCGTTACATACAACTAAGCTCCTTCCTCAGTAACATCTAATGGGTGAAATGTAATTGTTGGTATTTATTAGTTTTAATTGAATAGTAAGTTTCATATAAATCACCGAGAGAAAAAAACATACCTTTAGCTGTTTACAGCATCCAGAAATAAACTTATGATTATAAACTTATATAATTTAAATACTTACATATCTATGATATAATTCTAAACCCGTATAGAAGAAATGGGAAAGGGCTGAGTCAAAGCGAGGTGACTAGTTTGCACTCAGTCAAGGGGACTACTGTCTTGTGGGAATTCCATAACATCCCATAATAAATTACCAGCTTGTGGTAACTTATTGAGTTTCAAGTGTCACTGAGTGAGATATTTGTCTGATACAAATGTTGAAATTGAGTTCCACATCCCTGATGTTCATAAACGTATTATAATTTGATTTTTAAAGGATTATTGTGGCAGTGAAAATGGCACATTCCGCATTTTAACTGAAAGCGTCCCTTGCTGTGAAGACGGGCTCACGTGCTCAAGAAAAATCATAGTTGCTTTTCAGGTACAGAGCCATTTCTCTTTACTTACTTCTCCTCTCAGATTACGACTGGCCGAATAAAACGGATTTAATTGTAAGTATATGTTTTTATTTTCAGGATCAGAATGTTATCTTGCAAGATGGTAAGGTAACAGCCATCAAAACGACAGAAAGTAAGGAGTGTGAACTCAATGGAAATGCGTACACTGTGCATACCGTTGGCCTATACCTGATTCTGAAATTTGTCTCTGGAATAACCGTGATTTGGGACAAAAACACAAGAATGACTGTTATATTGGAGCCATACTGGAATGTATGTACATTGCTAATAAGTAATTAATTGGGAAGCAAAATCATTTCTGTTACTGAGAATTATACACAGCTTTGTAGATAGAAAGTGGGAGGAGGGTAGTCTCTGTTATGGAACAAGCCCTCCACATATATTTAATCTGCATGCAATACGAACTATAATCAAAGATGATTGAATCCGGTGAAAAATAAATGCAATACACCTGAGGCCCTCTAGTTTAACCACATATGGTTATTTGAGATTATTGCATAAATTCAATTTTGAAGTAGTTGGTGTATATATAGAATTAGATGTATTCCTGAGAGCAAATATTCTAAGAACCTAAGGGGATTCTCACGAAAATTTAGAAGCTAGTGAATATAATAATGTTTTCATTCTTAAGGCATTTATCTTATTTGATACTAGATCACTTTACAATATAGGATTTCTTGAATTAAATGGAGCAGAATCTTATCCACAAACTCTGGTTTCCTTTCAAAATATAAATTTTAAAATAGATTAATGATTATAATATATATAATTACCTATCTAGCTCTATGCATAGAACTAGTAAAACTCACTTTTAATTTTCCTTTCTGATCTCATCTCCCTCTCTCTCTCTCTCTCTCTCTCTCTCTCTCTCTCTCTCTCTCTCTCTCTCTATATATATATATATATATATATATATATATATATATATATTACACACCTATATGTCTATATACCTAACAACTTACTCATTTTCCTTTCTGATGTGGCTAGGGCAAAGTGTGTGGTCTTTGTGGAAACAGCAACGGCGATCTCAAGGATGATTTCACCACGCGGTACTCCTCAGTAGCTACCGGAGCACTGGAGTTTGGCAATAGCTGGAAGACGTCTCAAGAATGTTCAGACACCGTAACTCAGACTTTCCCATGTGACTCCAACCCCTACTGCAAAGCCTGGGCTGTGCGGAAATGCGAGATCATCAGGGACAGCACCTTCAGAGAGTGCCACAGCAAGGTAGCCGGGCTCTGAGGGGGAGGGCCTGCCCGCGCCGCGCCCGCGCCCAGACACTCACGCTCTGTCCTCCGCCGCAGGTGGACCCCAGCACTTACTATGATGCGTGCATCGAGGAAGCCTGCGCCTGCGACATGGAGGGCAAGTACCTGGGATTCTGCACGGCTGTGGCCATGTATGCGGAGGCGTGCAGCGCAGTTGGAGTCTGTGTGGCGTGGAGAAAGCCCGACCTCTGTCGTAAGTGGAGCCCATAAAGTGTTCTTTAACAACGTAATTAGGCAGAATTGTTAAGTAATCGTTCTTCTCACATTTTCTCTCTATATACTATAGATTATATATCAACTCTCTATATTATTTATATCTATCTATATAAAATCTTGTACTTAGGTTTAAAAACATATTAATAAGTCACAATGGAAAAAAAATACCTATTTTAAACAAGCATAGCACCTAGCATACCACATTAAATTCAATTTTACTTGCAGAAGTTCTTGGTTTTACAGGGGGGAAATTGAATATTGATGGAAAAGATCTCATTAAAACTTAGATGAACAAAAAACTGTTTACATAACCTGTTACAGTCACAAATCCTTAAGAACTTACGTCATAAATCACTATTGGTTAAAGCCCTCACTCATTATCATAAAAACTTTTATAGAGCCCTAGTCAAGATAAACTGTAAGATAAATGTAAAATGAATCGTGACATATATGGAAAGTGGTAACTTTAATAGGAATCAGTCAACTCTTCCTTTTAAAGGAAGGTATTATGAGAAAATATGACAAATGAGCAATGTTAAAATTGAATCATCATTTTATTCAGTTTATGATGCTCAGCTTATGTTATATTGAAATCTTTAGTTACCTCATTTGGGAAATGCTATTTACATATTTTAAAAAGCTTAATTTTTGCAGAGATTTATTTTTCTAATTTAAATTTGAACATTAAAACTGCAAATCTAGACTATGAGCTAAATTATCTAAAAATGGGAAAATTAATATTACTTTTCCACCTCAAACCAACATGAATGCCATTTGTCAAAGAAAAGTGTTATTTTGATTCTATATGCTTTTTTTTTTTATTTTGGTGAGCTGTTTGGGCTCATATAACAATTTGGATAAATACAAAGGAAATAGATAAGACAGAATGTCATACTTTAGTTCTGCTATTGTAATATCATTCAAATTCCTTTTTAAAAATACTTGGGGAAATGAAAGTGAAAGTTGTTACCTAACAAGAGGAATAATTGGCTATAATTCGGTTACAGCTGTCTACTGTGATTATTATAATGCCCCTGGAGAATGCAGCTGGCATTATGAGCCTTGCGGGACGGTGACTGCAAAAACATGCAAAGATCGAGTTATTGGCCAGAAATTTTCTGCACTTTTAGAAGGTAAGGTGAATTTTAATAATAGCCATGAAGTAATGCAAATTTTATTGATACTAGAGGCCCGGTGCACAAGATTTGTGCACTGGCGGGGAGTGGGGGGGACAGGGTCCCTTAGCCCGGGCTGTGTCCTCTCGCAGTCCGGGACCCCTTGGGGGACGTCCACCTGCTGGCTTAGGCCCCATCCTCTTAGGGATCGGGTCTAAGCCGGCAGTCAGACACCCCTCTCACAGTCTGGGGCTCTTGCAGTGTGGGACCCCTCACTCCTTACTGCCCGCCTGTAGCGGGGGCAGGCAGGAGAGGCTCCCGCCACTGCTGTTGCACTCCCCAGCTGTGAGCCTGGCTTCTGGCTGAGCAATGTCTCCCCTGTGGGAGCACACAGATCACCAGGAGGCAGCTCCTGCGCTGAGTGTCTCCCCCTTAGTTGTCAGTGCATGTCATAGCTACCAGACATTCACCATTTGGTCTATTTGCATATTACGCTTTTATTATACAGGATTTTAAAATTGGATGCACGGCCCGTGTGGCTCAGTGGTTGAGTGTTGACCTAGGAACCAGGAGGTCATGGTTTGATTCCTGGTCAGGGTATACGCCTGGGTTTCAGGCTCAGTCACCAATAGGGGACATGCAGGAGGCAGTCGATCAATGATTCTCTCTAATGTTTAATATTTCTAGCTCTCTCTCCCTCCCTCCCCCTTCCTCTCTGAAATCAATACAAAAATATATTTAAAAAAACCCCAAAGCTAGAAATTGTTGTTAGCTCCTGACAATTTAGTGTCCTACATTTTGTAATTTAATGATTAGTTATCTTTATTATGACATTAATATTTCCACATTGAAAACATTTTCTCAGGATGTAAATTATCTGTTTAATGAGAGAGAGAGAGAGAGAGAGAGAGAGAGAGAGAGAGAGAGAGAGAGAGAGGAGTCCCAGTGCTACAATCCCATTGCCTATTGTCATTCTTAAGAATGTGTTGTCATTTTGCTATTATCTACTTTAGTTCATGAAATCATTTAAGTAACTTTACAACTCTATAATGCATTGTGATCAGTGTCGGTACATAGAGACCAACGGTGGGTCATTTTCACACTCAGGTTGTTATGCTAAGTGCCCGGAGAGTGCTCCTTACCTGGATGAGAACACCATGAAATGCGTCCGGTTATCCGAGTGCAGCTGCTTCTACAATGATGTCATACCAGCAGGTGGAGTGATCCAAGACAACTGTGGGAGAACATGGTACATCATCTCCTACCTTTCTATTAAGCAATTCTGTTTCTTGCATTTTAATTTAGAAAAGAAAGCAAGAAAAAAATATATGCATGTAATTTTTAACTCATTTCTAAATAAAAAGGCCAGCTTTAGTTTTACATCAGTGAAGTTAGTTATTTTGTATTTTCAGTAAACCCACATATCAGCAAATGATGAAATCTTATACTGAATAATGCAGACGACAAGATAAAAATGATACTATGTAGTTTTAGGTAAAAAAAAAAGTTTTGATTCTATAAATGTAAGATCATGTCGATAGCCTTTCAGACAGGGACATGGGAGCAAAGAGGTGGCATCCATGCTAGAGCAGCCACAGCGCGTTTGAAACTGAAAGTGGGAGAACTAACTACAGCTTGAGTGTAAGGAATTCTTTTAGGTCCCAAGAACTCCTTAGGGAAATGATTGGAAATAACAGTATTCGGGGGGAAAAACACAACACCAAAAAACCAAGCAATTTGAATCAATAGCACGCTCTTGGGGAAGCAATGATTGACTGTTCTCTTACTTGCTCCTGTTTTGATTTTCACTGTTAGACAATTTGTTGTTTTACATTTTGAAAATGAATGTAACCAGGAGTTAAAATTTCAATCTCACTCTTATTTTTTAAACATTAACTTTCAGCTATTGCATCGCAGGAGAGTTGGCGTGCAGTGGTGAGTCCTTGCATTTTACTGTAATTGATCTAGGAAAGACTAGATCAGTGATGGCGAACCTTTTGAGCTCAGCGTGTCAGCATTTTGAAAAACCCTAACTTAACTCTGGTGCTGTGTCATATATAGAGATTTTTTTATATTTGCAACCATAGTAAAACAAAGACTTATATTTTTGATATTTATTTTATATATTTAAATGCCATTTAACAAAGAAAAATCGACCAAAAAAATGAGTTCGCGTGTCACCTCTGACATGCGTGTCATAGGTTCGCCATCACTGGAATAGATAAAGGGTCTGGGATCTTTTCAGTTCATCAACAACAGAATAGGCACTTAACGCTTCCCACTGCCCCTCAGTGAATCGAGGCCATTCATTCCATTGCAGTGCATTTGTTGATGTCACATCAGTTCCAATCCAATGCTGCCAAGTCACTGTGAACACCGGCATGTGGGCAGTTCTGTTGCATGTGTGCCCCTGCCTGTTTGTAGGTTCTGGGGACTAAGGGAGTGAGACATCAGCCAAAATAGTTGAATAAATGGTGGAGTGGCAGGTGAGGGTTGATACAGATAGAATTAAACAATGGAAGAATCGCTCAGGAGCGACACATCTTAAAAATAAATCCAATGAGCTTCTAAAGAACACACAAACTACTCTTTTGTGTACTAGAAAATGTAAAGAGTAAGATACAAAAGACATAACCCATAGGAAGCTTGAGATTTAAATTTCTTCATGATTTTGTATTAATAATAGTAATGTATGATTATTACAGGAATTGGTTCTGACAATTCAACAGTTACAGGTAAAATCATCATTATTTTAAATATGTGTTTCTGATTTGTTTTGTGGATAACTTTTTATAGTTTTACATGAATCTGTGCAGGTAAAAGATAGGCTGATAAATGTGCTGATATAAAAATTTCAAATTAAAATTTAGTTACTAGAAAATATGTCAAAATATTATTTCATTATACTCCTGTGAATTAATTTAGGAATATGATTAGGACATACAATAGGAATTGTTTGCTGATTAGCTAAACACATAATCTAAAGCTTGACATTTTAAGATAATAATTGGAATAAATGGAATGAAAAAGGAGTAAATGTGGTCTTCCATGAAGTAAATATTTTAAAATCATGATGACACTGGGAGATCATTTGAAAACATAGAAATAAAAAGTTTTATTTTCTTAACTTATATATTTGCTGTAAGCTATAAAAGCATTTCAGTTATGTCCATTCAAGGGAGTGCTGGGAAAAATGCAATTTCACTATGGCTTATGGACTTTTAATTTAAGTATTTTAGTTGCTGTAGTATACTTCCCTAGTCCTTCTTGTGTGATTCAAGGAGGGCTTTTATTTCCTGTTGATTGATATTTGGAGATAGCACAGTAAATTAGAAACTTTAGGTTTTGATAATATATTTAAAGTTATGTGGTTGTCGGTAAAATGCTATTTACATTTTAGTTATTATTGGTTACATACTTAACACTAAGGTTATTATATATTAAGGTTCTGAACTTTATTTTTGGCCCATATACAGACCTTATAAGATTCCTATGAGATTTTGCTTAGGTGGTACTAACCGGAAATAGTTATTTTGGTAGACATGCAATAAATATATAGTGCTCTTTTGATTTAAATGAAAGATTGTTTTTCCCTTAATCTTTACACACAATTTCAGAAATTTATTATTATTTTAAGGCAACTTGTTTCTTTAACTAAATTTCCCAGCAAAAATTATTCAAGTATTGATTTTCATAAATATTGTCTTCCCTAAACAGTTTCTACTACAACAGCTACCTCCATATTAACCACCACAACAGGTAAAAAATAAATGCTTATTTGTTTTTTAACTTCTAAATTAGCAGCAACCATTTAGGCATTTTGGCCCTATTTTCAAATATGTATGTATGTATGTATTTATTTATTTATTTTGTAAATAAATAAATAGTAGGATCTACATCTAAATTGTAATATGAGTAAAGAAGCATCTCTATTTGGAGCTTATGTGTCCTAAAAGAACATTCCACATGCTACTAATTTGGAAAAAGTGGCAACTAAAGAAAATTCTGTTAAATTCTTTGAAAATAATTTACAATTTTTTTACTAGCATCAAATAACTTTAATTAAAACAGTAGCCAGTAGAGTACAAAAGTATATTAAAATGTGTGAACATCTGATAAATAAGTTGAACTATTACATTTAATTATTTATTTGCATTCTAGCAATACAACATGTCTTCAACACCTTTTTTAAAAAATATATTTTATTGATTTTTTACAGAGAGGAAGGGAGATGGATAGAGAGTTAGAAACATAAATGGGAGAGAAACATTGATCAGCTGCCTTTTGCACACTTCCTACTGGGGATGTGCCCACAACCAAGGTACATGCCCTTGGCCGGAATCGAACCTGGGATCTTTCAGTCCACAGGCTGACGCTCTATCCACTGAGCCAAACCGGTTAGGGCTCTTCAACACCTTTTTAACATACATTTCCAAATATTTGTTTCCTCCTTTGTATAGCAATTCCATTGGCAACCAGTAGCTCAGGCACAGGTAAGCCATAATATCGAACCACAACTTAATCAAGAGGGCATTAAAAAGTTCAAAACTTCCCTTTGCTATAGTATTTAGGTGAAATTTTTGTTTATTTATATTGTTTTTTAAATTATCTTAGGGGAGAAGTCCAGAAAAATATTATACAAAATAAGTTTTTTGACCTTTTACATGTGTACTATAGATTTTAAAAATTTAATTTCACATTTTAACATCCATTCACTTATATGATCAAATTTATTTGAAACATTCATTTTCACCCAATTTATATATGATAATAGATGTTCTCAGAAACATAATTTTCCCTTCATACAAATTTAATTTTTTTTAATTTTTTTTCTTTAAATCAGCAACATTCATTCCAGGGATTACAACATCAAGCAGTGAGACAACAGGTAGGTGAATTAGAAAGCCTATAAAAGGACAAAGATTTTTACATCTATTAAAATTGTTTTATCTCAATTTACTTATTAGAATTAACATACCCAGTCTCCAATACTTAGGACCTTTTCTTCCTCCAACTTCACACTATTTCTCTTCCTCCTATTATTTCTTTCTTTCCTCTAATCTATATATACATGTAATTAAATCCATGGTATTTTTATGGAGATATTATTGACATATAACATTATATTAGTTACAGGTATATAACATAATGATTCGATATTTGTATATATTGATAAATGGTTGCCACTGTAAGTCCAGTGGACATCCTTGATGGCAGAGACCATGGTTTGCCATTCCTGTGTTCCCAATTGTACCCAATCCCAATCTATAGAATAGTTAGCATTCAATATTTTCTCAGGATAACAAAGATCAGAAGAAAAAGAATTTTTTTTTCTGGTAAAATGTAGTGAGATATTAGGGCTGTTTGAGATGTGGAGGGAATGCAGCTCTTTGCTATTATCTTGTTCCCTGGGTAAAGTACTTTTGATCAAATACTGGATCAAATACTTCACTGAATTAAGTACTTCTCACTGGCAATTAGGCTTTATTTTATTTTTTTTTACCAAAACTTGAAAAGATGAAATAAAATATTTTAAAGTTTCTTTCCATAAATTTAACAATGTAGAGATTCTTCAGAAGTCTAAAAATAGTTCTGTATGACCCATCAATCCTACTACTAGATTTGCTAAAGAAAACAAAAATATTAATTCAAAAAGATATATGCACCTCTATGTTCATGCACCACTGTTTACAATAGCCAAGATATGGAAGCAATCTAGGTGTTCATCTATAGGTGAATGCATAAAGAAGATGTGCTCTACATATATAATGGAATATTAAAAAGAATGAAGTCTTGTCATTTGTGACAGCATGGATGGACCTGGACAGTATTACGCTAAGTGAACTCAGACAGAGAAAGACAAGTATCCTATGGTTTCACTTATATGTGGAATCTGAAACAAAACAAATGAACAAACAAAACAAAAATAAATTCAGAAACAGAGACCAAAGGAATGGCTACAAGAGGGAAGAGGATGAGTGGATGGGTGAAAACAGTGAAGGGCAATATGGTCAGTAATATTATGATAAGTTTGCACAGTGACAGGTGATCGCTATAATTAGTGAAGTGATCACATTGTAAGATATAAAAATGCTGAATCACTGTGTTTTTCACCTGATATTAATATAACTAATATATTGTATACCAACTATATTTAAAATTGTTAAGAAAGATACTAATGAAACTCTGAAATAGTGATTCTAAATAAACCCTGTCTTCCCAATCAAATAAACAAACAAATAAAAAATTATCTTGCTCGGATGAACAAAGGCATTACTGTCAAATAGAAGGAGAAATGACTAGGTCCTCAAGAGAGGATTGATGGTTCATTTGACTTTATACTCGAGCATCTTGGATAGAAGCTGAGGTATGAATTCATTGTTGAGCCTATCATTGAGGTACATAGCACAGGATTCAAGTGCACTTTTGACAGATTTAGAAAAACATTATAGAAATCTTTAAAAGCATAAGAGAAGCAATATACAAAGCTTAAACTTTTTTCCATGTGTTATATATCCATTTTCTTTTTTATATAGTAAGTGCTTCAAAGGGTTAAAATACCATGAGAGATGCCTACCCAACCATTTCAATTAAGTATGTTATTTTTAGAAGAAATATATGCAGTTCTATTTTTCCCCTGTTTAAATTGACAGATCTTGACACAGAGCTAACCTTTACTGAGCACTGCTCTAAGTGTGTGACATATATTATCATATTTGATACAGAAAACTCTATGAAGTGGGTCCCATCATTTCCCCCAATTTACAAATGAGGAAATGGAAGCACAAAGAGGTTAAGTTATATATCGAGTTCCTTGCTAATAAGTAGCAGAGAGAGGATTAAAATTCAGAACATCTTTTTCTAGATTCCACTTGTAATGCTTCTGTGTTTTAATGTTTAAGAAAGAGAATATAGTTTAATTTAATTTAAATACATTATTGAAGTAGCATATAATTACAGATTCCAATTTCAAAGTGGACTTGTGTCACAGTCCTAGGTCCTAGGTGACTTAGATTTCAGTCTCAGTTTTGTCACTGACTAGCAATGGTCTTGAATAAATTACTTCAGTTTTCTGAGTCCAATTCTTCATATGTAGAATAGTTACAATACTTTTATTCCATTCACTCATTCATTCATTCATTCATTCATGGGTTTATTCATTCATTCTGTTGACAAATACTTACCAAACTTCTATTATGTGCTAGGTACTCTAATGTTTTTAGAGATATAAAGGTGAGTTAAAATAGACATGTTTCTTGCATTCTTAAAACCTATAGTCTAGCCAGGATATCAATCAAGTAATTACAAAAGCAAATGAAAACTTGCATCAAGAGCTGTGAAGTGCTTAGAATGTGGGTGAAGAGGATAGAGCAGGGGTTTGATTAAGTCAAGATGGTCAGAAAAGGCTGACATAAAGATGGCTGATTTGAGAACTGACCAATAAGTAGTAAATAGACAAAAAGGAGAGAAACTGTGTTCTAAGTATAGAGAAGTACAAATAGCAGATATGAAAGAATGAAGGAAGGCCAGTGTGGCTGGACAGAGTGAGGATTAAATAGAGAGATTGTGTGAGAAATTTATATTTTTCTTCTTTTTTAAGTTACAAAACACTATAAAATTGTAAAGGGATATAACCACATAAACAATAGCTTTGCAGAGATTTTCAATAGAAATTAAGACTGAAATACAGAAAATAGCTGACTCTTAATTGATGATGAAAGCCAGAAATTAATAAAGGCTTATTTTTAACTCCACAGACCCCTCTCAACAAACATTTTATAAACTCCTACCACCTTCTTGCCAATAGGACAGGTATTGGAAATGCAAAGATAAAAACATGGTCTTTTTCTTCAGGAGCATATTGGTCATTTCAAATGTATCTCCACAAACCTGCTCTATCAAATCATTAAAAAATTCCTCAAAAGTATTTCTCCTTCCTCTTACCCCAAACCCTTGCAGACTAAATGTTATTTTGTAGAAAATTATTGGAGGCACAGATAACCCGAGAGAGAAGGAATTGAAAGAAACAAACTGTAAAATCAGCCTCTGCTTAATAGAGAATTAACTTTTCATTGTGAATATACAGGAGTGGGCAAAGGTAATAAATAATAATACAAGAATAAACTCTTTTACATACTCACAACTATAAACCTACGGTTGCTCACTCCTGCACATTTATTCCACATAAATTGGAATGTATGTTATAATGTCACTATTTAAAAATAAAATAAAATCTTATTACTCTCAACACTAAATACATTGCAAACTACTATCTATTAAAAACTACAAGGGACCAATCTTTCTGTATTTTCCCTTGAGGTCAGAAAAATTCACACCATATCTCTTTTTCTTATCAGGAACAACTCTAACTCTACCCGTTGAAGCTTTTACTACAGGTCAGTATATTAATTCCTGACTTTTATATGTTAGAAATAACTAACAGTATAAATTACTAGGAACTTTGGATTTCTAAAAAAAAATTTATATGAGAATTTGACTTTTGAAAAAAATATTACCAAGAAATAGTTTACACTGGACTTTTTCCACTGGTTTTGAACTTTTTAAAAATGAATTTAACTTGTGTTTGGCCAGTTTATATTGATTGGCTATAATATGATAGTTTTATTTTCTTCCTTATTATTAACTATTAATAGAATATCTACAACAGTACTAAATAATATCAAGCTTAATTTTTTTAAAAAAAGAATGTAAGATAAGAGAAAACATATATCTAAAAATATATTGTGTTCTTTTAGGTGTTTTAAGTGTAAAAGTAGCAATTAGCTACTTGGTGATATGACTTCATCATTGTGATTACACCCCTGAATGACAGTGTCATTAGGTTCCATTTCTTTGAGAGCAACCTAGTTAAGACAAAAGTATGCAAACTTAGTGTGATCCCATTACAAATGCAGAGAACATGACTTTGTTTTTTTAAGAAAAAAAAATAGCAAGGACTAAACCAAAATCTTAGAGGAAAGTGTCATCAAACTAGCTGAGAGTTCGTGCCCACCTGTGCACAGCAAGTCAATGAGAACTGACACCAGGTTTTCCAGCGATGAAATAGAAGTGATTTTATTGGGATGGCACCACCCAGGAGAAGGGGGAGCTGGTGCTCAAAATCCCAACTTGCCGGTGACTGACAGTCAAGAGGTTTTAATACAACAAAAATGATGGGTAATCATGAGTAAGGGGCTTAGGGCTGTGGGGCTTGCCGATGGGTCCTTGATTACGTAAGCAGTTCATTTTCATCTTCCACTTGTCTACTGCCCTCCTTGCGGCCTCTAGTCTGGTTTCAGAGAGTTGTGGTGGGCGGGGTGGTCATTTCCACTTTGTGGGCTAAAAACCATCTGATTACAAAATAAGATGGTTTTCATTTGACTTTATACTCGAGCATCTTTAACTTATAAAAATGTGTGTCAATAAGTTACCTTGGTGTGCAGGGGTGAAAGCTATACATCATGAGACCCATTTATTGAATGCCGCCGAGCAGGTCTTGGGGTGAGCAATTTCTATAATGGTTAACAGGGTGCTAGGTGGCTTCCTTCCTGTGGCTGTTAACCTAGCTTACAAACCTATTTTGTGTTAAAGATATTTTTGAGGGTGTTAACACTCTAGCTTCAAAAATAAGATTAGAAAAATATCTTAGGGAACTCTGGGTAGAAAGTCACTGGGTTCTTGATTCTATTTTCTATGTTAGGAATTGATTGAACAGTTAAGTCGCATATTGGCAACAAAGCCCGGGTATACTTGAGCTGAGTTCATTTCCTGTTTTTTCTCAGGCCTTATGAGTACTCCGTTTCCCGTCACCTTCACAGCTGGAAGTGCAAGCACCCCTGGAGCAGTGGGTCCTCTCTTCACCAGTCCTTGGCACGTATCAGGTACAGTAAGTCCAGAACAGCGTACACAGCCACGTCTAAGCAACTGGTTTCAGGCAGTGCTGCTCAGTACAATATTTTACAACATAACGATAGCTGGCTTAGATATATTATCAGATGTAGGTGTTCTTTTTTCACATTTTTTATTTTTTTAAAACAATTATTGTTGAAAGTATGACATATATCTGTCCCCATTTTTATATTTCTTTTTATTAATTTCTTTTTTTATTGTTTAAAGTATTACATATGTCTCCTTTTTCTCCCATTGACCCCTGCCCGGCCACACTCACCCCCCAGGACAACGTAGGTGTTCTTTTTGTATAACTAAAGTGTAGAGTCTTTGTTTATTTTCACAGGTTGATTCCTTAAAGTATATCACCTTGTGACAGTTATACATGCCCGTTACCTGGAGTGTTGACAGCGCCCATGTACTTTTTCTAGCACGTGTTTGTTTTTTTATCTTCCTCAGGGACCACTGGATCATCAGCAAGTACAACCACAGGAGCTGAAAAACCAAGTTCACCTGACACAGGCTTCAGAGGAGGTGAGATCCAGAAATGAGTCAAATGCTATTTCTTCCATAGCTCCTTTTCATAAGCAGTCCTCTGTTTCCAGTCGGGGACAGTTGTACCCTGAGAACAGCATTAGGAAATGGGGGTCCAGCGACAGCACTAAGGCACCTGGAGGACTTTGGGAAAATATTCAATAATTAGTCTTTCTATATTAAATCAAATATTAGTGATATATTTCTAGAGTACACTAAAATTTCTAAATTATGCTCAAATATGTAACAGAATTTAATCCATGTTAACACCATGGTAGTTAAATCTCTTTATTGCCATTAGGAAAAAAAATAATAAAAGGTCTCAAAGCTGACAGAAGCAGGAATAGAACCCAGAACCCTTAGCCTTCTCTGCAATAGCGACCATTCCCTGATCAGTGCATAGAGCAGTGATGGCGAACCTTTTGAGCTCGGCGTGTCAGCATTTTGAAAAACCCTAACTTAACTCTGGTGCCGTGTCACATATAGAAATTTTTTGATATTTGCAACCATAGTAAAACAAAGACTTATATTTTTGATATTTATTTTATATATTTAAATGCCATTTAACAAAGAAAAATCAACCAAAAAAAAAAATGAGTAAGTGTGTCACCTCTGACACGCGTGTCATAGGTTCGCCATCACTGGCCTAGAGCATCAAAAAAAAAAAAAAAAGCCAAATGAGGACATGCTTGCCCTTGTGCATCACTGACTAAATTCCAACTATTACTAGTTTCATGAATAAATAAGACATTATTGATACTCTTTAAACATAGATAATATTCAGTTAATGTAAGTCCCTCTTACATTTTCACCTCTGCATCATATTTGCCTCTGCTCCGGTGTTAGATATTGTCCATCTGGTCTCTGCAGTTGTTCACCTCCCTCACCTAAATCTTAACACAGTGGGGTTCAAAGTGTGGTTCCCAGACCAGCAGCATCAACATCTCCTTTTAGAAATGAAAATTTGGGGGCCACCTCCCTAAAATCAGAATCTCTTAGAGTAAAACCCAGCACAGTGTATTAATCAACAAGCCCTTTCGGCAATCCGTGCTTATCAACGTTGAGAACATCTTTCTCCCTTTCCCTGCCAATTTATGCTTTAGTCAGTACCACTTGCTAGAATGGACTTCCTAAAACTCAACTGTGATCCCGTCACTCCACTATGTAAAATACTTCCATTGTTCTGGTTGCTTTTGGATAAATAAAAACTCCTTTACATATCACTAGAAGCCATGCCTTTAGAGTATGCATGGGTCTTCCTTTTATGCCTTTATGATCTAATTCATGGTCTGATTTTAAGAACTAATCTATGGCCTGCTTTTGTTTTTCTACATTTATTTTCCTTTAGCAAATTTCTTGATTTAAAATTTATGTCACATACTTTTTTAGAATAAGCTATAGTTTACATAAAAATAATGTGTTAAAAGATAGAATCTCCAGCCGCAGAAATTAAGAAAATGGTTATTTTCAATTAGATCAATGAACTGACTCAAACTTTAGGGTGATGACTGTTTAGTCTACAGTCCTTAAAATTTGAATCAGAATTATTTGGCTAATAGTGATAAGTCAATCAGTGAATTTTTTTTTTGGTTACCAGGTAGTAGTTTTAAACAGAGTTGCTGAAAGTTTGGTCCACAAATGAGTGCCATCAGAACTGTTGATTACTGGTCATGATGTGGGAAGAACTGAAACAGAGAACAGGCATTTAGAAACAGCAGTTTTATCAGTGGTTGAGCTTCGATCTATGAGCCAGGAGGTCATGGTTCAATTCAATTCCTTATCAGGGCACATGTGGAGTTGCTGGCTAGTTACCCAGTAGGGGGCGTGCAGAAGGCAGCCAATCAATGATTCTCATCATTGATGTTTCTATCTCCCTCACCCTTCCCTTCCTCTCTGAAATCAATAAAAACATATTTAAAAAAACAGAAGCAGCAGTTTCACACAGTCCCTTTAATACCTCCTGAATAAAAGCTTATGTTTTAAATGATTTTATTAAAAAATATTTCTCTACTTTCATGGCATTTCCCAAAACACCAATATAGGGCAGATTGACATTTTTGCAGCATTGCTCTTTTGCCACAGATCATTTGAGAAGCAAAAGTTAGCGTGTAAACTCTGGGGCTAGACTACCTGGGTTTGTCTTCTGGACCTGCTGCCAACCAACCTAGTGCCCTGGAGAAAGTCACTTACCCACGTCTGTGAAATGGGAATATTATTACCTGCCTCAGAGGATGCTTATAAGACTGGATGAATGGATTTATGTCTGGGGTATTTTTTTAAACTGCTATTTTCCCTCCCAGCTGGAATAGGGGGCCCAACTGCACCACCAGTGGAAACGGAAGAAAAGAGCACATCTGGGGCACCAAGCACAGGAGCAACAAGCACAGGAAAAGCAGGCAAGTCAGGATGTGCACTTTAACGCCTGTAAAATGGTCCAGAACATATTCCAGGTCGAAATAAAGATGAAGCTGTGTGTGACATTAGATCCTCTAGCTGCAGAAACTCTGGGTGTCATTGAAGGTTTCTTTTACATTAGAATCCTCGATTCCGTCACATGAGAGTGACATGTATAATCCTACCGCTCTAGAAGTAACGCCCCTTCCTTGCTGTTATGCCAGGGACCTCAGAAGGACCAGAGGACTTCACCACCGCACCTGGGAGCCAGAGCACCAGCGGAGGAGACACAACTGCCCCAGGCACAACCTCGGGAGGCAGAGCGGGTATGGAAATGGGGGCTCGGAAGCATTTTCTTACTGATCACAGGGAAGCCACCAGCGGCTTCTACTGGGTTATTAGCTGTTAGTCAATATGCACATTCATCATGTCACCATCCCGGCATCTATGGGCTGAATGGCTGTATTTCACTGACATCAGCTCACAGGTGACTTAGAGCAAAGAGTATTATATTGCAGACTCCTGCCTTTGAACATCTGAGGCTCTGAGTCTGGGTGGGGCTCAGGTCATGGTTTGCAATCTTGGCTACACATTGGAATTGACTAGAGACATTTTTTGGAAAATGCACAATGGAGGGCCTTTTAACGACTAGTTGAATCAGAACTCCTGGAGGAAGAGCCCAGGCACAAATGTTGTTTAAAAGCCTTATAGTTGGTTTCAGTGGGTTGAGAACCACTAGGCTAGTATATCTGTATGTGTAGTAAGCAACCCAGGTGATTCTTATAATTAATTTTTAGAAACAGTGAGGCTAGTATTTCTGTATGTGTAGTAAGCAACCCAGGTTACTTTTATAATTATTTTTTAGAAACAGTGAACTTGAAATGCTTTAAGTGTAAACAAATATATGCAAAGTATTTGAAAGAAGAGGACAGCAAAATCTGTTCTGCTTAACCATAGCTCAATGGTATATATGTATTTATTGTTTATTTTGAAAGGGACTACTGAGTCATCAGCTGGGGAAACGACTAGAGCTCCAAGCAGTGAAGGGACACCTTCTGAGGAAGGCAAGTCAGGTGAGCAGAGGGTGTCATTCAGAGGCCGTGGCTTTGTCAAAAAGGACCAAATTAAATCAGAGCTTGCTGATTTCACTCAAGTTCATCATCTACCATCCAAAAAAATAAAAAATAAAAGGGTATAAAATGATTAACATTTTCTTTTAAAAAACATATATTTTTATTGATTTCAAAGAGGAAGGGAGAGGGAGAGATAGAAACATCGATGATGAGAGAGAATCATTGATCAGCTGGCTCCTGCATGCCTTCCACTGGGGATCGAGCCCGCAACCCGGGCATGTGCGCTTCACTGGAATCAAACCCAGGACCTTTCAGTCCGCAAGCCAACACTCCATCCACTGAGCTAAATCAGCTAGGGCAAAATGATTAACATTTTCAAGATTTTTCATTTTTCTGGATTCTCCAAATCTTCCCTTCAAAAGTAGCACAGTACTGGGTTGTCACAATAAGACACATGCTCTCCCCCTACTGTGTTTGTCAGGGGTAACAGCAGAATCTGGGAATTACTGTTGGAACTGGCAGTAGCTAGACCACTGCTTCCAGCCCAACAGGGATCTCAGCAGGCAAGGTGCAGTCTCACTTTGGTGGTGCTCCATCATGAGTTTAGCGGAGACCCTACATTCTTATGAGGACTGTGAGTGCATTTAGTAAAGGCTATGGCTATCATTTTAGGACAAGTAAACATAGGTAGTGGGAGCATTTTCAACACAACCATCTATGTAGACTAGAATTGCCAAATAAAAAACACAGAATGCCATTTACATTTTAAATTACTCATAAGTAAGAAATAATTTTTTAATATAAATATGTTCTATGCAATAATTGGGACATGGTTGTTTGTTGCTTATCTGGAATTCAAATGTCACTGGGGGTCCTGTATTTTTCTTTGCGAACTCTGGCGATCCCCGTGTGGCCTGATCACCACCGTTCTTTTTAAACAGGAACCACTGGAGGGGAAAATGCAGCCACCACTGGAGCTGCTGGTGAAAAGACTTCTGGAGCATCAGGTACTGAAATAACATAGTCAGAATAAATCTAGACAACAGAAATGTGATGTCTTTACTCAAAATTTTGTTAGAGATAAGGTTTCCTGGGGAAATTTAACTCATTATTTGTGTAATGTGCAAACTGAAGAAGATCAGAGATAAGTTAATAGCTATTTATGATGTGTCGCATCATACTCTAGAGAACATAGGGGCAGAGTAGAGTCAGGTACTTGTTCTCTTAGAGCTTAATTTTCGAGCAAGAGAAATGAGTATTTATATCAATGCAAAGGCAAAGGCCATGCAAGGCAGAAGGTAATCAAAGTTAAGGAAATGTTCAAGGACAAGTGTTGGAGTGGGAATTCAAGAGGATATTCTAGCAAGAGAAGGGATTAGATGGGGATTTACTCTCTTTTGAAAGAATATGATATTATGCTCAGTGCAGTTTGACTATATCGACATGCTTCAACTTGAGCAAAACTCAAAACATAAGTACGCTGAGCAAAAGTGTAGGTATATATTCAATTCCAGGGGAATAAAGAGCAGTCATATTTCTAGTATCGGGGAACTAGAAATGAAAACAAATTCTCCCAACCCAGAGACCCTGCCACGAAGCAAACATTTCTATTATTTACTATGGATTAAATTAAAAAGCGATGCAAATTACAGGCCATTTGCTAAGCAATTGCAAAGACAGACCTCTCACCAAGCAGACACAACCCATTACCTTCAAGTTCTGAAGAAAAATTGTATTGGTCTTCAAGCAACAAAACTTGATAGCACTATTTATTACACATAGTTCATCCTAAACTCATCGGGTAATTGGGTGCCATCTGGTTAGTTCATTGGTTTCCTACAAAGGGAAAATAAACCTCCTATCTTGATGACAGGAGGAAGTTTTATAACCAGAGGAAAACAAGGGAAACACTCCCTAATGTTTACATCTCAAAGAGACAGTGCCAGAGTTCCTGAGAAAGACACTCCTTGGGTATTATGATAGCAAGAGGCCTATCAGTTTTTTTAAAAAAAAGATTTCAATAAATTTCCAAGACACAGAGAAAGAACTTAAAAATACAAAATTTCTAAAGTCAATGTTCTAAGAAAAGGAAGGGGGAAGTCCCTTATTTCTGAGAGAATTAAGCTTCACTCTTATTTTAAATTATTTTTTCTCTCACAAGCCAGCCTCAGAAAATGATCAATTTCATATTTTAATGAGCTAACTTTTTGTTTCTGTTATGAAATGAAGCTACACTCAGCTATCCCATGGGGCAACCCCTGGAGCTGGATGTGGCAGCCCCCTGGGGAACCAGGCGCTGCAAACAAAGTCCTGGGAGGTCAGACAAAGACTTGACTGACTTTTCAGCTGTTCCCAACTATCAAAAGAGAAAGAAAACAAAAATAAAAAATTCAACTTAAGAGTTTGCATAGCAACGAACAAATGCTTGAATTTAGAATCCAAAATCACATTAAAATAATTTCAATAATAATTTCTACTTCTTTTTAGTGAATTTTTTTTTCAAAATCAGGAAATCCATGAATATAGTTCATCATACTAACATATCTAAGAATAAATACAGCTATAGAGGCTGAAAACGCACTTGATAAGCATTTGATAACCATTTCTGATGAGGAAAAAATACTTCAAAATAAGTAACCTGCTAAAATAGTGCCCATAGGTAAAAATTGCTCTTAGAATCAATATTATACTGTAACCTCAGTTTTCTTGTCTGCAAACGTGGGCAATGTAATCTATTAAGTGAGGATCCCATGAAATAATGAATAAATGTATGTCAAAGACATTTTTTGGAATGTATGGAGTAATAATTATTATTAATATAGAAAATGGACATTTCTGTAGTCGTTATTTGGAAGTCAATTTAAACCAGAATTGGTTACCTCACAGTTTATGAAATTCTATGAATGAACTCTTTCCATTTTTTCCTTTACAACAGGTACACCTGGGACAGCAGGTGGCACAACTGTTGGAGGTAAAAGTACATCTGAGTCACCCAGCAGTGGGACTACAAGTTCATCAAATAAGCTAGGTGAGATAACTAAATACAACAAAAATTCACAAAATCTTATTGGTGTAGACACTTGTTTATAAGAGGATCTTTCCTGTTTCAAAATCAGAACTCTGAAATTCAAATATGTGAACCAATTGGGAAGATTGCCATTACATTATTTGTCTGCTATTCAATATTTATGCGCTATTGGGATGTCATTTAGTGTGACCAATGATGTCACAGATAATGACATTGATGTGACAGTTCAGATATCCTCCATTATTAAACAAGCTTAATACAGCATTTTAAAATTGATATTCCAATTTAGAAATCACTTGCATATTTTTTGATGCAACCATAGTGGAGTTAAGTAAAAAGTAATAGTGACAATCTAACATTTCATCTTATGTTTGGTCCTTAAATGAAGATTTGGAGTTAGGCTTCTTTTGAGTTACATACTTTGCTCATCCACTTAGTTACATTTCTTTATCTAAGGTCTGCATTGTTCTACAAAAAAACCCACTGAGGCAACAAACAAAAATTTTTGCATTTCATTGATTGACAATATAATTTTTCAATACTAGAAATATTTAAGAGTTCAATAAATTATTTTGTTTCTTGAATAATAGGCCTCTGGTTACTAAAAGTTTATCAACAAGGATTTCAAATTTCAAGTTAGAAATTTTCTTTTTACAAAAACTACTACCTTGAGTATTTAGAAAATTTTTGTGGTTCCTTAGTATACAAAAATATCATGGTATAAAATATTAACACATTTTCTATAAGTTTTTAATTGAACAAAAAAAGTGATTTAGAATTGTGATGAAAAGCTATTCCAATTTCTGAAGAAAATTTAACAAATAACATTCCACACCAAAGATGTAAATATAATTCTTCAAATTAAAGTATCATACATTACATTCTTATAATCTGCTTTTTTTATTTGTTATATATTTTGAACATTTTTATCTATGTATTTAAATACCAGCAGCATCAATTTTATTTATTATCTAGTAGAGTATCATGCAGAAACATCATAATTTAATAATATTATTTTTAATGTAATTTTTTGAGTAAGAAATATATTTGTACAGTCCAAAAATCAAAAGTTTATAAAGGTAAACCCAGAAGTCTTGCTGCCATCCTACCCCTTTCCTCATTGGTAACCCTTTTTTATTAGTATGCTTTCAGTGTTTTCTAATACAAATACAAGCTAATGCAAATATATATTCTTTTTTAAAAATTTATTTTATTTATTTTATTTTTATTATGGATTAGATGTGTGTATATATATATATATATATATATATATATATATATATATATATATATATATTCTTTATTGATTAACTAAACAGAATTCTTGGTTTACTTTCAGACCCATAACTGTTCTCCCAATCCTCTCTATATCAATAAATGGTACCATAACTGACTCAGTTGACTCAGGAAAAAATTAGAGTTATCTTTGATGTCTCTCTTCTTTTTATTTTGCACTTCCTACATACAGACAAGGCCTCTTAAAGCTATTTCAAAAACATATCCTGAACCCATTCACTTTTCTCAATCTCCTTTATTACTACTCTAGGTCAAGATATGCATATATCATTCGGGTTCCTGAAATCACTTTTTTTTAAAATTTATTATTATTATTATTATTATTATTATTATTATTATTATTATTTTATTTTGTAAAATATATTTCCATTTCAGAGATGAAGGGAGAGGGAGAGAGAGACATCAATGATGAGAGATAATCATTTATTAGCTGCCTCCTGCATGCTCACCAATGGGGATAAAGCCTGCAACCCAGGCATGTGCCCTGACTGGAAATTGAACCATGACTTCCTGGTTCATAGGTTGAAGAAAAAAACCACTGAGCACAAAGTCCAAGCCTGAAATCACCTCTTACTGGTTTTTCTACTTCTATAATGCAACCTTTACCATATATTCTCTACAGAGTGGAAAGAAGGATTTTAAATATATATAAATGTATATATAGCTCCCTTGCATAAAACTATACTCTATTGCATTTAGAAAAATGTACAACTTTTCTCTCATTTCAAATAGCTTACCAAATCCAATGAATATATCTTCACCTTCTAATGATTTCCCACTAACCTCCTATTAATACCTATAAATTCACCATCTAGTTCTGCTTCTCTAGCACATGTAATTCAGTTATCATTATGGCCTTTGCAGTGGCTGTTTCCACTGCCTATGATATTTCCCATGACTGTCTGCTTCTTGTCATATCTCAAAATAAATGGCATCTTTTCAGAGAGACTTTGCTAGCCAGGCTGTCCAAAATGAAATCCCAGTTGCTCAGAATTTCCTCTCTTTATGTTAGTGCTTTGAGGCTTTCTTTGTTTGTAAATTTCTTTGTTTGGTTGGATAGTAATTTTACTTTTAGGTCTACATGTCTTTAACATCTACTAGGATTATCTATGGGATTAGAGAACTATCTACTTACTAGGTAAATCTTAGAGAAATGATTTAAACTATTTTAAGTTTTTTCTCCATAAAAATGGAAAGTAATACTATACATATCATAGGATTATTCTGATGCTAAAATGAGGTAATACTTATAAATTTCTTAGAACATACATGGCATATAAAATATTCAATAATGTTAAATGAGTAAAGAGTTAGGAAGAAGGTACACTGTAGAAAAATAAATGGTATAATAAGATAGGATGCTGGCAACAGGAATGAAGATGCACAAAACTATAGTTTAGAAAGAAGGCAGCATAAGCCCTAAGGTTAATCAATGACCAGAACAACTTTAAAACAATGTTTTTTTGTGAAATGTTTTCATAGGAACAACTGGAAAATCCGCTGAAGAATCAGGAACCACAATAGCACCATCATCTGAAGTGACAGGAACAACCATCACATCAGCTGGAGAATCAGGCAACACTAGAAAAACAGAAACAACTAGATCATATGATGTAGGTTCACAGTCAACAGGACCTTCATCTGAAGGATTAAAGACAACAGAGGCAGCAACTGGAATACTAGGGACAACTGGTTCATCCCCCAAAACACCAACTGGAGGATTACAAACAACTAGATCAGAAGCTGGAGGATCAGGGAAGACAGAATTATCAACTGGAGAAACAGGAACAACTGTAACATCTACAGGTTCAGAAACAACTCAATTAATATCTGAAAGAGTAGGAACAACAAGACCATCAGCTGTAGAGTCAGAGACAACTGGTGGAATGTCAGGAATCACTGGTGTAACACCTGAGGGATTAGGAACAACTGGAAGATCAGCATCTGGAACAACTGAATCATCTGCTAAAGGTTCTAGAACAACTGAATCACCATCTAAAGGAACTGGGACAACCAGAACCCCAGCAGAAGAAAAAGGAACAACTGGTACAACAGGTGATATGCCAGGATCCACTGGTGTAACACCTGGAGGATCAGGGACAACAGGAACATCAGAATCTGAACCAACTGAAACATCTGCTAAAGGGTCTCAAACACCTGAATCATCATCTGAAGGTCCTGCAATAAGTAGGCCATCTGAGGGAGAGACAGGAACCACTGGCCCAACAGGTGGAATGTCAGGAACCACTGGCGTGGCACCTGGGGAATCAGGGACAACTGGATCACCTGCTCAGGGTTTGGGGACAACAGAATCACCATCTAAAGGAACTGGGACAACCAGAACCCCAGCAGAAGGGAAAGGAACAACTGGTCCAACAGCTGAAATGACAGGATCCACTGGTGTAACACCTGGAGCATCAGGGAAAACAGGAACATCAGAATCTGGAACAAGTGGGTCACCTGTTAAAGGTTCTAGAACAACTGAATCACCATCTAAAGGAACTGAAACAACCAGCACCCCAGCAGAAGGGAAAGGAACAACGGTCTCAATGGGTCACATGTCAGGAACTACTGGTGTAACACCTGAAGGATCAGGGACAACTGGAACATCTTTCAGAGGTTCAGGAACAAGGGAATCATCATCTGAAAAACCAGGGACAACCAGGTCATCCTCTGGAGAATCAGGGACAACTGGCCCAACAGGTGGAATGTCAGGAACCACTGGTGTGGCACCTGGGGAATTAGCAACAACTGGATCACATGCTCAGGATTCTGGAACAACAGAATCACCATCTAAAGGAACAGGGACAACCAGATCATCTGCTGGAGAGTCAGGGACAACTGGCCCAACAGGTGGAATGTCTGGAACCACTGGTGTGGCACCTGGGGAATTAGCAACAACTGGATCACCTGCTCAGGGTTCTGGGACATCAGAATCACCATCTAAAGGAACTGGGACAACCAGAACTGCAGCAGAAGGGAAAGGAACAACGGTCTCAATGGGTCACATGTCAGGAACTACTGGTGTAACACCTGAAGGATCAGGGACAACTGGAACATCTTTCAGAGGTTCAGGAACAAGGGAATCATCATCTGAAAGACCAGGGACAACCAGGTCATCCGCTGGAGAGTCAGGGACAACTGGCCCAACCGGTGGAATGTCAGGAACCACACCTATAGCACCTGTAGAATCAGGGACAACAGGGGCATCAGAATCTGAAACAACTGAAACATCTGCTAAAGGGTCTCAAACACCTGAATCATCATCTGAAGGTCCTGCAATAAGTAGGCCATCTGAGGGAGAGACAGGAACCACTGGCCCAACAGGTGGAATGTCAGGAACCACTGGCGTGGCACCTGGGGAATTAGCAACAACTGGATCACATGCTCAGGATTCTGGAACAACAGAATCACCATCTAAAGGAACAGGGACAACCAGGTCATCTGCTGGAGAGTCAGGGACAACTGGCCCAACAGGTGGAATGTCTGGAACCACTGGTGTGGCACCTGGGGAATTAGCAACAACTGAATCACCTGCTCAGGGTTCTGGGACATCAGAATCACCATCTGAAGGAACTGGGACAACCAGAACTGCAGCAGAAGGGAAAGGAACAACGGTCTCAATGGGTCACATGTCAGGAACTACTGGTGTAATACCTGAAGGATCAGGGACAACTGGAACATCTTTCAGAGGTTCAGGAACAAGGGAATCATCATCTGAAAGACCAGGGACAACCAGGTCATCCGCTGGAGAGTCAGGGACAACTGGCCCAACCGGTGGAATGTCAGGAACCACACCTGTAGCACCTGTAGAATCAGGGACAACAGGGGCATCAGAATCTGAAACAACTGAAACATCTGCTAAAGCATCTCAAACACCTGAATCATCATCTGAAGGACCTGCAACAAGCAGGCCATCTGAAGGAGGGACTGGAAGCACTGGCCCATCAGGTGGAATGTCAGGAACCACTGGTGTGGCACCTGGGGAATCAGGGACAACTGGATCACCTGCTCAGGGTTCTGGGACAACAGAATCACCATCTAAAGGAACTGGGACAACCAGAACCCCAGCAGAAGGGAAAGGAACAGCGGTCTCAATGGATCACATTTCAGAAACTACTGGTGTAACACCTGAAGGATCAGGGACAACTGGAACATCTTTCAGAGGTTCAGGAACAAGGGAATCATCATCTGAAAGACCAGGGACAACCAGGTCATCCGCTGGAGGAACTGGGACAACTGGCCCCTCAAGTGGAATGTCAGGGACCACACCTGTAGCACCTGTAGAATCAGGGACAACAGGGACATCAGAATTTGGACCAACTGAAACATCTGCTAAAGGATCTCAAACATCTGAATCATCGTCTGAAGGACCACGAACAACCAGATCATCTGCTGGAGGGACAGGGACAACTGGCCCAACAGGTGGAATGTCAGGAACCACTGGTGTGGCACCTGGGGAATTAGCAACAACTGGATCACATGCTCAGGATTCTGGAACAACAGAATCACCATCCAAAGGAACAGGGACAACCCGGTCATCCGCTGGAGAGTCAGGGACAACTGGCCCAACAGGTGGAATGTCTGGAACCACTGGTGTGGCACCTGGGGAATTAGCAACAACTGGATCACCTGCTCAGGGTTCTGGGACATCAGAATCACCATCTAAAGGAACTGGGACAACCAGAACCGCAGCAGAAGGGAAAGGAACAACGGTCTCAATGGGTCACATGTCAGGAACTACTGGTGTAATACCTGAAGGATCAGGGACAACTGGAACATCTTTCAGAGGTTCAGGAACAAGGGAATCATCATCTGAAAGACCAGGGACAACCAGGTCATCCGCTGGAGGAACTGGGACAACTGGCCCCTCAAGTGGAATGTCAGGGACCACACCTGTAGCATCTGTAGAATCAGGGACAACAGGGACATCAGAATCTGAACCAACTGAAACATCTGCTAAAGGATCTCAAACACCCGAATCATCGTCTGAAGGACCTGCAACCAGCAGGCCATCTGAAGGAGGGACAGGAACCACTGGCCCAACAGGTGGAATGTCAGGAACCACTGGTGTGGCACCTGGGGAATCAGGGACAACTGGATCACCTGCTCAGGGTTCTGGGACAACAGAATCACCATCTAAAGGAACTGGGACAACCAGAACCCCAACAGAAGGGAAAGGAACAGCGGTCTCAATGGATCACATTTCAGAAACTACTGGTGTAACACCTGAAGGATCACGGACAACTGGAACATCTTTCAGAGGTTCAGGAACAAGGGAATCATCATCTGAAAGACCAGGGACAACCAGGTCATCCGCTGGAGGAACTGGGACAACTGGCCCCTCAAGTGGAATGTCAGGGACCACACCTGTAGCACCTGTAGAATCAGGGACAACAGGGACATCAGAATCTGAACCAACTGAAACATCTGCTAAAGGATCTCAAACATCCGAATCATCGTCTGAAGGACCTGCAACCAGCAGGCCATCTGAAGGAGGGACAGGAACCACTGGCCCAACAGGTGGAATGTCAGGAACCACTGGTGTGGCACCTGGGGAATCAGGGACAACTGGATCACCTGCTCAGGGTTCTGGGACAACAGAATCACCATCTAAAGGAACTGGGACAACCAGAACCCCAGCAGAAGGGAAAGGAACAACTGGTCCAACAGCTGAAATGCCAGGACCCACTGGTATAACACCTGGAGAATCAGGGAAAACAGGAACATCAGAATCTGAAACAAGTGGGTCACCTGTTAAAGGTTCTAGAACAACTGAATCACCATCTAAAGGAACTGAAACAACCAGCACCCCAGCAGAAGGGAAAGGAACAACGGTCTCAATGGGTCACATGTCAGGAACTACTGGTGTAACACCTGAAGGATCAGGGACAACTGGAACATCTTTCAGAGGTTCAGGAACAAGTGAGTCATTATCTGAAGGACCAGGAACAACCAGGTCATCCACTGGAGGGACAGGGACAACTGGCCTAACAGGTGGAATGTCAAGAACCACTGGTGTGGCACCTGGGGAATTAGCAACAACTGGATCACATGTTCAGGGTTCTGGGACAACAGAATCACCATCTAAAGGAACTGGGACAACCAGAACCTCAGCAGAAGAAAAAGGAACAACTGGCCCAAAATCTGAAATGCCAGGATCAACTGGTGTAACACCTGGAGAATCAGGGACAACAAGAACATCAGAATCTGGAACAAGTGGGTCACCTATTAAAGGTTCTAGAACAACTGAATCACCTTCTAAAGGGACTGGAACAACCAGAACCCCAGCAGAAGGGAAAGGAACAACAGTCTCAATGGGTCACATGTCAGAAACTACTGGTGTAACACCTGGAGGAACATTGACAACTGGAACATCTTTCCTAGGTTCAGGATCAAGTGAATCATCATCTGAAAGACCAGGGACAACCAGG
Organism: Myotis daubentonii; assembly: GCF_963259705.1. NCBI lineage: Eukaryota > Metazoa > Chordata > Mammalia > Chiroptera > Vespertilionidae > Myotis > Myotis daubentonii. The sequence continues at coordinate 42,855,361 of NC_081841.1, forward strand.
TCATCTGCTGGAGGGACAGGGACAACTGGCCCAACAGGTGGAATGTCAGGAACCACTGGTATGGCACTTGGGGAATTAGCAACAACTGGATCATCTGCTCAGGGTTCTGGCAGAACAGAATCACCATCTAAAGAAACTGGGACAAACAGAACACCAGCAGAAGGGAAAGGAGAAATAGTCTCAATGATTCCCATATCAGGAACTACTGGTGTAACACCTGGGGGATCAGGGAAAACAGGAACATCAGAATCTGGAAGAACTGGATCACCTGTTAAGGGTTCTGGGACAACAGAATCACCATCTAAAGGAACTGAAACAACAAGCACCCCAGCAGAAGGGAAAGGAACAACAGTCTCAATGGGTCACATGTCAGGAACTACTGGTGTAACACCTGAAGGATCAGGGACAACTGGAACATCTTTCCGAGGTTCAGGAACAAGTGAATCATCATCTGAAGGACCAGGAACAACCAGGTCATCTGCTGGAGGGACAGGGACAACTGGCCCAACAGGTGGAATGTCAGGAACCACTGGTGTGGCACCTGGGGAATCAGGGACAACTGGATCACCTGCTCAGGGTTCTGGGACATCAGAATCACCATCTAAAGGAACTGAAACAACAAGCACCCCAGCAGAAGGGAAAGGAACAACTGGTCCAACAGCTGAAATGCCAGGATCCACTGGTGTAACACCTGGAGAATCAGGGAAAACAGGAACATCAGAATCTGGAACAAGTGGGTCACCTGTTAAAAGTTCTAGAACAACTGAATCACCTTCTAAAGGAACTGGAATAACCAGAACCCCTGCAGAAGGGAAAGGAACAACGGTCTCAATGGGTCACATGACAGAAACTACTGGTGTAACACCTGAAGGATCAGGGACAACTGGAACATCTTTCCGAGGTTCAGGAACAAGTGAATCATCATCTGAAGGACCAGGGACAACCAGGTCATCTGCTGGAGAGTCAGGGACAACTGGCCCAACAGGTGGAATGTCAGGAACCACTGGTGTGGCACCTGGGGAATTAGCAACAACTGGATCACCTGCTCAGGGTTCTGGGACATCAGAATCACCATCTAAAGGAACTGGGACAACCAGAACTGCAGCAGAAGGGAAAGGAACAACGGTCTCAATGGGTCACATGTCAGGAACTACTGGTGTAACACCTGAAGGATCAGGGACAACTGGAACATCTTTCAGAGGTTCAGGAACAAGGGAATCATCATCTGAAAGACCAGGGACAACCAGGTCATCCGCTGGAGGAACTGGGACAACTGGCCCCTCAAGTGGAATGTCAGGGACCACACCTGTAGCATCTGTAGAATCAGGGACAACAGGGACATCAGAATCTGAACCAACTGAAACATCTGCTAAAGGATCTCAAACACCTGAATCATCGTCTGAAGGACCTGCAACCAGCAGGCCATCTGAAGGAGGGACAGGAACCACTGGCCCAACAGGTGGAATGTCAGGAACCACTGGTGTGGCACCTGGGGAATCAGGGACAACTGGATCACCTGCTCAGGGTTCTGGGACAACAGAATCACCATCTAAAGGAATTGGGACAACCAGAACCCCAGCAGAAGGGAAAGGAACAACTGGTCCAATAGCTGAAATGCCAGGGCCCACTGGTGTAACACCTGGAGGTTCAGGGACAACTGTAAGATCAGAATCTGGAGCAACTGGATCATCTGATACAGGTTCAGGAACAAGTGAATCATCATCTGAAAAATCTACAACAACCAGATCATCAGCTGAAGGGACAGGAACAACTGTCTCAACAGGTAACATGTCAGGATCCACTGGTTTAACACCTGCTCGATCAGGGACAACTGGAAGATCAGAATCTGGGACAACTGGATCATCAGCTAAAGGTTCAGGCACAACTGAATCCTCCTCTGAAAGAAAAGGGACAACCAGATCATCCACTGGAGGTGCAGGAACCACTAGTCCAACAGGTGAAATGTCAGGAACTACTGTTGTGGCACCTATGGAATCAGGGACAACTGGATCATCTGTTAAGGGTTCTGGAACAACTGAATCACCATCTGAAGGAACTGGGACAACCAGAACTCCAGCAGAAGGGAAAGGAACAACTGGTCCAGCAGCTGAAATGCCAGGATCCACTGGTGTAACACCCGCAGGTTCAGGGACTACTGTAAGATCAGAATCTGGAGCAACTGGATCATCTGTTAAAGGTTCAGGAACAACTGAATCATCATCTGATAAAACTACAACAACCAGACCATCAGCTGAAGGATCAGGGACTACTGGATTTGTAGCTGGTACCACTAGATCTACTCAAGGAAGTTCTGGATCATCAACTGGAGCATCAGGTAGAACAGAGACATCAGCAGAAAGATCTGGGACAACTGGACTGTTATCTAGAGAAACATTGACAACTGGATCATCAACTGAAGTGGGAAGAACAACAATGACTACCACATCTGGAGGTAAATCAATTTAGTAAAAAATAGACCCAAGATTTTGGGTAATATGAGTTTTGGTCCCATAATTTGGAACTATATAAATTTATCAGAATTAGACTATTTACAACTTGAATTTTTGAATAATATATTAAATTTATAGAACATTATTGTTTTAAATTGATATTTCACACTTCTTAATAATTTGATGTTTCCATCCCCACTACTTTTTTATTGACCAGGTGCATTCAGAGAGTCAGTAGGAGCTACCACCCAGCCAAGCAGAGGGAGCACAGCTGGAGCAGGAGCCTCTGGGGCCACCTCTGCTGAGAACCAAGCAGGCAAGGCTCACCTGGGTGATCCAGCACAAACATGCCTGACACCCAAATTGTGATGATGAGCTTAAGTTAATTACTAAAGCCTGAATTTTGGGAATAAAATTAAATTATATTCTAGCTTTACTATTAACATTTAAAATTGAAATTTAGTTAAATGAATGTAAGTTTATTATTTTTACTAAAATGAATCATGTAAAGATAATAATTAATTGCCCCTTTACCCAGGCACAACTGAAGAATCATATGGAGAAACCACTGAAGCAGGCGAAAGCACAACCAGATTAACCACACCTGGTAAATCAGAAGAGTGGGAAGGGATGCTACTGGCTCAGGTTGTGGCTCAACATAAGGTTTTCTGACACATGTGATCATGAATATCAGTGTATTGTAAATATAAAACTTAGAAAATCAGATCCGAGTTATCCAGTATTTAGAGCCTTATATTTTAACTAGAGGCCTGGTGTATGAATTTGTGCATGAGTGGGGTCCCTCTGGATGGCCTTAAGGGATTCCCCTGAAACCTGCAGTCAAACATTGCCTGCATCTCCTACCTGCCACTCCCACTCATCCTGGCCCCACTGTGCCTGCTGCGGGCTTGCGCCCAATTGGTCCCGATCAGAAGAGGGTTGCACTGCTGCAGCAGCGCTTGCCAACCATGAGCCCTGCATCTGGTGCCCTCCCAAGGGGAGTGGCCTGCGGGATCAGGCTGAAACCAGCTCTCCGACATCACCCGAGGGGTCCCGGATTGCTAGAGGGCGCAGGCCAGGCTGAAGGACCCCACCAGTGCATGATTGGGCTGGGGAAGGACCACGGGAGGGCTGCAGGGCATGTCCAGCCCATCTCTCTCAGTCCTGATAGGCTGGGTCCCAGTAGCAAGCTAACCTACTGGTCGGAGCATATGCCCCCTGGTAGACAGAGCAGGTCATAGTGACCGGTCGACCGTCTGTCCCCTGGTGGTCAGTGCACATCATAGTGAGCTGTTGAGCAGCCTTAGCAATCATTAGCATATTACACTTTGATTGGTTTGGTTGTTCTGCCGTTTGGTCTATTTGCATATTACCCTTTTATTATATAGGGTAGGTGCTTTCTCACCAGTACTGGAACTACACTTGAGCTCAAAGTAGTTACTGTGACAATGTCCAGGTTATATCCCCCTAAAATAAAAACACTGCTTGTGATTTTCCATTTTTAGTCTCAGGTTCCATACGAAGCACTTCTATCTCAACAATTCCATCAGAAAGTTCCACTGTAGGTAAGTAAATAGGGAATGCTGGTTGCATGCTTTTTGTTTTCATGTTCTTTGGCTAGTTTTAAATGATAAAATAATTAATAAAAATACCTGTTACATAATTAAAATCTCTTTAAATATATTATTTTGCTTAACTATTTGAATAAGGACAGTTATGTCATTTTACTCATGAGGAACTTAAAAAAAAAGCCATTACCTAGGTTGGTCCAGGTTCCTCAGCCAATCAGAGTGGAGCCCATGTTTTTATCCATTGCTTCCTGACTCCAGAGACTTATCTTCACCACATGTCATCCTCTAAGACAAATATACAATGATGTTTAATGAACCATTAAGAAAAGCTTGCTTCTTATATGTGCAAAACTTAAATCCCCCCCCCCCTTTCTAACTATAATAACTGCAGCAACAGGTATTAAAAAAGGTTTACAATTTTTTATACAAGAAAAATTGTGGCATTTGTTCCAAAAACAGCAAGATTTGAGTCATTTTACTTGACAAAACTATAATTCTATTCTTTTATAAGTGAAAAGTTCATCACTTCCTTTCTTTTTTCAGTTAGTCCAACCTGACATAAAATTTACAAATACTTATAGGACAATTTTTTCATAACAATACATGGACAAAATTATTTATTCAAGGCTAGAGTACATTATTATTTAAGTTTCTGGACTAGTAATGTATTGTAGTACTTGAGAAAGACATGTCTCACTTTGTAAGTTATCTAATAGAACCTAAGATTTAGTGACTAAATTGTCTATTATTTAAGGAATAGATTGCTAATAATTTTTTTTCTGGTAAAGATTTATGCAACATCTATTCTAAATACTTTTAAAAACGCCACTGGTGTAAATTTATTTTATAAACTAACCCACCAGGAAATAATTTATTCAAAAATTTGATTCAGACTAAATTCATAATTATTCTTTACTCATTCAATGGTTATATAAATGTAAATGAATTCACATGATTATATTATTTATTGAGCACCAAGAGTATATTATAAATTAGTACCATGGCTACTAGGATATGTAACTATTAGGGCACAGTATGTATTTTATCTTTTTATTACTATTTCTCTTTGCACTTCCCAAGTTCAAGACTTTAGTTTTAAATTAAATGGAACCAGACAAGAGGTACTGTTTGTAAATATTTTACTTGGGAAAAAGACAGTTGTTCTGTTTTCAGTTTGATAATTTGTAACTTATGAATGATTTTTTACAAGAACACTTTACAGTTTTTTCCCCCAAGAGATCCCTCATCCTGACTTGAATTTTTAAGTAAAAGCCTATGGAAATAACACTCCTGTTTTTTAAATTTAAAATTATATATAACGGCTGTTGAAGCACTGAAGTGAATTTTTAAAATGCAATTCAATAAGGATATTTTTTAATTGAATTTAATCTTTCCTTTTTTAGGTCCAGAGAACAAAGTTCTACCAGAACTCATTGAAGGTAAGTTGAAATTAAAATGACAAAAAACTGCTTCTGCACAACGTAGTTTGAAATATTTCTATCTTTTCCATTTGAGCACTGAAAAGTCACTGAGGGGCTGTGATAGTCTTTCTAAACTATAATTTAATATAAATTAATCTTTATGCGTTGAGATAAATAAAAATGTACATTTATATACATATATTGTGTTTTTAATTTTTAGTGCCACCAGGACAGGCTAAAGTAACAGGTAAGAAAATATAACCATAACTATAACTATAACTATAACTATAACTATAACTATAACTATAACTATAACTATAACTAACTAACTAACTATATACATATATATATATATATGAAATTGTGTTACAGTAACTAGAATAGAAAATAAGATAGCAGAAGTCAATCTATCAGATTAATAAAACATAAACTTCAAATTAGAGTTTGGTAGCATAGAGCTTTTGCTTTTCCTGTTCTTATGCCTTCTTAAATCATAACAAAGGTGTATTGAGTTTCTTACATAATAGTTAAATTTTACATTGGTTGTGTGTAAACATAAAAAATCAAGTAAATAAAGATAACTCTAGAAATATCCTCCTCATTCAAAAAGAAGGTACCATACTTCTCAGTATATTAGCATTGTCACCTACAATTTTCATGAAAATTTTTAGCTTTTATGGCTTCCTGGTGTCTCTTTTAAGATTTAAGTTTTAAAAGATAAGCAAAAAAAGAAGGTGGTTCTGCATAACATTTCACTTTTCTAAAAATTGTCCCCTTCTGCAGCCCTTTAGCATTTACATTCAGATACAAGCTCCATGAAGATGGGTATTTTTGTCTTTACTGATATATAACCCCCTTTTGGTCCTTATGTGATGAGGTGTTTGATTTCCACACTGGTCCATCTGATCCACTGAATTCTGCCTTTGTTGAGTGGGGACCATGGGACATGCATCACTCAGTGTGCCATGCAGTGAGCTAAGAGAGATCTTAAAACAGCTATTTCCAAAACAGGTGGAGTTGAAATATTAGAAAACCATCTCTATGGACACAATGGGAATTAAACAGTTTACCGGCTTGCTGTGATAATATAATACAAAATACCTCTTCCCAACATCCCAAACACCCAGAACATTCTTGTCTATTTTCTCCCTCAGAGGCCACGACTACCAGAGGAGGTGCAGGCATCACTGGAGATGGATTCAGAGCAGGTGAGAGGAAGCATCACATGCCTTCTGCTAACCACTAATTATGATGCTCCTAGGAGAGCCAAGAGAGAGAAAGACTTTCTGGAGAGCTGTTCATATTTCCTTTATTAATACTGTATTTTGGGTCAACTGATCCTTTTTAAGTTTTAAAATTTTGTCCTGCAATGCTGCTAATAACAGAGTTCATAGTTATAGCTGTAATTCTTGAACATGGCATGATTGTCCAAGTAGTTCTCAGTAATTTACTGATGTTATAAGACTTGAAGAGAAAAGTAAGAAAATTTTCTATTCCTGAGAAGTAAAGAAGAGCTGCGTAAACCCAGGGAACATGTCTGCCCCATATAGATGTTGGCCTTTCACACAAAAAAACAATGAACAGCACAATATTTTCTCAGTAGCTGTAATTTTCAGAACATTCATATCTTCTTCCGTTTCCATCCCCCAGCAGGTACCACTGTGTCATCAGAAAGTGAAGTCACTGGGAAGAAAACAGGTGAGTGTGGGAGAAACCCAACCAGTTTACCAAAATAGAATGTTGCCAGGAGGTTGCCTCAGGTTGAGAACATTGTTCCTCTGAAAGTCTTGGGAAAATACATGCAGCTCACTGTCAAAGAAGAGGTAGACAGTGAGCCAGTTAGACAAAATGAAAATATAGTTAGGTTCTTTTTAGGTGCATGTTTTTTAAAAAAATAAAACATGGTGACTACAGTTGAGTTGGTTTTGTGTTTTAGGCACCACTGGGGTAACTCCTGGCACAACTGTTGCCCCAGGCAGTTCCAAAACAGGTGAGTCTACAATTTGAAATAGAATCTTCCCCACTTCTTCCCACAAATTAGATTTCCCCTCTGAGACTATTTATTGGAAGGGGTACCGTCGTATCTTCTCCATGATCCTGAAATATTCTTTAATCACTTCTTTCCTCATTCTCTCCCTCAGAGGCCACAACTTCCCTTGGGGAAAGTGAAACAACTACAGTTGGAGTAGAGACAGGTGAGTGCTCTAAGCTAATACTTGCATTTCATAGGAACATCTTAGAATAGTCTTCTGAAAATATATCTACACTATTGATATATGTTATGTCAAGCAATTTCAGACAAAAAGATAAGCCAGTCCTTACATTGTTTATTGTTTACTGCTAGGACTTTCCTTGGGGAATACCTACATTTCATAATAACTACTTTAAGAAATCTGCTGAAAATATATCTATACTATTTATGTATGTTATATTGAGTAATTTCTGAATTTGAACAAAGGCAAGCCAATCTTTATAGTGACCCCTTATTTCCCAGGCTCTCAAGGGCTTTTACTAGACCATCATGAAGTCGAACAAGTGATGGATAAATAGTTAAGTAGAGATTGAGTTTTCAGTTTCCCTCCAATAAAGAGATGTGACAGTTGAGGACTCAGTAAAATTGTTATAGAAAGAAATGTTACATGTTACATGGGAGACATATGGATGCCTTCTTGGCACTAAAGCTCACAGATATATAGTTTGCTGCTACATGGGGACTTTAGATTCCTATTTAAATCATGTAGTACACACACAATTGAGTTAAGAACCATTGACCCCTTCTTGTAGGTACTACTGGTATAGCCTCTGGAGAAACCCCGGGACCTGGGAGTTACATCACAGGTAAGTCTGCAAATACAAGTACAAACTATTCATCAGCACCTTGGATAACATTCTGACAATAGCACAGTGTGGACTTTCCCACCACCTAGCCTTTACTCCTTTCCTTCTTTCCTCTGTCAGAGGCCACAACTTCCATGGGAAGAAGTAGGACCACACAAGGAGAATTTTTAGAAGCTGAACTTGTTAGTTGGAGGTGTTTTTGTTGTTGTTGTTGTTGTTGGTTTTTAAATCAAATCCCTGTTGATGTGGCTGTAGGGAACATAATGAGTGGGCAGCTGAGCTGAGGAAATGGGTTTGCTTTCCCTCTGGGAACATAGCATGCTAGAGTCACAAATCTGGGTCACCCAGGAATTCCATTGCCTCACATGTTCTTATTATTTCTAGAGGGCTAGGCTTCCAGAGCTGTTTGTTGTGTGGCAGGGATGAGGCCAATCTTCGGACCATCCCCTGCCTGCCAAGGCTGCAACACTTGTACATGGCTTGACATTTTCCCATAAAACTTACTAAGGCCTAGCTCATTGCCCCAGTTATCATGTTTAGTGTTTACTGCTGGACTCCAGCTGCTCAAATGTAAGGCACATTAGGATAGGGATCTTAGAATAGTCTACTCACCAATACACCCAAAGGCCTAAAACAACATTGCACAGTGGAATGAGGAAATGTGCACTTGTGTTGAAGCTTCACTCTACTTGCTTTAATAGGTAGCACCACGCTTTCACCTGGAGCCAGCAGCAGCTCACAGAAAACCGAGCCAGGTAGGATACACTAAATAAATTTTCTTTGGAGAGTAGTAGAGTCACAGATTTCTCTTAAACATCCGAATATCAAAATGCCTCAAGTAATTGATGAGTAACATTTAGAAAGTTATATTGATTATATGCCTCTTTTCTCCTTTAGGCACCTCTGTCACACCAGGGAGCCCAGGAAGTGAAAAAGGTGAGGGAAACACCAGGTCTGTTTTCACTTTCAGTGAGAGCTGGGCAAGAGAAACTCTAGTAGCAACCGTGATAAATAAGTATGTCAGCAAAGGAAATTGTGGAAAGTTACAGATGGTTCATTTCATTCAGAAATAGAGGACCCAGGAAACATCTCTTGGTCATTCCAGGATACAAAACTACCCAGTGCTGAAGATGGAGTTGATGCTGTGCTGATGCCTTTATCTTTCTCATTTTCAGATGCTACGCAGGGGTTGTCTAGGACAACCACTAAGTCTAAATATATATGAAACACTTCACTATGGCTCCTTGGGTCATATATTCTGACATTAACACAATGTGTACTTTCCTACCACCTAGTCTTACTCCTTTCCTTATTTTCTCTATCAGAGGCCACGACTTCTACAAAAGGAAGTGGTACCACACAAGCAGGACTTGTAGGAGGTGAGCTTTTACATTATGAGGTTTGGGGCTTTAAAAAAAAATCCTATCTCTGTTTATGTGGCAGCAGTGAAGACATGAGTGGAGTGGGAAGGTGGGCTGAAGAAATAGGCCTGCATTCCCTATGGGAACAGAGCATGCCAGAGTCACAAACCTGGGTCTACCTTGGAAATCTCTGGTGTCACATGTCTTCCTCTGACTTTGCACATACCCTGGGTTTCAGAGCTCCTGATTGGATGGCAGGGATGACCTACCAATGGGCCAGCCCCTGCCTGCCTGGACCCAATTCTTAAATATGGTTTGCCATTTTCCCATAGCACCTATTAACATGCATCAAATTGACTTGTGTATCATGTTTACTGTTCACTGCTAGCCTCCAGCTGTTAGAATATAAGCCACATAGGGAAGAAACTTTGAATGTTGTGCTCACTGATACAATCAAAATAATCCTAAAACAAAATTGCTCAGAAGATTTGCTTAAGAAATATCAATAGGAGGATAAACAGATAGTTATTTTGAAGCTTCACTCTACTTGCATTAATAGGTAGCACCACCCTTGTTCCTGAGCCAATAGCAGTTCACGGAATTCTGAACCATGTAGGGTCTCTAAATAAATGCACCATATGAGAGTATCAGAGTCACAGAGTTATACTTTGAATCTCAGAATATAAAAATATCTCAAGTAATTGATGAGTAACATTTAGAAAGTTGAAACCATTATCTGCCTCTTTTCTCCTTTAGGCACCTCTGCCACACCAGGGAGCCCAGGGACTGGAAGTGAAACAGGTGAGGGTGACATAGGTCTCCTTTCACTCTCACTGGGATGTGTAGAAAGGGAAACTCCAATAGAAACAATGATTAGTAGGTTGTTCAGGTTAGAAAGTTGTGGTAGTCACTGATGGCTGGTTATTTCTGAAATAGAAGTCTCAGGCATGGCCGTCTAGGAGTTCAAGGCCATGGAGTTAGTGTAGTTTGAAGGAGAGCGCTAATGCTGTGTTGATGCCTTTATATTTCTCATATTTAGGTGCTACACAGGGACTCACTAGGACAACCAGTGTATCTGAAGGTTCCAACACAGGTGGGTTAACAAGAAGTCTCCATATATAAACTCATAATGTAGTTAGTAGACGTGTTCTGATAAAAAAAAAAAATCACATAATTCTCTTCTCATATCTCAAATCCTTTATCATTTTCTTCCTTCAGAGGCCACAACGTTAACAGAAAGCAGCGGCACTTCTGGAACTGGATTCAGAACTGGTGAGAAAGAGTTCCGGCAGTTGGGGTTTACTATTAATGGTGACTCTTCTTAGTCTGGCCTGCTGGGAGGGGTGCTTTCCTGCAGAGTGGTTTGCACATGTCTCAATACTGGCTTCTAGTCTCACATGTATCACTTTGTACAGAAGGGCTGGTGGTAAAATCGGTATGGGAGGTTTAACTTGTGATGGCATACACATCACTAAGCAAATATTTATGAAGGGAATCATCCTGGATGAGGCCCAGAAATCAGGATTTTAAACAGATTCCCAGGTGATTCTAATGTGCAGCCAAGGTTGAGAACCACTGCATTAAGGGAACTTTGAATATTCTGCTTACTGATATATCCAAAAGCCAAAACAATATTGGACAAAAGACTTGCTTAAAAAATGTCAGTGGGATGATGAAACATATGCTTATGTTGAAGCTTCACTCTACTTGCATTGATAGGTACCACCACACTTTCACCTGGAGCCAGCAGCAGTTCGCAGAAAACCAAGCCAGGTAGGTAGGATAGACCAAATAAATTCATCATATGAGAGTATTAGGACCACAGAATTCCAATTTAAACATCAGAATATCAAAATACCTGAAATAATTGATAAATAACATTTAAAAACATAACCCCATCATTAATCTTTTCCCTCCTTTAGGCACCACTGTCACACCTGGAAGTTCGGGGACTGGAAGTGAACCAGGTGAGGGGTCTTAAGATTTCCTTCCATTAATGGGGGGATAAGGATATATATGTAATACCTTAATCAATACAGAAATTTTACAAAAAAAGACTTCCACATTCAGTGGGATCTAAGGAAAAGGGTACTCCAGTAGGAACAATAATTAGAAACTCAGTCAAAAGAAGAAGTTATGGAAAGTCATTGATGGCTCATTTATTTCAGAATTAGAGGTCTCAGGTAAGGTCTTCTAGTAGTTCAAGGCCTCATAGGTGCTTCAGGATGAGGGGTATCTAATACTGGGTTGAAGTCTTTATCTTTCTAATTTTTAGGTGCTACATGGGAATTCTAGAGGATAAGCCTTATATTCTTTCTTGTTTCAGGTACTACTGGTATAGTCTCTGGAAAAACTCCAGAACCTGGACCTTACACCACAGGTTAGTCTGGAACTACATGAAAAAGCTAGACATTAGCTCCTTGGGTGATATATTTTGAGTAGCACAGTGTGGACTTTTCCACCAACTAGTCTTTACTCCTTTCTTTCTTTTCTTTATCAGAGGCCATAACTTCCATGGGCGGAAGTGGGACCACCCAAGCAGGACTTCTGGAAGGTGAGCTTTTTAATGATAATTAATCTCTGTGGGGCTAGAATGAACACATGGGGGGCAGGAGCACTGAGGAAATCTGCCTTCATTTGTTTGGGAACACAATATGCCAGATTCAAACACCATAGTCGACCTTGGAATTCCATGGCCTCACATATATCCATCTGGATTTTCAGAGGCCCAAGCTTGCAATCTAGTTGTTGGATGGTAGGGATGAGGCCCACCTGCGGACCAGTCCCTGCCTACAAAGGCCCCAGTTCTCATATTTGGATTGCCATTTTTCCATAGCACTTAACTAACATCTGCCCCATTGACCATTTCATTGTGTTTATTGTTTACTGCTATCCCTCACTTGATAGAATATAAGGCACATTAGGGGAGGGATCTTTGATTATAGTGCTCACGGTTACATTCAAATGCCTTACACAATATTGCACAGAAGACTTAATAAGTATCAATGGAACATGAAACTTAATCTTATGTTAAAGCTTCACTCTACTTGTGTTAATAGGTACCACAACACTTTCACCGGGAGCCAGCAGCAGTTCACAGAAAACTAAGCCAGGTAGGGTCACTAAGTAAATTCACCATATGAGAGTATTACAGTCACAAAGTTCTACTTTAAACCCTGGAGTGTAAAAAACTCTCAGGTAATTGATAACTAAGTTTTACAAAGGTGAAAACACATGTGCCCTTTTTCCCCTTTTAGGTACCTCTGTCGCACCAGGGAGTCATGGGACTGGAACTGAAACAGGTGAGGGTGACATAAGGACTCCTTTCACTTTACTGGGACCGATGAGAAAGAGAACTCCAGTAGCAACAATGTTATGTAGGTGGTCAGGAGATGAAATTGTGGAAAGTCATGACAGTTCATGTACTTCTGAAACAGAAATCCTAAGGATAGGTCTTCTGGTCATTCAAGGACACACAGCTGCTTCAGTACCGAAGAGGGAGGTACTGCGGTGTTGATGGCTTTATCTATCTCATTTTTAGGTGCTACACAGGAATTCACTAGGGGAAGCATTATATCTGGGGGTCCCCACACAGAAAGGTTCACAAGAAGAAATCTTCACATTTAAACCCAATATCATTATGTCTCCACTGATAAAATATCACCATAATTCTTCTCTCCTATCACAAATCCTCATTCCTCACCCTTCACCATTGTCTTCCTTCAGAGGCTACAACATCAACAGAAGGCAATGGCACATCGGGAACTGGATTCAGAACTGGTGAGGAAGAGTTTCCGCAGTTGGGGTTTACCATTAATGATGGGTCTTCTTAGCCTGGCCGCTGGGAGGGGTGCTTTCCTGCAGAGTGGTTCTCATTTGCTTCCAGTTCTTCTTAGAATTAACATATTTTGGAAAACTCTCAATATTGGCTTCTAGTCTTACAAGTATAACTTTGTAAAGAAAGGCTGGTGGTGAAATCAGTATGAGAGATTTAACTTGTGATGGCACAGACATCACTAGAATGTCAGTGTGAGATGAGAAATATTATGTATCTGAGGAAAGGGAAAAGCAATGTGAACTCTTAAACAGGCGTATCCTATGCAAAGCATTCTTGCTCAAAATGCCAATAACAATATCAATATTTTTCTGGGACATTGAAATATTTTCCTGTTTATCCTTGAATGGTAGTCACCACTGTGAGGATGAGACATCAACCCCTATTTAGGAGAAAGGCCCCGCTTTAACCATCTTTGACTGAATGGAATTTCTGGGACAGAAATATCCCAATTCCTCCATTCTCACCCTTCACCATTTTCTTTCATCAGAGGCCACAACATTAACAGAAAGCAGTGGCACTTCTGGAACTGGATTCAGAGGTGGTGAGTAAAAGCTCCTGCAGCTGGGAGTTTTATATTAACTATGACTATTGTTAACCTGGCCTACTGGGAGGTGAGCTTTTCTGCAGAGTGGTTCACACATGCTGCCAGTTCTTAGATGTAACATCTTGGAAAGGTTCTCAACACTGGCTTCTCGTCATTCCTGTTATAACATTCTAAAGAGGTGCTGGTGGTAGAATCAATAGGAGAGGTTTATCCTGTGATGGCATACCCATCACTAAGATGTTAGGAGAAGCTGAGAAATATTATGTCTCTGGGAAGGAGCCAAAACAATGAGAACTCTTAAACAGGCCTATTGAGGGAAATTCTCTAAGCCAACTATTATACCTGGGAGTTCCCACACAGGTAGGATAACAAGAAGAAATCTTCATATTTAACCCCATACTGTAGTTAGTATTCTTGCTCTGACCTAATATGTCAGTAATGTTTTCCCTAATATCACAAAACCTCTGACCTCTCCATTCATCATTTCTTCCTGCAGCTGGCACTCCTGGAACAGGATCCAGACCAGGTGAGAATGAGTACCTCACAGTTGGGGTTTACCATTAATTGGGACTCTCCACAAGCTCCCATTTTGGAGGTGTTCTTTCCTGCAGAGTTGTTTGTATTTACTCAGTATTGTCTTTGATTTAACATAGTAGCAATAAACTGTCAATGCCTGCTCATGCCTCACAGCTGTAACTTCCTTAGGAATGGCTATTGGTGAAATCCCTGTAAGAGGTTTCCTCTTTGATGGCATATACATCACTAAGATGATAGAAGACCCAAGAAATATTCTATATGTGGGTAGAAGAGAAAGCAATGTGAACTCTTAAGCCTGTGCTACATATAGGTCCTCTTGCTTAAAATGCAGTAAGGATAGTCAGTATTTTCTGGCACATTCAAATAGTTTTCTGGTTTTCCTCTCACATTAGGTGCCACTGCAGTGCCACCAGGCCAAGCAACTGGGAGTGTGACAGGTGAGCCTGGGAGAAACCCAGCTTTCTTCTTCATTTTAAGTGAGTGGAATGTCTATAGAGGGTGCCTTACATTGGAAATATTGCAGTTTTTACTACTTTCTTAGTGATATGGATTATAGGAAAGTTATATTATTGTCACCTCATCAGGAAGTAGTGAAAGGGCCCTTTGATATAACAAAGATACACTTAGATTCTTTCTAGAGGCAGCCTTTTAAGAGCTGTGAAGGAGTCACCAAGCGGCACCGTTGAAGATCTCAGAACTTTTGTGTTTCAGGCACCACTGGTCCAGCTGTTGGCACAACTGTTGCACCTGGCAGTTCCAACACAGGTCAGTAAACAAGGTGGCAGGGAATCTTTCAGATGAGATTTCTCCTCTATTGCTATCCTGTGTAGCAGAACTACCTTATCTTTCTGTGGTCCTCAAATAATTTTCAATGATCTCTATCCTCTTTTCCTCCATATTGGGGGACAGGACTTCTGTAGAAGATGGTGGAATAACAAGAGTTTTGTCTTTTTTTCCCCCTTCTCTTAGAAGCCACAACATCCACAGGAGGCAGTAAGGCTACACAGGGAAGATTGCCAGGAGGTAAGCTTCTTAGTCCAAAGCCCAGGTCATTAATGACGAACTTTTACAAAAATGAAGCATCATCTGCCTTTTTCTTCCTTTAGGCACCTCTGTCACACCTGGGAGTCCAGGGACTGGAAGTGGAACAGGTGAGGGTGACATAAGACCTCCTTTCTCTTTCACTAGGATCTTGGAAAAGGGAACTCCAGTAGCAACAATGATCCGTAGGTGGGGCAGGGAAGGACCTTGTGGAAAGTTATGGACAGTTACATTCCCTCTGAAACAGAGATCCTAAGAAAAGGTCTTCTGGTCATTCAAGGACACACAGCTGCTTCAGTACTGAAGAGGGAGCTAATGCTGTGTTGATGACTTTATCTTTCTCATTTTTAAGTCCTACACAGGAATGCACTAGGAAAATCTTTATATCTGTGGGTTCCCACACAGATAGGTTCACAAGAAGAAATCTCCACATTTAAACCCAATATCATTATGTCTCCACTGATAAAATATCACCATAATTCTTCTCTCATATCACAAATCCTCATTCCTCACCCTTCACCATTGTCTTCCATCAGAAGAGGCTACAACATCAACAGAAGGCAGTGGCACATCGGGATCTGGATTCAGAACTGGTGAGGAAGAGTTTCCGCAGTTGGGGTTTACCATTAATGATGGCTCTTCTTAGCCTGGCTGCTGGGAGGGGTGCTTTCCTGCAGAGTGGTTCTCATTTGGTTCAGTTCTTAGATTTACCATATTTTTGAAAACTCTCAATATTGGCTTCCAGTCTTACAGGTGTAACTTTGTAAGGAAAGGTTGCTGGTGAAATCAGTATGAGAGATTTAACTTGTGATGGCACAGACATCACTAGGATGTCAGTGTGAGATGAAAAATATTATAAATATGAGGAGAGGGAAAAGCAATGTGTCCTTTTAAACAGGCATAACTTATGCAAGGGGGTTCTTGCTCAAATGCCAATAAGTATATCAATATTTTTCTGGGGCATTGAAATATTTTCCTGTTTATCCATGAATGGTAGACACCACTGTGAGGATGACAGATGAATGTAGGAGAAAGGCCCCTCTTTAACCATATTTGACTGAACGGAATTTCTGGGACAGTTTCTGATGCTGAGAACATTACTGTTTTTATTGCTATCTTACTGATATTGGTCATTGGAAAACCAGATTCTCACCTCATCAGGAAGTAGAGACAGGGCCCTTTGCTATAACAAAGATACACCTAGAGCCCTTCTGGAGGGAGGACAGGACACATGTTAAAGATCTCAAACATTTGTGTTTCAGGCACCACTAGAATAGCTCTTGGCACAACTGTTGCTCCTAGCACTTACAACATAGGGGAGTCAAGAGGGTGACATAGGATTTTCTCATGCCCTCTCAAATATTAGTTGTCTGCACTGATATTATTCATTGTATTTTCTGTGATCCTGAAATATTCTTTCATTACATCTTTACTACCCTAATTTCCCCAGTGGCCACAACATTCAAAGTGGTACAACTAGAATTGGAATAGACACAGTGGAGTGTTCCTAAGCTAACACCTACATATTATAATAACCTTAAAGCAGTCTTCTAAAAATTTTCTACACTATTTACATATGTTACTGCTGGGAAAGTTCAGATTTTAAAAAGATAAGCTACACATTACATTGCCTCCTTATTGCCTAAGCTTACAAGGGCCTTCAGTAGACAACCATGAGTCTATCCAATGACCAATAAATAGGTAGTATATAGAGAGATATTTCTATGTTCCCTCCATAAAAAGAGACATGATAGTTGAGAACTCAGTAAAATAGTTATAGAAAAAAAATGTTGCATTGGCACTTTGGATGACCTCTTGGCAGTAAAAGTGACACGGTTATAGTTTTCTATCACATGAAGATGTAGATATTTATTTAAATCACGCGATGAAAAAACAACTGAGCTAGGACCACCACCATTTTCTCCTTGTAAGTAATATTTGAAAAGTCTCTGGAAAAACTCTGGAACCTGGACGATATGTCACAGGAAAATCTGAAAATACAGTAAAAACTTGACATTGGCAGCTTGTATGATCTATTCTGACAATAGACAAGTGTGTCCTTTTCACCACCTGGTCTTACTCCATCCCTTCTTTTCTCTATCAGAGGCCACTACTTCCACAGAAGGAAGTGGAACTACCCAAGCAGGACTCGTAGGAGGTGAGTTTTATTTGTAACCGAATCTCTGGGGTTTTGAATCAAATCCCTGTTTGTGTGTAGAGTAAACACATGTGTGGGAAGTTGGGCCAAGGAAATGGACCTGTATTTCCTCAGGGAACACAGCATGCCAGAGTCACAAACTTTGATAAGCCTGTAAACCATAGCCTCATATTTCCCCATCTAGATTGCAAGGCCCAGGCCTACAGAGCTAGTTCTTTGAATGGCAGGTATGAGGCCACCCTGTGGCCCTGCTCCTGCCAATTAAGACCTCAACTTTTATATATGGTTGGACATTTTCTTATAGCCTTTACTAACATCTGTCACTTTGACTTTTCATGCTTGTTGATCACTGTTGGTCTCCAGCTGCTAGAATGTAAGCCACATGAGTGGAGCAATCTTTGAATATTCTGTTCACTGATATATCTAAATGTCTAAAATATTATTACACAGAAAAGATGCTTCATAAATATGTGTTAAATCATGAAATGTGTATCTTTTTTGCCTTAATAGGTACCACAACACTTTCACCTGGAGCCAGCAGCAGTTCACAGAAAACTAACCCAGGTAGGGTCAGTAAGAAAATTCACCATATGAGAGTATTAGAGTCACACATTTGTACTTTAAACCTTGCAGTGTCAAACGCCTTCCGGTAATTGATTACGAACATTTACAAAGACGAAGCATCATCTGCCTTTTTCTTCCTTTAGGCACCTCTGTCACACCAGGGACTCCTGGGACTGGAACTGGAACAGGTGAGGGTGGCGTAAGACCTCCTTTCTCTTTCTCTGGCATCAGTAAAGAAGGGAACTCCAGTAGCAACAATGATCAAAAGGTGGGGCAGGGAAGGACATTGTGGAAAGTTGTGGACAGTTAAGTTCCCTCTGAAACAGAGATCCTAAGGATAGGTCTTCTGGTCATTCAAGGACACACAGCTGCCTCTGTACTGAAGAGTGAGCTAATGCTCTGTTGATGCCTTTATCATTGTCATCTTTAGGTGCTACACAGGAATTCCCCAGGACAACCATTATACCTGGGAGTTCCCACACAGGTAGGTTAACAAGAAGAAATCTCCATATTTAAAACCATAATATAGTTATTAGGTCTGTTCTGGTAAAATATCAAATAATCCTTTTCCTAATATCCCAATTCCTCCATCTCACCTTTCACCATTTTCTTTTATCAGAGGCCACAACGTTAACAGAAAGCAGTGGCACTTCTGGAACTGGATTCAGAGGTGGTGAGTAAGAACTTCTGCAGCTGGGGGTTGAATATTAACTGTGACTATTGTTAACCTGGCCTCTGGGAGGTGAGCTTTCCTGCAGAGTGGTTCACACATGCTGCCAGTTCTTAGATGTAACATATTTTGGAAAGGTTATCAACACTGGCTTCTAGTCGTTCCTGTTGTAACATTCTAAAGAGGGGCTGGTGGTAGAATCAATAGGAGTGGTTTATCCTGTGATGGCATATACATCACTAAGATGTTAGGACAAGCTGAGAAATATTATGTCTCTGGGAAGTGGACAAAACAATGAGAACTCTTAAACAGGCCTATGGAGGGAAATTCTCTAGGCCAACAATTATGGCTGGAAGTTCCCACACAGGTAGGATAACAAGAAGAAATCTTCATATTTAACCCCATACTGTAGTTAGTATTCTTGTTCTGACCTAATATGTCAGTAATGTTTTCCCTAATATCACAAAACCTCTGACCTCTCCATTCATCATTTCTTCCTGCAGCTGGCACTCCTGGAACAGGATCCAGACCAGGTGAGAATGAGTACCTCACAGTTGGGGTTTACCATTAATTGGGACTCTCCACAGGCTCCCATTTTGGAGGTGTTCTTTCCCACAGAGTTGTTTGTATTTACTCAGTATTGTCTTTGATTTAACATAGTAGCAATAAACTGTCAATGCCTGCTCATGCCTCACAGCTGTAACTTCCTTAGGAATGGCTATTGGTGAAATCCCTGTAAGAGGTTTCCTCTTTGATGGCATATACATCACTAAGATGAAAGAAGACCCAAGAAATATTCTATATGTGGGTAGAAGAGAAAGCAATGTGAACTCTTAAGCCTGTGCTACATATAGGTCCTCTTGCTTAAAAATGCAGTAAGGATAGTCAGTATTTTTTGGCACATTCAAATAGTTTTCTGGTTTTCCTCTCACATTAGGAGCCACTGCAGTGCCACCAGGCCAAGCAACTGGGAGTGTGACAGGTGAGCCTGGGAGAAACCCAGCTTTCTTCTTCATTTTAAGTGAGTGGAATGTCTGTAGAGGGTGCCTTACATTGGAAATATTGCAGTTTTTACTACTTTCTTAGTGATATGGATCATAGGAAAGGTATATTATTGTCACCTCATCAGGAAGTAGTGAAAGGGCCCTTTGATATAAGAAAGATACACTTAGATTCTTTCTAGAGTCAGCACTTTAAGAGCTGTATTGGAGTCACCAAGAGGCACCATTGAAGATCTCAGAACTTTTGTGTTTCAGGCACCACTGGTCCAGCTGTTGGCACAACTGTTGCACCTGGCAGTTCCAACACAGGTCAGTCAACAAGGTGGCAGGGAACCTTTCAGATGAGATTCCTCTTCTATTGTTATCCTGTGTAGCAGAACTACCTTACCTTTCTGTGGTCCTCAAATAATTTTCAATGATGTCTATCCTCTTTTCCTCTATATTGGGGGCCAGGACTTCTGTAGAAGATGGTGGAATAACAAGAGGTTTTTTTTCTTTCCGTTCTCCTAGAAGCCACAACTTCCACAGGAGGCAGTAAGGCTACACAGGGAAGATTGCCAGGAGGTAAGCTTCTTAGTCCAAAGCCCAGCTAATTAATGACGAACTTTTACAAAGATGAAGCATCTTCTGCTGTTTTCTTCCTTTAGGCACCTCTGTCGCACCTGGGAATCCAGGAACTGGAAGTGGAACAGGTGAGGGTGACATAAGGCCCCCTTTCTCTTTCCCTGGCATCCATATAAAAAGGGAACTCCAGTAGCGACAATGATCCATAGGTGGGGCAGGGAAGGACATTGTGGGAAGTTATGGACAGTTACGTTCCCTCGGAAACAGAGATCCTAAGAAAAGGTCTTCTGGTCATTCAAGGACACACAGCTGCTTCAGTCCTGAAGAGGGAGCTAAAGCTGTGTTGATGGCTTTATCTTTCTCATGTTTAAGTCCTACACAGGAATGCACTAGGAAAATCTTTATATCTGTGGGTTCCCACACAGATAGGTTCACAAGAAGAAATCTCCACATTTAAACCCAATATCATTATGTCTCCACTGATAAAATATCACCATAATTCTTCTCTCATATCACAAATCCTCATTCCTCACCCTTCACCATTGTCTTCCATCAGAAGAGGCTACAACATCAACAGAAGGCAGTGGCACATCGGGATCTGGATTCAGAACTGGTGAGGAAGAGTTTCCGCAGTTGGGGTTTACCATTAATGATGGCGCTTCTTAGCCTGGCTGATGGGAGGGGTGCTTTCCTGCACAGTGGTTCTCATTTGCCTGCAGTTCTTAGATTTACCATATTTTTGAAAACTCTCAATATTGGCTTCCAGTCTTACAGGTGTAACTTTGTAAGGAAAGGTTGCTGGTGAAATCAGTATGAGAGATTTAACTTGTGATGGCACAGACATCACTAGGATGTCAGTGTGAGGTGAAAAATATTATAAATATGAGGAGAGGGAAAAGCAATGTGTCCTTTTAAACAGGCATAACTTATGCAAGGGGGTTCTTGCTCAAATGCCAATAAGTATATCAATATTTTTCTGGGGCATTGAAATATTTTCCTGTTTATCCATGAATGGTAGACACCACTGTGAGGATGACAGATGAATGTAGGAGAAAGGCCCCTCTTTAGCCATATTTGACTGAATGGAATTTCTGGGACAGTTTCTGATGCTGAGAACATTAGTGTTTTCATTGCTATCGTACTGATATTGGTCATTGGAAAACCAGATTCTCACCTCATCAGGAAGTAGAGACAGGGCCCTTTGCTATAACAAAGATACACCTAGAGCCCTTCTGGAGGGAGGACATCAGGAGATGGACAGGATACATGTTAAAGATCTCAAACATTTATGTTTCAGGCACCACTAGAATAGCTCTTGGCACAACTGTTGCTCCTGGCACTTCCATCATAGGGGAGGCAACAGGGTGACATAGGATTTTCTCATGCCCTCTCAAATATTAGTTGTCTGCACTGATATTATTCATTGTATTTTCTGTGATCCTGAAATATTCTTTCATTACATCTTTACTACCCTAATTTCCCCAGTGGCCACAACATTCAAAGTGGTACAACTAGAATTGGAATAGACACAGGGGAGTGTTCCCAAGCTAACACCTACATAACATAATAACCTTTTTAAAGCAGTCTTCTAAAAATTTTCTACACTATTTACATATGTTACTGCTGGGAAAGTTCAGATTTTAAAAAGATAAGCTACACATTACATTGCCTCCTTATTGCCTAAGCTTACAAGGGCCTTCAGTAGACAACCATGAGTCTATCCAATGACCAATAAATAGGTAGTATATAGAGAGATATTTCTATGTTCCCTCCATAAAAAGAGACATGATAGTTGAGAACTCAGTAAAATAGTTATAGAAAAAAAATGTTGCATTGGCACTTTGGATGACCTCTTGGCAGTAAAAGTGACACGGTTATAGTTTTCTATCACATGAAGATGTAGATATTTATTTAAATCACGCGATGAAAAAACAACTGAGCTAGGACCACCACCATTTTCTTCTTGTAAATAATATTGGAAAAGTCTCTGGAAAAACTCTGGAACCTGGACGATATGTCACAGGCAAATCTGAAAATACAGTAAAAACTTGACATTGGCAGCTTGTATGATCTATTCTGACAATAGACAAGTGTGTTCTTTGCCACCACCTGCTCTTACTCCTTCCCTTATTTTCTCTATCAGAGGCCACTACTTCCACAGAAGGAAGTGGAACTACCCAAGCAGGACTCGTAGGAGGTGAGTTTTATTTGTAACCGAATCTCTGGGGTTTTGAATCAAATCCCTGTTTGTGTGTAGAGTAAACACATGTGTGGGAAGTTGGGCCAAGGAAATGGACCTGTATTTCCTCAGGGAACACAGCATGCCAGAGTCACAAACTTTGATAAGCCTGTAAACCATAGCCTCATATTTCCCCATCTAGATTGCAAGGCCCAGGCCTACAGAGCTAGTTCTTTGAATGGCAGGTATGAGGCCACCCTGTGGCCCTGCTCCTGCCTATCAAGGCCCCAACCTTTATATATGGTTGGACATTTTCTTATAGCCTTTACTAACATCTGTCACTTTGACTTTTCATGCTTGTTGATCACTGTTGGTCTCCAGCTGCTAGAATGTAAGCCACATGAGTGGAGCAATCTTTGAATATTCTGTTCACTGATATATCTAAATGTCTAAAATATTATTACACAGAAAAGATGCTTCATAAATATGTGTTAAATCATGAAATGTGTATCTTTTTTGCCTTAATAGGTACCACAACACTTTCACCTGGAGCCAGCAGCAGTTCACAGAAAACTAACCCAGGTAGGGTCAGTAAGAAAATTCACCATATGAGAGTATTAGAGTCACACATTTGTACTTTAAACCTTGCAGTGTCAAACGCCTTCCAGTAATTGATTACGAACATTTACAAAGACGAAGCATCATCTGCCTTTTTCTTCCTTTAGGCTCCTCTGTCACACCAGGGACTTCTGGGAGTGGAACTGGAACAGGTGAGGGTGACATAAGGCCCCCTTTCTCTTTCCCTGGCATCCATATAAAAAGGGAACTCCAGTAGCGACAATGATCCATAGGTGGGGCAGGGAAGGACATTGTGGGAAGTTATGGACAGTTACGTTCCCTCGGAAACAGAGATCCTAAGAGAAGGTCTTCTGGTCATTCAAGGACACACAGCTGCTTCAGTCCTGAAGAGGGAGCTAAAGCTGTGTTGATGGCTTTATCTTTCTCATGTTTAAGTCCTACACAGGAATGCACTAGGAAAATCTTTATATCTGTGGGTTCCCACACAGATAGGTTCACAAGAAGAAATCTCCACATTTAAACCCAATATCATTATGTCTCCACTGATAAAATATCACCATAATTCTTCTCTCATATCAAAAATCCTCATTCCTCACCCTTCACCATTGTCTTCCTTCAGAAGAGGCTACAACATCAACAGAAGGCAGTGGCACATCGGGATCTGGATTCAGAACTGGTGAGGAAGAGTTTCCGCAGTTGGGGTTTACCATTAATGATGGCGCTTCTTAGCCTGGCTGATGGGAGGGGTGCTTTCCTGCACAGTGGTTCTCATTTGCCTGCAGTTCTTAGATTTACCATATTTTTGAAAACTCTCAATATTGGCTTCCAGTCTTACAGGTGTAACTTTGTAAGGAAAGGTTGCTGGTGAAATCAGTATGAGAGATTTAACTTGTGATGGCACAGACATCACTAGGATGTCAGTGTGAGGTGAAAAATATTATAAATATGAGGAGAGGGAAAAGCAATGTGTCCTTTTAAACAGGCATAACTTATGCAAGGGGGTTCTTGCTCAAATGCCAATAAGTATATCAATATTTTTCTGGGGCATTGAAATATTTTCCTGTTTATCCATGAATGGTAGACACCACTGTGAGGATGACAGATGAATGTAGGAGAAAGGCCCCTCTTTAGCCATATTTGACTGAATGGAATTTCTGGGACAGTTTCTGATGCTGAGAACATTAGTGTTTTCATTGCTATCGTACTGATATTGGTCATTGGAAAACCAGATTCTCACCTCATCAGGAAGTAGAGACAGGGCCCTTTGCTATAACAAAGATACACCTAGAGCCCTTCTGGAGGGAGGACATCAGGAGATGGACAGGATACATGTTAAAGATCTCAAACATTTATGTTTCAGGCACCACTAGAATAGCTCTTGGCACAACTGTTGCTCCTGGCACTTCCATCATAGGGGAGGCAATAGGGTGACATAGGATTTTCTCATGCCCTCTCAAATATTAGTTGTCTGCACTGATATTATTCATTGTATTTTCTGTGATCCTGAAATATTCTTTCATTACATCTTTACTACCCTAATTTCCCCAGTGGCCACAACATTCAAAGTGGTACAACTAGAATTGGAATAGACACAGGGGAGTGTTCCCAAGCTAACACCTACATAACATAATAACCTTTTTAAAGCAGTCTTCTAAAAATTTTCTACACTATTTACATATGTTACTGCTGGGAAAGTTCAGATTTTAAAAAGATAAGCTACACATTACATTGCCTCCTTATTGCCTAAGCTTACAAGGGCCTTCAGTAGACAACCATGAGTCTATCCAATGACCAATAAATAGGTAGTATATAGAGAGATATTTCTATGTTCCCTCCATAAAAAGAGACATGATAGTTGAGAACTCAGTAAAATAGTTATAGAAAAAAAATGTTGCATTGGCACTTTGGATGACCTCTTGGCAGTAAAAGTGACACGGTTATAGTTTTCTATCACATGAAGATGTAGATATTTATTTAAATCACGCGATGAAAAAACAACTGAGCTAGGACCACCACCATTTTCTTCTTGTAAATAATATTGGAAAAGTCTCTGGAAAAACTCTGGAACCTGGACGATATGTCACAGGCAAATCTGAAAATACAGTAAAAACTTGACATTGGCAGCTTGTATGATCTATTCTGACAATAGACAAGTGTGTTCTTTGCCACCACCTGCTCTTACTCCTTCCCTTATTTTCTCTATCAGAGGCCACTACTTCCACAGAAGGAAGTGGAACTACCCAAGCAGGACTCGTAGGAGGTGAGTTTTATTTGTAACCGAATCTCTGGGGTTTTGAATCAAATCCCTGTTTGTGTGTAGAGTAAACACATGTGTGGGAAGTTGGGCCAAGGAAATGGACCTGTATTTCCTCAGGGAACACAGCATGCCAGAGTCACAAACTTTGATAAGCCTGTAAACCATAGCCTCATATTTCCCCATCTAGATTGCAAGGCCCAGGCCTACAGAGCTAGTTCTTTGAATGGCAGGTATGAGGCCACCCTGTGGCCCTGCTCCTGCCTATCAAGGCCCCAACCTTTATATATGGTTGGACATTTTCTTATAGCCTTTACTAACATCTGTCACTTTGACTTTTCATGCTTGTTGATCACTGTTGGTCTCCAGCTGCTAGAATGTAAGCCACATGAGTGGAGCAATCTTTGAATATTCTGTTCACTGATATATCTAAATGTCTAAAATATTATTACACAGAAAAGATGCTTCATAAATATGTGTTAAATCATGAAATGTGTATCTTTTTTGCCTTAATAGGTACCACAACACTTTCACCTGGAGCCAGCAGCAGTTCACAGAAAACTAACCCAGGTAGGGTCAGTAAGAAAATTCACCATATGAGAGTATTAGAGTCACACATTTGGACTTTAAACCTTGCAGTGTCAAACGCCTTCCAGTAATTGATTACGAACATTTACAAAGACGAAGCATCATCTGCCTTTTTCTTCCTTTAGGCTCCTCTGTCACACCAGGGACTTCTGGGAGTGGAACTGGAACAGGTGAGGGTGACATAAGACCTCCTTTCTCTTTCCCTGGCATCAGTAAAGAAGGGAACTCCACTAGCAACAATGATCAATAGGTGGGGCAGGGAAGGACATTGTGGAAAGTTGTGGACAGTTAAGTTCCCTCTGAAACAGAGATCCTAAGGATAGGTCTTCTGGTCATTCAAGGACACACAGCTGCCTCTGTACTGAAGAGGGAGCTAATGCTCTGTTGATGCCTTTATCATTGTCATCTTTAGGTGCTACACAGGAATTCCCCAGGACAACCATTATACCTGGGAGTTCCCACACAGGTAGGTTAACAAGAAGAAATCTCCATATTTAAAACCATAATATAGTTATTAGGTCTGTTCTGGTGAAATATCAAATAATCCTTTTCCTAATATCCCAATTCCTCCATCTCACCCTTCACCATTTTCTTTTGTCAGAGGCCACAACGTTAACAGAAAGCAGTGGCACTTCTGGAACTGGATTCAGAGGTGGTGAGTAAGAACTTCTGCAGCTGGGGGTTGAATATTAACTGTGACTATTGTTAACCTGGCCTCTGGGAGGTGAGCTTTCCTGCAGAGTGGTTCACACATGCTGCCAGTTCTTAGATGTAACATATTTTGGAAAGGTTATCAACACTGGCTTCTAGTCGTTCCTGTTGTAACATTCTAAAGAGGGGCTGGTGGTAGAATCAATAGGAGTGGTTTATCCTGTGATGGCATACACATCACTAAGATGTTAGGACAAGCTGAGAAATATTATGCCTCTGGGAAGTGGCCAAAACAATGAGAACTCTTAAACAGGCCTATGGAGGGAAATTCTCTAGGCCAACAATTATGGCTGGGAGTTCCCACACAGGTAGGATAACAAGAAGAAATCTTCATATTTAACCCCATACTGTAGTTAGTATTTTTGTTCTGACCTAATATGTCAGTAATGTTTTCCCTAATATCACAAAACCTCTGACCTCTCCATTCATCATTTCTTCCTGCAGCTGGCACTCCTGGAACAGGATCCAGACCAGGTGAGAATGAGTACCTCACAGTTGGGGTTTACCATTAATTAGGACTCTCCACAAGCTCCCATTTTGGAGGTGTTCTTTCCTGCAGAGTTGTTTGTATTTACTCAGTATTTTCTTTGATTTAACATAGTAGCAATAAACTGTCAATGCCTACTCATGCCTCACAGCTGTAACTTCCTTAGGAATGGCTATTGGTGAAATCCCTGTAAGAGGTTTCCTCTTTGATGGCATATGCATCACTAAGATGACAGAAGACCCGAGAAATATTCTATATGTGGGTAGAAGAGAAAGCAATGTGAACTCTTAAGCCTGTGCTACATTTAGGTCCTCTTGCTTAAAAATGCAGTAAGGATAGTCAGTATTTTCTGGCACATTCAAATAGTTTTCTGGTTTTCCTCTCACATTAGGAGCCACTGCAGTGCCACCAGGCCAAGCAACTGGGAGTGTGACAGGTGAGCCTGGGAGAAACCCAGCTTTCTTCTTCATTTTAAGTGAGTGGAATGTCTGTAGAGGGTGCCTTACATTGGAAATATTGCAGTTTTTACTACTTTCTTAGTGATATGGATCATAGGAAAGGTATATTATTGTCACCTCATCAGGAAGTAGTGAAAGGGCCCTTTGATATAAGAAAGATACACTTAGATTCTTTCTAGAGTCAGCACTTTAAGAGCTGTATTGGAGTCACCAAGAGGCACCATTGTAGATCTCAGAACTTTTGTGTTTCAGGCACCACTGGTCCAGCTGTTGGCACAACTGTTGCACCTGGCAGTTCCAACACAGGTCAGTCAACATGGTGGCAGGGAATCTTTCAGATGAGATTCCTCTTCTATTGCTATCCTGTGTAGCAGAACTACCTTACCTTTCTGTGGTCCTCAAATAATTTTCAATGATGTCTATCCTCTTTTCCTCTATATTGGGGGCCAGGACTTCTGTAGAAGATGGTGGAATAACAAGAGGTTTTTTTTCTTTCCGTTCTCCTAGAAGCCACAACTTCCACAGGAGGCAGTAAGGCTACACAGGGAAGATTGCCAGGAGGTAAGCTTCTTAGTCCAAAGCCCAGCTAATTAATGACGAACTTTTACAAAGATGAAGCATCATCTGCCTTTTTCTTCCTTTAGGCACCTCTGTCACACCTGGGAGTCCAGGGACTGGAAGTGTAACAGGTAAGGGTGACATAAGACCTCCTCTCTATTTCACTAGGATCTTGGAAAAGGGAACTCCAGTAGCGACAATGATCCATAGGTGGGGCAGGGAAGGACATTGTGGAAAGATATGGACAGTTATGTTCCCTCTGAAACAGAGATCCTAAGAAAAGTTCTTCTGGTCATTCAAGGACACACAGCTGCTTCAGTCCTGAAGAGGGAGCTAATGCTGTGTTGATGGCTTTATCTTTCTCATTTTTAAGTCCTACACAGGATTTCACTAGGGCAAGCATTATATCTGGGTTTCCCGCACAGATAGGTTCACAAAAAGAAATCTCCACATTTAAAACAATATCATTATGTCTCCACTGATAAAATATCACCATAATTTTTCTCTCATATCAAAAATCCTCATTCCTCACCCTTCACCATTGTCTTCCTTCAGAGGCTACAACATCAACAGAAGGCAGTGGCACATCGGGATCTGGATTCAGAACTGGTGAGGAAGAGTTTCCGCAGTTGGGGTTTACCATAAATGATGGCTCTTCTTAGCCTGGCTGCTGGGAGGGGTTTTTTCCTGCAGAGTGGTTCTCAATGCTTCCAGTTCTTAGATTTACCATATTTTGGAAAACTCTCAATATTGGCTTCCAGTCTTACAGGTGTAACTTTGTAAGGAAAGGCTGCTGGTGAAAACAGTATGAGAGATTTAACTTGTGATAGCATAGACATTACTAGGATGTCAGTGTGAGATGAGAAATATTATATTTATGAGGAGAGGGAAAAGCAATGTGAACTCTTAAACAGGCATATCCTATGCACAGGGTTCTTGCTCAAAATGCCAATAATTGTATCAATATTTTTCTGGGACATTGAAATATTTTCCTGTTTATCCTTGTATGGTAGGGACCACTGTGCGGATGAGACATGAATGTAGGAGAAAGGCCCCTCTTTAACCATATTTGACTGAATGGAATTTCTGGGACAGTTTCTCATGCTGAAAACATTACTGTTTTTATTGATTTCTTACTGATATTGGTCCTAATAAAACCAGATTCTCACCTCATCAGGAAGTAGAGTCAGGGCCCTTTGCTATAACAAAGATACACCTAGAGCCCTTCTGGAGGGAGGACATCAGGAGATCGACAGGATACATGTTAAAGATCTCAAACCTTTTGTGTTTCAGGCACCACTAGAATAGCCCTTGGCACAACTGTTGCTCCTGGCACTTCCATCATAGGGGAGGCAACAGGGTGACATAGGATTTTCTCATGCCCTCTCAAAGATTAGTTGTCTGCGCTGATATTATTTATTGTATTTTCAGTAATCCTGAAATATTATTTCATTACCTCTTTTCTTCCCTATTTTCCCCAGTGGCCACAACATTCAAAGTGGTACAACTAGAATTGGAATAGACACAGTGGAGTGTTCCTAAGCTAACACCTACATATTATAATAACCTTAAAGCAGTCTTCTAAAAATTTTCTACACTATTTATATATGTTACTGTTGGGAAAGTTCAGATTTTAAAAAGATCAGCTACACATTACATTGCCTCCTTATTGCCTAAGCGTACAAGGGCCTTCAGCAGACAACCATGAGTCTAACCAATGACCAATAAATAGGTAGCATATAGAGAGATATTTCTATGTTCCCTCCATAAAAAGAGACATGATAAGTGAGAACTAGGTAAAATAGCTATAGAAAAAAAAATGTTGCATAGGGCAATTTGGTTGACTTCTTGGCAGTAAAAGTCACAGGGTTATAGTTTGCTATTACATGAAGATGTAGATTTTTATTTAAATCATGCAATGAAAAAACAATTGAGCTAGGACCACCACCATTTTTTTCTTGTAAGTAATATTGGAAAAGTCTCTGGAAAAACTCTGGAACCTGGAAGATATGTCACAGGGTAATATGAAAATACAGTAAAACTTGTCATTGGCAGCTTGTATGATCTATTCTGACAATAGCCAAGTGTGTCCTTTTCACCACCTGGTCTTACTCCTTCCCTTCTTTATCAGAGGCCACTACTTCCACAGAAGGAAGTGGGACTACCCAAGCAGGACTTGTAGGAGGTGAGTTTTATTTTTAACTGAATCTCTGGGGTTTTGAATCAAATCCCTGTTTGTGTATAGAGTAAACAAATGAGTGGGAAGGAAACATTTGAAGACGAAGGAAATGGGCCTGTATTTCCTCAGGGAACACAGCATGCCAGAGTCACAAATTTAGATAAAGCTTGAAAACCATATTCTCATATTCCCCATCTAGATTGCAAGGTCCAGGCCTACAGAGCTAGTTCTTTGATTGGCAGGTATGAGGCCACCCTGTGGCCCTGCCCCTGCCTATCAAGGCCCCAACCTTTATATATGGTTGGACATTTTCTTATAGCCTTTACTAACATCTGTCACTTTGACTTTTCATGTTTGTTGATCACTGTTGGTCTCCAGTTGCTAGAATGTAAGCTACATTAGGGGAGGGAACTTTGAATATTCTGTTCACTGATAAATCCAAATGCCTAAAATATTATTACACAGAAAAGATGCTTAATAATTATTTGTGGAATCATGAAATGTGTATTGATTTTGAAGCTCACTCTACTTGCTTTAATAGGTACCACAACACTTTCACCTGGAGCCAGCAGCAGTTCACAGAAAACCACGCCAGGTAGGGTCACGAAGTAAATTCACCATATGAGAGTGTTAGAGTCACACATTTGTAATTTAAACCTTGCAGTGTCAAATGCCTTCAGGTAATTGATGACAAACTTTTACAAAGATGAAGCATCATCTGCCTTTTTCTTCCTTTAGGCACCTCTGTCACACCAGGGAGTCCAGGGACTGGAAGTAAAAAAGGTGAGGGTGACATAAGACCTCCGTCCTTTTGCACTAGGAACTTGGAAAAGGGAACTCCAGTAGCAACAATGATCCATAGATGGGCAAGGAAGGACATTTTGGAAAGTTATGGACAGTTATGTTCCCTCTGAAACAGAGATCCTAAGAAAAGGTCTTCTGGTCATTCAAGGACACACAGCAGCTTCAGTCCTGAAGAGGGAGCTAATGCTGTGTTGATGGCTTTATCTTTCTCATTTTTAAGTCCTACACAGGAATTCACTAGGAAAATCATTATATCTGGGGGTTCCCACACAGATAGGTTCACAAGAAGAAATCTCCACATTTAAGACAATAGCATTATGTCTCCACTGATAAAATATCACCATAATTCTTCTCTCCTATCTCAAATCCTCATTCCTCACCTTCACCATTTTCCTCTTTCAGAGGCTACAACATCAACAGAAGGCAGTGGCACATCTGGAACTGGATTCAGAACTGGTGAGGAAGAGTTTCCGCAGTTGGGGTTTACCATTAATGATGCCTCTTCTTAGCCTGGCTGCTGGGAGGGGTGCTTTCCTACAGAGTGGTTCTCATTTGCTTCCAGTTCTTCTTAGATTTAATTTTTTTGGAAAACTCTCAATATTGGCTTCCAGTCTTACAGGTGTAACTTTGTAAGAAAAAGGCTGCCTGTCAAATCAGTATGAGAGATTTAACTTGTGATGGCACAGACATCACTAGGATGTCAGTGTGAGATGAGAAATATTATATATATGAGGATTTGGACAAGCAATGTGAACTCTTAAACAGGCATATCCTATGCAGAGGGGTTCTCGCTCAAAATGCCAATAATTGTATCAATATTTTTCTGGGACATTGAAATATTTTCCTGTTTATCCTTGTATGGTAGGCACCACTGTGCGGATGAGACATGAATGTAAGAGAAAGGCCCCTCTTTAACCATATTTGACTGAATGGAATTTCTGGGACAGTTTCTCATGCTGAGAACATTACTGTTTTTATTGCTTTCTTACTGATTTTCATCATATTTAAACCAGATTCTCACCTCATCAGGAAGTAGAGACAGGGCCCTTTGCTATATCAAAGATATATATGGAGCCCTTCTAGAGTGAGGACATCAGAAGATGGACAGGACACTTGTTGAAGATCTCAAACCTTTTGTGGTTTGGGCATCACTGGAATAGCCCTTGGCACAACTGTTGCTCCTGGCACTTCCAACATAGGGGAGGCAATAGGGTGACATAGGATTTTCTAATGCCCTCTCACAGGTTAGTTGTCTGCTCTGATTTGATTCATTGCAGGACTACCACCATATATTTTCAGTGATCCTGAAATATTCCTTCATTACCTCTTTTCCACCCTATTTCCCCCAGTGGCCACAACATTCAATGTGGCACAACTAGAATTTGAATAGACACAGTGGAGTGGTGCTAAGCTAATACCTAAATTTCATGATAACCTGCTTAAAGCAATCTTCCAAAAATTTTGTACACTATTTATATATGTTATGTTGGGAAAGTTCAGGTTTTTAAAAGATAAGCTAGAACTGGGAGGAGGGGAGTTATGGCGGGAAAAAAGAGGAACAAATGTAATAATCTGAACAATAAAGATTTAATTAAAAAAAAAGATAAGCTAGATATTACATTGCAACCTTATTGCCTGAGCTTACAAGGGCCTTCAGTAGACAACCATGAGTCTAAACGATGACAAATAAATAGGTAGTGTATATATAGAGAGATTTCTTTCTTCCCGCTATAAAAAGAGATATGATAGTTGAGAACTCAGTAAAATGGTTATAGAAAAAAATGTTACGTGGGGCTCATAAGGATGAATCCTTATCACTAAAGTCACAGGGTTATAGTTTGGTATTACATGAAGATGTAGATTTTTATTTAAATCATGCAGTGAAAAAACAACTGAGCTAAGGATCACCACCATTTTCTTCTTGTAAGTAATACTGATAAAGTCTCTGGAAAACCTCTGGAACCTGGCAGATATGTCACAGGCAAATCTGAAAATACAGTAAAAACTTGACAATGGCAGCTTGTATGATCTATTCTTACAATAGCCAAGTGTGTTCTTTCCCACCACCTGGTCTTACTCCTTCCCTTATTTTCTCTCTCAGAGGCCACTACTTCCACAGGAGGAAGTGGGACCACCCAAGCAGGACTTGTAGGAGGTGATTTTTTTTTCATCTTAATCTCTGGGGTTTTTAACCAACTCCCTGTTTGTGTGTAGAGTAAACACATAAGTGGGAAAGTGGGCGAAGGAATTGGCCTGCATTTCTTTGGGGAGCACAGCATGCCAGAGTCACAAACTTAGATAAGCCTGAAAACCATAGTCTCATATTCCCCATCTAGAGTGCAAGGCTCAGTCCTACAGAGCTAGTTCTTTGATTGGCAGGTATGAGGCCACCCTGTGGCCCTGCTCCTGCCTATTAAGGCCCCAACCTTTATATATGGTTGGACATTTTCTTATAGCCTTTACTAACATCTGTCACTTTGACTTTTCATATTTGTTGATCACTGTTGGTCTCCAGTTGCTAGAATGTAAGCCACATTAGAGGAGGGATCTTTGAATATTCTGCTCACTGACATATCCAAATGCCTAAAACATCATTACATAGAAAAGATGCTTAATAAAGATTTGTGAAATCATGAAATGTGTATTGATTTTGAAGCTCAAACTACTTGCTTTAATAGGTACCACAACACTTTCACCTGGAGCCAGCAGCAGTTCACAGAAAACCACGCCAGGTAGGGTCACTAAGAAAATTCACCATAGGAGAGTGTTAGAGTCACACATTTCCACTTTAAACCTTGCAGTGTCAAAAGGCTTCAGGTAATTGATGACGAACTTTTACAAAGATGAAGCATCATCTGCTTTTTTCATCCTTTAGGCACCTCTGTCACACCTGGGAGTCCAGGGACTGGAAGTGAAAAAGGTGAGGGTGACATAAGACCTCCTTTCCCTTTCCCTGGCATCAGTAAAGAAGGGACCTCCAGTAGCAACAATGATCAATAGTTGGGGCAGGGAAGGACATTGTGGAAAGTTGTGGACAGTTAAGTTCCCTCTGAAACAGAGATCCTAAGGATAGGTCTTCTGGTCATTCAAGGACACACAGCTGCCTCTGTACTGAAGAGGGAGCTAATGCTCTATTGATGCCTTTATCTTTGTCATCTTTAGGTGCTACACAGGAATTCCCCAGGACAACCATTATACCTGGGAGTTCCCACACAGGTAGGTTAACAAGAAGAAATCTCCATATTTAAAACCATAATATAGGTATTAGGTCTGCTCTGATAAAATATCAAATAATCCTTTTCCTAATATCCCAGTTCCTCCCATCTCACCTTTCACCATTTTGTTTTATCAGAGGCCACAATGTTAACAGAAAGCAGTGGCACTTCTGGAACTGGATTCAGAGGTGGTGAGTAAAAGCTCCTGCAGCTGGGGGTTTAATATTAACTGTGACTATTGTTAACCTGGCCTGCTGGGAGGTGAGCTTTCCTGAAGAGTGGTTCACACATGCTGCCAGATCTTAGATGTAACATTTTGGAAAAGTTCTCAACACTGGCTTCTAGTCGTTCCTGTTATAACATTCTAAAGAGGGGCTGGTGGTAGAATCAATAGGAGAGGTTTATCCTGTGATGGCATACACATCACTAAGATGTTAGGAGTGCTGAGAAATATTATGTCACTGGGAAGGAGCCAAAACAATGAGAACTCTTAAACAGGTCTATCGAGGGAAATTCTCTAGGCCAACAATTATGGCTGGGAGTTCCCACACAGGTAGAATAACGAGAAGAAATCTTCATATTTAACCCCATACTGTAGTTAGTATTCTTGTTCTGACCTAATATGTCAGTAATATTTTCCCTAATATCACAAAACCTCTGACCTCTCCATTCATCATTTCTTCCTGCAGCTGGCACTCCTGGAACAGGATCCAGACCAGGTGAGAATGAGTACCTCACAGTTGGGGTTTACCATTAATTAGGACTCTCCACAAGCTCCCATTTTGGAGGTGTTCTTTCCTGCAGAGTTGTTTGTATTTACTCAGTATTTTCTTTGATTTCACATAGTAGCAATAAACTGTCAATGCCTGCTCATGCCTCACAGCTGTAACTTCCTTAGGAATGGCTATTGGTGAAATCCCTGTAAGAGGTTTCCTCTTTGATGGCATATACATCACTAAGATGATAGAAGACCCAAGAAATATTCTATATGTGGGTAGAAGAGAAAGCAATGTGAACTCTTAAGCCTGCGGTACATATAGGTCCTCTTGCTTAAAAGTGCAATAGGGATAGTCAGTATTTTTTGGCACATTCAAATGGTTTTCTGGTTTTCCTCTCACATTAGGCGCCACTGCATTGCCACCAGGCCAAGCAACTGGGAGTGTGACAGGTGAGCCTGGGAGAAACCCAGCTTTCTTCTTCATTTTAAGTGAGTGGAATGTCTGCAGAGGGTGCCTTACATTGGAAATATTGCAGTTTTTACTACTTTCTTAGTGATATGGATTATAGGAAAGTTATATTATTGTCACTTCATCAGGAAGTAGTGAAAGGGCCCTTTGATATAAGAAAGATACACTTAGAATCTTTCTAGAGTCAGCTCTTTAAGAGCTGTATAGGAGTCACCAAGAGGCCCCGTTGGAGATCTCAGAAATTTTGTGTTTCAGGCACCACTGGTCCAGCTGTTGGCACAACTATTGCACCTGGCAGTTCCAACACAGGTCAGTCAACAAGGTGGCAGGGAATCTTTCAGATGAGATTCCTCTTCTATTGTTATCCTGTGTAGCAGAACTACCCTACCTTTCTGTGGTCCTCAAATAATTTTCAATGATCTCTATCCTCTTTTCCTCTATATTGGAGGCCAGGACTTCTCTAGAAGATGGTGGAATAACAAGAGTTTTTTGTGTGTTTTTTCCCTTCTCTTAGAATCCACAACTTCCACAGGAGGCAGTAAGGCTACACAGGGGAGATTGCCAGGAGGTAAGCTTCTTAGTCCAAAGCCCAGATAATTAATGACGAACTTTTACAAAAATGAAGCATCATCTGCCTTTTTCTTCCTTTAGGCACCTCTGTCACACCTGGGAGTCCAGGGACTGGAAGTGGAACAGGTGAGGGTGACATAAGACCTCCTTTCTCTTTCACTGGGATCTTGGAAAAGGGAACTCCAGTAGCAACAATGATCCATAGGTGGGGCAAGGAAGGACATTGTGGAAAGTTATGGACAGTTATGTTCCCTCTGAAACAGAGATCCTAAGCAAAGGTCTTCTGGCCATTCAAGGACACACAGCTGCTTCAGTACTGAAGAGGGAGCTAATGCTGTGTTGATGACTTTATCTTTCTCATTTTTAAGTCCTACAAAGGAATTCACTAGGGCAAGCATTATATCTGGGGTTCCCACACAGATAGGTTCACAAGAAGAAATCTCCACATTTAAACCCAATATCATTATGTCTCCACTGATAAAATATCAACATAATTCGTCTCTCATTTCACAAATCCTCATTCCTCACCCTTCACCATTTCCTTCCTTCAGAGGCTACAACATCAACAGAAGGCAGTGGCACATCGGGAACTGGATTCAGAACTGGTGAGGAAGAGTTTCCGCAGTTGGGGTTTACCATTAATGATGGCTCTTCTCAGCCTGGCTGCTGGGAGGGATGCTTTCCTGCAGAGTGGTTCTCATTTGCCTCCAGTTCTTAGATTTATCATATTTTGGGAAACTCTCAATATTGGCTTCCAGTCTTACAGGTGTAACTTTGAAGGGAAAGGCTGCTGGTGAAATCAGTATGAGAGATTTAACTTGTGATGGCACAGACATCACTAGGATGTCAGTGTGAGAGGAGAAATATTATATATATGAGGAGAGGGAAAAGCAATGTGAACTCTTAAACAGGCATATCCTATGCACAAGGGTTCCTGCTCAAAATGCCAATAAGTATATCAATATTTTTCTGGGACATTGAAATATTTTCCTGTTTATCCATGAATGGTACACACCACTGTGCGGATGAGACATGAATGTAGGAGAAAGGCCCCTCTTTAACCATATTTGACTGAATGGAATTTCTGGGACAGTTTCTCATGCTGAGAACATTACTGTTTTTATTGCTTTCTTACTGATATTCGTCATATTAAAACCAGATTCTCATCTCATCAGGAAGTAGAGACAGGGCCCTTTGCTATAACAAAGATATATCTGGAGTCCTTGGAGGATGTTAGGACATGGACAGGACACATGTTGAAGATCTCAAAACTTTTGTGTTTTGGGCATCACTGGAATAGCCCTTGGCACAACTGTTGCTCCTGGCACTTCCAACATAGGGGAGGCAACAGGGTGACATAGGATTTTCTAATGCCCTCTAACAGGTTAGTTGTCTGCACTGATTTTATTCATTGCGGGACTACCACCATGAATTTTTAGTGATCCTGAAATATTCTTTCATTACCTCTTTTCCACCCTTTTTCCGCCTGTGGCCACAACATTCAAAGTGGCACAACTAGAATTTGAATAGACACAGCGGAGTGGTGCTAAGATAACACCTACATTTCATGATTACCTGCTTAAAGCAACTTCCAAAAATTTTCTACACTATTTATATATGTTATGTTGTGAAAGTTTAGGTTTTTAAAAGATAAGCTAGACATTACATTGCCTTCTTATTGCCTGAGCTTACAAGGGCCTTCAGTAGACAACCATGAGTCTAAACAATGACAAATAAATAGAGAGTATAGAGAGAGATATTTCTCTCTTCCCGCTATAAAAAGAGATATGATAGTTGAGAACTCAGCAAAATGGTTATACAAAAAAAATGTTATGTGGGGCACATAAGGATGAATTCTTAACACTAAAAGTCACAGGGTTATAGTTTGGTATTACATGAAGATGTAGATTTGTGTTTAAATAATGCGGTGAAAAAACAACTGAGCTAGGATCACCACTATTTTCTTCTTGTAAGTAATACTGATAAAGTCTCTGGAAAACCTCTGGAACCTGGCAGACATGTCACAGGCAAATCTGAAAATACAGCAAAAACTTGACATTGGCAACTTGTATGATCTATTCTGACAATAGCCAAGTGTGTTCTTTCCCACCACCTAGTCTTACTCCTTCGTAATCTTTTCTCTCTCAGAGGCCACTACTTCCACGGGAGGAAGTGGGACCACCCAAGCAGGACTTGTCGGAGGTGAGTTTTACTTTAAACTGAATCTCTGAGGTTTTTAACCAACTCCCTGTTTGTGTGTAACACATGAGTGGGAAGGTGGACGAAGGAAATGTGCCTGTATTTCCTTGGGGAACACAGCATGCAGGAGTCACAAACTTTGATAAGCCTGAAAACCATATTCTCATATTCCCCATCTAGATTGCAAGGCCCAGGCCTACAGAGCTAGTTCTTTGATTGGCAGGTATGAGGCCACACTGTGGCCCTGCCCCTGCCTATCAAGGCCCCAACCTTTATATATGGTTGGACATATTCTTGTAGCCTTTCCTAAAATCTGCCACTTTGACTTTTCATGTTTGTTGATCACTGTTTGTTTCCAGCTGCTAGAATGTAAGCCACATTAGAGGAGGGATCTTTGAATATTCTGTTCACTGATATATCCAAACGCCTAAAACATTATTACATAGAAAAGATGCTTAATAAATATTTGTGGAATCATGAAATGTGTATTTTGAAGCTCACACTACTTGCTTTAATAGGTACCACAACACTTTCA
Source organism: Myotis daubentonii (assembly GCF_963259705.1). Classification (NCBI taxonomy): domain Eukaryota; kingdom Metazoa; phylum Chordata; class Mammalia; order Chiroptera; family Vespertilionidae; genus Myotis; species Myotis daubentonii. The sequence continues at coordinate 42,894,422 of NC_081841.1, forward strand.
CCTGGAGCCAGCAGCAGTTCACAGAAAACTAACCCAGGTAGGGTCACTAAGAAAATTCACCATAGGAGAGTGTTAGAGTCACACATTTCCACTTTAAAACTTGCAGGGTCAAATGCCTTCAGGTAATTGTTGACGAACTTTTACAGAGATGAAGCATCATCTGCCTTTTTCTTCCTTTAGGCACCTCTGTCACACCTGGGAGTCCAGGGACTGGAAGTGAAACAGGTGAGGGTGACATAAGACCTCCTTTCTCTTCCCCTGGCATCAGTAAAGAAGGGAACTCCAGTAGCAACAATGATCAAAAGGTGGGGCAGGGAAAGACATTGTGGAAAGTTGTGGACAGCTAAGTTCCCTCTGAAACAGAGATCCTAAGGATAGGTCTTCTGGTCATTCAAGGACACACAGCTGCCTCCTTACTGAAGAGGGAGCTAATGCTCTGTTGATGCCTTTATCTTTGTCATCTTTAGGTGCTACACAGGAATTCTCAAGGACAACCATTATACCTGGGAGTTCCCACACAGGTAGGTTAACAAGAAGAAATCTCCATATTTAAAACCATAATATAGGTATTAGGTCTGCTCTGATAAAATATCAAATAATCCTTTGCCTAATATCCCAATTCCTCCATCTCACCCTTCATCATTTTCTTTCATCAGAGGCCACAACGTTAACAGAAGGCAGTGGCACTTCTGGAACTGGATTCAGAGGTGGTGAGTAAGAGCTCCTGCAGCTGGGGGTTTAATATTAACTGTGACTATTGTTAACCTGGCCTCTGTGAGGTGAGCTTCCCTGCAGAGTGGTTCAAACATGCTGCCAGGTCTTAGATGTAACATTTTGGAAAGGCTCTCAACACTGGCTTCTGGTCGTTCCAATTGTAACATTCTAAAGAGGGGTTGGTGGTAGAATCAATAGGAGAGGTTTATCCTGTGATGGCATACCCATCACTAAGATATTAGGAGAAGCTGAGAAATATTCTATCTCTGGGAAGGAGCCACAACAATGAGGACTCTGAAACAGGCCTATCGAGGGAAATTCTCAGGCCAACTATTATACCTGGGAGTTGCCACACAGGTAGGGTAACGAGAAGAAATCTTCATATTTAACCCCATACTGTAGTTAGTATTCTTGTTCTGACCTAATATGTCAGTAATGTTTTCCCTAATATCCCAAATCCTCTGACCTCACCATTCATCATTTCTTCCTTCAGCTGGCACTCCTGGAACAGGATCCAGACCAGGTGAGAATGAGTACCTCACAGTTGGGGTTTACCATTAATTAGGACTCTCCACAAGCTCCCATTTTGGAGGTGTTCTTTCCTGCAGAGTTGTTTGTATTTACTCAGTATTTTCTTTGATTTAACATAGTAGCAATAAACTGTCAATGCCAGCTTATGCCTCACAGCTGTAACTTCCTTAGGAATGGCTATTGGTGAAATCCCTGTAAGAGGTTTCCTCTTTGATGGCATATACATCACTAAGATGATAGAAGACCCAAGAAATATTCTATATGTGGGTAGAAGAGAAAGCAATGTGAACTCTTAAGCCTGTGCTACATATAGGTCCTCTTGCTTAAAAGTGCAATAAGGATAGTCAGTATTTTTTGGCACATTCAAATAGTTTTCTGGTTTTCCTCTCACAATAGGCGCCACTGCAATGCCACCAGGCCAAGCAACTGGGAGTGTGACAGGTGAGCCTGGGAGAAACCCAGCTTTCTTCTTCATTTTAAGTGAGTGGAATGTCTGCAGAGGGTGCCTTACATTGGAAATATTGCAGTTTTTACTACTTTCTTAGTGATATGGATTATAGGAAAGTTATATTATTGTCACTTCATCAGGAAGTAGTGAAAGGGCCCTTTGATATAAGAAAGATACACTTAGATTCTTTCTAGAAGCAGCTCTTTAAGAGCTGTATAGGAGTCAACAAGCGGCACCGTTGAAGATCTCAGAAATTTTGTGTTTCAGGCACCACTGGGCCAGCTGTTGGCACAACTGTTGCACCTGGCAGTTCCAACACAGGTCAGTCAACAAGGTGGCAGGGAATCTTTCAGATGAGATTCCTCTTCTATTGCTATCCTGTGTAGCAGAACTACCTTATGTTTCTGTGGTCCTCAAATAATTTTCAATGATCTCTATCCTCTTTTCCTCCATATTGGGGGCCAGGACTTCTGTAGAAGATGGTAGAATAACAAGAGTTTTTTTTTTTTTTTTTTTTTCCCTTCTCTTAGAATCCACAACTTCCACAGGAGGCAGTAAGGCTACACAGGGAAGATTGCCAGGAGGTAAGCTTCTTAGTCCAAAGGCCATGTAATTAATGACGAACTTTTACAAAAATGAAGCACTATCTGCCTTTTTCTTCCTTTAGGCACCTCTGTCACACCTGGGAGTCCAGGGACTGGAAGTGGAACAGGTGAGGGTAACATAAGACCTCCTCTCTATTTCACTAGGATCTTGGAAAAGGGAACTCCAGTAGCAACAATGATCCATAGGTGGGGCAGGGAAGGACATTGTGGAAAGATATGGACAGTTATGTTCCCTCTGAAACAGAGATCCTAAGAAAAGGTCTTCTGGTCATTCAAGGACACACAGCTGCTTCATTCCTGAAGAGGGAGCTAAGGCTGTGTTGATGGCTTTATCTTTCTCATGTTTAAGTCCCACAAAGGAATTCACTAGGAAAATCATTATATCTGTGGGTTCCCACACAGATAGGTTCACAAGAAGAAATCTCCAGATTTAAACCCAATATCATTATGTCTCCACTGATAAAATATCACCATAATTCTTCTCTCCTATCACAAATCCTCATTCCTCACCCTTCACCATTTCCTTCCTTCAGAGGCTACAACATCAACAGAAGGCAGTGGCACATCGGGAACTGGATTCAGAACTGGTGAGGAAGAGTTTCTGCAGTTGGGGTTTATCATTAATGATGGCTCTTCTTAGCCTTGCTGCTGGGAGGGGTGCTTTCCTGCAGAGTGGTTCTCATTTGCTTCCAGCTCTTAGATTTACCATATTTTGGAAAACTCTCAAATTGGCTTCCAGTCTTACAGGTGTAACTTTGTAAGGAAAGGCTGCTGGTGAAAGCAGTATGAGAGATTTAACTTGTGAAAGCATTGACAACACTAGGATGTCAGTGTGAGATGAGAAATATTATATATATGCGGAGAGGGACAAGCAATGTGAACTCTTAAACAGGCATAACCTATGCACAGGGGTTCTCGCTCAAAATGCCAATAATTGTATCAATATTTTTCTGGGACATTGAAATATTTTTTTGTTTATCCTTGTATGGTAGGCACCACTGTGAGGAGGAGACATAAATATAGGAGAAAGGCCCCTCTTTAACCATATTTGACTGAATGAAATTTCTGGGACAGTTTCTCATGCTGGAACATTACTGTTTTTATTGCTTTTTTACTGATATTCGTCCTAATAAAACCAGATTCTCACCTCATCAGGAAGTAGAGACAGGGCCCTTTGCTATAACAAAGATATTTATGGAGCCCTTCTAGAGGGTGGTCATCAAGAGATGGACAGGACACATGTTAAAGATCTCAAACCTTTTGTGTTTTAGGAACCACTAGAATAGCCCTTGGCACAACTGTTGCTCCTGGCACTTCTAACATAAGGGAGGCAACAGGGTGACATAGGATTTTTTCATGCCCTCTGAAAGATTAGTTGTCTGCACTGATGTTATTCATTGTATTTTCAGTGATCCTGAAATGTTATTTCATTACCTCTTTTCTACCCTAATTTCCCCCATGGCCACAACATTCAAAGTGGTACAACTAGAATTGGAATAGACACAGGGGAGTGTTCCTAAGCTAACACCTACATATTATAATAACCTTAAAGCAGTCTTCTAAAAATTTTCTACACTATTTATATATGTTACTTCAGGGAAAGTTCAGATTTTAAAAAGTTAAGCTACACATTACATTGCCTCCTTATTGCCTAAGCTTACAAGGGCCTTCTGTAGAGACCATGAGTCTAACCCATGACCAAAAAAAAAAGGTAGCATATAGAGAGATATTTCTATGTTCCCTCCTTAAAAAGAGACATGATAGTTGAGAACTCAGTAAAATAGTTATACAAAAAAAAATTTGCATAGGGTACTTGGGATGACTTCTTGGGAAGAAAAGTCACAGTGTTATAGTTTGCTATTACATGAAGACGTAGATTTTTATTTAAATCATGCGATGAAAAAAAATTGAGCTAGGATCACCACCATTTTCTTCTTGTAAGTAATATTGGAAAAGTCTCTGCAAAAACTCTGGAACCTGGAATATATGCCACAGGCAAATCTGAAAATACAGTAAAAATTTGACATTGGCAGCTTGTATGATCTATTCTGACAATAGCCAAGTGTGTTCTTTCCCATCACCTAGTCTTACTCCTTCCCTTCTTTTCTCTCTCAGAGGCCACTACTTCCACGGAAGGAAGTGGGACTACCCAAGCAGGACTTGTAGGAGGTGAGTTTTATTTTTAACTGAATCTTTGGGGTTTTGAATTAAATCCCTGTACGCGTGGTGGAATAAATACTTGAGTGGGAAGGAAACACATGAAGGCATAGGAAATGAGCCTGTATTTCCTTGGGGAACACAGCATACCAGAGTCACAAACTTTGATAAGCCTGAAAACCATATTCTCATATTCCCCCATCAGATTACAAGGCCCAGTCCTACTGAGCTAGTTCTTTGATTGGCAGGTATGAGGGCACCCTGTGGCCCTGCCCCTGCCTATCAAGGCCCCAACCTTTATATATGGTTGGACATTTTCTTATAGCCTTTACTAACATCTGTCACTTTGACTTTTCATGTTTGTTGATCACTGTTGGTATTCAGCTGCTAGCATGTAAGCCACATTAGGGGAGGGATCTTTGAATATTCTGCTCACTGATATATCCAAACGCCTAAAACATTATTACATAGAAAAGATGCTTAATAAATATTTGTGGAATCATGAAATGTGTATTTATTTTGAAGCTCACACTACTTGCTTTAATAGGTACCACAACACTTTCACCTGGAGCCAGCAGCAGTTCACAGAAAACTAACCCAGGTAGGGTCACTAAGAAAATTCACCATAGGAGAGTATTAGAGTCACACATTTCCACTTTAAGCCTTGCAGTGTCAAATGCCTTCAGGTAATTGATGACAAACTTTTACAAAGATGAAGCATCATCTGCCTTTTTCTTCCTTTAGGCACCTCTGTCACACCAGGGAGCCCAGGGACTGGAAGTGAAAAAGGTGAGGGTGACATAAGACCTCCTTTCTCTTTCCCTGGCATCAGTAAAGAAGGGAACTCTAGTAGCAACAATGATCAAAAGGTGGGGCAGGGAAGGACATTGTGGAAAGTTGTGGACAGCTAAGTTCCCTCTGAAACAGAGATCCTAAGGATAGGTCTTCTGGTCATTCAAGGACACACAGCTGCCTCCCTAATGAAGAGGGAGCTAATGCTCTGTTGATGCCTTTATCTTTGTCATCTTTAGGTGCTACACAGGAATTCCCCAGGACAACCATTATACCTGGGAGTTCCCACACAGGTAGGTTAACAAGAAGAAATCTCCATATTTAAAACCATAATATAGGTATTAGGTCTGCTCTGATAAAATATCAAATAATCCTTTTCCTAATATCCCAGTTCCTCCCATCTCACCCTTCACCATTTTGTTTTATCAGAGGCCACAATGTTAACAGAAAGCAGTGGCACTTCTGGAACTGGATTCAGAGGTGGTGAGTAAGAGCTCCTGCAGCTGGGGGTTTAATATTAACTGTGACTATTGTTAACCTGGCCTCTGGGAGGTGAGCTTTCCTGCAGAGTGGTTCACACATGCTGCCAGTTCTTAGATGAAACATTTTGGAAAAGGTCTCAACACTGGCTTCTAGTCATTCCTGTTATAACATTCTAAAGAGGGGCTGGTGGTAGAATCAATAGGAGAGGTTTATCCTGTGATGGCATACCCATCACTAAGATGTTAGGACAAGCTGAGAAATATTATGTCTCTAGGAAGTGGCCAAAACCATGAGAACTCTTAAACAGGCCTATGGAGGGAAATTCTCTAGGCCAACAATTATGGCTGGGAGTTCCCACACAGGTAGGATAACAAGAAGAAATCTTCATATTTAACCCCATACTGTAGTTAGTATTCTTGTTCTGACCTAATATGTCAGTAATGTTTTCCTTAATATCAAAAAACCCTGACCTCTCCATTCATCATTTCTTCCTGCAGCTGGCACTCCTGGAACAGGATCCAGACCAGGTGAGAATGAGTACCTCACAGTTGGGGTTTACCATTAATTAGGACTCTCCACAAGCTCCCATTTTGGAGGTGTTCTTTCCTGCAGAGTTGTTTGTATTTAATCAGTATTTTCTTTGATTTCACATAGTAGCAATAAACTGTCAATGCCTGCTCATGCCTCACAGCTGTAACTTCCTTAGGAATGGCTATTGGTGAAATCCCTGTAAGAGGTTTCCTCTTTGATGGCATATACATCACTAAGATGATAGAAGACCCAAGAAATATTCTATATGTGGGTAGAAGAGAAAGCAATGTGAACTCTTAAGCCTGTGCTACATATAGGTCCTCTTGCTTAAAAGTGCAATAGGGATAGTCAGTATTTTTTGGCACATTCAAATAGTTTTCTGGTTTTCCTCTCACATTAGGCGCCACTGCATTGCCACCAGGCCAAGCAACTGGGAGTGTGACAGGTGAGCCTGGGAGAAACCCAGCTTTCTTCTTCATTTTAAGTGAATGGAATGTCTGCAGAGGGTGCCTTACATTGGAAATATTGCAGTTTTTACTACTTTCTTAGTGATATGGATCATAGGAAAGGTATATTATTGTCACCTCATCAGGAAGTAGTGAAAGGGCCCTTTGATATAACAAAGATACACTTAGATTCTTTCTAGAGGCAGCTCTTTAAGAGCTGTATTGGAGTCACCAAGAGGCACCATTGGAGATCTCAGAACTTTTGTGTTTCAGGCACCAGTGGTCCAGCTGTTGGCACAACTGTTGCACCTGGCAGTTCCAACACAGGTCAGTCAACAAGGTGGCAGGGAACCTTTCAGATGAGATTCCTCTTCTATTGTTATCCTGTGTAGCAGAACTACCTTACCTTTCTGTGGTCCTCAAATAATTTTCAATGATGTCTATCCTCTTTTCCTCTATATTGGGGGCCAGGACTTCTGTAGAAGATGGTGGAATAACAAGAGGTTTTTTTTCTTTCCGTTCTCCTAGAAGCCACAACTTCCACAGGAGGCAGTAAGGCTACACAGGGAAGATTGCCAGGAGGTAAGCTTCTTAGTCCAAAGCCCAGCTAATTGATGACAAACTTTTACAAAGATGAAGCATCATCTGCCGTTTTCTTCCTTTAGGCACCTCTGTCGCACCTGGGAATCCAGGAACTGGAAGTGGAACAGGTAAGGGTGACATAAGGCCCCCTTTCTCTTTCCCTGGCATCCATATAAAAAGGGAACTCCAGTAGCGACAATGATCCATAGGTGGGGCAGGGAAGGACATTGTGGAAAGATATGGACAGTTATGTTCCCTCTGAAACAGAGATCCTAAGAAAAGGTCTTCTGGTCATTCAAGGACACACAGCTGCTTCAGTACTGAAGAGGGAGCTAATGCTGTGTTGATGGCTTTATCTTTCTCATTTTTAAGTCCTATACAGGAATTCACTAGGGCAAGCATTATATCTGGGTTTCCCGCACAGATAGGTTCAAAAGAAGAAATTTCCACATTTAAACCCAATATAATTATGTCTCCACAGACAAAATATCACCATAATTTTTCTCTCATACCCCAAATCCTCATTTCTCACCCTTCACCATTTCCTTCCTTCAGAAGAGGCTACAACATCAACAGAAGGCAGTGGCACATCGGGAACTGGATTCAGAACTGGTGAGGAAGAGTTTCCACAGTTGGGGTTTACCATAAATGATGGCTCTTCTTAGCCTTGCTGCTGGGAGGGGTGCTTTCCTGCAGAGTGGTTCTCAATGCTTCCAGTTCTTAGATTTACCATATTTTGGAAAACTCTCAATATTGGCTTCCAGTCTTATAAGTGTAACTTTGTAAGAAAAGGCTGCCTGTCAAATCAGTATGAGAGATTTAACTTGTGATAGCATAGACATTACTAGGATGTCAGTGTGAGATGAGAAATATTATATATATGAGGAGAGGGAAAAGCAATGTGAACTCTTAAACAGGCATATCCTATGCACAGGGTTCTCGCTCAAAATGCCAATAATTGTATCAATATTTTTCTGGGACATTGAAATATCTTCCTGTTTATCCTTGTATGGTAGGCACCACTGTGCGGATGAGACATGAATGTAAGAGAAAGGCCCCTCTTTAACCATATTTGACTGAATGGAATTTCTGGGACAGTTTCTCATGCTGAGAACATTACTGTTTTTATTGATTTCTTACTGATATTGGTCCTAATAAAACCAGATTCTCACCTCATCAGGAAGTAGAGTCAGGGCCCTTTGCTATAACAAAGATACACCTAGAGCCCTTCTGGAGGGAGGACATCAGGAGATGGACAGGACACATGTTAAAGATCTCAAACCTTTTGTGTTTCAGGCACCACTAGAATAGCCCTTGGCACAACTGTTGCTCCTGGCACTTCCAACATAGGGGAGGCAACAGGGTGACATAGGATATTCTCATGCCCTCTCAAAGATTAGTTGTCTGCGCTGATATTATTTATTGTATTTTCAGTAATCCTGAAATATTATTTCATTACCTCTTTTCTTCCCTATTTTTCCAGTGGCCACACATTCAAAGTGGTACAACTAGAATTGGAATAGACACAGGGGAGTGTTCCTAAGCTAACACCTACATATTATAATAACCTTAAAGCAGTCTTCTAAAAATTTTCTACACTATTTATATATGTTACTGTTGGGAAAGTTCAGATTTTAAAAAGATCAGCTACACATTACATTGCCTCCTTATTGCCTAAGCGTACAAGGGCCTTCAGCAGAAAACCATGAGTCTAACCAATGACCAATAAATAGGTAGCATATAGAGAGATATTTCTATGTTCCCTCCATAAAAAGAGACATGATAATTGAGAACTAGGTAAAATAGCTATAGAAAAAAAAATGTTGCATAGGGCACTTTGGATCACCTCTTGGCAGTAAAAGTCACAGGGTTATAGTGTGCTATCACATGAAGATGTAGATATTTATTTAAATCACGTGATGAAAAAACAACTGAGCTAGGACCACCACCATTTTCTTCTTGTAAGTAATATTGGAAAAGTCTCTGGAAAAACACTGGAACCTGGACGATATGTCACAGGCAAATCTGGAAATACAGTAAAAATTTGACATTGGCAGCTTGTATGATCTATTCTGAGAATAGACAAGTGTGTCCTTTTCACCACGTGGTCTTACTCCTTTCCTTCTTTAACAGAGGCCACTACTTCCACAGAAGGAAGTGGGACTACCCAAGCAGGACTTGTAGGAGGTGAGTTTTTTTTTAAACTGAATCTCTGGGGTTTTGAATCAAATCCCTGTTTGTGTATAGAGTAAACAAATGAGTGGGAAGGAAACATTTGAAGACGAAGGAAATGGGCCTGTATTTCCTCAGGGAACACAGCATGCCAGAGTCACAAATTTAGATTAAGCTTGAAAACCATATTCTCAAATTCCCCATCAGATTGCAAGGCCCAGGCCTACAGAGCTAGTTCTGTGATTGGCAGGTATGAGGCCACCCTGTGGCCCTGCCCCTGCCTATCAAGGCCCCAACCTTTATATATGGTTGGACATTTTCTTATAGCCTTTACTAACATCTGCCACTTTGACTTTTAATGTTTGTTGATCACTGTTGGTCTCCAGTTGCTAGAATGTAAGCTACATTAGGGGAGGGAACTTTGAATATTCTGTTCACTGATAAATCCAAATGCCTAAAATATTATTACACAGAAAAGATGCTTAATAAATATTTGTGGAATCATGAAATGTGTATTGATTTTTGAAGCTCACTCTACTTGCTTTAATAGGTACCACAACACTTTCACCTGGAGCCAGCAGCAGTTCACAGAAAACCACGCCAGGTAGGGTCACTAAGTAAATTCACCATAGGAGAGTATTAGAGTCACACATTTCTACTTTAAACCTTGCAGTGTCAAACGCCTTCAGGTAAATGATGACAAACTTTTACAAAGATGAAGCATCATCTGCCTTTTTCTTCCTTTAGGCACCTCTGTCGCACCAGGAAGTCCAGGGACTGGAAGTAAAAAAGGTGAGGGTGACATAAGACCCCCGTCCTTTTGCACTAGGCTCTTGGAAAAGGGAACTCCAGTAGCAAAAATGATCCATACATGGGCAAGGAAGGACATTGTGGAAAGTTATGGACAGTTATGTTCCCTCTGAAACAGAGATCCTAAGAAAAGGTCTTCTGGTCATTCAAGGACACACAGCAGCTTCAGTCCTGAAGAGGGAGCTAATGCTGTGTTGATGGCTTTATCTTTCTCATTTTTAAGTCCTACACAGGAATTCACTAGGAAAATCATTATATCTGGGGGTTCCCACACAGATAGGTTCACAAGAAGAAATCTCCACATTTAAGACAATAGCATTATGTCTCCACTGATAAAATACACCATAATTCTTCTCTCCTATCACAAATCCTTATTCCTCACCCTTCACCATTTTCCTCTTTCAGCGGCTACAACATCAACAGAAGGCAGTGGCACATCTGGAACTGGATTCAGAACTGGTGAGGAAGAGTTTCCGCAGTTGGGGTTTACCATTAATGATGCCTCTTCTTAGCCTGGCTTGATGGGAGGGGTGCTTTCCTGCAGAGTGTTTCTCATTTGCTTCCAGTTCTTCTTAGATTTAATTTTTTTGGAAAACTCTCAATATTGGCTTCCAGTCTTACAGGTGTAACTTTGTAAGAAAAGGCTGCCTGTCAAATCAGTATGAGAGATTTAACTTGTGATGGCACACACATCACTAGGATGTCAGTGTGAGATGAGAAATATTATATATATGAGGAGAGGGAAAAGCAATGTGAACTCTTAAACAGGCATATCCTATGCAGAGGGGTTCTCGCTCAAAATGCCAATAATTGTATCAATATTTTTCTGGGACATTGAAATATTTTCCTGTTTATCCTTGTATGGTAGGCACCACTGTGCGGATGAGACATGAATGTAAGAGAAAGGCCCCTCTTTAACCATATTTGACTGAATGGAATTTCTGGGACAGTTTCTCATGCTGGAACATTACTGTTTTTATTGCTTTCTTACTGATTTTCATCATATTTAAACCAGATTCTCACCTCATCAGGTAGTAGAGACAGGGCCCTTTGCTATATCAAAGATATATATGGAGCCCTTCTAGAGGGAGGACATCAGAAGATGGACAGGACACTTGTTGAAGATCTCAAACCTTTTGTGGTTTGGGCATCACTGGAATAGCCCTTGGCACAACTGTTGCTCCTGGCACTTCCAACATAGGGGAGGCAATAGGGTGACATAGGATTTTCTAATGCCCTCTCACAGGTTAGTTGTCTGCTCTGATTTGATTCATTGCAGGACTACCACCATATATTTTCAGTGATCCTGAAATATTCCTTCATTACCTCTTTTCCACCCTATTTCCCCCAGTGGCCACAACATTCAACGTGGCACAACTAGAATTTGAATAGACACAGTGGAGTGGTGCTAAGCTAATACCTACATTTCATGATAACCTGCTTAAAGCAATCTTCCAAAAATTTTGTACACTATTTATATATGTTATGTTGGGAAAGTTCAGGTTTTTAAAAGATAAGCTAGAACTGGGAGGAGGGGAGTTATGGGGGGAAAAAAGAGGAACAAATGTAATAATCTGAACAATAAAGATTTAATAAAAAAAAGATAAGCTAGATATTACATTGCAACCTTATTGCCTGAACTTACAAGGGCCTTCAGTAGACAACCATGAGTCTAAACAATGACAAATAAATAGGTAGTGTATATATAGAGATATTTCTTTCTTCCCGCTATAAAAAGAGACATGATAGTTGAGAACTCAGTAAAATGGCTATAGAAAAAAATGTGACCTGGGGCTCATAAGGATGAATTCTTATCACTAAAGTCACAGGGTTATAGTTTGGTATTACATGAAGATGTAGATTTTTATTTAAATCATGCAGTGAAAAAGCAACTGAGCTAGGATCACCACCATTTTCTTCTTGTAAGTAATACTGATAAAGTCTCTGGAAAACCTCTGGAACCTGGCAGATATGTCACAGGCAAATCTGAAAATACAGTAAAAACTTGACAATGGCAGCCTGTATGATCTATTCTTACAATAGCCAAGTGTGTTCTTTGCCACCACCTGGTCTTACTCCTTCCCTTATTTTCTCTATCAGAGGCCACTACTTCCACAGAAGGAAGTGGGACCACCCAAGCAGGACTTGTAGGACGTGAGGTTTTTTTTTCATCTTAATCTCTGGGGTTTTTAACCAACTCCCTGTTTGTGTGTAGAGTAAACACATAAGTGGGAAAGTGGGCGAAGGAATTGGCCTGCATTTCTTTGGGGAGCACAGCATGCCAGAGTCACAAACTCTGATAAGCCTGAAAACCATATTCTCATATTCCCCATCAGATTGCAAGGCCCAGGCCTTCAGAGCTAGTTCTTTGATTGGCAGGTATGAGGGCACCCTGTGGCCCTGCCCCTGCCTATCAAGACCTCAACCTTTATATATGGTTGGACATATTCTTGTAGCCTTTACTAACATCTGTCACTTTGACTTTTCATATTTGCTGATCACTGTTGATCTCCAGCTGCTAGAATGTAAGCCACATTAGGGGAGGGATCTTTGAATATTCTGCTCACTGACATATCCAAATGCCTAAAAAATCATTACATAGAAAAGATGCTTAATAAATATTTGTGGAATCATGAAATGTGTATTGATTTTGAAGCTCACACTACTTGCTTTAATAGGTACCACAACACTTTCACCTGGAGCCAGCAGCAGTTCACAGAAAACCACGCCAGGTAGGGTCACTAAGAAAATTCACCATAGGAGAGTATTAGAGTCACACATTTCCACTTTAAGCCTTGCAGTGTCAAATGCCTTCAGGTAATTGATGACGAACTTTTACAAAGATGAAGCATCATCTGCCTTTTTCTTCCTTTAGGCACCTCTGTCACACCAGGGAGTCCAGGGACTGGAAGTGAAAAAGGTGAGGGTGACATAAGACCTCCTTTCCCTTTCCCTGGCATCAGTAAAGAAGGGACCTCCAGTAGCAACAATGATCAATAGTTGGGGCAGGGAAGGACATTGTGGAAAGTTGTGGACAGCTAAGTTCCCTCTGAAACAAAGATCTAAGGATAGGTCTTCTGGTCATTCAAGGACACACAGCTGCCTCTGTACTGAAGAAGGAGCTAATGCTCTATTGATGCCTTTATCTTTGTCATCTTTAGGTGCTACACAGGAATTCCCCAGGACAACCATTATACCTGGGAGTTCCCACACAGGTAGGTTAACAAGAAGAAATCTCCATATTTAAAACCATAATATAGGTATTAGTTCTGCTCTGATAAAATATCAAATAATCCTTTTCCTAATATCCCAGTTCCTCCCATCTCACACTTCACCATTTTGTTTTATCAGAGGCCACAATGTTAACAGAAAGCAGTGGCACTTCTGGAACTGGATTCAGAGGTGGTGAGTAAGAGCTCCTGCAGCTGGGGGTTTAATATTAACTGTGACTATTGTTAACCTGGCCTCTGGGAGGTGAGCTTTCCTGCAGAGTGGTTCACACATGCTGCCAGTTCTTAGATGTAACATTTTGGAAAAGGTCTCAACACTGGCTTCTAGTCGTTCCTGTTATAACATTCTAAAGATGGGCTGGTGATAGAATCAATAGGAGAGGTTTATCCTGTGATGGCATACACATCACAAAGATGTTAGGAGAAGCTGAGAAATATTATGTCTCTGGGAAGGAGCCAAAACAATGAGAACTCTTAAACAGGTCTATCGAGGGAAATTCTCTAGGCCAACAATTATGGCTGGGAGTTCCCACACAGGTAGGATAACAAGAAGAAATCTTCATATTTAACCCCATACTGTAGTTAGTATTCTTGTTCTGACCTAATATGTCAGTAATATTTTCCCTAATATCACAAAACCTCTGACCTCTCCATTCATCATTTCTTCCTGCAGCTGGCACTCCTGGAACAGGATCCAGACCAGGTGAGAATGAGTACCTCACAGTTGGGGTTTACCATTAATTAGGACTCTCCACAAGCTCCCATTTTGGAGGTGTTCTTTCCTGCAGAGTTGTTTGTATTTACTCAGTATTTTCTTTGATTTCACATAGTAGCAATAAACTGTCAATGCCTGCTCATGCCTCACAGCTGTAACTTCCTTAGGAATGGCTATTGGTGAAATCCCTGTAAGAGGTTTCCTCTTTGATGGCATATACATCACTAAGATGATAGAAGACCCAAGAAATATTCTATATGTGGGTAGAAGAGAAAGCAATGTGAACTCTTAAGCCTGCGCTACATATAGGTCCTCTTGCTTAAAAGTGCAATAGGGATAGTCAGTATTTTTTGGCACATTCAAATAGTTTTCTGGTTTTCCTCTCACATTAGGCGCCACTGCATTGCCACCAGGCCAAGCAACTGGGAGTGTGACAGGTGAGCCTGGGAGAAACCCAGCTTTCTTCTTCATTTTAAGTGAGTGGAATGTCTGCAGAGGGTGCCTTACATTGGAAATATTGCAGTTTTTACTACTTTCTTAGTGATATGGATTATAGGAAAGTTATATTATTGTCACTTCATCAGGAAGTAGTGAAAGGGCCCTTTGATATAAGAATGATACACTTAGATTCTTTCTAGAGTCAGCTCTTTAAGAGCTGTATAGGAGTCACCCAGAGGCACCGTTGAAGATCTCAGAACTTTTGTGTTTCAGGCACCACTGGTCCAGCTGTTGGCACAACTATTGCACCTGGCAGTTCCAACACAGGTCAGTCAACAAGGTGGCAGGGAATCTTTCAGATGAGATTCCTCTTCTATTGTTATCCTGTGTAGCAGAACTACCCTACCTTTCTGTGGTCCTCAAATAATTTTCAATGATCTCTATCCTCTTTTCCTCTATATTGGGGGACAGGACTTCTGTAGAAGATGGTGGAATAACAAGAGGTTTTTTCCCTTCTCCTAGAAGCCACAACTTCCACAGGAGGCAGTAAGGCTACACAGGGAAGATTGCCAGGAGGTAAGCTTCTTAGTCCAAAGCCCAGGTAATTAATGAGGAACTTTTACAAAAATGAAGCATCATCTGCCTTTTTCTTCCTTTAGGCACCTCTGTTGCACCTGGGAGTCCAGGGACTGGAAGTGGAACAGGTAAGGGTTATATAAGACCTCCTTTCTCTTTCACTAGGATCTTGGAAAAGGGAACTCCAGTAGCAACAATGATCCATAGGTGGGGCAGGGAAGGACATTGTGAAAAGATATGGACAGTTATGTTCACTCTGAAACAGAGATCCTAAGAAAAGGTCTTCTGGTCATTCAAGGACACACAGCTGCTTCAGTCCTGAAGAGGGAGCTAATGCAGTGTTGATGGCTTTATCTTTCTCATTTTTAAGTCCTACACAGGAATTCACTAGGGCAAGCATTATATCTGGGTTTCCCGCACAGATAGGTTCACAAGAAGAAATCTCCACATTTAAACCCAATATCATTATGTCTCCACTGATAAAATATCACCATAATTCTTCTCTCCTATCACAAATCCTCATTCCTCACCCTTCACCATTGTCTTCCTTCAGAAGAGGCTACAACATCAATAGAAGGCAATGGCACATCGGGAACTGGATTCAGAACTGGTGAGGAAGAGTTTCCGCAGTTGGGGTTTACCATTAATGATGGCTCTTCTTAGCCTGGCTGCTGGGAGGGGTGCTTTCCTGCAGAGTGGTTCTCATTTGCTTCCAGTTCTTAGATTTACCATATTTTGGGAAACTCTCAATATTGGCTTCCAGTCTTACAGGTGTAACTTATTAATGAAAGGCTGCTGGTGAAAGCAGTATGAGAGATTTAACATGTGATTGTATAGACATCACTAGGATGTCAGTGTGAGATGAGAAATATTATATATATGAGGAGAGGGAAAAGCAATGTGAACTCTTAAACAGGCATAACCTATGCACAGGGGTTGTCGCTCAAAATGCCAGTAATTGTATCAATTTTTTTCTGGGACATTGAAATATTTTCCTGTTTATCCTTGTATGGTGGGCACCAGTGTGAGGAGGAGACATAAATATAGGAGAAAGGCACCTCTTTAACCATATTTGACTGAATGGAATTTCTGGGACAGTATCTCATGCTGAGAACATTACTGTTTTTATTGCTTTTTTACTGATATTGGTCCTAATAAAACCAGATTCTCACCTCATCAGGAAGTAGAGACAGGGCCCTTTGCTATAACAAAGATATATATGGAGCCCTTCTAGAGGGTGGTCATCAGGAGATGGACAGGACACATGTTAAAGATCTCAAACCTTTTGTGTTTTAGGCACCACTAGAATAGCCCTTGGCACAAGTGTTGCTCCTGGCACTTCCAACATAAGGGTGGCAACAGGGTGACATAGGATTTTGTCATGCCCTCTCAAAGATTGGTTGTCTGCACTGATATTATTCATTGTATTTTCAGTGGTCCTGAAATATTATTTCATTACCTCTATTCTACCCTAATTTCCCCCATGGCCACAACATTCAAAGTAGTACAACTAGAATTGGAATAGACACAGGGGAGTGTTCCTAAGGTAACACCTACATATCATAATAACCTTCTTAAAGCAGTCTTCTAAAAATTTTCTACACTATTTATATATGTTACTTCAGGGAAAGTTCAGATTTTAAAAAGTTAAGCTACACATTACATTGCCTCCTTATTGCCTAAGCTTACAAGGGCCTTCTGTAGAGACCATGAGTCTAACCAATGACCAAAAAAAAAGGTAGCATATAGAGAGATATATCTATGTTCCCTCCATAAAAAGAGACATGATAGTTGAGAACTCAGTAAAATAGTTATACAAAAAAATTTTTTATAGGGTACTTGGGATGACTTCTTGGGAAGAAAAGTCACAGGGTTATAGTTTGCTATTACATGAAGATGTAGATTTTTATTTAAATCATGGGATGAAAAAAAAATTGAGCTAGGATCACTACCATTTTCTTCTTGTAAGTAATATTGGAAAAGTCTCTGCAAAAACTCTGGAACCTGGAATATATGCCACAGGCAAATCTGAAAATACAGTAAAAATTTGACATTGGCAGCTTGTATGATCTATTCTGACAATAGCCAAGTGTGTTCTTTCCCATCACCTAGTCTTACTCCTTCCCTTCTTTTCTCTCTCAGAGGCCACTACTTCCACGGAAGGAAGTGGGACTACCCAAGCAGGACTTGTAGGAGGTGAGTTTTATTTTTAACTGAATCTTTGGGGTTTTGAATTAAATCCCTGTATTCGTGGTTGAATAAATACTTGAGTGGGAAGGAAACACTTGAAGGCATAGGAAATGAGCCTGTATTTCCTTGGGGAACACAGCAAACCAGAGTCACAAACTTTGATAAGCCTGAAAACCATATTCTCATATTTCTCCATCAGATTGCAAGGCCCATGCCTACAGAGCTAGTTCTTTGATTGGCAGGTATGAGGGCACCCTGTGGCCCTGCCCCTGCCTATCAAGGCCCCAACCTTTATATATGGTTGGACATTTTCTTATAGCCTTTACTAACGTCTGTCACTTTGGCTTTTCGTGTTTGTTGATCATGGTGGTATTCAGCTGCTAGAATGTAGGGGAGGGATCTTTGAGTATTCTGCTCACTGATATATCCAAACGCCTGAAACATTATCACATAGAAAAGATGCTTAATAAATATTTGTGGAATCTTGAAATGTGTATGTATTTTTAAGCTCACACTACTTGCTTTAATAGGTACCACAACACTTTCACCTGGAGCCAGCAGCAGTTCACAGAAAACCACGCCAGGTAGGGTCACTAAGAAAATTCACCATAGGAGAGTATTAGAGTCACACATTTCCACTTTAAGCCTTGCAGTGTCAAACGCCTTCAGGTAATTGATGACAAACTTTTACAAAGATGAAGCATCATCTGCCTTTTTCTTCCTTTAGGCACCTCTGTCACACCAGGGAGTCCAGGGACTGGAAGTGGAACAGGTGAGGGTGACATAAGACCTCCTTTCTCTTTCCCTGGCATCAGTAAAGAAGGGAACTCCAGTAGCAACAATGATCAAAAGGTGGGGCAGGGAAGGACATTGTGGAAAGTTGTGGACAGTTAAGTTCCCTCTGAAACAGAGATCCTAAGGATAGGTCTTCTGGTCATTCAAGGACACACAGCTGCCTCTGTACTGCAGAGGGAGCTAATGCTCTATTGATGCCTTTATCTTTATCTTTGTCATCTTTAGGTGCTACACAGGAATTCCCCAGGACAACCATTATACCTGGGAGTTCCCACACAGGTAGGTTAACAAGAATAAATCTCCATATTTAAAACCATAATATAGGTATTAGGTCTGCTCTGATAAAATATCAAATAATCCTTTTCCTAATATCCCAGTTCCTCCCATCTCACCCTTCACCATTTTCTTTCATCAGAGGCCACAACATTAACAGAAGGCAGTGGCACTTCTGGAACTGGATTCAGAGGTGGTGAGTAAGAGCTCCTGCAGCTGGGGGTTTAATATTAACTGTGACTATTGTTAACCTGGCCTGCTGGGAGGTGAGCTTCCCTGCAGAGTGGTTCACACATGCTGCCAGGTCTTAGATGTAACATTTTGGAAAAGTTCTCAACACTGGCTTCTAGTCGTTCCTGTTGTAACATTCTAAAGAGGGGCTGGTGGTAGAATCAATAGGAGAGGTTTATCCTGTGATGGCATACCCATCACTAAGATGTTAGGAGAAGCTGAGAAATAGTATGTCTCTGGGAAGGAGCCCAAACAATGAGAACTCTTAAACAGGCCTATGGAGGGAAATTCTCTAGGCCAACTATTATACCTGGGAGTTCCCACACAGGTAGGATAACAAGAAGAAATCTTCATATTTAACCCCATACTGTAGTTAGTATTCTTGTTCTGACCTAATATGTCAGTAATTTTTTCCTTAATATCCCAAATCCTCTGACCTCACCATTTATCATTTCTTTCTTCAGCTGCCACAACACCAGCAGAAGGTAGTGGCACTCCTGGAACAGGATCCAGACCAGGTGAGAATGAGTACCTCACAGTTGGGGTTTACCATTAATTAGGACTCTCCACAAGCTCCCATTTTGGAGGTGTTCTTTCCTGCAGAGTTGTTTGTATTTTCTTTGATTTCACATAGTAGCAATAAACTGTCAATGCCTGCTCATGCCTCACAGCTATAACTTCCTTAGAACGGCTATTGGTGAAATCCCTGTAAGAGGTTTCCTGTTTGATGGCATATACATCACTAAGATGATAGAAGACCCGAGAAATATTCTATATGTGGGTAGAAGAGAAAGCAATGTGAACTCTTAAGCCTGTGCTACATATATAGGTCCTCTTGCTCAAAAGTACAATAAGGATAGTATTTTTTGGCACATTCAAATAGTTTTCTGGTTTTCGTCTCACATTAGGTGCCACTGCAGTGTCACAAGGCCAAGCAACTGGGAGTGTGACAGGTGAGCCTGGGAGAAACCCAGCTTTCTTCTTCATTTTAAGTGAATGGAATATC
Source organism: Myotis daubentonii (assembly GCF_963259705.1). NCBI lineage: Eukaryota > Metazoa > Chordata > Mammalia > Chiroptera > Vespertilionidae > Myotis > Myotis daubentonii. The sequence goes on from NC_081841.1 coordinate 42,914,147, forward strand.
TGTAGAGGGTGCCTTACATTGGAAATATTGCAATTTTTACTACTTTCCTAATGATATGGATTATAGGGAAGTTATATGATTGTCACCTCATCAGGAAGCAGTGAAAGGGCCCTTTCATATAACAGATCCACTTAGATTTCTTCTAGAGGCAGTTCTTTAGGAGCTGTATAGGAGTCACCAAGAGGCACCATTGGAGATCTCAGAACTTTTGTGTTTCAGGCACCTCTGGGCCAGCTGTTGGCACAACTGTTGCACCTGCCAGTTCCAACACAGGTGAGTCATCAAGGGGTGGGGAATCTTTCATGAGTCTGTCTTGATGAGATTCCTCTTCTATTGTTATCCTGTGTAGCAGAACTACCCTACCTTTCTGTGGTCCTCAAATAATTTTCAATGATCTCTATCCTCTTTTCCTCTATATTGGAGGCCAGGACTTCTGTAGAAGATGGTGAAATAACAAAAGGGGTTTTTTTCCCCTTCTCTTAGAATCCACAACTTCCACAGGAGGCAGTAAGGCTACGCAGGGAAGATTGCCGGGAGGTAAGCTTCTTAGTCCAAAGCTTAGGGCTATCTATCATCCTTTCTAATTGGCTTGCTGCAGTGAACAAATGAATAAGGAGTGTGAAGGGGGGATCTGCATTGTCTCTGATGCCATATTGTGTGTTATCAACCTGATAATTATTTTGCTTGGGAAAACCTCAGATGCCTCAGCCAGTCTGTCCTCATTGTTCTGGCTTACAGAGATGTTCTTCTCCGCCGCCCGCCACCCCTTAAAAAAAAATGATATAAATATATATTGCCTATATCTCTCCCCCCTATTACTTCCAATCCTCCTTACCCCAGTAGCTTGCCAATTTCTATCCACTCTCTCATTTACTTATACATAATATTTATTGTTTATTTTTTATCTCCCCATCTAGAGAGCTCCATAAAGGGAACTTGCTTATCAAAATGCTCTTAAGTTATATAAAAAATTATTACTTATAAAGATTAAAACCATACTTTATTTTCTCCCTTACACACTTCTGGCACACCAGGTGCATCTGTCCCTGAAAATGAAATAGGTAAAGGGCATTTAAAAATCTGCTGTGGCATTTAATTACCACATAGTGACAGGGAAACCTGGGAAATAAAATACTGTGAAATTGCTCATTTTTTACTTTCTTCAGAGAAGAGTATCTTCAGGAAAGGGCTTCCAGTGTTTTAGGGCCACATTGGTGCTGCCAAGATGAACTGTGGAGGAAATACTCTATTGTTCCATTTCCATTTTGCATTTTAGGTACCACTGAAGAGTTTTCTGGAACAACTGTTACATCTGGAGATTTTAACACAGGTAGGTTAACAAGAAGGAAATACCCTTTATTTAACCTCTCTTTTGGGGCTGCTATAATAAAATACTATTTCAATATCCCTTCCTAGTATTCCAAGTTACCAGACTGTATCATCTTACCTTGTTGCAGGTACCACTAGGGTAGCTTCTGGCACTCCACTTGAACCTGGGAGTTCAAACACAGGTGAGCCAGCAGCTGGAGAGAATTGCCCACCGTACTGTCATTGAGAAAATTATACCCTTAACTTTCGTCAGAATGCTAAATGCTCTTTAGCTCATGTTTGTCTACCTTTCCTCTCTCTTAGAAGCTACAACACTCCCTAGAGGCAGTGGAACTACAGGAAGCAATACAGGTGAGCTCGCAGGCATCCTAAGCTCTCCACTTTTCAATGACATCATAGCTAATACTTTAGAGCACTAACTATTTGACATACACACGTCTCATTATTATTTCTTTTATCTTTCACTCCAAGCGATGAGGTAAGTACTATTCTTTTTACAGATGAAGACATCTGTGGCTCAGAGATATTAACCAACTTTCCCAAGGTCACACAGCAAATAAATAGCAGATTTCAACTCAGGCAGTCCGGCTCTAAAGGCCATCCTCTTAACCATGATACTATACTACCATTATACAATATCACTAGATTTCCTTATTATATGTCTAAATTTTTCTAGAACATTAAAATTTCTACAGCATCAATACTTTACCCAAATAAAAATTCAACAGGCCATCAATCCTGCTTCATTTCTTTTCCTGGGAGAATCTAGTAGCCTGGTCACTGGCATTCAAATAGGTAAAGGGAAATACCTTTGTCTATTCAACATTGACCCCAGAGAAAGGAAAATTATCTTTGAGACTCCGCAATACCACCCCACATTCTACTCTCCATCCAATAAATTTATATTCAGAATGCAGCATTAGAAAATGCATAAAATCACTCTGGAACAAGCTATTCTTGAAAGTGGTCTTTTTATATAATAAAGAATTTTGTAATTTCCTAATTATATTGTAGAATATAATCTTCTTATGGGAATGAAATCACACAATGTTGTCATTCAATTTTGCTTTTAGGTTCTACTGAAGTGGCCCCTGGCAGTACCATCTCATCTGGAAGTTCCAACACAGGTGAATAAATGAGGAAACATGTACTATAATTTCTTTCTTGGGCTAGCTCTAAAGCAACATCACATGATACCTTTTTATTATAGGTTTCCGCTAGCCCTCACTACTCCCTTTCACTCTCAGAAGCTACCGTTTCCATAGAAGGAAGCTTAACCAATGAAAGTAGAATTGGCAGCTCTTGAGTTCTTGCTAATTCATAGTCTGCCTTTGCCTCTTCATGGGGATATTTGTTAGAGGAAGCTTATACTTATGAAAACCATATTATTTCTTTTGGGCAAACCTTATACTATAATTCTTAAAAGAGATGCCCAGAAAGGTTTCTCCTTGTGACATTCAAGCTATTACCCTGGTGTCAGATGGAGGCCTTATATGTCCATATGGTTCTCTTTAGAGAAACAGATGGTGGAAGTAACTCTAGAAGTTTAGGTCTATTGAATTTTGGATTTCAGATAGTATAAATTTCTTTGTTGAGTATAATTAAATACATTTACACAAATGTTGTTTCTATTTCTTGTTATTAGGAGCCACCACTGGCACATCTGAGAGGTCAAGTCCTGGAAGTAAAACAGGTAAACATGAGAAAGGCCCAGAAACCTTTGATAGTTAATCCTAGGGAAGTAATTTATCAAGACTGAACTATAAGCATATGTATTTATTGTGGCCCTGAATTAAAAAATGGAGAATGTACCTCATTTTGGCAGGATAACCCAAAGAAGGGTCTTCTACTTTTGAGTTACAGTTTTATTGTTGGTTATGCTCTTCTCAGGATGGTAAATATATCACCATTTGCATTTTCTTTTTCTTTCTTCTACTTTAGGAACCACTGGTGTGGTCTCTGGCACAACAGTTGCACCTGGAAGTTCCAATACAGGTAAATCAATAATCAAATAGGGAATATAAGGAGCTTCAGTGAGGAGGCACCCTTTCCGTCTCTGCCCCATCAACTCCTCCACCCAAATACACACATTCCCTTCCATATCCTGGAGATACCACCAAACTTTTCACAGTTATGGGACTTACTCTTCTCCTTTCTTTCTTTCACTTAGGGGCCACAACTTCTTCAGAAAGTGGTGGAACCACTGAGGGTGAAATGAAAATAGGTAAGCACTAGAAATCAGATAATTATTTTTCTCTTCATCTTAAAGTAAATTACATTGGCTATAATAAACTTAGTGGAAATACTACTCTACCTAAATCTCTCTTCAAGCACAAATTCTCAGTATGTTAGTACTTTATCCCATGTAAATTTCCCTTTTCTTTGTATATCTGTAGTAAAATGGCATAATAGAAATTACGGCGTCACTTAAGGCAAGAAAGTGCTGATGTAATACTCTTAGTTCATTAAGAAACCCAAATTTGTTCAAAATTAAATCCTACTTTTAAGCCAGAGGGAATTTACAAATTGATTCTCTCCTCTTGTGATTTCAGTTACCACTGAGTTCACTACTGGCACAACAACTGCACCTGGGAGTTCCAACGCAAGTGAGTGATGAAAAAGTTGAAGAGCCATATGATCTTTAGAGACCTGGTGTCTGCCATAGGAATTGTACATAACGTAATACTGTTACAGATTTTTTTTTTAAATTTCTGTATCCCATGCTACTCTCTCCTATTTCTTCTCAGAGACTACAACTTCTACAGAAGTTGAAACTACCACTGGAGTTGGAATGGTAACTGGTAAGTGGTTTGCTCTTTCAGCCTTTTGGTACTCAATAATTTTCTGTTTGAGTTTGTGGTAGATGATAAATGAGTGAGAAGATGGCTGAGATAGGGTTTTGTATTCTATTTGAAGAAACAATATGTCAGATCAATAACACTTGGACCTTGTTGTCAGACTTATTTTTTTCCATACACCAGCCTTTTAGATGTGAGTTTATGAAGCCAAAAATGATGTATCACTTTCAATCTTTTATTTATCTTGCCTTTGCAGGTACTACTACAGGATCTGCTGGAGTTTCCAGGGGCCCAGGGAATTCCAGTCCTGGTTAGTAGATATGTTTAATTCATACTTCTTGGGCTTTTCTTACCTAGGTTAGCTCCCTGATTTTCCTAGAGAACATCCTATACGTGTAATTCTCTATACACATTATTTTATTTTTTTACTTTATTCTTTTTTTTGGGGGGGGGGGGGTTTAAGGAATTCTACAACAGTATTAGTAATAGTTATCAGTAACCAAGAAGGTAGTAGAGATCACTACAATAGATGTTAGTAAATTTGTAAATTAAGGCCTCGATTGAGATGCCTTATCCTTGATCACAAGTTTAGAAGTAATTAAAAAAAATTTTTTTAAATTTGTTTGTTTCCTTCCATTGGAGAACAAGAGAGATAAGTCACTGGAAGAAAATCATGTGACTATAATACAAATATTCCCTAATTTAGTAATTAGATTCTAGATCTAGAGAAATAAAATGTATGAGGAAATTAGGACTTTTACTTCCATATTTTTTTTTTTTGACATGCAAGCATTAGAAAGTACATTGAACAATATACTTGGCTTAATATTTGGTGCAAGAAAAATTGTTAAACTGCTCTCTATTAAGAGAAAAAGGAACACTTGTCAATATCACACTCTTCTTAGGGCAAGAAAACCTTTGTAAGGCTCATCCTTCCCTTTTATTACAGGTGCCACTGGGATAGCCTCTAGAATCTAATTACTAAATTAGAGGGGTAGAGGTTAAAATTCAGCCCATGTACCTATAACAAGGTGTAAATCCATGAGGCCTCATCTGCCCAAAGGGATGTTTATTGTAATTCACAGAGGTACCCTATGGACGAGCTGCAGCATTGGCCCAGACTTTCATCTGATTTACTTTCTCTCTTGTTGTTGATCTTTGAAAAATAGTCATAAGACGTGTATCTGAAATGAAATGTTCTTCATTTGCCTTTGTAGCTACTACTGTAGTATCAAGTGGAAGTACTGGTGGCCCAGAAAGTTCCAGTCCAGGTAATAGAAATGACTGACAGAAATAAAGTTTACATGCTAAACATTCTTCTCGCTTAACACCCACGTGTTTCAGTTATCCAATATTTATCCCTTTGACTGAGTATCCAACTTGAACTTTAAAAGAAAAATTGTTCCAGGTGGACTTAAATAGGCAAGAAATACTTCATATAAGACTAGAGGCCTGATGCATGAAGATTCATGCAGAAATGGGCCTTCCTTTCCCTGGCTGCCAGCACCGCCTTTGCTCTGGCCCAAGCCGCCTTTCTGCCTTCCCACACTGTCCAGAGGCCCGGAGCGGTTGGGATGGTGCAGAAAGCCTGCATCCACTTGGGGACTGCATATGCAAATTAACCCACCATCTTTGTTGGGTTAATTTGCATGCTCACTCCTGATTGGCTGGTGGGTGTTGCAGAGATATGGTCAATTTGAATCTTTCTCTTTTATTAGTGTAGATTATTGCAATAGGAGTCAAGACCACTGCAATAAGGGTGATATTTTGAACTCAACTCTGCTGAAACAAAAGGCAGGAGAGTTTTTTAAGTGCTGGGGTGAAATGGTGGAAAAGTACTGGAGGGCAGGCCATTAGGGGAGAGGTTGGTCTAAATGATTAGGCCATGCATGGTTGCTAATTGGTACTTACAGAATGAAAGTAGGCTCCTACCTTCCCACAGAGACAGGGAGATAAGGGTGCTATTATTCTTGATGTTTACATGTCAAGGGGGTGGCTCTCAGGTCTTTGAAAAAGATTCCAGGATTTTAAAACTGGCCAAAGCTGAAGGAATATTTGCATCTCAGAGAAATAACTTATAATTGCAAGTTTTTTAAAAATAAAGGCTTCAAGAAAAGGGAGTTCAGGGACCTGTAGTCAGGAAGAAGCATGCCTGAAGTTTAATTAGACTGAGGAAATGTTAAGGCCATCTTAATAAACAGAGATGTTTTCTCATTTTCTCTCACTCTACTATAACTTCTGTCCCCCCAAAACTGTTACAGGATAACCAAGAAACCAAGTTATAGGAATAAAACAGTGAAGTGTGGAAAAAGTTTTTGTCACTTAGAGAAGGAAATTCAAAAGTGAAATTTACCAGGATCTTAGAAAAATATTCATTTCTGTGAGATAGAAACCTCTTATGGTTCAATTGCAGGAGCCTTAGTATATGCATGAGAACATGCCAAGTGCTTTGAGACTTTGTTCCATGTAGAGGTGTCTTGGGACATGCTCTTTTGAGACCAGAAAAAGCTCATTGCTCTTTTGCTGCTCATGTTAGGTACCTCCCAGGAAGCATCTGAAACAACCATTGCTTCTGGAATTTCTACCACAGGTAAGCCAAATAATAATAAACAAACTTTGCTTGGTGGCATCTCAGAAGACAGGATAGGTTACCAGAAGTTAAACTCTATCTTCTCCCGTCCACTGTATGCACCATGGTTGTCCCTCCCTTAGTGGTCACTGCTTCCACAAGAGTCAAGGAAACTTCTGGAACTGGAATGTAACCATATAAATGCTGGCAATACATACTCGTCGCTGAGCAGTGTGCTTGTGATTACATATAAGGAGCTGAGTTTGGGGGAGAGGGGTGGTGGAAAAGGAAAAGGAGAGAGGCCAGGAAGTTATGCTGAATTTCCTTTTGGAATATGACTTCGAAGCTCAACTAGGTGTGTGTTTTTTTCTAGGACTTTTTTGGTTAGGCTTTCACCAGAACTCCTCTCCTGAAGACAGTTATAAAGCTCTTAGTTTGAAATCTCTGAGTATGAGATTATGAAATATGCTATTCCTGTCAAATGGAATACTAACAAACCCCAAAGTGTCCTAGCCAGATTAAATGAAATGACCCAAATGTACTGGAATGAACTGTCTATTCTACACAAAGTTTTCCTTGAGCATGAATGTGTGTGATCATTTGTACACTCATATACTAGTACACAGAGGCTTGATGTGCATACATGTTATTCTGATAAATAAAATGACAATGCCATCCTCTTATTTCCCCTCAGAAACCACTGCAGGAGCAACAGGAGATCAAGAAAATGAAAATAAAGCAGGTCAGTATGGGAGGAATCCTAATTTCCTTATTATTTGGGGGAGATTATTATGGGCACCAAAACTATCTTTACAGTATATTTAATGCTAACCCATAAACATGTACAGCAATTATGGTCTCAGGGGTCTCAGGAGTGGAGAATGTTAATACCTATCTATTAGTTGGTACAATTGAGTGAAGGGATCACAAAGGATCTGATTGAGTTTAATATTGGCTAAAGTGAGAAGGGAATTCTACCAAATAGCCCTTGAGAAGACAGAGACATGAAATAGCATGAGTGAATTCAGGAGTCAACCAGATATTGGTGATGACTGTGTGAAGTTCAGGGAAGAAATGGTATCGAAAAGGTAAGTAGAGGAAAGTTCATGAAGGACCTTATTTCCAAACTTAAACAAGACTTTAATCCAGTGGTTCTCAACCTTGGCTGCACATTAGAATCACCTGGGAATCTTTTTAAAATCCTGATTTCTGGGCCTCATTCGATGAGAACCACTGCTTTAATCCTTACACTAACTGGGATCTTTATTAGACTTTTATTAGGAGAATAATATGATCAGATAGGTGTTTTAGAGAAATTACCCTGATAACAAGGTGGAGATTAGGAGATTGTTCTTTATGTTTTTTTCTTATGAATATCTTCAATGAACTCTTGGAATTCTGGTTCAGGGAAGATTTTTTCTGCTGTATTTATGCCCCATAGATCATTACTCTCTCCTGCTGCTGGTTTCTGTTAACCTGCCAAACTTTTTTAGTTTGGGATTAGCCTCGCCTCCCTCAGTAAAGAGAGACATTTGATCCCCCAAACTCCCACATGTTTGATTTTTCTTTCTGTATTTCTGTACCTATTATTTGTTGGCATCTCTCTACCTAAACATGCAGAAATTTTAAGTTCCTCTCAAATATTCTCTTGCTTCTAGGCTAGACATTTTACCTGGTAGGTAGAATAAAAGTATTAATCTGATTATTAATTGTTTGAAAATAGAATTTTAATTTATCAGGCAATTGTTGGGTGGACTAAAATATGTGATGTGCAAAGCCTCAGAAAGAAACATATGACCAGTTTAAAATATTTGGTTAGGGTAGAGATAGAGCAAGACTGAAGTAGTTCAAGAAGACAAAAAGAAGATAAAAGTTTTTAAAGGATTAAATAAGTTGGTAATTACAAATACATTTCTCAGATATATGAATTATTCTTTTTCTATTTTTTATTAAAAATATTTTTATTGATTTCAGAGAGGAATGGAGAGGGGGAGAGAGATAGAAACATCAATGATGAGAGAGAACCATTGATTAGCTGCCTCCTGCACACCCCCTACGGGGGATTGGTCCGCAACTTGGGCATGTGCCCTTGACCAGAATCGAACCTGCAATTCTTCAGTCTTCAGGCCAATGCTCTATCCACTGAGCCAAGCCGGCTAGGGCTTCTTTTTCTTTTTGATTATGTATTTTATTGTCGTATTCATCAGAATTGTCTCCCAAGAAAATTTTGAAGAGAAGTTTATCTTGATGGCATATCATTTCTCCTTTAGATTCTCATATGCCTGCCATTAAAATTGGAGATCCAAAGGGAATACTCTCTAATGGTGGAATTTCAAATGCCTCGAGGAGCAGAAATGGAAAATAGACAGGAATGTGTCTGTTTGTATGGCTAGCAAGGTAGCCAATTACTTTCAGTAATAAGATAACTCTACTTACCCCGAAACTATTCTAAGGACTTTAGGGACTAATCTGAGCTGTCTGTTTTTACACAGGCTGTCCAGCACCACTTCCACCACCTCCAGGTAAGAATACCTGCACTTGAAAAGCAATCATTCTGCATTGATGTTTAGATGAGAAACTGGTATTGAGGGCAAAATAATACAATCTGTTTGTGCACATTGAGTTTAACGTTCTTACAGATTGGCCAGCATGCTATTTATTAGACTGAATGAGATCTGGGTCCATCTCACACATGATGTTTGGACTGGAGCTAGAAATTTGAGAGTTATCTACTTAACGTTATAGTGGACACTGTGGAGAGAGAGGAGGTACCAGGGGAAAGACTAGAGAAAGAGCTGATAGAGGAATTTCAGAGTGTTGAATCTGAAAGAAGAATATTTTCAAGATGAGAGTTACAAGTGTTAGCTATTGCAGGGAACTTAAAAGTCTGAGAAGGCCCTTGAAACTGGTCATTATAAAGTCTAAATTTCCCCTAAGAGAAATTTAGAATTCTCATTTCTGGGGTTTCTAAAAATAGGAAATATATGCTTTTTCAGGACAATTTGTTCAAAGTAGGTGGATATGATTTTTTTCCACTTAAAGGCACCGTAATCCTCCATAATTCTGTGTCTCTGAAATCGTAGTGCTAATTACACTATTGGCCACCTGGTGGTTATCTACAAGTAACAGATGGTTATATTTTGCCAAATTTAATTAGCGTTTATCATTTCATGTTAACAGTTTGCCATGGTCCACTGGGAGAAGAGAAATCAGTAAGTGCATAGTTCTTCTTCACTTTAATCCAAATTTGCTGTCATTCCTGTATTGGAGTAAAAGTCTAAACTTGGTTTGTTTCTGTAGCCTGGAGACACGTGGACTGCTAATTGCCACAAATGCACCTGTACCAACGCTAATACGGTGGACTGTAAACCCAAGGAGTGCCCTTCTCCCCCCACATGCAAAACTGAAGAGAGGCTTGTAAAGTTCAAAGATAATGATACCTGCTGTGAAATTGGATACTGTGGTGTGTATTCATAAACCATTTATTTGAATTGAATTGAATAGTTGTTTACTTACATATCCAAGAGATATTTATTGAGCTGCTAAATGATCATTACTATGCAGGATAGGTGTGATAAATAAAACAGAATCAGTAGTTGCCCTCTTAAAATTTACTATCTTTGTAATGGGGAAACCCAGAATTAACAGCTATGAACATAATCAGTAGATTAAAGAGTTATGACGATGTTAGGGGAAGAACATTATGATTGGTTGATAAATTCTATCCCATTTACAATTTCTGCTTTATGAATAAAAATAATTATAATGTTTACTTTAGGATAAAATAATATATTTGTTTTTCAGAACCAAGAACATGTTTATTTAACGATACCAACTATGAGGTAAAGTCGTTTTTTTACTTTATCCTATTTTTATCAATATAATTATGAACAAATGCAGCCTTTTTCAGCTTATGACATGAAAATTTCATAGTCAACTGTGGGGAGGAATTTTTTCCCCTATCTTCAATTTTCAAAAGGAATGTCAAATGTAACACTCAGCATGGTTCCCTTCACAGGGAGAAAATATACTTGATCATTAACTACCTAGCATTAGAGCTTCTGAATAATATTTCCCATGGGGCTTGCCAGATGGAGAAGACACACTTTGTAACATTCTAATCAATGAACAGAGTTAAACTGTAATTATAACCAGGAAGATCAGATGGCCAAACTGTCACAGATCAAATAAGAAAACCCCAAAGACTAGAACCCCATTATGTGAATATAGCAGTACAGGGGTGGGTTTTGACAACTGATTTGGCATTTTGGAAAGTAATTTAACATCTTAGAAAAAGTACCAGGAAGCCATAAAAACCAGATGATTCTCAAAATGACTTTAATACATTTTAACTGATGATGCTAAATATTAAAAAATCTGAAATAAAGTATATGTGGTATGGTAGGAAATACATGGAAGCAAAGCCCATGAGAGTTTTAATTTGGTAACTTATTTATCACACTCAATTTTTAGTTTCTTAATTTTTAGTTTCCAAAGGTGACCTGACTTGAGAATTTATGATAGTCTTTAAACATAAAATATGATGATGTTTAAAGAACAAATAAAACATTTTACCTCTATGCATTTATATGCAAAACAATTGAAATAATAAAATTTTAGTCCACCAGAAAGTTTATTTTGTAGTTTTAGGCCTTGAAAGAAATGCAATTTCCCAAACTGGTGTTTGAATTTTGAACATAAATTAATTATAAAGCAATCTATTGAGCTTTAAAAGTATATGACCTGAACCTGTATACGTTTGTTAACCAGTGTCATCCCAATAAATTCAATAAAAAGAAAATAGTATAGAAACAGAAGCAAAGACAGAAGATGTTACTTGTCATTTGTGATAAACCCATTTTATGCCCTTCCCCTCTATTTGGATTTTTGATTTGTTTACCCTTAAACTTAGAGCATAAAAACCGGTCAATTGACTGCTACAAATAAAATAACCTTTCTTGAAAACACTTAAAAACTACAACAGAGTAACTGTATGCAGATCTTAATTTGAGAACCTTGACACATTCTGTGCTATCAATGATTAACTTTGATGGAAGTAGAAGGCTTTCAATCCACCTTTTCTTAAATGTTAACCTAATGGCTGAACGTGCCTCTGGAAATTCACTAACCATCATGAATTTTGATTTTTTTTAAATACAGGTTTTATTATCAACAGCAAAAAGAAATCAAGGTGACTAATTACTTTGTTTTCTCCCCATTCCCACTCCCCCCCAGATTGGTGCTTTTTTTGATGACCCCAATAACCCATGCGTCTCCTACTTCTGCGACACAACTGGTTTCCGTGCAGTGGTCGAAAACTGCCCCAAGCAGACCTGGTGTGCAGAAGTAAGTCATCTTCTCAAGTAGTACAACAACAAGGTTCACTTCTCATGTTCAATACAAACACAACCTGTCTTCTTTCTCATTTGGAAAAATTTACATCTGGCCAATAGATCTCTTATAGACTTCATTCCAGATTTCTCATTCACCTTTTATTATCATGTGTATTTTTCATATCGAAGATATATTTGCAGGCTCTCTAAAATTTAATCTAGTGCTATTCTAGAAGAAGTTAGTTTCTGTGGAAAGCATATTGTTATTGTTAAGCAAACAAAAAAAACCTAGTTTGTTATCAAGGTTTATAGAGTCAGGTTAATAATTTTCTATAAAAATACAAAAATTTCATGTAACTCCATATGTCTACTGTTCAGAGTTTTCTTAGTGCCACAATCTTTATTTTTATGGTGCTCAAATGTGGTGAGGATTTTGAATTAATAAATACTTAAATGTAAGTTATTAAGAAAGGTTTAAGCTTATTTTTCTTTCTGAAGATATAATTGATAATATAGTTCAAAGCTTTATTTTAGAACTTTAATATTGGACTTCCACCCACATTTATTGCATTTTTATCCTGAGACATTGATAAGTTTAAGAGAATAATAATGTGTGAGGTAAAAATTCCTGCCTGTGAGAAACTTACAGTGTCTGGTAGTAATATCACTATTAAAGAATTTTTCAATTACAATAAGTAAGGGCTGTTTTGTTTTTTTATTCCTTTGCATTTTATTTTAAAGAAAATTTCATTTAAGTATTGTTTTTCCCTTTCAACCCACTGTTGCAAAAATTAGTGTAAATACTGTCTCATTTTTATTACTACTCTCTCCTATCCGTGCTCCCTGAAACTGAGCCTGAGGTGTTCATCTGTTCCATTTTCTCCCCTTGAAATAATATTTCAATAAGTTAAAAAATGTTATATTATTTATAGAAAATTTCAATTTTTTTCTTTTTCTCTCACCCATATAGGCAGACCGAGTCTATGATTCAAAAAAATGTTGCTATAAATGTAAGTAAAATTAAGCTCCACATGTAGAGGCAATACAAACTTTTGAAAAAAATTAGCTTCTTTAAACAAAATGGCAGATCATTAAAAGAAAGTCTCATGTGTTTTTAACATAATAGGTATACTAATCTATATGCATAAACTGACAATGGATATTTGCACATAATATATGATAGTTACTTATTCATGTTGGTTGTAACAAAACTAGTTGTTTACAAGGAAAAAATAATTTTCATGGAAAGAAATTTAGCTTGCTCTCATCTAACATCAGCAGGTTATGTTGTAAATTGATATATTAAATCATAAGAATGATCAGCAATGAGAAAATAAATAGATACCAAAAATAACCATGCCCCTCTGTCTTCCTTTCCCTCCCCTTTTTCTTTACTCCTTCCTTTTCCCCTTCCTCCTCTTCCTTCTTTCCACTTCTCCTTCTCCTATGACAGGAATAATAGCAATAACAATAAGATAACATTTATTGAGTGTTAGGCAGTCATTTCTGCTGGGTGCTGACATAGATAATCTTGTCAGTAAAATTGTGAGGTATTTATTATTATTCTCTAATTATGGTTAAGAAAGCTGAGACTTAGCAATTGTTAATGTTAAATCTTTCTGACTCTCGGATCCATTTTTTTTTTTAGGTAATACTAATTGCAGATCTTCACTCGTCAATGTGACTGTTAAGTACAATGGTTGCAAGAAAAGACTTGAGATGGCAAGATGCGTAGGGGAATGCAAACAGACCATCAAGTGAGTTTTTCTTGGAACATGTACTGTATGTTAATTTTGTAACATTGTTAAGGCATGAAACTTTTAAAACATTATGTAGGAAAAAAATTTAAGATTTTTTATTGGTTGTTAGAGATAGAGGAGAGGGAGAGATAGAAACATTGATGTGAGAGTGAAACATTGATTGGCTACCTCCTTCATAACCCCTACCTGGGACTGAGCCCACAACCTGGGGGCATGTGCCCTGACCAGGAATTGAACTGACAATCTTTGGTGTATGGGATGACACCCAACCAACTGAGCCACACTGGCCTGGGCCATGGAAAACTTGTATATGCTAGCTAATGATCAGAACCTTAATATTTAAAATATTAGAATATGAGAATCCTAATAAGTGATGAATCATTTTGAAGTAGCTTTCTCTATATATCAAATGTAATACATTTATGGCAAATGTATTTATTTTCATACAGTGATTACAGAGAGTACTTAAGCAATTACTCTACCTAAAAGTGTATTTTTAAACTGTCACATGCATTTTAGATATAACATTTTACATTTTTTCCTTTATGTACACTTACACATGTAAATTAATTTATGAAGAATAATGATTGGGTGTTAAAGTGCATATTTAAAAATCATTTTTATTTATTTTTTGGCACCATAATGCTCTAATTATGAGATTATAAATCTCCATTTTGAATTTCTTTTCCTCTTTTTTTTTATCTTACTACCACTTATCACTGATCTACATCAGAAACGTATAGCTATACAAGGTGTAGGGGGGAAAAATAAATTGGTTGGGAGGCTTGGTAAATCACTTAGATAATTAGAAGTTGAGCATTGATGTCAATTTATTTCCAAAGACATTCCAAAAATATTAATTACTGGATATTTTATTTTTAGGTACAATTATGATATCTTTCAGTTGGAAAATTCCTGCCTTTGCTGCCGAGAAGAAAACTATGAGTTCAGAGACATCATTCTTGACTGTCCTGGTGGCAAAACCTTGTCTTACAGATACAGGCACATCACAGCATGTTCTTGCTCTGACAAGTGCCATCAATCTGCATCCTCAGCGAGCAAGTAATGTTAACGTTACCTTTCCAGTTGTAACAGGCGGGTATTTATTTTATAAGTGAACAAAAATCAGCACTCACTTGTGAGAATAATGAAACACTGTATCTCTGTCCAAAAGTGAATTCTCATTATGAGGCATTTTGTTCTTTTATTGACTGAATCTGGAAAAATAAATACAATTTTGCAAGCAATTCGTGAGTACATGTATTTATTTTATAGCAATAAGAATTCTTTTTTATTTTAATATGCTTTATTTCTCAAGATAAACAAGTTCTTTGGGGATCTTTAATTGCAGTGCTTATCTGTGAATAGGTGGCTCTAGCCAAAGGAATTCTAAGGAGAAACTGAGTCATCTCATGGGTGGTCAATAAGCTCATGTTCTACTCTCCAACTGATGAGGCCATTGTCCTGTTTTGTTTTTTCCCTTTGGTTAAACTTACTGAAAATGTAGTCTTTGTTCTCTTTCCTCACTTCTCTATGCCAGTTACATCACCTCTTTCATTCTACTACAACTCCCTCTACTTCGGACACCAGTGGACTCCTTAAAATTCTTCCTATAGGGGCTGATATCATTTCCACTCTTCCTTGAATCTCTTTTATATATATACTAGAGGCCCGGTGCACAAAAATTTGTGCACTCAGGGGGAGGGGCGGCGTCCCTCAGACCGGCCTGTGCCTTTTCCCAGTCTGGGACCCCTCAGGGGATGACCACCTGCTGGCTTAGGCCCGCTCCCCGGGGGATTGGGCCTAAGATGGCAATCAGACATACCTCTGGCAGCCTGCAGCCCTCAGGGGATGTCCACTTGCCAGTGGGGAGTAGGCCTAATCTGCAGTCGGACATCCTTAGTGTTGCTGAGGAGGCAGGAGAGGCTCCCACCACCACCGCTGTACTGGCAGCCATCAGCCTGGCTTGTGGCTGAGCAGAGTTCCTCCCATGTGAGAGCGCCCTGACCACCAGAGGGCAGCTCCTGCATTGAGCGTCTGCCCCCTGGTGGTCAGTGTGTGTCATAGTGACCAGTCATTCCCAGTCGTTCTGCTATTAGGGTCAGTTTGCATATTACCCTTTTACTATATAGGATAGAGGCCTGGTGCACGGGTGGGGGCTGGCTGGTTTGCCCTGAAGGATGTCCCAGATCAGGGTGGGGGTCCCGCTTGGGTGCCTGGCCAGCCTGGATGAGGGGATGATGGCTGTTTGCAGCTGGTCACACCCCCTTCAGGGTGGGGGACCCCACTGGGGTGCCTGGACAGCCTGGATGAGGGGATGATGGCTGTTTGCAGCTGGTCACACCCCCTTCAGGGTGGGTGTCCCCACTGGGGTGCCTGGCCAGTCTGGGTGAGGGGCTGAGGGCCGTTTTCAGGCTGGCAGGTGACTAACACCCAACCTCTCCTTCTTTTATTATTATTTTTTTTTTATCCTGGGATTTATTTACCTTCTATGGCTGTCACTGGAGCTTAGAGCCGGCTTTAGCTCTGAGGCTCGGCTCCAGCTCTGAGACCTTGGTTTGTTTGGCTTCTATAATTGAAACTCTGTTGCAACTCCAGCTCTGAGGTCTGGCTGGCTGAAAGCAGGTTTCTGGGGTTTGTTTAGCTTCTATAACTGCAACATTGTTTCTTAGAGTGCAGCTCAGAGGCCAGCAGTGGCAGGTGGGGAATCTTGGCTTCCTCCATTACTGGAGCAAGCAAGCCTCCTGTTTACTTCAGCTGCCTGGCTGCTGGCCACCATCTTGGTTGGCAGTTAATTTGCATATCTCCCTGATTAGCCAATGGGAAGTGTGTCGGAGGTACGGTTAATTACCATGTTTGTCTATTATTAGATAGGATTCTAATTCTAATTCATTCATTCATTCATTTGAACTTGGCTGCTATGTGGAGAATTTATTTCAAAAGTCAAACTGAGAATTGGAAAAAAGGGCAAGAGAAGAAACATTTAAATGCCAAACCTACTATTTATATATTATGCATTCATAGGGAATAAAATCATGGCAGATACAGCATTTGGTTTACAGACATGTGTTTTTCAAATTGTTACTCAATATAGTGTTCCTGAATTTATATTGCAACTGAATTATGGTTGCTTGCAGATAAATATGTATTCAAATATCTTTGTTTTCTCTAAACTCCCAATTTGCATGTATTCATCTTGAAGTCAGCCATGCAACTGATGAATAGGTCATAATTCAACCAGACTCAGTTTGTATGGACTGATTGAGTGGAGAAATGTGGAATAAGGCAGTGGGCATAAATCCTGACATCCTCTCCCCAAGGAAAGTTACTATAAAATGTCTATAACTAAAAAAAAACAAACACTTTAGATTTCCCTAGTTCTATTCTTCTATGAGTTATTTTATTGTCTGACCTGAGCCAATTATAACACTAGAGGCCCGATGCATGAAATTAATGCAAGAGTAGGCCTTCCTTCCCCTGGCTGCTGATACTGGCTTCCCTCTGGCACCGGGACCCAGGCTGGCTTCCCACTGGCCTGGCTTTGTCTGGTCTAATTAGCATATACCCTTTTATTATTATAGATACTGACAAGATTGTTTAATATCTTATGCTGAAAATTGGACTAAGAACTCATTTTCTAAGTTAGACTGATTTAGAAAGGAGAAAATATTTACATAATAAAAGTGATGAAAATAATAAACACTCAGAAACATTTTGTTAAGGAGGCTGGATTTGATTCTAGTGTAAAGCAGGATCCAAGTCCATCCCAAATCTCAACTTTGATTAGTAATCAAACTCAGTGATGTGGACAATCAGAACATGACAGGAGGAATTCATTCTTTGTCAGGACAATACAACAGTTTACTTCCCAGTGTTTTTACTTAAATTTATATAATTTTTAATCTTCAAATAGAGATATTTAAAAGAATTAACCAAATATAGGAAAATGAGGAATATAGGAATGTCTTTACGACATTCAGCTTTATAAAAGGACAGAAGACCAGCAAATGTACATTTGAAGGACTTTAAGACTATTTTACCTACTGCCTGGACAAGCTAAAAAATTCTCTAGAGTGAGAGTGTGGTAGGTTAATGTATTTCACACTGACCCAGCAAGTAATGTATGCAATATTACTGAGAACTTTGTCTATTGACATAGCAGGGCAAAGAGGACTTCCCCTGCGGTTTACACCTTCAGAACTTTTTCAATATTCTCTGAATCACTGATGTGTACTTCTGCAGAGGTTCCTCTCTCTTCTTACCAGCAACTTGTTTTGTTTAATTAAAAACAAACAGAACGTAGACACTAATAGCAAATTAGCAAGCACTAGTGGTGATTTATAATCCAGGGTCAAATTTAGCCACAATAGTAGTAAAGAAAGGAAGTATATTTCTCATGTTCAGAGCAGAATTAGTAGGCAGTTCTCATAAATGACATGCAAATAGTTGAAGAATCAGTGTAAGCTATGTTAATGATTTCCCTCTCAATGTTATCTTTCCCACCATCTTTTATTCTTTTTAATGCAAATTTATTGACTTTTTTTTTCTTTTTTGTGCATGCCCTTTCCTGAAGAGTTACTTTATGCTAGATATTTTTCTCTAGTCACAATATGTGAAGGATTAGACCAGTACTTTCTTCTTTAGTCTTTTTCTACCTATTTTCTAGTTACCCTGAATAATCATAGTGAAGCACTTACATTTTATTCAACATACCCTTCTATGTCATCTCTCTGTCATCACCATTTACTTTTTTTCTTTCTTACTTTGTCCATGTGAGGAATGCTAACTCACCTCCCATTGCCTGCTGGATCACAATCCCTTTTGATGAGAATGCATAAGTCCTGGAAAATAAAATTCTGTATATCTAAAGACCCTGCTCCATCTGGACATAGATGAGACATAGATCTGGACATAGATTAGGATTGGTGATGAATACAACTAGCATTGATTGGATTCTCTTTCCTAGGAATTTGAATGTGGTTTACTGAGAGATTGTACAAATCAGCCGTAGACTTTGCAAAACATACCTAGATGGGCAAAACTTGTGGTGGTCATAGGAATGAAAATTGCCTTGGATGGTTTGGCTCAGTGGCTAGAGCATCGCCCTGTGGACTGAAGGGTCCAGGGTTCGATTTCAGTCAAGTACACATGCCTGGGTTGTGGGCTCGATCCCCAGTAGGGGGTGTGCAGGAGGCAGCTGATCAATGATTCTCTCTTATCCTTGTTTCTATCTCCCTCTCCCTTCCACTCTAAAATCAATAAAAATATATTTTTTAAAAGTGAATATAATTGGTACCAGCAAGCCAGTTACATGAAAAGGGAAATAATAGTAAAGCAGAAACTAAGAATCTTGAAGAAGAGAAGTGAGAATGTAACCCATCTTACCATTCTTTTAACATCCTATATAATAAAAGGCTAATATGCAAATCGACTGAATGGCAGAACAACTGGTTGCTATGACATGCACTGACCACCAGGAGACAGATACTCAATGCAGGAGCTGCCCCCTGGTGGTCAGTGCACTTCTGCAGGGGGAGCACCACTCAGCCAGAAGCTGGGCTCAAGGCTGGTGAGTGCAGTGGCGGTGGCAGGAACCTCTCCTGCCTCCGTGGCGGTGCTAAGGACCCCTGGGGGGATATCTGCCTTTCGGCTTAGGCCTGCTCCTCAGAGCAGGCCTAAGCTGGCAGGTGGACATCCCCTGAGGGTCCCGGACTGCAAGAGGGCACAGCTGGGCTGAGGGACACCCCCTGCCCAGTGCACAAATGTCGTGCACCGGGCCTCTAGTTGTTTCTATAAATGATGACCTGTTAACTAATGTGTGACTGCAGCTAGCTTGTTCGCTTAAGAGTTTGAGGAACTAACTTC
The DNA here is from genome assembly GCF_963259705.1 of Myotis daubentonii. Taxonomy (NCBI): domain Eukaryota; kingdom Metazoa; phylum Chordata; class Mammalia; order Chiroptera; family Vespertilionidae; genus Myotis; species Myotis daubentonii. The sequence continues at coordinate 42,933,801 of NC_081841.1, forward strand.
AAAAGAAACAGACTCCATCCTTCAGATATTTGGCTCTGGGAGATTTGCTGACCTACACCCAGTTATCTGAACTGACTATTTTGGCTTTCATGTAGAACTCTCAATGAAGAACTCTCAAACCCCTCCTTTTTAAAAATTTTGCTTCCTCCTCCCTCCCTACAAAAACCCCTGTCTATGTCCAATTGTTAAGATGGTCTTTGTGATGATAGTGCCTCATCTTCTCAGACTTCCGGCTCTAGTATAAATTGATTTTTCCTCCCACCAGCCCAGCCATGGGCAAACTACGGCCCACGGGCCAGATCTGGCCCATTTGAAATGAATAAAACTAAAAAAAAAAAAAAAAGACCGTACCCTTTTATGTAATGATGTTTACTTTGAATTTATATTAGTTCACACAAACACTCCATCCATGCTTTTGTTCCGGCCCTTCGGTCCAGTTTAAGAACCCATTGTGGCCCTCGAGTCAAAAAGTTTGCCCACCCCTGCACCAGCCCCTGTCTCTCTGTTATTGGCTCTGAGGCAGCAGGCAGCTGAACCTGAGTATGGTAATAAGAAGACTGCAAAAAAGCAAAATTGAGAAACATATTGTTCTAGAGAAAGTCAGAGAGAGAACAAATAAGTAAATGTGCCATTCTTAAGAAGCCAAGCTGGTTCTTTTGTTTTGTTGTTTTGTTTTTCTGCAGAGAGACAAAGAAAGATTGATTTTCTTCCATATTTTTTACTGACTTCCTTTTCAGCTTGAGCTACTTGGACTGGTTTCTGTACTTCTTACCCAGAAGTTGTTTTCATTTTAAATGTTTCTGTGGTAAGAACACTCTACATAAGATCTACCCTCTTACCAAATTGTTAAGTGTACAATACAGCATTGTTGACTATAGACGCAATGTTGTACAGCGGATCTCCAGGACTTATTCAACTTGCTTAAATGAAACTTTATGCCCATTGATTGGTTTTGATTAGCACACCATCTTTCTATATTAACTCAACTCTACCCTTCTCGCTCCATAGCCATGTCTCTCCCAGATCACCTCTCTTTTCCATTCTTTTGGCAAAAGGTCCCCTGTGCTCAGATGCCTCAGATGTCCTGCACAGGCTTCTTCACACCCCACTAACCTTTGCTGGATGTACTGCTACCTGTCTCCCCAATGTTAGATGGTAAGCTTCTTAAGGATTGGATTATTACTATTATTTTTTGAGATTGTATCCCTGGCACCTAATATTGTGTCAAGCACATAATTAGGTGTCTAGTAAATATTTATGCAATGAATAAGTTAGAGTGGATTTTTATTTTATTAAAAAACAAAATGTTGAATACAGTGAGTAAACATAATAAAATGAGTAAATATAATAAAAAAATTCCAACTGTATATGCCTTTAACATTATTTTCTTCTTATTCTTTTTTTCCTTCTTGAATTTCTAGACTATATCCGTGTTTTCCAAATTTTAGTCTAGGTTCTTGCTTGGTTGCCTAATAATGAGACTGGCAAAAATTCAAATGTAGTGGGACTGCAGTAGGGACTGCACATTTGCATTTTTAAGCACGACTGGGGACTCATGTTTTCAGATACTGAGACTTCAGAATGCTCCCACCATAGAAAAACCACTTTTCCCAAGAGTAAAGAGCTTCCAATGACCAGGACCCCCAAATCCTCTCTAGATCTCACCTTGCCAGTGCTGCTTTTCATCACCTGCCAATGTTACCTCTGTCCACGTATGGCTCTCCTCGTTCCAGGGGCTTGGAGGTTGCTCTGCTTTCACACTTATCCTAGCTTTCTAAACACCCCTCAGTCTTGTTCTTTGGCTTTTCTTCTTAAATGTCAAGTGGATATTACTCAAAGCTTAGATAGGGTCCAACAAAGCACAGGGAATTGAAAACAAAGCAAAACACCATAATAAACAAAGTAGCTCAAGAGAGAGCATGTTTCAGTCTCAGGTCAGGAAGGGGAGGCTGTATGGTGAGGTAGAAGCTGGAGGGGAACCACTGTTTCTCATAGACTCTGAGTTCAGATAAATCTCACACAGTCATTTACTCCAAACTTCTAATTTAAAGATAAAGAAACTCAGCCTGAGAGAATAGGTGGGTTGCCCAAAGTCACTGTTGGTTGGTGGCAGAGCCAGTCCTAAAACATAAGTCACTGATGATACAATCAAGTGCTCTTTCCATGGAACAAATAGATTTTAAAAATATTTCATATTATTACTTTCCTGATTTTACAAATAATATATGAACATGATAAGTTTGAAAAGCTGTTTGGTAATATCCACTAAAGCTAAATATCTGCAACCCTATGGCCCAAAATTTCACTCCTAGGAATATATCCAATAGAAACGTACACATATATTTACCAAGAATGTTCATTGTAGCACTAATTTTAATAGATCTAGAATGGAAAAACTCAAATGTCTGTCGAAACTAAAATGGATAAACAATGTAATCCTACATAAGGAATCCTACATAAAGCAATTATGCATACTGCATATAATAATGCAGACAATTTTTTGTTTTTTAAAATATGTTTTTTTAATTGATTTGAGAGAGAGAGAGGAAGGGAGGAAGAATAAAGGAGAGAGAAAGAGAGAGAGAGAGAGAGAGAGAGAGAGAGAGACATCGATGTGAAAAAGAAACATTGATTGGCTGCCTCCTGCATGCTCCCCAACCCGGGATCAAGCCTAAAACCTGGCCATGTGCCCTGATGGGGAATCCAACCCATGCATGGGACAACACTCAACCTATTTAGCCACATAAGCCAGGATCAGACAAGTTTTATTCAAATAATATTCAGACAAATAAGCCAGATACAAAAGAGTATATACTTTATAATCCCATTTTTTTAAAGTTCAGAAACAAGCACAACTTATCTCTGGTGAAAACAGAGAGTAGTTACCCTAGTAGTGTTAGAGGGATGACTGGAATGAGGCAGAGGGGAGCTTCTGGACTGGCGGGAATGTTTTGTTTCTTGATCTGGATACTGGTTACCCAATGTGTTCACTCTATGAGAATTAAGTATGTTATTAATTTTTCTATATAGTTCACATTTTTGTAAATTTTATTGAAATAGAACACATATTAGAGAAAGGAAAATAATCTCGGTAGAAAATTGAAAATTAACAAAATATTAAGGAAGCTGAAATCAACTATTAATATTTTGCACATTTATTATCATATTTTATGCACATGCACTTTATCTGTACTTTTGAAATTCCAAAAGTTCAAAGATCAATTTTTTTCATAGCTAATTGACAACAAAAGTCTGACCTCAACTGAACTCACTTAGTGACAAAACTTGACCTCAACTGACATGAGGCTATTTATAGTCTTTATTTATTCCTATTGGGAAGAATATTCATACATTCCCTACAGAAAGATTAATATATTTAAATATGGGGTAATGCCACAGAGGATATAATCTTGATAATTTCCAGTTAAATACCACAAATTCTGAATTCCAAAATACATCTGATCCTAAGAATTGAATATTTGGCTTTATGTACTTTAAAAAATTGTTTTAAAACTTTTATTCTTATTGTCAGGAATTCAGAGAAGACATACAAATAAAATCTGACAACACATGTGGGTTTATTATAGCTTTATGAATTGTGGTAGGCAAAATAAACCCTACCCCACCAAACATATCCACATCTTAATTCTCAGAACCTGTGAATATGTTAGGTAACACAGCAAAGTAGAATTAAGGATTAAGGATGTTAATAAGTTGCCTTTGAGAGGGAAAGATTATCTTGAATTATCTCAGTGGGACAACTCTTGGTGTTGTACATTCTATAGATTTGGACACATGTATAATGACACATATCCTTCATTTTAGTATTTACAGAAAAGTTTCACTGCCCTCAAAATCCCTCTCCCCCACTACCCCCGTCAACCACTAATATTTTTATTGTCTCCATAGTTTTGCCTTTTCTAGAACGTCATATAGTTGGAATCATATACTAAGTAGCCTCATCATTATGGCTTCTTTTACTTGGTAATGTGCATTTAAGCTCCTTCTACGTGTTTTGATGACTTCATAAGTTACTTCTTTTGAGCACTGGATAATATTCACTGTCTAGATCAGTGGTTCTCAACCTGTGGGTCTTGACCCCTTTGGGGGTCGAATGACCCTTTCACAGGGGTCGCCTAAGACCATCGGAAAACACATATATAATTACATATTGTTTTTGTGATTAATCACTATGCTTTAATTATGTTCAATTTGTAACAATGAAATTGGGGATCACCACAACGTGAGGAACTGTATTAAAGGGTCGTGGCATTAGGAAGGTTGAGAACCACTGGTCTAGATGTATCCCAGTTTGTTTACTCATTCACCTACTAAAGGGTGTCTTGGTTGCTTCCAGGTTTTGGTAATTATGAATAAAGCTGCTATAAACATCAGTGTGCAGGGTTTTTGTGGGCATTAGTTTTCAAATTCTTTGGGTAAATACCAAGCGGAATGATTGCTGGATTTTATGGGGAAGGGGTGCTTAGTTTTGTAAGATACTGCTGAACTGTCTCCCAAAGTGGCTATATGTGGGGAAGCACGGGACTTTACTGGAATGTCTGTAAGGAGGATTTTCCGAAAGGTCAGGGGCCTCTGGGGGACCTTATTAAAGGCGGCAGCCCCTACCTTGACTTTTCCAAACAAGTCTAATCCCCTGGGTGTTTTGCTAGAATCTCTATGTTTAGTCCTTAAAGACCTGACCTTGTAGAAGCATGTACTTTCTCAAGGATGCTTACCCTGCTGATTGTATCTAGAGCAGCGGTGCTCAACCTGTGGGTTGTGACTCCTTTGGCACTAGAACGACCCTTTCACAGGGGTCGCCTAAGACCATCCTGCATATCAGATATAAACATTATGATTCATAACAGTAGCAACATTACAGTTATGAAGTAGCAACAAAAATAATTGTATGGTTGGGTCACAACATGAGGAACTGTATTTAAAGGGCCAGAAGGTTGAGAACCACTGATCTAGAGGTTAATTTTGGTTCAAGCTGTTAGAACAATAAAAGCCAAAGGAGGCAGGTGAACAGGGCTACTTGGCGGCGATAGCCAAGTAGTGCCTTAGCCCTCTCTTTCACAGAATCGTGTGTCAGAGCAATCTGATCATCCATCTCTCAGGGGCTGCTGGTCAGCCCCGGCAGCTATATCATTTTGCATTTCTACCAATAATGAATGAGAGTTCCTATTGCTTTATAGCCTCATCGGCATTTGGTGTTGTCTGTGTTCTGATATTGGCCAGTCCAATAGGAGTGTAACAATATCTCTTTGTTGTTTTAATTTGCATTTCCCTGATGACATATGACATGGAGGATCCTTTCATATACTTATTTGTCATCTGTATAACTTTTTTAAAAAATTATTTTTGTTGTTGACTGTATTTCAGATATCCCCCATTTCCCCCCTTGCCTCCCTCCCTACCCTCCCCCCGTTCATGGCACTGTTTCTGTGTCCATGGGTTATGCATATATGCATATAAGTTCTTCGGTTAATCTCTTCCCATCCCCCCAACTCTCCCCTCTGAGATCTGTCCATCTGTTCCATGCTTCCATGTGGTCTCTGGAACTATTTTGTTCGTCAGTTTATTTTGTTCATTAGATTCCACATATTAGTGAGATCATGATATATATATAATATTATATATATATATATCTTATTTCAGAACCAACAACTTCATTGGAAAAAATGGCAAAACTTGTAGAAAAAATATTGAGTGAATGTGTTGCAAGGGCAATATTGCAACATGCATGCGCAGCAGGGTGAGGAGGGGAAGTCACTTGTGTCTATAGAGGAGGCAGTCCAAGCTCATCTCTTCTTGTTGCGCTTGCCCAGGAAGAGCTTGTTGAAGAGATACTCTGTAGGCAAGGACGGATTCCGGAGTTCCCATCTTGCTCAGGTTGGTGATATGATCCCTCAACTCTTTGATGAACTTCACCTGCTCATGCAGGAAGGGACACAGATGGGCATCCTTTTTCTAGGTGGCCAGCTGGTGCCGATCAAGCAGTCTCTGGTTCACGCTCATCTCCAGCTGCACGGCTCACTCCATGGCCCTTAAGCTGTTTTCCCAATAGTTGAGGTCAAGCCTGCTGATCGCACACGGGCGCATGAGACCTCCGTGCTGGTTCTGCAGACACATGAGCCTCTCGGCAGCGTGTGCCCTCTCCTTGCTAGACTGCCCCGAGAAGAACTGGACCCAAGTGCGTCAAGGCCACGTCATCACAGTCAAATAGGAGGCCATGGACAGGTACGCATAGGAGGCTAGAGCTCTGGGTTGATCTGCTTGTTGATGGCGGCCTCGCAGTAGGGCCGATAGCTTCGGCCCACATGCTAGGGTTGCGGGGTCATTATGGCTGGTGGCGCAGGTGCAGCAGGCACCAAGGCCAAGGCTTTTACCTGAGTGGGGCTGTGGGCTGGCAAAGGGGCTGACTAAGGTGGCAGCTGCTGGGCCTGGGGGCATGCTGGGGTTGGCGGCCAGGGCAGAGGGTGGTGGGCTGAGTCAGCAGCGGTGGTGGTGGATATCTCGGAGCCTCCCAGGATGGAAGAGGAGGTTGCCTTCTGGTCACTCTAGGCCAGTGATGGCGAACCTATGACACGCGTGTCAGAGGTGACACGTGAACTCATTTTTTGGTTGATTTTTCCTTATTAAATGGCATTTAAATATATAAAATAAATATCAAAAATATGTCTTTGTTTTACTATGGTTGCAAATATCAAAAAATTTCTATATGTGACACGGTACCAGAGTTAACTTAGGGTTTTTCAAAATGCTGACACGCCGAGCTCAAAAGGTTCCCCATCACTGGTCTAGAGTGAGGCCCATCTGTGTGTGCTCTCGATGACGTGTCCGTTCAGTTCTTTTGCTCATTTAAAAAACTGGGTTGTTTGTTTTCTTGTTGTGGCTATATAGTTTTTATATGCTTCAGGTAAAAATACTTTCTTAGATGTGTCTTTTGTAAAAATGTTCTCCCAGTGTGTGGCTTTTTATTTTTATTTTCTAGACACTGTGTTTCATAGAACATAAGATTTTACTCATAGTGAAGTCCACTTTATCAATTCCCTCCCCCCCTAGATTGTACCTTTGATTTTATATCTAAAAAATCATCACCATAACCAAAGTATATTCTTCTATGTTATCCTCTAGGAATTTAATAGTTAACATTATACATTTTGGTCTATAGTCTGTTTTGATTTAATTTTTGTAAAGGATATAAGGTCTGTGCCACTTATTTTATTACATGTTGGTGTCCAGTTATTCCAGCACCATTTGTTGAAAGGACTCTTCTTTCTTCATTATATTGCCTTTGCTCCTTTGTCAAAGATCAGTTGACTATATTTTTTTGTCGATCTATTTCTGGGTTCTCCATTCTATTCCATTGTTCTAACTATTATTCTTTCACTGATATCACACAGACTTGATTACTGTAGCTTTATAGTAATACTTGAAATCTGGTGGTGTTAGTCCTCCAACTTTGTTTTTCTCCTTCGACATTATGTTGGCCTTTCTGAGTCTTTTACTTCTATATATAGACTTTAGAATAAGTTTTTTGATCCACAAAATAACTTTATAGGATATTAGCTTGTATTGTGTTGAGTCTATAGATCCAATGGGGAATAGCTGATATCTTGACAAGATGAGTGTTTCTATCCATGTACCTGAAATATCTCTCCATTTATTTTATTATTCAGGGGACAAACAGACAATGAAATCCTGAATTCAAAAGCAATGAGTTGAGAATATGGTTGATGTTTTCAAGAGGAGTGAGTGAGAGGAAAATGGGAGCATATCAAATCAGGACTCCGGGAGGAACTGGGAAGGACAATGGATTTGTTTTCCTAAGTGTTATGAAAAACTAAAGGAGGGATGAGAGCAGATTGACAAAACCAGATTTAAATTTTAAAAGGTTTATTACTAACCCTTATAGTGTGGATTATAGTGTGAGGACTACTATAGAGAAAGTAAGGTGGCTGATATTTTTAATTTTGTAGTGAATCAGGTAAAATATGATATTCCCTGGGGCTGAGGGCTGGGGCTGTGACAGTGAGAAGGTGAGAAGTGGCAAGGATGGGACAGAGAAATCATAATAAAACTTTGAGCCTGAATATTTGGGTGATGCCTAGTTTCTGAGATGGGAAAATACTGGGAGAGGAAGAGTTTGGGAAGAAGAGTTTTGCGTATGTTAACTTTAAGATGTCTGTTTAGCAACCAAGTGGAAATGCCATAGAAAGAGTGGATCTCTGAGCCTGAAGTTCAGGGGGTTGTTTCTACTTGAAATGCACCTTAGGGAGTCATACATCAACTATAGATAATTTATGGTACTGGGAAGATCACCTAAGGATTGAGTCTAGCTTGACAAGCATTGAGGTTGGATCCCTGGAGGACTCTAACAAGCAGAGAAAAATGACAAAGAGGTGACTTTTGAAGGAGGAGGAAACCCTGAGTCTCTACCATGTGTCTTCACTAGTATTCCATACACACTGAATGTCTCTACTAATCTAATCACTGGAATGAGACTTAGTCACAATTTCTCTTAATATCACTACATTAAGAACCAATATTTATGCCAATAGTTATTAATACAATATTATTAATGAAAAAAATCTTTGAGATATCAATTTGTCTATCTCCCTCTTCATGGAATAACTTAAGGTATATAATGGATATGACTTTTTCAGATATACACTTTCTCCAAAATTCTGAATCTAAATTGCAAAAGACACACAACAAAACCTACCCAGAAAAGTTTTACGTATTCAATATGCATAACTCTCACTCAGTTTAGATTAAACATAACAAATTACATATATTCCAAACAAGACTTATGATTGGGGATTCACTCATGGATGCATAGTTCTAGGCAATTAGCATACATACATCTGTGCCTGGTATTGTGTGAAGACTGGATACTGTGTTAATCTAGAAGCAACTTGGACAGAATGGTGAGAAAGTCTAAAGCTGACTCAGATTATTCAAAAAGTGCATAGCTCAACTATGGATAATCTCAATTTTATTTGACTTTTTGAATGATCTTTAAAATGCCTTTACCTTTGTTTAGCCTCTGAAATTTCCAACAGAGTTAACAGATTTGGTTTAAAGAACTATTATTAGAAGCAAACATTTAAAACACAGCAAAAGCTTAAAGAAATTTTAAAAGATTAAATATATACTAAAATTTAGGTTAATTTTAAAAATGTATAATTTTGTCACATCCCTTTGAAGAGATTAAAAAATAACTTTAATTCAGTCCATTAGAAAAAACTGATTTTTTGATAGAAGGAACTTTCTGAGAAATAAATGAATTAGTCATTAGGGCCATTAAATTTCTTAAAATGAACAAAGAATTCCACAGGAAATTATATAAAATATTAATAAAAATATTAATTTTACTGACAAGATGCCATTTGCTTTATTAAAATTCACCTAATCTGAGGAAAGTATCCCCAGAGAAATACAAGAACATAGGGTGGTAAGAATATTACATATGATAAATTTTTAACAACTTCATCCTCCTCTTTAATTCTTCTTATTTTTTATAGCAAATGAGTTCAATGAGTTGCTGAAAATTAAAAATTATTGTAATATGTCTTAGCACAGCTTTTGGTGTGATAGCTTTTTGGTAATGTCCCTTTACTTCTTGTGGATGGAATAAAGCTATGCTGTCTAGAAAATGGCTTACTGAGTATATGATGTCAAATTAGGATCCCCAAATTCTACTTCCAGGTCAGTCAAGAAGTTGTAAAGCAAAGCTAGTCTCAGTCTGTTCTCTGTGGATGATTTCACATAGATACTTTTTTTTCTTATTGTATTTTATTTTTTTTGTAGTAAGAACACAATGTGAGATCAACCCTCTTAGTAAACATTTAGTGTACAATACATTACTGTTGACCCCACATACCATGTTGTATAGCAGATCTCTAGAGCATATTTATTTTGCTTAACTGAAACTTTATGCTCATTGATTAGTAATTCCAAATTAAAAGCATTATTATAGAAAGTGTGACCTAAACAGTCAAATCCTAGAAAAATATGTGTAATATTTCTCATTATCAGAGCTTCTACATTGTTGCCATGTGTCATAATCCCTCAAACTGGAAAATATTTTAATGATTTATGGACTCCAGATTTTCATTCATCTTTTTTTAAATTGTCAAGCAGATCTTTTCTACATATAAAAGCTCAACTCTTCTCTTTCTCTCTTTTTTTTACATTTTTATTTTTTAATTCTTTATTATTTAAAGTATTACATATGTCTCCTTTTCCCCCCATCCACCTCTCCCCAGCCACCCCCAACCCCCAGCACATGCCCTCAACCCCCTAGTGTCTATGCCCATTGGTAATGCTTATATGTATGCGCACAAGTCCTTTGGTTGATCTTTTACCCCACCATCTCCTCCCCCGCATCAGGGAACTAGACCTTCAAGGAACTCTGAAGTTTGATGGTCTGTTTGATGCTTCTCTGTCTCTGGCTCTATTTTTGTTCATCAGTTTATGTTGTTCATTAAATTCCACAAATGAGTGAGATCATGTGATATTTATCTTTCTCCAGCTGGCTTGTTTTGTTTAGCATAATGGTCTCCATGTCCATCCATGCCGTTGCAAATGGTAAGAGTTCTTTCCTTTTTACTGCAGCATAGTATTCCATTGTGTAGATGTACCACTGTTTTCTAATCCACTCATCTGCTGATGGGCACTTAGGCTGTTTCCAAATCTTAGCTATTGTAAATTGTGCTGCTATGAACATAGGGGTGCATATGTCCTTTCTGATTGGTGTTTCTGATTTCTTGGGATATATTCCTAGAAGTGGGATTACTGGGTCTAATGGGAGTTCCATTTTTAATTTTTCAAGGAAACTCCATACTGTTCTCCATGGTGACTGCACCAGTCTGCATTCCCACCAGCAGTGCATAAGGGTTCCTTTTTCTCCACATCCTCACCAGCATTTGTCCTTTGTTGATTTGTTGATGATAACCATTCTGACAGGTGTGAGATGGTATCTCATTGTCGTTTTGATTTGCATCTCTCTGATGATTAGTGACTTTGAGCATGTTTTCATATCCCTCATGACCTTCTGTATGTCCACTTTTGAAAAGTGTCTATTTAGGTCCTTTGCCCATTTTTGATTGGATTATTTAAGATACCAGACATATGTCATAGCAATATCTTTACTGATACAGCTCCTGGGGCAATGGAAACTAATGAGAAAATAAACAAATGGGACTACATCAAAATAAAAAGCTTCTGCACAGCAAAAGAAACCATCAACAAAACAACAGGAAAGCTGACTGCATGGGAGAACATATTTGCCAATGTTTGGAGATAAGGGCCTAATCTCCAAAACCTATAGGGAACTCATACATCTATATACATACTTTGGTTTTTAGTCTTGTAACTTCCAACAAAGTTGCTGAGCTCCAGATGTAGTAATTATTTATAGTAGAATTGGACAGATAAAGAGTTGGAAAACTCTTACTTTATTAAACAACTAGAGACCTGATGCATGAAATTCGTGCAAGAATAGGCCTTCCTTCCCCCAGCTGTTGGCACTGGCTTCCCTCTGCCACCTGGGACCCGAGCTTCCCTCTGGACACTGGCAGGTACCCAGGACCTGGCCTTCCCTTGCAGCCCTGGCTTCGTCCGGAAGGTCATCCGGAAGGATGTCTGGTGTAATTAGCATATTATGCTTTTATTATTATAGATAGTTTAAAAATCACCACAGCTATGTGAACATATATTTTTCCATTATGAGTTTATGTTTATTTATAAAAATGTTTAGGTTAGCATTATGAATGTGATAAAGTTTTTTAAAATTGCATGAAAAAAGGAAACAGATGCTTTCTTCTGGAAACTGTAACTCTCACTCTAATTTCTGTTATCCTAGTTTGAACTCACTGCCACTACATTATTTCTTCTTTTGGAAAACAAAATGTCAGACATTAGAATATCACTAGAATTAATCTGCTTTGTTAAAAGACATATTACTGTAGAGGACCCAAAATCTGGTTTACACATATGTCTTCAAAGCAGAAATATCTATCCTTTATATAATGTTTGGAGTCACATCCAGTTCATTTTTTATCCTTATTAATTTTAAAATCTCATATTATTTCCTGTTCCTACTTAAAGTGTTCTCTGTCTTAGTCAGTTAGGGTAATCTATAACAATATATCATAGACTGGGTGGCTTAAACAACAGACATTTATTTCTCACAGTTCTGGAGGCTAAGAAGTTCAATATCAAGGTGCCAACAGATCTGGTGTCCAGCAAGGACACTTCCTGGTTTGCAGACAGACACCCATTTGCTATATCCTCACCTGGTGGAAAGAGAGTCCTCTAGTGCCTTCCTCTTCTTATGAACATTAATCCCATCGTGGGGGCTCCACCCTCAGGACCTCATCTACCAGTAAACTAATTACTTCCTTAAGGCCCCACCTCCATATATTATCACATTGGGGGGTAGGGCTTTAATATATGACTCTGGGGGGACACAAGCATTCAGTTCATAGCTGTCTCTTTTTAAGCACAGTTTCTTTTTAACCTATAATAATGCTGATAGCAATAACTTTCATTTGTGGAACACTTACTCTGAACCAAGCACTATTCTGAGGGTAATACTTACTAGCTCACATAATCCTCACCAGAACTCCATGAGGCAAACACTGTCATTACTTCCATTTTACAGATGGAAAACAGAAAAATGATACTGAGTAGCTTACTTACAGTCATTTAGCTGGGAAGTGGCAGAATTGGATTTAAAATGCTTGATTTCAGTGTCATTCTCTTAACCAGCATGCTACATAGATTATTTCTTTATTTCTTTGTTTTTGTTTAGTTTACTGGTAACTTTAAAAAAAAGAGTACAGTACATAAAAGTAAGCAAGGACATCTCTAGTTCTTGCTTAATACCTGGTCATTTGCTCTATTGATTCTTAAACATAGCACTCCTTCAACAACCAGGACTCCCCTGTATTCATCAGTGGATGTGTTTAAAGTCCAACACAGTACTGATTTGATTACTACTGAGCTGTGATAACATCCTGGTCTCTGTGAACAGTACCGAAGGACTTGCAATTAAAAACATGTTTAATGCAAAAAAAAATGGGAGAATTAAAAAGGAGGTAGGTACCAGATTAGGAACAGTAGGGATAGACCAAATTTCTATAAATTTGGGAATATTTCTTACTTGTGGTAACATCTGACTTAATTCAGCATTTTTAACATTAAAATTCAATAATGGAGTTTTTATTAGGAATTAAATATAGTTTTATGAAATTATGTAGTATGGTTTTTCCTGTATAGCCCAACAGTATATTCGCAACAATAATTTCATTAAACTAACTCATTTAAAAACATCAAATAAAGTGTGTGTTTATGTCTCTTTTATGTCCTGTTTTTATGTCAAAACCATTTTGATTATTCAGCCATGGGTATTGCAGAGACATCCCTAAGAAGATCTTTTATACTATTAATTTTCAACTGCCCATGATAGTGTTTTTTGCTCATCTTCAAAGAGCTTTTCAACAAAATGTTATTACATTAAAGCAAGTGGCAGGCATCACCAACCATATCATACAGACAATCACTCCTGAGGCGGCGACATGTAATGGCCTTGCTGATATTACAGAGCAAATTAGTTTCGGAGCTAGACTGCTGATCTAATCTGTTACCTATGGCATAATATGATAAAAAGTTAAAATCTTTGGGAAATAGTAACAACATCATGACAATATCCATGGCAGGGCATGGAAGTTGAGTACATATAATCCCCCATTTATAGAGTTCTTAGGCTGAAAGGAACCTTAGGGAACAATCTTGTCACATTTTCTGGTAATTTACAGGTAAGGGTAGATTATGTGATTTACCCAAAGCCACACAATTTTTCTCAAAATAGAGAAAGTACTAGAATTTCATTTTATTTTTATTCTGCAGTTATTGAGAGGATACTGTGTGCCAATTTCCTGCTTTGTGGCAGGAGGATGAATTGTGTACTAGCACTGATTGTCAGGGAGGGAAAAGAGGTAAAAGAATAATTGTAGTACAGCATGATTATTTCTGAGGGTAAAGTCTCCACTCCTTTTTCTAATACTGCCCTGCCCCCTACCACTGCCTCCTCATTTCCAAGTCAGGAAGACCAATGTACTGTTGTTAAAATAATGAATTTTTGCTTGGAAATTACACTCATAATTATACTTCCATATGAGGAAATCTGGAAAAGTTACAGTTGTAGCTGGCAAGATGCTTTGTCCAATTTGTCAAATGTTATCTTTCTAGAAATATTATTCATTAAGTTTATATATAACATATAAAAATATAGATGACTATAAATGTGTATGTTTATTAAAGTTAATAAATGTATTAAGTTGTGAGATATTCTATTCCTTTCATTCTAACTATTGAGTATTCATATCTGAGTTTTGTGTCCTAAGCTAATAATCCCAAGCATAACCATATTTCCCCTGAAGTCTATAGATGTGCATACCATCCAGAAAAGGAAATGCCAAATAGATGAGAATGTCCAATAATTCACTTAAATGATTTATTTTAATTCGGGGTTTTGGAAATGCTTATGGATTTCAGCTCTGGGGAAGGTCAGCAGGAAAATGGGGAAAGGGGGGAGATCATCACTGGAATTCACCTCCAGGATTTCTGGACGAAGTGCGGCAGCAGTGTGAACTGGTCTGAACCAAACACTCCATTTAGTCAACAAAAAGAATACAAACTTGATCAGGTGCCTTAAATAGTACAGGCATCTGATGTACATTATATTTCCCTGTAGAGTCTGATACTCAAGATTTTTTATCTGCATATTCCAAATAATAGTTTAGAATTTCCTATCATTCTACATTGTATTTAACATAAGTGCTTCCCTTTGAGCACAGTCTTACTATCTGGCCATCGTCTGCCTCATCCTAAGCATACCTAGCATAACATATCATTTCCACACATATTAAATTGACAAAATTAGTTTTTCCAGAAGCATCTCTAATATATGAAAGGAATAGCGCCCACAGAGAGGGCTGCCACTGGTTTTTTGAACAGCCTTAGGCATGTCACTGAGCCTCTGTATGGTTAATGCTTGTCTCTATTTTTGGACACATGTGTTATATGTGATAAGATATGAGGGCTTAAAAAGGTCATTTCTGAGAGATAAGAGTGGTATCCTGAGAAGAATTTTCTTAACATCAAGACATGACTAGGAAGTGTGATAGAATGGAGAATATGAGGAAAACCAGTGGAGATCGTAGAGCTGGAGTGATGAGGGGAAATCACCGAGCCTTGCAGGGTGGGATTTTCTGTGTGTTGCTTAGTCTTACAGTTCCTCTTTGTCCAAATCTGCCGGGGGCCTGGTCCATCCTTGCTGTTTCAAGGGACCTGGCATATATAGCATACGGTTCTTAATATGTTTGCTCACCTTCTTGGCACTGTGTTTTAACCAAGGTCATCTCTCCGAGAAAGGTTGAATCCCCAGGTAGGGATTTTCCCCTGAAGTTAGGGAGGGAATAAAACCTCTTAACTAAGTGCCAGGCGGGTAATTAATCACTTTAACTACGAACAATCATGCTTAAGCTACATAATCTTTACTCCCTGGAATGGAGATAAGAAACGCCCTAACCTTTGTAATAGAGATTGATAGGATTGAATCAACTGGTATAAATACAGATGCAACAAGACAACAACAGAATTCAGAACACAGAACCTACACAGAACGTTCTCTAGAGATAGAAAAACTTCACTGGAGAGAACATGGCAAAAGATCCTGGACTGAACCTGACTACAGAAATTGGCAAGAGAACCTGACTAGAACCTGGTGACTGAACCTGGCTGGAAAACCTGGACAGAACCTGGCTGGAGAACCTGGCGAGGGAACATGGCCACAGAACCTGGCTGGAGATCCGAAGCAGAACCTTTCTGGAGATCCAGACCAGAACTTGGCTGGAGATCCTGGCTGGAGATCCTGGCTAGGCTGCTGATCACTGAACGCTGTCTCCATGTCATTCCTTCTTCGCCGACTCCGTCCACGCCTTTGGGGACCCCTGGACCTGCTGGGGTTGGACCCCGGCACAAATCGACTCCATCTTAATATTTCTATGGGGATGTATATGCCTAAACTCCCTTTTTATACCAACAGATGATATTACACACGGAAAGTTGTTAAACTATCAAAAGGCAAGTCTAAAAAGCACATGTTTTGATTAAGAGGATCAATGTGATTAAAATTAAAAATTCAGGCAGAGGTTTTGTTCATAGAAAGGATGATTTAACTATTAGCAGGTTGAAATCAATTTTCAATATATTAAAGTTAAAAATAAAAATGCCTAACATTCTTTATACCTTCAAGTTCTACTTACAAATCCCATCATGGTATTTATAAATCTAGAAATAAAATGAGAATATTTCCTTTTAATTTTTCCTGGATTAGCATGTGATTAACTTAAATTGAACAGGATAAATTCCCTTAAACAGGCAGTCTCACTTACTAATTTAATTTAATTTAATTTCCTGGAGGATTTGACACTGTTTTTATAAATACAACATATTTGAACTACAAAACATTGCTGAAAGAATCTAGAAAACAGTATTGAAAAATATTAAAACATGTTAGTTCATATTTATGGATCAAAAGACAACACTATGAAGATAGCAATTCTTCCCACATTGACCTATAAACACATATAAAGCCTATAAAAATCCCAAGGGACTCTTTTTGCTAAAATTTATAAGCTGATCCTAAAATTTATATGGAATAGCCAAAAATTCCTGAAATAGAACAAAATTGATGTGATTTAAGTACTTCCCAAAGACCCCACTTTCTAATAATGTCACTTTCAAGGTTTGATTTCAACAAATGAATTTTGGCAAATACAAACATTCAGACCACAGCAAGTATATTAAGTGAAAAAAGCAATAACTGTAAATGATATACACTTTTCACTATTTTTATAAAATTATTTTAGGGGAGTGTATGCATATTTGTACTAAACACTAACAGATTATACATCAGGTGGTTGATTATCTGTATAAATTGAATGGTAGATGTACTTAGTTTTATTTTTCATATGTCTTTTTTCTATATCTCGTATGCATTTTCACAATGCAAATATAGAAGTATTTTAAAGGGGGAAATGTAGCTTTCCCCAAAGCCTAATAAAATGCACTTCCATTTGTAGAACCTTGGCCTGAATGAGGTTGCCTGGTCACTCCTAATTGCCAAGGAACACAGGATGCAATTATTTCTGCCTTAAATAAAATTGGGGTTTGGATAGTAAATAAGATGCTCAGGGAAAATGTGTATTTGGTAGGCAAATGGCAATGTCTACTATAGATGCAACATATTCTGAACTTCGCGTTTAATGATTTTTCAGCTGTCGTTTGCCTACAAGAGTGATTTATAAATAGGTCTATATATCTAATGATTATAAGTGAGTTTGTGACAAGTGAGAACAGTTATGATGTAGTGGAAACAGCATGGTTGGAATGAGCCCTGGGTTCTAATCCCATCTTTATAACATCTCATTTGCTATTCTGAAAATAATACCCGCGGTTTTTAATTTGGTGATGCTTAAAAAGAATAAGGTTATGAACTGTGACCTACTAGTATGTAAAGAGAGACAAATTAAGGGTGGAATTACACACAAGGTCATATGGTTTAGCACTTACAGGGAGCTGATTCTAATTCTCTCCACATTGTGTTAGGCATGTATGAGTTCCAGAGAAACTCAATAAATTTGTTCTATTTCTAGAAATATCTGACTGTTGGAAAGTTCTTTCCTTTACTTACTAGAATATGTCTTCTATTTTATAGCCAACACTCTTACAAAGATAAAACATCTCTTGGAATTTAAATGCACTGTATGCTAACTACATATTTTCTATTCATAGTGTAGAATTTGGGTTTGTTATTATTTCAGTATAATTTATGTTTGTTTTTTAAATATATTTTATTAATTTTTTACAGAAAGAATGGGAGAGGGATAGAGAGTTAGAAACATTGATGAGAGAGAAACATTGATCAGCTGCCTCCTGCACACTCCCTACTGGGGATGTGCCCGCAACCAAGGTACATGCCCTTGACCGGAATTGAACCTGGGACCCTTGAGTCCGCAGGCCGATGCTCTATCCACTGTGCCAAACCGGTCAGGGCTAATTTTTGTTTATTTTAAAGGCAGAATATTTCCTGATTTTTTTTCCATTGCTGTAATATTTCTCTTTAATGTTCGTTACCAGTGTGGCTCCAGCAAATAGCTGCCTTTATAAATTAACTTTGATATAACCTAACTAGTGAATATGAATGTGTCCAGTTTTTCCATTTCCTTTCAGGGTAAGCACATCTGGTCCTTAGAAGTGCTGCTGCAATCTCACACAAAGAGGGTTAGTTGATGATGCTTCTTGAATATCCCAAGTGCCAATGAAAGCAACTTGGCTTCATTTGAATACTCTATTTTATGCTCAAATACTGTGTGAGTGTCTAAAATTGCACATGTCTTTCTGATAGTTTTTTTTTTCTTCCCTGATACCCAGGCCAATATCTAAGGCATGTCTCTATCTTCTTGGTTCATTAGCTGAGTCCCAGGGTACCTTCCAAGCTGGATGTTTTCATGAGAATGAAAGTCAATAGGCCCATCTGCCGCACCGGAAGTGGCTTTGCCATCTGGCTTTACGAAATTGGGTCATGTCTTACTGATTCAAAGTGAGTTGCTAGTAAATCTTTCTTACGTTGCAGCATGAAAAACAATCATGAAAAGACTGCCTTTGAAAGACAGAAGTGCACATCTCTGTGGAGTAATCGTCAGCTCATTTTACTCACATACGCTGACCAGGAAATCATCAGTCTATTACCATTTACGGAACATCTATTACACGCCAGATGTTTTATATTCATTATCTTTAATACTCACAAGAACCGCATGTAAGTTTTATTTCCCCACTTGACAGATGCATTCCTAGAATTAGAGAGATTAATTGAGATGCCCACAGATGTGCAGCTCAGCAGAAGCGCATCTTGCATCCAAACCTGCATTGGAAGCATAACTTGCATGCACACCTGCTTCCCATGACCTGGCATCACCTTTCTGTGTCAGGCTTCCTACTTCTGTGCCATTCACTTATGCTGTGGTTAAAGGAAGTTAGCAGGGCATTTTACAGTTTTCATTTATTGTTTGTAAGTCCCCCCCGCCTAGAAATAATAAACAAGTTTTGAATTTGATCAAAGAAAACAAAGTAGTTTTTGAACTCTAACATGTTCCAAAGCCAGAAAGAAAATCCTTGAAAGACTTCCATGAGTTTTTTTTTTTTGTATATATTTGTCATTTTAACTTTCAACTCTTTCCCATTACAAAGATTTGTTTACTTACTTGAAAACAAAACGTTTTAAGCCAACTTATCTGTATTCATTTCAGGAACTTAACTAGCATGTAAATGTGATTTGAAAGGGAAAAGTATTATCTAGTTGAAATTGCTTAATCATTTCAAAGGATAAGACTCAATCTGAAAGGAAAGAAGGCTAAAGCCAGATGTGCCCCTAACCCAGCTAGGGAATAAAGGATTCCAGAAAAGAACTGCTCTTTTGTTTAAAATCACAATATATAAAATTTTGTAAACAGCAAACTCAATGTGCCTTTAAACTTGACCCTCTCATCTCTGTGGCTGAGTGAACTAGACCTTCTTGGAAGACTAGAGCAAGAACATTTCTTTACAATTTCCAGTATTAATTATCCAGTTGAAAATGCCAAATGAATGTTTTGGAACTCTTAGAATATTAATTTGAGAAGTCGTTTTCTGTGTTAAGTTGTTTACACACACAAAATATTGTTTTCTATATGGACTTTAGAACAAAAAGCTTCTTTCTATCCCTTTTCAAGTCATTCTAGTCTTAAGATGTAGAAACTGCATTTGCTTTCAGAGGAATTAAGATATTAATTTTCAGATAATGTCTATAGATATGTACCAACATAGTAAAATGACATGACCTGAAGCAATACAAATAAAGGCCAGAAATCTATAATTTCATGCAGTTATTTTCTTTTTACTAGCAAATTCTTGGTTTTCAAAATGAACAGACTTCTAAGAAGGGAACCTGAAATTTTTCACTTTTCATAAAGCTTTTTCATGATATCTTTTCATTATAGAAGAGCCCAAGTCACCCAATCAATCTACTGGAGCAGATTTAAGTTCTACTGATCTCTGTCAGAGACAGAGTGGGCAGTTGCTCAGATTAAAGACTCTGGCTGCAAAAACAATCAGAAGCCAGGCCCCGCTGATGTGAAATCCAATTCACCTGAATTGGCTACCGATAGATTCTTAGAAGCAAGCTGGAGGACAAACCTGGAAGATGGAATAGAGGTTACAGTTTGGTATAAAGCTGGGGACTTTGGATAGAAAATGAATATGACACTGAATGGTCACAATTAGTGGGCTGAGAGAAAAACCAAGTGTTAAAGCCATATATCAGGATATGATTCCTATAGACCTGTTTTGTTTTATCTTCTTTTGCTGTCTATATTTCCTAGATGACATCTTTAATTATCATGGATTAATATAACATCTTTATAGTGGTCACTTCTGAATTTATATTTCAAGTTCAGGTCTTCCTTCTGAGCAGAAACCTCATAAACTGGCCACTGGTATCTCCACTAGGATGTCTAAAAGTTATCCTCTCCAAAACAGAAATCTTGCGTTTTCCCCCAGCTCCTTTTTCTTCTCTATTCATCTTCATTTCAGTCAATGGCAACATCACTCTCTTACCAATTGCTAATGTCAAAACATCTTCCTTTTTCTTTACTCACCTGGGTAAGTCCAACTTATTTTATTACCAAAAGATTTCTTGAATATACTCATTTCCCAGAAAACCCAATGCCATCACAAAGAACAGGATGCTATCACTTATTCTCTAGGTTACAGTATTTACCTCCTAGTTTTCTCACTCTCATGCCTGTCCTCTTATAATAAACTAGAGGCCCAGCACATGAAATCTGTGCATGTGTATGGTCCCTAGGCCTGGCCTGCGATTGGGGCCATCTTCCCCAGCTGTTCACAGCTGGCCCCGCCCCCTGCTGCCACCTACCCCCAGTTCCCTGTTCGCCATTGGATGATAGGAGCCTGCCAGCCAGGGAAAGGGACCAAGAGGTGGTCAGTGTACCTCATAGTGACTGGTCCAGCGGTTGTTCTGGTTGTTTTGTGTTAGGGTCAATTTGCATATTACCCTTTTATTATATAGGATAGAGGCCTGGTACATGGGTGGGGGCCAGCTGGCCTACCCTAAAGGGGGTCCCGGATTGGGGTGGGGTGAGCCCACTGGGGGCGAGGCTTCCGGGGCAGGAGCCAGGGGCAGTTTGCAGGCTGGCCACACCCCTGATCAGGGAGGGGGTCCCCGCTTGGAGGTGGGGTTGGCCTGGGCAAGAGGCCAGGCACCCCGGATCAGAGTCAGGGTCCCTGCTGGGGGGCGGGGCTGTCCTGGGCAAGGGGCCACCGCAGGTTTGCAGGCCAGCCATGCCCCATCAGGGTGAAGGGCCCAATGGGGGGTGGTGACAGCCTGGATGAGGGGCCGTGGGGTGGTTTGCAGGCTGGCCATGTCCCCGATCGGGTTGGGGGATCCCCGCTGGGAGGCAGGGTGGCCTGGGCGAGAGGCCAGGGGCAGTTTGCAGGCCAGCCAAGCCCCTGGCTTTGTCAGGAAGGACATCTGGAAGACATCGGTCTAATTAGCATATTACCCTTTTATTAGTATAGAAAATACAATGTTAGCCAGCAGTGAGTACAATTAAAATATAAACTGCAAGATGTTATTTTATTGATTACAGCTTCCCAATGTGTTTTTTTTCATTGAATTCAAAATGAAATCCATAATTCTTTTAGTGGCCTACACATCCTATATAGGCCTTGCTTTATCTTTTACTATTCTCCTCATTCTACCACATAGCCTAACATCCCCTATGTACTCAATGTTCCAAGATGTGTCTTATCTCACGCTTTTACACATACTATTCCCTATATCTAGAATGCACTTATCCCAAATTTCTACATTCTCTTCAGGTCTAAACTTCAATGCTATATCCTCATGAAGTTTTCCCTGAGCACCTTTCCCAGTGTAGGTGCTTGTCTGAAGAAAACCCCTTTTCCCTTCAAAGCTATTTTTACATTTTGCAATTGTTAACTTGTCTGTTTTCTTTTCTTTTTCTATTTTCCTAACTACAATGTAAGCTCCATGACTTCTTTCTTGTAAAGTATCTCAACCACTTATTAAATAAATGAATTGATCAATGGTCAAAAAGACTAGTTTGTTTATACAAGGGAACCATTGGAGAAGATCCATCACAAGAGGTTTCTCTGGTTAGGGGCAGTTTCCAAGGAGTTCTGGGTTGACAGCATTCAGGAGCAGAAGTCACTTCAGGATTCCTTGTTGGCTTTGCCTTGCCTCAAAGGAGTCTGCTGCATCTCTTACATTAATTAATCTTACTGCAATGCCACCTGCTAAGTTATTAAGAAGGGGAGTTAAAGTACTGACCACTTCAAGAAAGAACTATGAAGGTCAGAGAAGCCTCATGCCAGATGGAACAAGTTCTCTTGGGTCCTCAAAAAACTGTTAATTGGTTAAGCTGGCCTGCTGTCTTCACAGGGGCTTGGAAGTGGGACCAGAAAAGATGACCTGGTAGCAAAACGGGCAGCCATCAGATGGCAGCAAAGAGTTGTTTCTTCTTGCATGGCTACCTATTAACTGTGTCCCATTGAAGGATATAAAAATACTAGTGTTTTCCAGATATATTTAAAGCATTCATGGATTTTCAATTTGGTATTTATATCTGTTTATTTCAAACACTGCCAATTTGTATAATCAGAACACCAATTTGACTAAAAAATAAGAAAAGGTACGTGCTGTTGTATCAGGTGTTTTCAATAGTAATAGACTAACCCATCTGTTGTTTTGTTTTTTTTTAATTCATAATTGTGATCATTTTGCTTCCCTGTTAGAATTGAATTATGTGGGGTGCCGTAAAAACCTTTTACCATCCTAAACCTGAATTAGCTTTACCAACAGTATCTGTAAACATTTTCCTCTCTATCATCTATTCTATTCACAGGAACTCACCATTCCCCAAATACTTTATTCATGTCACTGCCTTTGTTCATGCTAGTCTCAGCTCTGGGAATAATCCACCAGCTCTTTTTACCTGACAACTCCTACTTATCTGTCATGATCTACCTCGAATATAACTCCTTTGTAAAGTTTTTCTTCCTTTCACACCGCTTCAGGCAAAAAGACCCTCATCTAGTAAATAATTATTGTTTCATTAGGCATGCACTATACTGAGTGCCAAGAATAGAGTGATCATGTCACTGCTGTCATAGATTCATCAGAGTAAGGAGACATTATGTGAACAATTAATAGTATGATAAAGGCTATGAAGACATTTGGGAAAATATGTCTTTTTTACATATTAGTAGAGGCTTTCCTAGGAAATGAATCTAAGAATTAGTAGAAGTTAGCTAGACATAGAGATGAGCATTCCAGGTAGAGGAAAGAACATATGCAAAACCCCTTTGTTAGAAGATGCTGTTTATCCTATATAATAAAGAGCTAATATGCTAATTAGACTGAACAGAACAACCATCCGGACATCCTTCTGGACAACCATCCAGATGACCTTCCAGATGAAGCCAGGACTGCGAGGGCCAGCTGAGGCTGCAAGGGGCTGTGAGGGCTGGCTGAGGCAGCCAGGGCTGTGAGGGCCAAGCCTCTTGCATGAATTTCATGCAGTGGGCCTCTAGTCTATAATAATAAAAGTGTAATATGCTAATTAGACTGGACGTCCTTCTAGACAAAGCCAAGGCTGCAAGGGAAGCCCGGGTCTCTGCTGCTGAGGGAAGCCTGGGGCCCGGGTTCCAGAGGGAAGCCGGTGCCAGCAGCCAGGGGAAGGAAGGCCTACTCTTGCACTAATTTCGTGCATCGGGCCTCTAGTTTGTTTAAGAACACCATAAGTCCAGCTTGCTAGGGCAGAGAGGATAAAGGAAAGAACAACCATCAGATAAGGTGAACAGTTAAGCAGGGTGTGATTTGTGAAGGTTCCTTGAAGCCTATTGAGGACATTGGACTTTAGAGCATAGGAAAAAAAGTCACCAAAAGCTTTTAAGAAGAGGAATAAAATGATCAGATGTATTTTTTTTAAAATATATTTTATTGATTTTTTACAGAGAGGAAGGGAGAGAGATAGAGAGTTAGAAACATTGATGAGAGAGAAACATCGATCAGCTGCCTCCTGCACATCTCCTACTGGGGATGTGCCCGCAACCCAGGTACATGCCCTTGACCGGAATCGAACCTGGGACCTTTCAGTCCGCAGGCCGACGCTCTATCCACTGAGCCAAACCGGTTTTGGCCAGATGTATTTTTGATCTAAGATTCTAACTGCAATGTGGAGAACAGATGGACGAGAACACAGTAGTTTTGGGAAACCATAATGAGGTTATTGTAATAGTCTAGGCCCGTGGTTGGCAAACTGCGGCTTGCGAGCCACATATGGCTCATTGGCCCCTTGAGTGTGGATCTTCCTAAGCCTTAGGAGTACCCAATTAAGTTAATAACAATGTACCTACCTATATAGTTTAAGTTTAAAAAATTTGGCTCTCAAAAGAAATTTCAATCATTGTACTATTGATATTTGGCTCTGTTGACTATGAGTTTGCCGCTCGTCTAGGTAAAAGATTTTGATAGTCTGAGCTAGGGCTGTATCTATGGGGAAGGAGGCAAGTGGAGTGATTTGAGTGTGATGTAAGAGGCAGAATGGACAGGACTTGGTGATTGACTGCCAGGAGTGATAGATAACAAGGAGTCAAGGAGGCTTTAAAGTTACTACATTGAATAGCTGGATAGATGGCTGTGTTATCTAGAGGTGAATAGATTTTATTACCAATTGGTACTTAGAATTATATTGATACTCTGTTTTAATGTGGTCTAGAAGTATATAATAAGAGCTCATATAATGATACTTAAAATCTAGGATATGGAGTTTTAAAAGTTCATATCCAAAAGAATTTATGGGATTCCAAAGAAATACAATTTATATATATACATATATATTTCAGAGAGGAAGGGAGAGGGAGAGAGAGAAACATCAATGATGAGAGAGAATCATTGACTCCTCCTACACATTGGGGATGAAACCTGCAACCCAGGCATGTGCCCTGACTGGGAATCGAACTGTGATCAACTGCTTCATAGGTCGAAGCTCAACCACTGAGCCATGCTGGCTGGGCCATTTTTTTTTATGATAATGAGTGGGTTATAATAATGGACTGGGACATCTGCAGTAATAATACTTCCTGTTCCTGTCAAACTCTTTCTGTGGCTGCTTCTGAAAGGAATCATTTGTGGTTCCCTCTTTTTATTTTCCTGTTCCTAGTAAGGTTTACAGCCTTCTGCATTTTGCATACATAATACCTTAACCATTAAAATAGAGTCTCTGAGCTGCAGAGAGTCTAATAGTATATTTTAATATTTTTTTTCCCTTTGTGTTAATCAACTTTCTAACGTGTGAGCTATTTTTAGCACCAGTTACACTTGTACCTCTGGGTCCAATTCTAATTCTCTTCACATCGCAGACGATCTCTCTGCAGCGTTCTTTTTGAACTCAATCAGTGCTTTCAGAGGAGAGAAAGTGATGCAGTGGGGGATGAGAACTGGGTCATGGCAAGCATTCTCCCTCACAAAATGCCGAATTCTTTTACTTCCAGGTGCAGAGACAGGGTGAGATGATTAACATTTAGAGAGCACAAAAGGAACCATTGGAGTCAACCTCCCCGTCCCCCTCCCCCTCCCACCCCCCCCCCCCACCGCCCCCGCCCCCCAGTCCTGCCAAAAACAAGCTTACTTCAGCAGGGTTATTTCAGACTGTTGGCATTACTGTTACCAGAATTTTAATTTTATCAAGAAACAAATTACTCTTAATAAGATTGCTATTAAAATTTTCTAGAGTTAAAAATGATAAGCAGTGTCTAATGCAGGCTCCTCAGACCCACACTTCCTATTTAGAATCCTGAGAAGACTCAGACTAACACCATCATGCAATCTACTACTGCCTAACAGATCATCTATTTCCAGGAACTTTAGAAATCTCTATTAATTTTTAGTTTGATGTGATTTGGAGTGAGAAAAATATAGTGGTTGCCATTTTCTTAAAGAAAAGGAAATAAACCCACCCATCTGAACAAAAGTTGCATGATCTTTCACACCCCCCCCCCCCACACACACACACACTGTCTATCTTTTCATTAATTACTCAGGTTCTTTATTAACTAGGGGGGGAAAAAAAAGAAAATCATTTCTTTGCTCATCTTGATTTTGAAGTGGTCAGAAGGCTGATTTTTCAACCTTTTCCACCTGCCCTCAAATAAAGTGGTGCAAGTTAGGTTGGAGTAGACAGGAATCTTAAGGAATCCAGGAAGAGATTTTAATTGCATATACTACATGAATTCATATTAGAATAGCAGGCAGGCTGCCGAAGAATATTCCACCTCATAAAAAAAACCTATGAGAGGAATATTCGGGCATTAGTATAAAATTTTTTACACTAACATTGTATTCTATTTATCCATTTACCCACTTATCCATTGAAACAACTGGTTTTTATTGTCTTAAATGCCTTTCAATTGCCTCTGAAAAAGAAGGGCACTAAAAATTCAAGGGAAAAATTAATTTTTGAATGAATTCGTAAGAAACAACATACCAGAAAGAATGGTCTCAAAATATAAGAAAAAGAAAAATGATTTGATAATTTAAAGTAACTACATAATAATAAAAATAGAAGCTTTGACCATCTTGAGACAAAGCTTGAAGGAAGAAAAATGTAATGTTGGATTAGAAGGTGAGTAGATAAGGAGTCATTTCCTGATTCTCTCCATTATACACATCTTCCCCTTTTATGTCATAGAAGATAGAGAAAATAAAAGCCCTTTCTGTTCTTTGGGGAAGAGATTGAAATTTGAGAAAGGAGAGCAAGATTGTTCCCTGGGAATCTGGGAAAGGGATCTTGCATTTTCCCATCTCAAGGCCAAAGTCTGGGTTGGGCTTGCTATAAACCTTTAAGTAAGTTTGATAATTGGATAGCAGGGATATCCTGTGCCCTACCTCTTATTTGGATTTTTAGGAGGGAAATGTTCATGCAGAGCACCCTAGTCATAATAGAGTGAGAATGAATGCAGGGCAGGGCTAGGAAGAGAGAAACTATTACCCCTTTCCTACTCTTCTCATGAGCCAAGAACCAATGTGGATGAGCATCTGAGTGACTTCCGTGTCCTTAAATGATACAGAGGAAGGCTGAGAAGGTGCAGGTGGTGTTGAATATGTCTTGGGGTTGGGATGAAGAATATATTGTCCTGGCAATTTGGGAACAAGGCAGTACCATGGACACCAGCAGCGGGTGACAGAGAGAAGCATGTTAACAATTAAAGGCCAGTATGGATTATATATCTTGATGAAGGCTAACTAGGGAGGAAAATGGCCATGAATATATATCAGCTTTTCTTTACAGCCTTAATCGTATGTTAAGTACTTCCTCCCCTGAGAAGAAGGGACGAGAAAGAGGGAGCAAATATTATTGAATTAACAGAATTACAATTCTGTTTAAATGCAGTACAGACTGAGTTTCATGAGAACTATCAAGATTAAGATTTCTGTCTTCAGTAAAAACAAAATGGAGGCTTGAAGGCTAAGTTTAGTTCAGTTATTGAGAAATCAAGAGAAAATTCAATTTTTGCACATCCAACTTTTGTGATTCTGAAAATTCCCTGGATGTAATAGACACATAATATTGGTCATGTAGTTTACCTTCTGAGAATGTGTTATAATATTCCAGGGGATGATGTTTTTAACCAAAAATGATCCATGTATTCTATTCCTGGCACCCAAATGAGAGTCTATATCTTTGGCCTCATTTACTGTTGAAAAGTGTAATAGAAAAAGAGATCCTCAATATGGATTTCTGAGAAAATGCTGCAGCACTAGGGAAACAAGCATTACCCTGGAGCAGTGGTCGGCAAACTCATTAGTCAACAGAGCCAAATATCAACAGTACAACAATTGAAATTTCTTTTGAAATTTCAATTCTCTCCCTCATCCTCTCCCTCATTCCTCTCTCTCTCTCTCTCTCTCTCTCTCTCTCTCTCTCTCTCTCTCAACCTGGGACCCTTCAGTCCGCAGGCTGACACTCTCTCCGCTGAGCCAAACCAATCATGGCTCTTCTCCTCTTATCTTTTTCCCTGGAAGAAGGAAAGTGGAAAGGCAGAGGGTTTTTCAATCCATACCAAAAGGAGGGATAAAGAACTCTACTTGGACACACAGAGCAGTCCAAGTAAGACCCCAGAGGCTTGAAATGGTGTGCAAGTTGGGGAATTATGATGTTCTAACCATACAGTGAAAGAAAGGATGGAAGGAGATGAGGTTGTGAAAGGGGTCCCAGGCTGTCCTCACATGGAAGTCATTACAAAGCCTCTGTTTCCCACACTCCCTCTTCACTCTCGTTCTCCCTTTCACCAGGTTCACCTATCTGCTTTAAAATAACCCCTCAATTGAAAATTTAAAACAATTCAGGCCTTAGTCAGGATTTTCACCTTTATACTGAGAACACTAGGAAACCATTTGGCAGACTTAATGAAATGAGTGGTCAGAGCAGGTTTTCTTTTTAAGTTTATTCTTGTTGCTGCATTGAGAATGCTCTGAGAAGGAATGGACAAGAAAGATTGGACAGAGCAGTCAGGTGGTGATAGGTAAGAGAGATCATGGTGAACTGAAGTGGTGGTAGCAATAAGATAGAAGGAGTATTGGACAGGTGTGGAAAGTATTTCTTTTTTTATTTTATTTTTATTTTTTTAAAATCTTTATTGTTCAGATTATTACATTTGTTCCTCTTTTTCCCCCCCATAACTCCCCTCCTCCCAGTTCCCGCCCCACCCTCCGCCCTCACTCCCCACCCACTGTCCTTATCCATAGGTACACGAGTTTTGTCCAGTCTCTTCCTGCATCTCCCACACCCCCTTCCCCCCCAAGAATAGTCAGTCCATTCCCTTTCTATGTCCCTGATTCTATTATAATCAACAGTTCATTCTGTTCATCAGATTATTTATTCACTTGATTCTTAGATTCACTTGTTGGTAGATGCATATTTGTTGTTCATAATTTGTATCTTTACCTTTCTCTTCTTCTTCCTCTTCTTAAAGGATACCTTTCAGCATTTCATATAATACTGGTTTGGTGGTGATGAACTCCTTTAGCTTTTCCTTATCTGTGAAGCTCTTTATCTGACCTTCAATTCTGAATGATAGCTTTGCTGGATAAAGTAATCTTGGTTGTAGGTTCTTGGCATTCATCACTTTGAATATTTCTTGCCACTCCCTTCTGGCCTGCAAAGTTTCTGTTGAGAAATCCGCTGACAATTGTATGGGTATTCCCTTGTAGGTAACTGAGTTTCTTTCTCTTGATGCTTTTAAGATTCTCTCTTTTGCTCTTGGCATTTTAATTATGATGTGTCTTGGTGTGATCCTCTTTGGATTCCTTTTGTTGGGGGTTCTCTGCGCTTCTTGGACCTGTAAGTCTATTTCTTTCACCAGGTGGGGGGAAGTTTTCTGTCATTATTTCTTCAAATAGGTTTTCAATGTCTTGCTCTCTCTCATCTTCTGGCACCCCTATAATTCTGATGTTGGTATGCTTGAAGCTGTCCCAGAGGCTCCTTACACTATCTTCGTATTTTTGGATTCTTTTTTTCATTTTGCTTTTCCGGTTGGGTGTTTTTTGCTTCTTCACATTTCAAATCTTTGACTTGATTCTTGCGCTCCTCTGGTTTGCTGTTGGGAGTCTGTATAATATTCTTTATTTCAGTCAGTGTATGCTTAATTTCTAGTTGGTTCTTTATCACAACATCGAGGGTCTCATTAGATTTCTTGAGGATCTCACTACATTTATCAGCAGTTTTTAGAAAATTATTGAAAGACCTTAAAAGTGTGGTTTTGAGCTCTATATCTTCCATTTCTGACATTTGCGTCCTGTTTCTTTGTCTCCGCATTTTTTTATGTTTTCTTGATGCACCCCCTAGTGGTCTTTGTGCGCAGTCTTGTTGTAGTTAAGCCTTGATTGTTGTAGGTAATACTAGAGGGGATTTAACCTCCAGGCCAAGTGGCTGTGAGAATCAGCTGTGTTTGCAGTGAGAGAACTTCTGTTCTCTAGGGAGGTGCTAATCTAGCCTTTGCCTGAGGCTATCCGGCAAATGGCTCTGTGCAGGGCTTGGGCAGGGCGTGTCCCAGGGGATCAACAGGGCAGGCGTAGGGAGCAGTTATGGATGCTCTCAGTCCCATCCCCGGGGGCTCTGCCTCTCAGTCCCAGCAACTGCTGCAAACCTCAGAGAGAAAGCTGCCTTTGAGTTCCGACCGAAGCCAGACAGTCCCGCTTCTCCCGTTTAAGTCTGGGTCCCTAGAGACTCGCCCAGATCTGGAGCTCAGAGTCTGAGGCTCCCTCCCTATTGAAACCAACAACTGCGCCCTCAGCCGCCAGCCCTCTCAGCATGCACTCCGCACCTTAGTATTTTACTTCAGCACTGCACCTCCTCTGAGTCTCGGTATGCTACTCTCTTTCCTCCTAGTTGTAGAACTTCCCCTCAGCCAGCTTTCCTGTGGTTCTGGATGATGTCCGTTTCATCTTTTAGTTGTATTTTTGAGTGGTTGTTTGAGGCAGCAAACTCCGGCATTAACCTATGCTGCCATCTTGGTTTTTTTCGAAAGTATTTCTAAGGTAGAATTGATAGGTCTTGCTGATGGGTTGAATGATCTTTTACCCTCTCTGCATCCACCCCCTTGGGCATTTAACTTTGAAGTGTCCTCTGCCTCTGTCTATGGACTTGACCATGTGCCTGGATTTGGGTAATAGAATGAAGCAGAAGTGCAAGTATGGTGCTTCTAAGTCTACAAATCTAGAGGCCTTGATCTTTCTTGTGTTTCTGTCATCTCCATGAGGACATTCCTGAGGTAGCCTACTGGCATGGAACAGATATGTGGCAGAGACTTGAAGTGCCCAGTCAGCCCAGTTGAGACTTGTCTAGATCAGTGGTTGACAAACTCATTAGTCAACAGAGCCAAATATCAACAGTACAACTATTGAAATTTCTTTTGAGAGCCAAATTCTTTAAACTTAAACTATATAGGTAGGTACATTGTTACTAACTTAATTAGGGTACTCCTAAGGTTTAGGAAGAGCCACACTCAAGGGGCCAAAGAGTCGCATGTAGCTCGTGAGCCGCAGTTTGACAACCATGGCCCTGGAGAGTAAAGAAAAACGGACTCTGGAAAATGAATTAGTAGGACAACATTTTGGCATTCTGACACCAAAAAGGAACATGGCCACAGTTAAATAAGTTGACCTCTAGAAATGAACTAAAGTATAAAAAAATGAAAAGCCATAAACAAAAATAAACTTTCATCAATGAATTAAAATATACAGGGTATCCCCCCAAAATGTATACACACTTTGAATAATTATTAATTCCAGTGGGTTAAATCTGTAAAAAATATAAGGAAATATTAATTGAGCTATCTGCTGTTAAAGGTGCATACTTTTGGGGGGGGACACCCTATACTTTGCAGGGGGCTAAGGTACCAAAATGACCCTCAAGAAAATATTGGGGATCAACTTGAATAGCACTCACTGAATACAAAAGAAACAAGGAGCTAAAAAATGACAGTCTAAGTTAGGGGTGGGCAACCCCTGGCACGCGTGCCAAACGTGGCATGCCAGTAACTTTTGCTGGCTCGTGAAACCCTCTCTTGTAATCTTCCATTTACAATTTTTTTCTTAATATCGACTTTTTTATTTTTCAGATAAATTCAGCGTAGGTGCATCTTAGATAAATAAATAATTTTACATAACATGTATACATTAAAAATAAATGTA
This sequence comes from Myotis daubentonii, assembly GCF_963259705.1. Taxonomy (NCBI): domain Eukaryota; kingdom Metazoa; phylum Chordata; class Mammalia; order Chiroptera; family Vespertilionidae; genus Myotis; species Myotis daubentonii. The sequence continues at coordinate 42,965,716 of NC_081841.1, forward strand.
TTTTTCATCATCATATACTGTGTTTTTGTTGCTCGAATGAATTTTATTATATCATCAAGGTTCTTCACATATGTACACTTTAAGAGATACCAAGTAGGCATAACATGCTCTCAAAAAATTAGGGTTGGAACACAGAAGAATTTTGAGTCAGAGATTTTGATGGTTTTGGTACTGTTAACGTAAAAAAAACCCATTGAAACCTGTAGAGAATTTTGTGAGTTTATTTGAGCCAAACTGTCGACATATGCCGGGAAGCAGAACCTCAAGGAATTGAGATAGTGCTCCGGAGAATGGCAGGGTTACATCGTATTTATACATGAAATTCATTGGTGACAGATTTAAGGAGGTGGGATTAAGCAAAGCAGGGAAACCTCTGTGATAGAATAAAAAGTAAAATGATGGACACATACTTAGGTGGATGCAGGATCAATTAACATGGTAATGAAGGAATTTGTAGTATCTGTCCTGGCGCCCAGAACATTTGGCTGTGCCCCGGGGGCTCCAGAAAAAGGGAAGTTACAAGTTACCCAGACATTTCAAGGGTATGTTATCTTAGAGGCAAAAAGGCAAATGGACTCAGTAAGGATCAAAGTTGATCTTGTCAGTGAAGATACTGGCCTAGGACATAACTGCCCACCATAACTGCTTTTAGTTAAAGTTTAATTTCAGACCATCCTTTGTGGTTATTTTAGGTCTCTGAGTCTGCAAAACTGCCATGCAGGCCTCTCCTGAGCTTGTCAGGTCAGCATGTGGCCCCTTTTCGTCCACAGTACGCACTCACAAAAAGGTTGCCCACCCCTGATTTAGGTTGAGATGATAGATGTAGAGAATAAAGAGCAGAAAACCAATCAAAGAATTAAGATTATTCTTTACAGAAAAAATCAACATAATTGTAATAGAAGTGATCATTGAGGCAAAATTGAAGATAAAATTCTGACTCCCCTTCTCCTCACTTTCTTCTGACCCTAAGAGATCAAGTGCTTTTTATAAGTACCTAATTCCCTTTAGCTATTTTATTCCTTTATGCTTAAGATACCTAAAGTGTAGAAATTATTGTTTCCTGCAACTGAATTCTGAATAATAGTACTTGCAGCACTGTGTGGAGAAAGTGATTATAGTCAATGGATTATCACAGATGGAGATCTGGGTTTGGATTGAAGTATGGTACCTATTTGCTTTATTTAACAGTGGACAGGTTATTTTGATTTTCTGAATTGTATAAATCATCCCATTTGATTGAATGCCTTATTGATTGAATGACTATCCCATTGATTGTGATCTTACTGGTTATCGAAGCACATTCTTCTGTACCTGGGAAACAGGACAGCACAATTACCCTAAACCCTGGTGCGTTCCAGCTGACTTAGTGGTCCCGAGACCAGGACAGCACAATTACTCTAAATTGTCCTGACAACTCAGTGATCCGGAGACCCAAAACTGTAATTTAGATAACATGCTTAAGTTTAACCCAGGTTACCCAAGGGTTCTAGATAATGTATTTCTGTCAATTCAGTGACCCCAAGACCTGAAACTGTAATTAACATGCTTAATTCTGCTTCTGTAATCTGCTTTTTTTGGGAGCCAGGTGCCTCATTCCAAACCCTGAGATGTAATCAATACCTTTGTGATTTTTGCCTATATAAGTCTGGTTTTGCCACCATCTTGGGGCTATGAGATTTGGGAATGGCCCCTCATAGTCCCGGATTGCAATAAACGTGACTCTTTAATTCGACTTCTTGAGGCGTCCTTCTGTGATTCGCGGGGTACATTACAACAGGATATCTGATCAAGTTTTGGTTTAAAGGTGGAGAGAAACCAGTTAGCATTGGGAAGTGGGACACTGGTAACACATGGTATGCAGTTCCTGAAATTATCACTGTTGGTCTGGGATGAAGTGTCTTGCTGATGGCAAGGCTTGGTGGATAAACTGGCTACATTAATAGACAATGTGTATACTGAAATCATTAATTTTATACCTTAAAAGAGTGAATTGTATGTTATGTGAATTATATATCAATACATTTGTTATTAAGAAAAAGAGATTTCTGCCCTAGCCAGTTTTGCTCAGTGATTGGAGCATTGGCCTGTGTACTAAAGGGTCTGGGTTTGATTCTGGTCAAGGGCACATACCTTGGTTGCAGGCTCAGATCTGCACAGAGGCAACCAATCCATATGTCTTTTTCACATTGATGTTTCTCTCACTCTGTCTCTCTCCCTCCCTACCTCTCTCTCTAAAAATCAATGGAGAAAATATCCTCTGGTGAAGAGTAAACAACAACATGAGAAAAAAAAAAGAAATTCCTGTAAACTTTGAAATAGAAAATATACTTTTTTGTGTTATTAACAGAATCCATATAATAGATGTCATAAAGTGATTGTAAAGTTTGGAACATTACTAAGTGATTCAGTTACAGAATATAAAAAAATCACTTTGCATGTAACTTTTTTTGGTGGCATTTACTTAATGCATGCATTTCACTGGGCAATGACAACCTAATAAAGATAAAGGATTTATTGGGAGTGATATGCAGCAAAAACAGAAGCAATAGAAGTAAAGCAAATTTTAAAAAGAGAAATAAATTGTTCTGAGAAGTGGATAAAAGGCTTCCATGAAGGGTCTTCTGAGACCATGATGACTATAATGGGGAATATAAACTAGCTTTTGTGACATCTTACTTCCTTGTTTTTGTTTCCTATTGGCTATAATTTCCTTCAGCATGTTGCATGACTTCTTTTCCTTTCCGTTACCCCAAATGCTACAAAAAAGTGTTGGCTTTTAACTCCTTATAATTAGTTATTGATGCAATGAAAGAAACTTGGATCTGCTGACACAGAATTAAAATTAATAAAAGAAGTTTTCACTAAATCATAGTAAAAGAAATCCTAATAATGTCATAATTGCTGATTCTGAATGCCGCATTCATTTGTGGCTAGGGTTCAAGTTCTGGAGAAGGGGCTGACACACAAATGGATACGCTAGACAAGAAATATAAATTTAAAAGGCATGGGGAGTGGGGAGCCAGGCGGATAACTTCCCTCTAGTGGCGAAGCTCCCTGAATCTCTGGACCCATCAGCTTTTTATTTACTAGAATACACATTTGCCCTTTAGCAAAGCAAACAGGAATATCAATGGTAAGGTTTGGTAAACAAAAGGATTATCAGGTTAGGGGATTGCCTTCAGCCATTCAGCCAACAGCAGGGTAATGTAATGCTGATTTTCAGTCCTTGCTGAATATCAAAGTCCATTTAGCCTTCCACTGTACTTCTCGCATTTATATGTTAACTACTGTTGGTCTTTGCCTCCAGCATCTGATTATTACAGAGTAGCAGAGTCACCAAATTGGAAGCAAGAGCTTATGCATCAATAAGTTGTGTAGCATTTTTCAGTACCACTCAGAAACACAGCCTCTACCATACCTCCTGAACTATTTTGTAACTTGTTGAGAAAAACAAAACAGTTTGCATTAGGGTATGTAGTGTGTATTTAGTATTAAATATGATTGGCTTAAAGTACTGTGGTCAAATTTTTAAAATAAATTTTGAAGTAGACTGTTAATTTCAGAGTAAAGATATTGATGCTGAAAAGTCCACATGTTTGAGATTTGCCAAGAAAAGACCCAAACTCTCCAACTTTGAAGCCCAGGAACAGAGTATGACAACGTGTTCAAAATGTCATGAGAGCTGCACTATAGGATAAGCTGTAGTTTATATTTACTAGGATGTGCCTACGGAAGCAGCTCTTGAGCTGGCAGAGAGTTATTTCTCCCCTGTTTCATTAGCCTGCTTCTAAACCTGAGAAACAGAATCTCATTTGTCTCCTACACTCAGGGATTTTGCATTTCTCTTCCTTTATAAAAATGCTCAGCCACTGCACCAGTTAACTGCAGATTGGTAAATTTGTCTTGCTATAATGGTGACATCTGTAATGTTCTAGAAAGCAACAGATTTAATAAAAGCACAAATGTGAGAACTTGAAAAAAGCACACCAATAAGATTCATGCCTGTCTGTGTCAGCCTCTCTCCCCAACCAGTCCAGTGCTTACATAAGGGGCTCGGGAACCACACAGACACGGTGGCCAGAGGCATGTATGTGCAGGCTTCCCTTCACCAAGGCTAGCCGGCTAAGAGTACTGATAAGTGTCCTGTTCGCCAAAACAAAGAATAATGCTGCACATGTTACGTGGCCATAACCCAGAGGTACCAGAAAACATCTGGGGGTGTTCTCCCTGCAATGGACACTTCTCCATAGACTTACTGAATAGCTCATTCACAATTTCAGGATGCCTCGGAATGTTTCTCATCAATGAATTGGTTTTCTACGGGGAAAAATGTGCTGAAGCCTGAGGAACTTCCAGGTTGTACTATGTCTCCTGTTGCCCTGAGGAAAACATCCTTAGAGAATAATGAAACCACAGAGTAAAGACTCAGTTACGGCACTTTCTGGAAGACAGTACCTTGTGAGGGGAAGAGGTTCTCTCAGAGAATTCATTCTCTGATTTTAAGCAGTGATTCATGCTCTAATGCGCCTTGATTGTAAGGAGCACCATTATTTTAAGTACTATTAAGGAAAGGAAAAACTACTATCAAGTGAACTATGACTTGCAATCATTGTAAGAAGCAGGCAATGTCAGAGAGACACAAAAACAAACACACAAAAAGACTTAAAGATAGGAGAAATATGGCAAATGCTACTTTTTTATATAGTTATAAAAGTTGAGGAACCAGGGAGTGGAAATGAAAGTGATGCTCCAACCTACAGTACCGATGTCACCTTACAAATATCTCTGCCAGTTTTTTAAAAAAACAACCCATGATGTCAACTTAAGTATGTGGACTTAACAAAATTTTATTTCAAGGTTGTTCAAAGGAAAGAACCTAAGCAGATCAATTGAAAGGTTTATCTCTTGGGAGTGACATTTATAGAAAAAGGGTGTTAAATAATCAAGAAAAGGCTTTCTGATTAGTGATTGCTAGACTTCTGACTGACTTTCAGCTGACAAATAAATGTTGGGGTGAGGAATAACTAGTTTTCCAGAACAGAGCTTAGGACATTAAAGTTCATCAGGCAAGCATGCAGTGTTGCCTAAGCAAGTGTATTAGCAATGTCAATTTTTTTTTTTTTCTCAGAAGGAGGTTGTGAAATATATACCAGACCTGGTTCCTGTCTGGGGCAATCCTTTTTTTCCAGTCATTGAAGGAAGAAATGCTTCTACAAGGGACATAGTGATGATTGCAGTCAGGCTTTTCTTGTAGCAAGCAAAACAAAACAAAATAAAATAACATCAAACAGGGTGGGGACAGAATAACTCTGTTTTCCAGTGATTTATCTAATTACTAAAGGGAAATAGGCTAGTGCTTCACATGGGAACAAAGAGGAATACATCCGAAGTCAAGTGATGTCTGAGTTGGCTCCTAGTGGTAAAAGTTATTAGAAGATTACATTGACCAAATGACATTTGGCAAGACCATGAACAAGCCAGATACCTCAAATAAAGAATATGCTATGTATATATCTATCTACTAATTAATTTTTATCCTCCCTTTTTACTTCTTTTCCAGCTTACTTCATTGTAAGAATACAATAAATAATGCTTATAACATAGAAACTATGAGTTGATCTACTGTTTATGTTTTTGGTAAGGTTTCATGTCAATATTGGACTCTTAACAGGCAAGCTTTTGGGTTCTTCTTTTACTCTTTTTGATAGGCTGTGACATTGATGTTCAATTCTAATTGAATTTATAGGTTTATACATATGAGAACAATCTAAGCTGCTGTAATAAGTGAGTTAAAAATAGAGTGACTTAAGATATAAGTTGATTTCTTCATATATTAGCCTGAGTTGTGGTCTATGACGGGACAGTAGTTTGAACTATTGCCAGGGGTGAGAGCTTCTTCCATTGTCTCCTCTCCCATTCCTAGAATGCAGTCCCTGCCCATCATGTCTCAAATAGCTCAAGTCTGCATACATTTTTTCAGCTTGGAGCAAAGAGAAGAGAAAAAAGGAAGACAACATGTTTTAGATGGCATTTTGTCTGTACAGATGAATATAGTGATGGGTGAGACTTTTGTTCTTTCTTCTGGGGGAGAGGGTGAATGCATTTATACCTGTATGACAGTGGGTATTTTAGTTTGCCATTGTTGTTGTAAATTTAAATATAGGAGCAAGTGTGTGTTGCTTATAAAAAAGATTGGATTTGGCCAGGCTGGTGTGGTTCAGTGGTTAAGTGTCAAACTATGAACCAGGAGGTCACATTTTGATTCTAGTAAGGGTACATGCCCCAGTTGTGGGCTCCATCCCCAGTAGGGGATGTGCAGGAGGCACTCAATCAATGATTCTCTCTCATCATTGATGTTTCTATCTCCCCCTCTCTCTTTCTCTCTGAAATCAATAAAAATATATTTTAAAAAAACGATTGGATTTGGTGGAAATAGTGAAATGGCACTCATGTACTAATGTGGCTTCCTATACTGCAGATATTGGAAAGCATAAACTATTTTTAAAACTCTTTTGAAGTTGAGGTTGAGAATGATAATTGGGTTCTATTTGATGAAACTGACTATGATATGGCAGACAGAAGTCTCCTTGCTTGTTTGGGTGTTGTTTCTGGCCAGCACCATTGTATACTTGTTGACTCTTTTCTAACACAGCCTTCTAGAGTAGAGGTTGACATTAATTTTTCTGTAAAAGGCCAGATAGTATCTATGTTATTTTGTGGCACAAATGGTCACACAAGCTCTATCAAAACTCCTCAACTCTGCTGATGTAATGAAAGCAGTCACAGACAAAATGTAAGCAGAGGAGTCTGTGTTTGATGGCTGGATTTGGCCTGTGGAACACAGGTTGTCAAGCTCTTTTCTAGAGCATGGCTTAGAAAGGCAGATGCAAGGAGCACTGGTGGTCCAACTTAACATTTTATTCTCTAGTCACTAACCTCATGGGCTGTCTAGTTGTGGAGGTGCTGGCTTCTTGCTCATTCAATCAGCTGTTCTTTGGATCACAGTTTCAGAGATGGCCTCCTTGTTTTTCCATCGTCCCAATTGCCATAGTGATTGTAGCTCCCTGCTGAGTCAGTTCAATGGTATTGATCTGGAAGTCATGCCTGAAAGCCCAGGGTAAACCGTCTTCTTCCACAACTTTAGTGATTTTTGCAAGCACCCAATTTCTTACATTTTAAAACAATGTCTTCTTAAAGTATATCTAGATTGGGTTCTATTTCCTGGAACTGAAAACTGTTTGATTGAAGCTTATCTCTAAATATTATTCAGAGACCATAACTCCCAATATCTCTATATGTCATTCAGAGATCATCACTCCCAGTTCTCTATTGGTCATTAGGAGATCATCACTCCCAATATCTCTATATGTCATTCAGAGACCATAACTCCCCATAGTCTATATGCCAAGAAAGAGGAGCAAAGGCTCAATGCATTCTGAGATTTTTGGTAGCCTAAATACGTGTTTTTTTCTTTTCCTAAATAAAAGCAGGGATAACACAGTGAACAGTGCATGTTGATAATAAATCTAAAATCTTGGCCAAAAAAAGTACAAGATATGACCTTAGACTTAACAAAAACCATACTGGATTATGGTTAGGTATCACAAATCGAGCCCATAAAGCTTTCTTTCCATTTGGACAGAAAATCTACCAGCAACCAGTGTACAGTAAATGGTACAAGAGATATTCTACTTGCCTTTTATCAAATGCTAGGCCTGGTTAGTGGTTGCCGATTCCAAATTAGTAAAGACAAAATAATTCATAGGAATGTTAAACATGCTTATGACTAAGAGGAAGACATAGTTGTGAATATTCCTTTTTATTATAAGTGTAACAGGAATTGTTAGAAGACATCAATCAGTGTAGATGTGAAACGGCAGAATCTTAGAGGTGAGGAGAAGTGATGGCAATGACACAAAAGGAAATGGCAGAAGTAAAAATAATATTTATAGAAATACCAAGAACAATCACAAAACAAAATGAGTACTGAAGTAAAAGACAACATAATTTAAACTTGCAAAGTATCAAATCAGTAATATGGTGGAAGAACTTTAGTATTTCTTTACAACACAGAGGAAACAGACATAGCTGAAAATTAAGGAAAAATTATATCTAGGAAGAAGAGAAAAATAGAAATCCAACCTAAGATATTCATGCATTCCAAAGGAAATGACATAATTAGCAATTACTTCATAGAACATTTTTCTGAGCTAAAGAAGAGTCTACATTTGTTGGTCTATATGTGCTCACCAAATTCCAGGCAACTTGTAATGGAAAAAAAACAAACAAAAAAAGCAGACCTATCAAAATTTACATTTCAAAAGTAAAAAATAAAAAAGCAACCTTAAGAAGCTATTCAAAATATATTCAGGTTGCTTTCATATTTTGGCTATTGTAAACAATGATGTGATCTATCGATAGATGATTAGATAAAGAAGAGGTACATATATACAATGGAATATACTCAGCTCTAAAAAAATGAAAACTTGCCACTTGCAACAACATGGATAAACCTAGAGAGTGTCATGGTAAGTGAAATAATACAGAAAGAGAAAGACAAATGCTGTATGATTTCACTTAGATGTGAAATCTAAAAAACAAAACAAACAAAATAATGTATTGAACATCTAAACTGGCATAGAAATAGATCAACATGATGAATGTTGGTACTGGCCAGGGATGGCCTTACTTCTGCATAGATTATGACATAACTCTATGTGTTTTCATTTTTATGTGAATTCAAGAAAATATATTTTTAAGTATGCAAGATCTCAGAAAATATATTGCTAAGAACATATTCTTACCAAGAAAACTACTTGAAAGTACTCTCAACAAACAATGACAAAATTAAAATCAAGATTTAGTGAAATAAATTAGAGATTTAAATATAACTACTCTCTCTCTAAAGCTATAAAAGTAAATGCAAAACCAAGAACTATTATTTTCTTTTAATCAGGTTAAGTGTAGGTACAATGAAGTACACAAATTATAAGTTTATAGCTTAATGTAAATATGGATACATCTGGGGCACCAACTATATCAAGGTAGAGAATATTATCAGCACCCCAATAGCTTTTATGCTCCCACACATTCAATAGAGACCCCTTAAAGAAAGTCTCCAGTTTTATGCATTTACCTTTAGTTTTGCCTGTTTTTGACCTTTGTATGTATATTGTACCTAAAAGATTCATTCATAATATATGGTGCATATAGTAGTGGTTTGTTCTTTTTAAGTTCTGTATAACATACCATTAAATGAATATATCTCAAGTTAATTAGCTTGATGCTATTGATGGGCACTTGAGATGTTTCTAGGTTATGGTTACTAGGTTTTGACTAGTTAAGTTTTGGAAAATTTTGTGTATGCTTCTTGGTGAATATGAGTATTTATTTCTGTTAATTATATTCCACCTAATGGAACTGCTGTGTTATAGAAATGGCTATGATCAGTTTTTGTAGATATTGTCAACAGTTTTCCATGTGGTAGATTCTTCTGTGACGGTTAGTTTCATGTGTCAACTTGGCTAAACTATCATATTCAATTTTGAATCAAATACCAGTTTAGGTGTTTCTGTAAATGTACTTTGTAGGAGTGATTAACATTTATAATCAGTTGACTTTAATAAAAGAGATTACCCTCCATAAGCTGTGGGGGAGGGGGGATAGAGCCTTATCCATTCTTTGAAAGTCCTTCAGAGCTTTTCAAAACTAAAGTTTCCTTGAAGTAGAAGAAATTCTACTTGTGGACTTCAGCTTCAGCTCCCCACAGAGTTTATAGCTCTATGTAATACAAATATCTTCTCCCAATATGTTACTTCACTGCTCACTCTCTTATAGTATCTTTTAAAATATATATATATATATATATATATATATATATATATATATATATATTTGTTTTGATTTCAGAGAGAAGGGGAAAGGGAGAGAGAGAGAAACATCAATGATGAGAGAGAATCATTGATCAGCTGCCTCCTGCACACTCCCCACCGGGGATCGAGCCCCACAACCCAGGCTTGTGCCCTGACTGGAACTGAACCTGGGACTCTTCAATCTGCAGGCCGACACTCTATCCACTGTGCAAAACCGGCTAAGGCTCTTATAGTATCTTTTAATGAGAGAATTTCCTAATTCAATGAGGACCTATTTATTCATCTTTTCATTTTTGTTTTATGTTCTGTTTAGAAATCTTTGTGCTTCAGCTCTTAAAAGTATTTACCTATCTTTTTCTTCTAAAAACATTTTATTTATGTTTCACAACTAAGTCTATGGATTAATTATTGTGTATTATGTAAAATGGAGTTAATATTTGTTTTTTTCATTTGGATATTCACTTGATCCACCACCAATTATTGAAAAAAAAATCATTTCCCTATGGTTGTCAGTGACATGTCCATCATTTATTAGATTGATTGTTATGTGATATGTCTGTCTCTGGATTCTCTATTCCATTTCATTGGTGCTTGTGGTGCAACTTTATGATAAATGATATCTGGAATTGTTAGTCCTCGACCTATATTCTTCAAGATTGTTTTGTATTTAATTAATTTTCTTTTGCATTTCATATAAATTTAGATTAAATTTGCCAAATGCCACATAGACAGCTACACAAACCTGCTGATAATTTAATTCAATAGGCACTTGATCTAGGAATCAATTCTTTGAAACTTTACATTATTGACCCCAGCACAAATAAAACAATGGTGATTCTTTTAGATCTGCAATTGAAATGGTTACAATGGCATATAGAAAATAAGGACTAACCTTACAGTATCTTTTGAAGTTACTGAGAACTTGTTTGTTAGCTTAGAAGGATATCTGGGGTACTTGGAAGTCAAAAGCAGTAAGTTCTATTGTATGGAATAAACATAATAGATAATGCAGTGAAAATGTTGCCTGATAAACATAATAGATAATGAGGTGAAAAAAATATATTCTTCGAAAGAATCTGAGATTAGTAGCATTCTGGATAATTATAATACAACTGGAGGCCTAATACATGAAATTCATGCAAGTGGCTCGGCCTCTGCAGCTGCTTCCACCACGCCTGCCTTGGCCCACGCCTGCCACAGCGGCTGGGGGCCTCTGCCTTGCTGCGGCTTCATCTGGAAGGTCGTCTGGAAGGATGTCCAGTCTAATTAGCATATTATACTTTTATTATTATAGATAGATAATACAGTGAAAATGTTGCCTGATAAACATACTAAATAATGCAATGAAAATGTATATATTCTTCAAAAGAACCTGGGGCTAGTAGCATTCTAGATAATTATACTGATTTATGGGCTGCTCCTAGTAGCAAAAAATTACATAAACCTTTCTGCTCTTATATGTGTAAATTTCTGCTATAGTTGCTGAACTTCCCACAGTGATATTAATGAAAGTTGTTTAAGTACTAGAGGCCTGGTGCACAAAATTTGTGCATGGGTGGTGGTGGTGGGGGGGGTCCCTCAGCCCAGTCTGCGCCCTCTCGCAATCCCGGACCCCTTGGGGGATGTCGGGACTAAACTGGCAATTAGACATCCCTTTTGCAATCGGGATGCTGCATGCACCAGTGACCATACTTTTCATACAGATGAAAGGCATCTTGCTGTTGTATGGGCAGCTACATTTTTTTTGCCCTGATTATAAAAAGTAGTACATACCATGATGCTTCTGAAGCAGTAGTACCATTTTCCCCATCTTATGGGTGGAAAAACTGAATCAGAGAGAAGTTAAGTAATTGGCTTTGTTACACAGTTATAAGTGTCAGAATCAGGGCCAACCACAAAATGTGCAAGCCAGAGTCCATGCATGTCATCTCTGCATCATCCTGTTTTTTCAGTGTTAGAGAAGCCTTGCCAGGTTTTAATTTTTAAATCTAGGAGATTGTTCACAACATATAAGGTAGGGCCCCTAGGCCTGGCTGGCGATCAGGGCCATCTGTGGGGTGACTGGCAGGCGGGGCGATTGGGGGGCCCTGCTGGCATCCACATTGGCTGGTGATCTGGTGCCACCTGCCGACTGGCCCCGCCCCTGATCGCTGCTGCCAGTCACCTCCCTCTCAGGGGGCAGACGTTCAATGCAGGTCAGGGGCAGCTCCTGCATTGAGTGTCTGCCCCCTGGTGGTCAGGGAGCATCATAGCAACTGGTTGATCTGCTGTTTGGTCTATTTGCATATCAAGGTTTTATTATATAAGACTAGAGGCCTGTTGCAGGAAAAGATTCGTGCAATAGACCTGGGTCCTGGGTGCCAGAGGAAAATCGGTGCTGCTCCGGCTGGAGCCACCTTCAAAGCCCTCACTGCTCCGGCTGGAGCTGCCTTCAGTCTTCGCTCCACTGCTTCGTGCCTATGTATGCAAATTAACCGCCATCTTTGTTGGCGGTTAATTTGCATATCTTGCTGATTAGCCAATGGGAGGCATAGCGAAGGTATGGTCAATTTCAATCTTTGTCTATTATTAGATAGGATGCTTTCCCACAAAATAAACAAGGTCAAACAAAAGTCATTTCCTCTTGACTGAGAAGATGAGATGAAATTAAAATATTCATGTGTAAATAGCACAAAGTTTGTAAACAAATATCCTAGCCACTGGAGAGGGTGAGTAAAAATAATTAAACTTTCATTAATTCCCTGACTGATATAAATAATATTAGTGCTTGTTTATCTTGGCCAAACCTCAGCTCTCATTCTGTATTGAAAAGATTGCTGATGGAAACTGTCAAGTTGGAAAATGATGCTTTCTCACTTTTGACTCCTGTGTACATCTAATGTGACTATCAATTGATCATCTATCTACCTCTCTGTCATTTCAAATTCCACAGTGATACTCATATCCTTGCACACAGCATGTAAACAGAGCCAGATCCTAAGATGGCTGTTAAGTAAGTAGTGATTTACCTTCACATCAGATCTTTCTGTACCCTTTCCTCCCTCCCCTCCTAATTCCCACCTTCCAGACCTTCAGAGGCTTGCATACTGCTGCTGTCAGTCTACTTGTCGCTGCTTCTCAGATTGTTAGTAGCTGCCAATACCCATGTTCGCCTCTGCTTCCCACTGACCCTGCTACAGTACATTTTCTAGCCCCGTTTGCAGGTGTGACAATGAGACTGGGTTCAACAATGTGCAACACTTACAAACCTAGCCTTGAAAATCTTCTTCAAGATCCCCCTTCTCTTGCTCTTCCTTTCTCTGTTAGCCAGATGCAAATAATTCATTGGAAGACTGGAGGGCCTAGGTGATAGCCACTTGATGAAACAGTGCCTGAAGAGCTGGTGGGGCAGTGTAATCCCTTGCCCCCTGGCTCCACCCCAGCCAACCTTCACATTGGACCTTGATGAGAGCCAGATGAATTTATTATTTGTTAAGTCATGGGATTTGGGAGTTGTTTGTAACAAGAGTAAGAGTATTTTGACAAAGACAGTGTCCTTATTCCAGATCATTGTTCTACTCTCTGCTTACCCTTTAGGACAGAAAGTGGAAAACTATAGACTGTTGGCCAAATCTAATCCTAGACTGTATTTTTACACTCTGCAATCTAAAACTCTGTTTACATTTTTAAAAGGGTTTACTTAAAAAGGAAGAGGAGGCATTATGGAGAAACTAAGATGGAGGCATAGGTAAATACCGGGAAATTGCTGCCTCCCACAACAACTTCAAAAATACAACGAAAAGACAAAACGGACATCATCCAGAACTACAGGAAGGCTGGCTGCGTGGAAATTCTACAACTAGAAGGAAAGAAAAGCACACTGAGAGCCAGAGGAGCTGCGGAAGTAAAGTGCAGAGGTACGGAGGCTTGCGTGCGAGGAAAGGGGCTGGCACCTGAGGGCACAGCTGTCTTTTTGAATTGGGAGGGAGTCACAAGCTCCCAACTGCTCTGAACTCTGGTTCCGGGAAGTCTCTGGGGACCCAGGACTCATACGGGGAGAAACTGGACTGTCTGGCAACAGGCAGAACTCTGAACTTGAGGGCGGCTTTCCCTCAGAGGTGCTTGCAGCAATTACCGGGACACTGAGATGCGCGGCCCCTTAGGGCAGGGCTGGGGATCCACCATAGCTGCTTGCTCCGCCCTTTGATTCCCTGAGACCCCGCCCCACCCAGGCTGCTGCAGAGGCTTTTGCATATGAATGCCCTGGCCCTTTGTAACCTAAAAGTTACCTAAAAAACTGCAGCTGGGCCAGACAGACTCAGAACTTCCAAGAGAAGGCCCAAGGCCCCACAGCAGCTTGCATTGCTTCACAGCTGGGCCTCATCAGGGCACCTCCAAACTCCAAAAAAGGAAGGGGAATCTGCAGTTCTCTTCGTAGCTCCTGCCGGGTAACCTCAGGCTGAGGCTAAATTAGCACCTCCTTAGATCCAAGAGCCAGTGTACCCAGTTGTCAGAGGGGGACCATCCGGATTACAGCTCCTCAGATCCATAAGGGACACACCCAGGGGGCAGACTCAGTGAGCACCAAAGCCCCACTGAAGCAAGTCTTGCCCCAGAAGGGTGTCTTCAGCACAGAAGTTCTCCCACTGCAGACACAGCTGATTCTCACTGCCAATTGGCCTGGAGGTCAATTCCTCCCAGTGATCCTACAACAATCAAGGCATAACTACAACAAGACTGTGCACAAAGCCCACAAGGGGGTGCACCAAGAGTGTCCACCTCAGGTAACTGGGGAGGCTGAGCCACTGGGCCCTACAGGACACCTAGCACACAAAACCACTCTACCAACACGGAAGCATAAAAAATGCGAAGACAAAGAAACAGGTTACAAATGACAGAAATGGAGGAAAGCAAACTACTGGATATAGAGTTCAAAACCACATTTATAAGGTTTTTCAAGAATTTTATGGAAACCACAGATAAATTTAGTGAGACCCTGAGGATATGAAAAAAGACCAACTAGAAATTAAGCATACACTGACTGAAATAAAGAATAATATACAGAGATTCAACAGCAGATAAGAGGAGCCCAGGAATCAAGTCAAAGATTTGAAATACAAAGAAACAAAAAATACCCAACTGAAAAAGTAAAAAGAAAAAAGATTCCAAAAATATGAAGATAGTGTAAGGAGCCTCTGGGACAACTTCAAGCGTACCAACATCAGAATTATAGGGGTACCAGAAGAAGAGAGAGGGCAAGATATTGAAAACCTATTTGAAGAAATAATGACAGAAAACTTCCCCTACCTGGTGAAAGAAATAGACTTACAAGTCCAGGAAGCACAGAGAACCCCAAACAAAAGGAACCCAAAGAGGACCACACCAAGACACATCATAATTAAAATGCCAAGAGCAAAAGACAAAGAGAGAATCTTAAAAGCCACACGAGAAAGACAGTCAGTTACCTACAAGGGAGTACCCATACGACTGTCAGCTGATTTCTCAACAGAAACCATGCAGGCCAGAAGAGAGTGGCAAGAAATATTCAAAGTGATCAATAGCAAGAACCTACAACCAAGATTACTTTATCCAGCAAAGCTATCATTCAGAATAGAAGGTCAGATAAAGAGCTTCACAGATAAGAAAAAGCTAAAGGAGTTCATCACCACCAAACCAGCATTATATGAAATGCTGAAAGGTATTCTTTAAGAAGAGGAAGAAGAAAAAGGAACTCTTACTATTTGCCACAGCATGGATGGAACTGGAGAGCGGATAAATACCACATGATCTCACTCATTTGTGGAATATAATGAACAACATAATCTTATAAACAAGGACTTATCCAGAGATGGAGAGGCATTGATTGGACTGTCGGGCCTTGGAGGGAAGGTAGGGGAGGGTGGGGGTAAGGGGGAAAGATCAACCAAAGGACTTTTATGCAAGCATATAGGCCTAACCAATGGACACGGACAACGGGGGGGTGAGGGCATGAGCAGGGGGTGCGGGGGGGTATGGGGTAACGTGGGAATAAGGACACATATGTAATATCTTAATCAATAAGAAATATATTTAAAAAAAGGAAGAGGAGGAGAAGGAGGAGGAGGAAGATGATGATGATGATGGTGGTAGGGAGAGGAGATGATGTGACAAAAATAGCATGTGGCATGAAAAGCAAAAATATTTGCCATCTAGTCTTACAGGAAAAGCTGCCCAACCTCTGCTTCAGAATATTGACAGTTCAAAATCATTTGTAAAAGCCTAGTGTGCCAGATCTATCCATCATAATGTCACCAAAATCTATGTCAAAAATGCTGATTGCTGCAGGCTGCTTCAGCTGTCAGCATCCAGGTATCCGAATGGTGCAGGGCTCTCTGCAGAGATACAAGCTCGTTGTGGGAGAGGGTGCCCTAATGCCACCCCAAGCCTCACTTTTCTATCTATACCCCAAGGCAGCTCTTTATGCTCAGAGTCTCATAACTTCCCTTTAAGCTTAAGTTTTGGTCTTAACTATTCATGAACTGAAAATCAGTCTCATATACCAGGGGAAGGAACATGTTCACACTATCCCTCTGATAATTCTTATGTTCTAATCTCTATGCCAAACTTTTCTCTCTGTCAGAATAAACCTTGTCCCCACGCCTCATAGACATAAAGGCAAGGATGGAGACTAACTGATACCTGGGCTGCATGTAGGGAGATGTGTGTGTGTGTGTGGGGGGGGGGGGCGGGGGGGGCGGTATATATGGTGTTGTCTATACTAGTGAACACCTGGTTAAATATATCCTTTTACATTTGCACTTATATAGGTCTGACCATCAAATAAAATTTTTTTAAGATTACAAGTAGCCAGTAAAGAATATATCTATGCCAGGCATTGCATTTTGAAGCATGAGTTTCCTATCCCTTAAATTATAAAAAAATGGCAATACTTAGTCAAATATGTTTAAGAATAATATGAAAAGTAATAATGAGGTACTAGGGACAGGGAGCAAAAACTATGTTTTTTTAAAATTTATTTGTATTTATTGATTAATTTTAAAGAGATATAGGGAGCGAGTAAGAGAGAAACATTGATCTATTGTTCCATTTATCTATGCATTCATTGGTTGATTCTTGTATATGCCCTGATCAGGGATCAAACCTGGCACCTTGGCATATTGGGATGCTCTAACCAAATGAGCTATCCAGCGAGGACAAAAATCTATCGTTTCTTTTGCCTGAGAAGAATCATGTGCACTTCATTAGGTGGTTGGATTTTATAATGGCAGAATCTAACTCAAACTATCTTACCAAACACTACTATAAATATAAAAGGCAATTTACAATCAATAATGAACTTTAAAGTCTCTTGGAATTCAAAGTAATTTGGACTAAATAATAGTATCATTAGAATATATTTAAAGGCAAAAAAAAAAACTTGTATAAAGAAATGGCTAATTGCTCAAGCAATTCCAGACTACAGGAAACCTGCTGACAATGCATTTATTTGCAAAGTTTTGCTGAAAAAATTAAGCTTATCCCAGATATGTAATCATAAAGAAGCAATCACGGAACTTTTAAATAAGGTTATGTTGGGGAAGGTTCCAAAACGAATTAAGTTTTACATCCTGGGTTTCAGAGAACACGCAAAAGAGGCCAAGTGTTATTATGACCTACAGATATTTTAAGGTCACATACCAAGATCTGAATAAATCACTGATTTTTCCAAAGTAAATGGACCACAAAATGCGATGGTCAACTCCCTTCCATGTCTGAGAGCACTATTGCAGAGCCGAGGAGACTGGGCACTGAAGAACACATGGACGGAAGGAATCCTCTTGCCAAGCTCCCTGCGCTGACTTCCAGGGAATTAACTCTGACAGGCTTCCTGATTTTAGTCCATCGCCCCCACCAGGCTTCTCATCCATTTTAATTCCCTGATGGACTGACTGGATAAACAAGTTCACACTATGCTGGCATCAAAAATGAATATTTTATGTGCTTCCATCAAATTTAATAACTTTGGCTTTTGGGAAAGGCTTGCCTTCTCGGGGAATTGAATGTCAAACCTTTTATAAAATCCTACAACTATTCTTTTTTGTTCAAAGTTATTTTGAACAGTATGCTTGAAGATAGAAAAAAATGGCATAAACTGACAGCTTTGAATGTTGCTGATTTAAATTAGAAGCAACACGGCATATACGATCTTACTGTTTTTCTGGGGCATAATGGTGATGTTTCTTAGCAGGTAAGATACAATTTATTTTTTTAATTTGGTCATTTTCCAATGGAAAAACTATTTTTGCAGAAAACATATTTTAATATATTTAAACATATTTTAATCATTCAAAAAATGACTGACTAATTTAAATTTCGGGTCAGAGAATTAAGGATGAGTTTCTGAAAAGCTGACATTGAAGACTGCACTGTAGACAAGGTATTGTTTCTTGTGCACAATCAAAATCTAAAGCCAGATATATGCTTCTTCTATAGGAGGGCAGTTTGCCTGAGTGAGCAGGTCTGTTCTCTTGGAATGACAAACCGTTACTAGCTTACAAACCATTCCCATCTTTGTCACAAAAGCAAGTAGGAGAAATTTTCTTCTGGTATTTTATTTCATGCTTCTTTCAATCACCTTATTTTTCTTCCCTTCAACAACAAAGTCCCTTGACTAGAGATCTCTAGGAAGATTACAGTGATTGTAAACTCAAACCTCTTATTTTGAAAATATGTAGTTTTGGACCTCATCTTCTCCTGTGCTAATTCTGATTTGGTCTTAAAAGAATATTCCCTAAATAAAAGTTTAATTTCTTTTCCTCCATATACTAGAGGCCCGGTGCACAAAAATTTGTGCACTCGGCGGGGAGGGGGCGGTCCCTCAGCCCGGCCTGTGCCCTCTTGCAGTCTGGGACCCCTCAGAGGATGTCCACCTGCTGGCTTGGGCCCGTTCCCCGGTGGATTGGGCCCAAGCTGGCAGTCAGACATCCCTCTGGCAGCCCGGCAGCCCTCGGGGGATGTCCACTTGCCAGCAGGGAGCAGGCCTAAACTGCAGTCGGACATCCTTAGCGCTGCTGAGGAGGCGGGAGAGGCTCCCACCACCACCGCTGTACTGGCAGCCATCAGCCTGGCTTGTGGCTGAGCAGAGCTCCCCCTGTGGGAGCGCACTGACCACCAGGGGGCAGCTCCTGCATTGAGCGTCTGCTCCCTGGTGGTCAGTGTGTGTCATAGTGACCAGTCATTCCCAGTCATTCTGCTGTTAGGGTGGGTTTGCATATTACCCTTTTATTATATAGGATAGAAGCCTGGTGCATGGGTGGGAGCCAGCTGGTTTGTCCTGAAGGGTGTTCCGGATCAGGGTGTGTGTCGCTGGGGTGCCTGGCCAGCCTGGGTGAGGGGCTGATGTGTGTTTGCATGCTGGTCAAGCCCCCTTCAGGGTCCCCACTGGGGTGCCTGGACAGCCTGGGTGAGGGGCTGATGGCTGTTTGCAGGCTGGTCAAGCCCCCCCAGTGGGGACCCTCACCCCATAGAGGTTTGGCCAGCCTGGGTGAGGGGGTGATGGCTTTTTTCAGGCTGGCCACACCCCCTTTAGGGTCGGGGGGTCCCCACTGGGGTGCCTGGCCAGTCTGGGTGAGGGGCTGAGGGCTGTTTTCAGGCTGGCCAAGCCCCCTGGCAATGGAAGCTCCCAGCCTCTCCTTTTTTTTTTTTAATTCTGGGATTTATTTACCTTCTATAATTGAAACTTTGTAGCCTTGAGAGGGGCTCAGAACCGGCCGGGGCAGGTGGGAGGAAAGCTTGGCTTCCTCCATCACCAGGGGCAAACCAAGCCTCCTTCTCGCTCTAGCTCTGTGGCTACAGCCCCGCTAAAAGCAGGTATCTGGGGTTTATTTACCTTCTATAATTGAAACTTTGTTGCTTTGAGTGGAGCTCAGAGCCAGCCACGGCAGGCGGGAAGCTTGGCTTCCTCCATCATTGGGGCAACCAAGCCCCTGCTTGCTCCAGCTCCATGGCTGCTGGCCACCATCTTGGTTGGGTTAATTTGCATATAGTGGCTCTGATTGGCTGGTGGGCATGGCTTAAGGTGTAGTGAAGGTATGGTCAATTTGCATGTTTGTCTTTTATTAGTGTAGCTTATAAAAGCTCATTTATCATTACTTGATGTTGTATTTTATTTCCTCTGTTTTACTTCCTAATGCATTTGAATAATTGATGGTTTCTCATAAAATAGTTCTTTTACATTTTAATGTCTATTTTCTTTTTAAAATATTAGTATATAAAAATTTACACATTTTGAATTTATGTAATTTGATGGGTTTGGAGTTATACATACACCTGTGCTAATGCCACCAAACATAATTATCACCTTCAAAAATGTCCTTGCTTTTGTTGTTGTTGTGTGTGTGTGTGTGTTTTGTGGCGAGAACAATTAACATGAGATTTATCCTCAACATATTTTAAAATGCACAACACCATATTGTTAACTATAGTCACAATGTTGCACAGCAGACAGATTTCTAAAATTTGTTCATCTTGCATAACTGAAACATTCTACTCATTGAGCAACAATTGCCCATTTCTCCCCTGCACCCTCATATTTATTTTCTTATATCCTCAATATTACCATGCCTTGGCAATATGGATGTAGAAACCAACTCTTGGTAGAAAAATCATTTAAAATAATTGTCTTAATAAAATGTTATTTAAATTAAATTTTACATTTTATATATAATTTACTTTTTTACTCTTCTGTAAAATAGCAATGCAGCAATTTTCAGGAATGCCTGTGAAAGTGCAAAGCTTTGTGTCTTCCTTGTTGAAAGAAGGTATGATCACCTAGAATATTTTGTTTCACATTTTGTAATGAAGAGAACTAAACTGCCTTCATCGCAGATAAGGACATTATAAAATACTTCATTAAACCTGAGGTAGTTCATAATCTTGAATATAGTTATTTGAATCAAGCTAAGTACAAGCTATTGGGAGACTTTCAACAAAGAGAATTTGCCAATTTAGACCGGAATCAACAACAAAGATCATTAATCATCCTGCTGCAAGAGATAATTTCACAACCTTGTGATGTTTCTGAGATGATGGAAGGCCAGGAAGATGAGAAAGCTGATGTGGCTGTTAAGAGTTCAATAATTTTTTGTCCAAGCAAAAATAACATGTATCATGTAGACAGAAAGAACAGATAATAGACTGTCACGGTAGTTACTTAAAGGCAGCTATTTTTTCCCCAGACATCAGATATTTGAGATACCTAAGATCTAATATTTATAAAGCAATGTACAAAAGTAAAATAACCATACCTACCTAAAATGCTTCTGTTACTTTAAAAGAAAGCGCCTGATAGATTGTAGAAAATGCATTCTTACTTTATTGTACCCCAAATAACATTCATAAAAAGAGGGCGAATGTGGAACTTTCTGGGAGGTCATACTAAATTTCAGGGGTAAAGATATGATACAATCAATGTAATTAAGAAATTCAAAGCAGAATTAAAACAATGCTATTCTGTAACAAACAGAAGACTTATGTTTCCTGTAAGTACATGAATTTAGACCTTTATCACACTGTCTACTGACTGATGGTAAGACAGAAAATAATAATATATTTAAATAAAACGTTCCCAGTAAACACCTCTTAGTGATGAGATTTAGTGCCTGAAAAAGGAAAGGATGAAAAGGAGGGAATGGGGAAGGGACCTTTTGAGGAGTTGTAACAGGACAACCAATGGGCCCATGTTGCCTGTCACTACTTGAGCCAATTAAGCATCGACAGGATAGAACAGTATATGAGTGTTTATTCCAATAATGCCAGCAGTATGGGAGACCAGCAGGTCATCCACAAAAATCTGCTCTACCCTCCCCATAAGTCAAATACTCATATTGGGTAGAAGGACAAAGATTACATGGAAAAGTAAGAATTACAGGCCCGGGAAAGCAGGCAAGGTATAATGGGAAAGCAGGCAAGGTATAATGGTTACAGGTTATAGGCAATGTGGGCTGGGGGTTGGTCATAGAGGGTGGGTGCCTCCTGGTACCTCTGGACGCCTCTGGAATCAGATTGTTTCGGCAACAAAGTTGTTAATCTAGGGCAGTTTCAGAAAAGGAGGATGGACTACATTCGATGTTAGCTCCCATGTTCCAAGGTGTACAACTCTCAGCCAGGTTAGAATGTGCTTTCTCTAAAAAGAACAGAACAATCATGGTTAATAGAGCATGATTCATATTTCTTATAATTGTAGCTAGTCCCCAATATTCTATTTATGCTCCTACCAGAATTAGCAAAAAGAAAAGGAAAGAGGAAAGCAAAGATAAAGAAAACATTTCTTGAGGACTTACTATGTTTTAGGCATTGCAACAGGTGCTTTCATATATCACCTGGTCTAATCTTTAAAATAATTTCCTACATAAATATTATTACCTCATTTATATAGATGAAGAAACCAAGACCTGTGAAAAATTAACTAAAGGAAACTGAAACCAGAATAAATTCAAGTTCCTTTTCACTGTGAAGCTCATTCATTTTCCACGCTCTCGTAATTCATCCTTTGAAAGTCATAAAGATTAATCTTCTTGCATTTAAATGAGCAATCATTGCTCAGTGAAGTGAATTTAAGCCCTAGAGATGTGCATTTTCCATTCAAAGCCTGAGTCTCCAAAGGGAACTTAGTGTTTTGGCTCCAGACCATGTACATGGTGTTTTAACTGTGGAACCTGCGATGCGGGAATCAGAGAGGCAATCTAAGAAGTCTTTGATGTCCATCAAACAGAATCTACTGATGGAGAAATCACTTGGGATAATTGCTCTATCTGAGTCAGGCATATCCTTTAAGATACAGAATAGTGTAGCGTCTGAGAGGGAATATTGTCAATGTAGAGAAGTACACTCCTTTCTAATTAATCTCTGGATTCCTGGACCAGATATAACTAGCTTTGCACCCCAAGATTTCAGTCATCTCCTATCTTACTCTCTTTGATTTGGTTCCCTATGCCCAGTTGTACTTTTCCCAAGGTCCACTCCTAGTTTCTAACCAGACTTTCTGTTTCATTTTCATTTATCTAAGGTCATTGCTCTGTCTTTTACATCCTCCCATCATCCATTACTTACAGGCTACTTATCTGGATTTAACTCTTTCTCCATTTTTACCTTATGCCCTGTTGTGTTTTCTGGTCTGGGCCATGCTGCCCCCGGCCCATATACTTTCAAACCAAGGTTAAGGAGCCTATGTGATTCCTTTTTTTCTGCATTCATTCTGAAACTCTGGGGACCTTTAAAGATGGAACAGTGTGGGCAACATGACTGGGCTGGAATATAGTGAATTAACTATGATCTTGCAAGCTCTTATCCCTTTCCTTCCACTATTCTGAGTTAATTCTCAAATGGGCCCTCAATCGTGCCAGCATCTCCACATGTTTCCTTAATACATACACTTACTTTTCCACTATCATAGATGGCTATTTTATACCTTCATTTGTCTCCTTCAACTACAAGTACCTCCTTCTTCCTTTCAGATCTCAATGGCTGGCCTTTCTTCCTTCATAGAAAATAGAAGAAACAAGATGAGAAATTTCCACATGCTCCCAGCATTATCCCTAGATACCCACTCCTAAATATGCCTTTCCCCCATCATTCCCAATGACATATCAACTATCTTATCTAAAGTCAATCGCTTCATTTAGAACACTGGACCCCAACCTTTTTTTTTTTGTCATTAATTCAACTACTGTCTTCTCTTTATGGCATCATCATTTCCCACCTTTTACCTGATCTTTCCCAACATCAAACCGATATGATATAATATCTCTAACCTGTGCCTCTCTTCCTGCTGTCCCATTTCCCAACCCCCTTTCCAGTAAGACATTAAAAAAAAAGTCTTTGTTTGCTATCTCTATGCCTCTCTTCTAATCTTTTCCTGAACCTGTGCCAATCAGGTTTTTAATTCACTGAAACAGCTTTTGTCAAGGTCTTCAGTGACCAGTTCATTGCCAAGTATAATGGTCAATTCTCTGTTCTCATCAAATATTGAAAAGTGTTGAACATTTCCTCATTCTTACTTTCTTTACTTGGATTCTGGAATCTTGCTCTCTCTCTGCA
This sequence comes from Myotis daubentonii, assembly GCF_963259705.1. NCBI lineage: Eukaryota > Metazoa > Chordata > Mammalia > Chiroptera > Vespertilionidae > Myotis > Myotis daubentonii. The sequence goes on from NC_081841.1 coordinate 42,989,643, forward strand.
CCCTCTCAGTACTCTCCTTTATTAGCTATTTTCTCACAATCTCCTTTACTGGTTCCTTCTCCTCTCTCCTACCTCTAAATTGAAAGGCTCCATGACTCAGTACTCAGACATCTCTCATCACTCCCTAGGTGATCTCAGCCAGGCTCCTGGCTTTCAACATGTTGTAAGTTTCAAATTTATACCTCTAACCCAGTTGTCTCTGCTGAACTCCAGACTTATTTACTGAACTGTCTACTTGACAATTCCACTTGAATGTCTAATAGACATCTCAAGTGTAATAGGTCCAATCCAAATAGTAATTTCCTATATTCCTGCCCCAACTTGCTCCTCTTGTAGGCCACCCCATCTCAGTAAATGACAATTTTATTATTCCATTGCTCAGGGGGGAAAAAAATTACCATTCACTTTCTCTTCCACTAGATTCAATGTATTAACTATGTCCAAAATATACCTGGAATTCCCCTACTTCTCATCAACTCTACCATGATCACTACTGTCCAAGCCATTATAACCTTGTTTGCATGGAACTATTAGTTAGCCTTTCTACTTTTGCGCTTGTTTCAGTATTCAGTCTATTTACTACACAGCAGCTAGAATGACCTATGGAAAAAATGTAAGCTCAGGTCCTATTGCGCTTCTGACCAATGCCATCCAATGAGTTCCCAACGCACTCAGTTAACAACCAATGTCCTTGTTGTGGTTACAAAGCCTCCCCCTTCTTCCCACCCTTTTAAGCTTGTCTTTTTCTACTTTCCCCTCATTGTTTATTCTGCTTCAAGGGCATCAGGTTTGTTGCTTTTCAGAGAAAAAGCAGCTTTGGGAGTTTTGCACATAGAGTTCCTTTCAAATGGAATGCTCTTCCCCTGAGGGTTTGATGGGTCCCTTCATCACTTTTTCCAGGTTGCTACACTCATGTGTCTTCCATCAGAAAAGCCTCACTGACTCTGTTTTAAGAAACATCACACCTCACAAGTATCCCTATTACTCCCCGCTTCAACATGTCATTCTTTCTTTATATTTTTTTGTTTATTTTGTTATTAGCTACCTCCTCTCCCTAGACTCTAAACTCCACGAGGGCAAAAAGCTTGCCCTGTTCTTTGATGTCTCTGGTGCCTAGAATAATAATTGTCTTAGATTAATTTTCAATAAATATTATTGAATGAATAAATAAATGGGCATCATAAGATTAAATAATCTGACTTGTTTGGTAAAAAGGTATTTTTCTTAGAATAAACAATAAATTAGAAATATTAAAGGTATAATAGGCAAAAGAAAAATGAAACTTAAGATGTCCTGGTAACTTGTTTAGACTGTGACAAAATAAAACTTTGTTTATTTATCTAGGAGTCAACAGAAATTCAGTGAGTTTTGCTTCTGTTATTTTTTTTCTGCGAGGAATACTGTTCTCTCTTCAGACATGGCTGGAGCTGTTCATGATCTACCATCACCTACTGTGGGACAGGGGACAGGCTCTGGAGCAGACTAGCCCATGAAATCAAGCAGGTACCAGGTGTACATCCAGCAAAGTCAACACAGCATAAGACAAAAGTCTACAAGTAGGTAATCTAGGTAAGTAAGTCTTGCAGGTATGGGGATATTAAAATAAAACAGTAGGGCATCCTGGCCTATGGATGGGGCATAGATCAGTTTATTAGTTAGGAGTCTTTCCAGTGTAAACAACAGAAACCCAAATCAAAGTAGCTGTCTCACGAAAGGTAATATATTGATTCATGTACCAATAAGTCTGAAAGCACTCTTCTAATCATAGCTACACCCAGGGACTTAAATGAGGATATTAGTACTTTGTCTTTTTTTCGTCTCCTCAACAAGCTTAAGCTCCATGATAGGTCGGATGGCTCGCCACAGCCCCACTTCTCATCCCGCCAGTCTATCAACTCCCACAGGGTAGATCTTTTCTGAGAGCTCAGAAAAAAATATTCAAGGGAAGGTTCTGCTTGGTCTGGCTTGAGTCTTGTACTTATTCCTAAACCAGTCACAACATCAAAAAACATGAGGGAAATTTGGCCAGGCCTGGGTCATATTTCTTTCTCTGTGTTTCATGGGGAGTTACAAGACTCACATGCCCACATAGAATGAGTTCCCCAAATGAAAGAGGAATTCTGTTACATGATAAGAAGGAGGGACAGTTGCATAATACATGTTTACTACACAGGCAATAAAATTCAGAAAGACAGTCAGATGTTTGACATAGAGGGGTCTTAATGTGAAAATGAAAAGAAGAATTTTGTGTGTGTGCCATGGAGGACCAGATTTGATAAAGATGCCAGAGAGGAACGGATAGGATGCCATTGTTACATTGATTTTCCCCCCAAGATTACATATTGATGTTATTCAATTGTTGTAAAAAAGCAACAATTGAATAACATCAAGCTAAAAGATCAAAGATGAAGTATATAACACTGTATTTTTTTCTTCTAGATGAGTGGCAGGTAAAAATGTGTTCCTCAAAATATAATATTACTTTTAAAATAACTAACTTTAAGATTTTAGAAAAATGTCAGTTACTTTTCCTCAGTAAAGCTAGTAAAAATATAAAGTATTTAATTGCTTAAATATAAAAAGAAAACACAAATGCTTTCTATTATTAAAAATGATTTCTATTTATCTATGACCCAATTTTAAAGTTATAATTATGATCTGTATATATTTTCTGCAGAATTCATTATAGTCTACATTTTTGTACCATTTCTATTTTTGACTTTTTCTATTTGACTACTTCTATTTCTGTTTCTACATGGTGCCTTTTACAGTTATTCAAATGATCTTTCTCTTCCAGTGTAAGAAGCAAAGGCATCATTAGAGATGTTTAGAGATCAGATTTGGGGTTATTGACTGATCATGTATGTTTCCCTTTGAACTGCTGCTTTTGTTGAACAGGAGTGAAAAAAATATACTGAATACAGCATCAATGTTTATGGTTTGGATCTGGAAGCCAAACTAAATTTCTCTGAATAATGAGAAACTCCTGAAGATAAACATTACCGATAAAGTATTTACTAAGCATTAATTCTGACACTTGTGAATCATGTTGCTAATATCTGACTCAAGAACTTAATGTCTCTAAATTCTACAGCCTTCTTTGTCACTTCTCTCTTTAAAACTTTCAATAATAAAGATAAGTTTAAAAAATAAAATAATAAAATAATTAAATTCAGAGAACACACACACACAACCTAATATCAATAATTTACATTTTCCTTCTTTGGTTGATTTCCAGGGAACTGTGTCTTTTACCAAGTTTCCTTACCCAGATATTTCTTGGTGACTTTCAGGACCATTTTCTTGTTCCACGAATGCTTCCTGTATATCACCTGGCATCTTCAATTCAGGCTGCTTCTCTGGGCTTTTATATAGATCACTGTTTTCCCAGTTAATATTACTCCTCCAGGATGTTGGAGCTCTCCTAAGTGTGAGAACACATCCATGCAATAATTCCTTAAAGTTTACTGCTTTACAAAGCTTTTCTTAAAGGCCAGAGAACAGGAAAGGTTACCATGTAGACTCAAGAAGACATGCATGAAAATCCGCCCTTTACCAGAGAGTGGACATAATCGTTTCTGGAATCCCTGTACAGTACCCCTCCGCCCAGCATCTGCCTTCACTGTCCGAAGGCCTAGACTTGCCACTTGGTTTCATTCCTCTCCATTAGAACCTCCCTATTCATATAAACCAGTGGTTCTCAACCTGTGGGTCATGACCCCTTTGGCAGTCGAATGACCCTTTCACAGGGGTCGCCTAAGACCATCCTGCATATCAGATATTTACATTATGATTCATAACAGTAGCAACATTACAGTTATGAAGTAGCAATGAAAATAATTTTATGGTTGGGTCACAACATGAGGAACTGTATTTAAAGGGCCAGAAGGTTGATAACCACTGATATAAACTCAAGAGATATTATGCAAAGCATTTAGTACCTCATTATATAATATTACTTTCTGAAATAGAATTGACTTTGCATTTGCTTATCTAAAAGGCCCCTTTAAAGAGTTTTCCAACCCAAACCCAATTACACTTACATATAGGACACACACACACACTATCTTCATGAAAAGATCCATTCTGTTCCCATCTCACAAGCCACATGCAAAGTAGAAGGTTGTCCTGCCAACACTATTTAAGAGGAAAAGTCAGGAAATGTATTTTAAAGTAATGAATTGTGCTGTAGAAGTGAAAGTACAAAACCTAAGCCTCTCTGGGGAGTCAAGAGAGTGGAATGTACTCCCTCATTTTCATGAATACACCTTTGTTAGTTTCTAAGAAAAGCCTGACTTTCAAATATGCAAATTTATCCCTGTGACTTTAGGGAGCAAATGACTGCCACGGTGGAATCTCTACTCCATTCTATGGGCCGTTTCTAAAATTGCTGTGATTTGGATGTTTCTGGAGCAGAACGTGAATTACCAGAGTCTGTGTTTTAAAACTGTTGGCATAGTTTGTAATAGTTCCACATTGATATAATTATGAAAATATGTGATAATAATGTTTCCTTTTCTGAGGCTTTGACTATCCACATAAAAGAACAGTGCAGGCAGATTGCAATGTCAGAAGAGGGCAGCACTCTCCAAGAGTGTGGGGATTCTTTTGTCCTGAAGGTTTCTGCAATCGGACTGGTAGATAACAAGCAACAGGTGGAAAGACATCTGATGTTTGGATGATAATGGTGAGACTGAAAAATCTTCATGTCTAATCAGAGTGGTGGTTCTAGCAGGACTAGTAGTCATTTTCCCTTTTCCTCAGTGTGCATTTATTACTTACTATTTGCAATGTTCTGAACTGTGGGGGCCATAAATAAGAAACCATGCCTGCAAAAAGCTAAGTTTATCAACATTAAACACATGTACACATTCATGCATGCACATAGGACTGTTAAATATGCTAGCGTAACACATACACTAAAGAACACTACTGAATGATGAAGCATTTCAGAGAACAGCCATTCTAGGCAAAGAATAAAGACAAAATTAGGATAGCCAGGGGAATAATTTTCTAGAAAAACCAAGTACGTGTAAATGAATGGTGGAATATAAGCGGAAGAGAAGCTGACCTGAACTTTGGAGACCTTTGAGTACCGCATGAATTTGCTTATACATTATTTCATAACAACAGTGTTCTATTAAAAGCTTTGATGTCAGGGAGTGACATGGTCAGAGCTGTGCTGTGAAAGTCAGTCTGTTTGTTGGTGTGGAGAAAGAAAAGGTAGGATAGAGGAAGGAAAGGAAGAGTCTGGAAAAACTTGACATACTAACATCTGGTTATTGAAATTTGCCGAACAGATATTATCCATGTATTTCCCATGAGGAAGACTAGTTTGACCTTTAAGAATCTACATTTAATGTTGATCCAGGCTTATGTAAGTTATTAAGCTAAAAACATTTCAGATGTTTCACAATGTTTACTAAAGTTCCTTGCCGAGATTTCTTGTATCTGCAAATATGTCACAATAATGTCTCAAATGCTTAAGAGGAATCTTCCCTTTACCACTCTTGCTGCGGCATGCATATGGCTAATGACTGTAGGAGCAGAGCGTATGGAGGATTGCTCCAGAAGCCCAGAGCAGGCTACACTTGGGCTGGGGCAGAAAGAGGAGCAGGTGTTCGTAAAGGATTCTTGGAAACATAGTTGCTATTACTCCTTCTCTTTCTAAACCTGTTCTATGTTGAAGATTTTAACTGACCTAGCCTTTAGAGAGCTGAGTGTCAGGGAGATGGAATTGAAAGCTACCTTGGGAGAATTCTTATGAAAAACAAAACAACACAAAACAATGTCGGGGCTAAAGGAGGTTCTTTGTTTCTTTTTATTACACTGTATCTGCTAACAAGAGTCAAGGAGAACTTTCATCATTATTCTGCAATAAATCATCTTTCTTTTTAAAAAATATATCTTTATTGATTTTTTTTTTTTAGAGAGAGAGGAAGTGTGAGGGATAGATTGAGCCCACAGTGCAGCATGTGCCCTGACTGGGAATCAGGAATTGAACCGGGTACCTCTTGGTTCAAGGGTAGATGCTCAGCCGCTGAGCAACACCAGCCGGGCATGAATCTTCTTTATCCATTTCCCTGGTTTGTCTAATGAAGGTTTATGAGTACCAAACACGCATTACCATGCTAAGGTCTGGGGAAATATCAAGGACTCCAATGTAGGATGCAATTAGCAGTGCAATGGCTAAAGGAACATGGGAACACAAAACAGCATGTTGTTTTCAGGAGGGGGAAGTGCCAGAAAACGGCACTGATTAGAAGGCAGAGAGACCAGATCATGAGATGCCTTGCACAAATCATTAAAGTCTAGAGTCTACTTGGTAGAAAGTGTGATTCTTTCGGATCGCCATTCCATATACTCAAAAGCTGAAATGCATAAACAATGTACTTACAAACAAAATCCGTTCTGGTTGATCTTCCTTTTGATCCTTTTGGGAATCGTTATGACTCAATATTGATACAATAAAGGCACACAGCTGCTAGAGCTACAGCTCTCTGCTCGGCCAGATTTTGGGGTAGCTGGGTAAGGCCCTAGATGTGAAGTTGGGCAAATTGAATCCTTTTGTGTGGAGGACATTTTGTGGTCAGCACAGCAACATCTGAGAGTGAAGTTAGGTGAGAAACTAGGCAAGGAGGAGAGCTAAGAACCCACACATAAAGAGCTTAAACAAATGAGTTAATTCATGCCAAGTGCTTGGAACAGTATTTGGCACATAGCACTCAATAAATGTCAGCCCCTAATTTAATAATATTATTGTAGAAAATGATAAGGAAGCTTGTAAATATGGAATAGGAATATTCACTTGTTAAATCACCATGAAGATGTACACTTGATGCATTTAATAAACATTTACCGGCACATCCTCTGTGCCAGGCCCTGAGGTCAGCTATGGAGACAGCAGGGATCGAAAGGAGACAAAAAGCTCTGTTTGTGGAAGTTTTACTCTGGGAGTTTGTCTTAGGCTTCAGAGTCTGGAGCCAGGGTCACATAATAGACTTCTAAATCTGTGGTCCTGCCATGGCTCTTCCCACCGCCGTCTGCAGAGCCTGCTGAAGAGGGTTCTGGGGAGGGGCAAGGTGATGGCCCGAAGGACTGGCACCAACCCAGTGGCTATCACCTGTGTGCAGCTCACTGTTCGTAGCTGCTGCTTCTGTATCTCATGTCCCAGTGCCGAACCCCACTTCCCCAGGCCAACTTCTCCCCGTGCAGAGTGGCAGCTCTTTAGGGCATTTGTTTTGTGTAGTGGAGGTGACTCATTTCAGTAAGGATGCCGTTCTTGTTGCGTGGTGGGTGCTATGTAGCTGAGTTCAATTTTAAACTGAACGCTAAGCAATGATCAGATCCATTATAACTTAGAAACTTTTGAGGCTTGTTTTTCTAAATAGTCTGAACTAATCTATCATTACCAAACTGCTACTTTCTGGGAAGGAACTCCCCCTCCCCCTTTTCTTTTATGTAAACTCTACACTAAATGTGGGATTAGATGATGTCAATAGAATGAAGAATCTCCTGGTCTAAAAATATGTTTATTATTGTTTAAATCATATTTTTCTATGTAAAACTAAAGCCTTTGAAAACTTCTAAAATTTCACACACATATCTGTGAAAAATTGTTAAGTTGATTCTACTTAGCAATGGCTCTTTTAATGATCTGCAAGATGTCAAAAATTTGCTGTAGCACCACTGGCTCTGCAGAATCATTCAGTGGGTAATTCATCAGTCCAAGCACCTAAATCAAAACACTCTATGGTGTCTTTTTATCTTTTAAGGGTTTAGGGATACATAGGTTGTGCTAAATCAGGAGAGTTATACATATTATTGTGTATCACTTTCATCAAAATTTTTAATTAAATATCTCAAGATATTGCTGTGAATTATCCCCAGATCAGTGTATATGAAATGAAAATGCACATAGGAGAATTTTAAAAATAGATGAACAATTGTTTCCAAATATTTCTAGTAAGTTAGACCTTAAGGGACCTTCTTCTTTAACACTGTATCAAAAACATAGTAAGCAAGATTGTTTGCCAAATCTGCTAATCACACAAAACTAGGAGAGAAAGGTAATATATATAATTGATAATACACATAATTGATAATACACTCAAGATTCCTGAGAACTCTCGGAGAGCTCAACATTCCAAAAGACTGCAACTAACAATTATATCTAAGGAAGATTACAGTTTTGCATTTGAATAAAAATAAGCAATTTTTATTTAAAAGAAAAGTAAAGTATAGAGTGAGAGATACTGTGCTTCTGAGAACTTTAGGTGAAAAAAAGTCAGGAAGTTTTAATGGACCAGAGATTAATATAAATATTTCATGGCCATTAAAACTATTGTATAGATTGAGAAAAGCAAAATGATTTTAGAGGTCATAATACATCTGGGGTATTACGTTTAGTATGTGATGTAATATTTTAAGAGAACATCTGCAAGTAAAGTATTTCCAAAGTAATTAAAGTGATATGGTAAAGAAATGGTAACCATAGAATGTGAGGAAGCATTGAAGAGCCTTGGAATGTTTAGACTGTAGAAGAGAGAATATGCAAGAGAAATACCAGCTGAATTCACATATATGGCACAACGCTAGGTAGAAAAGAAATTAGATTTATTATATATTGGTCAAGAAGACAAATCGAGAATCAGTAAAAATTATTAAGAAGCATTTGACTCAAACTAAAGGTGTTTCTACTTGTTATAACTGAAATGGAAAAAATCTTAAGTTGAAAAGTTACTTATCACTGGAAATTTTCAATTAGAAATTAGATAAACATGTGTTCAAAGAAGTTAAAGAAAAGTACTCTTACACCGTGCAGAAGTTGAATCTGATACCTATTGGACTCTTGTAGACTTTCCAAATGTATTTAAATTTTCTAAAATCATTCAACTACTATTTTAATTTCCACATTTTGCTATTTTGTTCTGTGGACTATTCTCCTTTACTTTAAAAATATTTATTTATTTATTTATTTATTTATTTACAATGGACTTTTATAAATGCAGAGGAGAAACCAGTACTCTTTTAAACTTTAAATGAAAGCAAAGTGAATAATTCTTTACCTTTCAGTGTGGCATGGCCAAGAATGCTCACATTGAAATTATGCAAAAAATAAATCATTTTGAAATAAAATGACCAGATTTTCTTTAAACAACGCACATAACATGCCTTAATTTTACGATTTTTTTTTTTTTTTGGTAAAAAGTTTTTTATCTCTGCTTGGAAACATTCCCTTTCTTTTTATTTTGTTTCATTTATAATTTGAACCTACATATGCCCACCCCTTTTTCTTTCTAGTCTCAGATAATTAAACTTACAACCATAATTTCTTCCACAGGTCTGTTTCCTGGGAACATTTTATTGCCTACACCCTATCTCTGATCATGTGTATCTCTTCTTGAATTCACTTTGAGATAGGCTGGGGCCAGGTAATTTAGAGGCCTTTCAGAACATGGGAAAAAGTTTACTTTTTCTTTCTGAGAGCTGGAAAGTTATTAGGATATTTTTCCACCTAGGGATGACATGATCTATTTAGAGTGTAAAAGTATCATTCTCTCTCCTGCTGAGTGGCAGAATGAGGGCAGAGGGCCAAGAGATGGCCAAAAGCCAGGGGTAGTTATCAAGCCAGAATTGACTATAGTTTGGTCTAAAGTGGTTGTTAGTACTAGGGAAGGTAAGAAATGTTAGGATTTAGGATAGACTGTATTTTAAAATATATTTCTCATCAAGAATTTAACTGGTGTGAGAACATCGTTTGCTACATAAAAGCTGGAATTTGGTCCCTGAAATTATTATATTATGGCCTCTCTCATTTGGTAATTACTAACACAAAGAAAAACTTAAAAGGAAACAATATTGTATTAGTTAATCAGGATTTTGCAATAGGGCTGAGAACTGTTGTTAGTCATAAGTTTAGCTTCTCTTTGCCTTTTTTTTCTTCCCTTAGGAAAACAGAAAAAATTGACTCTTTAACACTAAATAAGTTACAAAAGTGGGTGAAGTTATAAAGGCATGGTTTTTGCATGTGTTCATGTAGTTATCTTTGTCTATATTTTTCCTAGTACATACACATAAAAAACAATCCATATTAGCCCTATGGTTGAGTAAAATAGAATTCTGACTTGGGGGACACATGCATTTTCTGAAAATGTAAACACTTTAGCATGTAAATGGAAAAGCATTGATAGAACAGGTCAATGTCACTGCCCTTAGTCTTCTTAAATATTACATATAATTACTGGGTAGTGAATCAATGGACCTTTCCTCTTTTTTAGTTTAAGAAATTTGGAGGTTTTGAATTCTCTACTGTAATTAGTTTTTTTTGGTCTAAATTTTTCAGTAGAAGTGAGAATTAATATTCTCAATAGAAAAATTCTCCTGAAATTCTTTAGGCACCTTTTTTTGTCCATATATCCTAACCTATTTGGGATGGTTAGTTGTATGGATGGCAGGGAGAATGGGTGAGTCTATTACAGCAGCATTATTCTTTTTTCCCACCATAATGAAGGACTACACAGACACTTGGAGTTTACCTAGAGAAACTCCTATGTATTAATAATTAAACAGTTTTCTTTTTTCACCGTTTGAGAGGGAAATGAATATCTCATAGTTTGGGAAATAATACAATTGGGATTTTTAGAATAAAATGAAAAATTACTTGGCTACCACTGGGAACAATTATATATATATATTTATATTATATTTATTATATTATATTATATTATATTATATTATATTATATTATATTATATTAATTATATTATATTATATTATATTACATTTATTATATTATATTATATTATATTATATTATATTATATTATATTATATTATATTATATTATACTAGGGGCCCGGTGCACGAAATTCGTGCACTGGGTGTGTGTGGGGAGGGGAGTGTCCCTCAGCCCAGCCTGCCCCCTCTCACATACTGGGAGCCCTCAGGCGTAGACCCCCATCACCCTCCGATCACCTGATCGGCCCCTTGCCCAGGCCTGATGCCTCCGCCAGAGGTGTCAGGCTTGGACAGGGGACCCCCATCTCCCCCTGATCACTGGCTTTGGCCCCCGCTCAGGCCTGAAGCCTCTGGCCCAGGAATCATGCCTGGGCAGGGGACCCCCATCTCCCTCTGATCGCTGGCTCCACCCCCCGCCCAAGCCTGAGGCCTCTGACCCAGGCTTCAGGCCTGGGCAAGGGGACCATCATATCCCCCCAATCCCCGGCTCAGCCCCCCGCCCAGGCCTGATGCCTTGGCCAGAGGAGTTGACCCTCATCACCCTCCGATCACCAATCACCGGATCGGCCCCTTGACCAGGCCTGAGGCCTCCGGCAGAGGTGTCAGGCCTGAGCAGGGGACCCCCAGCTCCCCGCGGTTGCAGGCTCCGCCCCTGCCCAGGCCTAACGCCTCTGTCCTAGGCGTCTGGCCCTGGCAGCGGGGACCCGCAGCTGCAGCGGCCCCGCGATCGTGGGCTCCGCTTTAGGCCCAGGCAAGGGACCCCTAGCTCCCGGGACTGCCAGCTTCGACCTTGCCCAGCCCCCATCGCTGGCTCCACCCCTACTTCCTGCTATCACTGGCCAGGGCGGCAAAGACGCCTGATTCTCCGATCATGGCTGGGGGGCAGGGCAAAGGCGGCCCCAGGGCCACCTTTGCCCTGCCCCCCAGCTCTTAGCTCCCCCCTGGGTTTCTGATCACTGTCAGTGGCAGGGGGCTTCTTCCTGCTTTCCCTTTCGCCTCCCTGCATTGTTCCTACATATGCAAATTAACTGCCATCTTGTTGGCAGTTAACCGCCATCTTGTTGGCAGTTAACTGCCAATCATAGTTGGCAGTTAACTGCCAATCATAGTTGGCAGTTAATTTGCATATAGCCCTGATTAGGCAATGAAAAGGGTATCGTCGTACGCCAATTACCATTTTTCTCTTTTATTAGATAGGATTATATTATATTATTATATTATATTATACATAATATAATAAAAGTTTTTGAGTGTATGCTTACTTACTAGATTGAATAAACAATGTTTTTTCTTTTTCTTTTTTATTTTAAGCAGCACAATTTCACTGCTCCTAAAATGTAAGGGAAATGTAGAAGCAACTAGAGTTGCCCTCCTTTTCACTTTTATTGGGATTAATGCCTGAGGCTTTATAGAATACAAATTTGTACTACGCCATTTTATATGTGGGGATATCCTGTTTATAAGTCACAATGCACACGTTATTATGTTGATTTGATTCTTTGCATATAAGATGAGAGCAGGAAAGTCAGCACAACAAAGGAGGCAAGAAAAAGTAATTGTTGACTTGCTGAACTTGAGCACTGTTTGAAACCAGCCCAAATGACCCTCAGGCTCTTTTGCCTGCTGCCATGAAGCCAAACACACAACACAGGTGCTGATGGAAGGAAAGAGATTTATTCAAGTGCCACTCACCTGAGAAGATGGGTGAATTTTGTCCCAAAGACCATCTTAATCTTTCAGGGTAGCAAAGAGCTTTGATAGGGGGATTATGGGAAGAGAGGAACTAAGGAATCTTGGCAAAGTGCAATTTCACAATTCAGCTCTTGGGTGGTTTTGATGTTCTCTTTCATGTGTGTCAGTGTCTGGCTTTTTATTCTCTGTGGGTTTGATGGCTGATATATGGGGACAGGATGTTACAAGCCTGGCCAGCTATCAGCATGTGCTACATTTCTGTGCCCGAGGCTGGTGAAAAGGGAACCTGGAACTGCTGCCGCCTGTGACATGCTTAAATATGAAACTATTAATATTTTAGACTACAAGTTTTATTAGTATGTTCTTTAATTCTTGGTTAGTTATTTAATTAAATGTGGGGTTTTTAATATCCTATACCCTGTTTCATGTTTAATGAGTGGGCTGTAGGAAAGTGACATGAAGTAATTGAGAGAATGGTGAAATCAGAGTCCAAATATCTGAATTTCAACAACAATCTTGACACTCATTAGATTTATGACCTTGGGCAAGCTATTTGCTTTCTCTGAGTTTCAATATTATCCATTTTTATTTGCTCAATCTTACAATACAGTTATGAAACCTACTACAAATGTCTTTAAGATTTGTTTTGATTTGATTTCTTTTTATTTTTCCACTAGATTGTGGATATATAAAATATTCTGTTTATAAGTTACTTAGAGATGGTCCACAGATGAGAGGGGAGTTGGGGGGACGGGTAAAAAAAAAGTGAATGGGTTTAAGAAGTATAAATTGCCAGTTATAGGGATGTAAAGTACAGCCTAGGGAATTAGTACTATTGTAATAACTAGGTATGGCACCAGATGGATACTAAACTTATTAAGGTGATTACCTCATAACACATATAAATATTTAATCACTATGCTGTACACCTGAAACTAATATAATATTGTATGTCAACTCTAATTGACAAATAAATTTTAAAAAAAGGAGGGACATTCTTTCTCATGCTACAATATGGATGAAACTTGACGTCATTATGCTCCGAGAAATAAGCCAAATGTCCTATAATTCCACTTTGTGAAGTACCTAGAGTAGTCAGGCTCATAGACAGAGAGTAGGATGGTGGTTGCCAGGAGCTTGGGGGAAGTGCAATGGGGAGTTATCATTTAATGGATATAGAGTTTCTGTTTTGCAAGATGCAGAGTTCTGGAGAGGGATGGTTGCACAATAATGTGAAGTACTTAATACCACTGAACTGTGTACTTAAAATGATTAAGTACAAGTGCCCATCAGTAGATGAGTATATAAAAAAGTTATGGTACATTTATACCATGGAATACTATGCAGTAGTAAAAAAAAAAGAAGAAGAAGAAGAATCTCTTACCCTTTGAGGCAGCATAGAGGGACCTAGAAAGTATTATGGCAAGTGAAATAAGCCATTCAGAGAAAGACAGGTATCATGTGATTTCACTCATATGTAGAATCTAATGGACAGGGTAAGCTGATGAACAAAATAGATCCAGAGACATAGAGGCATGGAACAGACTGATGAATCTCAGAGGAAAGGCCGGGGTGGGTGGGTGGGGAGAGATTAACCAAAAAATTTATATGCAAATATGCATAACCCATGGACACAGATGGTGGTGTACTGAAGGTCTAGGGGTGTGTGTATGCAGGATAGAGGGAGGCAATGGGGGGGAAAAAAGGAGACTTCTGTAATACTTTCAACAATAAAAATACATTTAAAAAATGGTTAAGGTGTTAAATTTTATTATGTCTGTTTTACCAGAAAAATTAAAAAAAAAGAAATTGAAACTGTATTAGAAAATACATGGCAAACCTCCATATGCAGTCCTAGCAAGACAAGTCTCACAGTCTGCATGTTTATATTCTCCTGAAGATATTCATGTCTTTGCATCAGAGCGATATTATTTCATTTTCTTAGAACACTATCTTTCTCTGAATAAGTTAGTATGTTTCAAAAATTTTTTTTATAAATATATAACAGAAATAAACTAGAGTTCGTATCTTTGGACTCAATCTTGTGATCCTGCTGCTAAATCTGGTCAGTTTATGGTTAAATTGAATAGCCCTTCAGCTCTTTCTTCTTCCCTTCCCCAAATTAAATCTTATGCTTGCTCTAAATTTGGGGTCATTTAGTGTATAAGGGGAGTAAATGTTTGGGTACATAAGCAAAAAATACAAGGTTATTTCAATTATTTGAAGGGATTAGTAAATTGCCACTGCCGGTGGAGAAAACACCAGGTTGTTTAATATAAAAGCATCAGAAAGCTTTCCTTAAATGGACTGTCTGCATCAATTGTTAACTGCCGTGAGCCCACCAACTGCCTAAGGAGCAAAACCAAGCAGCCTGCTCTAAAAAGTCCAGATGGACAACTCTACAGGACAGTCCACCCAGAGGGAGCTGTCAGTCTGTGACAGTGTGAGTGCTCACCAACAGTGCTCACTGATTTTATTTTACAGCCTGCTATGGATATTTTAAAAAGCAGACATGTGTCATAACTATTTATTTATTCTGAAATGTTTGTTGAGCAGGCACCATGTTCAGCACTGGGGAGGCAGAGAATAAGGCCAGGTCCTTGTCCTTATGTAGCATACATTCCGTAGGCAGAGAAATAAAATATACAAGTAAACATTTAAATGCCTAGTATTAGTTCCTCCAGTAAAGTGCTATGAAGGAAAACTGCAGTGTGCTATAAGAGAGCGTCTGAGTTGGAGGATGTGCTTTAGGTGTGTTGTCGCAGAAGTCTTCTCTGAGGGCTGGCATTGACGATTAGACCTGGGAACTCATCGAAGGCCAATCATATGAAGAACTGGGAAAACCAAGAGCCTTTTAGGAAAAATGGAACAGGGTTTGAGTTTGGCATATTTGAGGAGCAGAATCAAGGCCAGCAAAGAACTGAGTGGTTTGAGATGAGGTCAGAGAGGAGGGAGTAGCCAGATCATTTGTAATGGACAAGAGTTGGACTTTCAAACTGTAATGCAAAGTCATTAGAGAGTATTTAATGGACAAGTGAACTAAACGGATTTCTGCTTCTAAATGACCACTCTGGATGATTTAGCATATAGCTGGGAGTGGAAGGAAGGACGCCAATTAGCAGGCTAGTGCCTGAGGATCACAACAAGTTAATGGTAGCCTTGATCAGAGTGGTAGCCCCTGTGATACATTATCAAATCCGGAGGAATGGTTAATAGGAATAATGAATGGAGTAGATAGGTAGGTGAGAAAAAGGAAAGAATGGAAGATGACTTCTAGATTCTGGACTTCAGCATCTAATGGAACATTGGGAAAATAATCCAATCTAATTGGCATTTAATGTTGCAGAAATTGTTGCTGATATACTTTAGTGTGATCTCAAAGAGGGGAAGGAGGAATGAATAAGAGCTAAAAAGAAGACTGGTAGGAAATTTCCATTTCTTTTGTTGCACCTGGTCCAAACTACGGTTTAATTTTATGGTATCATTAGGCTCAGCAGGGATTCAGTGGGTAGTCTAAGAGCAGTTGCTTGTGCTGCAACATGCGGCAGCCTGTGTCCAGTCGTCACAAAGTCTTCTCTGAGACGTGAGATTTAAGATTAGACTTGAAAAAAATCTTAGAAATCCCATCATATAAAGAGCCAGCAGGAGGATTTTTTAGAAAAAAAAGCAACACCAACTGAGCGTGGCTGGTACACATTAAGCAAAGACCTAAGAGAGTGTAGATAAGATCTGAGAGGTAGGGAAGAGCCAGATCACTTGTAATAGAAAAGAGTTTGATATTCAAATTGTAATGCAAGGTGTTAGAATTTAGAATCCGAGAGGACTTAAATAGGAGGGGACTCAGAGTGAGGGGAAATCCAGGGGGAATAATTCTAGCTCTAACTGCACATTGCCCATTAATTCTGTTGACCTCTACCAGACATCCTTTACAAAGAACTGTGAGACACATGGAAAACTCTAGTCTCTCATGTAATATTAAGTCTGTGATTCAAATGAAGCACTGCAGTCTTTTTTCCCCCTTTTCTAACTGACCTGACCTATGTCAACAAAGGCACTCTTTTTAAAAAATATATATTTTTATTGATTTCAGAGAGGAACGGAGAGGAAGAGAGAGATAGAAACATCAATGATGAGAGAGAATCACTGATTGGCTGCCTCCTACATGCCCCACTGTGGACTGAGCCTACAACTGGGTATGTGCCTTGATAGAGAATCAAATGGGTACCTCCTGGTTCATAGGAAGATGCTCAACCACTGAGCCTCATCAGATGGACAACAAAGGGATTCTTGATAGTGTAAGAACTACCTATTAACCTAGAGTGTCTAATAGAATTGTAAAGAGCAACAGCAACATTAAAAAAAATTGAGGCATTCATGTAAACCAGGGAGGCAAGGTAAGCAGCTTCTAGCTTATCACAATCATACATAAATGATTGACACATACCTATCCAGTCAAACCTTGGTTCTCAAATATCTCCCATTAGGAACAATTCGGTTCTCAACCAAGTTGTTCATGGAAAAAAAATGTATTAGTTGTCGAACAAAACTTCAGTTCTTGAACTGACAACCTTCTCATGCTGATACCTGTATGATCAGTCACATGTCTGTCAGGCAACAAACAAAGGAGAGAATGTGCTAGTATGAGTTAGTTTACTGCTAACCTCATGTTAACATCTCAGGAAATTGTGCTGTGAATATTTTCATGAATTTTTGCTTTTGCTGCTGCTTATCTATAATAATAAAAGGGTGATAAGCTAATTAGACCAGACGTCTTCTGGGCATCATTCTGGACATCCTTCCTGATGAAGCCAGGAAGGAGGGAAGCTAGCCCGGTCCTGGGTGCCTGCGGGAAGCTAGAGGGAAACCAGCCCAGGGTTTGGGTGCCTGAAGGTGGCCAGAGGAGAGAAGCAGCCCAGGTCCCAAGTGCCGGAGGGAAGCCAGTGAGGCAGCTCAGGTCCAGGTGCCTGAGGGAAGCCGGTGCTGGCAGCTGGGGGAAGGAAAGCCTACTCTTGCACGAATTTTTGTGCATCAGATCTCTAGTTATTAAATAGGTACAGTAAGTCACCATGTGGCCTAAGATGGCTAGTGATAGCAGCAAAGTGAAAAGGAAAGTTGAGAATGATAGAGGTTAAAAAATAAATAAATGCAAAGTACGAAAGAGGTGTTCGCATGTCTGATCTGGCTACTGACTATGGTATGGTGAAATCAACTATTAGCACAATTTTTGAGTATAAGAGGCCATCAAGAATGCTGAGGTTGCTAAGAGTGTGAGAGTGCTAATGAAGCAACAATCACAGGCAATTGAATTTCATTTCGTTTTTGTTAAATTTCATGTCCTTTTTGTTTTTAAAGTATTTATTTATGGTTTAAATAGTACATTAGACATGTACAGTATTTAAGAAAGATTGCCCTAACCGGTTTGGCTCAGTGGATAGAGCATTGGCCTGCGGACTCAAAGGTCCCGGGTTTGATTCCGGTTAAGGGCATGTACTTTGGTTGCGGGCGCATCCCCAGTGGGGAGTGTGCAGGAGGAAGCTGATCGATGTTTCTCTCTCATCGATGTTTCTGGCTCTCTATTCCTCTCCCTTCCTCTCTGTAAAAAATCAATAAAATGTATTTTTAAAAAAAGAAAGATTAAAACAGGGAATCATTTATCTGGAACAGATTAATTCAATTTACATTATTCTCAATGGGAAAAAATGATTTGATTTTTTTAAACAAATTGTTTCTGAAACAGCCTTCTGGAATGAATTAAGTTTGAGAACCAGGGTTGCACTGTATGCCTAAGAGATATGCCATATTGATATAGTAGACAGACAGACATGAGCACAGTAGGACCAATAATCCAGGTATGGAAAGTCACCAGGGTGGAAACCCCTAGATACTTAGCAACAGGCAAAACTGGGCCAGGACCTCAGCTCCTGAGTGACTTTCCTCCTTTAGCAAATCCTTGGTGAGGCGGTCTGAACCCTCTCCTGACCTTTCCTCTGCTGGCATGTCACTAGTCAGGTGGTAGACCCCCTTAGAGGAGCAACAGGGGGGTGGAGAATAGCCTCTTTGGACTCCCATACAAGCCCTTGTACAACAACTCCTTTAAGTATTAAGCCCTAGAGATAACTTCTAGGCTTCAGTTTTGTTTCAGCTCCAGGCACAGCAAAGCAGCAAGGCCATGTGGGTGACAGAATGGCTGACATCAGGACCAGGTGTGATGACTAAAGAGCCCATGTTCTGACTGAACAATCAGTGGAGACCAGACCTTGAGGAGATACACTTGGAAAGCTGATGAATATTCTATTGAGATCCTCCCCAGAGACCTCTAGATAAAAACCCTCAAGTTGAAGCCTCCAGCATGGCGCTCTCTCTCTCTCTCTCTCTCTCTCTCTCTCTCTCTCTCTCTCAGTCTCTCTCACACACACACACCCATGCCTTTCCTCATGTCCTTCTTTCCCCAGCATGTTCTGACTCTGTCTCTCTCTCTTTCTCTCTAGCATGCCCACACCCTTCCTCCCCTTCCTTTCCTCGAAGTGCATACTTTTGCTTTCTTTCTCCTAAGCTCCAAGGGCCCATCTTTTGCCTCAATAACTTGTTCCCTGAGTCCAAGCAGCTCGGCTGGCTCACTTCTTTCACCCTCAGTTCTTCTACCTCGGTGACTTTCTAAATAAATTTTTGTTTGTATTTGAGCCTTGCCTCTGAATTCCTTCTTAGCCAAAACTCAAGGACTGAGGTCTAATGTTTGGTGCCATTTGCCATTA
This sequence comes from Myotis daubentonii, assembly GCF_963259705.1. Classification (NCBI taxonomy): domain Eukaryota; kingdom Metazoa; phylum Chordata; class Mammalia; order Chiroptera; family Vespertilionidae; genus Myotis; species Myotis daubentonii. Next base: position 43,008,826 of record NC_081841.1, read on the forward strand.
ACAATATGTCTAAATATATATCTCTCTATATAAAAGCCTGAGCGACTATCCGACCATTTGACCATCTGACGGGTAGCTAAGACGCACAATGACCACCATGAGGCAGATGCTCCGACCAGTAGCAATGATGTGCAATGACCACCAGGGGCCAGATGCTCAGCGCAGGAGCTGCTGAGCTGTAGTGACTTGGCAGCTGTGTTCTCAGTTAACACACGGGGAACCAGAAAGGAGGGAGCCCGATTCCAGGGTGTGTTACCCAAGAACCGCCCTCTCACAATCTGGGACCCCTCGGGGGATGTCAGAGAGCCAGTTTCGGCATGATCCCCACAGACCAGCCCGAGGGACCCCACCGGTATGTGTATATATATATATTCAACTCCCCCAGCTAGAAAAGCATTGTAGAGGAGTTTCGGATTGGGCCAAATTTATCTCAATAACAATTGGTACAGATCTTTGGGAAAAATAATTATGTCCACATGAAGGTTAAAGTTAATTTTCTTTTAAGCAGAACTTGAAAGATAATTGGATGATGGCTAAATGTTCGCATTTACTGGCAGTAGGTAATGCTATCCTCTTAAGCTATGCTTTGCATTGTCCTTGTGTGCTGAGATACTTATACTAAGTGTTTCTCATGTTATTACTGCATACTCAAAAAAAAAAAAAGGGCAAAAGAACTAATGGCATTTATGACCTCATTTTCTTCAGAAACAAGCAAGAACTCAGAGTCCCCAAATTTAAATTTTATATATTCTCTAGTTGGGTAGGTTGATTTATCAACCTGTGCTTTTATCACCAAATTGCTGTGTTTCTCACAATTAACCTTCATGTTAATAGCTCATTTAGATAAAAAGTGATAGAAACGTTCTTTCTCTAGTAAGTGTTAATGTGATCCTAAAAATCTCCGCTTTCCATTTAGCTATAAGCAAACTGAAAATTATGTTTCTTAATTATAAAACTGTATGTCTGCTATTCCTTACCCTTTACCTAGTTAATTTCTCTTTGTGTTTAAAGATCTGATTTGTATGCCACCTTTTCGGAAGTTTTCTCAGATAGAAAACATGTAACAAAAGGTGGACAGAAGTAAGGTGTTTCTTCATTTGTACCAAGATTCCCAATCAACCAAATATCAGCCTGGCCTCAGGGAGCCTTTTATTTGCAATAAAGAGATACACCAGCAAATGCTTACGACAGAATATCGCACCCACCCATGATAAATGTACAGGCAAAGGACCTACACTTGGAGTGTGCCTCATTTATTTGAGGAAAAGTGAGGAGGCCAATGGCATTTCTAATCTGTTTTTCATTTCTTCATGCTTCCGTTTTAATTATAATCAAATGGTCACAATTCTTGACTGTGCCTTGCTAATTTACATTATGTGTCTTTACACTTTTATTACAGCTAGGAATTTTATCTTAAATTATGGATGCTGATAATTCTTCCTTTAGCAGTTCACCTAAACATATCTCCTTGTCCTCTCCCAGACATATAGAGGTTCTGTTTTAATAATGTTTCTTTGTAACTTGTGCCAAGGTAATTATTTCAGTTTTGGTCATTTTGAGTTTGATAGGATTTTGATTCATCCAAGTAGAAAAATTTACTAGAGAAATGGATTTATGTGGCTGCAATGCAAAGGAGATCCAAGACTGGAAATAGAGATGTAGAAAAATTATCTATAGGAAGAAGTTAGAACCAGAAGAATGTATAATATCACACAAGAGAAAATGTTAAGTGATAAGAGAGTCAAGAACCAAGTATACAATTCTTCCTAAAATTAGTGAGGAGAGAGGGAGAGAGAGTGAGAGAGAGTAGGGGAGGGAAAAGAAACGAATGGAACTTTTGGAAAGAGTTTTAGCCCTAACCGGTTTGGCTCAGTGGATAGAGCGTCGGCCTGAGGACTCAAGGGTCCTGGGTTCGATTCCCGTCAAGGGCATGTACCTTGGTTGCAGGCACATACCCAGTAGGGAGTGTGCAGGAGGCAGCTGATTGATGTTTCTAACTTTCTATCCCTATCCCTTCCTCTCTGTAAAAAATCAATAAGATATATATATATATATATATATATATATATATATATATATATATATATATATATATATAAAGAGTTTTAGAGTTCTTAGAGAAAACCAGGATAGAAAGAAATGTGAGGGCTATGGTGGAAAATTTTCAATTCTCAAGGCTTTTTACTATAATTAGAAGAAAATGTAGGGTCAGGGTAATTTTTCATGAAAGATACTTGAAAGTCTAAAAAAACAGATATAGAAAATATAAGATATATAAGCTGTAATTGCTGAAAAGATGACAGGAGGAAAAGGTTGGAAAAGAAGACAGTATTTTGGGTGGTACTCTTCAATTGGAATATCTATGAAAATTCAGGGAAAATTTGTAGTTACAAAAGCCTATTAAACTAATAATATCAAACAATAATTGGGCCAATTTCTGTGTAGATCTTTTCTAATTATTATGTCTCATAGCTTTTCATACTTTTTATAATGAGCATGAATGATTTATTACATTGTGATGGGTTACCCAGGAAATTGATTATAAGATGAAAATTAGTGCATAGAAAATTTATTGGGAAAACATCCATTATAGGCAAACTTTTTTTTTTGCCTTTGAGCATAGTTATAACAGCAGTTTTAAAAAAATTGTCTGCTAATTCCAATATTTGCCTTTACTTTTAAGCATGAGTAACATTTTCCTGTTTTCGCCTTAGATTTTTTTGTTGTTGTTGTTCATTTTTTTTGGTTCTTTTTTTTTTTGAGGAGGGTAGCAGGATAGTATGTCCAATAATTTTAAATTACATGCTGGGCATTCTGATGATACAGTGCAGGGATTCTGGATTCTATTGTGTTTTTTGAAGAGTATTAATGTGTTTTATTTGTTCTGTTTGAAGGTAGTTAAGTTGGCTGTACTCAAGTTGCAAACTGTGTCTCACCTTTGTCAGGCAGCAACTGAAATTTCTGCTAAATTATTTTACTGGTTTCTGATGGCTGCTATCATAAATCACCCCCATAACAAAACAAAAGAAAAATTGTGTTTTCACTTAAATCAACAAAATGTCTTAAAACAACAAAAATGTGTAGTCTCACACTTCTGGGGTCTAGAATATCCAAATCAGTTAGCATGGCCACCCTACCTCCAAGTGGCTTTAGGGAGAATTCATGTTCCTTGTTTTTTCCAAATCTGATAGCTATAGGGATTCCTTGGCATATGCCTGCATTACTTTAATTTTTAAGGCCATCATTCTCCAATCTCTCTCTGCTCTCTTTTCACATCACCTTCTGCTCTGTGTATAGTAAAATCTCCCTCTGCCTCCCTCTTATAAGAATGCATGTGAGTTTTCTTAGGACCCAGCTGGATAATCCAGGATAGTCTCCCCATATTAAGATCCCTAATCACTTCTGCAAAGACTTTGCCACATGAGCTAACATATATGGGTTGCAGGGGATAAGGAGTTATAACTCAGCCTATTACAGTTCTTTTAGCCTTACTGGGTTACTTGGAGTGTGTGCTATCTATTTGTAGTTTCAGAGTTGGTTTAAAATGTGGGTAGAATTTATACTCTGAATTGAGGACTCTCTGTTTCTGAATTTCTCCTTCCTAGGATTTCCCTTCTCTCTCTCTCTCTCTTTTTTTTTTTTTTTTTGTTATTAGCCAGAACTCTGTCCTGTGGGCTCTTCAAATATATATATATATATATATATATATATATATATATATAGAGAGAGAGAGAGAGAGAGAGAGAGAGAGAGATTAGAGGCCTGGTGCATGCAATTCGTGCATGCGGGGGGAGTTCCCTCAGCCCGGACTGTACCCTCTCCAATCCAGACATCCTTCTCGCAATCTGGGACCACTGGCTTCTAACCACCTCTGCCTGCCTGCCTGATCACCCCAATCACCTTCCCCCACCAACCTGATTGCCCCTAACTGCTCCCCTTGCCAGCACGATTGCCCCTAACCACCTCTGTCTCAGCCCCCGCCACTGTGGCTTTGTCCAGAAGGAGGACCTGAGGACTTGAAGATGTCTGGTCTAGTCAGTCTAATTAGCATATTACCCTTTTATTAGTATAGACTAGAAACCCGGTGCATGGGGAGGGTGTCCCTCAGCCCGGCCTGCACTCTCTCCAATCCGGGACCCCTCAGGGGATATCCGACTGATGGTTTAGGCCAGATCTGGGTTCTGGCCTAAACCATCAGTCAGACATCCCTCTCACAATCTGGAACTGCTGGCTCCTAACTGCTCACCTTCCTGCCCGATCGCCTCTAACTGCCTCTGCCTACTGGCCTGATTGCCCCCTAACTGCCCGCCTGCCGGATTGATAACCCCCAACTGTCCTCCCCTGCCAGCCTGATCGCCCCAACTGCCCTCCCCTGCTAGCCTGATTGCTCCCAACTGCCCTCCCCTGCTGGCCTGATTGCCCTCTGACTGCTTGATCCCCCACGCCAGCTTGATCTTACCCCTAACTGCTTGCTGCCCTGCTGGCCCCTAACCACCTCTGCCTCAGCCCCTGCCATAGTGGCTTTGTCCTGAAGGAAGTTGGACATCCAGAAGATGTACAGTTGACCTGGTATAACTAGCATATTACCTTTTTATTAGTATAGACTAGAGGCCCGGTGCACAAAAATTTGTGCACTCGGGGGTAGGGGGGGGGTCCCTCAGCCCAGCCTGTGCCCTCTTGCAATCTGGGACCCCTCAGGGGATGACCATCTGCTGTCTTAGGCCTGCTCCCCGGGGGGATTGGGCCTAAGCTGGCAATCAGACATCCCTCTGGCAGCCCGGCAGCCCTCGGGGGATGTCCACTTGCCAGTGGGGAGCAGGCCTAAGCTGCAGTCAGACATCCTTAGCACTGCTGAGGAGGCAGGAGAGGCTCCCACCACCACTGCTGTACTGGCAGCCATCAGCCTTGCTTGTGGCTGAGCAGAGCTCCCCCATGTGGGAGCGCCCTGACCAGCAGAGGGCAGCTCCTGCATTGAGTGTCTGCCCCCTGGTGGTCGTGTGTGTCATAGTGACCAGTCATTTCCAATCTTTCTGCTGTTAGGGTCAATTTGCATATTACCCTTTTTCTATATAGGATAGAGGCCTGGTGCATGGGTGGGGGCTGGCTGGTTTGCCCTGAAGGGTGTCCCGGGTCAGGGTAGGGGTCCCCCTTGGGTGCCTGACCAGCCTGGGTGAGGGGCTGAGGGCCATTTTCAGGTTGGCCACACACCCTTTAGGGTGGGGGTCCCCACTGGGGTGCCTGGACAGTCTGGGTGAGGGGCTGAGGGCCGTTTTCAGGTTGGCTGGCGACTGAAGCTCCCAGCCTCTCCTTTTTTTTTCTTTTTTTTTTTTAATTCTGGGATTTATTTACCTTCTATAATTGAAACTTTGTTGCTATCACTGGAGCTGAGAGCCGGCTCCTACTTGCTCCAGCTCTGAGGCCACGGCCTGCTGAAAGCAGGTATCTAGGGTTTGTTTAGCTTCTATAATTGAAACTTTGTTGCTTTCGGAGCTCAGAGCTGGACCGTGGCAGGCGGGGAGCCTTGGCTTCCTCCATCACTGGAGCAAGCAAGCCTCCTGCTCGCTTCAGCTGCGTGGCTGCCAGCAGCCATCTTTGTTGATGGTTAATTTGCATATCACCCTGATTAGCCAATGGGAAGTGTAGCGAAGGTATGGTCAATTACCCTTTTTGTCTTTTATTAGATAGGATATTCATCCTGTTTGGAACCTATTGGGACCTTTTCTCAACATCAAAGCTGTGTAAAATGGATAACTCACCCACTGCCATTTCCTTTTCCACAAATAGATACTTCTGCATGTTCTTCCTGCTTTGGTTATTCCCCCGTGCTCTCAAGTAGTTTTTTTCTTCTTGCCAAAACTTATAGCTTATATCTATATATAGGATAGATGGTTCAATAGTACCCATTCTCTATTATTAGAAGCTGAACTTCTATATTCTTTTTGAGTATAGGGGGCATTTACAAAAAATGCAAATTTTGCATTATAAACAAAGCCCCAATAAAAGGTAGAAATCCTTTTAGAGTATTTTTTCTGACAACAATAAATTAAACTAAAATTTTAAAACAAAAAGATAAGTAGAAAAACCCAAAGTGACTATAAGCTATGCACCTTTAAACTATCTTTGGATCAAAAAAGAAAAAAAAACCCAAAAAACACCCAGACATTAGAAAATATTTAAACTGAAGGACAATGAAGATAAGACATTAAAACTTGTCCGATACACTAAGGGACTACTTAGAGAAATTTTATAGCCACAAAGGCAAATATTAAAAAAAAAAAGAAAGGCTGAAAAATCAATGACATATACTTCCATTTCAAGAATAGTGAAGAAGAAAACTAAGTAAGAGGAAGGAAACTATAGACATAAGAGCACAAATCAATAAAATACAAGCCAAACATACATTAGAGAAAAATAATGAAGCCAACATTGATATTTGAAATGATTAATAAAATTTCTAAATAGTGGAAACTTGACAAGGGAAAACATAATTTATCAATACTGGGAGTGAAAATTGGGCTGTAAATAGTGATTGACTACATATTAAACACGTAAAAAGGGGATAGTATGAATAACTTAAGGTCAATACATTTGGATGAAATGGACAAATTATTTCCTCTGCTCCTCTCCTCTTGCTTCTTTTAGTTGATTTCAGGGTAGGACATATATTTGGGTAGATGATCTTGTATAAAGATGCTGACACCATATTCTTAGCAAATAGTTTTGAATTGTATAACTCTGCCCCTCATTTTATAGCACAGGAAACTAAGGCTTAAAGTCCTGTTCCTCTACTGTCAGCTGGTTACTAGTCTAGAGTAGAACAAAGGTCTAATGTCCCATCCTATGTCCACTCCAGAAGCCGAATTATCATTTCAAGGACATAAATAAAATAAAAATTTTAGTATCTTACAATGGCAATTAGGAAAAAAGAAAAATTACATCTTAATGAAGGTTGCCTCCTCTTCATGAGTCACAGAGGCTAAAGCTTCATTTTAACCATTGAGTATTGGCTTCTCTGTATGAGTTCTGTGAGTTGAAAAGTTTGGGGGCATATTGGCTCTGAAGTACGGACTAACATGCCCTTCTGGTATACTTCATATCCAATATCAAAGAGCAAGAATGGACTCTATTCTGAAACAATGGAATCTGAATGAAGATGGGCCTGCAACATTAGCCTGTGGCTTTTCTGCAAATCTTCCCTTTTGGTGCACAGCAGTCACTCACAAAACAAAAGGCATGGCATTATTAATCTCCGGGAAGGTTGCAGTGGCCCCGAGTGAGTAGCAAGCTGCTGCTGTAACTGTATTTCCAGAATTTAATACTCTTCTTCCAGTCTTGTGGTACTGATAGTCTCTCTCTCTCTCTGTGTGTGTGTGTGTGTGTGTGTGTGTCTGTGTGCATCCCTTTGCCTGTGTTCCCAATTGGCTTTGTAAAAGCTAGGTCAGTGGGCTGATGTGATCTTCTCTGAGATGCTGCAGTCAGGGTTAACATGACTCTCCTCAAACTAGTGTGCAGCGCCTCCTTTGTCTCTCTGCTGTGTTGAGTGTAGCTTGAAATTTTGATGGGAAAACACCCTTTTTCCTAATCTTCCCCCTTCTTTACTATATCAGGCTATGTTAGCAACTGTTCTCCTGGGGAGCTTTGAAGTGAGAAAATTGTGGGTGGGGCAGAGGAGAAAGAAAATAAATACATGCTGTGGAAAGCTGTGCTGTTGCTGCGTTTCCTCTCCTCTCACTGAGATTTAATCACTGGTTGGAGGAAATTGCAATGTTTCAAGAATGAGAGCCAATGCATGCTGGAAGAAGGAGGGGGTGGCAGAAAAATTTAATAATAAAGCTAAGGGAAGCTTAGCAATGTAATGCCTGATATATTGTGCTATGGAACTTGTTGAGTGATTAGGGAGTCAGAGCCAACCAGGTAACAAGGCAAACTTTTCCTATTGTTTCTTTGGAAGAATTCAAAATAGGTTTTATAAAGGCTGTCAGATAAGGGGACTCAGATAATGTTTCTGCAGTTCTTTTCCTCTTCACTTTAGAGACAATATGTGCCTGAGGTGATCTGCCTACCTCACCACCTATTTCCATCAGCTTTCTTTATACCTTGACACACCAGCCCTGATCACTCTGATCCCAATCTCAGAAGGCAGACCCCAAATGTACAAGTGAATTGAGCCTTGGCTACTTTGTATGCTCTGCTTAATTTCTAGTTAAGGTGGCATGCTTTCATATGTTTTCATAGGTGCTGGAGGATGAATACACCATTGTAAGTCCTGAAAACTTCAAAAGCTGGGTGGTTCAAGGAGGAAAGATAGCAAGAACTCTTCTAAAGGAGATAGCAGAAAAAGTTATTGTTTATTGTGGTGGAAAAAAAACAATGAATGAATAGCCCTATGACCTGTGTTTCAGCTTTGACCTTAACTAGGTTCAAGATGTTGAGCAAATTATATGATTCTCTGTTTCATAGTATAATGGGTAGAACACATGGTTTCTAAAATTCTTCATATTCTGACAATTTATAAGCCATATATTAATCAATAAGAATGTACTGGATGTCTTATATATACCAAGCATTATATACAGAATTATTTTTTACTAGAGGCCTGGTGCACAAAATTCATGCACTCGGGGAGGGGGAGGGGGAAGCCCTCAGCCCTGTGCCCTCTTGCCCTTGGGGGAGCCATCAGTTGGACATCCTTACCACTGCTGTGGAGGCAGGAGAGGCTCCTGCCACTGCCACTGTGCTCGCCAGTTATGAGCTCAGCTTCTGGCTGAGTGGCGCTCCCCCTGTGGGAGCACACTGACCACCGGGGGCAGCTCCTACATTGAGTGTCTGACTCCTGGTGGTCAGTGCGCATCATAGTGATAGGTTGTTCCGCTGTTTGGTCCATTTGCATATTAACCTTTTATTATATAGGATTACCTTTACATTTCATTTGCTATTTCAATTTCTTCAATTGTGCAATGGGCTAATAATGAATATCCTACTTACTTAAGAATAAAGAGGAGCCCTAACCAGTTTGGCTCAGTGGATAGAGCATCAGCCTGTGGACTGAAGGGTCCCAGGTTCAATTCTGGTCAAGGGCATGTACCTTGGTTGTGGGCACATTCCCAGTAGGGGGTATGTAGGAGGCAACTGATCAATGTTTCTCTCTCATCGATGTTTCTAACTCTCTATCCCTCTCCCTTCCTCTCTGTAAAAAATCAATAAAATAAAAACAAGAACAAAGTGGAGGATTGTATACGAAAGTTGTTTGGCAAATGTAAAATGCTCTGCAGCAGATATTTTTGATATATTCATATGCATAAAGATATATGTAACAAGAACAGATATGCATGTATTCTCTATAGGATAATAACTAATAACCCAGAGATGGTCTGTTTTATCTGAAAATATATGTGGTGACTGATGACCAGATAGCAACTCTCCTAATGTGATTATTCCCAAGTTGTGTGTAATCATATCAGTAAATACACAAAGTTACATTGTTTGAAGAACAAAAAAATAAGCTTCATAAGAATTTGCCTATTGCATTTATCTCTATGTTGACAATAGTAATATTTGTTGAAAGAATGGATGAATTGAGGAATGAAAGATTTAGGATAGCAGAGATTTCTTTAACATTCTTTTCACTTCCAATTTCCACTCCTGTGCTGACCTGGATACTCATTTTATTTCCTTGCTACTATGCCTTTTCTTCACTGCTTAAATCTAGAGGAGGGTCTGTTGGAGTTATTGGGACTCAAATGCTTAGAAATAAACAAAAATGTCAGTGGTGAAAATACACATTCCCTGCTATAATACTTTGCTATCTTAATTGCTTCCCAAGTCCCTCCTTAACAAGTTCAATGTATAATTCTTGTTCAGTGCCCTAGAACCTAACACAGGGTGTGGAATAGAATAAGTGTGCAGTAAATGCACTAAGTAATGAATGATTTGTACAATTCAATGGAATAATTGGTGTGGGTGGCTGGGGTGGAGGTGCACGACTAATGGTATATTATGTAGAAGCATAACTGATGGGGTTTAAAACTTATCATTACATTTTTAAAAGTTATTCTCACTCAGTGTTTAGAGGATTTCTGGCATAAGAACTATATTTATTGTCTACTGTAAATTATCTCTAGGGTTCTTTTCTCACTCCCCAAAACATTAATTTGTTTTCTCCAGTTTTATAAAGATAGCATTTTTATGAAGAGTTTAGTCTAATAGTAATAACAACCATAAGTACTAAGCTAAGAGCCTACAGTGATTTAGCATTTAATAACAATGTCATCTTCTCTAATAGCTAGCTGTCTAGTGACTCATGTTTATCATGAGCTCTTTGAGGATGGAAGTTGTGTCTTATGCTCAGAGTTAGTTAAGATAGCTACTTAATTTAGGTGGTGAAGAATTTGGCTATTTTGCTGACAGGATGCATCCAATGAGGGAGATTGTTTCTTTACGTGGCACTAAAAATTAGACACTTCCTTACCCATAACTTTACTTGTGATTTTTTAAAATCATTTTTCCCTCTTTAAGAAGTTCCTTGAATTCCACTGCTTCCTGATTTCACCTGGACCAAAGGCAAAGTTGGAAAATGGGTACAAACTTGTTTTGCCCTTGTGCCCTGAGCCTACAAGGCAGGCTAGGGATCACCTAGGTTTGGGTTGACTTGACCCCGCAGCCTCAGGGTGTAAGCACAAAAGGAATGATGGCTAATAGCAGTAGAAAGGGAACAGACTGATTACCAGTCAGTCTGCTGGTATTTCAAGACTTTTGCTACCAAATGAACTGTCCAAGGCAAGTCCCTTATGCAGCTTGGCCTTAATGTCCGTCCTTTACTCTTTCTTTAGAGGTTATTCTACAGGCTTCCTCATTTGAAACACTGTTCCCAGCAGAGGATGTTGGGAGTCTCTCTGCACTAAAGATAAGCAGTTCAGCCTTTTCTCTACACACACACACACACACACACACACACACACACACACACACACACGCCTGCCACGTTGTATTTAGGCAAAAATGGAAACTTGAAACAAATAAACAAAACCCTCAGGCTCCCTCCTCCCCCCGTTTTTTGTCTTGTGATTTTTTTTTTTACATAAGTGTATGTATTTTTCTATTTTTCTCCCATCTTCACCGAGGTTCTTGCTTCTTTATGGAGGCATTGCTCCTCATATTTTTGCCTGTCAAATCTCAGAGCAGATGGTCCCTTCAGGGAAGCTCTGGAAGTGTTGGGTGTCTGCTTATGCCTGGCCTCTCCTTCCCTCTCGGGGTTTCAAATGACAAGTCATCGAACCAGTTTCCCTCCTCTTAGGGGGTCCTTGATCCCGAAGCAGTAGGTTTTGGCCATAAGCACTGCAGAGACCCTTACCAGCCACAGCTGAGAGCCCTGGGCTGAGAGTGACATCCTGCCTGTCCAATCAGAGACGAGGATTTCTCCTCGGTGCCCGCCCCGCTTTCCCCGCGGCGCCAATCACTACTCTAAAAGGCTGGGCTTCTGCTGTCAAGTAGCTCGGGTGGGCTCCACCGAGGCGCGGAGGGGCGCAGGCCGGGGACATGCGCTCCCAGGTGTTGGCGGCGGGACTGGGAAACGTGTAGGTGATGGTCCAGCGGTGCGGCGCCGGGGCGAGCCGGAGCCGGGGACAGGTAGGAGGCAGGGCTTGTCCTTCTTCGCCGATGGGGGAAAGAACGCGTACGTTCACGCTCCTGTCGCCTCCCTCCCCTTCCCCCAGTCCTGCCCCGCCCTCGTCACCCCCAAATCTCCTGAGGTCGCCGCAGCTCTGGTCGTGGAGGACTGGGGCGCAGGGGGTCCGGTGCTGGGAAGGAGGTGCGTGGGCAGGGCGGCAGTGCCCGAGGAGAGGGGACCGAACCCCCACCTGTGTCTCAACTTTCAGGCTTCCTCTCCCACTGCCGGTGCTGCTGCGCCCGAGGGGTGCCATGTCTGCCGGGCTGGGGAGGGTCTGCGGAGAACCCGTGCGTCTCCATGACTGGGGAGAGCTGCTCTTCCTTCCCATGCCTGGCGCACCTCGCCTTCTCCCTCCCTCTCCTACCTGGCGGCGTCCAGTCTCTAGCACATCCCAGAAAGCACTGGCCATGGTTACGCTGGGGGGAAGAAGGGACTTGCTTGCTCCCAGGTCCCTCTGCTAAAAGCTGGCTCCCTTCGAGATCGGGGTGGGGGGCAACCCCGCCCCCGGAGGGGTTGGTTCCATTAATTACGCCTCTAGTGAGCGTTCACGGGCCCCTCTCCCATCTCTGCGGCAGACTGAGCAGGGGAGGGGCAGGAAGGCGTTGCTTCTCCGAGCCTAGCGTGGTCCCCCGGGAACCACCTTCTCGCATAGTTTCTAAAAGGTGGGTTTATCCACCGGGATTCCCGGACACTCAAGCAATTGTGTCCGGATGGGCTCGCGGCGGCCTCCCTGGGTGACCGCATCTGGGAAGTAGGTGTTGGCTCCGCGCCGGTTTCTGCCGGAGTCAGATGGCTGGAAGCAGTGGGCAGAAGAACTGCAGAGAAGCGAGACGCCGCTGCATCACTTTGGGGCCTGATGACACCCTGCTTTGGAAATTATTGAAAAATCGGGCTGATGGGAGAGAGGGAGAGTGTGGGCAGCCGCACCCCTTTCTCCTTTATTCGTGCCAAACCCAGCATGGGCACTCGTACCCGTGCTGGTGTGTGCGCATCTCCAAGGTGGAGCTATATATAGCTCCTGCACACCCAGCCCTGTGCCTGGTGCTGAGCCGGCTACCTTGGCCTTCGGAAGCAATCTGGAGGCAAGGAGTGGGAGGGGGAAAGAGAATCAAATTCTCCATTGGGGAAAAAGCCGGAGAAGATGCCCTCAGACTGCGGAAACCCTGCATGAAATAACGTTTCTGTAATGCCTATGAAGATCAGTCATTCCAAATATTATTTTCAGTACATTCTTAGAGTGCTATTTGATATTCATCTATTTCCCTGCATTTTTTTCAGCTTCATGGTGTCCCTCCGACTTTTACTAGTTTGAAATGTAACACACATATCAAGTAGTAAATACATATATCTGGGATATTTTATTAAACTCACCGGAACTTAATGGCTTGCTTATGCCTGTACCTTGGTTGTTTGGCAGTAAATTTATTTGGGTGGTAATATAGCTAGCAGCATTTGGGGGAAAAATCCACCCACTTTGCAGGATGTAGAGCTAAGGGACTCTCAGAACCTTTGGAGTAGTTTTGACATGTTTCTTTGTATACATTTTACGTGTGGACCTGATACTTAAATTTGTGCTGCTGTTTCATATCATATCTATTTGTGCTACAGGGACTTTCCTTTATAGACGTATGTGCATTTATTTTTCCTATTGCCTGGAATTATTTAATTCTGATAATAACATTTCCATATTCTTAGGTGAGAAAACTAAGATTTAAAGGACACAGTAATTTGGGTAAATCTTCCAAAAATCCATTATTTCAATGCTAATATTCTAATAATGTACTGTGAATTATACTGTATAGTGTTTTTCTCTAAAATAGACTAGTTCAATTTTCTACAGCTTTTGGTCCTGGTAACAAAATTTGGTCAATATTGATATCAGTAATAATATAGGCCAATGTTATTCAGTTATTCAGAAAGTCTTACTGGTATTTTGTTACTTAATCCTTATTGTAGTCAGGTTTGTCTTCTAATTAGACAGGAAGTATTTTGCAGGAAAAAAACTATTACCATTGAATTGAATCCAGTTCTAAGTAGGCTCAAAGATTCTCTCTCTCTCTCTCTCTCTCTCTCTCTCTCTCTCTCTCTCTCTCTCTATATATATATATATATATATATATATATATATATATATGTACTAGATGCCTGGTGCATGAAATTTGTGCACTCCAAGGGGCGGGGGGGGGTGTGTCCCTCAGCCCCACCTGTGCCTCTGGCAGTCCAGGACCCCTCGGCAGATGTCTACCTGCTGCAGAGGTGGGAGAGACTCCTGCCACTGCTGCTGCACTCACCAGCCATGAGCCTGGCTTCTGGCTGAGCGGTGTTCCCCCTGGGGAGCGCACTGACAGCCAGGGGGCAGCTCCTGTGTTGAACGTCTGCCCCCTGGTGGTCAGTGCGTGTCATAGCGACAGGTCATTCCACTGTTTGGTTGATTTGCATATTAGCCTTTTATTATATAGGATTTCAGAGAGGAAGGGAGAGGGAGAGAGAGAAAGAAACATCAGTGATGAGGGAATCATTGATTGGCTGCCTCATGCATGCCCCTTTCTGGGGATCGAGCCCACAACCCAGGCATGTGCCCTTGACCAGAATTGAACCAGCGACCCTTCAGTCTGTGAGCCAATGCTCTATCCACTGAGCCAAACCTAGTAAGGCTCAAAGATTCTTATTGAGGAACTGTCATCATAAAGAGCTGTTTAGATGGGATACAGCAATGACTTGAGGATCGTTTATTAGTTGATAGAAGGCTATGTATTGGGAACTACTTTTGGCTTCCTTATTCTTTCCATGAGGAATAATGGATGACATCAGTGTTTCTATGTCCTCGTACAGAATGATTCAATTTCCCAATAGGGGTTATGACTTTGTATAGGTTATTCAATATATTCTCTCATATCTTGTGCCCCTGGAGGTCAACTAGAGACCAAGATAAGAGATAGAAAATTCATATTTCTCTAGATAAAACATGCCATGTAATTGCCTTTAAAAAATAAACAATATCTATCCATTTCCATTTCCCATTCCCCTGCATTTCTACATATAAATTGGCCATGGTCTGCAACACATCACAGAACTTATCCTCTCTAAGTCATCCATAAGCTCTCCTTCTTCATGTCAAATGTTTGTATTCTTTTATTGGCATATTGTTCATTTTTCTTTCCTTCTGGTCTGCCATTTTCCATATTGTTCATCTCCTTGAATTTGTACTTCTTGATACCACTATGATCTGATGTCATAATTTTTCTCTTACTTTTTCTAACCTTCCTTTTTTTGTGTGTCCCTCCTTTCTCATATTCCTGCTTCTAACTTTCCAATGAATCCTGCAAATTAATGGCAATTTATTTTATTGAAAATAGAAGTCTCTGCATTTCTACTTCTAATCTCTTCTTCATTAGCCATTCCAAAAACCTACATGTGTAAATAATTATGTATCATTATGCAGATAAGTGAATGTTGGTGTCAGTTGGGGATTGTAATAGCATTTACCTCAGGTTTTTTTTGCACATTTATTTGAATATTAAGTAAGATAATGCATGTAACACATTTAAAATAGGGCTTGACCAATAGCAATTACTCAAAAATAATAGCTGTCAGTAGAAGTATTGTTTACAGTAATGATAATGTACATAGTGAAAACAATTTTTTGCTTTTCCCCATCAGTAGTCATCACCCTTAAATTGACTTTTAGCAAAGGTTTGTGATTAATTTTTTAAGACTTTGTTTCTTCTACCTCCAAGTACCCACTATCTATTCAGTAACTAATTTATTCATTTTTATTCTCAACTCGAATTTGTATCTTTATCTGTTTTTCTCCAGTACCAGTTTCACCTGTCATTGTATCCCTAGATTCGTACAGTAGGCAATTTATCAAATGTGTGTGTCTCTCAGCTTTTAATCTAAAAGGCAGCTTGTTATGTTTGGTATGGTGTATTTTAAATTTTTATTATTAGTTCTACTCTGCTTTGAAATTCTCACTGTGCTTTAGTTCATATCTTAAAAAGCACTGTCTTTGGAGCAAGAGCACTTGGGTTCAAATTCTGAGAACAGGGCTGAGCAGTTGTGTGTCCTTGAAAATATAGCAAGTGGATGAGACATTTCATTATGGTTGTATGAATGAACTATTATGTAAAATTGCCTTCAAAATTATATCCACTAAATATTACTTTTTAAATAACATTTTCATGATTATAAGTATACTAGGGGCCCAGTGCACGAATTCGCGCACCTAGAAAGGAACTGTGGGCCGTGAGGCTGCAGTGGGCACTAGGACGGGTCTCGGCCCATCCTCCATGCCCCTGCCCAGCCCCTCCTGCCATGGCCCCCTGTCCCTTGTCTGGCAGAAGCCCTGCTCCCGCCGTCACCGCTCCCACGTGCTGACGGTGCTGGCCCCGCTCACACCGGCTGATGGCGTGGAGCAAGTGGGGCTGGCGCGAGCAGCAGCTGCTGCCCCAATTGCCCCTCAGGAGCAGGGGGAAGTGGAGAAGCCCTCAGGGGCGATCAGGGCTGGTACCTGCCACTTGCACCTGCTGAAGGCACCAAGCGATCGGGGCCTGCGCCAAGTGCAGGCAGTGGGTGCAAGTGGGGCCAGTGCCGGAGGCAGGTGTGTGCGCTGGGCGGGAGCGCTGGGTGGTGCACAGGAGCAAAGAATTTTTAGTAACCACCAGAGGCTTGCCCCGATGACAGTGACCAGCACCCCACCTTGGTCTGACGCCCCCCACTCACCTGCTCCACCATCCAGCCACAGCCGATGCCTGCCATGTTCCCTGTGCACCCCCTTGTGGTCAGTGCACATCATAGCGACCGGTTGTTTGGTTGCTTGGTTGTTCCGCAGTTCAATCTATTTGCATATTAGCCTTTTATTATATAGGGTATAGAATCATTCAGGAAACATTGGAAATAAAAGAAAATTCTATGCAAAGAGATCCACGCTTAACCTCACATTTATTTGAATAAATATGCATAGATATTTAAAATATATAAATTGGAATAATTTTATTTTTGCATTTAGCTTTCCCCCCACTTAACATCATGACATAAATATTTATTTATTTCATTTAATATTCTTACTAACCATATTTTTATGAATGCCAAATATTTTTTTCACACAGAGCCTTTAGATTGCTTCTGGTTTTTCACACTTATGAAAATATACATAAATATTTACTAATTTTGCATTTCTGACCATTTAATAACTTCTTAAATGTTACCTTGTCAAACACATAAATATATCTAGACACCTAATGCTTATTGCCAAACTGCCCCAGCAAAGAGTTTATAGACAAACTGATACTCACTGTAAACCAATGTGGAAATATTCTTATCACACATGGTATTGGATTAAAACATGTGACTGTTTTGATAGTAAAAAGTGTACTTAGGCCCTAACCGGTTTGGCTCAGCGGATAGAGTGTCGGCCTGCGGACTGAAGGGTCCCAGGTTCGATTCCGGTCAAGGGCATGTGCCTTGGTTGCGGGCACATCCCCAGTAGGGGGTGTGAGGAGGCAGCTGATCATGTTTCTCTCTCATCGATGTTTCTAACTCTCTATCCCTCTCCCTTCCTCTCTGTAAATATCAATAAAATATATATTTTTTAAAAAGTGTACTTAGTTATTCTTTGAAGTTGTGCTTCTATAATTTTGGATGAGTTCAAGAAATGTGTTCAGGTTTATTAGCTCTTTGTAGTTTTTAATTTTTGGATTTAATTTGACTATTTCTTTAGTGGGATATTAATGTTTTCTTTGTTTAATTAAACATCTATTGTTTACTGTGAAAGCTTTTATTACCTTGTTTTTGCCTTCTGTATTTTATATTTTGAACACATATAAATTTGTAACTTTACTGTAGCCTAACCTATAAATCTATTTGTAATACTACCTCTCGTTGCTTTAAAGTTCAGAAAACTTTCTGCTACCTGACAAATAATTGAATATAAAAACACACATTCAAGGGTACTATTGCTGAACTTTTTGCCTTCTTTGAAATGGGATTTGGCTTATGACTATCATGTACATATCCCTGTGTGATGAAATGGCTCATGGGACATATAAAATGCACTCCCAGTCTATTAAGATCCCATTATTATTTATGTGACTCTCCCATGAAGTGAATAGTACCTTAATTCTTTCTGAGTTACCACTGTCCATTTCAAAAGTGCCACAGGGCAAAATGTACCATGGAAGTTATTAATGACCAGGTTACTCAGCCAGAGCAGGCACATTTGTATGCACAATTATCTGAATGAGTCAGGCACTAAATCTGCTTTTGCCCGGATTACCCAGATGGTCCTTCCTTCACTGGATAATTGCTCGCCCCTATACTTGACTTTGATGATGTAGACCTGACTGGGCCTTTGCTTTTCTTTCACTTTTTGTTACTATTCTCTAACTGCTTAGGGTTGTTTGAATTATAGTTCCTTTTTTTAGAGGCAGCTTCCTTTATCTGTAGGAGCACACTGGAGTTATACAGAGCTTTGAATGAAACTCAGCTTGGCCAGTTACGATCTGTGTGATTTGGGGCAAGTTATTTAATCTTTATAAGTCTCTGCTTCCTGTTTAGGAAAGAAGGATATTCAGAGCTCAGAGTCCCTACTTCAGTTCCCCTGTCTTAGAGTCTTTTTAAATATATGTTTCACACCATAACCAAAGTTGTCTTTCTAAGACCAATCTCATCAGGTGCCTAGTTTGCTGAAAATCTTTTGATAGGGCTCTCTTTTGTTTTTATTCTATAAAAAGATGTGTGCAGTCCTTTGCATTGCACTTGAAGTCTTTTATTGAACAGTACCTATTTACTTCTTTAAATCTATTTTCTCATAATCCCAATCTCTCCCATCTCGTCTCTCACAATATCAATCACACTGAACTGTTCACACCTCCCTTAATGCATTCTGCCCTTTCTCTCTTTTTCTAAACTCTGCTCTCCCTCTGCAGTTTATTCTCTGCTAGAAATGACCTGTCTCCTTGTCTGCCCTCTAATTGATCTATGAACCTCTTCAAGGCTCAGGTCAGCTGCTACCTTCTCTAGGAGACTTTCCTAAACTCCAGGCTGAGTTTTGAGCTCTTATTCAGTGCTTCCATAACAATCTGTGGGTACCTCAACCACAGCACTCATTATACTACAGTGTAACTGATAGATGACTTGCCTATTACCCCACTTGCTAAGTCTTTGAGGATAGTGGTCATACCTTAATTCCTCTGTGTGTGGAATGAAGAACCTGACATATAGTTGAAATATTTTATGAAGAAATGAATAAAAGAAAGTTAAAATTAAACTCATTTAAAGATTTCAAAAAATTAAACATTTATATCTATTCCTTGGAATGAATGAATGAATGAATAAATAAATAAATAAAAACTATGCCAGTCTTCATAGTTTTTCAGGAATTAACTTTTGCTTTTGTTGATTTATACATTAAAATATATAATAAAATAGATAAAAGAGAGTCCTTTAATAAGCAATTTTATAATGAAAAGCCACACTTAGGACACTGAATAATTCCCAAATGTTAAATCGGTAGGAAACTCTTTTAAATAATTCTCCATTTTAGAAGGAGGAAGAAATGTATAGTTACATGGATAATGTAGATATATAAATTTAGCTGTATTGGAGCTAAATATCGGCAAAATTTAACCCCTTCCCTGTGTTTAATGAAAGGTCTTTTGTGGGGTGATGTCTAGTAGTTTATAAAGCATGATTACATGCATATCCTCATTTGATCTTTCACAACAATTCTAAAAATTAGGTTAAATACATGATTATCATACTTACCATATCAAGAAACAAGCTCAGATAAATAAGTAATTTGTCTAAGATCATATAAGAGTGACATAGCTTGAAAAGAATAGTTGCAAGTTAGTATGCCTAGCCATAACATCTCACTGAGAGAGCCCACCATCTGCCACCATTCTTTCCAGGTAAAGGATATTCATCTTGATATTAACAATCCACTCAGAATTCTGAGAATCCAGTAAAATACACTGTATCAATACCTATTTATAGTTTTCACTTTGGTTTTTAACAATCTGAGAAGAAACACACTGATGGCAGTTATTGGTTTAAACATATTTTAAAATCTTTAATTATTGATCATACACAAACATTTACACCGCCCCCCCCCTTTTTTTTACTTCAGAGTGTATTTCTTTTTATTTTTGGTGATAATGTTCTTTTTCTTGTCTTTATAAAATTAGAATATTTAAAATACTTTTTCTAGATATTCTTAATTAAACAATATTTAACTTTTCAGTTTGGCTTAGCGTATATTCTGTACAATCTTAGAGAATGGTGCGAAGAATATATTTTTAAAATGTATTTTTATTGATTTCAGAGGAGAAGGGAGAGAGAGATAGAAATATCGATGATGAGACAGAATCATTGATTGGCTGCCTCCTGCAGTCCCTCACTGGGGATCGAGCCTGCAACCCATGTATGTGTCCTGACTGGGAATTGAACCTCCTGGTTCATATGTCAGTGCCCAACCACTGACTGAGCAATGCTGGCTGGCTGAGTAAAATATATTTTTCAGAAATAGTGCAATTGTTGAAAAAATTATGAAAAATATTTGAGTACTTACCTAGAACACTGATCTAGCCTAATTTGAAAATTAAAAATACTGAAATATAAGACTGATTTTTCTAGATGACTTGTGCAAACGATTTCTTCTCTATAACTGTGTTGCACGTGCTATCCCATAACAACCAAATGCAGTGAAGTGGATTTTATTTATTACTAGAGGCCCTGTGCACAAAAATTTGTGCACTCAGGGATGGGGGAGGACCCTCATCCTGTCCTGTGCCCTCTCACAGACTGGGACCCCCTTGGGGATGACCATCTGCTGGCTGAGGCCTGCTCCCCAGGGGATTCGACCTAAGCTGGCAATCAGACATCCCTCTGGCAGCCCAGCAGCCATCGGGGGATGTACACTTGCCAGCGGGGAGCAGACCTAACCAGCAGTCGGGCATCCTTAGCGCTGCTGAGGAGGCAGGAGAGGCTCCCACCACCACCGCTCTACTGGCAGCCATCAGCCTGGCTTGTGGCTGAGCAGAGCTCCCCCCTGTGAGAGCGCACTGACCACCAGGGGGCAGCTCTTACATTGAGCATCTACCCCCTGGTGGTCAGTGTTTGTCATAGTGACCAGTCATTCCCAATCTTTCTGCTGTTAGGGTCAGTTTGCATATTACCCTTTTACTATATAGGATAGAGGACTGGTGCACGGGTGGAGGCCAGCTGGTTTGCACTGAATGGTATCCCAGATCAGGGTGGGGGTCCCCACTGGGGTGCCTGGCCAGCCTGGATGAGGGGCTGGTGGCTGTATTTAGGCTGCCCGTATCCCCTTCAGGGTGGGGGTCCCCACTGGGGTGCCTGGCTAGCCTGGATGATGGGATGAGGGCTGTTTTCAGGTGGGCCAAGACTGCAATTGAAGCTCCCAGTCTCTCCTTTTTTTTTCTTTTCTTTTTATTCTGGGATTTATTTACCTTCTGCAATTGAAACTTTGTTGCGGCTCCAGCTCCGAGGCCAGCTGGCTGAAACCAGGTATCTAGGGTTTGTTTAGCTTCTATAATTGAAACATTGTTGCATCCGAAGCTCAGAGCTGGGCCTGGCAGGCAGGGAACCTTGGCTTCCTCCATCATTGGAGCAAGCAAGCCTCCTGTTCGCTTCAGCTGCCTGGCTGCCGGCAGCCATCTTGGTTGGCAGTTAATTTGCATATCACCCTGATTAGCCAATGGGAAGTGTAGCAGAGGTATGGTTAATTACCATGTTTGTCTATTATTAGGTAGGATTTTTATCATTTTAAAAATGAGAAAAAATAGAGGTATTAGAAAGCTAATGACTAGAGAAGCTAGAATTCACATTTAGGTTATCTGACTCCTAAGCCTAGGTTATTAATCACTGTGTCATTCTTCCTCTCCAGGATGTCTAGTTTTAGTATTTTGTGAGTCACAGTTTAAATCAGGGGTGGGCAAACTTTTTGACTCGAGGGCCACAATGGGTTCTTAAACTGGACCGGAGGGCCGGAACAAAAGCATGGATGGAGTGTTTGTGTGAACTAATATAAATTCAAAGTAAACATCATTACATAAAAGGGTACGGTCTTTTTTTTTTTTTTAGTTTTATTCATTTCAAACGGGCTGGATCCGGCCCGCGGGCCGTAGTTTGCCCACGGCTGGTTTAAATTTTCTCTATATACTTAGTATTAATACAAGATTAAATCATTCTAAGTTTATGTATGTTTTATTATGTATATTTCATAAACAAAATGGTCTTTCACTATTGATTTACAGGGAACAGTTTCTCAAACATTAACTAAGCAATTACAATGTGCCATTTGAAAACAGATTATTCTAACTTTGAACTAAGCATCAGGAGTTTTTTTTTTATGATTTTCTGCCCTAATTTTGCTTCATAACATCACAAACCATAAACAGTAACTCTGTCCTAAGACATCTAATCTGAGAGTATTTAATTGTCATGGTAACTGAAAGTACAGATTTGCTAGATGTATCAGGCAAGATTGCTAAAAATATTATTAACAATATTTATATATTCCAGTTGGAGACTCACATTAATATAACAGAATTTTATACTGAGTAAAATATTCTATAGCATATATTTTTATTCATTAAATTAAAGCAATACATTTTTATTGGAAATTTAAAAAAATACCTGCTGGATTGATTTACTATATTTTTCTTTTGATTTGAATGTATTATTTTAGAGAGGTAACTATTTTAGCACTAAAAATTGATTCACTTTTTAAAAAATAGTAATTTTAAAATTCTGGTTTATGCACAATTGAATGGTCATGAAACTAAGATAATTACTTTCAATGAAGTATTGCATTTTTTAAAACTTTTTTGATTAAAGAATAACAGAAATACAGTAAAGTGCACTTAATTATAACAAAGAACTTTGTCAGCACCTAAGATCACTTTCAGCCCTTCCCAAGCACCACCATCTTGCTGGTCTCCAAAGGTAGCCACTTTTCTGACTCTAAGATTTCATAGAATAGTTTTGCCTGTTTTTGAAATTTATATAAACAGGATTGTACAGTGTGTTCCTTTTGGCATCAGGTTTCTTTTGCTCAGCCTCTTTGGTAAGAGAGACAGAGTAGGGTAAAAGTAAGTTTGCAGTTGTGAGTACAGGAAACAGTTTATTCTTGTATTATTATTTATTAATTACTAGAGGCCCTTTGCAGGAGGATTCGCTGCAGCTCCTACCCCGCCCTTCTCTGCGGCTCCTACCCTGCCCTTCTCTGCGGCTACTACCCCGCCCTTCTCTGCGGCTCCTACCCTGCCCTTCTCTGCGGCTACTACCCTGCCTGTCTGTGTGGCTCCTACCCCGCCCGTCTCTGCGGTTCCTACACCACCCATCTCTGTCGCTTCTCTCCCGCCTGTCTCCGCTACCTTGGCTCTGTTGCTTGGCTTCCTTCTACGGCAGGGGTGGGCAAACTTTTTGACTCGAGGCCACAATGGGTTCTTAAACTGGACTGGAGGGCCGGAACAAAAGCATGGATGGAGTGTTTGTGTGAACTAATATAAATTCAACGTAAACATCATTACATAAAAGGGTACGGTCTTTTTTTTTTTAGTTTTATTCATTTCAAATGGGCCAGATCTGGCCTGCAGGCTGTAGTTTGCCCACGGCTGTTCTACGGTGTCTTCAGTCTTTGCTCCCAGCAGGTATAATGCAAATTAGCTGCCATCTTTGCTGGCGGTTAATTTGCATATCATGCTGATTAGCCAATGGGAGGCATAGTGAAGGTATGGTCAATTACCATGTTTGTTTATTATTAGATAGGATTATATTATTTTACATACAAAGAACAGTAAACTTACTTTTGCCTCACCCTGTATTCATGTTTTTCCATATAACAATAGATTTTTATATGAAAAATAGCTCATTTTTATTGTTCTATAAAACTCCATTATATACCTATTCCAAAATGTACACATCTGTTCTATTTGCTGGACATCTGGGATGTTACCAGTTTTGTGTTATTACTAACTAGAGGCCTGGTGCATGAAATTTGTGCAGGGGGTTGTGTGTCCCTCAGCCCAATCTACACCCTCTCCAATCTGGGACCCCTCGAGGGATGTCCGACTGCCCATTCAGGCCCAATACTGGTGGTATTGAGCCTAAACAGGCAGTTGGACATCACTCTCACAATCCAGGACTGCTGGCTCCCAACCACTCGCCTGCCTGCCTGCCTGATTGCCCCTAACCACTTCTGCCTGCCAGCCTGATCACCCCCTAATCACTCTCCTGCCAGCCTGATTGGCAACTAACTGCTCCTCTGCCGGCCCATCGCCCCTAACCGCCCTCTTCTGCAGGCCTGGTCCTTTCCAATTGCCCTCTCCTGCTGGCTCAGTCACCCCTAACTGCCCTCCCCTGCCAGCCTGATCACCCACAACTGCCCTCCCCTGCCGGCCATCTTGTGTCCACATGGGGACAGCCATCTTTGACCACATGGGGGTGGCCATCTTGTGTGTTGGAGTGATAATCAATTTGCATATTACCTCTTTATTAGATAGGCTAGTTCTCCTATGAATATTTATTATTGTACATTTCTTTTGTACCTCAGGTATGTGTATGCATTTTTTGTTAAGATATACCTAAGATTAAAATTGCTGAGTCATAGACTATTTCTTAGTAGAAATTGCTATTTTTTTCAAAGTGGTTGAGCCAATTTCCAGTTTAACCTGTAGTGTATGAAATCTCAAGTTGCTCCACAGCTTTGCCAACACTTGGTAGCCTTTTGAATTTAAACTATCCTAGTGAGTGGAGATGGATATTTAGGTATGGTTTTTACTAAAACCGCATGCATTTCCTTCATTAATAATAAGTTGAACACCTTTTTAAAAATGTATACAAGAAATGCAATAAAAATTCCTATATTTTTGACACTCTGCTGAAATTATATATTGAAATTATATATAGTAGTTTTGAAGTGTGTGTTCAAAAGTTTTGTTCATTTTACCACTAGGGTATCTGTCTTTTACTTATTGTTTCACTAGATGCCTGGTGCATGAATTCGTGCAACCATGGGGTCCGGCTGGCCCGCCCCCTGGTCGAACTCCTGGTTGAGGGGACAATTTGCATATTAGCCTTTATTATATAGGATAGAAAGCTCTTTATATGTATATTCTGAATTTGAGCCCTTAGAGAATATTTGCAAATATCTTATACCACCCTTTGACTTGCCTTAACACTCCCTTAAGGTTATGTTTTATCAAAAATTTTTATCAATTTTAAGAAGTCCATAGTATTTTTTGTATCTTATTTGATAAGACAAGTCATTTATTTATTACAGGACATAGAAATACTTTTCTTTATTGTGCTCTAGGCATTATGTTGTTTTACATTTCTCCTGAAATTGATTTTGAGTATGATTTGGGTCACATTATATTATTTATATAAATATAAAATTAATCTAGAGTCATTTATTGAAAACACCGTCCTTTTACCATGGTTTGGCAATGCTACCTTTGTCAAAAATCAAGTGTTCATGAATGGGCAGGTCTCTTTTTGGACTTTATTCTGTTTCACTGATTTATTTATGTATTGTTGAATTTATGTTTAACTATTGAAGATTTAAAATAGATCTTAATATTTACTACTTTAATTACTGAAGATTCAAAATAGGTCTTAATATTTACTAGAGTAAGTCCTCCAGCTTGGCTATTCTTTGAATTCATCTTGAATAACTGTGTAAATTGGCTCTTTGCCTTTCTGTATAAATTTTAAAGACAGCTCTTCAATTTTTATGAAATTCTTGTTGGAATTTGATTAAGATGACTTTGAATCTATAACTCTATTTTACAATTGACATGGTGAAAAAAGAGGTTTTCAATTTATAATGGCCTATATATGTATCACTTCACTTAGGTCTTTTAAGTTTTTCTAAATGGTTATAGTTTTCGCCCAAACTGGTTTGGCTCAGTGGATAGAGTGTCGGCCTGCGGACTGAAGGGTTCCAGGTTCGATTCCGGTCAAGGGCATGTATTTTGGTTGCGTGCACATCCCCAGTGGGGGGTGTGTACGAGGCAGCTGATCGATGTTTCTTACTTTCTATCCCTCTCCCTTTCTCTCTGTAAAAAATCAATAAAATATATTTTAAAAGATGGTTATAGTTTTCAGTGTGAAAACCTTGCACAACTTTTATTAGATTTTTCCCTAGGTGTTTGATTTTTTAATGCTATTGTAAGTACTATAATTTCTAAATTTTAGTTTCTAACTCTGTTGATAGTAAATAGAAATATAATTAGTTTTTATATGTTGATCTTTTATAAAATTGCAAAACTAACTTATCAATGTTAAGACTTCATGTATCGATTCTTTTTAATGTTGTAGAAGCTCAGTTATTAAGGATATTTTTCCATTGATTTTTAGAGAGAGTAGAAGGCAGGGGAAGACGGGAGGAGAGAGACACATTGATTTTTTTTGCCTCCCGCTTGTGCCCTAATAGGGGTCCGGGAATTGAACCCTTAGTCCTTTGGTCCATGGGCTGAGGCTCTACCACTGAGCAATGCTCTAACCACTGAGAAAGCCAGCCAGGGCTTAGAATTATTTCTTTATTTTTACTGTGGTAAAGTTAACTAGTTCTAAAGAGAAAGAGTTGCCATTATTACTAACAAAATGATTACATTAATCAAACTAAAATGTGCTACAAGAATCTTATTGGTATAGGAAACACTTGCAATAAAAATTCTTATATTTTTGACACTCTGCTGAAATTATATATTGAGAGGTCACAATAAATAACTGATATATAGCAAGTGGCATAATTTTTTTGGTTGTTTCTTCACTTTCTGTCTCTTTTTAATGCCACCATTGTTCAGGGAAGTGTCATGCTGAGGTATATAGACAATACTGGTCATTTTTCGAATCTCTGAAAACAGTTGTACTTTTCAAAGCTAATTATTGTCTATTATTTGACTTATTAGAGAATTGAAATTTAAGTAGGCCTTTCCCCAAGAGAATTTTGTTTCATCTGGAGAATATTTTCCTTCACAATTGCTTGTAATATCATCTGCCTTGATAATACCATTTGAATTTTGCTTCATTATTTCTATTTCATTATTGCCATGGACTAATATGGGTGACTGATTTGTCCCCCCCAAAAGGGTGTTTTATTAGTGGTGGAGGAAAGAAATGTAAAGAGGGAACACTATTTCTGAGTTTGGTTTCCTGGGTGGCCTTTGAAGGGATGGTTTTTTGGATTGCTAGGAATATTAAAATAAGATTTTTCTAGCCTACCAAATTCTCATGGTGATTGGGAAAGTGAATAACTTAATTGCAAACTTGGAGTAAAGATCACTTGCTCTAATTTTTGTATAAATACTAGCGTCCCAATTCATGAAATTCATGCAAGAGTAGGCCTTCCTTCCCCCTGCTGCCAGCTTCAGCCCTGGCTCTCGCAGCCCTGGCTTTTGCAATCCCAGCCCCACTCCCCACCCGCACCTGCACCCGCCTTGGCCTGGTGCTGCTTCTTGGCTCCACGGAGCTCCCCACTATCCCCCTTATCCCCATCGATCACCCCACAGAGGGTGGCCTGGGCCTCTCTCTACGGGGTGATTGTGGGGCGATGGCGGCCCCCTGACCAATCGCATGACACCCACCTTGGCTGGCCTGGCGCCAGTGCATGTCATAGCACGGTTGTCCGGATGGTCGTTCTGCTGTTTGGTTGTTTAGTCAATTTGCATATTACGCTTTTATTATTATAGATTAACAAAATACAGGCATTGTTTTATGATATTACCTCCTATGCTTTTTATTCTTGGGTATTTTTCTCTAATCTCAATTTTATTAAGTACTAGAATTTTGAGTTACATTCTTCTTCTATTTATTTTTTTAGACTTGAGAGTAATTATGGTATATCACTTATGGCTATACTTTTAATTTCAAAATCAAAATTATATAAGATTTTCTATTAACATTTTCCAATTATCTATTGTTTTCTGACAGTATACTGAAAAATTTCCACTGAATATTGTCTGATATAAGGTGATAGATATGAGTGGATATGAGTGTAATGACTACTAGTCAATTAAAATATTTCTTGAGGATCAAATGAAAAACAGTGTTGCAATTGTTACCACAAACAATGTTTATTCATATTGACTTCTGTTTTTAAAAAGAATATTGGAAACCAAGGGACTTTCTCTTTCATTCCCACTGTTTGTAGAGCATATTGCCATATCCATTGATGTTATGCTTGGTCAATGACCAGCTTTGCCCAATGTAATAATAATGGATGTGACCTGAGCAGAGATTGTGCATGGGCATTTTACTTGGTTCTTATGCCCAGTCGTCTGCCATGAGAAGCACATATGTGGGAATATGCGAGCAGACGTGAATTCCATTCAAAGCTTAGAGTTTAGCCCAGTCAACCCTAAGGCACAGGTGCAGGCGGCCCAGTCAAACTGTGGATGGATGAGCAAAAAAAACCCCAAACAACAAAAACTTGTTATACTATTGAGATCTTTGTTTTGTGGTATTATTGGGGCAATAGCTGTTTGATGTAACTCAATTCCCTGGGATTTCCTGAAATCATCTCTGGTTTTTCTTTTAAGTCTCTGAAACTTTTAGTCTTTTTTGCCTTTACTTTTCTTTTAAGCACCAAAGTTCCTGAGGCTTCTGTCCTCAACACATAACCTCAATTTAAATAAACTTACTGTGATATCTGTATCCCAGTGATGACTGATTGCTATCTATATGCTGTTACCTTCTAAATCATTAACTTCACCTTGATTTCCACATAAGACCCACGTTCTCAAAGATGCACTGGACTTTGTGGTGGTTTCACACGCATATTAAACTGCATTTCCTGAGCACAGTGCTCCTGCTCCCCAATCACATCTCATTGTCAACCACAAAAGAAAAATATGACAGTTCTACTAACTGCATAGCAGTATAGGGGTTATATGTTACTCTTCCTTTGCAGAGGAGGGGCATGAATCCCAATGAAGTAAAATAGTGTACAATCAATAGCTAGTAAGGGACTGAACCAGATCAAACACAAATCTTTCTGACCCCAAAGGCCATATACAGACCTACTTATAAGATTTTGTGGGCTACTTATTTAAAATATAAATGTAAGGACCAAACTCTTCAATCTTCTTTTCAGGTTGTGTCTTCATATACATATTACCTATTTAACAATAACCATCATTGATCCCTAAAAAGAAACTCCCTTGTTATCCTCCAAGCTAAACCACCACATTATTGCTTCTGTGCCTTTGTCCATACTACTTATTGCAACTAATGGTGCCTGTCTCCACATTTATCTAGATTCTCATTCTCTCTGAAGCACTAATTTAAACTTAAGACGTTTATAAAAGATTCTCAGATTATTTCCAGTGACGCTGGTTAATTTCTTAAACTCTCAGTATATTTTCCCTAATCAGATAAACAAAGATTCATTGCAAATTATCTGCAAGGCACTGATATTAATCATATGGAAGCTTCCACACTATATATAAATAGTATCTACCCCACAGGAATTTTCAATTTAGTTGGAATTATGCAAGTAAAATATTACTGAAATGTAATTCTTCTATATTGTATAATATTTTTATATTCAACTTTTTAAGCTCCCTCTTGAACACAAAAACTATTCAGCCTATTTTGTGTTCATTTCAACACCAAGTACATTTAATTGAAGAGGGTTTTAATAAACTGTCTTTTACTTTTAACTGCAGAGCATTGCTTTTTCTCTACCACTCTCTCAAAAATATTATTATGGTAACATACCATCCAGAGAAATATTTCTCTCCCTCAAATTATAGATTCATATAACTTATGGAAGTAATTTCAGGAATTGATTTATTTGTTGAGCAGACATTTAAATAAACTTTAAGTTAGACAAAAGCAAACCTGCCATCTCAAGGAGCTTACCTATCAAAGTCTTTATCAGTCTTGTTTATACAATACTAAATTGTGTGAAAAAATAGACTAAAATTACTCAATGATTTCTATTTTTTACACGAACAATCTCTTGACTATTTGACATATTTTATAAGTAGATTTTCCTACTTATGAAATGACTTTACATATGTACATTGTTAAATGTAGTTCCTCATGGAGGGAGCATTGGTGATGGAAATAATGGGGAAGTCATGCTTTCAATACTATGTTTTTAAGGTCCTATTATGTTTTTTAAAAAGTGTTATGAAGTCATAGAAGAAAGCCTGTATTCAGGCAGAATACTGAGAATCTCTCCTATGTAGACTAGCATAATAAAGTAAACGAAAAAGTAGATAAAATGACCAACTAAGAACCCTGTAGTTTGTTACCCTGAGAACCATTGGAAAGTAAAGTTATATGTTTTTTACACATTTAGTGCTTTGTTTTAATATATTATTAAGTGGCAGAATTATAACTTCCCCCGTTCCCCTGGTACTTTCAAATTATCCTCTGCTCTATTTCTCACTGCTAAGAGAAACAAGATGAGATCAAGTGACCTCCCTGGATAGCAATTGGGATTCTTGTGATCATTCCAAAGATCTCTTTCTCCTTGACTACCTAAGTGTTAAGAGATGGGAATGATTAATTATGGCCTCATTCTATTGTTAGGATTGGGATACTAACTAAAAGTATTTCAGGCTTGACCACATGTGAATAAAATAGATAGCTAAAAGTTAATATAAAAGATTTAAAATTATCTGGTTTTTTTTCCCTTATCCACATAATAGGTCTTCTTTAACACTAGATTGCCCAAGGAAGTCATTTTGATTGCTTTTTAATTTCAATTAGAAAAACAATTATGTATATAAGGACACAATGTCTTAGAATTTTGTGACTTTTTGTACAACATATAAATGCATTTATTAATAATTGTAGTTACCTCCCCCCTCCTTCATTTCTGGTATATATATATATATATATATATTATACCTATATTGCCCAAAAGCAGTCATTTTGACTGCTTGGGGGAGGCGGGGAATTTTAAATAATCAAATGACTCTTATTATTGAATTGAGTAAATTTCTTATATGACCAGTTCGGCTCTGTATTGAAACAACAGTTTTCATTTTTTTTTTCGATTACCGTCACATGATAACATACAAGTACATGATAAATTGTCGATACTTGATAAGTTGCAGTTGCTCAATAAGCTAAACTAGTACTTGTTATTCGAATCGTTATGCAGTGATACTTGTTCTAATAAGTTGTTTATTTTATTTCTTTTGCGCCCTAAATTCATGAAAGAAATGTCGAATAGAAGTGAGTTATTGGAAAAGCTAAGGAACATAAGTGAAGAGTGCTCCGATATTATTCTTTCACAATGCAGTCATTTTGACTGCTTTTGGGCAATATAGGTATATACTAAGTTTCAGTCTTTCTAGTGTTAAGTATAAGCATGAGAGTTGATTTAAACGTCTTTTCTATTTGAAAATTCTCCACCAATAGACACATTAACATTTTCAGAATTTCAAGAACTAGATGTTCATGTAAAGCATTTGTGAACACAGGAAATTCATGCAATTTGAGTAAATCATTAAAAAATGAAATAGTCTTGCTGGAGTTGTAGTATGGAGCATTTCTGAAATTAATGGGATGAGGAATAGCAATTGTAAAATCTTACACAAAGGATCACATATTACAAAGGATCACATATTACTGGATTATAGTATTGCATCTCTCCATTCCAGACAGGATTAAAATGTTTATAATTAATGAAGTTATATTATCCAAACTTAGTAGAAAGGAAAAAGATACAATAACACCTCTAACTGCTAATCTTTTATCATTAGTTTGCTCTCAGTCTCAGAAATAGATGCTGCTGGGCAATATTATGTATTATTTGTTTTAAGAAATGACACTTTGATTAGCTTTCCTGCAGACTTTCATTTATTACATTCTGAACTGGTTACCATATAAGATGTCAGAGTTGTCAAGAACTCTATTTTATATACGAATTCTTTTTTTTAATTTTTTTATTTATTGCTTAAAGTATTACAAAGGGTATTACATATGTGTCCATTTTTTCCCCCCGCCCTAGACAGTCCCCTAGCCTCCCCTATCCCCCGGTGTCTTATGTCCATTGGTTATGCTTATATGCATGCATACAAGTCCTTTGGTTGATCTCTTACCCCCCTACCTCCTGCACCCCCACCCTCCCTGGCCTTCCCGCTGCAGTTTGACAATCTGTTTGAGGCAGCTCTGCCTCTGTATCTATTATTGTTCAAAAGTTTATAATGGTCTCTATTATCCATGAATGAGTGAGATCATGTGGTATTTTTCCTTCATTGACTGGCTTATTTCACTTAGCATAATGCTCTCCAGTTCCATCCATGCCGATGCAAATGGTAAGAGTTCCTTCCTTTTTAGAGCAGCATAGTATTCCATCGTGTAGATGTACCACAGTTTTCTAATCCATTCATCTACTGATGGGCACTTAGGCTGTTTCCAGATCTTAGCTATGGTGAATTGTGCTGCTATGAACATAGGGGTGCATATATCCTTTCTGATTGGTGTTTCTGGTTTCTTGGGATATATTCCTAGAAGTGGGATCACAGGGTCAAATGCGAGTTCCATTTTCAGTTTATTGAGGAAACTCCATACTGTTTTCCATAGTGGCTGCACCAGTCTGCATTCCCACCAGCAGTGCACAAGTGTTCCTTTTTCTCCACATCCTCTCCAGCACTTGTCGTTTGTTGATTTGTTGATGATAGCCAGTCTGACAGGTGTGAGATGGTACCTCATTGTTGTTTTGATTTGCATCTCTCGGATGATTAGTGACTTTGAGCATGTTTTCATATGTCTCTTGGCTTTCTGAATGTCCTCTTTTGAAAGGTGTCTATTTAGGTCCTTTGCCCATTTTTTGATTGGATTGTTTATCTTCCTTTTGTTAAGTTGTATGAGTTCCCTATAAATTTTGGAGATTAGGCCCTTATCAGATATGTCATTGGCAAATATGTTTTCCCACACAGTGGGTTTTCTCATTGTTTTGTTGATGGTTTCTTTTGCTGTGCAGAAGCTTTTTATTTTGATGTAGTCCCATTTGTTCATTTTCTCTTTCGTTTCAAGTGCCCTAGGAGTTGTATCAGTGAAGAAATTGCTTCGGCATATGTCTGAGATTTTGTTGCCTTTGGATTCTTCTAGAATTTTTATGGTTTCCTGTCGTACATTTAAGTCCTTTATCCATTTTGAGTTTATTTTTGTGTATGGTGTAAGTTGGTGGTCTAGTTTCATTTTCTTGCATATATCTGTCCAATGTTCCCAACACCATTTATTGAAGAGACTATCTTGGCTCCATTGTATGTTCTTGCCTCCTTTGTCAAATATTAATTGAGCATATTGGTTCGGGCCGATTTCTGGGCTCTCTATTCTATTCCATTGATCTATATGCCTATTCTTGTGCCAGTACCAGGCAGTTTTGAGAACAGTGGCTTTGTAATACATCTTGATATCTGGTATTGAGATCCCACCTACTTTGTTCTTTTTCAGGATTGCTGCAGCTATTCGGGGTCTTTTTTTATTCCAGATGAATTTTTGGAGAGTTCGTTCTAGATCTCTGAAGTATGCTGTTGGTATTTTAATGGGAAGTGCGTTGAATTTATAGATTGCTTTGGGTAGTATGGACATTTTAATGATGTTGATTCTACCAATCCATGAACACGGTATGTTCTTCCATCTGTTTATGTCTTCCTCTATATCTTTTTTCAACGTCCTGTAGTTTTCTGAGTAGAGGTCTTTTACCTCTTTAGTTAAGTTTATTCCTAGGTAGCTTAGTTTTTTTGGTGTGATGGTAAACGGGATTGTTTTTATAATCTCTCTTTCTGAAAGTTCACTATTGGTGTATAGAAATGCCTCAGATTTCTTGGGGTTAATTTTGTATCCTGCTACATTGCCAAATTCATGTATTAAGTCTAGTAGCTTTTTGATGGAGTCTCTAGGGTTTTGTATGTATAATATCATGTCGTCTGCAAATAAGGACAGTTTTACTTCCTCTTTTCCAATTTGGATGCCTTTTATTTCTTCTTCTTGCCAAATTGCAATGGCTAACACTTCCAGTACTATGTTGAACAGGAGTGGTGAGAGGGGACATCCCTGTCTTGTTCCTGTTCTTAGGGGAAATGGTGTTAGTTTTTGTCCGTTGAGTATGATGCTGGCTGTGGGCCTGTCATATATGGCTTTTATTATGTTGAGGTATGATCCTTCTACTCCCACCTTACTGAGAGTTTTTATCAAAAATGGGTGTTGAATTTTGTCAAATGCTTTCTCTGCATCAATTGATATGACCATGTGGTTTTTTTCTTTCAATTTGTTTATGTGATGTATCACGTTTATTGATTTGCGGATATTGTACCATCCTTGCATCCCTGGGATAAATCCAACTTGGTCATGGTGTATGATCTTTCTGATGTACTGCTGGATCCGATTTGCTAAGATTTTGTTGAGGATTTTGGCATCTATGTTCATGAGGGATATTGGCCTGTAATTCTCTTTCATTGTGTTGTCTTTACCTGGTTTTGGTATTAGGGTGATGCTGGCTTCATAGAATGAGCTTGGAAGTGTTCCTTCCTTTTGAATTTTTTGTAGTAGTCTGAGGAGGATAGGTTTTAGTTCTTCCTTGAATGTTTGGTAAAACTCCCCTGTGAAGCCGTCTGGTCCTGGGCTTTTGTTTGATGGAAGCTTTTTGATGACTGCTTCAATTTCTTCCATAGTTATTGGCCTGTTGAGATTTTTAGATTCTTCCTGTTTGAGTTTTAGAATGTTGTATTTTTCTAGGAATTTGTCCATTTCCTCCAGATTGTCTAGTTTGTTGGAGTAGAGCTGTCCATAGTATTTTTTAACAATCATTTGTATTTCTGTGGGGTCTGTTGTTATTTCGCCTCTATCGTTTCTGATTTTGTTTATTTGGGTCCTCTCTCTTTGCTTCTTGGTGAGTCTGGCTAGAGGTTTGTCAATCTTGTTTATCCTTTCAAAGAACCAGCTCTTGGTTTCATTGATTTTCTGAATTGTTTTTTTGGTCTCTATGTCATTTATTTCTGCTCTAATCTTTATTATCTCCTTCCTTCTGCTCACTCTGGGGTTTTCTTGTTGCTCTCTTTCTAAATCTTTGAGTTGTAGAGTTAGGTGATTTACTACCATTTTTTCTTGTTTTTTTGAGATAGGCCTGTAGTGCTATAAACTTCCCTCTCAGGACTGCTTTCATTGTGTCCCATAGGTTTTGGATTGTTGTGTTTTCATTGTCATTAGTTTCTAGGATGTTTTTAATTTCTTCTTTGATCTCATTGGTAACCCAGTCAATATTTAATAGCATGCTATTCAGCTTCCAGGTGTTTGAGTATTTTGGGTTGTTTTTATTGTAGTTTATTTCTAGTATTATTCCATCGTGGTCTGCGAAGATGCTTTTTATGATTTCAATCTTCTTGAATTTGGGGATACTTTGCTTGTGACCCAATATGTGGTCTATTTTTGAAGATGTCCCATGAGCACCTGAGAAGAACGTATATTCTCTGGCTTTGGGGTGAAGTGTTCTGAAGATGTCTATTAAGTCCATCTGATCTAGTGAGTCATTTAGGATTGCTGTATCTTTGCTGATTGTTTGTCTATAGGACTTATCCAGTGCTGTCAATGGTGTATTAAAGTCCCCTACTATGATTGTATTGTTGTTGATCTCTCCTTTGATATCTTCCAGGAGTTTTTTTTATGAATTTGGGTGCTCCTACATTGGGTGCATATATGTTTACCAGGGTTATATCTTCTTGTTGTATTGATCCCTTTAGTATTATGAAGTGGCCTTCCTTATCTCTTGTTAAGGCCTTCACTTTGAGGTCTATTTTGTCTGATATAAGTATTGCTACCCCAGCTTTCTTTTCCTTTCCATTTGCCTGAAAGATATTTTTCCATCCTTTCACTTTCAGTCTGTGTGAGTCCCTTCTAATGAGGTGGGTTTCTTGTAGACAGCAGATGTATGGGTCATGTTTTTTTATCCATTCAGCCACTCGATGTCTTTTGGTTGGAGCATTTAGTCCATTTACGTTTAAAGTTATTATTGAAAGGTACTTGTTTGTAGCCATTTCTTTGTTGTGTGTGTGTGGCTGTTTTCTTTCTGAGCTTTTTATTTCTTCTTTTTATACCAGTCCCTTTAGCATTCCTTGCATTGCTGGCTTGGTGGTGATAAACTCCCTTAGCCTTTTTTTGTCTGTGAAGCTTCTTATTTCCCCTTCAAGTTTGAATGATAGCCTTGCTGGATAGAGTATTCTTGGATTCAGTCCTTTGCTTTGCATCACTTTGTAAATTTCTGTCCATTCTTTTCTGGCCTGATGTGTTTCTGTTGAGAAATCATTTGATAATCTAATGGGAGATCCCTTGTATGTGACTTTACATGTCTCTCTTGCGGCCTGTAAGATTTTCTCTTTGTCCTGAACATTTGCCATGGTAATTATGATGTGTCTTGGTGTGGGTCTTTTTGGGTTCACTTTGTATGGGACTCTCTGGGCTTGTGTGACTTTTTTCTTCCCCACCTCAGGGAAGTTTTCTGATATTATTTCTTCGAATAGGTTTTCTAATCCTTGTTCATCTTTCTGTTGTTCTGGTACCCTTATTATTCGTATGTTGTTTCGTTTCATGTTGTCCCAAAGCTCCCTTAGGCTCTCCTCCTGTCTTTTAATTTTTTTCTCCAATTGCAGTACATTTTGGGTGTGTTTTGCTTCCTTGTCTTCTAATTCACTAATTCGGTCCTCCGCTTCTCCTAGCCTACTGTTGATACTTTCAATGGTATTTTTTATTGCAGCTATATCACTCTTCATTTCTTCTTGGGTCTTACTTAAGTTGTTGATTTTTTCATCTGTTTCTTCTTGCTTCTTGCAGAGGTTGTCGATTTTTCCCTCCATCCGGTTTATGCACTCTAGGACCCTTATTCTGAATTCTTTTTCTGTCATGTTGCATGCCTCTGTATTACTTAGCTGCTTTTCTGGAGAGTCCTCCTTCTCTTTCCTTTGGGGGTTCCTTTTTCTACCCATGTTTGATCTCACTGACATATCTAGACGTTGATTCGTTCAGTGGCTGCTCCCTGGGTGGCAGTGACTCCTTGGTCTGTGGTTGCTCTTCGGGCGGTTGCGGTAGCAGCTGCTCTTCAGTTGGCAGCAGCTCCTCTGGTGGGTGCTGTTCACAGCTGTGGTGGCTCTTCTGCCTGGTGGGGGGCGGTTTCACGTACAGCTGCTGTTCCTTAGCAGAGGGTGTGGTGCTCAGTAGGCTGCTATTGCTCGGATTTGCTGCGTTGATTTAAGGGCACAAAATACAACACAACAAGGCACCACGTACCAGGCACTCAGGAATATCTGCACTGGATGATGACTCTCTGCCCTGGTGCCGACCAATCCATCAGTGGAGACCTGTGTTTCTGATCAACCAGCTACAAACTGGAGGTTCCAATGACCCCCTCCCTGGACTTCAGTTGCCAGTCCTTATATACGAATTCTTTAATAAACAAATATATAGGCATTTGTTATAAAGCAACCAAAACTCAAGATTTTACTTCCGTGAGTGAAAAGTGAGTGTTTCGTGTTAACATTCTGCAGCTTGTGCTACTTTTTAAATATTATATGACCCAACTCCTGGGGAAATCTGATTTCTTCAGGACCTGCTGAAACAGTTTCTAAATACTGCCCCTAAGACTTGATACTAAACTCTATATTCTGTATGTGATCCTCTCACATAAAAATGGACTTCAAGTGTTTCATTTCTTACAAAAAGTTAAATATGAGTCCTTTCCGATCAGAACCTCATTGAGTCCTCATGGTTACTCTGCAGCTAATTGAAGACATTTCCTCTGCATAATAATTATTTTGTAAGCACGTTTGTGGGAAAAGTTGATGCAGAAAGGGAAGAAATGAGGCTATATAACACCATGTATTACAAGCTAAATTTTATTAGCTTTAGAAATCCTGTAAACCTGTGGTTCTCAAGAATGAGTATGCACTAAGTAGAACCGGAATAGCTTTGTTAGAATGGATGGTCTCAAAGACTCTGGCTCAGTCGTCGGGAGTAGGGCCGCACAACTTTCATTTTGAGAAGCTCTCAGCCTTTGAGAACTGCCCTGTGGGTATTACTGCCCTCAGTAACTCTGGTACCAGCCCTCCTTTGTTAACTGGTAACACTGTCAGCAGATGATAATCACGCCAAGAGTATTAACTCATGGAAGAAAATAACTAAACATAACGCAACTAAAAAGAACTAAACGTAACTAAGGAAATAGATAGACATAAACTTGGAAGAAAAGAACTAAACATAGCTACAGAAAAGAACTAAACATAACTAATGGAAGAAAAGAACAAAACAGCTTAATTATTGTATAGGATGGTGCTGCATTAACAGGATATTCTTGCCTTGATTTAGCATTACTGACACATTTTTCGCCCTACCAAAAATGACACAAGTAACCTTCCAAGGCCTAATTTGATTACCTTGTGTTTACCTTGTGTTAGGAAAAATATTGACATTCCCCTTGCTTTGAAGAAATAAAGCTGATAGGTTTTAAAGTTGTTGTTACAATCAAGTCTGTGGAGAGCAAGTGAGAAGCCCCTGATGTTTTCTCATTAACAAGTGATTTCAAGCCTCTTAGGCTAGCAATTAAAGAATATGCTAGTAGATGTAATTAGCCATGGCAAACAACTTGTAAAATTAAGGATTGAATTCCACAGACATCTCTAATACTAATATTTTGAAAATCAAGGATGATAAAGTATCTCAAAACCTTAGCTGGATGTTAAAACCACCTGGTTTTAGCAATACTGATGCCTGGGCCTCACCTTCCAGGCATTCAGATTTACTTTATTGGGGTCCAGTCTTGACTGTGATGTGGGGAGATGGATAGAGGAGAACGGTTAAGAAGGGAAGTGTAGACAGGAAGCCAACAACCATTTCTTGAGGCTGTTTTCATATGTCAGGTATTACATTAGAAAGTTTATAAGTACTGCCCCTAAACCTCACATAAAGACACAAGATAACTTCATTAAGAGCCTTTTCTTAAAATCTAAGGAAGGAGACTGGAATAAGGGGATAAAATATCTGACAAGACAGAGGCTGTTTAGTAAACAGGGGACTGGCCTTGAGAACTCAGGTCAGGGTGACTACAGTCCATCCTTTTCCATTTCTTTGCAGGGGTAGTAGGTTTTCTTTTCTTTTTTCTTTTCTTTCTTTTCTCCCTTCCTCCCTCTCCCTCCCTCCCTCCCTGCCCCCCTTCTTTCCTTCCTTCCTTCCTTCCTTCCTTCCTTCCTTCCTTCCTTCCTTCCTTCCTTCCTTCCTTCCTTCCTTCTCCCTACAAATCTAAATACATTGGAATAAGACACAAGCTCTAGCAAATGTTGAAAGACCTCTGCATCATATGAAGAGCAATGTATCTATTTTTAAAAATATAGGCTCAATTCACATGGGGAGTAAAAGCTATGCTTATAGTACTTTGCTGTTGGATATGAGCAAATACAAATGTCTAGATAGGAATACTCACTGCATTTCCCAAGCATATCTGGAATTCAGGCTTATTCTGCAGTGAACAGGGCATAGAAATGAGGTAGAAGGTTTAGATTAAAAATTGGGTAACAATTATTGTTGTAATTATAGTTGAAAACCGTGATCTCTTCCCATGGTTATAGGGACAATAAAATCAATAAAGGATATTCATGAGACTAAAATAATAATAGTAAATTCAATAAGCTAATATAAAATGGATATTGAGCTACTTTTCATATAAAGAGATCAGAACAATATTTGTCAAATCATATGGTTATTATATTCTTTGTATACATTTGCTTTCCAACTTAAGTCTTTCTTTAAGTTCTATAGTAAGCTCTTATTTTAACTTCAGCTAGTTATATAAATTAATATTTAATATGAGAGAATGTCTATGTCTGCTCATCAACTGGGTATCAACATTAGCAAGTATAAAATCTCTCCAAATGTACTTCATTTTTTCTGTGTCAAGTCAATTCTATTCTTTCTCTAAAGGAGCATTATAACTCCATGAGGAAAATAGATTCACAGCTCTATATAAAATATGATTTTGTTTTCCTAGCATTGATTTAAGTGGAAACTTTAGCATTTGAAGCTCCATTGGATAAAACCACTAATTTAAGCATGATGTACCTAGTAAATTGTAGTAATCCCTTTTAGTGTTTCTCAAGCAAATCAGGAACCTCTGGTAAAGTAATTGTGCTATAATTTTTTGTAAAATTAGGTTTGTTATATTTAGGTCGACGTTAGTCATCCTTTAATCAGCCTTAAAGCTACTAAGTAAAATGGGATTTCTTTGTTAATAGGTTATATATTTTATCTTTCAAGAAGAAAGGCTTTAAATTTTTAATTGACTGATATAAGTGCAGTAGATTAAGTTTTAATTTTACCTCAGCATTTTATTTGTTTTCCTGTGGAATTGGGCCTTTATATTGTGTTTCTTTTATCCCATCTGATAGATATTTCTTTTTAAAGCAATGCATGTTCTCATTTGAAACTAATAACATGATGAATCATTTTAAAGATACTCCTGAGAGTTATGAACATTTTATAATGCCTTCTGTGACAAACAAACAAACAAACAAACAAAACACACACACAACAATTCAGGAGGCTTCCTGTCAACACTGAGTTGTCTTTAGTGAATTCAGTCATATCTGTCTAGCTTATCAGTCTATTTTTTGTCCCAATGGGCAAAGCAAAAGCCGGACAATGACTGAAGCCCAACATGGCAGAGCCATGCAATTGAACAGAGTACCCATGTGGCACTGTGAGGCAGAGATTACTGTTCCCTCTATACAGATGAAGGAACTGAGGCCAAGTGAGATTTCATTATTAGAGACATAAATTGTAGGCTGGGATTTGAAATCAGATTTAACAGACTTTGCACCTATCCTTCAAAATTTTCCCAGGCTCTATTATTATCTTTATTTGAACAGACTGTTTAGGTCTATTCCCTGGTTTTCCATCTGATGAAATTTTGGGATTCCTTTCCATCAAAGCCTATTTCCCAATGTGTCTAGATATCCTCATTGAAATTACTTACCTTCACCTAAGATGGTGTTAGGTGTTAAGCCTTTTAAGATAGGCTATTTGAGATCATCACTCTCTGATTGCCTGCATGACTCTTCAAACACTGGACAATTAAAGTAATTTTATAGTTATCTTTCCCTTGAGGACAGAAGTGCTGTTTATTCTGTTGGAAGTAATGTGCTTAAGATGCAAGGTTGCTGATTCATCAGATGGAATAATTCATATTTATGGATTTTTTTATAATATTTGATCATTCTAAGTAAATCAGTAATTTATTTGTGAATTTAATGGAAAATAAAGTAATAGTCACTTTGATTTTAAATTTGAGGATAATTATATTTTCAGAAGACAGTATTTAGGGAATCTTTATGTATAGGCCTAATCCTTTAGTCACCATAAAATTTTTTAGCTCTAGAATTTGTTATGTAATTTCTAAGCTATTGTATAAACAAATTCTAAATAGCAGTCCTCCTTAACCTGATCATCTGGCATATAAAATGAAATTACTAAATATAGCAGCTGAAAGAAAGGAAGCAGTAGCTTTTGGAAAAGAGCATTCAACTTGGTATCAGGACCAGATCGTTGCTATATTTCATGTAAAATTGTGGAACTCGCCTTATCTCATTGTATTTTGAGATCAGTAAAATAAATCATGCTTATTTGCTTAATGTATTGTTGTGTGATTAAGAGGAAGTACATAATGCATAACTGTGGGAGCTCTTAGACAACAGAACAAGCATTTATTGAGTATTTATCATGTGTCAGTACCATGCTAAAGTTAAAAGAGTAGAATATTGTTAAAAAGTGTACTCTGCTGGTCTTAACACTTTGACCTTCAACAGTGTGGCTTTCTTCTTAGACTAGTCTGCTCAAATTTATTTATAAAGTAAGTCAGACTCAAAAAAATAAGTTTAGAAGAGCATGTTTACTAGCAGTAATTTGGTCACAAGTTCCAGTTTTTTCATAGATGGCCAGAGATTTATTTCAGAGTATACTGTTTTATTGCCAAATACTATTGATGGATCTCAAAGTACTAGTTACCATCTCAATGGTGTGTGTGTGTGTGTGTGTACACACATAAGAGTAGGGTAGTATACAAATGATTAGAACACACAGCCAAGTAGCATTTAATTTGTGTGACTATTTTGTGTTTTGTAAAACTGAATTTTATTTGAATTATAAATAATATGATTATTGGATAATTGAATCATATTATAAATCCCTCTGAAAAATGAACTGTAACTAAAATAGTTTTTTTTGATTCAACATTTTTTGAAAATAATCTTATGAGATTATTTAAACCAAAGTCCAGCTATGATTGTATAAAATATAAAGCAAAAAAATACATTTTTGCCCTTTGAGGAAAGAGATTATTAGTTGATCATTTCCTCTTCCCAGATCCCAAGCATCACAATTAGTCTAGATATCCTCACTTATCAGTCATGTTTCAGACAATGATGCTTATGAGAAGGATGCAGGACTCTCAGTCCTTATTCATAACTGTGTCAGGTGCTCAGCTTTTCACCTTTTCTATCACATTCCCTGCCCCAAATACTAGTATGTCAATAAAATAAGCTACATAGGTGATAGCCTTAAAAACACTCTGGGCCTGCTCCTATTTTCTCTTTTATGTTGGACCTTTTTTACTAAGTTTTAAAATTATTTTATGCAAGAACTCTAAATATTATCTTATTTTCATGACCAAAGACAAATGCTAATTTTACTTTGATACTCAATCTCATAACTCAATAAATTCAATTTTTATAACTTATTACCAAAAGGTGGTTATTACTGAATTGGGGCATATTGCACAAACGTGAGCTATGGTGAACAACAGACTTCTCCATCAACTAACAAGCACCGCATGGTGGAGTTACACAGGGTACAGAAGAGTACAGGTCAACATTTCCTATTTTGTAATTCTGAAGATCGACAGAGCTCTAAACATGCAGTCTTTGTGACTCATTTAACTACAACATCTGATGGTGACCTGAACTCACTTGGTAGCAAAACCTGTTCTGAATTGATTTGAGGCTACTTATACTTCTGTCTGGTGCAAATATTCAGAATTTTTGCTGAAAAAATATTGATGCCTTTCTTTGATTAGGTGTTGCTACTCCAGACAGGTATATATCCTTCCAAAACTCTAAAATTTGGGGGAAAAAATCTAATCCAAAGCATATTGTGCCCTATGGACTTTGGGAAAGGGACTGTAGGTATCTATTAGTGTTGTCCTTGCCTTCAAATAGCTAGTAGTTCATTGAGGCGTGTGACAGGAAATGCTGCCCTCAAACAGGTAGTCAAGAAATAGTTACTGAAAGTCTGCCAGTTGGCAGATATACACATGCACACATATATAGCTAAGAATTAATTATGTAGCATTCTCTCCCTACATAGTATATAAATTCTCTATATAGTATAAAACTTTGTTTTATAAATAATGTGTATAATGTTAATTTTGTAGTTCTGTACAGGAGAAAAGTATTATTTTAGAATAAGTTTAGTGATGGAAAAGCTTTCAGGAAGTATAACTTCTCTTTAGCAACTTGTGTTTCTTACTAAAGTAAAGCAAAAC
Organism: Myotis daubentonii; assembly: GCF_963259705.1. Classification (NCBI taxonomy): domain Eukaryota; kingdom Metazoa; phylum Chordata; class Mammalia; order Chiroptera; family Vespertilionidae; genus Myotis; species Myotis daubentonii. Next base: position 43,052,058 of record NC_081841.1, read on the forward strand.
CACAGCTAATAAGGAATCTTCTGTATGTACACAGAGGGAAAAACAAATAATGCAGTAAAATTTTGATAAACTTTCTAGCAAGTATATTTTTTTCTTTAAAGCTACTGGAGGAGAGATCTGTATAATAGGTTTAAAGAGCCATATAGAATTTAGCTGGCTTTCACTTCTGCCCTTACTAGCTATGATTTTAGGAAAGTTACTTAAAACATAGAAACATCAATGATGTGAGAGAATAATCGATTGACTGCATCCTGCACACCCCCAACATCAAGCCCACAATCAGAGCATGTGCCCTGACCAGGAGTCGACCCATAACCTCCTGGTTCATAGGTCAACGCTCAACCACTGAGCTACACAACCTGGGCAGTATGGTCTTTATATATCTTTAATGTTGCCCTGTCCAAACAATCTAATTTATTTCTCTACACCAAATCTGAAGATCTCTTTTTATTCTAGGCTGAGAAACTTGTGTGTTGCTCTCCAGAAAGGCTGGCTTTTGTACTGTTTTATTGCTAAGTTATTGACTGTGGCCCATGCCCAGAAAGAGGCAGCTTTTCTCAGTCCAGGACAGTTTTCCAGAGAAGAGTATAGCTGTAAGCTCACAGCAGCTGGGGATCATGCACATTGACCAATAAAGGTGATCTGGGTGGGGAACTGACAAATGTACTACAGCTATGCTTTCAGGTAAGATTAATTTTGGCTGCAAGATAGTGAAAGCATGATGAAAGTGGTTTAAACAAAGTAAAGGCTTTATTTTTTCCATGAATCAAGAAGTCCAGACACAGGCAAATTGGACCTGTGGATCAGCTTCAGGCTACCCTTAAGTATCTTTGCTCTTTCTCCTGCATTTGTATCCTAAGTATGTGGTTTCGTCTTCATGTTCAAGATGGTTATAAAACCTTTGGGCATATGATCACATTCCAGGCAGGAACAGAGGACCAAAGGGACAAGCCAACCAGTACAATAAGCCCTATGAGATCTCTTAGAGAGCTTTTCTGGTAGTACTACCCAGCGGCTTTTGTAATATATCATTGATTAGAACTAGACCACATATCCACCCCAAATTGCAAGGACTTATTGAGAATTTTAGTTGTTTAACTTCTATAGAAAAGGAGGTCAGATGAAAAAGGAGATTTGGTATGACTCTAAACACCCACAGTGTTTGCCACAATAGAGATAAATGACTCTTAATTAACTCTTGGGAAATTAGAGATTCACTTCCATAATTATATCAGGCTTAGAAAACAGTGAAATAATGCATTTAAAATGATGTAACAGGCATAAGCCATACTCAGAAGAAAATTATTTTACATATTGAAAATAAGTGAATTAAGTATTGAACTAAGGAAAAATTAGAAAGTGTAAGAAAATATACTTAAGAAAAATAAAGAAGAAAAAAATCACCTAAACCAAAAGATGACCCTTAAAAATTTGGGAGGGAAAAGTATTGTTTAATTAATCCAATATTTCTTCTTTGACAAGGTCAATAAAACAGACCACCCTTTGACGAGAGTTACAGGAAAACAAGGGAGAAAGGTACTATATTATGTGAAGAATGATGGAGGGGATATAAACAATATATTTTGAGTGTTTTCCCCCGAAGAATAAAGAAAATACCATGACAATTCTGTTAACAAAAGGCAAAAATGTAGGTCAAATGAAATTTCTCTTGTAGTAAAATACAAGTGAATAAAATTGATATAATAGATAATAGAAAACAAAGGAGAAAAATAGATGAAACAGTCATTTAGTTTCAGAACAACATAAATGGGAAGTAAAGCAACAATTGAGCAAAATATTCTCAATATAATTTAAAAAAAATCTTAAAAGAAAAAAAAGTGCCTATTTTCTAGATTAGATGTTTTGCTTAGAGAGATTTTTATTCAAGGGAGAAGAAATATCCAACTATAGAGGATGATAGTTTATACACCCAGTGAAATATATTAGATTGACTTATATGCTATTGCTGCTATTGACCATGTCTAATTTACAAAAACAGTGATTTCATATACTTTAGCCAAATGAACACACTCAAACACCTACTGCATTTGTATACTCTAATCTTTTAACTGTGGTTATCTCTGAGTGAGGGGATTAGTAGTGATTTTAGTTGTCTAACTAATTCTGATAAATGAAAAATTACGCACATAACACACATCTATTGATTTGTAATATTCCAGTAAATGATATACACTTGGGAAGTAGGTATTTGGTTTTGTTAATCATTATTTACCTGGTGCAGGGAGAGTTCTGCAAATATTTGTTTTCATGTGATTGAAAGTAAATATTTGTACTACAAAAGAGAAAAATTTAAATTGCAAATGAGGAGAGCTAGGAAAATTGTTCATTAACTTATTTGCCCCATAATGTGGAAGGGTTAAAGCAACTTTAAACCTATCATGTTCAATTTAGGCAATTATTTTTCCTTAATGTATTCAGTAACTGTATCTGATAAGATGTTATTATGCGATGTTATGTCAACTTCATGTTTATCTTTGAAAATATCCAATTTAATTTTATAAATATTACTTGAATTGGGAAATAATGAAAAGACCAATGATAAATGATAATATATAACCTTAAGAGAAAAATGTCTGCCCACAAATTCAAGATAGAATGGTGACATAGTATTTTGACCTATTATAGTGGTATATGAAATTGCATCAAATATATTTTACTGACATACAAATTCTCAAATTTCAAAGATAAAGTCCTGGAAGATATCACATAGTTTTGTAGACCAGGCTCATGGTGTGCTAAGAAAAGTGAATTTTAGGATTGAGTTATTTTCTTCTCTAATATAAAGGGAGCACAAGAAAACACTGACTGCGATAGTTTTTAATGGAAAAGAAGATTGAAAACACCATTGGTTCAGAAATTGATTAGTTCCTCTATTGAGGAAAAAGACAAAGAAGAACACTGAATTGTTAATGATTTGCCTACAATATTATTTATCTAAATGTTTGGATCAGCTGACAGGAGTTAATTCCATAAAAACCCTTTCTTTCAACTTATTTCACTGATGTCAAACTCCAACCCAGTGGCATTCTTTGATAGTCCTCTTAAATATCAAAATGTTAGATTTTGTGTATATATTAATAAATGAAGCAAGCATTTTTTTCATTCTCTGCCCTTGCACATAGAGTTGGAATATATATTTAATTTGATACACAAATTATAACTGCCTTGTTATTTTAGTCTTCCAATCAACCTGTAGAGAGATAAGAAGCCATAGTCTGTATTAAAAAGATGTGGTTCCTGGGTATGAACTTGGGCTTTGGTTGGAGACAGGTGGACCTGGAGAGAGTATTTATGACTATTTTAAGCAAATGCATTTGGTGATGATACTTTGTGACTCATGTCATACTTCATTTGCATAGTTTGATAGATAAAATTCAGTGATATTAAAGTACAGTGTTGCCTGGTAACAAAGAGCTTGTAAACCCAAAAGAGGTTCCATTTACTTTTCTGGTATTGTATTTTCTTGGTCATAAAATTAGCCTAAAACTGGAGGCTGAAATATATAGTTAAAACTTAGATTCCTCATATGCTATAAAAATAGATTTCCCCCCAGAAATACAAACATATTTAGTAGCAAAAATTGGCAGCAAAACACAGGGCTTTTATATTCCTATCATGCTATCATTTTCAAATGTGTGCAGGTAAGGAGATCTTTTTTCCAAGATATTTTTTTTTCCCAGATGAGACCAAGAAATCCAACCAGCTTAAAAAACTGCATGAAGGACTTAGGTTGTGAATGTCTTTATTTCCAGTAACATTTTCAACACTGAATTAAGAAAAGATTGTGTAATATTTCCAATTTGATCAAACACTATGTAATACCTTTTAAATATTTTATATTCGATAAGAGTACATTTTCTTCTTTCTCCTGTCATTTGCAATTACCTGTGGTGCCACACAACTCCATTTAGTTTGAAAAGTTTGTACCTGAAAGAGCGAGTACAACCTCTCAATTTATCTCTGGGCTGGTGAAGAGCACTGGTGATTGATTTGATTGCAGCTCCAGCAGTGAAAGGAGTGTTCATTTCATGATCAAGTAGCCTCAAAACACTTTAAAGTGAATGTTTCTTTTATAGTTAATGTTTCTTTCAGTGCACACCAGGGTCCTTCTTGCCTGGGCTTTCCCTGAAACTCTCCTTTTACATTTCCATTAAACTGTAAAAACCAGTGTTGACTGATTAACATCTCACGTTAAGAGCCTTGCTAAAAGCCATATTCATGATTCAAAGTCAGTGTGTATCACTGGTAATTAATTTGACAAAATTCAGCTTTCCAGGCTAATCATCATTTGCTGCTTTATGTAATGGCTGTCAATTCAGGCCCACAAAACAAATGGAGTCCACTAAAAGGGAGGGCAGGCATAAAAAGGAGTGATTAGTCCATGTTCTTCAGCTGGAAACATATTCTAATTAAAATTTTGAAGTATAATGAGGAAACAGAAACATTAAGAAATGTTGACTTGAGAATCCCACATTTATAATTATATAAAATCAGCCTAGATAAGATCAAACTGATGGTGGGCTTTAATGGTGAGATTCAATGTAATAAGTATCCTAGGGTTTACCATTTAAAAGTTTCTGAGCAAGACCTCATAGAGGCAATAGATCTATGACACCACAAGGCATTGTGGTTAAGAATGCTGACTTTGCAGTGAGACATGTTCAAATACTGGTCTTATGCTAATTGTGTAATTTTGGAAGAGCTATTCAACTTCATTCTACCCATGCTTTCTCATTAGGAAAATAGAAAAAATTTAAATCTTATATGTTTATATTAAGGCTTAAAGCAAATAATGCCCATAACCCATTGTATGAAATTTAGTAGATGCTAAATAATTATAAAGTATTATGATTCTATTAACATTAAAATTTATTACTAAGGAAAAAAATCAAGTACACATATTATTGTAATATAATAGACATGCCAAGAAATATACAAATGAACTGCCCTTGCAATTCAGAAATGGAGAACCAACATCTGGCTTAGGAGATCTCAAAGGAGGAAGAGAAGCTGATTTTGAAGAAATTACTTAAGAAGATAGGTGTAATTTATCAACAAAAGGTGAAAATATCTGTTTCAGTAAGAGTATAAGCAAAATGATGCAGCAGGAAAAACAATGTATAATTGAGGGACAGGAAAGCAATCAACTGACTAGAGCAAAAGATTCCATAATAGAGTAAAAAAATTATGCTGCAGAGAAAGTTTGGATAAATATTGTTGGTTGCCTATATTTAAGATTGTTGAATGTTCCACAGGATATTTTGTTCAATTTTTTCAGACCCAAATATTACAACATAAGGGAGTCCAACAGAACCAAAACAGACTTGACCTTTCTATAAAATTTCAGTTAACTTCTATTTAATATTTAAAACCATTTGTAAACTTTAGAGATTAAAAAATGGTAGCTTTTATGGAACAAATTTAGTGCTATTTTTTTAGAAGTAGCAAGAATTTTAAAAATGTGTACCAAGATATTTGAAAATATACATTTGGTTCAGAATACAAATACGTTAAAATTAAATAGAATGTTTTAAAGGTTATTAAAAGCCTATTTTTGGCTAAGGCGATGGGTCTCACTCCCACAGAAGAATCACCTGTGGGGTTTGTTCACTTGCACAGCTTTTAGACTGGCCCTTGCTGGTTCTGATTTCATTTGCTTAGAGTGCAACATAAGGCGTCAATAATTTTCAAAGGCACAAGTGATTTCCAACTGTGGAAAGGAAAAGCACAGATACTTTCCCTTTCTCTTCCCTCAAATCATTGAAACAAGAATAACAAAAAATATAAACCATGTTTGTGACAAAACTAGGACTATCTGTACTCTTGAATCACAACTTATAATGAAGCATTGTCAAATTCATTAAATATCAATCCAGAGGACATATGCAGTGCACACATACATATCTCAGCCAGCCAGCTAACCATAATTACTGTTCAGACAATTGGAGTATGCTACAGAGAAAAGGCAACCATGGAAACATCTTGAACCATTTACATAAGTTTTGAAGACATGCAAAGCAATGCTATAAGCTAAGGTGTTTAAGAACACATAATGAATAGCAGTAGAGTTGAAATGATCCAGAAGGGATAAAAATTCAGGATATTTTTATTCCTTGGGGGGGGGGTAAGTTTGTCAGATTTAGCAAATAAAAATACATTCAAATTGCATATCACATGAGATACACTAAACATGGAATCATTCTTTATCTGAATGAAAGTTTAACAGGAGTCCTGAATTTTATGTGGCAACCCCTCTCTGTGGAGGTCAGAGAGGTAAATGCAGTCTCTAATCAAATCTGTAATATTTGATTTCTTTAAGAAGATATTCAAAGCACGTATGGTCAGAGCTTGGTATTTATTATAGGGGTACCCATTTTATAATTTTATTTACATTTTAAATAATTAAAAAATATATAATGAAAGAACAGACCTCGTTGGTAGTAGCAACACTTGTGTAAAGGAGGAGCTACCTTGATATAAACTTATATCAATAAATATTCAAGATCTGTATGAAGAAAACATGCTATACCACTGAGGGATATAACGGAGGATACACATAGGTAGAAGATTTGCTATATTTTGTTCTTGGAGAGGAAGACTTATAATGTAAATAAACCTGTGCCTTCTATGTTAAGCAATACACTTAATGAGTTTCCCCAAAAAAGCTCAACATATTTTTTTGTGAACTAGACAACATAATGAGTTCTAAACTTCATAAGGATAAATAAGTTTGCAATAACTGCCAGATAAAGCTGAGGATGATGAATAATAAAGTGTAAAACCCAAGCTTGTAATAAAATATACTGTAAATCTACTGTTTTAAAATGAATATTATGTAAAAATATTGCAATTGCATTTGAGCTAAAGTTGTGTCTTTGTCTTAATACATTGGATGGCCATAAAAGTAAAATTGTGATAATCATTGCATAATGTGGATTTACCCATAATATATTTTTGTGCCTTTGCTTTCTTATCTTTTGCCCCATTTCCATTCTCCGTCACCTTTCATGTGAAAATTCTAATAGTTCTCTAACCTCTAACTATTCTCTGTACTTGCAGTATATTCTTCTTGCCTCTTACCTTGGTCAAAATGACCTAACAAACACACATAATGTTAACTTCTTTATATAAATTAATTCTTTGCCTCTTCATTGCATACTAGACAAATGTAATCACATTAGCGTTGAATGAAGAATGCTCTAGAACCCAATCCTGCCTGCCTGTCTCTTCAGTCCTGCCTTTAGCACTCACATAACTCTGAAAGATTCTTCCCATCGCTTCCCACAAATACAGACAATTCCCACAGCCTGGAATTTCCTTTCACCTTTCTTCATCTGACCAATTTTTATTCATCCTAAAATATGAGCCCAGCTAACATACCTGCCCTCCTCAGTGGGATGGACTAAGTGTACCCCCCTGGGGATTTCCCTATAAGTGTGTTTCATAGCTTATGAGTGAATCTTGCAATTTTTAAATTAAATACTGATCTTTTCCACTACTCAGGGCACTGCTTGAGAAAGAATTTTATCTACCTTTAGCACTTTGTTCCAAGCACAATGTATACAGTATATATCATTATTAATTAAATACATTTTAACTTATTCTTATGTTTTTAATTTGCTTTGGGAGGCAGACTTTCTTTTCGTTTCTCTCCCCATTTATTCTTGGGGACAAAACATCGGAGGTTTCAAACTTTTCCTGGAGTTTTATGTATACTCTCAAGAAATGAAACAAAAATACTTCTACTTATAATAGGGCTTTCTCTCAAGTTAGACAAACTGGCCCAATAATATCACATTGCAGTGGGAATTTGGCCTAAAATGCTCAAGTATGACCCGTGTAACCTAGCCACAACTGGAGGGAGCCAATAATGCTCTCCTACTGTTTGATGATACAAAGGGACTTCGGGGAAGTTCCATTTATCCTGCCCTTTCGCTGTGCAGTAAGGTGACTGCCAAGTTGGATTTCACAATCATAGCTTAAATGGACGAAAACTAAAAGCACTTGGTAGGGTGATATTTTACTACAGCAGCTCTGCCAGTCAACAGCTGAACCAAGAGTTCACACAAAGAGGGAAAGAGAAAAATGCGTCGTCTTTGTTGCAGAGAATTTGATCCAAGTTAACTTGCATTCGATTGCTTAATATTTCAAAAATAACAAAATTTTCAAGGGAGTAAAGTTTGTCTTTGCTGCTTTTCAATCAACTCTTCTGTCATTCCCATATCTCATCCTCTGTCATGTCCTTTGCCTTCTATCCTTAGAGATCTTTCAGGCTTTGCTAGTGGTTCTCTTATAAATCTCCCTGACCTGGAAGACTGTCTAATAAGAATTATCCTTTTCACGAATATCTGATTTGGGGGCATTAGTTATTATTATTTTTTATTTAATAAATGAAAAAGCCAAAAATCAGAGGGGGTTAGTAGGGTCAAGTTTACATGAAGTTTAAATTTATTTTTTTCAGATTCCAGTGCTCATATTCTTTAACTAAAAAATAAAATTGTATTCTTATTTTTTTAATACAGTGCTCTGATAAGTTCCTGCATAACCTCTTATCAAATGTCTACTTTGTGCCCAGCACTGAGTTAAGCTTGCAGTGGATATGCAACTAATGTTCCTGGATGAGAAACATGGCACAATAATTAGTAAGTCCTAAACTCTACTCTGGAGGAGGTTATCATTTGGTAAGGAGGAAGGACTAGCCAATAATTAGATTCTGATACCTAATGGGAGGTATGTGCCAGATAGATGAAAGTGATGTTGGGAAAAAGTGAGAGCAGAACAAGTTACTCCGCAGATTGAGGGCAGGCGAGGGGAGGCTTCATTGAAGGAGAAACCCTTGGGTCTTGTTGTAAAGTATTTTGTAGGGGAGTGAATGGGACAGACAGTTGAGATATGCACGAAGAGACAGGGTTGAGAGAGGACTCAGCATGTCCTGAGTCTTTCTGTTCATTTTGGCAGGAACACAGGGTGTGGGGTAAGGAGTGTCAAGAGATGAGCTTGGACAACTACACTTGCTCTAGACTTTCAAGATCTTTCTTTGAAACACTATTGAGTTTGAATTATTATCACATGGCCAATGGAGGCAAAACCATGTTTTAAAAATAATAATTAGAAGGACTGGCAGAGGCAGGGAAATTGTAGCAATAGTTAAGGATTTCAGCTCTACCACTTACTAATTATGTTATTAAATTACTCTTTTTGTGCATTTGTTTGGTCAATATAATAGTGTTAATGCTTATGAATGATGTAAAGATTCAATGAGGATAATATAGGCTTAATATTTATAATGCATGTTTGGAAAAGAAGACCAGGTATGAATGCATAAATGGAGTGAGAGTGGAGAAGATGCATCAAATTCAGGAGGTTTCTGGAGTGGAATAGTTTGTATTTGGTGACTGATTATTTTTTTAATGATTCTCTTAAGTTCCACTTGGTGCATCTTTTACAAACGAATTATCACACACTACATTTATACCTCACTTTTTTGAATCAGTTGAATTTTGTACATATTATAATAATATCCTAGGACCAGATCTTTTTATCAGGCTCCTTATTAAATGTCTTTTAAGTTGTTTTATTTATTTATTTATGAAAACATTTTGGTATTAATTATTTTGGGTCTTTTGAAGTTTTCAGATAATTGGTGTGTTTAGTGGTTTGTGATATATATATATATAATCATAATGAGAAATTTGGTGACAGTAGGAAAATAAAACACATTAAAAGTCACTGTCTTATGTTTAGAACTATGCACCTGACAAAAAGTCCCCTTGCAGGCTTCTTTGTGGACCTGTAGTTGACAAATTCACTTCATTTAATATTTGAAAGCTTTGTGGTTTATTTTTATTTCAATAGAGCTGAAATTCAGTACAAAATAATGCTGCAGATGACTTTATGAATAAAACTACATAAAACTACATAAAACATGGCATATGAGTGAGAAACTAGCTCTTCTATAAAATGGGTAGGGAGATGTTTTTACTTTATGTTCCATTTTCCATTTTCTGTTTCACTTTAAACATTATATTTGTTTTCATTTAGTTCTTAGCATTAATTTTACTTTAACTTTTGAGTCTACCTTATTAAAAGAACCAAAAAACAACAACAACAAAACACACACACACACACACACACACACACACACATACACACACGTATTTGAGCACTTGCCATGGTCAAACCACTCTATTGAAAAAGTTTAAGCCATTCAGAAAATATCACTTTTCTTAAGGAATTTCTATTCTGACTAAGGAGAGAGATTATAAGCTTTTAAATAGAAGGATTAATTTACTAATTGAACAACTGTTTACTGATCATTTTCAACATATGGGATACAGTTAGGGATACAGTTATAAAAAATACCATTTGTACTCCAGAGGGTTAACATATCATTTGAGTTAGGAATGTGGTAACATCAGAAATTAATAATTTCACAAAATGATGAATTCTCAGAAGATAAAGCAGGGGAAAGGATGGAGAGTGGTTATGTGTGCATGAATCTAAGTGTGAGTGTGCTTATGTGTGTGTTTTGGTGACTATGTTAGAAAAGATGGTCAGAGAAAGTCTAATCAGAGAAGTAAGCCACATGAATATGTGGGGGCAGAATTAAATGGAAAAAGAGAAATAAATATGCAGGGTTCCAGGAGCCTATTGAGCAAAGGCATAGTGATAAATCCCAGAGCATAAATGAAGAGGAAGGGCAGGCAGGTGCAGAGTTATGCATGATGCTTCTGTTCTTTTTCTCTAGGAAAGTGAAACCCACTAGAGAGGGTTCTAAGCAATGCTGTGACCTGATATGATTTGCATTTTTTAAATATTAGTATGGCTGCTGTATGAATAATGAATTGCATAGGGGAGAAGAAGTAGAGTCTAGTCAGGAGGTTATTGCTCTAAAATGATAGCATGCATAACGATACAAAGGAGTTAGAGGAAATGTGTCATATTTAATACCATTGGACTTGACTATGATTTGCTGTTAAAGCAATACTAGTATTCCTTAATAGGAAGCTGAGGAAACAACAATGGGCAAGGCCATTACAGGCAATGGAAAATTGTCTTGTTAAAGAAGATTAATATTTGTATTACCTCGTTCCAGGCAATGAGCATCCCTTTTGAGTGAAAGGGAGAATATTAGACAATAAAGCCTTGTAGGCAAGAGACCCAGATTATGGAGGGCATACAATACAAGTTTGGGAGTTTGTACTTTGTCCTGTAAGTATTGGGAGTTAGCTGCAGATATTTGCAGAGGACTATGGAATGTACATGTCTAAAGCATAGCATTTGCTTTAGACATATTGACCTGAAGTGATTAGAACGTGTTTTGAGGAGCTAAGACTGGACTCCAAAGGACCTAAGAGGGGGTCAAGTAAAAGACGGGGTATGAAATGAGCAGCTGGGCAGAGGCCAAGTTTAATGTTAACAGTTAAGTGATAGACTTTGGAAAGAAAGACTTCATGTAATAGGTTGAAGGAGAAGAAATAATAAAAGGTAATTCCAAATTTACATAAGAAAGACATATGATCTTCAATCCCTGCAACAAACTGGTGAAGTAGGTAATATTCTTATTGTATAGATGAAGAGGCATAGTAGCTTGCCAAGTTCTCACAGCTAGTTGAGTATTAGATAGGATTTGAAACCCAGGTAAATTATATAACACAGTCTTCAAAATGTTCTGAAATAATTTACACTTTCTAAAAATTGCTTGTGCAAGTATATTGTACTCTATTCTCAAGATATTTATTATCATGTTGAAAGAGTTGTATTTTAAAACTTTTGTGCTCATTTATAAATATTGCTGTTGAATTCCAGATATTTAAAAAGTTTGGATAAAGCTTTGGCTTTTATTCTCATTATTTTCATTTAATCACAAAATGATTTTGGTATTTATTTGTTTTTCTTGTTTTCTCACTTGTTGCTTTCAATTTTTTATCCCACCTTTGAATAAAATCATATGGTTCTTAACTCTTTCTGTCAAACTTATTTCATTTAGAATGATATTCTCAAAATCCATCCATGTTGTTGGAAATGGCAGTATTTCATCTTTTCTTATGGTTGAATAGTATTTCATTGTTTATATGTACTACATCTTTTTTATCCAGTCATCTATTGAGGTTTACTTTGGTTGTTTCTATGTCTTTGCCACCATGAATAATGCCACAATGAACATAGAGCTGCATATATACCAGTATTTGCGAATAAATGTTTTTAAATTTTTTTTGGGGGGGGAGTTACCCAGAAGAGGGGTTTCCTGGTTATATGGTGACTCTATTCTTAATTTTTTGAGGAGCCTTCATACTAACAGGTGTGAGATGGTATCTCATTATAGTTTTGATTTGCATTTCTAGTGGGGGGGAGTAGTAAAGGGTAAAGAGGGTCAAATATCTGATCATGGAAGACTTCTTGACTTTGAGCGGTGGGAACATAATTAATATACACATGATGTGTAATGAAATTGCACACTTGAAATCTATATAATTTTATTAATCAATGTCAACCCCAATAAATGTAATAAAAATAACATCAATATACAGGTTTCTAATGTCTTATATATTCAATGTTTTGTCACATCTGTTTTCTATTGATTTAATCAACTCTTTTTTGACAAGTCTAATTACAGACTACCAAGCAAAAAATAAAGTGGAATAAAGTCAGAGGAATCAAGCTAAATAAGGAATTTTGTATAAGAGTAAATGCTTTTACAATAAGCAATAGTTTAAAAATTATAGGTGCAATATTTTTAATCTATCTTTTCTTGACATGTTAAAATTAAAATGTGCTAGATGTGAAACAGGACACTTCTTAGATTCCCATTAATGAATTATTTCAGTTTAACTTTTTTAGTTGTTATAGGAATGTGCTCTGATAAGTTCAAGTTCTGATTAATTAATGTTACCTAGAGAACACCAAAACTTTACTATCTATCTGAAATGCTATTCCTTTTTGTAGAGCAGTTTAGGGACTGAGTTATATAACGACTGTACACAGATGTCTCTTTTTAAAGATTTAAGGTATATCACCATAAATTAATATTCATTGATTCCTCCAACTGGACCCAAGTATTGTAGCAAAATAGATACATATTTAAAGTAGACAGCTTATATCTCCATTGTTCACCTTTCAGCTTAATCCACCGTAACTCACTGATATTTTTGACTGAAAATGTATTTCTTTTAATGATTATGCTTAGTCTGATACATGTGTTTACAAATATTGTGAAGTATGTTAGTACTACTTAAGGGTTTTTCCAAATGAAGGAAACAAGACCTTTTTGGGGGTCAGCTAGGAGCCAGAATATAAGTTCAGTTCAATAAGTATTTTTATTAATAACCTGGTAGCTGATAGGTCCTGAGTGAGCACTGAACTCATGATAAAAATAAATGTTTAAATAATAGCCCTAAAAATAGTTATACGCATTAGCTCACTTAATTATCCCAACACCCCTGGGAACCAGCTCCCACTTATGATCACGCCATTTTCATGGATAATAAAAATGAGCTTCTGAGAGGTTAAATGACATGTCCAAATCCGTAGGATGGTAAAACCACATATATTATTCAATATATATGACATCAGGTGCTATAAAGTGCTCCTAAGTACTATATTATTTTAATAGAAGTTACAAGATATGTTAATTGGCTAATATAAATAATTAGTAAAATAAGAGTTTTCCTGTACTTTCATCAAGTCATGCAGTATATTTATTGTTCCTTCTTCTTAGCATGTTACCATTGCTGTAGGTTTATTTACTATATAATTCAATTTATGACTTGGAATAATAATAGCATGGGAAGTAGATTTAAAGTAAAAAAATAAAAATATCCATTGTGTTGTCACATGATATAGTTCTGGGTCTGAAACAAATTCATTCATTAGGATTATAGTATGTATAATTGAAACAAATAATATAAATGATGTGTAGTTATATGGACCAAAGTCTGGTATAAACACAAAGCCCTTGCCCTTCTTGAGCTTACTTGTCACCAAAAAAAAAATAGATTTATGTCAAGTAGTAATAAGTGCTGTGAAGAACTCAGTAACGCTGGCGAACGGGGAGAGTGAGTGGGGAAGAACGGCATTGGGGCCGGGGATGTTGGGACAGGACTGTCACTGTTTTGTGTATGTGGTTTGGCAGGTCTTGAATCTGTCTGAAGGTGGAAGAAGAGTTGTACTTTGTCAAATGCTCCTACTAGTTCCTAGAAAATGAGAACTGAGGATTGGCCATTAATTTGGTGGGGATTTGACAAAAGCTATTGCATGGCTTGGTAAGAATATGAGCCTGACTGAACTGAACTCAAGAGAATGGAAGAAAAGGGAGTGAGATAGTATTAACAGCTCTTTGGAGTTTTGCTGTAAAGGAAAGCAGAGAAATGGGATAGTGGTTAGATGGATGTGGATCAAGGAAGGTCTGTTGTTGTTTTTTTAAATGGAAAATATTTAAAAATCAGGTTTGCATGATTATGGGAATCATTTAATAGAGATGAAAAATCAAGGAGGCAGGAAAGAGTGGAAGAAATATTCTGGAGTGATTTCTTTAAGTAGCTAAAATGTTCTAAGTATAAAATGAGGGATTATCTCTAGGTAGAAGTAGGGTATCTCATACATATTAACAACAGAAAGGGTGTAATATATGGATACAGATGAAAGTAAGTTGGTGGATGTGATACTGGCAATATTTAGAAGTTCTCTTTTGCTTGCATCTATTTTTCCCCCAAAGAAATACTAGTAGAGAACATAGACATCAGCTGAAAATCAGAAATGGAGAAAAAAGTTAGTGAGGGAATGGAAGTGTGAGAGCACAAGAGAAAATAGTTCAGTGATTATAAAGAAAAATTTGTTTATTATTAGGATGTTATGTTTGAGGTCCTATAGGTCATTCAAGGAAAGAGGATATGCAATTCTTTAGCTTAGTCAGGTGGTGAAGATTAGAAACAGATTTGGGTATTAGTGGCACAGATACGGTAATTTAAACCATGATATAAATTATATATCCAGGGAGGGAGAGCAAGCAAAGTGAGGAGAGCAGGCCAAGGTCAGTTAAAGAACGCATTATTATTTAAAAAAGAGAAGAGATGCCAGTGAAGGAGAAAGAAAACAGAGAGGGAGAAAGAAAACTAGTATAAAATAGCAACAGCAGTAACTAGGTGAACATTTAAAGAAAAGTGTTCAATTTTTAAATGACTTCCATTTGGATAAAGACTAAAAAAAAGAACACCAAATTTTGAAAATTAGGAGGTTGTTAATTATCTAACTGGGAATTGTGTCCAAAGAGCTGTGGGTCTGAAGTTACAATACAGTTGGCTTAAATTTTAAGATATTTAGCCATGAAAACAAGAGAAAACATCATGAGAGGTTAGTAGCTTTTAAGTAAGGTGAAGTCAAGGGAAGTTTTCTGTTTTAATCAAAGTTTGTTGCCAAACCGGTTTGGCTCAGTGGATAGATCGTCAGCCTGGGGACTGAAGTATCCCGGGTTCGATTCCGGTCAAGGGCATGTACCTTGGTTGCGGGCACATCCCCAGTAGGAGGTGTGCAGAAGGCAGCTGTTCGATGTTTCTCTCTCATCGATGTTTCTGACTCTCTATCCCTCTTCCTTCCTCTCTGTAAAAAAATCAATAATAAAATATATATATTTTTTCAAAGTTTGTTAAGTGTCTTCTCTGTTCTAGACACTATTCCAACTAGCCTTGAACAAAGATATCTGAACAAATCAGACAATAATCTCAGATCCCAAATATGTGTGTTACATTCTGCTTTAGGTTGTTTCTTTTAGCCTGGGAAGACTTGATAATTTTTAAATTTTATTTCAGGAGAAAGCATCAAAGGTGAGAAATAAATTAAAGTGGTTGCTCCAAGGCATGGCAGAGCCAAGAGAGGTTCACAAAGGGCATTGGGTCCCTTGACATCACAGGAGGAAGCCACAATAAAATAACAAAATAAGGATTTTGTACAGAAACGCTATGGTTCGGTGAAAAGAGCAATATAATAGCTTTCAGAAGAGTGTGGTTCTGTAACCCCCTTCACTAGGTGTGTGAACCAAAGGAAGAGCTTTGTGGAGCCACAGCTTCTTCATGTGTAAATAAGTGCGATCTGGTTAATCGCAAAGGGTTATTACATCGGTCAAATGAGATTATGTATTCTCTAAAAAGGCTAATAAATCAAAGGCTTCTTTGACAAGGCACATCTGCAAAATCTTGTGACCTATATTTTGTGGTTCTTAAATTAACATTTAAATTTTTTATAATCATGATTTATTTTTATATATCTGAGTGTAATTAGAATGAAACTTCATATTTTATTTACTAATTTAATATCTTATTTTATATTTGTAAAATACAATTCTATTTATAAAATTCTTGATTAAGTGTTTTATAAGCAAGTTAACAAAATAAATTAGAATATATAATTCCCTTTGACAACTGTGGACTAACACAAGAACAACAACCTTATTATGCCCTATGTGATCACATGCTATAGTAGATGAGCCCTGGCTTACAATGACTGCTTTGTTGGATGTTGATTAGCCCATGCCTTGGTGCATTTGAACTTGTCCTAAATTCACTGTTTCAGAACTACGTGTGTAGCACATTCACTGTCCCTATGAATAATAATCTTGCTTGAGTCAAGAGACTATATAACTTTAGGACTTCTAAGGTTCTTTCCTAGGTTTTGGAAACTCCTTTTAAAATGTTAAAATATATAAAGACACTGAAATATTTCAAATAATGGATACTTTATCCTTATCTGATACAATCTTAAAAAATATTTATGTTATCTGTATAGGATTGGACTTGCCCTGTATTCTTCCCCTAGGAGCCAGTATTAATGAATGTGATCCAAGTATAGATTTTAATTTGTGGTTATTTTATTTAGTTTTAAATAAGACAATCTATGGGACATTAAATTGTTTATAATTCCAATCTCTATTAGTGGAAGTTTCCAATAATTTTAAAGGTTATTACTTAATCTTTTAAAATGATATTATAAAACTTAAAGACTAAAAATTGAAGTGAAACATTTTAAACTCTAGAATGTTTTATATTCATTTTAAAGTACAAAACATCTGATTTACAAAGACAATAATACTGTATTTCCCTTTATTCTCTTCTATATTGCTAAGTAAAACAAGTAAGTAATTAAGGTACTAAGGTGAAGAGGATATCTCATTCAATCTATTTATTTTGTAATTAAAACTGAAGTTCAGAAATATTCTGACTGCCTAAGTGCTTGGAATATAGAGCCTAGAATCTCTACATCATTGCACTATATCATCACTTTCTTGGCTTTAATAATTAAATATCTCCAAATGTGGTGATGGCATTGATGGTCAGAATAGAGTAGGATTTGTTCTAATCCTGCAATAAACTAGCTTTCCATTGCAGGGGACTACAAACCATATGACTCTGGCTAATTTCCTGTAAAAAAAAATGTAGAAAAGAAAACCCTACTCTTCCTACAAACTTGCCTCTTTCCTTTTCATTATTTTTATATTTCAATATTTATTGCTTTCCTAACTTTCTGAATATACTGCTATAAAAAATGGAAAATACTGAATTATAATTGTTCATATCTTCATTACACAGCATAGCCAGTATAAATACTTTGCTGTCTATTCTGTCATTTTTTGTATGTTATTCATAATGATTATTTTAGAAAAATGAGACCACATATTTCATGCTGTCTTATAACATAATTCGTAGACTTGGCCGTATGCTGGGAGCAATGTCAAATATCTTTACACGTTCTTCAAGATTATGATTTCTAATTGCTCAATCACATTCTAAAATAAGGATGTATTATAATTTATTTAATTTATCTTGTAATGTTGGAAATTTATATATATATATTTTAATTTTTTGCTATTTAAAATAACCACATTCTTTAGAATTTTGTTTCCTAATGCCAAATCACTTGATATTGCAAGTAGTATGATAATTCTTACTTTCTTGTATGTTTCACAATATTGGGTACACTATATTTATTGATATATATATATTTATAAATTAATTAATATATATATCTACCAAATGTATAACATAAGCTATAATGGTAACTCATTTTTGTTTGTTTTATACTTTTGCCTATACCAGTGGTTGGCAAACTGCGGCTCGCGAGCCACATGTGGCTCTTTGGCCCCTGGAGTGTGGCTCTTCCTAAGCCTTGGGAGTACCCTAATTAAGTTAATAACAATTACCTACCTATATAGTTTAAGTTTAAAAAATTTGGCTCTTAAAAGAAATTTCAATCGTTGTACTGTTGATATTTGGCTCTGTTGACTAATGAGTTTGCCGACCACTGACCTATACTAATAAAAGTGTAATATGCTAATTAGACCTAACAGCCAAACAACCTTCCGGACGTCCTTCCAGATGAAGCCGTGGTTGCAAGGGCTGAGCCCCTTGCACAAATTTCGTGCATTGGGCCTCTAGTATATTTATAAAGTTGAATATTTTTTATATATTACCAGTTATCTCTGTATCTTCTTTTGAATTGTTTAATTATGTGCATTGCCCAATTTTTTCTTTCAAACACTTTTAATAGTTATTTGTATTTTAATGATATTTTTTATGTTCTATGTGTTTGAATGTTTCAGAGTGTTTTTATTGTGGTTGATTTTTAATTTCATGCCATCGTGATGTTTATAGTGTGTTTTTTTCATCTACCTTTTTTGTTGTTTCAAGATGCTATAATTATCACATATATTCTTACATTTGTTTATGTACTTCTTGTCTATTAAAAAGAACTATATTTCGCCAAAACCGGTTTGGCTCAGTGGATAGAGCGTCAGCCTACAGACTGAAAGGTCCCAGGTTCGATTCCGGTCAAGGGCATGTACCTGGGTTGTGGGCATATCCCCAGTAGGAGATGTGCAGGAGGCAGCTGATCGATGTTTCTCTCTCATCGATGTTTCTAACTCTCTATCTCTCTCCCTTCCTCTCTGTAAAAAATCAATAAAATATATTTAAAAAAAACACACCTATATTTCTACTTTTAGTACCATTTTAATATTATTGTTGCTTTATAATATGATTTAATACTTTTAATACATTTTTATAATTTTGTAAGGTTTTAAATTTATTTGGTTGTTCTTATTATTTATTTATTCTTCCAAAAATATCACAGTTATTTTTTTTATTTGTTCTTCTAATAAAATCTAGGAAAAGAGAAGTAGCAACAAGTTTTTATGTTGATGGGAATTAACAATGGATGTTGAAAAACATTGTTGTTACAAGAAGAAAAGGGGAGACTGGTGTGAAGCAAGCAGGCTAGAGGTATGGGATCTTACCATAAGAGGAAACTTTGATATTGTAGAATAATAACATTTACATGAGACTTAGTAAAGATGAAGATAGGGGAGGAAATGTTCACACTTTAAAGAGAGAAGAGTTAAATATGCAATAGTAATCTCAGAGAGTGAGAGAGTGAATAGCCTGATTTAACAGCTTTTTTCAGGATACTGTTTATGAGTGTGTGGTGAAACCACTCTATCTGATTGTATGGTATAATTTGATTTTCCAGCCATATTTAGATAGGCAGGTACAGGCACAAAATAAGTAAAATTGATTTGAACAAGGGTTGCATTTAGTCTAGAAGAGAGTAAAGCAAAAAAGGGGCAAGTGTGATAGAGTTTTATAGAGTGGGGTGGTTTTAGTAATGTATTATTAAATTTATGACAAGTAAAAAGGTAGTGAGGACATGAGTTAGGGCTCTTGTAAGTATTTTGGAAGCAGTGATTTTGCTTGTTATTTTTGGGTTCCTGATTTTCCAGACTTAAATGATTGCTAGCACATAGTAGGCAGCCAATCAACAATCAACAATTAGCTGTTGAATAACTGAATGAATATTTACAGTATTAAATACTCTCTCCCACTTTCCTGTGACTTCTCCCAGAATCCAAATATACTTTTAAAGCAAATTTTCAACTCAGAGAATTTATTCTTCTTCACAACCTGTCCTTAAGAAAGGTGAATTAGAAACATTAAGTAGGAACTATTTGCCTTATGAGAGTTAAGTTATTAAAATTAGAAATCAAAAGTGTTGTCTTCATTACTTCAAGAAATTATCATTAATGGGACAATTAACTTGAAGTATAACTGTCTCCTGATTTATTGGTTTTAGCTGTGACTATTATACACACTTTTATATCTAGCCCATAGTCAGTTATTAGCACATATTAGTACCCCACAACTGTAAACTTGATGCTCCCCTCAGTATGAGTGTACATTTTGCTCACTTTTTAGTGAGAATAAAAAGAAAAAAAAACACTCATATATCTTTAGTTGTTTTTCTTTATATAAAATTAAATATATTATTTTATGCTAAATACAAAATATTAGAAATAAATTTATGATCTTATATTTTTCAATAACTAGAAATATTAAGTGATTAATTAGAATGCTATTTAGTTTATATGCAGAAAACTAGAAATAGCATGGTATAGTAGAATGAGCCCATGGTGGTGTCAAGGATTAATTAAGAAAACAAATGTAAATTTGTTTCTCCTTCTTTTCTCTTTAACAGATCAGATATGTGTTATTCATCTTTTTGCACAGAATAAGATTATCCACCTTAATTTTATGCCCATGGCAGGAACTTATTTTTCCACATCCTAGAGATGGTTATTATGTAGCATGATTCTAATTGTAGCTGCCCTATTTTTATAAATTGTCATTCTGTAATCACACCAGTGATTTAATGTTTATAATCATTTACATTTTAAGCCTCTGGTATTATGAATATTTTATACAGTAGTTGATTTCTTTTATATAATCAGAATATCTCAAGTTCAAAACAACCTGTTCTTTTGGTGTTCATAGCATTTTATAGGCAACTTAAGTAGAAACTAGATGCCCGTTGCAGGAAGATTCCTGCAAGAATAAGGCTTCCTGAGAACAGAGTGAAGCAGAGACGGGGGTGAAGCCCACCTAGGTGAGCTTTGCTCCCTTCGCCGCTGCCTTGCTCCCTCCCTTCGCCACTTAGCCCTCGGCTCCCTCCCTTCTCTGCCACCTGGCTCTCTCCCTTCTCCACCGCTTTGCTCCCTCGCCAGGTCAGGGATCTGGGGCCCGGGTCCCACCGTGCACTGCCAGCTATTCAACAGCTATTCAACAGCTAATTGTTGATTGTTGATTGGCTGCCTACTATGTGCTAGCAATCATTTAAGTCTGGAAAATCAGCCACCCAAAAATAACAAGCAAAATCACTGCTTCCAAAATACTTATATTATAAGAGCCCTAACTCATGTCCTCACTACCTTTTTACTTGTTATAAATTTAATAATACATTACTAAAACCACTCCACTCTATAAAACTCTATCACACTTGCCCCTTTTTTGCATCTTTGTTGGTGGTTAATTTGTATATCACACTGATTAGCCAATGGGAGGCACATCAAAGGTACAGTCAATTACCATGTTTGTCTATTATTAGCTAGGATATGCTATCATTTTAAATTCTTCCACCATTTATTGAGTACCTGCCAAGTGAAAGGCTCTGTATTAGTCAGCTTGCGCTTCTATAACAAAATATCATAAGCTGGGTAGCTTAAACAAGAGGAATTTATTTTGTCACAGTTCTGGAGGCTGGAAATTCCAGGTTCGTTGTTGGGTTCTGGTGAGGGTTCTTTTTCTGCCTTGCAGATGGCCACTTTCTCATTGTGTCCTGCCATGGTTGAGAGAGTAGAGAGAAAGCTCTCTGGTGCCTCTTCTTAGAAGGGCACTAATCCAATCTTGAGAGCCTCACCTTCATGACCTCATCTAAAACTAATTACCTCCCAAAGATACCTTCACACTGGAGATTAGAGTTTCAACATCTGAATTTGTGGAAGACACAATTCAGTCCATAGCAGGCCCTGAGCTAAGATGTACACCCAACATTTTTTGAGGCAAAAAGCATTAGACTATAATTGCAAGAGGTTACTATCACTTAGATTTCCTGTTGGAAAGTAGCCCTTTTGTAGCTGCTTCAAAATTATGGTTTATGGTTTATATAGATTATGACACATGTATGGAAGCTCTACAATGTAAGATGTTGCACCCAAAGAGACTATGAGATTTGGTTCTTTTTGTTTTGTTTGTATTATAAAAATTTTTTTATATGTATAAAACTAGACAGAGAAATATTGGGCCCTTATGCATTCACAACCCAGCTTCAACAGTTATTAGCTCAAGCTGAATCTGGTTTTCTCTGTACCCCACCCACTGGTGCATAACATGCATCAAATCCAGCACCAATCATTACCTCTAAGTTCTATGATTCCTTTAGTAGTTCAAGACTTCACTGTGTGTGCTAAGGGATCTTACTGCTACTGGGATGATTACTGGGTTTTTTTTGTTTGTTCGTTTGTTTGTTTTTGGTTTGTTGTTTTATTGACAGAGTAGGAAAAATATGTTTTGTTATGATTTTGAACATCAAATACATTATCAGTTCATACTAATTTCTACAACTGAAATTAAGAATTCAGGATTTTCAGTTAAGCTCTTCTATTTTTACATCTGTCTCTCCATTTTCCCAGGCTCAGAAGTCCTTTGTTAGGAAAATCAGGGATGATAAAATCATGTTATCACAAAAATTACACATTAATTTCATCCAACATTATGCACACAACAGTTTCTATAATACCAACACTACCAGCAACATTATTATTACTGATGGCAGGTGATTTAATTTCTTTGTAGTTCTTTTTGCTCATAGAACAGCCCACTAATAATCTTCAAATTACGCTGTATGTATATTAAAACTTTTTTTTTTTAGCATGGTAAGAATGTAAGATCGACCTTCTTAACAAAATTTTATGTTTACAATACAGTATTATTAACTATAGGAATAATGCTGTACAGCAGATCTCTAGAACTTACTTATCTTGCATAATGGAAACCTTATGCCTATTGATTAGCTTCTTCTTGTTTGGAGTTGTCCCTGTCAGTGTGGTTATACCACCAACTGGATGCACATTTGAATTCATTGGTTTCATTTCATCTTTCATTTTGAAGTCTCCTTGTTTAATTTTTTTATGATTACCTGAAATATTTACATGGTTCAATAACAAAGAATAACAAAATTTATATTTAAGAATGTAGTTTGTAGTTCAAGACTCTGCACTATTTTGTCATTCCCTTACTGAAAAAAAATAGTTTATACTTATCTTGTTTTTAAAAATATGTATGTATATATATTTTAGTAGATGAATTGCAGCATATTTTGAATATATATATATATATATATATATATATATATTTATATATATATAACAATCTGATTTTCTCTCTCTAATATCTTACTAATTGTAAACAGGTGCCTCAAATATTTTTTTCCTTTAAAGTCTGATCATTTTAGTAGGAAATGTTTTGGTTTGGAGTGGGTTGTTTTCCAAGATTTGCAGTGTGACCCTCAAAATATATTTTCAAATCTTTTTTCTTTTTTACAGGAAATGTTTTGAATTGTAATTTTTGGAAATTGTTCTTTTTTTTGCTTCTTTTATTTTATAGGGATATAAATGAACTACAGTTTAAATTATTCAATAGTCATTAACATAACGTTTTCAACATGGAGTCAGTTCTGAACAATACAGAATCTTGCTAGATCCCATTAGAGAGATGTTACACAGCTTTGCCTCTTTGATCTCACTGTGAAAGGCCAGGGATGTCCTCTGTTACTTGGCTTCCCTTTACCCAAACTATATGTCCCCAAATACCGAAGTGTTTCCTTAGGAAACTAATTACTCTGCTAAATAACTTTATAGTAAAAATTTGGAATAGTCAACTTAAACAGGTTTGTTGGAAATGTACATTATATACACGTAACATTCTTCTAAGAATATATGTAGCATATCGCACACATATTTGACAGGTAGCCTTTTTTCAAGTAAATATATTAACATCTCTAAGAGAAATATGATTTGGAAGGTATTGACTTAATTTATTTACCATGGAGCTTCCTTAATGTAAGAAATTATTTTTTTTGTAATATTTTGATTTATCAGCTTATACTTCTATGGACTGAATAATAACTTTAAAATAAAATTTCTTCTTAGTTCAAATGGAGATTGCCTTTACAAATTTACTTCATATTCTTATAGTATTTTGTTTAAAATCTCTTCATGACATTTGTGTAGCAGTCCATAATTTACAAAATTTTTTTGTAGTTGTCATGTTACTTAATTCTTACCACAACTCTGGGACATGGGATTAGTAATCCGTTTTATGGAAAAGGACACTTCAAGGCAGAAGTCAATGTCGTACAGCTTGTAAGGATAGAGAGGGCTCAAGTCAGCCCCTCCTGTTCTGTATCCAGAGTTCCCTGACCATAACCTGAGCTATTTTAAAATGATACATATTTGCTAAAAACACTTCCTCCTACTAATCCTACAAATTCCTTGTGAATACATACTAAGTTAGGAAATAGATAGAAAATGGCTAGACATGAAAGACTCCATCCTATGCCCCCACTTTTTTTTCTTTTTAACAGGCACAAGGGTGTCCTATGTGATTAAAACAAGTACTGCATTTTGGGGGTGATAACAAAGAAAGGTTATTTTCATCTGTAACAGTGCCTGGCTGATCACAGTGTTCCACGCCGCAGAAAGGCCTGGATCATTTCTTTAAAGAAAGCGCCAAAGCCAAGAATTAGCATTCTTTCTGGATGCCCTGCAACTGCACACAGGTTGGCCTCTCATTTTTGCAGAATAGTTTTCATTAGGTCAGTTGAAAGGCTGCTTCCTCCGTTCTAAGGCAAAAGGAGAAACTCTAGTGCCCGGTGTCTACATTTTTTCAAATTTTAAATATTTGAGACTTCTGCCTGTGTGCAGTCAGGGCTATTTCCTTTTTTTAAAAAAAATATATTTTATTGATTTTTTACAGAGAGGAAGGGAGAGAGATAGAGAGTTAGAAACATCGATGAGAGAGAAACATCGATCAGCCGCCTCCTGCACATCTCCTACTGGGGATGTGCCCGCAACCCAGGTACATGCCCTTGACCGGAATCGAACCTGGGACCCTTCAGTCCGCAGGCCGACGCTCTATCCACTGAGCCAAACCGGTTTTGGCCGGGCTGTTTCTTTTGATTTTGATATACATAAGCATCCGCTGTTTCTATGTGGCTATTCAAGCTCTGGAGGTCTCCCAAGCACTGTGCTGTGATGGGTAGTGTGAGCCTCCTCCCAAAGCAGGATCAAAAAACGGTGGGAGGCCGAACCGGTTTGGCTCAGTGGATAGAGCGTGGCCTGTGGACTCAGGGGGTTCCAGGTTCGATTCCGGTCAAGGGCATTTACCTTGGTTGCGGGCACATCCCCACTGGGGGGCGTGCAGTAGGCAGCTGGTCGATCTCTCTCATCGATGTTTCTAACTCTCCATCCCTCTCCCTTCTCTGTAAAAAATCAATAAAATATATTTAAAAAAAAAACAAAAACGGTTGGGAGGGTGTAGGTGTCCTCTAGTGCCATCAGTATAAATGACGAAGTCACATTGACCATAGTGCATCTGCATGGAAGTATAAAGAATTTATTATTGTTATTTTCATTTGTAGATTCAAGCGCTTAAAAAATTAAAATAAATTGAATAATTCTATCAGGTGAAATGAAGTAATTATAAAGAATCTTTTTATTTTGTAGTACATGAACAATGTGAGTACTATTAATAAGCAGAGATGGGTAGCATTGTATTATACTGGACCTCCTGGTAAACATGATTTTAATACTACTGAGTATAACAATTAATTGAAATTATTTTGGAAACAGCAGCAAAATATAAGGTACACTCACATTTGCCCATAAACAGCAATTAAAATTCTACCTCTAAAGGAGGAAAAGCAAAAGAATTCTAGTTCTAGCATTGAATGATACTTAGTCTGAGATGTATGTGTAGTTATTCTACAATTAACCAATGGAAGAGGAAAGGACTGGTAAGTGTGATGGCTTGTCTAGATAGATATGTATATAAAATGATTTTTATTTAAATTTTAATATTTTTATAATGACATTTTGCATTCATTTTGATGTTTTAGAATATTACACTAAAATACTACTAGTTTTGATTACTGATTTTAGGGGGACTCCCTTCAAATTTTGTACCTGGGTTAGGTGTCTTATTGTCTTCACCCTGGACTATGTTTAGACATTTTTAAGGTGATAATAAATTGCAATATTTGTAGACATATACCTGTGAGTTTTATCCTTAGCCCATTATCTTCACCAGTTGTTTTTAAATGCCTCTTTGACAGAAAAATATTGAGGGTGTGGGCGTAGGAAGGGCAGAGAACATATATGGCTGAAGATGCAAGGGCTTCAGAATGATGTTGCAGGAAAACGAGAAGAGAATTCTGCTCGGTTGTTTTGCACGCCGGTACAGTGTGCATTGTAGAGGGCGTAAAACTGAAACTATAACCCTATCAAGTTTGGAGAAGCCCTGTAACCTTAGTTCTGCCTAGCTTTGTATTTCTTCAAATATTACCAAATCCTTCTCCTTTATAAAGCAATCAAATTACTGTAGCACCGCAGAGGATGCTACTGTTACCTGGACAGAGGGGTCCCTTGTGGGATACGTCAGCAGTCTTTGTAACCTGTTATTTTAGAGAGAGAGATTCACTGAGTCGGACATCTGGGAAAAGAATAGCTCTCAGGTCCGCTGTTTCATTCAGCAGATTTTCGGAGGAAGCAATTAAGATTCATCTGAGTCTATTCTAAAGAGCCATTTAGGTGTGGCATTATCTGCAACTGGAAATGAAACTAGTAATAGAAGAACTAAATCTGTACTATAAAAAGTATGAAAAAATAAAGCCAGAAATTTTCTATTTAAAAGTGTTGCTTGATTACTGCTACTAGGTGTTATTAATTATATGTGTGTGTATTCAGAACTTTAAATATTGCAGCCATGAAAATAATTTTTAAATTGTATCTATGGAGCTCTGTCAATTTTCATATCAAGGTTTAAAGTGGAATTTTAGGATAGATGCTGCCATAAGAAGTACAGGAAGCCAAACAGATAACATGTAATTAACAAATATACAATCACAAACATTTCCAAAATGTATATATAAAAGAGGATGATCAGAGATGGCGTAATATGAGACCGGCCTATGTTGATTAATGCTTTTTCTATTACTTGAGATATAGTGTATAATCTAAAGCGCATGGTACATGCAAAAATGAAATAGGAAGCAATTAAATTCTGCTAGTGACAGTGAAATAAGCAGGAGCATGCATTATGAAACTAATGATGTGGAAACTTTCTTATTAGGGTTTCAATTTTAATTTATTGTTTTTCAATTTATTGTACTGGAGCTTTTTTTTTTTTTTTTTTTTTTTAATTGAGGCCTATGAAAGCTTGTTGACTTAGAAACACAGATAGAATATATTAGGATCTGGGCTAAAGCACTTCTCCAGATTACAAACATGAATTTTTTCCTCTTTCCAGCCCTGTATCCCTGGAGTCCTTTCTTAAATGGTCAATATGCAGATTTTTAAACACTGGCTTTAGGACAATATGCTTAGCAGCTTAATTTCCATCTACACTAAAGTGTTATATCTTTTATAATGTTACTCTTATAAATATTCTGCTATTATGGTATTATGGAAATTATATATAAGAAGATGTGTTCTAGTTTAGGCCATTCAGAAATAGGATATCTAAGAATATTAAGTCTACTAGAGGCCCAGTTCATGGATTCATGCACCAGTGGGGTCCCTTGGCCTGGCCAGCGATCAGGGCCGTCTCATCCAGTCCCTATTGGGGCAATCAGGGCCAGCCAGCCCACGGGAGGGACGCCGGGAGGTTGGCTGGTTGGGCGGAGGGACCGCAGGAGGTTAGCCCACCGCTGGAGGTTGGCTGTGGGAGTGCACTGACCACCAGAGGGCAGCTCCTGCATTGAGCATCTTCCCCCTGGTGGTCAGTGAGTGTCATAGCGACTAGTTGTCCAGTTGTCCAGTCGTAACGGTTACTTAGGCTTTTATATATGTAGATGTTGCTTAGAAAGGCATTAATTTTTTAAAAAATATATTTTATTGATTTTTCACAGAGAGAAAGGGAGAGGGATAGAGAGTTAGAAACATCAATGAGAGAGAAACATCGATCAGCTGCCTCCTGCATACCCCCTACTGGGGATGTGCCCGCAACCAAGGTACATGCCCTTGACCGGAATCGAACCTGGGGCTCTTCAGTCTGCAGACTGATGCTCTATCCACTGAGCCAAACTGGTTAGGGCAAGGCATCAATTTTGAACTAATTAATGATGATATTAATAAGTGAGAAAGACTTGTATCACTGTTTTTGTGAGCCTCTGAGCTGCACACTTAATGATGTAGTTTAGGTGGCACTCGCCAGGAGGAGAATGGCCAATTAGAAAATCAAACTTGGCTTAGGATGAGTGCTGTACTTCTACCATAGGTGACTTATTATTTAATGACACCAATTATTTAATTGTAGCAATTTTATAAAGATTTGTTGTTGTTGCAAAAAAACATTTAAATGTTCGTCATCCCCTCCCTTGGCCCCAACTGCTATGAAGAGGAAGGTATAAATGGGGAGGTGGGGTGGGCTGCTTTTCTTTCCCTCTATAGTGCCAAAAAAGCTTAGGGTAGCTGTGACAGAGAAAACAATAAAACTCCTTGGGAAAAATAATTAAATATTAAATGTTTCCTATTTTGTTTGAACTTTTATCCTCATCCTAGACTATGTTGAATGCATTTCATTGGTCTTTTTAGCACTTTTGCAGAAATGCTGAGGGAGTAGATTATTTTTTAAGGAAGAACATATGGGATATGAACACAAAGCAATTGGAATGGAGTCACATGGCAAATGTCAGAGGAGGATTAGTGTCTAAATCTCAATGGCTCCTGATGCCTTAGCTTTCTCAAGAAATCATGCTTAGACTGTTACATTAAAGTCCGTTGGGCAAAACTTGGATACCCAGAAATTGCAATATTAATTTTGGCTTCACTTCTAACTTTTCATATAAACTTATTTCTCATATTAATGTTTTATCTGCAAAATAATATAATGTAGGTGCTATGTAGATTTGTGAATTATTCAAGTGATTCTCAATAGAATTGCTTCTCGACTACCTTCAAGTATCTTAGTCTTATAGATACGCTTATTTTTATGATTATTGTATACATAAAAAGCAATGAGAATATATTCTTTCTTTGATTGAAATAACCATACTCATTTGTCTGTAATCATATACTCTATTTCATCGACTTTATGATCAATGAATTTCATGGTTAAGTACCTGTAATAGGTATTTTGTTGTAATGTCAGGAGTTTAAAGCTAGAGAATAAATAACTAAAATTTATTTGGATTTAATATTAGGGAAGATGTAAAATAGAAGGGAGGTATGGAATATTTCTTCATCTGCTCTATGTTATGAAGATTAACTTTATACTGATAAAAATCTTGCCATGTTTCCTATCATCTAATGATCCAATACTCTGAGTTGAATACTAATATTTAGCTCACCAAAAGGGATGTGAGTACCATTCCATGCCTTTATAAACTCAAAATTAATATTCAACAGATGTTTGGATACCATTGAATGAATCTAAATGGGCCAATCAGATGACGAAGACTATGACATGGAGTATTTATCTGGAATCAGTGTGCAGCAGAAAGTGGAGCAGGAGTTAGGAAGTTGTGATGAAGCAATAGAAAGAAGGGCTTCTTTAGGGTGGGACCGTGAGGCTAAAAAGGGTGTAGACTCCATTCAAATTACTACTTTACATGCACTTTCTTTCCAGGAGAAGTGGAAATAAAATGCACTAATGTTTTGAGCTGAGATAATTGGATAATAAGGGACTAATAAATACTGAACCTTACCGTGTGCCATCCACCTTAGGCCATTTACACATAGTATCTCATCTAATAGTAACAGAAATATAGGCCACAGAAAAGAAAGAAGTTGTGAAGGGGTTAAAGAGGTGGGGCACAATGAGTTCCAGAAGCTGAAGGCCTCTAGTAGCACTAGTAAATTCAAGAACTGAGCATCAGTAGTTCTGGATCTTAGCAGAGAGAATCTGAAAATGATTATCAAAACTTTTAAGGTGATAAAATAACTCATTCATGTTTAGAGAGAAAAGATAAGAGAATGATGGTCAGAACTTTGGGTAATGGCTGTTACTTTTATTGGATGGCAGGAAAAATACAAGCCAATGATAAAGATTCCCCCACCCCCCACAATGCAACAAACAGCTAGCAGAATGCCCAAAATAGTGCTATAATATACAAATTAGAGAAAAAGAGAGTTTTAAAAGGAAAAAATTGGACCATACAAAATATATGTTGTAAAAGAAAATCATGAGAAAAGGGATTAAAAATAGTTTTATATTTTGTAATTAGAAGATAAAAAATTCTGAAAAACAAACAAACCGGGGACATATCTGTAACTGTTTGTTATTAAAGTCCGCAAAAGAGACCCAGCCTGAATACAGCATATTTAACCCCAAATAATGTTTTTGGGAGGAGGGTCTGGGTGAAAATGCAATTGCGGGAATTTCTGGAAGCTCCATTGGATAATGCAGCCAAAATGAGGCATTCACTGTTTGTTCTATTAGTATATTCAGAAACAAATAGATCCAGGTTCAATCTGGGAGGGACTGAGAAGAAAACCAGAAAGGAAGCAGAGAAATAGATATCAGTAACATTTATGGGATGAGACATTCTGGGCAAACTCCCTCACTAAGACTCAAAAAAGGCAAGTGAACCGTCATGACCAATGAGCGTTCTGATGCAGTAAATCTGGATTTGGGATTAATAAAAATAATGTGTTGCTGCAGGCAAGAAATAGTGTCTATAGTGTCTTGCTGGGTCATATTGTGTGGTCATTGTAGCCCTGGAACTTAGAAAAGTGTGTAGAATTATATACATTCTGTAAATAAACCATGAGTTTGGTGAATGAAAGAGTGGGGAACCATTAAAGGATTTTGAACAACAGTGAAATGACCAGGATAGCATTTAAAAGGTCACTCTGGCTGCAATGAGAATAAAAGATTTGATCTGGGAACGATTGTAAACAGCCAGGCTGTTGAAGAAAGAAAATGAGAGCTGTGGAAGAAATCACTGTGATTGCTAAAATGGCAATAAAGAGAATGGGGTAGATTTGAGAGAAGTTTGAACTGAAGCATTAGAACTTGATTAATGAACATATGAGGTGAGAGTTAGAGTGAGGGAGGGGCTGGGCTGGTGCTCAGGGTTCTGGCTTGAGCAGTAGCATGAAAGGTGGTGCCAACAACTAAAACAGGAATCCTAAAGAGAGGATTAATTTGGGGAATGGGGAATGACATGATAATGAGTTGAGTATAGATTTGTTAAATTTGACCAGGAGGCAGTTCGAGAAGTATCTCTTTAGGTCCTTTGCCTATTTTTTAATTGGAATGTTTGTCTTACTTTTGTTAAGTTGTATGAGTTCCTTATATACTATTATTTTGGATATTAACTCTTTATCAGATGTATCATTGCCAATATATTCTCCCATACAGTGGGCTCTCTTTTTGTTTTGTTGATGGTTTCTTTTGCTGTGTAGAAGCTTTTTATTTTGAAGTAGTCCCATTTACTTATTTTCTCCTTAATTTCTTTTGCTCTAGGAGATGCATTGGTAAATATATTGTTATGAGAGGTGTCTGAGATTTTGCTGCCTATGGTTTTTTAAAAATATTTTTATGGCTTCACGGCTGCATGTTACATGGGCCGTGGGTCTTGACTCTAGTGCTCAGGGCTGTGGAGCCCAGCCTGGGTTCCTGGCCTCTATCTTCTGAGGGAACAGACCCTGCCTTAGCCACTAGCTCCCTCTTCACTCTCGGCCTGCTGCTCCTGAGGGCTTGGTCAGCTCTTCTGGTGCCCTCGCCCTTCCTACCCGTCGTTGGGTGTTTTCTGTCCTTCATGGACCTCCACTGGTAATTCCGGATGAATGTTCCCCTCTTTAATTTTATTTCCAGTCTGGCCCTGGGAGGAGCAAGAAAGGTCTGCCTATCCGGCTGCCACTTTCTCCTCCCATATATATGTCTATATTCTCCTACTTTTTAATTTTTCTTTTTTAAAAATCAAGTTTTAAACTATAAATTTTGAGAAAGAAATTATAGTAGAGTAAGTCTGAAAATGTATGTACTTCTTTCTAATGTTAAGTGGAAAAGTAGTTATTTTTCTTTATTTATTACTAGAGGTCTGGTACATGAAATTTGTGCATGGGGGGGGGGGTGTCCCTCAGTGCAACCTGCAATCTCTCGCAATCCAGGATCGCTGTGGGATCAGGCCTAAACCAGCAGTCGGACATCCCTCTCACAATCTGGGACTTCTCGCTCCTACCACTCGCCGGCCTGCCTGATCACCTCTAACTGCTCCCCTGCCTGTCTGATAGCCCCTAACCACTCTGCCTGCCTACCTGATTGCCCCTAACCTCTCGCCTTCCTGCCTGATTGCTCCTAACCACTTGCCGCCTGCCTGATCATCCCTAACTGCTTACCTGCCTGCCTGATCGTCCCCGCCAGCGCAGCTTCGTCCAGAAGGATGTCCAGAATGACGTCTGGAAGGTCATTCGGCTGCCCAGTCTAATTAGCATATTACACTTTTATTATTATAGACTAAAGGCCTGGTGCACGAAATTCGTCCACTAGAGAGGGGGCGGTTCCCCCAGCCTGGCCTGTGCCCTCTCACAATGTGGGAGCCCCACGATTGATCTCCCCAAAGAGGTAGGCCTCGCCCACCCATCCAGGGCTCCTCAATGGATTGCCCCAAAGAGGTAGGCCGGAGCCAGGGGTCCTGCCTCCGTGCTGTGTGGAGCCGCCGGAACCTGCCTCCATGCCATGCACACAGCATCAAGCCCCCGCCCACCCGTGCGTGCCTCGCTGCACACTCAGCCTCCTGGTGATGGATTGTCATGGTGTGAGGGCATCACAGCGTGAGGGCGTGATGACCACATAGGCTTTTATTAGTATAGATGGGGGAAGAGCTTTGTTTTAATAACTTTACATACTATGTTTGAAGAAGAGCTAAGATAGTCAGAGGAAAAGTTCAATTACATGGATTTTTAAAAAATATAGTAAATGTTTCTTTAGGTTTCCTTCTGAGAATTTTGGTTTCCATCCTAGGAGAAATTTTTAGATATTTACAACTACCTAGAAGCTTGGAAAGGTTAGCCTTAGCTTTATAATTCTTTTCTCCATTACACTTGTGAGTACAAACTACGTATA
Organism: Myotis daubentonii; assembly: GCF_963259705.1. Taxonomy (NCBI): domain Eukaryota; kingdom Metazoa; phylum Chordata; class Mammalia; order Chiroptera; family Vespertilionidae; genus Myotis; species Myotis daubentonii. The sequence goes on from NC_081841.1 coordinate 43,085,240, forward strand.
GATCTTCGTTTACACCTCTCTAAATCTGGAATCTTGTTGACATATGTAGGTATATTATGAGTAGGCTAAGGTTTATTTTTGTACTGTTTTCTTTATTTGAAGAGCCTTTTCTTCTAATTCCAGGTAAAGCATGAACATTCTATAAGTCCTGGAATCATCACTCATAAACCAAAGTGTGCAAGCATCTAAATCACTGAATTTCTTGAAAAAACTACAGAAAGAATGACATGGTGTTTTGTTATTTGCCAGGCATCAGCAAGCTTTTACAACCCAAAGATGATTTTATTGACACAAAATTGCCCTGGGCAGTATAGCCAAATACAAACAAGTAAACAAAGTGTACTGTAAGTAGTATTACTGCATCATTACATTATGAGTCAATCACAGGTCTAGACAGATTCTTAGTGGCATAAAACAAAAGTTACTTCTTTCGTTCAGTGTAGCTCATTAATTATCTATTGTAAAAGCTACAAAAGCCATTCTCTAGAGGATTTGCCTCATTCTACATGATGAGCTGTAAGGTTTTTCAGCCCATAGCACTGATAATTCTCTATTATGTTTATGTTTTATTTTTTGTTATTATGATTGGATTCAGAGTTTCTGAATGTTCTAAGATAAGACCAAGAGTTCTTAGATTATCTCAATTACTGAACATATAAAAGGGAAGCCTCTGTAAATATAATACAACTTATTTAATTGGACATTTAAAATGGGTCAATTTTATGTTTTGCCTATTTTATCTCAGGAAGGCTGCTTGAAACCAAACAAAGGCAGGCTTTCCCTTGCAGCCACTGCTAACCTGGGTCTGCTGTGAAATACAGTCCTGTCAAACATTAATGCCCCATTTTATATCTTAAATTGCTCCCTCCACCCTGGATACTTTACCAACATAAAAATGTCCAATGAGCTTCCATTCTTAAAAACAAACATGAGGCAAAACAAAGCAAATCTTTATTCTTCCTCCTCTTCTGCCTTCTCCTAAGTTTAGGTTAAACACGTAGTGTGCACACTCTGTTTCTACATCCCCCCCCCCCACACACACACACACACTAGTCTGGCCCTTCCTTCACTGTTGGGGTTGAGACTCCCTTTGCAGAGTAGACTAGTTACTTTCGAATTGCCAGCTGAGTCATTTCTGTGCCGTTCCCATCTTCCTGGAACTCTCTGAAGTAGGGCACATTCTTGAGAACCTCTTTTCATTAACACATTTTTGTTTGTTTTTGGCTGCAGTGACTATTTTTAACTGTCATATCCCTTCCCTGATCACACTTTTACAGTATTATTTCTTCTTTTATTTTTGGTTCATCTTGTGGGTCCCACCTGTCCTAGTCTTGGTTTCTTGTTACTTAACTGGAGACCCAGTGCATGAAATTCATGCATAGGGGTAGGGAGTCCCCTCAGCCCAGCCTGCACCCTCTCTAATCCGGGACCACTGGCTCCTAACTGCTCATCTGCCTGCCTGCCTGATCACCCCTAACTGCCCCCCTTGCTGGCCTGGTCACCCCCAACTTCTCCCCCTGCTGGCATAGTTGCCCCCAACTGCCCCCCTCCCGCAAGCCTGGTCGCCCCTTACTGCACCCCCTGCCGGCATGGTTGCCCCCAACTTCCCCCCTGATAGCCCGGTCACCCCTCACTGCCCCCACTGTGGGCCTGGTAGCCCCACGCAGCCTGCTGCTCAGTCGTTTGGTCGCTCCTCACTGCCTCCCCATTGCCGGCCTGGTCAGCCCCAACTGCCCCTCTGCAGGCCTGGTCACCCCATGCAACCTGCTTCTCTGTAATTTGGTCACCCCTCACTAACCCCCCCTGCTGCCCCGGTTGCCCCACACAGCCTGTTCAGTCATCCGTTCGGTTGTTTCGGATGCGATGGTCACTTAGCCTTTTATGCAGATAGATGTCCTCTCATTCTCTTGGTATTAGCTCTCATAGCGCTATAAAAATGACACAAAAATCTCTAGTTCTAGCCTTCACTGTGCTCTTAAATTTAGATACATATTTCAAATTTCTACCCTTTTGTGTGACCATGTCCCCTCCACCCTCTGGTGGTCAGCGCACATCATAGCGAGCGGTTAAACTCCTGGTTGAAATCCTGGTCAAGGGGACAATTTGCATATTAGGCTTTTATTATATAGGATAAAGATGAGATAAAATACTGTTGGTTTTAACAGCTCAGTATCAGTATTAAAATAGTGTCTTTGAGAATATTCTAAAAGAATTAGAGAAAAAGTCTTATTTTTTCAGTGACTAAAGATGTAGCCCAGAATCTAACATATTTACCTGAACATAGCTGCTATGGTATTGGGACAAAACAATTGAGAGGTCTTTTAACAGACTAAAAAAAGTGCCATGGCTTTATCATTTCTACATTATGTTCACATTGTATTATTCTCTTATTTCAGGATCAGCTAAATACAGCCCATGGGCCATGTGCTATTTTTGTGAATAATGTTTTATTGGGACATAGTCACACACATTCATTTATGTAGTGTTCAGGCTGCTTTGCCACTACAATAGTAGAGTTGAATAATTGTCATGGATACTTTATGGTCCACCAAGCATAAAGTATTTATTATCTAGCCTTTTACCTGAAAAGTTTGCTTTTGAATCCCTTTTGAAATATTAATTCACTTGAATTTCTATTTTGCTCAATTCTACATGTGGGGGGCAGGGAGGGAGAGACAGACAGTATTAACCAGAGTAGAATGAGTCACATTTTTCCTTCTAAAATATTTTTTGTAGATGACTAATGAAACCTAGTTGCAGTATGCTGCCTTTAACATGCACAATTCTTAGGCTTTGTTAAAAACAGGACAATATAAACAAAAACCCTAAGGCAGAACAACTTGTTCTTTTTTACCATGTTTTTATTGGTACTGCCTAGAAAACATTTTCCAAAATAAATAATCTTTTCAGCACCAACCTTTTCCCTTCTATTAAAAAATTAGAGTTGGAGAAAAGTCCATTTAATAACAGAAGAGCATGTATTTGATGACACAATGACTAAGAAGGTCACTGTTGGAAACTATTTTTATTGAAACTCAGGTAATTCTATGAGTACCTATTTTTTTCATTAACGCCAATAATTGACACCATATCTTTTACATGGAAAATAATTCATATTTTTCTTATAATAATGTCTGTTAAAAGTTTGGTAAATGCATGCAATCCCCCATCTGTTTTTCATTATTTGATAATTTTTTTTCTGTTACTTCTCTATCTTTTAAATGAATACGAATTTAAACTTCCTCACCTTTTTTTTTTACCTCCCACTTAAAAGAATTCTACCAAGGAAAAATAATTTGAAAGCTAGTTGTCTGGTTTAATTTGGACGTGCAGTTACATCTAAAGGTATAATTCTAAAGGTATAATTAGTTATGGAGCAAGAGATTTAACAGAGATTTATTTATTTTTAGCAGATTCCCAAGGTCCAAAATATCAATGGCCAGGGATTGGACCTTAATTATAAGTTCATCCTCTAAGAAGTTCGCTTTCACTTAACACATTCTTTGTGTTGTAGAGTCAAGACGTGAAAATTTAAGCTCGCCTATTGTTACCTGTGACTCAGTAAAGAAAAACGTTGGGATTCAATATAGCAAAGCCTCAAAGTTAAATGAAAATGGGAGTGGAAGTCAAATCTCTTTTTTAAATAATAAATTGATTATAGAAAGTATATTTTTCTACTGATATAAAAATCTAGGTACAATCAAACTACACCAGGAAACATTTTGGCTGGATTATGGAAGAGTTAAACAGAACTATCTAGTTTTGGCACCTACTCCTGCCATTGTTATGAGGACTCATTTTAGGCTGGAAAAGAAATTCTCCCCAGAGCAGGTGTAGTTCTGGAGCAATTTTAAGGAATTTGAGGTTAGATTTTAGTCTGGATTTTTAAGAAATTCTGGACCATGTATTTTTCACCCAGAAGGACTTCAGAACAAAGTGTGTTTTATACAGCATTTGATATCCTATTACAGACCATGTTACTACCAAAATTAAAAGTTACCTTTTTGGGGTCTCTAGATCATACAGGGGTATATAGTACAGGGATATGGACTCTAGCTCATGCAGGGATATACAGTAGAGCGTATTCAGATATACTAGAATTTGAAGTAATCTGAAACCAATGTGAAATATTTATGTATAATGAGTACAGCCTAAGACAAAAAAATGTATTTTGGGGAAAATTATAAGAAATTTTCAAGGTTGGGCTCTCCTTTTCCTCATGCTTTCATCGGAGACAAGTATTTCTCCTCCATGTATTAGCAACTTATATGTAGTATAAATTTTGTTATTTTAATATCTGATGTGTGATAAGAGGAGGGTTGGTCATTGTTATTTTTGCCTTCCATAAATTAGTCACCGAAGTGAAGTACTGGAACAAGAGAACCTAAAAGCAACCCCATTAGATGACTAAAGCAGTATAAAAGACCCTAAATTTAATTATCTGTGTACACTGTGATTTCTCAATTGTGCTCTATTCTAGACAAAATGGATCCTTATTGATTTATTTAATGCTTGTTTATATATTGGTTTCTGCATCTGAATTTATTTATTTATTTATTTATTTATTTATTTTAGGAGAAAAGAAATGCCTTTCCCTTGAGAAGGAATAAATATGATCAATGTAACTGAGATTTGGAAATCAAATGCTCTCTTTTCTCTTCTCTTCCTTCTATTATTTTTCATTAGTCACCTTGCAAGATTAAATATTCTTTAGAATATTACTTTGATTCCTTAGAATATTAATTTTTCCCTGTCATATAAGAGATTGTTCATCCTTGAAGTTCAGTTTTTTGACAAAACAATATTTCCGTTGATATACTTTTCAAGTCTACTATAATTGACAAGGTTTATGTAATTCATGACGAAAAGCTCTACAATTCTTCTAAATGAAAATATTGACTAATAAAAACATGTCTGGAAAACATTTCTTATCCCCATCCATCACATAGTTTTCCCCTTTCATTAAAAAACAAAAGGGGTCTAAAATGCCAACTCCATTTTTTTAATGGACCAAAGGAAAACCAATCTCAGCCTCCTCTGTCTTCTTGAATCCAGTGAATGTACTTCATTCCTCATCCGATTTGTTCTTGGCAACATTCCGCATGTTTGCTCACTCAGGGCCCCTCCTTCCATAGATCCTTCTTCTTGCCACAATCTCTTGGGTTTTCCTCTATTTTTTTTTCCTGGTTTGTTTGTTCTTCTTAAGTCTCCTTTGCTGATTCATTTTCTTGTGTTCATTTTTAAATCTCTGCATTCGTCAGGGCTCTCTTCTCACCTTCCCAACTCTTGTACCATATGCGGTATAGTTAAGTCTTTAACAATACAGGTTATGTAAACTGACTACCTAGGTTTGATAATGTGCATTAGTTTTCAATTGCTGTGTAACAAATCACCGTGAATTTTGTGGCTTATAACAACACTCATTTAGTATCCTGCAGTTCTGTAGTGGAGTTCAGCTGGGTCCTCTACTCCAGCCATTAACAGGCTGATATAAAGGTATTGGTTTGTTCTGAGGGCTCATGTGGGGCTTGAGATCATCTTCCAAGCTCAGTGGTGTTGGCAGAATTCCATTTCTTGTGGTTGTAGGGCTGAGTGCCCCATTTTATTAATGGCTTTTGGGCAGGGGCTATTCTTAGCTCTTGGAAACTACCTGTGATCCTCTACCCTATGGCCCCTTACATGAGCCCTCTCTCTCACACTTCCCATTTCTGACATCAGGAAAGGCTATTTCCTTTTAGAGTGTTCAACTAATATCCATTTTGATGAATTCAAAATCAACTGATTAGTAACTAAATCTTGGGTGTTATATCCCATCACATGTATAGGTTGTGACCCACAAAGGAAAGGAAATTGTACAAAGTGTGTATACCAAGAGTTGGGAATGTTGGAGGCCATCTTAGAATTCTACCTATTTACTAGCTATGCAAATTTGGGCCAGTTACATAATTTATCTGTGCTTTGGTTTTTCTCAGCTTTAAAGTGTGATAAAAACAGAATATTATTTGTGGGGTTATTGTGAAGATTAGTTTGATTGGTACATGTAAAACCCTAGAACAGTTCTTAATATATAGTAAGAACCTGCAAATATTCAATTGCCATCCTCAATCTCCCCATAAATATTGCATCCACTCCCATTGCTTCAATGTTACTGATAATCCTATGACTTCCAAATTTATATATCCAGTCAAGACCTCTTTTCTGAGCTTCAGACACTTGAAATTTCCTACTTTACATCTCCACTTAAATGTCTAATAGCAACCCAAGTACAATTTGTTTAAGTCTAAACTCATGATTTCATTTGCAAACCTGATCCTTTCTAATGCTTTTTATAGAAAGTAATATCCTTTCATGAAGTTCCTCATGCTTTACAATTTCCTCTTTCTTTCCTACCATTCATTCATTCTTTAAATTTGTTTTTGTGTGGCAGAGAATAGAATGATCAATATAACAGATATGGCCTCTGCCCTATTAGAACTTAAGTATAATTAAGTGAGAGACAGATTGTATTCTATTCCCCAAAACCTATTAAAACAAAGCCATTTTTAAGATTTTTTTTAAAGTATGAATTTTTATTGACTTCAGAGAGGGAAAGAGAGACAGAAACATCAATGATGAGAGAGAATCATTGATTGGCAACCTCCTGCATAACCCCTACTGGGGATCAAGCCAGAAACATGGGTGGGAATCAAACCATGACCTCCTAGTTCATAGGTTGAGGCTCAACCTCTGAGCCACACCAGCCGGGTCATTTTCACCTCTCCTTAGCAAACACTCTCATCAAAGTCACTGTCTTTCCTGAATCAGAGTAATAACCCATGGGTTTCTACTTTCACTCTTTCTCTTTCTCTTCCCCTCAACAGAACTACCATCTTCAAGGAGGTCTCACGAACTCACTCCTTTGCATAAATCCTTTCATTGGCTTCCTGTAGTATGTAAGATAAAAACAAACCTTCTTGCCCTGACTGGTTTGGCTCAGTGGATAGAGTGTTGGCCTGCGAACTCAAGGGTCACAGGTTTGATTCTGGTCAAGGGCATGTACCTTGGTTGCGGGCACATCTCCAGTAGAGGATGTGCAGGAGGCAGCTGATCGATGTTTCTCTCTCATCGATGTTTCTAACTCTCTGTCCCTCTCCCTTCTTCTCTGTAAAAAATCAATAAAATATATTTTTTTAAAAAAACAAACAAACCTTCTTCATAGTCTGCTATAGCCCCGCCTAATGTCTCTAACTTTATGCACCCCAACTCACCCCTCCATTTCTGTTTTAGCCCTGATGGTCTTCTCCCTGCTTCTCAAAAGTGGAACACTGCTTCATGTCTTAGCACATTGCACCTGCCAGTCCTTCTAAAATGGTCACTCTCTCCCTTTCCTGCTCTATAACCCTCCCTTTACCTGGTAACCCTCAGCTAAAATGTTATCCCTCATGAAAGCCTCCCCTTATCCCTCCTAAGCCAGGATCTCCACTATACTCAAAGCACTAGATGAGTCTTCTTTATGACATTTAATATGGTATATGGTTATGCACAGATTTGAGTCATTATTTAAGATCTGCCATCATTCTGGGGGAGGGACAAGTTTCAGCCATAGGAAAAGTAGATTTTACAATCGTGTTTTGTAGATGAGGGGACATGACATGACATGTATTTTACATGTAAATGCTATTCTCAGAATGTGTGTTTGATGGGAGAAGCTTCTTCTGTAACTACCTCTTTGTCAGTTCAGACCAAGCTTACCTAGACAGTATTTGGAAGGGAACACTTTGAGCAAGAATGTGAAAAACTGTTCTACAAACTATAAAACTCAACAAAGAATTTTTATTGTTGTTATTATTGTTAATATCACCAAAATACAAGTTTATCTAAATACCTGAGCTACCTTGAATTTGGTCGATTGGATTGCTCCCAAATACTTGATTTTCTCTACCAGAGGTTTCAGATCTACTGTTGTTTTCTTAAATATACACCTGTGTGCTGTCTACCCTTTAATATGTGTACAGGCATATGAGATATACACATATATACATATGGTGTATGTATCGTGTATATGGTCTATATTCAGGCTCCTCTAAAATAAATTCCAGCCTAATGTATCATAAAATGGGACTAGTCCAGTGGTGTTATTTTTATGGATTTACTTAAAATGTTAATTTCCAATACAATTCAGTGATGCTGAATAAGATGATATTTGGGATGTAAACCATCAATAGTTTTTGAAAGCCATAAAAAAGTCAAATTCCTTTAGCTTAAAAGTGTTTACTGATTGTATAAATGTATTTTACAAATATGCCAAATTTACTGTGATGATTAAAACTACAAATATAAACTTCTAGTTGATTAAAAAGCCACTAATTTATTGTAGAAAATATTCAAAATTATTACTAAAAGTAGAAACATATTTATCTTTAAGCTAACTGACTGCAATTTTATAATTATTTATTTGTAGACATCCACTTTGGATCACATCTGAAGCTGAATTCAGAACAACATTAAGGTAAGCTATTTATCTGGGGTGCAAGTGTGTATGTGTGTGTGTGTGTTAGTTTTAAGCAATAAGAATATGTGGAATAATTGTGTGTAATAGAATGTTCAAACATATTTCTAGTTTCTAAGCTCCTAGAAAATTTCTGGTTCATGACAAACACTCAATGATATTGGTTCCATTTTATTTTTTATAATATTTTTCAATTATAAAAAATATCAAAATATATGATAAATTGTTTTGTGGCTACTTGTTAAATGTCCTCTCAGCACTCACTCTGAAAATACCCATACCAATAAATCACTATGCAAATGAACAGAGCCATTAAAGACAAATTAATACTGAATAATGTTGTGCTCAATGTTGCTGAGTTAACAGAAGCTGTAATGAATTCTCAAATGTGGAATGGTGTGATGGAGACATGCCACTGAATTAATAATAATAATGATGACAAAAGCAATAACAATACTATTTACTTAATGTTATAATTCAGATACTCTACTAAATACTTTATTCATATGCTTTATGTCATATAATCCTCAAAATTTTCTGAAGCAAAGGTATTATTGTTATTCTTAATCTCATTTTCCTATGAGAAAACTAGGACTTGTCTAAAGTTATAGAGTTAGTAAGTGGCATGCTTACCAGCTGAGATCTTTTTAACACCCAAGTTTTGGTTTTCTACCACTATGTTAAACTACCTACAAAAGATATGTGTTAATCAGAATTTTTTGAATTTTGCATTGAGGAAATAATGAGAAGGGATTTTTTTTGCTACATGAAGACCACTAACAAAAGCATGAAAGGTGAAATAGATATGCATTTTCCCATAGTGACAAGTTGGAATGAAGAGCATTTGAGGAAAATGTAATAATAATTGTATAGTCAGAACACTTGAAGGTTACCAAGATATTTTGGTGGATAAAATTGAGTGTTCTTAGTTTCATCGCCAATGTCCTCTACATGCAAACAACTTAGTTAAATTTTTACTGTTTTAGTTGAATATAAGAATCCACAATATAGTCAGGTTATCAGTTTAAAAAATTAAAAAAAAATACTAGAATTTGGAGGGATAGTTGAAAAGTATTTAGTCCTGCCAAGGCATGAAATGCTGGCCTAATCCTGATAGAAGTAGTAGAAATAGGGAGGCATGCTATTGCCAAAAGACATGACAGCAAGCAAATGTGACAGTCCTTTATGATAAGTTGGGTAGAGGAATAAAGGAAAAGGAAGAGCAGAGATGGTTTTGTTTGTTCCTGTGAAAAAAAATGAAAAAAAGTGCAAAACTTTTTCTTGTTCGAAAACAGAATGAGTTGGATTCTCTATTTTGCATTGGAAATGTTGATGGGTACTCACATTTATATATTCTGAAGGACATTTAAAGTTAAATGAATAAAGAGGTGAAGATTGGGTCCTAATTCCATTAACTCTTTTTATTAAAGGCTTTACACAAAGTCATTAAAGACAGATTAATACTTTAGAGTGGGTAGTTTAATATGAAAGGATTAGTATAAAAATGGAAGTACATAGGGCTATTACTCGAAACACCATTTTCAGTTGAGCATTTTAAAAATCAAATATAGCTATGTAAAATTGAAAAGTATGTGGAATGATGCAACTTGTATAATAACATTGCCTTCCATGCCTAATTAAATTCTCAAAGATTTTTTTCATTTCTTTGTTTGACAATATAACATTGCTTTTTAAAAAGTAAATAAATGCAAATAAATTAAAACTCAACTCTGGAGTTACTTCCCTTACTTTAAGCACAGTTTTTATCCTTCCCGCCACCACCCCAATTGGGTATTATCATTAACCTGTTAACAATACTTCAGGTAAATACAATTTAAAATCAATTTTATTTCAAAATCAAAATGCTCATTCATTCTCTGTGTAATGAAATACGTGAATTAGGTAATAAACAAGGAGAAAGAAAGAAGGGAAGCTCTGCTTAGGCTATAAGTTACTTCATTGGAGTGATGTCTGTTGGTAATGCTAACCTACAATACTGTAATGTTTTCATAATACTATAAGAGTATTATGAAATATTTTTATAATATTAGAAAAAATACAGGATGAAATTATATGTGCTACAGAATTATAACCTTCTTATATTTTATTAAATATCCTCGCTCAGAGTAAATTCATCAAATATTTATCCAGTAGGTAAATTCAGTGTTAAATTCTGGCCCTACCACAATACTTTTAGTAGGTATGACTTATCTTTTCAAGATGTTCACAGTCTAATAAAAAATATGTAAACAAATTATTACAGCATGGTGTAATACCTTGGTATGGAAGCACATGGAATGGGATTACTTCTTTCGATACAGTGGATCCTGATTAAGTAATAACTGGTACACCTAGTATATGGCCTTCATGTAAAATCACCCCCTACTCTAATTTTTTTGTCATATTGCATCATTGTCTTATGTACTTCATAACATTTATTACTATTTAAAATTCTCTATTCATGTATACTTATATTGTTGCCTGTCTTGAAGAAATTGTTACTAGAATGTAAGCTCCATGAGAACAAGCTCCTTTTTACTTGTTTAGCCTTTGAATCCCCAGCACCTAGGGTACATATCTGGCACAGAACAGGGTTTTAAAAAACAATGTTTGAGTAAACTTAGAATTTTTATAGAGTAAAATTTATTTAAATATATTTGGGCAACTTAAACAATTTTTTAGATATCTAGAATGTAGATGCACTTCCCATTAGGCTCATTATTTGTATTGTGCCATGGGCACGAGGTTGGTTCTTACAGAGAGTAGGACGTAATGTGAGAGATATTACAGAACATTCATTGGACATGGTAATCTTTAACTCCACTTCTCTCTGACCAAGGTATTACACCATGCTGTAATAATTTGTTTACATATTTTTATTAGACTGTGAACATCTTGAAAAGATAAGTCATACCTACTAAAAGTATTGTGGTAGGGCCAGAATTTAGCACTGAATTTACCTACTGGATAAATATTTGATGAATTTACTCTGAGTGAGGATATTTAATAAAATATAAGTTGGGAACAAAAGATAAAGCCTGTGGCCAGCTCAAGTTGGAGTCATACAGAAGGGTCTCTCAGAGGACCAGAATCCTTAGTGACACCACTCTATGGGTAAGGGTCTACAGGAAATAAACTTGAGAAGGTGCCTCAAAGAAGCATGCCTTTCTAGACTTTCCTATTGAGTGGAGAAACACAGATTCCCCTTAGAATTCAGAATTATGAGGCAGTGTTCACTGAGGTTTGGTGGCAGAACTTACCTGTGTGATCCAACTTCATCAATAATTTAAGTGGTTCCAGATTCAAAGTCAGTGGATGAAAGCAAAATAAATTGTTTGTAGTACGAATTCAACTTCAATGCTGCAAAGATAAATTTCTAAAGAAATGTTACCAATTTAAAAGTTATAAGCATAAATAAAAAATGGACTTGAGAGGCCACTAAAAAGACATCACAGAAGATAGTCTTACAAAGATATCTTATATTGGAATGATTAGATTCAGAAAAATGCATATGTTTAATGTACTATTTTCTATTGCTGCCATAACAAATTACCACACAGTGTCATAAAATAGTACAGATTTATTACCTTACAGAACTGTAGTCCAGAAGTGCAGTAAAAGTGTCACCAGATAAAAATCAAAGTGTAGGCAAGATGCATTTCATTCAGGAGGCTCTAGAACAGCAGTTCTCAACCTGTGGGCCGCGACCCCTTTGGGGATCGAATGACCCTTTCACAGGGGTCGCCTAAGACCATCGGAAAACACATATATAATTACATATTGTTTTTATGATTAATCACTATGCTTCAATTATTTTCAATTTGTAACAATGAAAATATATCCTGCATATTAGATATTTACATTACAATTCATAACAGTAGCAAAATTACAGTTATGAAGTAGCAACAAAAATAATTTTATGGTTGGGGTTCACCACAACATGAGGAACTGTATTAAAGGGTCATGGCATTAGGAAGGTTGAGAACCACTGCTCTAGAGGGGAACGGAATTGGTTTCTTGCTCATTTGGGTTGTTGGCAGAATTCAGTTCCTTGTGGTTATAGGACTGATCTTCTGGTTTTGATGCTGGCTCTTAATTGAGGGTTTCTCCCAGCTTCCAGATGTTGCCACATGCCTTGGTATTGGGCTCCTTTTTTATTTTGAAAGCCATAATGGCATATTGAGACTGTCTTACATCATATCTCTCTGGCTCCTTTAGTCCAAGTTGGAAGTGTTTCCTCTTGTATAAAATTATCAAGAATTCTGTGGGACTTCATGAATGTCACAAGGATTCACCCCATTAGACAAAATTCTCAACAACTCCATGACTCTCTTAGTTACTGTAGTTTACTCAGGACTTGGCGGCTATCATCAATCAAAAGTAATTTGTTTAGCACTGAATATGTGTTCACTATTCTGCTTGGCACTTTTGGGAACACTGGGAAAAGTGTTGCAGTCCCTACTGTATTTTTCAATGTCATTAAAGGCTGTTTATTATAGTAAATTTTGGCAGTCTCTCCTTGTTATTTCCTTTGCACAATTAAGTAGTTTTAGATGTTTAATAATTGAATTTCTCATCAATTATATTAGAATGAATTATAGAATAGATATTAAAAGCCATTGCTTTATTTTTCAAGCATGACTAATGTAAGAAAATCTCATGACTCTTTATTCCATTTCATCAAAACAAGAATTTCTTCTTCAATAAAAGGAAATCCAAGAATGTACAGGGGATTCAGTGCCTAAGATTCAATGAAAAATAAATAAAATGACTGTGAATTTTAAGAAAGAAAACATAGGTGTTTTTTTTTTTTTCCCCCAGATTACACAGTGGCATTCATATGGAGTTTAAGAAAATATTTTGCTAATTGTTAGCAAATACTAATTTGCTAAGTTTTGCTAGATGCATAATTTTATTTGAAAAATTATAGTTCTGTGATATCTCTTTTGGACAAAATAGATTAGTGTCAAATAGAATTGGTTTAAATTGCTAGCTGTGACTCTTGAGACAAGTTGTATAACTTCTCTGAGCCTTCACCTTACTATAGAAAAAATTAAAAACATCTCTGTCCGGGTAGCTCCATTGGTTAGAGTGTTGTTTTAGTAAGCCAAGGTTGCAGGTTTGAATCCCCAGTCAGGGCACACAAGGATCAACCAATACATGCATAAATAAGTGAAACAACAAATTGATGCTCCTCTCTCTCTTTTTCCTCCTCCTCCTCCTCTCTCTCTAAATAAACAAGTTTTTTTTTTTTTTATAAATTTTAAAAACAACTGGAATTCAAGTGTAGTCATACCTCTTAGCATGCTCATATTAGCAGGCTACCTCTTGAGGTCCTCTCTACTCCCACTACCATTCCCAAGATTCCCAGAGGATTACTCTATCTAATGTAGTCTGCCCTGCTTCTGAATCCCAAGCAGAGAGAAAACTGCCAAGTCCATCCATTGCTTTCTATAACTGCATATGGAGCTGCTATGGAAAAGCGGGTCCCCTGTCACATTCTAACTGGTGATGTTGCCCTGCTACAGGGATTTCCTCACTGAAACGGATCCCTGCACACTTAGAGACATCATGATTTCATCTAGCATCTACCATGGCCATTTCCAACCTTTTTGTCATCTCATGGAACACACAAACTAATTATTAAAATTCTGCAGCACACCAAAAGTTGCTCATCTGACTAAAAAATACATATAATTTTGGTTCGTTCACACTGGATGGCTATTGTGTTGGTTGCTGTCATTTTTAAATTTGACAATCTAAGGGAAAAGAGGTCGGTGCCCCTGACTAAATTGTCAGGCATTGCATGTTTTAAAAATTGTCGTGGCACACCTGTTTCAAATTGCTGATCGAGAAGAAGCTCAGGCATTGTTCCTACAATGTCCACCACCATACAGTGGCCAGGACAGGGAAGTCTACCAGCCTCAGGCTTTCCTCGGGAACCTGTAAACCATGGTTCTGAGCTTGACCCAATGCCCATGCTCTCCCTTGCCACATGGTGATCTCTTGAAAGCTCTTGATATTCTTTCCTGCCAACAGAAATCCTTCAGAGAGGTTCCAAAACCATGAAATTACAAACGGACCCTTCTCCAACCCAAACAACCTCTTGGGAAATTTACTCAGTGACCTGCTCTTGGGGAGTGAGCCATCATCTAGCCATTCATAAAAGGCGCTGTTGTTACCTTCCTTGGGGAAATCTGTGAGAAGTACTGGGATACATATATAAGTGCCTACCAGCACCCACTGCATAATAGACATTTAATACCTTTTCATTTCCTCCTTTGTCCTATATTCTTAATTTCTAGTTTATGCCTTTATTATTATTTTTAAAATATATATTCCCAAAGTAAGATTCTAAAATCTCTCAGGGAAGAGAGTTATGTCTTGTACATTTTTCAAGCCTCCACAGATTATTCAGCATACTGTCTTACAGATAAATATTAATGGCTCTTTAATTATTGCTTTAGTGATTACTTTGAGATTGAATTTTTCATAGTTATATAATATAATCTGATTTTTAATTTTTCCCTATGACTTTCTGCTATCATACTAATATTGTTATTCTGAGAAGAAACTTGGCAAGGAAAGGAGATACAATTCTAATTAAGATATTTGCATTTTGATTACTGAATCAACTATCTGTCAACAACACTTAAATAGCTTAGAAATGTTTATGCACCCTTGAAATGATGGGTTTCTTACTTCCTCATAAATGGTGAGGAAGTTTACATGTATTTTGCCATTTTTTTAATTTGAGCTTAAGTAGACCAATAGCAATTGACATCTAGTTAAAAAAGAAAAATAATGGTGAGGAAAATACTTTTTTTGGAATAATTATTATTTATAGGATTTACTGGGATGACATTGATTAGCAAATCTATATAGGCTTCACATGTACAACTCAATAAAGCATCATCTGCACACTACATTGTGTACCCATTGCCCCAGGCAACGTCTCTTTCTGTCCCTATCCCGCACCTTTGCCCACTCCACCTACCCCCTCCCCATTCCTTCTGGCTATTACCACACTGTTGTCTATATCTATGTGTTACATGGGACAGACTGACAACTGTCAGAAGCAAGATACATTTTTATGAGTTGCAGTGAAAAGAACCTAAAGAAACTTAATTTTGAGTTCTAGATCTACATTGACATCTGTAAGGCTATTAAAAAAGACTTTCAATGCGCCTCCTGGGGCAGAAAGGGGAAATGAAGAAAAGATCATAATAATGATTAGAGCAAATGAGTGTATAAGTGCTCTATAACAGGAGCCCTTTAATTTAAAAAACTGCACACTTATTTTTAAAAACTTGGAAAATGAAAGATATAGCTCAAAACCTCATGTCTCATAGAAAGGATTTTGTTAACAACTTGAGATATTTTGAAACCATCCTATATAATAAAAGCCTAATATGCTAAGTGTCCAACCATTCATTTGACCATTCGACCAGTTGCTATGATGCACACTGACCACCAGGGAGCAGACACTCTGACCAGTAGGTTAGTTTGCTGCTGGGGTCCATCTGATGGGGACTAGGTGAGATGGACCAGACATGCTCTGGAGCCCTCCCGCAGTCCCTCCCCAGTTGGCCGGCCCCAATCTTGTACTGGTGGGGTCCCTCAGCCTTGTCTGTGCCCTCTTGCAATCCAGGATCCCTTGGGGGATGTCAGAGAGCCAGTTTTGGCCTGATCCCCACAGGCAAGGCCGAGGGACCCCACCAGTGCACAAATCCATGCACCAGGCCTCTAGTACATATATAAATTTAGATATCCTTTCTTTTCTTTCTTTTTGTTTTTGTTTTTTTACTTTGTCATATTGTGTGTCATTTTGAAACATGTCCTTGCCACAAATTCTTAAAAAATATTATGTTGCCCTAACCAGTTTGGCTCAGTGGATAGAGCATCGGCCTGTGGACTCAAGATTCCCAGGTTCAATTCCGGTCAAGGGCATGTACCTTGGTTGTGGGCACATCCCCAGTAGGGGGTGAGCAGGAGGCAGCTGATCGATGTTTCTCTCTCATTGATGTTTCTAACTCTCTATCCCTCTCCCTTTCTCTCTGTAAAAAATCAATAAAATATATTAAAAACATTATGTTAATGTTATACCTTACATAATTTGGTCATTTCTCTTAGTTACATAAGTTTTTTTCTAAGGTCCTACTTAAAATAATTTTATTGTTAGCATCTTTGTAATATGCCCATATGTATTTATGTTTCATTAGAAAATATGCAATGAACATTTGTGAGGTTCTTACTTTTTACATTTACACCATTGGTATTTGTTACTTTAACATCTTGCTCCATCTAATCTTGAAATACTGCCACAGACCCATGACTTGGATAGATCTGTTATTTGTACACACTTGAGTGCTGCTCAGGGCTGTTGTTCATAGCATGCACTTCATCTATTGAGTGAGTCCAGTGGCTTAATATCCCTCAGTTCTCAGCTTCTGTGTTCTCTCCTCTCCATGGTCCACATTAAATTTCTCTTTGCTACACAGTATTGTAATAAATCCATAGACTTCCTGCCATCAAACTGCTCTTACACCCAAAAGAGTATTCTTTTAATTCATTTGGAAGTGGATTTGCTAAGATGTTATTTATTACTTAGCACCTATGACCACATCTATATTTTTCTCCTTTTTTTGTGCTTTGTCAGATTTGGCATCAGAGCTCTAGTTGTAGGTTTATACAATGAAAGTGGTAGCCTAAATCATATTCTACAGAATACAATGAAACATGGAAAAGTTAAATATAACAACAAATTGCCATTATGTAACTTAGTAACTAATATTTTCAATGACAGAATCAGTATCCAAATTTATTGTGACAATTGTAGAAATGAGCTCAAACCAACAAGATAATATATTTCAGATATAAATACAGCATTCCTCATTAAATTTTGAAAATTTAATAGTACTAACATGGGGTAATAGGAATCTGAATCAGCACGAATTCATAGGAATTAAATGATTGTACATTTAGGAGGACAACAAGTGTTATATGCACTCTAGAGTGTACCAGCTACTGATGAAGCTAGTGTCAGATTATATTGCATTCATAAAACAGAAAAAGGGTGGCATTTTTCTTACTGTCTTCCATTCAATAGGTTGTCTTGTAAATATAAACAAATGGAACTACATTAAATAAAACAGTTTTGCACAGCAAAGGAAACCATTGACAATTCCTTAAATAAAATAAGTCAAACTGTGTCATTCCTAGTGCTTCTTTTATATGGCCTTTTCTTCCTACAATACTTAACTCCCTTGTCCTCCACCTTATCCATCTGGAAAATATCTACTCTATCCCAACACTCAATTGAATGACACCTTTCCTGACCTTCTTCTTCCTCACCCTGTCAAAGAGATTTTACCAGCCAGTCTTTACTGCTTCCTCTGGTCAAGTCCTCATCCTTTATAGTCACACCTATAACACATTATTGTTTCTGTTGTTGACCTCTATCCCTATTAGATTAGAAATGTAAAAACTGGATTGGGAAGGAGTAAGAAACAATCTCCTGGAAAAACATTTAGATTATTTCTTTTATCCATAGCTAATAATGTTCCACAGTTTAGAATTTTCCCATGTTTATAAAATGAGAAAAGTATTGAAAATCTTGACACAGTAAGATATTTACTTTAATATCCCTATCGTTGCACAACCGGGAAAACAAGTAGAATAAATATGCTCTTTGAGCAACAGTTTTCGTGAACATTTTTAAACTAAGCCCGTAAGAGACAGCAATATTATTTTTGTGTTGGTGAAGTGCTTTGAGAGCAATGCCCCGGTGACAGCATCAACAGAATACAAAGGCCAGTTTGTCTTTATATCTAAATAGTGGATTGTTGGTGAAGAGTTGTGCCAGCCAGTGCAGAGTGGAATAGTGTTTTATCCCTCTCGAGATAGATGGCTGGCTGAATGGCCGGAGTTCCTGCTGCTTTACTGCCTGCCCCTTGAATTTGAAAATGAATGTGTTCTTTTTCTCTTGAATGGGTGATGAGAAAATGTCATTTAAATAAAACTGAACTCATAATATTGTCATAAAAATATGCATATATGCATAACCCACGGACACAGACAATAGTGTGGTGACGGCCTGGTGAGAGCGTGAGGGTTAGAGGGGTTCAATAGGAAAAAGGGGACATCTGTAATACTTTCAAAAATAAATGTGCTTTGAAAAATATGTCCACTGGTATATTACCTATGTGATACATTGTTAAAAACTTTAAATGTCTTATTTATTAAATATTGAAAATTCTAAGCAAATTATATCATTGTTAAAACAAGGAATGGATAATTTGCCAATGTGTTTACACTTTTAAAATGTTGTTCCTTCAGACAAAGTGAATTAAGCATTACATTATTAATATAAGCATTATTGAAAACATTTTCCCGGTAGATAATTTAATAAATTCAATAAATGTTTCTTGAGTGCCATGGTGAAAAGTCTCTTTAGGGGATAGAAATAAAGGAAAGACCATCCCTGCAATCAAGTTGCATTCAATAAACATTAGTATATGTGCAGAGAATTATAATGTAGGCGGGATGCAGGATAGTTATAATGACCATGTGAACAAAGAAGGAAAACTACTTCCCGTGAAGATGAATGATTGGAGAAGGCTTCACAAAATGAAGGAAATTGAAAAATGAGTGTCATCATTGAGGAGAGAAGAATCAGAATAGAGAAATTGAATTGAATAATGGAAATCCTTAAATACCAAGAGAAAATTTGATTTTTGTTCTTTCTGTAGATATAAAGCAGTTGTGGTGGTCTAGGGCGGGGGGATAAAATGGATACATATGTAATACCCTTTGTAATACTTTAAGCAATAAAAAAAAAAGAGGAACAAAAAAAAAAAAGAAGAAAAATTTTAAACAAACAAACATTAACTACTTTTTTTTGGCATACATGAAGTCATAATTTTAAGCTTTTCTTGATCATCATTTAGTACCAGGTTTATGCTACATGCTATGGAGTAGCATAAAATGTAGTGCCAATTTTAGTGCTTTTTCTGCAACAATAGTGAACAATTTTAGCACTCCTGTGTGGTAGACAATGTGCTAAGGTTTTTCCAAATTCTTTTACTTAACCAATCAATACAACATTGTTAGGACAAAGATATTATTAATGTAGCTATTATCTGTCTAATTTGACAGATGAATAAACTGAATTTACATCTAATAAATATCTGACCTAAGATACAGCACATGAAACAATTCTGTATTTAACCACTAAAATGAAAAGCTTTTCCTAATGTTAAACAATTTAACTAAGGTCACTGGCCAGTAAGCAGAATAAAATTACACCTGTAAGTATGTAAAAAGAAAGCATGAACAGCCACGTTTATTCCAGGAAAGAGTGTCTAAGCAGGGGAGGCTTCCTAGGTTGCACAAGGAAGCTGATGGTTTAAACAATAAAAAGGGAAGTAGCTTAGATTGTGATGAACAGATCTAAGATAAATTAAAATAATCATTGCATTTCTCAAAATGTATACCCTATCTTAACATACTTGCCTCAAACTTTTAACATAGTGCTATATACAATATAATAGTAAGATGATCAGCATCAGCATGGCCCAGGAGCTTGGTAGAAATTTAAATTTGGGGGCTTCATCCCAAATCTTACATATCAGAATTTCTTAGAGAGGGGCCTGTGCTTCATGGAGGTTTCCAAGTGCTCCATGTCACGTAGAGTTTGAAAGCACTGCAGTAGACCAACAGGGACCAGCAAACAAGGGTCTCATGAGGCTGAGGTGAGCTTCTCCAGGAAAACAGAATGAAGAAGCTAAGCTGGAACCAACTAGAATTAATAATGATTGATGAGTGTTATGTCTTAGGCTGAGATACAAATTGGGAATCTGGGACAAAATAAATTTTGGAGGGACAGACTTAAGTAGAGTCATACACAAGGTGAAACTGTCACTTAAGTGAAGATGAGCTTGAACACGAAGTCAGAACAGGTTACATAAGTGCAAGGGAAAGGGGTCAGGGGGGTATATGTCAAGGATCAAAGCAGAATTAAAGATTAGGGCATGTCTGGTAAGCCAAGGTGGCAAAAATCCTGAAAAAAAGAACAGCTAGCTTAGAGAGAAACAAAAGACGGAGGATCCATAGCCAAAGGTTTGATGTTGAGAATAAAATATTTGAAAGTGGGCAACCCAGTTCGATTAGGCCAACCCTATCACAATTGCTCATTACCCATCCTAAAGAATCAGGTCCTGTTCATAGCTAATAAAATCACAAATTATGCCACAATTTCATTCATCTTTAAATTAAAAAATATTTTAGCACCCTCTATTTGCCAAATACAGTGATAAATAACAGAGATGAAAAAATAGGTGAAACAAATGTGATCTCTGCTATCAGGAGAGTCAGGCATTAAATTATATTTTATATATTTACAAAAATTATACAAGTAAGTATTTAATTATTATTACCATAAGTGATACCCAGAAAAAGTACAAATAATATGAGAATGAATCACAAGACGATTAACCTAGCCTACAAGAACAAAGGGTAGGAAAATAATTAGGGATGTTTCTCAGAGAAAGTAAATCTGAAGATACACCCTCAAAGATGAGGGGAAGTTAGAAAAGAGCTGTGGGAAAAGCATTCTAGGCCAAGATAGGTTCTGTGCAGAATGTGAATAGGAGAGAACAGGAGAATGGCCAGGACGACTGGAGTGTAATGAATGAGGGGAGAACAGTGCAAGATAATTCAGACTTGTTATGAGCGGTTAAAGATGTAGAAGAAGGTTTCAACTGCAGTCAGAAAACACTGGGCAGTTTTAATCAAGTAAATAATTTAATGACATCCGCATGATAAATATATATTATATTTTATATTGTATATCCTTTTCAGTTCTGTGATAGGGTATTTAATAGGGATTCCATAAGGAAAATTTTATTAGGTTATTGTAATAGTTTAGGAAAGTGAACCAATGATGATGACTTGGAGTAGGTTAATGGCAATGAATAGAGAAACAAGTAGACAGATTCATTAGATACTTACCAAGTACAAACCCATGAGCTAGTAGCCATAGAGAAAGAAGAAAAAATATCACATTTTGGTTTCTGATACGGGCAGATGAGTAGAGATTAATAATTAACTAGAATAGGGAATATTGGAAGAACTAAATTTTTGGAGAAAACTCAGGGTTTCAGCAGTGGACTGCCTGGATTTGAGATGCCTGTTAGTTATCCAAGTGTAAATAGAAAGTATGTGAATGGACTGATGAGTCAGTGTGGAACTCAGATAAAAACATTTTGTCTAAAGATATAAATATGGATTCATTATACACGATAGGCCTAGCTATTAGAATGGATGAAAATACCTAAGGAGAGAGAATGAAATCAGAAAGGTTTCTTATCTTTCAATCTTTTTAAAAAAAATATATTTTATTGATTTTTTTACAGAGAGAAAGGGAGAAGGATAGACAGTTAGAAACATCGATGAAAGAGAAACATCGATCAGCTGCCTCCTGCACACCTCCTACTGGGGATGTGCCGGCAACCAAGGTACATGCCCTTGACCGGAATCGAACCTGGGACCTTTCAGCCCGTAGGCTGATGCTCTATCTACTGAGCCAAACCAATTAGGGCATTATCTTTCAATCTTTAATGAATGATAATTAAAATGCTTTAGTGAAGAGAGATTGGAAAGGTATGGGCAGAGAGGCAAGAGGCAAAGGAAATGAGTTTGTGTCCAAAAAATTAGTTGAATAGATGTCCAACTAAGGAGTCAATAAATGTGGGACAGAGAGTTAAGGGGTTAAAAGAATGAAGTGAATGGGACTGATTGATTTATTACGATTTTCCTATACTTACTATTGATTTATTACTATTTTCCTATACTTACTATATACTTTCTTACTCAATTTTGAATATGGGTCTACATCCACTGATGTTTTTTCAAGCCAGATTTCTGGCTTCAAAGAAAAAAATCTCTCTAAACCCTGACATAAAATATATATTTTAAAATAATAACATCTTAAAAGTACTGAAAGAAAGAAAGGGAAAAGCCCTATCATTCCAGAATTCTATACCTAGCAAAAGCATCTCTCAGAATGCAGGCTAAATAAAAACTTTTTTCATATAAACAAAAGCTAAGTAAACTCTTTGCCATCAGACCTGTGGCATAAGTACTGGCAAAGGCAGTTCTTTAGGCAGAGGGAAATGAGGACAGATGGTGTTCCCTGGTGCTATGCAAATTGAGGCTCAGACTCTCAAAGCCTTTATTCCATTCACACTACTTTCAAGTCAGAAACTGAAAACAATATGACATAAACCCAAGTATCATGCCAACTTATCTTTTAACAGTTTATATATTTACAAATGAACATCATTAAATTAAATTAATGTATTTATCTCTTAGGTTATTGGAGCATTACTGAAATAAAGCAAAGCATTAGAAGGCTGGTTACTAGAATTATTAGATTTGATAAATCATATAAAGTACTTAGGAAAGTGCCTGGCACAAACAAATCTCTATGTTTGTGAGCCTGAATTACTTAATAATGTATATATATATAATAAAATATATTACTTATAATGAAATCTATTATTTGATGTTTTATAAAAATGGATATTTATAGGCACAAGAACTAGTATTATTGAGTAGTTACTTAGCAATCCTATATAATAAAAGCGTAATATGCTAAGTGTCCGGTCATCTAGTCCATTCAACCAATCAAAGCTTAATATGCTAATGATATGCTAAGGGCACTCAACTGCTGGCTATGACATGCACTGACCACCAGGGGGAAGATGCTCTGACTGGTAGGTTAGCTTGCTGCTGGGGTCCCGCTGATTGGGACTGAGTGAGAGGGGCTGGACATGTCCTGGAGTCCTCCTGTGGTCTCTCCCTGGCTGGCCAACTTCCCCTGTCCCTCCTAGGCCCCAATTGTGCGCTGGTGGAGTCCTTCGGGCTGGCCTGCATGCTCTCACAATCTGGAACCCCTTAGGAAATGTCGAAGAGCTGGTTTCGGCCTGATCCTGCAGGCCAGGCTGGTGCACGGGCCTCTAGTGTATATATAATAAAATACATTATGTTTTAGAATTTGCATGAAGATTACCTGTTCACCATGCCAGAATATAAAATAGGGTCAGATTTTATTCAATACTTAAATTATTTTAACTATCTGATAAGAACTGTTTTTTTTCTCTTACCATTGAATTAATGGAAAATTTAAATAAAAATCAGCAATTATGTGTTTATATCATTTTTGGTAGAAAGTAATGAATGGCTCTCTTAGTGGGAGATAATTATTGAGACCTGACAAAACAAAAGGACTCCAAAGTTAGTTGAATTTATCAATCAGTCAATCAATCAATAAGCATTTATTGTAAACTTATTTTATGCAAGTTCTGTGCAGGATGCCTGTGATCCAGCAACATAAAGTTGCTAGTTTGCAGAGAGTTTATGCGATAACTAACACCTGTTTATCCTTGCAATGTTGAGGCACTATACTAGGTAAGTTCTTTTCATGTTCTTTCATTTAATCAAGCTTCGTGGTATTCCTATAATGTAGGCATTATTATTAGCAGTAGTATATTCATTTGATAAACAATTGAAGTTTAAGGAACCTACATAACTTAGTTGTAGATAAACAGTAAGTAAGTGTAAAACATTTGTGTAAAAACAAAAACTTCTGCTTTCAACTATTAGATACATTGCCTCTTTCTCTTTTTACAACTCATTGGGTAGGTAAGGGAGATCTATTTTAAAAGAGGACAATACAAGTTAAGAGAAAAAAATAGTCTTTAATTTTTAAAATAAAATTCTCTACTGTTAAGAAATATTTATAAAATTTTTAAATTAGAAAATATTAATAAGCTTATTTAGCAACTGAGGTTTTCCCAGTTCTTATGAAGAAGGAAACTGTCAGCTTAATTACTAAAAGTATGGAAATAGATCATGCCCCAGAAAGTTAGAAATGAAGGAAGTTAAAGCCATCTCCAAACCAGATTGGCTTTAAAAATATGGGCCTTAAAAATACTAGAGATTTAGGAGCCAGCTAAGAAAATTCTCAAAGGGTTGAGGAGAATCTCCCTGGAGAAAGCAAAGTGAAAACAACAGCTAGAGTTATTAGAATTAATCACTGTTAATCAGTGTTCTGTCTGAGGCTGAACCTCAGTGGGAATCTAAGACAACAGAAAATTCAAGTAGGTCAGGACAGAGGTAGAGTTGTGGAGATAATAAAACTTCCCACTTAAGAATACATGAGTTTGGGCACAAAATCAGAGTGGATGGTGTAGCATGGGTGACAAGAGGTCAAAGTGGTCTGACACATAGGTTTGACAACCTAAGGAGTAAAAATCCTCCTTTTAGAGAGAAGTTTAATATATAAGCATCCTTCACCATATATTTAAAGTTGAAAATGAACCATTTATTCAAAGGCAGGAAGCTCGGTTTTATATAATAATTCTAGCACAGTAACTGAACATCCAAATGTAAAGAATCAGCTCTTACAAGATCATACAAGCACACATTGTGCCATTGATTCATTCATCCATGCATTCAGTAAATATTTGATACCCTCTATGTGGCAATCACGTGCTTTACACCAGACCTGTGATAAATGAAAAGCAAATAAAACAAATATGGCCTGTGCTGTAGTGAGATGTACATTATAGTAAAAGAGTTAGGCAGTAAATAATTACAAAAGTGTGTTTTTAATTATGATTTTAATCAGCTATAAAGGGAAGGTACCACATATTGTGAGAATAAAGTGCAGAAGAAACTATCCTGATTTGCAAAGTAGAAGATATAGCATGAAAGTGAGTCACTTAGCCAAACAACAATTTTGGAGAAAAAATAATTCCTGACAGAAGGAGAATAGTGTCCCAAAACTGGAAAGAAACAGGGTGATGTCCAGAGTAGCTGGAATATCGTGATAAAAGGGGAAAGGAGAACACAGTGGAGTTGGAGGATTGGTTGGTGTCAGCAATACGTTCAATGCTGTGTTGAAGATTTTTGAATATTATCTTAATTGTAGTGGGAGGACACTGCACATTTTTATGTGGTTAAATAATATGATGACATCTGCATTTTTAAAAGATCACATTTCTGTGATCTCATGTGGTATTTGGGATGGATTAACTGGCAGCAGGATGGATATGGGGAGCTCACCTATAAGGCTATGTCAGCAGTCTAAGAAACAGATGATGCTAGCTTGAACTTGGTTATTAACAACAAAAATAGGGAAAAAAACTAGATAGATTCAGTATATACTTATGAGGAAGAAAAGAGGATTAAAGCCATAGATGTAGGCATGAGCACATCCTATAGTGTGGTGCCATTTATTGCAAGAGGAATAACTATAAAAGACCAGATTTGAGGAAAATATTGACAATTTAGTTATTTCAAAGTGAGATATAAGCTAGTGGAAATATAAAGTTGATGTGTCTGAACTTCCGGAAAGATAGCTTGCCTAGATACAAAGTTTGAGTTCATTAGTCTATGCATGATCTTTTCCTAAAATTTAAATCAGAATACAGGGTGTGGCAAAAGTAGGTTTACAGTTGTTTATGCAACAAATAATACAATAATTAGTAAATAATAATACAAGAATAAGCTATGTGTTTTTGCACACTCACAGCTGTAAAGCTACTTTTGCCATACCCTGTATTTTATTTATTTATTTTTATTTTTTATATTTTCCTTTTAATGGAATTTATCAGAGTGACACTGCTTCACACAATTATACAGGTTTCAGGTGCACAATTCTACAACATATCATCTGTACACTCTATTGTGTATTCACCACCCCAAGTCAAGTTTCTGTCTATCACCATTTATCTCCCCATACCCCCTCCACCTCCCTCTACCCCACCCTTCCCTCGGCAATCACCACACTGTTGTTCATATCCATGATTTATTTCTCTCTCTTTTTTTTCTCTTTTGCTCAATCACTCCATCCCCCCACTGGCCCCTCCAACAACAGCTATCAGTCTGCTTTCTATGAGTCTGTCTCTATTTTGCTTGTTAGTTCATTTTCTTCATTAAATTCCACACATGAGTGAAATCATACAGTACTTATCTTTCTCTGACTGGCTTAATTCACCTAGTATAATGCTCTCGACAAGTATAAAAGATTATATCTCAGTTTCTGGTATGAGCCAATGAGTGGAATGGGGGTACCATTTCCTAGAAGAGTAGAAAAAGGAAAACCAAATTTAGAGAAAGTAGAGTTCATTTATGAACTGCCTGAGTTTGAGATGCTTGTGAGATATATGCAAGTATTAACATCAATTATACAAGTGGGTGGAGGGGTCTGGAGTTTGGAAAAGACATTTTGGCTGGAAATATAAGTTTGAATTTATTATGCCTTATTTTTCAATTTATGCAGGTGAATAAGAAAAATTTTATCACTTAATTATTAATAATCACTACATTTAACAACTGTTTTGCAAAAAAATCCTGAACATTAAAATAGTCTCCAATGAGCTAGTATGGAAGAGCTCCGAAAGACAACTAATTCTAAGCCTTTGAGGGCAAGAGTTATTAAATTCCCAGCACCAAGTTAGATTGTCACCTATAGCCCACGTCAATTAATGTTTGTGAAAGAAAAGGCTCAAGTCATTGTAAGAAAGATGGGTGTTCTTTGCCTTCACACCTGCATATCTCAAGCTAGTTTTTCTTTCTCCCCCCTTTCATAAACCTGTTTTTTATTTGTATTGTTCATTCAGATGATTTTTCAAACAGAATTATTACTGGGTCATATACTAGCCAAGAGTTTTACATCTCACAATTTTGCACCACGAAGTCTGTCTAGATTATAACTTATCCTTATATAAATTAGGACTTTTATTCCTATTTTAAAGCAACTATTTATTTTAAATTAAAGTCATGTATTTCATTAAGGTATCACGTTGTTGAGAAAGATCCACACACCCACTGCCTACAACTAAAATATGAGTTCTATTTTTAAGATTTTTTTGAGTAACTCTTTAATTTCATAGGACAAATATCTATGATGAAATCTTTTCCAGGAAATTATAGTTGCTAGTTTAATGATCAAACTTCATATGAAGAAGCAAAGTTGATTGTCATATGCAGAAAAACAAATATATTACAAAAGATCTTACTGCTACATTAATATCCTGCTGTTGGACCTAGTTTTTCTTTTATAATGTTTTTATCTATTTTAGAGAGAGAGAGCAAGGGAAAGATAGAGAGAAACATCAATGTGAGAAAGAAACGTTGATTGACTGCATCTCACATGCACCCCACTGGGGATAGAGCCCAAAACCTGGGCATGTGCCCTGACCATGAATTGAACTGGTGACTTTTTGGTGCACAGGATGGCGCCCAACCAACTGAGCCACACCAGCCAGGATAGGCCTAGTTTTTTGGTAGAAAAATAAGATATGTTCCAAAGTATTCATATAAAAAAGAACATACAAAATTGCCTTGTTAAATAAAGCATAACAGTTATACTTGACATCTTAAACCTACAGTTAAATAAGAATGAGAAGACTATGGATAAAAAAACTTTTGTCCAAACATATTTTTGTAAGGATTCTGTAACTGGAGAATTCTGCAGCACTAGATATTAGTTTTAAATGGTTGTGTGAAAAATCATGTGAAACTAATGTAGAAAGTTAGCATGAGTCCAGAGGCTGTTTGTGGGGGCAGTGAAAGGCAGAAGGAGGACATGGGACTTCAGGCGCATAGTAATGTGTTATTTGTTGATCTGAGTGTGGGTCACATGGCTGTGTCAGTTTGTAAAAATTCAACAAGGTGTATAGTTGTATTTTCACTCATGTGAAATATAGTATACTTCCATATAAGTTTGAAAATTTTATACATATGCCCATTCACATATATGCACTTGTTCACTATAATCATGATGTGTTACTTAAAAAATATACCTACTAGTATTTAGAAGTGTTTACTTACATACCTTTTTAGTGATAACAAAGCTAAAACCTGTATAAAGCCCATAAAAGGAGTCCGTGTTTTTAATGTGTTATTCAAACATTGCAGTATCATCTCTTTTGTTGTTGTCATTTATTCATTCATGAATTCATGCAATAAACCTTTTCTTTTTTCCAATAAACCTTCTTAAAGAAGTAAGTTATGGGTTAGGTCATTTTTTTAAAAGCTCAAAAATTCTAAAAGACTTAAGAGTGTACAGACTTTTATTTTAATAAAAAAATATTGTGATGTTCAGCTGGGTGGCTCAGTTGGTTGAGCATAGTCCCTTATACCAGAATGGAACATACCTAGGTTGTGGGTTTGATCCTGGGTTGGGGTGTATACAGGAGGCAGCAGATCAATGTTTCTCTCTCTCTTTCTCTTTCTCTCTCTCTCTCAAAAAAAAAATCAATATAATTGAAAATATCCAAGGTAGGTCTAATTATTTTGAAACTAGAAATATATTTAAACAAAAGTACTTTGAAAATATTCAAATTTTTTACTAGAGAAGAAGGATATACTTTTAAAAGTTCTTCCCTAGTGTGTATTTAGAGAAAACAGGTTGGCATGTACCCAGAACTGCTTCCGTGAATCTCATGGGGTTGAACAGGCTTCTGATATCTCTTACTTGAATTTTAATGCCTTCCTGCAAGAGCATTTCGTCACTTAAAAAACAAAAAAGCTTTTCTTAAGATAACTTAAAGTAAATATAATTAAGTAGGGATTATGAGGGTTATTTGGGAGTTGTTATACTCTCATAGATTTCAAAGACTTTAATTATATTTTTCAATTATATCTGTAACCATAGGAGAATGCTTAGTAGATTTGTTTTACATGGAGATTAAACTACAATTGGGTCATTTTTGTGAAACCTGGGAAATCATTTGGAATACTGATGTCTGTAAGCCAACTGAAATATTAAGGAAATGTGTGCTTTAACGTAACTAGGAACCCTTTCATGTTACATGGACAATGTCCAACTTCTCAAACTTTTGAGATGTGTTGATATTTATTCGCTAAATATATTTTCTCCTTTTTATTTAACTGAATTTTTTTTAATGACTGAAGAGATGTTAAAAATGGATTTGGATATCATTAGGAGCTTTTTTTCTTCTTTCTTTCTAATTTCCACCTTGGAAAGGGAAGTACAAACTGAAAAAAAGGGGGAATCCATGTCTAAACCTTGTGAGTTCTTTTTCTTACATATTTTTTTTATTTTCCTAACTTTTAAAATTCATTATTAATATTTCAAATATTTAGATAGCATAAGAAAGCTCACTACCAGCTTAATAAATAAACATATAAAGTTCTCTATGTGCTCCTTCCTCCTTCCTGTCCCGAGAAGTAACTACAATAGAGATTTGGTGTTTATATACTTCTCAAACATTACTTTCATATATCTGTGTATATCTCTAGACAATATTATCCATACTGTTTTTCTTGTTTTAAAATTTCATAGAATTTAAATTATGATATTTGGTTTCTGTACTTTATTTAATTCATTACTTGATGAATTTTTAAAAATATTGTAAAGTATGATATAGTGAACTAAGCATGGGCTTTGGTCATTTGAAACTTAAATTCTATCATATTCTTTGTATCTGTGTACCCTTGAGAAAGTTACTTAAGCTATTTCAGCCTATTTTTTATCTATAGAATGGGATAATATCTTCTTTGTTAATTGGCTCAGGCAAAATGATATAAATATGCATTTGGCAATCTGTAATATATAAAATATATGTTTGAAGCAATAATAAATGTTCTTTTCCATATTCTAATGTACCTTTCTCTAATTTTTTAAACTAGTATTGATTACTACATATACTTTTCATATAAAACATGATTTTTGATCTTCTAAGAAATAAAAAAGTAAAGAGATGAAGAGAAAACATTCCGTTATGATAGTGGTTCAGTGAGGTAGGTCAGCAGTTTGATGTCAGGGAAGAGACTGGAAAGGCAAACCCAGATCTGGATGTTCACCTGTTCATTGCTTAACTTTTCTTCCAGTGGGACTTCTTGACAAATGGAAATAAATGCTACTTAGCTCACAAGGGCTTTGTGATGACCAAATGCAGTCAGCTTATTAAAGTACTAACATTGTTCTAGTCTTATAGTATATGTTTAATATATGTTAGCAATTTTCCCTTTTGAAATCAATGTGTTAATGATGTCAAGATGTTAAATTGACATAAGGCTCTTATGTACATGGTCTTGTCTCTGGGTTTCATTCTTCATCTTATTTTCATTGTACACTTTCTACCTTGAGCTATTTCTTTGACTTTTGTAGCTTAAACAATTCTGGTAACTCCTCAATCTATTTAGTGAACTATAGCCTTATTATCCAGGTGTCAACTGGAAATTCCCTTTTTAATTCTTTAACAGCTCTTTATCTTGCTTCATAGTTTACCCTTCCTTTGCTTACATTTAATATTATAACCTCACTATCTTTTTATAATATCAGTAGTTATTTTAAAAAGATTTTTATTTTTATGTTACATAGAAGTGAGAGAAGAGTTCACTGAGTTACCCAAGTCACCACCATAAAAATCTTTTATTATTCTTCCTAATCTCATAATCCTACTTAATCCTATTGATGAATTTCTTAAATAAATATCTCTAGAATATATATTTTAAATCTCCATATCATTATATCCACCTTGTTTAAACCCTTATCACTTCTGGCAGACTACAAGTGGTGTCCTAGTAAATGTATTCATTACCTCTGGTTACTGCATCTAATCTATCTTCCCACCACAAAACCGAGTCATATTATTCTCATGGTGCAATTTTGAAATATCTCTCTGTAGCATAGCTTCACACTTTTTAACAGTGTTAAAAATGTTCTATATTATCAGGATTTTAACAGAGTTTAAGAAAAAGATCCTGCAGAAATCAGATTTGATATAATATTGCCTTATCACCTGACAAAATGTCTATTGTATCCAAAATTCTCATAATATAGCTACTTCAGTTTCTTAAGCATATGAAACTGAAGTAGTTGTGTGATGTCCTGCCTCCCTACAAATGTCCATGTTGTTCTCTTTACTAGAAATAACTTTCCATTCAAGTCTTTCTTCCAAGACCTGGCATTAGGAGGCAGTGAATTAATGTTTCTAAAGTCCTTACTATGTCAGAAACTATGTTAAGTGATATAAAGATATTGCAATGTTTGAATTTCCTAATAACTCTATGATCTTGATAAAATCCCCATTTTCAAGATTAGGAAACTTTAGGATTTAAACTCTTATCTAGCTGACTATACAAACTGCATTTTTAACTTTTGTGCTTTAAGTAATTTAATTCTCACCAAAAGATACTTAACTTGATTTTTGTATAATAAAACTGATGCTTATGGAAGGTCATGCAAATTCAGAGAATCCTGAAATTATCTCAGATTTGTCAAACATTAAAAGCTATGTTAATTCAATTTACCACCCAGCTCCTTTAAATATCACCCCCTCTACAAATTATTGTTTAATGTCCCATGGGCGTTTGGTAATGTTAATATTTCTTCCGCTGCTCTCCCTCATATAGTGGAATAAAAATAAGAAGAATTAACACTTGCCTAGAAGGTATGTTCATATAGACACAGTTCTATGTGCTTTGTCTCACTAATGTGTATTATAGTGATTATATTAATCACTCTACATCTATGTGTTTACTTGTTTTCCTCACTAAAGAATGAACACCTTGGAATCATCCACTGACCTATAATTATGTATTTTCCTAGCATTTGGCACATTTCCTTTTATGTAAAATAATGCATATTTTAAAATTAAATGAATGTGTTATGATTAGGGGATGATTATGGTATTGACAGGGCAGGGTGAAAAAGTAGAAAGAATGTGTTAAATCTCAGAGAACAAATGTAGTCTGCTCCCACAACCCTTGAGCTCAGGAATGGAGAAACTTTGGTAGGTTGAATTATTCTTCCTAACTCTATATGACATTATATCTTCTTATAATGGATATAAATTTTGCATTTTTCCAAATGATAATAGGTAGGCTAGTTATACATCTTAGTAGATATTAAAAATTTAGTAGACTAAATATTCTTTGATGTTTTCACAGATTTCGATTCATTTTATTGACCCTGTTATACATTACAGAGTTCACTCCATATTTTACATGCATTATAAATTCAAGATATTGGGAAGCCTCTTGATCTACAAAGAGAACAGATTTATCTAAAATAGCCATCTCTGCTTTTCATCCATTTGAAAAGATCGGTTAAGTGTGTTTCTCAGGCATAGCCAGACTTCTGGAAAGTGGAAATTGGCTCTTTATTACAGCCTTCGGCTTTGTTTCATCTGGGAGTACAATTGACTACTTTGCTCCAGTTGTTTTCTTTTCAGACTTATTTGCTTCCCCTTTCTGATTTCCTTGGGACTTACTATCTCCATTGCTTTCCTCATGCTGTACTCTTTTCTAATCTTGTTCTATTCTTGACTGGTGAGGTGTTTGTGTGTTTCTCATCTCTCTCCCCCTACCTTTAAAACATTTGAACCTGAAAATCTACCAAGTAAAAGCAAAGTTACTATCTTCATTTTTGACCCAGGTCTTGGGTATTTGTGAGAAAAGATACTGACTTTCCTGTTACTTGCTGAAGGAGAGTGACAGGACTAAGTGAATGTTCTTCCCATCCAGCTGGTTATACACCATTGAGTCGTGTCATTTCAGAAAGCTTCTATTTCCAGGGCTTGCATTTATAGTTAATTTAGTTTATGCCAGCAATTTAGATTTTCTTAATTATTGAACTCTGTATCCTCATATCTGATAACTTAAATGCTGAGATTTCAAATGATCTACTATTTTTAAATAAGATATTATCTTCATATGAAATTGCTTCTATAGATTATCAAATTGGTAAAACTCTTGACAGGATACTTATTAGTCCTTAGCTACAAATTTTATATTGTGTAAGCTTTTGAGGTAGTCCAGTCTTCTTTTAAAAGAATAAAGAATATCATTTAGGTAAATATTGTAAAATAAGGTCTACTATGTAGTTTACTGGAATTTGATTAAATTAAAGATTATAGACAAATAGAATCTACCTGGGGCAGAATATGGAATATGTAATATACATAGTTCTTAGATGGTTAATTTCTCATACTGCCATGTAGACTATTTTAGCATAGCCTTCACCGATTCGGTGCCATTATCTTCTCTATGGCCCAGCAGGGATTATGCTTTTACATATGGACTTGGAAGGAAGAGTTATCTCTCTGAACAGCCCTAAACTCCATCTCTATTGTCATCAGCACCAGTATTACCCATGCAGGTTGATATCAGTTTTTGCTGGTTTACTGACTAAAATTCGCTGTTATCATGCCTCCTCCAAGAGTGAATTGCTCCCTGCAGTGTAATTGTTAGATGGGTTATACTCTGACAGTTATTATGTCCTCTAGCCCCAACCCATGAATTTGAAGGTTTTACTCTGTTTTTAACAAATGGTCTTATCATAGAAATATGATACTTGTATGCTTGCATGTTGTACTGAGTGTGTATAAAAGAGGCTTTAGAAAGACATGGCATTAGGCTTCTAAATGTTCATAACATCATATTCAGTTTTCTTTTGGTGAAAAAAACAACTGCAGCTTAATTAATTTTAACATTGAAGATGCTTTGGAAAATAGAAAGTATGTTCTATATATGCATACATAATTTTTATGGGTCTCTCACTGTAATATTTTTGCAAATACTATTATGACATTTTAATTTTTTTAAATATATTTTTTATTGATTTCAGAGAGGAAGGGAGAGGGAGAGAGAGATAGAGACATCAATGATCAGAGAGAATCATTGATGGTCTGCCTCCTGCATGCCCCCTACTGGGGATCTAGCCACAACTCCTCCGGCATGTGCCCTAACCAGGGATCAAACCCAGATCTTCTGGTTCATAAATTGAGGTTGAACCACTGTGCCTCACTGGCCAGGACTACTATGGCATTTTAAAATGCTACCTGTGTTTTCCCTTGGTGAACATTAGCATAATTAAACGCACATTTTGTCTTAAAGCCTGCTTTTTGGAGGCAGTGAAAAAGACTAATAAAAGCCAGGATGTGTTCTTAGATGCATAAATTCTAAGAGAAAGGGCCCTCAGAACTACTGACACACCCAGAGTAGAGGTGCTTACAGCCCAGAACAGCTAACAATGAGGAACACGTGGACCAACTATCATCATTTTTTAAAGAAACATCTTTAAAAAATTATTGAAATGAGAAATTTATTATTTTTAAATTAAAGTTTTCTAAGAAAGGTTATTCAAATGAGCCCAGGCAAACTTTTGTGACTTATAGCCATACATCACTTTTTCTGTTTTTTTTTTTTTTAGCCTTGTTAATTTTCCAAAAATGGTAGAGGAAAAAAACACATCTCCATAGATCTTACTTATGATGTAAAATAATAAACCTACATCTGCAGAAATATGCCTTCTGAATAAAAGAAAACAGATGCTGTTGCGTTTTTGCAGAAGAGAGTTCAGTGTAAACACTCTGCAGTATGCAAATGTCATCTCCTCTGTGTGAGCGTTTTACCCTGTGGATGCTGCAGGGTGGAGGCTTCTGCCTGTGATTTCGGTTGTAATTTTACTTGTGGAAGTAAACCAATCACGGAGCTCCAATTGCCTCGGCAATGAGGTGATCAATAGCCCATTACTGGGTAGAACAGTGGCTACAGGAAGTGCATTGAAGATTTTAATGCATGAATTATGCATGCGGTGCTCATTCTTTAGTCTCCGAACAGAATGACAGGGTTTGTGAAGTCGCCTCAGATAGTTTCTTGCATTAAAGTGACTGCAGTGAAATGCTTAATATTTTCAGGCATAGAAGCAGCATTGACTAGGTCCAGCCGAATTTGGAAGCTGTAAGCGCCCAGCTCCAGGCACAGAATGCTTTATTTGAAAGTATTGCTGTGTAGAGAGCCAGCTTGGCTGTCATTTAACCTGCTCTTCTCAGAAGGTTGGCTGAAGGATGGGAGCGGCTGTGCCTGCCTCTGAGGTCACAGCTTGAAGTCCTTTTAACTTGCTTTCCGCTGCGGGAGAGAGGCGGCTTGTGGTATCACTGTCGCTGCCTTTATTCAGATGGATAATTTGCAATAAATATTACACCCAGAAGCACAGATCACTCAGCGTATGAGGTAAGTCTGAGGTTTTTCTCTAGGTTAGATCATTGTAAACAAGAATGTGCTGAGTGAGGATCACAGCGGTGCAGTATTATTGGTAAGGTTGACTCAGACCTCAATATTGTGATGCAGTGTCAGGGCTCTCAATTGTTATGCTAACTGAAAGCTGACTGTATTTTATGATCATTGATAGTGTGGTGCCATAGGTATTTTATTTTGCATGCAAAAGCTTTTCAAGGATATGCCAGAGCTCAGGTGTGTGGGTCTGGGCTAGACAGAAGCCTGCAAATTTGGGAGGGGCAGCACTGAGAGTGAGCTGAATCAATAAAAAAATCCCCTCCGTGTGGAGAAGTTTCAGCAGGGCTGTGGCATTCCTGTGGCTCAGATTATTTCCTTAATGCCAACATGTTCAAATTATGGTAAAAGATGGTGGTAGACGCCCAAAATGCTCAGTCCTCCCAGAAGCAGGGGAACATCCGAGGGACTCAAACTCAAATTCTGTGCAGCATGCAAATCGAACAGATGGAATTAAAACAATTCGGACTAGCATGTCCTTGAAGGAAGACCTTGCTGTCAGAAACAAAAGAGTTTGGCTTCTACCTGTGGTGCTGTGCTTTTCCCTGTCTAGCATGCCTGGCTCTGAGACAAATGGGTAGATGGCATACTTTGAAATTTACCAAAAAGAAAGCTTTCTTTCTCGCTTTAGTGTTTTAAAAATCAGGTTTATAGAATTGTATACAATATACAATTGTAGAACCCACTATATAAAAGCCAAATAAAATTTACAACAACTCTAGAAAACTAAAAAAAAATATAGTTTTATACTATGCTTGCCAATCTTTGTGAATTAAAGCTGCTTGGTTAAATATCATGGCAAATAATTAATAAATATGCAAATAATAGGTAGTCTTATATGAATTCCTGAACCTATCTTTAGGGTGGGAAAGTAGCATGAACAACCATTCAGTAAGAAACTCTAAGAATAGTAAAATTTTTTAAGGATTTTTTAAACAGTAATTTAAACAATTAGTCTATGTGTATATGTATATATGCCCATAAAATATATATGTACACACACACACATATATACACACACATCTACATTATAACATAGGATTTATTTAAGAATCCAGTGTCACATGTATGTATATCTACTTCCTCAAGTATGTTAATGATGCTGTTTTAAAAAATATGTTTGCTATATTATCTCTTAAGACCTAAATAATAGATAAGTCCAAGTGTGCTTTGTAAATCAGGCATCATTTATTTTTTTTAAAGAGAGGGGACTACATAGGAATGATAAATAGAGGTCAGAAAAGCTACCTTTCAAACATTTCACAGTGCGTTTCAATTCTGCTGTGGTGTTACTCTATTAGATGGGTTTCCTGTGGACTGCTGGGTGCTGGAGTGGTTCAGAGCCCTCAGCATTGCACACTGTGTTTAAATCCTCCAAGCTGATCTCCTGTAGGAACAGGAGGAAACTCACACGTGGAGTGTTTCCTTAGGAAGGAGGAGTGATTGCCTCTACAACTTAGAGGTCTCCTGATGCTGAGTCATATGGTTCAGTTCTGCTCAAATGTCCCTGGCTGAGGTGCCCCATTAAGAGCAAATAAAACGGGATCTAAAGGAAAATGAGACAGAATGGAGGGGGCATACATTTAAATATGTTTATTGCCTAATGACATATTAAATTCTGAGTGATGAGTATCATGACAGTGCCACTTGTTGGATCTGGCTGAGGTGACAGTAGGAGGAGAAAAACTCCCTTGCTGGCTGACAAGATCAGGGCAGTAAAATTAATGGGCTGACATGGGGAGATTGTATAAACAAGGGGGTCTATGTACTCTGCACTTGTACTTATTTAAACCTCTCTGTCATTGCTCTAGTCTCAAGCAAAGCCATTTATCAATTTCATGGAAAATACTTGATGTTCAGATGAAGAATATTTCCTGGCATATGTGAGGAAACTGAAATGAGATGTGCTCTGTTCCCCATTCCCAGAACAGTTATAATTAATTTTTATAGGTTATCAACTGGGAGAAACTAATAAGGAACTCATGAGAATATTTGAATATCAACCACAATATGAGATGAACCACCGAGATGAGTTTAGTGATTATTATGGCAAAGTATAATCATATTAAATACAGTTGAAAAAGAGACTGAAGATGTAAAAAAGATGTAATAAAAGGAAAAACGGGGATATGGAATGAAAACTATAGTAGTGAAACATAAAATATAAGATATTTGAAAGAAAAATATACTTGCATTTATAGTTGGTATATGTTATCAATGTCTCTTAAAACCGATTTATAAGAATTCTGAAATATTATGATTTAGTAGTATAACGTTTTATAATTAATTTAAAATTAAAATTTTTGAGGTGAGAGAATGAGTTGAGAAGAATATTTTAAAATTGTCAACTGTCAATTTTCTTATGGGAAATAAATGCTTATCCTAATAAGGCATTTTTGCACTATATTATAATAAACCTATGTAAAAAAATTACACATCTATATCTGTATCCCTATCTAATCTTATATGTTCTATAACATGAACCATAAACTCAGATTGTGGAAAAGTTATTAATCACTCTGGGCCACTTTCCTCCTCCCTTGATCATCCAGGGACAAGTACCAGAAAACTGGAGACAACCCCACGCCCCAGAGTTCCCTGAAATTATTCAAACTAGCCAATCCTAAATCCGCTTTTACTTTGCCTGCTCCCTGCAAATACCACAGTAAAGGCTCTTGCTCACAGTTGCAGCTGGCTCTCCTTGGCCTCCTGACCATCACCCATGATTTCTCCCGCCCCACCCCCGCCATCCCCCCATGGCAGGGCATGCTCCCTTCTCTTGGGACCTGTGAGTAGAACAAGCTATGTTTTCAATGGCAGTCCTCGCCAGATCTATTGAGTGTACTATACCTGAAGAAGAATAAAAACCCTATTAAAACAAAATGAAACACTTCTTAACATTTTCTTTAGCACCAGTTAACATCGATGGAAATATTATACTCCTAGTACTAAAAATAAACCAGTCAATTTTTTTAAAAAAATCATTGCGCTTTTAGTAAACATCTATGTTATTTTGAATGCACGGGTAAATTCTGAGTTAAGTTCCCATAAATGTGTTTTACTCTTTTCCAAACTGTTGTTGACAGAGGAGGGTATATCGTTCAGGAATATGAATGGAGAAATCGAAGTTTTTACTTTTATGAAAAGCTACATAGTTCTAAAATTTTAAATATTTTCCTGAGACTGCTATAATTTGTAATATTTCATATCTGCTACATGAAAATGAGCATCCACCTTGTCAAGCAACTAAATCAATGCTAAAGGAAAATGCAACCTCATGCTACTTCAATATCAAATTCTGAAACTGTAATTAATAAGTGCTACTGTTGTTTACATAATGTCTTTGATATCCAGTATATAACTAGGTAATATTCTAATTAAAAAATATTTCTGCCGAATTAAATCTAAAAAGTGAATCGAACTGTCTTGAGAATGCGGTTGCTACTCATCAGTGAATGCAAAACTTGGGAACAATGAATCAGTTAAGTCCAAGACTAACACAAACTGGGCCCCACAGAAGTAGTTAGTATGTTAGTATGAAGACTATATACCAAAAGCCCTTAGCAGTGTCTTTCAGCAGTCCACTCTATTATTTCAAAACATCATCACTGAAAAGAGTTGAGGTGCATAAGTGACTTTAAAAGGTATAAGAACTCAAACACTAAATGTATGTTTAAACTGTATATCTTTTAACTTCCCTTTATAATTCCAAGATAATATATTTTATTCTTACAATCACAATAGCCCTTTAAGAGATAAACGTTGATAAAATTTGTTTGCAACTTAAAATGGAAAATTGGAGATGATTTAGATTGGAAATAAATTAGTAAAGATACTAGTCATGCTAGCAGATGGAAGGGCAGCAAGGTGGGTGGCTGGGAGGGAGTCTGGAGGCAGAGCTGTGCCAGAAAGAACATAGGAATTTAAACAGATGGGAGTTGAAATATTAGTTGGCAAGAAGAGAAGCAGGGTTACAAACAGGAGAAACTACTGAGGAACTGGGTAAATAGGCAGCCAAGAGGTGAGTTGGATGGGCCAGTAATAAACAAAATAGTTCAGTATCAGGATACCCAAGTTTAAGAACAATTAGGTAAGAATAATAGAAAACAACTACTTTTTCCCCCTTTACTTGAACCTGGAAAAATGATGTTTATTATTATTTTTAAGTGCTTTGAAATCATAATCAACTGTTTTTACAGAGGGGAAATTTTAGTAGAAAATTTAGAACTGCTTACCACTGAAGACATTTATTCTGTGAAATTATTATAAGTATAAAATTTACTTTTTATCTCCTATTTTTGTGTTTCCTATAAGCTCTGGCTTTAGATTGGTTAATATATGAGGATTTGGCTGGAACATAATACTGAGAAATAATAAAAGTAAAGAATAAGAATGTTAACCCTACTAAAAAGAGAATTTGTCAGACTATAGAAAATCTGAATATAATCTTATCTTTAGGAGAAAATTCCTTAAGTTGTCTTTGTCTACTAAGTGATAATAGCAATGTCTCAATAAATGTAGTGTGTTAAGCACCTTTTAACTCATTGTTTATAATAATAAAAGCATAATATGCAAATTGACCAATTGACCATACAGTGGAATGACCCTCCAGATGAAACCCTGTTGCCGGGAGGGCCGAGGCAGCCGGGGCTGCAAAGTCCTACGTCCTACTCTTGCACGAGTTTCCTGCATCAAGCCTCTAGTGGATTAATAAAAAAGTCCCATGCACAGTAATATTTGTAGGAGGGGCTCGGTTTAATGTGGGTATTCTGGTTGACCTTCAGGATAGATACATGGGTTCTAAGTGGAAGAGCTACTTCCATTTTCCATATATAAATTTAGAATTAATACCATTCTTTCCCCCAATTTTCCTATCTAACCTAAAAACTTCTTTTTCTGATACTGTCAACTGTAGTTCTCAGGCCAATCGATTGCGATCTAATCTAGTTTGCTAGTCAAGCCCTTATGCCGTCATGCCTGAAACGTTGATATTTTTAGCCAATATGATCATTTCTAAAATGTCTGCCTTCCAATTCATTCCATGTGTAGATTGATAAATAATGGGTCATCAGAAAATTCATATTAATTAGTTATTATTGGTTTTTCTAAATTGTTAATTAGTGATAGAATATTTTAAAAATTATTTTCCTTAGGGAGATGTTTTAAGATCCTTTTGCCCTCCTCCTTAGCTCCTACAGGAGAAAAAGTGACACTAACCAGGAAAGCCTCCTGTATAAAGAATACATCTATCTTGCTCATCATTGCTCCCCCAGTGTCTGATACAGTGCCATGAGGATAGCACATGTTCAATAATTATGTGTCGAATGAATGATCATATGAATTAATGTTATCACATTTTATTAATTCTAAGACACTATGGCTTGTCACACCATCGAATGGAAAGAACATTTGTTATGTTAAATGAACATACTGAATGTAACATGAATCCTTTAGTAGTAGGATTTTTTTTTAATGACAAAAATCTATCTCAAGCTAGCTTAAGCAAGAGGGAGGGTTTATTAGAAGGATATAGTTTCATGTGACAGAGGGCTGTACAAGCAAATGTTGGGAAGAATGAGGATGGGTTTTAGCTGGACCTAAAATATATCTGTAACTGAAGATTTGAATGTCATGTTAATAATGTCAGCTTCTCTATGAATGTGGCTTTCAATCTCAATGAAGACCAACTGTACCTAAGGAAACATGCCTGATTACCAAGATTTAGATATTTTTATATCTCCCA
Source organism: Myotis daubentonii (assembly GCF_963259705.1). NCBI lineage: Eukaryota > Metazoa > Chordata > Mammalia > Chiroptera > Vespertilionidae > Myotis > Myotis daubentonii. Next base: position 43,126,588 of record NC_081841.1, read on the forward strand.
GAGCCATCTCTCCCACTACCACCAATGAGTACTTTCTGTGATAGTTTTTACAAGGATTATGTTGTAAATGGCAAGTTCGGATGGTTAGAATGAGTGAGCATACAGTTTTTGTTGACATAGTGATTAACAAATTAAAAACATTTGGTTATTTTAAAATTGACCAGATATTCTTCCCAGCAAAAGTACTGTAGATATTTTAATAAAATAAATTATTTCTTACTTAGAAGTTATGTGAATAGAAGGAATGAAAATAAAATATTTTAAATTATCCTATTAAAAGGGTAATATGCAAATTGACCCTATGGTGGAATAATCAGGAACTACTGGTTGCTATGATGAACACTGACCACCAGGGGGCAAACACTCAACGCAGGAGCTGCCCCATAGTGGTCAGTGCTCTTCCACAGGGGGAGCTCTGCTCAGCCACAAGCCGTTGACAGCTGCGCGTGCAGGAGCCTCTCTTGCCTCTTTGGCAGCACTAAGGATGTCAACTGCGGCTTAAGGATGTCTTAAGCCATCAGTTGGACATCCCCCAAGGGCTCCCAGGCTGCCAGAGCGATGTCTGACTGCCAGCTCAGGCCCAATCCCCCAGGGAGCAGGCCTACGCTGGCAGGTGGACATCCCCCGAGGGGTCCCAGACTGTGAGAGGGCACAGGCTGGGCTGTGGGACTCCCCGGGAGTGCACAAATTTTCATGCAGCGGGCCTCTAGTTTTATAACATTCAACCTGTTTTTAGACTTCATGGGAGCAATTATTATTCTGTTTATGTCCAGATCCTTAGCCTTTAGCATATTGTCTGATATATTGTAAATAGTTGGTAAATATTTTTCATTAATGTCTTGGTGATAATGTTGTTTCTTAATCCTCACCAAGGTTTTATTTTTATTGATTTTTAGAGAAAGATGAATGGAGGCAGAGCCTCCTGGAATCAAACCCACAAGTTAGTATGTGACCTAATTGGGAATCAAACCTGCAACCTTTTGGTACACAGAATGATGCTCCAACCTTCTTAGCCACCTGGCCAGGACACATGATAATAATGTTTTTACTCATTTAATTAATTCATAATAGTTACAATGAAACGGACAGTGAGATAATAGGAATGTTAAGAAAGTATTTCTAAAAAACAGTGAATATATTTCCTACTGTCACCTACACATAGCTAAAAGACAAATTATATAAAACAAATTGCTAGAAATAAATGACCTGTAAGATAAGCAGAAATCTAAGCCAAAAATAATGTGATTTATTAGGTCTGGGATTGTATCCTGTTGTTAAAATGAATTGAAATAGTACGTTGTTTTGTTTTGTTTTAAATTATTGAAGATATTAAATACATAGGAAATTCTTAAAAAGAGTAGAATTAAGTAGAAATAATACTAAAGCTATTGAGAAAAGTGGGTGTTTGTGCCAGGATAGTCATTTAGAAGAGAGAAAACATGGCCAAATGTTTATGTAGGTATATTTGTATGAGACCTTTGCAGGAACGCATGAATGTCAAATATTGTTGGCTTTTTAATAAATGATGAATTTTAATCATCATTGTAGGAGAAAAGGAAATTCTTTGGCACAATAATATTTTAAGTTCTTAAATGTAAGAAAAATCACAAAGATGATTATTTTTCTCCCTGTTCTTTACTTTAGTAGGATGAGTCCTCGCCTATGGAAATATTAGTGCCTTTTGGTGAAGACCTCCTTTTATTTACATTGCCCTTGAATAGATGCTCCCTGCAGTCTTGAAGAAAATGTTTCTGGTAATCTAAGAGGAAGATTATTTAGAATTTATCTCTCATTTCCCTCATCAAGAATGAAATAAATCTTAGAGTTGAAAGGGTTCATATTAAAATTCCTTAATTTTTACATGTGAAAACTGAGTTTCTGATGATTGACACTATTTACGGACTCAGTTAAATACCTATGTGTATATAGAAAAATAACTTTCAAAGCACATAAGGCTAAAAATTTAATAATAATATAAAAGTTCCAGTATTATTTTTAACTGTAGAATTCCTGATTCAGATTTATGTTTTTTATGTAATTAACACTTTAGTTTAAGGGAGAATGTTCTTCAGTGAATTGCTTTTGCTTCTCTAAATTATCCATTTTGAGAAACATTCTTAAGAAAGAAAACTTTAATGAAAGAAAATTATTCCTCTGTGATTCCAAACACGTAGATTCATAGATTTTAACCACAGAAATAAAATGTTGGAAGAAATTATTTATGAACATTAATTAGGAAATGGGCACCTGTAGAGACATACTTGGCATCAATATAAACTTAATCCTACTTTAAAATAGCCAGTCATGTGTCCATTGATATGCTTAAAATTAATGCTTTTGTTATATTATTAAAAACAGAAATTTCGGTAGCTTGTAATTTAGGAAGAAATATGAGCAATGTGTTAAAGTTGAAGTGGAGACTGTATCAATGCCCATATATATATGATTTAGGATTAAATTATCCCAGCAAAGTATAGTTATGTTAAAAATATTAAATGCAGAAAAACTCTGAAGATCACATTGCCTCACAATTAGAGAAAATAAAAAGGAAGATCACAATTTAATTTGCCTGAAGATATCATCATGTGTTTCATAGCAATAAGTGTTTTATTAACAGAATAAAGCACTATTTAAAGAGAGAAATGGGTGCACCAACATTTATTCATTTTGTACTTTGTACTATGCAGTATGACAAAGTGTTTTGAATATTTACTTATATGCCATCACTGAAGTCACAATAAGTATTTTGAAATGTCTTCTAAAACCTAATATTTTAATTTTGCTTATTAAATAATTTTTGTCATATATGTGTCATGTAAATGTCATTAGTCAGCTAAAAATCATTTACCTGCCCTGGCTCGGTGGATAGAGCGTCAGCCTGCGGACTGAAGGGTCCCAGGTTCGATTCCGGTCAAGGGCATGTACCTTGGTGGCGGACACATCCCCAGTAGGGGGTGTGCAGGAGGCAGCTGATCGATGTTTCTCTCTCATTGATGTTTCTAACTCTCTATCTCTCTCCCTTCCTCTCTGTAAAAAAATCAATAAAATATATTTTAAAAAAATCATTTACCATTTAGTCTTTATAGTCCATTACATAATTGCATGAGGTAAATTACAGAGAAACATAACCTTCTATATACTTATTATTTTATTAAAGAATGGAGTGATTAAGTTTGGGCTATAAAGAAATGTATCAACAATACATGGGCAGAATGGAAATTAAACATTTTATAGTAATATTTTACTAATAGTAAAAATCATTATACACAGATTAAGTTAATTGGGAAAACAATGATGTGATGATTGATGAGGCTGATCTAAAATAAATTCAGCAACAAATCTATGGAACGTATTCAGTTTATAGGTAGTAAAGGAAATTGCTTTATCAATCACACTGCAGTGGAAATTAGAATGAATAAACTCATATGGACAATTGATGTGGAAGGGACAAGCAGCTCTACTCTACCAGTAATAAAATAAGGGCAGGGATGAGGGGTGAGGGTACTGCGAACTCTAATGCTTCCATCAAGTCCCCTGCAGATTTAAGTATTCATTTCCTTTCTTCCTAAGCATTATCAACCCATAAAGCAGATTTTTATTTTCTGTAGTAAAGTAATTCAAATCAGCCAATGCTTTTCTTTTTAACATTTATTTTTCCAGAGGGGAAAAGAATCCTGAATTCACTAACGGTTACTCCTTTCCATTTGTGTCACTTTCAAACACCGTGTGGCCTATTTATGCATGTGAACTGCAAGTTATTTGAATTTTATTTCTTTCAAAGATCTTTAGGGAAAAGTTTAAAAACAGTGAATTTATAATGTAGATAGTAATTAGAATTTCATCTTACTAGTTATGCCACAGGCACATTCCTCAATAGACAGCAGTGGACTTAATGTAACAGTCAGTTGTTTCTCTAGCGCATCTCAGCTCTGCATCTGTGCTATCATGGGAATAGTAAGCTTTACACCTAGATAGACTAGATTCCCAGAGCTGCAATTTGACACCAGAATTATATAAAAACGCGTCGGATATTCTTTTATAACTGTATTTTAAATTATTTTTTCTCCAGTGATATTTCTGTAAAGCCAAAATCCCTCTTAGTGTCCAATTAGGAAAAAAAAATTATTCAAAGCTACTATTATTACTTTTATTAGGTATGAGCTATATGATTGGTTGCCTTTCCTTTTCTTCCCCTTCCCTTGCATTGGCAGCTTTTAGCTAAATTTCACTTGATTTCTCTCATACTGGGATCTCCTTTTTTATTACTATCTTAAAAGCTATATTGACTATATAAGCTGTCACAAATTCCTTTGTAAGTATTAGTATATATATATATATATATATATATATATAAAATTTATGAGTTAGCATCTAGACCCCCACTTGTTTTTTGTTTTGTCTTCTTTCTTTTTTAGACCCTCACTTGTTATGATTCAAGACATTCAAATGCTATGTTGGAATTTATGATAAACACTAATCTGACCACATCCTGTTCTCTCTAAAAGAGATACAGATGGAATAAACTGAAGAGAGAATATTTGAAAGAGGCTTTCCAATTAAATTATTATTGTTTTCAAGGCCTTTCAAGGATGCCTATCATACGTCTGTCATCTGGAAAGGGTACTTCATCTTAGATTTTTCTCAAGAATGAAACTCCTGCTGAAATTGTACTGCGCTGAATTACGCAGCTTGGTTTTGTAGTACAAATGCAACCCAGAGCCTCAGCTCTTCTTACTGAAAAAAAGAGCAGTAGGGACTGGTTACAAAGGAGAAAAATCACTTTTTTCTCCATGAATTACTTTTCAGACAAAATGTCCAAAAATATTATTGTGGTGTTTTAGAATTTGTGAAAGATTTAGATTATATTACTAAGCAATAAGTGATGAAACATCAAAAGAAAACATCTCTGCACAGTTAGAGGAATATTAAATATTATTGTTGTAGTAGCATAAACCCACTGCACTAAGAACCAGAAAGCCTGGATTTATTTCTTTGAGATTTTAGATAATTGGCTTAATCTCTCTAAGATAAACGTTACTAATCTTTAAAATGTGTGTTAGTAATATCTGGCCTCACCTATTCTCCAACTGTTTGTGAAGTAAAAATAAAAGGTCCATGCAACTGTTAAGAACTTTCACACCTCTAAAAGAAAATGTCTGAAGACCAAAAGAGTAAACTTACCATTAACAACAACAATCAAAACTACACTCTTGCCCTGACCGGTTTGGCTCAGTGGATAGAGCATCGGCCCGCGGACTGAAGGGTCCCAGGTTCGATTCTGGTCAAGGGCATGTACCTTGGTTGCAGGCACCTCCCCAGTGGGGAGTGTGCAAGAGGCAGCTGATCGATGTTTCTTACTCATCATGTTTCTGACTCTATCCCTCTCCCTTCCTCTCTGTGGAAAATCAATGGAATGTATTTGGAAAAAAAACAAAAACAAAAAAAACCTACACTCTTAATTTAAAATGTTTATCTTATATGATTAATATATATGCAAGGTAAATTAGTCAGGGAAAGTGAAACATGAACAAATATAAAATTTACATTAATGATTGACCCCCAAAACAAGCATATTGCCAACTGAAAATCATTATCAACCTGTGAACCATTTCCTACAAAACTGACTCACAAGTATGTGTCAATCCAACCTAGCCATCTATCCTCTGGTTCCACAAATACCAGGGATAATGTTGGTTGGGATTTTCCAGGGGAAACAGAATTAACTAGTTCTAGATATTATGCCAGGCTCTCTGAAGAATGTCTATTGAGGAGACAATCTCCATGAAATATGGAATCCCAACAACCTTCTTAGATACCTTTGTAATAATGTCTAATATGTAATGATGATTTGTATTATTGAGATAATGATTTTAAATAATTTCTAAGCCAAGTCATATAAATCAAAGCAAAACAAACTTAAATTACGAAGAGCCTATTTATTTTTCCCCCAGGAGACACAGAATACTATACTAGTGGGAAATATATATGAATCCAATAAAGAATTGGTGACCTACCAACCAACTTCTTAGATAATGATAGTAAAGTGGCATATTTTTAAATGCTTACATCCTTAGCATTGTAAGTGATGCTGCAGATTTCTATTTAAATTATGCCTTTTTGCATACAAAGGTACCTAATAATTTGCCTTGCAAACATATCTATATTGTTTCATTTGAAATCAACTTATAATAAATCTAAATGTGTATTTATAGTTTTCTAAAGACTGTCAGCTTGCAGTCATTTCACTTAAAGTTTCTAAGGACATGGCCAAGATTATTTTTTTTTCTTTTGATTTTTTTGACAGGAGCCTGAATTACGATTTAATAGTTTTCAACTGTTGTATTAGATGCATCCTGATGTCCTACAGGACTACCCAGGTGTGTGGTAAAAGGAGCAAATAGTTCCTAAAAGTTCTGTTTCTTTTGTGTGTCATAAAACAAAATGGAATTATTAATGCCTCCAATCTATCCCTTGGTCATTCTTTGTATTAAAAAAATCTTTCAGAAGATGCACACACAGTCTGAATCTATTATTGTTCCTATCAGTTAATGTAATCAAGTTATCCAGAGTGATGACATTAACATATGAGCTCATCTTGAGTAAGTTGCATGTCTAGATTAAACAGTATAGATAGCTTTTGTATTTTTTAGCTGTCAGTGAGATTATAGTTGGTGCAGATATTTGAGAGTATTTTTTTTAGTGGGAGATGTATGAGGCTATTTACTCATGTTTGTATTATTACTGCACCAAATCTAGATCAGTTATAAATTATCCATTCTCTAGTGTGTTCTTTATCATTTTGATGTTTAAAATAACACATTTTTGGGATAAGAATGATAAAGAAAATTCAATGTTAATAGTTTTGTTCATCAAATTGCCTTTAACAAGGACATCTAGATCATTCATCTAGACATCATTCATCTAGATCATTTCCAGGCTTCAGGACATAAAATGTAAATATTACTGCTGAAATTCTGATTGGGGTTGTATTTACCATGCAGTGAGTCCTTGATTTGCTATGAAAGTCTTTTCTAGAGCATTTGAGTTGACATGTGATAGTGATGGAAGTGGGACCCTTTAGATGATACTCTTAGTCAAAGGTATTGATAGAGTTCCCATGTGACTGGAGTATCAAACAATACTTTAATAAAAACACAGGGGTGACTTAGACATAGGGTTACTTTCTGTCCTTAGTTTACATACATAAATTCTTTTCACTTTTCTCTTTCCTTTTTATTCTTACTGCTTTTTCCAGTGCACTGAGAGTGAAAGTCCTAGATCAAAAGAGTATACATACACACACACACACACACACACACACACACGTAGTTGTGAGCATACAAAATAGTTTATTATTGTATTATTTATTAATTATGCTCATACTTTCATGTGAACCATTTTAAACCTACTTTTGTCCTACCCTGTATATAATTATATACAGTTTATATATCTATGTATAGATAATTGCATTTATATATATGCATGCATGTGTATGTGCTTGAAATCATATTTCACAAAGGAGTAAATACTTTATGTGATCTATATAGTAAAAAGGAAGTTATGTAGTTATTTTGGGAGCCCCTTGAATCTGATTTTCAATCATTCACTTCTTGGGATCTCTGGGGTAAGTTACAGAATTACATGTTCATTGTTGTTAAACCAAACTTTAGTTAGCAAAATCATTACAGTGGGGCCTTGACTTACGAGTTTAATTTGTTCCGAGACTAAGCTCGTTAAGGAGCTCGTTAACTGAAATTACTCTGTCAACTCAATGCAAAAAATCGGCCCAGGGACAGCTGGTATCTCAAAAAACTTGTTAGTCGGGACACTCGTAAATCAAGGCACCACTGTATATATATTGTACCTTCCCATTAAAATACCTCAGCTATTCTTAAGGTTGGTATGAAAGGTATTTTTATTACCATTTTATAGATGAGGTAACGCATTCAGAGGATTTGGCTTCATAAATGTCACTAGGATGAGCAGTAATACTAATTTTTAATCTAGGCCAACTCCAGCTGGGACCACTCCTCTTTCGTGTACATGGTATAACTGTGGCTTGGTTTTCAAGCTTTGTAGCAGGTTCCTTAGACTATATTTTATACTAGAGGCCCAGTGCATGAAAATTCATGCACTCAGGGGGGTCCTTCAGCCTGGCCTGCACACTCTTGCAGTCGGGGAGCCATCAGGGGATGTCTGACTGACAGCAGTCTGTCCTCCCTCTGTAGAAGGTGACTGGCAGGACAATAGGGGACGGCATTGGAGGCGAGTGGCTAGCCCCACCCCCCCATTGTCCCTCCATACCGCCCTCCCCCCAATTGCTGTCCGCTCCCTCTGCCCCCTGGCACATGCCTTGGATGGCATGGCACCGCCTGCTCACTGGCCCCGCCACCCCAGTTGTTCCTCAGTTTGGTTGATTTGCATATTATGCTTTTATTAGATAGGATATGCAACCATGTTTGTTAATACTTTATGAATCACATGTGCCTTTTTTAGCATTATGTATGTTTTCAATTTTAAATGGCATGTTTTCCTCATTTTAATGTTATTTAAATTAAGATACCACAAAAATTAATGTCACAGTGACATTTTTATAAAATCTGAAATTAAATTGATAAAACAAATGGTGTGTTAGAACTGAGAAGGCACTTTTTTCATGTTCCATCCCTATGTTTACCAAACTTATTTTTAAAATATATATATATTTTTGAATTCCCTCCTCCTGAAAATGAATTTTTCTATTTTTATATGAGAACTTTAGATAAACACCCAAATACTATTTCACTATTTCTGTTCTTATAATTCTCACAAGCTACCAGCAAATTTTTCTTTATTAATGTTCATAACCTTCTAAATTTGTGGGGTTTTTTGAAGTTTCTCTGTTTCCCCTTTTAAGAAGATAATCCTCATAATATAGGTTTTTTTCTGAGTAAATTTGATCTAATATCTCTCAGTTTTTCAATGATTTCAATAAATAGTTACTGAAATTTCTTAATAACAACTTGATTTATTGCAGTCTTTTCTCCATTGTTTTAATCTAAATATCACCCTATATTTCATGATATCCCCCCAGTAATTTTATTATTTAATGGGGAAAAATGTATGTAAAAACTGACTTTTAGAACTTTTCACTAAACTTTTCTATCCTTGCCTTAACTTGCTCAGGTTTTGTTACCAAAGCTGGCAGGACTTGAGCAGAGTGAAAGTCAGGATTGAACAAAATTAAACTGTCTGAACAACTGACCCTAAGAGTTAGGGGGAAAGCAGAAGCACATCATGTGCCTCTTAATGATGCGGATACCTTCTGAGAAATGTGCCTTTAAGGTATCTTGTTGCTGTGTAGATATTTAGAGTGCACTTACTCAAAACTAGATGGTATAGGAAGGCTGATACTATAAATTGTGTGGGCTATGCTTTATATGACTAGTAGCACAGTAGGTTTGCTTATACCACAAACATTTTAATAGTATGTTGTGCTGGGACATTGCAATGGCTATGATGTCACTAGGCGATAGGAATTTTTCAGTTTCATTATAATCTTATGGCCATATACCACCATGGTATATGTGATCCATTGTTGACTGAAACATCAGTTCACAGCACATGACTGTGAATAGCATTCCTAAAGGATTATGTTCATTTAAACATAAACAATGGCTCCATTTTGGGTGGCGAATTAAAATGTAGAACAGGGAACTGATGCTGGATTCTTGTTGAATGGACTTAGCCTTGTGGTAAAGAGAGCTCAGTTCAAGGCACATTTTGTAGTAGACCTATGACATCAAAATTATTTCCAACAAGTAATGAAATAGAAGCAGCTCTTATTTTCATTGTCTTGGCCTAGTTTCATTCATTCATTCAGCATCTATTTATTGAATACCAACTACTATATGAGATACTATGCTAGACATTGGAGCTTTAATAGTAAGCAATAGTATACGGTTTTTGGTTTTCTGTTTGTATTTTTTTGCTATAGAGCTTATCATTTGGGAGTTATTCTTAGCCCATTGTGTCATGTTTATAATTTACAAATGTGGCCTTATTCTTTAAAAATGTGAATTACTGTAACTTTATATGTCAACAAACCTGAATCAGAAATAAGTTGAATAAATAATGAAACAATAGACGATCTATCATGCAAACATCTAACCATTTAAAATAGTAGGATTTGAGGAGCCAAAGCACAAAAAAAGCCAGTGAAATCTTTGAGCTTCTATTATAATTTATGTTTATGAATCTGAAGTTATGTGCTATGAGAATACAATAAAAGGATTTCTAACTCATAATCAGAGGGCCAAGAAATGTTTTCTAAAATAATTGATTTCAGAATTAAAAGCTGAGTGATGATCAGGAGCTAATTAGGAGAAGGGCAGATGGTGAAAGGAGGAGGATTGGAGGGAGGGAGTGAGGATGAGTCAGAAAAAAAGAAAAACTCGAGAAAGAGCCCAGAGGCAGGGTTGGGAAGTCTTCTAGTTCAGTTTCCATGAAGTGGTGGTAAAAGGCAGTAGTGGTAACACGTCACTGGAAAGGTGCACAGAATAAAGAGAAGCCATTGCATTGTACTAAGTAGAGAAGTGACTTGATGGGAGTTTTGCATTTAAGAAAGATCATTCTGACTGCAGTTTTTTAAAACATTTTGAGTGGGGCATGGCTGCCACGCAGGAAGATCATGGTGCCATTCAGTGAATGAAAGACTTGATGGGCATGAGGTTGGGGAATCCAGAGTTCTCTCTAGATTAATTTGAGGTTCTTGTAACATATACCCAAGGATAAATTAAGTAACTGAATATTTAAATGAAGACTTAGTTGTCAGCCAAAATTATTATTTTTTTCAGCCACCCACCTACACATTTCTCAGCCACCTTAAAGTAAATGTGCCCATGTGCCCATGCCCTCTCTCCCCACTGGGACGTGAGCAGAAACAATGTGCACAGTTTCCAGGCCTGTCGCATTAAAAACCACCAACAGGTGCTCTTCTATGCTCTTCTTTTTCTGACAGCGGGAAGCAGATGATGACCTAGTTTTGGAGAAAGCAGTGTCTGGAAGATTTCTGGTTGAGAATTCTGCCTTATTGACATAAACATCTACCTGGAACTGATATTTGAGAAAACAAAGTCTCTATTTTTTAAGAATAGGGTTGACAAAATAGAAAAGTAGCTCTCTGAATTTCTCTTGAAAGGATAAAGTAAAAGAATACTCAAAAAGAGGAATATACCCTAAGGCTTGTCAGAGTATGTCAAGAAAGGAAAAGAACTTGAGAAAGAACCCAGAGGCAGCATAGCCAAAGATATTTTGAGAATATGTATCTCCTGAGAAAAAGCCTCTTGAGATCAAGGCAAAGAAAGTAACCTTGGGAAATAAGAAAAAAATGACACCTTATTTGATCCGGGAGACCAAGTCCTGGAATATTCTAAACTTCATCTAATCTATACCCAAGGTTTTACAAATTTATATTTAAAGCAAATATATAATCCATGATACACTGAAAGTTATATTTTTTCAAAATATTTACACATATCTTAATCAGAGTTTAGATGTCAACTTCCAAAACAAAATGCACTGTATAGCTTTTTTCAAAATTACATTAAAGAAGTTATAGACAAAGTTTTGTAGGCTGCTGAAATTAAGTATTCATAACAAAGCCTAGAGGTTAAGAGATGATTGTTAAATCTAGATAACATATTGTGTTGTATATTGTGGTGGTAGCTTGAGAGGCAAAAATTAATGATTAATGTACATAATTTTTCTGAAGAATTTAAAAACCAAACGTGTATTCCAAACATGTTCACCCAATGACTCATTCTAAGATTGGTCAGGCTGTAGAAAATAATGAAGAAAATGTGGGGAAGTACTATTCCTCTTAGTGGGAAATAACTTGATACAATTCATTTTTATTAACCATGGCTTAGAGAAGTTTGTTCACAGTAGAAATACCTGGTGAGTCCTTAGGGAAAGTTGATGGAGAAACAGGTCTGGGGCTAGAATTACTTATGTCTTTAAGTCATTCACAGAAAAGGCATGACCTGAAAGCAGGTGGTCTCAGAAAGGAGGAAGAATAATGATATTGTTTCAGTAGAAAAATGAAGTTGCTTTCTGTAGAAAACTTCAAATCAGAACCCTGAAGCCTGAATGCAAAATAATACAAACTTGATGAATGAAATTATTCCCAATGAGTAAATTCTCATGCATTTATTTTTTAAAATCTCAATGTCAGTCACTGTTGAGTTTCAGGCACAAAAGACTGAGCTCTGCAGATAAAGTTCTTTTCAGTCCCTGAGGTAATGCAGAACCATAAAGTTCTAGCTAGGCCTCCAATCTAACACTTAACCTCTGCGCGCGCGCGTGCGTGCGTGTGTGTGTGTGTGTGTGTGTGTGTGTGTGTGTGTGTGTGTTTTCTGTTCTGTTTTTGCTGTCTTTCATGGTTGTTGTGGGATATTACATTTCTATTCTTCACACAAATGACCACAAATGTAGCATCTTAAAACATACTTTATTTTGTAAGTCAGGAGTTATGGGCACAGGTTAACTGGGTCCTTGGCTCAGTCTCATGAGGTTTCAGTCAAGTTCAGCTAGCTGTGGTCCTTCTTAGAGCTGGAGTTCTCTTCTAGTCGTTGGTAGAATCCAATTCTTTGTATTTGTGGGACTAAGGTTCCTATGTTGTTGCTGGCTGTCAGCAACTAGAGGCCACACACCCCTCTCACAGGGCCCTCACTGGCTTCACAGGGCAGCTTCTTCACGGCTAGTCAGAGAATTTTTTTCCTAGGAAGGAACCAAATCCTCTTTTAAGGACTGTTGCCTGCTTAATAGTCCCATGAAGGATAGTTTCTCTTCTGATTAACTCAAAACCAATGGATTCCTTTAATTAGATTTGCAGTATCTTTTCACCTTTACCTAGATAAGGTAACCTATTGACAAGAGTGATATCCTATTATTTCACAGCTGGTACCCACATATAAGGGGATAATTTCCAGGAAATTTACACCAGGGGGCAAAATCTTGAGGCCATTTTAAAATTCCATGTACCACAGGAGTGAAGGATACAGAAATATGGCATCATTTAATTAACTTATTCTTATCCTACCACTGTATCATAAAACTACCAGATTCAAGTTTTAATAAGTTTTCACCAGTGCCAGTGTTTTCATTTTAGGTAGATCAAATAATTCACCACTCATAACTTTGTGCTTTTAACATTCAAAACTGGAGTGCTTTTTATAGCCTACGTCACTGAAAAATCTATTAATATCATTATCAGTTTGATTTCTCCTTTCTGGAACTTTTCCAACTCTTTTCATATTTTCCTTGAAATAGGTCATTCACTGTCTTACATGGTAGATTTTAGTTCTGAGCCTTTACATTATTTTATTTTCAAACTCCCTAAATTGCCCAGAAATTTGATTTTGAAACCCAACTGAATTCAAGAAAGACAATTCAGCTTTATATATAGGTAAGTCCCCTTGTCAGGATATAAACCTGAAAAAAGTTTTGTTCTCAGGAGCTTAACATTCTTTAAAAATTATTTCGACGTCTTAATTTTGTATTGTTTACCTAGAGTTTACAATATACATTTTTAATTAATCACAGGCTACTTCAAAATTAGTATGTGAGTAAATTTTGTGTTTGCTTTTGTATGAATGGAAATACCATTGGATTGCATCTTAGCTTCGGACACTACTTATTATGGAACCTATTGTAATTTGTGGTGTTGCCTTTATTAAAAACTATTGTAAAATTATTTGCTTTGAGAAATTAAAAGTTGTAATAACCAGAAGTTACACTTAACATTTTTTGCTTCTATTCTTTCTTGAGATTATGGCTTCACTTCCTTTATTTTTGTCTTTCTTTCTAATGTAATTTCTTTCTCCCAGTACATAAGACCTTTAACACAATAAATCAAAATAATTATACCCATTGGGGAGCTTTTATTTATTAGAACTAAGTGACCATTTCAATACTAACTATTTCTTATACAGAAGCCATTAATATTTTAATTGGAACAGATATTTATAATTTGTAAGAGGTTTCCTCATGGAAACAACTGTGGGGAAAGGTGAAAGTCCTTGTCACAGGACTGTCCTGGACTCCAATTCCCAGCTCCCCCTGTCTTAGAGTATCTCTCTCTTTCTGGGTCTCTGTTCCCCTCTGGATCTGCCCTGTCTCTTTGGGTCTGTGTGTAAAGTTTCAAAGCAGAGCTTATGATCCAGGCGGTTAAATAGGATTACAGAGTGTATCTTATGATTACCATTTGAAAGAACTTTAAAAGTTATTTACCCCAACTTTCTCTCAAAGTAATGTCTTACTTAAGAGCCTCCTAATTATTTTGGTAAGGATGCTTACCAAAATAAATGTTTTTTAAACAATATTATTGTGAAGTCACTGTTTTTAGCAACTATCATTGACATGCTGAAACATGAAAAGATCAATTGGAAACTTGTATATATTTTGTTAAGGTATGTAAGTTACATATGGAGAATTTAAGTTATATTTTCTAAACCTTTCCATTTCCCGCTTAAGTGTGACAGGCTATCTGCTATAGACTGAGTGTTTGTGTCATCCCAAAATTCATATGGTGAAATATAATTCCCAATGTGGTAGTATTTAGAGGTAAAATCAATTATTTTAATTCACCAAATTAATAGTCCAGGGAGTATACAAATAGCCCAAAATTCACCTGCATTATAAAAATGATAGCTTAAATCTAATTTCTAAAATATCTTAGGACATAGCCCAGCCTGCATGTCTCAATAGTTAAGTCTCTACCTATGAACCAGATAATGGTTCAGTTTCAGGCCAGGGCACATGGCCCAGTAGAAGGCGTGCAGGAGGCAACCAATTAATGATTCTCTCTCATTACTGATGTTTCTGTCTCTCTCTCTCCCTTCCTCTCTGCAATCAACAAAATTATATTAAAATATATTAGTGAATAATTCAGAGAAAATGTTATGTATAAATAAAGACTAGAAAATCTGAGGATTGTATAACCAACTACATGGGACATGTAATTTAGGTAGGATTTTTTAAGTTAAATTCAGAAATGTAAATTGAATAATACATATATTCATGTATTTTTCCTAGTAAAATTTTTAGAATTTTTCTGATTTGTATTATTGATAACATGCTGCTTGATTAAATTTCTTGTTGTTTGTTACACCCTGCATCCTCAGCATGTTTTCTACAGGACACTCACTTCCTCCTTCATTTGCTGTAAGAATTAAGAAAGCTAATTGTATGAAAGAATTAGATTAGAGTGAGTGCTTATTGTTATTAATAGTGAATTGTTAATATTTCTTAAATGAATCATAAAGGAATTTATCTAAATTGAATTATGTCATTGGCTGTTTATAATTGGTCCTGTTAATTTATTCTGCAAGTATCTTTGTGTAATGCACTATACTAGTACTGTGGGGTCTACTTATATGAATATAGCCATATCTGACCTAAAAATGTTTATGAGTCATCCATGGAAGAGCAAAGAGACAATAGTTTATATAATAGAATTTTCATTTTAGGTTCTCCTGCCTCCCATATATCTTCTGCTATGTCCCAATTCCATATCCACTGAGCCATTGCTCATACTTAACGAATTTTCTGCTAAAAACTCCTATTTAGTCTTAAGATGCCAATCAGAAATAGTAGCCATTGAAGCTATCATGATCTTTTATCCCTAGTGCACAGATGAGTTTGTTGCACTCTCCAGTAACCCCACAAAGTTCCAGAGACTGGCACTTAAATTATTATATTTTCACTAGAAGTGAGTATACAGGGAAGAGAGAAATGGTGACAACTTCTTCTACAGTATAAAGGAGAGTTGAAAGCTCTCTATGTGATAGAAGTTTTGCTTTTACTTATTTAGTTCATAGTGAAGCTTGATTTTCATGTTAATTCTTGGATCTATTGCAATGATCTCTGGCACTACCATGGTCACATCCTATAAGGTGGGAATCACTCTGCATTTGGACAAAACTATGGAAGATGGGTTGAATGGGCACCTGTGTGCCTAAGAATGAAAATAAGACTGCCTGAGGTACAATAGTCAGAACAATATCTATAAAAGCTACAAAGGGTATCATGCACAGGTTCAAAACCAGCCACACCGATGTCTGCAGTAGCATATCTCTACTATTTATTTTCAAGCCCTACCACCCCTGCACTCTGCCACACCCTCCTGGAACTACTTGCACTTCCCTAAAATGACACACTTTGCTCCTCTGCATGCTTTGGCACAGGCTCCTCTGCTTCTCTGCTGCCACTGATCCCTGCTGCTGCGTTTCCCTCCTTGCAGCCTGAACACCTGTCCTTGTCATTTACCTGTCAGTGCATCTCAGTAGATTGTTAATTCCTCCTGGATCTAGATCAGCTGTGTGTTCCTTTACCAGCAACTATTATCCCCACCGTCCCCAGCCACGGTACTATTCTGGAATACTTAAAAATAATGTCAAATGGGGGAGAAAGGGGGCATCTGAAATACTTTCAACAATAAAGATAAACTTTAAAAAAGCTATAAAATGAATAAAAAAACTCCAACCAATTCAAAGTTTAGCTTCAGTTGTAGATCTTGAGAATTGTTACTTCCTATTTAGAGATGTTTTTAGTACTAGTCTATCATTATTCACTTTAGATTCCTTAAAAAAATACTAAGGTTAATATTTATGTGAAAATTGGAAAAAATTCTGATTAAATTTATTTTGAATAAAATGTTTCATTTTATGGATATTTTAGATAACATACAAATCACAAAATAATAGAATAAAAGTTTAAATAACTGTAAGATTTCATCTTGGGACATTCAAATAAACATTCAAATATTAGAAAAAATCTAGGTAACAAAATATTAAATCCATCACTGCATTTCTTTTGCATATACATATATTATCATAATCAATACCTCAGAATGAACTACAGACTACAGAAAATATTTTGTATTTTCTCAATAAAAGAGAAGCCAATTGCAATGAACATTTTTTTGTATGGCTCTCGGGGTGGGGAGAGGTACAGGTTACTTAGCAATTTTATGGCAAGTGGACAAGGAGGCAAGCTGAGAAAGGGGCAAAGTATTTAAATTTGGAATATTCTGAGGATAGGGTCCAAAGGACTTATTAATAAATTGTATATCAAAATAGAGAAACAAAATAATTAATGATAATCTCTAGGGGTTTTGCCTGATCAACTGAGAGAATGCTAGTTCCATTCTCTGATGTGATCCCCATTGAGGATAGGAATAAAGGTTAAAATATTTTATATAAAATTTTACCATTATGTTTTACCTTTACTTTGCCAAAACAGAATAGAATCATTTTGACCACAATCTTGAGTTTCATGGAGTGAGTCAGACAAACTTCATCATTCTAATATAATTTGAATGATCTTTTTTTTTTTTTTTACTGGATATTCTTGGTGTTTCAGGCACTATTCTAAGTGACTTACATACAATGCACAAATGAGGAAACTGAGTCAACTTCATGAAGCTAGTACATGATGTTGGTAGAAATCAAATGAGACCATCAGGCTCAAGAGTCAGCTCTCTTCATCACATAGCTCTTTCTACACACATGTCAGAACAACGCCAAGACTGGTTCTCAATAATTTCTGCACCTTGGACTCATTTAACCAATTAAAATTTATGACTTAAGCCCAATCTTCTCTCCAAACCAAACTCAAAATCTTGGGATAGAGTCTGTACAAAAATATATATCAGAGAAATGGATGTTATTTAATTATAAGAGAGATATAAATAATATTTTGGAGAATATTATTTAGATGATTACTCTTCCAAAGGTGATGCTTCTTAATCCCTTTGCACGTCTCTTTCATATGAGAAATTTGAGCCATAAATATGGCTATCTTCATCCTAAATTTTTTTTAGGATACTATAGCCAACAAAAATATAACATAATGCTCTAGTAAGGGTGATATCAGCACAAAAATTAAAAGTCCATTATGGTTCTTAAAATATTTTAATATGTCTATTTCTATGCCAAAACACTTCCTATTACAGTATACATATGTTCTGAACCTATTTCTGTTATTAGCTTTTCTTTTTCCCACATGCTATTAGAGATTTCTCTGCTTCCTCAAGACAAAAGCATACTTGTATATACTTGTATATTCTTGTAGGATACATACGATTTTCCTGGTTTAACAAAATTCTGATATAAAAGGTTTGTGATGGTATCATTTTCTAGAGTTAAATACATTTTACAGAGGAACTGATAAGTCTAACATGTTTGCCTCTGTGCATTAATCTTCTCTAAAATGTAGCCTACTTGAAGTATTGTCTATATATGTTTCATTTTTTAAATAATTTCTTTATTGATTAAGTTATTACATATGTATCCTTATCCCCACATAATCTGACCCCCAACACTCATGCCCTCACCCCCCTGTTGTCTGTGTGTATTGGTTAGGCCTATATGCTTGCATATAAGTCCTTTGGTTGACCTCTCCCCCTTACCCTCACCCTCCCCTACCTTTCCTCTGAGGTTTGACAGTCTGATCAATGATTCTCTGTGTCTGGTTCTGTTTATATGTTTCAAAACCTAAAATCAAGTTGTCTTTATTTTCTATTCAATTAATCACTTGGTTTTGAGTTGCTCTAAAAACTGAATTTCACAAAGAAAATTGCAAGGGTGAATGCTCTTGTTTTGTGGCCTTATCGGAACAACTTGACATGTTTTTCCAACAGCCCTCACTGTCTTTCAGTGTGCCATTAATAGCCAGCCTAACATTGAAGTTGCATTCTCTTAGTTTGGGCCCAGAGAAGGTCATATTTACTCAGTAATATCCACATAAAACTGTCAAGTTAATTTTCTTGCTGTTGTACTGTACACTTTGTAACTATTCTAAATTAATACCCAATATGGGATGTTCAGTTAAGTAGACTCATAGACAATTAACAAAAACACCCACAACATCTGGCAATATTATTTTTTAAATTTTATAGAACATTGGTTTCTAGTGTAGACTTTTCTTTTTGTAAAAGAGTTAAAGTGAGAAACCTGATTGTATTAAAAATATTTCTTTTCAAAGGAAGAGATTATCTTAATCTTTATGAGGTTGACATGTTTAAAATGAACTTTTTATCTGTTAATAAGATGTTTTTCACACTATTTAGCTTTGTATGAGATATTTTGGATTATATTTCGTGCTCTATCTGAAATTAATAATGTTTTGAAAATAAAATAAACACGACTGGGGAGACTGAAGGGCAGTGAGGTCAGGTCTCCCAGCCTTGGTTTATTCAGAGGTTGATTAATAACTAAGCTGTGCCTTGGAGTTGGCTAATGTGCAGGACTAAATTAATGTCATGATTTTTCAAGTTGAAACATTGAGGCATGATGGTGATCTTAATTACATATATTAAATCACTTATCAAATGTTATACACAGGATATTTTGCTCTTTCTTTATAGAAGATTCATCAGCATCATCTTTGGAAGAGTAATCATCTAAGCAGTATTTTGCTATTTCTCCAAAATATTATTTTAAATCTCTCTTATAATTAAATAACATCCATTTCTCTGATATATGTTCTCTGGAATATGTTAGTTTAATCAAACATTCTGAGAAAATAACAAAGATCCTTCCTGTTGTTCAAAGAAATAACTGAAAAGAAATACGTTTAAGAATTTCATGCTGCACCCAGTGTGGTTCTCTTGTCTTCTTTCTCTTCCCTTCCTTTTATGGAAAATGAGGCACAATGGCATAGATACAAGAGGAATAAAGTAGGAAAGAAGCAAGACATTTAGAATTACCACCACAAAATAACAAGACATGTGTTGGAAAGCAAGGAGGGAAAGTGTATTGTAATTTTTCATTACAATCAATCCTACATATAGTGTGACTTTTATCTTGAGTGCAACTTTATTTTGTAGCTTGGTCATTTGTTGGGGATTTACTGATTTTTAAATATATATATATATCTTTAGAAGCAAGAAATTCTTAGTGATAATTGTATGCTATATGAAAATAAATAACATTATAATCAAATAAACTGAATACAAAAATATCTGTGACAATACCTGTAATCCAGGGAGTTTGCAGTTGATGGCTGTAAGGAATACAAGGTAGTGTAATGCAGTATTCTCCTTAGAGGCAGGTTTACTTCAGGCAATAAGTATTTATACATAAAGTAAATATGAAATAGAGAGGTTAGACAGGATATAAATAAAGAAAGTAGAAATTATTTAGCTGATACACACTAAAAGTATATTTATTCATTCAACAAGAATTTGTTGAGTATCAATAAATCTAGATTCAATTAGATTTTAGAGGTTGAGAGTTCATTGTGAGATCTACAATTCAGGAAGTCTTTTATGAGAAGGATCCCATTTGCTGAGTTTTTTGGTGAAGTGGGTTTAAAGAGGAAGTAGGAGAACATTCTTTTCTGAGTAAGTGGATTTAAATCCATTTACTGAGTAAAGCAAAGCCATTGAGTTTTCAGGATATAGTAGGGGTAAATTGCTTTGACTAGAATGGATTATGTTTAAATATTAGGGAAGTGAAAGTTTTGAAAAAGACAGATTTTAATCATTAGGATATGTAAACTAGGTGCTGTGGGCAAAAAAAGACTTTCATCTTAAGTAAGTAAATGACACAGTGAAAGATTGTGCATCACTTAGGACAGAGAACCCAACTACAGCTGGCTGAAGAAGGAAGGCTGGTCTAGTACAGATCACTAAAAACTCAGAGGTAAACAGGGCTCAGGAATATCTGAGGGCACAGATGGTTTAATAAGGAATTGTTTTTTATCCTTTTCTGTTTTCATCCTCAGGCTTTCATTCTTAGGCTTATGTTTTCCTAGGATTAAAAAGTTCAATAGAAAAGAGAGAGAAATTGTTAACTCCTGAATAAAGTTATTGTACTTTATGCTTGAAACTTCTAGAGTCACAAACTCATCTGTGAGACAATCCTAAAAGGATGGAATTATACAGATTTACCAGGGGGAGATCATAAGCCTATAAGTTCTGTACCATCCCCCACATCCACATAAAGGAGAATTAAGGAAGACTTGTTTCACAGAGGATATTTTTGTATGAGGAGAGAGAGAGAGAGAGAGAGAGAGAGAGAGAGAGAGAGAGAGAGAGAGAGAGAGAGAGAGAATACAATATGGGTTATATTTGGTGCCCAAATAAATCCAAATGTTTAGTCGGTATGAGATCAGTATGTAGAATTTTATTGCTATAAATTCTCTGCATTGAAGCTGTATAAATTGGAACCGAAAGGGTTATGGCAATGAGCATACTATTTCAAGTATAACTTTATACAACTTGGTGATTGATTAGCTAGCTGTTGTTGGTGGTGATAATGGTGATGATGAGATAATGATGAGCTTGTTGATCTATTAGCTATTTCAATAATAGTTATTTTTACAGTTATATGTGATTTAAAGTTATATTATGTCCCAGAGGTTTTAAAATTATGACACCCTTAAATATCAGTCATTTTTGCATGGCATCCTGCACTAAAATAAATACACAAGAGAGCAATTTGATAAATATTTGTGTCTGAGAAATAATGTGGTCGAGTTTCACCCTAAAAGATTAAAACCCCTCATGGGACCCCTATTTTGTGAATTATAGCTATATCCCTTGACTTACAAAAATGTCACTAATTCATAATAGTGATCAGGAAACCAAAAATAGATAAACATGAGTTTCACAGCAACAGTGTATATAAACAACTTTCATACTTACTCATGTGGATCTGGAGTAGGTGATTAGTACATACCATTTTGCCCAAATATTTCCAACTTTGAGTTCTGGTTAATGGAGTATAATTAGAAAGTAAAATATATTAACACTAATTTTACATATAGGCATTTGTTGTTGGAGAATATATTGACTCGCTTTCTGTATTTGCCCCCTTTTCAAAGTGTTATTTGTTTTTAAATATGTGAAGTGAATGTTATATAATTTATAATTTACTATAAATGTTCAGAGAAATAAATTAGGTAAAAGCGAGAAATGAAGGACAGAAGGATGAAGCTTCATTACAGTGAGCATCAGGTGGAGAGAGGAAGCGGCACAGGAACAGGAAAGATAGACATGGAACAATAATTATCTGTGATAAATTTGGATCACTTCTGGATTTTCTGAGAGTGAACCTTGATTGTAATTGGGGCAGGCAACAAAAGAGCCAAGTAAGTATCAAGACAATAGGCACATGGAATAATATATACAGAACAAGTGGAGCTAACTAGCATTTTGAAATACTTAAAACTCTATTGGTGATTCATTCTGATTATTTAGACACATGAGTTAAATAAACCTCATCAGTATATTTGTGCCTTTTCTTATTTTGAATCAAAACCTGTTATATACAAGAAGAAATGTGTCATCAACAACAATAAAAGTAGACAATTCTAAAGATGTGAAGAGCAAAAATAAATGACAGAGTGTCCCAGATGCTTTCGGATTTCTGATTCACTCCTGGAGAGAGTTCTCTATAAATTGTCTGGAATGTGAAACACAGAAAACAGTGATATAAACATTATTCTAGACCATTGGCACGCGTGCCAAACATGGCATGCCAGTAACTTTTGCTGGCACTCGAAACTGTCTCTTATAATCTTCCATTTACAATTTTTTTCTTACTATCGACTTTTTATTTTTCAGATAAATTCAGTGTAGGTGCATCTTAGATAAATAAATAATTTTACATAACATGTATACATTAAAAAATAAATGTATTTTTCATCATCATATACTGTGTTTTTGTCACTCGAATGAATTTTATTATTTATTCAAGGTTCTTCACATACGTACACCTTAAGAGATATCAAGTAGGCATAACATGTTCTCAAAAAATTAGGGTTGGCACACAGAAAAATTTTGAGTCAGAGATTTTGCTGGTTTTGGCACGCACTCACAAAAAGTTTGCCCACCCCTGTTCTATAGGACTAATTGTTTCAATAGAAACTATTCCTTTCAGAGGCAACAATAGGAACTTCTTTTCAAAAAGAACAATCTCATTCAGCTTTAATAAACCCATGTGGTATAGGTAACATAAATATCAACACACATATACACATAATATCCTTTGGAAATGCTTTGAATTTAACATATTTTATGTTTAGTATAAGTAAAATAGTTTATAGTAAAATACAGACATTTAACAACTATTTCTTACTTGCTTTTAATGTATGAAGCATTGATTTTTCATTTTGGTCCCTTCATGGGTTTATTTGAATTTTACACTTGACACATTATAGAAAATCTATGTATAAGTTATTATATTTAAGATATTCCTAAGGATAATCTTTTATTCAGTCATTCTACAGAATGACTAATCTTATGAGAAGGCTGAATTTTTTTATGTTAAATATATTCTTTAGAATTAGTTGCTAATTATCTTTGGTCTTGAGAAAATGATATAGTTACAGTGGCAGTGCTTTTTAAAATCATTGACAAATAAAAGTATTTCTGAAATTATATAACTATGACTGAAAAATGCACATATATTCTCTCAAACTTAATGCACAGGCATCATAGTATTACAAAGGGATCAAGAGAATTCTAGTGAATATAGAATTGATATTCCTTTTTTCCCTTTGCAGCTGCCTTGTAATATAATTGGCATTGCTTATTCACAGAATGAAAGAGATATTTTTAAGCATTTGCTACAGTTAGGAGTGATTGATTTAAAAACAAAACAACAACACTACTTTGGCTTTAGGGGTGTTGCTAGGAAACGCAATTTGAAGATGAAAACCCCTACAGAGTTGTCTTCCATCTTATAGCAAAAAAGTGTAGTGGTAGCATGCTCTGATTTAAAAAAACAAACACAGAAAACTAATCTGTTAAAGTTGCACCCAAAGGGAATTTGTTATAGGTTCACTTAAATAGCTTCATTATGGAAATAGTTTTAGTTTATGTTGCACCAAAACTGCCATGTATTTATTTGAGTAAGGCTAAAATCTTAAGCTTATAATGATACATTGTCGAAATATTCACTTTTAAAAGAAATACACATAAACAAAAACAAGTCATCTTAAGTTTGCTTTAATAATAATTGTCTGATTGCTAAAGTAATGTATATATCACAAAAGATTTTGGATATAGAGAAAATGTAATGAAGGTAAAGATCATTCCTTATGCTACCACACAGAAATGTTGGTAATTTCTTCATATTTTATTTCTTCTAAATATTTAGTACATGTTAGTGAAAAATTTTTAAAGGAGTTAGAGAGTTTTTGTACATTCCCTGACTTTTAGCATGGGATTAGTTTAATTCCTTTATAGTTACTATAATTTCTTATGTACATTGATGTATTTATAAAAATCTTATTTTATTTTTTAATACCCACTTTTTTCTATTATTTTTCTCTTTTATTGTCTTCTATTTCATTGAGTCTTTTTTATACCTTGTATTTTTGAATTCATGCTCTTTAATATTTAGTTATGCTTTTTCACATAATATAGAATAAACTGTATGACTCTGATTCTGATTATTATAAATACTTACAAGCATAATTTTAAAGTCTTCCTAATACTTCATTGTACTGTTGTAATAACATAAATGGAGTTAAGACACATTATTTTATTAGAATAGATTTCTCTATGAGAAATCACTGTATCAAAATATCTTAATTGTTTTAAAATCCTTAATACATATTACTAAATTATTTTTAAAAGATTGTGTTAGTTACAGCTTCTTCTAACAATATAGAAAAATATCAACCTTGCATTCATACCAACATTGAATCTTATTAATTGCAATGCTGTATAAATTTAATCACATAAAACATACTAAGCATTTTTAAAATTTTGTAATTTTATTCACTTATTAGTCATTCACTTTTATTCTTTCATGTAAGTATCAATCGGGTCCTTTAATTATCTATTGTGACCTTAATATTTTTTCACATCTGTTGCTGTGAGTTCCTTATAACTGTTTCTGTAATCTTTCCAAATCTTCCCCCCAGTTTATTTTGACTTTTTAATTTGTTCACAAATTTTAGTATATGAAGTTTAAGAATTATTTTTATGTTTTCTTCTATTCAAGGGTTATATTTATTTCCTTTTTATATTAGTTTTTAAGTGGATTTGAATTTTATTTTTTAGCTTTTAGTAATTCATCTAAATTTTTGTTGATGTATGAAGTGAGGTTGGAATATTTTACTGATTTTTCTAATAGCTATGTAGTTGCCTCCGTGCCTTTTTAAAGCATAGTTCATATCTTTATTTGTTAGGACTTTAAAACATGGAGAATATTAGCAGTATAAATCCAAGCCAGGGTTCAAATCTCACTTCCACTATTATTAGCACCTCCATCTTGGGAAATTGCTCAATCTATATGTCTCTGTTGTGCTGTCTCTTAAATGAACACAAAGAAGAACTTATATCACAGTTATTGTGAGAGGTAGGTGACATATATAATCTCAGGTGCTTGGTACATTGCTACAAGAAGTTGTAACTAAGACAGTCTTTTCAAAAATAATTTAGTAATATGTATTAAGGGTTTTAAAAGAAATATCACAACTACAGTTTCAGTTTTTCAGAATAAAGATCTTAGAAACTCACAGGTTTCAGAATGTAAAAATTTGTACTCTCTTAAGGTTTATTCTCACATAAGTTTTATTATGGCTATTAAAAAAGAAGTTTAGTCTCATTCAATAAAGCACCAGTGTTGAGTTCAATATTGGCCATATTTCTCCTCCCAAGTCTTAAATGATCAAAGTGACCATTCATTACTTATATTTGATCTATATATGAAATCTTTAATAATAGTAACCAGAATACTCCTGCTTAGTATTTTTAGTATTGGGTCTTCTAAAAACTGAAATATTTCAGGTTGCAAATCTCTTGCCCTTGTAGAGGTGGACTTCCATTTAAGAAACTAAGAGTATACAGATGTTGAATAAGTTATGTCCCCAACAACGATTAGCATTTCTGTTCAAGAACTCATTAGGGGTTACAAGAGAGATGGTTTCATATCATTCCTCCCAACTGTAGAAATGCATGGAATTATCTTCAAACCAATAACTATTTACAATGACTCTTGTACTTTAAGAGTTCTAAAGGGAAGTCATTGCATAGCCATTCATCGGTGTGGTGCTTTTTATTTTAATCGTCACTTTTCTTCTATGACATTTAAACTATCTGTGGCATTAAATATACACATACATGGACACATGCACACATGCATATTTGTTGATCACACACTCTATGCCAAGTATTTAATCCTTAATAAGAATATGAAGGTATGTATAAACCATATTGTTTTTCCTTAGTAGCTTCTAATCTTGTTAGTGGTGAAGGAAAACTCACACAGGTATTTTGTGTAAATTTTCCTATAATTATCACAATTACATATTATTTCCTTTTTACATATGCTGAGATAACATGCCCAAAATGAACTAGCCATATGAATGAGATCTTACTTTATCCACACTCTTGTGGCTTTTCTTTTGATAATGCAAAATTCTAAAATGCTATTACCATATATTCAGGATACTTTCAAGTTAGGTATTCTACTCATAACTTCATAAGCCATCAAGACCTATCATCACAAATACCAAAATTGGGCATAGAAACCACTACTCCAATATACCATTTTCTCAACCTCTGAAGTTATCTTCAAATATGTTTTCTAATAAAGTGTCCCTCTATTCAGTTGCATTTGAAAGATAAGAAAGGACATTATAATAAGGTATTAATGAGCGAGTCAAACAACTGCTCAAGTTTTAGACAAGGGAGAAGACCTCATAGAAGGAAATTGTCAAAGGATACTCTTTGTATAAAGATACAGCTTGATTTGAGTGTTGAAATATAGGAGAGATTTTTGTTTTCTCATACATAAGCTGAGGTTAGTAATAGTAACTACATCACTGGTACATATGAAGATTAGCGTGTTATTACTTAAGTTTCTGAACAGAACCTGATTTGCAAACTGAGAGATGATGAAGCATAAGAACATTAATTATTAAGCTAAGAACTTTTTAAATTGACTTTTTATTTCTATAACCTGGGATAATGCCTGACATAAGATACTCAATAGATACTTGTTGGATGAATTATGAAATGCTGGCATATCACTGATTTTTGAGGCAGAGAGTACAAGAGAGTTAAATTTCCTGAAGATAAAACTGAATTTTAAATTGTTCACTAAACTTCAGATATTTGGATGTTTATTGAAATAGAAAATGCATAGGCAAAGATTCCTATTGGTAGCAAGGATCAACGTAGATCTCTTTGAGATTGCTCTGATGCTTTTGTCTAAGTTGACTCTAAGCTTCTGAAGTTTGAGGATTTGCTTCTTATATTAACTAGAGCTTGTGTGGGGTCTTTAACAAAATTGGTACTCAGTAAGCATTTGCTAATTGATGAGACTTGGTTTTGATACAAATAAGTAATTACAGCCAGAGGGAATAAAATTATTATCAGAAGCTATAGAATCCTTTTCTTTTAGATTTCAATTTTTGAATAATCCATACCTTTGTTCCATAATTTTATATAAATGGAGGGATGTATTCAGTCTTGCCACATTGGAAATTTAATTGATATTTGAACAGATTTGAATAAAAAGGAATAAAGTTCTCTGTACAGCCTAAGACATGCTATCACTATAAATCTGAAACCTCCATGCTGCTGTGAGGGCAGCAGAATGGATAAGTTAGGGAGAGTCCTTCTATCTGTTCTTGCAATGTAGCATTGAAAAGAGCCAGAAGAAGAACATTTGTTAACCAAAGCACTGACTATTAAAATATTATAATGGTACTAGAGGCCCAGTGCACGGATTCATGCACATTGAAAGGAAATTAATTAGAAGAAATATTTTAGAGGCCAAGGAGGGACTGCAGGAGGGCTGCAGGGTGTATCCAGCCCATCTCACCATGACACAATCAGCCAGCTAATCTACTGGTTGGAGCATATGCCCCCTGGTGGTTAGTGTGCATCATAGCGACCAGTCGAACAGTCGGACACTTAGCATATTAAGCTTTTATATATACACTAGAGGCCTGGTGCATGAAAATTCATGCACTGGAGCGGGGGGGTCACTCAGCCCGGCCTGCCCCCTCTCACAGTCCAGGAGCCCTCAGGGGCAGGAGGCAACCCAGCAGTCAGGGGAAGGCAACACCCCATCACACCTCTGATGCTGCCACTGCTGGCAGCACAAGCCTTGGGTGGCCCTGGGCGGCTGGGCAGCCACCATCCAAAGCTTGCCTGTGCCTCGGACAAGCCCTGGGTGACTGAGCAGCTGACATCTGAAGCTTGCCTGCACCTCGGGCTGGCTCTGGGTGGTTGGGGGCCTGAGGGGACTGGGGGACTCTGGAGGCAGGTGCAACTGCCACCCCAGTGGGGTTGAGGGGACTGGGTGCCACCATCTTGTGGCTGTGGGCACCACCATCTTTGAGGGCGTGGCAGTCAATTAGATTAGCATATTCCCTCTTTATTGGCTGTGGGCGCCACCATCTTTGAAGGCATGGCAGTCAATTAGCATATTCCCTCCTTATTGGCTGTGGGCACCACCATCTTTGTGACAGCATGAGGGTCAATTAGCATATCTCCTCTTTATTAGATAGGATATAGTTTTTCTTGCAGAATAATTTAGTAATGGAAACTCCCTGCTTCTGGAAGGCACCAAAAGTGCAATTCATGGCATTAATTCATGGCATAATTTGACTACAATTTAAAAAAAAAAATTTCTTTATTAATTAAGGTATTACATATGTGTCCTTATACCCCCATTGCCCCCCCTCCCCCCCACCTCACTCCTGTTCATGCCCTCACCCCCCTGGTGTCTGTATCCATTGGTTAGGCTTATATGCATGCATACAAATCCTTTGGTTGATCTCTCCCCCTTACCCCCACCCTCCCCTACCTTCCCTCTGATGTTTGAGCATCGGATCGATGCTTCTCTTTCTCTGGATTTGTTTTTGTTCATCAGTTTATGTTGTTCATTATACTCCACAAATGAGTGAGATCATGTGATATTTATCTTTCTCTGACTGATATATTTCGCTTAGCATAATGCTCTCCAGCACTTTTATCTCAACTAATCTTTTTCAAATGCTCCTATGTGTATAGGCCCAGGCCATGTCAAACTCTTCAGGGTTCTCTGAATTGACCTTTATTTTGCTACTTTGTGCTTTCACTTTTGCCACTTCCCCCGGCAGCATGGATCTGCCTGTGAAATATAGACCAGTGATTTACCTTAGCAATTGTTCAATAAATTTATTCCACAGATGCTAAGTATCTTTAGTGTATAAGGTATGATGTTAGGCAATATGGTTATAGAAAAATGAATGAGATAATCTGCTATTGATATGCTCTAATCTAGAAAGTCCCTTACTGAATATATAACCTTTGATTTACTAGTACTTATGCTGCTGCTAATAATGTCTCCAGTTAGTAGTGAATACTTCATATATGTGTATGGAATAATGAATGAATAATTAAAAATTGCCATCTACCTACCTTTATATGATTGTTTTATTTTATACTCTTCAAAGAAAATGAAACACATTTTTTGGTCTTTGAAAAACATGCAATACAAACTTATGTCTGATGAGATTGCACAAGCATTCAATTATATTCTGTAATATACTGGTATGTTTCAAAACTAACTTTTTGAATTATTTTAATTGAATTGAAGTATATTAAAAAATAATTTTCTAATGTTGTTTCTAGGAATAAAGGCCTAAATTATTTGAGAAGGAATCACTCATCGGTTAACGATTAATACAATGACATACAGTCATGTTACTGATACTATAGGGTCATTGTATCAGTACAATGACTCAGTCTTCCTTGTCATTTTAAAAGATAGAATGTCAAGGATTACATCATGCTCTTCCAGGAGGACTGTGTCTTCTGTTTAGTATCTCTCTTAATCTGAACAGCAGCTAATAGAAGTTACAAGAACCTCAGTCTCGTTTTCCCCTTCTGGGTGGGCCTCTTGTCAGAAGACAGTAAGAAATTATGTGTATCTTTAGATTAGCAAGGTAGAATATGGAATAAATATCTGCTCTTATACCTGCGGGACATACCAATACTGTGGAGAGAGGAGCAGCAGCTAGAATCCTGTCCTGTTAGGAAGAATGGCTTAGGTGGAGACTCAGAAAACAGACTCACGGTAGCAATAATGCCTTTTTAGTAGAAATGGCCACCTCCGCAGAGAAATAGAGGCATACAATAGGGAGATTACAGCCCAGGAAGTCTTTAAAGCTCCCAGTGTAAATTGAGTGAGACTTTCAAACTCTTGTTAGTTTCTTCCCAGGTCTTGTCCTTTTGTGCGTTATGGTGGCTGCAGGGGGTTGGGGAACAAAAGGGCAAGAAGTTTGAAAATTCTGTCTCGCTGGCATGGGAATTTTTCTGCTGTCAAAGAGTTATTAAATCCTGCTTTGGGTTTTTAGATATGATTCACAGGGAAGGTATCACAGAGCACATTTCTTTGTAGTGGCTCTGCTATTTCAGATCATTTTGAACTACAACAAAAGCACATTCAGTCGTGTCATTATAATCCAGCAAGAGGGTCCCATTTAAAAGTAGGAAACCTTCCAGGTAGTAGTCAAAACATTATTATCAAAATGCCTTGTTCACTATGATATGGTAAAGTAAATCAGATGTAGACATAGGCAGTATTTAATTTTCACCTATCCAATGTGCCACAGAAAAGTACAGGGCAGACATAATTTTAAGAGGCAGGTTAGTAAATGTTGCATATCTTCTGATTTTTAGAGTGCAGTGGCTAAAGATGTGGCCTATTTAATTCAGAACACATCTGCATGCTCTCTGTGAGTGGTGAAAATATTTCTAACATTTACCTAACACACTTAATACAATAGTTCTTGAACTTTAGTATGCCTATCAATTACCTGGGAAGCTTGCTTAAAATGCAGATACTTCAGCTATTCTCCAGCGACTAATTATTATTGGGAGTTGCTGGTAAATCTATTTTATTAACAAGCACAACCAAATTATGTTAATGTAGGTGGACCCTACACCTTATTTCAGGAAATTGACTTCGAGTATTGAAAAGTATGTTAATCATTGAATTTACAAAATATCAATTCTTTCAATTTAGAGCAAGAACATATTGTGTCTTTTAAATAATAAAAAAAACTATAGTATTTAAATCTGCCTAGAATAGAAGGACAAACCCTGGCTCTGTTAGTAGCTGTATGTCTTGGGGCAATCCATATGATTCCCATAAGTCAGTTTATCTGTAGAAGTCTCAGAGTTTGGGCAGGATCAGGTGATATATCATATAGATTAGTGATTTGTAAAAATTTTAGCACACTTGCATTTTATTGCTTCTTTACTATCCCCATGTGTCTGAGATTACCCTGTTACCCGCAGTCCTCCCATCCATAACCTGGTTTCATTCATTTTTCTTCATCTTGATCCTCTATGTAAATCATTGACAGCACAGGGATGATCAGTTCTAATCCATACTACCTTTCCCCAATGCCTACTGCAATGGTTTATTTTTCATGTAATATTACTCTGATATTTTGAGCAGCATTTTTTTTTTTGCCAAATCTAGCACTACATTCTGGTGATTCAAAAGAGTGAAAATATGACTTTACCCTTGAGAAGAAGTTATTCTTATTAATATGCTGATGGGAAGAGTTTGAGTAGAATCCTACAAATGTCTGTTTGGTTCTAAATTTGGATCTAAATCTTACATGACAAAACAATCCCCTCTTATTGATTGACTAAGACGGTAATTCTTGGAATTGCAAATAATCAAGAAATCATATTGCCTGATTTGCTCATTATTACTATTTCCAGTTTCCATTATCATCTTAATTTTGTAATTCTAATCAAAATAACTGTGTAGGATAGGCACCTTGTCGGTTTCATAGGGGAAATAGTTTGGATTCAGCAGGGTCTTTCTATATTTCTTCAAATTTCAAGAGATACCTAACCACACTATACACATATTCCTAAATTGTGGTACAAAGTAGATGTTGACTTCTACTTATTCTGCCACCTAAAAGTGATGGTTTCCTGAAACTATTCCAATGAGTAAAAACGACTGCATCAATTATAGTCTTGTGTGACATCGTCAGCTTACATTAGCCTGTGAAAACTATGTGCTATGAATATCACAAGTGGGATTCCACTATTTTTAAGTTCCTCTGTATGCATTGTCATTTTAAAAATAAATGAGCAATTAATTTAATCATAAATCCAATGATCTAAAAATGGGAGCTGCCAGTTTATAAAACGCAGGCTGTGCTGTCAGCACTCATTTAATGTTCACATCTGCAAACACCTTTAGATTTTTAGTTCCCCGAGCAGCCTCCAAGTCATTGCACTTCAGTCTGGTGGTGCTGTATTGACTGACGTGTTCTGAACTTCTTTTTATGTGTACTTCACACACAATCAAGTGGAAGGCCCTTTCACGGGCTAACGCAGTTGCATCAAGACCATTACACTCTATCTGCTAGTTGGGCAGGATGTGACTCTATTCTAGAACAGAAGGATGTTATTTATAACCACCTTCAGAAAACGGGTATTTTCCTTGGATGTGTGTAAGGTTATTCCCAGGTTTAGAAAGGCACATTTTTCAAAAATTTTTACTAAGTATATTTGGCCATAAAAGTAAGTTGCCGAAACATTGTTAATGGCTTTTCAGAAGAACTGTTAACCCGAGACAGTAATAATTTGGTGAGAGAGGTTGAAGAAGTCAGTATGAGCCTAGGGACTAAGACCATCCAAAACATGCATTTATTCATCTAGAGGAATTTGTGTCACCTATGCTTAAATTATGTGTAATAATCTGAAAATTAACTGGAAAGATGTAATATTGATATGGAAGTACTTAATCTACATAGTGTGTATAACTTCTAAAGGATTAGCATTTTTAAAATTCAAAACTAATTTCATCTCTGGAAAATTTTATTTATTCCACCTTACTATTTTGACTTCTGGAATGTACCAAGGACTTTTACACACATACCCATACACATATCCATAACATACACGATTTAGTCCTCACATTAATTGTCGGAAGAAGGAACTTAATTTTCTATGGTCCAGACTGGGTGACTGACACTCAGGAAGATTACATGACTTGGGCAGCAGAGGCAGAATTTCAGAGTCAATCTGAAGGTAAAATGTCCCCTGGTTTTACAGTGCAGAGTAGGAGACATTGGTGTCTTTTCATCTAGATTAACTTGTGCTTAACTCCAATAAGCTTCCTCTATTTATTGGTTATAGAACTTTATAGCAAATGTTCTTTAGGACCAGGGCAATAAGAATCATGAGTAAAATTTTAGGTTAAATTTTCTTATTAACTTAGCTTTTCATGGGCGATGTTAAGGATAGATCAGGATAGATTCCTGACATATCCCCAAAATCCTTTTTTATTCTTTATGAAACAGAGATGTGACCATTTTCTAATATATATACACTACATAAAGTATTATTTTTGTTCCTCTATATATATTTAATCAATATTTCTAGGATCTTGTTTTCAATCAGTGTAAATGATTGTATAGTAATTAGTTCAATGAAGTATTAGCTTATTGTCTTGATGGAACATCATTTTATTGTATAGCAGTATGAAATATTTTGTGAGTAATTGCTATGGCTAAATGCTCTTTAATGTATTGTTGATGCTGTTTTGAATAATTTATTTGGGTTAGCCTATGATGGAAGAAAAAAACAGAAGAGCTAGATGATGTCTTTTCAGCTGAAAACTGAATACCTATATATGGTCCAAATTTCTCAATGGAGAATGCTAGCATTGCCTAAATTAAGGAGAGAAAAGTGGGGAAGAGACAAGTGTGGAAAGAAAGAAGGCAAATGAAGGAAAAGAATGCCATGCTATGTTTCCTTATTATATTTTTGTTGTTGCTTTAATGCATGAGTAAGAGATTTAATGAAAAGTGCTGGAGAAATGAAGTTGAATTGTCTTGGAAATTAATGTAGTGCCAGTACACAGCAAGGACACGCCAGTCCCTAGACACCATCGAGCCCTGGTGGGTTGGGAGATACAGTGTCTGCAGTACCTGGTGTAAGGCCTGACTGAGAGAATGAGAAGCCACGGGGCTCTGAAAGCCAGCGAGGTCAGGCAGCTGGCCAGCACAGTGTTGCTTCTGGGACAGGAATGCTTGCCTGGGTCCTGTTTCTGGTCATTCTGCTACTTTGATTATTGAGAAGCAAAAATGTCGGCTCCTGCAACTGTCACACCATTGTCAGCATTATTTGTTTTCTTCCTCTGCTATTTCATTTGCCTCCAACAGTTCAAGGCCCATGGTGGCTGGGGAGTTAGCTGTGAATTAGAGTGGCATGTCCTCCAGGGAGAAATGGGAAGAGCGTTTTCTTCCGCATGAACAGGGAAGGGTGCAGCCTCTCTCTTCTGCTGCACTGCCCAGGGATGTGAACAGGGAGTCAGGAATGATGGGATAACTGGTGACACAATAGAACCAATTGCCAGCAGAACACAAGTGTGTGAACAAGATGTGAAAGATGCTTTTATACTGGAATAGCAAGAAACCCGTTAAATGAAATAGTTCACATGCTGCCACTGTCCTATTGAAACAGGCAATATTTTAGAGTGAAGGAAAAGATACGACACGGAGAAGCTCAAAATAATAATACTTTTTTCTTTTTCTCTGACGTGTACATATTCAGCTTGAAATACAGACTTCAAACAATACTAGTAAAGTATATATTAAAATGCTGCAAAATATTGCTACTTAGAATATCATCTTTTAGAGTATATTTATAA
Source organism: Myotis daubentonii (assembly GCF_963259705.1). NCBI lineage: Eukaryota > Metazoa > Chordata > Mammalia > Chiroptera > Vespertilionidae > Myotis > Myotis daubentonii. The sequence continues at coordinate 43,161,273 of NC_081841.1, forward strand.
TCTCTAACAAAGACCAAAGCCCCAAGAAGAGATATTTTACTTACTGTCATGATTCTATTCTTATTTTAAGGAATTGGAGTTAATTTTCAGTTTGTTTAATGCAAGTGCTTGGGAATAAAGTCATGGAATAACACATGTATTCCTTCATTTATTCAATAAGTATATATCAGTGACTACTTTGTGCCAGACAGTAGAGATGAAACAACAAATCAGAGGTGTGTCCCTAGACTGACAGGCCTATTGCCTACTGGAATAAGTAGATATTTATGAAATACTTTCATGGAAACATTTTACATGTATTATCTCATGCAACCTTTACACTAGTTTCATGAAGTAGGCATTCTTTCCATATTTTGTACATGAGGAAAATTAGAGTGAGGTAACTTGCCCAAAGTTGCAAGCTAAAGAATGGTTGAGCCAAACTTGGGAAATGATCTGACTTTCCTTTCCTTCCCTTTCCTTTCCTTTCCTTTCCTTTCCCTTTTTCTCTTTTCCTTTATCTTCTCTTCTCTTCTCTTCTCTTCTCTTCTCTTCTCTTCTCTTCTCTTCTCTTCTCTTCTCTTCTCTTCTCTTCTCTTCTCTTCTCTTCTCTTCTCTTCTCTTTCTTCCTTCCTTCCTTCCTTCCTTCCTTCCTTCCTTCCTTCCTTCCTTCCTTCCTTCCTTCCTTCCTTCCTTCCTTCCTTCCTTCTTTCCTCCCTCCCTCCTTCCCTTTATCATTAACACCATTGTAGATGTCCCCTATTTCCCCCACCTTTCCCCACCTCCACCCAGCCCCCCAACCCCTCCCTCTGGCCATCATTACACTGTTGTTTGTGTCCATGGGCTATGCCTGCATGCTCTTTGGCTAATCCCTTCACCTTCTTTCATCCAGTCCCATCCATCCCTCCCTCTCTGACCTCTGTCAGTCTGTTCCATGTATCCATTACTCTGATCCCTATTGACTATGCCTTGTTACTAATTCCCACATTTGAGAAGGAAATGTTAACATCCTTGACTGAGGAAATTCTTCTGTATTTTAATTTGAATTTCTTGAAATCACTTGCTCTGTGTGGACACAGAAGCCTGCAAATTTAGTGAGAAACAGAGACCAAAAGTTTACATAACTCATCAATATTAAAAATCTGAAGGCTACCCTCACAGTAATTATATATACTTTTCTCTCTGGTCAATGCTGCTTCCTCTACACTCAAAACTGCAGCAGCATCCCTCCCACAGAGTTGAATATGTTTATTATTTAGAGTTATTATTTAGAATTATTTTGAGTTCTCAAATTACAACACTTTATTAATTGGTAAATTATAGTTATTTAAAATCTAATACTGCCCCATTAAACATCATATGCTTTTAATATGCAAAATGTTTGCAAATATATTACCTAGATTAATCTTTAATTAATTGTTTGATTTAACACAACAATTTGGGCATAGTTTATGTGTTTGCTTTTTCTAAATTTTTCCTCATTAAAAGAAGTCATTCTAGTTAGAGTCCATAACTCAATGAGAAGAATTAGGAATCAACAGGCTAAAAAAAATATTCAATTGTACATTAATTTGAGACAAACTCTAGAAGATATAAACAATGTATACAGGTTTAAATCATTTTCATTTAGGCCTATATTAAAATACTAATGAAATTATACATCCATCAATAAAATAAAAAGCTAAAAATCCTCTCATAGATCACTTATTGATTTCCCTGCCTCCTGAAAAAATGTTTCTTTATTCTGCACTTTTGTATACCTGTTTTGTTTTCCTGATCAGCCCCACTTAATAAGAGAAATAAAATTAATTTAAAAGTCCAGGCTTCATGCAATTTATACAGATGTATAGTTGTCACCTTCTCACATATGTCCAAGAAAAATAAGTTGATCATAAATTAATCCTGGCATTAAAAATTGTCTGTTGAATATTTTTTTCCCTTTGCAAAAATATTTTAAATATATCCTATGCTAATTTGATTAATTTCTACTGTTTTCTCTAAGAATTCCACCAATTTTATCTCAAAATAAATGATTTTTCACTTCAGAATAATATACACACCAAAAGGGAACATATATTTGTCCTGGCCCATGTAGTATACTAAATATTTGTGTAAGTCTCTGAAAATGCTCGGAGTCTGGCAAATCAGGATAGAGTGGTTGGATGGGGGTAAATATGGCCTTAAAATCCATCACAATTAAAAACATCAGTAGGAGCCTTAGCATGGCATTACAATGCAAGCAATCAGTTCATTTTATTTTCACATTCTAGAAAGTGTTGAAATATTACATCTTGAACATTATACCACTAGGTATTTTCTTTTAGGAATTGCTTTCAGGCTCATTCTTAATTTATATATGATATCTAACTGTATGTCATGAGATTTTCCTAAGCTATTATATATTCCTTGAAAACATGAACGCATGTCTTTTTAAATTGACACTCCCATTGTATCTCAACTGAAGAGGTCTCTTTCTAAGGCCCTGGGGCATGTTGCTCTCAACAAGTTGTAGTAAGAAGCAGTTGGGTTTTGCAGCCACCAAATAACGTAAATCTAAGAGTGCAGTACCTTCACCACAATGCCCTGTCTACCACAGTCGGACCTATGCCCACCATGACATTTCTTACAATGCTTTTCATTAAAATGATTAACACGTTTCCAAGCTTAATAGTATATAGATCCAAACAGCTACCTCACTGAACTGTAGACACATGCTTCCCAGTGATCTGTGAACTTGTTAAGGGTAAACAAACTATGTCTTTCTTTTTTATGCATTTGTCATGCTTGTTCGTAGGGGTGGGTTTACCACAAAGATGATGAAGCTTAAGTTGTGGATCCTCTCATTTACGTGAGGCTATTCCAAGGCCTAGGGTGTAATATAGAAGGCCTCACCGATATAATCACGTGGTCATAAGTTTGGAGGGAATTTATAAAAGCAAGATATTATTTTTATAGCTTAGTTTGTATTAGTAATTTTCTCCTCTTGTTCTTAAATACAGCTCTCCAACTTTTAATGATTTGGCCCCACAAATCCTAGATTCTCCCTTGCTGACTTATGAGGAGCAATTATTTACATTTTTGGAGTGAATAAATGAAAGAAGTGAAGGGGAACGACTTTATTATTAACTAGGGGCCCGGTGCACGAAATTCGTGCACTGGGTGTGTGTGTGTCGGGGGGGGGGAGTGTCCCTCAGCCCAGCCTGCCCCCTCTCACATACTGGGAGCCCTCAGGCGTTGACCCCCATCACCCTCCAATCGCAGGATCGGCCCCTTGCCCAGGCCTGACGCCTCCGCCAGAGGTGTCAGGCTTGGACAGGGGACCCCCATCTCCCCCCGATCACTGGCTCTGGCCCCCGCCCAGGCCTGAGGCCTCTGGCCCAGGAATCATGCCTGGGCAGGGGACCCCCATCTCCCTCTGATCGCTTGCTCCACCCCCCGCCCAAGCCTGACGCCTCTGACCCAGGCTTCAGGCCTGGGCAAGGGGACCATCATATCCCCCCAATCCCCGGCTCAGCCCCCCGCCCAGGCCTGATGCCTCGGCCAGAGGAGTTGACCCTCATCACCCTCCGATCACCAATCACCAGATCGGCCCCTTGACCAGGCCTGAGGCCTCCGGCAGAGGTGTCAGGCCTGGGCAGGGGACCCCCAGCTCCCCGCGGTTGCAGGCTCCGCCCCTGCCCAGGCCTAACACCTCTGGCTGAGGCGTCCAGCTGGGGCAGCGGGGACCCGCAGCTGCAGCGGCCCCGCGATCGTGGGCTCTGCTTTAGGCCCAGGCAAGGGACCCCTAGCTCCCGGGACTGCCAGCTTCGACCGTGTCCAGCTCCCATCGCTGGCTCCACCCCTACTTCCTGCTATCACTGGCCAGGGCGGCAAAGGCGCCTGATTATCCTATCATGGCTGGGGGCAGGGCAAAGGCCGCCCCAGGGCCGCCTTTGCCCTGCCCCCCAGCTCTTAGCTCTCCCCTGGGTTTCTGATCACTGTCAGTGGCAGGGGGCTTCTTCCTGCTTTCCCTTTCGCCTCCCTGCATTGTGCCTACATATGCAAATTAACCGTCATCTTGCTGGAAGTTAACTGCCAATCTTAGTTGGCAGTTAATTTGCATATAGCCCTGATTAGCCAATGAAAAGGGTATTGTCGTACGCCAATTACCATTTTTCTCTTTTATTAGATAGGATTAATATATTTTAACACTTAAGAATCAGCATTTTTGGTGAAAATTTTCCACAAACCATCAACAAATAATGCTAGTTTATAATGTCTGAGTTTGTCAAAGCTCTTATATAAATAAATCATTAGTTGAATCTCTGTACCTACCAGCCCTTCAGACAAATTAAATTTTTAATCAAAACAATGATATTGAAATGTTTACAACTGTGCAGTTTGTAGAAAGGATAATATCATACTCAATTGTTAAACTGTTAGAAGCTAAATCATACCAATTGATTGGTTTGCTTATGGTCATACAGTGTCAGTACTAGGAGGCAGCTGAGTCTACTCTTTCCATTATTACATGGGGTTTACAAAAGTATTTAAACAAACTAAAACATAGTCTAAAAACAAGGAATATAAAATAAAGTAAAATTAATAATGCTGTTGCATCCAAGTGACAAATATTTTTCCTTCCTTTTGCTTCCCTTCTTTTCTTTTTTTCTTTCCTTGATGCAGCTTTTAATATTATCCAACTGCCATAAAGCTAAAGCTTTGTTTTTGAAAATTGAACTTAACCTCTACTGGACACAAGATGAAAATGTGGCTGCTGGTTAGTCACCTTGTGATATTATCTTTTACAACCTGTCTATCAGGTAAGAAATACCCTTTGCTTGTTATCCATAACTAATGTCTAAATAATCAATGTGTGTGTTCACGTCATTAAATCTGGTGTAGAAAGTTAGAATATTTTCTTTTGACACCTGGGCCATGCAAATAAATTAATATATATCAAGGTGGACTCTATTTTTAATTTACTTTCAATTAAAATTTAACAAGACTCAGTCAATCTTATGTAGTGGTATGCTGGTAAATGTGTACAATCAGGATCTCTGGGAGGGAAAAAATCAACACACTACTGAGTAGCATTTGTTGATTCCTGGGGGGTTAATAGTTCTACTGTAGCCTATTTCAACTTGAAAGCATTTAGTGTAGTTTGGAAAAGATAGTTAACAATTCATCATTATATAGTATTTTCACTATATAGATACAATAGACTTAAATAACCTTATTAGCATAAATAAAAGTAAAATATGGCAAAGTAATTAGTACTTGGTTTTAAGCTTTTGTTACCGTTCTTCTTTATTTAGTTGTTAATATAATTTAACATATTAACTGGCTAGTCAATCTTATGAAAAACAATTTTAAAATAATGTAAAAATATGTGCAGGCACATTAAACATAACAAAGCAGTTTTAAGAATGCTTCAGTTTTTAGGATAAACAAATACTATTTTTCAAAGACAAATTTGAAGGATTCAGAAATCTTTTCTACACAGAGCGGTATATCGTATTTCTCTCTGAAGCAGCATGTTTTCTAACATCAGTTTTTGTAATACCTCTATCTCTATTACCTTAACTAAGTAAATACTTGTTGAGTTGCTATTAATTCAAGACATAAATGGATCCTACCATTTAGCAATCCCCATTGATTGCTTAATGATGCACTAATGGATATTCTATTGTATCTTATTTATTATAATAGAAATTTAAAATGCTATTTTATTTGGGGGAGTAATTATTATGACTTAAGAATCCCAAAAATCTATAATTTAAACAGTACTTAAAATTTTAATGACATTGATATAACAACAGAAATTATACATATATATTTATATGCATATATACATATATTATGCAAATTTAATAAAGAAAATTTTTGTGGTAGGGTTATTGTCACCGTCTTATTTTTATGAATTAAATAAAACTAAAATAATTTTATTAGTACTAAATATTCATTCTAATTTTGTTGACCATAAATTTTAACACCACAACTTTAAACTGCAAAGACAAATGTATGCAAAGCTGCTTTGATACTTTAACCTTAATAGTAAAGGATAGGTAATTTCATTTCATCAACTAGTACCTCAGTAGTTGAGTAATATTTGAAACCACAACTTGAAGAACTGCTTTGGGATTAAAATCTTTTTCCTTTCATTTTTAGAGTTTACATGGCACAGAAGGTATGGTCATGGAGGTAAGTTGATGAAAGGGTAAATTTTAAAAATAACTTTCCTCAAATGAATCATATTTCATCTGTGTTTTAAGCTACCTACTCTATAAACTTAAAGCCAAATGGATAATGTTAAACCCTGTGGAAATTTTGTAAGAAGCTTTATCTGGAGTTATAAGCCAACGTGTTTGATGGCCAAAATGAATGAATGCATGGATATAATAACATAAATATCCTATTAGAGCAGTTATGTTCAACCTTTTTAATTTCATGGCATACATATACTAATTACTAAAATTCTGAGGCACACCAATAAAATATATTATATTTTTTGCTGCTCTGACAAAAAGATAGGTATAATTTTGATTCATTCACTCCAGATGGCTATTTTGGTGTTGGCTGTTGCCATTTTTTTTCATAGGACATTATAAGGGAAAAGACGTTCATGCCTTTGACTAAATAATCGAGTATTGCATGTTTTAAAAATTCTTGAGGACAGCAGTTGAAAATCACTGTATTAGAGGCTTGCAACAGATGGAAAATATTCAATGTGGCCTGTGTTGTTCCTGTATTCTTTGTAACAATCTTATGCTACTAAATTTTGCAATAATATTTTAAATATTGTAAAAATCTAACTAATTTTTAATACATTAAAAAAATTTAACTTATTGAACATTGGAGAGAGAGAGAGAGAGAGAGAGAGAGAGAGAGAGAGAGAGAGAATGAGAACTAAAGGTAATAGACTTAGAACCTTAAGATTCAGTTTAAGAAGGAGTCCAAAGATGTTGCAAAATGTATTGTTTATTATAGACTACTAGTGGCTCGGTGCATGAAATTCGAGCACAGAGGCGGGGTGTCCCTCAGCCCAGCCTGCACCCTCTCCAATCTGGGACGCCTCGGGGGATGTCCAACTCACAATCTGGGACTACTGGCTCCTAACCGCTCACCTGCCTGCCTGATTGCCCCTAACCCCTCTGACTACTGACCTGCTTGCCCCCAACTGCCCACCCCCGGCTACCAGCCTGATCACCTCCAACTGCCCTCCCCTCCTGGCCTGATAGCCCCTAACCACCGCTGCCTCGGCCCTGCCACCATGGCTTTGTCTGGAAGGATGTCTGGAAGGTATCCGGTCTAATTAGCATATTACCCTTTTATTAGTATAGATAATTAACAACCCTGTGTAGACCTACTTCAACCACTGAACTGTTCATGCCAAAAATAGAGGCAGTATGATATGGTGAAGAAAACAAAGCCCAGAGAAAGATTAACCTGGATTTGCATTTGTAACCTGGTATTCACTCACAATGTAATCTTGTTCAAATATTCAACTTCTATAAACCTCAATTTTCCAATATGCAAAAGTCACAGGATTCTTATGAGGATGTAAAACTAAGAAAAGGATGTGACAATAGATTCTAGCACAGTAACTACATAATAGGTGCTCAATAAATATAGTAAAACAGGTAACAAAAGCCACTGCTCAGTGGGAGGAGAGCGAATACTCAGGAAAAATCACTGAGCAACCATGGCTATAACTTACATGAAGCAGCAAGGATATTCATGCCCGGATATCCATAAAAAGCAAGGATACTTATAGAGAGCTTCCACTTTTAGGTGGCTATAAGGATTAAGAGAAAGGAAAGTCTTAGCCTGAATTCCACCAAAGCTATTTTCGTTTCCACCTCATTAGCCGGGAATCACCACATGTAAAGATCATTACCTGACTTAACCTTACCATAGAATAGGGAAAAGTTAAGTAATAGATTTATAAGAAAAATATAAAAAACACTTTAGCCCTAGCTGGTTTGGCTCAGCGAACAGAGCATCGATCTGCGGACTAAAGGGTCCCGGGTTTGCAACTCCACATGCTGGGGTTGCGGATCCAATCCCCAGTAGGGAGAGTGTAGGAGTCAGTCAATCAATGATTCTGTCTCATCATTGATGTTTCTATCTCTCTCTTCCCTCTCCTTTCCTCTCTGAACTCTATAAGAATATATTTTAAAAAGCACTTTAAATAACTACTTTGAGGAATTAAGAAATATTTAATGCTAGAGGTAGGTATTTCAAATGTTAGAAATGGAGCTAATCTTAGAGGAAGTAGCACAAATGCAAGTACAGGGATGGGAAAAGATGGAGTGTGTTAGGTCGGTATTTTAAAGAACACTTGTTCTGCAGGTCGTTCAGAGGAATTATATTAGAAAGGACATAATTGTTCATTTAATTTGGGAAAGGCTAGTTCATTCAAGTTTAACAGTTTATTATGAACTTTAAATAGTGCTGAAACTACTTATGTAATAAGTATAATACATGTATTGTGGCCTAGGACTGCTATCCAAAAACTGAGTGGCTTGGAAAAACAGAAAATAGTCTCACAGCTCTGGAGGCTGGAAGTTCAAAACCAAAGTGTAATCAGGGCCATGCTCCCTCTGAACCTGTAGAGAAGGCTCCTCCCTGGCCTCTCCCAGCTTCTGTGCCCTCAGACATTCCTTGGCTCACAGCAGCATTCATACACAGACATACACAGGTGTGAGAAGTTCCCCAGAGAGTGATGCAAAACACAGCGTTGCAGTGATTCTCAACCTTCTGGCCCTTTAAATAAAGTTCCTCATGTTGTGACCCAATCATAAAATTATTTTCGTTGCTACTTCATAACTGTAATGTTGCTACTGTTATGAATCGTAATGTAAATATCTGATATGCAGGATGGACTTAGGCAACCCCTGTGAAAGGGTCCTTCGACCGCCAAAGGGGTCGCGACCCACAGGTTGAGAACCGCTGGTTTAGCGTCTTCAGGGGTGGACCATATGTCAAAGAGGTGGTTGCTATGAAGAAATGTGGTAGACTCTTCTCAGGCGGGTCAAACCATGCAAGAGAAAATTTAGTCAACTTAACCTTCCTGCTAACTTGACCTAGTCTTTGTTCTAATGAGTGATTGCTGCACGTTCATGAGACAAACTCCTTTCCATTTTAGTTATGATAAATTACTATAGTTTACCTATTATCCGCGATCCTAACAGATTGGGGTACCAGAGCATGTCCTTGTTCTCTTACCAGAGAAGAAAAGCTGACAGTAGAGAAGAGGCTGCACTGTCTGGAAGAAGTGTGCTTTGAGAGAATTGAAATAGTTACTGTATTTCAAGAGAGCCTGTAACACAGGCCATAACCCTGTGATAACATTGTAAACACTGTAAAAATTCCAGTATTAGACTCTGTTCAAGTTTTGTCACTGTTGCTTTTTTCTAATAGATTTTTCTCCCTGAGACTCTTTTTACAATAAATATAATTATGTAAGATTATGTTTCATAACCAACAGATTGAGATGATATTACAGAATGAGAAATAGAATTTGTTTCAAAATGGATGTAAAATGAATAAAAAATTACTCTCGAGCATAAATTGTAAGTATATTTTCCAGAAATAACATAGAATAGCAAGATGACAGTGGGCCATTTCCACATAGTGAGAGGTGAAGCACCCCATTTTAGATCGTCCAACTACCTGATGATAATAATCGCGAAGCTGAGAATGGTGCAGAAAGAAGCAGGAGGCTTTACAGCTCACTCACATTTGTAAACTTAACAGCAAATATTCATATGTGATTTCTTTCTTTCGTGATAATCTTTTTGTTTAAATTTAAGAAATGAACTTCTGCCCTAACCGGTTTGGCTCAGTGGATAGAGCGTCGGCCTGCAGACTGAAGGGTCCCAGGTTCGATTCTGGTCAAGGGCATGTACCTTGGTTGCGGGCACATCCCCAGTAGGAGGTGTGCAGGGGGCAGCTGATCGATGTTTCTCTCTCATCGATGTTTCTAACTCTCTATCCCTCTCCCTTCTTCTCTGTAAAAAAATCAATAAAGTATATTTAAAAAAAGAAAGAAATGAAATTCCTTCTGCAATAAATTATAACCATATTGTAGAAAATAAATGAATTTGCATTAAGAGCAGATAAAAAAGTGTGATTTTAGGTTTTTTTCTTCAATTATGTGAGAAAAGTCGTCACATATGATTTTATTCTCCTTTTCAGAAGATTCTATCCACTAAGAAAAAGGGCATATCTTTCAAATTATAATACATATTGAAAACATGATACCTATTTGTTTTTCTAATTTCTTGTCTCCTTTAACCCCGTATACTTCCAAAGCTTATAATTTGTCATCTAATTTTTCCCATGGCTCATAAAAAAAAATCAATAGATGACTGAGTCTTCTGCCAGTGAAGAGTAGAATGTTTGCATTGGTGGATCCTTTGCAAAGCCTAGTAAGTTCTTTCCCTTCACCTGAGCATCCTAGTTGAGCTAACAGAGTGATGACCTCAGACACTCTTTGAGGGGGTTAGGAAGTTGACATTCAGAGGTTCACACTGAGCATGTCAATGCAATCCAAAAACTTGTTTTGAGTAATTTACCTTTCTAGGGTCCAAACATGTTCTTAAAATAAAGTGTATACAGCAATTACTAACCACTTAATAGAATACATTATTTTTGTAGGGATAAAATATTTAAAAAAGCAAGGGACCTATATTTATAATATAATACTTATCAGAAACACTAATGTGATAGAAAATGTGTCTTGTTCTGCTTTTTAATCTTGAAAATGAGCAAAGGGACATAAATTAAATGTAAGATTTTCTCAACATGGAAAATAAATTCAATAGCATGTTGGAAATTAATTTTATATTTTTATCTCCTAAATGTTTAACACTAGATTGCCCAAGGAAGTCATTTTGACTCCTTTTTAATTTCAATTAGAAAAACAATTATGTATATAAGGACACAATGTCTTAGAATTTTGTGACTTTTTGTACAACATATAAATGTGTTTATTAATAATTGTAGTTACCTCCCCCTCCTTCATTTCCGGTATATATATATGTGTTATACCTATATTGCCCAAAAGCAGTAATTTTGACTGCTTGGGGAAATTATGACTCTTATTATTGAATTGAGTAAATTTCTTATATGACCAGTTCGGCTCTGTATTGAAATAACAGTTTTCATTTTTTTTTCGATTACTGTCACATGATAACATACAAGTACATGATAAATTGTTGATACTTGATAAGTTGCAGTTTCTCAATAAGCTAAACTAGTACTTGTTATTCGAATCTTTATGCAGTGATACTTGTTCTAATAAGTTGTTTATTTTATTTCTTTTGCGCCCTAAATTCATGAAAGAAATGTAGAATAGCAGTGAGTTATTGGAAAAGCTAAGGAACATAAGTGAAGAGTGCTCCGATATTATTCTTTCACAATGCAATCATTTTGACTGCTTTTGGGCAATATAGGTATACACTAAATTTCAGTCTTTCTAGTGTTAATTATCTGTTCCTATAAAGGGCAGATGGGAGTGGAGAATTTGGAAATATATACATAAAATTTTGTGAAAAGCACTTGCCATTGAGAGGGAAAATAGCATTAACTGCTGACTGTAAGCCAGGTATAGTCCTGTCTTAAATATATCGTCTCAAAATTATTATAACAATAATCTAATGAGGTATATTTTATTATTCTCCCCATGCTGTGGAGGGTGATAAGTAGGCTGGGAGAGGCACTGTTAAACACAAACAAGGCAAGATTTAAATGACTTAATTAAGCTGCTTGTTAAGGGAAATGAACAAAGCTCTCATCCTCAGGTTGCTGTTAGAGCAGACACAATAAATTGGAGAAGTGAGCCATAGGTTGGATCTGGAAAATATATTACAGTGATCCCATGTAAGAATATCCCTGCTTTCTAGCCATACACATCAGTATTAATTCATTTGGGACATATGACTCTTACCTATGTTCTGTAAATGCTGTCATATTGATGACATGGAGTGATTCTCTTCTCCTCATGTGGCTGGGAGGTATTCCTTTTCTTGTCCAGAGAGGATACACTGTCAGGAACAACTGCTTTCCAATGTGTATATTTTTGTGATGGATTTACAACCAGTTGTCCAGTTCCCATATTCATGTTAATTTGTTGATTGTTCTAGATCAGTGGTTCTCAACCTTCCTAATGCTGCGACCTTTTAATACAGTTCCTCATGTTGTGGTGACCCCAACCATAAAATTATTTTCGTTGCTACTTCATAACTGTAATTTTTCTACTGTTATGAATCATAATGTAAATATCTGATATGCAGGATGTATTTTCATTGTTACAAATTGAACATAATTAAAGCATAGATTGATTAATCACAAAAACAATATGTAATTATATATGTGTTTTCCAATGGTCTTAGGTGACCCCTGTGAAAGGGTCGTTCGACCCCCAAAGGGGTCGCGACCCACAGGTTGAGAACCTCTGTTCTAGATGTTGCTAAGTACCGTGTGGTCACATGTTTAGAAAAAAAATAAGAACTGACCCAGGAAAGGAACTAATTTCCCTCGAGCATCTAGAAATTCATTTATTCTGCTGTTCAAAAGTTGTTAAGTCCTTATTTGTTGCAGACTACTAGACAGCTAGCAAAGAAGAGTATTATACCGATTATGGACACAGCCACCTGTCCCCAAGTATTTGCAATCCAGTGGAACAGAAAGCTATCAAACAATAGCTCTAGCCACTTTGGCTCAGTGGATAGAGCATCGGTCCTCAGATTGAAGGGTCCTGGGTTTGATTCTGGTCAAGGGCAAATACCTCGGTTACAGGTTTCATCCCTAGCTCTGGTGGGGGCCTGTGTAGGAGGCAACCAATTGATGTGTCTCCCTCACATCAATGTTGCTCTCTCTCTATCTCTCCCCCTACCTTCCACTCTCTCTAAAAATCAATGGAAAAATATCCTCGGGTGAGGATTAACAACAACAACAACAACAAAAAGAATCACATGATAGGTACCATATGCTGGACAAAGAGTTATGAGAATGCAAATGAGCTAGGCCAGGTGAGATGTGGCTTCTTGAAGGAGTGGACTCTATGCCTAAGTCATAAAGGACTGCACAAATGTTAATGCTGGTTGTAGAGAAGGAAATCACGTGCAAAGCTCAGAGGCATGGAAACATGACTTGTTTGAGGAGCTGTGTGCAGTTAGGCATGGCCACCCAGAGTGCCTTGGGAGAAATGATGAGAGATGGGCAGGAAAAACTTCTAATAAAAAACCTAAATGTTTTCCTCAGGATTATAGAAGCAAATTATCTTCAGTTTGAATAAAAATAGCGATTCTGTGATCCTGACTTTTTTTAAAAAAACTTTTTTAATGTCTCCAATTTTATTTTTTTTACTTATAAACCAGCACAATGTAAAATAACTTCATTTTCATTACAGTTTCTGAGGAAGACAAAGGATTTGGACCAATTTTTGAAGAGCAACCAATTAATACCATTTATCCAGAGGAATCACCAGAAGGAAAAGTTTCACTCAACTGTAGGGCAAGAGCCAGCCCTTTCCCGGTTTACAAGTAACGTACTGCACTTCTTTTTTTTCCAAATGGTGTAGTGAACTAGGGGTTACAGATTAGCATCTGTGACCAGTACCAACAGAGAAAGCTGTACTATAAGGCTTTCTACAAAGTCCAGGGACATTAACAAAAATGTTGGCAGACAAGTAATTTTTAAAAAGCTGTTTAATGCCTAAGTAGATAGTAATTTTCTTAAACATATGCAAATAAATAATTTACTTACTATTTTCTGCAAAAATAAAGCCAGTGCCATTTGACATTATCAATTTAAAAATTGTATGATGGAAATCATACCAATCATGCAAAAGGTTATATGGAGATCATGCACATGTGAAAATAAAATGTTCTTATATATATATATTGGCCTGGATAACTTATACCTACAAATGATGGATAACATTTCTGTGTTAACTTCATTTAAAGTGCTTGCATAAATCTAGAAAGCTACACATTTTTTCAATACTCTCCAATATATATCCAGACAGCACAGCACATTTCTTAAATGTCTCTACCTATTGAACAATCTATATAAACATGTTTTTCTATTTTTATGGGGTACCTATTGATAAAAAAATAACTTTAAAAAATATAACAATGGGTTTTCCTGTTTTGGATGGTTCAGAAAAGTATATTAACAGCTTCTAGCCTGAGGCAAAAAATAAGATTCAAAAATTAAACAGATGCCAATGGATTTGAGTTTCACGTATGGAATGGTTTCATGAAGACAAAGCAAGTGATTGATGGAGAAATTGGGGCTCTAGTATGTTAATGTCACCTCACTTAATTGAAGGTTGTCATTAAACAAGGTTGATTTTAATAGTAGATTTTTTTCTAGATATAAAATTGACTTTTCTATTGTTATAAAAAGTTGTTATCAAAGAGAATACCACTTTCCCCCCATTTAATTCTAATTGAATTCATTTTTACTTGCCTCTGGCTATAACAAAATTATTCTTAAAACAAAATATGAATTTAGAAACCACATCACTATCCCTTTGAAATTATTTTTATTGTTTCAATTTCATGCATGGGAGTGCAATATAAGTAGATATTTTATAAATTATAAATTATAGGTTTGTTTTGAATATATTTGATGGGCTAGACTTATTTCTGCCCTTAAGCCGTGCATAATGGGAGTTTATGGACATGGAATAGTATAGCCAACAGGAGCTGTAGAGGAGATCTAGTCCAAGCACATGATTTTATAGGAGAGGAAGCTGAGCTCTGAATAAGTAAATTACTTTCTTCCAAGTGAGTAAATCACAGACGCAGGACGGAAACAGGTTTTATGATTTTCAAAGAAACGTGTCATTTTTAGTATGCATCTTTCTAGATAGTTTGACAGCATCTCAAAAGCGATTTCCGTGGTTCGTATTCTGTGACGTTGTGTCCTTGACATTCATACGTGGAACCTTATCAAATCAGCCTCCAGGCTGGACAGGAGGCAACAACACACAAGAGCTATTGCAGACAGTGTCTAAAAACACCTGCTTCCCCTCACTGCCCCCCATTCCCGCCCTTTCCCCCACAAAGACAGTAGAAGCAAAGCTTTGCATAGCTACAGTTTTGTACATTGCTATTAGCAACTCCCCATTTCCCCCTCCCTCCAGTCCCATTAAGCGTTCTTACCAAAATTTCAAAAGTAAAGATAAGAAGCAAACCTTCACTTGGCAAATACCCCTCTCACAGGTTGCACAGCACAGAAGTTGCCAGGACAAGTGTGGCCTGGCTGTCTACACATTAATGGAGAGAGCTGGCAGGGAGAAGCAGATGTCTCGTTTTGTTATGAAAACAAAATTAGCTAAGGATTTAGTGTGTCTGATGGGAAAGAACATTTGAAGTTTTAAAAATTTACTTAATATTCGGGGCAAGTCTTACTAACCTTCGTAATCATGCAATTTGTCATTCACATAGTAGTTGTATATCTGGGGCACATACTGTGATAATTCGTTATTCGTGGTAACACCCTGAAAGGTACAAAGGGGACCTTTGCCTTCCACTTACCAGCCTTAAGGCTTTTGTTATCTTTCCTTGTCCCCCCAAACAACAAGGACTCCGATAAAATTTCATTTAACGATGTGTGAAAGGGATTGCAATAACCTTGTGGGTGTTTCTGAAAATTAAATAGACCAGTGAACTTACCCAAACACAGCAAAACTAGATTATTATATGTCATCAAAGGCAGAATCAGATCCCCTGGGAGGAAGCTAAGGCAATAAACAAAAATCTGGAGTCAAAATACTGTTTTTGGAAAAGAAACAAAACAAAACAAAACAAAACAAAACAACTGGAACCGCCCAACAGGGAAACCCATTCACTTGGCAAATGCTAAGCAATTTGACGTTGGATGGTTCAAACAGGGACAAGAGTGCCATCAGCTGGGGAAGGGAGAGGATTTTATTGGGTTGCAATTTGGTAATTTTTTAAAACACAAAGCAAGGTTTTCCATGTTTACCTTGAAATTACCTGCTACATTGTAAAATTTAAAACTAAGAATGTTCCAAATATTCTTAGGCCTCTTTGGCAAGATTCTGACCCTAATCAGAACTGTGCCAGGAAATAACTGCAGCCACAGCCCCTATTTGACCATAGCTCTTGTCTTACAATTTTTTAAAAATATATTATTATTGATTTCAAGAGGGAGGGAGAGGGAAGAGAGAGATAGAAACATCAATGATGAGAGAGTCATTGATCGGCTACCTCCTGCACGCCCCCTACTGGGGACCCAGCTGGCAAACTGGTCATGTGCCCCTGACCTGAATCAAACCTGGGACCCTTCAGTCCACAGGTCAGAACCAAACCATTTAGGGCTATTGCTCTTACCTTATAACACTGTGGAAGACAAGGAACCTTAAGTATGAACCCTGATACAGAATGACTATAAAATTACGCAGGTGGGCAGCTTAATTGAAAACTACTGCCCACATGCATTCATCTTATCATTCCACCGGAGAGAGTTGGATTCCTGTTTCTAGCCAATTTATTTATTACATAATCCCGATATCTACAATACTACATCTGTGGCTTGAAAATGAAAACTCAATTGATTTTGTATCATTTTCAAATTATGTGACAGACCTCTATGGTCAGATTATGACATTTACTGAGAAAATCCTGATTTCAATTAGTTTGTTTTATTCAAAAATTAGTTGGATAGTAAAATAAAATATTGACATAGTATTTGATATTTCATTTCTGTCAGAATAATGCTTTTAATATTCAAAATACCATACCTATGTAAGCATGAATTGAACTAGTGCATAGATGGGCATCATTTATAAACCATGTATATCAGCTAAGAAACCAATTATCTAGAAAATTAAATATAGTATTTGTCTTTTGGGATGACTCATGAAAAAAGTGGACTATTTCATGCACTTGAACACTTACCTTTCTGTGCCTGAGCTAAATTATAAACCATGAGCCCAGAATATGCAATTACAGCATGTAAAGAAATACCACAGTGAATCATCTATTTAATTGCCTGAATTCACAATGAGCTGTCCCCATATTATTTTAGAATGATATTAGCTGAGTGCAAAGGTCATTTAAAAGAAATGCATTTCTTTTTCTCATAGATGGAGAATGAATAACGGGGATATTGATCTGACAAGTGATCGGTACAGTATGGTAGGAGGAAACCTTGTGATCAACAACCCTGACAAACAGAAAGATGCTGGTGTCTACTACTGTTTAGCATCAAATAACTATGGGATAGTCAGGAGCACTGAAGCCACCCTGAGCTTTGGATGTAAGTAACAGTAACCTTACAAAGCACAAGTATGTGTAGGTGGAGTAAAGCTTAGATGTGATCATTAGAGTTCAGCAAGAAGAGCAATAAGGATGAACGGAAAGTGAGAGGAAGTGTCCATAGATGGGTCTAATGTGATTAGTGGGCCCTCATTGTGTGGAGAGAGAAAAAAGCAGGAGAGCAAAGCATCCTGAGAGGTATTACAAATGCACTTGAAATAGTGAAAGGTAGCATTAGATAATAAGCTAAGGCCATATCCTGCAAGATCTTGAATAAGTTTCTAAAAATTAGTATCAATGGAAATGTATTCTCCATGGGGGTGATACCACTCCAAAGGGAGTGAAAGTTGGTTCTTGGTGGGGAGAAACCATCCTATATATTACAGCATACTGGTATGTGGCTCTCCAAAATGCAACCTTACCTGACAAAGTCTCATCCCTTAGTATTTAATTTATTTTACTGTAAATAAATTAAAGCATAATGCAATCAAATCAGTTGTTTTAAATTTAAATTATTAAATTTCTTTTTGGGTGGACAGTAATAAATAATATTTTGAGAAACACTGCTGAACTAAAAATTGGAAGTTGTTCTGAAGGGATATTGTGCCTTGGGAGAGGAGCTGGACTCCAGGTGCTGCAGTATGTGATTGCATAGGTCAGCATTTACATCTTTTGAAAAATTGATTATAGGATGAAAATGATGTTTTAAGAGGATCCACATGGTAGTGGTCACTAGGAGGCAATGAAACAGGGTCAGGAAACAGATTAAATTGGGTGTGACAACAGTGGAACTGTAAGTAATAAACAATCCTTGTAGAAATACTGGTAATCGACTGATTGCATTGAACTTAACTAAATATATTTTATCTTTATTTTTTTAAAATCTATTTTTGTTTATTTCAGAGAGGGAGATAGAGATAGAAACATCAATGATGAGAGAGAATAATTGATTGGCTGCCTCCTGCATGCATCCTACTGGGAATTGAGCCCTCAACCCAGGCATGTGCCCTTGACTGAAATCGAACCCAGGACCCTTCACTCAACAGGCTGAGGCTCTATCCACTGAGCAAAACTGGCTAGGGCAACTAAATATATTTTTAAAAGAAAGTCTAATCAAAGGGTGTTCTATTTAAGAAATGGGGTGGGAGCAAATAAAACCAATTTAAAGGGTGGTTGGGAGCATTTAAATGGTTGCTTTACATGCAGATGTTATGGTAAGTTATCTATGTTGAAATATCAACTAAGTATTTGAGGATAGGAATGGCATTTAAGTGAGGCATTAAGGCTAGATATGATGATATTTAGGTTTTTCTGGGCAAAGGTAACAATTAGGAGGATGACTTTTCAGAGATATCAATATATTGAGAGGAATAACAATTTGATTTTATAATTTGAGTACTGATGACAGATATGGAATGAGGCAGGGAGGCAACAGAATGAGCTCCAGTAAAACTAATGAAGAGTCAAATAGCAGAACATCCAGAAACCAAGCAAAATGTGAGTTCCAGATACATAGGGAAGAGTAAAAGAAATGAGAATTGAGGAAAACCCAGAATTTGAAAAGGACCAAGAGATGGCTGACCTTCCTGTTTCTCACCTAGGATCCTGCCTTTCACCCTAATTCCTTCTCCACCTTGAAATCCTACCTCAGAAAGGGAAATGTACCTTTCAAATGAGGCCATGTCTCTAAGTTCACTGCTTTCTTTGGTAGATCCCTGGTTTTGTCTGTTATCTTTGGATTTCCAGATATTCTTATTGAGAGTCTTCCTAAAGGTGAAGCAAAAGTTTAGGATATCTGGAATCTGCAGGGTTGTCAGAAGCGTTATCTAGGCTGCTACCAGTATCTGCAGGCTCAGGTTCTCCACAGAATTCTGCTGTAGTGTATGTAAATCCAGCACCTAGAAACAGGGAATTGACTTTGGCTTCACCAGACCACCTAAGAAGAATCATAGCCAAAGCGAGTTAGCCGGTGAAAGGTGAACTTCAATCACTATATCTCCCTATTGACAGAGTGAATACTTCCTTCTTGCTTTTAAAATTAGATCTTGATCCTTTCCCACCTGAAGAACGCCCTGAAGTCAGAGTGAAAGAAGGAAAAGGAATGGTGCTTCTCTGTGACCCTCCATACCATTTTCCAGGTAACCTTACTTTGTCTATGACTGTGAGCCTCAATGGAATGAAATGGGAAAGCTTTAATTTTCTTAACAATAATGGTACATTTATAATTAAATTGGACTCAATATTTACATAACCATATAATATATCATGTACTAGTGGTTATAGAGGCTATTTTCTTTGGCTCTTTAATTACTTGGCCCTTATCCCAAAGATTTATGATAGTTTCTGTTTATAAATAATATACAGGGTATCCCAAAAAATGTATGTACACTTTGACAGCTGATAGCTCAGTTTTAAAAATGAAATGTATTTTAATAAATACTGCCTTTATAGTTATTCAAAAGTGTGTGTATACATTTCTAGGCCACCTTATATGTATTGGATTATGTTCCCATTAATATTTCTGTTACACTTGAGAAAATATGGTTAGATTTTCTACAAATTACTCCTGAAATAGAATGGTACTGAGGAGTGATGTGTAATCAGTCATTTTATTAACAATTTAACATCTACAATATGATGTGAACTGTAATTAAACACAAGAAAGGGATAAAGACATAATAAATAGTAACCTCACTAGGAGCACCAATCTGCGAGAATAATCATCTAATTTAGAAAGGAGATAGATTAAGTGTCATCTGTTACAAGTTTCAACCTTTGAATACATGTTTTCAGTAACTTGATATGGCTGTAATAAAAGATGCCAAAGTTAAATATTTCATATATTTTCTTTTTTGTTGTTATTGTTAATCTTCATCCGAGGATATGTTTCCATTGATTTTTTTAGAGAAAATGAAAGGGTGAGGAAGAGAGAGACAGACAGAGAGAGAGAGAAACATTGATATGAGAGAGACACGTCAATTGGTTGCCTCTCACACACCCCAATGAGGGATAGGGATCGAGCTTGCAATCAAAGAACCTTTCAGTCCGCAGGCCGATGCTCTATCCACTAAGCCAAACTGGCTAGGGCTTCATATATTTTCAATAATTTTCACTTGTTTTATTTATTATATCTGCCTTGAAATAATATATAAATACCACTTTTTTTCACACTGGAAAACTGCTTTGTATATTTTGTATTCTTATAGTTCTAATATTATGCCATAAATTTGGCTGGGATCAAACCTGCAACCTTGGCATATGGGGACAAAGCTAACCAACTGAGCTAACTAAGCTAATTGGCTAGGGCTGGTCCTCAGTATGTATTAAATAAGTAAAGTGGAGAATTCTCTTTGGGCATTAAATCAGCCAGACCATTGGTCTATAGTCCAATACTAATGTTCATACAAATATCATCATGATAATTTCACTGACCTAGTTTTTTCCCTTAAAAGTTCAAATATTAAAAATTATTCCATTATTCACCCATTTCTTATCAGGGGAACAAAAACCACAATCTTAAATTTCAGAGAAACTGAATAATGGCATGGTTAAATAGGCTGACCAAAGTTAGTTAGTCTAGAATTAAAATGCAAGCCTCCATATTCACATAACTATTGAGTACCCAGACTACTCTGAATGCATTTTTTGTGTGCTGTCTTGAAAGCAGTGTATGTTTTTTTAAAAAATTTGTAAGGAAATCTATATTTTTACTTACTTTTTAGCTTTTTTGGAATTTAATTGTAACCAGAAATCATGGCAAAATACTGTTATGTTTTTAAGTGAGAATAGGAAAGAAGTATTTCACAAATCATACATATTTACAGTATGTTTTACAGTATTCTCCAATATCCTTTTGGAACAAAGATTACATGGCATTATTTTTTGCCCAATTTCAAGAACCCAATTTTAGCCATTTAAATTGTCCCCTAAGTTTCTTCCTATCTTGATACTTCTGTGGTTTCTACCTGACCCTAAATCAGCATAAGAAGAACTATTAAAATGATAAAATTATTCATGGATATAAATGTACAAAAAGATATATTCTAACAATAACTCTACATTGGAGAATTATGGTGGTTTAATATTTTTTTCTCTTTGAACTCTATCTATACTTTCTATTTATTTTGATAATACAAGTGTACCACTTCTGTCATTTAAAATTTAAGATTAAGAATAAGCATAATGTAATCATCTTCATTTACTTCCCTGATAGTATAAGTTGCTGAAGAAAATTACATAGCTAATATAAATGGAGTACCCGGATTATTATTCCCAAGAAATTCTTGTAGTTTTTCATAGTCAGCTCTCTTTCACACTCTCTTTGACAGCTGCACCAGTCACTGTGAACTCCCTAAAGCAACAGGGTAGTGTGCCATCTCAAATCTTAAATCCGATCTAATTTGGCATAAGAGATCCCCTCTTATAATCTTCATAGTAGCAATTATCTTCACATGGTCATGATGTTTACAAGGAAATCAGCATTTTGTGACTGAGGAGTATGAAATGCCCATAGTTCCCTCTTGTGCATTACTCCTGTGCATGACACCTGGGGAGTCATCCCTCAGAGCAGGATGGGAAGATAGGGAGAGAAAATTGCATGAAAAGCAGCAAATTCATGAGGAAATTCAACTTTAGCCAAAGGAATTTCCTATGGTTTAGCCAAAGGAATTTCCTGTGGTTAAGAGTTACCATGTGATATGCTTCCTAATATTTAACAAAACCAGTAGCATGCATTTCTCTGTTTCTGTGGTTTTTACTTTTTAGTGTGACCAGCACAGGTTATATAAACTCATTTCTAAATCTATAATTTACAATAGGAACACAAAAACAAAAAAGACTTAAAGCCACAGCATGGTTAGTAATATTGATTTTATTTTTTAAATGCAGCAGAGAAGTGGGTCATGCAATTTGAATGATCAGACTTTGATTCAAAAATTCCAGTTCTACTTAATAGCCATGAAATTATAAGCATGACATTTAATCTCTCTGAGTTTCATTTAGTCCATCAACGCATTAGAAGAATATTAGTAGTCCATAAAATAATTGAGAGAAAGAGATATAATTGCTTAGCAACATGCTTATATTCACTCAAACTATAGTAGCTTGAGAAAATTTGCACTGTCTTGGCCTACTTCCAACATCTGCTCTACAATAGCCTAGATTAGATTATGTGCTAGGTTATTACTAGATAACAGGTCTTTGCTTTTGGAGAAGAGTTTAATATTTATTAGACAATATATTTTTTTTCTAGATGATCTTAGCTACCGCTGGCTTCTAAATGAATTTCCTGTGTTTATCACAATGGATAAACGAAGATTTGTATCTCAGACAAATGGCAATCTCTACATTGCGAATGTTGAGGCATCAGACAAAGGCAATTATTCCTGCTTTGTATCCAGTCCTTCTATTACAAAGAGTGTATTCAGCAAATTCATCCCACTCATTCCAATACCTGAACGTAAGTATTTTATTTGTTATACTAGAGTCCCGGTGCATGGATTTGTGCACATTGAAAGGAAATTAATTAGAAGGTGGCTGGTGGGGTGGGACTGGGCAAGACGGGCCAGACACATCCTGGAGCCAACCTCCCGCAGTCCCTCCCCGGCTGGCCACACCTGGGGCTCGAAGATCACTTGTGGAGAGAGTGGGGTCCCTCGCAGGTGGGTCTCTCAGCCTGGCCTGCAGGGATCAGGCTGAAACCGGCAGTCCAACATCCCCCACTGGGTCCCAGAGTGTGAGAGGGCACTCTGCAAAGTTGCTGTTGCTCAGCAGCTCCTGCATTGAGTGTCTGCCCCCTGGTGGTCATTGTGTGTCATATCTACCGGCCAGTCGCCAGTCAGCCAGTCGCTTAACCTTATATATACACTAGAGGCCCGGTGCACAAAAATTTGTGCACTCGGGGGGGGAGGGGGGGTCCCTCAGCCTGGCCTGTGCCCTCTAGCAGTCTGGGACCCCTCGGGAGATAACGACCTGCTGGCTTAGGCCTGCTCCCGGGTGGCAGAGGGCAGGCCCAATCCCTAGGTGCAGCCCCTGGTCGGGCTCAGAGCAGGGCTGATTGGGGAGTTGGGGCGCCGCCCCCTGTCACACTCAAGGCAGGGTCGATGGGGAGGTTGTGGAGCAACCCCCTGTCACACACAGAGCAGGGCCCATCAGGGGGGTTGGGGCTCTGTACCCTGTCACGCACAGAGCAGGGCCCATCAGGGGGTTGGGGTGCTGCCCTCTATCACCCACAGAGCAGGGCGGATCAGGGGGTTGGGGCGCCGCCACTCTCACACTCAGGGCAGGGCTGATGGGGAGGTTATGGCTCTACCCCGTCACACACAGAGCAGGGCCCGTGGGGGTTGGGGAGCTCCCCCCTATCAGGCACAGAGCAGGGTGGATAGGGAGGTTGTGGCCCCACCCCCTGTCACACACAGAGCCGCAGGGCGATCAGGGGGTTTGGGTGCTGCCCCCTGTCACGCTGATTCCAGTGCCGGGAGGCCTCGCGGCTCCGCTGATCCCGGTGCTGGGAGGCATATTACCCTTTTACTATATAGGGTAGAGGCCTGGTGCACGGGTGGGGCCGGCTGGTTTGCCCTAAAGGGTGTCCTGGATCAGGGTGGGGGTCCCCACTGGGGTGCCTGGCCAGCCTGGGTGAGGGGCTGAGGGCTGTTTTCAGGCTGGGGGTGACTGAACTCCCAAACGCTCCTTTTTTCCTTTTTTTCCTCTTTTTTTTTTTAATTCTGGGCCAGCTTTAGCTTGAGGCTTGGCTCCAGCTCTTAGGCCTCTGGCTGAAAGTAGGTTTCTGGCCTTTGCTTACAATGTTGCCAATCTGCTGGCTGAAGTTGGGCGTATTTGTTACAGAGTTTCTTAAACTGCAGGCTCAGAGGCAGCGGCAGGCGGGAACGTTGGTTTCCTCCGTCACTGAGGCAACCAAGCCTCATGTTAGTTTCAAGCTGCCTGGCTGCCGGCCGCCATCTTGGCTGACAGTTAATTTGCATATCTCGCTGATTAGCCAATGAAAAGGGTATCGGTCGTACGCCAATTACCATGTTTCTCTTTTATTAGATAGGATATATATATATATATATAGATTCTGTTTTTGCAAGGTTGTCTGCTTCTGGAATATCTACAGTAATGAAAAGAAATATGCAGTCAGGAGATGCACTGGCTGCTCAGTCAGGGCAAACAAAGGATGCACACTCTAAGAGTATTTATCCTTCCTTAGCTTTTTTAGTAGAGGTGATTAGCATTATGAAAGTAACCTAAGATGGCAGAGTTCGGACTGATTGCATCTAGTTCAGGAATGCAAAGTACTGATTTATTAGCCAAATATCAGTATATTAATTACAAGGGATTCACTGACATCTACTTATTTTCAGTGTCATTCACACTTATTAGTAAGTTCATGAAGGAGAACAAATAATTAGATTATAAACTGTATTATTACAGAATGAGGGGGGGAAAGGCAGTTGGATTAATTTGATATTTTCAAGGAACTATTTACATGAAGCATATCGGTATATAAATTGACTTTCTGATGTAAGTAATTAGCATATGTAGTACTACTGTGGCACCATATGCTATAAACACTGATGTAATTGACTGTCCTTTTCCCTGGCTCCTATTAAACTACCTTCGTTTTTTAATGTGTCATCTCTTCAGAAAATCAGATCACAACTTATTTGCTTACATCATGTTGTTTTTATCTCAAGCATGCTGCTACATATCACTGAGTTCAAGGTCTTGAGGATATACTGGTTTCATTGTTGACAGCTTTAGGTTTGTTTCCTGCCTCTACCCTTAAATAGGGTATGATGAGGAGGAAAATGTCATCATATCACTGTGATTCCATTTTTGTTACTCTTCTCAAGATAGAGGCCATGTGGTTGGTATTCAGTAAATATCTTTTGACTTTCTGGCTCTTTTTCTCTCCCTAATCTCAGTAGTGTTGACATAAGAAATGTCCAAACCTGAAGATAATTTTTATACGAGTTTATTTGAGCCAAACTGATGATATATGCTGGGAAACATGATCTCAAATATTCCAGAAAATAACAGTTTTGAAGTTTCATTTATGTATGAAAGATTAAGGAGGGGACATAAAGGAGATTACATGAAAGTGGGAGGAAGCAAGTAAGAGATTGGATTACAGAATAAAGAGATTATGTGCTTTCTTGAGGATGGTTAAGTCTCCCAGGGGTATAACTTCTGACATCTCAAAGGTGTGTTAGCCTAGATGCACAAGAAGAATGGACAAGGTTTGCTTAAAAACCTCTCACTAAAGAAGTGATAGGCCTAAGGCATGACTACCCACCATGACCTGGCCATTTAGGAATTTATGGTCAGATCACCCTATGAGGTTACTTTCCATAGAACCCCCTTTTCCCTTCTACAGTAGACACACTCACTACCTCACAGAGTTAAAAAGAGCCATGAAATAAAAACTTTCTTACTGTTTTTCCTTATTCTTCCCCAGAAATTCAGTGCTTCTATTGATTTCTTACTTTCTAACTTATAGAAGTGTTTCTCCTCCTGTTTAACCTAATTCCTCCAATTGTCTTGATTCACCTCACATTTGACTTATTAAGGACTTCATTACATCACTCGCCCCCTTTCTTTTCTAAATCTTCAAACTCTCCTCCATTCCTTTCTCTCTGTGTATTCTTTTGTATTCAGTGCCAACAATCTTGAGTAATCAAAACAATTTCCTATTTGCTAATCCAAAGGAAGTGTTCAGCCTAATTCTGTATGAACTATGACACTGTCGGTCTCCTCAGCCTCTCTTGAACTATCCCTTCTTTGCCCAATTTTCCTTCCTCCTTCCACTCTTCATCTCCCACGTGCCTCCCAGGCAAATTCTATGCAGTATCCTTCACCAGATCTTCCTCTTTCTTATATTCCTCGCTAATCTTTTTCTAGATACCCTCACCCATTTACACCTTTCAACAGTTGCCCTGGGCAGGTGGCTCCCAATTCACATTTCCAAAACTTTTCCCTGTGTTTAGAGTCTTTAATTCTACCTACTGCCTGGACTTTTCACACAGAAGGTTCTCAAGGATATTCAGCTCACAATGTTTCAAACACACCTGTTATCTTACCTCTAAACCTCTCCTGGTGTTCTTACCTCTAAATTTAGCAATCTCATTATATTTCTACTACCTCAGGGTAGCATTTTAAATCAACTCCTTTCCTCCCCTCATCGTTAGGACAGTGAGTTCAGTGGCTTTCAGTTAGTAAGCACTTGGGAAGTTTGAGGAAGATGTGGAACCCCGAGTTGCTGATTCAGCAGGCCTGGGAAGTGACCCAGGAATCTGCAGGTTCAACGAGCATCCCAGGTGATTCTGATGAGGTGGATATTTAATCTACACCTTGAGAAAACATTGATCCAGGCGAATCCCTTTTGATTTTCCCTCTAACACACAACTCGGATCTGTTCTTCCCTTTCTGTTCCCACTGTGACTATCCTAGTCAGATCCTCGTCTTTTTTCTTTTTAATATATTTTATTGATTTTTTACAGAGAGGAAGGGAGAGGGATAGAGAGTTAGAAACATCAATGAGAGAGAAACATTGATCAGCTGCCTCCTGCACACCCCCTACTGGGGATGTGCCCGCAACCAAGGTACATGCCCTTGACTGGAATTGAATCTGGGACCCTAGAGTCTGCAGGCCGACGCTCTATCCACCGAGCCAAACCAGTCAGGGCTTCTTTTTAAATTTATGAAACAATCTTCCTTAGATCTCTGACTCTATTCTGTATTTCTCTTCTCCATCCTTAAAAACTACCAACAAGGTCTTCTACCTAAACCAGTGGTCGGCAAACTGTGGCTCTCGAGCCACATGCGGCTCTTTGGTGTGGGGAGCTGATATAGGGTTAAGCCTCGGACTGACCTGTGAGCAAAGTCACAAACAATTCCCAGCTTAGAGGGCACAGTCCTCTTAGCATAATTAGGCTTGACCTTATGAGGCTCTCTCGATCTTATCTGGGAAGCTAATGGGCTGAGGGAAGTGCAGGAAGTGGCCAAAACAAGTGAAACTCACAAGAACTGTGTAACTATGGAAACCACTACCTTGTTTACTCTCACTATAAAATAAAGGCTCAGCTTGCCTTGGGATCTTTCTCTGTGGCCTCAGCCAGGCACAGGAAGATCCACAGAGATTAAAGAGAGCTAGAGAGTTCTGAAGGCTGTCTCCGTGTAAAACATTTTTCGCCGATTCCGTCCACACCTTTGGGAACCCCTGGACCCCCGGGGCTGGACCCCGGCACTTTGGCCCCTTGAGTGTGGCTCTTCCTAAGCCTTAGGAGTAAATTAAGTTAATAACAATTAAGTTAATAACAATGTACCTACCTATATAGTTTAAGTTTAAAAAATTTGGCTCTCAAAAGAAATTTCTATCATTGTACTGTTGATATTTGACTCTGTTGACTAATGAGTTTGCCGACCACTGACCTAAACCAAAAGTAAGATTTATATTAATTCTCATACCAAAACCCATTGGTAGTGTCAAAAGATTTAATATCACAGTTAAAAGCCTTCTAGATTGGCATTCAAGATCATCTTTTACTACATATACTTCAACATAATTTGAATTGCTAGACCTTTTCTTTTTTAATGTCCTGCATACATCTGGAACTTTGTCATAATATGCTATTTCCTCAACCTGGACTAGTCCAGTTCAAATGCCTTCCTTACCTGAAATTCCCATACCCACTTCCAATTATCTTTCTTGGCTGCTACATTTTTTAGATCATTCATTTCCATTTTGGCTTATATTTCAGGTGATTGATTGTGTATTTCTTTTTCTCCTTAGCATCATCCTATCTAATAAAGAGGGAATATGCTAATTGGCTGCCATGCCCTCACAAGATGGCGGTGCCCACAGCCACAAGATGGTGGCATTCAGTGCCCTCAGCCCCACCTGATCCAACTGGAGTCCCCCAACCCCCTCAGTCCTGCCTCACCAAGTCCCCACCGCATCCGGCCTCATCCAGCCTCAGTCTCCCAGTCCACTCAGCCCCACAGGCGAAGGCAGTTATGTCTATCAGGCTGGCACAGGAGCAGTTAGGGAACTATCAGGCTGGCAGGCAGAGTGGTTAGGAGCCAGCAGTCCCGGATTGTGAGAGGGATGTTCAACTGCCGGTTTAGGCCAGATCCCTGTGGGGTCCCAGATTGGAGAGGGTGCAGGCTGGGCTGAGGGTGCAGGCTGGGCTGAGGGACACCCCCCAACACACAAATTTTGTGTACCAGGCCTTTAGTATGGGTCACACATACTGACATGTGATCCTAAACAATGTACTTTGCCTTTCTGAGCCTATTTCTTCCCCAGCAAGGGAATAGCACATCTTTTAGGACTGATATATTACATAAATTAGTTAATGTACCTATATTTATGAGCACAGTGATGTCTGAATAGGCACTTTCTTTCCTTTTTTCCCCTCTTCTCTTCCCTCTTTTCAACTATTTTCCCTTTGCCTTATTCTCCATGGACACTTATTTCTCTCTTCCCTTTTTTCCTTCCTTCCTTTTCCCTTCTCCCTTATTTTCTTTCTTCTTTCCTTTTCTTCCTAAGCCCCATGTAGCACCTAGCACAATGTTTGACATGTATATTTGATGCAACCTAAAGAATTCTTGAAATTTTTTTAGTGAGTTGTATCAGATTGATTTACTGTCAGGTGAGCCAATATGATAGAAAATGCTTGACAAGCTTATTACTATCCTATATAATAAAAGCCTAGGTGGTGTCTCGCCCTTGTGCAATGCCCTCGCGTGAAGCCCTCATGCGACGTCATCACAAGATGGCTGCCACAAGATGGCTGTCAGGGGAGGGCAGTTGGGGTGATCGGGCCAGCAGGGGTGCAGTTAGGTGTCAATCAGGCCAGCAGGGGAGCAGTTAGGTGTCAATCAGGCCAGCAGGGGAGCTGTTAGGGGGCAATCAGACTGGCAGGCAGAAGTGGTTAGGGGCAATCAGGCAGGCAGACAGAAAGGCAAGCAGTTAGGAGCCAGCTGTCCTGGATTGTGACAGGGATGTCCAATTGGAGAGTGTGCAGGCTGGGTTGAGGGACAGCCCTCCCCCACTCCCACCCTGTGTATGAATTTCATGCACTGGGCCTCTAGTATACATAATATGCATAAAAATAAATCTGCACATTGTGACTGATCAGATATTTTTCAAAACCTGTGCAGAGAAAAGCCATTTATATTGAATTAATTCTAATACCATAAAAAAAGAATTATAGTGTTAAAAAACAGTATTTTGTTTATTAACTCATGGATGTTTTTGTTTTTCTTAATATTAGGGACAACAAAACCATATCCTGCTGATATTGTAGTTCAGTTCAAGGACATATATGCATTGATGGGCCAAAATGTGACTTTGGAGTGTTTTGCCCTTGGCAAGTAAGTATGTACATTTTTCATTAATGTATATATAAATACATTAATTTTGTGCTTTTTTAAAAAAATAAATGATGTAAATGTTTAGCTATCAACATAAATATAAGTTTGCCTCCTAAGCATCGTGGACTCAACTCTTGCATCTCCTACTTAAAGCCCTGTTCCTGACATCCGGTGGCGAAAGGTCCTGGAACCCATGCCCAGCACTGCCGAGATCAGCACCTCTGGGGCTGTCCTGAAGATCTTCAACATCCAGCTCGAAGATGAAGGCACTTATGAATGTGAGGCTGAGAATATTAAAGGGAAGGACAGACACCAGGCAAGAATTTATGTTCAAGGTAGATATATTGTTTTAATTTTTTTATAAATTTACAGCCATTTTCATACTTAAAAAACTAGTAGTATATAGTGATTAATAATTTAATAACAGTGAAGTATACTACATGATGCAAAATCATGAAATATTTGTTATGTCTAATTAGTCGCATTAATTATGTCTAATTAAGTCACATATACTATATGTGTGATCCATCAGTATCATTCCCCTATAACCCTCTCAGCTCACTCGTCTCTCTACTTTGTCTATTAGCTTTGCAGAGGCTAACCCTGGAAAAATCAAGCTCTCTGCCTTTCAGTGCCTGGAGCCAGGAACTTAAATTTGCCTTGAGATAAACACTTCATGTTGGTTAATTCGTTGTAAATGATGCATCACTAACTTTAAGTGAATCCTAGTGTTACCAGGCAATTATACTACATTTCCCAGGTCCACTTACTTGCCCACTCTCTTAGGTAAACATTTCATGCCTTCATTACTTCCTTCAAACCTGTATCTTGGTTTCCTATCTTATAGAGAAAATGGAAGTAATTTAATTAGAACTTCTACATTCTCCCATCCACATCTACCCAATACCTGCATCTCTACCCGTATCTCTTATTATAAATTCAGTTGCTATCTGAGGCCAACACCAATACCTCCATTTGTGTACAGATTCTACCCCTCTTACTTATTTAAGGTTATTGTCCCAGACATCCCTCCTCCTTACAGCATAAGAAGATTTTTTCTCTTTACTAGATTATTCAACTAGTGGCTCTTGTTTCTTCCTTCTTTAAATTCTTCATTTTACCTCTGGCTACCACCCCATTTTTTTCTTCTTGTCTCCCCTAAAAAAAGTAATAAAAATTGTGACAGAATTGTGTATACTCTTTAAAAATGCTGCCTCCATTTTTTTCTCTCTTAAATACACTCTGATTTGATTTTTATCCCCACCTTTCCACTGAAACCTTTGCTTTTATGATCACCAATGACATCCATTTTTTGCCAAAGCTGATGGCCAGTTCTCAGTTATATCTTTCCTGATTGAACAACAGCAGTTGCCATAGTTGATCCCTCCCTCTTCCATGATTCACTTTCTAGGCTGCTGCTCTGGAACCCCACTTTGTTAATGTCCTCCTACGCCACTCTCCTCCTCCAAACTCGTGCCCTTCTAATATTGGAGCAAGGGGGATTTGATCTTTGAACCTCTTTTATTATTTCAGTCACAAAACTCTGACCCAGACATTTTTTCTGCCTTCCAAACTTGTATATTTAATACCCCAACAAAACGCATTTGATACATATCAAATATACATGGGTGGCCTACTGAGGGGAGAAAAATCCTGCTTATAACTCATACATATTTTTAAATATAGCTGCCACTCTCTGTCTGGTTTCTAGCGCTTATAGATTGGTCTTAATTCAACATATTAAGAAATCTACCCTCCAGATTCTCAACGAAGTAGAGTTCTTAACTGTCTAATATGTAAATTCTTAGAAGAATCAAGGTGACAGAGCAGATATTTATAGGTGGTAATTTAAGGAAACTGCTATTTCTCTGAACTAATGAGGCATGCAAAGTTTTATCTTTTGATCTAAACAAGCAAGCAGAGGAGTGCATAATTAAATCTTATATAGGCTGCAACAAGCTGATTCAATTATTTATTCTTCTCATTTTTAATATGACATCTCTGTGTCATATTAAGGCAGGAATGGTGCTGAGATTCCTGTTTTATCTATTACTAATATTATATACAGAATAAAATCTCTATCAATTAGTATAACATATTATGAATATTTATTTTAAAATAATCTCCATATGTTACAGGTAAAACATAATTATAAGCAAAAAACATACTAAATTATGTTATACTAAAGGCCCAGTGCATGAAAGGGTCCCTCAGCCTGGCCTGCACCCTCTTGCAATCCAGGAGCCCTTGAGGGATGTCCCACTGATGGCTTAGACCCGCTCTCCTCAGGAAGTGGGCCTAAGCTGTCAGTCAGAAATCCTTAGCACCGCTGCAGAGGCAGGAGAGGCTCCCACCACCGCTGCTGCGCTCGCCAGCCATGATCCCAGCTCAGGGCTTCTGGCTGAGCAGTACTCCTGCACTGACTACCAGGGGGCAGCTCCTGAGTTGAGCATCTGCCCCCTGGTGGTCAGTGTGCATCATAGCGACTGGTCGACCGGTCAACTATCTGCCCCCTGGTGGTCAGTGTATGTCATAGCCAGCAGTTGGTGGCCTTAGCCTATCATTAGCATATTACTCCTTGATTGGTTGAATTGTCAACTGGATGACTGGACACTTAGCATCTTAGGCTTTTATTATATAGGATGTACTATAAAAATACATATGTAGACATATATACACATAATGTTGATGGAGTTCAGTGAGATCATAAAAATGTCTTATGTCTCATCCTGGCCGAGTGGCTCAGTTGGTTGGAGAATCATCCTGTACACTAAAAGGTTACAGGTTTAATCCCCTGTCCAGGTGCATACAAGAGGCAACCAATATTGATGTTTCTCCCTCCTTTTCTCTTTCTCTCTCTTTCCTTCTCTTCCCCTCTCTCTAAAAATCAATGGAAACATATCCTTAAAAGTTTTAGGTCCTTTGTCATTTATACACATTAAGTACTTTATAAAAGATATGTTTATTGATTTGGTCATAAAATTAATATAATTAAAGTTATTTTCAAAGAAAATTAAATAAAATACTAGGGTTCTCTCCTTCTTTATTTTACATTAATTTATTTACTTACATCTATTTGGACTACTTAAAAAACTTAAATACTAAAAAAGATTATCAGGTTATTTGTTTGCTCTCTATAAATATTATTTTTTTGGGGGGGGGACATTCCTAGCATTTTTAAGCTCTCAATAGATCGGATCAGCTGATGAGGCTGAGATCAATTTTTCTCAAGCATAGATTTCACCATTTATAGCTACTATATGTAGTTTATAACATCTAAAGGTTATTTTAGTGAACAAGTCAAGTTATTGTGGATATTAGCCAAAATTACATAAAAAGAAAGATAGTATATATATCTGAAGGAGTGGGGGGAAAATGACTCTTTATCCTAAAAAGGAAGAGATAGTATCATCATTAAGACATAATTCTTTAAAACTTTGTCATTTTGAAAGATTTATGTTATAAATATAAATTACTTTACTGCTATACATGCATTAGCTTTCTAATATAACATGGTTTACAAATAGAAAAATAATTATAAATTGAATTATAGTTAACTCCTGCTATAATAACATAGCTTAAACTTTACCTGCAGACCTATGGAATTCACTTTCAATGGCTCTCACATTGATTTTATGACACACACATAGCTGATGTCATGAAGGTCAACTAAAAGCATTATTCATACTGAAGATTATGGTGAATGTTGAGAATTACATTTGACATTTACACTGTTCTTTATTTTTTATTTTATTTTTTGTTCTTTATTTTTTAGCATTTCCTGAATGGGTAGAGCATATCAATGACACAGAGGTGGATATAGGCAGTGACCTCTACTGGCCTTGTGTGGCCACAGGGAAGCCCATTCCTACTATCCGATGGCTGAAAAATGGCTATGTGGTATGTATGTGCAAGTACTGCGTGGTCCTGGGATAAATACTAGTATATCAGCAGAGTCAATAGAGTAAGGAGACAGGAGCCCTTTGATAAAAAATGTTTCATTGAAAGAACAAGCAAGAGAGTGAACATGAATTATCTTCTTTCAGCGTAAACAACTTTCTGCAATCTTATGTCTACCTTCTCTTTCTCTCCTTATTTTTTCCCTTTGTTCCACTTTCACCCCTCTTTTTACTCATCTGTCTCCACTCCATGATATTGTCCTCTTTTTCTTGCCACTGTTTTCCTGACCCACAGGAACAGAGGTAAGAGCAAAGCCCTATTTTTAGCCCTGGGAGCAAGGGGCAGCCGTGGTGTCCTTCTCTCCCTTCCCACGGTTGCCTCCCAGCTGGGCTGGGATGGGGAAGGCAGGCTCTCAGCTCGGTAGGAGGAATAAAATAGGAGCCACTGAGCATGGTAAGTGGGTTTGAGTTCCCCATGGACATCCCACTTGGCTTAGTTCATAGTGGGGCAGAATAATGTACTTAAATAAAAAGACATCCAAGCCCATTTCTAAATGAAAGCGTTTCTGTTGAAGTTTATTGAGGAAATGTTTCTCCTTTGTGTTCCTTTCAGTATCATCAGTATCATAAAGGAGAATTGAGACTGTATGACGTGACGTTCGAAAATGCTGGCATGTACCAGTGCATAGCTGAGAACACGTACGGAGCTATTTATGCAAATGCAGAGTTGAAGATCTTAGGTGGGTATCGTTTCTGGTTCCTGTTAACATTCAGCAAGAAAGTGCTTCATTAAAAAATGACCAGAGGGTGTCTGCAGGTCATACTTGATTTCACTTTATATTCTGGCATTATTAGGTTAAAAACGTTTAAAATGTGGTTTGGACACGGATATTATTATTTTTTCTTCCTTTCATTAAAGAACAGTAAATGAATATAAGGCAATATGGAGCATAATAGTTTTAAAAAAATGTTGTGAATGGTAAGGAAAACCTTACACATGCCAATTTTTACAAGAATTGTTCACTCCTATATCTGGGCAGCTAAATAGCTACCTGACAATCACATAGTGAGGATCGTGCTTTCACAAGGCACATGGCCCAGCCTCAGAGGAGTCTTGAGCACTCGCTTGCTGTATCAGTCCCTGGGTCTCATGCCCTACAATTGCTATGCAAGACCCTCAGGACATTTTTCAAGCTCCTTGTCCCTTGCTGACTTCTACTTTCATTAAGCCTTCTAACTTCTCCATGAAAATCGAAACCCTTTGAAATAGAATATTTCAATTTCCCATCCCTCATTCCCATCCTTACATCTTTACTATCCTTGCCCTTTCATCTCTTCATCCAGAGAAAGGCAGGTCTGTCTTCTCCTGTCCAAAAACAATCCCCTTACATGTGTCCTATATTCTTTTTTTTTAAATTTACCCTGATACTTTATTCTTGCTACACCAAGGGAAATCTTTAAAACATTGCTATCACTACAAATTTAGTGACACTAAAATACTACGAATAGGAGTTACAGAACTGTAAGGAAGTATTAAAAATAAATGACCTTTTTAAAAAATGGAGGTCTTAATTTTAACTTTCCCTTCTACTTATTATAATATTGAGGATCATATTCTGTTTCTTCTAGCACAAAGTCAAAACATTTTGGTTAATATATTTGGTCTAGTTCATTTGGGTATCAAGCAAATGTTCAGGCTTCAGCTTCATACCACATTATTTTGGTATGGAGTGCAAAAAACCATTTGACTTTGGAGAACATATGAGGTGAATTTACATTTTTTTCCAAATATGAAATTTATATTTTCTGTTAAAATTTCTTTGTTTATCCTAATGCATTACAAAAGAATATGAATATTCAACAGTTCAGGCTGAAGACCTCTCCATATTAAAACATTAGATCTGTCAACCATTTAATGACTATTAATGTAGTTACTAAGCAAACAGCATTTTCAGCCTAAGAGCGATGTTCCTGGGCATTTGTATATTAGTCTCAATGTATATTTGTTTATTACCTTTAGGAACCTTTCTTGAGTTGTTTAAAGTCATTATTCATCCACCAAATATTTGTTGAATACTTATACTATTTTTTCTCCTTTTTTAAATATATATATATATATATATATATATATATATATATATATATATATTTCTTTTCCTTTAATCTTTATTGTTGAAAGTATTACATAGATCCTCCTTTTCCCCCCATTAACCTCTTCTAGCCCTTTCCCATCCTGCTTCTACCCCTGCCCAGGCCCTCACCACCCCATTGTCTGTGTCCACAGGTTATGCATATATGCATACAAATTCATTGGTTGGTCTTTTCCTATCCACTCTCCCCTTTTTTTTAATAGACCCAGTAAAGAATAAAAAGGACACACACACACACATCAAAAAAAAAACATGTCTTCTTCTTAATTGGGGAAAATGTCCCCTTATTCCTTCCCACTATTAAAATATATGGGAACATACTCTAGATCCTGTACCTAGAAATTAAAATATTAGATGAGTATAAAGTTACTTAAATAACAATGCCAAATCAATCATTTCATTAAAACAGAACCTATTCAAGAAAATTGATCATTTTCTAGATACAGTTAGACTTTTAAAATATAATCATTTTAGCCTTAACTGGTTTGGCTCAGTGGATAGAGCGTTGGCCTGTGAACTCAAGGGTCCCAGGTTCAATTCCGGTCAAGGGCATGTACCTTGGTTGCAGACACAGGAGTGTGCAGGAGGCAGCTGATCGATGTTTCTCTCTCATCAATGTTTCTAATTCTCTCTCCCTCTCCCTTCTTCTCTGTAAAAAATTAATAAAATATATTTAAAAAAATATATATATATAATCATTTAAAATTTTGTCCCATATTTTACAAGTAATATATCACCCACAATGTTTACTAAGCCCATATCACACACTGAGTTAGGTGTACAGCAGTAGTTGGCTGGTTACTTTTTAATCTGTCAGTTATCAAAACTCAGACTAAGGAAAGAATGGGATAAATTAAATCGTTGCTGTAAAAAGCAGCCAGAGCAGTAGCAACACCTGGGAGCTTGTTAGAAGTGCCGAATCTCAGGCCCATCCCAAAACACTAAATCTGTATTTTGTCAAGGTCTTCAGATAATTTTGATGAACAGACAAAATTAAGAATCACAGGACTAGAAGATGAAGAGTCAAGACCTGGATAAAGATAAGCAGGCCTGACCCTGGCCGGGTACCTCAGTTGGTTAGAGTTTTGTCCCAGGACACCAAGTTGCAGGTCTGATCCTCAGTCAGGGCACACAAAAGATTCAACCACTGAATACATAAATAAGTGGAGCAACAAATCAATCTCTATTTCCCTCTCTCTCTCCTCCCCTCCTCTCTCTCTAAAATCAATCAATAAATCAAAAATTAAAAAGATATACCTAGGCCTAAAAGATGCTCCAGGAAGGACATAGTTACAGATGGTTGGAATGTGTGGAAATTGATGAATGGAGCAGTGGTTCTCAACCTTCCTAATGCCGCAACCCTTTAATACAGTTCCTCATGTTGTGGTGGCCCCCAACCATAAAATTATTTTCGTTGCTACTTCATAACTGTAATTTTGCTACTGTTATGAATCATAATGTAAATATCTGATAGGCAGGATGTATTTTCATTGTTACAAATTGAACATAATTAAAGCATAGTGATTCATCACAAAAACAATATGTAATTATAAATGTGTTTTCCGATGGTCTTAGGCGACCCCTATGAAAGGGTCATTCGACCCCCAAATGGGTTGTGATCCACAGGTTGAGAACCGCTGCCCTAGAGTCTGCTAATAAACAAGGAGGTTGAGAAATGAGCTAAATGTGGGGACCCTAAAGAAAGTTAGAGCATGCCATCAATGGAGTAACCTTTTATGAGACTCTATATCTTCTTTTCATAATTATTTTTCTGTACATGGAGGTAAAGATTAACTACAGGTGAATCATGACCTTAATTGGATTCCCCAGAAGGCAGGGCTCTCTCTGTTTATTTTACCATCTCATAGTACCTGCACTCAGTT
Source organism: Myotis daubentonii (assembly GCF_963259705.1). Taxonomy (NCBI): domain Eukaryota; kingdom Metazoa; phylum Chordata; class Mammalia; order Chiroptera; family Vespertilionidae; genus Myotis; species Myotis daubentonii. The sequence continues at coordinate 43,198,844 of NC_081841.1, forward strand.
GGTGTTCAATACATGTTTGTTCAATGAGAGAGGAGATATATTGCTTAGTGAAAAAAGCATGTTTGCAAATCACAAGGAACTAGATTCTAATGTGAATCCTACCTGGTACGTGCTGCCTGTGATACCTTCAGCAAATGATGTAATTTTAATAGCTATCACTTCTCTCCTTTGTAAAGAGGGACAGTTCATTTACAATGTGGTTGAGAGTATTGATTATGACCATAGGTCATCATTAATGATGGTGCTCAATTTCCTCCAGTCTTTTTCTCCACTTTTCTTGTGCAATTCAGTCAAAACAATTGAATTAGATGTTACCTTCAAGGTAAATATGTATATAGCATTTGATTGTAACTAATACTTATAATAATCCAGTCACCAAGAATTATATATTTTAAATTGGTGGATTTTATGATAAGTTAAATATACCTCCATAAAATTATTAAATAAAAGAAAAAGGTATTAGCATTAAGTACAAAATGTGTATTGGTCATAGCTGATAATATTTGGTGAAATTAATCTTTTCTGTTGATTAGTAATCAAAACAAAAGATGAATAGCAGAAATTTTTTTAATGAAAGAGAAAAATAATAACTTACTTTATTTTAGCTTTGGCTCCAACTTTTGAAATGAATCCTATGAAGAAGAAGATCCTGGCTGCAAAAGGCGGAAGGGTTATAATTGAATGCAAACCCAAAGCTGCACCCAAACCAAAATTTTCGTGGAGTAAAGGGACAGAGTGGCTTGTCAATGGCAGCAGGTTAGTCCAGAAACTGGAAATCCAACTAGAATTCACTATTTGGGAAAATTTATTTTACAGAGGATTTGTTTTCATATAAATAATGTAAATGTTGTTTGTTCCAACTTTTCTTTGCAGAAGATATCCTAGTTCTAACATGAATAAAGCTCTTACCCAATGCTGTCAGTGTCTATTATAATCAGGATTTAATTTTTAGGCTTCTATAATTAATTTATAAGGGAATTTAGAACACTGAAACTCAGATTCTTGGTAAATTGCCCAAGGCCACAGAAATAATGAACAATAAGATATAAAATAGGATCTCTTTAACTTATTTTTCTCCTCATAAGGGCATCTATAGCCATTCATATTTTATTTAATTTTATGCCATTAGCCTAATAACTATACCAGTAAGAAAATGAAATAATGACCTCAAAGTACTAATCACTTCTTCCCATCTTTTTAAGTGAACAGGAACTTCTCATCTTCCTAACAAATAGATTATCTACCAATGTCTTGGTGGCTTTGGGATAATATAAAAATCATGTGACTTGCATAGATTATTTATATAAAAATCACACTGAATACTTTCTGTAAGGTTCCAAGAAGAAGCTATGGTTATAGTGAGTACAAAAGACTGGGGAGGAGACAGTCAGGATGAAAACTAAGAGGAAAGAGATGTGAAGTTGGGGGATCAGAAAACATTCCAGGCAGTGAGAGTAATATGTGCAAAGGCCCTGAAGCAGAGAGTATAGGATGTGTAAGAAACGCAGGAGCTAAAATCATTATGGCTTGTCTTTAGAAGAAAATAGAGAAGAGTTTTAAGAGATAAGATATAGTAAGCCAGATAATCAATAACAATGTTTCTATGCTAAGGGATTTGGGCTTCATCTACGAGTAATGAAAATCTGACTAAAGGCTTAAATAAGGAAGGAAAAACATATTTTGCCTTTTTGAAGAGCATTCTGGCCAAGTATATAAGATAAATCTACTTCAGAATCATCCAATAAAGTAAGATGCGCATTATTATCTCTATGTTGAGGTATCTAAAGCCTGGAAAGGTTAAAGTGAACTTTTGAAAATACATGGATAACCTCCAAACTGAAAAACTTAAACTTGTGTCATAGTGATATGAATGATCATATGCTAACATAGTCCTCGTATTAGATGATCACAAGAATGGCTGTGTGGGGGACAGAGGTGGGGTGGGAAAAAAGGATAGTATAGGGATAGCACTTGCTTCCTTGAACATGTTAACTTTTATAGTTAATAAGTCTAAGAGTTATTAAGAATTTAATGAAATGATACTGGAAGAATTAATGTTAAAGGAAGAATCAATTTGTACAATTTGCTGCTGAAACATTAGCTTTTAATTTAAAAGCCTTGGCTTCAGTTCTAATGAGCACCAATATTATAGGCCTCTCCAGCCAAGGATTTCTCTGAACCATGTCTCATGGATTTGTTTTTCTCCTATCGTAATATTTTTAAAGTCTTTGAATCAGATTGTATTGCTTTTTTAGGAAAGGATCTATAAATCCAATTTTGTTCAATACTTTAATCCATTAATAATCACTTTATAATCAGTATAGTATTTGATGTAAATATAGGTTTGAAAGTTATAAAATAGTATGTATAAAGAAAAGTTAAACTAATTATTTTTAGAGAAATAAATATTTCTGTTGAAAAATATTCAGCAAGAAACTGAATAACTCATTAAGGATAATTATAATTTCATTCTGATTAATATAGTTATAAAAAGTGGTTCTACATTACAAATTTATTTCTCTTCCTGGTTAGTGGCTTGTAAAATGATTTACGCAATATTTGCAATCAGTAGAGAGGAGACATAAGTCTTGATAAGTTATAACTAAGCTCTCAGTTGTATGATTTTATTTTGGGCTAAAATCATATAAATTTGCCAACAGAAATTATTTGTAATTGTCCATTTATATCTGATAGATAGCTGTTAGCTATAAAGAGATCTTTATCTGAGCCATTGTTGGAGAATATCTCCAAAATTCTTTCTACTCCAGAGTCAGTATACTTTAAATATTACTAAATAAGATTGAGATTATTCTGAGTAATTTTTTGTGATGGTTAGTGAGTAATTTATTAAAGACCAGATAGTTTCTAGCTTGTCTGACTACTTGTCTATATCATATTACCTGAAAATAAGAATAAGATCCTAGGAGTTTAATCTATATTGATTTAAGAATAAAGACCATCTTCCTGGCCAGTGTGGAGCAGTGAGAGTGTCAACCCATAAACCAGGAGGTCATGATTTGATTCCTGGTCAAGGTACATGCCCGGTTGTAAGCTTGATCCCCAGTAGAGGGCTTGTGGGAAGCAGTTAATGGATGATTCTCTCTCATCATGATGTTTCCATCTTTCTCCTTCTCCCTCCCTCTCTCTGAAATAAATGAAAACATACATATTTTTTTAAAAATAAAGAATAAAGACCATTATTACAAAAAAAATCAAGCTCCCTACATATTCTTACTGAAAATTAAGTTCAATGCCATGGAAGAACTGCCTGAAAGTATAGGTGAAATCAATGATACAAGGAAGTATACATTTTAAAGATGATAAAGATCAATTGAGAGCTAATATACAAGATAAAACTAACACTACACCAGTGTAATTCTAAAAAGAATAATTGTTGCTGTTGTTTCCATTGCGACCTAACTATAATTTTTATTGACTTACTTGCCAAATAATTAAATGGAAGTGGGGTGAAAATTGGCTAAGGATTTACACTAGAGCCTAGTGAGAAAAAAGTGTGGCATGATATTGTTGGTACTGTGATACTATGGAACTATGGAAAGCAGATACCAACATAGGATTAATCATGAAAGATTTATTAATGGCAATGAAGAGCAAAGAAAACAGAGAGGACAGCAGGTGGATGACCAGATGCAGATCTTACTCCAGATGAAGGAGAGAAGGAAGGAAGGAAATCTGGGTGCGTATGACTTGGGCTTCATGTAGATCGAGGGGAGTTTGGTATAGCCATATGGTAAGGCCACTGGAGAGTCGTCCAGCTAAAAATGCCCACCACAGGAGTCTGGTACCTTCAAGGCACTGGGCTGCCTTAAAATCCTTCCCCAGCTCAGTCACTGACTGAGAGCTGCCTGTGGAAAGTGTGGGCTTGGCTCGAACACACTGATAGTTTCTGAGTGTGGCATCTGGAGCAGTGGATCAATTACACTCCTTATAGCTGGAGAATTTAGAGGCATGCTGTCAAAGCTTCCACAGTATCAAGCAATTACTCTTAGGATTGTATTATTCTGTTACTATGTTTCTCCTTCACGAAGCAGAAAGCACATACTCTGTCATGAACTTAAGTTGGTGCTGGATAGTTAAAGAAAGGAAATGAAATCCTGGAATATATTATTGGTGGAAAATCTTATCAGAGGTTTTTATTAGTAAGGTAGATATATAGTATTTTTTCCTTTATCAAGTTTGGCCCTTAAAATGAAATATATGAAGGATTGTCAGCACGTGTTTTGCAAAGCTTCAGAGATAAATTAAGTTTTTGGGAATTATACATTTAAAGAAGGTAAATATCCAGTGGCAGATGAGTCGATATTAAATCAAAGTGCAAGGCACTATATGACACATATGTGTTACATATAAACACTATAGTACAGTTATAGCTAATAAGTTGTTTTGGTCCCTAGCTTCTAAGGAAGAGGCAGACAGGCAGAGGGAATAGATTTAGATTATGTTCAAAGAAGAATTTTCTAAATATTAATGTTATAGAAGCTGTTTACTAAAGGAGGTTTTAGAATATCTTTTTTTAAGTTCCTAAAAATAAGATATACTTGTATTTCTCTGTAGCCATGAAAATGTCAGTCTGTCCTCTCTTCAAAGTCAGAATTGAAGTCTTAAGGTCACATTTCTGGAAGACCTGGCTCATTTCTTTGAGGACTGTGACTGGTTTGAGCTTGTCCCGCAGAGGTGTAAAAGTCATTTGATGGTGGATGTGGAAAACCACTTACGTCAGTTCAGCTCCATGTAGTTCATTCACTCAAAAGAAAGGTTGATTGAATGACTATTCAGTGATCAGTGCCTCACCACTTAATGTGTTCCTGGCACACACAGAATATTTTTTTTTCTAATGAGTTAATGAATACTATTATCATTGAAGAAATGGCCCCACACAAAGAAGATACAAATTTTCTACATAGAGATAGTATCATCTAATGTAAAGATAGGTTAATAAGTAAACCTAAATTATCTCAGATGAAATATGTATTAGAGAAAAAAATATGGGAAGAGGGATAGGATGAGAATGACAAGACAGCGTAACTTTGTGTGTGTCTGTGTCGGTGTGTATGTGCGTGTGCAAGCATTCAATACTAATTGGAATTATCAGGCAAACCTTTCTGAAGGTGCAAAATCCTGAAGGAAGTGAGGAAGAAATTGTAAAATTGCCCAGTATCTCAAAGGCAGTCAGAGGACTTTGGTTTTCACTATGTGAGAAGCAAGGTCACTGGATGGTTTCAAGCTATTGAGTGACATCACTGAGTAGAAGAGTGACATGATATGCCTTATGTCATTTATGTCTTCACTAGAGGCCCAGTGCACGAAATTCGTGCATGAGGAGGGGGGGGCGGGGGAGAAGATCACTCAGCCCAGTCTGCACCCTTTCCAATCTGGGACCCTGACCCCTATGGGATTGGGCCAAAACCAGAAGTTGGACATCCCTCTCACAATCCGGGACTGCTGGCTCCTAACCTCTCGCCTGCCTGCCTCATCACCCCCTAACCACTCCCCTGCCAGCCTGATCGCCCACAACTGCCCTCCCCTCCCGGCCCAGTAACCCCAACTGCCCTCCCCTGCAGGCCTGGTCGCCCACAACTACCCTCTCCTGCTGGTCCAGTTACCCCCAACTTCCCTCCCCTGCTGGCCATCTTGTGACCACATGGGTGCAGCCATCTTGTGAGGACATGGGCGTGGCCATCCTGTGACCACATGGGCGTGGCTATCCTGTGACCACATGGGCGTGGCCATCCTGTGACCACATGGGGATGTCCATCTTGTGTGTGAGGGCATGATGGTCAATTTTCATAACACCTCTTCATTATATGGGATGTCTGGATGACTCAAGGAAAAGGGACTATGGGTGGGCAAGGGTAAAAGCAGGAAGCCAGTTAGCAATGAATGCAATAGTCCAAAAACAGATGAAGATGGCTTTCTAAAACAACACTCAATGCTGAGAAAGAATGTTATAAACAAAGGCTACAATGTTTCCTCTTTTAAAGTCTCACTGTCAACCCTGGCCAGGTCACTCTGCTGATCAGAGCAATGTCCTGATACACCAAGGGTGAGGGTTCAATCTCAGGCCAGGACTGAAGAAGAAACCAATGAATGTATAAATAAGTGGAACAACTAATCAATGCTTCTCTATCTCTCAAATAAATAAATTTTAAAAATGTTTTTAAAGAAAATAAAAATCTCACTGTCAACTAATTTGTGTAAAAAATACTAAATTAATGATACTAGTGTCTGCAATCTAAGACAAAAATAAAGTATTTCATGAAATTAATTTTATGAATTCCATATTATTTTCATTTCAATAGAACACTCATTTGGGAAGATGGCAGCTTGGAAATCAATAACATTACAAGGAGTGATGGTGGCATCTATACATGCTTTGCAGAAAATAATAGAGGGAAGGCTAATAGCACTGGGACTCTTGTTATCACAGGTAAGGAAGTATCTAATTAAAATTGTGGGTTTTTTTAGTTTGACATCGATGCATTTCTAACGTACGATAAGACGTGGTTCACCGCTAAGCTTCTAAGAAAGTCCACCTACTCCTAAGTTTCCATTTGAAAAGCCGTTGGACAAGTCTCTTAGTGAAATTGTTTTTGGAATTTGAATTTGAAAACATCATATTCCTTTGCACAGAGCAATCAAAATATATTTATTTTCATTCTTTTAAGGTAGCCAGTACTATTTTCTTGAATTGTGCGTTACTCCTTTATTTTAAATGTCCAGATCCCACGCGGATTATATTGGCCCCGCTTAACGCTGATGTCACTGTTGGAGAAAATGCCACCATGCAGTGTGCTGCTTCCTTTGACCCTGCCCTGGACCTCACATTCGTCTGGTCCTTCAATGGCTACGTGATCGATTTCAACAAAGAAAACATTCATTACCGGCGGAATTTTATGGTATGTGTTTTAAGATTCATCGTATTAACATCTCAGTGACCCCATGTGTCTGCACTACAGCTCTGAAACTGAAAAAGAGGCCAAAAAAAAAGCTTTTCATGGGTCTCCTTATGTTCATCAGAGCACTCCTGCCCCTTTCTGAAAAAAATGGCTAGCCCTGAGGGTTTTGGTAGAAATATTAATCAATAACTGTTCTTTGTGTGGTAGGTCCATTTCCCCTGAATTATTATACAATTTTTATATGGATGTAGTACACCTTAGTATATCTTTACTCTGGGTTCTAGTGCCTTCACATTAACTTTAAATGAGATAAGAGCATAAACTTATCCTTTGTTAAAACGATTATTTTAGGTTATTTATTTTATTCTTTGAGGGTAAGAAATAAATCAATTATATATATGGGGAGGTTTGGAGAACAAATCCGTGTGATTTGAAAAGGGCTAAATAGCTGTTTTAGTTTAAGAATAGGAAAGCATACATGATACAAGCCCTGCAGTTAAGCACAGGGATGTATAGATATACAGAATATAGGCCCTAGCTGGTTTGGCTCAGTGGATAGAGCATATGCCTATACTGAGGGGTCCCGGGTTTGATTCCAGTCAAGGGCACATGCCTGGGTTGCGGGCTTGATCCCCAGTAGGAGGCTTGCAAGAGGCAGCGGATGAATGATTCTCTTTCATCATTGATGTTTCTATCTCTCTCTCTTTCCTCTCTGAAATCAATAAATATATATAAAAAAATTAAAAAGTAAAATAAATAAAAAATGACAACTGGGTATTGGCAGAGAACTATTTTAACATTATGCCATATGATATATTTTATATATATATATATATATATATATATATATATATATATATATATGTCAAACTATGTTGACATGCTTAATAATAAACATACCCAAAACTAGTAAAATTTACACCAAAATCTTTAATAATTTCTTCAAATTGTGTGTTGTTTTGCATGAAAAGCAAATGATACTCAGTATGTACTCAATTTAAAAAAATTAAAGTGAGATAAACAGAAATCTTATTTTAAAAATAGACTTTTAAATTTGCTTATTTCCTTGGTTTTATAAATTGAGTAATTCCAAAAATATAACAACCGTAATTTATACAAGTAGTTAATAGCCACTGTGAAGTCTATATAAATAGATGTTGGGGTATAAATTGCCTAAATGAAGCTGAAACTTTATTTGTGGAGCCTCTTGATGTTTTTAACACAATAGTTACATTGTATTGGTTAATGTAAATAAACATTTCAAAAAAGATATTAGCAAAGGGAGAGAGTAGAAAAGAGCCCCTTGCTTTAAAAGAGTGAAAAATAAAGACATAACTGGAATGCTAATTAAGAAATAAATCATAAAGCAGACTACAAAAGTGTAATGGACTTCGACCCTCACTATCACCCACCTTTTGCAGAAGGTAGCCATGGAGATCCCTGTAGTTGCCCCTCAGCTTATCCAGAGGAGAATCCTACCTGCACACCCTGCTCTCGGCTCACCAACCCTGCTTTGAGCTCAGCCCACCAGATAACGGTTCATGAGTTGTAGAAAACATACTCCCTGGCTAACTATGCAGCTTAATTGAGTGAAAATAACTCCTGCACATTTTAGCATTTTGTAGATGGACGGATGGGATTCAACTCTCTAAATATCAAAAAGGGGGGGGAAATAAGAATACTTTCAAATAAATTCTTAAGCTTAATTCTGTCTTTTGAACCCAAGAAACCCATAAAGCTTTCCCTCATGTCTTCTTTCTCTTTAAGGCAAACTTCAAAGTCAGACTTCACTGCTAAATACACAACACAAGATTCAAGTGAAAACACCATTCGTGTTTG